>NC_092727.1:35353812-37781145 GCF_047496885.1 Scyliorhinus torazame
GAGGGTCACTGTTAGGGTTTGCCCGGAGGTGGCAACCATTTATCGACTTCTTTGTGGAAAATTAATCGTCAGCATGGGTGGGGGAGGGGGAGCGGGGGTTTGGGTAACGTAGATTAGGGGGTTAATTAGGCGGGTCCTTGTGGGATGGGAGCCGTATTTGCACTATGTTTATTCTTTGTCAGGCAGAAGGCAGAGAGTTGGGATAAAAGGTTCTTTTTCGGAATGGCAACCGGTGACGAGTGGTGTCCCGCGGGGTTCAGCGTTGGGGCCACAGCTGTTCTCTTTATATATTAACGATCTAGATGACGGGACTGGGGGCATTCTGGCTAAGTTTGCCGATGATACAAAGATAGGTGGAGGGGCAGGTAGTATGGAGGAGGTGGGGAGGCTGCAGAAAGATTTAGACAGTTTAGGAGAGTGGTCCAAGAAATGGCTGATGAAATTCAACGTGGGAAAGTGCGAGGTCTTGCACTTTGGAAAAAAGAATAGAGGCATGGACTATTTTCTAAACAGTGACAAAATTCATAATGCTGAAGTGCAAAGGGACTTGGGAGTCCTAGTCCAGGATTCTCTAAAGGTAAACTTGCAGGTTTAGTCCGTAATTAAGAAAGCAAATGCAATGTTGTCATTCATCTCAAGAGGCTTAGAATATAAAAGCAGGGATGTACTTCTGAAGCTTTATAAAGCATTAGTTAGGCCCCATTTAGAATATTTAGACCCCACACCTCAGGAAGGACATACTGGCACTGGAGCGGGTCCTGCGGAGATTCACACGGATGATCCCAGGAATGGTAGGCCTAACATACGATGAACGTCTGAGGATCCTGGGATTATATTCATTGGAGTTTAGGAGGTTGAGGGGAGATCTAATAGAAACTTACAAGATAATGAATGGCTTAGATAGGGTGGATGTAGGGAAGTTGTTTCCATTAGCAGGGGAGACTAGGACCCGGGGGCACAGCCTTAGAATAAAAGGGAGTCACTTTAGAACAGAGATGAGGAGAAATTTCTTCAGCCAAAGAGTGGTGGGTCTGTGGAATTCATTGCCACAGAAGGCGGTGGAGGCCGGGACGTTGAGTGTCTTTAAGACAGAAGTTGATAAATTCTTGATTTCTCGAGGAATTAAGGGCTATGGAGAGAGAGCGGGTAAATGGAGTTGAAATCAGCCATGATTGAATGGTGGAGTGGACTCGATGGGCCGAATGGCCTTACTTCCGCTCCTATGTCTTATGGTCTTATGGTCTTATGGTCTTTGCACACTGTTTTGTTCTGTTGCTGTTTACTGTGCCAAAAATGCATCAATAAAATTGTTTATTAAAAATAAAGTCTCCTTCAACATCATATTTTCTAGCCTCTTGCTAAGTCCTTTGTTAGATTGAGATGTATTCAACCATTTTGTTAATTCCACTCATGATTTATAGAGTATGCATTCTAGAAATAGATTTCCAATCTTCCTGACTGATCGCCATTTCCTCACTTAGAAAATCCTTGTCCTTTTGATTTGAAAACTTCCTGTCACTAAACCAGGACTAAGGAAATTCAGGGACATGGGGATAGTGCAGGGAGACAGAGTTGAAGTTTAAGATCAGTCATACTGAATGGAGGAGCACGCTGGAATATCCAGATGACCAATTCTGTCTTCTATCTTTTACACTCATTTCTTCTTCTTATGGCCTCTCCTGTGACTGTAGAGTTCAATAGACTTACTTGTTGCTCATCAAGGTGCCAATACTAACTCGCTGTCCTCATTTGACATCGGCAGTGAGTTAAATATCGCTTTAACAAAACATACTCCAGAGTACCTTTCATTTACCAAATTTAAAATAACTACAACTGGACAACCTCCATAAAATGGTAAACCGCTCCTTTAAGATCATAAAACAATAGAAAGTAATTTTATTTTTGGGTCAAATTGATTGCGATCAAAGGAAAAATAGATGGTTCAGAGTGCAGAATGTGAATCGCTTTGTTATCAAATACAATACTCAATATTTAGATGGAGAGGAGGTCTTGAGGCACAGTGGCAGCATCTATAGTTCTTAATTAGATGTTCCATGTTCAAGTCCAATGCCAGGACTTGTTGTCCATGAAAGGAGTGTTCATAACACAGTTCAACAAGCTAATAATTAGCTTCCAACCACTTTCCCACTATCGTCATCGGGAAAAAGTGTGTGATGATACATTTTTTAAATTGGGGGTGGGGGGGGGGTGAGGGGTGGGGGGGTGGGGGAGGTGTGGCATCAGGTGACCTTCCTTTAGTTGGCCAAGCCTGATCATTAATTAACATTTTTTTAAATGGTTTTTAAAAATAAATTAAGAGTACCCAATTATTCTTTGCCAATTAAGGGGCAATTTAGCGTGGTTAATCCACCTACCCTGCACATCTTTGGATTGTGGGGTGGAGACCCACGCAGGCACAGGGAGAATGTGCAAACTCCACACGGGCTTGAAGAAAGGCTGGATTGAATATTTCCGGTGAGATGAGGGAGGTGGATGAAAAGTGAATGGTTGCTCACATCCCCCCCCCCCTCCCAGCAGCTCCACCCCCACCCTCCACCAATGCTCCCCCCGCAGCCCCCCCCCCCCCACCCCACCCCCAACCACGCACCCGTCCCAGCACATTGATTCAAACAACAGATGGTATTTAACAGCTGCCCAGTGGGAAGGTGCCCAATTAGCAGGTCGATCGGGAGTATAAACCGGGACATGAAGTGGTAGAGGGGTTATGCTGTGAACACAAATGTTGGTCGTGACAAGAAATTTAACAGCCCCCTTTCCTCTGAATCTGCCTTTATTTCAGCTCCAAAAAGTTAATGAATGATGTCAAAAATCATACGGATGGTGCAACCTTCACCAGCAGGCCCTGCTGCTACATGCAAGGCATATGACAGGTCTTCTCACCGACCCTTGTGGTGCCTCGCCATACTTGTCGTACAGCACTTGCAAGTTTTTTCCTGTCCGACGCTGAAAAAAACATAACGGGAAACAACAAATTGCACACAGTTGTCTCCTTAACCAGTTCACTAGCTTATTAATTGGTAATTTCAAAATGGCGGATGGGCTTCTGATTTAACATGGCCACCTGCCTGCTTCCCACCTGAGACTGGTTTGATGTTGCTGTATTGCCGATCTGATATCATTACGTCATGTTTTGTATACAAATGGGATGGCAGGGACTGGGAGGCTGGGAGCCTACCTGACTTACAGCCATAAGATCCAGCCCTGAGTTTCAAACAAGTATAAATTAAATTGCGTTTACCACTGAAACTAAAGTCACATTTAGAGGTTCACAATAACAACTACTGGTCATATATAAATTCCTATTATAGACCTGCTACAGAGACCTTGGGGTTAGGTTTAGAATCATGATTTTCAGGCAGCCTACTTGGTATTATTACTATGATGGGTGAAAGTAGTGTGGCATCTGTAATTCTGATGTGATGATAGAGCAGGTGTAATTTCCTGGAAACATTTAAATATTTTTATTGATGTGTTATTTCCAAAATATAACTATGGTTTGCAGTAACCCACCAACCCCCACCCACACAGTTACTTAGATTCAGACAGCCACACACCCACTCACACCATACATATTCCTGATTTCAAAGGCTTGGTGAGTTTGGGTAGGGCAAGTGAATGTAGATGTATGGGTTTGAGATCGCTAAGCTGCTCTCATTTCTGCAACAATCCTATCTCACCTACGGTAGCACAGTGGTTAGCGCTGCTGCCTCACAGTGCCAGGGACCCGGGTTCAATTCCAGCCTCGGGTCACTGGCTGTATGGGGTTTGCACGTTCTCCCCGTGTCCGCTTGGGATTTCTCCAGCTTCTCCCAGTTTACTCCCACAGTACAAAGAAGTGTAGGTTAGGTGGATTGGCCGTGATAACATTTTCCCTTAGTGGACATGTCAGGTGGAGTTATAGAGATAGGGTGGGGAATAGGCCTATGTGATTCACATTGTCATGGAGATGGGCTTTGGGATCAAAAGGGTTTGATATATTCCCTGGAAACTCAAATCCGCAGCTAGTCTGTTCGGGTCCACGAGAGGAAGCAGCTAAAAAGTCTCTATGATTCACCTTGCAGGAATGTGGGTGATGGCTTACACTCAAATTGGAAAGTCCAAATTTGTGAGTAGTTAAAATAAGGTTGGAAGATTCACCCAATTTGCATGAAAGAAGAATCGTTGGGGAAAATACTGCATTGTGAAATAAAATTCTGTGATTAAAAGCTCCCTGGCTGAGAAAGTAAAAGGACAGAATCAATCCCTAAATAGTTAAGAATCATCTTGTAACAAGCTGAAATTTCATGACTTCAGTTTAAGCATCCACTGCAGCATGAAGAAGTTCATGGGCCTCTGCTCATGTTGCAATGGAAGCTGAGAAATTGGCTATCAGATGCTGCAGCGTGGCTGGATCTGCAAGTGTTCTCATGGAACATAGAACATACAGTGCAGAAGGAGGCCATTCGGCCCATCGAGTCTGCACCAACCCACTTATGCCCTCACTTCCACCCTATCCCTGTAACCCAATAACCCCTCCTAATCTTTTTGGTCACTAAGGGCAATTTAGCATGGCCAATCCACCTAACCTGCAAGTCTTTGGACTGTGGATGGAAACCGGAGCACCCGGAAGAAACCCACGCAGACACGGGGAGAACATGCAGACTCCGCACAGACAGTGACCCAGCGGGGAATCGAACCTGGGACCCTGGCGCTGTGAAGCCACAGTGCTAGCCACTTGTGCTACCGTGCTGTCCCGAGTTGGATATTTCTTACACACTAGAAAGGTTGGGCTCCATGATCTGTGTGAGCACAAAAGAAATTAAGAATCGTAGTAGATCCAAAGAAGGGTCATATAAAGTTGCCAGAAAAAGTAGCAAGCCTGAGGATTGGGAAAAGTTCAGAATTCAGCAAAGGAGGATCTACAAATTGATTAAGACAGTACGACAGTAAACTTGCAAGTAGCAAGTGGACAGTTATAGCTTTGATAATATATTAAAATAAAAAGATTAGTCAATGCAAATGTAGGTTCCTTATAGTCTGAAGCAGGAGAATTTATAATGGAGGACAAGGAAATGACAGAGCAATTAAACAACTACTTTAGTTCTATCTTCACGGAGAAAGACACAAATAATTTCCAAGAAAAGCTGAGGAATCAAGGATTTAGTGAGAAGGAAGAATTGAAGGAAATTAGTATTAGTCGAAAAATATTGCTGGAGAAATTAATGGGACTGAAAGCCAATAAATCCCACAACCTGACAATTTACACCCCAGGGTACTCAAAGGAAGTGACCTTGGAAATAATGGCGGTCTTCTTCCGAAATTTTGGAACAAACCAGACGGCATGGTGGCACAGTGGGTAGCACTGCTGCCTCACAGCATCAAGGACCCAGGTTCAATTCCATCCTTGGGTGACTGTGTGGAGTTTGCACATTCTCCCATGTCTGCATGGGTTTCCTTTGGGTGCTCTGGTTTCCTCCCACAGCCCAAAGCTACACAGGTTAAGTGGATTGACCATGCAAAATTGCCCTTTAGTGTCCAGGGATTTGCAGGTTGGGTGGGGTTAGACGGATATGGTGGTGGTGGTGGGGGGGGGGGTCTGAGTACGGTGTTCTTACGGGAGGTCAGTGAAAAAACTGAATGGGCCGAATGGCCTCCTTCTGTACTGTCGGGATTTGAGAGTGGCAAATGTAACTCCGTTATTTGAAAAAAGAGGAGGGGAGAAAACTGGGAATGACAGACCGCTTCGCCTAACATCAGTTGTAGGGAAAATGCTGCAATTTGCAGGATGCGAGAATTAGACACTTGGAAAATATAAACTGGATTAGAGAACATTATCATGGATTTATGAAAGGGAAATCATGGGGCAGCATGGTACCATAGTGGTTAGCACTATGGCTTCACAGCGCCAGAGTCCCAGGTTCAATTCCTGGCTTGGGTCATTGTCTGGGAGGAGTCTGCACAGTCTCCCCGTGACTGCGTGGGTTTCCTTCGGGTGCTCTGGTTTCCTCCCACAAGCCTCGAAAGATGTGCTATTAGGTAGTTTGGACAGTCTGAATTCTCCCTCTGTGTACCCGAACAGGCGCAGGAATGTGGCGACTAGCGGCTTTTCACAGTAGCTTCATTGCATTGTTAATGTAAGCCTACCTGTGACAGTAAAATTAATTAATTAATAATGTTTAACAAACCTACAGAGTTTTTTGAGGACATAACTAGTAGGATAGATAAGGGTGAACCAATTGATGTGGTGTATTTAGATTTTTTGAAAGCTTTTGAAAAGGTCCACTTAAGAGGTAAATGTGCAAAATTAAAGCACATGTGATTGGGGGTAATATATTGGCATGGATTGAGAATTGGTTAGCAGAAAGGAAACAGAGTAGGAATAAATGGATCTTTTTCAAAGTGGCAGAAAGTGACTGGTGAAGTCCCACAGGGCCTCAGCGATTCACAATTTACGGCAATGATTTGGATGAGGGGACCAGAAGTAATACTTCCATGTTTGCTGACAACATAAAACTTGGTGGGAATATGAGTAGTGAGGAGGATATTAAGGATTCAAGGTGATTTAGACAAGTTGAGTGAGCAAGAAAATACATGGCAGATGCAGTATAATGTGGGTAAATGTTAAGTTATCCACTTTGGGCAGGAAAACAGAATGGCAGAGTATTATTCACGTTGTGGTAGATCAGGAAATGTTGACATACAAGGCAATTGGGTATCCTGGTGCACCAGTCTCTGAAATCAAGCATGCAGGTACAGCAAGCAGCTCGGAAGTGAACTGGTATGTTGCCTTCATTGCAAGAGTACAAAAGGAAGAATGTCTTACTGCAGCTATACAGGGCCTTGGTGTGACCTTGAGTATTGTGTGCAGTGTTGGTCCCCTTATCTTCGAAAGAATATACTTGCCATAGAGGGAGTGCAATAGAGTCACCAGACTAAATCCTGGGATGGCAGGATTGGCGTATGAGGAGAGATTGGGTCAACTGGGCCTATATTCACTGGAATTTCGAAGAATGAGGGGATCTAATTGAAATGTATAAAATTCTGACAGGGCTGGACAGAGTGGATGCAGGGATGTTGTTTCCTTTGGCTAGGGCCTAGAATGAGGGGTCAGGGTGCGGGGTACGCCATTCAGGACTGAGATGAGGAGAAACCTCTTCACTAAGGGTGGTGATCCTGTGGAATTCTCTATCTCAAATGCTGTGGAGGTCAAATCATTGAATATATTCTATAGAAGGAAATAGATAGATTTTTAAGCTCTAAAAGTGTCATGGGGTACGGGGAGAGTGCAGGAGTATAGTGTTGCAATAGAGGATCAGCCATGATTATACTGAGTGGCGGAGCAGACGCAAAGTGCTGATTGGCCTACGTCTGCTCCTATTTTTTTGTGTTTCTGTGTAACACACATGGGTTATTCATGTATTCTGATCCCTGTGTATAATAACTGACCTTATCCAATTTAAAAAAAATAAATTTAGAATCCCCAATTCTTTTTTTCCAATTAAGGGGCAATTTAGTGTGGCCAATCCACCTATCCTGCATATCTTTGGGTTGGGGGTGGGACCCACGCAGACACGGGGAGAATGTGCAAACTCCACACGGACAGTGACCCGGGGCCAGGATCAAACCCAGGTCCAAAGCGCCGAGAGGCAACTGTGCTAATCACTGTGCCGCCCTGACCTTATCCAATTTTACCCTCTCGGTGTTTTTAAAAGGAATGGAAAAAACAATTTGCGAAAAAAGTATTAAGTATCAGTCATCGGAGTCTGATGAGTTGCGAATTATTCATCAAGATAATTGCGGAGCATTTGTTTTCTTTTATTCCATTTAGCTCAGCTCTTTTATTTTACATTGAGAGATGGAGGCGAGGGACATATTGCTTATCTTTAGAAATCTGTAACCTTTCTGATATTCTCTCATGTTCCTCAGACATTTAAAATCATAGGTAAATTTTCTGTAATCTTCACATTATCAGCACCTTCAAAACATAAAAAATAGCCGTCTCAGTGAAACATTCTCTGATAGCTGTCATTTTCCGCCTGCTTATCTAAAACCTTGATCATCTGAAAAGTTCATTGCTAATGATCCAAATTGAAAAAAATGGTGGCAATTATTTTGCTCAAAGTGTCCGATGTCCGCCAGTCTTTTGTAGTTAAATATTTGACACACTTAGATTAAAAAATATTAAAGACGAGAGTGAAATGGGAATCGACAGAGAAAGACATTCTTGAAGAAACTCGTGCAATCAGGAACCAGAGATAGCTGTGAAATATCTAATTCTAAAGTACCATAATTTTCCGAGTGAAATGCATACTAAATTATAATGTGCATTCCAATTTTCATGATTGAAGGGTCAAATTGTCCCGATCACCACGTTTAATACACAATAATGGCCAATATTTCCAACAGGATCTTCAATTTCCGTTGAGTCCTGTGGCATGTTCCCTAATGGCAGGGGGTGCGTGGTACTTGAAACTACATAGACATCTAATACCCGGGGGCAGTTTCAAGGGGCAGTGTCAGGGACATTACCAGGGTACCGCCTGTGCATGTCCCTCTTACGTACGTACTGTGCATGCCGGTGGATTCTCTTCACCAGATTCCTGTTGGTCAAGACCTGTTGTAAATCGCACATTTGTGATGTTACATCCGGCTTGGGGAGGGAAGGGGTTGAGAGATCTGAATGTGGGGGAAATGAAAGGAAGCCTGTTAATGACAGCATGGTACCACAACAGTGGGTAGCATGTTGCTTCACAGTGCTAGGATCCCAGGTTCGATTCCCGCTTGGGTCGCAGTCTATGTGGAGCCTGCATGTTCTCCCTGTGTCTGCGTAGGTTTCCTCTTGGTGCTCCGGTTTCGTCGCACAAGTCTCGAAAGACGTTCTTGTTAGGTGAATTGGACATTCTGAATTCTCCCTCTGGTGTACCCGAACAGATCCAATGATTAAAGTTACTTTGTAAAATGCTCTCCCAAAATCTTTTTGCCTCACCATTTCCCTCCCTTCTTTCAAAAGCTTTGAAAGACATGGGGTGAAATTCTCCAGAAACGGCGCAATGTCCACCGACTGGCGCCCAAAACGGCGCAAATCAGACGGGCATTGCGCCGCCCCAAAGGTGCGGAATGCTCCGCACCTTTGGGGGCCGAGCCCCAACCTTGAGGGGCTAGGTCGACGGCGGACGAATTTCCGCCCCGCCAGCTGGCAGAAAAGGCCTTTGGTGCCCCGCCAGCTGGCGCGGAAATGACATCTCCGGGTGGCGCATGCACGGGAGCGTAGTGGCCGCTGACAGCTTCCCACGCATGCGCAGTTGAGGGAGTCTCTTCTGCCTCCGCCATGGTGGAGACCGTGGCGGAGGCGGAAGGGAAAGAGTGCCCCCACGGCACAGGCCCACCCACGGATCGGTGGGTCCCGATCGCGGGCCAGGCCACCGTGGGGGCACCTCCCGGGGCCAGATCGCCCCGGGCCCCCCCCCCCCAGGACCCCGGAGCCCGACCGCGCTGCCTTGTCCCGCCGGTAAGGTAGGTGGTTTAATTCACGCCGGCGGGACAGGCATTTTAGTGGCGGGACTTCATCCCATCCGGGCCGGAGTATCGCGCGGGGGGGCCCGCCAACCGGCGCGGCGCGATTCCCGCCCCCGCCGAATCTCCGGTGCCTGAGACTTCGGCAACCGGCGGAGGCAGGATTCACGCCAGCCCCCGGCGATGCTCCGACCCGGCCGGGGGTCGGAGAATCTCGCCCATGGTTCTGTTCCTTAAATGCAATATAAGTTGATGCAATATATACCTTATTTACCTCACAAACATCCCAAAGGGCTTCCCAGCCAATTAATAACTTTAACATCGAGTGACCATTTTAACTGGGCAGCCATATTGCAAACAGCAAGATCCCACAAATTATTTGAATGACCAGTTAACCTATTTTGGTGAGGAAACACCAGGCCAGTTCTCTTTTTAAAAAAAAATCATAGAATTGTTAACGTCCATGTTTATGCTGGAAAAAATAGACAAGAAGAGTGATTTAACCACTGCATTGCGCCCAGCGCGGATCTGGGCGTGTCAGGTAAAAAGCGGGAAAGGCCAAAATCGTGATTCACGCCAGGCGGAACCGTTTTGCGATTCATCAGGCCCGCTCCCGATGGCGAGTTCCCAATCCCACACAGAAGTGGCGAACATATCATTAACCTTCATTAGCATTCATTTTATCTGATTAGGAAGATTGAAGTTGAATGCAGTGGCTTCTCGGAGTTCCCCGACTCCACAGCGAGAAATCACGTGGTGTTGTTTAGTACACCTGTTTAAAACATGAATCTGGTGCAATGGCTGCTGAGGGGAAGTGACGAGGTGAGTAGCCATTTCCATTTTCCGACATGCAACTCAAGGACACTGGAGCTGCTTCCCCAGTGCTCGGGGGAGAGGAGGGGGAACCTCTCGGGGAGTTGGGCTTGATCAGGGGACTGAAGTGTTCTAGGTCAGGGGCCGCCCCTGGGCCGGGGGGGGGGGGAGGAGGTGAGGGGCTTTTCATCTGTGAGGCCTTCAAGCCATCTTTAAATATTGTCCAATCCATAACAGGGACAACCATAGCTGCAGCCTGTCTGTCCTACTAAAATCTTCCAGGACAGAACCCTGCTGTGGCTTCTCTCATTAAAGTCAATTTCACTCACTTTGACTGTGACCAACCTCAACATTCATAATAGAAGGCTATTTCAACTGAGGAATTAGCCTTGCTAGTTGTGATAGCACTTTGCGCCCCTCAACTTTCAAGTACCTCCTTGAGGCACGATCAATTGAACAAAGACTAGAGTTGGATACAACTGAGGCTTTATTGCTCTAAGATGTGTGGCCTCCCACAGCAGCTGGCAAAATGGCTGCTGAATCGAGGACACGCATATTTATACTCCACCTACTGGGCAGAACCAGCAGGCAGGGACTACCGGCGAACCTGCAGTACAGGTCCTACCTTACATCACCTAATACAGATGCAACAGTGGTTTACCACATTCACCCCCTGTTAAAGTTGAGTCCGGCGGGGGTGGTGGAGAACTATATACAGCAATTAATTAATATTTACAGTATTTGATCAGAAAAAAAATGTCTTTTGAAGTCCGGTGCCAGTTAGAGATTTAACCGGTCTGGTGCCTTGATGTTCCGTTGGGAGCGATGTAGCGGTGGCGGCGATGTCGATGCTGGCCTGATGTTCGGTGACTCCGGGAGCGTGCCGAAATCCTCTTCATCCTCGGGCGTGGGCAGGGGAAGGACGGATGGGAGCGCCGGGGGAGGGAAGGGTGGCGCCGGGCCGGAGAGGTGTGTGTGTGTGGAACCTGCTGGTGCCAAGTCCCTGAGGGAGACAGTATCTTGGCGGCCGTCTAGGCATACTGGGGGTTGGCATGGAGCAATTGCACGCTTTCCACCAACGGGTCCGCCTTGTGGAGGCGGATGTGCCTATGGAGCAAGACTGGTCCTGGAGCTGCGAGCCAAGTCGGGAGCAACACCCCAGATGTGGACTTCCTGGGGAAGGCAAAAAGATATTCATGGGGCGTGTTATTGGTAGCGGTGCACAGCAGTGACCGAATGGAGTGGAGTGTAGCAGGGGGGACCTCCTGCCAGCGAGAGGCGGGGAGGTTCCTGGACCATAGGGTCAGTTGGACGGCCCTCCATACCGTCCTGTTCTCCCTCTCTACCTGCCCGTTTCCCCGGGGGTTATAGCTGGTCGTCCTGCTGGAGGTGATACCCCTGCTGAGCAGGAACTGACGCAGCTCATCGCTCATGAATGAGGATCCCCTGTCACTGTGGATATAGGCGGGGAAACTGAACAGAGCAAAAATAGTGTTTAGGGCTTTGATGACGGTGGCAGACGTCATGTCGGGGCATGGGATGGCGAAGGGGAACCTGGAGTACTCATCGACCACACTGAGAATATACGTGTTTCGGTCAGTGGAGGGAAGGGGCCCTTTGAAATCCACGCTGAGGCGTTCAAAGGGATGGGAGGCCTTCACCAGGCACGCACGTTCCGGACGGCTTGCACTCCGCACAGACCTGGCAGCCCCTGGTGATTGTCCGTACTTCCTCGACGAAGTAGGGCAGGTTGCGGGCCTTTATGAAGTGGTACAACCGTGTGACTCACGGGTGACAAGGGCTGTCGTGCAGGGTCCGGAGTCGGTCTACTTGTGCACTGGCACATGTACCTCGGGTAGGGCGCCTGGGGGCTCGTTGAGTTTGCCGGGGCGATACAAAATCTTGTAATTATAGGTGGAGAGCTCGATCCTCCACCGCAAAACTTTATTGTTTTTGATCTTGCCCCGCTGTGTGTTATTGAACATGAAGGCTACCGACCACTGGTCAGTGAGGAGAGTGAATCTCCTGCCGGCCAGGTAATGCCTCTAATGCCGCACAGCTTTAACGATAGCTTGGGCCTTTTTTTCGACGGATGAGAGCCGAATTTCTGAGGCATGAAGGGTGCGGGAAAAGAATGCCACGGGTCTGCCTGCCTGATTGAGGGTGGCGGCTAGGGCGACATCCGATGCGTCGCTCTCTACTTGAAAGGGCAGTGTCTCGTCTACTGCGTGCATTCCGGCCTTGCCGATATCGGCTCTGATACGGGCGAAGGTCTGCTGTGCCTCGGCCGTCAGGGGAAAATGGGTGGACTGAATGAGTGGGCGGGCCTTGTCCGCATAGTTTGGGACCCACTGGGCATAGTACGAGAAGAACACCAGGCAGCGTTTGAGGGCCTTGTGGCAGTGGGGGAGGGGAAGCTCCATGAGGGGGCGCATGCGGTCGGAACCGGGCCTCAGAACTCCGTTCTGGACCACATAGCCGAGTATGGCTAAGCGGGTCGTGCTAAACACGCACTTCTCCTTGTTGCAGGTGAGGTTGAGGAGAGTGGCAGTAGGAGAAATTTGGCAAGGTTGGCATTGTGGTCCTGCTGGTCATGGCCGCAGATGGCGACGTTGTCTCGGTACGGGAAGGTGGCCCGCAAACCGTACCGGTCGACCATTCAGTCCATCTCCCTTTGGAAGACCGAGACCCCGTTAGTGATGCCGAAGGGAACCCTGAGGAAATGATAGAGATGACCGTCCGCCTCGAAAGCCGTGTATGGACGGTCTGATTTACGAATGGGGAGCTGGTGGTAGGCGGATTTGAGGTCTACCGTTGAGAAGACCCAGTACTGCGCAATCTGATTGACCATATCAGATACGCGTGGGAGGGGGTACGCGTCGAGCTGCATGTGCCGATTGATGGTCTGGCTGTAGTCCACAACCATTCTGTTTCTCCCCAGTTTTAACGACTACCACTTGGGCTCTCCAGGGGCTGTTGTTGGCCTCGATAATGCCCTCCCGAAGCAGCCGCTGGACCTCTGACCTGATGAAGGTCCTGTCCTGGGTGCTGTACCGTCTGCTCCTGGTGGCGATGGGTTTGCAATTCGGGGTTAGATTGGCGAAGAGGGAAGGCGGATTGACCTTTCGGGTCGCGAGGCCGCACACAGTGAGGGGTGGTAGGGGCCCGCCAAATTTAAGGGTTAGGCTCTGGAGGTTACACTGGAAGTCCAGGCCGTGTAGTAGGGCAGCGCAGAGGTTAGGGAGGATGTAGCGGTGGAAGCCGCTGAATTCTACGCCCTGGACCCCCAGATCGCGACGGAATGGGATCCGGAGGCCAGGGAAATTCTTTGGTTGGCGGGGTGTACCGCGAGGGAGCAGCGCCTTACCGTATCCGGGTGTATGAAGCTTTCGGTGCTTCCGGAGTCCAGCAGGCAAGAGGTCACGTGGCCGTTGATTTTCACACTGGTCGATGCGGTGGCCAGGTTGTGCGGACGAGACTGGTCGATCGTCACTGAGGCGAGTCGTGGTCGGTCGTCGCTGACGTCAGATGATGGGGAGCCTGGCGGGCCCAGGTCCTGGAATGCTGCGGTGTCCATGTGCCGTGGGGGAAGACAAGATGGCGGCGCCTGAATATCCTGCGGGGGACAAAATGAGGCGCCCATGGGCCGCACGTTGTGGTGGTTGGACAAGATGGCGGCGCCCATGGGCCGCACGTGGACTGAGGGGGAGAAGATGGCGGCGATCACTGGCCGCGCGTGGCCCCGGGAGGTGGAGATGGCGGTGCCCACTGGCCGCGTGTGGCCCTGGGAGGTGAAGATGGCAGTGCCCACTAGCCGCGTGTGGTCCGGGGAGATGAAGATGGCGACGCCCATTGTGTGTAGGCTAATGGGGTGGGGGCGATAGCGGCGACTGTGCGGGCCTGGCACTCTGCGCGAAGTACCCCTTTTTGCCGCAAGCCTTGCAAAGGGCAGCGCGGGCCGGGCAGCGTTGGCGAAGGTGCTTCTGCTGGCCGCAGAAGTAAAGTCGGGGACCCCCGGGGTGCATGGGCTGGCGTGTGGCGCAGGCGTACTGGCTGGGTAAGGCCCCCGCTGGGGCGGCCGTCTGTGGGGTCCACGAGGGGTAGGAGGGGTGGCCACGCGGCTTGTGGGGTAGGCTTGAATGTTACGTGAGGCAACCATCATGGAGAGCGCTAGTTTCTTTGTTTCAGCTAGGTCGAGCATGGCCCCTTCAAACAGCCTTTGGCGTATGAGGTCCGACCCAATCCCCGTTACGAACGCGTCCCGCATAAGAAGATTGGAATGTTCGGTGCCCGTAACGTACTGGCAGTCACAGTCCCGGACGAGTGGGATTAGGGACCACCAGAAGTCTTCAATGGACTCACCACGGAGTTGAGAATGAGTGGCGAGTACGTTCCTGGCGAAGAGCGTGTTTGTTTTCTGTGCGTAGTTTTCTTTGAGAAGCGCCATGGCCCCAGCGTAGTTCGGGGTGTCCTGGATCAGCAGAATCACGTTGGAGCTCGACCTTGAGTACAGGATCTGTATCTTCTGAGCCTCCGGAACAGGTCGCTGAGTTGATGTACGCCTCGAAGCAAGCTAGCCAGTGATTAAAGTCCTTTTGGCGTCGCTTGATTGCGGATCCAGCTGCAGGCAATCTGGTTTGATTCGGAGGTCTATCTTTTAGAAAATCTTTGAGCAATAAATTGAGGCACGATCAATTGAACAAAGACTAGAGTTGGATACAACTGAGGCTTTATTGCTCTAAGATGTGTGGCATCCCACTGCTGAATGGAGACACGCATATTTATACTCCGCCTACTGGGCGGAGCCAGCAGGCAGGGACTACCGGTGAACCTGTAGTACAGGTCCTACCTTACATCACCTAAAACAGGTGTAACAGTGGTTTACCACACTCCTCGAGAGTATATTTGCCATGTCTCAGAGGATGATTATTGCACTGTATGTCAAGCAAACCTTGATGCCAGAACAGTGTTCCAGAACTCTCGGAGCATTAGCACCATCGAGGCAGCTGCCAACAATCAAGCACTAAAGATCAGGGGCTGGATTCTCCGCCAGCGGGATGCTCCATTTTCCCAGCAGTACGGGGGTTTCCCGACGGCGTGGGGCTGCCCCAAAGTGGGAAACCCCATTAACTGGCCGACACAATGGAGCATCGTGCCGGCGGGGTGAAATTGAAATGTGGCGCGAAGGTGGGGCAGAGAATCCAGCCGTTGGTATTCTCCGGGCCCTTTGCAATTCTCCACCTCCAATGGGACAAATTCCCGACGGGGTGGTTCACTTGTGGTTTTAAAAATCGTGAAATTGCCATCGTGGCGGATGAGAGAGAGAGAGAGAGAGAGGAGGTAGGACACGGAGAGACGCAACCGTGGGCTGCCGGGTCGGACACTGGCTGGCCTGGCTGGGGTGGGGGGGGCCGCGCGACCGGGGGGGAACCCCCCCATGGGACTGGTGCGGTGTCCAAGCACGGAATGCCATTGTCATGGCCTGCAGGGCAGCCATCTTGCTGACCACCCACCTTGGGCCCTGGTTCTGCTGAGTGACACTGGCCTGATGGGTGCCCCTACCCACCTCCGCCATACCCTCCCCCACCCGGCCGGCCGCCACCTACCTGTAATGATATGTTTCTAGACATAACACTAAAAGGTTAATTATTACATCTCAGTGTAATTCAAACACTAGAGGGCACCACCAGTCTAAATATCAAAGCTCAGGGAATCTTGGGTAGTGTTAGCAGAGGAGAGATAGATCACAGGCCTAGTTTAGATTAGAGAGAAGTAGCACGTGGACTTCATTAGTTAATACTTAATCATGGATTATAGTTTAACAGACTCAGTCTTACTTTATTAATAGTTACAGCTTTGTAGAGTGGGCAAACTCTATTTAATTTAATCGTTATTCAATAAATCAGTTTTGCTTCAAGTTGAAGATTGGTGTTTTCTTAATCATCACACCATCGGACCATTCTGAATCACGAGGCATAGAGTAATGACATATTACGACAAAGTGTAATATAACGCTACCGACGGGGCATCAGGCGATCCACTCAAGGCAATGCCCACTGTGGCCCCAATGGGGGCACCGGGTGGGGGCTGCGGAGCGTACCGCTGGCATGAGCAGTGCAAGCCGATGGTACCCCTGGCAGCAGAAATGGGCGGGAAGGCCAGAGGCCCCCACAGTGCCAGGCAATGCCGGGGCCAGGGGGTCAGAGAATCGCCGGTGGGGAGTGCAATTCACGCGATGAAGCCCCAACGCCAGTCCGCCGATTCTCCGGTGAATCGGCGCCATTGGCGCCGGAGCGGTTCCCCCCGACGATTCACTGCGCGCAATGTGCCGTGTGCCCACCGAGATAGGCCACGTCCCATCAGCGCATTCACGTGTGGTCCTACCTCCTCGCCGTTCAGGTTGCGGGGGGCAGCTTGGTGGGGGATAGGGGGTATCCAACTCCGGGGGGGGGGGGCTCCACGGTGGCCTGGCCCGCAATCGTGGCCTACTGATTGTTTTGTTATGCTCTTGACGTAGCATAAGCTGCTTCCTTGATGTGCACTCTGACAAAGGAAGGTTTAGACTTGGAGATAGCTTTAACGTATTTATTAAACTGTTAATGATTCTCCTACTTAGATTCGACTCTCCTGCTAATCCTGCTATAGCTACTCAGACTAACTAACCAGTCTGCTGCAATCCATGTGATGTGTTTCAATCAACCTTGTGTCTGTACTCACTGAGCGCATCCACTGGAAAGAGAAAGATCATGTGTGCTGTGTCCTTATATATGGGTGTGTGTAATGCCCCCCTGTGGCAGTGTCACCTCTGGGTGTGTCTTGACTGCCCATTGGTCGTGTCCTATCTTACTGGCCTATTAGTTGAATGTCTGTGTGTCATGATGTCTCTGGTGCTCCCTCTAGTGTTTATCTAGTCTTAGTGTATTTGCATTAACCCCTTGTGTATTTACAGTGATGCATATCACCACACCGATCAGGGGGCCTATGTTCCTCCATGCCGGTCCCCTGTAGCTCTCCGCCATGTTGTGTCGGGGCGGCGCGGAGAAGGCAACCCATGCGCATGTGCAAATTCACGCCGGCCGTAGCACGCATGCGTGAATTCGCGCTGGCCGTAGCACGCATGCGTGAATTTGCGCCGGCTGATGCGCAGACCTGCGGCGCCTGTTCTGACGCTGGTATCGGCAGCTGTAACTGCGTGAGTCGCTCCAGTGCCGTGCTGGCCCCCTGTGCGCGCAGAATCGCTGATCCTAGGGGCCTGTTGACACCGACGTTTACGACGGCGTCAACACTTAGCCCCAGGATCAGAGAATCCCGCTCCATCATTTTTATCCCTCTTTTGAATTCATTTCAATCTCATTAGTGAGATTGACATAGAATGCAGTGACCTCTCATAAATTCCCAGCTCGCCGCTGTCCCAGTGCTCAAGCGGAGGGGGTGGGGTAGTGGGGGGAGGGGGGGCGGGGGGGGGGGGGGGCAGTGGGGGCCACACCCATCTGGGGGGTTCATCTTGGTCAGGGATGAAGCATTCCGGTCAGGGGGTCGCCTCTGGGGAGGGTTTGAGGGGCTTCAAGCTATATTTAAATTTGTGGAGATCCATAACAGGGCCAAGCTGCAGACTGTGTGTCCCACTGAAAATTTCCAGGACAGAGCCTTTCTGTAGCTTCAATGCTGAAAGTTAATTTCATATCCTTTGACTGTGAGCAGCCTCGAGCTTCACAGCTGAACGCTATTACAAATGACAAATTAACCTTATTAGTTCTGAGAGCCCTTCACATTCCTCAACTCTCAAGTGCCTCTTCCAGGGTTCTCATGCCATGCATCAGAGAATCATTAGTGCACAGCATCTCAAGGAAACTTTGAAGCCTGAACACTGTCCCCGAACTCTCAGAGCATCAACACCACAGAGGCAGTTGCCAATAATGAGACACTAAAGACTGGGCTTCAGCATTGGGTCAGCAGAGGTCTGATGTCTGGGATCTAGGGGCTCCTGATGGGGCCAGGGGTGAGTGTGCAGAGCAAGGTTTGCCAGCACAACTGGCTGACTGGATGGCACTCTGAGCGCAGGCGGGAAATCATGGTAAACATGGGGGAGGGCGGACTTGTGGGATTGAGGGTCCCGAGATGAAAACCCCAACTGATTGTCGGTCTCTCACCTTCTCCAATTCTTAACAGATACCAAAATGGAAGGTGGTGTCGGTCCTGTCGCAGCTGCCATCGCATTGCTGGTGGCAACCGAGGCAGGCAGACGTCGGAGAATGTGACGCAAGCTGGAGGCGGCAATGAAGACGCAGCTGCCCATCAGGTCGAATACGAACCCAGACAGGGGAGGCCAGCGACGGCCCCAAGCTGTTGCAGTGGGGTTGCCTTCCAATGAATTGTTTCTGTAGCTTGGTGACTATTACTAGATAGGTGAACATGGAAGTCAAATGGAATATAACAAAGACCAAATAACAGCATTGAGATAAATGACCGAAAATCTGTTTACGGTGATGTTGTTTCAGGGACAAATATTAGTCAAGGTACCAGGAGAACTGCCCAACCTTTCATCAAATCATGATATGGAATAATTTATATCTGTCTGAATAAATAAACAAGGTTTTGAGTTAATACTTCATCAAATGACACCACTTCCAGCAATGCAGCAGCCCTTTGGTTCTGTCCTGCATGGTCATCTAGATTACGTGCTCAAATCACCTTCGAACTCAGAGATTAAAACACGATAACACCAATTTGCACTTATACAGTGTTTTTTAACATGGCAAAACATCCCAAAGTGCATCACCAACCATTACAAACGAAAATGGACACCAGAGCAAAGGAAGAAATATTTTGGGAGGGTACTCAACTGTTTCATCAAAGAAGTGAGTTTTAAGGAACATCGTAAAAGAGAGGGGAATAATAATCTTTACCAGTAGGCTTGCTCAGTAACTGCAATGAAGTTACTGTGAAAATCCCCCAGCCCCCACACTCTGGCACCTGTTCAGGTACACTGAGGGAGAATTCAGAATGTCCAATTTACCTAACAAGCACGTCTTTTGGGACTTGTGGGAAGAAACCGGAGCACCCGGAGGAAACCCACGCAAAAATGAGGAGAACATGCAGGCTCCTCACAGACAGTAACCCCGCCGGGAATCGAACCCAGGGCCCTGGAACTATGAAGCAACAGTGCTAACCACTGTGCTACCGTGCTGTCCACGGAGAAAGGTTTCATAGATAGATTTCATAGAATTTACAGGAGGGAATTTCCAGTGTGACGGAGGGATTTTCCAGTGTGTGGGATCTAAACTGTTGAAGGCAAGGCTGCCATGAAGGTTGAAGTGTGGGGAGGTGGTGGTGCACAAGAGTGCAGAGTTGAAACAATGGATAGCTTGGGCTGAGGGGAAGTAGGATACTGGTGTTGGGCTGGAAGACGTTACACAGATAGGGAGCGGTTAATCCATGAAGGAATTTAAACATGGGGATGAGAATTTTGAATAATAGATTGGAACTTAAATGCATCAGAGCCAACTTAGTTCGGTTATAAAGTTAAATGGTAAATTTATATGAAAAAGATACATTTTGGGGCAGCACGGTGGCGCAGTGATTAGCACTGCTGTATCACAGCACCGGGGTCCCAGGTTCGATCCCGACCACGGGTTACAGTCCATGTGGAGTTTGTACATTCTCCCTGTGTCTGCTTGGATCTCACCCCCACAAACAAAAAATGTGCAGGGTAGGTCAATTAGCCATGCTAAATTGCCCCTTAATTGGAAAAAAAGAATTGGGTACTCTAAATTTATCAAGAAAAAATCTACATTTTTACTGGCACTGACAAAGATATCTAATGGAATGAAGTGGAAAATGAAATGATACTGCTCAGGAGGTAACATCCAGGATGAAGTGAGAATAATAAGACTTCTTCAACAACACCTCGCAAACCTCCAATAAAATAGAAATCAAGGCCCCTCAACACTGGTTCACCATATGGACAACCATAGACATCCGTGGTTCAAGATGACACACCACGACCTATTAAATGGCAACCAGGGCGAGAAAATAATGACGCCCATATCCAAAGAAAGAATTACAGAAGGTCATGTGCCAGTGAAAGAACACTGATTGTGCACAGGAACTGTGAAGATAAAGGGAGGACTTCAGTAAATCCTTCGATGAAGAAGTTGAGCACCTTTCCAAATATTACTTCTTTATTCATTTCTTTTCATAGAATCCCTACAGTGAAGAATGAGGCCATTCGACCCATCGAATCTGCACTGACTGCCCAAAAGAGCTCTCTACCTGGGTCCACGCCCTTGGACACCCTGCCCAATCACCATAACCCCGTGACCTAACCTGTACATCTTCGGGCACTAAGGGGCAATTTAGCATGTCCAATCCACCTAACTTGCATATCTCTGGACTGTGGGAGGAAATCGGAGACCCGGAGGAAACTCATACAGACACCGGGAGGACATACAAACTCCACACAGACAGTCACACAAGGCCAGAATCGAACCCAGGTCCCTGGCGCTGTGAGGCACCAGGCCACTTTGGTAAATCTTGATTTTCACTATCCAGAGCTCAGGAGTGTACGGTGAAAAGCCCCTATTCGCCACATTCCGGCGCCTGTTCGGGGAGGCTTGTACGGGAATTGAACCGTGCTGCTGGCCTGCCTTGGTCTGCTTTAAAAGCCAGCGATTTAGCCCAATGTGCTAAACCAGTTTGTCACTAGACTCCAGTTGAGAATAGTGGACCTACACGTTATTAATGTGTTTCAATGCTATGTGGTTTAGTCATAGCTTTTCACACTTGTACTTGAGGAACCTTTATGTAGGAAATGCTTTTCTTGCAACATAATGAAATTAAAAGGTTAATCTGTTATGGTAACTGATTACAAACTGTGGTATTAAGTGAGAATATGACTTTGCCCATTGACTTCCACACTGCACATAGAGCACCAGTTTACAGTTTACGGTAAACACGCTGTATAAAAGAGACTTACCTTTGTTCTTCCAATTATCAAAACAACCAGAGTCTTACTTTGGTTTCCTGTGTATTATTGCTAAATAACATTTTAAATATCCACACTGGGTGTAGTAGGTGTTCTGCAAGTAAAATGTTTCATGCGCAGCAATAAAAACAAGCTTTTTATTCTTTCAAAGTTCAGTAGAAATGTAACTGTTATTAGGTTAAATTTGAAACAGAAAACAAACGGCTAGTCTGACATTAGCCAACATATTCATTCCGAACCACGGAATGGTACAAAATTTGCATCTTTCAATTCAGCACATTCCACATTACTCAGTGACACTTGGAGCCCCAGGCAAAATAAGTGCAAAGACATTGGGAATTTTTTAAAAAACAGACAGCGGGGTGGTGAAGGGGGTGGGTTTGGAAATTTGCTAGTAGCCGCTACACCCCCCACCCCCCCACCCAAAAACACATAGCAGCCTGAGTATCTTCTTCAAATGGTCAAGTGATTGGCCAGACTGCTGCCATTGTGATTTTGGACAGCAGCGTTCAAAATCGCAATTGGCAATTGAACCGTTTACCATGATACAGGCAGCATGTTAAATTTGTGCTGGCTGCCTGCTGTTTAAATGATTCATTTAGTGGCTAGAACTACTTTTAACAACAGACTCTTAAAGGGGAGCTACATTGTAACTGGGATAGGCGATGGGAAATAACATAGTTATGACAGTGCACCAAGGTTTTTGGTAATGCTCTGGGGGTCTTGGTAAAGGGGTGGAAAAAAGGTGCGATGACCTCAATCTATCTTTAAGGCAACAGACGTTCCTCCAGATACACAGGGGTATAGTGGGAAGAAATAGCAGGCAATACCAGATGTGCTAGTCTTTTAAAATTGGATGTTGTGCAGGAAGAAGTTTAATGATCTCACATGACTTATCAAGGTGAGTGAACTCCTCTTCAAATGGTCTAAGCTGCTAACAGCAACAACAAGGTCATGTACTGTTAAATTCACAACAAACTCATCACTCGCCACCAGTAATCTCTATCAATCAAGTTTCAAAGCTAACATTTTTATATTTCACCTTACCCTCACTTACTTCACACTGTTACAAGCCTCACATTCATAATTCACAGCTTTTGCACACTGGCAGCCATATCATCTAACACTCACTGGCATATAGAATACCTACAGTTCAGAACAAGGCCATTCGGCCCATCGAGCCTACACCGACCCTTCAAATGACCACCCTACCTAGGCACAATTCTCCGCCCAAATCCCACAACCACACCCTAAGGGGCAATTTTGCATGGCCAATCCACCTAACCTGCACATCTTTGGACCGTGGGAAGAAACTGAAACACCTGGAGGAAACCCATGCAAACATGGGGAACGTACAAACTCCATAAAGTCACCAGAGGTCAGAATCAAACCAGTTTCCCTGGCGCTGTGAGACAGCAGTGCTAATCACTGTGCCACCGTGCTGCCCTAACTTCCACACATGCCCCACTTCTTTGAAATCCAAGCCGGTACATCATAACGGGAGGCAGAAAGTAAGCACTGGAGGTCGGCCATTCCTGTACCTTTAAACATTCAGAAAAGAATCAGTACTGGCCATCCTGAGAAAGGGCAACATTGAATTGTAAACGCGAGGCGGACTGAAACGATTGGTGATAAGGGTATCTGCATACCCGATCCTCATTGTCACACTCGCTTTCTCCCTCATCCACCAATTTCCCTGAGTGAGAAGCTGCTGACGATGTAAACACACAATTCTTACTTCTCCAATCTGCTGCCACCACAACCCAACCTTTATCCCGTTTTCATTTGAAATATCCAAGAACTGGAACCTGCCTAGTCAGAGGAGGAAGCGGAAGAAGATATGGGGCAGCACAATGGCACGGCAGTTAGCACTGCAGCCTCACAGCGCCAGGGACCCGGGTTCAATTCCGGCCTTGGGTGACTGTGTGGAGTTTGCACTTTCTCCCCGTTTCTGCATGGGTTTCCTCCGGATGCTCCACTTTCCTCCCACAGCCCAAAGATGTGAAGGGTAGGCAGATTGGCCATGCTAAATTGCCCCTTAGTGTCCAAATATCATAGAAATATCATAGAATTTACAGTGCAGAAGGAGGCCATTCGGCCCATCGAGTCTGCACCGGCTCTTGGAAAGAGCACCCTACCCAAGGTCAACACCTCCACCCTATCCCCATAACCCAGTAACCCCACCCAACACTAAGGACAATTTAGCAAGGCCAATCCACCTAACCTGCACATCTTTGGACTGTACTGGTTAGACGGAGTTACGGGGATAGGGTGGGGAGTAGGACCAGGTCGGGTGCAATTCCCAAGCGTTGGTGCAGACTTGATGGGCCAAGTGGCATCCTTCTATAGGAATTCTATGCCGAAGCTGAAGAAACACCATTGCTTGATCTTACACATATAGCCATCAGCTCAGTTACTAACACTGCATTTGTTTGAGGCTAGGCAGGAGGTGGGCTATGCATGTGGCAAGTCACCAGCCACAGGTGTGAACAACTAGGGCAGAGGGACGGAATGATGCAGACAAGGAAAATTAGGAGAAAGGGTAAGAGGAAAAATAATTTGCGAAAAGTTACTGATCAAGGTGTTTGGATTCATAACAAAGACATAAAAAACAGCATAAGTGTACATTACCTGAATGCTCGTAGTATACGGAATAAGGTGAATGAGTTGGTGGCGCAAATCATCGTGAATGACTATGATTTAGTGGCCATTACTGAAACATGGTTAAAGGATGGTCACGACTGGGAGTTAAATATCCAAGGGTATCAAACTATACGAAAGGATAGAATGGACGGTAAGGGCGGTGGTGTAGCTTTGTTGTTTAAAGATGGCATCCGGGCAATAGTAAGGGATGATATTGGTGCAATGGAGGACAAGGTTGAATCAATTTGGGTGGAAATCAGGAATAGTAAGGCGAAAAGGTCACTGATAGGAGTAGTCTCTAGGTCAGCAAATAGTAATAGGGTGGTAGGGCAGGCAATAAGCAAAGAAATAACGGATGCATGTAGAAATGGTACAGCGTTTATCATGGGAGATTTTAATCTGCATGTCGATTGGTTTAACCAGGTTGGTAAAGGCAGCCTTGAGGAGGAGTTTATAGAATGTGTCCGGGATAATTTCCTGGAACAGTATGTAATGGAACCTACAAGGGAACAAGCGGTCCTAGATCTGGTCCTGTGTAATGAGGCAGGATTGATTAATGATCTCATAGTTCGGGATCCTCTTGGAAGGAGCGACCACAATATGGTGGAATTTAAAATACAGTTGGAGGATAACAAGGTAAAATCAAACACTAGTGTTTTGTGCTTAAACAAAGGTGATTACAATGGGATGAGAGAAGAACTAGCTAAGGTAGACTGGGAGCAAAGACTTCATGGTGAAGCAGTTGAGGAACAGTGGAGAACCTTCCGAGCGATCTTTCTGTGTTCAGAAAAGGTTCATACTGACAAAAAAGAAAGACGGTAGAAAAGGGAAAAATCGACTGTGGATATCTAAGGAGGTGAGGGAGAGTATCAAATTGAAGGAAAAAACATACAAAGTGGCAAAAATTAGTGGGAGACTAGAGGACTGGGAAGTCTTTAGGGGACAACAGAAAGCTACTAAAAAAGCTATAAAGAAGAGTAAGGTAGACTATGAAAGTAAACTGGCTCAGAACATAAAAGCAGATAGTAAAAGCTTCTACAAATATATAAGACAAAAAAGAGTGGCTAAGGTAAATATTGGTCCTTTGGAAGATGAGAAGGGAGATTTAATAATAGGAGACGGGGAAATGGCTGAGGAGCTGAACAGGTTTTTGGGGTCAGTCTTCACAGTGGAAGTCACAAATAACATGCCAGTTACTGATGGAAATAAAGATATGATAGGTGAGGACCTTGAGATGATTGTAATCATTAAGGAGGCAGTATTGGGCAAGCTAATGGGGCTAAAGGTAGACAAGTCTCCTGGCCCTGATGGGATGCATCCCAGAGTGCTAAAAGAGATGGCTAGGGAAATTGTAAACGCACTAGTGATAATTTATCAAAATTCACTAGACTCTGGGGTGGTCCCAGAGGATTGGAAAGTAGCAAACGTGACACCACTGTTTAAAAAAGGAGGTCGGCAGAAAGCGGGTAATTATAGGCCGGTAAGCTTAACTTCGGTTGTAGGGAAAATGCTGGAATCTATCATTAAGGAGGAAATAGCGGGGCACCTGGAGGGAAATTGGCCCATTGGGCAGACGCAGCATGGGTTCATAAAGGGTAGGTCGTGTCTGACTAATTTGGTAGAACTTTTTGAGGACATTACCAGTGCAGTAGATAATGGGGAGCCAATGGATGTGGTATATCTGGATTTCCAGAAAGCTTTTGACAAGGTGCCACAAAAGGTTGCTGCATAAACTAAAGATGCATGGCATTGAGGGTAAAGTGGTAGCATGGGTAGAGGATTGGTTAACTAACAGAAAGCAGAGAGTGGGGATAAATGGGTGTTTCTCTGGTTGGCAACCTGTAACTAGTGGGGTCCCTCAAGGATCAGTGTTGGGCCCGCAGTTGTTCGCAATTTACATAGATGATTTGGAGTTGGGGACCAAGTGCAATGTGGCAAAGTTTGCAGACGACACTAAGATGAGTGGTAAAGCAAAAAGTGCAGAGGATACCGGAAGTCTGCAGAAGGATTTGGATAGGTTAGGTGAATGGGCTAGGGTCTGGCAGATGGAATTCAATGTTGCCAAGTGTGAGGCTATCCATTTTGGGAGGAATAACAGCAGAATGGATTATTATTTAAACGGTAAGATGTTATAACATGCTGCTGTGCAGAGGGATCTGGGTGTGCTGGTGCATGAGTCGCAAAAAGTTGGTGTGCAGGTGCAACAGGTGATTAAGAAGGCTAATCGAGTTTTGTCTTTCATTGCTAGAGGGATGGAGTTCAAGACTAGGGAGGTTATGCTGCAATTGTATAAGGTGTTGGTGAGGCCACATCTGGAGTATTGTGTTCAGTTTTGGTCTCCTTTCCTGAGAAAGGACATATTGGCACTGGAAGGAGTGCAGAGGAGATTCACTAGGTTGATCCCAGAGTTGAGGGGATTAGATTATGACGAGAGGTTGAGTAGACTGGGACTGTACTCATTGGAGTTTAGAAGGATGCGGGGGGGATCTTATTGAAACATATAAAATTATGAAGGGAATAGATAGGATAGATGCGGGCAGGTTGTTTCCACTGGTCGGGGAAAGCAGAACTAGGGGGCATAGCTTCAAAATAAGGGGAAGTAGATTTAGGACCGAGTTTAGGAGGAACTTCTTCACCCAAAGGGTTGTGAATCTCTGGAATTCCTTGCCCAGTGAAGCAGTTGAGGCTCCTTCTTTAAACGTTTTTAAGAAAAAGATAGATACCTTTCTGAAGAATAAAGGGATTCGGTGATATGGTGTACGGGCCGGAGAGTGGAGCTGAGTCCACAAAGATCAGCCATGATCTCATTGAATGGCGGAGCAGGCTCGAGGGGCCAGATGGCCTACTCCTGTTCCTAGTTCTTATGTTCTTATGTAACATAGCTCCCAGGAGGGTGAGGTTTGGAAACTGCTGCAGATCAAGGACTCAGCTGAGGACCTCAACGGGTCAGGCTACGGAAGAAATGTGATGAGTGTTCATATCAAAGTACTGGTAAGTCTGTCAGGAAGTTTGAGTTCAATGACATGGAGCATTGAGGAGACCAACACTAAACTTTCATGGGACTTACAGCAGAGTTTTCCAAAATACAACAGGTAGCACACCTGCAGAACCATCATGTTACAGCATCTGACTGCTGGGGCGGGATTCTCCGCAATCGGCGCGATGTCCGCCGACCGGCGCCAAAAACGGCGCAATTCAGTCCGGCATCGCGCCGTCACAAAGGTGCGGAATTCTCCGCATCTTGAGGGGCCGAGCCCTCACCTTGAGGGGCTAGGCCCGCGCCGGACTCAGTTCCACCCCGCCAGCTGGCGGGAAAGGCCTTTGGTGCCCCGCCAGCTGGCGTGGAAATTACTTTGCCGTGCGGCGCATGCACGGGAGCGTCAGTGGCCGCTCACGGCATCCCCGTGCATGCGCAGTGGAGGGGGTCTCTTCCGCCTCCGCCATAGTGGAGACCATGGCGAAGGCGGAAGGAAATAAGTGCTCCCACGGCACAGGCCTGCCCGCGGATCGGTGGGCCCCGATCACGGGCCAGGCCACCGTGGGGGCACCCCCCGGGGCCAGATCGCTCCGCGCCCCCCCAGGACCCCGGAGCCCGCCCGCGCCGCCTTGTCCCGCCGTTCGAAAGGTGGTTCAATCCACGCCGGCTGGCGTGGGTTGACAGCGGCGGGACTTCGGCCCATCGCGGACCGGCGAATCGGCGGGGGATTTCCTACGGCCGGCGCGGCGCGATTCTCGCCCCCGTCGAATCTCCTGTGGCGGAGAATTCGGGACACGGCGAGGGCAGGATTCACGCCGGCCCCCGGCGATTCTCCGACCCGTTGGGGGGGTTGGAGAATCACGCCCCTGATTTCTCACTTTCAATTGCAACACAAATAGCTTTTTTAAATGTTCGAGCACAGCAGTGGGAAATCAGATCACTGCCGTTATGACTTTGGATATCAAGATTTGAAAGAGATTCCAGAGCATCACAGCATCTGTCCTCCAACAAATTCCTTAGACACCACCTTCCAAATCCATGACCACTACCGTCTAGAAGGACAAGAACAGCAGATATCTGGGAACTCCACTACCTAGAAGTCTCCTTCCAAGTCACTCACCACCCTGATTTGAAAATTATTCGCAGTTCGTTCACTGTCACTGGGGCATAATCCTGGATCTCCCTCCCTAACAGCACAGGTTCAAGAAGGCAACTCACCAGGAAACTAGTGATGGCAATGAATGCTGGCCTAACCATTTACGGTGCCCACATCCCGTAAATTAATTTTAAAAACAGATCACAAGGATTGCTGAGTCGCTGCCCCGGGTTAGCGGCAGTGGCTCCATGGGACATGAATCTGCTGCCCTCTCAGGCTTCACACTCCCACTCTTGATAGCAGCATTCAAAATCACAATTGGCAATTAAACCATTTACCATGCTACAGGCAGTATGTTAAATTTGTGCTTGCTGCTGCTGTTTAAATGATTCCTGTGTGCAAGCAGCACTGTTTATTAATACACATCAGCAAGAGGGCCAATAGTGGCTCAAACTACTTTTAACAACAGACTCTGTATCTTAAAGGGGAGCCATATTATAGCTGGGATAGGCGATGGGAAATATCTCCCTTGATTGAAGAACGTGTAAACATAGTTATGACAGTGCACCAAGGTTTTTGGTAATGCTCTGGAGGCCTTGGTGAAGGGGTGGAAAAAGGGAGCGATGCCCTCAATCTATCTTTAAGGAAGCAGAAGGTCCTCCAGATACACGGGGGTATAGTGAGAAGAAATAGCAGGCAATACCAGATAATAATAATAATCTTTATTGCCACAAATGGGCTTACATTAACACAGCAATGAAGTTACTGTGAAAAGTCCCGAGTTGTCACGTTCCGGCGCCTGTTCGCGTACAAAGAGGGTGAATTCAGTATGTCCAAATTACGTAACAACACATCTTTCGGGACATGTGGGAGGAAACCGGAGCACCCGGAGGAAACCTACACGGACACAGGGAGAATGTACAAACTCCATACAGTCACCAGAGGTCAGAATCAAACCTGTTTTCCTGGCGCTGTGAGACAGCAGTGCTAACCACTGTGCCAGCGTGCCACCCTAACATCCTCACATGCCTCACTACCTTGAATTTCAAGCTGGTACACAATGGGAAGCATACAGAAAGCACTGGCGATTCCTGTACCTTTAATCGCTCAGGAAGGAGTCAGTACTGGCCATCATGAGACAGGGCAGCATTGAATTGTAACCGCTAATCGGACTGAAACGATTGATGATAAGGGTATCTGCATACCCGATCTTCATCCACCAATTTCTCCTGAGTGAGAAGTTGCTGATGATGTAAACACACAATTCTTACTTCTCCAAACTGCTGCCACCACAACCCAACCTTTATCCCGTTTTCATTTGAAATATCCAAGAACTGGAACCTGCCTAGTCAGAGGAGGAAGTGGAAGAAGATATGGGACAGCACGATGGCACGGCAGTTAGCACTGCCGCCTCACAGCGCCAGGGACCAGGGTTCAATTCCATCCTCGGGTGACTGTGGAGTTTGTACCTTCTCCCCGTTTCTGTGTGGGTTTCCTCCACTTTCCTCCCATTGCCCAAAGATGTGAAGGTTAGGCAGATTGGCCATGCTAACTTGCACGTTAGTACCCAAATATGTGCCGGTCAAATGGGGTTACGGGGATGGGGTGGGGGAGTGGGCCGAGGTTGGGTGCAATTCCCGAGCATTGGTGCAGACTTGATGGGCCAAGTGGCATCCTTCTGCACTGTAGGAATTCTATACCAAAGATAAAGGAACACCATTGCTTGATCTTACACATATAGTCATCCGCTCAGGTACTGAAACTGCATTTGTTTGAGGCTAAAGAGAGGTGGGCACTGCAGGTAGCAAGTCACCAGCCACAAGTGTGGAAAACCGAGGCAGAGGGACGGGATGATGCAGCCGATAGCTACCAGGAGGGTGAGGTTGCAAACTAGATCTGCTGGAGATCAAGGACTCAGCTGAGGACCTCAACGGGCCAGGCTACAGAAGAACGTTGATGAGTGCACAAATCAAAGTATTGGTAAGTCTGTCAGAAAGCTTGAGTTCAATGTCATGGAGCATCTTTATAAGGAGACCAGCACAAAATTTTCATAGGTCTTTGAGCAGAGTTTTCCAACATGTAACAGGTAGCACACCTGTAGGACCCACCATGCTTTTTGATTTAAAAATAGCTTTTTAAAATGTTCGAGCACAGCAGTGGGAAGTCAGTTCACTGCCGTTATGAGTTTGGATATTAAGATTCGAAAGAGATTCCAGAGCATCACAGCATCTGTCCTCCAACAAGTTCCTTAGACACCACCTTCCAAACCCATGACCACTACCATCTAGAAGGACAAGAACAGCAGATACCTGGGAACTCCACTACCTAGAAGTCTCCCTCCAAGTCACTCACCACCCTGACTTGGAAATTATTCGCAGTTCGTTCACTGTCACTGGGGCATAATCCTCGATCTCCCTCCCTAACAGCACAATGTGTGTACCTACACCTCAGAGACTGCAGCGGTTCAAGAAGGCAACTCACCAGGAAACTAGTGATGGCAATGAATGCTGGCCTAACCAGCGGCGCCCGTAAATTAATTTTAAAAAACGATTACAAGGATTGTTGAGTCGCTGCCCCGGGTTAGCGGCAGTGACTCCATGGAACATGAACCTGCTGCCCTCTCAGGCTTCACACTCCCACCCTTGGCACTCCACCAGTCCCCTTCTCATTGTCATTTAGCCAGCCAGCCCTGACTACTGCAGCCAGGTTGAGAACTGACAGCCAGATCATCTAGATCCAGAAAGACTTGAGGATGCCGCTGAAGATCAACTGAAGGTCAGCAATATTCTGGCATCTTAGCTGCAGCCATTGGGGAGAAGCTCACAAGAACACCAGGAGTGGCAATGTCACCAAGGGAATACATAGGACATCATTTTTGAATGCATGATTTAATTTGAATTTTCTGAGAATGCTAATTTCCAGTTGGCTGTTATTTTTGTGCTGTCAAACAATGTGATGTCAGTGCCATTGATTAGAAAAGGAGTGTGGGATTGTCTGTGTATTGAGAGCTGTGGGGGAGGTTACAGTGATTGCTTATGAATTATTTGATCATGCAGAACCTGGGCTGAAAGGGGCTGTTTGGGGCTTATCCACCCTTTTCTCATCCTGTTCCTCCATTTTCAATTCCACCTCCCCTTCCTCCTTATGCTCCTGCAACCCCCTTCACACATGATCGGTAGTGACAATGTCTATTCCCTCATAGTGACGAGGTTGTGCAGCGTTCAACATACTACCACTAAACTTGATACACGCTCAGATGAGTGCCTCAAGGTTCCTCGAGAGCAGTCAACAAAGAACAAAGAACAAAGAAATGTACAGCACAGGAAGAGGCCCTTCGGCCCTCCAAGCCCGTGCCGACCATGCTGCCCGACTAAACTACAATCTTCTACACTTCCTGGGTCCGTATCCCTCTATTCCCATCCTATTCATGTATTTGTCAAGATGCCCCTTAAATGTCACTATCGTCCCTGCTTCCACCACCTCCTCCGGTAGCGAGTTCCAGGCACCCACTACCCTCTGCGTAAAAAACTTGCCTCGTACATCTACTCTAAACCTTGCCCCTCTCACCTTAAACCTATGCCCCCTAGTAATTGACCCCTCTACCCTGGGGAAAAGCCTCTGACTATCCACTCTGTCTATGCCCCTCATAATTTTGTATACCTCTATCAGGTCTCCCCTCAACCTCCTTCATTCCAGTGAGAACAAACCGAGTTTATTCAACCGCTCCTCATAGCTTATGCCCTCCATACCAGGCAACATTCTGGTAAATCTCTTCTGCACCCTCTCTAAAGCCTCCACATCCTTCTGGTAGTGTGGCGACCAGAATTGAACACTATACTCCAAGTGTGGCCTAACTAAGGTTCTATACAGCTGCAACATGACTTGCCAATTCTTATACTCAATGCCCCGGCCAATGAAGGCAAGCATGCCGTATGCCTTCTTGACTACCTTCTCCACCTGTGTTGCCCCTTTCAATGACCTGTGGACCTGTACTCCTAGATCTCTTTGACTTTCAATACTCTTGAGGGTTCTACCATTCACTGTATATTCCCCGCCTGCATTAGACCTTCCAAAATGCATTACCTCACATTTGTCCGGATTAAACTCCATCTGCCATCTCTCTGCCCAAGTCTCCAAACAATCTAAATCCTGCTGTATCCTCCGACAGTCCTCATCGCTATCCGCAATTCCACCAACCATTGTGTCGTCTGCAAACTTACTAATCAGAACAGGGGCTGGTTAGCACACTGGGCTAAATCGCTGGCTTTTAAACCAGACCAAGCAGGCCAGCAGCACAGTTCAATTCCCGTACCAGCCTCCCCGAACAGGTGCCGGAATGTGGTGACTAGGGGCTTTTCACAGTAACTTCATTGAAGCCTACTTGTGACAATAAGTGATTTAAATCTTTGGATCCTCGCTGTCTTCAGGGGATGTCCCGGAGGACTGGAGAATAGCCAATGTTGTTCCTCTGTTTAAGAAGGGTAGCAAGGATAATCCCGGGAACTACAGGCCGGTGAGCCTTACGTCAGTGGTAGGGAAATTACTGGAGAGAATTCTTAGAGACAGGATCTACTCCCATTTGGAAGCAAATGGACGTATCAGTGAGAGGCAGCACGGTTTTGTGAAGGGGAGGTCGTGTCTCACTAACTTGATAGAGTTTTTCGAGGAGGTCACTAAGATGATTGATGCAGGTAGGGCAGTAGATGTTGTCTATATGGACTTCAGTAAGGCCTTTGACAAGGTCCCTCATGGTAGACTAGTACAAAAGGTGAAGTCACACGGGATCAGGGGTGAACTGGCAAGGTGGATACAGAACTGGCTAGGCCATAGAAGGCAGAGGGTAGCAATGGAGGGATGCTTTTCTAATTGGAGGGCTGTGACCAGTGGTGTTCCACAGGGATCAGTGCTGGGACCTTTGCTCTTTGTAGTATATATAAATGATTTGGAGGAAAATGTAACTGGTCTGATTAGTAAGTTTGTAGACGACACAAAGGTTGGTGGAATTGCGGATAGCGATGAGGACTGAGGTTTTGATGATGCTGTTGAAGGAGACTTGTAAAGTCGCTGCAGTGCATCTTGCAGATGGTACACACTACTGTCACTGTGCATTGTTGGTGGAGTGAGTGAATGTTTGTGGGTGGGGTGCCAATAAAGCTTTGCCCCGGTTGGTGTGGAGCCTTATGAGTGCTTTCGGAGAAGCACTTATCCAGGCAAGTGGAGAATATTTTATCAAACTCTTGACTTGTGCCTTGAGGATGGTGGACAGGCTTTGGGGAGTCAGGAAGTAAGTTACTTCCCACGGAATCCCCAGCCTCTGACCGGCTCTTGTAACCGTAGTATTTACGTGGCTCATCCAGTTCAATTTCTGGTCAATTGTAATTCCCAATCCCTTTATAAGTGATGTAGCATTCTAAAGCTCCTTTGCAAACATCCTTAAAAGCAATAACAGATTCAATTTGAAAGAAATTACACATGGGGCAACACAGGTGGAGAAGGTAGTCAAGAAGGCATACGGCATGCTTGCCTTCATTGGCCGGGGCATTGAGTATAAGAATTGGCAAGTCATGTTGCAGCTGTATAGAACCTTAGTTAGGCCACACTTGGAGTATAGTGTTCAATTCTGGTCGCCACACTACCAGAAGGATGTGGAGGCTTTAGAGAGGGTGCAGAAGAGATTTACCAGAATGTTGCCTGGTATGGAGGGCATAAGCTATGAGGAGCGGTTGAATAAACTCGGTTTGTTCTCACTGGAACGAAGGAGGTTGAGGGGCGACCTGATAGAGGTATACAAAATTATGAGGGGCATAGACAGAGTGGATAGTCAGAGGCTTTTCCCCAGGGTAGAGGGGTCAATTACTAGGGGGCATAGGTTTAAGGTGAGAGGGGCAAGGTTTAGAGTAGATGTACGAGGCAAGTTTTTTACGCAGAGGGTAGTGGGTAATTGGAACTCGCTACTGGAGGAGGTAGTGGAAGCAGGGGCGATAGGGACATTTAAGGGGCATCTTGACAAATATATGAATAGGATGGGAATAGAAGGATACGGACCCAGGAAGTGTATAAGATTGTAGTTTAGTCGGGCAGCATGGTCGGCACGGGCTTGGAGGGCCGAAGGGCCTGTTCCTGTGCTGTACATTTCTTTGTTCTTTGTTCTTTGTAGTTACATTTTCCTCCAAATCATTTATATATACTACAAAGAGCAAAGGTCCCAGCACTGATCCCTGTGGAACACCACTGGTCACAGCCCTCCAATGAGAAAAGCATCCTTCCATTGCTACTCTCTGCCTTCTATGGCCTAGCCAGTTCTGTATCCACCTTGCCAGCTCACCCCTGATCCCGTGTGACTTCACCTTTTGTACTAGTCTACCATGAGGGACCTTGTCAAAGGCCTTACTGAAGTCCATATAGACAACATCCACTGCCCTACCTGCATCAATCATCTTAGTGACCTCCTCGAAAAACTCTATCAAGTTAGTGAGACACGACCTCCCCTTCACAAAACCGTGCTGCCTCTCACTAATACGTCCATTTGCTTCCAAATGGGAGTAGATCCTGTCTCGAAGAATTCTCTCCAGTAGTTTCCCTACCACTGAAGTAATGCTCACCGGCCTGTAGTTCCCGGGATTATCCTTGCTACCCTTCTTAAACAGAGGAACAACATTGGCTATTCTCCAGTCCTCCGGGACATCCCCTGAAGACAGCGAGGATCCAAAGATTTCTGTCAAGGCCTCAGCAATTTCCTCTCCAGCCTCCTTCAGTATTCTGGGGTAGATTCCATCAGGCCCTGGGGACTTATCTACCTTAATATTTTTTAAGACACCCAACACCTCATCGTTTTGGATCTCAATGTGACCCAGGCTATCTACACACCCTTCTCCAGACTCAACATCTACCAATTTCTTCTCTTTGGTGAATACTGATGCAAAGTATTCATTTAGTACCTCGCCCATTTCCTCTGGCTCCACACATAGATTCCCTTGCCTATCCTTCAGTGGGCCAACCCTTTCCCTGGCTACCTTCTTGCTTTTTATGTACGTGTAAAAAGCCTTGGGATTTTCCTTAACCCTATTTGCCAATGACTTTTCGTGACCCCTTCTAGCCCTCCTGACTCCTTGCTTAAGTTCCTTCCTACTTTCCTTATATTCCACGCAGGCTTCGTCTGTTCCCAGCCTTTTAGCCCTGACAAATGCCTCCTTTTTCTTTTTGACGAGGCCTACAATACCTCTCGTCATCCATGGTTCCCGAAAATTGCCGTATTTATCCTTCTTCCTCACAGGAACATGCCGGTCCTGTATTCCTTTCAACTGCCACTTGAAAGCCTCCCACATGTCAGATGTTGATTTGCCCTCAAACATCCGCCCCCAATCTATGTTCTTCAGTTCCCGCCTAATATTGTTATAATTAGCCTTCCCCCAATTTAGCACATTCATCCTAGGACCACTCTTATCCTTGTCCACCAGTACTTTAAAACTTACTGAATTGTGGTCACTGTTACCGAAATGCTCCCCTACTGAAACATCTACCACCTGGCCGGGCTCATTCCCCAATACCAGGTCCAGTACTGCCCCTTCCCTAGTTGGACTGTCTACATATTGTTTTAAGAAGCCCTCCTGGATGCTCCTTACAAACTCCGTCCCGTCTAAGCCCCGGCACTAAGTGAGTCCCAGTCAATATTGGGGAAGTTGAAGTCTCCCATCACCACAACCCTGTTGTTTTTACTCTTTTCCAAAATCTGTCTACCTATCTGCTCCTCTATCTCCCGCTGGCTGTTGGGAGGCCTGTAGTAAACCCCCAACATTGTGACTGCACCCTTCCTATTCCTGATCTCTACCCATATAGCCTCACTGCCCTCTGAGGTGTCCTCTCGCAGTACAGCTGTGATGTTCTCCCGAACCAGTAGCGCAACTCCGCCTCCCCTTTTACACCCCCCTCTATCCTGCCTGAAACATCTAAATCCTGGAACGTTTAGCTGCCAATCCTGCCCTTCCCTCAACCAGGTCTCTGTAATGGCAACAACATCATAGTTCCAAGTACTAATCCAAGCTCTAAGTTCATCTGCCTTACCCATAATACTTCTTGCATTAAAACATATGCACTTCAGGCCACCAGACCCGCTGTGTTCAGCAACTTCTCCCTGTCTGCTCTGCCCCAGAGCCACACTGCCCCTATTCCCTAGTTCTCCCTCAATGCTCTCACCTTCTGACCTAGTGCTCCCGTGCCCACCCATTCCGGCCAGTCCAGTCAGTGGAAATTTTGTTTGGGGATACAGATGGACTGCTGTATAATGTTCTATGTGGATGACTGGCCCTCATTGTGTACCTGCTGTACCCACATAACATAGAACATACAGTGCAGAAGGAGGCCATTCGACCCATCGAGTCTGCACCGACCCACTTAAGCCCTCACTTCCACCCTATCCCCCGAACCCAATAACCCCTCCTAACATTTTTGGACACTAAGGGCAAGTTGGCGTGGTCAATCCACCTGAGCTGCACATCTTTGGACTGTGGGAGGAAACCGGAGCACCTGGAGGAAACCCACGCAGACACGGAGAGAACGTGCAGAACGTGCAGACTCCGATCCAGCAGTGATCACAGACAGTGATCCAGCAGGGAATCGAACCTGGGACCCTGGCGCTGTGAAACCACAGTGCTAACCACCATACTACTGTGCTGCCCAAATTTTTGAGAGAAAGAGGTGATGTGTTGACTCCACACAGAATGGATGACTCTTGCCACCCATTAGCACCCTTCAGCTTGTGCTGTTTGTGGTCACACACCAGTTTCACATATAATCTTTTTTTTTGTCATAAGTAGGCTTACATGGTGAGGCCGCATCTGGAGTGTTGTGTTCAGTTTTGGTCTCCTTTCCTGAGAAAGGACATATTGGCACTGGAGGAAGTGCAGAGGAGATTCACTAGGTTGATCCCAGAGTTGAGGGGATTAGATTATGATGAGAGGTTGAGTAGACTGGGACTGTACTCATTGGAGTTTAGAAGGATGCGGGGGGATCATATTGAGACATATAAAATTATGAAGGGAATAGATAGGATAGATGCGGGCAGGTTGTTTCCACTGGTCGGGGAAAGCAGAACTAGGGGGCACAGCCTCAACATAAGGGGAAGTAGATTTAGGACTGAGTGTAGGAGGAAGTTCTTCACCCAAAGGGTTGTGAATCTCTGGAATTCCTTGCCCAGTGAAGCAATTGAGGCTCCTTCTTTAAACGTTTTTAAGAAAAAGATAGATGCCTTTCTAAAGAATAAAGGGATTTGGGGATATGGTGTACAGGCCGGAGAGTGGAGCTGAGTCCACAAAGATCAGTCATGATCTCATTAAATGGCGGAGCAGGCTCGAAGGGCCAGATGGCCTACTCCTGTTCCTAGTTCTTATGTTCTTATTAACTCTGCAATGAAATTACTGTGAAAAGCCCCTAGTCGCCACATTCCGGCACCTGTTCGGGTGCACAGATGGAGAATTCAGAATGTCCAATTCACCTAACAGTACATCTTTCGGGATTTGTGGGAGGAAACCGGAGCACCTGGAGGAAACCCACAGAGACACGGGGAGAACGTGCAGACTCCGCACAGACAGTGACCCACGCCGGGAATTGAACCTGAGACCCTGGCACTGTGAAGCAGCAGTGCTAACCACTGTGCTAACTTGCCGCCCAGGTGCCGCCTTAAGGTAGCAGGATCCCTTTTGTTCAGAATGCGGAGAAAAAATTGTGTGAGTCCTGGAATCATAGAATTGAGCTATTGCTATTGGATTAATATTCTGCAAGTAAAGCTGCTGATGTAGAATAACATGTTAAGTAATAGGTTAAGAGACATTCCAATTAGTTGTCTCATTTATGTTAAGTATCCAATAATTGACACTGCTATGTAAAGGGGCTTCAGGTGGCCTTTGTGTCAGGTGATGTGATGTTAGAGTTTTGTACAGAGTCTGTTAAAGTGAAATAAACGTGTTGGTGAAAAGGAGCAGAACTTTTGATTCTTTATACCACGGTTAACCACTGTGCTGCCCCTGTCTGTGCTCTCCATTTACCAGGATGCTGCCTGGATTGCAGGGTAGGTGTTATGAGGAAAGGTCGAGGGAGCTAGGGCTTTTCTCAATGGAGCGAAGGAGGGTGAGAGGCGACTTAATAGAGGTTGAAAGGTGATGAGAGGGCTAGATAGAGTGGATGTTCAGAGACTATTTCCTCGGGTGGATGTAACTGTTAGAAGGGCGCATAACTATAAGGTTCGGGGTGTGAGATATAGGAGGAATGTCCGAGGTAGGTTCTTTACTCAGAGAGTGGTTAGGGTGTGGAATGGACTGCCTGCTGTGATAATGGAGTCGGACACTTTGGGAACTTTCAACGGTTATTGGATAGGCACATGGAGCACACCAGAATGACAGGGAGTGGATAGCTTGATCTTGGTTTCGGACAAAGCTCGGCACAACATCGAGGGCCGAAGGGCCTGTTCTGTGCTGTACTGTTCTATGTTCTAATTATAGACATTTACAACATGGGTGGAGGTCATTCATGTCCCTGCCGGATGACAAGTAACCATCCAGCCTAATCCCACTTTCCAGCACTTGGTTCGTAGCCTTGTAGATTAATGCACTTCAAATGCACATACACATAATTTTTCAACCTGATGAGGATTTTTGTTTCCACCATCCTGTCAATCAGTGAGCTCCAGATTTCCTCCATCCTCTGAGTGAAAAGAATTGTCCTTCAATCGCTTCTGAAACCTTCTGCCTCCAAGCTTAAATCTATACCCCTGGCTATGGATCCCTCATCCAAGGGGAATAGGAAGTTAATATCCACTTCAGCTAGACCCCTCCTCATTTTATATATTTCAATTCGATTTTCCTTCCGCCTCCTCAGTTTTGAAGTGAACAACGTTCGCCTATCCAATCTTTCCTCATTACTAAAATTCCCCAGTCTGGGCAATATCCTTGTAATTCCTCTTGGTAGCCTCTGGAGTAGAATGGATTGGATTGGATTGGATTGGATTTGTTTATTGTCACGTGTACCGAGGTACAGTGAAAAGTATTTTTCTGCGAGCAGCTCAACAGATCATTAAGTACATGAGAGAACGAGTATAAGTTAAGTAAAAAGTTGATCTGTTTGTGAGAGCTCGCAGAGAGTCGCCTCGTTCCGGCGCCATCTTGGTAAAAAGCCAGAATGACCAGAGCAGTGACCAGAACAGCATGGAATACTCAAGTCCTGGGCTAACCAGAGCCAGCAACATCTGCCAGATCTTATATTTTAATACTTTGTCTAATAAAGACAATTTTATTACCTGTCCAGTCACCATCAAGCTGTGGACATGCATCACAAGGTGCCTCTGTTCCTGTGCAGTTCTCAGTATTCGACAATTTATTCTGCATTTGCCTTGTTAACCTTCCCCAAATACTTGATCCCATACTTCTCCAGATTGTAAGAAGTCTCACAACACTAGGTTAAAGACCAACAGGTTTGTTTCAAATCACTAGCTTTCGGAGCACTGCTCCTTCCTCAGGTGAATGAAGAGGTATGTTCCAGAAACATATGTATAGACAAAGTCAAAGATGCAAGACAATGCTTTGAATGCGAGCATTTGCAGGTAATTAAGTACAAACAGATCCAGAGATCTGTCTCCAATCTCCAGGTGGAATTTCATTTGCCATTGTTCTGTCCACCTGACTAGCCCATTGATACATCTTGCAGTCTACAACTTTCTTCTTCATTGTCAGACACATGGCATATTTTTGTATCTTCTGCCAACTTCTTAATCATACCCCATACATTTAAATCCAAATGATTAATGCTTCACACAAAAATAAGGGACCTAGCACTGGGCCCTTCGGAACCCAGGCACCCCACGCGCATGGGAAGCCTGAAATCTAAGCAAACTCTTGTGCTCCCCACTTCTCTGTGGGGAGTGAGGTGAAGCTGTGTCTCTTAGGCAGCAATGTTATGCATATTGTGAGACCTTCAGCAGTAAACCTGAAAGAAGCCAGATGCATAAAAGTTAAGAATCATGATCACCCTGACAGCCACAGGCAATGTGTTTTTTCCTCGCTCTGTGTTGACTGTGTTGTTGTGACTGTAGCAGTTAATAGATTTCAGTCACAATCTCTGTGGCGAAGCCAAGATATGTCAACCAATTATTTGTCACCGAATTTGACTCCCTAAAGATCCTGGGTGGACACCCACTTTGGCTAAAATACTTTCTCCCCTTCCTCCTCCTCACACTTCGCGCAGCTTATCATTCTCTGTGAGGACCCTTGACACTCTCCCAGTAATACTCAATTTCAAGAGGAGTAGTTACTAGCCACTAACAACTGGTTTCTGTACAGGTTTGAACCCTCCAGAATGTACATCAGCACCAGCCAGGCTGTTGCCTGTAGAATATTCAAACTTCTGGTAAACACAGCAAGCTCCAAAAGTGCAAAGAATTATACCGCAGTACAAGAAATAATCAACCAAATAACCTGTCAGTAGTCCATAGCCAGAATCGTACACCCCTGCCAGCCCGGAGCCCCCCTACCCCTCCCTGGTGAGTTCTGAAATAGAGAGCATGAAATTGCATGGTTGGGATTCCTTCTGGTTCCCTGTCTGCTCAGACCTGGTTGCGATTTTACGCTGGAGCAGGCAGGGCCGCAGATGTGATGCCCTCCCTTGTCCAATTAATGGGCACTTTAAGGCTGTTTCCCACCCAGTCTCAATTTTAGGCAGATGATAAACAACTCAGGGGAGAATCCCGGGAATTAAAAAGGTCAATCTCAGTTGGGAAATAGATGGGAAAGAGGGAGGGGCCTCTGTCAGGTGTCCCGTTCTGACTGAGAGCAATCTCCCCTTAAGGCCCGGTGGCCCCAGAACCACCCTCCATCCCCCAGCTCATAGCCCGAGACTCTGAGTGCTCATATTGCAACAACCCCTGCCCCAGGCTTTCCTTATCCTCACTGCTCTGGGACCCTTAAAACCTACCTGGGTCTCCAGTTGTCAGGACTTAGGTTCTGCAGCTCCATGCAGTGCCTCTTCGGGCCACTGCAGAGCTGTTGCTGGAGGGACTGAAGAGCTGCTGGCTAATCTGATTGACCTCTTGAACTGGCTGTAGAGGTCCCCCCCCCCCCCCCTGCCAATCAATGCCCGATAGGGCATAAAATAGTGGATGATAACTCATGCTCTCAAAACCATGTACCGTTGTGTGAGGTAAAGAGAGGAAGTAGGCTGGTCCCTGGCCCTCAAAAGTGACAGTGCTGGTGTCAAATGAATGTTGTGCACCACTTGACATCGTAATTTGCCTGCCCCGCATGCTTTCAGCAATTGCTAGCTGCGCACACAAAAATCCTTTCAGAAATGTTCACACACAATTTGATATCATGTTAAAGCTGTAAAAAAACAATTAGTGCCCAAAATTGGAGTCCTATTTCTCTCTCAAAGGATATAAAAACAAAATACAGGTTTTACACAGTTTGACCATACGCAGTACCACATTGTGGACACTCAATGCTCTCTGAAGTGGCTCTGTAACGACACAATTTCCATGGTAACTGGTGATGGGAAACCAATGCAGCCTCGTCAGAGTCATCCACAGGCTAAACAAAAAATGTATATCTCTGCCGCAGTACATCAAGAAAGCAAAAATATTATTATGTACTGTATGAAAGAAATTTGCATATCTGCGAACCATTCGAAGTGGACAATGTGCATTGTGCATATTTGAGGGGCCTTTCTGTTGCTCGGCCTTTTTGATTCCTTCCCATTACATTGGACTTGTTTTTTACATTTAGAGCCGTTGGTTCAACAATGATTTCTGCAAACTCAATGGTGCCACCCATAGACAATTCAATGTATTTGCACCTGACAGTGAAAAGTCCATTTTACTGCATGAAAGAAATTTATTTTATATTTCATGAAGTGTTTCTTTGTATCGTTGACAGAACATGAAGATCAGGAAACGCATTTCACAAAGAAAGAAGCTCTCCAGCTGGACGTTTAATTTTATTATTTAGGTTGTGTAAAGGACATTAATGGCAGCAGGAGCTGAGTATCTTTCAGTGGCACATTTTTAAATGGCGCCCCGAACTCTTGCGACACCGAGAAGTTCCGGCGAGCAGATTTCCTCAGTGCAGAAAATGGGGCTATGTGGGGCCTTGGCTGCGTGATCCCCACTGAGACACCTTGGGCGAAATTCTCCATTATCGGCGCAAAAAACGGCGCAAATCCCACTTGCGTCACGTCATAAAAATGGGCCGATAGTCTGCGGCCCGAAATGGGCTAGCAGCGACGTAACGGGATCCGCGCTTGCGCAGTGGTTCACGCCGTGCAGCGTCATATGCGCTGCACGGCGTGACGGCTCATAAGGCCGCGCAGCTCCCCCCCACCCGACCGGAACAGCCGACCGCAACACCCGACTTGATGGCTGGCCGTCGCTCAGCCCCGAGGTTCGAGTCACGCGATGTGGAGGCGCTCCTGGACGCGGTGGAGCAGAGGAGGGACGCCATGTATCCCGGGCACGGCCGCAGAGTTGCCCCACGCCACAGCCGGTGTCTGTGGAGGGAAGTGGCAGAGGCCGTCACCGCTGTGGCCCTGACACCACGGACAGGCACCCAGGGCCACAAGAAGGTGAACGACCTCGTCAGAGCAGGCAGGGTGAGCCTCCCCCATATCCCCCCTCCCCCATATCCCCCCCTCCCCCATACCCCCCCTCCCCCATACCCCCCCTCCCCCATATCCCCCCTCCCCCATATCCCCCCTCCCCCATATCCCCCCTCCCCCATATCCCCCCTCCCCCATATCCCCCCCTCCCCCATATCCCCCTCCCCCATATCCCCCCTCCCCCATAGTCCCCCTCCCCATACCCCCCCTCCCCCATATCCCCCCCTCCCCCATTTCCCCCCCTCCCCCATTTCCCCCCCCTCCCCCATATCCCCCCCATATCCCCCCTCCCCCATATCCCCCTCCCCCATATTCCCCCCCTCCCCCATATCCCCCCTCCCCCATATCGCCCCCTCCCCCATATCCCCCCTCCCCCATATCCCCCCTCCCCCATATCCCCCCCATATCCCCCCTCCCCATATCCCCCCTCCCCATATCCCCCCTCCCCATATCCCCCCTCCCCCATATCCCCCATATCCCCCCCTCCCCCATATCCCCAAGTGAATCCAGCCCTAACCTTAACCTCTGCAATGCACGCGCAACCGATGGCGTGCATTCATATACCTGCCTAACACTGTTGCCTTTTACCCCTGCCACCACCCCCCCCCCACCCCACAGGAGAAGCGCGCACACAACAATAGGGAGCATGTGAGGACTGGAGGAGGGCCCGCTGATGAGAGGCCACTGACCGTACACGAGGAAAGGGCCCTGGAACTGGCTGGCGGACCTGAGGACCGGGAGGTTGCTGATGCAGAGGTCGGGGGCCCACGAGCCAGTGAGCCATCAACAGCCCGTCCCCATATCCCCCCTCCCCTATATCCCCCTCCCCCGTATCACCTGATCACTGCCTGATGTCTAACCATGCATGCTTCATTGTGTATCGCAGGACCAAACGTCCAAGCACCCATCCCCGCAGATGCACACCGCCCGCAGGATGCCCCTCGGAGACCACAGGAGACGGAGAGACCCGCACCCTCCAGCATGCGACGCCCGCAGGATGCCCCTCGCACACCACGGGAGACGGAGAGACCCGGACCCTCCAGCATGCGACGCCCGCAGGATGCCCCTCGCACACCACGGGAGACGGAGAGACCCGGACCCTCCAGCATGCGACGCCCGCAGGATGCCCCTCGGAGACCACAGGAGACGGAGAGACCCGCACCCTCCAGCATGCGACGCCCGCAGGATGCCCCTCGCACACCACGGGAGACGGAGAGACCCGGACCCTCCAGCATGTGATGCCCGCAGGATGCCCCTCGGAGACCACAGGAGACGGAGAGACCCGCACCCTCCAGCATGCGACACCCACAGGATGCCCCTCGGAGACCACAGGAGACGGAGAGACCCGCACCCTCCAGCATGAGACGCCCGCAGGATGCCCCTCGCACACCACGGGAGACGGAGAGACCTGGAGCAACAGGGAGGCGACACCCCCGTCACGTGCGGGAGCGACCACCCAGCGATGAGGGGGGCAGCCACAGGCCGCCGTCACATCCGAGCCAGGACACCACTACCCAGGACACCACTATCCAGGACACCCCTACCCGGGACACCACTACCCAGGACACCCCTACCCGGGACACCACTACCCAGGACACCCGTACCCGGGACAGCACTACCCAGGACACCCCTACCCGGGAAGACGAAATACCGGACAGTGACTCAGAGTGGATGGGTGGAGACGAACCCCCACCCCAAAGTGCCATGGAGTCAGAGTGGGACGAAGAGCACGACACAACGCCACTGTTGTCACCAACACCCTCCACCATCGCAGAAACACTCACCACGGTTGGGCACTTTAGTGATGAGGCGTCTGGTACACTCACTGCTGCGCACAACACAGCCGTCCCGGTACAGCAGGTGGAGGTAGGAGCAGCAGAGGGACCGGGTGGTCGGAGGGCAGCCCAGGCCAAGCGAACATCTGCCGCCCAGATGGATCCCGGGTTCCTGCAGTTACCACAACCACACATAGATCCGATGCAACCACCGACACGGAGACGAGCGAATAGGGTGACGGGTGGCTTGCGGCGGCTGCGGTCGCAGGTGGAGGAGTCCACCCGCGTCCAGGAGCTGGGAGTGGTCCCGGTCATGCGTGCCACCCAGGCTGACACCGCACGGGTGGCGTCCGCGGATGGAGGCAATGGGTGCGACGGTGTCAGACATGGGGAACGGTTTGCGAGGCCTGGGGCCTTCCGTGCAGGCGGCGTCTGTGGCCCAGGAAATGGCTGCCCTCTCACAGGAGGCCATGAGCCAGTGCCAGCGCCAGATGGCAGAGGCGCTCAACGCCATAGCCCAGTCTCAGCAGGCCATGGCCCAGTCTCAGCAGGCCATAGCCCAGTCTCTGCAGGCCATGGCCCAGTCTCTGCAGGCCATGGCCCAGTCTCAGCAGGCCATGGCCCAGTCTCAGCAGGCCATCGCTGAGGGCATCGGCGCCAGTGGCCATGTGCGAGCCGGCGTCGCACTGTTACAGACAGGGTTTGACAACCCCCTGGGCTCCATGGCTGCAAACCTGCAGACCCCTGTCGATACCAGCACGGGCCTCCAGGACTGGCAGCGCCAGATGTCGGGGGCGCGTCGGATGGCCAGTCCGTTCGCATCCCCCACCCATGTAGAGGCCTGGGGGCTATCGGGCACCCCGAGGGAGGAGGAGGTGGTGTGGTCCGTCCCGGCTCCCTCTGTAGGGGAGGTCCCGGTACACCGCGACAGCTTGGACTCCCCCCTTCCGTCCCAGGTGCATCGGGTGGGCAACGGGCAGGACAGGCTGGCAGCTCGCAATCCCAGTCGCCCGGGCCGCAGCCTGGCCCATCTAGGCCAGGACGCCCCAGGAAACGGCCGCCAAAGGGATCCAGTGTCAGAGGGCAGGAATCACAGGAGTCCACCTCCAGTTCTGCTGTACCGTCTGGGGAACCACGTAGACGTAGTCAAAGGGCCCGTAAGGCCAAACAATTAGACACTGAGTAAGTTGGCACGGGTGCAGGGCACAGATGAGCTTTAGGGGCTAGGGCACGTGCATGAACTCCTTTGGTTATTAAAGTCAATGTTACACCTACCGAAGCTGCCTTTGTGCTCTGTCCAAAGTGTGCGGGCGTGTCATGTACGTTAAGCGCAAGTGTGTGAGTGACGGGTGGTCTTACCTCAGCCCCAGGTGAGTCTGCCCCCTTCCCCCTGGGCCGCCATCAACATCCCCCGGGCAGAGGACGGGACCGTGCGCTGCAGTGTCACAACCGCATGCAGGGATGGTCCGGGTGGATGGTGGTACTGTGGCCATGGGTCAGACATAGTCCAACAATGTAGAGCCAGGAGCTCATCGGAGGCGGGTTGTCATCATCCTCCATGGCCTGCGATAGACACGCGTCCACCCGCAACTGGGTGAGCCCGGCCCGTTGTGCCGCCGGTGGATCGGCAATTGGGGGGGGGGGGGTGGTGTGCATGCGGGTGGGGTGTGTGGGGTTGGGGAGGGGGGTGAGGGTGCTGGGTGGGTGGATGGGTGGGGGGTGTGGGTGGTCGGCTGTTGCCATGGTGTGCGGTCTGTGGCCATACTACCCGATTCCCACGCCCATCTAGTCAGTGAAGCGGGCGTCTATCAGTCTGTCCCGTGCCCGCTGGGCCAGCCGGTAATGGTGGACAGCCACCCGCCTGTGCCTGCCCCGTCTGCCCTGACCATTGCCCCCATCCCCCTCATCTGGGGAGGACTGCGCCTCTTCCTGCTGCTCCTCCACTCCGCCCTCCTCTGCCTGCGGCACATCGCCCCTCTGCTGGGCTATGTTGTGCAGGACGCAGCACACCACAATGATGCGGCCGACCCTATCTGACCGATACTGGAGGGCGCCCCCAGAGAGGTCCAGGCACCTGAAACGCATCTTCAGCATGCCAAAGCACCTCTCGATCACTCCCCTTGTCGCTACATGGGCATCATTGTAGCGGTTCTCCGCCTCATTGCGTGGCCTCCGTATAGGCGTCATCAGCCACGATCGCAATGGGTAGCCCCTGTCGCCCAGAAACCAGCCCCTCAGCCGGGGATGGCGTCCCTCGTACATGCCGGGGATGGATGACCGTGACAACACGAATGAGTCGTGTACACTGCCTGGGTGACGGGCGCAGACGTGCAGGATCATCATGCGGTGGTCGCAGACCACCTGTACGTTCATCGAATAGGTCCCCTTCCTATTAGTGAACACGGCCCTGTTCTCTGCAGGTGGCCGCACCGCGACGTGCATCCCATCGACCGCGCCCTGGACCATGGGGAACCCGGCAACGGCAGAGAAGCCCACGGCCCGGGCATCTTGGCTGGCCCGGTCCATGGGGAAGCGGATGTAGCGGTGCGCCATGGCATAAAGGGCATCTGTCACTGCCCGGATGCACCGATGCACCGATGTCTGCGATATGCCGGACAGGTCCCCACTCGGTGCCTGGAATGACCCCGTTGCATAAAAGTTCAGGGCCACCGTAACCTTGACGGACACGGGGAGAGGGTGTCCCCCGCCAGTGCCACGCGGTGACATGTGTGCCAGCAGGTGGCAGATGTGTGCCACGATTTCCCGTCTCATCCGGAGTCTCCTCCTGCATTCCCGGTCCGTGAGGTCCTGGTATGACTGCCGGGGCCGGTACACACGTGGCGCCCTCGGGTGCCTCCGTTGCCGTGGGGCCGCGACGTCCTCCTCCCCCTCCTCGTCCTGTCGGTCAGGTGTCCCTCCAGCCTGGGCGGCTGCCGCCTGCCCCTCTGCGGCAGCCTGCGCCGCCTCTCTGGCACGCTCCTCCTCATCCAGGGCAACATAGACATGAGCGGCTGCCACCACGGCGGCCAACATCGCTGGATGATCTGAAAACATGACGGCCTGGTGGGGGGGGAGGGGAACGACGACATGTCATCATTGCCCATATCCCCTCCTCCCCCAGCCAGCTGGCATGGACCGCATGGGTCCAACTGTTGGAGGCTGGCACCTGGCCAGGTGGACCAACTCATTTGCCCTCCCATCACCCACCCCAGCACGGACCCCCCCCCAACCAACACCCCGGCACGGACCCCCCCCCAACCTCCACCCCAGCATGGACCCCCCCCCCAACCTCCACCCCGGCACGGACCCCCCCCAACCCCCAACCTCCACCCCAGCACGGACCCCCACCCAACCTCCACCCCAGCACGGACCCCCCCCAACCCCCAAACTCCACCTCAGCACGGACCCCCCCCCAACCTCCACCCCAGCACGGACCCCCCCCCCCCCAACCTCTACCCCGGCACGGACCCCCTCCCCAACCCCCAACCTCCACCTCAGCACGGACCCCCTCCCCAACCCCCAACATCCACCCCAGCACGGACCCCCCCCCCCCAACCTCCACCCCAGCACGGACACCCCCCCCAACCTCCACCCCGGCACTGACCCCACCCCCAACCTCCACCCCGGCACGGACCCCACCCCCAACCTCCACCCCAGCACGGAGCCCCCCCCCCAACCTCCACCCCAGCACGGACCCCCCCCCAACCTCCACCCCAGCACGGACCCCCCCCCCAACCTCCACCCCGGCACGGACCCCCTCCCCAACCCCCAACCTCCACCCCAGCACGGACCCCCCCCCCCCCAACCTCCACCCCGGCACGGACCCCACCCCCCAACCTCCACCCCCCAACCTCCACCCCGGCACGGACCCCCTCCCCAACCCCCAACCTCCACCCCAGCACGGACCCCCCCTAACCCCCAACCTCCACCCCAGCACGGACCCCCCCCAACCTCCACCCCAGCACGGACCCCCCCCCAACCTCCACCCCGGCACGGACCCCACCCCCAACCTCCACCCCAGCACGGACCACCCCCCCAACCTCCAGCCCAGCACGGACCCCCCCCCAACCTCCACCCCAGCACGGACCCCCCCTAACCCCCAACCTCCACCCCAGCACGGACCCCCCCCAACCTCCACCCCAGCACGGACCCCCCCCCAACCTCCACCCCGGCACGGACCCCACCCCCAACCTCCACCCCAGCACGGACCACCCCCCCAACCTCCAGCCCAGCACGGACCCCTCCCCCAACCTCCACCCCAGCACGGACCCCCCCCCAACCTCCACCCCAGCACGGACCCCCCCCCCCACCTCCACCCCGGCACGGACCCCCTCCCCAACCCCCAACCTCCACCCCAGCACGGACCCCCCCCAACCTCCACCCCGGCACGGACCCCACCCCCCAACCTCCACCCCCCAACCTCCACCCCGGCACGGACCCCCTCCCCAACCCCCAACCTCCACCCCAGCACGGACCCCCCCCAACCGCCAACCTCCACCCCAGCACGGACCCCCCCCCAACCTCCACCCCAGCACGGACCCCCCCCCCAACCTCCACCCCGGCACGGACCCCCCCCCAACCTCCACCCCGGCACGGACCCCACCCCCCAACCTCCACCCCCCAACCTCCACCCCGGCACGGACCCCACCGCCAACCTCCACCCCAGCACGGACCCCCCCCCCAACCTCCACCCCAGCATGGACCCCCCCCCCAACCTCCACCCCGGCACGGACCCCACCCCCAACCTCCACCCCAGCATGGACCCCCCCCAACCTCCACCCCAGCACGGACCCCCCCCCCAACCTCCACCCCAGCACGGACCCCCCCCAACCCCCAACCTCCACCCCAGCACGGACCCCCCCCCCCCAACCTCCACCCCAGCACGGACCCCCTCCCGGCACTCCCCCGGAGCCCAGCCTACTCTAACCACCCCCCCCCCCCCCCCCCGCCGCACACACACACACACAAGCCGAGACACACCTCTCCTCACGCAATCAGTCTGCGGCAACGCCATTTCCTGCCCAGAGCCAACCCCCCAGGCCGTCACTCACCTCCTCGCTGGTCGGCGTGAGCCTGGAGCACCGGGTCACGCCGATGAAAAGGAGGTTTAATTCACGTCGACGTGAACGGTCATCACGTCGACGGGACTTCGGCCCATCCGGAAGGGAGAATATCGGCAGGCCGAAAATCGGCTGCATTGCGCAGACCCGTGACATTCTCCGCGGCAGCGGCGACATTAACGCCCCGCCGACTTTTCTCCCTTCGGAGACTTCGGCGGGGGCGGGGGTGGGATTCACGGCGGCCAACGGTCATTCTCCGACCCGGCGGGGGGTCGGAGAATGACGCCCCTTATCTTACCAGAGGTGCGTCAAATAGCAAGGTGATTTGAGGCGTTGTAAGCATCGGGAAACACACGGCTAAACGCACTTGCTTTGGGACATTGGTCCCATTTAGTTCAATCGCACCCATTATTTTTAATTTTGACCCCAATTGTGGTTTATTTGTTCCCATGCTTTGAGTCAGAGTGACTTTGCTGAGGCTAAGTGGTCATTGCCTTCAAGAAACAGTAATGCCATCAATGAGACTAAACTGTGGCCTAAGCAGGGAAGTATAACAGCTACACAAAAGGTTAGGAGTCAATTTGTGAGGGAATCTTCTTCATGGTTCATCCATTGAAATGAAATATTCCTTTTTTCCAATACTTCAGATTGAAGGGCACTGCCACCACCTATCTGCATGTTGCATAGTCTCATTCTGACACTCTCGGTTACAGCTTTGCTTGTTACTCCTTCAGCTGATAATAATTCAGGTCTACGATGGCAGAATCATAGAGGAAGACTGATAAATGACAAATACTTCACTAATTTGTAGAAGGAACTCCACACTTCCGAGCCAGAAGAGGGAAAAATATTGAAGCCACAGGCCTCCCCCAAGCTATAACCTATCAGATTCCAGTTTAAGCATTTTGGTGCCTCCACTCACTCTGACAAAAACCACCTGGGGATCAATATTAACCTCACTATGATGAATGGGAGAGGCTTAGGAGCCTGTTTAAAATATGTTTTTGGGGCAGCACGGTGGCACACTGGTTAGCTTTGCTGCCTCACGCGCCGAGGTCCCAGGTTTGATCCTGGCTCTGTGTCACTGTCCATGTGGAGTTTGCACATTCTCCCCGAGTTTGAGTGGGTTTAACCCCCACAACCCAAAGATGTGCAGGTTAGGTGGATTGGACAGGCTAAATTGCACCTTAATTGGAAAAATGAATTGGGTACACTACATTTATAAAAAAATAAAATATGTTTTGATATATGACCCTCAAGCTATTGTGTCTCTCTCTGTTGTCTTTTTTGCAGTGGCAGATTGAGAGTTGTGCCTGTGTCCCAGTTAAGAGAGACAGCATACCGCTTTAAAATTTTAAATATTTCCCCACATGGCAGATGTGAGTCTGATTAAATTTTCACAGCCGCAAACTGGGTTTCCTAAGGCTCAGGAAACTTGGTAGCGAAATGGAGGCGGGAGTTGTTGCCTGGAGAAACAAAGTGCTTTTCCCAGCACTGCTTGTAAGTCAAGGGGAAATAGAATGCTTCCCCACACTGACCCTTTGAGCAAACTTTCTGTCATGGTCGACTGAGCATCAGTGATCGTTTTGTGTATTTTTGGAGCTCATGCCTCTGCGGTCTGTGGGGTGAGGGTGGACGTGTTGTAATTGGGGCGAGGGAGTTACATCATTGTGGGGGGGACAGAAATGAAGGTGGGCGCGGGGCACCACAAAGTGTAAGTCCGCCTCTGCACCCAGTTCTACTCTCCGTTGAAATCAGTGGAGGTTATAAAGCCACCGTGCCACCTCATTCCGTGGGGTTTATCACTTGGCAAATTGGGTTAAAATTATCCTCCCAACCACCATCACTTCAGCACTGAACTCAAACTTTTTCCCCAGGTTGTAATGACCATTGACCTGGAAGCAGTACGATAAGAAATATAGAACAAAGAACAAAGAAATGTACAGCACAGGAACAGGCCCTTCGGCCCTCCAAGCCCGTGCCGACCATGCTGCCCGACTAAACTACAATCTTCTACACTTCCTGGGTCCGTATCCTTCTATTCCCATCCTATTCATATATTTGTCAAGATGCCCCTTAAATGTCCCTATTGTCCCTGCTTCCACTACCTCCTCCGGTAGCGAGTTCCAGGCACCCACTACCCTCTGCGTAAAAAACTTGCCTCGTACATCTACTCTAAACCTTGCCCCTCTCACCTTAAACCTGTGCCCCCTAGTAATTGACCCCTCTACCCTGGGGAAAAGCCTCTGACTATCCACTCTGTCTATGCCCCTCATAATTTTGTATACCTCTATCAGGTCTCCCCTCAACCTCCTTCGTTCCAGTGAGAACAAACCGAGTTTATTCAACCGCTCCTCATAGCTAATGCCCTCCATACCAGGCAACATTCTGGTAAATCTCTTCTGCACCCTCTCTAAAGCCTCCACATCCTTCTGGTAGTGTGGCGACCAGAATTGAACACTATACTCCAAGTGTGGCCTAACTAAGGTTCTATACAGCTGCAACATGACTTGCCAATTCTTATACTCAATGCCCCGGCCAATGAAGGCAAGCATGCCGTATGCCTTCTTGACTACCTTCTCCACCTGTGTTGCCCCATGTGTAATTTCTTTCAAATTGAATCTGTTATTGCTTTTAAGGATGTTTGCAAAGGAGCTTTAGAATGCTACATCACTTATAAAGGGATTGGGAATTACAATTGACCAGAAATTGAACTGGATGAGCCACGTAAATACTACGGTTACAAGAGCCGGTCAGAGGCTGGGGATTCCGTGGGAAGTAACTTACTTCCTGACTCCCCAAAGCCTGTCCACCATCCTCAAGGCACAAGTCAAGAGTTTGATAAAATATTCTCCACTTGCCTGGATAAGTGCTTCTCCAAAAGCACTCATAAGGCTCCACACCAACCGGGGCAAAGCTTTATTGGCACCCCACCCACAAACATTCACTCACTCCACCAACAATGCACAGTGACAGTAGTGTGTACCATCTGCAAGATGCACTGCAGCGACTTTACAAGTCTCCTTCAACAGCATCATCAAAACCTGCGACCTCTACCATTAGAAGGACAAGGATAGTAGACACGTGGGGACACTACAACTTGCAAGTTCCGCTTCAAGCTACTCACTATCCAGAGTTGGAACTATATCTCTGTTTTGTCACTGTCGCTTAGTCAAAATCCTGGAACTTTCTCTCTAACAGCACTGATGGCATACCTACACCACATAGACTGGAGTGGTTAAAGAAGGTGGCTCTCCACCTACTCAAGGGCAATTAGTGTTGGGAGATAAAAGCTGGCCAAACCAACAATGCCCGCTTCCCATTAACAAATAAAAATGAAGAGATCAATTGAAATTTATGGGGTCAGAAGCAATACTGGTTCATGTGACCTGATTGCTCTTGACCTGAAAGCATTACCAACTGGAAGGAAGTTAACAAAGAAACCATCTGGCTGGAAACCAGAAAAGAATGCTGCAGACACAAAGGCAAAGGACAGCGGCAAGCAGAGGAGCTGGAGGGTGAAGGCAATTAGTATGCAGATGGAGACACAAAGAGAAAACAGACAAAGATAAACAGAGGTCCACAGAAAATTCTTATGAGGAGAAGGAACAAATCACTTTCAGAATTCAGTTTTCGGTTTAGCAGAAAAAGAGATGGGATCTGTCCGGGAGGTACCGTGTAAGCTGGATAAATAGATCTAACACTTGGAAAGCTGTGTGAATAGTTCAGAGATGCTAAAGAGCTGGCTGTTTTCCTGGACATGTCCAAACTATGAACCAGGGTGTTCTTGAATAGTCAGCTGGAAAGGAACTGTGGAAAGGTACATCATCACCAGTTGTGACATTAGTGAGAGAGGATTCATAGAAGTGTGCCTTACTGATGATAATTACCATGAAACTCAAAGATGAAAGCTGTTGTTGGATATGACTTCTAACCTAAATCTGTGTGAATAAAGAACAACATAGTGTGGAACACTATAGCTATGTATTGCCACATTTTTGCAGGGTGTGTTCAGGTGCTTATGGTTATGTAATAGATATTGGTTGTATTAACTATTTACTGTAACGTTGACCTTTCTATTTTAATTATCATTCTGGTGTTAATGCATGTTAATTTGTATTGATTTTGATTTGTGTTAAAGTTAATGTTATTGAAAGTGAAATCTTGTTGGTAATTTCTTCTTTGGCTTGTAAGTTTGCTTATTTTGGTTTATGGGTCCCTCATGGGCATCATACCAAGGTATATAGTCAAGAAGTGAAGGTGGTTGTTTTAATAAATCATATTGAAAAGAGTCATCCAAACTAAGAAATCCCCTTAGATACCTGTATACACTGACTAAAGCCACAAAGGGAAGAGAAAGTAAGGACAAACTGCACAGATTGTGCTTGTGCACTGATTGAGACTGAGACTGGAATCCTGGTAGAGGTGAGATTAACATCAATGTCACACTCCTAGCAAGAATCTCTTGTGTGTCAAAACTGATCAGAAATTCTGACATCCACTTTTAACATGTGCGATTCCCCCATCGGGAGTGCAAACTCACAAAATTTCTGAACAAACCAACATCGATTAATCGCTAATCGCTTAATCTTTGCCATGATTAGACCAAAACCTTTCACAGTGATGGTCTTTAATCACCGTCAGTTCCTTCTTTTCCCTGAAGGTGGTAAACCTCACTGGGCTACAGTTCCTGACAGCTTCCCAGTAGCCCAGTCAATTGAGCCCTCTTCTGTGATCAATCCAACATGTCAATAAATTCTTCAATTGATAGGCACTTAATTCCTTACTATACCCTTACTGCCGTAATGGCGATACCCTTACGTGATGGCTAAGATCAGCAGACTAGGAACTAAACTTGTGCTCCTTAAGGTTTAGTACCAGACTGAGCAAATGGACCATCAGGTAACATTACAGTTCACATCGCAGTCTGAAAAAGGGACTTCATTTACTTTACATATAAATTGAAGATTGATCTTAAAGTGCAGTTTTTCCACTGTCGGCATGAGTGAGTAAGAAGTGAGGCTTTTAATTCTCGCTTGGCGGAACTGGCACCTGGTCAAGGTACCATTCACGGTAATGTGCGCTTCAAGCTAACCACCATTTCCTGCTTCTGCACCATTATACCACGTCCTGTGTTCTGGCTAGCAGCTGCTGATATGCTTTACCGCACCAATCTTAGTTATAGCTGGTGCAGGAAACGGAGGGAATTGAAGCTCTTTACATTTCGCTGTTTTTAAATTTCAAATTGATAAGCAGCGTCGATTGTGGTGGCCTACTTTGAATTATAAGCCTATGAGAAAGTAAAATATTCTCTAAATTTCTGATGAAGGTACAGAGGGGCAGGGTCCCTTTGAGTCTGATGGCAGATCTGTAACTTCACTGCATTTGAGGACCTTTGCTCCGCATTCCATGATACCCTTAATTAACAAAAACCTGTCGATCCTCAGTCACAAAATTATCAATCAGCCCAGCATCTACAGCGTTTTGGCGGAGAAAATTCCAGATTTCCCAAACCTTTGTGTGCAACAAGTAGTTCTTGAGTAGAACTGTTTTTCCATCATGTAATCCTCAGAGCAGAGTTCATACACTGTCAGAGAGATCAATCAGGCACAGACATTTCCGATAGCCTACATTCATGACTTGATGCTTGCAACAACAAGGAAAGGATAACATTTAAAATACTTCTTTTCACCAGTTTCAAAGGGCTAGCCCAGTTTAATAAAACAGCATCGTTAATTAAACAGTTCCTAAAGGTTGGCAGGTGGGTTAATATGCTATTCGACATTGGAAAATGAATTCTAAAAAGGAATCATGCACAGCTTAAGTACAGATAAGGATCTAGTCAGTGGGTTTCAATGATCTGCAACAGAAGAAAAGTATCAAGTAGAGCAGAGAAGCAGAGGCTGAATTGTGGAGACGTTAAGCTGCTGTTAAACTGGGTCATAGTTTGATTCTTAAGGGGAGAAATTAATACGTGTAGCAACTATGAACCTTACCTTGGTTCCACTGGGCAGGCAGTGCCACAGGATGTACAATCATAGAATTTACAGTGCAGAAGGAGGTCATTCGGCCCATCGAGTCTGCACCCTTCAAAAAAGCACCCTACATAAGCCCTTCCATCCTATCCCCATAACCCGCACTAACCTTTTGGATTCTAAAGGACGATTTAGCGTGGCCAATTCAACTAACCTGCACATCTTTGGACTGTGGGAGGAAACTGGAGCACCGGAAGAAAACCACGCAGACACGGGAAGAACGTGCAAACTCCATGCAGACAGTCACTCGAGGCCGAATTGAACCTGGGACCCTGGAGCTGTGAGGCAGCAGTGCTAACTACTGTGCCACCGTGCTGCCCTAAGAGTGTCATGTGTGGCCCACATGGCACTCTGAAATGATATTAATGAAAATTGTCCCATGAGCTACACAGGCAATCAACACTGTGAGCCAAGGTAAGTGTGAGTAGCCACTTTGCGAATGAATTTCTCTCCCTCAGGACCAAAGATGTAGCAAAGTTATTACTTGGTCAATAGCAAATGGAACTTATTTATCACTCAATAATATTAATGTAATAGACTGTTGATTGAGGTCTGAAATGACCTCAATCATTTCAGGTTAGTATTATTCTATATTTATGTTCAACTTTCTTTTCAATGTAAAAAATGGCCTGTGACTGCACTTCCTGTGAATTTTTGATGCGTTCTACTAAATTAACTAATCAAAATGAAACACCCACTTAAATAAATGCAGTAAGCAATATTCTGGTGAGTTATAATACCAATATAATCATGTGATCCTCTTTTAAAGTCTGAAATATTTAATTTGTTTGATCAACCACATTTAGTATTTTACTCTTAGATGTTAATTACATGGAAAAAATGCACGGAACTTTATTTGGCTTGTTAAATATTGCTGTGCATCACACAACCAGGGGACAACATCTGTCCGTGAAAGCATGCCTCAAGTCAACTCATATCTCAGTATGACTTGTTCTTCAACATAAGTCGCAGAGTCTGGAATCTTACAGCAGAGAAAGAGGCCATTTGGCCCATCATGGTTCCATCTTTGAAAGCTACCCAATTAGTTTCATTCCCTGCCATTTTTGACTTTTTTAATATTCTCTTCTGAAGAATACCATTGAATCTGCTTCCACCAACATTTCACAAAGTGCATTCTGTATCAAAACAATTTGCTGCATTACAAAAGCCCCCCCCCCTTCCCCACCACCATTTTTCCCTTTGGTTCAGTGTGAAGAATTCTGTGCATCTCTTTCCCAACTAAACACATTAGTGGAGTTTCTTTGCCACTATAATATCACCTCTCATTGTTTTATCTTGAAACCTCAGGCAGAATTTAATGCCCACATTCCTTTCCACCCTCCTCCCTCAAGGCAGGTTCATAGGTTGGGGAAGGGATTGGGGAGCCTTGTGATGAATTCAGAAGGTGTGGAGTGGAGGTACCACACCCCGCCTCTTTCTGCTTAGGTCCGGAACAGGATGCCTTGTGGGCAGCCTTTCCACCCGGAGGCCAACTGAGGACCTTACCTGGCACTTAAGGGCAACTTACAGGACTCGTGTTGGTATTCAACCAGTCAAGTAAGGTGGACTTTCCAGCTGGGGAATCCACACAGCAAACCCCGTCAGTTCTGCTTGCGGACTTCTGGGGGGTGTTAATTGGGTGGGAAAGGGGAGGGAGTGGTGCAGGGTCCCTTGTTCTCAGACACTCTGTGCATGGCCCAGCATTAGGTTGGGAGAATGTGGAGGCCCACAGAAAGCGAAGCCAGGCCCCTGCAGTCAAAGCCTCACCCAGCCGCCCCAGTTGGCGCTCCCCCCTCTGAGAATCCAGCACACCTCCCCCACCCTCTGCAGTTACCCAACTTCAGAGGATCCATTGCTGATCTGCTGTAGCGGTCCACTTCAATACCGTCAGATTCCACCACTCCTGGTGGCGTTGTGATACAATTGAGCTGCTGGCTCCCGATTGGCTGCCAATTCTCGGGGATGGGAAATTCGCCCCCAGCATGGCAGCACAGCAATGCGATGACCCCGGAGGAGCTCGGACCAGGATTCGTGCTGCCAAGTAGTAACATCATTCCATCAGGAATCGCAGCAATCATGTTGGTGGGGTGTCTCCAGATTTTGTAGTAAATTACATGACCCTCCTCCCACCACGTTAAATTTCACCTCTCCTTAGTCATTTTGTCCAATAAATGACAAATGAGAATGCATGGGACCGAATGGGAATTACTGTTAGGACTGACAGTCAGGATGTCACATGAATGATGGATCAAATGGTCTCTATCTGTGCTGTATCATCCTATTATTGTACATACCTGATGTCATGTTGTTAAAGACACTCAAATTACGTACTTATTAATATTATGCACATGGAACTAGGCTGAAACAAAAGAGAACAGAGACCTCTGTTTTTACTAGTTAACGTTCTTTTAGCTCCTTCGCTAACCTATGTTCTAACTTATTGATCTTTTATATCTCAGTAAGCAGCTGACACATTCCATTGTACCATAATATCCAAATCAAATATCTCTCTGTTTGTTGCATATGTGAACACATGACATAGTCCTAAACGTTGCAGATGGTAATGGTTAACAGTGAAATCAGTTACAGATAGATTAACACTGTGGTGATCCACTGTAATTGGAGATGTAAGGTAGGACCTGCACTACAGGTTCGCCGGTAGCTCCTGCCGGCTGGCTCCGCCCAGGGAGAACTGTATAAATTTGCATGACCTCCAGTGCCCTGCTATTTCGCCAGCTGCAGCAGGAGGCCACGCATCTGACTGTAATAAAGCCACAGTTGTACCCAACTGTAGTCTTTGTGCAATTGATCGTGCATCAATTTAGTACAGTCAGATTTTCCACAAAATGGATATCCAAATTAAGCCCGATCGCCTACTGCTGGATCCTCACTCGCCCGACGCCAGGAAAGACTTTACTCACTGGCTAGCATGTTTCGAGGCTTACATCAATGCGGCGGACCCCGCGCCAACGGAGGCTCAGAAGATAAACGTCCTGTACTCCAGACTGAGCTCCAGCGTGTTCCCGTTAATCCAAGACGCCACGACTTACACAAAAGCAATGGAACTTCTCAAAGAACACTACGCGCAGAAGGCGAACACGCTCTTCGCCAGCATGTACTTGCCACCCGTTGGCAACTACCTGGTGAGTCCATCGAAGACTTCTGGCGGGCCCTAATTCCACTCGTCCGGGACTGTGACTGTTCAGGCCGTCACGGCCGCCGAACAGACGAATCTCCTCATGCGCAATGCCTTAGTGACGGGGATTGCGTCGGACCGCATCCGAGAACGATTGCTGGAAGGGGCCATGGTCGAACTGGCGGAGACGAAAACCTTGGCGCTCTCCATGACGGTCGCATCCCGTAACGTACAATCGTACCTCTCCCGCCGTGCTACCCGCTGCTCTACCCCTTCCTACCCCTCCTAGACCCCACCGACGACCTCCTCAGCCGGGGCTCTGCCTTTGCAATACGCCTGTGCCGCACGCCGATCTGCGCACCCCGGGGGTCCCCACAGCTACTTCTGCAGTCAGCAGAAGCAGCCCCGCCAACACTGCCCGGCCCGCACTGCCGTTTGTAAAGCCTGCAGTAAAAAGGGCCACTTCGCGGCTGTGTGTCAGGCCCGCGCAGTCGCTGTGATCGCGCCCGCTATCGCCCCCTCCACCACACCTGACGCACAATGGGAGCTGCCATCTTCTCCTCCCGGGTCCATATGCGACCAATGGGCGCCGCCATCTTGTCCCCTTCGGCCACGTGCGCCCCATGGGCGCCACCATCTTGTCCCGACCCCGCAATGTGCGCACCATGGGTGCCTCCATCCTGTCCCGACCCCGCAATGTGCGCACCATGGGCACCGCCATCTTGTTCCCCACAGGGTCCCCCGACATCCCGACATCGGAACCGCACATGCTCGCCACCCGAAGCATCCGATGGCTACCCGCAATCTCGCCCGCACAACCTGGCCACCGCGTCGACGGCGGTTAAAATCAATGGCCACGCAACCTCGTGCCTGCTGGACTCCGGGAGCACCGAAAGCTTTGTTCACCCAGATACGGTAAGGCTCCCTCGCGGTTCACCCTGCCAATCAAAGGATCTCCCTAGCCTCCGGATCCCACTCCGTCCCGATCTGAGATTTTTGTACAGTCACCCTCATGGTCCAGAGCGTAGAATTTAGTAACTTCCACCTCTGTGTCCTTCCTAATCTCTGCGCTGCACTCCTGTTGGGCCTGGACTTCCAGTGCAACCTCCAGAGCCTAACCCTCAAATTCGGAGGGCCCTTACCCCCCCTTACCGTTTGCGGCCTCACGATCCTCAAGGTCGATCGCCCCTCCCTTTTTGCCAAACTAACTGCGGTCCGAAGTACAGCGGCTGCTTAAGGAGGGTATTATCGAGGCCAGCCACAGCCCCTGGAGAGCCCAAGTGGTAGTGGTTAAAACTGGGGAGAAACACAGGATGGTCGTGGACTACAGCCAGACCATCAATTGGTACACGCAGCTCGACGCGTACCCCTCCCACGCATATCTGATATGGTCAATCAGATTGCGCAGTACCGGGTCTTCTCAACAATTCACCTGAAATCCGCCTACCACCAGCTCCCATCCAGATGTCGTACCGGCCATACACTGCCTTTGAGGCAGACGGTCGCCTCTACCACTTCCTTAGGGTCCCTTTCGGTGTCACAAATGGGGTCTCGGTCTTCCAGAGATGGACCGAATGGTCGACCAATACGGTTTGCGGGCCACCTTTCCGTACTTAGATAATGTCACCATCTGCGGCCATGATCAGCAGGACCACGATGCCAACCTCGATAAATTCCTCCGCACTGCCACTCTTCTCAACCTGACCTACAACAAAGAGAAGTGTGTGTTCAGCACGACCCGGTTAGCCATTCTCGGCTATATAGTCCAAAACGGACTTCTCGGGCCCGACCCCGACCGCATGCGCCCCCTCATGGAAATTCCCCTCCCCCACTACCCTAAGGCCCTCAAACGCTGCCTGGGGTTCTTTTCCTACTACGCTCAGTGGGTCCCAAACTATGCGGACAAGGCCCGCCCACTCATCCAGTCCACCCAATTCCCCCTCGCGGCCGAGGCACAACACGCTTTCGCCCGCATCAGAGCGGACATCGCCAAGGCCGGGATGCTCGCAGTGGATGAGTCACTGCCTTTCCAAGTAGAAAACGACGCTTCAGACGTCGCCCTTGCCGCCACTCTAAACCAGGCAGGCAGACCCGTGGCATTCTTTTCCCGCACCCTTCATGCCTCTGAAATTCAACACTCATCCGTCGAAAAGGAGGCCCAAGCTATCGTTGAAGCTGTGTGGCATTGGAGGCATTACCTGGCTGGTAAGAGATTCACTCTCCTTACGGACCAACGGTCGGTAGCCTTCATGTTCAATAACACACAGCGGGGCAAGATCAAAAATGATAAAATCTTGCGGTGGAGAATCGAGCTCTCCACCTATAATTACGAGATCTTGTGTCGCCCCGGTAAACTCAACGAGCACCCAGACGCCCTCTCCCGAGGTACATGTGCCAGCGCACAAGTGGACCAACTCCGGGCCCTACACGACAGCCTTTGTCACCCGGGGGTCACTCGATTGTACCATCTGGTCAAAGCTCGCAATCTGCCCTATTCCATCGAGGAAGTAAGGACAGTCACCAGGGACTGCCAGGTCTGTACGGAGTGCAAGCCGCACTTCTACCGGCCGGACCGTGTGCACCTGGTGAAGGCTTCGCACCCATTTGAATGCCTCAGTGTGGATTTCAAAGGGCCCCTCCCCTCCACCGACCGTAACAAGTACATTCTCAGTGTGGTCGACGATTACTCCAGATCCCCCTTCGCCATCCCATGCCCCAATATGACGTCTGCCACTGTCATCAAGGCCCTCAGCACCATCTTCGCTCTGTTCGGTTTTCCCGCCTACATCCACAGTGACAGGGTATCCTCACTCATGAGCGATGAGCTGCGTCAGTTCCTGCTCAGCAGGGCTATAGCCTCCAGCAGGACGACCAGCTACAACCCCCGGGGAAACGGGCAAGTAGAAGGGGAGAATGGGACAGTTTGGAGGGCCGTCCAGCTGGCCCTATGGTCCAGGAACCTCCCATCCTCTCGCTGGCAGGAGGTCCTCCCTGACGCTCTACACTCCATCGTTAGCTTATTTTCGATAACTGTTGAGGATAATTTCAGCCTTAGCTATACACACCTATGAGTTCAAATGCATTCTGCAGTTGCAATTGATTAAAGTCAAATAGATTTCTACATCAGACAAATAGAATAAATACATTTGTAGATTTCACAGATTTCAACATGCTCAGTTCACACCGTGCTACCATATTGATGGAAGCTAAGTTGGCGACCTGAATCAGATTGCAGGCTTGTATCCTTTGATGGCCCCAGGCTCCCAATACAAACTGGACTGTTAACCAGACAGCACCCTTTTTCCCTGGAGCTATCTCCCTGCTCAATTGGGTTGGCCCAATAAGCTGGCAAGATTCAGTGGTGTGCAACATGGGAGTGTGCAGCTCAATAATGGCATGTCAAGGAGACCCAACTTTCAAAATGAATTGCCCCACGGCCGATAAGATCTAATGGTTGGCTTGTGTATTCTGTGCCAGGTCAGAGAGAATGAAAATCTCCCCACTATAACAAAACCATGACTTCCACTATATCAAATATTTTTGAGCATGGAAATTAAATAATACTTTAAACCAGCAGGAAAACACGTCTAACTGTAGAAAGGAGTGACATCTTTGAATGTTCAAATGTTTTTTTTTTCTGTCATGTGAATTCTAAATCAGGAACCGTCAGCATCTTTCATGTTGCTTAAAATATCAGATATACATCACCAGAGCATCTGCAATGATCTATATTTAAATGAGCCAAATGAGCCAGATGCATTGTTCAGCAGTTTGCAAACATTTAGAATGTTTTACACTCAAGCTGTGCAACAAACACCTTCAAAAGGCTTTCAAAGCGATTGCTTCCTCTATTTAGTTTTGGCCTACGCTAAGCTTTTTGAGATGAAAATGCGATAGTCTTCTTTTTCCAGTGCATATAGCCTTCTTTCATTTGAGTGAGGTTTACCACTTTTTTCCCTTTTTCCCTCCTGTGGGCATCAACTGACATTGGCATACAAGTAACACAGACATTGGCAATCCAGGTGTCACTGTTCAGTATGTGAATTGGTATAGTGAGTAATGGCATATGCTCATTGATCAACAGGACCATCTCTGTTAGGGTGACTCCCACCTTAACCAAAGGTAGTTGAATAAGATGCTGAACATGTGGTGATGGGTGCTCTGAGGTGCAGACGAACCAACACGGTTGGTTCAACACAGTTTTATTCCAACTAGTTACTTACACATCTGACTTCGTACTCAGCACAGGGTGACTGTGTGAGTGTCTTGTTAATGAGGTCCTGGCCTTGTCCTGTCTCCAGATGGACTGACCAGGAGGTGTCGTGTTTCTTGTCTTATACTGTGTCTGCTCTTGTCTGTGATTGGCTGTCGTGTTATGTGTGCTAATTGGTCTGTCTATCATGATGTGTGTGTTGTGATGTGTGTTTGAATATCATGACATCCCCCTTTTTTACAAGATTATGTGCCTACGTGGTTATAAATATAAATGTGTCCTGAGTGCAGCTAAAGGTGTGTGTGCGTGATATTTACAGCATGTACATGTGGCGTAACTATATACAAGGGGCGATGTCAGGTGTGACATGCTAACGAGGTTGTACCATAACAAAAGAAGAAGAACGTTGAAATTTGGACCGATCAAATGAGGCCTGGAACGATAAAACAGTGACATGTTACAATACAGTAGTTGCTAAAATTTGATGTGTGAACAGTCTCATAAGTCCAGTCTAGTAGGTGGGCGACGAATTTGGGTTGACCGCCTCAAGGGTGGGTCGAGAACCACCGGCTGAGGTGAGAGTCTGGCCACGGGTGGCGACAGAAGGGGCATGGTATATGGCAGCTCCACAAAGTCGCCATCAGGAACCAGTGGAGGACACGGCGTCTGTGTATGGTTCCGTTGCGAGCGTGGAAGTAGGCAAAGGGCTCGGCGATTATGCCTACGCACGGATCCATCCGGCATGCATACCAGGAACGAGCGGGGAGCCACGCGTCGGAGAACTTCGGCAGGTGCTGAGCAGCCACCGTCTGGTAGGTGAATGCGGACGTTGTCTCCAGGGGCCAGGGAGGGAAGATCAATTGTCTTGTGTCGTACAATCTCTTCTGGCAATCGCGCTGCAGTTGCATCCTATGCAGTACCGGAGAATGGTCTATTGTTGGTGCCTGGATGGAAGGCACAGTGGTTCTGAGGGCACTACCCATCAGCAGCTGTGCTGGCGAGAGACCCGTGGCTAGTGGGGCAGAGTGATAGGCCAGCAGGGCGAGGTAGAAGTCCGATCCGGCAGCAGCAGCCTTGCAGAGGAGCCGCTTGGCAATGTGAATGCCCTTCTCCGCCTTTCCATTGGACTGGGGATGTAGAGGGCTGGACGTCATGTGTGTGAAGCCAGACGAGGCCGCAAAGGACGACCATTCATGGCTGGCAAAACAGGGCCCATTGTCCGATATGACAGTCATCGGAATGCCGTGGCGAGCAAAGGTGTCTTTGCAGACCCTGATGACAGCAGACGACGTCAGATCGTGCAGGCGTATGACTTCTGGGTAATTGGAGAAGTAGTCCACTATGATAACATAGTGCATGCCAAGCGCATGAAATAGGTCGACACCCACCTTCGCCCAGGGGGACGCCACCAGCTCATGGGGCAGAAGCGTCTCAGGAGGTTGCGCCGGCTGAAACCTTTGGCAGGTTGTACAGTTGATCACCATGTTGGCAATATCGTCACTGATGCCCGGCCAGTATACCGCCTCTCGGGCCCTCCGTCTGCACTTCTCGACCCCCAAGTGGCCTTCGTGTTTTTGATCGAGAACCAGCTGGCGCATACTGTGCGGAATCACAATCCGGTCCAGCTTCAGAAGGATCCCATCAATGATGGCTAGGTCGTCTCGTACATTATAGAACTGCGGGCACTGCCCTTTGAGCCATCCTCCTGTCATGTGGCGCATCACTCGCTGTAAAAGGGGGTCGGCCGCTGTCTCTCGGCGGATGCGGGCCAGACTGGAGTCGTCAGCCGGCAGATTTGCCGCTGTCAAGGCCACCTGTGCCTCGACCTGACATACGAACCCCTCCGCATCTGGCGGCGTGCTCACTGCTCTGGATAGGGCATCCGCCACGATGAGGTCCTTCCCTGGAGTGTAGACCAGTTGGAAGTCGTACCTCCTGAGTTTAAGTAGGATGCGCTGGAGGCGAGGGGTCATCTCGTTCAGGTCCTTGTTTATAATGCTGACCAGAGGGCGGTGGTCAGTTTCGACCGTGAACCGTGGAAGACCATAGACGTAATCGTGGAACTTGTCTGAACCGGTTAGCAAGCCCAGGCATTCTTTTTTGATTTGCGCGTAGCGCTGCTCTGTGGGGGACATGGCCCGCGATGCATAGGCAACCGGGGCCCATGACGACGTGTCATCCCTCTGCAGGAGCCGGATTGGCTGGCATCAGTTGAGATTTTGGTGGGACGAGACGTGTCGAAGAACGCCAACACTGGTGCCGTGGTGAGTTTGCGTTTGAGCTCCTCCCATTCCAGCTGGTGTGTGTGTTGCCACTGGAACTCTGTAGGTTTTTTGACGAGGTGGCGCAGAGTCGTTGTGTGGGAGGCAAGGTTGGGAATGAATTTCCCTAGGAAGTTGACCATGCCAAGGAAGCGTAGGACAGCCTTCTTGTCTCCCGGCTGCGGCATGGCTGTGATGGCGCTCACCTTGTCTGCATCCGGACGGACCCCTGACCGGGAGATATGGTCCCCCAGGAACTTCATTTCGGTCTGGCCAAAGGCGCACTTGGCTCGGTTGAGGCGGCAGGCCGTTTTCCCGTATGCGGGCAAAAACGCATTGGAGACGATGTATGTGCTCCTGCGGTGTGGTGGACCAGATGATGACATCGTCCACATATACGCGCACCCCTTCGATGCCTTCCATCATCTGCTCCATGATTCTGTGGAAGACCTCGGATGCCGAGATGATGCCAAATGGCATCCGGTTGTAGCAGAATCTGCCGAAAGGGGTGTTGAAGGTGCATAGCTTTCGGCTGGACGGGTCCAGTTGGATCTGCCAAAATCCTTTAGAGGCATCCGTTTCGTGAATATCTTTTCTTGGGCCATTTCACTGGTGATCTCCTCCCGTTTGGGTATGGGATAATGTTCTCGTATAATGTTATTATTTAGGTCTTTGGGGTCTATACAGATGCGGAGCTCGCCAGAGGGCTTCTTGACACACACCATGGAGCTGACCCATTGTGTGGGCTCCGTGACCCTGGATAGGACCCCTTGGTCCTGGAGATCCTGCAGCTGCAGCTTGAGGTGGTCTTTAAGTGGCGCAGGAACCCTGCAAGGTGCGTGAACGACCGGGATGCCGTCCGGTTTGAGGCGAAGTCGGTAGGTGTATGGCAGTGTTCCCATGCCTTCGAATGCCTCCTGGTTGTGGGCGAGGAGCGATTGGAGCGGTGCGTTGAACTCAGCATCCGGGAAGTCAGACGTGCTGTCTGAAGAGAGAAAATTTGTTGCACAAGGTGGAGAGCCTTACATGCCTGTGCGCCCAGCAGGGAGTCCTTCGATGAGCCAACTATCTCGAACGAGTGTGTTGCCGTGTGTGTTTTGTGTATCACCTGGAGCTGGCAGGATCCCATGGCCAGGATAACGTTCCCGTTGTAGTCGACCATCTTGCACCGGGATGGCTGGATTGGTGGTCTGACCTTCATGGCATAGAATGCTGACCATGCTATGAGGTTGGCGGAGGCGCCAGTGTCCAGGCGGAAAGTAATCGGCGATCGGTTGACCGTCAGGGTGGCACTCCATTCATCAGCCGGATTGATGGTGTTGACCCGGTTCACATCAATGACCGCAACCCGGAAGGCATCTTGGTCATCTGTGTCGTCGGTTTGGATGTCGTGATGTGGAGGCTGGATGGTCCGCACCTGTCTGTGAGGTTGTCGGAGATGTGGAAGATCCACAGGTTGAGCCGCTCGACAGTAGGCAGCGTATTGGCCCATCTTGCCACAGCATAGGCAATGTCGGGTTTTTGCAGGACATTGCCCTTTTAAGTGTGCAGCTCCACAGTTGCTGCACGTCATGACGTCATGGCGTTCGTTACGCCACTGCGCATGCGCAGTTTGGTCTTGCGTCGGGAGCGCCTGGGCAGCACGTCCCTCAGTGTTGCCGTCGGTTTTGGCGCGCACAAACGCGGGAGGCCTCAAAAAGCGCGCGAAACGGCCGCCTTCGTCCGGGCCGCGGGCCGGGAGAAATTCGATTGCCTGGATGCGTTCGGTATCGTGGGCGGCCTGGCTTGCCGATTCAATCGCTTGGGACCCCCTCGGTGCCGATTCGGTCGCCTGAAATTGCGCATAGCGGCTGGTCGCATTTTCATGCAGGACACAGGCTTCAACTGCAGATGCTCAGGTCAGGCCTATAATTTTTAGAAGCTGCTGGCGTAGGCCACTGGAGGCAACGCCAAAAACGATCTGGTCCCGGATCATTGACTCTGAGGTGGTGCCGTAACCGCAGGACTGCGCGAGTATGCGGAGGTGCGTCAGGAAGGACTGAAAGAGCTCATCCTTACCTTGTAGGCGCTGCTGAAAGATATACCTCTCAAAGCTTTCATTGACCTCAACGTTGAAGTGCTGGTCGAGCTTGAGGAGGACCGTGTCATATTTAGATTTGTTCTCGCCTTCCGCGAACACCAAGGAGTTGTATATATCGATGGCGTGCTGACCTGCGGTAGTGAGGAGCATGGCAATCTTTATTTCGTCCGAGGTGCCCTGTTTTTCGTTGGCTCGCATGAACAGTTCGAATCGCTGCTTGAAGAGCTTCCAATTGGTGCCCAGGTTCCCAGCGACTTGCAACGGCTGCAGTTTGTTGTGGGTGTCCATGGCTCAGGATGGCAGATTTGCCGGTATCAATTCACTCACTGGTACCATGTGGTGTTGGGTGCTCTGAGGTACAGACGAACCAACACGGTTGCGATTGGTATAACGCAGTTTTATTCCAACTAGTTATTTACACATCTGACTTGGTACTCCGCACGTGGTGACTGTGTGAGTGTCTTGTTAATGAGGTCCTGACCTTGACCTGTCTCCAGATGGACTGGCCAGGAGGTGTCGTGTTTCTTGTCTTGTACTGTGTCTGCTCTTGTCTGTGATTGGCTGTCGTGTTATGTGCGCTAATTGGTCTGTTGGTCTCTCTATCATGATGTGTGCGTTGTGATGTGTGTTTGAATATCATGACAGAACAGTTTATCATTTGCTGGTCTTGGGCACTGATAATACTTCTGCAATTCCAACCATGATCAGGCAATTCAACACATACAGATTGTTCCTGTGGTTTCCGTGCATGCTACGCACACATTTACCACAGAGGAACAAATAAAAATTAAAAGGAAATGAACCTAACCAGCTTGAGCCAGGATAGTAATACCTCCTTGAAATTATATTAAATAAATAAAAAGATATGCATCTGTATGCACTTCCTGTATGTGCAGCTGGTCTTCCTGTTGTCATGTCTCTGCTGCTTCTCCATTTAAAATGCATAATCTGCATATAGTGTTGCTTTTCCAATGGCAATTTGTCATTCTGTATGTACAATCTGACCAATTTCAAAGAACATTCTCTTCACCTGACATTTTCCCCATAGTGACCGCAACTTCAATGTCCAAAGGGTTTAACCAAAATATAAAAATCCAAAAAGGTCACCAAACGATCAGTTTTATCAATTGCATTATGTTGGGTCTTTTAATGCTTACATTAAAGTTTTCAGAAGGCTGCGCTTTTAGTTGATATTTTTGTTGGGACCTGTGACTCCGCAGAAGTTTATATTTTCTGCTCATGTGCAGTGCATCTAATGTCCTAGGACACTTCAACTCCAGTCGTTCAACTGTACAAGTGAAAATTGTTCCACAATTTCTTCAAGTTTCTGCTCAGTAGCTTTTCTTTAAAATTATTTTCAAAATGGCAGCATGGTGGCAGTGGTTAGCACTACTGCCTACAGCACGGAGGGCCCAGGTTCGATCCTGGCCCTGGGTCACTCACTGTGTGTAGTTTGCACATCCTCCCCGTGCCTGCATGGATTTCACCCCCACACCCAAAGATGAGAAGATTAGGTGGATTGACCACATTAAATTGCCCCTTAATTGGAAAAAGTAACTGGGTACTCTAAATTTATTTAAAAGAAAAATATTTCAAAAAGGCGGAGGATTAATTTCAAAAATTTAAAAGTAAAATTTGTAATTTGCAAAACATTGCGTCAAGTTATATTTATTGCATTTTTTTGTGTTGTATGAACTTCAAAAAGTGGATCAGAGAGGGAATGATCCTGACACTGAAACAGACAGGATTTAAATTTGCCCAGTAATCTGCAGATGACTGTAGCTTATTCCCAGGAAGTGAAACGGACATCAATATTGGGCATCGATAAGAGCAATACATAGAGATCAGTGGCAGATAAGAGATCTACCACATTCAATTCAGTTTATGTAACTATAAGGGAGATAAGCGAGCATATTATTAAAAAACTTGAGCTGGGAACATACTTCCTGTCATCAAACCTTCCTTCCTGCTGTAATGATTTTAGGTTATTCTTTCATGTCAACATGTACCCCTGTGCTAGTTACTACGCAAACACTTCCTGTTCAACTTTGTCAAATGTTTGCAGCAAGTTCAGATCACTTGTTGGATCTCTGCAATGATTTCCTGATGTAAAGTTTTTCATGATCTTCTATATATTTTTCATGATCTTTTGTACAAATTATATTGATTAATTGACAATTGTTTAGTGAAAATAAAGATTTTAAAGTAGTTCAGCGAGCCTTATCTTCTTGCAGCAAACATAGTAAGCAGACGCTGAATATGGGAGACAAAATTTGAAGGGGAATGGGATGAATTGGGCTAAACGACTTCTTCTGTGCTGTATCATTCCATGTCTATAATGATTTGTCCAGAAAAGTCTTGCAGTGTCTGCTGTACAACCTATCCTTCTGTGACAATGTTTTTTTTTACCATCACACTTAATTAATGCAAATTAAAATAACAGCAAATTAATAACCAATCCTGAGTAACCACTCAGAATAATCTGGAATGCAAGTCATCCTTTATAACTAAAATAGCAAAGAAAGTAAACACAATCAAATAACGTGAAATATTTTTTGGAGTAACCAAATTAAGGCTTAATTTAAAAAGAAGTGTTATTTAATATTTCAAAATAGCATGACTACATATATCGATTCACACCCCTTTTGCATTTTCAAAGTTTTTCGGTAAAGGCTTGCAAGATGATTGGATGATTTCTCCCAGAACAATTGAAGGAAGTCCACATGCACATTCTGAACAGGGGACAGTTTACTAATTTTTTCCACAGGTTTTTAGCAAGTTACAGAAAAGAGGGTTTCTCCCTATCCTATAATTTTGCAATCAAATGCATGGTTGTCGTATGCTTTGAAGATTGGATTTTATAAGTTGTTGCTCATAAATATGTCCACACATACACAAACTCAATAAATTTGCATGTTACGTGAACATAGTGTGGCAAATAAAAAGTCAACGCTGCAGGGTACCAGCTAAATTCATCCTAACTAGTTGAGCAGTTTTGTTCTTACCATTTTCAGTAATTATTCTGCATATAAAATCTGACATATTTGTATGTTCATTGCCTGCACCAGGATTTTGCAAATATGTAAGAGACACTTTGACAGACAAAATTCTTCTACTTACAAGATTGTGGTTTTAAAGTGTCGAATGACCATAGAATCGATTTGTGGTATTACAGAATCTACTCTGTTTTTGAAATATAAATGACTGCCAATTTCATATTGTGCAGTTCCTGGGTGTTGAAGTTCCTATACATAATACATTGTTTGAACTTTTCCATTAAATATTCTTTGTTTCAGTTATTATTAGCATTCATCAACATTTTTTGCAAACCTACAATTTTGTACATTCAAGCAATGGGTTGAAATTGTTTGTTTTTTTAGTTACATTAGTTACTGAGAATTTTAATGCTCAAATAGATTTTTATTTATGCTAACATTTCTCTTTAATTTATTTTTAAAAATAAATTTAGAGTACCCAATTCATTTTTTTCCAATTAAGGGGCAATTTAGCATGGCCAATCCACCTCTTCTGCACACCTTTGGGTTGTGGGGGCAAAACCCACGCAAACACGGGGAGAATGTGCAAACTCCACATGGACAGTGACCCAGAGCCGGATCGAACCTGAGACCTCAGCGCCATGAAGCAGCAGGGCTAACCCACTGCACCACCTTGCTGCCCCTCTTTAGTCTATTGATAGCTCAGTGGTAAGTACATCCCATGCAGTGCAATTCTGAACCACGCAGAAGAAGTATTCAGGGTTTAACCCTTGGTCTGTGCTGAGTTAGCTAAGCTCCGTTCTGGTGGCAGTTCCGTGATCACTGCATTTGTTCTCTTATCCCTAGCCAGCCATGAACAGGACAGAAAAGCCATCTCAAGGGTTCTGGATTCTTGCTGTTATCCAATGTCTCCAACTGTAAGCTCCAGGGGCGATGAGTAAGAACAAAATGCCTCCCACGATTGGACAGCCGGGCTTCTGAGAGGCTGAGTATGGGACCTTTAATGTAAAATATAAACTCAAAGCTTATGCAGCACATAATAAAAAGGGTCCATTTGTGGAGGTATCCCTAGAGCTGCAGGTACTAATGGTACAACTGCTGCCATGTCTGTACACTTAGCAGAAGGATAGGCAAATTGGATTGCGAGGGTTGGGGTACAGGGAAATACAATGTTTCAAACTGTTTGGCCCTTTATGGATTTCCATTTAGCTTCAAAAAATGAATGATAAAATCCTATCAGAATCACAGGAAACATTATGAAGTGAGACACACCTCCTGCAGTGCAATCCTAGTTCATTCAATCACGGTTCTTCAGTTTTCAGATGCTCGGCAGGTCGTATTTTCTGAAGACTGCTGGAGCAGTTTATTAGTAATGCTGTACATATAGCAGAAGCTAATCACTGTTGTATAGTCAAGCAGTTCTTAAATCCTGATGTGAAATCCGGATTGCAGAATATTCAGAGGTATCATCAACATGTTTGTGAGGAGATAAACCATGTGTGTGTTTGAAGTCTTTCCCAGTATTTTTCTCTTTTATATCAGGGGTGTGCTGTGAAAAAAAAAGAGAAAAAAAACTTACTTTGTGCAAAACATCTGATAAATGTGGAATAAAAAGTGTTGGAAACTCTGCATATCAAGTGGGATCTGTAGGGAGAGGAAGGCAAGGTATTAGTTCTTCAGGTTTGGGTGAGCCTTTTTCAGAACAAAGATCTGAAATATTAATGAACATAGAACATACAGTGTAGAAGGAGGCCATTTGGCCCATCGAGTCTGCACCGACCCACTTAAGCCATCACTTCCACCCTATCCCCATAACCCAATAACCCCTCCTCACCTTTTTGGACACTAAGGGCAATTTAGCATGGCCAATCCACCTAACCTGCATGTCTTTGGACTGTGGGAGTAAACCGGAGGAAACCCACGCACACACGGGAGAACGTGCAGGGAATCGAACCTGGGACCCTGGCGCTGTGAAGCCACAGTGCTAGCCACTTGTGCTACAGTGCTGCCCATGTGCTACCATGCTGCCCAAATCATGATTTCCTCTCCACAGAGGGTGCCCAATAAACTGAATACTTCCAGCATCTGCTGGATATTTTGCCTTTTGCTTCATAAAGGTAGGGACCTTTTTGCATTCCTATTCCCAAGTGTGTGTGGTGGGTTTACTTACAACAACAATCAAATGTCCACAGAGTTCTCAAAGACAGAAAGGGTATAAAAAATCTAGCGCCTGCTCCTAGTCTCTAGGTACCTAATCAGCCCTGGAAACTTACACAACTTGTTGTCCTTTGCATATTTAAAAAAAGGTTAAAGATTTTGTGCAAGTTTATTGTCAACAAAAGATAATAAATGAAGATGCAGTCATTCATTATTTTGAGTACTGCTGAAAGAAGAGAAATGCTGTTGAAGCTTTTTGTCTCCCACTCAGATGCAAGAATACCAAGTTTCTGAAGGAAAAACAATTTATGCTGCTCGAGTAAAGGGCTGTTGATTAGTTGGCAATCCAGCTCTAATTTCTCAAGATATTTCCAATCAGAGCCAACTTGTCAGTGTATCAGCTTCTCTTTTCTCATGCAATATAAATTGTCACTCACATTGAAATTTGGCATTCTTGTGTTTGTCCGGATGAGTGAGAGACCAGAAACCTCCGCATCGATCCGTTTTTCAGCAATATTTAGAATTAAATAGGCTTGAACCAAGATTGCAAGATAACAAATTTATAAAGTCGTGTGAAACAGATTGCAACAGAAACTTCATCCACTCTTTCCTCTGACTTTTCTGATAAGTCACTTGTTGTGTGCATAGCCTTGTCAATGGTACTAAGAATTGAAAACTTTTGCCTTGGGTCTCAGAAAGGGTCAGCAGTAGAAAGTGACATGTTAGAATATGTAGCACATTGAAAAATATTCTATTTTCTATCTTGTCTGAAGCTAAATGAGTTTTGTTCCTCTAATAAATCAACCCAACCAAAAAGAGATAGCAGAGATTGGGGATACGTTTTGGAATAGCCACTGGCTATAGAACTATAACTAGATTTTAAATGTTGAGTTAGATGAGATGTGATAAACTATGGCGAGTTCTATCAATGTCAGAACAAAAGGTTTTTGAAAGATTGACACTTGGTTCTGGAGACACAAACATTCAATTCCATTGAAAGCAAGGACCAAATTTGAAAGTGTTCAAGGTAAAAATAATGATAGATGTCACCAAATTTCCAATGTGTCGGAAAAACTGTTTTGAAAAGATTGCAGAATGATTTCCTCTATACCAAAGAGCCTGATTAAGAATGACATATTTGTGATCCGTACTTATATGATTGACTATATTAACTTAAATTGGATTAGATAGATATGTCAGTACCATATGACCACATGCACCAATGAGGTATTAGAGAAGGGAAATCTATACCTAGAACGAGAACCAAAAGACTATAAGATCTCACAATAACAGAATGTCAGACAAAAGGGTTATCCTTTATACCATATTCCTGCACTGAGCACCAGATTTAAAAACTGGTAGGTTTGTCTTGGGTTCAATTCCTCCCTGGCCCGGTACTTTGATTCCAGTTTCAGATCAGCAGCTGTGAAGAGGCACCAAATGGACACAAAGCTCATGTATGGATAAAAAGGTCCTGAAGATCAGCACCCTATTCATGCTGGAAGAAATTGAAGATGATAGCAGCACCCACCCCCTACATGAAATTGAGGTAGCAGATAGTATTAGAGACATTCACTGTCTACTGATAGGTCACAGATGGCTCTCTCTGGCAGCACCGGGACCCGGGTTAAATTCCGGCCTCGGGTGACTATGTGGAGTCCACACATTTTCCCAGTGTCTGCATGGGTTTCCTCTGGGTGCTCGGTTTTCCTCCAACAGTCCAAAGATGTGCAGGTTAGGTGGATTGGTCCGGCTAAATTGCCCCGGAGTGTCCTGCTAAATTGCCACTTCAGTGTCCAAAGATGTGTCAGTTGGGTGGGGTTGCGGGGATAGGGTGGAGGAGTGGGCCAAGGTTGGCTGCTCTTTCAGAGGGTCAGAGCAGACTCGATGGGCCAAATGGCCTCCTTCTGCGCATAGGGATTCTATGATTCTCCCTAATTCTACATGAAGACAATTTCCTGTATTATCAGAATCTCTCTCTGATTACATTACTTTGCCTCACTTCAGATCCATTTATAAAGAGGTACTGCTGGTTAATGAATCCATTTCCCCCTCAAAAACCAGTCTTCAAAGAGAAAGGACTTATATTCACCAAATAAATCCACAATGCTTTGCTGGGTACGAATCTCCTCAGAGGGCATTGACTCATAACTGGCCCCATGCTGAACTATGGATGACAGGCATATGAAATATAAATGACAAGGAAGATTGTACTGAAATAATATGAATACCTTGGGCCATTGATTGTAGCCTTGTCGCTTTGGATTATGAATGACAATATCTGCATACGACACTTCTTCATTTTCCTCTTCTATATTGTTGTATTCAATAGTATCTGCTTCTGGGGATAAAGAAACTGCATAAAACAAACTGCATGAAACATTCTTCGTAGCATTGAGATAGGAAAGAATTTGAAGTCAATGTAGTTTAACCAACCTGTCGAATGTTTTGGACTGCTTGGTAGATTATCTCTCCTGACTGATGCATATATTATATCTGCCAATTGAAAAAGAATATGGGAACATTAAAAGTGAATAAATCCCAAAACTGTTATTGGGGGAAATAGCCAAATGTTTGGTCAAAGAGGTAAAGGCACCTTCAAGAAGGAAAGAGAGGTGCGGAGACTTAGGAAGGAATTTCCAGAGCTAAGTGCCTAGGCTACTAAAGGCTACAAATGGTCGAGCCAATGGTGGAATGTTTAAAATCGGACTGTTCAAATGGCTAGAATTAGATGATCTCTGATATCTCAGGCGGCTGTGAGCTGCAGGAGATGGGAAAGAGCAAGGTCTTGGAGGAACCAGAAAACAAAGATGAGAATTTTAAAATGGAAGTGCTGCTTTACTGGGAACCAATGTATGACAATGAGCACAGGTAAATTGGATTTGGCGTGCTTAGCAACACGGTCAGCAGAGTTTCAGTTGACCTCAGATTTACAGAAGGTAAAATGTGGAAGGCTAGCCTATTGGAAATGAACATTGTGTTGGAATAGTCAATATTCCAAAGACTCAGAATAGGCAGCAATTGCCACAATCTCACCAAATGGAAGCTACCCAAATTTGATTGAAGCAAAACAAAAAACTTGCAATGTTTTCATATGAGCTGTCATCCACATGTATGCTGTGCTGTATCTCTGATTGTCTTCAATGATAAAACAATTTGAAAGAAGACAAAGAGATATGAGGGAAGTTTGCTCTGTGGTCCTGCACAAAATAGGTGCGATTACAATGGAAATGATGGGGAGATAGGATGCTGAGGCCCACTGTCATCTCACTGCCCCAACCAGCACTACAACTGCCTACTCCTGCCCTCTCCTCCACCAACAGGGGAGAGGGTTTTGATAGCTTCAGTCTTTCCTCCAGTACAATTGCTGCCTCTCAGGGCCAACATAGGAGAAGGTAGCAGTGAGCCCTGGAATGTGATGATAATTACATCTGCGTACTCCCATGAAGGGGAAGGGGCTTGAAATGATGTCCTCTTATTCCATACTGTCCTCAGTGGCTGATCTGTTGAAGGATTTGGTCGAGTGGGTCTTTGTTTCAGATCTCCTGCCCATCTGAAATCCTTGATTGGTCATTTGGATGTTGCAGTTGGAATTTTTTCCTTTGTAATCACAATGGCTTCTCTACTGCTGCCGCAAATCTGCTGGAAACCTGCTATACATATTTAAATGAGATATGGATAAAAGCAAATTACTGCGGATGCTGGAATCTAAAACCAAAGAGAAAATGCTGGAAAATCTCAGCAGATCTGGCAGCACCTAGGGAGAGAAAAGAACTAACGTATCGTGTCCAGATGACCCGATGAGCTTTGTCAAAGGGTCATCTGGACTCAAAATGTTAGCTCATTTCTCTCCCTGCAGATGCTGCCAGACCGGCTGAGATTTTCCAGCATTCTATTTTTGGTTTCAATGAGCTATGGCTGGGATGGATGCAGCGGGAGAGTATCTCATTGACATTCTCTCCAACAGGAAGGAAAAATATTTTATTGGGAGGTGTGGGTCTAGGTATAGAAATTCACTGAAGTGACCATTCTTAACCTTCTCCCTGATTCTTAGATTCTATTATGATTCTATTATGTTGGCAATGTTTCATGCTGATTCCGGACATGGAGTGGAGAGTAATTGTCTCGGACCATAAAAGCAAAGCACATATTTCTAGCAATGGTCACTGGATAATATACAGCCTGCGTGATTCATTTCCTCTACTACAGAAAAGCTGATGCAGGTTGTGATTTCTCCAGTGAGGGCCAACTGAGAACCACAAAATCATCAAACTTGGGACTTTCCTTTCACGTCTTCAACAAAAGCTCGAGCAAGCAAGCTTTAAAGCAGTGACCACAGTCAACAAATCGAAATCAGATGAACAGTAACCAAGGGGCAGAACCCTTTATTGTGTCAGCTTGCATGACTTAGTACAATTGCTTTGCTGTCAGTGTACAATCACACTTTAACCACAAACGATAGAGGTAAATGAATATAGTTCTGGCTCCAGTATCAGTGACGCATTTAAAACTGCTGTGTCTAAGTGTCAGTGCGGTTTGCCAAAAGACTTGTGGGTTTAACTTCCTGATTTTCCATACAAAGCATCAATTGCCAACTTTCATTGGTTTAATGACAAGAAATCAAAAAGGCAGGCGGCTGCAATGTTTCTGGCAATGACTTCTTGGAGTACAAATCAAGGATGTGAGACTGAAAGAAAACCAGCCATTATGATGCACAATTTAAATGTTCTTTTCATGCTTGTCGTGGGATATTGACATTTAACTAGTATAAGTGTCAAATATTTTATTCTGTCAAGAGTAGAAAGTACAATTCCACAATGATGCAGCAAAAAAATGGGAACTATTTATTGATTAGGGCATGAAATTTATAACTCGGGACATATCTGAAACTTTTAGGTTGGGATTTGCCAGTCCCACCAACATCGGGAATTGTCGCAGGCAGGACTGGAAAGTTTTGAGAGTGGGCAACTGTCCATTGACTTTGGGTGGGAATTTCCAGTCCTGCTAGCCCTCTGGTGGACTGGAAGACGGGCAATCCACCAACATTCACCAGGCGTAAAGAGGATGGCTGTCGGTTACAGATCAGTAACAAAAGTGGATGTTCCATCTCAGTCTTGCAGGTCCCCAGCATCCAGAACTTGCCGCACCCCTAGCCAAGCTGTTCCAGTGCAGCTACAGCACCCGGCAATGTGGAAAATTGCCCAGATATGTCTGGTACACAAGAAACAGGACAAATCCAACCCAGACAATTGCCGTCCTATCAGTCCACTCTCCATCAACAGGAAAGTGATGGAAGTAGTCATCAACAGTGCTATCAAGTGGCACTTACTCAGCAATAACCTGCTCATGGACGCTCAGTTTGGGTTACGCCCAGGGTGACTCAGCTCCTGACCTCATTACAGCCTTGGTTCAAAATGGGCAAAAGAGTTGAATGCCAGAGGAGAGGTGAGAGTGACTGCCCTTAACATCAACGCAGCATTTGACTGAGTCTGGCATCATAGCTAAAGTCAATGGAGTCAATGGGAATCAAGGGGAAAACTTTCCACTGGTTGGAGTCATGCCAGGCACAAAGGAAGATGGTTGTGATGGTTGGAGGTCAATCATCTCAGCTCCAGGACATCACTGCAGGAGTTCCTCAGGCTAGTGTCCTAAGCCCAACCATCTTCAGCTGCTTCATCAATGACCTGCCTTCCATCATAAGGTCAGACGTGGGGATGTTTGCGGATGACTGCACAATGTTCAGTACCATTCAGGACACCTCAGATAATAAAGCATTCCATGTTTGAAATGTTCAGAATGGAGTACAGTCACAAGTGGAGTACCACAAGGATCTGTTCTGGGGCCGTTGCTGTTTGTCATTTTTATCAATGACCTAGAGGAAGGCGCAGAAGGGTGGGTGAGTAAATTTGCAGACGATACTAAAGTCGGTGGTGTTGTCGATAGTGTGGAAGGATGTAGCAGGTTTCAGAGGGATATAGATAAGCTGCAGAGCTGGGCTGAGAGGTGGCAAATGGAGTTTAATGTAGAGAAGTGTGAGGTGATTCACTTTGGAAGGAATAACAGGAATGCGGAATATTTGGCTAATGGTAAAGTTCTTGAAAGTGTGGATGAGCAGAGGGATCTAGGTGTCCATGTACATAGATCCCTGAAAGTTGCCACCCAGGTTGATAGGGTTGTGAAGAAGGTCTATGGAGTGTTGGCCTTTATTGGTAGAGGGATTGAGTTCCGGAGTCGGGAGGTCATGTTGCAGCTGTACAGAACTCTGGTACGGCCGCATTTGGAGTATTGCGTACAGTTCTGGTCACCGCATTATAGGAAGGACGTGGAGGCTTTGGAGCGGATGCAGAGGAGATTTACCAGGATGTTGCCTGGTATGGAGGGAAAATCTTATGAGGAAAGGCTGATGGACTGGAGGTTGTTTTCGTTGGAGAGAAGAAGGTTAAGAGGAGACTTAATAGAGGCATACAAAATGATCAGGGGGTTGGATAGGGTGGACAGTGAGAGCCTTCTCCCGCGGATGGATATGGCTGGCATGAGGGGACATAACTTTAAACTGAGGGGTAATAGATATAGGACAGAGGTCAGAGGTAGGTTCTTTACGCAAAGAGTAGTGAGGCCGTGGAATGCCCTACCTGCTACAGTAGTGAACTCGCCAACATTGAGGGCATTTAAAAGTTTATTGGATAAACATATGGATGATAATGGCATAGTGTAGGTTAGATGGCTTTTGTTTCGGTGCAACATCGTGGGCCGAAGGGCCTGTACTGCGCTGTATTGTTCTATGTCCAAATGCAGCAAGCCCTGGACAATATCCAGGCTTGGGCTGACAAGTGGCAAATTACATTCGCGCCACACAAGTGCCAGGCAATGACCATCTCCTACACGAGAGGATCGAACCATCGTCCCTTGACATTCAATGGCATTACCATCACTGAATCCCCCACAATCAACACTGATGGTTACCATTGATCAGAAACTGAACTGGACTAGCCACATGAATACTGTAGCTACCTGGGCAGGTCAAAGGCTAGTAATCGTACGGTGAGTAACTCACCTCCTGACCGACGCCTCCCCCCCCGAACCCCTCAAAGGCACAAGTCAGGAGTGTAATGGATTACTCTCCATTGACTGGATGAGTGCAGCTCCAGCAACACTCAAGAAGCTTGACACCATCCAGGGTAAAGTAGCCCAATTGATTGCTCCTCCGTCCACAAACATTCAAAACCTCCACCACTGACAAACAGTGGCAGCTATGTGCACCATCTACAAGATGCACTGCAGTAACTCACAAAGGTTTCTTAGACAAAATCTTCCAAACCCACGACCATTACCATCTGGAAGGACAAGAGCAGCAGATACCTGGGAACCCCATCACTTGGAGATTCCCCTGCAAGTTACTCACTAGCCGGACTTGGAAATATATTACCATTCCTTCACTGTCGCTGGGGAAACATCCTAGAGCTCCCTCCCTAACAGCACAGTACGTATACCTACACATCAACGACTGCAGCAGTTGAAGAAGACAGCTCACCACCACCTTCTGAAGGGCAATAAATGCTGGCCTAACCAGCGACGCCCACATCCCGTAAATGAATTGAAATTTTTTTTTAATGAATTCATATGGCTCAAATCAGCTGATTTGAATTCCTATTATCCTGAAAGGTCAAAGCTCCATACAACAGAATCTAAGAAGCAGAATTAGGAAATATCATTGCAGAAGATTAAGCTTCCAACGCTATTTCAATCAAATGATCCTCACTTTTTTACTCCTCATGCTTGATGTAGATGCTCTGATAGGAAAGGGAATAGACAGGCAAGCTAGCTTGCTAGTCTCAGTCAATGGGGACATTCAAACAGTTACTTAGATACATTAGAGCAGCTGGTAGTACCATTCTTTCTGTCATGTTCAACTGTTTTGTGTTTAATTTTGTGAGTCTATTTACTCTTGATGCTCAATGTCCTTAATTAATTAGGCTTGGATGTGGACTGAGGAAATAAACAAAATGTGGAAGTTGCTGGAGGTTAAGGTTGCTGGTTCAGTAAGGATAAACAACGATACATCCTCCACGATAGTCCTCAATACCGGGCCCCACAAGGCTGAGCACTTAGCCTCCTGCTACATTCCTTAGACACACACTATTGTTCGGTAAAATTTGGCTTCAACCCCATCTACAAGTTTGCTGATGACAGGATCGTAGTGGGTCGGATGTCAAACAAAGATGAGTCAGAGTACACGAAGAAGAGAACTTAGCGGCCTGGTGCAACGACAACAATCGCTCCCTCAATGTCAGCAAAATTAAGGAGCTGGGCAGCATAGTGGTTAGCACAATTGCTTCACAGCTCTAGGGTCCCAGGTTAGATTCCTGGCTTGGGTCACTGTCTGTGGGGAGTCTGCACATTCTCCCGTGTGTGCGTGGGTTTCCTCCGGGTGCTCCAGTTTCCTCCCACAGTCCAAAGATGTGCAGGTTAGGTAGATTGGCCATGTTAAATTGCCGTTAGTGTCCAAAATTGCCCTGAGTATTGGGTGGGGTTACTGGGTTATGGGGATAGGGTGGAGGTGTGGGCTTGGGTAGGGTGCTCTTTCCAAGAGCCGGTGCAGACTCGATGGGCCGAATGACCTCCTTCTTCAAGAAGTAAAGTACTGTACACACCCCAGTCTGCATCAATGGTGCCGAGGTGGAGATGGTTGAAAGCTTCAAATTCCAAGGCGTGCACATCACCAACAATCTGTCCTGGTCCGCCCACGCTGATGCTGCGACCAAGAAAGCACAACAGCGCCTAGATTTCCTCAGGAAACTAAGAGACATGGGGCTGGATTTTCAGATTCTGAGACTAAGTGCTGATGCCAGCATGGGAACGGTGGTGTTTTGCGGCCAAAACATGGCACAAAATGGCTACCGATCTTCCGCCTGGTGGGGGGCTAGCAAGCACGCAGCATAGAGCACCCGGCTCTTGCAGTGGATAAGACTGGAGAATTGTCGGATCCGTGGCCACGCATGTGCAACATGGCGCCGGCCACGCACGGACCCAGCCTGCCAAATAGTGACCCCCTTTGGCCAGGCTCACCACTACCAAACTACCCCCTGCCAAATCCCCCCTTGCCCGCGAATTGGCTCGCCCACGACTGTGCTGGCGTTGGATTTAGTGCGCTGCTGCCACACCGAGTTACCGAAAATAAATACCACACGCGACCGACTCCGTCGGGAACTCGACCCATCGGGGGTGGAGCATCAGGGGGAGGGCCTCAGGTAACGTCCTAAAGCCGTCCCTATGGCGTGCAGCGTACTCCTAGAGAATGCCGTTTTGAAGGGAGCCAAGCATCGCAAAAGCGGCACCGCCCCCGATTTAAGTACCACTGTTGATTCTCCAGCCAGTCGCCGAATACGATTTTGCCGTTGGAGACCGAAGAATCCCGCCCATTGACTCTTATTGACAATTTTTACAGATACACCATAGAAAACATCCTATCTGGTTGCAGCACAGTCTGGTATGGCAACTGCTCGGACCAAGACCGTAAGAAACTACAGAGAGTCGTGAACACAGCCCAGTCCATCACTCGGACTAGCCTCCCATCCACTGACTCTGTCTACAGCTCCCGCTGCCTTGGGAAAGTGGGCAGCATAATCAAAGACTCCTCCTACCTGGGTTATTCTTTCTTCCAACCTCTTCTATCAGGCAGAAGATACAGAAGTCTGAGAACACACACCAACAGATTCAAAAACTGCTTCTTCCTCACTGTTACCAGACTCCTGAATAAACCTCTTATGGACTGAACTGATCTCTCTGTGTATCTTCTGTACTGTTGTCTATCTCTAAGCCGATAGCTTACCGGCTGAGTTGTATTTGGGTCGATGGGACGCTCAATGGGACTGGATCGGCTCCAAACTGCTGGAGGTATATGAGAATTTGCTTGTGGCCTGGAGTATGTCAGAATCCATGAGGAAGGGCACCAATACTCTCATCTGCTCGGGAGTCAGTGATCCACCCTGACCAGACCTGCTCTGTTCCTAGCAGGAGGATCGCTGATAGTCTCATGCTGCTCAGGGATATGACTGCCTATGTACGTGATACATCATCAGCCTGGAACAGGAGAAGGCCTATGGCAGAAAACCACACAACCACATGATGGACATGCTCTCCAAAATGGGGTTTGGGAAGGGAATCTGCAATGAGATCCAACTTCTCGACACAAACATCAGTACTGCAGTTTCAATCAACATGTGGGAATCAGAAGGCTTTCCAATTGTATCTGGAATCAGGTTGGGCGGCCCTCCCATTCGTATGTTGTATCAAACTCTTTGCTGAGTCTATCAGGAAGCATTCAGGCATAGGAGAAGTGATGATTCCAGGTAGTGGAGGCACTCAAGTCAAAGCCTCCCTTGTACATGGTTGACATCATAATCTTCAACATGGATCCTGACGTCATAGTTTTCTGCATGAATCCCCTGTCGGCGTGCAGACTGATAAACATCCAGGACCAGTTTGAACTGCCTCGCGAGCCAGAGTAAATCATGGCAAGAGCGAGACCGTGGTCTTTGGGAATTGGGCTGACCGATCCCTTGTCTCCTTCACTTTCAGACGGTGCTGGGAATGTGGTTCAGAGGGACCAGGGCATCCGTTAGAAACTGGAAGAAGCATGTAGATATTAATGAAGCAAAACCTGGGCATGTAGGAGCAATGCTCCCCCTCCATTGTAAGAACCTGGTCATCAGGTGTGAGGCACTCTCGGTGTTGCTGTGTGTGATGCAGGCCCATTCCTCACTCCTGCCTTGTGGTGATTACCCAAGTCTTTTTCTGCTTCATCTGGGGGTCAAAAATGGACCACGTTCAAAAGGCATGCGATGTACAAACCTCCAGATAAAGGGGGATAAAATGTGCCCAACATCGCCCTCATCTTGATGGCCACCTTTGTGTGTGTCTGCATCAACCTGTGCATAGATACTTGGTATGCAAAAGCACCAAGTGTCACTACATGCTGACGCTCTTATCTGTTCCCAGTGTTGCGAAGGATTGGTCTGGCCAAACTGCCATTCCAAGTAGTTGGACTGTGCCGTACCACATGATCCTCGGGGAAAGAATTTTGCAGAGAAACACCTTTGACCATGTGGTAGTATGCATTAGGGGTCATGTGGGACTGTGAAGCCGTGATGTCATTGGCTGACAGATCCCGGGTCCTGGTTGGCTGTTGACCTCTAGCTCCGCCCTGAAGGCGGAGTATAAGAACCAGGAGTTCTCCCCCGCAGGCCAGTCTGTTACTGAACTGCAGGGAACAAGTCACGCTTAATAAAGCCTCATCGACTTCATCTCTATTCGTCTCTCGTGAGTCTTTGTGCGCTACAGACCACAAGTCCATCAAGTTGTGGTCTGCACGTAACATCCTAGACTCCCTTCAGGAAAAGGACATGGTGGAGCCTGTCAGATTGTTCCCCAAGTAGACTATCAAGGTCATTTGGCAGAATGCTGCATCATCAGAACTTTCAAACAAGCACCATGACCAAGCTTGGCTGGTCATGAGAAAGGCCCTCTCCATCAGTTCCTTTCTACATGCCCTGAGTCTCACCCCATCAGCATGTTGCCTTCGAGGTGACTGAGGTGGGGAAGAGACCGTTGTCGACCTCCTCGAGGAATATGCCTTTGCAAAGAAGGTCTGGAGAAAGAGGAGGTGTTTGTGTCGAGGTTCATCCCGAGCAGCTCCGTGATTCAGGGCTCTAATCTATGGGCTGTTCCCAGGGATGCACACCTGGACGATCATCAATTTTAAAATGCAAAAAAAAAAATCACAATACAATTGTAAAATAAATAGGACCTTGGAGTGAAGGACACTCTTTGGTCTGCCCGAAACCTATTCATCTTCCAGTGCAAAGAGTTGTCCCCAACCAAGTGTTGCGAACTGGTACATTCCAAAGACCAGGACTACGTACTGATGTATGTACTAAAGCTGCCGCAGAAGTACAAGGGAGAAGATAGCTGTCTAAGACCTTTCAGCCATAGTGCCATTGTGAACTAAGGGGAACTGTGTAGAACACCCTCGGGGCTGTCTGACTAACATAGAGGATATATAGTGAATATTACATGCATCACAATTGTATTGAAACACCTCAAAGTGCAACTTTGTTGATGTGGTAAACTTATATACCTTTGCACCATTTGTAATGGCAATTCTGAAATGTCTGTAATGTTTCTTTTATTGTATTGAAGGGCCTCAAGAGTGCAACATGATGTATGTAGAGAACCTGAATATTATTGCACCTGTGATAGCCATTTTGAAATGTTGCCCGTAATCTACCGTCCACACTGTGCCCGAAAAGCACCGCGGTGCAACGTGACCGGTATTGACTGCCAAGGTGTGGGAGGGGAGTACGAGAGGGTCCGTGAACCCCCTTATAGTGAGTTGGGGCTTGCGGGGTGAGGGGAGGGGGAGGGAGTTCGGGGGTCTCGTTGGGAGCTTGAGAGGTGGCATCCCGATCTCTCGCTGCACTGAGCAGTCCAGGCGAGCAGAGCCCCTCAGTGTAGAAAACGGGACGGTGTGCGCCCTCGGCCACGCATCCCCTACTGAAGCCCCGTATCTAACCGGAAGGACGTTAGATAACAGAGTGTTTCTCGGCATTGCGAGCACCGGGAAACATGCGGCTAAACATGCTTACCATGGGACTCCGTGCCCATTTGGTTAGGTCGAGCCCGTTTGTAATGTTCTTTCAGATATCAGATATTTTACAAATGAAGTATATTTTTACAAAACAAAAATTACAAATCACAGGTCCACCTCTTCCGTCCCAAATATTACTACAGGCCACCTGTAAAATTATTCATATTCTGTAATTAGCACCGGCTGATTGAAGTCTTGGGCTGAGTTATCTTGAAAAAGCAGGAATCTTGAAATTGAAAGTGGGAAGTGACCCTTGTTCAGAAGGTGACAAGACATGGATGGCAAATCTCCAGCAGGCCAATTAGAGAGCTGGCAGTTCAACAGCTGCAACAGTGCTACCATTAGTGGGGGCTATTGCTGAGGCAACAGCTGCAGGCAGTGGGCACCTTAAAGGCAGCCATGATAGTTCATGAATATCCAGGGGCCAGGCCGTCAGGCCCCAGTTACTGATGGGTTAGTCATGGAGCGCCAGTTACGCCATTGTCCCTCCCTGGGGCATGAAGTGTCCATAATGGAGAGCCCCTCCTAAGAAGCCTTTTGTAAGGCCACCAGCTTCTATGGCATGGTCTCCCTATGCAGCAGCAGGCCTCCCAGAGCGAACAAAATGCCTACAGAGGCACAAAGTTCCCCTCAAAAGGATCAAACAGCCAACTGCCCCACTGCTGGCAGTATGGACAGTGGCAGGAAGATGCCATGCACCTCCCTGCTGTTTTGCCAACTGCCCCATCGCCCAAAAGGCCCAGAAAATTCTCAAACCTGTTCCCCCAGATTCGATTTAAATTTACCCTCTTCCCCCATTCAAATGAAGGCCATTTCTCTGGTTCTATTGTCCAGTTTAATAGCTTGTTCTTTAGTGCAATCCGAGCATGCTCTATGAACTCTTACATTTTAAAGCTATTTTGACCGACGCACAAGATCTATCACAATATCCACCTGACATCTGGATTACATCAACATTTAAAAAATGGGACTAGTTTACTTGTTCCAACATTTTCTTTTAAAGATAATCCACTTAATTAAACAGGTAGACATTGCAGAGGTATGCCATGATATTTGCATAGTTATGAGGATAAATATCCATTTGGTTGCACAGACATACACCCTGACAATATTTAATACATAGATGTAAAACAGTCACCTACCAGTCTCGCTGTTGAAATTTCCACACCTGTCCATGGTTTCAGGGCTGTAATAAATGGAAATAAAACACAATTAATGTTATGTAAGATACCAAAGTAAGATGCTAGAGCTTAATTTTATTCATCTGCGGTTCAGTAACATTGGGTAGAAGATCATGTCATGACACTCAGCAACTTTCAACATTTTAATATAGTCTACATTATAGTGTATCACAGCTTTTAAGAGCTGTTGAGAAATGCTGGGTAGTTTAAATTATCTAACCTACCGGTGTAATGATGTGGCTTAAGTGAACGGTGTTGCAAATAAAAGAAACAAAGTTTTCACCTTTGGCCATAATTCTTTTCCACTTACAATCATCCTTTTTTTGAAATGTGTATTTAAATGAGTAGCATTTCGTCATGGCTGTGTTACTCCATTTCTGGTTTAATGAGAGCTACCATAGCAAAAGCATTTGAAAATAAAATCTCATCTCGGGGCCTTGGAGCATAAGTACATTCCATTTGTTGAAGTGGTACGTGTAATATTTTGAACATATCAGCATCACTAAAATAGAAATCTCTAGGTTAACCTTTTCAAAAAGCCAATCCTATAAGTCAACCCACTCGCTGATAACAAAGTGAGTCCAAGGAAAGATCACTGCTTTCACAATACACAGTTTGAAATTATAATTTTAGCAGTTAGTGTGTGTACAAAACATCAAAGTGAAGGTCTTGTGGCACAATGTTTTGCGCCCCTGCCTCTGATCCAGAAGCTCTGGGCTCAGCCCCACTCCAGGACTTGATGGTCAAGGAAGTTTCATAACACAGCCAACCTAGTTGAGTAGCAACTTGCGAAGACTCCCAGCTCATGCCAATGGCAGGCATGTGGAGTTGGCCGTGGTCAGGCACATTTTTTAAGCAAAAATATTATAGGATATGGGCCAAAGGCAGGTGTATGGAGTTAGGCAGAAGATCAGCCATGATCTCAGTGAATTGAGGGACAGGCTTGAGGGGCTGAATGGCCTATTCCTGTTCCTATGGGAAGAAATTGGAGCCTCTGCCACCACTGTCCATAGCTCCAGGCTATAACATGCATTATAAAAGTTGATGTCACTTGAGCAGTTCCGACTCCTTCGGAGTTCAATCAGCTGGATAGTCAGTGGATGTCCGATTGAGTGCCAACAGCATAGGGTTTGATCCCTGTTCTGGCTGGATGGATTCGGGACCTGCCTCCTTGCCCTACTTGTGGTGGAAGTTGAGGCATTGTGGGTCAGACCTGCCTTCGGGCAGAGAACTGAAGAAGAAAACATCAAAGTTCCAAATGCATCAGTTTGTGGTAAAAGGCCCATTGCACCCTCTTCTCAAGGGAAATCATGGCCTTGTTCAACGATGTTCACAACTCATGAAGTAATTTTGTTTCAAAAAGTATTTGTGTGTTTTTTTTGATTGGCAAAAGAACCAAAGAAATGGATTGCCACGTAGACACATAATGCACAATATTTTCGACAATAGAAAGAGAGCAAAAACAGTTTGTTGCATGAGGCACATGTTTGATACTCAATGATCCTTTGGGCCATAGTTCCTGCAGAAGAGCACCAGCGAATAGTAGCAGTGGAAGCTTGCAAGGCCATCCTTGCACCGCAGCCCAAAGGAAGCCACAGCCACACATCAGCTGCACACACCGCGCTCACACCATGGGGATAATTTTGCACCCGCATCCGCCGTGAGCGGAAACGGAGACCCCGGCGCACAATCTCGTGAGATCAGAAAATAAGATTTTCCACACCCCTAGCCAATGATCCAATGAGATTCCCGCCCATTAAATATTTTAACAAATTCAAATGCAATTAAAGACCTTCCCTGACATAAGCTTCCCACTATATAACAAACTCGCTCCCATGGAGTCAGAATGATGAGGTTTACCACTGCTTCTGTAGAATGTGAAGAAGCTGAAGGGAATCCGCTAGGGCACATTTCTAAGTATAGCCCCTGGTTTGGGGGGGGGGGGGGGGGGGGGGGGGGGGGGGGGGAGGTACATGCCTGCTTAGTGCCCTGACATTGCTACCTGGAACCATCGCCTGGCAGTGCCACCATGTGTGTATTTGTGGGCAGCGAGAGGGGGGGGTACGGGGGGAATTGCCCCGTGCTGGTAACAGGGGGGTTGTTTTAATGCCGAATGGGGCACCTGGCTCTATGAGGCTCTGTCCTATCGGTATGACGGTGAAAACCACACCGTCAGATTTTCTGTGCAGAGCAGAGTTTGGAGAGAAACCTTGGTGTGTAGCTGGGGAGCTGTACGCCAGTATTCTCGCCTCAGCCAGTGCTGTGCACACAGTGCAAGATTCCACACCATCTCAGTAGACTTCACAGAAGGCATGAAGGAAGCAGAGACGGATGGACTCCCAGCTAACAGCAAACACAGAAAGGTTCTGACACGAACCCTCCAGTTTACGAAACGTGATAATATGTGGATAACAGCCTTCCTTCATGTACAATCTCCATTAGCTGCACCCCATTCTAAGTGGAGAGACTGCACCAGTTCTACACATTTCCTGTACAACTGAGCACCGCAAAAGTTAATACCACCCATTCGAATCTCTCAGGCTCAGTTTCTCTGCCTGCTGGTCATGCGTTGTAGGCAGGCAATGAGGATGTTGTCCAACATTATAACATCATTTTCACTGCAAGCTGCAAGAAGATGTAACCCAGCACAGTGGTGAAAGACCACAAACATGCAAGAGAAGGATCCATCAGTCAAAGCAAGTGATATCTGGCTTCATCCTACAATGAAAAACTACCAGACCCCCTACCCTCCCCATTCCTACACAAGGCTACACCCTCAACCATCGTGCCACCATTCTCCACCCTCCAGAAGTTCCCTACAGGAGAATTTCATAGCTGAATAACTACCGGTGAAACTCACATACCTAGGGAAAGTGTATTTTTTTTCTGACAACCCCAGCCACCACAAAGCTTGCAAAGCAACTCAAATCCACTAGCAAATCATGTTGGGTGTCCATTACTGAAAGCTGTTGTCGACTAGTTTTACTCTGTGCCTGCTGATGCACTATCAATTACGACAAGACGAGAGTAGAGAGTAATCGAGGCTTTATTACGCAGAGATGTGTAGCCACCCGCAGCTGCTGCCGAAATGGCTGCAGCTCGAAGAGCCCATACATTTATACTCCGCCTACTGGGCGGAGCCAGCATGCCGGGATCTACCCCCGTACCTGTAGAATAGGGGCCTTACTGTAATACCCTTGTATGCAGTATATACAATACAACAGTGGTGACTACCACATTCACCCCCTGTTAAAAGAGAGTCCAGCGGGGGTGGTGGAAAACTATTTACATTCAGGCGTTTAACATTTTAAGGAAAAGTTTACAAATTCAGACGATCGGGCGCCTTGATCCGTCGGCGCGAGCGCCACGGTTCTGGTGGCGATTTTGGCGTCAGTTCGGTCGTCGGTGACTCCGGGAGCGTGTCGACCTCATCTTCATCCCCGGGTGGGACCAAGGGGAGGACGGATCGTCCTGGAGCGGGGGCTGTGGTGGGGTGTGCTAGGGGGAGGGAAGGTGGCGGTGGGGCAGAGGGGGGTGGTGGTGGTGTGGGGACCCAGCTGGTGCCAGGTCCCTGAGGGAGACTGTGTCTTGGCGGCCGTCGGGGTACGCTATGTAGCCGTACTGCGGGTTCGCGTGAAGTAACTGTACCCTCTCAACCAACGGGTCCACCTTGTGTAGCCGGACGTGCTTGCGGAGGAGAACAGGTCCTGGAGCTGCCAGCCATGTTGGGAGCGAAACCCCGGAGGTGGACTACCTGGGGAAGGCAAAGAGACGTTCATGGGGAGTTTTGTTTTGTCGCAGTGCAGAGGAGCGACCGAATGGAGTGAAGGGCGCTGGGGAGGACCTCCTGCCAGCGGGAGGCGGGAGATTTCTGGACCATAGGGCCAGCTGGACGGCCTTCCAGACCGTCCCATTCTCCCGCTCCACCTGCCCATTTCCTCGGGGGTTGTAACTGGTCGTCCTGCTCGAGGCAATGCCCCTGTTGAGCAGGTACTGGCGCAGCTCATCGCTCATAAATGAGGATCCCAGGTCGCTGTGGACGTAGGCGAGGAAACCGAACAGAGCGAAGATGGTGTTGAGGGCTTTGATGATGGTGGCAGACGTCATCTCGGGGCATGGGATGGCAAAGGGGAATCTGGAGTATTCGTCGACCACATTAAGAAAGTATGTGTTTCGGTCGGTGGAGGGCGGGGCCCTTTGACGTCCATGCTGAGGAGTTCAAAGTGGCGGGAGGCCTTCACCAGGTGCGCCCGGTCAGGCCGGTGGAAGTGTGGTTTACACTCTGCGCAGACCTGGCAGTCTCTGGTGATAGCCCTGACTTCCTCGATGGAGGAGGGGCCTTCATGAAGTGATAAAAGTGGGTGACTCTTGGGTAACAGAGATCATCGTGCAGGGTCTGGAGTCGGTCCACTTGCGCGCTGGCACAAGTGCCTAGGGATAGGGCATCGGGGGGGCTCGTTGAGCTTACCGGGCGATACAAAATCTCATAATTGCAGGTGGAGAGCTCGATCCTCCACCTCAAGATCTTATCATTTTTGATCTTACCCCGCTGTATGTTGTTGAACATGAAGGCTACCGACCGTTGGTCAGTGAGGAGAGTGAATCTCCTGCCGGCCAGGTAATGCCTCCAATGCCGCACAGCTGATAGCTTAGGCCTCCTTTTCGACGGAGGAGTGCCGAATTTCAGAGGCATGGAGGGTGCGGGACAAGAATGCCACGGGCCTGCCTGCCTGGTTGAGGGTGGTGGCTGGAGCGACGTCTATGCATCGCTCTCAACTTGGAAGGTGTGGTAGTCTGTGTAGAGGTATTACGGTACCTGGTAATGCTGGAACACCATTGGTGGATATTGTATGTTTCCTATTGGTCAAGATGTATGGTAGCTCCACCCTGCAAGGCGGGGTATAAGAGCCCATGCCGCCCCAGCAGCCTTCATTCTGTACCTGAACTGCTGGAGGAAACATCTAGCTTATTAAAGCCTTCAGTTGGACTACAACCTCGCTTTAGTGGTCACTGATCGTGCATCAGAAGGGGAGTGTCTTGTCGACCGCGTGCATCGCGGCCTTGGCGATGTCAGCCTTGGTACTGTTGAAGGCCTGGTGAGCCTCGGCCGTCAGGGGGAAAACGGTGGAGTGAATGAGTGGGCGGGCCTTGTCCGCATAGTTAGGGACCCACTGGGCGTAGTACGAGAAGAAGCCCAGGCATCGTTTGAGGGTCTTGGGGCAGTGGGGAAGGGGGAGTTCCATGAGGGGGCACATGCGATCGGGGTGGGTCCCTAGCACACCGTTCTGGACCTTGTAGCCGAGGATTGCTAATCAGTTCGTGCTGAACACACATTTCTCCTTGTTGTAGGTTAGGTTGAGGAGTTTGGCGGTGTGGAGGAATTTGGAAAGGTTATCGTCGCGGTTCTGCTGGTCGTGGCCGCAGATGGTGACGTTATCCAGGTACGGGAAGGTGGCCCGCAGTCCGTACCGGTCAACCATTCGGTCCATCTCCCGTTGGAAGACCGAGGCCCCGTTAGTGACACCAAAGGGAACCCTAAGGAAGTGGTAAAGGCGGCCGTCCGCTTCAAACGCGGTGTACGGGCGTTCTGCCTTGCGAATGGGGAGCTGGTGCAAGGCAGATTTCAGGTCCACTGTCGGGAAGACCTGGTACTGTGCAATCTGATTGACCATATCAGATATACTTGGGAGCTGCGTGTACCGATTGATGGTCTGACTGTAGTCAACGACCACCCTGTTTTTCTCCCCAGTTTTCACAACTAACACTCGGGCTCTCCAGGGACTGTTGCTGGCTTCGATAAAACCTTCCCGTAGCAGTGGCTGGACCTCAGACCTGATGAAGGTCCTGTCCTGGGCACTGTACCGTCTGCTCCTGGTGGCGACGGGTTTGCAATCTCAGGTGAGGTTTGCAAACAGACAAGGCGGGTCGTGAGACCGCAGACAGCAAGGGGTGGTAGGGGCCCGCCAAATTTCAGTGTTAGGCTCTGGAGGTTGCACTGGAAGTCAAGGCCGAGTAAAAAGGCAGCGCAGAGGTCAGGGATGATGTAGAGCCAGAAGCTGCTGAACTGTATGCCCTGGATGGTGAGGGCGGCGTGCAGTACCCCCGGATCATCACGGAGTGGGATCCGGCAGCCAGGGAGATTTTCTGGTTAATGGGGTGTACCGTGAGGGAGCAGGGCCTTACCGTATTGGGGCGGATGAAGCTCTCAGTGCTCCCGGAATCAAGAATGCAGGAGATCTTGTGCCCATCGACCTTCACTGTCGTCGACGTGGTCGCGAGGTTGTGCGGTCGGGACTGGTTGATCGTGATGGAGGCGAGACCCGGCTGGTCGGCGGCAGTTGCAGGCGATGAGCGGCCAGATGAGGTGGCCGACAAGCAGGGGTCCTGAGGCAGGGAAGATGGCAGTGCCCATGGACCGCACATGTCCTGAGGCAGGCAAGATGGCGGCACCCAGGGGCCGCACGTGTTGTGAGGCGAGCAACATGGCGAGCAAGATGGCGGTGCCCATGAGCCGCATGTGTTGTGAGGCGAGCAAGATGGCGGCGCCCATGAGCCACACGTGGTCTCACGCGAGAAAGATGGCGGCGCCCAAGGGTCGCACGTGGGTGATGCAGGGACAATAGCGGCGATTGAGCGGGCCTGGCACACAGCAGCAAAATGTCCTTTCTTCCTGCAGGCCTTGCAGAGCGCGCCCCGCGCCGGGCAGCAGAGGTGTTTTGTCTGTGTGCAGAAGTAGCACTTGGGTCCCCCGGGGTTGGTTGGCTGCTGCACGGCGCAGGCCTGGGTTTGGCTGGGGGAAGTTGCTGATGGGGTCCACGATGGGGTGTTCGCTGACGGGGTCCACGATGCTTAGGAGGGGTGGGCCGTGCGGTAGGGGGCATACGCCTGTACATTGCGTGAGGCGACTGTGAGCGAGATCGCTAGTTTCTTGGTCGCCGCGAGGTCGAGGGTAGCCCCTTCTAAGAGGCGCTGTTGGATGTAGGCCAACCCTATGCGCGTCACTAACTAGCAGGTCAGAATGTTCAACGGCCGAAATGGCCTGGCAATCGCAGTCTCTCAGCAGGGCGTGCAGGGCACGGCAGAAATCTTCCACAGACTCACCGGGGAGTTGATGCCGTGTGGACAGGAGGTGTAGTTTCCTTCAGTAGCGCCATGGCCTCAGCGTAGGTAGGCGCATCCCGGATGAGGGGAAAGATATCGGAGCTCAGCCGTATGTAAAGCTGGAGCTTCTGTGCCTCTGAGGGTGGTTCTGTCGCAGATCCGATGTATGCTTCAAAGCAAGCTAGCCAATGTGCGAAGGCCGACTTGGCATCGTCTCTTTGAGGGTGCAGCTGCAGGCGATCAGGCTTGTTGCGGAGATCCATTGTTGTAAATCGCTGCGTAATAAATTGATGCACTATCAATTACGATGAGACGAGAGTAGAAAGTAATCGAGGCTTTATTACGCAGAGATGTGTAGCCTCCCGCAGCTGCTGTAGAAATGGCTGCAGCTCGGAGAGCCCACACATTTATACTCCGCCTACTGGGCGGAGCCAGCAGGCAGGGATCTACCCCTGTACCTGGCGTACAGGGGCCTTACCGTAATACCCCTCAGATGCGGTATATACAATACAACAGTGGTGACTACCACACCTGCCCGCACAAGTGTTCCCTCTGTGGGTGCCTTCTTCTCTTCGTGTGGGTGACAAAGTACTTTTTGGAACTATTCCGTATCTGAGAGCTGAACTGTAACACATGCTAATGATCTTGTACATGTGCGAAGTGCACAGCAGCAACCCTCCTGTACTATTCAAACAACAGAAGTATTCTTGAGGACTAATAAAAGTTCTAAGTAGTGGTGTGGGTTACCTTGCTGGTTGGTAAGCTAGGTGTTCCTGGTGGGTATCCATCAGTGTAGCTCTGGTGTCCCAAGACGCCATTAAACCTCTCAAACATTTGTAGCATTTTCAGTGATTTCCATTTAATATAAACATTGGCAGTTAGTTCATCCATGGAGCCCCGATAGCCATCTTAATTTCATCTACGGTGCTCGAACTCTTGGATAACGTACCAATTTTGTGAAAAAAAGGTCCTCTACCCGCCTCTCCAATCAGCTGGCTGCATTCTAACATTCTATTCGGCATATAGAATTGTAGAATACGTCAGCGCAGAAGGAGGCCATATGGCCTAGCGAGTCTGCACTGACCCTCCAAAAGAGCACACTACCTAGCCCCCCCCCCCCCCCTCCTCCCCATCCCATTAACCCCGCCTAAACTTCTGGACACGAAGGGGCAATTTAACATGACCAAATCATCTAACCTGCACATCTTTGGACTGTGGGAGGAAACCGTAGCAACCGGAGGAAACCCATGCAGACCACAGGAAGAATGTGCAAACTCCACAGAGACAGTCGGCCGAGGTCGGAATTGAACTGCGCTGGAACGCAGCAGTGCTAAGCTCTGTGCTACCCGCTAACATCATGCTTACCTCACATCATGAAGGTTGACGTAGCAAAATGGCCAAAATCTGTATCCAACCTTTTTAATGTGCTCAACCATTTTTAATGTTTAAATTCGAAGGAATTTTATCCCAAAATATGGCATGGTGTGACATGATGTGATCTTGCCTCTTTGCTGGTCATCCAGGTGACCAGCGCAATACCATTTTTGTGATTCTTAATAGGAGCTGTCGTGATAACAGAAAACTAACCACGTGTGTACAACATCACCACCTACCTACAGGCATATTGGATTGTTTAAAGAAGATCTGCTTATAAAAAAATACAAGCAAAGATATCGCCCAAAGATGGATACCAGCAGTCACCTGATGGCTGATATCATAAAGTTCACCACTTCTGTCTATATGGATTGCATTGCTGGCCTGTCACATGGAATTTCACACCTGGAGAAGGGTCAAGGTTCACTTCGAAACAGCGACTCCTGAAAGGAAGGCACTAAAAAAGCAAAGTACTGACTTCTGAATCCAGTGCAATTCTGTGAAGATGATGAGATTTGCTCCCCAGCCAGTTACACCCAAAGAACAAAGAACAAAGAAATGTACAGCACAGGAACAGGCCCTTCGGCGCTCCAAGCCCGTGCCGACCATGCTGCCCGACTGAACTACAATCTTCTACACTTCCTGGGTCCGTATCCCTCTATTCCCATCCTATTCATGTATTTGTCAAGATGCCCCTTAAATGTCACTATCGTCCCTGCTTCCACCACCTCCTCCGGTAGCGAGTTCCAGGCACCCACTACCCTCTGCGTAAAAAACTTGCCTCATACATCTACTCTAAACCTTGCCCCTCTCACCTTAAACCTATGCCCCCTAGTAATTGACCCCTCTACCCTGGGGAAAAGCTTCTGACTATCCACTCTGTCTATGCCCCTCATAATTTTGTAGACCTCTATCAGGTCTCCCCTCAACCTCCTTCGTTCCAGTGAGAACAAACCGAGTTTATTCAACCGCTCCTCACCGCTATTCAACCCCACCAGACACTCAAAATCCCCTGTGGAAGACAAAATAACCTCACCTCCTGTTGACTTAGATCTTAAAGATGTCAAAAGGTTTCAGAGATGAACGGGTTGGAAGTACGACAACAAGGGGTGCAAGACATGTTAATCAAATTCCCTTTTGGGAATAAATAGAAATGAGTTCAAAGCTTTCTCTGGCAAACAGAGGAAAGTGAACAAACAGGAGGAATAAAAACGATATGGTCATCTGAAAAGACTACTGGAAAAAAACAGGAACCTCCCAACCTACTGACCTCCATCCGTTCCTCAGAATTCTATTCGTGCCACCCAACTCCCATGGCAGCCATGCAGCACAATCCACACCTCACCGATAATTAAGCAAAGGACTTACTCGTATATTCTTTTAAATGTCATTATTTGGACTCTTTTCTGACCCGTGTGCGTCTTTTACTATTTTTCACGGATTTCAGTAACTAATACATTTACTCTTTCTTTGACTAAAGAAAGCCTTGTTAAAAATTATATACAGTTGGACTGGAGAAAGGTATCAATTGGGGGGCGGGGGGGGGGGGGGGGCGGGGGGAGAGGGCTGATTAAAAAGGAGCCAACTCACTCTTGCGCCGCGCCCAGTTTATCACAGTTAAGATGCTTCGCTTATCGCAAACAACAACATCATCCTGAAAATAAAGACATGGCTAAAAATAAAAGACTGGGACCTGGGAGATGCAGAATATTGGAATCCTGGATTGTTGTGGTACTCTGGTGAATCAAATAATATCCAGAGAGCAATTCTCTGTGACATGCATCAAGGTCAGCGTACAGTGAGGGGGAAAACGTAAGCCAGCAACAGTCAAACCACAAATTACATAAGCCCAAGATTTTACAGTGTTGGTGAATAACCATTTCATTATCAGTAAGCAAAGATTTGCATTTTTATACAACCCACTGGTGCATGTAAGTATATTTGCTCTCATAACAGCGATTGCCATCTGTGGGATCATGGTAGAAATTTACTTCATTTCGCAAATATGTTCAGACATTCATATATTGTGGTTTTGTCACAGTTTTGTTTCAAATTAGGCCACTAAATGTCACGGGATTAACATATAATCCTTAACCATTTGAGATCAGTGCAGCATCTGCATCTCAGTCAAATAAAGAATTAAACTCATCCTTGAATTCTGTTAATTAAAAGCTACAGGTTTCTGTACAATTCTTTCATTCTGCATTTTACTTTCCATCACAGGAAATGCGCTCAGCGACTCGAAGAGTATGCTCTGTGAATTATAGAATGGTTACAGCATAGAATCAGGACATTTGCTCCAATATTTCCATGCCGACTCTTTCTCAACTTATCCCCCTCCCTTTTCCCAATACTCCTGCAATTCTTTTCTATTCCAATAATTTTCCAATGCCCTTTTGAAAGCCACAACTGAATGGAGATCCACCACACTCTCAGACAGTGCATTCCTGAACCATTTGTTTTATATATAAACTTTTCATAAGTCACCAAGGCTTTCACCAAACACGTCGGAGGTGATTTTGAGCTTATATTAGCCAGCGGGGAGAATGGCAACGTGGGCGGAAAATTTGGCAAGAATCGCAAAACAAAATTCTCTCCGGCAAGATCACGATTTCCGATTTTCCAGGCCCCTGGCCTGCGGCGTGAAGAGAACTCCATCCGAGAGGTAACTGAGAACATTCATATCACTGTAACATTTATGGAAAACTGGTGATACTTATCTATTTAAGCACTGAGCACTAGGTGGGTCCTTATAAAACCTTCTACAATCGCATTTTCTTGTGTGCGGAGTGTCAAATTTACATACGGGATGGTTTGTTTATTGGCTTCAGAGATCAATTTTTAATCAATGCAGTGAGGCCAGAAGAAGGAATATAGTTCTAAATTTGGTGCTTATTCAGGTCTCCGATTTCCAATTTTTTTACACTAGTTTATATATTCTGGGGAAAGCTAATGAGCTTCCCAAGAAATTTACCCAAAGACAAACCTGTCACTCATGTCAGTTTTGGAAGTTCCATGCTACTGTGATCAATACATTTGGTAGTGTGAGCTGAATGTTAGAGTCAGGAGATATGCCAGCAGAATGTCAGACTCTTAAAGTTGCATAAAATCAATGGGTCTGCTCTTTACATGACCAGATAGGAAATAATTGGATCTAGTTAAAAACGTATACATATTTTGGAGGCTGGGGGGGGGGGGGGGGGGCAGACGGTCCTGCTGTCTGTCTCCCATCTCTGAGAATCGCACCATTAATCCACCCATTATCGAAAACATACTTACATACCTTCCCGACATTAACATGACAAAAAGTTGTTTTGCATCAAAGTGGCTGCAAAAAAAAAAGGTTAATGACCAAATTTTATAATGGTTCTTACCTTATTTTGACCACTCCATGAACGGGATCTGGAAAAAAAATTAAAAATACTTTCAAATCTAATGTTTGTTGGTAACCCCTAATTTCTGGATGAGATTTTGCAGTTAAGATGCTAGGACAGTTCTCTCCCCAGGTTATTAACAGTGGGGATCCTTTAGAAAATATGCTTCATTTGTTCATCTATTTGGATGCACACAGCCCAATCCACAGTCTTCCATCATAGCATTCAACTGTTCCCAAAAAGACTCCGCGGACCAAAGAAACCCAATGCATGAATTAATATTCCCTCCACACTGTGCATGCAGGAATGAATTGCTGATGCCAAATTGCTTGAACAATAATGACCTGGAGGTTCAAGAGCAAGTGCAATCAATCTTCAGCAGTTAAACTCTTTTAAAAAAACCTGTCCACCTGTTTGGAAAACATTGCCCCCCAACAATAAAGTTAATGCTGAAGCTAAGTGTATTTAAGATCCTTAGTTGTATAAAAATAGCCTCAAGGAAATTTCTACGATGATCATCAGAGAGATATATCAAGTATTTGGGTGGGATTTTCTGGTCCGCCAACCGCGTGTTTCTCGGTGGCGCGATGCCATCAGCTGGTGGTGGGATTCCCAGTTCATACCACTGTCAATGGGAATTCCCACTGAAGTCACCCCACACAGCCCGGAAACCAGTGAGTGGGCAGGGATGCACTGCCGGCGAGACCAGAGATTCCGCCTGCCAGCAAATCACCGGAGAATTCGTGCCTTTAAAAGGACTGCATTTCCAACAGTCATCAATTGCTGTGGAAGCAGAAAGACTTGGTATAAATAGCACTTTTCATAATTATCAAATTCCTCAACATGCAGCCAATTAAGTGCTCAGTCACTGTTTAATGAAGAAAACATGGCAGCCAATTTGCACAGAGCAAGCTCCCTCAAGCAGCAAAGCGATGATGACTGAAAGACTGTTTTGCTGATGTTGATTAAGAAATAAATATTGGCGAGGCCACTGGGACAACTCCCCTGCTCCTCTTCTAAATAATGCTATGGGACCATTTACCGCAAGAGGCAGATGGGGCCTCAGTTTAACGTTTCATCTGAAAGTTGTTATGGACGAGGCATTTTCAGAACCCCAAAATGTATCATGGAGTTCAACCAACCTCACCCTTTAATGTATTTGTTGCTTTTCATAGCTTGTTCCCGAGGTGTGGGATTACAATTATGGACACGTGGGTTTTTAAACACAAAACAAAGTTTATTCCATGAGCTCAATTTAACATCTTAAATAAACATTGGATCTCTTAACACCCCTTACTTCAAAGATAACACCGAAAATATTGCAACAGTAAATAATTCCTCAAAATGGTCCTTCAAACGTCCAAGAGACTTAACACCTTTAAACAGAATCACATCAGGTTAAAGGCTTTACTATTATGAGTTTAAATCACCCAAATGATCCAGAGATAGTCTTTCATAGCATAGATCCAGCTCACTGCAAACACAGACACACACCCAAGCTCCTTTCAAACTGCAAAACTAAACTGCAAAATGGCTGACCTAAAACCAAGCTCCACCCACACTCTGACATCACTGTTTTCTTAAAGGTACATTGCTTAAACATCCATGTCTTAAAGGTACTCTCACATGACACCTCCCCCCAAGAAAAAAAATAACCCATCAACTTCAAGATGGTTTCATTTTTCACCTTTGCACCATCCACTAAGAAATGCACACAGTAAATATACATTTTCATTTAAAGAAAACAACACACTCAAACAAGTATAATAATGTAGTCCATTTTTCTTCGTTCTTCTTCTTCCAACCGAAAACCTTCTCAATTGATCACATTTGTGACAAAGCATCGGCTATCACATTTTCCCGTCCTGCCACATGGACTATTTTAAAATGAAATGACTGCAACAATAAACTCCAGCGAAACAGCCTTGCATTGTTATTCCGGAATCGCTCCAAAAACGTCAATGGATTATGATCAGTATATATAATGGTGTCAGGTGGGTTGCTGGTCACATAACTGTGAAAATGTTGCAGAGCCAGCACCAAACTCAAAGTCTCCTTCTCAATTGTCGAATACTTTTTCTGTTGAGAATTCAATTTCTTTGAAAAATAACCAGCTCTAGCTCTTCGTCGTCGTCTTGTAGAAGCACCACACCTACGGCCATATCACTTGCATCAACAGCCACTTTGAAGGGTTTGGTATAATTTGGGATGACTAACACAGGAGCAGTGGTTAACACAGCCTTCAGGCCGTCAAATGCCTGTTGACACTCTGCTGTCCACTGGAATTTGTTACGCTTCTTGAGCAAGTCCGTCAGTGGAGCGACCACACTGCTAATATTTGGTACAAATTTCCAGTAAAATCCACTCATACCAAGAAATCGCATTATTTCCCTTTGTGTCGAGGGTATTGGAAACTCCCCAATAACTTTTGTTTTCACATCCCCGTGGGACCAGTTGACCCTGTCCGATTGAATGGCCAAGGAAAGTGACTTGGGCTTTTCCAAATTCACTTTTGGCTGGGTTTATCACCAAACCCACCTCCTGAAGTCGATCGAATAACTCCCTCAGATGTTTTAAATGTTCTTTCCATGTCTGGCTGAAAACTACCAATTCGTCGATGTATACCGCACAATTGGGTAATCCTGAAACAACTGTATTAGTTAACCGTTGAGATGTTGCTGGGGCGTTTTACATAGATCATAGAATTTACAGTGCAGAAGGAGGCCATTCGGCCCATCAAGTCTGCACCGGCTCTTGGAAAGAGCACCCAACCCAAGGTCCACACCTGCACCCTATCCCCATAACCCAGTAACCCCACCCAACACTGACAATTTTGGACACTAAGGGCAATTTATCATGGCCAATCCACCTAAGCTGCATATCTTTGGACTGTGGGAGGAAACCGGAGCACTAGGAGGAAACCCACGCAGACACAAGGAGAGAGCGCACAGACAGTGACCCAAGCCGGGAATCGAACCTGGGACCATGGAGCTGTGAAGCAATTGTGCTATCCACAATGCTACCGTGCTGCCCTCCAACAGAAGTTCATGCCAAATGGCATAACTTTGAACTGGTATATACCATCTGGAGTCACAAAAGCTGAAATCTCCTTTGCCCTTTCAGATAAAGGTACTTGCCAGTAACCTTTCAGTAAATCCAATTTGGAAATAAAAGCGGATTGTCCCCACTTTCTCAATGCAATCCTCCAAACGTGGGATAGGATAAGTCCGTTCTTGTAACTGCATTCACCTTTCAATAGTCCACACACAACCGTTGGGTACCGTCTGGTTTAGGTACCATCACTATGGGTGAGCTCCATTGGCTGCAACCCACTTCAATTATGCCATTCTTCAGCATACTCTCAGTCTCTCTGTTAACGTGTGCCAATTTTAAAGGATTAAGTCTATATGGATGTTGTTTGATAGTAACAGCATTTCCCACATCTACATCATGTGTAGCCATTTTAGTACTTCCCAATTTATCTCTACAAACTTGCCCATGTGATATCAATAACTTTTTCAGGTCAGTTCGTTTTTCCTCTGGAAGGTAACTTAACAATTCATCCCAATTTTAAGAACATTCTCATTTTTCAATTTAATTTGAGGTATATCAAATTCACAGTCATCTGGATTTGGTTTGTTACTTTGAGTTAGAATCATTAAAACGTCCTTTTTCTCTCCTTCCCTTTCAAAGTACCTTTTAAGCATATTCACATGACACACTCGGTGAGTCTTCCTTCTATCTGGTGTTTTTACCACATAATTCACCTCACTTAATTTCCTTTCAATCTGATACAGTCCACAAAACCTAGCATTTAAAGGCTCACCTACCACTGGTAACAACACTAAAACTTAGCAAAACTACGATCTTTGGATTTCTGGTCCACTACCTGTTTCATCACATTTTGTGCAACTTTCAAATGTTGGCTAGCCAATTCACCTGCTCTATTTAATCGTTCCCTAAAATTTGACACGTAATCCAATAGTGTAATATCCGATTTCTCACCCACCAATTTTTCCTTAATCAATTTAAGTGGTCCTCTTACCTCATGACCAAAACTTAGTTCAAAAGGACTAAATTTGGTTGACTCATTAGGTGCATCCCTAATTGCAAACAATATGAATGGAATTCTTTTATCCCAATCCTCTGGATCATCTTGACAATACGCCCTCAACATTGTCTTTAATGTCTGATGCCACCTTTCTAACGTTCCCTGCGATTCTGGATGGTACGCAGTTGATTTAAATTGTTTTATCCCTAAGCTATCCATAACTTCTTTGAATAACTTTGAAGTAAAATTTGATCCTTGATCCGATTCAATTTCCATGGGTAGTCCATATCTAGTAAAGAATTCATGTAACTCCTCCACAATCCTTTTAGCTGTAATATTACGTACTGGAATGGCCTCTGGAAACCTAGTAGACACATCCATTACAGTCAAAAGATATTGATTCCCACTTTTTGATTTAGGAAGCAGTCCTACATAATCAATTATGGCTCTCGTAAAAGGTTCCTCAAATAAGTATCAAGAGCGCTGGTTTTATCACTGTTTGAGGTTTCCCTATGACTTGACATGTGTGACATGATTGACAAAATTTAACTACATCTTTATGTAGTCCAGGCCAATAAAAATGTTTCTGGGTTTTAGCTTGAGCTTTCCTTATTCCCCAATGACCTCCCATTGGTACCTTATGTGCAACTTGCAACACCTCCTTTCTATACCCTACCGGCAATACGACTTGATGAATTTCTGCCCACTTTTCATCCGCCTGCATATGTACAGGTCTCCATTTTCTCATCAAGATCTCATTTTTACGGTAATAACACTCTCACTCTCAGATTCCTCTTCCGTATATGCTTTCTGATATATCCGTTTTATTTCTACAGCTTTCTGTTGTAACTCCGCCAATTTTCTTGAACTAAAAATATCCACCTCATCCTCCACCTGTTCTTGTTCTTTTTCAACCATCTGATCAAAAATCGTTTCTGATAATTGCACATCAACTTCATTTTCACTCTTTGATTTCTCCTCTTGTCTTAACCTGTGACTTTGCGACCGACACAATCTGGAAAAATCCCAGGATATTCGTCCTTCAATTGTCCGATTTTCCACTGGCTTATCAAACACAGTAGCATCACTCCTACCTGCGATCCAGCTATATCATTACGTAAGATAAACTGTATTCCTGGACAAGATAGTTTATCTATTACTCCTACTACCACTTCACCACTCTTCACTGGACTTTCCAACCTTACCTTATATAATGGAACGCTACTCCTCTCACCCTGAATTCCACATATCACCACCTTTTCTGGCAACATTCTTCCCAAACTACATAATTCCTCATCTCTTACCATTAAAGATTGACTAGCCCCTGTATCTCTTAAAATTGTGACTTCTTTACCTGCTCCTCCTGATACACGCAAGTACATTCTTTAAATACATCTGGCACCTTCTTAACAATTACTTCTTGAACAGGCTGTACCATCGTTTGCACCTCCTTTGCTTCCTTTGGGCTTTCCTTTACCACTCTAACAAACCCCACTGTCTTATCCTGTTTTACCACATCAGCCTTCCCAGTGCTTTTCTTCAACCACCAACCCTGTGACCTAGTTTATTACAGTGAAAACATCTGAAACATTTCATTTCTTTTCCACCCTCCTGGATTTCTTTTTAAATCTGAGGTACACTCTCTTTATTGTCTCCCATCAGATCACCTTTATCTTTACCACTTGAGTATTTCTCATGTCCCCAGTTTCTATCCCTCACAGGCTGAAACTCGTGTCGGAAACCAATCTTTGATTTATGAACTAATTCATAATCATCTGCCATTTCCGCTGCTAATCTCACAGTTTTAACCCTCTGTTCTTCCACATGAGTTCTCACTACACAGGAATTGAATTTTTAAACTTCTCCAAAAGTATAATTTCTCTGAGAGCTTCATACGTTTGGTCTATTTTCAAAGCCCTCATCCACCTATCAAAATTACTCTGTTTGCGTCTTTCAATCTCCATGTATGTTTGACCAAATTCTTTCCTTAAATTTCTAAACCTTTGTCTGTAAGATTCAGGCACTAGCTCATATGCACTTAAGATGGATTTCTTCACCTCCTCTTATGTTCCAGATACCTCCTCCGGGAGTGATGCAAACACTTCACTAGCCCTACCTACTAGCTTTGTTTGAATCAGTAATACCCACATGTCCTGTGGTCATTGCATTTGTTTAGCTACCTTCTCAAATGAAATGAAAATGGCTTCTACCTCCTTCTTGTCAAATCTTGGCAATGTGTGGACATATTTAAATAGATCCCCACCACGTTTTCGACTATGACGCTCTGTCTCATTATCCTCATCCATCTCCTCTAACTGTACGTGTCCCTTTGCGTCTGCCAATTTTAACTGATTTTCATGTTTCAGAGCCATTCTCCGAAGTTCAAACTCTCTCTCTTTTTCCCTTTCCTCTCTATCTCTTTCTTAGTTTCTTTCTTCTCTCTCCTTTTCTTTTTCTTCTCTATCTCTTTATCTTTCTTGTTCTGCTCTCTCTCTTTCGTATTCAAGCCGCTTTAATTCTTTCTCATGTTCCATTTGTTTAATTTGCAACTGAATTTTTGCCATTTCCCATGAGTCAAACTCTATCTCAGACAACTTAAAATGCTTAACCACCACCATAATTACCTCATCTTTTCGCATTTTGTCAGGTAATGTTAACTACAATGTTTTTGCCAGACCCAACAGTCTGCTTTTCGTCTGTCTGTAAAGCACTGCGTGTGACAGTCTCCACCCCTAAAAACTTCTGGGCCTCTGAAAGAGCCATTGTTCACAACACACTCCCCACTTAAACTAAAATACAACACCGGAAAAGCAACAATCCTTCACTGTATTTAAGTACACAAAAGCCAATCCAATAGATAGACTTTTATCCTGGACGAGCCCCCAATTGTTATGGGCGAGGCGTTTTCAGAACACCAAAATGTATCATGGAGTTAAACCAACCTCACCCTTTAATGTATTTGTTGCTTTCCCTAGCACACGGCTTGTTCCCTGTAGGATTACAATTATGGACACGTGGGTTTTTAAACACAAAACAATTTTTATTCCATGAACCCAACTTAACATCTTAAATAAACATTGGCTCTCTTAACACCCCTTACTTCAAAGATAACTCTGAAAATATTACAACAGTAAATAATTCCTCAAAATGTTCCTTCAAACTTCCAAGAGACTTAACACCTTTACACAGAATCACATCAGGTTAAGGGCTTTACTATTATGAGTTTAAATCACCCAAATGATCCAGAGATAGTCTTTCATGGCAGAGACCCAGCTCACTGCAAATACAGACACACACCCAAGCTCTTTTCAAACTGCAAAACTAAACTGCAAAATGGCTGATCTAAAGCCCAGCTCCACCCACACTCTGGCACCCCTGTTTTCTTAAAGGTACATTGCTTAAACATCCATGTCTTAAAGGTACTCTCACATGACAAAGCACCTACAACAGTGCTGCACTCCCTCAGTACTGCAGTCGAGTGTCAGCCTTGAGGTTTGTGCTCAAGCTATGAAGTGCAACCTTTAGCTCTTCCTAGCTCAGATCAAGCATACATATGATGGTTTAAGCACAGCCATCTTCAAAAACAAGCTTAAAAATTACAATGAATCAATGGATAAAAATGGTGTGTCTGACGAACGTTTTGTTACAATTGTTCACAGTCGGTCAGGAAACAATGGGTGCTGTACATTTCACCCAAGCATCTTTCTGCAGATAAGTTACCATCAGCAAAAGCCAACAATGTAACTGCATGTTTTAGGTATCTAGCGCATCCTGTTAAAAACCCCACTGATGTTACCTGCGAGAGTGTCTCTAATCCTCGAAAGATAACATGAAACACTGGTTCTTAGTGGTGTATATTTGTTTGGAATAATGTGAGGAACCATGTCCAGCCCAGTGAGGAACCAGACCAGACATCGTGTCAACAACTAATACAGAATACTTAAAATGACTTTTTAAAAAAACACAACGAAAGACTAACAAACACTATGGCATTTAAGTCTATGAATAACTAAACACACCATTTAATCTGAAGTTACCTCTTGTTCCCAAAATATATCTATGTCCCTGAACTCATTGAGACATCCCTTTTCCCAAGCAATGTCCAATTTAGTAACTTTGTAGGTCAAATCCAGTTAATCGTTACCACACAATACTGCTTAGGAACCAAATCTGGGCAAACATCGCTTCCTGGTACAGCGAAGGCACAAGAGACAAATCTGGTTACTGGGCAAACTACATTATTCCTCTTGATGCCGGCTAGTTTTGTTACTTGTTTGTTATTTTGTTTTAACTCAAGTTCACTGTTAACATAATTAATTTCCCAAATTCCTAACAGACCTGTTTGAACCAGAATTCTGAAAGTACCATCTTCCATTTCGGGTATAAATCATCGGCGAACACTTCAAGGAACCAATGTTAACATTTCAGCGACAAGTATTTTTGTTGATTACACTGAGCCACTGTACTGCGTAGTTTTCATGTCAGCTTAGTTCACAGCTTTACTTCTGTTGGTAGAACCTCTGCCAGTGAGGTGTTTGTGGGCTCAGGCTACATTCTAACACTTCAGCAGATCCAGACTGCACCACCTCCAGTGCAATCACACCCTTGTATCAATTAGGTGACCATATATGTGTGCTGCCCTCAAGCAATAGTCTAACTCGTGTTATATACAGCTTCAGCATCACCTCTTTGGTCTTATATTTTATGGGTGGTATTCTCCGGCTGCATCCGCGCGATGACCGGAGAATCTCGCCCGAGGTCAATGGACTTCTCCATTGTCCGCAGCTCGCCCCTGGCGTTCTTGCGGTGGACGGGTTGGAAGAATACAGCCCGATGTCTCAGTGAGGAAAGAAGCACATGCCATGTTCCTTCTTAATTTCCTTATCTTAATTGGGTGCTGAAGCCGCACATTAACTTTCTGGAATTCATGCACATTTAGGACTTTAATGATAAGTGAACAACACAGCATTATAGTAATATATGGTTTTGAATAAAAAGGACAACAATTTTTGTTTGCATTGATCAACCTTATTAAAGATGGGAGAATTATGGCAGTCAATTTAAACTCTTTTTAAAAAAAATTTAGAGTAGACAATTATTTTTTCCAATTAAGGGACAATTTTAGCGTGGCCAATTCACCTAACTTGCACATTTTTTTTGGGGGGGTTGTGGATGTGAAACCCACGCAGACGCGGGGAGAATGTGCAAACTCCACACGGACAGTGACCCAGGGCCGGGATTCGAATCCAGGTCCTCAGCGCCGTAGGCAGCAATGCTAACCACTGTGCCACAGCGCTGCCCCCATTTTAAACTCTTAGCACCAGTACAGCATGGCATTGGAAGCACCGAGTCATTTAAACCAGAAATCTGGCATTAAACCAGAAATGGGATACCATTCAGAAGGTACCAGTTTTCCATCTATAAATTTCTACATTAAGTACTGGTATTACAAATGTTGCTTTCTATTTTCTACAGCAACGTTCATTAATAATGGCAACTCCTTATCTGTTTATTCAATCTATGGTCTCTCACAAGAATCTGTCTCAATCCAATCTATGGGATTTATTTATTTCAGAACTGCACTAAAGAACACCTGCTAGCTTTGTGGCACCTCCTACTAGTGATCATTTTCTGTTTAAATGACCATGCTGCTATTCCTTTTTTAAAACCTTTCTTCTTCCTAGCGTTTCCAATTCATCCACCCTCATTTCCAATTCTTCCACCCTGGCTGATGCACAATGTCAGGTTCTTGGGTGGCTTTGGGTGCTGCATCTGACTGGCAAATCTGCATGCCTATGGGCAGACATTCAATGGCAGGCTACTTGACTCATTGTAGGTGCTCCAGCCCTCACTCTGACTCACACACTGAATTGTCCCTCACGCTAGTCTGAATGTAAATGATTGGGTTTTACGAGCACAAAGCACGTGCATTGCTATTGATCCTTCCAATCTCAGTGGGATAAGGAAGAACTGAGACAGGCAACAAAGCCAAGAAAGAAACAATGAAGGACCTGAGGTAGAAGCGATTGCTATTTCCAAGCTTGTGTTGAATTTGCTTCCTAGGGATTTCTCCTGCTGCAAACTGTATCATTGCTGGAATTGTGGCAATGTTACAGCAGTGCAGAAGTTGTGTCTGAGGAAATTCAGAAACTTTGTTTGTTAACTGACAAACAAATAATGAATTATAATTTAGGTTAGGTGAATTTTCAAGTCAGATTTCCTTGGGATACTGTAAATTAAATAATCCTTGTATGTATTTTAAAGCAAATGACAGAAACAATTCTACACTATTGTCTGACAGAGATTAATTCTGGGGATCCTCATATAGGACATTGGTAATAATCCAATGCAATTTTAACTAAGAGTGCATAAAAAGATAGTTTGATGAGAGTTATGACTTTCTCAATACACTAAGAGGATGCATGTGTTTACTCAATGTGTCAAAAAAAGCTGAAGAACGCATCACTATATCAGTAAGTAATCAATTTAACCAGCATGGAACTGATCATTCAGACCATAAATGCAGCATGACCTGGACAATGTCCAGGCTTGGGCTGACAAGTAACATTTGCACCACACAACGCCAGGCAATGACCATTTCCAACAAGAGAGAATCTAGACATTGCCCCTTGACATTCAATGGCATTGCCATTACTGAACCCCCACGATCAAAATCGTGGGGATCACCATTAAGCACAAACTGAACTGGATTTGCCGTATAAATACTGTGGCTATAAAAGCAGGTCAGAGGTTAGGAATCCTGCAGCAATAACTCACCTCCTGACTCCCTAAAGCCTATCCACCATCTACTATGCACAAGTCAGGAGTGTTATGGAATACTCTCCCCTTGCCGGGATGAGTGCAGCTCCAACAACTCTGGTCAACATCCAGGACAAAACAACCTACTTGATTGGCAACAATTCCACAAACATTCACTCCCTCTATCACCTATGCACAGTAGCAGCAGTGTGTACCATCTACAAGATGCACTGCACAAACTCACCAAGGCTCTTCAAGAGGCAGCTTCCACACCCATAACCGCTGCCTAATATAAGAGCAAGGGCAAGCAGGTGCTTGAGAACACCACCACCTGGAAGTTCGCTTCCAGGCCTTACACCATTCTGCCTTGCAAATATATCAACATCCCTGGGTTAAAATCCTGGAGGTCCCTCAGCACTATCGGTATACTTACACCTCAGAGACAGCTCACTACCATCTTCTCAAGGGCAATTAGAGATGGACAATAAAAGCTGGCCTAGCCAGTGATGCCCACATGCTGTCGATGAATTTTTAAAATGTGGTCTCCACCATCTGTTCAATGTAATTGGGAATTGGAGAAAAGAGACAACTGAACCTATCGCGCTGACTCTTTTTGTGTCAGCTCTGGTTGAGTTTTTAGCACTCTCACCTCTAAGTCAGAAAGTCATGGGCCTCAGTCACGCAGTAGGGACATGACTGAACTCCTAAACTGTTATTCTAGTGCTACACTAAAAAATGCCACACTGATGAATGAATCATCTTTTAGATGAGGCATTAAATTAAAGCTCCATCTGCCCGGTCTGATGGGTGTAAAAAATTAAATGTGACTATTTCGAAGGGGAAGTCTTGGCCAATATTTGCATCTAACTTGGCATTTTTTAAAAATAACCTTAGAGTACCCAATTCATTTTTTCCAATTAAGGCGAAACCCACGACAAACACAGGGAGAATATGCAAACTCCACACGGACAGTGACCCAGGACCAGGATTGAACCTGGGGCGTCAGCGCTGTGAGTCAGCAGTGCTAACCACTGTGCTGCCATGCTGTTCTCGACATCTAACTTGGTAATTATCACATTACTGTTTGAGAAATTTTGCTATGTACCAATTAGCTGCCATGTTTTCTACAACAGTGACTATATTTTGAATCACGGAATCCATATGTGCAGGTTAGGTGCATTGGCCATGATAAATTGCCCTTAGTATCCAAAATTGCCCTTAGTGTTGGGTGGGGTTACTGGGTTATGGGGATAGGGTGGGGGTAGGGTGCTCTTTCCAAGAGTCGGTGCAGACTTGATGGGCCGAATGGCCTCCTTCTGCAGTGTAAATTCTAAATTCTATGAAAGCCATTCAGCCCATAGAGTGTGCACGACCCTCCGAAAGAGCACTCCCCAGAGGTCCACTCCCCCACCCAACCCACTCTGTCACCATAAACTAGCCTGCACATCCCTGGACACTAAGGGTAATTTAGCATTGCCAATCCACCTAACTTGCACATCTGTGGGAGGAAACCAGAGCACCTAGGGGAAACCCACGCACGCACGGGAGGAACCTAATTGGCTACAAAGCATCTTGAAGTGTCCTGAAGCCTATCTTTTAAATGGGTTTATGGGATTAATATAAATGATTTCACATCATTCTAAACAATTCTTGGAAGAAGCTGCGGCTGTCACCCGTATTTGTTCAAATATCTTCACAAAAGCCCAAATTTATACATTAACATGTTGGAAGTACAATATAGAAGAGATACAGTGAGAATATCTCATGCATATAACAGGCAAAAAAAATTAAAATAGGCAACAGAAAGTTTACGTGCAAGTTGGCAAATGGTGCATATTATTCACTAATATTCTTAATGAGTTGGACCTATAAATATTAATGCAATGCTCTAACTGCAATTTACAAGATATTTTATTCAAATTTTCCCAATGAGGAAAGTATACATTAATGTGCTGCCTTTCTTCCCTTATTTTCAATATGAGTTATCGGTTAACAAGGCTAATTTTATATCACCTTTTACTGAAACAATTGTTTTGCACTGATTTATGGCAGTTTTGATGTCCATTTTATGGTAATAGGATCATAATGCCCGTGTCATGTGCAAAACAACACTAATTTTTTGGGGGAAATGCACACAGTGTGCCAATCAGCATCAAGGAAGAGAAAAGACAAGATAACCTTTTGTAACCCAAGTCTGAACTGTATTCTGACAGACAAGCAAAGGAACAACCAATAACCCCAAAGTCATAAACTTCAGTGTTGAATGCAAACTGCTTTAATACAAAATGTCCATTGTTGCGAAAAAAAAGTGGCATGAAAAGAGGCAAAGAAAGTCCGACCAAAAATAAGGTAGGAAAATGATACCATGAAAGTCAAGAAAATGGGATAATTGGAGAAACTAAAGATGTAGTAATTGTGAGGCCGGAGAATTCCACCCAATATCTATTGGTCAGAGTCATCACTCCTGGGATGAAATATCTTTTCCTCACAGTTTTACAAATTGCTAATTGTTTGGGGTCTGGTCCGGCATCCTAAAATTTTTTATTTCACCTGCATATATGTATATTTATATTTAGCTACGAAAGCTACATTTGCAATTTGTTCGTTGTTTTGCATACTTTCCTTCAATTAATATTGCTTTTAATTCTATTGCATCTCATTTCACCACATTCTATAATCATTGCCCAGCTTGTTAACCAGGAACTCCATAGAACTGACAGCAACATCACAGTTTACTGCTACCACCAGCTCATGGACGTGCGAATATCTTGCCTGTGAAAGCTGTGGTGTTGCAATGGAGCGTAAAACACCTAGAACCGCAGGACCATCACAGGCAAGTCCTCTGCAAACTGCAGAGAACACAAATGATGTGGTCATCTTAAAACACAGCAAGAATAAGGAGCATTGTAACACTTGAAGTATCATTCAAAATCCTTTAATCATGAGTTAAGAGAAACAAAAAAATTATGCTTTATAAAGTACTGAGCAATATTCCCTTTCGGATGGATTGTTGCCACCTTATCAAAATTTATATTGGATTATATTAGTTTTGTTTCTCTGTGCAAAGCTCAGTTTGTTTCTCGCTTGTAATCACTTACTTGATAACAGTTAACACATTTAAAAGTAATGAAACATTTCTGAGCAACATCTTAAGGCACTGATGAACTATTTTTCTATCTACAGTTAACTGCTGTGTTGTAGCTTTATTAGCTCTGCTAATTTAATTTTGATTGTTTGATTGAAACCAGAAGTCATGCTTTAAATTGTTCAGCAATGTTACTTTAGTGAGCATATTTAGAACTCGAAACATTGGAAGCTTATGATACAAGTATACCAATTTGTGCAAAGAAGATAATTCAACTTCTCACTGTTGTGTTTTGCTCATTTGGAAATATAAAAGGATGTTTGCTGAAGACAGGAATATTTTTCATTGTTCTTTTTTTCTCTGAAAGGGCTGAGGATTGATATTGCTGTGGAATTTTAACTATAAAACCTGTGAATGCACCTTCACAAAACCGCAGCAATCATTATTCAAACAAAGGTGATCATTGGATTTAATTCTTTGGGCAAAATATAGTTAGGTGAATGTTATCAACTTGAAGGTACCCATTCATTTAATTTGCTTTGGTGATTTAAAAAAAAGATAAGTAGTTTTCGCATGACTTTAGTGATCTCAACCCTTTTCCTCTATATTGGTGGTTGCTGGAAATCACATCATGATATATCAGGGAAAATAGTTTATTTCTGTGGTCCTGCAGCTTTTAAAGAAATCGGACCTGCTTAATTTTACAACATTACAACTTGACCACGTAAAGGGTGCTGCTAATATAACCATTTCTGACAGCCGTCACTCTCAGATATTACAAAAGTAAACAGTTACAAACAATTCTGAAATATCATTTCAGTCTTTGACTATTTGTGTACATTCTTGGATTTTTAAAATATAGAGCCATCAAATTAGCTGGGAGCGTTTGCCTGGTGGGGGTGTTGTGATTGGTAGTGTGACGGAGATTAATTTATATTTAAAAAATAGACAGCCATTAGTAATAGTGCTTCAGCCACTATGCAATAATTCAGCTCAGACATCGTACTGGGTTTGGTGACAGTTATCAGAAAGATAGATTTGAAAAGTACGAACTTCTGTTAAACTCATGTAAAAGCTTGGTTGAACCACACTTCGAGTAGAGTCATGGAGGGCTTCAGCACAGAAAAGGCCCATTGGCCGAATCCCATTTTCCAGCACTTGGCCCATAGTCTTGTATGCCTTAGCATCGCAAGTGCACATCTAAATATTTCTTAAATGTTACGAGAGCCTCTACCTCCACCACTTTTTCAGGCAGTGAATTCCTTTCTCCCACCACCCTGCGGATGAAAATGTTTTTCCTCATATCCCTTCTAAACCTCCTGCCCTTTATCTTAAATCCAAGTCCCCTGGTTATCGATCCCTCCACCAAGGGAAAAGTTTCTTCCTGTTTACACTGAATAGTTCAGACATCTATATTATAAAAAATGGATATAGAGGCACTGAAGAAGTTGCAAAATATACTTCCTTGTATGAGACTGGAACCATGAGGTCAAAAATTGAACAGGCGAAAGCTCTTTGCTCGAGAAACAAGAGAACTGAGTGGTGACCTGAAAGATGTATTTAGGATTATGAATGGGTTTAACAAGGTGGATATAGAGAAGACGTTTCCACTTGTGAATGCGCCCAGAGCTACTAATATAAGATAGTCACTCGTTAACAAAAAAATGTTAATTAGAAAGTTTTTAAAAGATACACCAGTTGAACCTGCACTGTAAGTTTTCACTGTGGATGGACTGACACACAACTGTTCAATTGAATCATACATTGTTTCAAAGATTTTACATTTATTCCCAGCATCTACTCTGATTTTAACCTCTTCTCTTGTATTCATTCAAAACCTCAAGTCATGCCTTCTGTCTCCAAAAGAAGATTTCTTCCTTGCACTTAATTGGCCTCACCAATCCTTTAACTATGCTTTTTGTCATGTATTTCATTAAAGATTTTAGGGTTTCTTTCCACGTGATATGCTATTTTTAAAAAATCTCTCTTCACCCTTTTTGGTTCAATTACTCCTGCACTCGGTGTTCTGCCTGATTTTTAATTAGCTACCTAATTATTCTGTATCTGATATTTGTTATTAATCTCCCCATTCCTGTTTTATTCTAACCTCTATTTCCTTCACCCATGGAGCTCAAGCTTTGCATGCCACAGCTTTCCTCCTTATCGAATATGCTAGATTTGTACCAAAATTATCTTTGCCTTGAAGGCTAGCCTTACTCATTCTCTGGCCATTTTCTTTTCCAATCCAGTCTACCTGTACTAGTTCCCTACTCAGATAACGGACATTGGCTCAGTTCTGTTCCAGTTGCATATTTTTCCATTTGGAAGTTTCTTAGTCCCTTTCCATAACCTAATTACAAGTCCCTTTCCATAACCTAATTATATTGTGGTCACTATTACGAAGATATTCTGACGCTGAAATATTCCATTTCTTCTACTTATCCAAAGATGCCACAACCTGAAATGTTACTTTAGGCAATGAATAATTAAAGATCAGGAGTGTCACTGTACTGTGGCACCTCAAGGAGATTTTGAGTTCAAATCTTATATTTTGTGGAGGAGCGTCAAAACAAAAATGAGAATAAAAGTCACAAAGGCCCAACACTACCGACCCAAAATAATCTAGAGATGCCCGTGCCATGTTTCACATGGTGAGCACAAACAATGAATCCACTCATACTACTGAAAGTCATATGGCAATTTAAAACAAGCAGTAAATAGCAAAAGAGAGTGTTCTTTGTTGTAAGGGATCTTTGGTGTCTTTGGTGACTGAGAGGTGTGGAGGCTCCTATGATTAAACATAAAGCATTTCTTGGTAACCCATAACTATATACATACCCGAGTTACTGCCATGTACGGGTGCTGTCTCGGTGCTGGCTCCTTCCAGACGTTTCTCCATCATGTAACCCTCCACATCATACTGTGGGCAGTACTGCTCTCCAGTCCCACATTACCCCTTGCTCTGCCAAACACCCTCATACTACAATGGCATGCTGCTAACCCTTAAAGGCATATTACAACATTCATGATTTTACCAAATGTAATTTGAAAGTACACATAGATATGTTTGCTCCCTTTAAAATTAATAGTGCTTAAAATTAATTGTGCTATACACCTTCGTGCAAGCTGAATGGGCAGAACCTCATCAGCTTTGTGACGGGAGCTTTGAAGGCAAGAGGGTGGAGAAATTTTGACATTTTTGCAGGGACAGGTTGGTGACGCTGACAGCAGCTTCACATGGTTAACGGGCTCCTAGCCCAAGGCCAAAAGCAGGCAGATGATCGGAGGAGGCCTCCTTTGTGACAAGTTGGGGTCCAATAAATACTCCTTAAAATCCCCCCCCAAAATCCACCAATGCCCCTCACCCCCTTCCCCCCGCCATGATAGCCCAGAAGCTGTGGCCACACATATTGATCCTAAATTTTGAATTCTTCAGAAGACACCTCCTGCTCAAGATGCTCTCGTGCTTTCCCTTCTACATCGGCAGCACCCACCTCACCCTGTGGGCTACAGGCTGCCACAGCCTCGGGCGCACTGTTTTGTCCTCCCATCTATGTGGCTTGCTCATCATCCCTAATTAGACAGGGCTTCCAGAGGCAGCTTGTTAATTGGCTACCTCCAAGAAAATTGCACAAATGGACCGAGCTCAGAAACCATTCGGGTTGGACCCCCAAAATTTGTCCAGGGCTAAGTTTTTAAATGTTGGTAGTAAAATTTACTTTAATGGTACCAGCATAAATTGATAATAAAGAAGCATTATTAATTTAAAATGCATACTTCCATTTTCTTTGTACTTTTCACACATTATGTGCTGATAAAAGCAGGTTTCAACCACACTTCTTTTAGCAGTTGGCCAGGCAATGTGGGGACAGAGCAGGAAGAAGGGAGTGAGATGAATGGAAGTTGAAATAAAGAGGAAAAACAAACCTTTAGCTCACAAATCAAATGCTGATTTTACTTGCAGATATGTAGAGACGTGCAGAATCAAGGCAGAAGAAATCATGTCATAGATATTTATCAGGAGCGTATAGAAAGGAAAATAAGGAACATATGAATTGTCAGACTTACAGAAACACAGGCTGTGTGGTGCTAAGCCAGGTTAGTTTTTGTTTTACCTATTGCAGCTGATCTTACCCGACATAGCAATTGAGGTTTTACAAATGCTTCGACCCTTTAAGTTGGGGGGGTGGGGGGTAAATGTTGGGTTGGGGTAAGATCAACCAAATTTTTTTCTTTCTTGCTGTGCAGTAACCCCTGGGGGAGGGGGAACGTGTTCTCATGTGCACATTGGGTAAGGATATCATTCACACAGGATTAGTGATCAATGAAACATTTTACTTTGAAAATGACATCACAGTTACAATGTAGCAATAGAAAGTCACCATAGGGGCAGTATGGTGGCACAGTGGTTAGCACTGGGGATACACCACTGAGGACCCGGATTCGAGTCCCGGCCCTGGGTCACTGTCCGTGTGGAGTTTGCATATTTTCCCCGTGTCTGCGTGGGTTTCACCTCCACAACCCAAAGATCTGCAGGATATGCGGATTGACCATTCTCTGCACATTCTTCCCGTGTCTGTGTGGGTTTCACCCCCACAACCCCAAAGATGTGCAGGGCAGCTGGATTGGCCATTCTAAATTGCCCCTTAAATGGAAAAAAAGAAAAAGAAAAAAAAAAAAGTCACCATAGTCCCCGAGGACCATAGGCTGCTTTGAGGGGGAGAGAGAGAGAGGGAGAGGAGAGGGTCACCACACCTCAGACGAGGGGAAATGGTGAGAAGGCGGGGCATATATGAATAATCTCAGCCGGTACTGGAATTGAACCCCACACCAGTTGTTGGCATCGCTCCATTTCAGAAACCAGCCGTCCAGCCAATAGAGCTCACCGATCACCCGATGGGGACACAGTTGGGTGGACAGCTGGCTCGCGATGCAGAACAAGGCCAACAGCACAGGTCCTAGTCCCACATCGCTGATACTGGTCATCAAGGCCTTCTGGACCTTGCCCCTCACTGGAGGAATGGTGACTTCCAGTCTGCACTCTCTCAAAAGGGGAGGGCAGCCTATGGTCATCTGGGACTATGGTGACTTAACTAATGTAGCAATACTATAGTGTCATCATATGTAAACACTCACGATCCAGGCTCACATCTGAAGGATGTGGATTGGATTCACAGGGCTACCATAACCTCCAGGACCCCAATAAAAGATGGAAAAATAGGCAGTGCTGATAATCCTACGAGATGAATGGTCGTATAGTGATATGACACTGGACTAACAACCCAGAAGTGAAGAAATTAATTTTCATAATTCACTGGCATTTAATGTAATAAATCTGGTTATTAGTTGATTTGCAGCAAGAAGAATAACCTTGCACTCTTTTATCTATTATTCACCCAACTGGTTTACTAATGTCCTTCAGGGCGCAGAACCTACTACCTCGATCTGGTCTTGTCTACACAACACTCTCGTCCACATTATTTGCTTGGTTCTTGTGGTAATACCAGGTATTGCGGTACCTGAGAGGTGGATGAATATTGGCTAGACCCAGGAGTCTACCATTGGCTAACGTACATAGCTCCGCCCTGAGAGGTGGGGTATAAGAACCAATGCCGTCCCAGCAGCCTTCACTTTCTGTATTGAAGCTGCTGGGAACAGTTCTAGCTGATTAATGCCGATTAGTTATGACTCACCTTGTCTCGAGAGTAATTGATTGTGCATCAGTTCTAAAGTAGCCCAGCTAATAAATATTTGAAATGCATGTGGTCTTGTATACATTGGACACATTCCAAGAATAAACAAAGAATGTGCTTAATGTGTTAAGTAGAAATTTCAGAAAATGTCCCTCTGCTTTAATAGTGGCATTATCCTGACTGTTAATTCACCTGTTTGGGTGATGCTTTGCAAATGAGACGAGAGAAAAAAAGCATTGGATCAGGTGTGGAATGCATTGCCTGGAAGTGTGGTGGAGGGAGGTTCAATAGAGGCATTCAAGAGGGCATTTTGTGATTATTGAATAGAAACAATGTGTAAGGGGTATGGGGAAAAGACAGGATAATAGCAGAAAGCTGTGCTGCGCGTTGGAGAGTTAGTACAGATTTGATGTGCCAACTAACCCCCTTCTGTCAGAACATAAACTATGTTGAATAGTTGGATCATCAACATTGAAAGACCTAACTTCGAATTACGTTGGTTCTCCTATTTCTTTTAAAGAAGCAAGCAAAGCTAGATATAACCGCAACAACTCTACCCCTTCCTGGCCAGGTACCACTCCTCCACATCCGGTTCTTCTTCTTAACACACTCTATCCATCAGTTAATGATAATGATGATCACTTTCCATGTCGCTAGAACTTGCATTGCATATGCCTCATTAACTGACCAGTCAACAGATCGTAAAAAGTTAACAGTGACAGTGGTAATGTCACTGGGCTAGTAATCCAGAAGCCCAGGCTAAAATGCTCTGGGGACACCATGGCAGCAGCTCAAATTTAAACTCAAATTAATAAAATCTAGAATGGAGAGCTTGTATCAATAATGGTGACCATGAAACTATCATCAATTGCCGTGAAAACCCATATTGTTCATTAATGTCCTTCGGGGAAGGAAACCTGCCATTTGCAGCTGGTCTGGTCTACACAAAACACCAGGTGCACATCACATGTGATCGACTATTACCTGCCCTCTGAAGTGGCCGAGCAATTAAGGGTGGGTAGCAACTGCTGACCTTGTCAGTAACACTCACATCCCATCAAAGTATAATAAAAAGAAACAAGGCTGAATGCAACAACAAAAGCGGAAATATTGTACATGCTGCTGCTGTTCAAACTAAATATAGGTCTGGGCTAGTGACGAAGTGAAAAAGTAATAGATCTTTTTAGATTAATAACTTCCATTAGTCAATGTTATTGTTGTGAATTTTAGTGTTTTTTAGCGGTGTTATGAATTGGGTCCTATTTGTGTAGCGTCAGAGTTTCAGATTACTGAAGTGACGTAAATTAACCGTTAACAGGAAGGCGGACACAACTGTTCTGAAAACATTAGAGACAGCAACAATACAGGAAGGGTAAGAGAGGAGCCATATATTGATTTGTGTTGTTCAGACAGAGAGCGATGTGTTCCTTTCAGTGTTAAGTAGAATGGAAAAATGGTATGTGTATGTAGATGTGTTTAAAAGTGCTAACATAGCTCTACCAGAACTCAGAATCTCACTCCTATCTTAAATGGTGGCAGCAACATAGCAGAAACAAAATGTGTGTGAAAGAAGAAAATAATGTAAATATTAAGATCTCCACTATTAAAAAACACAGGTCAACAAAGTAGCTCAGAATCCTGATTCTATCAATATCTACTAGTTGTTGCAGATCAGTCTTAGAAAACACAGATATAAAACCCAAAAATAAATTATCTATTTACAAAGGACTTGCTAAATTCATCCACGAGAAAGAAATTCATCCACGAGAAAGAAGTCCAGAATTGCACAGAGGGAAATAGAAACAGAATTAGATTTAAATCAGCTGAACTGGCTTGAGCAGGAACAGCTCGAAATGTCACCACAGTCTTTCCTACAATCTGATTTTGAGATCTACAACAGGATTTACCATATATGTGAATGAAAATATTATGGGTTAACCGAGTATAGCATTGTTTTTCATTCACATACAAAATTTTGACATCAATTATTTATTCATCAGACTCCCAACAATATTATCCAAGAGTTGATCTACAGAAACCTATTCATCCATAATTGAGACAGTTCCAGTTTAAGCACTGCTTAATTAGTGAGGATGAACTAAACTAAATATGCATCGAAACAGGAACAGAAAATCTATTTCACGTTTCACAAACTTTGCATCAGTTGAACCCTTTTAGCATTTAGTTGCTTGAGAAACGTGAAAGGAATATTATTTCAGATCTATTATATCCAGTCACTTCACTAACTGGTGAACTAGTATTGCATGAAATTCCTTTTTAACTGTATGGACATGTGTTGGTATCTGAATGTTTAATTCTGTGAAACTAGTTATTTCACCATAAGAGAACAGCACGCTCTGTAATACAGTTGCAGTAATATTTTGCAGCTATTTTGAGGTCAAGAATTAATCAACTATATTAATAGTTCAAATGGAACATTATTTGATCAATAACTTTGGTTAATATGAGCCCCTTTTAACGTGCATTTTTGTGGAATTTTACATCTCTGCACAAATCGTAATATTTGTTAAAGAAAAACAATTTCCATTAGATTTTCTTCCCTCCATCAGCTGTATTTCAATTGATAACACTTTCACGTCTACGTCAGAAGGTTACACTTTGGAAGTTGAATGCAACAGCTTAAGCTGACATGCAGTGCAGTGCCTAGGGCGTGCACGCCAAGGGTATGCTGCTTTGTTGGGGGTGCCATTTTTTAAAATGTGCTGTTAAGCAGAGGCTCCAGCTCTCAGGTGGATCGAAAGGATTCCACGCCACAAATTTCAGAGAAGAGAATGGAGTCACTCCAGCATCCTAGTCAATATTTCTCCCTCAGTCAACATCACAAAAACAAATTTTCTGGTCGGTTTGACTTTCCTGCGGGTAAATAGGCCTCCTACAACAGCGACTGCACTTCAAAATACACTTTATTAGTTATTAATCAGCTTGTGACATCCGGTGGTTTAGAAAAGCGCTATCTAAATGCAAATCTTTCTTTTTATTTTTCTCTCTGGCTGTGAGGCTTTCACAGTTCTTGGTTGGCTACTTTGAAACCAATTTTAGTCAGGGAACATGCCAGAAAATTGTTGTGGTGAGAGATACCAATGGTCATGGAAAAATATTGACATACACAGCAGGTAGGATTCTCTGCCTCCCGAGTTCGCTGGCGATGGAATTCACTGTTCCCATGGCTTTCAATTGGAATTTCCATTGAAGCCACCCCACGCCGCTAGCAAACCTACAGGCCGGGTTGCACTGTCAGCGAGACCAGAGAATCCCGCTGCCAGCGAACGGCGACATTAATCATTAGTTATGAAGCTTTGCCTGTTTCAATTTGTGTGTCATACATATCAATTTATCTGATGCTGGGAAATGATCAGCACACCCCATGTCAATGGATTTACAGTCTGCGTCCCTTTTGTCTGATCATAGGTCCCACTCCAATCATTTCCCTGATGAAAATATCTTCATGTGCTTCGAAACATTAAAATAAAAAAGGCGGTTTATGTGTAGTTTAAAATATTAAGCTTGATAGATCACGGAGGGTGAGATGTCTGCGGATTTCTACTGTGGTGAAGGTAATTCTAACCTTGTACTGTGCTCTGCTTCGCTTACAAAGGCTGTTGTAAACCACGTTTCCGAAAATTATAGACCTGTTGCTCGAAGCGTAAAAAGCTTTAGAGATGCAAGAGCAAAGCTACTGACCTTTCTAGTCTTTGCAGAATTTTTTTTCAGTGGTTTCATGTAACTGTTCATTGCAAAGAAGCACAAAGGTAACCAAATGTATGATAGGCGCTAGTTTAGTGAGTACTGTTTGACATTGGTGTGCTTCACTGTGTGCAATGCCACAAGTTTTCAAAAGCAACGCTGTTAAAAAAAAAACTTTGGGATAAAAGAAAATATTTTGGGAACTATTTTCAATTTAACGTGCTACTAATAATGCTTTCTATTTGCCTCACTTATTATGAATGGGCTTTGAGTCTCAACGTTTGCAAACATACAGATTAGGAACAGGAGTAGGCCACTCAGCCCTTCGAGCCAGCCCCGCCATTCAATAAGATCTTGGCTGACCCAATTTTAATCTCAAGTTCACATTGCTGTCTCATCGGATAACATAAAGTTTGCAACACTGGATCTGCTGTTGTGGGATGTTTTAAAATCCTAAAATCAGTAAGTTACAGTGTATTACTTGTTTATTATGAAGTGACTCTTCCAAATTCTAACGAGTATTAAATCATGTGATTCACTTCTTTTCAAAATATTATGTAAATGCCTTAGATAGCAGATCTTGGACCTGGACACTGTGCATTGTTATGTACTGAGTTTAATTCCCAGTTGAGGAGTCATTGTGGCAGGAATTCATTGTGATTTGAGTGCAAAATGAATGGTGTTGCGTTGGCTACTAATTATCCAGCCTATTCAATATTCAATACATGAGTGGGCTGTGCAATAACTTCTGTTTGCCACTCCTCCTCGAGGCAGCTTGATTTCTTACCCAATTTATCTCTTTAAAAATGTCTCATTGAGAAATAGGTCAAATATGTCATCCACTGGACTTCACTTAATGAAAGATTTAAACACACAACAGAGCAAGCCAGGAGGCTGAAGGAGAGAGACTAAGGACAGCCTGTAATTCCTCAAGTACAGCAGGATTTTGGTAGGGTCGAGTATCTCAGCAGAACGTAATGACACCAGAGAGATCATATTCAAAATTCATTCGAATTTTGGGGCAGAGGTCCAGAGAGCCAAAGATTTCACATTTCAAAATTGCAGAAAATTATTTGCAAGTTGAGTCAGTAGGTCAGGAAGGAATCTGGTCCACTAAATTGGAAAGTTCCATTGAGATCCAGAACTAATACAATAATTCCTCTGACTTCTCTTGAAGGAGGTACAAGGTTTTATGAAATAAGTTTCTATTCCTTTTTGTGGCAAGAGTGCAGTGAGCAAGCAGTGAATGAAAGCACAAAAAAAATATTCCCCAAGATTATTCCAAACAACCTTTTGTGTGTTGCACATCCAGGCTGATGACAGGTTAGCCTGAACACAGTTCATTCACATCCATTTATTGTTCGTTGATGTGACTCAGGCACAATTTCCCCTGACCTTGGCCTTGTTTTTGTACACGGAAAGTACGAGGATACCCAGAAATTACTGTTAAAACAACTTCCTCCAACTTGAAATGTTTATAGTGCAGTATTAACACGAACAGCTCGCAGTTTGAGTCAAGCTACGATAAATAACACTGATGGCTGTTCAGGAACTCTGCAAAATAGGCATCAGTATAACACTGTCGCTCACCAATGGAATCACACAAAACCCCTTTACTGAAAGTTTCCATTTTCTTTGAAAAATGTTTTGGTTTTGTTTGCAGGGCGAGTCCGTTACAAAGGGAAAGAAATCACCATTTAAAATTAATTCATATCAAGAATATCCTAATGCCTCTCCTTTACATTAATTGAGGTAAAATTGATTCATGTCAATGAGGAACAATTAATTATAAGTTTTAACCTAATTTATTAGTTTTACTGGGGAAAAGCTAAATTCCTGAATTAGTAAAGACATAAAGCTACTGGTGTGGGAAATTTTGGGAGTTGTTGCAGTGCAGCCTGTCGATGGTATATACACTGCAATCACGGTTATGTCGATAGTGTAGGGGACGCATGTTTGATGGTGGATGGGCTGCCAATCAAGCAGGCTACTTTGGTCAGTAGGCACATTATACCCAACCCCTTATCTGTTCTGGAAGCCATGGCAATTACTTGGTCTAACTGTGCTCCTGGTCAGTATGGTGAAATCCTAGGTTACTGATGGTGGGAAGTGTGATGATGGTAAAGGCTTTGATTGTCATGGGAATGTTGAGAGACCGATGACAGTCATTGCCTGGTGCTTTTGTGGCCTGACTGTCATGTAGCACAAGTAAGTCTGAACGAAAGAGAAAATGCTGGAAAATCTCAGCAAGTCTGGCAGCATCTGTAGGGAGAGAAAAGAGCTAACGTTTCGAGTCCGATGACTCTTTGTCAAAGAGTCATCGGATTCAAAAAGTTAGCTCTTTTCTCTCCCTCGAGATGCTGCCAGACTTGCTGAGATTTTCCAGCATTTTCTCTTTCGTTTCAGATTCCAGCATCCGCAGTAATTTGCTTTTATTAAGTAAGTCTGAATGTTGTCCAGGACTTGCTCTGCAAGTGAATAAACCACATCAGTATCTGACCAATTCCAAATAGAACTTTATGATCATAGGACTCTGTCCTGAGCAACTCCTGCTGCGATGTCCTTGGATGGAGCTGCTTGGCCTGCAATAACCACACCACATTTCCTTGTGACAGATAGGATTCCAGTCATCCAAGAGTTTTCCCTGATTCAGATTGTGTTCACTTTTACATGACACACTCCGGCAAATATCTTGGGCTGGATTCTCCGATTCTCAGGCTTTGTCCTGACACCGGCATGGGAACGGTGGCCTTTTACGACCAAAAATTCAGCACAAAACGGCAACCGATCCGCCGTCTGGTGGGAGGCTAGCAGGAAAGCAGTGTTGAGCACTCGGCTCTAGCTGCCGATGCAGCCTGGAGAATTGCTATGTTAATGGCGGTGCATGTACACGGGGCGGACTGCAGTGGACAAGCCGTGCCGTATGGCGCCAGCCGCTGTGGACCCGGCCTGCAAAATAGTGGCTCCCCCTTTGGCTGGCTGCCAAATAGTGCCCCCCCTGCCCGCAGATTGGCTCGCCCCCGACTGTGTTCCTGACAGGTAATACCATGAGAGACCGACGCCGTCGGGAACTCAGCCGGTAGGGGGCAGACCATCGGGGGCTGGGCCTCAGGCACGATATGGCGTGCGGCGTACTCTTAGAGTATTCCGCTTTGGAGGGGGCGGTGCATCGCGAAAGCAGCGCCGCCCCCGATTTCGCCGGAACATGGATTCCCCGTTCGATTGACGCAGCTGATTCCGACGTCAGCGACCGGAGAATCCCACCCCCTGATTTCAAGGACAATCACTCGAACTACAACCCTAGAATTTAGATCACAAGCCCATGTTTGGACCCAGGCAGTAATAAGAAATGAAGTCAAATTGGACGTGATCTACCGGTCGCATCCTGGCGGAACCGGGGCATGACGCGGCCAGTAGATTCTGGGAGGGGATTCCCAATGGCTGTTACGCCTTGCAGGATATAACCAGATTTTGTCAGAAGTTGTGATCTAAGTCTCGCACAGCTAAGTGAGTTTAAGAACCCCTTAATCGTACTCCCGACAGATCTACGGGCCACTCGACATCTACCAGCCTCGCTGAGACGACCCCAGCTGGGCCCCGTTCAGTACTGCTCCCACAAACGGGGACCAGGTGGGATGGCACCCGGGGGGGGGGGGGTTCTCCCAGATGATCAGAGGCCCCTGGGTGGTCAGCCCCCAGGCAGGGTGGCAACCTATTGGTGTCCCCTGAGCACTGCCAGAATGGCACCCTGGCAGTGTCAACTGGGTGCCAGACTGGCACTGCCATAGTGCCCAGGTGACACTGCCAGGTCAGCAGTGCCAAGGTGCTAGGCTGGCATTCTGCTTACATCGGGATCTGGCCCAGGGGTGCCCTACCCATGAGGTGGAGTATGAGGTACGCCCCCACCCCCCAATGGACACCCTTATAGGTGAATTGGGGCACTGCGGGGGGATCTAGGGATTGCGTCAGGAAAGGGGGGGGGTCCAAGAGATTGTGCGCCATTTAAAAATGGCACCCTGATCTCTTCCTGCATTGAGGAGCTCCGCTCACCAGAGCTCCACAGTGCAGGAAATTATGCTGAGTGTGGCCTCGGAGGACATTCCCCATCGGGGCACGCAAAAAAAGAGTGCCGTTTTATCATGGGGTAGTTACCAGTGCTACAAGTGCTGGGAACTACCCCATTAATCCTGCCAAAGCTGACTCTTTTTTTTAAAGTTAGATCGCGCCCTCTCGAGTGCAGAGATATTAAAGCTTCAGTGTACAGGTAACATCACATAATGGCAAACAGAGATCTTATAAGATGGGAATTCAGATTCAGTTGCTGTAATATTCGCTTATCTGTGCCATCAGACACTAAACTCTGCTTGCAGATCCTCCCAGCTCAGTGACATCCATAACAGCTCACTGGTCCGTGCCATCAAATATTCCCAAAGTCTGTGCCATTACACAATCCATGCCCTCCGCCATCAGAAATGGCCAACTCTCTGCTCTCAGACATTTTCAGCTCGGTGATATCCACAACTATTCATTGCACTGTCGTCAAATATTCTCAGTTTTATGCCCTCAAATATTCACAATGTCCTTCCACCACAAATCACATTTTTTCCAATAATACTTTCTATTTCACGACATCGGCTCTCGAGTATGAAAACCATTGAACACACGTAGTCAAAGGTGCAGCCGGAGCAAAAAAGTGCAAATACTCTACCGGTGAACAGTTAATACCACAAGATTTCCATCGCTGTTTCACTTGGAGCTGATGACTCAATCTGTATAGGTAACTCAACATTTTCTGTTCACCCTGACCAACACCCAACTCATTTTCGGTAAATGTGAGTCACAAATCCTTCACCGTTAGCAATATTTTTAATAACCAGTTGACTACACATTATACTGATAGCATATTATACAGCACAAGCTAAAGAAGGATAGAATTGAACACATGATCTCTTGTCGAGTTGAGGTATTCATTCTCATTAATGCAATCTCCAGTTAGTGTTGGTGTTCTCCACCACTTAACAGATATAAGCCAAGACATTGAAATGAGTGGATAAATGCATTTGAGTGTCTTTTATTTTGTCACTGTTTTCACTGCCAATATACCAATTAAAGTACAAAAGTGTAATACTTTTGTTAAGGCAATGGACAAAAGAATGCCGTACAAATGTGTTGAAGTGCTCAACTACTAATTGCCAATCGACTTTGTGTTGAGATATTTAAGTACTTTGGTGTCATTTTGGGCTGCTGTGCATTTTTGAGAAAGTCGTGGGTATTACATGTAGAAAAGGCCTGAAGACAGGATGAGAAATAGCAAGAATTAGTGGTCAGGTGACATCACACTTTGGTTACAAAAGTCTTGAAATTGCAGGAGAAAGGAAACGCAGAGGGTAAGGCATTCCACATTTCTGAGGTTTTAAGGTGCTAGGTTTTGATTCCGATGCACTGTCAGTGCTGGCTGAGAACAGAGAGCGTGTGTGGGACAGTTCATTTGGATCTCAAGAGGATCAGGAAACTTGAATTTGGCACCAATAACACAACAAAATGAACAATCACAACAAAATGGAACGTTAAATCATTTCTGATGTGGAGCAAAAGTTCCAGCAGCATTGCTGAAGCAAGGGTGGGATTTTCCAACTCTTCACATTGCCGGGAACCTCTGGTGTCGCAAAAGGCGACCTGACCTGTAGCTGATGCCCCAGGGGTGGGATTTGTGAGCCACGGAAAACGTTGTAAACATCGATGGGACTGGAAGGACCCATTGGCAGCCAATGGTGAGCTGCCTCCTCCACCAAAAAACTGCACTGTGCGCCGGGGGGGGGTTTCCTGAAAACTTCCCCCTCATTCCTTTTGTGTTTAACTTAAACTCCGTCGTCTCAGTGCTGCCTCGATGAGCAGGTGAGACAATGGGCCATGACGTCCAAATTCCCCAGAGTTGGATTGCGGGGGTATCCCAAAGGTATGCTGGTGAACCCCTCTCGGATATTCACAGCTGAGGGTTTGTGTGGCAAATGCCCAGAAGTGTAAACATCCGCTGGGCAAATGCTCAGCACTGGGAACCAAGCTAAAATTAGATTTAAATTGCAAACATTGGATGATTTGAGAGGGTTATACTAATAGTTGGGGGTTGGTTTAGCTCACTTGGCTGGAATAATAATAATAATCTTTATTAGTGTCACAAGTCGGCTTACATTAACACTGCAATGACGTTACTGTAAATAGCCCCGAGTCGCTTCACTCCAGCACCTGTTCGGGTACACAGAGGGAGAATTCAGAATTTCAAATTCACCTAACAAGTACGTCTTTCAGGACTTGTGGGAGGAAACCTGAGTGCCCGGAGGATAGCAAACGCAGACACGGGGAGAACGTGCAGACTCTCCACAGACAGTGACCCAAGCCGGGAATTGAACCCGGGTCCCTTGTGCTGTGAAGCAACAGTGCTAACCACTGTGCTACCATTTGTGAAGCAGATAGAGGCCAACAGCGTAGGTTCAGTTCCCGTACAGGTTGAGGTTATTCATGAAGGCTCCACTTTCTCAACCCTCGCCTGAGGTGTGGTGATCCTCAGGTTAAATCCCCACCAGTCAGCTCTCCCCCTCAAAGGAGAAAGCAGCCCATAGTCATCTGGGACTATGCCGACTACTTAACTTACCAATAATTTCTCCAAAAAGGTTAGAAGAATTAAAACCTTTTTTAACCATTGTAAACACCAAGACTGACTGCACACAGGGACCCTCCCCACACACCAGGGGACTTCCCCCCTACCACCCACACCTCTGACCTCCAAGGGGAATCTCCCCACCCCTATTCACTCTGACTCTCCTGTACTTTGATGTTAGGACATGGAACTGCCTGGATCTCATCCGGCCTGAGTTGAAAGGTCAGTATAGACTGGTTGGAGGAATAATCCCATGAGCAGTTGGGCAAGCAGCAGCAATCTGACACTGATTGCCACTCCAAGGAGTTGTCACCCAATCCCTCATTAATAATCCTCTTTCAGAACAACCTTAATCACCTCAGGTTTTGTCAAAAAAAAACATTTTCTTCAGTCACCTCATAACAGCAACACCTCATTCCATATAATATTCCAGTGAATCCAGGCTGCATCTTTTCCAACATTTGCTTCCACACACACCCGTCTCTAATGGCAGCGCAAATCTACACACAACACTCTAACTTCAATAAAACTGACAAGTTCAACATTATTCGTTTTTTATTCTCTGAGCTGAATATTCCGGCCCTTCTCACAAGTGGGATCTTCCAGGCCCGCTGATGGTGATCCCAGTGGTGAGTTGCCTGGCAGCAAAGTGCAAGAGCTAGAAATTCCACTGACATTGTCAGGACAGGAAGATCCTGCTAGCGACCAATGGCGAGCCACCTCCATGACCGGCCAAGATGCCGCAGGAGAGCAAGGAAGATGTTTACAGTTCTTAGGCCTTACCTGTTTATTTCATTGGGGTTTATCTGCACAACCTGTTTGCTCAGCTCCGAAAATCAAAAATATTCCCATAACCATCTCCAGTTTTTAGTTAAAAAATGCATTAACTCAATGTTTCCACATTGAATTGCAACCTAGTTATGTTCCAATCCTGTTGACCCTATCTTCTGCAATATTTCATAATTATGATCACAATTTTCTATGCCATTCAATTTCGCATGACCAACTACTTTTGACATTCTTTCCCCAAATTCTGGAAACAAAGTACTATTATTAATGAACTAATGCAAATCTCTATCAAATACCAGTTATCAAAGGATGTCCAAGAAACATCCTTTTATCATGACTTTGTTCTTCAATGATTTTTGGAGCTGATTACACAAGCCACTGCCCTTTATTGTGAAGTTGACAGCTTAGCCAATGTGTTTCGAAAACTCATATAACCTGCATCCTTTGCAATTTATTTCTGTTCTTCAGGAATAAGTTGGTTCAAGCAGAACCTGCCCTTTAGAAATCTGTGCCAACTGATCCTGGCCCTCCTCTTAGTAATTTTATCCCATTATAGATTCTAATTTGCTAATATATGCAACATTAAATTTCAGCTTTATCTTCATTTGGATGAAGGGTATTGATTTTGTCACTACACCCCCCAGCCCCTCCCCCCAAAGTTACCTGGCACAATTTTCTTGCCCAAGGAGTTTGGAAAATTGTCAAAGTTCAAAGCCACTTTTGCAGCTTCCATCAAAACCATAAGACATAGGAGCAGAATTAGGCCATTCGGCCCAATTGAGTCTGCTCCACCACTCAATTACGATCAATGTTTCTCATCCCCATTCTCCTGCCTTCTCCCCATAACCCCAGAGCCCCTCATTAATCAAGAACCTATCTATCTCTGTCTTAAAGACACTCACTGATTTGGCCTCCACAACCTTCTGCGGCAAAGTATTCCACAGATTCACCATCCTCTGGCTAAAGAGATTCCTACTCATCCCAGTTTTAACGGATCGTCCCTGCAGTCTGAGGCTGTGCCCTCAGGTTCTAGGTTTTCCTGCTCATGGAAACATCCTCTCCACATTCACTCTATCCAGGCCTCTCAGTATCCTGTAAGTTTCAATAAGATCCCCCCTCATCCTTCTAAATTCTAATCAGTACAGACCCAGAGTCCTCAACTGCTCCTCATATGACAAACTCTCATGATATTTGAGCCTTTGATTTGTTTGGCTTTAGTTTCAATGCGATACTGTTTATAGTTGAATCTTGGGAGAGATCTTGGGAGAGTATTACTGAGATAGAAATAACCTTTTCCCTCCTGTTTCATAGTCCAACCATGTATTTCCCAGCCAGGAGTAAATAGGAAATATTGGTTTCATAATTGCTGCAAGATAATATGATAGTTTTGTCTTTATCCACAATACAATTTGTCACCTAATTTCCTGCAAATCAGCACGCTGGCATAAGATCAAGAACACAAGTGATGATATTCAGAATGCTTAAAACGATCTTCTGGAAAGCCCTAGCTTGGTGTGAGCAAGCTCCAAACCAGTGAGAGACTGGGACGTGAAAACTAACCTGACTAAGAACATTTACAAGCACATTATTGCAAAAGACTAGAATCACACAGGCTAGTGAAAAACCACATCATTTTACAGCTCGCTATTGATGTCAATGGTAAGGTTAACACCTATGACCAAAGCCTTATTTTAAGTTTTACCTTTCAATTGTCTCTTCCAGATCAGACAGAAGCATATTGTTACCACACTGATGAATCCAATGACAGCAATGATTGGAACTAGAACGAAGAGTAATAGATAATCTGTGAAAGAGATAATCAATCATAATGAATTCACAATTAACGGCAAGAGTCACAACACCTAAACAGAATGTATTTAAGCGTAGGGAAATCATTGAGGCATGAATGAATGTTGAAGGAATGCCATTTTTTAGATTTGACAACACCCGAACCATTGTGTTCAGTTTTATGCCTATTATACATTTCAATTAATATATAACATTGCAGCATGCAGCATGTCAATCTTCTCTTTACTGTGCCGAACATTAAAAAGCACTGTGGAAAAGCAAGGTGCTGATGTTAAGGCTAAACACAAATAATGTCAAATCATGAACAAAACATGCATTAATCCATAAGTGGCTAAAAATGATCATATTTTGGGAATGGGATGTATTATTTTCTATATAAGTCCAGTTTAAAGTAGAATAAATATTGCAAGTCCACAAATTATGAGACAAAGAAATAATATACTTGATAGTTCACCTATGTTCCCATTTTCTAAAGGAATTTTTCCTGTAACAGGTGTTGCAATTTTCACACATGTATTATTACAAGCATATTTACCTTTCTCAACAGCGTTTATCCAAACACTAGAGTTTCCCGAACCATAGCTGTTGTTTGCCATACACCAGTACATTCCTCCATCTCTCAGCTGGAAATACGTTATCTTTAAATTTGAATTTGAATTATACAATCCAGATTCAATTTGTATCATCTCAGTGTCGTTTTTATTGTCCTTCACCCAGATCACAGTGGAAACTGGGTTACTATCCACACCACATTTCAGTTCCAGGGATGAGTTGACTGCGACAGTGATGAAGCTACTGTTCAAAGGTTGGTAATTGCCACCATTGCTCAACCTGTACATTATGGTGAGATTTTGTGGTCCATCTAAATGTAGAGATAATTTACACTTAATTTTATACAGAAACTATATCAATATAATTAACACAGAGATACGAGTTAATAAGTACCTGCGCTTGCATAGCCAATTTCTGACAGGAAAATGTCCCTGATTCATACCGTGAATCAGGCAGAGTCAAAGGCGAAAGTATTTGGAAGTGCAACAAAAAGCAGTGTCAAAAAGGAAGATTTTGGGGATTGTCTTTAATCAAGGGTGAGAGAAATGTGGAGAGGTTTAGGTAGAGAATTCCAGAGCTTCGGGCTTCTCAAGCTGAAAGCATAGCCAGCAATGATGGGACAAAGAGAATGGGAGGACGTACAAGGTCAGAGTTGGAGAAATGTAGAGTTCTTAGAGAATTATATGGTCAAAAGAGGTGCCAAAGAAAGGGTGGAGCAAGGATATGGAGTCAATTGATCATGAGGATGAGAATTTATTTTAAATTGACGTACTGATGGACCGGGAATCATTTCAGGACGGTGAGACCATAGAACATAGAACATAGAAAATACAGCACAGCACAGGCCCTTCGGCCCACGATGTTGTGCCGAACCTTTGTCCTAGATTAATCATAGATTATCATTGAATTTACAGTGCAGAAGGAGGCCATTCGGCCCTTTGAGTCTGCACCGGCTCTTGGAAAGAGCCCCCTACACAAACTCAACACCTCCACCCAACACCAAGGGCAATTTTGGACACTAAGGGCAATTTATCATGGCCAATCCATCTAACCTGCACATCTTTGGACTGTGGGAGGAAACCGGAGCACCCGGAGGAAACCCACGCAGACACGGGGAGGATGTGCAGACTCCGCACAGACAGTGATCCAAGACGGAATCGAACCTGGGACCCGGGAGCTGTGAAGCAATTGTGCTATCCACAATGCTACCGTGCTGCCCTTAAGAACAAATAGATCTACACTATATAATTTTACTGTAATCCATGTACCTATCCAATAGCTGCTTGAAGGTCCCTAATGTTTCTTACTCAACTACTTCCACAGGCAGTGCATTCCATGCCCCCACTACTCTCTGGGTAAAGAACCTACCTCTGATATCCCTCCTATATCTTCCACCTTTCACCTTAAATTTATGTCCCCTCGTAATGGTTTGTTCCACCCAGGGAAAAAGTCTCTGACTGTCTACTCTATCTATTCCCCTGATCATCTTATAAACCTCTATCAAGTCGCCCCTCATCCTTCTCCGTTCTAATGAGAAAAGGCCTAGCACCCTCAACCTTTCATCGTAAGACCTACTCTCCATTCCAGGCAACATCCTAGTAAATCTCCTTTGCACCTTTTCCAAAGCTTCCACATCCTTCCGAAAATGAGGCAACCAGAACTGTACACAGTACTCCAAATGTGGCCTTACCAAAGTTTTGTACATCTGCATCATCACCTCACGGCTCTTAAATTCAATCCCTCTGTTAATGAACGCGAGCACACCATCGGCCTTCTTCACAGCTCTATCCACTTGAGTGGCAACTTTCAAAGATGAATGAACATAGACCCCAAGATCTCTCTGCTCCTCCACATTGCCAAGAACTCTACCGTTAACCGTGTATTCCGCATTCATATTTGTCCTTCCAAAATGGACAACCTCACACTTTTCAGGGTTAAACTCCATCTGCCACTTCTCAGCCCAGCTCTGCATCCTATCTATGTCTCTTTGCAGCCGACAACGGCCCTCCTTACTATCCACAACTCCACCAATCTTCGTATCGTCTGCAAATTTACTGACCCACCCTTCAACTCCCTCATCCAAGTCATTAATGAAAATCACAAACAGCAGAGGACCCAGAACTGATCCCTGCGGTACGCCACTGGTAACTGGGATCCATGCTGTATATTTGCCATCCACCACCACTCTCTGACTTCTATCGGTTAGCCAGTTCATTATCCAACTGGCCAAATTTCCCACTATCCCATGCCTCCTTACTTTCTGCAGAAGCCTACCATGGGGAAACTTATCAACTGCCTTACTAAAATCCATGTACACTACATCCACTGCTTTACCTTCATCCACATGCTTGGTCACCTCCTCAAAGAATTCAATAATGCCCTGTCTGAACCTTGTTTCCTCAGCCTTACATAAGTCTCCTTTTTCCTCTTAACAAGACTTTCAACCTCTCTTGTCAACCATGGTTCCCTCACTCGACCATCTCTTCCCTGCCTGACAAGGACATACATGACAAGGACACGCAGTAACTGTTCCTTTAACAAGTTCCACATTTCACTTGTGTGCTTCCTTGACAGCCTATGTTCTCAACTTCTGCACTTCAATTCTTGTCTGACAACATCGTATTTACCCTTCCCCCAATTGTAAACCTTGCCCAGTTGCACGCACCTATCCCTCTCCATTACTAAAGTGAAAGTCACAGAATTGTGGTCACTATCTCCAAAATGCTCCCCCACTAACAAATCTATCACTTGCCCTGGTTCATTACCAAGTACTAAATCCAATATTGCCCTTCCTCTGGTTAGACAATCTACATACTGTGTTAGAAAAGCTTCCTGGACAGACTGCACAAACACCACCCCATCCAAACTATTTGATCTAAAGAGTTTCCACTCAATATTTGGGAAATTAAAGTCACCCATGACTACTACCCTGTGACTTCTGCACCTTTCCAAAATCTGTTTCCCAATCTGTTCCTCCACATCTCTGCTACTATTGGGGGGCCTATAGAAAACTCCTAACAAGGTGACTGCTCCTTTCCTATTTCTGACTTCAACCCATACTACCTCAGTAGGGTGATACTCCTCGAACTGCCTTTCTCCAGCTGTTATACTATCTCTAACTAACAATGCCACCCCCCACCTCTTTTACCACCCTCCCTAATCTTATTGAAACATCTATGACCAGGGACCTCCAACAACCATTTCTGCCCCTCTTCTATCCAAGTTTCCGTGATGGCCACCACATCGTAGTCCCAAGTACCAATCCATGCCTTAAGTTCACCCACCTTATTCCTGATGCTTCTTGCGTTGAAGTATACACATTTCAACCCATCTCCGTGCCTGCAGGTACTCTCCTTTGTCAGTGTTCCCTTACCCACTGCCTCATTACACGCTTTGGCGTCCTAAATATCGTCTTCCTTAGTTGCTGGACTACAAATCCGGTTGCCATTCCCCTGCCAAATTAGTTTAAACCCTCCCGAAGAGTACTAGAAAACTTCCCTCCCAGGATATTGGTGCCCCTCTGGTTCAGATGCAACCCGTCCTGCTTGTACAGGTCCCACCTTCCCCAGAATGCGCTCCAATTATCCAAATACCTGAAGCCCTCCCTCCTACACCATTCCTGCAGCCACGTGTTCAGCTGCACTCTCTCCCTATTCCTAGCCTCGCTATCACGTGGCACCGGCAACAAACCAGAGATGACAACTCTGTCTGTCCTGGCTTTTAACTTCCAGCCTAACTCCCTGAACTTGATTATTACCTCCACACCCCTTTTCCTACCTATGTCGTTGGAACCAATGTGCACCACGACTTCTGGCTGCTCCCCCTCCCCCTTAAGGATCCTGAAGACACGATCCGAGACATCCCTGGCCCTGGCACCCAGGAGGCAACATACCTTCCGGGAGTCTCGCTCGCGACCACAGAATCTCCTATCAATTCCCCTAACCATTGAATCTCCTACTACTATTGCTTTTCTATTCTCCCCCCTTCCCTTATGAGCCCCAGAGCCAGACTCAGTGCCAGAGACCTGGTCGCTAGGGCCTTCCCCCGGTAGGTCATCCCCCCCAACAGCATCCAAAACGGTATACTTGTTTTGAAGGGGAACGGCCACGAGGGATCCCTGCACTGTCTGCCTGTTTGTTTTTTTCCCCCTGACTGTAACCCAGCTATTCTCGTCCTGTACCTTGGGTGTGGTTACCTCCTTGTAACTCTTCTCAATCGCCCCCTCTGCCTCCCGGATGATCAGAAGTTCATCCAGCTTCAGCTCCAGTTCCCTAACACGGTCTTTGAGGAGCTGAAGTTGGGTGCACTTCCCGCAGGTATAGTCAGCGGGGATACTGGTGGTATCCCTCACCACCCACATCCTACAGGAGGAGCATGCAACTGGCCTAGCCTCCATCCCCTCTTACCTGACAGAATATAGCTGCCCTGTGGACTAACTAGATCTCCGCCCTCTGACTCTGCTCCCAGTCAGCTACACTTTCTGTAAACTCCTGGCTCTCTTTTCACTCTTTACGGAAATGTCGGAAACAAAATGAAAGGAGAACCTCACTCCCTCCTCACCTAACTCCCTCGGTCACCAAACTCTTACTATAGCACTCAAAATGCACCAATTTCAGCACTCCCTCGGTCACCAAACTCTTACTATAGCACTCAAAATGCACCAATTTCAGCACTCCCTCGGTCACCAAACTCTTACTATAGCACTCAAAATGCACCAAATTCAGCACTCAGTGCAAACAAAGTCTGCACTGTAGGGGATCACTTTTATACTGTGAATCTAGCCTCTGAAAACTGGCCTAATCCAATTAACTAATTAACAAGCTCCAGCTGCAAGTGCCTACAAGTAGAAGCTTGTTTAAAGCTGATTGAAAATTCACCTTCTTCGAAACCAAACAGCAACTTTTAAGTTAATTAACTAAATAAAAGAAAGACTAAACTTTAGATAAAAATGAAGCCTTATACTCCCTCGGTCACCAAACTCTTACTATAGCACTCAAAATGCACCAAATTCAGCACTCAGTGCAAACAAAGTCTGCACTGTAGGGGATCACTTTTATTCTGTGAATCTAGGTGAAAAGTGAGAAGCTGGCAGGCCAGGACAGCATTAGACTAATGGAGTCTGAAGGAAACAAAAGAATGAGGGTTTCGGTAGCAGATGAGATGAGGCAAAGACAGGAAATGTTATCAGAATTATCAATGAATGGAGGAACCACTTGTGCAACATATACATTTGTGCCTGTGCCTGTTGGGCTTGAAGCACTGAGTCACTGTACTAGGGGGGTCAACAAAAATGGAAGTGGCAACTGTGAACAAGGGCATCAAAGATATAGTTGAGGATGTGATCGATCAGATCTACTGTCGCAGAAGTAGTGTGGCTAATACAGGGACAAAGGCTGGATGGTTTGAAAATGCCATTGTAGTGACTTAGATGATTTTTGTTCCACAAGGGGACACAGAAGCAAGTGCGGTTAGAAGGGGGAAGAAGATGCAAGTTGTGTGGGATACATGGAAGTGATTAGAGTGACGTGTGGATTGAGGGAACAGGAAGGCTGCCTGAGATGACAAGATTAAGCTGGTGTCTGTGATTATGGAATGGAGTGAATATATGGAAGAAATCAAGTGAGGACAGGAGCAGAAAACTCAGAGGAGTAAGGGCACCAAAACAGAAAATACTGGACAATCTCAGCAGGTCTGACAGCATCTGTGGAGAGAAAAGGGAGCAAACGTTTTGAGTCTGGATGACTCTTTGTCAAAGGAGTAAGGGCAAGGTGGATTAACATGACGAGGATTGAATGATGATGAGGAGAGATTCATTGCAAATGTTGAAGAAGGAAAGGAGTGGAGCTTTAGAGGGTGGTAGATTGGGAAGGTTTTAAAGAAGATGTATGAGAGTAGAATAAAATGATAGAGCAAAAGGTACTGGAGACGTGAGTGAACCGGCCAGAGTGGGATTGGTGATAAGGACCACACTGTCATGTTCTGCAAGGGGCAAGGTATTATCCAAATTTCCATCAGGGTCATGAGGTCAATGCAATGTGGACAACATGGCCATGGAGAGAAAGGGTCTTGTTCACAAATAATTTTGGAGGAAGTTGTGGAGAGGGCCTGTGGAGAGGGACAATGATAATTGATCTGTTGGAAGAGTTGAAAAGTCAATAGAGGAAGAGTGAGCAGGACAGGAAAAAGGGTGTGAGCATTAGCCCTCAAAAAGGTGCATGGGTGAGAAGACAGACAAAGAGAACAGAATTGGGTTTGTTGTTCATTCAGAGGCAATCATGAGTCTTGATAAGCCCCACAGAGATTATTGAAAGGCAAGGAGGGCAGCTATGGGTTTGTCTCAGAAGGAGTGAAGCCTGGGAGAGCATGAGGATTGAGGAATGGTGAATGGGATTTGGATGAATAAAGTATCCAAGAGGAGAGAAATGAAAGGAGCTATGACCGAATATCAGGAAGGGTGGGAGACAGGTGAAAAGGACCCAAAAGCGGTAAAGGAAAGAGAAACAGAAAAGGGAGATAGAAATAATGGGACCAGGACTCGCATAGCAGAGGAGTGCACCAAGGACTGCCAACACCTAGTGGACCAGTGATTAAGCATGACCAAGCTCATCCTCCTGATAATGCCACTGGAGTATGAGGGCTGCCGGTTGACAGGAAACGCCCTGGATGAGCTCCCATATCACCAGAGGCACTCTGAGCATTTATAGGACACAGTGAGTAGTAGATAGTCAGCAGTGTGAACAGCCAGGAGTCTATAAGGAGCATCAAAGGGGTGCATTTAAACATCACATGCTGCAGCAATGGCGGCCTGAGCCAGGCCAGCCTGATCCTGAAGGGGACATCCAGATCCACGGACTTGACACCGAGATATTCCCCGCTACACCACACCCTCCACCCTCTCCAGCAAGCCCAACAATTTCTGAGAATTCTTTTAGCCACATGCTCCCCCTCAACAGCCATGGTGCCCAGGCCCTGCTTGTAAATACTTCAACTAATTTGCGCTTCCATGTAACCTTCACCTGGAGGGTTGTTGCATAGAGGGTGTCACCCGCTAATGAGATTTAAATCATGTAAATGACGGCTTTGCATGGACCCGCCGGTGCAAGGCACAAACTTCAATAACACTGTACGAAGTCTTACAACACCAGGTTGAAGTCCAACAGGTTTGTTTTGATGTCACTAGCTTTCGGAGCACTGCTCCTTCCTCAGGTGAACCTGAGGAAGGATATACCTCTTCATTCACCTGAGGAAGGAGCAGCGCTCCGAAAGCTAGTGACATCAAAACAAACCTGTTGGACTTTAACCTGGTGTTGTAAGACTTCGTACTGTGCTCACTCCAGTCCAACGCCGGCATCTCCACATCATGGCTACCTTCAATAACACTGCCAGTGGGAGATTGGAGCATAGCGTCGGAATTAGTGCCGGACGCAAATCGCAAATTTTCCACCCGATCGCAATTCTCGCTGCCAGCAGTGGGAAGTAGAGAATTAAGGCCCCTATGTTCATATGAAATTCGGGTTAGATAGGCATTCAACAGATACATATACCCTGATTGTAAACAGCAAATGGGGAGAAAAGAATAAGAGGGGGTCCAAAGTTAACGTAAGAAATAGTATTACAGAGAATGCTACAAAGTAGTTAAAATGTTAAAGATCCACACTCACACATAACATGTAGTTTGATCTCAGTTGCCACTGGCTGTCTGAAAGTCACATGGTTTATCTGACATGTACAGACAGTTCCATGGTCAGCTGTTTTAGGGATGATCTCAAGCTGGCTGCTGGTGACAGATGTGCCATTCACTGTTCTTTTTGAAGATGGTGTTGTGATGTTTGTGAAGCTGTTTGCTCCATGGCATGTCCAGATAAAGGAGATATTCTCAGAGTACAATCCCTTGACAGAGCAGGCCAGGTGGGACTTATGTCCAGCTATCAAAGGACTATCCACAGTGGAGATTTCAGGGGGTCCTGAGAGAGAAAGGAGAAAACATAATTTGTCACTTTGGAAAAATTGAGACACATCACTCGTTAAAGGAATTAAGGAACAAAATACATGAGAATTACACTCGCGTCCCTCTAAATCGCTGTTCAATCAGGATTTTATATTGTAATTTTTAAATAACAAATATCTGATCAAAGTACCTCACATACCATAGTTCTATGCGTTACTTTGCCTACTGGGGAACATAAATGACACTAGTAGGTAATTTAATGATGGATTAATGGCAGCAGAAGCTTGTCTTCTATGTGTATGTGTTGATCAGCGTATAGTGGGATTCCTCTCTGACTAACACCATGTTAATATAAGTTACTTGCAATATGCCTGTCACCTTTCGTTACATTACTTCATGCTTACTTGGAGAACAGTTATTTTGTGCGCAATTCCGCAAATGTAACATTCTGTAGTTCCGCTCCAATTACATCAACAATGGGCACATGCACAGTAATTCCCAAAAGCCTTTGGCAAATTTTAGAGCCCAATACAACAGGAAGCTAATTGGAAAACTTCCGGATTCTGCCACAGGCTCCCACTCTTTAATATCACAGGGCAGAAACTACATGTAATTTGCAATTTTCTAGTGAAACACATGTTGCCTGCCGTGCCCTTTTGATGTGACTTGATTTTGGAAAATTATGGCTCTTCAGTTTTCAGCAGCCTTCAACTTTAATGACAGGACTGGAAATCCAGTAGCATTCACCTCCTATTAGTTATTGTTTAACATAGAACATAGAAAATACAGCACAGAACAGGCCCTTCGGCCCACGATGTTGTGCCGAACCTTTGTCCTAGATTAATCATAGATTATCATTGAATTTACAGTGCAGAAGGAGGCCATTCGGCCCTTTGAGTCTGCACCGGCTCTTGGAAAGAGCACCATACCCAAACTCAACACCTCCACCCAACACCAAGGGCAATTTGGACATTAAGGGCAATTTATCATTGGCCAATTCACCTAACCCGCACATCTTTGGACTGTGGGAGGAAACCGGTGCACCCGGAGGAAACCCACGCAGACACGGGGAGGACGTGCAGACTCCGCACAGACAATGACCCAAGCCGGAATCGAACCTGGGACCATGGAGCTGTGAAGCAATTGCGCTATCCACAATGCTACCGTGCTGCCCTTAAGAACAAATAAATCTACACTATATCATTTTACCGTAATCCATGTACCTACCAATAGCTGCTTGAAGGTCCCTAATGTTTCCGACTCAACTACTTCCACAGGCAGTGCATTCCATGCCCCCACTACTCTCTGGGTAAAGAACCTACCTCTGATATCCCTCCTATACCTTCCACCTTTCACCTTAAATTTATGTCCCCTTGTAATGGTGTGTTCCACCCGGGGAAAAAGTCTCTGACTGTCTACTCTATCTATTCCCCTGATCATCTTATAAACCTCTATCAAGTCGCCCCTCATCCTTCTCCGCTCTAATGAGAAAAGGTCTAGCACCCTCAACCTTTCCTCGTAAGACCTACTCTCGATTCCAGGCAACATCCTGGTAAATCTTCTTTGCACCTTTTCCAGAGCTTCCACATCCTTCCTAAAATGAGGCGACCAGAACTGTACACAGTACTCCAAATGTGGCCTTACCAAAGTTTTGTACAGCTGCATCATCACCTCACGGCTCTTAAATTCAATCCCTCTGTTAATGAACGCGAGCACACCATAGGCCTTCTTCACAGCTCTATCCACTTGAGTGGCAACTTTCAAAGATGTATGAACATAGACCCCAAGATCTCTCTGCTCCTCCACATTGCCAAGAACTCTACCGTTAACCCTATATTCCACATTCATATTTGTCCTTCCAAAATGGACAACTTCACACTTTTCAGGGTTAAACTCCATCTGCCACTTCTCAGCCCAGCTCTGCATCCTATCTATGTCTCTTTGCAGCCGACAACAGCCCTCCTTACTATCCACAACTCCACCAATCTTCGTATCGTCTGCAAATTTACTGACCCACCCTTCAACTCCCTCATCCAAGTCATTAATGAAAATCACAAACAGCAGAGGACCCAGAACTGATCCCTGCGGTACGCCACTGGTAACTGGGATCCAGGCTGAATATTTGCCATCCACCACCACTCTCTGACTTCTATCGGTTAGCCAGTTCGTTATCCAACTGGCCAAATCTCCCACTATCCCATGCCTCCTTACTTTCTGCAGAAGCCTACCATGGGGAACTTTATCAAATGCCTTACTAAAATCCATGTACACTACATCCACTGCTTTACCTTCATCCACATGCTTGGTCACCTCCTCAAAGAATTCAATAAGATTTGTAAGGCAAGACCTACCCCTCACAAATCCGTGCTGACTATCCCTAATCAAGCAGTGTCTTTCCAGATGCTCAGAAATCCTATCCTTCAGTACCCTTTCCATTACTTTGCCTACCACCGAAGTAAGACTAACTGGCCTGTAATTCCCAGGGTTATCCCTAGTTCCTTTTTTGAACAGGGGCACGACATTCGCCACTCTCCAATCCCCTGGTACCACCCCTGTTGACAGCGAGGACGAAAAGATCATTGCCAACGGCTCTGCAATTTCATCTCTTGCTTCCCATAGAATCCTTGGATATATCCCGTCAGGCCCGGGGGACTTGTCTATCCTCAAGTTTTTCAAAATGCCCAACACATCTTCCTTCCTGACAAGTATTTCCTCGAGCTTACCAATCTGTTTCACACTGTCCTCTCCAACAATATCGCCCCTCTCATTTGTAAATACAGAAGAAAAGTACTCGTTCAAGACCTCTCCTATCTCTTCAGACTCAAGACACAATCTCCCGCTACTGTCCTTGATCGGACCTACCCTCGCTCTAGTCATTCTCATATTTCTCACATATGTGTAAAAGGCCTTGGGGTTTTCCTTGATCCTACCCGCCAAAGATTGTTCATGCCCTCTCTTAGCTCTCCTAATCCCTTTCTTCAGTTCCCTCCTGGCTATCTTGTATCCCTCCAATGCCCTGTCTGAACCTTGTTTCCTCAGCCTTACATAAGTCACCTTTTTCCTCTTAACAAGACATTCAACCTCTCTTGTCAACCATGGTTCCCTCACTCGACCATCTCTTCCCTGCCTGACAGGGACATACATATCAAGGACACGTAGCACCTGTTCCTTGAACAAGTTCCACATTTCACTTGTGTCCTTCCCTGCCAGCCTATGTTCCCAACTTATGCACTTCAATTCTTGTCTGACAACATCGTATTTACCCTTCCCCCAATTGTAAACGTTGCCCTGTTGCACGTACCTATCCCTCTCCATTACTAAAGTGAAAGTCACAGAATTGTGGTCACTATCTCCAAAATGCTCCCCCACTAACAAATCTATCACTTGCCCTGGTTCATTACCCAGTACTAAATCCAATATTGCCCCTCCTCTGGTCGGACAATCTACATACTGTGTTAGAAAAGCTTCCTGGACACACTGCACAAACACCACCCCATCCAAACTATTTGATCTAAAGAGTTTCCACTCAATATTTGGGAAGTTAAAGTCGCCCATGACTACTACCCTATGACTTCTGCACCTTTCCAAAATCTGTTTCCCAATCTGTTCCTCCTCATCTCTGTTACTATTGGGGGGCCTATAGAAAACTCCTAACAAGGTGACTGCTCCTTTCCTATTTCTGACTTCAACCCATACTACCTCAATAGGGTGATACTCCTCGAACTGCCTTTCTGCAGCTGTTATACTATCTCTAATTAATAATGCCACCCCCCCACCTCTTTTACCACCCTCCCTAATCGTATTGAAACATCTATAACCAGGGACCTCCAACAACCATTTCTGCCCCTCTTCTATCCAAGTTTCCGTGATGGCCACCACATCGTAGTCCCAAGTACCGATCCATGCCTTAAGTTCACCCACCTTATTCCTGATGCTTCTTGCGTTGAAGTATACACACTTCAACCCATCTCCGTGCCTGCAAATACTCTCCTTTGTCAGTGTTCCCTTCCCCACTGCCTCTTTACATGTCCTGAATATCGGCTACCTTAGTTGCTGGACTACAAATCCGGTTCCCATTCCCCTGCCAAATTAGTTTAAACCCTCCCGAAGAGTACTAGCAAACCTCCCTCCCAGGATATTGGTGCCCCTCTGGTTCAGATGCAACCCGTCCTGCTTGTACAGGTCCCACCTTCCCCAGAATGCGCTCCAATTATCCAAATACCTGAAGCCCTCCCTCCTACACCATTCCTGCAGCCACGTGTTCAACTGCACTCTCTCCCTATTCCTAGCCTCGCTATCACGTGGCACCGGCAACAAACCAGAGATGACAACTCTGTCTGTCCTGGCTTTCAACTTCCAGCCTAACTCCCTAAACTTGTTTATTACCTCCACACCCCTTTTCCTACCTATGTCGTTGGTACCAATGTGCACCACGACTTCTGGCTGCTCACCCTCCCCCTTAAGGATCCTGAAGACACGATCCGAGACATCCCTGGCCCTGGCACCCGGGAGGCAACATACCTTCCGGGAGTCTCGCTCGCGACCACAGAATCTCCTATCTATTCCCCTAACCATTGAATCTCCTACAACTATTGCTTTTCTATTCTCCCCCCTACCCTTCTGAGCCCCAGAGCCAGACTCCGTGCCAGAGACCTGACCGCTAGGGCCTTCCCCCGGTAGGTCATCCCCCCCAACAGCATCCAAAACGGTATACTTGTTTTGAAGGGGAACGGCCACGAGGGATCCCTGCACTGTCTGCCTGTTTGTTTTTTTCCCCCTGACTGTAACCCAGCTATTCTTGTCCTGCAGCTTGGGTGTGGTTACCTCCCTGTAACTCTTCTCAATCACCCCCTCTGCCTCCCGGATGATCCGAAGTTCATCCAGCTTCAGCTCCAGTTCCCTAACACGGTCTTTGAGGAGCTGAAGTTGGGTGCACTTCCCGCAGGTATAGTCAGTGGGGACACCGGTGGTATCCCTCACCACCCATATCCTACAGGAGGAGCATGTAACTGGCCTAGCCTCCATCCCCTCTTACCTGACAGAATATAGCTGGTGTGTGGACTAACTAGAGCTCCGCCCTCCGACTCTGCTCCCAGTCAGCTACATTTCCTGTAAACTCCTGGCTCTCTTCGCACTCTTTGCGGAAATGTCGGAAACAAAATGAAAGGAGCACCTTACTCCCTCCTCACCTAACTCCCTCGGTCACCAAACTCTCACTATCGCACTCAAAAAGCACCAAATTCAGCACTCCCTCGGTCACCAAACTCTCACTATCGCACTCAAAAAGCACCAAATTCAGCACTCCCTCGGTCACCAAACTCTCACTATCGCACTCAAAAAGCACCAAATTCAGCACTCCCTCGGTCACCAAACTCTCACTATCGCACTCAAAAAGCACCAAATTCAGCACTCCCTCGGTCACCAAACTCTCACTATCGCACTCAAAAAGCACCAAATTCAGCACTCCCTCGGTCACCAAATTCTCACTATCGCACTCAAAAAGCACCAAATTCAGCACTCCCTCGGTCACCAAACTCTCACTATCGCACTCAAAAAGCACCAAATTCAGCACTCCCTCGGTCACCAAACTCTCACTATCGCACTCAAAAAGCACCAAATTCAGCACTCCCTCGGTCACCAAACTCTCACTATCGCACTCAAAAAGCACCAAATTCAGCACTCCCTCGGTCACCAAACTCTCACTATCGCACTCAAAAAGCACCAAATTCAGCACTCAGTGCAAACAAAGTCTGCACTGTGGGGGATCACTCTTATACTGTGAATCTAGCCTCTGAAAAACTGGCCTAATCCAATTAACTAATTAACAAGCTCCAGCTGCAAGTGCCTAGAAGTAGAAGCCTGTTTAAAGCTGATTGAAAATTCACCTTCTTCGAAACCAAACAGCAACTTTTAAGTTAATTAACTAAATAAAAGAAAGACTAAACTTTAGATAAAAATGAAGCCTTATACTCCCTCGGTCACCAAACTCTCACTATCGCACTCAAAAAGCACCAAATTCAGCACTCAGTTTACCATAAAATAAATCCAGTGTGTATATGTAGATATTATTTAAAGCTGGAGCGAGTATTTTTTGATACAAGATACTTATGGATTTACTAACTATCTGTTAAATAGCTTCTTTTAACATCAACTCTATAACACACAAATAATGATCAGTTTCATAAAGGGATGGGCCATATTTTTTAATGGCCATATAGGTGGTACCAGAGGCAGCCAGGCCCACAATTTCCTTCCACTAACAGGTATGTCAATTCTGCCTCAGGGCCATTTTTAAAAATGCTCGTTTAGGATCAGTCACTGCAAATCACCTGAATGTGGCAAATAGCCAATTAAGTCCCTTAATTAGCTTATTCAGGCCAGTGTGCTGTCAGGAATGTCCCAGTTGACAGTCTATTTAGGCCAAATACCAACTGATGAATGTACACAGGCTTCTGAAGGCATAATAGAGGTTGAACCCCCAATCTTTTATCTTATCACGCACCTTCCCTCTGGGTACACAAGTGAAAGATGACCAAAGCTGTGGCCACTGGCCAATCTGTGATGAGGCTTCCTCTCCACAATGACAGCCTCAAAATATTGTGGAACCAGTGCCAATAATTTTTCATTCACTGAATTCAACAGGGACTTTTACAATGCATTATAAAACACAACTAAGACAGTTTACTCTCCCATGCAGGTCATAGAGCATCATTGGACAATATTTGACACTCAACACACTCATAAGGAGCGACTAGGACGGGTGATCACAAGCTTCACAAAGAGACATGCTTTAAGAAATGCATTAAAAAAATTATCACGCATTTGTCGAATTTCATTGTAGTTTTTTGATTGTATGTAATATTTTTGAACTAAAACATTAACCTGACTTTCCCTTTCGTGATGCTGTCTGACCTGCTGTGTATTTCCAGTGTTTTCAGCTTATATTTGGATTATTGATTTTATATTACGGTCATATATTGAAGTGGGGCAATTGAAATCATTCAATATTGAATCTCATATTAAGACATACATTTACATTTACACCTTTAAAAATAGGGGAATGTAGTTTGAATAATAATAGTTTTAAAGTCAGGTATGAGAGCCTTTCAGACATGAAAGGTGCTATGAGGCAGCAGTGCTAACCACTGTGCCACCCACTTTGCGTATTTAGATTATTAATTGGAACTAATGAACAAAGACTTGCAAAACAAATTAAGCATGGCATTAACACGTTTAAAAGTATAATAATCCAGTAATCTTAACAGTTATGTTTGAACAATTGTAAACGAGCTAGCTAGCCAAAATAATGCATTAAGGCAATTGTAAAGCAGACAGGAAGTTATCCCTGCTGTGAATCAGTAAGGCCACACTAAAGAGATAAGAGGACATCTGTGTAAGCTCTGTAACTTCACAGCGGGATTCTCCGGCTCCCCCCGTCGGTACGGAGAATCCCCGGGGGGCGGTGCGAATCCCGCCCCGCCACCCCGACATCGGCTGCCGTATTCTCCGGTGCCGGTTTTCGGGCGGGGGTGGGGTCCACGCCACACCGGTTGGGGCCGTTGGCAGCGGCCCCCCGGCAGTTCTCTAGGCTCCGATGAGTCAGCCAGCCGTCCGTTTTTGGCCAGTCCCGCCAGAGTGGATTAGACATGGTCCCACACGGCGGGACCTGGCAGGTAAGTCGGCTGGTGCGGTCCTCGGGGGGGGGCGCGGGGGGATCCGTGTCCTGGCCTGCGATCGGGGCCCACCCCTTCCTTCCGCACCGGCCCTTGTAGGGCTCCGCCATGGCCGGCGCGGAGAAGACAATTCTGCGCATGCGCCAGAATACATCGGCCGGTCTGCACATGCACGGAACCACGGCGGCGGTTCCGCGCATGCGCGAGATCATGCCAGCCCTTCGGCGCATGCGCTAACTCGCGCAGTCTCTTCAGCGCCGGCTGGCACGCGCCAACCCCTCCGGCGTCCACCTAGCCCCCGGAAGTACAGAGAATCGCACTTTCGGGGGCTGTTGATGCCGGAGTGTTTCCCGCCGGTTTTCCCGCCGGCGTGGGGACTTAGTCCCCGGACAGGAGAATCCCGCCCATTATTTATTTATTTATTCAAATTTAGAGTACCCAATTACCCAATTCATTTTTTCCAATTAAGGGGCAATTTAGCGTGGCCAATTCACCCACCCTGCACATCTTTGGGTTGCGAAACCCACGCAAACACGGGGAGAATGTGCAAACTCCACACGGACAGTGACCCAGAGCAGTGATCGAACCTGGGACCTCAGCGCCATGAGGCAGCAATGTGTAACTTCTTTATTGATGTGTGTGTGAGACCTCCCGTTTTTCCATAAGCAAAAGATATAACTATGTTATACTGCCTTTATATCAGGCAGACATTCTGGACGAGCAGGGCTGTGTCTCTCAAGTATGCTTCTGAATCAAGTCTCAGTTACTGCAACTTACAGACTGGAGTGGTTTCAGTCTTTTAACACAACCTATATGTAATAATGAAAACAATCATAGAATCAGAGCAGAAGGAGATCATCAAGTCTGCACTAACCCTCTGAAACAGAACGCAATCTAGGCCCAATCCCCTGCCAATCCTCATAACCCCACCTAACCTTTGGACACTAAGGGGCAATTTAGCATGGCCAATCCACCTAACCTGTACATCATTGGACTGTGGTTGGAATCCGGAGCACTCGAAGGAAACCCATGCAGAGAACAAGCAAATTCCACACAGTCACCCAAGGTCAGAATCTAACCCGGGTACCTGCCACTGAAGAGACAGTATTAGTCAGTGTACCACCACGCTGCCTGCTTTAGGTATTCAGAATATTAATTGGAACTCATGAACTCATGAGCATGCAGTTAACAGGTTTAAAAAGGTATAAAAAGAGTTATGTTTGGACAATTGTAAAACTAGCTAATATCTTGTGGTATGAATGTAATACACAATGAAAATGGAAGAGATTTGTTTTAGTCGAAAGAGAAAATGCTGGAAAATCTCAGCAAGTCCGGCAGCATCTATAGGGAGAGAAAAGAGCTAACGTTTCGAGTCCGATGACTCTTTGTCAAAGCTTTGACAAAGAGTCATCGGACTCGAAACATTATCTCTTTTCTCGCCCTACAGATGCTGCCAGACTTGCTGAGATTTTCCAGCATTGTCTCTTTCGTTTCAGATTCCAGCATCCGCAGTAATTTGCTTTTATCCAGTGATTTGTTTTAGTGATGGCCTTCCTACTTCATCAGACTCTATAGTGGCAGGTGATCACAAACCCAGTTCAGAGAACATCATTCAAAACACCAACACTGATTCATTTGTATTCTTCGAGGTAACAACACAATTTGCTTGAACAACCTGGTCTGACATGGAGTGTGTTTATGAATAATTATTGATTATATCTATGGTTTGGTGCCGATGTTGTATCAATTATTAATACAGACTCTACAGTAAATCTTTAAAATATCAATGTCTTTCTGCTTATTACATGATAGGCAAATACTTTACCATAAATCTGTATCCGTGTTCCTTGTCCTCTTCTTTCTATTGGCGGGTTGGTAAGTGGCATCTTCGCCACACAGATATAATTTGAATCAGACTGATCAAAAGAAACATTTTCAATTTTCAGTGAAGCAACACAGTGGCTCAAACCACCCAGAGTAACGTCAGGAATACAGGTCTGTTTGTTCACTTCATAGGAATAGTTGGATCCCCAAGTGTTCCTGTACCAGTTTGTATGGATCCAGTTAACATGAGTCCCATTATAAATGAATGTACAGTTTATTGTGACTGACTCTCCTCTCAGCACACTGACCAGGTGCAGCTGACTCACTTCCCCGATGTTTTGGACACCTGATGGAATAAAAAAGCTCTGTCATCATTTTGAGATCAGTTGGTCATTTTTTTCAACAGAAATTGGAAATATTAAAAACTCAATTTAAACAACTTTCTAATTGGATCTAATGTAAAAAAAAACTTCTCAAACTTAATTCTAAACTATGCAACAGTTTGTGACCTGGTATTCTGCAGCAATTTAGGCATTTATTTTGTAAAATCAAACGGATGTCACCATAATAACCTAGAGATCTCAGTGTGAATGAGCGCGGTGCAATGAATGAGCCCCTTTTTACTGAAGATCGACCCAATTTTAAATAATCCCACCCGAATCACAGCGAGGATTGGCGATCAATACGTCAACTCAACCGAAATAGAAAAGATACAAGCCACACTCTCTCTGCAACTCGACACTGTGAAAAATGCTGAAATCGTCTAAAAAGGGCATCAAATGTCTCAAAGACTCTCAACCCAGCACCCGGGCAACTCTCCTGCACACAGTGTCTTACCTTGAGCCCCTGTTTGTAAAATCAAAAGCAGCTTCAGTAAGAGTTGCATCTTTCAGTGTTTCTGAAACGTTCCCAAAGCTGTTTAAACTCTTTAGACTCGGGAGCGGTTGTGTGTGTTTCAGACATCAATGCGGACGCTCCGCCCGGCAATTAACCTGCATTTCACCCCGTAACCGGCAGAAACTGAAATGCCATGGGTTTCTGCTACCGTAAGGAAGGAAGTTACGTGGGAAGCGAAGAAAGAAGGGTTTGGCAACGGTTCTGTCAGAGCCTTACGTCGGCAGCGACCTTTGTGAAGGAAAATTAACGAATCCCGCCATCACCTTTTTGTTCCACAGCAGCAGATCCAGGGCACTGAACGCTGTTTGCTACTTCAATGCCGCGTTAACACTCACAGAACATAGAACAGACAGTGCAGAAGGAGGCCATTCGGCCCATCGAGTCTGCACCGACCCACTTAAGCCCTCACTTCCACCTTATCCCAATAACCCCTCAACCTTTTTTCTTTGGACAGTAAGGGTAATTTAGCATGGCCAATCCACCTAACCTGCATGTCTTTGGACTGCGGGAGGAAACCGGAGCACCCGGAGGAAACCCACGCAGACATGGGGAGAACATGCAGACTCCGCACAGACAGTAACCCAGCGGGGAATCGAACCTGGGACCCTGGCGCTGTGAAGCCACATTGCTAGCCACTTGTGCTACCGTGCTGCCCATTGGAATACAGTGGGCCTCTTACAAGTTTACATTGATTTAGATTACTATTCACCGCATGAATTCAATTGTTATTTTCTACCTGCAAATGCTTTTGCAAAACAATCCTTCACTTATTCGAACTGTATCTGTTAAGCTGATCAGAAGAATGTTTTCCCCTAAAATTACAAATAGCTGACAATACCTCCCATCTCATCCTATGGGCAGCACGGTAGCACAGTGGTTAACACAGTTGCTTCACAGCTCCAGGGTCCCAGGATCAATTCCCGGCTTGGGTCACTGTCTGTGTGGAGTTTGCACGTTTTCCCTGTGTTTGCTTGGGTTTCCTCCAGGTGCTCCAGTTTCCTTCCCCGGTCCAAAGATGTGCGGGTTAAGTGGGTTGACCATGATAAATTGCCCTTAGTATCCAAAAAAAAAGAGGTTAGGTGGGGTTACTGGGTTACGGCTGTATGGTGGAGGCATGGGCTTAAGTGGGGTGCTCTTTCCAAGGGCTGGTGCAGACTTGATGGGCGAATGGCCTCCTTCTGCACTGTAAATTCTATGTACGAAGTCTTACAACACCAGGTTAAAGTCCAACAGGTTTGTTTCGATGTCACTAGCTTTCGGAGCGCTGCTCCTTCCTCAGGTGAATCATTCACCTGAGGAAGGAGCAGCGCTCCGAAAGCTAGTGACATCGAAACAAACCTGTTGGACTTTAACCTGGTGTTGTAAGACTTCGTACTGTGCTCACCCCAGTCCAACGCCGGCATCTCCACATCATGTAAATTCTATGATTATATACCCAAGCACTGCATTAACCCTGCAGGTATCTATCTCAGGCCGGTACCTGGTGTGATGGACAGCCTACAGTTGGGATTTTCATCACCTTTGAGTATCCCTTGAGTTCTTATAAGGCATATTTATGCTTAGAACCCCACTCTGTGGTGGTTCATTTTGAATCTTGTAAGATGAGGCTGGAATCATTGATTTCCTCATCACATTAAGAAGACCCCATTCAAAGTTTTTGCACTGTATGGTGGATTTGTATGGTGGTTTATGTTAGCTCTTCACCGCACAGTTTGTGTGAAATCAAAATGAGATGTCTTTCTGGTTGGATTTTCACACTCCCATTCGTTCATGCACGCTGGGGTCAGTTTGTGAGTTGCACCCCTTGCATTGTCACATTGACATCAATGCACGTCTGAAACTGATTTGTAATGGCACATCACAATATAGCTGCAGTCTAGTGTCACTGTAGCCACTGTTCCTGTTTCAACTACCAGTGCTCCACCTTGTGTATGACTGTAACATAGCATTGGTAGGTTTCTGATGAATTGATGGGACTCACATTGCAATATTCCTGGTGCTAAATTAGCCCATCTGTGCTCATCTGTGTTCAACCTTGCATAAAGGCCTTGTAGACATGTGCTCTGGCAAAGAGACTGGCATTGTAGACAACTGTTCACATTAATTGTTACAGGAGAGAAACACATTCCTATTTGAAATACTCTTCTCTTGCTAAATTTGAATCATTCTTGCATTGTTTCTCCCACTTTTCTCTCTCCATAGATCTAAAAAATCCCTACAGTGCATAAAGAGGCCAGTCAGCCGATTGAGTCTGCACTGACCCTCCGATAAACACTCTGGGCCCACTACGCTCTCCCCGTAACCCCATGCATTGATCATGGCCAATCCACCTAACCTGCACATGCTTGGATTGTGGGAGGAAACCGAAGCACCCGTAGGAAACCCAGGCAGACACAGTCACCCAAGGACGGAATCGAACTCGGGTCGCTTTGTGGTAGTAGGCTAACCATTGTGCCACCTTTTCCTTCTGTGTCTCTTTGCCAGAGTACATGTCTACAAGACCCTTCATCAAGATTGAGCACAATGAGTACCGATGGGCTAATTTAACAGCAGGAACATTGCAAAGTGAGTCCCATCAATGTATCAGAAACCTAACAATGTTTTGCGGAAATGGAGCACTGGTAGTTAAGACAGCACAGGGTTCATGAGGTAATATATTGTCAAGATTTGTGGATTGGTTAATAGATAGAAAGCAGAGAGTAAGAATAAGTGGACCATTTTTGGGATGGCAACAAGTCGTTCCCAAGGTTCAGTGCATTGGACTCAGCTATTTACAATATTTAACAATGATTCAGATGGGAGGACTGAACGTAACACATAAATGTTTATTTGTAATACAAAGCTAGGTGGGAAAGTAAGGTGGCAAGAAGGCTTCAAGACACCGGTGGGAAACCTGCAGCCTGGGGACACATGCAGCCCACCTGGGTTCTGTGTGCAGCCCATGAGATATTCGGTTGACCACTGCCAGGTTGCCAGATTCTGCTTGTTTCCACCCATTTCGGTTTTTTTTTACGGGAAAGGCAAGAGTGGTTCAAACATAGAACAAGGACACATGAATTGAGGCGCGTGCTGATTGCTCACAATATTGACTGTCAGCCGTGCCCTCCCTCTGTGCCCAATCAAAGGATAAATATTTATTTTGTTTTTACCATTTGAAGTTGATGACAATCTATTAAGATATGAATGATTCAGCATTTTCCAAACCTCGTTATGAAATTTTCTGTGCATATTAAATGTTTTCAATCTTATTTGTGGGATCATGGTGAACATGCCTGACTTCAATCTTGCAGCCCACTGAGATGAAGGAGGGACACTCCTTCCGCACCAGAAGGAATAAAAAATGTGAATACTGCTCTGAGCCTACCTTGTATACTTTAAAATGGAGCATCAGTAAAACGTGGAAATAAGGGGCAAAATTCTCCATTTGGGTGGGTGTTGATGCTGGGACTGAATTGTGTGTGGTTTGCATTCCCGTTGGTGAGCGCTATTTCCAGAGCAATTCAGACATGCTAATGGGCCAGTACTCTGTCCGCGTGAATCTAGAGAAATCCTCATTTTCGCTGGTGTCGGATTCGCTGGGGCCAGAATGGATGGTGGCAAGCTTGACAAGCTGGAACACTCCACTCCCCACACACTCTCATTCCAGCCAAGAAGATGGCTCCACAAAGAGCAGCACCACACTTCACAGACGTGGAGCTGGAGAGAAAGGTGAATGTCATGGAGGAGAGGCGGGATACCTTCTTCCCCAGGGTGGGCAGGAGGCTGTTGGCCACAGTCATTAAAGAGGCCTGGGTGGAGTGGCCGAGGTGCCAGTACAGAGAGCCTCACCAGGCAGGCTGCATGCAGTGCCGGAAGAAGATGAATGACCTCCTTAGGACAGCTCAGGTTAGTTCCCATCTCTGTTACCCTGGCATCACTCCTGTTCCTCACCCCTCACATCAAACCCCCACTCCAAAGAGGTCAATAAAAACCCACCTGCCTGCATCTCCCTCACACCCCACCTTGCGCCAACATCTGCATTATCCTCTCTGGCCAGGTGCATTATCAGGGAGGTGCAGGAGAGGGCTATTTCTGAGGCGGAGGTCAGCATGCGACCACCAATGAGCCCCTAATGCAAAATGATGTCCCTATAACAAGTGAGTCATCCCTCTCCGCTAGACCATTCCTTCACAAGTTCTCACCGTGTGTCTTGTCCCTTGCCTTGCAGGATCACCAACAGACCAGACGGCCCGTCTGGGGTACCTTGCCTCCAGCCACAACACCAGCACACCATGGGGGACCAGTCCAGGGGTGACGCCAACTTCTTGACATTGCATTTACCTGCACCCGCCACCATCACAGTGAATATCACCTCGGTGGGGCATTTTAGTGAAGATGCTCCTGGGCCACCATCTGGTGCGCACATCATACATGCTGCAGCACATCAGGTGGAGGCAAGGACTCCAGAGGCACCGAGCAGTCAGAGGGCTGCCCGATCCCAGGAACCAACTGTAGCCCAGACAGGTGTCGCGCCTCTGGAAGGTAGGATCCCCTCGCTGGTGGAGATGCAGACGCAGAGCCAGGATCTACAGGAGTGGGTGTCCGCAATTTTCCAGCACCTGCAGGCAGAGTTGGAGGAGTCCAACCACCGTTGGGTGCAGGAGATATTGCCGACAATGTCCAACACTAAACGGGTGGCATCCGCGGTGGAAACCTTGGCTCAAAAAGTCACAGCCATGGGACAAGGCGTCCAAGGCTTGGGCACACTGTGCAGTTGATTACTGAGGCTTAGGACAGGGGAGCACAGCCACAGGCAGATAATAACTGGGACCAAATGGATATTGCTACAATGCTCCAGAGCTTGGCCCAGTCACAAGTTTCATGGTTGAGGGAGTAGAGAGCTCTGGCCAGGTGCTGACTGACCAGGGCCAGTCATAGAGGGACATGACCGAGGTGTAGAGGGATATGACTGAGGTGCAGAGGGACATGACTCACTCGCTGATGGACATGGCCCAGTCTCTGTGCTTGATGGTTGAGGGCATCGAGACCCCAGTTGAGACGAGAGATGGCCGCCAGGACTAGCAGCACCGGCCTCCAGAGCACTCCTGCCTCACTTCCATCCCAGGCAGTAACCCGACGGCCATTGAGCACCCCGAGGGAGGAGCAAGTGATGGGGACCATAGAGGAGGTGCTGGAAAACCTCAGCATTTGCGACGCACCCCACCTGACTGGTGCATCTGATGGGCAGCGGGCAGAATAGGGTGGCACCTCATCACCTTTGGCACCCAAAAGTCAGCTGGGTCCATCCAGAGGACAACCGCCAAAGGCATCTCTAATCAGAGGGTGAGATACGCAGCAGGCCGTCTCCGCTGTGCTGTCTGGGGTCACATCTAGAAGAGCAGTAAACTATGTAAAATAAGGAAGTTAGACACCAGTTACATTGGCATGGGTGCAGCACATAGGATTGAGGTGGGCGCCAGAGTACAACAATTATATATAGACACGATTAAACACCTTTTCACCAACATTCCAACCTACCTTAATCCTCTGTCTGAAGAGTGTGAGGATTGGAGTAGAAGTTGGGGAGGTGTGGGAGTTTGGTGTTGTTGGGTGTGAGTGTTGGAGAATGGAACAGGATGGGTCCCCAGGACAACTGAACGTTCCATCTGGGGTCACACTCCAAGGCGGAGGGAATGGGGCCAGAAGTGTGAGGCTACCTTGTAGGGCAGCTTGCCCTGTGAGTATCACATCACCGCTCGCCATCTCCGTAATGACCCCTTCCCCAACCACCCCAGAGAATATATGATCCCATGAGACGGAATGGCTATTACACATGCAGTGATCACCTTGGAGGATAGCGGCAGATGATACTGAAGGCAGGAATCCGACTTTGTCAAATGTTGAGGAACACCAGAGCTCATCTCACAGTGAACAATCATCAGCCTCTGTCTCATGGACAAGATCTGCTGATCCTGTCCACGCCAACACACTGAAATGTTGCTGGTAGGACCCTCGGAGGGGAGGAGTGGAGCTGGGGTGGGGGGGGGTACGGTGAAGGTAGGAGGGACAGGGAAGGATATGAGCGGCTATGTGGATGGGGCACCACTTGGAAGGGGGTTGGAGGGAGTGGAGGAGAGTATGGAGAGGTGGGACAGAGGCATCGTTATAGCGGTTCACCGCGTCCATCTGGGGCCTCCAGACAGGCGTCATTAGCCAAGACCTCAGCGGGTAACCCTCATCACACAAGAGCCAACTGCTCATCCAAGGGAGCGCCTCGAAGGTGCGGCAAGATTGAAGTTGATAAAATCAGCTGCGCAGGCACATTAGACATCCATCACAGCACGGATGCACCTCTGCATAGATGTCTGCGATATCCCAGACAGGTCCCTACTCGGCCCCCAAAAAGACCCAGAGACATGAAGGTTTAGGATGACCATCACCTTGACGGCAACCAGGACCGGGTATCTGCCTCCCTAACCCCGTGGTGCCGTATCCACCATCATCTGGCACAGGTGGCGCATGGTCTTCCTGGTTAGCCGTAGCCTTTGGTGTCACAGGCGATTCTGCATCTCCTCGAAGGACAGGTGCTGATGGTATACACGTGGCCTGATGCGGCACCTCTTTTGCACCTCCTTCCCAGCCTGTTGGACCTGACACTGGACCCTCACAGTTCACGTTTGCGGCATCATAAGGTGAGGAATTTAGCCCAAGAATACAGGACTGAACTGCTTTTTTCTTCTGGGTTATGAGCCTATGTTGCCCATCAAACCAGCTAAGGGATATGACCTTTCGTTCCAGATCTTTCACCCAAGTGAACCAGCCTCTCGCTATAAATACTTGAAAATAATTTCATATGTTTCAATAAGATCACTTTCTAAATTCAGTGTAAAAATATCAGTGAAGTATTTGAGCATTTAATGTGGGGAAACATGAGTCAGAAGAGGCACCGGTGAGCAGGTGAATAGTTGATTGGAAGTTCAAACGTTCTGGGCAATTCTCACAGAGTCGCGGCGTTAGAACTTCCAAGGGGTCCCATAGCGCAACGTCTGGGTTGCGACTGGTTTCCGACTATCCGGCAACTCGAAGCTCTGGGCCAGGATATTATTTTTTCAATCTTCTTCTTTGACGGTCACTCGCTGATGAGTATGATTGCCCACCTAAGAGACTCCATGTTACTGGTCATGGTTTCTGTGGGTTTTTTGCAGGGCTGATGAGCCCGCCCCTAGAGCCGCATCTTCGACCGTGCACTTGGCAGGCGTTTTTTAATTATTTTTTAAAGTATGAGATGGGTAAATATTGGTATTCAGGGACTTGGGGGTTTTGCACATGAAATGCAGAAAGTCAACAGGCCAGTGCAGCATGCAATTCACAAAGAAACTGGTATTTCAATCCTCTATCCATGCTAATATACTGCCCCATCACCATGGATTCTTATCTTAATAAGTAGCCTTTTGAGCGGTACCTGATCAAAAGCTTTTTGGAAATCCAAGTGTATTACATTTACTGGTTTCCCTTCATCTACCCTGCTCGTTACCACCTCAACGAATTCTAATAAATTGGTCAAGCATGAGTTCCCCTTCATCAAGCGACGCTGGCCCTGCTTGATTATATAATGCATATCTAAATGCTTTGCTATTACACCCTTTATGATAGACTCTAACATTTGCGCAGTGACAGAAGTTAAGCTAATTGGCATAAAGTTACTTCTTCTTTGTCTCCCTCCTTTTTTGAATACAAGTATTACATTGGCAGTTTTACAAACCTCTGGGACTTTTTTAAATGATTCTTGGAAGATTACTACCAGCTCATCCACTATCTCTGTAGCTATTTCCTTTAACATCCTGTGATGCAACCCATCAGGTCCAAAGGATTTATCGGCCTGGAGCCCATTAGTTTCCTGAGTACTTTTTCTCGAGTGATTATTATTGTATTTATTTCCTCTTTCCTTGATTATTTATTTTTGGAATGTTATTAGTGTCTTCCACTGTGAAAAATGATGTAGAGAATTTGTTTAACTCCTCTGCCATTTCCTGGTTTCCCATTATTATTTCCACAGTCTTTAAGGGACCTATGTTCACTTTAGCTTCTCTTTTCTTTGTTATATATTTAAATAAACTCTTGCTATCCATTTTATATTACTTACATCTTCTCCCTCTCTGGTTTTTTTTGGTCATCTTTTGTTGGTTTTAAAACTTTACCAATCCTCTGGTTTACCACTAATCTTTGCCAGATTATATGCTTTTCCTTTCAGTTTAATGTTATCCTTCACTTCCTTGGTTAACCATGGTTAATTTATCTCCTTCCTAGAATCCTTCTTCCTCACTGGAATATATTTTTGTTGCAAGTCATGAAATATTTTTAGAAATATCAGCCATTGCTGATCAACCGTCTTTCCTGTTAAACGCCTTTCCCAGTCCATTCCAGCCAACTCTGCCTTCATTCCTTTATAATTACCCTTATTTAAGTATGGAAAGCTTGTTTCTCGTCCAAGTTTCTCACTCTCAAATTGAATGCTAAATTCTACCATGTTATGGTCACTGCTTCCTAGGGGATCTTTTACTCTGAGATTGTTCATTAAACCTGCCTCATTACACATTACCAAATCCAAAATAGCCAGATCGCTGGTTTGATCCACAACACATTGTTCCAGGAAACTATCTCGAAAACACTCTATAAATTCTTCCTGATGGCTACCTCTGCCAGTTTGATTTTCCCAATCTACATGAAGATTAAAGTCACCTTTGATAAGTACTGCCATTATTTATATGCCATTATTATCTTATGATTTAATCACCATTCAACAGTATAGCTACTATTTGGGGGCCTTTCGACTACCCCCACCACTGTCTTCTTCCCATTGATAATTCTTGCCTCCACCCATATGGATTCGACATCTTCTGATCCAAGATCATTTCTTGCATTGTACGTATTCCATCTCGTATTGACAAAGCTAGCCCACCACATATTCTTGCCTACCAGTCTTTACGAAAAATCACATACCCCTGAATGTGTAGTCACCAGTTTTGATCTCCCTGTAACCACATCTCTGTAATGACAATAATATCACACCCATTAACCTTAATTTGTGCCGTTAATTCATTTATTTTGTGCGAAATACTACGTGCATTTAAGTAGGAACCTTAAATTTTGCCTTGATACCATTTCTTTCTCTTTTTGAGACCACTTGTTGCTTTTTTTATGTTTGTACACTCTGTCCCTACCTGTCACACTCTGGACATCATTATCTAAATAATTGCCTTGTAATGCTGTGTTATCCTTTTCTTTCTAAGCCTACATATCCCTCTTCAGAATCGGCCTCCCCTTGATTTTGTTTAAAATCCTCTCTACTTCCCTAGTTATGCAGTTTGCAAGAACACTGCTCCTAGCACAGTTCCGATGTAAGCCATCCTAAAGATACAGCCCCCACTTTCCCCAGTATGATGCCAGTGCCCCACGAACCGAAACCCACTTCTCCCACACCAGTGTTTGAGCCACATATTCATCTCTCTAATTTCATGTACCTATGCCAATTTGCACGCAGGAAATAATCAGGTAATAGGCCAGAGAGTCCAAAGATGTGCAGGTTGGTGGATTGCCCATGCTAAATTGCCCCTTAGTGTCCAAAAGATGTCCAGGTTAGGTGGGGTTACAGAGATAGTGTGAGGAGTGGGCCTCGGTAGGATACTCTTTTGGAGAGTCGGTGCAGACTCGATGGGCCAAATGGCCTCCTGTGCACTGTAGGGATTCTATCGATTCCTCTACGGGTTGTAACCGTGGACGTTCTGTAGTTATGTTATGAAGAGGACATAAGGAGGCTGCAGATAGATATAGATAGGTTCAGTGAGTGGGCAAAAATCTGGTAGATGGAGTACAGTGAGGGAAAAATGTGAAGTTGTTCATTTTGGCAGGAAAAATAAGGGAAGCAGAGTATTAAACAGAGAATGGCTGCAGAATTCTGAAGTACAGAGGGATCTCGGTGCTTTTGTGCATGAAGCACAAAAACATAATCAGGTACAGCAGGTAACTAAGAAGGCTAATGGAATGCCATCTGTCATTATGACGGGAATTGAACAGAAATGTCAGGATTTTATGCTTCAATGATACGCAGCTTTGTTGAGACCACATCTCAAATATTGTGTGAAGCTTTGCTCTCCTTATTAAAGGAAGGATGTAAATGCATTGGAGGCTATTCGGGGAGGTTTACTGGATTGATACCTGGAATGAGCAGGTTGTCTTATGAGGAAAGGATTTGATTTCACTGGAGTTTAGAAAAATGAGAGGTAACTTGATTTAAGTATATAAGATCCAGGATGGTCTTGACAGGGTGGATGGAATGTTCCCTCTTGTGGGTGAGTCCAGAATGAGGGAGCACTGTTTTAAAATTGAGGGTCACCCTGTCAGGACAGAGATTAGGAGGATTTTGTTCTATCAGGGGGTTGTGCAACTTTGAAACTCTGCCCCAGGTGGTGGGGAGTAAGGGTGGGGGTGGATGGGGTCACTGAATATTTTTAATGTGTAGGTATATTCTTGTTATAGAAAGGAATCAAAAGTAATTAGCGGTAGATTGGAATGTAAAACTTGAAATACAAACAGATCAGCCATGATCTGTCCGAATGGCGGAGCAGGCTCGAGGGACCAAATGACCAACGTTTGCTCCGATTTCATATCATTGGATGCTCGTATAATAGAAAAATGTATAGGGAACAATAACTTATATTGCATTAGAGAGAAGTGAACGTTGATGGGTTGGCAAGTGGATTCTGATTGGTAGAGGCGTTGCCATAGAGCATATACCAGTTAAAAGCCAAACTTTGTTTAAGAGCACTCTCTCCTCATGTGGTATAAATTGTTGTTCCCTTTAAATTTGATATTCTTGCAAATTGTCCCGAAAAGTACAAGATGAAAAGCTTTGATAGTAAGTGGGCTGGATTCTCCGTTCCTGCGTCTAAGTGCTGACGCTAATGGAGGACATGTGGAGTTCCACGACGGAACTATCGGCACAACACCCGCCCCGATTCCACTACCGGTGAGGGGCGAGCAGCGGCGCCGTGTGAAACACCCGCAGAACACGTGAAAACCGTTTGGGGAATCGCCGGGTCCGTGATGCACACACGTAGGGCTGACGAGCGCACAGTTACAGCCCCCCCACACATGCTCTGATCGCGCCCGAAATGATGGTGCTGGCAGAAGCCGCTTGGCCAGCGGCATGACTGTCGGCGAAGTATGGCGATGCTGGACAATGTCCACATGCTCCCTCTCTCTCTCTCTACGCTGCCGCCACGCCAGGCTCTAGACTGTTGAGACCACACGTTGACCGTGCCGTCAGGAACACGACCCATCGGAGGCGGAGCATCAGAGTGTGCCCAATAATGAGATGCGAACATGGTTGCAACTGCGCACGCTGCACATCGCATTGATGCCGATTTGGAGGGGGCGGAGCATCACAACCCGGCATCAAACCGGCACCTGATGCAATTTCGGCGTCACGAGCTATTCGCCGCCTGATCACCGTTCCCTATTTCGCCATCGAGCAACGGAGAATCCCAAACTCATATTTTTGAATTAAAGATGAATAAATGTAGAGATTCACACAAGAGAAAATACATTTCATAAAAGTTTCAGACAGGTACTGAGTTCTGTTTTAATTATTCAGACCAGGCTCTTGGTAAATCCAAAAACCACAATCGCAAAACCGGGATGGAAAACAGAACCAGACAAGAATACTTGACTGACACCATCGAACACAATCTTCATGATCGACAAAACACCTACTAAACACAGGCTCATTTATCTGGGAGCCAATGTCCTGTTGTCACATTTACATTGATTTTTGTTTCTTTAAATATGTGCGTGCAGGTCCCACACTCATATACTTTAATTCTCAATAGATGAAGATATGTAAATTTGTCGATGTGATAGACGCTAAACAGAAAATTGGTTGTTGAGCATGATTATTTTTAAAGAGTTTGCGCCATTCTGAATGGTCAGCTGGATATTTCTGGTGGAAACCATTTACCACAGACCACTGAAAACCATCAGCACCAACAACTAAGTTGGCTTTAGATTCATGGGGCGGGATTCTCTGAACACGGCGTGATGCTGGCGACCGGTGCCAAAAACGGCGCGAATCAGTCCGGCATCGCGTCGCCCCAAACATCGCTATTTCTCTGGCCCGGAATGGGCTAGCAGCGGCGTGACGCTATTCGCGCTGGATCACGTGGTTGACGCCATGCGGCGTCATTCACGCCGCATGGCGTGACGGCTCGACGCGCTGATCCCCACACCCGACCAGAAGACCCGACCGGATGGCCGCCCGCCGTGCAGCCCCGAGGTTACAGTACCGCGACATCGAGGTACTCCTGGACGCAGTGGAGCAGGGTCGCCCCACGCTACAGCCAGCGTCTGTGGAGGGAGGTGGCAGAGGCCGTCAGCGCTGTGGCACTGACACCACGGGCAGGCACCCAGTTCCAGAAGAAGGTGACGACCTCGCCAGGGCAGCCAGGGTGAGCCCCCCCCCCACTCCCTGCCCGATATCCATATCCCCCCTCCCCCATATCCCCTGTCCCCCATATCTCCCATATCCCCCTCCCCATATCCCCCCTCGCCCATATCCCCCACATCCCCCTCCTCCATATTCCCCTCCCCACATCCCCCCCTCCCCATATCCCCCATATCCCCCTACCCATATCCCCCCTCCCCATATCCCCCCTCCCCATATCCCCATATCCCCCCTCCCCCCTCTCCTCCATATACCCCCTCCCCCATATCCCCCCTCCCCTCTCCCCCATATCCCCCTCCCCCATATCCCCCATACCCCCTCCCCATATCCCCTTCCCCAAAATCCCCATATCCCTCTCCTCCATGTCCCCCACACCCCCCTCCCCATATCCCCTCTCCCCCATATCCCCCATATCCCCCTCCCCCACATCCCCCATGTCCCCCTCCCCATATCCCCCCTCCCCCATATCCCCCCTCCCCATATCCCCCTTACCCCATATCCCCATGTCCCCCTCACACCCATATCCCCACTCCCCCATATCCCCCTCCCCCATATCCCCCCTCCCCCATATCCCCTCTCCCCCATTCCCCTATATCCCCCCTCCCCCAAATCCCCCATATCCCCTCTCCCCAAATCCCCCTCCCCATATCCCCATATCCTCCCTCCCCAAATCCCCCTCCCCATATCCCCCTGTCCCCAATATCCCCCCTCCCCCATATCCCCCCTCCCCCATATCCCCCTCCTCAAATCCCCCCTCCCCATATCCCCCCTCCCCATATCCCCTCTCCCCCATGTCCCCCATATTCCCCCGTCCCCCATATCCCCCTTCCCCCATATCCCCCATATCCCCCATATCCCATATCCCCCCATATCCCATATCACCCATATCCCCCCCTCCCCCATATCCACCATATCCCCCAAGTGAATCCAGCCCAAACCCTAACCTCTGCAATACACGCGCAACCGATGGTGTGCATTCATATACCTGTCTAACACTGTTGCCTTTTACCCCTGCCACCCCCTCCTCCCCCACAGGAGAAGCACACACACAACAATAGGGAGCATGTGAGGACTGGAGGAGGCCCAGCTGATGAGAGGCCACTCACCGAACATGAGGAAAGGGCCCTGGAACTGGCTGGCGGACCTGATGCAGGTTGCCGATGCAGATGTCGGGGGCCCACCAGCAAGTGAGTCACCGACAGCCTGTCCCCATATCCTCCCTCCCCCATATCCCCCCTCCCCATATCCCCCATATCCCCCCTCCCCCATATCCCCCTCCACCATATCACCTGATCACCGCCTGCGTGTCTAACCATGCATGCTTCATTGTGTATCGCAGGAGCAAATGTCGAGGCACCCATCCCCGCAGATGCAGACCGCCTGGAGGATGCCCCTCGGAGACCACGGGAGACGGAGAGACCCGGACCCTCTGGCATGTGACGCCCGCAGGATGCCCCTCGGAGACCACGGGAGATGGAGAGACCCGGACCCTCTGGCACGCGACGCCCGCAGGATGCCCCACGGACACCATGGGAGACGGAGAGACCTGGAGCAACAGGGAGACGACGCCCCCGTCTCATGCGGGTGCGGCGACGCAGGCGTGCGCCACCCAGCGACGAGGGGGGCAGCCACAGACCCCCATTGCAGCCGAGCCACAAAACCACAATCCAGGACACCCCTACCCAGGACACCCCGACCCAGGACACCCCTACCCAGGAAACTGAAATACAGGACAGTGACACAGAGTGGATGGGTGGAGAAGAACCGCCACCCCAAAGTACCATGGACTCAGACTCGGACGATGCGCACGACACAATGCCACTGCTGTCTCCAACACCCTCCACCATTGCAGAGACTCTCACCTCGGTTGGGCACTTTAGTGATGAGGCGTCTGGTACACTCACTGGTGCGCACAACACAGCTGTCCCGGTACAGGAGGTGGAGGGAGGAGCAGCAGAGGGGCCGGGCAGTCAGAGGGCAGCCCGGCGCAAGCGAACATCTGCCGCCCAGATGGATCCCGGGTTCCTGGAGTTACCGCACCCACCCATAGCTCCGATGCAACCACCGAACCTGGGACGAGCGAAGAGGGTGACGGCCGGCTTGCGGCAGCTGCAGTCGCAGGTGGAGGAGTCCACCCGCGTCCAGGAGCTGGGAGTGGTGCCGGTCATGCGTGCCACCCAGGCCGACACCGCACGGGTGGCGTCCGCGGTGGAGGCAATGGGTGCGACGGTGTCAGACATGGGGAGCGGTTTGCGAGGCCTGGGGCTTTCCGTGCAGGCGGCGTCTGTGGGCCAGGACATGGCTGCCCTCTCACAGGAGGCCATGAGCCTGTGCCAGCGGCAGATGGCAGAGGCGCTCAATGCCATGGCCCAGTCTCAGCAGGCAATGGCCCAATCCCTGCAGGCCATCGCTGAGGGCATCGGCGCCATTGCCCATGCGCTAGCCGACGTTGCACAGTCACAGACAGGGATGGCCAACTCCCTGAGCTCCATGGCTGCAAACCTGCAGACCCTTGTCGATGCCACACAGGCCTCCAGGACTGGCAGCGCCAGGTGTTGGAGGGGCGTCGAATGGCCAGTCCGTTCGCATCCCCCACCCATGTAGAGGCCCGGGGGCCATCGGGCATCCCGAGGGAGGAGGAGGTGCTGCGGCCCGTCCCGGGTCCCCCTGTAGGGGAGGTCCCGGAACACCTCAACACCTCGGGCTCCCCCCCTTCCGTTCCAGGTGCAACGGGTGGGCAACGGGCAGGACAGGCTGGCAGCTCGCCATCGCAGTCGCCCGGACCGCAGCCTGGCCCATCTAGGCCAGGGCGCCCCAGGAAACGGCCGCCAAAGGGATCCCGAGTCAGAGGGCAGGAATCACAGGAGTCCACCTCCAGTTCTGCTGTACCGTCTGGGGAACCACCTAGGCGTAGTCAAAGCGCCCGTAAGGCCAAACAGTTAGACACTGAGTAAGTTGGCAGGGGTGCAGGGCACAGATGCGTTTTAGGGGCTAGGGCACGTGCATGCACTGCTTTTGTTAACAAAGTCAATGTTACACCTCCACAAGCTGCCTTTGTGCTCTGTCCAAAGCGTGCGGGGGTGTCATGTACGTTGAACGCAAGTGTGTGTGTGAGGGGTGGTCTTACCTCGGCCCCAGGTGAGTCTGCCCCCTTCCCCCTGGGCCGCCCTCACCATCCCTCCAGGCAGAGGATGGGACTGTGCGTTGCAGTGTCACAGCCGCATGCACGGATGGTCCGGGTGGATGGTGGTACTGTGGCCATGGGTCAGACATCGTCCAACGATGTAGAGGCAGGAGCTCATCGGAGGCGGGTTGTCATCATCCTCCATGGCCTGCGATAGACACGCTTCCACCGGCGTGAGAGCCCGGCCGTTGTGCCGCAGGTTGATCTGCAATGGGGGGGTGGTGTGCATGCGGGTGGGGTGGGTGGGGTTGGGGAGGGGGGTGAGGGTGGTCGGCTGTTGCCATGGTGTGCGGTCTGTGGCCATACTAGCCCATTCCCACGCCCCACTAGTCAGTGAAGTGGGCGTCTATCAGCCTGTCCCGTGCCCGCTGGACCCGCCGGTAACGGTGGACAGCCACCCGCCCGTCTGACCTGACCATTGTCCCCATCCCCCTCATCTGGGGAGGACTGCGCCTCTTCCTGCTGCTCCTCCACTCCGCCATCCTCTGCCTGCGGCACATCGCCCCTCTGCTGGGCTATGTTGTGCAGGACACAGTACACTACAATGATGCGGCCGACCCTATCTGACCGATACTGGAGGGTGACCCCTGAGAGGTCCAGGCACCTGAAACGCATCTTGAGCACGCCAAAGCACCTCTCTATCACTCCCCTTGTCGCTACATGGGCATCATTGTAGCGGTTCTCCGCGTCATTCCGTGGCCTCTGTAAAGGCGTCATCAGCCACGACCTCAATGGGTAGCCCCTGTCGCCCAGCAACCAGCCCCTCAGCCGGGGATGGCTTCCCTCGTACATGCCGGGGATGTATGGCCGTGACAGCACGTATGAGTCGTGTACACTGCCCGGGTACCGGGCGCAGACGTGCAAGATCATCATGCGGTGATCGCAGACCACCTCTATGTTCATGAAATAGATCCCCTTCCTCTTGGTGAACATGGCCCTGTTATCTGCAGGTGGCCGCACGGCGATGTGCATCCCATCGATTGCGCCCTGGACCATGGGGAACCCGGCCACGGCAGAGAAGCCCACGGCCCAGGCATCTTCGCTGGCCCGGTCCACAGGGAAGCGGATGTAGTGGCCCGCAATGGCATATAGGGCGTCAGTCACTGCCCGGATGCACCGGTGCACCGATGGCTGTGAGATGCCGGACAGGTCCCCACCTGGCGTCTGGAATGACCCCATGGCATAAAAGTTCAGGGCCACCGTAACCTTGACGGACAGGGAGAAAGGGTGTCCCCCGCCAGTGCCATGCGGTGCCAGGTGTGCCAGCAGGTGGCAGATGTGTGCCACGGTTACCTGGCTCATCCGGAGTCTCCTCCTGCATTCCCAGTCTGTGAGGTCCTGGTACGACAGCTGGGGCCGGTACACAAGGGGCCTCCTCGGGTGCCTCCGTTGCCGTGGCGCCGCGACGTCCTCCTCACCCTCCTCGCCGTGACGGGCGGGTGTCCCTCCAGCCTGCGCGGCTACCGCCTGCCCCTCTGCGGTAACCTGCGCCGCCTCTCTAGCACGCTCCTCCTCCTCCTCCTCATCCAGGGCAACATGGACAATAGCGGCTGCCTCCGCGGCAGTCATCCACCCGTCCCCCTCCCCGGCACGCACCCCCGCCTCCCCCGTCCCCCTACCCGGCACGCATCTCCCCGTCCCCCTCCCCGTCAGTCATCCTCCCGTCCCTCTCCCCGGCACGCACCCCCCGTCCCCCTCCATGGCACACACACCCCTGTCCCCCTCCCCGGCAGTCATCCTCCCGTCCCCCTCCCCGGCTTGCATCTCCCCGTTCCCCCTCCCCGCCACGCATCTCTGCGTTCCCCCTCCCCGTCGGTCATCCTCCCGCCCCCCTCCCCGGCACGCAACCCCCCGTCCCCCTCCCCGGCACGCACCCCGTCCCCGTCCCCCTCCCCGGCAGTCATCCTCCCGTTCCCCCTCCCCGGCACGCATCTCCCCGACCCCCTCCCCAGCAGTCATCCTCCCCGACCCCCTCCCCGGCAGTCATCCTCCCGTCCCCCTCCCCGGCACGCACTCCTCCCCATCCCCCTCCCCGGCACGCACCTTCCCGTCCCCCTCCCCGTCGGTCATCCTCCCGTCCCCCTCCCCGGCACGCACTCCTCCCCATCCCCCTCCCCGGCACGCACCTTCCCGTCCCCCTCCCCGTCGGTCATCCTCCCGTCCCCCTCCCCGGCACGCACCCCTCCCTGTCCCCCTTCCCGGCACGCATCTGCCCATTCCCCCTTCCCGGCACGCACATCCCCGTCCCCCTCCCCGTCGGTCATCCTCCCGTCCCCCTCCCCGGCATGCACCCCCCCCCCGTCCCCCTCCCCGGCACGCACCCCCCCCCCCCCCCCTCCCCGGCACGCACCCACCCGTCCCCCTCCCCGGCAGTCATCCTCCCGTCCTCCTCCCCGGCACGCACTTCCCCGTCCCCCTCCCTGTCGGTCATTCTCCCGCCCACCTCCCCGGCACGCACCCCCCCCCCCATCCCCCGTCCCCCTCCCCGGTACGCACCTCCCTGTCCCCCTCCCCGGCAGTCATCCTCCCGTCCCCCTCCCCGGCACGCATCTCCCCGTCCCCCTCCCCGGCAGTCATCCTCCCGTCCCCCTCCCCAGCATGTACCCCCACGTCCCCCTCCCCGGCACGCATCTCCCATCCCCCTCCCCGGCACGCACCCCCCCGTCCCCCTCCCCGGCAGTCATCCTCCCGTCCCCCTCCCCGGCACGCATCTCCCCGTCCCCGTCCCGGCAGTCATCCTCCCGTCCCCCTCCCCGGCACGCACCCCCACGTCCCCCTCCCCGGCAGTCATCCTCCCGTCCCCCTCCCCGGCACGCATCTCCCCGTCCCCGTCCCGGCAGTCATCCTCCCGTCCCCCTCCCCGGCACGCATCTCCCCGTCCCCGTCCCGGCAGTCATCCTCCCGTCCCCCTCCCCGGCATGCACCCCCCCCCGTCCCCCTCCCCGGCACGCACCCCCCCCCCCCCCCCCCCCCCTCCCCGGCACGCACCCACCCGTCCCCCTCCCCGGCAGTCATCCTCCCGTCCTCCTCCCCGGCACGCACTTCCCCGTCCCCCTCCCTGTCGGTCATTCTCCCGCCCACCTCCCCGGCACGCACCCCCCCCCCCCATCCCCCGTCCCCCTCCCCGGTACGCACCTCCCTGTCCCCCTCCCCGGCAGTCATCCTCCCGTCCCCCTCCCCGGCACGCATCTCCCCGTCCCCCTCCCCGGCAGTCATCCTCCCGTCCCCCTCCCCGGCACGCATCTCCCGGTCCCCCTCCCCGTCGGTCATCCTCACGTCCCCCTCCCCGGCATGCACCTCCCTGTCCCCCTCCCCGGCACGCACCAACCCGTTCCCCTCCCCGGCATGCACCTCCCCGTCCCCCTCCCCGTCGGTCACACTCCCGTCCCCCTCCCCGGCACGCACCCCCCCCCCCCGTCCCCCCCGTCCCCCCGTCCCCCCCGTCCCCCTTCATGGCACGCACCTGCCTGTCCCCCTCCCCGGCAGTCATCCTCCCGTCCCCCTCCCCGGCACGCATCTCCCTGTCCCCCTCCCCGGCAGTCATCCTCCCGTCCCCCTCCCCAGCATGTACCCCCACGTCCCCCTCCCCGGCACGCATCTCCCATCCCCCTCCCCGGCACGCACCCCCCCGTCCCCCTCCCCGGCAGTCATCCTCCCGTCCCCCTCCCCGGCACGCATCTCCCCGTCCCCGTCCCGGCAGTCATCCTCCCGTCCCCCTCCCCGGCACGCACCCCCACGTCCCCCTCCCCGGCACGCATCTCCCGTCCCCCTCCCCGGCACGCACCTTCCCATCCCCCTCCCCGGCAGTCATTCTCCCGTCCCCCTCCCCGGCACGCACCTCCCCGTCCCCCTCCCCGGCAGTCATCCTCCCGTCCCCGGCACTCACCCCCCCTCCCGGCACTCACCCTCCCTCCCGGCACTCACCCGAAGCCCACCTCACTCTACCCCCCCCCCCCACCGCACACCCACCCACACACACCTCTCCCCCACACACACAGACTGCGGCCACGCCTCACCTCTCCTGCGGCCAACCCCCCAGGCCGTCACCCACCTCCACGCTGGACGGCATCAACCATCAGCACTGGTTGACGCCGATTAAAAGGTGGTTTGATTTACGACAGGGAGGTGCGTGCCGGGGAGGGGGACGGGAGGATTGACTTCGGCCCATCCGGACGGGAGAATATCGGCAGCCCCGGAGTCCATTGCCTCACTCCCGCCCCTGCCATTCTCCGAGGCGGGCGGCGCGATTAACGCTCCGCCGACTTTTGGCCCTTCGGAGAATTCGGCGGGCGGCGGGGGCGGGATTCACGCCGGCCCCCGGCGATTCTCCGACTCAGTTTGCGCCCATGATTACTATCATCAGCCATCTCCCACGTGTCCTTACTTACTTTCTCTCCCCACACATGAGCTTCCCACTCACAAAATGGCAGAAACAACACTGGGTTCCTTTATTTGCAAAACAACTGAGTGTCTGCTCACTTATCGTAGGCCCCAAACCAGCTGGCATTGATCATCTAATTTCCTCTTTAAAATACCAACTTCGAGTTAACCATCCTCTCCATAAGGAATGTGGTGTTATTCATCGTCAGACAACCAGTACAGCTTCAGGATGTCACTGCAGCGATTCCTCATGGAAACGTCCTCAGGCCAACATCTTCAGCTGCAGCATCTTTGACATTTCTTGCATCATTATGTTAGGATATAGATTGTTCACTTTCCATTCCAGTGTTCAACTGTATACAGAACACCTCCAATAATGAAGCAGCCCCTGTCACCCTTAAACAGCACCTGGATTGGGCTGACAAGGAGCACCCTACCCATGCCCCCCCCCCCCCCCCCCCCAACCCCCACTCTATGCCCGTGATCACACCTAACCTGCACATCTTTGAAGCCTAAGGGGCAATTTATCATGGCCAATCCATCTAACCTGCACATCTTTGGACTGTGGGAGGAAATCAAGGCACTTGGAGGAAACCCACGCAGACACGGGGAGAACATGCAAATTCCACACAGACAGTCACCTGAGGGCCAGGTCCCTCGCACTGAGAGGCAGCAGTGCTAACCATTGTGTCACCTCGCCGCCCTACATTGTACTGCCTAAATTCACAGATGTACCTGGTGCCCCTTTTCCTGCTGTTTCAGTTTTCATTGTGAGGCAGCATCACGAAGAAGAACAAAACAGTCACCACTTCCCCAAATAATTTGATCTCTTTGGACCTAATCTTTCTCCTGTCAGTTGAATGATAATCTTAAACTTATTGATACACGTACATAAACACTCTCACATGTCTAAGTAATTTTTGGTGGTATGTTTATTAAGGTTTTACATTTTAGAAAATGATGCAACAAAATTGCAAAATAATACATCACCATAAACAAGGGAATAAAACAGCTTAACATTCAAAAGCACAGAGAGGGGCAGGAGAACAGCATCACAAATGGCTTGATACAATCATTAAACATAACTATATACCTATACAGCCCTCCAGAGGCCAAGGGGAAAACAGGATGAGGCCAGGAGAAAACATGTAATATGATTCACCCCCTCCATGCTGTGTCAAAGAACAAAGAACAAAGAAAAGTACAGCACAGTAACAGGCCCTTCGACCCTCCAAGCCCGTGCCGACCATGCTGCCCGACTAAACTACAATCTTCTACACTTCCTGGGTCCGTATCCCTCTATTCCCATCCTATTCATGTATTTGTCAAGATGCCCCTTAAATGTCACTATCGTCCCTGCTTCCATCACCTCCTCCGGTAGCGAGTTCCAGGTACCCACTACCCTCTGTGTAAAAAACTTGCCTCGTACATCTCCTCTAAACCTTGCCCCTCGGACCTTAAACCTATGCCCCCTAGTAATTGACCCTTTTACCCTGGGGAAAAGCCTCTGACTATCCACTCTGTCTATGCCTCTCATAATTTTGTAGACCTCTATCAGGTCGCCCCTCAACCTCTGTCGTTCCAGTGAGAACAAACCGAGTTTATTCAACCGCTCCTCATAGCTAATGCCCTCCATACCAGGCAACATTCTGGTAAATCTCTTCTGCGCTCTCTCTAAAGCCTCCACATCCTTCTGGTAGTGTGGCGACCAGAATTGAACACTATACTCCAAGTGTGGCCTAACTAAGGTTCTATACAGCTGCAACATGACTTGCCAATTCTTATACTCAAACAGCTGCAACATGACTTGCCAATTCTTATACTCAACTTGCAATTTACCATGCAAATTTCAGGATACGTTTTTATGTCATGTTCGGGTGCGCACCAACGTACATCTTCCTCAGCTCCAGCAGCACCAAAGGCACCACCGACCCACCACAGCCTACTTTCATCAGATACCATACCCATATGCACCCAAGAAGGAGTCAAGTGCAGATTATTCATACCCACACTTACAAAAAAACAACAAAATTACAGGAAAGCCCGAGTTCTAATCGAAGTTACATTTATACCACACAACACAACTTAACCCCAATCTCAGGCCCCGTGTAGAACCAACATCATTCCAAACAATTGTGCGGAGATGATCATCTACAGCATGTTCGGAATATGATCTAACATTCAGGACCACCCAAGAAAGAAAAAGAAAAGAGAAAGTGGTAGAATTATGAGAACTAATCCACAGGATAACAAGGGATCAGGAGACCGCATCCTGAGGGGAAGAAGAACAGTCATTGCACCCAACAATTAGGTACCCTGGGAGGGAGGCTGATTCCCTCCTCCCCGGTACGACCAGGGGAACGTCCCCCAAAATGTTTGACCAGAAAAAAATACCCTGCCTAAAAACATAATGAAATGAAGAGAAGAGAATAGCCCCAAGGGAGGGACACCTGAACGGACCCAAAAACATCCACTACCACCCAACACAATCTAAGCAATTTAACGGAAATGTTACATAAGAATAGGTAATGACTTATTTAGTCAAGAGAAATTCAGATGGTGGGTTAAATCTCTAAATAACCATAATCATTACATTAGTTGTGAAAGCTGAATTATTTTACTATTATTGATTTAAAGGAAAATATCGATTCTATAACGTTTCTTGGTGTTTTAAGCTTTACATCATTACCTGTTATTCAGCAGTTCACAAGCAGTTCAATGCGATTAGAATCAAAATGAATGCAGCAACTACAATGGATCGCACAATAAAAATCCAAAGCCATGTGTCGCCTGTAAGAAATTTGTGAAAGATCAGCGTATCATTTTTAAGCAAGGCAACTTTTGATAGTTTAGATCATAAAGATTCCAGCTACTTTATTGCTTAATCAATCAAAAATGTTAAAACTGGTAAACAGAAACACAACATCTCAATCTCTCTGGACCCTCTCCCATTGTTCTTGGAAGGGGAGGAGGAGGAGGAGAATCCAGAGGGTTTCATTTTCTCCTCAAAGTCTTCTGTAATTTCTGTCTGGCCATTGGTCCAAAATGTGCTGAAATGAATAACGTGTGCAAATTGGACAGCGGCTTATTGTGAGGAAGACATATGAAATGTGGATTACCACAGGTTGATGACCCATTTGTAAAATATTCTGCCTTTGCAAAAATTCCAATGTTCCCCTATCTGCCCCATGACTTTCATGAGATTGCTGCATTTACACTTTAAATGCCAATTAAACTGATCACAAAAGCTTACTCTGATAATTGTAAGGTCGCCATCGTCCCAGATGAACATAGGCTGCTTTCCCCTTTGAGGGGAAAGCTGACTGGTGGTGATTTAGCCTTAAGATCACCACACCTCAGGGGAAGAGCATGGCTGAGAAGGTGGGGCTTTGACGAATAACCTCAGATGGTACAGGGATTGAACCCACGCTACTGGACCCTGCAGAATGAACCAACGACCCGACCACTTAGCTAAACCAGGCCCCTTATAATTAAATTAACATCATAATACTTGCCGATCAACAAGTCTTGCCCAGAAGGTGGACAATCAAATGTAGACTTTTATTCCTTCAGGTGGTCAATTATTGCTGGAAATTTTTCCTTAAATTCTCAATCATTTTTTTCCGTCCTTGGTTAAGAAAAAGCACTGTTTGTGCCATTGCCCACCAAGATTCCACATTCCCTGTTACCCACACTGTGCCCACATCAGCTCACATTTCTAGCAACTTTACAGGTATATGTTTTGAAACTTAAATATGCACAAACAAATCTAACCAACAGGATACGTCATGAGATGCACTGCTGCAGTAAACTCTGGGCCAATCATCTCCATTCTTTCCACGGTAACTAACATGTCGACTGTTTCACAAATTAGTATTAGTCACTAATCTTAGCCTGGTTATTTTTTGTTTAAAGGCAATAATATAGAGAGAGTAAACCATGTCAGCTAATCTATTAATCTGGCATTATTTTCCATCTGATTATGATTTTGTCTTCTGAGCAAAATAGATTCCTTTAAAGCAACTGATAGTTGTATGAATTCAGAACAATATCCGAGCTAAGATTTTATTTGATATGGAATAGAAATATGTTATCCATGATGTAGGATGTAGCCCACACCTATCATATCTAGGCCAGTATTTATTGTCCATCCCTAATCGCCTTTGAAAAGGTGATGGTGAGTCACATTCTTGAACCACTGCAGTCCATGTGTGGTAGGTAGAGCCACAGTGCTATTAGGAAGGAAGTTCCACGATTTTCATCCAGCAACAGTGGAGGAAGAGTGACATAGCTCCAAGTCAGGATGATGTGTGGCTTGAGCAGGTGATGGTTTCCTACGCATCTGTTGCCCATGTCCCTCTGGGTGGTGGATGTTGTGGGTTCGGAAGGTGGTGTTGGTGGTGACTTGATCAGTTGTTGCAGTGCATCTTGTAGATGGTACACACTGCTGCCACTGTATATCAGTGGTGGATGGTGTGGTAGTTGGTTGATGAGGTGCCAATCGAGTGGGCTGCTTTGCCTTGGATGATGTTGTGCTTCTTAAGTGTTGTGGAGCTGCACTCGTCCAGGCAACTCGAGAGTATTCCATCACACTCCTGATTTGTGAATTGTAGATGGTGGACAAGCTTAGGGAGAAATGCTACCTTCACACTCATACATCAAATTCATAATTTTAAAAAAAATATTTACCTTCACTTTCAACCTTTACACTTGCTTGTGTCCAGCCGTAGCTATTGTTCACCAGGCACCAGTAGATTCCTTCATCTTCAGATTGTAAATTTGTCATCTTTACTTTTGAACTATTTAATCCAGCTGTGATCTGTGACATTTCAGTGTAGTTTTCACTCTCCTTCATCCAGATCACAGAAGAGACTGGGTTACTATCCACGGAGCATCTCAGTTCCAGGAATGAGTCCATTGGGACAGTGATGTGGCTACTGGTCCCTGAATGGTAACTTCCACTGTTGCTAATCCTGTACATTATTATGGGATCTTGTGGTCCATCTAACAGTAAAATGAAATTAAAAAATTGTCCAATGATATTTGTACAGAGAGTAATCAAAATGGGCCAAATTTTAAACTGCAAATTAATGTTTAAATACATGTTATATATCAACACATCTATATTGTATGTGAAATCTGGTTTTTGTCATAGAATTTACAGTGCAGAAGGAGGCCACCCGGCCCATCGAGTCTGCACCGGCTCCTGAAAGAGCACCCTACCCAAGGTCAACACCTCCACCCCATCCCCACAAACCAGCAACCCCACCCAACACTAAGGCCAATGTTGGACACTAAGGGCAATTTATCATGGCCAATCCACCTAACCTGCACATCTTTGGACTGTGGGAGGAAACTGGAGTACCCGGAGGAAACCCACGCACACACGGGGAGGACGTGCAGACTCCACACAGACAGTGACTCAAGCCGGAATCGAACCTGGGACCCTGGAGCTGTGAAGCAATTGTGCTATCCACAATGCTACCGTGCTGCCCATCTGGTTGAAAGGTCAAAGCTTCTAGTTGGAACATGAGCAAATTTAAAACGTGTCGACGAGGTTACTCAGGTACAGGTTGTCAGGTAAAGTCCAGCTCTGGTTTCAAAAGATTGTGAGAGGAAGAAAGTTGATGAGACGTTGTACAATTTGGAGAACCTGGCAAAGGCTGAGTGGCATGGTGGTGCAGTGGTTAGCACTGCTGCCTGCAGCGCTGAGGACTCAGGTTCGATCCCAGCCCTGGGTCACTGTCTGTGTAGAGTTTGTACATTCTCCCTGTGTCTGCGTGGGTTTTACCCCCACAACCCAAAGATTTGCAGGTTGGGTGGATTGGCCACACTAAATTGCTCCTTAATTAGAAAAAGATAATTGGGTATTCTAATTAAAAAAAGAAGTGTAGTGGACAGTACGACAAGTTTTGATTCCAAACAGAACATAAGTCTATAAAATAAATGCAAAATACTGCTGGATATCAGAAATAAAAATAGAACATAGTGGATAAACTCAGCAGGTCAGGCAGCATCTGTGGACAGAGAAACAGAATTAACATTTGAGACCTAAATGATCCTTCTACAGAATGTCTAAAAGGAATTCTAAATGGAGGTTTATGCAGAATGTTCTGTTTTCAGTTTAAATGAACAATGATTTATGTGTTCAGAATATTATGGCTGCATGTCGTTGAATGCAGCAACTTCCCTGCCCCAGAATGGCCCCAAACAACAATTAGGTGAACTAATGGTTAATTTATTTATCATTTGCTGCTTGGGTGAATATTGATCAGCATACTAACTCGTAACTAATCTTCAAATCGAACTAAGGCAGCTACAAAATTCACTTTATCCAGCAGACAGGATCTTGTTTTAACATTCCCGATGGAGGGTATTCCCTGTGATGTAGCATATTCTCATATTGGGGGCACATTCAGTCCAGATTATGAGTCCATGTCCAGCTGAGAAATGCAAAACCTCAATTTATAATAATCTTTATTATTGTCACAAGTAGTCTCACATTAACACTGCAGTGAAGTTACTGTGAAAATCCCTTTGTCGCCACACTCTGGCGACGAAGGGATACACGGAGGGAGAATTTATGATGTCCAATTCACCTAACAAGCACTTCTTTCAAGACTTTCAAGACTTCAAGAAACCGGAGCGCCCGGATGAAACCCACGCAGATATGGGGAGAACGTGCAGGCTCCGCACAGAGAGTGATGCAAGCCGGAAATTGGCGCTGTGAAGCAGCAATGCTAACCACTGTGCTTCCGTGCCGCCCATAATTTCTATTGCATGCTTTCTAATGCAGAGACGAGAGTGATGTAAGCTAAACAAAGCTGACACAAGTTGTACACCACAGACTAAGGAGGAATTGATAACTGGACAAGACGCATTTGTCCCCCCCCCCCTGTTCAAGAAGGGAATTAGGAAAAAGATGGAAAATTATAGGCCAATTATAGCCTAACCTCGGTTGTTGGCAAGATTCTAGAATCCATTGTTAAGGATGAGATTTCTAAATTCTTGGAAGTACAGGGTCCGATTAGGACAAGTCAGCATGGATTTAGTAAAGGGACGTCGTGCCTGACAAGCCTGTTAGAGTTCTTTGAAGAGATAACAAATAGGTTAGACCAAGGAGAGCCAATGGATGTTATCTATCTTGACTTCCAAAAGGCCTTTGATAAGGTGCCTCACGGGAGACTGCTGAGTAAAATAAGGGCCCATGGTATTCGAGGCAAGGTACTAACATGGATTGACGATTGGCTGTCAGGCAGAAGGCAGAGAGTTGGGATAAAAGATTATTTTTCGGAATGGCAACCGGTGACGAGTGTTGTCCCGCAGGGTTCAGTGTTGGGGCCACAGCTGTTCTCTTTATATATTAACGATCTAGATGACGGGACTGGGGGCATTCTGGCTAAGTTTGCCGATGATACAAAGATAGGTGGAGGGGCAGGTAGTATGGAGGAGGTGGGGAGGCTGCAGAAAGATTTAGACAGTTTAGGAGAGTGGTCCAAGAAATGGCTGATGAAATTCAACGTGGGCAAGTGGAAGGTCTTGCACTTTGGAAAAAAGAATAGAGGGATGGACTATTTTCTAAACGGTGACAAAATTCATAATGCTGAAGTGCAAAGGGACTTGGGAGTCCTCGTGCAGGATTCTCTAAAGGTAAACTTACAGGTTGAGTCCGTAATTAAGAAAGCAAATGCAATGTTGTCATTTATCTCAAGAGGCCTGGAATATAAAAGCAGGGATGTACTTCTGAAGCTTTATAAAGCGCTAGTTAGGCCCCATTTAGAATACTGCGAGCAACTTTGGGCACCACACCTCAGGAAGGACATCATAGATTATCATAGAATTTACAGTGCAGAAGGAGGCCATTCGGCCCATCGAGTCTGCACCGGCTCTTGGAAAGAGCACCCTACCCAAGGTCAACACCTCCACCCTATCCCCATAACCCAGTAACCCCACCCAACACTAAGGGCAATTTTGGACACTAAGGGCAATTTATCATGGCCAATCCACCTAACCTGCACATCTTTGGACTGTGGGAGGAAACCGGAGCACCCGGAGGAAACCCACGCACACACGGGGAGGATGTGCAGACTCCGCGCAGACAGTGACCCAAGCCGGAATCGAACCTGGGACCCTGGAGCTGTGAAGCAATTGTGCTATCCACAATGCTACTGTGCTACCCCATAATAATCACTTATTGTCACAAGTAGGCTTCAATGAAGTTACTGTGAAAAGCCCCTAGTCGCCACATTCCGGCGCCTGTTCGTGGAGGCCGGTACGGGAATTGAACCTGCGCTGCTGGCCTTCTTCTGCATTACAAGCCAGCTGTTTAGCCCACTGTGCTAAATCAGCCCCAATGTCATACTGGCACTGGAGCGGATCCAGCGGAGATTCACACGGATGATCCCAGGAATGGTAGGCCTAACATACGATGAACGATCTGAGGATCCTGGGATTATATTCATTGGAGTTTAGGAGGTTGAGGGGAGATCTAATCGAAACTTATAAGATAATGAATGGCTTAGATAGGGTGGACGCAGGGAAGGTGTTTCCATTAGCAGGGGAGAATAGGACCCAGGGGCACAGCCTTAGAATAAAAGGGAGTCACTTTAGAACAGAGATGAGGAGAAATTTCTTCAGCCAGAGAGTGGTGGGTCTGTGGAATTCATTGCCACAGAGGGCAGTGGAGGCCGGGACGTTGAGTGTCTTTAAGACAGAAGTTGATAAATTCTTGATTTCTCGAGGAATTAAGGGCTATGGAGGGAGAGCCGGTAAATGGAGTTGAAATCAGCTATGGTTGAATGGTGGAGTGGACTCGATGGGCCGAATGGCCTTACTTCCGCTCCTATGTCTTATGGTCTGATTCACCTCACGCACATAGCCATGACTGAAAATTACTCACACATAACATGTAGTTTGATCTCAGTTGCCACTGGCTGTCTGAAAGTTACATGGTTTATCTGACATGTACAGACAGTTCCATGGTCAGCTGTTTTGAGGATGATCTCAAGCTGGCTGCTGGTGACAGATGTGCCATTCACTGTTCTCTTTGTGGTTGGCGTTGTGATGTTTGTGAAGCTGTTTGTTCCATGGCATGCCCAGGTAAAGGAGATATTCTCAGAGTGCAACCCCTTGGCGGAGCAGGTCAGGTGGGTCTGACGTCCAGCTACCAAAGCACCAGCCACAGTGGAGATTTCAGGGGGTCCTGAGAGATTAGAAATCATCATGGATTAAACTTTAAAGTTAATATCGTACCTTGTGAACATTTAATAACATCAATTACAGTGAAGATATTGACAACATTTGTAGCAATTCTGAGTGGCAGCATTCTGAAAACATACCCATTATCATAATGTAAAAGAATTCAAGATATAGTTCATCTTGAATTTTAAAGCACTTTATATACTAATTACCCAGGTTTTATCCTGTTTACAATTAGCAAGACAAATCCACACAGGCCATTTACTACTCCATTAGGCTGCTCTTGATCATCAGATAAGTGATGAATTGACAGTGCTACCCAAGTGGAACTCACACAGCAATGAAGTTGTGACAATAAAAGAGTTGACTTTCCAATGACCACTGACCAATGGAAAGAATACAGTACAATAACCCACATTGTAAGGCTTTAAACAATGTCCCACTCGATCTACACAGTAACCCCAAGCCATCATCTAGCACCAAGAGCCACTCCAGTGATACTTTGAAACAGAAAACCAACTTATACAAGCATTCTGCTTATCTATCAATACAAAATCAGTTCATCCAAATCTTCACAGCAACAGAGGTTGTGTCTCCCCAAAGTAGTGAATTATCTTTTGAACCTCTGTGTCACTCTATTTGTCAGCAGCTGCTCCAGATGTGAAACCTATCTTTTGATTTTTAATAGATTTTATTTCCAGATTCCATGGGTTTGTCTCCAGACAGAGTTAAGTATGATCATTCCAGCATGTTCTAATTTTCCTTAAATTAAAGTAGACAATTTAAAACATAGCCATCTGATAATGTTTTGCATTTGGAAACAACCTGCCCACTGACACTCAGTTGTGTTTCTGCTGGAGATCCTTGGTTCCTGATCTCATTACAGCCTTGGTCCAAATGTGAACAAAAGAGCTGAACTCAAGAGGTGAGGTAAGAATGACTTCTCTTGACATCATTTGACCAAGTATGGCATCAAGGAGAAACAGCAAAATTGATGTCAATGGGAATCAGGGGGGAAAGCAGTCCACTAGTTGAAGTCACACCGAGCACAAAGCTCATTATTGGAGGCCAATCGTCTCATTTCCAGGGGTTTCTCACAGTCGTGTCCCAGGCACAATACCTTCAGCTGTTTGATCAATTGCCTTCCCTCCAAGTCAAAGAGATCGTGGGAGTCTGGAATTCACTGCCTGAGTTGATGGTGGAGGCAGAGACACTAAACTCTTTTGGATTGGATTGGATTTGTTTATTGTCACGTGTACCGAGGTGCAGAGAAAAGTATTTTTCTGCGAGCAGCTCAAACAGATCATTAAGCACATGAAAAGAAAAGAAAAAGAAAATACATAATAGGGCGACACAAGGTACACAATGTAAATACATAGACACCGGTATCTGCACCGTAAGTGCTGTAAGCTACAGGGCTATGGACAGGGTGCAGGAAGGTGGGACTAGAAAGGGCAGCTGGGTGTCCTCAGGCTGGCATGGACATGATGGGCTGAATGGCCTCCTTCTGTGCTGTACCTTTTCTATGAATCTATGATTCCATGATAAGTAGGAATGTTTTTGCTACTGATTGAATTGCATCATTTGCAACTCCTCAGATATCAAGACGTGGACAACATTCAGGCTTCTGACTGGGAAGTGACAAGTAACATTCATGGCATTTATGGCATAAAAGGCCAGGCGATGACCATCCCTAATGAGAGATAATCTAATCATCCTCCCTTCATAGTCAATGGCATTGCTTTTGCTGAATCCCCCTCTTCGAACATCCGAGGGGTTACCATTGGCGAGAAATTGAACTGGAACTGCCATATGAATAGTTGTTCCAAGAGCAGGTCAGAGACTACGAATTCTGTGAAAAGTAACTCACATCCTGAGTTCCCAAAACATTTCCACCATTTACAAGGCAAAAGTCAACAGTACAATGGAATACTTCCCGCTTGCCTGGACAAGTGCGGCTCCAACAACCCTCAAGATTGCCCAACACCATCCAGGACAAAGCAGCCCAGTTGACTTGGACCCCATCCACCACCTTAAACATTTACTCCCCTGCCCACTGAAACACAACAGCAGCAGAATGTACCATCTGCACTGCAGCAACTTACCAGGGCACCTTCTACAGCACATCCCAAAAACACAACTTCTACCACCTAGAAGGACAAGGGCATCAGATGCATAGGAATACCTGTAGGTTCCCCTCCAAGACACACATTTATTGCCATTCCTTTACTGTTGCTGGGTTTAAGTCGTGTAACTCCCATCCTAACAGCACTGTGGATACACCACATGGAATGCAGCAGACCAGGAAGACAGTTCACCACCATTTTGACAAGGGCAATAATGAGGAACAAATACTGGCCGAGCCAGTGATGCCCATATCCCATCAAAAAATGCATTTTTCAAAATGCATAGATGGGGGTCAGGGGGCATGTACTTATGGCCACGATTAGTTGACAAAGAACATCTACTTTATGATGTAAGGCTATAGGAAAGGCGGGATGAGGTGTGCACATGAAGAGAAAGTTTCCCCAGATTAAGCATCAGCTGCGGATCAACTCCAAAGTTAGATATGCAAAATGCCTGGACATCAAGGTCTCTAAATATTACCAAAGGTGTCTTTTCTAAATGCTCTTCATAAGTCATCTGAAACATTGGGTTCTCCACCCAGTGACGTCGGAATTGTGAAATACGATCGGGTGGAGAATTCGGCGTCAAATGAATATCAAAGTTATCACTGGGGACCGAAAGGAATGCCATGCTCCAGTCCCTCGACAGCAGCGTGAATGCATTCTGCACTGCACACCGGCGTGGAAATGCAAATTGTACAGTAAACGCCATTGCCATATCATTAACAGGCCCGACCCGACATTTTCCATGCCTCCTGCGATGCTCCACCTCTGCCAGGAGGAATTACCAAAGGCAAGGTTCACTTGTGGTATTTGCAATCGGGAAACAGGCGCCATGGGAAGAGAGGGGAAGAGTTACCAACATCACTATTATGTGTTGATGCTTGTGCTGCTGGCTGGGAGACATCTGCCATGGGTGGGGGGAATAGTGGGGGACAGCCAGCAATTGGGCCATGGGGTCAGGGTGGCTGGGCATGGACTACCATTCCCGTAGACTGCAATTGTCATCTGGCTGTACACACTGCTGACTGCCACTGTGAACCTAGCACTATGGGTTGTATTGGTGCCCCCCCACCACACCACACCTTGTCGGGTATCCTCTAGCCCCAGCTGACCCTCCAATGGGATGGGCGTGCTCCAGTGCAACCCGTGCCGTCACCTTGGCTGGAATGAGGGTCGGCATGCATTGGAATCGCACAAGTTCCAGTGGCACCGGTGCTATCGTATTAACAAGACCTCAATTGCTCCCAGACTGGCACCACTTTCATGAACATAGAACACTTGTGATTCAGTCCCAGCATCAGCAATTAGGGCTGGATTCCTTGTTTTCCGACGGCGAAATCGCAAATCAGTGGCTGTTGAGCGAGAGAGAGAGGAGGTAGGAAATGCCGTGGAGTGACTGCGAGCTGCCAGCCCGGACAACGGCCGTGCTGGCTGCGGCGGAGGAGGGGGTGGGAGGGGACCCCTGTCTGGGCCGGAGGAGAGGAGGGAGAATTTGGGGAACAGGCCAGGCAGCCGGGGTGCCACCACCCCAACAGAACTGGGGCGGTGCCCAGTCACCGACCACCATTGAGGTGGCCATCTTGCTACACACCCACTGACCACCCACCTCAGCCCCTGGCTCTACACAGTGTTACTGGTCATATGGGTGTGCCCATCCCCACACACCAACCCCGCCAAAGTGTTCCGCACCCCAGCACCGCGCCCATCCGGCTGCCACCAACTGGGGGATAACCCGGGCAGCTGCCAGTGAGGGCAGTGCCAGCCAATGGTACCCATGGCAGCAGGGGTGGGTGCCAGGATTGGGGGGGCCAATGGTGCCGGATACTGATGGGTCAGGGGGGTGGGGGGGGAACACGCGTGGGCGGGGTCTGCAGTGCCAAACGGGCCACCGTGTAGCCCATGGAACCTGGCTGGGCACTGCAGTATGCGCCATGTGTCATGGGAGCGTCCCTTTAAGAAAGGTTTTTGTCTTATCATATGACTTTAATGATGTCATTGTGTGGGTTGGGCTGGGCTGTGGCTCTGTGAGTTTTTATTTTCGCTTTGAATTTTGCAGCTGGTTGGTGACTCTGAGTTTTTACTTTTGTTCTCATATTTGGCTGCTGTAGACTCAGACAGATAAGTAATTCGGACTGTCTTTCTATTCTCAATTTTAAAGAGGTATTCCAAGGAAGAAACCCAATGAGTATAGTTACCTGCTATTTTGCTAAAAGGGGTTTTTAGTTTATGGGATCTTGTTATTGAATTGGAACAGTTAGGGGGGAATTAATTAAGGGTTATACATAGATTACTGTAGCTGTGTGGGTATTTATGATTGTAGTTGAAAAAGATTCTTGCTGGATGTGTTGATACAAATGTTAACTAAATTGTTAGAATAAAGCTTGTTTTTGTTTGGATTAAGAGTCTGTTGAATAACACCTGAAATGCAGGCTCTTCTGCTCATCCAAGCCAAAATAAAGAAACAGTTAGTTATATGTCAGGCGAACTCCACAATATACTTTGGAGTTTTCTAAGTCCTGGCCCATCACAAAATTGGGGGCTCGTCTCGGATAAAAGTCTATCTTTCATGATTGATTTGGCTCAGTGAACTTAAAGACAGTGAGGGGTGAGCATATTTGTGTTTTTTTTCAGGTGTTGTATTCAAGTTTAAATAGGGAGTGTGTTATGGACAATGGCTCTTTCAGAGGCTCAGAAGTTTTTGGGGGTGGAGAAAGTCACACACAGTGCCCTACAAACAGAGACTAAAAAAAGGCTTTTAGATTTGGCAAAAACATTGCAGTTAACATTGCCTCACAAAATGCGAAAAGAAGAGGTAATTGCGCCAGTAGCTGAGCATTAAAAATTGCCTGAGACACAGTCAGAATCAATGGAAATGACAAGAATTCAATTACAGATCAAGCGGCTTGAACATGAAAAAGAATTAAGGCAGCTTGAACACGAAATGTGGGACGAAGAAAGAGAAAGGGGGGTACGGATCAGGGAAAAATAAAAGGATAGAGAAGAAAGGGAAAAAGAAAGAGAAAGGGAGGTACAGATCAGGGAAAAAGAAGAGGAGAGAGAAGAAAGGGAAAAAGGTAGAATAGCACCAGCAGAACAAAAAGAAAAGGAGATAGAGATAAAAGGAAAAAGAATGAATTGCCCTAGCAGAACAAAAAGCGAGAGGCCACAGATTATCGTGGAGACCTGCTACAACGACGGCCAAACAGCGACCAGGAGTGTGATCGAGCAGTGCTTCGGCATCCTGAAGATGCAGTTCAGGTACTGGGACTGCTCTGGAGGGACCCTCAAGTATGAGGCTGAGAGGATCACCCACATTGTAGTGGCCTGTTGCATCCTCCACAGCATCGCACAGCTCAGGGGCAATGTGCTTGAGGAGGAGGATGAGGAGGAAGTGCAGGCCTGTCCGACGACGAGGATGCAGGGAGGGGGATGATGGGCAGAACATGAAGCCAGGGAGGGGAGGCCGCACGACATTATCACCAGGGCCAACGTGCACGGGACGCTTTGATCATCTCCAGCTTCACCGACTAGGAGGGATGGGGTGGAGGGGGGGGGGGGGGGCGCAGCTGGCCAGAGACTTGGGCACCACATCCCACACCCCCTCATCCCCCACATCGTCAAACCGCCTGCTTGCACACCCCTGTGGCGCTAAAGCGTTGGGGGCCCTGGGTTGGCAGTGACAGCGGGTCTGGTCCATGGGATGGTACATGATGACAACCCGCTCTGCGATGAGCTCTGGTGCTCCACGTCGTATGACAATGTCTGACTCATGCACACAGTACCATCTTCCACATGGGTGATCCTGCATGCAAGCTGGCCAGGCCATCACACTGCCCCATCGAATCACTGGGCTGGGGGTGGCTGAGAGTGCTGGGGATGGTTGGGGCACGGGGCAGGTGAGGGGTGGGGGTGGGAGAGGGGAGGGAGGGGAGCTCGGTTAACCCCAGGGCTTACACTGGTCATTCCCCCCCGCCCCACCCCCCCCCACACCCCCAACCGTGGCCAGCCCAGGCCAGCCCACCCCACACTCATCAGACAGAGCACTGAAGCAGGTTTCAACACTGCTAACAGATGTTTATTGTGTGCAAATATCTACACGGTCTGTGCCCTAGCCCCTATAACTGCCCTGCATCCATTCCAACTTAACTGGTGTCTAACTTTCTGGCCCTACGGGCCCTAACACTGCACTGATGTGGTTCCCAAGGCTGTACAGTGGAGGCTGCCTGCTGTGACTCCTGCCATGCAACAAGGGTCCCCGTTGGCACTCGTCTCCTGGGGCGACCTGACTAGAATGGGCCCAGTCGCTGGTCGGGTGGTGCGATGCTGCCCTGTTTTGCCCGCTGCCTACTAGATGCACCAGGGACAGGAGGCGGGTGTCCGAAATGCTGCAGTGTTTCAGCACTGCCCCTGCGGGAGTCACCGGCGGGGGCCCTAGCACCTTCTCCTCCCTCGGGGTGCCCCCGGGCTAGTCCACTGGGTGGCGGTGCGAGCGGAGCCATCCCCTGAGGCCCCCCACCCCACTTGGCGCTACCAGTCCTGAATGCCCACTCTTGTCTCGACCAGGGTCTGGATGGTGGTGGCCATGGAGCACAGGGAGTGGACCATCTCCGCCTGGGACTGCACCACATCACGCCGTGACTGTAAAACCACCCTGTGGGTCCGTGCCACATCAGCCAGTGACTGGGCCACCTCCCTCTGGGTCTGGGCCACCTCATTTTGGGTCTGGGCCGCCTCCCTGGAACTTGGCCACCCCGCCCAGTATCTGCACTATGCCGGCCAGCGCCTGGGGAATGTGGCCGACGTTCCCAGCAATGGCCTGCTGTGACTGGGCCATGCTGAGGAGTGCCGCTGCAATGTCCTGGTGGCACAGGCACATGGCTGCCTGAGAGATGGCAGCCCTGCCCTGGGCCTCGGCCCCCGCCTGTACAGAATGACGGGCTGCGGTTGTTTGTTTGGGGGGTGGGGGGGAGCTTAGTGCCAGTGGCACGGAGTGGCCACCTCACCCTGGCCGCTCTGAGGTGGTCATGGAATTTCTTCCTGCACTGCATGCCAGTCCGGACGACATTGCCCATGGCGGTGACCGCCTTTGCCACCTGCGCCCAGGCACGGCGATCAGCGGTGCCTGTCGGCTTTCCTCCCAGGCCGGGGTACAGAGTCATCCACCTCTCCTCCACGATATCCATGAGGGCCTCCAGCTCAGCGTCCCTGAACCATGGCGCTGCTCTCCTTCCAGCCACCTTGTTCGCTGGGGTGGTGTGTGGGGGGAATGGATCGTTTTGGTGCGGCTGCGGCGTGTGAGCCTCATGGGCACCAATCACGGACCCGGCGAATCCGGCATCGCTTTGCATCAAAGTGATTGTGTTCCAAGTGCCGATGGTGCTAGCCCATTTGAAGTAGCTGAATCGATGCAGCTGTTGCGCCGTTTCTTCTGTCGGAAAATACCACGGTTCCCACGCCGGCCCTTAGTCACAAAATCGGAGAATCCAGTCCATTGCATTTTAACAGTAGTGGCATTCTACTTGGTAAAACACAAATATATTCTGTTGCTAAAAGGGAATTGTGTTCCCTTTTAAACAATCCGTCCATTTAAACTATTAAAATCCAGTTCCTCTATTTAAACACAGACTGAGGTTGGAGCTTCACTGCTTAGCTGAGGAAAGTTTTCTCTTTTTTCATATTTTGAAATACAAAGGGCGGGTTTCTCCGGCCGCTCCGCCAGACTTCTGGGCTGGGATTCCAGGAGTACGCTGCATGTCGTTGGGACGGCCTCAGGATGTTACCTGAGGTCCCGGGTTCCAACGGAATCGGTCACTCATGGTATTTATTTTCGGGAACTGGGTGTGGTGGCTGCGGACTAAGTCCAGCGCCGCCGCAGTCGGGGGCGCGGGGGGGAGCGGATCTGCCTTGGCGAGACCCTGACCTGTATCTAACATTAATTAGGACCGCAACTGATCCCCCAGCGTTTCTCGGTGGAATTGGCTGTTCCATCAGTCGATTCGTCTGGACCCTCGCTCGGCAGCTCCTCACTAACATGGAGGAGCAGCACATAATAGACGTGCCTCCGAACACACACCAGTCACCACACAGCAGTGCCACTGTGTGGAACAGTTCCACACTTCAGGAATGCCAACCCTGGCTGGACTGCTGGACGCCGTGATCACGAGACAGAATGTCGCCCCCCCTCCCCCTCCAAGGACGTCAGAGAACCAGCAACAGAGCCGCCAATGCCACCTGGGTGGCAATGGCAGCAGTCACCAGTGCAGGCAACCTGACCAAGGGGACCGGATTTCAACGTAACAAATACATCAACAACCTCCAACCGACACCGGCCCCCTGGTACCAGTGTTGCCTGCCAGCGCCTTGACCCTTCCCCCCCATCAGCATCAGCACCTTTCCTCTATGCCCAGGAATGGTGTCTGAACAAGCCACCTGCCAAAGACACCCCTGATGCATCAGGCGTTTGGCTCACAATGCCCTCTCATTGTACTCTCAGGAGAAGCTGGCACACGACAGGCCGGAGAGGTCCAAAACAAATGGTGGTGTGCCAGACATCTGAGTCCTCTCCCCCTATGAAGAACAGGCCTGGGAGATTGTGGAGTTGCCCAAGAATAGAGCGATCACCGATAGTGAGATTGGCCTGCATCACAGAGGTGAGGATCCACTGCCCCCTTTCCAGACGCCCTGTCTCAAATGAGTGGTACATGTCGAGGATCAATGACCCTTCCCTCTCACAAAGGGTGACATGATCACTCTCCCTACCGCAGGAACTCCATGATGGGACAGGGCCACCCGGGGACCACCCGGCCCTGCCACCCACGAGAACACCTTGGAGGAGAGTTCTGAAGAGAACACCATCGATGCATCACAGCTATAGCTATCACACCCACCTTCCAACAGCGCAGAGACACACACCTCGGTGGGACCACAGTCGTGGATAGGCTCCTGAGGCACAATCTGGTGTGCACCACACAAAGTTGTTGATGCACATCAGCTGGAAGCAGGAACATCCAAAGGACGCAGCAGTGGGAGGAGTGCTGGATCACAGGATTCAGCGGAGTTCCAGTCAGATGTCGAGACTTTGGACCAGACCATCCTGGAATTGATGCAGTCGCTAGGGTGCAGCCATGAGACTCAGAGGGGGATGTCAGTGAAAATCCTGCGGGTCCATAGATGACTGGGGTGTCCGAAAGGCTAAGGGTGCTGGAGATGGCACCGCAATGCATGGCCCTGAGGCCAACACTGCTAGGGTGACGACCACAGTGGAAAGCCTGCAGCAACACGCCTGAACCATGAGTGGTGGTTTCCAAGGCAAGCCTCAGTCAGTGACGGCCATGGCTGAGGGCCTCGACATCATGTCCCAGTCGCTGATGGACAGGTCCCAGGTGCAGGTGCATATTGGCAGGGCACTGCAGAGCATGGCCCAATCGCTGAGCAGCATCACTGAGGGCATAAACACCATGGTGCAGACAATGGGGAGGCAGAGCAGATGGCAGAGATGCCTATGGAGCCCACTCCAGCTGCATTCTGTCCCATGGAAATCCTCAGGGCCCCACGGGCACCATTCGAGCTGGTGCCTCCCACCAGGGAGATGACAGGCATTTCCACCTCTCCCACGCATGTCACATGGGCAGTGGGAAGATCAGGGTGGCATGGTGAGGCAAGAGCCACTGGTAAGTCGGCCGGGGCCCTTCGGCTCTAGGCCCTCCAGAGAACATCCGCCAAAGTCAACAAAGCCATACATGGCTCGAAGAGAAACTGGCTGCCTCCACTTCAGGTGTGCATCCTGGGCTCACACCCAGGTGTAACTGCAGAGCGCGGAGGGCTAAGGAAGTTCGGGATCACTGAGTGGGCACTGGGACGGAAGGGGACACCATCGGTAGTTAGGGACAATGGGGCTTTCGATTGTACACCATTAAAATACATGCTGTGCATGAGAAGCCTGTCACATTATTCCACACAGCGGACTGGGTTGCACCACCATCCCCTGTTGCCCTCTGGCCCCCGCCCCCCATGCACAACACACCCCCTCCTTTTATGAGGTGATTCCCAGTACCGTGCCCCAGCCTTTGTGTGTGTGACTGTTGGCTGCTGCCTGTATGGTGTTGACGCCTCCAGGGTTTAGGCAAAGTATTCAGACCTCACAGTTTGTTTGGAATGCGATGCAGTAATCATTGTCTGAGAAATGGCAGGTGTACCCCTGAGAATGCGCTCAAGAGCTGCAAAGTGCTCGCATACCTAACAATGCCAACTCCTTCTTAGCAATAGCCTTGAGCTGTGCGGCCAGAGGCCGCTCATAGTCAGAGGGGGTTCAAGTGACCGCCCGATTACATCCAGGAATAAGGCTCTCTCCTGGATGTGTGTGATGGGACTGAGAGACAGCTGCCCCTGTTACGGGTACACACATATTCGGAGTTGGGCCCACAAGCGCTGGGCCCCTGCCCACAGAGTAATGCCCGACTGATTCCACCCTTCCCCCACCAGACCCTTCCCCCTTTAGGGGCTCCACAATCCTTTCCCCGAGCACTGGGGCGGCAGCTCCATGTCCCTGGGCTGCAGGTCCAATTCTGAGGCTGGCTACTCATCTCCTCCGTTCCCTCAGCAGCCATTGCGCTAGGTTTCTGTTTTTAAATAGGTCTACTAATCGGTGGTGACGTGATGTCCCGCAGGATAGTCGGTCAGATCCCAGGAGGCCTTTCGATAGGGCGAGCGTCTTGTTAATGAGATGGAGATTGCCCTTTATTGGTTTCTCACCATATCTAGGTGAGATCCTGAATCCACAAACAGGAGTGACCAACTTAGATTGCAAACCGTTTGGCGTCAGCCGAGGTTCCTGGTTTTGGCCTCTCCTGCGATCTAACCGGCTCGCCCCAATCCGTGCTGGGCCCAGTGCGGATACTAAAACGCACTCAAAGTCTCAAATGCAGCATTTCAATTCTGTTTTATTGAGGAAGTGGATGATGGCACCCATCCCCTCATAACAGTAATATCCAGTGACTCAGTGTCCAAGCTGCGATTTACAGTGTCAGGGTCACCCTGCTTGATAAAGCACAACATGTCCTACAACTTGCTCCTGCGAGTGTACATTACACTAAACCTGGGATGTATTTATATTATGTGCGTATGTGTGTAAATTATACATATTGTTGTTTGTCTAACTGTAACCATACATGCAAATACTTTACCATAAATCTGTATCCGTGTTCCTTGTCCTCTTCTCTCTATTGGCGGATCGGTAAGTGGCATCTTCGCCACACAGATATAATTTGAATCAGACTGAACAAAAGAAACATTTTCAATCTGCAGTGAAGCAACACAGTGGCTCAAACCACCCAGAGTAACGTCAGGAATACAGGTCTGTTTGTTCACTTCATAGGAATAGTTGGATCCCTTTGTGTTCTTGTACCAGTTTATATGGATCCAGTTAACATGAGTCCCAATATAAATGAATGTACAGTTTATTGTGACTGACTCTCCTCTCAGCACACTGACCAGGTGCAGCTGCGTCACCTCCTCAATGACTTGGACACCTGATGGAATAAAAAAGCCTTGTCATTTTCATTTTGAGGTCAGTCGGTCATAAATAATTAACAACAAAAACTCAATTGAAGCAACCTGGAATGTGAAAAATTTTTTTAATCCTGATTACTAAACTATGTGAGGGTTTGAGACCTGATATTCTGCATTAATAGTTTCTCAGTGTTGAATTTATTTTGTTCCATATAAACTACCGTTGAGTGATTAGAATACCACCACAATAGTCTAAGGGAGATCTTAGCTTCTCGATCAATAAAGTAGCAGTGACTACTTTGAATAATATTCAACAAATGAAACATTTTCAATCTTCCATATTCAATAAGAGAGCAGAGTGGCTAAAATCACCCAAAGCAATATTAGGGATGCAGGTAAGCTCCCACCCTTTATCGGTACGGTCAATCATTCTTCCAGAGCTCATATCTCACACTGTATGGATCCAATCACTGTGATTTGCACTGTAATTAAATGGATAGATCAATAATGTAAGTGACGTTCTTCACCAGATGCTGACTAGACCTGCGAATCACCTCCCAGTTACGTGATTACCTCATGGGATAAAATGTTTCAATTGTTGAATGTAATCTTTTTTTTCTTTTCAAAATTTAGAAGACCCAATTCATTTTTCCAATTAAGGGGCAATTTAGCATGGCCAATCCACCTACCCTGCACATCTTTGGGTTGTGGGGATGAAACCCACGCAGACACGGGGAGAATGGGCAAACTCCACACGGACAGTGACCCAGAGCCGGGATCGAACCTGGGACCTCGGCGCCGTGAGGCAGCAGGGCTAACCCACTGCGCCACCATGCTACCCTGTTGAATGTAATCCTAAATTTAGTTGGATTGATCCACAAATAATGAAGAATATTTCCTGTTTATTGTGAAATTATGACTGTTTAATATTCACCCAGTTCCAATTTTTCTCCAAAGCCAGAAAGCAATCAGGCGACAAAGAAAGTTGCTTCGAAAAGCGTCAAACACATTTGATGGATTTCACAATACTAAAATGATGGGAATCCCCTGGTTTATTAACTTGCATTTAGCTTCTCCGACTGTAATAAGATATTCTTGTTTGCAGTGCGTTGTATTAGTTGTAAAAGGTAGAATCATTAAGATAGGAAAAGTAAGCTTCTTTTTTTAAATAAATTTTGTGTACCCAATTCATTTTTCCAATTAAGGGGCAATTTAGCATGGCCAATCTACCTACGCTGCACATCTTTGGGTTGTGGGGGTGAAACCCACGTGAACACAGGGAGAATGTGCAAACTTCACACGGACAGTGACCCAGAGCCGGGATCGAACTTGGGACCTTGGCGCCGTGAGGCAGCGTTGTTAACCACTGCACCACCGTGCTGCCCTGAAAAGTAAGTTTCTTGACATATTGGGTTGCTCTGAAGTAGTTCATGGTGTGTAGAGGAAGAGAGAGGCAATGTGCGAGTAAATGTATCACCACCCAGTGAGCGCAACACATGTTGGAATAAAATCCATTACCAGCCCAACAGATGCATTGACCCATTACAGAGGGTTACCCAAATATTAAACACAGAACGTTATCTCAATCTCGCAGCATTTACACAATAATAAAACAAATGATAACATTGTTGTAGGACAGCACGGTAGCACAGTGGTTAGCACAGTTGCTTCACAGCTCCAGGGTCCCAGGTTCGATTCCCGGCTTGGGTCACTGTCTGTGCGGAGTCTGCACGTTCTCCCCGTGTCTGCGTGGGTTTCCTCCGGGTGCTCCGGTTTCCTCCCACAATCCAAAGATGTGCAGGTTAGGTGGATTGGCCATGATAAATTACCCTTAGTGTTCAAAAAAGGTTAGCTGGGGTTAATGGGTTATGGGGATAGGGTGGATGTGTCGGCTTAAGTAGGGTGCTCTTTCCAAGAGCTGGTGCAGACCCGATGGGCCGAATGGCCTCCTTCTGCACTGTAAATTCTATGATAACAAATTGTGTTTGGTGAATAATAACGTGCTATTGCAGCACACATGTACTGTTGTACATAAACACTCCAAACAGCAGTATTTAATCCTCTCAATTAACAGATACTGAAATACTCCCTCCATAGGTTTAGGCCAATCAGTTCAGTATTTACTGAAAGAATGTTCGATCGCTGTATTTATTGAAACAGTAATCAATTAAGGGCATTTCTGTATCAATGTATATTCAAATTATTTTAACCACACAAATTTTATTTGGATGATGTTGGTTCGGATCACTGTTGCTGATCAATCCTTCAAATACTTGAGAATATTCTTGCACTGGGTAGCAGCCAGGCACAATAACAGACATAATTCTGGAGCAAGTAAATTCAATACTTGCATTATATGACTGAAATCAGTTCACTTACCTGCTACACTTGACCCTGTAAGTAGGAGTAGATTCAGTTGCACCAACATACTTCCTGGTTTCATGTTCGTTCCCTTCAGATATTGTGCTTTATCGAGCTAGCATCTGCGTTCATGCTTAGTTTGTACATAAGGACATCTTCTCTATTATTCAACTCTTGCGAAAGGGACAAGCCATGGTATTTAAACAGACCCAATTGCTTTCATTACCCACACTTGGTGAGATTCAACAGGAAACGTGTTTTTTGTTGAACAATCAAGGCATCAAATTGACCCATGGCGTGATAGAAACATTAAAGACGTTTCCCACAGAAACCACATATTTTGACTTCCGGTGGCGGCATGTAGAGGGGAAGTTGCACACTGGTTGGCTCTTAATTGAGGCTTGTTTTTCAGAGTTTTAATGAGAAGTCCCAAGTGCAATTTGTTAATGATTGAATGTAGGAAGGTATAAAGAAAGCAAAGAATGTCGAAGAGTCAGAGGAAAATGGCCGTGAAGAAGGGAGGGAGTGTGGGTTCACCGTCGAGTGAAAGGGCCAGCCCAGGAGCTGACAAGGTGGCGGAGGCTGGATTTCTGGGTGGGGCCGCACTGCTTACAGCAGAGGTGATGTCCTTGGAGTTGGAGAAGCAGTTTGCAAAGCATATGGAGGTGCTGAGAAAGGAGATGGCGGTTGCATTGAAGGCATTGGTGGAGGAGGCAATTGCCCCGGGGAGAGTGTCTATGGTGAAGGCATCGGCTGAGGTGAGGGAGCAGGGCGAGAAGATGAAGGGAGTGGAGGAGGCCATGTCGCAGCACAGTGATCAGCTCACCTTGATGGGGGATGAGCTGTGGAGGGTGGTTGAGGCCAACAAAGGCTGCGAGTAAAGTTGGAGGACTTGGAAACCGTTTAAGGCGGTACAATTTGAGGATTGTGGGCCTGCCCGAAGGGATGTAGGGCCCAAGGCCAATGGAGTACTTCGCCAAGATGTTGGCGCAACTGATGGGGGAGGGAGAGGAATCCCCCCAGTATGAACTGGACCTGGCTCATGGTCTCTGCGACCTATACTGAAGTTGAATGGGCCGCCAAGGGCAGTGATCACCTGTTTTCACAGGTACCACACGAAGGTGAAGGTCTTGAACTGGGCGAAGCAGAAGCGGGAGGTGAAATGGGCTGATGCTGGTGTTCGCATTTACCAGGATCATTTCTTGCATTGTACTTATTCTATCTCGGATTGACAAAGCGATCCCATCACATTTTCCTACCTTCCGGTCTTTACGAAAAATCACATACTCCTGAATATATAGTCCCCAGTTTTGGTCTCCCTGTAGCCACGTCTCTGTAATGACTATAAGACCATACCCATTAACCTTAATTTGTGCATTTAATTCATTTATTTTGTGCCAAATACTACGTGCATTTAAGTAGGAACAATTAATTTTGCCTTGTTACCATTTCTTTCCCTTTTTGACACCACTTGTTGCTTTTTTGATGTTCGTACACTCTGTCCCTTCCTGTCACACTCTGGGTATCATTATCTAAATCAGTGTTTCTCAAACCTTTTTTCCGGAGACCCATTTTTACCAACTGGCCAACCTTCGGGACCCACGCCGGCCGAGCTTCGGGACCCACGCCGGCCGATCTTCGCGACACATGCCTGCCGACCTTCACGACCCATGCCGGCCGACCTTCGCGACCCACGCCGGCCGACCTTCGCGACCTACGTCGGCCGACCTTCGCGACCCACGTCGGCCGACCTTCGCGACCCATGCCGGCCGACCTTCGCGACCCATGCCGGCCGACCTTCGCGACCCACGTCGGCCGACCTTTGCGACCCACGTCGGCCGACCTTCGCGACCCATGCCGGCCGACCTTCGCAACCCATGCCGGCCGACCTTCGCAACCCTTACCTTGTTTGTTGCTGACAAAATAGAGGAATCGCAATCGCGCCCAAAGCACGTGATGGCGACATTCGGGGGCCATGACCTGCTCTCTGTTTCCCTCAGGCAGGAAGATTACATAGAATTTTTTAAAAATCTGCATCTCCGATTGCACAAATTTGCAGTCTTCAGCTGCAGCAGCCAGCTTTTATATTTAATTTCTATTTATTTTTTGTAAATTGTAACAATGTTGTTGCACGGCACGTTTAATCAAAGAGACCAAAGCCCATGATATTGTCAGACTCTTCAGATTCTTCCTGTGTCTTCTCTTCCTTTTTCTCTTCAGCAGCAACAGGGGCAGCGGTGTTTATAACTGCTGCAACAGCTGGGGCACTGCTACCAGCACCAACGTTGCAGATCAGACTATTGACGTCAATATTAGCCAATGCCTTGGCAAACAGACTAGGCCAGAAAGGCTCAATGGTCATGTCATAATAATGGTCAGGTCACACCAGCTGTTATAATCAAGGCATTGAGTTTGTCTTCGGTGACAGTGACTTCATCGTCGTGCAGGGTGAACGCGCTGTAGATACTGGCGAGTTCCAGGGTGGAGGCCATGGCGCTGGATCTCTGCGGGTGGGTCCGATGGTGCAAGTCGCCGGGGGGAAACACGGCCTTAGCTTCGCTTCCGAACTGGGCAGAGCGAGCAGCAGCCGGCTTTTAACTATGCCGGCTACGAGTGGCCTTCTACCACATAAAGAAAATGCGGCCGCACTGCGCAGGCATGCCCAATCATCGGTGCGCCTGCGCAGTGCGGCCACATTTTAAAAATATGATCGTGGCCATTTTGAAGGCCGCTCGCAGCAGAATAGTTAAAACCCGGCTGCTGCGGCTGTTGCACGCGGATTTGTGCGATCGGGAGCGTTGCGACGGACGGCTCCGCGACCCTCCCGACACCCGCCCGCGACTCGCCTGCGGGTCGCGCCCCCAACTTTGACAACGCCTGATCTAAATAATTGCCTTGTAGGAATTGCCTTGTACCTGAGGAAGGAGCAGCCCTCCGAAAACTAGTGACATCGAAACAAACCTGCTGGACTTTAACCTGGTGTTGTAAAACTTCTTACTGTGCTCACCCCAGTCCAACGCCGGCACCTCCACATCATCCTTTTCTTTGTAAGCCTGCGAATCCCCTGTAGAGAACCTACCTCCCCAAGATTTAGTTTAAAATCCTCTCTACTTCCCTAGTTATGCAGTTTGCAAGAACACTGCACCCAGCACAGTTCAGATGTAGGCCGTGCTAAAGATACAGCCCCCACTTTCCCCAGTACTGATGGCAGTGCCCCACAAACTGAAACCCACTTCTCCCACACCAGTCTTTGAGCCACATATTCATCTCTCTAATTTCATGTATCCTATGTTAATTTGCATGTGGTTCAAGAAATAATCAGGTAATAAGCCTGAGAGTCCAAAGATGTGCAGGTTGGTGGATCGGCCATGCTATATTGCCCATTATGTCCAGGTTAGGTGGGGTTACTGAGATAATGTGAGGAGTGGGCCTCGGTAGGATACTCTTTTGGAGAGACGGGGCAGACTCAATGGGCCAAATGGCCTCCTTTGCACTGAAGGGATTCCATGGATTCCTCTATGGGTTGTAACTGTGGACGTTCTGTAGTTATGTTGTGAAGAGGACATAAGGAGGCTGAAATTTGACACAGATAAGTTCAATGAGTGGGCAAAATTCTGGCAGATAGAGTACAATGTGAGAAAAATGTTAAGTTGTTCATTTTGGCAGGAAGAATAAAAGAAGTGGAGTATTAAACGGAGAATGGCTGCAGAATTCTGAAGTGCAGAGGGATCTCGGTGCTTTTGTGCATGAAGCACAAAAACATAATCAGGTACAGCAGGTAACTAAGAAGGCTAATGGAATGCCATCTGTCACAATGCGGGGAATTGAACATAAATGTCAGGATTTTATGCTTCAGTTATAGCTTTGTTGAGACCACAACTCAAATATTGTGTGAAGCTTTGGGGCGGGATTCTCTCAGCCGAGGGCCGGGCCGGAGAATCCCCGCGACCGGCACGAATCACGCCACGCCGCCACGACACCGGCACGTGATTCTCCACAGAGCGGAGAATCATCGCCATTGCCGCTGGCATGGTTGGCACGGCCAGCCCGCCGATTCGCGACACGGGATGGGCTGAGCGGTCGTCGTAAAAAAGCCAAGTCCCGTCGGCGCCATCCACACCTGCTCTCAGCCGGCGGGAATTTGGCGTGGAATGGTCGGGGGCGGCCTGAAGGGGGGAGGGGGGTCTGACCCGGGGGGGGGGGGGCGGGGGGGGGCCACCGATGTGGGATCGAGACCCACCGATCGGCGGGCTGGCCTCTCTGGCTGGGGGGCCTCCTTTCTTCCGCGCCGGCCCCTGTAGACCTGCGCCATGTTGCGTCAGGGCTGGCGCGTTGAAGGAAGCCACTGCGCATGCGCGGATCCCGTGGCGCCCATTTGACGACGGGATCAGCAGCTGGAGCAGTGTAAGCCGCTCCAGGGCCATGCTGGCCCCCTGTAGGGACCAGAATTGCTGATCCTGAGGCCATGTTGATACCGTCGAGAAACGCGACGGCGTTTCCGACGGCGTCAACACCTAGCCTCAGGATCACAGAATCCCGCCCTTGCTCTCCTTATTTATGGAAGGATGTTAATGTATTGGAGGCAGTTCAGGGGGGGTTTACTAGATTGATGCCTGGTATGAGCAGGTTGTCTTATGAGGAAAGGTTATACAGACTGGACTTGTTTTTACTGGAGTTTAGAATTGTGAGAGGTAACTTGATTGGAGTATATAAGATCCAGGATAGGGTGGATGTGGAAAGGATGTTCCCTCTTGTGGGTGAATCCTGAATGAGGGGGCACTGTTTTAAAATTGAGGGTCACCCTGTTAGGACAGAGATTAGGAGAATTTTGTTCTATCAGTGAGTTGTGCCTCAGAAGGTGGTGGGGAGTAAGGGTGGGGGGTGGGATCACTGAATATTTTTAAGGTGCAGGTAGATTCTTATTATGGAAATGAATCAAAGTTATCAGGGGTAGATTGGAATGTAAAACTTGAAATACAAACAGATCAGCCATGATCAGGCCGAATGGCGGAGCAGGCTCGAGGGACCAAATGACCAACGTTTGCTCCGATTTCATATGATTGTGTGTTTGTGTAATAGATAAATAATAGAGAACAATAATTTGTATTGCATTAGAGAGAAGTGAATGTTGATGGGTTGGCAAATGGACTTTGATTGGTAGAGGCGTTGCCATAGAGCATATACCAGTTAAAAGCCAAACTTTGTTTAAGAGCACTCTCTCCTCATGTGGTATGAATTCTTGTTCCCTTTAAATTTGATATGGTTCCGCATTGTCCTGAGCAGTACAAGATGAAAAGCTTTGAAAGTAAGTGGGCTGGATTCTCCGTTCCTGCGTCTCAGTGCTGACGCTAATGGAGGACATGTGGAGTTCCACGACGGAACAATCCGGTCAACACCCGCCCCGATTCCATTACCGGTGAGGGGCGAGCAGCGGCGCCGTGTGAAACGCCCGCAGAACACGTGAAAACCGTTTGGGGAATCGCCGGGTCCGTGATGCACACATGCAGGGCTGACGAGCGTACAGTTACACCCCCCCCCCCCCCACACAGCAACACATCCCCACACACGCACTGATCGCACCCAAAAAGATGCCACTGGTTCAGCTGGATCACGTACCTGTCCACCCCGAAGCCACAGCCCACTCCTTTCTACCCCCCACCACTCCCCCCAACCCTGGCAGAAGCCCCCCAGCCACCGGAATGACTGTCGGCGAAGTATGGTGGTGCTGGGCACTGTCCGTACGCCCTCTCTCTCTCTCCGCAGTCGCCACGCCAGGCTCATGACTGTTGAGACCACACGTGGACCGTGCCGTCAGGAACACGGCCCATTAGAGGCGGAGCATCGGGGTGTGCCCAATAATGAGATGCACACACGGTTGCAACAGCGCGCGCTGCGCATCGCAATGATGCCGATTTGGAAGGGGCGGAGCATCACCACCCAGCATCAAATCAGCACCTGCCGCGATTTCAACATCACGAGCTATTCTCCACTGGAACACCGTTCCCGATTTCACCGTCGGGCAACGGAGAATCCCAAACACATATTTTTGCATGAAAGATGAATAAATGTATTTAATTATCTCAGATTCACATGAGAAAAATCACATTTCTTAAAAGTTTCAGACAGGTACTGAGTTCTGTTTTAATTATTCAGACCAGGCTCTTGGTAAATCCAAAAACCACAATCGCAAAACCGGGGTGGAAAACAGAACCAGACAAGAATACTTGACTGACACCATCGAACACAACCTTCATGATCGACAAAACACCTACTAAACACAGGCTCATTTATCTGGGAGCCAATGTCCTGTTGTCCCATTTACATTGATTTTTGTTTCTTTAAATATGTGCGTGCAGGTCCCACACTCACATACTTTAATTATCAATAGATGAAGACATGTAAATTTGTCGATGTGATAGACGCTAAACAGAAAATTGGTTGTTGAGCATGATTATTTTTAAAGAGTTTGTGCCATTCTGAATGGTCAGCTGGATATTTCTGGTGGAAACTATGTACCACAGACCACTGAAAACCATCAGTGCCAACAACTAAGGGCCAGCTTCAGTTGGCTTTAGATTCATGATTATGTCATGTGAGAGTACATTGATATTTAAGCAATGTGCCTTTAAGAAAACAGTGATGTCAGAGAGTGGGTGGGGCTGAGCTCAGGTCAGCCATTTTGCAGTTTAGTTTTGCAGTTTTGAAAAAAAGCTTGTGTGTGTCTGTGTGTTTCCAGAGAGCTGCAGTTTGGAGGAAAAGAGCTTGGGGAGTGTCTGTGTTTGCAGTGAGCTGGATCTCTGCCATGAAAGACTATCTCTGGATCATTTGGGTGATTTAAACTCATAATAGTAAAGCCTTTAACCTGATGTGATTCTGTTTAAAGGTGTTAAGTCTCTTGGAAGTTTGAAGGAACATTTTGAGGAATTATTTACTGTTGCAATATTTTTTGAGTTATCTTTGAAGTAAGGGGTGTTAAGAGATCCAATGTTTATTTAAGATGTTAAGTTGAGTTCATGGAATAGACATTATTTTGTGTTTAAAAACCCACGTGCTCATAATTGTAATCCCACACCTAGGGAACAAGCCGTGTGCTAGGAAAAGCAACAAATACGTTAAAGGGAGAGGTCAGTTGAATTCCATGATACATTATGGGGTTCTGAAAACGCCTCGCCCATAATAATTACCACCATGACGTACCATCAATAATGACAGAAGATGAGTTGAGAGTGAAACTGTGGCTTTAATTAGCTTAAAGATACCTGCTGGCAGCCGGTCCCAGACTGAAGGCAGGGCGGGAGGTTGGCCACCTTTATTCCTGAGCCCGAGGGGAAGAGCCACAGGCAAAGCCAGCAGGGGCAAGCCCAGGCTTGCGACATACAGCAGGTATAATACAATACAGTGGTTTACCACATTCACCCCCTGTTAAAAAGGAGTCTGGTGGGGGTGAAATGGATGGGTTGAATTATATATCGAGTCTGTTGGGGGCTTTGTCTTTCCGCTGTGACCGCCACAGTCCCAGCTGTGGTGTGGATACTGGTGTCGGATGAAGTGTTGAGGCTTGCGTGTCCAGGAGCGTGCTGTCTTCTGCATCACCAATTAGATGACTGCCTGGCGACGGACCCTGAGGCTCTGGCGTGCCATTCACTGGGACTCGCGGAGTATGCCGTGACGCTGGTGCACCATGGGTAGCAAAGGACGGAGAAGGAGTAGGGTTGGGGGTAGTGGTGATGGTCGCTGGGGAACCTGCGGGTGCCAAATCCCGAAGGGAGACTGTCTCCTCCCGCCGTCATGGTGTGCCACGTAGGCATATTGGGGGTTAGCATGGAGGAGACGGACCCTTGCGACCAGGGGATTCGACTTATGACTCCTCGCATGATTCCAGAGGAGGACGGACCCTGGGACCGTCAGCCAGGACGGGAGCGAGACCCCTGAGGTGGACTTCCTGGGGAAGACAAACATTCTCTAATGAGGGGTCACATTGGTGGAAGTACACAGGAGCAGCCGGATGGAGTGGAGCGCATCGGGAAGGACCTGCTGCCAGCGGGAGACAGGGAGACGTCTAGACTGTAGGGCAAGAAGGACGGCCTTCCAGACCGTCGCGTTCTCCCTCTCCATTTGTCCGTTCTCCCGGCGGTTGTAGCTGGTAGTCCTGCTTGAGGTGATGCCCTTGGTAAGCAGGTAATGACGCAGGTCATCACTCATGAAGGAGGAACCCCAATCACTATGGATGGAGTTGGGGAAACCGAACAAGATGAAGAGGCCGTGCAGGGCCTTGATGACTGTGGCAGAGGTCATGTCAGGGCATGGGATGGCGAAAGGGAAATGTGAGTACTCATCAATGATGTCGAGGACGTACACGTTACGGTCAGTGGAGGGGAGAGGCCCTTTGAAATCGACGCTGAGACGCTCAAAGGGGCGGGAGGTCTTCACCAGGTGTGCTCTGTCTAGCCGATCGAAGTGTGGTTTGCACTCCGCGCAGACCTGGCAGTCCTTGGTCATGGTCCTGACCTCCTCAATGGAGTAAGGCAGGTTACGGGCCTTGATAAAGTGGAAACATCGACTGACCCCCGGGTGACAGAGGTATTTGTGGAGGGCCCGAAGTCGGTCTACTTGTGCGTGGGCACATGTGCCGCGGGATAAGGCATCTGGGGGCTCATTGAGCTTCCCAGGTCGATACAAGATATCATAATTATAGGTGGAGAGTTTGATCCTCCACCTTAGGATCTTGCCATTCTTGATCTTGAAGGCAACCGACCGTTGGTCAGTGAGGAGAGTGAATCGCCTACCGGCCAGGTAATGCCTCCAATGTCGCACAGCTGCCACAATGGCTTGTGTTTCCTTTTCGACGGAGGAGTGTCGAATTTCAGAGCTCTGGAGGGTACGGGAGAAGAAAGCCATGGGCCTGCCGGCCTGGTTGAGGGTAGCGGCCAGGGCAAAGTCGGACGCATCGCTCTCCACCTGGAACGGGATGGACTCGTCTACTGCATGCATTGCGGCCTTGGCAGTATCTGCTTTGATGCGGTTGAAGGCCAGGCGGGCCTCAGCCGTCAGGGGAAAAAGAGTGGATTTAATGAGTGGGCAGGCCTTGTACGCATAATTGGGGACCCATTGGGCATAGTAGAAAAAGAAACCCAGGCATCTCTTCAGGGCCTTGAGGCAGTGGGGAAGGGGAAGTTCCAGAAGGGGGCGCATGCGGTCAGGGTCGGGCCCTCGGACACAGTTTTCCACAACGTAGCCAAGGATGGCTAGGCGGGTTGTGCGGAAAACGCATTTCTCCTTATTGTACGTGAGGTTAAGGAGCTTGGCTGTGTTGAGGAATTTTTGGAGGTTAGCGTCATGGTCCTGCTGGTCATGGCCGCAGATGGTGACATTATCCAGATACGGGAACGTGGCCCGCAGCCCGTATTGGTCAACCATTCGGTCCATCTCTCGTTGGAAGACCGAGATCCCATTGGTGACGCCGAAGGGGACCCTGAGGAAGTGATAGAGGCGGCCATCTGCCTCGAAGGCAGTGTATTGGCGGTCCTCTGGGCGGTTAGGGAGCTGGTGGTACGCGGACTTCAGATCAATGGTGGAGAAGACTCGATACTGCGCAATCTGATTGACCATGTCAGATATGTGGGGGAGGGGGTATGCACCGAGCTGCGTGTATCGGTTGATAGTCTGACTGTCGTCGATGACCAACTGGTGCTCCTCCCCAGTCTTGATGACCACCACTTGGGCTCTCCAGGGGCTAGTACTGGCCTCTATGATCCCTTCCCGCAGGAGTCGCTGGACCTCCGACCTGATAAAAGCCTTGTCCTGAGCACTGTATCGTCTGCTCCTAGTGGCAACAGGCTTACCGTCCAGGAGGAGGTTAGCGAAGAGCGGGGGTGGGGCGACCTTAAGGGTCGAGAGGCTACAGATGGTGAGGGGGGGGCGGCAGGGGTCCATTGAACTCCAAGGTAACACTTTTGAGATGGCACTGAAAATCGAGCCCAGTAGCACGGCAGCACAGAGTTGTGGGATGACGTACTGTAAGGGTTGCAATACAGTACGCACGGACTTCCATGGAACGTGACTCGGGAGTCAAGGAGATTTTCTGGGTTGCGGGTAAGATTGAGAGGGAGCAGCGCCGTACCGTATCTCGATGAATGAAACTCTCTGTGCTCCCGGAGTCAAAAAGGCAGGTCGTCTCATGGCCGTTGATCCGGACGGCCATCATGGAGTTGGTGAGGCGATGCGGTTGAGGGTGATGGAGGCACGCTGCGGAAGGTGGGCGGGCTGATCGAGGGTAGAGGAAGCCAGCTTACAATCGGGTGACCAGGGGTTCCGGGAGGCGGCAGCGTGATTCAATGATAGCGGCCCCCAGGGGTCGCACGTGGCGAGTGGCAGTGAAGATGGAGGCCTCCACGGGCTACACGCAATGCTGCTGGGTTTAAAAACAGGACTGGCCTGGCAGACTTTAGCGAAATGGCCCTTCTTTCCACTCCTGTTGCAGGTCGCGCTCCTCGCTGGGCAGCGTTGTCTGGGGTGCTTACCCTGGACACAGTAGTACTTTGGGGCTTCAGAATTGGCGGGTTGCCATGCGGCATAGGCTTGCGGCGCCCCCGGGTCGGGTGATGGCGGCGCCCACGACATCCACGAGGGTACCGTGTGGTCAGAGGTGTAGGCATCCATGTTGTGGAAGGCCACTTCTAACGAGTCCGAAAGCTGTACTGACTCTTGGAGGTCGAGTGTACCCCTTTCTAATAGGCGCTGGCTGGAGTAATTTGACTTTATGCCTGCGACATAGGCGTCCCGGATCAACAACTGTGTGTGCTCGACAACCGATACCGCCTTACAATTGCAGTTCCGGCCGAGTACCCGCAATGCACGCAGAAATTCAGCTTGCTATTATCCGGGGCGCTGTCGCCTCGAGGCAAGGAGATGCCTAGCGTACACCTCGTTGACCTTCCTGACATACTGTCCTTTCAACAGCATTATCACCACCGCGTACGAGGCAGCGTCCCTGATAATAAGGTATACTTGTGGGCTCACCCGGGAGTTGAGAATTCGCACCTTGTGGGCCTCGGCGACGGCGATGGTGGGAGGATTCGATGTAGGAATTGAAGCAGCGTAGCCAGTGTTCGAACGTGGTAGTGACATCGGCTGCTTGGGGGTCCAGCTCCAGGCGATCAGGTTTGAGTGATTGGTCCATCTTAAAACTTTATGCTAATTAAATTGATGCACCGTCAATAACGACAGAAGATGAGTTGAGAGTGAAACTGTGGCTTTAATTAGCTTAAAGATACCTGCTGGCAGCCGGCCCCAGACTGAAGGCCACCCTTATTCCTGAGCCCGTGGGGAGGAGCCACAGATGGAACCAGCAGGGGCAAGCCCAGGCATGTGAAGTCCGTGGAGTCCGAGGAGATAGGAGAAGTGCTAAATGAATATTTTTCGTCAGTATTCACACAGGAAAAAGACAATGTTGTCGAGGAGAATACTGAGATACAGGCCACTAGACTAGAAGGGCTTGAGGTTCTTAAGGAGGAGGTGGTAGCAATTCTGGAAAGTGTGAAAATAGATAAATCCCCTGGGCCGGATAGGATTTATCCTAGGATTCTATGGGAAGCTAGGGAGGAGATTGCTGAGCCTTTGGCTTTGATCTTTATGTCATCATTGTCTACAGGAATAGTGCCAGAAGACTGGAGGATAGCAAATGTTGTCCCCTTGTTCAAGAAGGGGAGTAGAGACAACCTCGGTAACTATACACCAGTGAGCCTTACCTCTGTTGTGGGCAAAGTCTTGGAAAGGTTGATAAGAGATAGGATGTACAATCATCTGGAAAGGAATAATTTAATTAGAGATAGTCAACACGGTTTTGTGAAGGGTAGGTCATGCCTCACAAACCTTATTGAGTTCTTTGAGAAGGTGACCAAACAGGTGGACGAGGGTAAAGCAGTTGATGTGGTGTATATGGATTTCAGTAAAGCGTTTGATAAGGTTCCCCACGGTAGGCTATTGCAGAAAATACAGAGGCATGGGATTCAGGGTGATTTAGCAGTTTGGATCAGAAATTGGCTAGCTGGAAGAAGGCAAAGGGTGGTGGTTGATGGGAAATGTTCAGCCTGGAGTCCAGTTACTAGTGGTGTACCACAAGGATCTGTTTTGGGGCCACTGCTGTTTGTCATTTTCATAAATGACCTGGAGGATGGCGTAGAAGGATGGGTGAGTAAATTTGCCGATGACACTAAAGCTGGTGGAGTTGTGGACAGTGCGGAAGGATGTAACACGTTAAAGAGGGACATATATAAGCTGCAGAGCTGGGCTGAGAGGTCGCAAATTGTGTTTAATGCAGAAAAATGTGAGGTAATTCATTTTGGAAGGAATAACAGGAAGACAGAGTACTGGGCAAATGGTAAGATTTTTGGTAGTGTGGATGAGCAGAGAGATCTTGGTGTCCATGTACATAGATCCCTGAAAGTTGCCACCCAGGTTGAGAGGGTTGTTAAGAAGGCATACGGTGTGTTAGCTTTTATTGGTATGGGATTGAGTTTCAGAGCCATGAGGTCATGTTGCAGCTGTACAAAACTCTGGTGCGGCTGCATTTGGAGTATTGCGTGCAGTTCTAGTCGCCGTATTATAGGAAGGATGTGGAAGCATTGGAAAGGGTGCAGAGGAGATTTACCAGGATGTTGCCTGGTCTGGAGAGAAGATCTTCTGAGGGAAGGCTGAAGGACTTGAGGTTATTTTCTTTAGAAAGAAGAAGGTCAAGAGGTGACTTAATTGAAGCATACAAGATGATCAGAGGATTAGATAGGGAGGACAGTGAGAGCCTTTTTCCTCGGATGATGATGTCTAGCACGAGGGGACATAGCTTTAAATTGAGGGGTGATAGATATAGGACAGATGTCAGAGGTAGGTTCTTTACTCAGAGAGTAGTAAGGGCGTGGAATGCCCTGCCTGTAACAGTAGTGGACTCGCCAACATTAAGGGCATTTAAATGGCCATTGGATAAACATATGGATGATAAGGGAATAGTGTAGATGGGCTTTAGAGTGGTTTCAAAGGTCGGCGCAACATTGAGGGCCGAAGGGCCTGTACTGCGCTGTAATGTTTTATGTTCTATGTTACATACAGCAGGTATAATACAATACAGTGGTTTACCACACACCATCAACCATCTCCCATTTGCCCTTCCTTATTTTCTCTCCCCACACATTAGTTTCCCACTCACAAATGACAGAAGCAACGCCGGGTTCATTTATTTACAAAACAACTGAGTGCCTGCTCACTTAGCGTAGGCTCCAAACTAGCTGCCACTGATGGTCTCATTTCCTCTTTAAAATACCAACCACAAGATAACCATCTTCTCCATAAGGAATGTGGTGTTATTCGTCGTCAGACAACCAGTACAGCTTCAGGATGTCACTGCAGCGATTCCTCTGGGAAATGTCCTCAGGCCAACATCTTTAGCTGTTGCATCATTGACATTGCTTGCATCATTCTGTCAGGATATAGATTGTTCACTTTCCATTCCACAGTGTTCAACTGTATACAGAACACCTCCAATAATGAAGTAGTCCCTGTCACCCTTAAACAGCACCTGGATTGGGCTGACAAGGAGCACCCTACACCGGCGCACTCCCCCACCCTATGCCCGTGATCACACCTAACCTGCACATCTTTGAACACTAAAGGGTAATTTACCATGGCCAATCCACCTAACCTGCACATCTTTGGACTGTGGGAGGAAACCAACGCACCCGGAGGAAACCCATGCAGACATGAGGAGAACATACAAATTCCACACAGTCAACCAAGGCCAGGTCCCTATGAGTGTCACATGTACATAAACACTCTCACATATCTAAGCAATTTTTCTTGATATTTATTAAGGATTTACATTTCAGAAAATGATGCAACAAAATCACAAAATAATACATCACCATAAACAAAAAATAAACAGCTTAACATACATAAGCACAGAGAGGGGCAGGAGAACAACATCACAACTAACCCGATACAATCATTGGACATAACTAGATATCTGTACAGCCCTGTTAAAAAGCAAGCAAGAAACAAAATGAGACCATGAGAAAACATGTAATATGCTGCACCCCCTCCACGCTGTGTCAACTTGCAATTTACCACGAGAATTTCAGGATACATTTTTGTGCCATGTTCGAGTGTGCACCAACGTACACCTCCCTCAGCTCTAGCCGTTCTAAAGGCACCAACAACCCACCACAGCCTACTTTCATCAGATACAATACCCATATGCACCCATGCAGGGGCTAAGCGTGGATTCTTCATACCCACCCTCACAAAAAGACAATGAAAATACAGGAAAGGCCCAGTTCTAACGGGAGTTACATGTATACCGCACAACACAACTTAACCCCAATGTCAGGCCCGATGTAGAACCAAGATCATTCGAAACAATTGTGCGGAGAGAATCGGCTACAGCATGTTCGGAATATGATCTGATATTCAGGGTCACCCAAGAAGGAAAAAGAAAAGAGCAAGAGCTAGATCTACGAGAACTAATCCACAGGATAACAAGGGATCAGGACTCAGCCCAGGCTCCATATTTCCCTGGCAATGCTGAGCAGCCATCAATGAAGAAGAGAGCAAGCTGTTTACCACATCACCACCTGGAAATTCCCGTCTAAGCCACTCACTATCCTGACTTGGAAATATATCACCATTCCTTCATTGACGCTGGGTCAAAATCTTGGAACTCCCCCTCTAACAGGACTGTAGCAGTTCAAGAAGGCAGCCCACCACCACCTTTCCATGAGGCAATTAGAGAAGGGCAATGAATGTTGGCCTAGCCAGTGACGGCTCATTGCTTTAATTCGTTAAAAAAAAACGGTGGAGCTTCAGTGATTTATTTAATGTGATGGATAAGCTTGTCTCTGCATTTTCACAATGTCATCCACAGAGATGCAAATTTGGACATAACTTTACCCTTTGTTTGAGGAGGCATCTCAAACAAAAGTAAAGGTTTGCATTTATATAGAATGTTTTATGATCACCAGATGTCTTAAAGTGCTCTTGCAGCCAATGAAGTAGATTTTGAATTGTATTCATAGCTGCAATGCAGGTAATGCAGCAGCCAATATGCATACAGCAAGTTTCTTCTTACAGCAACATCATAATGACTGGAGAATCTGTTTTTGTGATGTTGACTAAGGGATAACTATTGGCCAGGAAATGGGGGATAACTAGGCTATCCAGTTTTGAAATTGTGGCATGGGATGGGATAGCAGACAGGGCCTCAGTTTAATATACCAGTGCAAAAACAGCACCGTCAAATGTCAAGGGCTCCCTCAGTACTGCACTGAGCCTTGTTTCTTGAGCTGAAGCCCTGAAGTGGGACTTGCACCAAGACTCATTCAAAGGTGGGCGGCACGATGGCGTAGTGGTTAGCACTGCTGCCTCACGGCACTGAGGACCTTGGTTCAATCCCCCACCCCGGATTAATGTCCATCTTTTGCACATGTTTGCACATTCTGCCCGGGTTTCTGTGGGTCTCACCCCCACAACCCAAAAGATATGAAGGGTAGGTGGACTGGTCACGCTAAATTGCCCCTTAATTGGGAAAAAAAGATTGAAAAAAAGACTGATTCAGGTAGCAGTATTGGTGCTACCAGAGTCATAGCAGGTTCACAAAAATGAAAAGAACACTCAAGTGGAATTGAAATAGAAATTCAGATTTATCTAAAAGGCTATTTTGCTGCGTGATCTCAGTTCGGAGGTTTGAGCTGATCAGGTAAGCTTTTGCTTGTCATGCGACCATCAATTCACGCGAAACCAAGAGTAGAAGTAAACTGTGGCTTTAATCAACTAGAACAGTGCCTGCCTGCAACTGGTCTGCTAGTGAGAGCCGCCTACAGGGCTATTGCTCTTTATACCTCCCCTCAAGGTGTGGAGCCAGGGGCGGAGCCCACAAGGCACCAACATGATACATTACAGGTAGTACCTTACAATGGTCCATAGGTGGAGTCCACATGGGCAACAGCGTGATACAGTTATATATATGGTGAATGGTTCACCACAGCTTGCTTTTGAAGGTAACGGAATTTGAATCTGAATTTGACTTAGCCTTTGGAGCCGCAAAGATACGGACTAAGCACTTTCCCTGTCCGCTCTGCACATTAGGTGGCGCAATGGCACAGTGGTTACAGGCAGAGGGCAGGGGATTGGGCCTACTTAGGGTGCTCTTTCAGAGGGCCGGTGCAGACTCGATGGGCTGAATGGCCTCCTTCTGCACTGTAGGGGTTCTATGATTCTATGATCGGCTTTGTAACTCTGAGAAAGGAATTAATGTAAAAGAACAGGTAATTACTCAGGTGGCGTGGAAGAGAAATCTAAATTTTAGCAAACCATTAACTGCTTGGACAGAACTGAAGCTGCGTCCATGATGACAGTCCACAAATAATAGACAGTAATCTGGGTCCATACTGATTAACTTGACAGTAAAAGCATTGGATATTATGTTTCTGCTTTGGTTGTGCTGCCATCACAGTCGAATATCGTATTCCACCAACATTTTTGAGTGTGGTGAACAAGATAATAATGACCAGAAAATCTATTTTTTGTGACTGTGGGAGGAAGCCAGAGCACTCGGAAGAAACCCATGCAGACATGGGGAGAAGGTGCAAACTCCTTACAGACAGTCGCCCAAGGCTATTTTTGGTGATGTTGATTGAGGGATACACGGTGGCACTTGGTTTTTGGTTCTGCCACCTCGCAGCACCAGAGACCCGGATTCAGTTCCAGCCTCGGGTGACCGTCTGTGTGGATGTGATGATTGGTTACTGTACCCTTAACGTCATGTAGGTGATGCCCCTTCAAGATCGGGTTTGGAATCCTGGGAGACTCCGCCTCCATCTCCACCCACCAGGGAGCCGTATATAAGGTGACGCCCTGTAGGCAGCACCCAGTAAGCACACGTTTCGGCAGCAGGCTAGTTCTCTGCTTATTAAAGCCTTCATTTACCATTCCACACTCTTGTGTTGTTATTGAGGGTACTACAATTTAATAAGCAGACTACGTTAGGATGGACCCCGGTCTCAAGCCAGAAAAGCTCAACCTGGAAGCACGGACACCGGAGGGCAAAGAGATTTTTAAGTACTGGCTCCACTGCTTCGAGGCCTACCTGGAATCTTCGGAAACCCCCGTCCTAGGGCCTCTCAAGCTGCGCCTACTTCACGCCCGGGTGAGCCATAGAATCTCCGCCATAATCGAGAAGGCGACCACTTACGACGAGGCGATCGAGATCCTGCGAAAGCGTTTCATCAAACCCATAAACGAGGTACATGCTCGGCACCTGGTCACTATCTGCCGGCAGCGCTCAGGAGAAACGCTGGATGCGTACGTGGAAAAGCTCACCCCACTCGCCATGAACTGCAACCATCAGGATGTGACGGGGAAGTCCAAATGAACCTGCACATCTGGGACGCATTCGTGTCCGGCATCCGTTCCACATATATCAGGCAGCGACTCCTCGAAAATGGAGCTAAAGACCTTCAGTACATGGTAACGTTCGCCACCTCACTGGAAGTGGCCCGCCGCAACCTAGGCACGTACCCCGCGGACCCTGCGAGCCCCCCTCGGACTTCCCCAGACTCAGCTGCGCTACGGGCCTGCGCCACGCAGCGACTCGTGCAGATCGGGGGCACACCGTGCTATTTCTGTGGGCAGGGCCAGCATCCACGTCAATGCTGCCCAGCCCGCTCCGCCATCTGCAGCGACTGCGGAAAGAAGGGGCATTTCGCGAGGGTCTGCCTGGCCAGGCCCAAGGCCCAGAAACAAAAAGCTCACCAGGCCCGAAATCGAGCTCACAGGCCCGCAGGCCCCGCAGCGCAACTGTGCACTGACCGGACATGCCCCTTCCTGACGCGTCATCGGCCTCGTGCGAGTCATGGGGGCGGCCATCTTGCCGGTGGCCATCTTCTAAACCCGACACATGCGACCGATGGCAGCAGCCATTTTGTGAATCCCACTCGGCTGAGGACTCGGACTACCCACAACTGGCAGCGATCACCCTCGACCAATCGCAGCCAAAGCACCTGCTGAATTCCATGATGCAGGTCCAGGTCAACAGGCACGACCCTCCCTGTCACTTCGACTGTGGGAGCACGGAGAGCTTTATCCACCCAGAAACGGTAAGGCGCTGCTCCTTGCGCACCTATCCTGCTTCCGAAACCATAGCCCTCGCCTCCGGGTCCCACTCGGTCCAAATCAAAGGGTACTGTATTGCGAATCCCGCGACCCAGGGCACCCAATACGCTCGTTTTCGGCTCTATATCCTCCCTCACCTCTGCTGCTCGGTCTGGATTTCCAATGCAGCCACCGAAGCCTGACCCTGAAGTTCGGCGGACCCTTGCCCCTCCCTCACGGTATGCAGCCTTGCAACACTGAAAGTTGCAACCCCCTCACTATTCGCGAACCTCACCCCCGACTGTAAGCCCGTCGCCACCAGGAGCCGGCGGTACACTGCCCAAGATATGACTTTTATCAAGTCAGAGATCCAGCGTTTACTGGAAGAGGGGGTCATCGAGGCAAACAACAGCCCCTGGAGAGCACAAGTGTGGTAGTACGGTCCGGGGAAAAGAAACGGATGGTCATCGACTACAGCCAGACCATAAACCGCTTCACGCAGCTTGATGCGTACCCCCTTCCCCGCATAGGAGAGATGGTGAATCAGATCGCTCAATACCGTGTATTCTCCACTGTTGACCTCAAATCCGCCTACCACCAACTCCCTATCCGACCGAAAGACCGCCTCTATACTGCTTTCGAAGCAGCCGGCGGCTCTTCCACTTCCTCAGGGTCCCCTTCGGCGTCACAAATGGTGTCCCCGTCTTCCAGAGGGCGATGGACTAAATGGTGGACAAGTAAGGCCTGCGGGCTACTTACTCGTACTTGGACAATGTCACCATCTGCGGCCATGATCAGTAGGACCATGACCCGAACCTTGAAAAGTTCCTCCAGACCTCCCGGGCCCTCAACCTGACCTACAACAAGGAAAAATGCGTTTTCCACACAACCCAACGAGCCATCCTCGGCTACGTCGTGGAAAACGGGGCCCAAGGTCCCGAACTCGACTGAATGCGCCCCCTTAAGGAACTTCCCCTCCCCTGTAGCCTCAAGGCCCTCAAACGGTGCTTGAGGCTTTTCACCTATTACGCCCAGTGGGTCCACAGATATGCGGACAAAGCCCGCCCACTCATAAAGACCACGACATTTCCCCTGACGGCTGAGGCCCGGTCGGCCTTCAGTTGCATCAAGGCCGACATCATCAAGGCCGCGATGCACGCGGTGGACGAAACCATCCCTTTCCAGGTAGAGAGCGATGTGTCAGACATCGCCCTGGCTGCTACCCTCAATCAGGCAGGCAGACCAGTAGCATTCTTCTCCCGGACCCTCACCGCCTCCGAGATTCGGCACTCTGCAGTCGAAAAGGAGGCACAAGCCATTGTGAGCCTGTGCGGCACTGGAGGCACTACCTAGCCGGTAGGAGGTTCACCCTCATTACCGACCAATGGTCGGTAGCCTTCATGTTTGATAACGCAAAACGGGGCAAAATTAAAAATGATAAAATCTTGAGGTGGAGGATCGAACTCTCCACCTACACGTACGATATAAAGGATCATCCAGGGGAGCTCAACGAGCCCCCAGATGCCCTGTCCCGTGGCACGTGCAGGAGGATCACCTGCGGGCTATCCACAATGACCTCTGTCACCCGGGGGTTACCTGGCTCGCCCACTTTATCAAGTCTCGCAACCTATTTTACTCCACCAAGGAGGTCAAGGCCATGACCAGGGCCTGCCAGATCAGCGCGGAGTGCAAACCACACTTCTACCGGCCAGACAAGGCTCGCCTTGTAAAGGCCTCGGGGCCCTTTGAACGACTAAGCGTGGACTTCAAAGGTCCCCTCCCATCCACCAACCACAATATCTACTTCCTAACTGTCATCGACGAGTTCTCCGGCTTCCCATTCGCTGTTCCCTGTCCCGACATGACCTCGGCCACCGTGATAAAGGCACTGCACAGCATCTTCACCCTATTTGGTTTCCACGCTTATGTCCACAGCGAGCGGGGTATATCGTTCATGAACGATGAGCTGCGTCAATACCTGCTCAGCAAGGGCATCGCCTCGAGCAGAAATACCAGTTATAACCCACGGGGAAACGGGCAGGTGGAGAGGGAGAACACAACAGTTTGGATGGCTGTCCTTCTGGCCCTACGGTCGAGAAGTCTCCCAACCACCCGCTGGCAGGAGGTCCTACCCAATGCCCTTAACTCCATTAGGTCGCTCCTCTGCATGGCCACGAATGAGACCCCTCACAACCGCTTGTTTGTCTTCCCCAGGAAGTCCACCTCCTGGGTCTCGCTTTCACCTTGGCTGACGATTCCGGGACCTGTTCTTCTCCAGAGGCACTCGAGGAGCCAGAATACGGATCCACTGGTCGAGAGGGTCTGACTACTACATGCCAACCCCCGATACGCCTACGTCGAGTACCCCGATAACAGGCAAGACACGGTTTCCCTCCGGGATCTGGCACCCGCTGGTTCCCCCACTACAGACGCCCCCTCCTCGGGTTTCCTTGCGGGACCTGGCACCTGCTGGTTCCCCCACTGATGACCTCCCCCGGACCCCCACTCCATCGGTAAACACCGACCGCGCCCCCCCCTCTCCCCCCAGAGCCCCTCCCTCCACATTCCCTGCCGGCGCCGGCACCGCTACCCCCTGCCCCAGCTATTCCCCCTGCCCCCAGACCCCCTACCCCGACCCGGACCAAATCTCCGACCACCGTGCTCCCGGATGTACCCTCACCAAAGACATCCGTGTCCGCCGGACCACCGCCCGAGCTGAGATGGTCAACGAAGATGATCAGGCCGCCAAAAAGAATTGGCCTGTGATTCCACTTCACCCCGACGGTCTTTGCGTTTTTTTTAAACAGGTGGTGAATGTGATGAATGGTTACTGTACCCTTAACACCATGTAGGTGATGCCCCTTTCAGACCAGGTTTGGAACCCTGGGGGACTCCGCCTCCGGCTCCGCCCACCAGGGAGCCGTATATAAGGTGACGCCCTGTAGGCGGCACCCAGTAGGCACAGGTCTCGGCAGCAGTCTAGTTCTCTGCTTATTAAAGCCTTCATTTATCATTCCACACTCTTGTGTCGTTATTGAGGGTACTACAGTGGAGTTTGCACATTCTTTGCGTGGGTTTCCTCCGGGTTCTCCGGTTTCCTCCCACAGTCCAAAGATGTGCAGGTTAGGTGGATTGGCCATGATAAATTGCCCTTAGTGTCCAAAATTGCCCTTAGTGTTGGGTGGCCAGTTTTCAATTTGTCCCTGTGTGAAGATTTTCACAGACTTCATCAATGAACTCAAAAGGTATTTCTTAATAAGAATTGTGCAGCAGCGTCATGACTGTAGCTAGCTCCCAAAATGTCTCTGCCTAAGGGCCTCCCTCACCATTGGGAGATTCCACACTCTGAGTCCCAATTGGTCACACAGGCCATTTGACCCTTATTCTGCTGTGTTGCCCTGAAAGGAACAATCATCACAACGTGTGTCAGAACGTGTTTGTATTTACGCATGCATTGACTCTGCAAATATCTTGACTTGTGTTTGGGGGTAATTAGCATGTGACCTTGGAAAAAGCCTACTGGGAAATGTGCACAGGTAAAAGATACACTAAGACTGTTGGAAAATGTGGCCAAGTACAAGGTCTGGAAATGATCACCTGGGAAGAGAAAGGATGAGAACTAAGCAGGTGTCAAATATAGCGGGCCAAAACATTAATTTGCTGTGGTCTGTCCGATGTGAGGGGAAGTGATTATCGCTTACATGTCAGAATGCATGTAGACGAGCGGACAAACAGTTCCAAGACAGAAATAAATATCAATTCAGAAGTGACCAAGGCATGCAAAACCTCGAGGTTTTTCGCAGAAGACCACAAGCCTCCAGCTTGAATACAGAGTCCGATCCCCTCTCTTGCCTGGCCAGTGCGACTGAGTGGTGAAATCTCCAGAGGGACACCAAAGGTTACTGGATAAGTATTAACAATCAAACCTATGCTTATGAACTTATAGTGGTAGTACAGGAAGGTAGAACCATTTCTGTGCATGTAATACAGTGCATGATAGAACGTCACTTGTAGTAGTGATGAGAATTGGGATTTTTATATTGTGTGCCATAAAGTTTGTGTCTATCAATTGAATGGAGCGAGTGTCCCGGTCAACAAGCGTGCATCCTGGGGGAGAATTATCAAGTCTGTGAGCCTGCTGTAACAGATTAGAGAACACTAAACCCACCAGCCAACTGCCAGAGCTCTCATCACACTGCCAACACTCCACCCAGCCCAGCCCTCCCCTCTGCACCACTCTTACAGGTTGGCGCCGATGCCAAAGCATCCCTTAAACTTTCCTCCAGGAGTGGGTCACCCTTGTTGTAATATGCCTTTCAGTGATAGCAGCCTCACAAGTGTCAGGCAATGACCATGGCCAACAAGAAAGAATCTAACCATCGGCACTTGACATTTAATGGCATTACCATCACTGAGTCCCCTATTATCAATCTCCCGGCGGTTACCATTGACCAGAACATGCTAAAATACAGGCTATTTAAGATTTTCAGGAACCCACCACAAGAAAAGAAAACCAGTCACAAAGGTTTTCAAGAAGAACAAGTACTTTAATTGGATGGAGAACTGCAAAAGAGCATTCAACAAAGGTGTTAGCTGCTCCAAACTATGACAAGCAGTTTAAACTGACAGTGGATGCTCGTGACATTGGTGTGGGAGTTGTGTTGCTACAGGAAGATGAACTTGACATTGAGAAACCTGTGGGATATTTCTCAAACAAATTAAATCATTACCAACAGAAGTATTCCACCATTGAAAAAAAGACGTAGCCCAACTCCAAACTCGTGATCGGCGATCGAGGGGAGAATGGATTACCACGTCAAAATCGGGGCCGGCACCAGTTTGATGCCGGTCCGCTCCCTTCAAACTGGCATCATCGTGACGCGCGCTGTTTCAATGATTGAGAAATGAAAGCGTCTTTCAATTTAAGATGTTTCAATTTTAAAAAGAGGAGGCATGATGGAATATGGGTAATTAATGAGGTTAACAGTGAACTTGATATTAAAATAAAATAGCAGACAAGAAAAAAAACGAGCAGGCATCTGGAGACATTGAGGTGTGAATGGCCATATCAGAAACATTGTTTACTCAAGATCAGTGGGGCTGTACAAATTATAACTTCTAAAGGCAAGGAATTTCAGAGAGCAGACAGCCAAATCCACAGTGGGGAATATCGAAGAGATTGCTAGCACTCTCATTGGGAAGGGGGCTATCTCCATCCAACAGTCAGATAGCCCAATTTCATCTATGTTCCGAGCCTCAGAGGCCTGTTCCATCTAACATTTAGAGCCACGGCAGATTTCAGATATTCTCCTCTAAAAGATGCAGTTTTCTCCAGATTCCTGCTCTTTTTTTTTTCTTGTCTGTTATTTTATTTTAATATCAAGTTCACTGTTAACCTCATTAATTACCCATATTCCATCCTCTTTTTAAAAATGAAACATCTTAAAATGAAAGACGCTTTCATTCCTCAATCATTTCCCAGCTTTCTCAGTTTTGTGCCTTCACTGAACCAGGATGAAACGTTTTCCTAGACGTGATCACCGAAGTGGTATTGTGTGGTAACTATCAACTGGACTTGACCTAAAGAGTTACCAAAATTGGATGTTGCTTAGGAAAAGGGATGTTTCATTGATTTGAGGGAATGTGGGTATATTTTGGGAACAAGAGGTAATTTCAGATAACCCAGTGTGTGTAGTTTCTCATATACTTAAGTGTTGTAATATCAGCCTTCTGTTGTGTTTTTTTTTCTTTTACTTCAATAAATATTCTTCAATGATTGTTTACACAATGACTGGTCTGGTTTCTCACTGGGTTGTTCATTGCTCCTCACATTATTCCAAACAAATACACCCATTAAAACCAGAGTTTCGGGTTATCCTGCATGGTTTTGAGACACTCTTTCAGATAACATCAGCAGAGTTTAACACCCATCCACCTCTATACACATACTTGCCAGGAGCAAATTTCCTCATTCACCCATTTACCAGAACACCAGGATGAGTCCAGCACATAAATTAAGTTGAAAAAAAACCCTCGACTTTTGAGGTCACTCATCTGCCACCTGTTCTAACAACCAGATGTTGTGCAACAACATTCACGAACTTCCGGCATTCTGAGATGGAAATTAATCAAATTTCATGTTCTGCGCAGTTTCAGTGTGGAGAATTCCATGGTCATATTGGAGCGAGAAGCAAAGGACACTTTTTAAGAGATGCAGTTCTTAGCAAGAAAATATCTATTGCACCATGAAAGAAAACCTAATCCTGAGAATGAACTGTTATTGTTTTGTACAGATGGTGGCAGCACAGGCAAGAAACAGAATTTAGTTTGGCAGGATTTAGTGAGGTTATTAATATGATATTCAAAGTGTTCCATGGCTGATTTTTACAACATTAATTATATTTACCTGCAGCCTGATACAGTACGATCAGTCAACAGATCTGGCATTTGTTTAAGTGCAGCATTCAATAACTCTTACATTCTCAAATATTCAGAATGCACTTTGACCATTATTTTAACAGCTGTCAGGACAAAATAAAATATTTAACTCGTTCTCTCTGCCTATTAATTAACATGAAATGAAAATGAAAATCGCTTATTGTCACAAATAGGCTTCAATGAAGTTACTGTGAAAAGCCCCTAGTCGCCACATTCCGGCGCCTGTTCGGGGAGGCTCTTACGGGAATTGAACTGTGCTGCTGGCCTGCCTTGGTCTGCTTTCAAAGCCAGCGATTTAGCCCTGTGCTAAACATATAGGATGCATGACAGAATATTTAGCATGGTGGTGCCATGCCCTGTGCTGCTCCTTGTTTTCGGTTTTAAATCACATGGCCATTCAGGCTGAGGAGAAGTGCAGTTCATATGAAGACTGTGGCAGCTATCTGTTATTGCTATCTGTGGCTCTGACTGTTAGGAATTAACAAATAGAACCATCACTTCACAATGTTGTTCACTCAGTACACAAGTAGCTGTTTGTTACTTGTACTAATTGATGAATGTCAATATCACCACAGTCCCAGAGAGCTATGTGCTGCTCACCCTTTTGAGAAAGAGCTGACTGGTTTAACCTGAGGGTCACCATAACCCAGGTGAGGAGCAAGGTTGAGAAGACCAACAGGAATAACCTCAGTCGGTATAGGAATCGAACTTGCGCTGTTGCCATCATTCCACATCCTGAACCAGCCATCCAGCCAAGTGAGCTAAACCAATCCCCGATTGTGATGAGCTTATTAGATGGCACAGTGACCATTGGTGATCATCAAGTCAGAGGAGGGTAGGCGGAAACTTCCAGGAACCATCCAAATAGCCTCACGTCTTCGCAGAACTGCTCCTGAATGTTCTTTCAAACTGCAGGATTCCTGGAAGCTCCTAGGACTCTTTACACTGATAAATATGGTGATCGATATGACACTGTGCTCTCATTGCGTAATGATTTATGTCCCTTTTAATTTTCTGTATAACGTTGGTAGAGGCCAAATGAATGTGGAATTAATATTGCCCCACTCCCTTGAAAAACTATCAAAAGGGCCCTCCTTTCTGATTTCTGCTGCTGCAACTCAGATGGTGCACTGATGGACCTATCAGTGCCATGATATCCACATCAGCATATCATGGTGCAATCACACACACACTGATGGACAGGCAGTTGGACCAACCAACACACACACAACATCGCAGCCAATCACCAGTGAGAGCACACGCACTATAAAACAGGGAACACCACAGTTCCCGCTCATTCTACCAGGAGATAGCTCAGAGCACAGAGCTCACAGCGTGCCACTCAGACATAGACCATGTGCTGAGTGCCTCATCAAGATAGTGATAGGGCTGGGTCCACAGGTTAGCTGGTGAAGCACGAACCTAAGCCTGCAGTTAGTAGTTGTCGTTGTTTAAGACAATAAAACAGAGTTGTACCATCTACAGCCGTGTTGGATCATTTGTGCATCGGAACACCCAACACGACATGATACCTGTAGTGGAAGCTAACCAGCGACTGTGAGACCTACCTGCACCCTTTCAGAAATCCGCCATCCTGCTCCATGGAAAACCGCAGCTGCTCCGAATCGCTGGAAATCTTGGCGTCAACTGGAAGCTATTTAAACAGCGCTTCCAGCTCTTCCTAGAAGCCACAGACAGGGAGAATGCATCGGACACCAGGAAGATCGCTCTCCTTCTCTCCACGGCGGGGCAACACACCATCCACATCTATAACTTCCTGCATTCACGGAAGGCGAGGACAAGACTAAATATAAGACGGTGTTTCTAAAGTTTGAGGAACACTTCAGCGTGGAAGTCAATGAGAGCTTCGAGAGGTACCTTTTCCAGCAGCGCCTGCAGGGTAAGGATGAGGCTTTTCAAGCTTACTTGACACACCTCCGTACCCTTGCGCAGTCCTGCGGCTATGAGGCCACCTCCGACTCCATGATACGGGATCAGATAGTTTTTGGAGTCATCTCGGACACCCTACGCCAGCAGCTCCTCAAAATTAAGCGCCTCACCCTAGCGACTGCCATCGAGACCTGCGTCCTCCATGAGAACGCGACCAGCCAGTACTCCCAAATCCAGGCGGCCAAAACGGTACGGCACAGGTCCTACGAGGTGGAGCGGGTCCAGTCGATCGAGTTCCTCCCGGCCCGCGGCCCGGACGAGGGCAGCCATTTTGCGCGCTTTCCGAGGCCTCCCGCGCTTGTACGCGCCAAAAGAGGGGACGTTGACACAGAGGGACGTGATGCGCAGGCGCACTCTATGCAGGACCGCACCACGCATGCGCGGTGGCGCAACGAACGCCATGACATCACGACGTGCAGCAACTGTGGCTCCGCCCACTTAAAGCGGCAATGTCCGGCCGAAGCGCGACAATGCCTCCACTGTGGCAGGATGGGCCACTACGCTGCCTGCTGTCGAGCAGCTCAACCTGCCAACTCTCAACAATTCCACCAGCCGCACAGGGACGTGCGGGCAATTCAGTCCCCATACACTGAGTCATACCCTGACAGTATGCAGACCAGCGATACCGAAGACAGGGAGCCCTTCCGCGTTGTGGTAATCCACAAGAACCGGATGTCCCCAAGTCGGAACCACCAGCCGCTGCCAGTGCACAGCATTGATCCGGGCGATGAGTGGTGTGCCACCCTAACAGTCAACCCGAATTCGTCGCCCACCTGAGAGACTTGACTTATGAGCCTGTTAGCACATTGGACTCACTGAATTGTTTTACAGTACTGTTAACGTGTTTCTCTCTTGTCGTTTATTGTTCCAGACGTTTTCTCCCGTCGTTTGCTGATTGCATTTGTTCTGTTATTGGTACAACCTCGTTCTTCTGTTGCACCTGACACCTTCCTATGTATATAGTTTAGCCTCATGTACAGATTGTAAATATTGCACACACATACTCAGATGCACTCAGTACACACTTCTATTTATTAGCATGTCGGCACATATCCTTGTGAAAGGGGGGGATGTCATGATATCCGCATCAGCATATCATGGTGCAATCACACACACACTGATGGACAGGTAGTTGGACCAACCAACACACACAACATCGCAGCCAATCACCAGTGAGAGCACACGCACTATAAAACAGGGAACACCACATTTCCCACTAATTCTACCAGGAGATAGCTCAGAGCACAGAGCTCACAGCGTGCCACTCAGACATAGACCATGTGCTGAGTGCCTCATCAAGATAGAATAGGGCTGGGTCCACAGGTTAGCTGGTGAAGCACAAACCTAAGCCAGCAGTTAGTAGTTGTCGTTGTTTAAGACAATAAAACAGAGTTGTACCATCTACAGCCGTGTTGGATCATTTGTGCATCGGAACACCCAACACGACAGTCAGAAACTCTGAGAAGAACCCTTAGATGTGACAATTCAGGGTGATGATATTGGCCGCTTAAAGAATCGTAAGTAGAGCAAGGATTGTGCTGAATTTGCCTGGGATCACACAGCTCAGCCATTGTCTCATTAAGCCACTAAAGGAACATTAATTGATTTTCAGTCTTATTCTCCTGGTTGTCTGATGGGGGTTGTTAAGGTTCTGTGCAGTCAAAACAGCCGCTATGGACGAGACAGAAACAAGTGCAGTTTTGATCATTCCAGGATTTGCAACATTCCTATTTATTTCACTCCCCCAGCAGGAAACAACTGGAGCAGCACAATGAAGTCAGTAAGGACAGCTAAACGAAACCACTTATAAGCCTGGCGGTGACAATAACAACAAAAAATCCCGGAATGCCCTTCCCAACAGCACTATGGGTGTACGTACACCACAAGAACTGCAGTGGTTCAAGAAGGCAGCTCAACACCACCTTCTATTCGGAGTGAGCTATAAATGTTGGCTCAGTCAGTGAGACCCACATCCTGTCAAAGAATAAACAAAACTCACAAAGGATTTTAGCTCAAGATTGAAATAACAAACCGATCAGCAGAAAATGCTGCTACTTCATTATTTTTTTTGATTGGAGCTATTACCTATCACGTTGGGCATTGGCCAAAAAAACAAAGTAGTAAAATAGGTCCCAGCTATCACAACTTTTTCTTATTCTTTAAAAATTACAATAGCTCCCACGTCTCACTGACAATGATGTAACCCATTCCTATCTGGAGGAAAATTTAGGTATCTCGGGCCAACGAGTGGCACATAACATTTGCGCTACTGCATTGCTTGATAATGCCCATCTCGAGCAACATGAGCCCCAACCATCTCATCCTGACTCTTGCAGCAATCCATCCCTAAATCGCTCACCATCAACACCTTGGGGATCATCACTGATTCAAAACGTAACTGGAGTAGCTGCCTTGGACAGATATTCATCAATTTCAGGACATCTACTCTAGAACATAGAACAATACAGCGCAGTACAGGCCCTTCGGCCCACGATGTTGCACCGAAACAAAAGCCATCTAAGCTACTCTGGGTCATCTAACTCTGATGGGTGCTCACATGATTTTCAACTTGTAGTTCGTCGGGCGCAAGGGGCAGGACGTGGTTTCACAAGGTAGAGATGCCCAGATATGCCGGGTTTGCCTCCTTTTCTTTCCTCATCTGCCAACGCTCTCCCTCATCATTAACGTGCTGTGACTCAGAGCATGATCCGGCTTGATGGGCAAGTTGTTGCCATTTTGAACAATTGGCAGCAAGCTCCTCTCAGTCATTACTGTCAATGCTGCCACACTTCCAGGAGAGTTTTAGAATGCCTTTGCAGTGTTTTATTTCCCCTCCCTGGAATGCTGGCCATTGGAGAGTTGATAAACCAACACTTTTTAGCCAACTATATGCAATGCCCAGTTAACTGTAGTTGATTTGACAAGAGTTTTGCTTGGAAGCTTGTGGAGCTGGCTTCAAGAGGGACACCAGCATTTGTTCAACAGTTCTCCCATTGAATACTGCATTGCGAGTGGAATTTCTCCAGTCACTGGCACACAGTCCAGTGTTTTGACACCCTGGGCGAGTGTAAGGTCAGTTCCAGCTCCACAGATCCCAGAGTCCCAACATAAGTGAAGTCATCAATAATTAGTGTTTTCCTGAGACCTTTCAGCCCTGACTGCTCCAATGAGTTACTGACACCAGATTTATAAATAAAACATGAACACATTGTTTATTTATGTCAAGACTAAAGGAAATAATGGAACGATGGTCTACCAGTCCACCTATTCCCAAAAAACCCATCCCAGCCTCCACTCAGACACAGACACAAGACAGACACACGGTACGGGGAGGGGAAGAACTAAAACAACGGGAATTGAAGGAAAATGTTTGACATGAACCTTCGCTGCTGTGGTTGTGGACTCTGTAGGCGCCGGACTTCTCCAAATGTGATCCTCTGGGGAATTGGTTAAAACAAGTGATTCAGGTTGGTGTAATTCTGATATTTGACCACAAGATGGAGCTTTAAACAGGAGATTCAGGTCAGTGCAACTCTGACCCCCAACGACCAGATGGCGCCTTTGTCTCCCTGAGGTATTCCTGAAAATTTTACATGCTTTTCCATTCACCTGACCTATGTGCAGAAACACTGGCTGTATTCTAAAGAGAGTTTTCAGTTTGGGTTCTTCCCAGCCATTCAAACAGATGGTTATACTATTAGAGACCTGGTGAGGGACTGTTTGCAATCTTTTACTCCAGAAGGTTCCTTCACAGTTTTGACAGCTGTCAGTCTTTTAAACAGGAGTGCCTTCACAGGTCTGACTCGTAAGTTTTTGAAATCATCTGGCAGAGAGAGAGAGCAGAGATAGAGTGTCTTCTAGTTGCTCCCTGGCTGAATCTCCTCACAGAACTAAGGACAAAAATGAGCTCTTCACATGACCTGAATATTCTGGAAGATTCTGATTGTTTCCACCAATCGCAAGCAGCAACAAGAGATGGCTCAAAATTTCAAATTCACCGATTGGCTGCTTGCCAAGACTATCAAACTGACATCACAGGCTCTGCCACAGAACCTAAAATGGAAGTCCTGGCTAGTCCATTACCAGGGGTGTTTTTGGTTTGCAGCATCTAGCAAGAAGATTGGAGATTAAAGGCAGCCAGGACAGGAATTAGAAAGGACAGCAAGAGCTGACAAAGGTTTTACAACCCTATCCTAACACCAGGTCTCACTGAAGTCACAGACAGTGTGGTGACAGCAATTGTCCTGTACACTAGTACTTTGTTGCCTTGCGGACATCTTTGTTGTCAAATGCACGCTGCCGTAGTTTGTAGACGGCTGGGTTGGCACAGCTGATCCTGTGTTAGATCTTGTCGTCAATGGCGAGACCAGTGGCTGCCATGGTATATGAAGTATGGGCGACATGGTGGCACAGTGGTTAGCACTGCTGCCTTACAGCACCAGGGACCCGGTGCTGATTCCGACCTCGGGTGACTATCTATGTGGAGTCTGTATGTTCTCCCCGTGTCCACACATAAAGACAGACACTTGGTGCGAAAACATTGCCATATGGAACCCCCTTTCATACATAGTAGAGGCCTTTCTCGTAATTGCAATAATCTGCAGTGTCATTCAGACACTCCGACTCCGTAAATGGCGAGCAAAAGCCTCCCGCTCCCCGATATATACAGTCCGATCCCCCTTCTGTGGAATTCAACAAAATTAAACTCATGTACCAACCGCTGCTAAGAATAAACCATGTACCTCTTTAACTTTATTAGGATTAAGTAGAAATGTGATGCTGCTGTTTTAAAATTTTGTACTGTACATAAGTTCTTTGATATTCACCAGCAGCATGAGAGTAGTTTAGATAGTGTTAGCTAGAGATCAACTGTGCGGATAAATTAAATGTTTTATAGTGACCTGAATTAGAGTGACCATTAGAGATTAATTAATTTATGGATGTGTGAATGGAATATTAGGTAAATGTCCCAAACCATAAGATAGAGTAGAGTAGAACCTTGCCTTGACCAAGGGTGACCGGTCCACCAAGGATGAACAGGGATCAATAGTGTGTTCCACCACGCTTCGCATTCAGGGTCAAGAGGATGGAATGTAGCCATCGAAGATGGCCACCTGCAAAGGACCAATGGGAATTATGGCCAACCCAGGACTCAGACAGATACAGAGTCTATGTGTATCTGAAACACATGGAACCAGGCCTGATCGAAACCCCCGCTCGTTTGCATTTTAATGGACCATTTTCCCAGGACAATAGAACTCCAATCAAGCAACCGGTACAACCACAGACTGATTGGCACCACTCCCTCTATACAGAAAGCCCAACTACCACGGTCAATGACCGCCAAAGAACCACCCAGCAACCAAGGAACCCGCCCCTTTATTGGCTGAAATCGAAGACAGTGATCAGAGCCCTGTCAAACTATTGGGTCCAAGGTTAAGGACCGCCCCAAAGAGCGCAAAATCCCAGAGGGATAAAAGAGAGCACAGCCATGTGTTCTGTCTCTTTTGGATCTGGCCTAGCAGGAACAGCCAGCCAAATTCAAGACCAACGATTGCTACCTGACAGTTGAGCCCAGCAGAGACAGAGCCACTTTCTTCGAACCAGCCAAATGAAATCCAGATAAAGGCCTTATCCATTTTCTCAGTGCCGGTTGCCCTGAAGTTTATTATAGGTTATTGTAGCTGATAGGTATAGTTTAACTCGTAGTAGATATTGTGTTTGCATGTCGAGATAACTCTTGTGTATGTAAATAAACCATCTTTTGAACTAACTAACTGGTTGTGTGGCCATTTGATCGACATAAGGGAAGGCTTGTGGATCACCAACATTATTAATAGAGCAACAGTTAGCACTGTTGCTCCATGGCGCCAAGGACCCAGGTTCAATCCCGGCCCTGGGTCACTTCCGTGTGAAGTTTGAATATTTCTGTTTTCCGGGTAATCCTGGGGATGCAAGCATTGTATCTGTTATTATCTTTGGTTAATATCTCGTTTTATTTGTCTTTCTCTCCTTACTCCAAATACCCGTTATGATTGTCACCATTTGTGACTCCCTCATTTGTTTTTTGAAATACCATTTTGGAGAGACAAGAAATGCAAATGTTTCAAGTACAGAGACTCTCGCAGCTTGTGGTCGATGCGGGGAGTGGTCGGACAATTTCTTCGACCAGTCTTTTCTTTACTTGCATCCACTGGTGGTTGAGGCTTATCTTAACCAGCCGAATTTCAGGGCGGCCAGTTTTATAGATTTTCGTCCCAGGGTTCAGAGGTAGTTCGCATGTAGCAGCATGTATAACAACCAAATGTGTCATATGTGTAAAGAGCAGGTGGGGAGCGACCAGGGGGTCGCGGAAAGTAAAGGAAAGAAGGGGTGAGCATACAGAACGTGGCAAAATGCATTCTTTATACCACAACAAAATGGAGAGTAGAGAAGGTGAAACTGAGGTCTGCCAAAGGTAATGCAGAGTGTAGACAGGAAAATGAGGTGTGTGTGGGCCGCTGCAGGATAAGAATGTGTGGAATCCCTGGGTAGGGCAGGGGTTACTCCACTACCGAGTTTACTGACCAGATGCATTTGGGGTCCTCAGGTAGAGTGGGGATCAGTGCCGTTACTCCCTACCTGGGTGACCTAAGTGGACGGTAAGAGTTTGTAGTCGTGTGGAAACCTGCCCTAAAGACTGGGAGAACAGTGATCTGTTTCTCGACAAACTTGTGCCTTTAACTGACATTGGGTATCATACCCTCGAATCAGAAGAGTAACAGAAGGCGACATGAATTAAAACCATGTCGCAGAAAAAAGAAGAAGGAAAAAGGCGGGCAGGCTCCATCAGAACTTAGGCACCTTAATACTTAGGCGGTGTCTCTTTCTCATCATCTGGACACCTCAGGGTTCTGTACCAAACAGTGCTGTAAAAGCATTACCAAAACAAGAGCCAGTATCTGAATCATCCCCATCTGCCGGTTGCCAGACTCATGTCTGCCGTTTCTGTGCCTTGGCCACGTAGGCCGTTGGATAATCCGAATCGTCATGCCTTACTAGTCTGCAACAGTTGTCGTGGTACCAAAGAGTGACTTGTTTGTAGTGAGGCTTTGGGGCGGTGGGAGTGGAGGGCAAGTTACTGTGGTCGGGCGGTGGCTGTGGCGGTTGCTGGGGGAGGGCATATAGGGGGTCAAAGATATCTAAGTCGTGTTTCCGGGGGCTGGGGTGACTGGGGACAGAGAGATCGCGCCAGTGTTCAGGGATGGTAAGGGAGGCTCTCGCTGTCGTCGGAGTCAAGTTCAAGGTGAAAGTCTGTACCTGTGGGCGGAGACAAGTTCGGGGCTGTGGGCGTGGACAAGGGATAAATGCCGGCATGGCTGGGGGAGGGTTGGCGTAGGGGTTGGACAAGGTTGTCGGTGGGCGGAGTGTAATCGTTTCCTATTGCCAGAGAGATGTGGTGGGAGTGGCTACATTGGGATCCGTGGACTTTGAGTTGGTTGATGTGGAACCAACCAGTTTTACCGTTGGGGTATGTTATCTTGTACACGGAGGGGCTCACTTTGTCGGAAATGGAGTAGGATCCTGCAAATTTGGGGGAGAGGAAAGAACTGGGGTTGTAAAGTGAAACCATTACTTGGTGACTGACTGTGTACTTTACGGGGTGGAAAGTTTCATCAAAGCAGGCTTTACTCTGCTTCCTTCTAGCATCTAATCGGACAACTGCAGCGAGTTGTGCCACTTGAATCTTATCTGCAACTTGTTGGACTGCTTTTTCGTGGGTGAGGGCGGTTACTGTAGGGCTTGGCAGATTGAGGCCTAATAAATATTCAATACCCTTCATGGGCCGTCCGGTCATGAGAGTGTGGGGGGTTAAACCTGTTGAACTGGAAACGGTGTTCCGAATAAACATGAGAGCAAATGGGAGGACTATTTCCCACATGGTATTGTTCTGTTGCACCATCTTCCTAATGGTCGCTTTTAAAGTTCGATTCATTCTCTCGACAATGCCATTGGATTGGGGATGATATGCTATATGGAATTTCTGCCTGATCCCAAAAATTGTTGAAACATTTTGCATGACTCTGCCGGTGAAGTGGGAACCTTGGTCTGACTCGATGCTGCGGGGGACACCCCAGCATGTGAATATCTGTTGGGTCAAAATCTTAGCGGTGGCCTTGCTGTGTTTGTCCGTGAGGGAAATGCTTCTACCCATTTAGTAAAGGTGTCGATTACAACCAGCACGTGCTAGAAACTATTTCTGCAAGGGGGAAGGGGGCCAATGTAATCGATTTTGCAAATTTGTCCAAGGGCCATTCACAGGTCGGGTGTGACGAAGTTGTCCTTTCTTTGAGTAACGTCCAGGATTGTTCTGTGCACAAATAAGGCAATTCTCGACATAATGGGTTACATCGCTTTTTAAATCGGGCCACCAACACAAAGGTCCGAAATGGGCAAAGGAATTGTCTATCCCCTGATGTCCGTGTCTTCATGAAATTGGTAAATGAGCTGGTTTCTGTCCTGGGTGGGACCATATAAATTCAATTTTTTAAAACTACGCCGTCCTGTACAGTCAGTGCGTCCTTCCATTTATCATAGGGGGCTGGGAAGTTGCCGTCTAAAACCTGTTTGAGGGTGTCGTCTGCTTTTTGTGCTTGGGATAGATCCTCAATATTGGTCTGGGAAACCTAGACTGAGTGTATCGGTTCACTTTTGGGTGGCTGCCAGATGTGACCATGGCGTGATCCTGCTTTGGCTAAGGCGTCTGCCTTTACATTACCAAATGGGGAGGAGCGATGATGGCTTCTTACTTTAATAATACCGTATGTGCGGTCTGAGGCTGTCTTGAGAATGTGCTTTAACAACGGGGCAGAGGGTAGGGGTTTTCCATCGGCTGAAACAAAACCTCGAGATTCCCACAGGTGCAGGAATTCAGTTAAACTGTTGCACACATACAGGCTGTCCGAGTGTATGTCTGCGGGGGTTGGAAAAGAGTCGGGGTGTTCAATTACATAGGCTATGTCTTCGAGTTCTGCTGCTTGTGAACCTAGGTGGCCGGGAGTAAATTCTACAACCAGTAATTCTAATTCCATTTTCGATTGTGGAGGAACCGTCGACATAAATTTTTGAAGTGTTCCCTGTGGTTTGGGAATCCTGTGTCTTACTGCCTGCTCGTGGGTGTAGTGTCTTTGGGATAAAGGGTCCTGTGTGGTGTTGGGCTGCTATGATCTGGCACTCATGTGCGGTCCCTACATATTGGAGATTATCAGCCAGAAATGTGTGGGTTTTGCTGCATTGTGTGCTGCGGATGCCATTCCCATGGGGTGTTCTTTTTAACGAACTCTGAGAGTGGGGCTGCTTTAGTGGCAAAACTATCTATGTGATTACGGTAATATCCTATCAAACCTAGGAGTGACCGGAGTGCAGTGACATTTTGGGGCAGGGGCAATTTAACGATGGACTCGATCCGTTTTTGCTCAATTTCTCTCTTCCCGTGGGTGATGATCGTGCCTAAATAAAGAACTTTTTCCTTTAAAATCTGGGCCTTTTTGGGGTTTACCTTACATCTGATGGATCGCCGTAGGCCCAGTAATTCCGATAAGAGCTCTATGTGTTCCTCTTCTGTGTCCGTTTGCAAGAGCAGATCGTCGACATATTGTATGAGGCATTTGGGTCGGGAAAATTTACAAAGTCCGTTGTAAATTGTCAGTGCAAAATGGAGGGGTGTTATGGAATCCTGGTGGGAGGCATGTCCACGTGTACTGCTGCCCTTGAAACGTAAACGCAAATTTATACTGGCAGGCCTTGTCTAACGGAATGGACCAAAAGCCATTGCTCATGTCCAGCACTGTGAGGTATTTTGTCTGTACTCCCTGTTTGAGCATGGTCGTTGTACCCGTGGCAACAGTGGGGGCTGCAAAAGGGATTACCTTATTAAGTTCTCGGTAGTCGATCGTTAGTCGCCATGAACCATCGGGCTTTTTTATGGGCCAAATTGGGGCATTATTTATGGATGCTACGGGTCGAATAACTCCTTGGACTAACGAACTGTTAATAACCTTTGAAATCTGACCGTCGGCTTGCTGTGGGAAACCATATTGCTTTTGCGGCTTTGGGTCTGGACCTGAAATCTTAACTGTACCCGAGATCTTCCCACAATCATGTTTGTGTTGTGCGAATGAAGCTTTGTGTTTTATGAGGACCTCTCTAATCGTCTGGTCTGCACTAATTATTTGCAGATTAAACCAATAGTCCCCTACTGAGCAAATCCTGTTTTCATAATCCCCTACTATGAGCGTAGCGGGATCCCGAGCTGTTTTGGCCATTCGCCATACACATTTGTTTACTGGGTCAAACGAAAGGTTATGGGAGCTCATAAAATCAATGCCTAAAATGTGCTCTGTGGTTTGGGGTAGGTCAACTAAAACAACGGGGTGTCTGGTGCTAATATTCCCGATCTGAATGGGTACGGGAACTGTGATATATCCTTGCTGTATGTGGCAGGTGGATCCACTCAGGGTGATGGTGTCTGTGGTGGGCCATTTGTCCTGTTGAAACATGGTGGAGGAGTTCAAAGTGGTGCGGGATCCTCCTGTGTCCCAAAGGAAATCGACTGTATGTCCCCGGACTGTGCCTGTAACTACTGGGTCTGCCTGACTTGCCCCAGCGTGTGTCACAGACCCAAGTTGGGGAGTCCAAACACCGTCAATCTAGGGAATTAAACGCTAAGTCGTCTGAACGGGTGCTAACATTATGCATGGGCCTAACATTGTTCCTAGGTGGGGGGTTTGGTTGTTGGTATCGTTGCTGATTCGGGGGTTTTGTCGGCAATCGCGGGCGTATTGTCCCATGTGTCCAGAATTGTAGCAACCTCATGGTGCCTGTGCTCTGGGGTGCTGTCCCTCGTGTCTACCCTCGTTTATCCATGCTGGGTCCTGGCTAATCCTAACTGGATGCATATTTGCTTCTATCTCGTCCTGATCTGTCAGTGTAGAAAATCGCTTCAATATCCAAACTTCATTGTGTGTGTGGTCTGCGGTGTCATAGTTTACACAAGCCTTTTTATCTGTGTCTGTGGCATGCGAGACTAATATGCGGGACCACTGGTGTCCTCCTCATTTAGGTGTGCGCAGTTCAATTGTCCGTAGACTGCCATGAAATGAATCCATAGACGACCAGCAAATGCGGTCAGATGCTCTCCTTTCTTTTGCCTGCAGTGATTTAAACCCTCAACTGGATCTCCTTTATTATACCCGATGACATCTAATATGGCTGTTTTCATTTCCTGTAGGGTTCCTCCTGCTACATTTTGGGGTTCGAGCAAAGCTGCTCTTACGGACTGGCTGAGGCTCATAACTATTAGCTTTACTTCCTCCCTCTCGACTAGGCCATCATAACTTTTTGTTGGTGCACCTCCTCAAACAAGCTGTGCGGGTCTGCGGTTGGCTGGAATGGACTAATTTTCATGCAAGCTTCTCTTAATTGGGTTATTGATAGTGGGGTGGTGTAAACGATATCAGGCTCATCCTGATCCAATGACTTGCATTATGTGGTGACCGGATTCATGGGGGTCGAATTGTGAGTGGGGGTGTGTGCTGCCTGTGCAGTCGGTAGTGCGGGTGCTTTTCTTTTTGGGGAGTGGGGGGCTCGATTTTGATTCCCTGTGTCTTCTACGTATCTTTGGGCACTTTTGTTTAATTCTTGCCAATCGGGAGAATCTTCCTCATCTAAATCCTGCCCGTAAGTGTATCTGAAGCCATTCTGTACTGAGAGTAGCAACTGTAACTTTTCTATCTTCTGTCGGTATTTGCATGGTCAACGGTACTCTGCCTCTGTTCCTTAGTGGAGCTGTGGAGCGCTCTCAAAGTTGCTTTTAAATCTGCGCATTTAGTAGTTAGCTGGGCGACCTGTTGTTCTGTTTCCTCTCTTACCAGTACTGCGCGCTGAGTATCTTGGTAGGCTTTATCATACTGGGTCTGGAAGCTACTAAGGTGCACTAGACAAGATTGATGTGCACGTTTTACATCGGCCATTTCCTTATCCTCAGCTGCTAACTGTTCCCGGAGTTGCTCAATTATCTTCTCGCTTTCGTTACTGTTTCCTTCGTTCTTTTCTTCCTTCTCAATTAACTGCATACGGAGCGTCTTCACGACCTCCTCTGTGCCTCGCAACTGTGCAAAACAGGACACTATTGCCATCGGCTTTCTGACTCCCCAACATTTTTCTTGTGGACCTCGCTTAGGTTCTCCTGCCAAACTGTCCTATCTTTCCTGGACCTGATTCATCATTAGTGCAAAAATTTGACCAAAAGGGCCATCCTTTCGCCTTTAGGCATTTGCTTAACTCTTCCTCCCATATGGGGCATTGCTCTGCTCTGTTGGTCGCTGCGACCTCGGGTTCCTGTGGATTCATCAATTTTTCCATTGCTTTAGTGGCCATTACTTCTCTTATCTCTTTCTCTACTTTTAGTTTGGGACAGGGGAATAAGGCGGCGATTTGAACAGCAGGTACGGCCCAAGCTATTTTCTGGCTCACAATCCCTCGATAGTTGTACACAATTCTAATGAGTTTACCGTACTGTTCCTGTTAGGTACACGTGCGGGTTAGTACACACTTCCAAAATTCAGTTACTTGGTCGATGTGGGACTTGCACTTGTGGTTCTTTTACTTTCTCGCAATTGGATTCAAAGTTTGTGGGTTCTTCAAAGTCACTTCTAATCGAGTGCCATCTGGGTGCACAATAATGTTGCTCTATTAATAATGTTAGTGAACCACAAGCCTTCCCTTATATTGATCAAATGACCGCACATCCAGTTAGTTAGTTCAAAAAATGATTTATTTACATACACAAGAGTTATCTTGACGTGCAAACACAATATCTACTACCAGTTAAACTATACCTATCAGCTACAATAACCTATACTTAACTTCAGGGTGACTGGCACTGTGCAAATGGATAAGGCCTTTATCTGGATTTCACTTGGCTGGTTCGACGAAAGTGGCTCTGTTTCTGCTGGGCTCAGCCGTCAGGTAGCGATCGTTGGTCTTGAACTTGGCTGGCTGTTCCTGCTACGATTGGGTTGGCACAGGCTGGATCCAAAAGAGACAGAACACATGGCTGTGCTCTCTTTTATCCCTCTGGGACTTTGCGCTCTTTTGGGCAGTCCTTAACCTTGGATCTAATAGTTTGACAGGGCTCTGATCACTGTCTTTGATTTTGGCCAATAAAAGGGCGGGTGCCTTGATAGCTGGGCGGGTCCTCAGTGGTCATTGACCTTGGCAGTTGGGCTTTTTGAGTAAGGGGAGTGGCGCTGATCAGTCTGTGGCTGTACCGGTTGCTTGATTGGAGTTCTATTGTCCTGGGAAAATGGGCCATTAAAATGCAAACGAGCGAGGGTTTCGATCAGGCCTGGTTACCTGTGTTTCAGATACACATAGGCTCTGTATCTGTCTGAATCCTGGGTTGGCCATAATTCCCATGGTCCTTTGCAGGTGGCCATCTTAGATAGCTACATAATGACTGCTCTACCGTTGCGCCCTGGCCTCTTCCTGCATGCAGGAAGTGCTGGACATATTCCAGAGTCACTTCTTTCAAATATATGGGGCTGGATTCTCTGCACCCCAATGCCGAAATCCGGTGCCAAGGTGGAGAATCCATTTCCACACATGGAATCTGGACATGCGCCGGTTCCTCGATTCTCCAGCCCCCGAAAAGCGGCGTACCCGGGAAGTACACTGCACAATGTGTCACAATAAAATCAAAAGTTTTCTGGAATCAACTTTGAAGGATTGGTGAAAAATAGGTTGAACTTTGGATGACTTTGGCCGGCATTCTCCATTCCCATTAGTAGAGTTTTTATAACATGAAAAGAGACCCTTCAGCCTATCGTGTCTGCACCAGCCATCAAACACCTATTTATTCTCATCCTGTTTTCCAGCACTTGGCCTGTACTCGTTTATGCGACGGCATTTCAAGTCATCATCCAAATACTTCTAAAATGTTGTGAGGGTTCCCGCCTCTATCACCCTTTTAGACAGTGAGTTCCAGATTCCCACATACCTCTGGATAAATAAGTTTTTCCTCACTTCTCCTATAATCCTCCTGTCCAGTACCTTAAATCTAAGCCCCCTTGGTTATTGGTCCATCTGCCAATGGGAAATGTTTCTTCCTATCCACCCTATGTGTATCCCTCAGAATTTTATAAACCTCAATCGCCCTCAGCCTTGTCTGCTCCAAGGAAAACAGCTCCAAAGAAAACAACCCCACCTATCCAGTCGGGTGGGTTCAGCAATGTGGTGAGGGGATACCGTGAGAAGGCCAAAGTCACATTTTACGCATGAAAGCTTGCCGTGTACATCCCCACCCCGCCCAGTTAGCGGTGGGCCGCGTTTCCCACCATTCAATGTCAGGAATCTCATTTGAGGCCTCCTCCAGAGGTCCCCAACATCACAGATGCCAGTCTTCAGCCAATTCGATTTACCCCACAGAAATGCCGAGTAGATGATCCTTCTCGGTCCCCTGCAGAGGTCGCCAGCATCACAGATGTCAATCTTCAGCCAATATGATTCACTCCAAGATATTAAGAAATGGCTAAAGGCGCTGGATACTGCAAAGACTGTGACAATATTCCGGCAATAGTGCTGAAGATATGTGCTCTAGAACTTGCCATGCCCCCTAGCCAAGCTGTTTCAGTACAGCTACAATACTGGCATCTACCAGGCAATGTGAAAAATTGTCCAGGTTTGTCCTGCACACAAAAAGCTGGGCAAATCCAACACGGCCAATTACTGCCCTATCAGTCTACTTTCAATCATCAGTAAAGTGATGGAAGAGGTCATCAACAGTGCTATTTAAGCAGCACTTACTTAGCAATAACTAGCGCATTGATGCTCGGTTTGGGTTTCACCAGGGTCACGCAGCTCCTGACCTCATTCCAGCCATGATTCAAACATGGACAAAACAGCTGAACTCCAGAGGTGGGGTGGGAGTGACTATCCTTGACATCAAGGCAGCATTTGATCTTGTATGGCATCAAGGAGCCGTAGCAAAAATGGAATCAATGGGAATCGGGGAAAACTCTCCACTGGTTGAAGCCATATCTAGCACAAAGGACAATGGTTGCGGTGATTTGAGGTCAGTCATCTCAATCCCAGGACATCACTGCAGGGGTTTCTCAGCGTAGTGTCGGAGGCCCAACCACCTTCAGCTGCTCCATCTTTGACGTTTCTTCCAACATAAGGTCAGATGTGAGGATATCAGCTGATGATTGCACAATGTTCAGCACTATTTGTGGCTCCTCTGACACTGAAGTAGTCCATGTGCAAATGCTGCAAGGCCTGGACAATATCCAGGCTTGAGGTGACAAGTGGTAAGTGTAGCGCACAATGACTTACGAGAGAGACGAGTAGTGATGAAGTCGATGAGGCTTTATTAAGCGAGACTTGTCCCCAGCACTTCAGCAACAGAATGAAGCGGCGGGGAGAAGCTCGGGTTCTTATACTCCGTCTTCAGGGCGGAGCCAGGAGTCAACAGCCAACCAGGACCCGGGATCTGTCAGCCAATAGCATCACGGCTTCACAGTCCCACATGACCCCTAATACATACCACCACATTCACCCCTTGTTAAAAAGGAACCCGGCGGGGTGGTGGTTCGCATGGTGGTAGGGGTTTACAAGGCTGGTCCTGGGAGGAAAATTTTGGGCATGTTACTACAGTTTTAGCCCTACACTAGGCTATGTACAAGGTTTGTGAAACTATTTACAATATTAGTAAGAGAAAATTTTTTTTGTTACAGTCCAACAACATTCTTGGTGTCACGCCGATGCCACGAGTCAAGCGGGCGGTCTGGTCTTCCTCGTCAATCGCCTCAGCCCCGGTGGTGGTGCAGGTGCTTGTTCAGGCGTTGTCGTCTCCGGGAGCATTTCGGTGTTCGTTCCTGTTTCACTCCTGGGCGGGCCCGGGAGGAGACCGATCCTCCCGGGAAGGGGGCGGTCGCGGGGTGCGCTGGTGGTAGGGAGGGGATGATCAGTGTTGGGGGTGTGTGTGTGTTGCCGGCGGGCGCCAGGTCCCGCAGGGAGACCGTGTCCTGTCGGCCGTCGGGGTACGCCACGTAGGCGTACTGCGGGTTTGCGTGGAGAAGGTGAACCCTCTCGACCAACGGGTCCGACTTGTGCGCCCGCACATGTTTCCGGAGCAAGATGGGTCCTGGGGCCGCCAGCCAGGTCGGCAGCGACATTCCAGAGGAGGACTTCCTGGGGTTGACAAGGAGGCGCTCATGAGGCGTTTGGTTAGTTGTGGTACACAGCAGCGACCGGATGGAATGGAGAGCATCCGGGATTACCTCCTGCCACCGGGAAACTGGGAGATCCCTGGACCGTAGGGCCAGCAGGACGGTCTTCCAGACCGTGCCGTTCTCCCTCTCTACTTGCCCGTTTCCCCGGGGGTTGGAGCTGGTCGTCCTGCTCGAGGCTATGCCCTTGCTGAGCAGGAACTGGCGCAGCTCGTCACTCATGAAGGAGGACCCCCTGTCACTATGGATATATGCGGGGCAACCGAACAGTGTGAATATGGTGCCAAGGGCTTTAATGACTGTGGCCGCTGTCATGTCGGGGCAGGGGATGGCGAAGGGGAAACAAGAATACTCATCCACCACGTTCAGGAAGTATGTGTTGCGGTCGGTGGAGGGGAGGGGCCCTTTGAAATCCAGACTGAGGCATTCAAAGGGGCGGGAAGCCTTGATCAGTTGGGCTCTATCCGGCCTGAAAAACGGCGGTTTGCAGTCCGCGCAGATGTGGCAGTTCCTGGTGACTGTACGGACCTCCTCCACAGAGTAGGGGAGGTTGCAGGACTTTGTGAAATGGTAGAACCGAGTGACCCCCGGGTGGCAGAGGTCCTCGTGGAGGGCTTGGAGACGGTCTATTTGTGCGTTGGCACATGTGCCGTGGGATAGGGCATCGGACGGCTCGTTCAGCTTTCCGGGACGGTACAAGATCTCGTAGTTGAAGGTGGAGAGCTCGATCCTCCACCTTAAGATCTTGTCATTTTTAATTTTGCCCCGCAGTGCATTATCGAACATGAAGGCTACCGACCGTTGGTCGGTGAGGAGAGTGAATCTCCTGCCGGCCAGGTAGTGCCTCCAATGTCGCACAGCTTCCACTATGGCTTGGGCTTCCTTTTCCACTGAGGAGTGGCGGATTTCTGAGGCGTGGAGGGTTCGGGAGAAAAAAGCCACGGGTCTGCCCGCTTGGTTAAGGGTGGCCGCCAGAGCTACGTCGGATGCGTCGCTCTCGACTTGGAAGGGGAGGGACTCGTCGATGGCGTGCATCGTGGCCTTTGCGATATCCGCTTTGATGCGGCTGAAGGCCTGGCGAGCCTCTGTCGACAGGGGGAAGGTAGTGGTCTGTATTAGCGGGCGGGCCTTGTCTGCATACTGGGGGACCCACTGGGCGTAATATGAAAAGAACCCCAGGCAACGTTTCAGGGCTTTGGAGCAGTGGGGGAGGGGAAATTCCATAAGGGGGCGCATGCGTTCGGGGTCGGGGCCTATTATCCCATTGCGCACTACGTATCCCAGGATGGCCAACCGGTTTGTGCTAAAAACGCACTTCTCCTCGTTGTATGTGAGGTTCAAGGCATTAGCGGTCTGGAGGAATTTTTGGAGCTTGGCGTCGTGGTCCTGCTGATCGTGGCCGCAGATGGTTACGTTGTCGAGATATGGGAACGTGGCCTGAAACCCGTGCTGGTCAACCATTCGGTCCATCTCCCGTAGGAAGACCGAGACCCCGTTCATGACACCAAATGGGACCCTTAGGAAGTGGTATAGACGCCCGTCTGCCTCGAAGGCTGTGTACTTGCGGTCACCTGGGCGGATGGGGAGCTGGTGGTAGGCGGACTTGAGGTCCACGGTGGAGAAAACCTTATACTGGGCAATCCGATTTACCATGTCGGATATGCGGGGGAGAGGGTACGCATCTAGCTGTGTGTACCTGTTGATGGTCTGGCTATAGTCTATGACCATCCTTTGCTTCTTCCCGGTCTTTACTACTACCACCTGGGCTCTCCAGGGACTATTGCTGGCCTGGATTATGCCTTCCTTCAGCAACCGCTGGACTTCAGACCGAATAAATATCCGGTCCTGGGCGCTGTACCGTCTGCTCCTAGTGGCGACGGGTTTGCAATCCAGGGTGAGGTTTGCAAACAAGAACGGCTGTTCAACCTTGAGAGTTGCGAGGCCGCAGATAGTGAGTGGGGGTATTGGGCCGCCGAATTGAAATGTTAGGCTCTGCAGGTTACACTGGAAATCTAATCCCAGTAATGTGGGCGCGCAGAGTTGGGGAAGGACGTAGAGCCTGTAGTTTTTAAACTCCCTCCCTTGCACCGTTAGGTTCGCAATGCAGAACCCTTTGATCTCTACGGAGTGGGATCCTGCAGCTAGGGAAATCTTTTGCGTACTTGGATGGATGGTCAGAAAACAGCGTCTTACCGTGTCTGGGTGAATGAAACTTTCGGTGCTCCCGGAGTCGATCAAGCATGATGTCTCATGTCCGTTGATCAGCACCGTTGTTGTCGTCGTCTGGAGCGTCCGGGGCCGTGATTGATCCAGAGTCACCGAAACCAGTCGTGGTTGTAGTGTCGCGGCGTCTTCTTCGGACCCCGTGGAGCCGTCGATGCTGGGGTCCTTTGTTGTCATCCAAGATGGTCGCCCCCATGAATCGCACGCGGCCGGGGGTGGACAAAATGGCCGCCCCCATGGTTCGTACGTGCTCGGGGGTGGACAAAATGGCCACCCCCATGAATCGCACGTGGCTGGGGGGGTCACAAGATGGCGGCGCCCATCCTCCCCTCGTGGTGCCCGGGACCCAAAATGGCGGAGCCCGCAGGTCGCACATGGGGCGCTGGGGGGGCTGGGGAGCGTTTGGGCTATGCTGGGCTCGTTCTTCTCCGGGGATTGCGGCGACCCCCCCGGGACCGGCACACTGCCGCGTAATGGCCCTTCTTGCCGCAGCTTTTACAAATAGCTGCGCGGGCCGGGCAGCGCTGCCGGGGGTGTTTCACTTGCCCGCAGAAATAGCAGCAGGCCCCCCCGGGATGGTCTGGCGCTTTAACCGCGCAAGCCTGTGAGGGAGGGGGGGGGTTTGTCATGACGGGGATCCACGGAGCCCAAGTGGCTGCCGCGCGGTCGGGGCCGTAGGCGCGGGCGTTTTGCGAGGCCACATCTAGGGAAAGTGCAAGGGCACGTGCCTCTGAGAGTCCTAACGACTCTCTTTCTAAAAGTCTATGGCGGATTTGGGGAGAGTTCATACCTGCCACAAACGCATCGCGAATTAGCATGTCCGTGTGTTCGATCGCGTTCACCGGCTGGCAGCTGCAGCCCCGTCCCAAAATTAGCAGCGCGGCGTAGAATTCTTCTAGCGATTCTCTGGGACTTTGCCGTCTCGTTGCGAGTTGGTAGCGCGCGTAGACCTGGTTCACGGGGCGAACGTAGATGTTCTTCAATAATGTGAGCGCCGTCGGGAAATCCTCTGCATTTTCTATGAGAGGGTAAATTTCCGGGCTTTCCCTCGAATGCAGGACCTGCATTTTCTGGTCTTCTGTGATCCGGCCGGGGGCCGTTTGGAGGTAGCCTTCAAAACATGCTTGCCAGTGTTTAAATACTGCTGCCGAGTTCGCTGCGTGGGGGCTGATCCGCAGGCATTCCGGGGCGATCCGGAGCTCCATAGTCCTTTAAGCTCGCTTAATAAATTGTAGCGCACAATGACTTACGAGAGAGACGAGTAGTGATGAAGTCGATGAGGCTTTATTAAGCGAGACTTGTCCCCAGCAGTTCAGCAACAGAATGAAGCGGCGGGGAGAAGCTCGGGTTCTTATACTCCGCCTTCAGGGCGGAGCCAGGAGTCAACAGCCAACCAGGACCCGGGATCTGTCAGCCAATAGCATCACGGCTTCACAGTCCCACATGACCCCTAATACATACCACCACAGTAAGTAACATTTGCGCCACACAAGTGCTAGGCAATGACCATCTGCAATAAGTAGCTTCATCCTTCATAAGCTGTAGCCTTGAGGTTTAGTGTCACCAGGGACTGCGGCAGATGGGTTGAGGCAGCAGCTACATCTCCAAAGGTGCAGACAGCACACATGGATAATGACTGGAATGAGTGTTAACAGCCCTGTATACTGTGGGAGACATCCTCATTTCCTACAAAAAACAGGTATGACTGATACGATCAATCGTTGTGAAGGGACTCACCAATATGCTGGAAACTTTTCACAAAGCACATGGAGGAAGTCCTGGACTGAGCATCTTGTCTTTTTCTGGTGCAGAAATCCAGTTTTCAGGTTGAACTCACAGCAATGCTCATCGGAACAAGGAGCCAGAGAAAGTATGGAATCAGTGAGAGTTTATTTACAGAGATGAACATCCTCTGGCATTGGCACTCATAGATCCCAACAAGTGTCTGCACCATGGAATACATGTCCTGCAGCAGTGCAGGGCTGAAGTCTTGCACCAAGGCCTCCACAGCGGCCGCAACCCTAACCGTGTTGACTTCATTGAGTTGGAGTGTCGGCACATTCACCTCAGACATCAGGTGGGTGAACTCTTCCATGCAGCCTTTCAACATGAGGAATGCATCCCGAGGAGTGTACCAGACATTCCTTCTGGATTTTCCAGAGTTTGACTTTGAAGCTCCAGCTACAAAAAGCTTGCTCCAGCATGAGCAAGTCTAGAGGCACATCATCTGACTGGGACTCAGCAGATTACTGGCTGCCAGCAATTCTACGAATGACAGCACTCTGGGACGCCCCTGCCTCCAACTGCTGTAGACCTGAACGTGTAATGTGCTCACCAGATTGTGACCCCAAAGCTGTTCGAAAACTAGATCCGACAGAGGTGTCTGTCTCTGTACTTGTAGAGGGTGTGGGTGAGCACTGTGATGGGTCTTCAATATCGGGGGGCGCGACTCCCTCCTCTGCGCTGCTATTGGGGCTGCAGTCGAGGACTTGGCTGGTGGACTCCCTCAGCTGCTCCCCAGATGTGCCTTTAACAGAAAGGAGAGGTCATTAGTGCATGGGAGGAGATTTCAGAAACAGCAGACATGACTCACAGCATTGCTGTCTGATGGACAATGCAGTGCTGGCTCCTCACTTGATTTATCGCTGCTGACCTCACCATCAGCACAGGAGTGGTCAACATCCTCCCCAGTCATTCTGAGCTTGAGGTCTGTGATGACATTCCCCTCTGGCATCCCTCCCCCTGTCTGGGATCCCTCCCCCTGTCTGGGATCTCTCCCTCCTGTTGCTAGCCAGCTCTCCCAGCATCAAGACAGATGGAGCGAATGTAAGTAGGGTACGTGCTAGGGCAGATAATAATGAAGCACAGCATGTGTGGGTGGTGAGTGGTATTAGTGAGGCAATGAGGACACAATCTACAGTGAAGATGAAGATGAGTGTGGGAGAGTGAGTGGTGGTGTCCCTTGAGCTGTCAGTGAGTGAGACTGCTGTGGATGTGTGAGTTAAGAGCAATGAGAAGAGTGACTTAACCAGGCAGAACAGAGGAGATCATTCATCCTCTTCCTGCACTGGATGAATGTCTTCTTCTGCAGGATGGTGGCACTCACAACTGCTGCCACTTCCTCCCATAGTGGGTTGGTGATCTTGCTGGCTGCTTTTCTTTTTCCTGTGCGTGAGTAGAGGACATCACGTCGGGCCTCTACTGCATCGAGTAGACTTTCCAGGCAGGTGTTCCGAAAGGTGGGGGCGGATTTCTCGGCAGCCATTACTTCCCAGTGACCTAAGGAGTGAGGCTCAAGTGCACTGGGGCCAGCCTTTGAATGTGGCGTCCCAATGATTGCAGTACTGAGGTGATGGTGAGGTAGGTGATTCAGAGGTCACCCACCAGCGATACGACGTAGAACCCGTGGATAAAAGTTTATGTCGCTCAATGCTGCCCAATACGATGGGTGTGGGCTTGTGTGGAGAGTTCTTTTTCATCCCAATCTGTTGGCTAAGTGCATGCAGCCTTGAAGTGAGCAAAGGTACACCAGCTTGGAAGACCTCAGCTAGAGGTGCTCCGGTTTCCTCCCACAGTCCAAAGATGTGCGGGTTAGGTGGATTGGCCATGATAAATTGCCCTTAGTGTCCAAAATTGCTCTTAGTGTTGGGTGGGGTTACTGGGTTATGGGGAGAGGGTGGCGGTGTTGACCTTGGGTAGGGTGCTCTTTCCAAGAGCCGGTGCAGACTCGATGGGCTGAATGGCCTCCTTCTGCTCTGTAAATTCTATGAACTGAACAGCATCAGGGCTTAGTCTTTGTAATTTTCCATCCATTTGATTGCTTGTTGCTGCTTTCCCATCATGACTGACCACTCATGGATTAAACAACAGGGTGCTGGGCGATGACCTGTGAAGTACCAACTGCCACTGTGAATTCACAGTTGAGGATTTGTTGGAAATAGTATTTCCAGCTTTGACAGATGGTGTTGTTATCCTGAAGAACAGAAACCACATTGTGCGAAAGCAGCATTTTGTCCATTTGTCCTTGGTCATTTTTAGGTACACTAAGGATCCTTAATGCCCTCCTGTACTCTTCATTGAACCAGTTAGTCTACATCAGGGATTTTGGAACAAAAGTGCTACTCAACTAGGAGCTACTGTGTGTCAAACAGCACAGAGGTGCTAGGTGAAGTGGACTTTACTTAATTTGAAACATGGGCAGCATTTTGTATGTAGAAGTTTGTAGAAGGGAGAATACACAACGGCGGCCAGGAATGAGCTGGAGGTAACAAAGGCATGGATGAGTGGAAGGCGGGATCAGAGTCAGATGTTGTTTTGGATTTAGAACTAGGTGGTCTTAGTGATGGCGTGGAAGTGAAGGCAGAAGCTCATCTCGGGGTCAAATATGACACAGAGGTTTCAAACAATGTGGTAGTAAGCACTGTTGTATTGTATTGTATATACTGCACTGCATACGAGGGTAAGGCCTCTGTACTACAGGGATGGGGGAAGATCCCTGCCTGCTGGCTCCGCCCAGTAGGCAGAGTATAAATGTGTGTGCTCTCTGAACTGCAGCCATTTCGGCAGCAGCTGCAAGAGGCCACACATCTCTGTGTAATAAAGCCTCGATTACTCTCTACTCTCGTCTCGTCGTAATTGATAGTGCATCAATTTATTACACAGAGATTTTACAAAGATGGATCTCCGCATCCAACCGGGTCACCTGCAGCTGCATCCTCAAGCAGACAACGCCAAAACGGACTTCGCACATTGGCTAGCTTGCTTTGAAGCATACATCGGATCTGCGACAGACCCAATCTCAGAAGCACAGAAGCTCCAGATTCTGTACACGCGGCTGAGCTCCGATGTATTTCCCCTCAACCAGGATGCGCCTACCTACGCAGAGGCCATGGCGTTACTGAAGGAGAACTACGCTCAGCAGACCAACAAGATCTACGCCAGGCACCTCCTGCCCACCAACTTCCCGGTGAGTCTGGAAGATTTGTGGCGTGCTCTGCTCGCCTTCGTGAGAGACTGTGATTGCCAGGCCGTTTCGGCCGCTAAACATTCTAACCTGCTAATGAGAGACGCATCATTACACGCATAGGGTCGGCCTACATCCGCCAGTGCCTCTTAGAAGGGGCTACGCTTGACCTTGCAGCAACCAAGAAACTAGCGCTCTCGCTCACAGTCGCCTCACGCAACATACAGGCATATGCCCCCGACCGCACAGCTCACCCCTCCTGGGCATCCTGGACCCCGCCAGCGGCCACCCCATCGTGGACCCCATGAGCGACCGCCCCCAGCCAACCCCACGCCTGCGCCGCGCGGCAGCCAACCAACCCCGGGGGACCCAAGTGCTACTTCTGCGGACAGACAAAACACCCCCGGCAGCGCTGCCCAGCGCGGCGCGCGTTCTGCAAGGCCAGCGGCAAGAAAGGACATTTCGCTGCAGTGTGCCAGGCCCACTCAATCGCCGCTATTGTCCCTGCACCTCCTGCGTGCGGCCAGTGGGCACCGCCGTCTTCATTGCCTCAGACCACATGCGGCCCGTGGGTGCCGCCATATTGCTCGCCATCTTGCTCGCCTCACAACACGTGCAACCCGTGGGCGCCGCCATCTTGCCTTCCTCAGGACACGTGCGGCCCGCGGGCACCGCCATCTTCCCCGCCTCAGGACCCCTGCCCGTCGGGCACCTCATCGGGCTGCCCATCGCCTGCAACCGCCGACGACCAGCCGCGCCTCGCCTCTGTCACGATCGACCAGTCCCGACCGCACAACCTCGCGACCACGTCGACAAAGGTGAAGGTCGACGGGCCTTCTGGACTCCGGGAGCACTGAAAGCTTCATCCACCCTGATACGGTAAGGCACTTCTCCCTCACTGTACACCCCATTAACCAAAGAATCTCCCTGACCTCCGGATCCCACTCCGTGGCGATTCAGGGGTACTGCATCGCCACCCTCACCATCCAGGGCATAGAGTTCAGCGGCTTCTGGCTCTACATCCTCCCCAACCTCTGCGCTGATGTGTTGGGTGTTCTGGATCACATTCAGGTCACCAACACTTGAAGTAGTGCAACACTATTTTATTAAAAGGTTAACTATTTAAACATACTTGAACTGTGGGTAAATATGATACTAGCTTTAACTAAAGACCTTTGCCTTGTCCTAACCAGTCGATGCACTCAGCACATGGTGAATGTCTGTGTTGCAGGCTGTGACCTCTGTGCTCCTAGCTAGCTGCTACTCGAATGAGCGGGAACTCTGATGCCCCCTGTCATTATAGTGCGTGTGCTCTCACTGGTGATTGGCTGCAGTGTTGTGTATGTTGATTGGTCCCACTGTGTGTCCATCAGTGTGTGTCTGCACCATGTTATACTGGTGTATATTATGACATGCACTGCCTTGCGACTCGGCCTGGACTTCCAGTGCAACCTCCAGAGCCTAACCCTGAAATTTGGCGGGCCCCTACCACCCCTTAGTGTATGCGGCCTCATGACCCTTCAGGTCGATCCGCCTTCTCTGTTTGCAAACCGCACCCCGGATTGCAAACCCATCGCCACCAGGAGCAGACGGTACAGTGACCAGGACAGGACCTTCATCAGGTCTGAGGTCCAGCGGCTGCTGTGGGAAGGTATCATCGAGGCCAGCAACAGCCCCTGGAGAGCCCAAGTGGTAGTGGTGAAAACGGGGGAGAAAAACAGGATGGTCGTTGACTACAGTCAGACCATCAATCGGTACACGCAGCTCGATGTGTACCCCCTCCCACGCATATCTGATATGGTCAATCAGATTGCACAGTACCGGGTCTTCTCGACAGTGGACCTGAAATCTGCCTACCACCAGCTCCCCATTGGCAAGGCGGATGGCCCATACACAGCGTTTGAAGCAGATGGCCGCCTTTACCATTTCCTTAGGGTTCCCTTCGGCGTCACTAACGGGGTCTCGGTCTTCCAACGGGAGATGGACCGAATGGTTGACCGGTACGGACTGCGGGCCACTTTCCCGTACCTGGATAACATCACCATCTGTGGCCACGACCAGCAGGACCACGACACTAACCTTTCCAAATTCCTCCACACCGCCAAACTCCTCAACCTAACCTACAACAAGGAGAAGTGTGTGTTCAGCACTAACCGATTAGCCATCCTGGGCTATGTGGTTCTGAACGGAGTTCTAGGGCCGACCCCGATCGCATGCTCCCCTTATGGATCTCCCCCTTCCCCACTGCCCCAAGGCCTTCAAACGATGCCTGGGGTTCTTTTCGTATTACGCCCAGTGGGTCCCAAACTATGCGGACAAGGCTCGCCCACTCATCCACTCCACTGGTTTCCCACTGACGGCCAAGGCTCACCTGGCCTTCAACCGTATCAAGGCCGACATCGCCAAGACCGCGATGCACGCGGTTGACGAGATGCTCCCCTTCCAAGTCGAGAGCGATGCATCAGACGTCGCTCTGGCCGCCACCCTCAACCAGGCAGGCCCGTGTCATTCTTTTCCCACACCCTCCATGCCTCTGAAATACGGCACTCCTCCGTCGAAATGGAGGCCCAAGCTATCATTGAAGCTGTGCGACATTGGAGGCATTACCTGGCAGACAGGAGATTCACTCCTCTCACAGACCAATGGTCGGTTGCCTTCATGTTTAACAACATACAGCGGTAAGATCAAAAATGATAAGATCATGTGGTGGATGATCGAGCACGCCACTTTTACTTACGAGATTTTGTATCACCCCGGTAAGCTCAACGAGCCTCCCGATGCCCTGTCCCGAGGTACATGTGCCAGCGCACAAGTGGACCAACTCCGGACCCTTCACGACGATCTCTGTCACCCAGGGGTCACCCGCTTTTATCACTTCATTCAGGCCCGAAATCTGCCCTACTCCATCGAGGAAGTCAGGGCTATCACCAGAGACTGCCAGGTCTGCACGGAGAGTAAACCATACTTCAACCGGCCAAACCGTGCGCGCCTGGTGAAGGCTTCCCGCCACTTTGAACGTCTCAGCGTGGACTTCAAAGGGCCCCTCCCCTCCACCGACTGCAACACGTATTTTCTCAATGTGGTCGACGAATATTCCAGATTCCCCTTCGCCATCCCATTCCCCGATATGACGTCTGCCACCGTCATCAAAGCCCTCAACACCATCTTCGCTCTGTTCGGTTTCCCCGCCTACGTCCACAGTGACTGGGGATCCTCATTTATGAGCGATGAGCTGCGCCAGTACCTGCTCAACAGGGGCATTGCCTCGAGCAGGACGACCAACTACAACCTCCGGGTAAATGGGCAGGTGGAGCGGGAGAATGGGACGGTCTGGAAGGCCGTCCAGCTGGCCCTTCGGTACAGAAATCTCCCAGCCTCCCGCTGGCAGGAGGTCCTCCCCGACGCCCTTCACTCCATTCGGTCGCTCCTGCGCACGGCGACTAACGAAACCCCCCATGAAAGTCTCTTTGCCTTCCCCAGGACGTCCACCTCCGGGGTTTCGCTCCCAACATGGCTGGCAGCTCCAGGACCTGTTCTCCTCCGCAAGCACGTGCGGCTCCACAAGGCGGACCTGTTGGTTGAGAGGGTACAGCTACTTCACGCAAACCCGCAGTACGACTACGTAGCGTACCCGGATGACCACCAAGACACAGTCTCCCTCAGGGACCTGGCACCAGCTGGCCCCCCCTCTGTCCCGGCGCCATCCTCCATTCCCCCAGCGCACCCCAGCACAGCCTCTGCTCCAGAACAATCCGGCCTCCCTTGGCCCCACCCGGGGATGAAGAGGATGTCGACACTCGCCCGGAGTCACCAACGACTGAGCCAACGCCTGACTCACCACCAGCACTGCGGCGCTCTCAACGACGGATTAAGGCGCCCGACCGTCTAAATTTGTAACCTTCTTTGAAATTCTAATGACACCCTGTATGTAAATAGTTTTCCACCACCCCCGCTGGACTCATTTTTAACAGAGGGTGAATGTGGTAGTCACCACTGTTGCATTATATTGTATATACTGCACTGCATACAAGCGTATTACGGTAAGGGCCCTGTACTGTAAATGTTAGCAGCACGGTAGCATTGTGGATAGCACAATTGCTTCACAGCTCCAGGGTCCCAGGTTCAATTCTGGCTTGGGTCACTGTCTGTGCGGAGTCTGCACATCCTCCCCGTGTGTGCGTGGGTTTCCTCCGGGTGCTCCGGTTTCCTCCCACAGTCCAAAGATGTGCAGGTTAGGTGGATTGGCCATGATAAATTGCCCTTAGTGTCCAAAATTGCCCTTAGTGTTGGGTGGGGTTACTGGGTTATGGGGATAGGGTGGAGGTGTTGACCTTGGGTAGGGTGCTGTTTCCAAGAGCCGGTGCAGACTCGATGGGCCAAATGGCCTCCTTCTGCACTGTAAATTCTATGATAATCTATGATACTACAGGTACGGGGGTAGATCCCTGCCTGCTGCCTCTGCCCAGTGGGCGGAGTATAAATGTGTGTGCTCTCCAAACTGCAGCCATTTCGGCAGCAGCTGTAGGAGGCCACACATCTCTGCGTAATAAAGCCTCGATTACTCTCTACTCTCGTCTCGTCGTAATTGATCGTGCATCAAACAATCTGGCTCATCCTCAGATAACTGGCAGATATGGGTGACAAATCCCAAATTTCTTTACCCGTCAGTCTGGCCTCAATAAAAGTCGAGATGGATTTGCAGGTACAGCATTAGTTATTTTATTTAGCTTGCAAGCTTGTTTCATTTCACAGAAGCATAGGACACATCCAGTCTCCTACATCCCGGAAAGCGAATGAACAAAGAGGCAAAGGGATCTCTGCAAATCAATTCAAATGGTATCAAGTTTCACATACACGATTCCCATAGGTCAGCCTATACCCCTCCTGACCTAGTCAGACATTCTGATTGGGTCACTTCCAATCCCTTCCTCTGGCCTCTATTACCCAGCATCCTTTTCTCCTCCTTTGGAGGACACACCTCTTCCTGCTTTGCCATGCAGTCTGAAATTGTTTGTCTGTGAACTCACCAGAATGAGACTGGCCTATCTCTACATTACAGTAACTAATATCTCTAAAGTAACTATTTTATATCACATTCGTCATTCCCTCCTTTTATCATTCCATGATAACCGAACTATCCAATCCATAGCTACGGTCCCTCATCTAAAAAGATCTGTCACTGCATTTCCAATTCCTGGCGTAGCCCCCCTTCATCTGCTGCACCCTCATGGATTTTGACAGCTAAGATTTTAGGGGCGTTGATCTGTTCCAGTGCACCCCGCATTCTACCCATCACACATTTAAGGATGGCTGGGCCCACAAAGATGCAGCCGATAGCCACCACTAAATACATGACCATATTTATCAACCAGTCCTTCCAACCTCCAAATCCCCAGTTACCCCAAGCGCCAGGATCCTGCATTCCGTCCAGGTGATCCCGTATGTGATCCATAAATTTAGTGATGTTAGCGGTCAAGTCCTGTACTCCCATGATACACTTGCCCTGCACTATGGCGCATACCACACCCACACGGGCCAGAAGATAGTCAAGAGCATACCGGTTCTGCATTGCAAACAACCGTAGCTGAGACAATTCCTTGGTTATTGCCCCGAGGGCTCCCAAGGTTTCATTTCCCAAGATGGTAAGGCCACAAATAAAATAATTCCTATTGCTGACAGCCAAGGAACCCCCCAGTAGCCCAGTTTATCTAGCTTCGAAACGCCCATTCGGGCCGCCTAGCAATGCGGAAAGCCCTCGTCCCAACAGTGATATGAGAGACATTCCCCCAGCCACAAAGGAGCTGGAGGCCCTCAATGGAACGCAAGTGGTGTTGTAACAAACGCATTGGCCAGACGCCTGGGTGATATGGCACCTCCTGTCCGTACAGGTGGGAACAGACATGTTATATTCGTTTCCACCTCTACCAGCAAACAGCCGTATCCTTCACTGCTGAAACAATTCTCGTACGACCGGGAATCCCTATTGGGAATGAAGTGGCTAGGTATATATGCCCTCCACCGTTGCAGCCTATCATACTGTGAATGGGAATTATCCCGAGGAAGGGGAAGGCAAATAGCCGGTGGTGCTGAACCCGGATCGTAAGGAAGAGTGACTTGCTCGGGCGGTGGCTCGGAACGCTGACAATGAACCACCGTTTGGGGAGTGCCCCAAAGCGGTGAAACAGAAAATAACCTAGACACCGCTGCGGGGTTCGGGTAGCAGACAACCCGTCCGTGGCCATACAAGCAGTGGTAAATCTGGTAGAAGTGATTTATACTACCCAGGTTTTCCTCAGTTTGGCCTTTAACTAAATTAAGTGTATCTCCCGATAACCTACGTTCTAGCTGTACTTCCCTTCTCACACGCCCCGTCCTTTCTCTCGTCCCTCTCTCTCTCTCACAATCTCTTCCTACGCTCTCCTGACGGTCTGATGTTACCTTTATCGCACCAATCTTAACACATCCAAAATCAAATTTACATGTACTCCAAAAACAAGGCAATGTCCATATAATGGTCCCTTCCCATCGCCGGGACCGGTGCAATTGCTTCATGACTCCTGCATTCTCCTTAACTTTGATGACCTTCCATGAGTCGATACCATGTCTTCGTATATGGGGGCAGCGAAGAACATCACCTTTGCATAGGTGATGTATCCTTGTAGATTGGTTGGGGTTACAAATGTAGTTAATATTCCCCTTTTCCATGTCCGTCGCCAATAACACTCCAAGCGAGGTGAGGCCAAATATCACACAGACGGTGCATAGCCACCCCATCATGCTCCACACCTGTAAAATAGCACTGGAGAAGGGAGGCAGGTTAATCTGTCCAAGAAAATGAGGCCCGTTATCAGAACTCAACTGAGCTGGTCTACTGTACCGGGGAATGATTTCCCGCATCAGAACTTTAACCACAGTAGCAGCTTTATTATCGGTAGTCGGATACGCCTCAACCCATCTGCTGAACCCATCCACAATGACCAAAACATATTTATAACATTGACACCTTTCCAACTCAATGTAATCCATTTGGAGCGTCTCAAAGGGACCACTGGGCAACGGGGTTTGCCCCATCCCACAAGGGATACCTTTTCCTGTGTTATATTGCTGACAAATCAAACACGGATTACTGATACTCTGGGCCAACCCCTGCATTTTAGGGTGCCACCAAGTGTCCAGCAACAAATCACTAGTCCCCCGAGCCCCACAATGAGTTGCAAAGTGTACACATTCGATGACCCATAAAGCCAGTACGTCAGACATACAAGTCTGATGTGCTGGCGTGGTCCATAAAGAGGAAACAGAATCATATGTACAACCTAACCGTTTCCACATTTGTTTATCACTCTCAGGAGCGTCCTCCTGTAACCTTATGACGTCTTGGATGGTTGGCATTGACTTGTCAGAAGCAGACATATTTATAGTAGATCGTTTAGTCTGACTTAACATTTTAGGCACCATCACTTGCTGAATTTGCGCGGCTGTCCGCGCTGCACAATCTGCTTGTTCATTACCAACGTCAACTGGGGTCTTACCATTTGTGTGGGCAGCGCATTTAATAACGGAAATCTGCGCGGGCATAAGAAGGGCCTGCAGTAAGTCATTAACTAAACCCCGGTGGGATATTTGACCACACATAATCATGTCAGGTTGTTCTGACGAAATGTCACTCAAATCGTCCCTTATTGTGGTAGTTTCCTGAATCAAGGCTAAACAGTCGTGGCCAGGTGCGTCTTCATGGACAGGGGGACCTCGAAGAAAACAGGCTGGATTGATAGTGGTACAGTGTTTAAATGTCAGACGTGGATTGTTCAAAAGGTATACCTCATACCTATTCTGACGAGCTGCGGTAAGATGCTGAGTCTGCAGTTGCCTCAGTAGTGCGATGACCGAGCGGGAGCTATACACCGTAATATCCTGTTGGAGGGTGAGAGCATGTAACGGCTATGCGATGGCATTGATTGAACGTAAATCCTGTACTAATCGGTACTGGTCTGGTTTGGCTGGTTTAGGCACAGCAAGTATGGGGTGTTACATTCTGATTGGCAAGGGACCAAAATACCCTGTTGCAACAGCTCTTGAATTAATTTGTCTATAGACAGAGCAGCTTGGGATTTCAGGGGGTATTGCCGAATGGAAGGTAGCTTTACATGATCCTTAATCGTTACCTTTATAGGTGTAACATTTGTCTTTCCCACTTGTGATGGGTATTTCGCCCAGACCTGTGGATTGGCATATTCCAAAACATCATGTCCCCAGTGATGCTGTAGTCGAGTGTTAATTGTTTCAGGGACCTCAAAATATTTTATGGCAGTGCCGTCTGGCATGACTTGAAGTGCGTACTCTGTTGGATCCGAATGATCCACTGCCCTCCTTACCATTTGCCCCAGATCCCTGGCATGGTACTGGTCGTGGACCTGACGTGTAATATGAGGGCTTACCGAAGCTGACTGTGGCCATAAATGTGGTGATATTGTAACAAAATCAGCTGTACCTTCTTTTCCCGTGACTGTGGCTGTAACCTTGACTGGCCATTCGGTCCCAATTAATGGCCGGTATTTATCCTCCAACTCCCTGTTTTGTCCGGTTCTGTCATAGGCCAGGGTAACGTGATGCAGTGAATGTTCAATGTCTAACGTCCACCACTGGGGGTGATAGAAATATAGCATTGTTGTCTCATCCTCCATGATTGGACCGCTACCCCTTCATCTCCGTACTCTAGCTGTAGCTGGAAGATACACAGTAAATCTCGGGCCAACAAGTTACAGTCCAATCCAGTAGTCACTACAAACTGATGATCTGCAGACTTATTCTCGTAAGTGACTGTCACAGGTTCAGAAATAGGATACTCACACACTTGTCCTTAGAACCCCGACAATTGCTGCGTGTGGTCGGATAATGGTAGTCGAAGTTCTGATTGCACAGAAGACATGGCTGCTCCAGTGTCGTTTACAAATGAGTGATGTTCATCTCCTATCTGCAGAGAGATAATAGGTTCCCTGTCCGATTGGAGAGTCCTTATGACTAAATTAGCTAGTCAATCCTGTGTTGGGAAAGGGTTTGCCTGGGAGAAGTCAGTGTATCTCGTCTGTCTTCCCCTTGGTGGGTACCCCCTCCTTCTGCTGCCTGTATTTTAAAGGGGCTTTCCTGTTGCCAGTGATCTGCACGGCCGCAATTAAAACATGCATTGCTCCCTCTATATCTGCCCCGTCCTCTTCTCCCAGTAGACCAATGGCCCCTCAGAGGGGGCTGCGGTTGTAAAGCTGTTGGTGCATACAGTGGGCCATAAAAAGGAGCTGAGGGTCCCTTTGGGTGGGTTTGATATCCTCCCCCTCGCTGATCCACCCACCCAAAGTCACAATATTGGGGCTCCTGCTGGTAAACTACCATTTCTGCCGCTTGTTGGGGTCGCAGATCATCCTTTTTCATTACATACTCAGTCTTAACCTTTGTAACTGAGCCTCCTTCCTGGCCTACACCCTCCTTCCAATAAAATTTGACTGCCCTTGCCATCTGGGAAGGGTCATTCTCTGTCCAATTCATGTTATTACATTTCACAGCAGTAGCCACGGAAGGTGGTAGGCAATGCATTAACATAGCACAATATTGAGGGGAATTCTGACCATTTTGATATGGCAAGTCGCCTGACTGCCCACGGTAGATTTCATTAAAACACTCCAGAAATTCCTCTGGCTCTTCAGTCTTCTTAGGTTTTAGGTCTAAGATAGCAGAAATATTTATGGGCTTTTGAAATGTGCTATTCAACGCATTCAGGATCTGTGTCCGTCTAGCGTCGTCTAACGCATGGGCTTGCTGAAGTGCGGCGTGGCTAGCATAATTCAGGTGATTGGTATCTTCCTAATCGGCAACTGTCTCCGAGTCTCACCAGGGGGCACTCTAGCTATTTCCTCTGATTCTTCCAAGACTTCAACGTCCCTCCCTGTCACTAGAGGGAGTTCTTTCTCTTCAAAATCATCTGTTGCAGCTCCCTTTGTTCTGAAATTTGCGTTTTCCCCTTGGTTTGGAGGGATTTAGGTGGTATGCTTAATTGTTTCTGGTTAGGATCAAGCCCTTCTCTCGCTGTCCGAGATCTGGTCCTAGAGCTAACTGGGCTTGCGGAACAGAGCTCCTCTTTCTCTACTGATCGTGAAGATGGTAAATCGGGACCCACACTATCATCCAAAAGGGCTGGAGTTACTGGCATGATTGGAATCTGGGGAGCAGTGACTGGATATAAATTATTATACTCTGGTGGTTCTGGAATTAGTGCAGACAATGCTACAGGTGCAGTCAAAACGTTTACTGACATTTTTAAATTATTGAATTAATCATTTTCTGTCAATTCAAGGCCAGCCATTGAACTACATAGCTCATCTTTTGTTTGACCCGAGACTTTCCTGTCTCTACTTGCGCGTTTTTTTTTGTTTTTTTTCTTGGCAAAACGATTGAAACGGTTCTGACAGTGTTCTTTTAAAACTTAAAAATGTTTGAAAATTCAAATTGAATTACTGCAACTTGCAAGCTTAGCTCTGATCTCAACTCAGAACTAAATTTACGATTTGCTTAACACAACTTGTATAACATTTACAACTTAATTAATTCTTTTTCTTAACAATTTTTCTTTTAACAAGTTTTTCTTACATTCACAAAAATGTTGGCAAAGTCAACTATCATCTCCAGATTTACACTTTTTAAACTGGTGTCAGTGATCTTCTTTAAGTTTCTATTAATTCACAAATAAAATGAGATAAACATTATTTCAAGTAAGTAAAACTTAAGATTCTGGCAATTTCAATCAATTGCTTTCGAAAATAATAACTTTTATCAAAGAGGTGGAGAAACCCACTGGTTTCCTTTAATTAATTCAAAACGTAACTTTGCTGGAGTTCACTGACTCAAAGGAAAGGTATCCGATTACACTACAGGCTGCTGCTGTTATCTCAAGGCCTGAGTGAGAAGCACAGTCTGTCGTCTTTAACTTTGGCTGCTGCTGTTAACCTTTGAGAGACTTCTGCTTCAACCAATATGCAGCATTCCCCACAATCTCAACTAGTCCTCAGAACTGCGCCCTTCGCCACCACAGTCCAAGGGTACAATTTTAGCTTAATCAACTATATATTTAAAACACTCACACATGGAGTTGAACCATCTTCAATTTTAGATGTCACATCAACCCATAACCTAACCCAAGCCGAATCAGAACTCACACATGGAGTTGAACCATCTTCAATTTTAGATGTCACATCAACCCATAACCTAACCCAAGCCGAATCAGAACTCACACATGGAGTTGAACCATCTTCAGATTTTAAAACACTTATTTAACTGACCCCTCATCTGCTGAAATCACATCAGTCGTCAACAATTAACCCAAAACTGAACTATCAATTATGATATCACATCAGTTTAATTTGCTAATCCCCAGACTGACCTTTGATTTCGTCGAGACGATCTTTCCGTACCAACCGCGAGTGACCAGACTAATCAGACGATAAGAAGAGGGGAAAAATCAATGTGTGGTCATTTTCCAGCTTTACATTATGGGCCCTTTTTCCCCATCCTCCTGTTCATAATCAGTCTAATTCTGATTTCGCAGTTGGTCAGAACCATCTTGAGAAATCCCGGGTTTTCGGCACCAAATGACAAATCCCAAATTTCTTTACCCGTCAGTCTGGCCTCAATAAAAGTCGAGATGGATTTGCAGGTACAGCATTAGTTATTTTATTTAGCTTGCAAGCTTGTTTCATTTCACAGAAGCATAGGACACATCCAGTCTCCTACATCCCGGAAAGCGAATGAACAAAGAGACAAAGGGATCTCTGCAAATCAATTCAAATGGTATCAAGTTTCACATACACGATTCCCATAGGTCAGCCTATACCCCTCCTGACCTAGTCAGACATTCTGATTGGGTCACTTCCAATCCCTTCCTCTGGCCCCTATTACCCAGCATCCTTTTCTCCTCCTTTGGAGGACACACCTCTTCCTGCTTTGCCATGCGGTCTGAAATCGTTTGTCTGTGAACTCACCAGAATGAGACTGGCCTATCTCTACATTACAGTAACTAATATCTCTAAAGTAACTATTTTATATCACATTCGTCATGGGCATAAAATTGATCACGAGGGAACAGAGTTTGTGACAGAAGCAAAGAAAATGGTTATGAAATGTTTCTATTTAGTTGGAGGATGTTTCTGCACATCCACTATTGGATGTCGGACCAGCAAACCAATCATTTACAGACAGTGGAAGGATTGAGAGACGCGTTGGTTAGGTCGAGCTGTATGTTGTCAGTGTACACATGGAGAGAGAGACTTCATAATAATGAGGACAATCCAGGCAGCAATGTGTGCGACTGATAGTATTTCCCAAATCACATTCCACCTTCTCAGCTTCCTCCTTTCCTTCCCCTAAACAGGTCCTGTGCTCCTGTCTTGTTCCTGGATGTTCAAATCTCACTTAAGATGATAATACCTTTCGGAAACCAAAGAGTGAGACCCAGGAGTGATGTGATGAATGGTATATCATCACTGGATTGGTCATTGGGCAAACCAGTGGCATGATGAAGGTGCAACTCGAGAGCCTTGATGGGTCAGGAGGTGCTCTTCAGTATATACCAGCAGGGCCAGGGAGAGAGATCCTAGAACTCATAATGATAACAAGCCCAACTAATACTTAATGCTTCATCTAACTATGGTGGGTGGCGGCGACATGTTGTTTTGGCGCCTTCCTCCCCCCCCCAATGAGGGTGAACAGTGGGATGGGCAGGGAGGTGGTGGGATGGGCACTCACCCCATTCTATGTGACACCCACCAGGCCACTTAAATTCAGCTTTTAGCACTGAACACAGTCTTGTCTTGTTCCATCCGGTTCCCCAGTTGATTGTATTTAACAGGAATGAGCCCCTTCAAAGGAAGATAATGCGAGACCTTCAAAAGAAAGCACTCAGTTCCGTCTTTCCCAGGCCTGGTGCTCATCCAATCAGCTGCCTGCCCCTTCCTACTCTCAGCAACTGCCATTTATTGAAACCTGGCGGTTGCTGAGAGCAGGGAAGGCCGTTGGGCAGCTTACAATAGTCCAGCTGTCCTTATAGAAGCTATCACAGTTCATAAAACTTGCAGCTGTGTATTCCACCATGAGCATTGATTGCAATCTCCCAGTCTCTTTAATATTCCTTATCAAAGAAATAATTCACTTTTGAAACAGCGACCTGCTTCAACAACTCTTTGTGGTGCAGAATTCCATTCTCTCTGCAAACGTGGCTGCTGAAGAAGACAATGACGCACGATCAATTACACAAAGACGAGAGTAGGATGTATTCGAGGCTTTATTACACTGAGATGTGTGGCCTCCTGCAGCAGCTGACAAAATGGCTGCTGTACTGGGAGCACACATATTTATACTCCGCCTACTGGGCGGAGCCAGCAGGCCGGGATCTACCCCCGTACCTGTAGTACAGGGGCCTTACCGTAAAGGACCTATATCAACATCCTATATATACAATATATACATCAGTGGTGACGACCACAGACAATAGTCCTTTTGCGAGACATTGCAGATTAATGCAGGACAATGGGCTCATAGAATAGTTATTTATGGCAGTGACTCAAGTAGACCACGAGTTAACAGTGACGTTGTGCTAGAGACTCTGTACAGCAGATTGTGCAGGCAGCACTCAGAAGAGATGTGCCTAGATGTGCCCGTTTATTAGGTTGCAGGTCCGACATCCAATAATGAATCTGCAGAAACATCCCACAACTAAATATGAAAAATTTCACAGCCATTTGCTTTGCTTTTGTCACAAACTCTGTTCCCTCATGATCAACTTCATGTCCATACCTGCCAGTTATCTCTCCTTGTCTATAGTGTACATTGTGTAAAATAAACCGGTTCAAAGTAACTTCCTGAGTCAGTCTGCAGTCACTCTAGATCAGATACACTGCACTATGGCATACGGCAGCTGGGGTGGTGACACCAATCTAATCAAGAGTGACAGAACACCCACAACCCACAACTGGAGCAAACTTTGATCAGAATGATAATCTTTTTTTTTAAAAAATAATTTCAACAACAAAATGAGAAAGAAAAAAGAACCCAACAGGGTTAACATAGAACATACAATGCAGAAGGAGGCCATTCGGCCCATCGAGTCTGCACCGACCCACTTAAGCCCTCACTTCCACCCTATCCCCGTAACCCAATAACCCCTCCTAACCTTTTTTTGGTCACTAAGGGCAATTTAGCATGGCCAATCCACCTAACCTGCACATCTTTGGACTGTGAGAGGAAACCGGAGCACCCGGAGGAAACCCACGCAGACATGGGGAGAACATGCAGACTCCGCACAGACAGTGACCCAGCAGGGAATCGAACCTGGGACCCTGGCGCTGTGAAGCCACAGTGCTAACCACTTGTGCTACCGTGCTGCCCAAGTACAAAACACAATCTAAAAAAGCAACCCCCCAAACCTCTCCCCCCCTGTACGTAAATAATAAATTAACATTAACACCCCGACTTAACACAACAGGTGTATACACCCCCTCAGACCCTCCAGTGTAAATAACATAAACAAAAATTAAGTAAACCCCCCCCCCCACAGAGCTGCTGCTGGCATTGACCAATGTCTATTGTTCTACCAGAAAGTCTAAGAACGGTTGCCACCGCCTAAAGAACCCTTGTACCGACCCTCTCAAGGCGAATTTCACCCTCTCCAATTTAATGAACCCTGCCATATCGCTGATCCAGGATTCCACGCTTGGGGGCCTCGCATCTTTCCACTGAAGGAGAATCCTTCGCCGGGCTACCAGGGACGCAAAGGCCAGAATTCCGGCCTCTTTCGCCTCCTGCAGTCCCGGCTCCTCTGCCACCCCAAATATTGCGAGCCCCCAGCCCGGTCTGACTCTGGATCCTACCACCCTCGACACCGTCCTCGCTACGCCCTTCCAAAATTCCCCCAGCGCTGGGCATGCCCAGAACATATGGGTGTGATTTGCTGGGCTCCCTGAGCACCTAACACACCTGTCCTCACCCCCAACAAACCTGCTCATCCTTGTCCCGGTCATGTGTGCCCTGATCAGAATGATATTCTGCAAACATGCCTAAGCAGGAGACCAACAGGAAAGGGGAGTGATAGGGACATTCGATACCCACCTTTTTTGAAAGTCTCGAGGGCCTGCACAGAGGCTGACTTTGGAAGCCGTGATGAGATAATATCTTGAGATTCTGAGCAGCCCCAGGTCTCCTTCGCGAGGAGCAGAGGCACCAGGTCCGTTTAATCCTCGACACTGCAGGTTCTATTGCTGGTGAGATCATTCTTTGATAGGGGTAGAAGTGACTTCTGCAGACTTTGAATCGGTTTTAAAAGCCGTCGACATGATTTTTACTCTGAAACAGAACATCAGTTCCGGGTGACAGAGCTTCAACCTGAAATCAAGCAAACCGGGGGAATCTGTTGACTGACTACTGACTGACCCTTTTATGTTAGCTTGTTTTCGCAGATACGGGGCTTGGAAAGATGACCGCAGATTCGATCAAACATTTTGTGACATTAGCCAGGTTGAACTAAGAAAGCAAATTTGGCATCTCACCCACCAACGCACCGAGGCATTGGAGATATTCACTGGCAGTTTAGGCCCAAAGCTGGTAAAAGATTGTTAAACTGGCAAAAAGGGCCGGAAACACTATGAGGCGACCATCAATTCACTCGAAGACACGTGGAGAAGTAAACCGTGGTTTTAACCAGCTTAGAATTGAGCCTGCCTGTGACCGGTACAACACTGAAGGCGGCCCCGCAGGTCAGCAGCTCTTATAATTCCTGTAAAGGGGGTGGAGCCATGGGCAGCGCCCGTACATGCCCCAACATATTCCCTGTGGGCTAAGCCACACAATGGCCCATAGGTAGAGCCCACAGGGTTAATAACATAACACAGTGCACTGGCGAATTATCAGTAATTATACATTCACCACATTCACCCCCTGTTAAAAAAATGAAGTCCGTCGGGGGTGACGGGCTCATAGATCCAGTTGGTCCGGTGCCCGGATCGTACGTTGCGACTGCCGAAGCACTGGTGTTGCAGCCGCTTCGGGTGGCAGTGGAAGTGGGTCCGGAGCAGGCACAGGCGTGGACTCCGAGAGCGGCTTTTCCGGAGCTTCATTCCTGTGAACCGGTGCGGCGGGTGGGAGGGAACGCGGGAACCATATAGGGGTGGGGGCGCTGAACATGGGAGGTTGGACGGGACATAGTGTGGGGGATGCAGTAGTGGGAGTGGTGTTGGAGCCTGCGGGCGCCAGGTCCCGGAGGGAGATGGTATCTTGCCAGCCATCGGGGTGTTCGACGTACGCATAGTGTGGGTTGGAGTGCAGGAGCTGGACCCTCGCTACCGGGGGGTCGGTCATATGGCTCCAAACATGTTTTCGGAGGAGGACTGGACCCGGTGTCATCAGCCAAGGCGGAAGCGAGGCCCCTGATGTAGCTCCCCTAGGGAAAACAACCAAACGGTCATGAGGAGTCTGGTTTGTGGCCGTGCAAAGGAGGGACCTAATAGAGCGCAGCTCATCGGGGAGGTCCTCCTGCCAGTGAGAAACTGGGAGATTCCTGGACCGCACGGTCAGTAGGACGGTCTTCCAGACCGTAGCGTTCTCCCTCTCCACCTGCCCGTTTCCCCTGGGGTTATAACTGGTAGTCCTGCTCGAGGTGATGCCCTTACTGAGCAGGTACTGACGCAGTTCGTCGCTCATGAACGACGAGCCCCTGTCGCTGTGGACATAACTGGGGAAACCAAACAGGGTGAAGACACTATGCAGGGCTTTAATGACAGTGGGGGTAGTCATATCAGGGCAGGGGATGGCAAACGGGAAGCAGGAGAACTCATCTATGATGTTAAGGAAGTATGTGTTGCGGTTATTGGAGGGGAGGGGTCCTTTGAAATCGATACTGAGGCATTCAAAGGGCCGGGATGCCTTTACGAGGTGGGCCTTATCCGGTCGATAGAAGTGTGATTTACACTCCGCACAGATTTGGCAGTCACTGGTTATAGCTCTGACCTCCTCAGTGGAGTAGGGCAGGTTGCGGGCCTTGATGTAATAGGCAAAACCGGGTGACCCCCGGTGGCAGAGGTCATCGTGGATAGCCCTTAGTCGGTCATCTTGCGCACTGGCGCATGTGCCACGGGACAGGGCATCTGGGGGCTCGTTGAGCTTCCCAGGACGATATACTATATCGTAGTTATAGGTGGAGAGTTTGATTCTCCACCTCAAGATCTTATCATTCTTGATCTTGCCCCGCTGCGTATTGTCAAACATGAAGGCAACCGATCGTTGGTCGGTGACGAGGGTAAACCTCCTACCAGCGAGGTAGTGCCTCCAGTGCCGCACGGCTTCCACGAAGGCAAGGGCTTCTTTTTCGACCGAGGAGTGTCGAATTTCGGAGGTGGTGAGGGTGCGTGGAAAAAACGCGACCCGTCTGCCTGCTTGGTTGAGGGTGGCGGCGAGAGCGACCTCTGAGTCGTCGCTCTCCACCTGGAAGGGGACAGACTCGTCCACCGCGCACATCGCAGCTTTGGCGCTGTCCGCCTTGATGCAGTTGAAGGCCTGGTGGGCTTCGGCTGCCGGTAGAAAGAGGGTGGCCTTAAACAGTGGGCGGACTTTGTCCGCATACTGGGGGACCCACTGGGCGTAATAGGAGAAAAATCCAAGGCACCTCTTCAGGGCCTTGAGACAGTGAGGGAGAGGGAGTTGTAGGAGGGGGCGCATATGGTCAGGGTCGGGCCCTAGGACCCCGTTTTCCACGACGTAGTCAAGGATGGCTAGCCTGGTTGTGCGGAAAACGCATTTCTCCTTGTTGTAGGTGAGGTCGGGTTTTTGGAGAAATCGGTGGAGGTTGGCGTTGTGGTCCTGCTGATCATGGCCGCAGATGGTGACATTGTCCAAGTACAGAAACGTGGCCCGCAGCCCGTACTGGTCCACCATTCGGTCCATCACTCGTTGGAACACCGAAACCCCGTTTGTGACGCCAGAGGGGACCTAAATGGAAAAGGCGTCTGCCTCAAACGCCGTGTAGTGGCGGTCCTCCGGGCGGATTGGGAGCTGGTGGTATGCAGACTTCAGATCCACCGTGGAGAACACATGGTGGTGCGCGATCTGATTTACCATGCCTGCAATCCGGGGAAGGGGATGCGCATCGAGTTGCGTAAACTGGTTAATGGTCTGGCTGTAATCAACCACCATCCGGAACTTTTCCCCGGTCTTGGGGACCACCACCTGAGCTCTTCAGGGGCTATTACTGGCCTCTATGACCCCCTCCCACAAGAGACGCTGGACCTCAGACCTAATGAACGTCCTGCCCTGCATGCTGTACCGCCTGCTTCTGGTGGCTACTGGCTTGCAATCGGTGGTGAGGTTTGCGAAGGGGGAGGCGGGGGGGGTGATTTTTAGGGTCACGAGGCTGCATATGGTGAGCGGGGGCAGGAGCCCCCCCGAACTTAAGAGTTAGGCTCCTGAGGGTGCACTGGAAGTCGAGTCACAAAAGGAGAGGAGCGCAGAGGTCTGGGTGCACATATAGTTGAAAATTAGCGTACTCAGCGCCTTGTATCGCTAGGGTTGCAGTAGTGCACCCTTGGATTTGCATCGAGTGCGACCCAGAGGTGAGGGATATGGTTTGTTGCATCGGGAATATTGGGAGCGAGCAGCGTCTTACCATGTCCAGGTGAATGAAGCTCTCTGTGCTCCCGGACTCGAAAAGGCAACGTGTCTCATACCCGTTAACCCGGACGGCCATCATGGAGCTCCGGAGGTGCTTAGGTCGCGACTGGTCCAGGGTGACCGCGCAGAGGTGTGGGTAGCCGGCGGCGTGATCGGAGATGCTGGGGCGGCCCCGCGATGGCTGTCCGTGTAGGTTGTACGCGTCGAGCGGCGTAGCAGATGCCGGCCAAGTTGGCGGCCCCCGTTGGTCGAGCGTGGCATGCGGTGAGGAAGATGGCGCCCAAGATGGCGGCCCCCATGGATCGCACATTGCCGGCCGCGTGGGGATGATGGCCAAGGTGGCGGCCCCCATGTGTCGCACACGTTATGCGGAGGCGGAGGCGGCAGACACGCTGTCACCTTGCGGGGTCTGCGGGCCTATGAGTCTGTGGATCGGGTCTGTGAGTTCGAGTTCTTAGACCTGGCCAAGCAGACCTTGGCGAAGTGTCCTTTTCGCCCGCAGCTGCTGCAGTTCGAGTTGCGGGCCGGGCAGTACAGTCGGGGGTGTTGGGACTGGCCGCAAAAGTAGCAGGGTAGCCCCCCATGATGGGCGGGCGGCCATGCGGCGCAGGCCTGGGGTAGTCTCGGGTCGGAGGCCCACGAGGGGGTCGCGTAATCAGCCCCGAACGCAGTAAGGCTCTGAAAAGCAGCCTCCAGAGAGGTAGCCAGTTTTACCGTGTCGTCCAGGTCCTGGGCCCCTTTTTTGAGCAGGAGCTGTCTCACATAGTTCGATCGGACCCCCGCCACGTAAACGTCTCGGACGGCAAGCTCCATGTGCTGAGTGGCCGTAACGGCCTGGTAGTTACAGTTGCGCACGAGGGCTTTGAGGTCGCGTAGGTAATCATCTAGCGACTCCCCGGGGCGCTGGCGGCGAGTGGTGAAGACATGTCGCACGTATACCTCGTTCACAGGCTGCACATAGAGGCGTTCGAGTAGTGCGAGGGCCTCTGTATAGGAAGCGGCTTCGTCGAGCTGGACAGAAATGCGATGGCTCACCCGTGCGTGGAGGAGGCTCAGCTTCTGTTCATCAGTGACGGATGGCGTAGACGACGCGGCGAGATAGGCCTTGAAGCATCGCAGCCAGTGTGAAATAATATCTTTCGCCTCCGCAGCCTGTGGATCGAGTTCCAGTCTGTCAGGTTTGAGGGCTGATTCCATAGAAGGCGGCCCCGCAGGTCAGCAGCTTTTATACTTTCTGAAAAGGGGGTGGAGCCATGGGCGGAGCCCGTACATGCCCCAACATATCCCCTGTGGGTGAAGTCACACAATGGCCCATAGGTAGTGCCCACAGGGGTAATAACATAACACAGTGCACTGGTGAATTATCAGTAATTATACATTCACCACACACTACACCAGCCATCTTGAAGTGCTCACTCAGCAATGCAAAGAAACAGCATAAATGACAAGTCTGCACAGCTGGGGCCTGTAAAGTGCACGAGAAGATAAGAACAAGGCCAGCCGGAAAATCCCGGCCTCTGTATTTGTCTGTTCCCGACCAAAGTGGATAATCCTACATTTCTCCCCATATCACAGAATCACAGAATTTACAGTGCAGAAGGAGGCCATTCGGCCCATCGGGTCTGCACCGGCCGTTGTAAAGAGTGTCCCACGCCTCCACCCTAACCCAATAACCCCACCTAACCTTTTTGGACACTAAGGGCAATTTATCATGGTCAATCCACCTAACCTGCACATCTTTGAACTGTGGGAGGAACCCGGAGCACCCGGAGGAAACCCACACAGACACGGGGAGAAAGTGCAGACTCCGCACAAACAGTAACCCAAGCCGGGAATCGAACCTGGGACCCTGGAGCTGTGAAGCAGCCGTGCTAACTACTATGCTACCGTGCTGCCCTATTTGGCAGTATTTCACCTGCCAAATATTTGCCCACTCTCTTAATCCCTCCAAGACCCAGCCCTTGAAGGGACTTTGCATCCTCTTCACAACTCACACTTCCACCTACTTTTGTGCCATCTGCAAACCTGGAAATATTTCATTTACTCCCCGCATTCAAATCCCTGACACATATTGTAAATTGCTAGGCCCTAGGCACTGATCCTTGCAGTGCAACCTGCCAACTTGAAAATGTCTCACTCATTCCAACTCTCTGTGCAAGATCTGTGCAAGGCCGCGGCGCAACGCGATCGATAGAATCTGGGAGATCCCTCTTCCGGGATCTACCCGGCTCACAACACCACACGGGATCTAACGCAATCTAGCGAGATGTTACAATGTGAATCCCGCCCACTGCGGGCGGATCACTTTTTAGTAAATCTGCATTTTAGAGCGAGACTGCTTGTTTCACTCCAATATGAATTCCCGAGATCGAGGAGTGGGATCTATCTATTTGCCTTGCAGATCTCGGGCGAGTACTGTTCAGTGCTGTTTCCACAAACAGGGGCCAGATGTGTGGCACTTATGGGGGTCTCCCAGGAGGGTGGAAACCCCCAGGTGGTTGCCCACTGGGCAGGATAGCATCCTGGCACTGCTGGTGCCATCCTGGCTCCTTGGTATTTCAGCCTGGCACCCTGGCAGTGGCAGCCCGACAGTACCACATGGGTGCCAGACTGCATTACCCTGGTGGCAGGGGCACTGTCAAGCTGGCAGTGCCAAGGTGCCAGGCTAGAATTTATCATGTGCAATGGATCAGGCCTGGCGGTGCCCTGCGTGGGTGCAGGGGGTGTTGAAGGTGCCCCCTATTGGTGAATTGGGGCTTGTGGGGGGGGGGGGGTCATGTCGGGGGTTTGAGTGATCAGGGCACCATTTAAAAATGGCGTCCCAATCTCATCCTGCACTGAAGCTGCCCTAGTCTCTGATTGAACTATATCACTTTCAAACTTAAAGTAAAATTCTGTCGTATTATGGTCACTCTTTCCTAAAGGTTCCTTTACAACAAGATTATTATTCAGCGTTTGTTCATTGCACAATACTAAATCTAAAATAGTCTATCCTCGGGTTCGATCCTCAACATACCATTTCAGTAAACCATCTTGCATACATTCCAAAGATTCATCCTCCTCAATAATAATATTAATTATGTTTACTCAGTTAACATACAGATAGATTCCCCATGATTACAGCATTATCATTGTTATACACACCACAAATTTCCCGACTTACACTGTGAATTACATTACCATTGCTGTTTGGTGACCCAATGTGATCTGATAGATTTGTTTTAATTTGAAATCACCGTGTTGCAATTCTATGAGTCTCTTTAAATTAAACACATCTGTCTCTTTCCCTTTATTTGGTTCATCTTCCTTCGGCTGGCTAAAGATTGTATCAGATAACCTGATCTCACTTGTCTCATCCTATGCTCACAAATCCTCCCATTTTTGTCTTATCTTATGAACCTGTGATCTCATCAATACACAATCGGGAAAAACGCCCAGATGGTCTGTTTGCAATTTCTCTGCAGCTGGGTTTGCTTTCAGCTTTTGAACCACAGTAGGCCTCACTACAATCTAAGATCCTGCTATGTCATTCCCATTCCCTAGAATTAAGCGAATCCCTGCAATGGAAAATGTTTCCTACAACCATGCCTCCTGCCTTCAAGCTACTTCTTAATTTTATTTTTACCGAAGGAAGTCTCCTGATAGCACCATGAATGCTGCTGACCAGAACCTCTTCCTTCAATATGCCTTATGGACAACAAATATCTTTATCTTTATCCCACAGCATTAGGGATTGACTTGCTTCTGTATCTCTTAAAATTTTAATAGCTTTCCCCATTCTAGTCTGTCCATATGAAAATACTTGACAAAATCCTTAAACACATCAGCTATCTGCTGGTCACTCTACCCCTGTACAATTTGTGTATACATTTTCATTCCTATTTTTTGCCATATCCCTGCCTGCTTGTCCTATTCTCCAGCCTCTGATTTGATATTTACCCTTTTAAAATGTATAACTCCAACTGGCCTTCAATTTAAACCCAGCATGCCGACTTGGTGTGGCTCAGTTTATTACAATGAAAGCATCTAACTTTCCAAATTTTTCTTATCTGTTCTGAAGTACTTTTTTTAATTTTGAGGTGCAGTCTCCTTGGAATTTGCAATCACTCCCTCTCTTGCTTGACTGTCCTTTCACATACCTTCCCAGTTCTATCTTTCTCAGGTTTAAAAGAGTGTTGCACGAAAGGCTTTGACCTATAAATTAACTCATAACTGTCAGCAAGCTCTGCTGCATATCTTGCAGTTTTAACTCTGTTGTTCCACAAGGGTCCTTATGATTGTAGGTAAGGATTCTTTAAATTCTTCCAACAGAATTACTTCCTTAAGGGCCTCATAGTTTTATTTTCTATTTTTCATGCTCCAGCCCACTTATCAAAATTACTTTGTTCAGAAGTTTCACATTCAATATAAATCTATCCAGACTGATTTCTTACATTTCAAAACTTTTATCTGTAGGCCTCTGACAATAGCTCATAAGCACTCAGATTAGCTCTCTTCACCATCTCATATTCCCTAGAACTTTCCTCTGACAAAGTTAGGTAGACTTCACTAACCCTAAAATTTACTTCATAAGAACAGCGTCCAAATCTCTTGTGACCATTTAACCTGTTTAGCTATCTTTTCAAAGGTGTTAAAAAGTGCCTCGGCATTCCTTTCATCAAATTGTGGAAGTGCCAGCACAAAACCAAACAGGCGTGTTGCTCCGTCCCGCCGCACCAGATTTCTGATGTGGCACGCCATCGGTAATGGTACAAAGAGAAAAGGATAAAGAGAGAGACCATCAAATTAAAATGCAGCGAATTGCAGCTGGGACAACAGAGGAAGAAAGTAGTTCTAGACACAAACATATTGGAGAGATGTTGGGTTGAATTCTCCCCCATCAGGATTCTCCATTTTGCCGGCAGCCTGGGGGTTTCCCGACGGCATGAGGCTGCCCGACAGTGGGAAACCCCATTGACCAGCCAGTGATACAGAGGATCTCAATGGCAGGCTGCACGAGAAAACAGGTGCAGCGAGTCGGAGAAACCCGCCCATGATCTCAGGAACAGAGTATCCAGCCCAATATATTTTTATTCTTCACAATGAAACAAGGTGACCAAGTCAGGGCGAGAGAACAACAAGGTGAAAGTTATTTTGCACTAAGTACAATAAGCATTACTTATTTTTGTGCTTCAAAAGCAAAAACGTGAGTTTATAATCCGGCTGGATTCCAGTTTGCTGTCTTTTCACCGAACAGGTGCCGGAATGTGGCGACTAGGGGCTTTTCACATTAACTTCATTGAAGCCTACTCTTGACAATAAGCGATTTTCATTTCATTCATTTCATTTCACTTCACACACTTGTGGCACAATGCAGATTGATTTCTAACTTCATAATTTCTTTTTAACCCTGTTATTAACATCTTGAACAATCCGGCTGGATCACTAAGATGTGAAATGTCACTGTGGGTCAGTTGGTATGTGAACATGTGTGATGAATTATATCTGTATACACATGTACCTTTAATGCATAGGCCCCTTTAAGACCGGGTTTGGAACCATGGAGGACTCCGCCTCCGGCTCCGCCTCCAGGAAGCTGTATATAAGGTTACGTTCAGTAGGCAGCGTGCAGTGACCTCACGTCTTGGCAGCTGTCTGGTTCTCTGGTAATTAATGCCTTTGTATTATCAAACTCCTCTCCTGAGTCGTAATTCAGGGTATCTCAACATGTTAAAGATTCACATGAAACTTTTTCTACTGCGTCAACAGAGGCATTCCCTGTTGAGGGTAGATTCGTTTGGTTAAATGAGCAGAACAAGGGCAATGTCTGAACTTGTTGAGTCTGCCAGTATCATAGATTATCAGTGTTTCAGAAATCGATTTCAGTGAGTAGATATGCAGGATGAATGTGAAACTCACATAACAGGAAAACCTATCCAATTTCTGGAGATATTTTAATGTGAAAATAATTCGATATCCTTCCCATCTTGCTGTACGCAAGCATTGTCAGTTGTGATGCAATTACAAAACTTGCAACAGATTATAAATAAAGTATCAAAAAAAACATTCTCACGTTAAAAAAAAGCTGTGTTTTGACCAAGTGTGTGTACTACCTGTGGAAATCAGGGGACCTTCCGCAGCTTTGTGCATGATTGATAGAACCTCGAAGCTTTAGCTCCTTTGGGTGCGATAGACCCGTAAATGAAACTCCCTTTATGCTTTCACACACTGATCTTGTACTTTCCTCCTGTGTCCAGGAGGGCAGCACGGTAGCATTGTGGATAGCACAATTGCTTCATAGCTCAGGGTCCCAAGTTCGATTCCCGGCTTGGGTCACTGTCTGTGCGGAGTCTGCACATCCTCCCCGTGTGTGCGTGGGTTTCCTCCGGGTGCTCCGGTTTCCTCCCACAGTCCAAAGATGTGCAGGTTAGGTGGATTGGCCATGATAAATTGCCCTTAGTGTCCAAAATTGCCCTTAGTGTTGGGTGGGGTTACTGGGTTATGGGGATTGGGTGGAGGTGTTAACCTTGGGTAGGGTGCTCTTTCCAAGAGCCGGCGCAGACTCGATGGGCCGAATGGCCTCCTTCTGCACTGTAAATTCTATGTCTATATCGCAAGTAGATGTCCTGTACTCCTCCAACACATAGGATTCTTGACAGAGTGGATGCTGAGAGGTTGTTTTCCCCTGTGGGAGAGTCTAGGACTGGAGAGTATAATCTCAGAGTAACGTGTAGTCCATTTAAAACAGATCAGGAGAAATGTCTTCTCTCAGAGTGTAGTGATCTGTGTAATTCTTTACTACCGAGAGTTATAGAGGCTGGGTCATTAAATATGTTGAAGACTGAGATGGACATATTTTTAATTAGTAAGGGAATCAATAAGGATTATCATGTCAGATAGATCATGATCACATTGAATGGCAGAGCAAGTTTGATGGGCTGAATGGCCTACTTTTGCTCGTATGTCTTCTGCTCTTATGGGCTAACTATCTCTGGTCACTCGTTCTTGATCTAAAATAGTGCCCAAGGCTGAAAATCTTTCCCAAGTATCTTCTGGGTCGCCAATTTTGGAGTCTTCAAGAATCTGAAAGTTCAAGAGGGCTGGGTCAGATTATTTCCACTGGTTGATCAGACAGTAAGGGGGAGGGAGCACAAATTTAAAACAGAAATTTAAAAATGAAGTTAAATAATGTAAGTCACAGCGACAAAAGAAAGGATTTGTGGTGGTTGGCATTAAAAAGAGAATTCGGAGCTATCAGTTTTGACAGCTCCAACTTTTTTTTTAAGCCGATCTTTCAACTCAGAAGTTCTGGCTGCTCAGTCAGGACAGTGATAAGAACTCCATTTATGACATGGACCCTCGCCCCCCCTCGTGACCTGGTGTTTGGCAGTGTGTGAACCCCGCCCCTCCAGGCCCCAGCCAGGGTCATCAGAAGGGTTGAGCGCTGCTCTCTGAAAAATATTAATCATGGAAACCCTACGGTGTAGAAGGAGGGCCATTTGGCCAGTCAAATCAAATCTGCACTGATCCTTCGAAAGACCACCCCACCTAGGCCCAATCCCCCCCCCACCCACCAATTCCTGCAACCCAACCCGTAGCATGGCCAATCCACATAAAATGCACATCTTTGGACTGTGGGAGGAAACCTGAGCATCCGGAGGAAACCTCCGCAGACAGTCACCCGACGTTGGAACTGAACCGAGGTCCTTGGCACTGTGAGGCAGCAGTGCGACCCATTTTCCACCATGCCACACCATTGCATAAGTCGGAGCCTGCAGGAGGAAGCAATCCAAACATGTGGGAGCAGTGATTATCATTTTAAACTGCCAAACTCAGTGTTGAGTGTGAATGGTAGTAAAGTGACAAAGAGAACAATGGGGTGTTTCTCCTTGAGTTTTCATTGAATTTCATTCGAACAACATAGGAGGTCAAGGTGTAAGAATCTTTAATTTATGGGATCTTAACCTGTCGAACCACGCCAAGTTTGGGGGAAGCTTAGTTGATGAATCAAGGCCTGGCGCAATACGACAAGTTGTAAGATTTGTACTATTTATAGACTGTGTTAAGTTGTTTGTTCGATTCCTTGTATTATTCGACTGTGTATAGTTGAAGGAATTTATATCATCTCTGCTATTCGGTTATCAGTAGCACTTTGCGAATACTGGAACTCAGCAGAAATTTGCAGTATAAACTCCTCAGGTGCCAAAAAGAATTGTTTTATTTGTAGTCGCTTGATTACAATTTGAAAGTCATTTAAAAGGCAATTCGTAGACAATTGAAAGTCATTTAAAAGGCAATTCGTAGACAATTCAAAGCTTGGAGAGAATTACAGACATTATCTTTCTTTGCTTAGGCAGACAGCTCGAAAGTAACTTTTAAAAGGTCAAAGTCTGGCAATGAAACATGAAGAGAGAGAGAAAGCTAATCTTCAGCTAAACTCAAACTCAAAGTCAAAAGTGGACTAACATCACTGACACAGACTGTTAGACTGACAGAACCCCCAAAAGACATCTCTAAAATGGAGACTATAAAGGACAAAACTGACTAAACTAAACACTAAAACCAAACCTAACCTACAAAGACAATACTCACAAAGACAACAAAACCCAAAATGGCGGGGAGAAACTTTTTAGTTATACACTTTCATATCTGTCTTAAGTCGTCTAATTACACCCCAATATAATCCTAATTGGTTTGGGTTAGACTCAAACACATTTGATTTGATGGCAAGCCGTCCATCTTCAATGTGCACCATCAGCTTTTCTGACCCAGCTGTTATCTGCATTGTGAACAATGTTGCTGTGTATTCAGTCCCTGTCTTTGACAATTAGCACAAGCAGTGTCAAATTATCTTGCTGTTTTAGTGTCACACTGTCTTTGAAAATATGCATTTGCCAGAACAACGGACTTCAGTAAAAGTGAATTATGCTGTATAAATGGGTATTTAAAACTGGGGCTCAACATTTATGCTTAAACAGCTATCTTTTACCTATACTAGTTGTATTTGAAATACTTGGCTTCTACACAAGGACAGAGAGGTCAGAATGGGAGCTTGATGAATCTGTGGGTTGTGGTAGTCACCACTGTTTGTATAATACGTGTATTAGAGGTAATACGGTAAGGCTCCTGTACTACAGGTACGGGGGTAGATCCCAGCCTGCTGGCTCTGCCCAGTAGGCGGAGTATAAATGTGTATACTCACCGAGCTGCTGCCATTTTCGGCAGCAGCTGCAGGAGGCAACACATCTCTGCTTAATAAAGCCTCGATTACTCTCTACTCTCGTCTCTTCGTAATTGATAGTGCATCATGGGTCTTGCTTGTGGACTGGATGGAGGTGTGCTGCAAAGTAATTGTCCAATCTACGTTCGGGCTTCGCTCTGTAAAGGTGAATACATCATGAAGGTGAATACAGTATTGCACTGAAAAGAAGTGTAAGTAAATTGTTTCAGGTGAAAGGAATGCATAAAGCCTCGGCGAGTGTGAATGGAGGAGGTAAAAGTGGCTGCATCTCCTGTGCTTGTGTCAGCAGAGGGGAAGAAGATGATGAAGAGTGAACCAGAGAGAACAGCTCCTTGTGAAGATAAAAGGGGAGGAAAAGGGGGAGTTGGTGGTGGTATCGAATGGAACAGAAGTGGCAGGGGGTGATCCATTGAGTGGGGAGGCTGTTGGGATGGAAACTGAAGACAAAGAAAACCCTATTATAGCGTGGGACTTTCCAGACCCGCCCACCCCAGGACCAGAAATTAACCATCCGAGGTCAACGACCTTTTGCTGATGCATCAAATTATCCTAAGATTCCACGGGACCAGAAAGTTTCAGCCAAAGTTCTGGGAACGAGGGTCAGGGGTGAGAGCAGAAGTGTGGGAAATGATGGAAGGGAATCCTTGGTTGAGGAAATAGAAAGATGATGGATGACTCTCTCAGCATTATCCTAGGCCCCTGGATTACTGGTCCAGTGCCACAGCCTCCCCAAGTATAATACTTACACCCCTTGGGTGGCCTTCTGATGGTGATGGAGGCTCCCAGTGGAGCTGGCCCCATGTTACCTGCTTCCTGTGACTGTCAATAGTTTCAGTCTGTGCATGTGTGCGTTATTTGGCAGACAGATGTTGATTACTCTTTGTCTGGTGGCCAACTTGACTGATCTTTCTAACTGATGTTCACATTCACTTTAAGCAGCTTTTGATCTTTAATCAAGAGGCACAGAGGCTATCTATTTCCTGCTGATGGTTGACCTATACTGGCTTATCCTGCTCCTTGTGTGATTGTAAGGTTTGCAGATGCCAAATATGTTTTCCTATTCAGGTGGTATTGGTCACTTAAAATCGTTTCCGACCACATTTCATGCAACAAATCATCTCTCAGCGAGCAAAGTCTCAGACTAGAAGTTAACTTTGTGTTGTCCTTCAATAATGGCTCATTGACATAGATCGGTTGCCATAATTAGCGATAACTTCTTTATTACTGTTACACTTCAACAGGGAAGGTAAAAGGAAAACAAAATCTCATCGAACATTTCCTGTGTGAATCTTCAGAGGCAGACAATTTAGTAGTCAGCAATGGAAAGAGGTTATTGCAGAAAGGATCAAGAGTCCTTGTGTGAGTCCAGGAAAGTTTTCATAGAATCAAACAATTCCAACAGTGCAGAAGGGGCCACCAGTCCCATTGAGTCCGCACCGACCCTCCGAAAGAGCATTCTACCTAGGCCCACACACCGGCCTAATCCCCGCAACCCCACCTAACTTGCACATCTTTGGACATCAAGGGGCAATTTATCATGGCCAATCCACCTACCTTGCACATCTTTGGGTTGTGGGGCTGAGACCCACGCAGACACAGGGAGAATGTGCAAACTCTACATGGACAGTGACCCGGGGCCGGGATCGATCTTGGTCCTCGGTGCCATGATGCTGCAGTACTAACCACTACTCCATTGTACCACCCTATGAGGGCAGCAGTGCTAACCACTGTGCTACTGTGCCGCCATTTTTCGACATCTTTTTTTCCACAACTGTTTCCCGCAGCTTTTTGTTCAAAAGACAGTTAACCGCTCCCAATCCCTTTTCTTTTGTTGTTGTTCTGACTTTTAAAAAGTTTGTGCTTCTGCCTTACAGTCTGTTTGACCAGTCGAAAGAATTCACCTCTACCCACCTTAAACGTTCAGAATCTTAAGACCTGAGAGGTGGCGAGCCAGGTAGTTTTTGAGAAAGACGTAAAGCCTTGCACTATTTGGGTTCAGGATTGAGTGACCAGAGATTTTTGAATGGATACAGGAAAGATGGGAAAAGCAGAAAGGGAGTTTCACTTATGGATCTATCCCATCCAATCCAGAGGGGCTGGTTTAGCTCACTGGGCTAAATCGCTGGCTTTTAAAGCAGACCAAGGCAGGCCAGCAGCATGGTTCATTTCCTGTACCAGCCCCCCGACTAGGGGCTTTTCACAGTAACTTCATTGAAGCCTACTCGTGACAATAAGCGATTTTCATTTCATTTCAAAGGAACTAAAGCTTTGAGGCCTAGAGATTTTGTCAGTGAAACCAATCATGCGCGAAGCTGAGGAAGGTCCCCTGACTTCCGCAGGTAATAAGTACAAACTTGGTTAAAAAAATACTCCTTTTTTAATGACAGAAGGGTTTTTCTAATACCTCATTATAGTATCTGTTACAAGTTTTATGACTGAGAATTCTTGTGCCCAGTAAGTTGGGAAGAATTTTGGTCCATTTCCACGATAAAATACGGTGGATTGTAGGCATAGCTACACATTTTCTTGAGTATGAGGTGGGCCAAGTGGCTCAGTGTCAGTAGAAAATTTAAGGGACATCGATGATTGCATCATAATGTTTAGGCTGACTATGGAAAATGACAAGGAACAACCCAGAGGAAGAATAGTTAATTGGGAGAAAACCGACTTCAATGAGATAAAAACGGACCTTGGCCGAATAAATTGGAGTCGAAGGTTGGCAGGAAAAACAGTAGCCAAACATGGACAACCTTCAAAGAAGAGCTATTTCAGGCACAGTCAAGGTATAATCCCTTGAAAAGGAAGGTAGGACAAACAAATCTAGGGCTCCCCGAATGATAAAAGAGACAAAAGTCAAGATCAAGAAGGAAAACGGCACTGATGACAAGTCTCAAGAAAATATATTTGAGAAGCAGGCTGAATAGGGACGCTTCAATGGGCAGGTGAAAAAGCAACTGAGGGAAGCAAAGTGGAAGCCAAAGTCTTCAATCGGCATATGAATAGTTAAAAGGCGGTAAAAGAAAGAGTGGGGCCGAATAAGGACCAAAAATTGCATTGAATGAATGTGGTGCTTTTAAAAATTATTTCTATGCAAACAAATTATTCACTCCAATAATTTCCTGTTTCTTTGATTTAATCGATAATTAAAGTAGTCCACAAAAAATCAGTGGTTTCTGCGTGGAAGTACCTTGAATATTTCCGCCACACTCTACAGGCTACTCACAAACCATCAACACCCCAAAGAAACATCTGTGTTTCCTTCCTCCCTTCATCAAACCGAGCTGATCATGGTTAGACCTATCACTCCAAACACTTAAACTAAAATAAAGGCAGTCAGGAGAAGAGAGACCATTCACGATCCAGGATTATGTACCAAGGAAAGGTGTTTTGAAGAGAGGAATAAACTGAACAGATTAAAGAGGACGTCGATTGGAAAACATGTTACTGCAGCCGATGGTGTTCTTTCTGACATGGACTCATATAGCAGGTTAGTGCTATGATTAAAGTCCTTTATTCCAATCTCTACAATACAGATATTGTTCAGATTCCGACTTCCTTTTAAAAACATTTTTAAAAATAAATTTAGAGTACCCAATTCTTTTTTTCCCAATTAAGGGGACATTTAGTGCGGCCAATTCACCTACCCTGCACATCTTTTTGGGTTATAGCATGAGACCCACACAGACAGGGGGAGAATGTGCAAACTCCACGTGGATAGTGTCCCGGGGCCGGGGTCAAACCCGGGTCCTCAGCACAGTGAGGCAGCAACATGCCACCAGGCTACCCTCAGATTCTGACTTCAACTGATACTGAATACTAAAGTCAAGTGTAACACATTTTTAATAAAATGTGTAGGTTTTGTTGTGGATTGAATTTCAGAGGGTAATTCATGCAATAAAATACACAATGTTCAAAATGTGACATATTTTCCAGCTGCATGTAAGGAATCTTTGCAGTGAAAATAAATACCAATTTATCACTTCACTACTAATATGGCTGGAATTCTCCGGCCGTTCACTGGCAGAGGGGTTTTCTGTTCCTGCAGGCAGCGTGCCCCCGCCCGCGGGTTTCCCGGCAGCGTGGGGTGGGTTCAATGGGAAATTCCAATGACAAGCGGTGGGAGTAAAAAATCCCGCCACCAGCAAAAGGCGTGCCGAATTCACCATCCCCACTGGCAGCAGTCGCGTGGCAGACTCGCAATGGAGAATTCAGCCCATGCATATCATGTTATAACAATTATTTGGTTTGTGAGCTCAGATCATATCCCATAAAATTCACATAAACATTGGACACCAATGTAGGCTCGGAGGTACGATTCAAGTTGGGGGGATGTGCTGCAGGGATGAAGTGTCCAATATAAATAAAAATAAGGACGTGTTAATGGCAAAGAAGGAGACCATTCAGCCAATCGTATCTGTACTGCCCAAAGAGGAGCCTAACCCACCTTCCAGTTCTTGAACAATAGCCTTGTATGGTAAGTCAAGGCATATCCAAGCGTTTTTTTTAATGCGATGCAGGCTTTTGCCTTTATCATCTTTTCAGGCTGTGAATTCCAAACCAACTCCCCTCCAACATTTGAGTGAAAACGATTACTCCTCAACTCCCCTCCAATCATTACTTTAAATCGATGCACCCTGGTTATTGATATTTCTGCAAATGGAAATAAGTCATTCCAGCCACTGCACATCATTTCCTCATCATTTTATGCACCTGAACTAAACCTCCATTCGGCCTCCTCTTTTCAAAGTGAAAAAACTTCTGATATCATGTGTGAAATCGACAACACAGCCAGCTCATTCTCATTTTACTTTCGAGTTTGACCAGGGTCATGCTCAATATGGATGTGAATAATGGATGTGAATATCGTGATGCCCTTAAATAGGATGACTGTGCATTAGCTTTGCCTTACATTGACCTGCACCAGAGTGTCCTCCAGCAGCGTGGCATTAGTAATGTGCTCCATGTGAAGGGTGACAGTGAAAGGTCACATAAAAGTGGGGACTCCACTAAAAGCACTGCCACACCTCAGCTACTGCCCATCTCCGATATGCTGCCTTGTGTCCTGATGGCCAAGTTTGCCAAGGCAGCAAGGCCCAGGCAGGCTCGAAAACCCAGAGGTCAACAACCAGGAGCACTTTAGCAGTCAGAGTAAGGCCCTGAGCAGCCTGCCTCTAACTCTGCTGAAACCAGAGTAGCATCACGAAGGATGGTAGGAAAATGAAGAGTAGAGCTGTTTAGTTGCAGTAGTGTCTGTACAATGCTTGAGAAAATGTTATGTTGGAAGTTTCTGTTCTTTGGTTCAGTCAAGTAAATGGTATTATTTTGTTCGTCCTGCCCATCCTGCCCTTGTTGCTGGGTGACACGTTGCCATTTAACTTGTTTGATAATCAATTTGAATACTTGAATTGATTGGGACCAACAAGGAGGTGTGCAAGTATTGGTTGTTTGTAGAGCTGCCTGGGGTTGAGGGGGGGCATAAGTCTATAGAAAAAACCTAAGTGAACCTTGAATTAATAAGAGCATCGATACATCTCTGGCAGCGATGAGGCTGGTGCTACATTGCCTCGTCAATTTATTTCTCCGTTTTCCTCCTCCTCCGAATTGTCTGCGGGCAATCTGCTATATTCCGATGATCTTTGTCTTGTTCCTCATGCAGGAGCCAACTCCTTTGCAGAACAATAGTGTGCAGATCTCAGCACATCATGACTATCTTGGTACCCTCGCTGGGAGTACTGGTGGATGCCTCCACATCTGTCTAAGCACCTGAACTAAACTTCAGCAAGTTGATGGCTTACATATCTGGTGGTCGTCACTGGTGGGCAATCACTGTGCAGCCATTAGGTTTCATTGGTAGGGTTGCTGATGAATGTCTTTAGCTAAATGGGTATTCATTGCCTCCATGCAGGCATCCTTTAAACATGCTTCCAGCTCCAAAGACGTCAAGGAATTAGAACTGCTGCAGGATGAAAGCATCATGGCAGCTTCTCGAGAATCTTGCCACACTTGCAGAAATCGCTTTTAGTGGCTTACATCAGCTGCACATTGATGATGTGGAAACCTTTGCGGTTCACAAATACCCCTGATCGATGTGTGAGTACCTGGGTTGACACACCTGTGCAGTCAATGACACAGTACACCTGTGGGCAGTCAGACAGAGAGGTAAACTTGAGCACCGCCGTCAGCACAGGTGAGGTTCACATAAGTCTTCGCTCTGGCAAACAGCCCATCAGGTCACGTCTTCCTACGCATTTGTGGGCTGCTGACTGGGAGATCCTGGAGTGTACCTCCAACAGAACCCTGACAGAATCCAGAGGCAAATATATTCAGGGCAGTGAAGACTTTCACCGCCACTGGAAATGTGTGGCCACCAGGTTGAGCAGAAAGAAGCCTTCCAGGAGGCCGTGGATGTCTGAGAGCACATGCCGTATGAGAGCTTGGATCTCCTCAAGCTGTTCCCGCATGTCATGGAAACTCGGCCTCTGCCTGAGCGTTGGTTAGTGCCTCCTGCCAGCAGCAGCCCTCTGCTACAACCCTCGCTGATGTCCAGACAAGCATCCTAACAGCAGGCTGCTGCTGGTTGCTCAAAGTGCTCCTTGGCTGAAGTCTGAAGTTGCCAAGGTGCCATCCTAATGTGATTTTTAAAAAACTTCTAAAGTCAAGAAAGAAAACTCGCAGCAAGAATATTGTGAACAAGCCCTTTCTGGCTAGCAGATAAGAAAACAGCTGCAGGTACTGAATATTTCCATGAGTTTTAATCACCCCCCCCCCCAACTCACAATTGCTGTTGTACTCTCAATTTGTTTTCAATGCTGGTTTTCAGGAAGCAAAGTAACTCATGCATTCACCATCAGCTTTAAAAGTGCGTTAAAATCTTGCTGCAATTGAGCAATTATTGAATGTTAATAGGCAATCCAGCACTCCCAACAGGGGGCGAATGCCTTTGCCTTAAACATGGATGTGGCCTAAAAGCAAATTACTGCAGATGCTGGAATCTGAAATTAAAACAAGAAATTCTGGACAATCTCAGCAGATCTGACCATGTCCGTGGAGAGGGAAGGGAGCTAACGTTTTGAGTCTGGATGACTTTGTCAAAGTTAGGAAGCGGCACCTTGGCTTCCATGTGCATTTTTGTCAGTTTTAGGCCTCATCTGCCCCCAAATTCACTCGCTCTTTCCCATGCGTTCATACAGTTCATTGACTTTCAAAAATCATACTTTTGTAGGCCACAAACGAGTCCGAATGGAGTTGATAGAAATACATTTTTGTTTATTGCAACACAAAGCTATTTAGAAGATATATCAGATCCCAGCCGGGTCTGTCCAGTCGGTTCCATCCTTGGCTGCCTTTAAACTGAATTTAACCATGAATGATCTGGGGCTGCCCGCCCCCTTACCGGTGGGGAGCTCGTATTTGGTGAGACTCACGGGAAAAGTGATTGCTCCCACCCCGTAGATCTCGTGTGGGTTATAAAACATACCAATATGGCTTTCTTTATGGTATTATAGGTCTCTGGTTATGTTTAGCAGATGGAATACTTTATTCAATCTTGTGCCCCACTCAAGGTGGCTTTACAGGGTGTAGCCATTGTCCTCGAGATTTCCAGTCATCACGTTAAACTGTGCATTTAACTCCACAAAAAAAAATTATATTAACTGTACTAACTGAATCCACACAGTCTGGTATAGGGTATTAACTCTAATCATATTACAACAAATAATAATTATGCATCAATCTTTCTCAAAAGAGAATAGCATGATCTGTCTTCCTGACGTTGAATAAGTGCTTTTAGGAACTGTGTTATTGGAATGCTGGAAGTTTGACACTTTATTTCCAAAGTCCTTGTTATTTTTATTATCAGTGATGATGATAATCAATATCCTTCTGGCTGGAGACAGAAGAGGTCATGGTTAGAAATCCATAGTTAAGGGTAGCACGGTGACGCAGTGGTTAGCATTGCTGCCTCACGGCGCTAACGTCCCAGGTTCGTTCCCGGCTCTGGGTCACTGTCCGTGTGGAGTTTGCACATTCTCCCCGTGTTTGCGTGGGTTTCGCCCCCACAACCCAAAGATGTACAGGGTAGGTGGATTGGCCATGCTAAATAGCACCCAATTGGAAAAAATTAATTGGGTACTCTAAATTTATTTTTAAAAATCAATCCATAGTTAGACAATAGTTTTGACAGAGACGATGCAAAGATGCTGCAATACAACACGTAGCACTCAGACCAATATCGATACAGTGTGATGATCAGTTAGTGGATCTGAGTTACACTGTTGATGGCAACTTCCATTATAACTTCATCACACTGGAACTGTATTCCTGTATGCTTAGTGCATGCACAGAACACTCTTCCTGGATGACGCATTTTTAACATTGGAACAGGAGGAGGTCATTAAGAGTCCCTCCAGCCTGTTCTGCCATTCAGTGTGATCATGGCTCATCTTAAAGTCATAAGAGCACAGGCAGGTCGGCAAACATCCTCAAGACATTAACAAGATTTTAGAAAGATGCTTCCAAAGTTTCCAGGAGTTTAAATGAAGGGCCTGAGAACCTTTAAAATCGACTTTGCACAAGGCGGCACGGTGGCCCAATGGTTAGCACTGCTAACTCACGGCGCTGAAGTCCCGGGTTCGATCCTGGCCCCAGGTCGTTGTCCGTGTGGATTTTGCACATTCTCCTCGTGTCTGCATGGGTCTCACCCCCACAACCCAAAGATGTGCAGGGTAGGTGAGTTGGCCATGCTAAATTGCCCCTTAATTGGAAAAAAATTATAATTGGGTACTCTAAATTTATTTAAAAAATAAAAGTAAAGATAAAATAGATTTTGCATTTGGCAGGAATTATTCTCCAATTCAGGTAAGCTCCAAGCAGACAGTGACTACTGATTATCCGCATTTCAATTCTTCTTTAATTTGTTGGGGATTGTTGATCCAAACTTCTCTGTTACAATCTAAAGCCCGCTCTCTTTTGTCGTAAAAGTGGTACATTGACATAGGAAGTAGCCCTTTCAGCCCTTCAAATCTGTCTGTCTTTCGAGCTGATCTTTATCTCTACTCCGGTACAGGCTTGGAGGGCCGAAGGGCCTGTTCATGTGCTGTATTGTTCTTTGTACTCCATTTACCTGCCTTTTCTCAATATCTTTTGATAAGCACATAAGAAGTAGGCAATTCAGTCCCTCGAGCCTGCTCCGCCATTCAATATGATCATGGCTGATCTAATCTCTGCCTCAACCCCACTTTCCTGCCTGTTCTCCATAACCCTTCAACCTGTTGCTAATTAAAAATCTGTCTGTCTCCTCCTTAAAATTTACTCAATGTCCTGACATCCACCACACTCTGGGGTACTGAATTCCACAGATTCACGACCCTTTGAGAAAAGTAATTTCTCCTCACCTCAGTTTTAAATCTCCTTCCCCTTATCTTAAAACTATGCCCTCTCGTTCTAGATTCCCCCACAAAAGGAATCATTCGCTCTATACCTACTTTTTCTATACCTTTTATCATCTTATAAACCTTAGTTAGATCCCCTTTCATTCTTCTAAATTTGCGAAAGTATAGGTCTAAACTTCTCAATCTCTATTCATAAGACAATCCCTGATCTCTGGACTCAATCTAGAGAACCTCCTCGGAATTGCCCATAATGCAATTACATCCCTCCTCACATAAGGGGCTGAAAACTGTACACAGGTGTGGTCTCACCAATGCCTTGACCAGTTGCATCAACACTTCTCTACATTTATACTCTGTTCCTTTAGCTATAAAGGCCAAAATTCCATTTGTCTTCCTTATTTCCTGCTGTACCTGCTTACTCGTTTACTGCGATTCATGCACAAGGATACCCAAATACCTCTGCACCAAAGCACTCTGATGTTTCTCTCCCTTTAGATAATAAGTTGCCTTTTCATTTCTCTGACCAAAATGGATAACCTCACACTTATCCACATTAAACTCCATCTGTTAATTTTTGACCCATTCACCTAACCTATCTCTATCCATTTATAAATATTTTATTTCCTCATTTCAACTTACTATTCCACCTATTTTAGTGCCATCTGCAAATTTGGCTATAGTACCTTCTATCCCTGCATCCAAGTTATTAATATATATTGTAAATAGTTGGGATCTGAGGACCGAACCATGCGGCAGTCCACCAGTTACATCTTGCCAACCAGAAAAAGACCCATGTATCCCGACTCTCTGCTTTCTGTTGGTTAGCCAGTCTTCTATCCAAGAAAGAAATTACCCTGAATTCCATGTGATCTTACCTTGTGCATTAACCTTTTGTGCAGCACCTTATCAAATGCCTTTTGGGAGTCCAGATTTACCACATCTATAGGATCCCCATTATCGAATTTGCTTGTTACATCTACAAAGAACTCTAGAAAATTAGCCAAACATGATTTACGCCCCATAGAACCAAGCTGACTCTGTTGGTTTGGGTTGTGATCTTCTTGATAATAGATTCTAACAATTTTCCAACAACAAATGTTAAACTGACCGGTCTATTGTTTCCTACCCTCTGCCTCACTCCCTTTTTGAATAAGGGCATTACTTTAGCACTTTTTCCAATCCACTGGACTTTCCCGCATTCAGGGAATTTTGGACTATTAAAACCAATGGATCCATTATCTCCGCTGCCACTTCCTTTAAGATCCTACGATATAGGCCATCAGGCCCTGGGGACTTGTCTGCCTGCAATCCCAAAAGTTTGCTTTTAAAACTCCAGAGCTATGTATAAAGCTCATCTTAAAAAATACTGAATGCACTTAATTGATTGAGGCAATGTCAAATGAGTGAAATAATGATGGGCAATTTTGTCCTGAAATTCTGAAGCATCTGCTGCTGTAATGGTGCAAAAACCTCAAAGAAAGAGTAAAAATGGAGACAGCTACTTCTGCTTTTTTCCCCCCTTGCCATTCTACCAGTCTCCCACTGGAAAGATAGCAAGAGACTTGGACAACTCATGGAACTTTATGGTCCCAAAGTTCAAACATAGTTAGTTAGAATGATAGGAGCATTTCAACAACAGTAATAGCTAATACCTACTCTATGTAGGGGAGGTGGTAGCGTAGTTGAATTGTCACTGAACTAGTAAACCAGAGACCCAGAGTAATGCTCTGGGGACCTAGGTTCAAATCCCGCCACTGCAGATGATGAAATTTGAATTTAATAAAAGAATCTAGAATAAAAAAGTGTCTAATGAATTATTGTAAAAACCCATCTGGTTCACTAATGTCCTTTAGGGAAGGAAATCTTTTGTCCTTACCTGGTCTGGCATTCATGTGACTCCAGACCCATAGTAATGTAGTTAACTCTTAAAGGGTAATTAGGGTTGGACAAGAAATGCTGGCACAGCCAATGAATGAAAAAAAAATTGTGAGAAATTGTTGGCACTACAGAAAGAATAAAATCAATTAAATCATGCTGTGTGATATGCTGTTTAGCCCTCTACTATAACTCTCTTCAGAAGTTGTTGCTTGACTCATATTTCGAAGGTTGCACTGTAAACCAGTTGACATGAAATTGTGAGAGCAGAGAGAGAGGTGGCCTGAGAGGAAACGGTGGGAGAGGATAACAGATAGAACTGGAAGAATCAACAGCTAATGAGGACATTCAGGAAGAGTCAGAGCTCATGAATGCCGAAATGTGAGAAATAAATCTTCAAAGGTGGCATCACTGCCACAGAGGGGACAGACTTTATTACTGTTGAAATTTACTTGGCCACAGTTTCCATTGTGGTTTAGATTGATAAGTATGAGCTCCAGTGCTTTTCGTTAACTTGTTTATGGGGTCATTCTTTCAGTGGTAAGTTTTTTAGAATACTACAGATCAGTGCAGGGCAATGTGGTCGAGCCTTAACGGTCAGAGCAACCTCAATGTTATCAAATCTCAATGGAAAATGAGGCTGTGGGTATATCTACATCACTGGAGTGGGTCATGAAGGTTGCAATTTGTTTAAGAGATGGACAGTAAATGTAGCCCTTTTCCGCGATGGTCGAATCCTAAGACTGAACAAAGTTTTTAAAATCTCAGTATCTGACAATTGTCAGCTTCTTAGATTTTGAGGAGTTCAGTGTTAGGTGTTTTATCAATCAGTAGTAGCACAGTGACAGGGCAGTTGGGATCCATTGCATATGTATCTTGTTCGACTTGGAGACTCATCCTAGATAACCACATGTGCCGGAAAATCTGCCAGTTGTTCGAGTTCAAGCTTGAGAAGTGGCTGGAGTCACGACAGTACATTCGAGAATCTGAGAGCATGTTGCAGGATGTGGTCACCTCACAACTTCAGAAAGCACAGCAGGTGAGGTATGTGTGACCACCACAGAGGGGCAGAGGGAAGACACAGGTGGTGTTGAAATCCTCCCAGCCAGTCTGACTCACTAACTGGTTTACCGCTTTGTATATGCAGGAGAGTCTTTCAAATTCCCTCACCAACATCTACTCTATCAAGCCCTTCCGAATCTTGAATTTCGATGAGATTGCCTCTCATTCCTCTAAACGCCAGAGAATATAGGGCCAAAACCGTGTGCATTATTCCAGATGTGATCTCACAAAGTCCTTTGCATTTACAGCAAGATTTCTTTATTCTTGTATTCCAATCCAGTTGTAATAAAGGCCAACATGCCATTTGCCTTTCTACCTTCTTGCTGTGCATACATGCTAACTTCCTGTGTTCCTTGTGCAATACAGCCAAGTCTCCCTGAACATCAACATTTACAAATTTCATGGACGGGATTCTCCGTTGGCTGATGCCGCAATCGGGAAACGTAATTGGTCGGAAAATCAGCGTTGACGCCGAATTCTTGGCGGGCGCCGGCTTCACGCCAAATCACAATTCTCCGGTGCCTCGACAGCGGAGTCAATGCGTTCCACTCTACACATACAGTAAACACCCTTGGCATATCAGCGCCAGTTTTGCTGTTGTAGAAGTCCACGAACATTGCCTCGGCCGTCAACACTTCGTCTCAGGAATGGAGAATCCCGCCACACGTCTTTCAAAAAATACATTGGGGGGTGGGTGGATTTTACAGCACTCCCCCCCCCCCCCCGCCTGCAATTTGTTTCTGATGGCGGAGGTGAGATCTTCCGGCCCCGTCAAAGGCTATGGCATTTTGAATGGCTTGCCCGTGCCACCGCGGGGAACTGACTACGGGGAGCGTTGCCTTCACTGGGCCTATAGTATTCCAGCCTCTGATTTTCTATTCTTACAATCAAAGCGAACAACATTGCACTTCTCCACATTGCGTTCCATCTGCCACCTATTGCCCACTCACTTAACCTGCCTGTAGTTTTACCCTTTGTGTCCTCCTCACAGCCTGCACTCCCACCTAACTTTTTGTCATCAAACTTAGATATATTACTCTCAGCTTCTTTATCTAAGTCATGAATTTAGATTGTAAATAGATGGGGCTCAGCTGTCCTACTCCTTACAGCACTCCTAGAGTTGCAGCCCGTCAACTTGAAAATGCCCCTTTTATACAAACTCTCTGCTTCCAGTCTGTCTATCTTCCATCCATACCAACGTACTATCCGGAACTCCATTAATGCTTATCTTATAGCATCCTTTTGTGTGGTAACATATTAAATGCCTTTTGGAAATCTATGTATACTACATCTGCTAGTTCCCCTTCATCAACCCTGCTGGATATATCCTCATAAAACTCTAATAAATTTATTAAGCATAATTTCTTTTTCATAAAACCACGTAAATTTTTTTCTGATCAATGCAATATATTGTAAATATAACAATCTCGACAAGGCAGGCTTCCTACTTTCATTTACATAATGGAAAAAAACACAACCATGGCTTGCAGCACACTAGTCCAAGCCCCAGAACCTACAGAGTATCGTCCAGGTTGAAGTAACGGGTTTTTAACTCCTTCGTGGCCACCATAACACCCCTCCCTCTTAAGTCCATTTTTCCCCCAATAGCCCCGATGCGAGAAAGCCCCTTCCGCCGCTTGCCAATTGGTCTGAGGTCAGTCGACAGTGGGACCTGACCTTGTGGTGTGATCTGAATTGGAGACCTTCATTTCCGGAGGGGGCACCAAAGAGTTACTGACGTAGATTCCTCTTTGTGGGCTGCGACACTCTGGGCACCGGCTTCTTCTTCATCCAGCATAAAGGCCCATGTCCCCGTTATACAAACGGATGGGCATTGGGTCGGCTATGAATCGTTGCCTGGACTGGCAGCGGTCACCTCCATGGGCGGTAACAAGGCTTATTCGTGGGTGGACTCCCTGGTCCTGAAGTGGTCCAGGTGTTTCTTTACGACCTTACCCAGGACCTTCTATTGGTATGATACTGACCTTGTTTCCTCCATTATGATCCCAGGGACCCAGCTGGGACCATCTCCGAAGTTCCTCACCTAAAACTGATCACTTGTTTTGAATGTTCTTTCTGTTCCTGCAGAGTTATAATTTCTTTTCTGCTCTCTTGTTGGGGCTCCACCCTCCCCACCAGGTTTGTGAATAGAAGGCCGTCCCATTAACAGTTCCGCTGGAGCAATTCTTGTTGTTGTGTGAGGACTGTATTGAAAGCCTCCACTTATGGTGCCTCCCATAACCATTGTTGGTACTTCTGCAGTTGGTTATGCAAGGGGGTTAGGAAGGAAGTCAAATTCAGAATACATTTCCTGTAACCCCAGAAAACTTTTTACCTCGGTGGTGTTTCTTAAAGTTGGTGCTTCCCTTTCCTCTATCGGATGTAAACCTTTTTTATCCACCTGATCGTCGTAGTTTTCCCCTCTTCACAGGTACCACAGCTCTTGAAAACTTCCGTAAGATCTCTCCTAGGTTCATCAGGTTCTACTGTTCTGAAGTCCCCGTCACCAGGATGCTATCTCAATGCACCGCCACTTTGGGTAATCCTTGGAGTATGTTCTCCATGATCCATTGGAATATGGCACATGTTGATGCCGATTGGCAAGCGTGTGTGTACACATCCAGGCCTCTGCGCATGTTGATTGTAACATACTTCTGGAAAAGCTCATCTAATTCAAGTTGAAGATAGGCATGGCTCATATTCAACTTAGTGAACATCTGGCCACCTGCTAACTTGGCGTGCAGGTATTCGATTCGAGGCATGGGGTACCGATCTAGTTTGAAAGCCAAACTGACCTCTGCAGAGGTGGATCGATTTGTTCAGTTTAAGGACAGGGATGACAGGCTATGCCGACTCTGCAAACTGTGCGGCCTTATTATGCATATATTTTCCAGTTACCAGAGTTCAGTCTCCATCTTTTCCAATAGGGAGCATGGAACCGGTCTTGCTCTAAAATATTTAGGTGTAGCATCGGCGTCAACATGAATCCTGATTGTGCCCTTTGGCAGTTCTTGCAACAGTCCATCGTCTGGCATCTGCAACATGCAACCTTCCGGAACTTGTTCCCTAGCATTCTTGGGCCATCGTTGCATTTCCTTGACTGGCGGGTGATGTGAGTTGAGGTCTGATATTGGAATGGACTATCTGACATCTTACACAAGCGTCTTCTCTTGAGGAATATTCACTGTTACGCAGATCCTCGCCCCCTACACGGCGGACATTGCTGCCTGACGTCCCTTATAGCTCCTAAGCCTTATTTTCTGCATTTCCAATGTTAGAGCTATTTCGATGGCCTTTTTATTACACTGCACAAGTCCACGCCCGGGGGCCTACAGAATACCAGACCGGTTGAAGCAGCAGGTTTTAAACTAGCACTGCTTGCTTCTCTTGGGCGAGCTCCTGCCCACTCAATAGGGACGTTCTTACTCCACAAAGCCCATGGGAAGATCTATTGATCGTCCCCTATGTACATCAGGGCCACCATAACAGTAAACATGAATATTTTAATCAGTTGGATAAGCTTAATGAACATTAATAAATTAGGGGATTGGCACCACCATTTAAAGCTGTTAAATTCATTGGGCTGGATTCCTCGATTCTGGGGCTATGTCCCCACGCAGGCGTGGGAGCGGTTGCATTTTACCACAGAAAAAATGACGCAAAATGGCCACCGATTCCCTGTTTTGCTGGGGGCTAGCAACAAGGCAGCATAGAGCACCCGACTCTAGCAGCTGATAAGGCCCAATGAATTGCCGAATTGCCGGGTCCATAGCCAAGCATGCGCACGGCGGCGGCCTGCAGCGGCCCCGCCGTGCTACATGGCATCGGCTGCTCGCGGACCTGGCCCGCAAAATAGTCCATTCCTTCGGCCGGATTGCGTGCCCCGGACACCGCCCGCCCCCCATCACCCGCAGTGCCCCAGCCCCTGATGAGGTCCCCCCTGCCTCGGATCGGCCCTCCCCCGACTGTGGTGGCGCTGGACTGAGTCCGCAGCCGCCACGCCGAGTTCCCGAAGGATGAGACCACATGCGACCGATGCTGTCGGGAACTCGGCTGGGCGGGAGCCGAACATCGGGGAGCGGGCCTCAGGCAATGTCCTGAGGTCGTCGATACATGGCGCGGCGTACTCAGAGAGTGCGCCGCTTTGGAGGGGAAGGAACATCGTGAAAGCGCCGCCGCCCCCGATTTGTCCGGGAACTTTGATTCTCTGGGGATCGCCAAACGCAATTTCAGCGACGGCGTCCAGAGAATCCAGCCCATTATATTTTTTATTACTTTAGTTTTCTGCATTGCGGGATGACTTCCGCCCTTTGTAGCAAAATGGAGAACATGTGAATTATACATACTCACAAATAAATAGTCACAAATAAATAATGAATAGTCTCCATTGTTTAGAGATCAGTCTGATTAGATATATGATTATGTTAACAATGGATACATTTTATTCCTTTAGGTCGGCCAGTGATTCGAGAGGTGACTCAACCAAGTTTGGCCATCGTCCTGCGAGGAAATTCAGTTATGTTTAACTGCACATTTAAGTATATTGCAAATGCCAGTGCTTGGATCCACACAGTCTGGTATGAAGTCTCTCTAGGAAACACTTATAAACGATATAAAGGAAGTGAGCAGATTTGCACCCCTGACAATGCACCAGGTGGTTTTAGCCACTGTGCGATCAATTTGAAGATTGAAAATGTTTCATTCGATATGTCCGATAATAATTATACCTGTATAGTGAAGATACCAAATGTCTACCCACCATTGGAGAGGAAAGGACAAGGAACACGATTGCATGTTGATGGTAAGTTGTGAATTTTGCCATAAACGTTTGGAAATATATATATTGAGAATAACGTTTTATAACTACATGTTTAATAGCATAATTACAGGTAAAAATAATAGATTATTTATGTTTTGGGTTGGCACGCTAACCTTGGGGTTAAATGGGGGTCCCGACCCCACCACTATGTCCCCGAACAGTGATTTTCCTCAAATTAACCAGTGAGCAGTCCGGAACAAGGACTGTTAGGTAGCCTCTCAAAGCTGGAGGATCAACAGGAAGTCCTCCAGCAGCCTGCCATTGCAGGTAAAGGATAGAGAAGGTGATCTCCATCTTGCGGCTCCCTTCATCGCACTTCTAAAATTTACGAATTAAAATATGGTCACAGCTGCCAGGCCACCATTGTGGAGGGGACACCAATGGAGATGCCTGATCTTGGAAGCTAAGCAGAGTCAGGCCTGGTTAGTACAAGAATCAGATATCACTTGGAAATGCCGGATGCAATAGGTTTTGTGTGACCAGTTAGTTCAGATAATTAGAACGTGGGAGTTAATAATAATAATCGCTTCTTGTCACAAGTAGGCTTCAATGAAGTTACTGTGAAAAGCCCCTAGTCGCCACATTCCGCCGCCTGTTTGGGGAGGCCGGTACGGGAATTGAACCCGCGCTGCTGACCCCTTGTTTTGCATAACAAGCCAGTTAATAACGTCAAGACTTGATCCCTTACTAACCATGAGGCCTCTCTGTCTTAAAACAAGCACGTTGCTTGCTCCATTCAGTTGCAATCCCTAAATGGTCTTTCTCACTCTATCGGATAATTGCAGAGGGAGGGGAGGACCCATTCTTCAGGGTGACATTCAGCCATAGCGGTGACCAAGTAGAAGGGGGAAGCTTCAAAGCCTGCGACACTGACCTGCGCTGTGGCTCAGAGATCATTGCCAGGCAGATAGCCTGCTCCTCAAGCTGTAGGGGCCCTGCAGACCAACTGGAAAACTCCAGTTGGCCTCTGATAATTGGCCTTATTTGACCTTCAACTTGCCTTAATTGACAATCTGTCACTTGCAACCTGATGACGGGATGTGGTCAGCAAGCTGGCTTTTTAGTCAATGGTGCTAAATTACTTGCCCATTCTCCATACTTTTCCTCACATGGGGTGAGAATTCAGCCTCTTGCAAGTGCAATTACATGGAAGGTACTTGGTCAACAATGTCCTATGTAAGGTTGGATCGATTAGTTCTACATTTATGATATTTGAACCTTATTGGAAGACTGCACATTTTACGACTGGGTGGAGCTTCTTAGGAAATGTCAGAGTCCGTGAAAACCATCTATTTAAACTTGCAAGAATGTACGCTGGAAAAAAAAAGATGACGTTGAAAGACTTGTTCCTTGAGGTCGTTTTGCGACATTGAAGAATTGAGGGAGAAATATGAGTCCCCAAGGAGGGAAGTTTTTAGATATAAACATGACTCCTACTCATCATTGTGCAGGGGCAAGGATCAAGCCTAATGGGGAGAGACTGGTCCAGCGGATCAAGCTCAACTGATTGGAAATCTTCAGACCGGGCGTGGGACGACTGAATGAAGTCATTAGAAAATACCCTGACATTTTCCAGGAAGGACTTGGGGAAATAAGTGAGGCCAAAGCTTTCGTAAAGGAGATCCAATGTTCTCCTCTTCTTCTTTGCTGGAAGAGGTGTTGATGGTGTTGGGTATAGAAGTGGATGCTACCTTGGCTTTTATAGAAATATTATAGAAGCAGGATCAGAATCCTTGTATAGGGTTAAGGTAAATGGGAGGAGGAATTAGGGGAGACATTGGAAGAAGGGCTTTCATGCGAAATTGTACCGAGAATAAATGCATCGACCTTCAGCTCGAGATTGGCACTAATACAATTGAAGGTAGTTCACAAAACACACTTGATGAGATCGAAAATGAGTTGCATGTTTGAAGGGGTTGAGGACATAGATGCGGGAGAGGACCAGCCAATCATATACACGTGTTTTGGTCGTGCCTGAAACTGAAGAATTCTGGAATACCTTCTTTCGCACCACGTCGACAGTATTACAGTTGGACCTAGAACCCAATCCCCTGGGAGCCATATTCGGCGTGTTGGACTTGCCGGAGCTCCAGACAGGAGCAGGGGCAGATGTCGGAGCCTTTGCCTCACTGGTGACGAGGAGGCAGATCCTATTGGGTTGGAGGTCAGTTTCTCCACCCTGTGTCTTAATATGGCGAGGAGATTTAATGATGTTTCTAAGCATGGAGAGGTTAAATTTGGCTGAAGGGGGAATAAGGGGATGGATTCTCCGTTTCAACGGCTCAGTGCCGGCTCGAACGGAGAATTAGTGGGCGTTTTATGATGAAATAATTGGCGCTGACCGGTCCTTGGACCGATGAGGGACTAGCAGTGGCATTGGGTGAAACTCATGGCTCCCATGCCGATAACAGCCGAAGAATGGCTGGGCCCCTGGCCGCGCATGCGCACGGCAACGACCTGCAGCGCCTCATTCTTATTGCTAAATGGAAGGAGCTTTTATGTGACTCTACCACTCAATCGGTGAGGTGATCCTGCAAGATTGAATTATAAATTATATTCCCTGAGTATCTTATGCGTAACTTATTGAAATGAAGTTGTTGTGTGTATTGAGTGTGTAAAAATTGCTTGACATTGGTTTCATATTGCTCTCTTTACCATTTATATGCAATATAACTTTGTATTATATGTTACAGTTCCGCCATCTTCTCCAGCAGTCTCTGTTACTCAGGGAATATTTTTAGCTGGGAACGAGTCTGTTTTGTCCTGCCTTGCCAGAGGATTTTATCCTCAGAATATCTCTATAAAATGGTTGCATCAAGAACGAACCATTTCTCAATCTTCACAACGAGATGTTGATATGAGATATACGACTCGAGAGACCACCTTCAGAAACGCAGACGGCACATTTAACACGACCAGTGAATTGATTTTTACCCCCACTTTGCAAGACCATAGGACAATCTTCACTTGTCAGGTCTATCATTTGACAAGTAAAGAGCAAGTAATAAAACGGATAATACTAACTGTGAACTGTAAGTTTGTGAAACTCAAGTGTTTTTGATTGCCGTTTGTTTTAATTTGATTAATTTGTAGCTGATTCAAAATGTAATTCTGAAATGGCCCAGCTGTCAGTCTTAAATAGTCAACCAACTCTGTCTTAAATAGTCGACTTATCTTTAACTAGTGACCCCTAGTTCTAGATTCTCCCAAAACGGGAGACATCCTTTGCACATCCACCTTGTCAGGAAGGTGTTCTAGATGTACTAGTCTTAGTAAGTCCAATAATCACAATGAAACTGTTCCTGCAAATGGAATTTCTATTTTGCTATTGGGCAGATTGTCCTATAGGGAAAGGTTGGACAAGCTGAGCTATATCCAGTGGCATTTAGAAGATCAAGGGGCAACTTGATTGAAACGTTTAAGATCCTGAGGGGTCTTGATAGGGTCGATGTAGAGAGGATGGTTCCTCTTGTGGGAGAATCTATCAGGGCCACAGTTTAAAAATAAAGGTGGCCCATTTCGGTCAGAGATTAGGGGAATTTCTTTCTCTCAGAGGGTTATGTGGGTTTGGAATTCTCTTCCTTAAAAGGTGGTTGAGGTGGAGTATTTTTAAGGCAGAGGTAGGTAGATTCTTGATAAGCAAGGGGGTGAAAGGTCATCAGGAGTCGGGGAAATGTGGAGTTGAGGTTACAATCAGATCAGTCATGATCTTATTGAATGGTGGCCCAGGTTTGAAGGGCCGAGTAGCCTACACCTGCTCCTAATTCAAATGTTTGTATGTTTAAAAGCGTATCATTTGAAAGAACTAGGGGTTGCTATTTCAATATAAGGGGTTGACTATTTAAGACAGAGAAAGAATTAGACTCTGAATCTGGCAATGCTCTCACTGACATAGGAGTGCTACTTTTTAATTGGACTTGCAATATACTCGAAGAGGAGTTATTTGTTGGACTACAGGGAAAATAGCTGATCCGTGGGAGTTGGACAGCAATTTCTACGAACTTGCACAGGTCGTATAGATCAAATGGCCTCTGTCCTTCTCTGCGGTAAGATTCTATAAAATTTTCAAATTTGTTAATGAAAATTATCAATCTAATCTACGCATGCTGTAGTGAATGGTTCTAATCGCAAGGGATCCAAGTTAAAAATTAGGAAGATAGGAATAAAAAGGGAAATCAGGAGACATTTTCAACTTCAGGAACTAAATTTGTGAAAGAAAATGCATGGAAAGACTTACGATTTTTAACATAAATGATCACAAGAATCTATTTGATATGTCTTTGAAGATGTATGGGGTGAGGGAAACCTTGAGAAGGTAAGGTTTATCTCCTGGTTTTAGTGATTTTTCCTATTCACAAAATATAGTTTCAAAGAGTGACTAACTTTCTGGGTTAGAGCGCAGGATGGCGTTTTTGTGTTGTTTCTGACTGCAACGACATAATCAGCTAAGTTTCTCCTACCAGAAGGAAGGGAGGGAAGTTTCAGAGGGTCTGGATTTTCATCATTGAGGTGGGTTAATGGGAATCAGAAAAATTCCTGGCTTGATCTGTCAACCTTCCTCGAAGATAGCCAACAAAGGCAGATTTTCTTTGTAGGTTGTGGGGAAGGGGGCTGAGTGTTGGAGTCCGCCAACCAACCCTGAAAACGTTTGGAGGCACCCACAGGGACTGCTGGATGTGGCGATGGGCTTGGGTTTAAAAGACTAAGTGCTGTGGGATTTCGTCCCAGTTTAAGTACAAACAGAAGGCTCTCCAGCCCTCATCACTAAAACCCTGCAAACTCCCCATGTTCCATTCATGTCATTTCATGCCCTTAACACTCCAATGGCTCCTCATGTTCCATGACAAGGTATGCCCTCTCATAACCCCTATGACCGCTTATGTCCACAATCTAAGGTAAACTCCCAAAACAACAGGGCAGCACGGTGGCACTGCTGCCTCACGGTGCCGAGGTCCCGGGTTCGATCCCGGCTCTGGGTCACTGTCCGTGTGGAGTTTGCACATTCTCCACGTGTTTGCATGGGTTTCACTCCCACAACCCAAAGATGTGCAGAGTAGATGGATTGGCCATGCTAAATTGCCCCTTAATTGGAAAAAATTAATTGGGTACTCTAAATTTTAAAAAAAAGGAAAAAAACTCCCCAAACAACTGCTATGACGCCTCATGTTCCCCATACCCTCCTATTGTATTTAGATGCCCATTCAGCCGCGATATAGTGTATAGGAGGCTGGTTTAACACAGGGCTAAATAGCTGGCCTTTAAAGCAGGCCAGCAGCAGGGGTTCAATTCCCGTACCAGCCTCCTGAACAGTTGCCGGAATGTAGTGACTAGGGGCTTTTCAAAGTAACTTCATTTGAAGCCTACTTGTGACAATAAGCGATTTAATTTCATTTAATTTCAGGAGAACTGGATCCTACAGCAACAACAGAATGTGTAAAAGTAGCTTTAAAATTATAGTCATTCATGAATAACTTTCCACTTTCTTAATAAAAGTTTTAATATAGGTCCCTTAAGGTTTCAATTGAAGTCGCTTAATACCGAGTAAGAAAACATTGTGAAATTGACAGCAGAGATCAGACAGCTAGAACCATCAATTAAGCTAAAAGAAAATGACTCCAGAGGCCAGAATCTGAAATAAAAATAGAAAATGCTAGAAAATCTCAATGGGTCCGAGAGTATCTTCATTAATCAAGCAATGTTTTCTCTAGGATTCAGGTGTTTAAAAAGTGCTAATGGATTTTTGGGCTCTCAGCCGTGTCTCATCTCATATGACATCCATCAGAGTACTAAAACACCTGAACCCCAGGGAAACTATTGCTTGATTTATAGCTCCAGCGCTCTGTACTCCCACTTTTAATTTCACAATGTTTATTTACTCAATATTAAGAAATTTCAGGTGCTTGCAGTTTTAAGTATTGAAACTTTAAAGGGGCTGGATGTTTGAAACTTTAATTGCCCTGCAGTAAAAGAAGGTTTTTAAGAAAGTCAGAAGTTATCAATAAATGTACATTCCCTGAAACGGATTTTACACATCCCACTATCACAAAAGGGTTAATTGCTTTTATACAGTATTTCGTGGGTGAATGGACATGGAAGTGCCATAGCTTGGCATGGGATGCATGAGGGGGTAGTGGGGTTGTTTCAACCACGACTCTTTGAAAACCTGACCCGACTCAACGAAGATTGTGGAGGACTAGGGAATATCTATTCCCGCATTGGAGCCAGCCAGTTCAGGAGTTTAGGGTGGGGACCTTTGACCTGAACCAGCTACACCATTTAAAGGCCAAGTTGAAAATTAGAATCCTCTGAAATGGAATCAGGAATCCCAGAACTGGATCCCGGCTGCCATTTTCAAAGGGCTCCCCAGACACCAGGCTCAGTGAAAATCCGGCCAAAGTCAATCTTTATTATTCTTTCACGTTTTCAATTGACTGGTTTGAAGGTGCTATCAGGCTAAGAGTGGTTGTTAGCCTCTCTTTTGTTTAAGAATACACATCAAATGAATGTGAATAAAATTCCATTCAACCCAATCAATCATTCCGGAAGTTTAATTAAGAGGGACAATTATGTAATTTTTTTCAAAACAGTTCTGTGGGCTTGGATAAATATTACAATACGATATGCATACTCACACTGAAAGAATGTACCTTATGGTTTTTAATTGCAGTCATCAGTGAGCAGGTTAATGAATCTGTCTGTCTGACTAATTACTCTCCATTTCCATTGTCCTGATTCAGATGGTCCAGAGCTCGTCATACATTACAGGACTTCCGACTCAGATGTGTTCCTTCCACTGCTCAAAAACTTCATTTATGTTGAGCACCAGTCGTTTCTTGAACTAAACTGTACAGCGGATAGTAACCCAGCATCCATTGTTATCTGGTTGAAGAAATTCTGGGCACGACGCGGGGGCATACAACTGGTAGCTGGAGTAAGCAGTTCGATCCTGAAGAAAATGAATGTTGACCATTCAGACAGTGGAGACTATATCTGCAGAGCACACAATGGATATGACTCAAAGGAATCTGCTTTAACGATATCCCTGACATCTGATTTCGGAAGTAAGAGCCAAAGGGAAAGATTTTTCCTTTATGAATTCTTGGTGTAGAACAAGCTGCAGCAAGAGTAATTTATTATAAATGTCAAGTATGAACTCATCACCTTTTAACTTTCTAATGCCTATTCACTTTCCAATGCCTATTCATCTGTCAAAACAAGATTATTTGATTCCCTGGAATACAGCTCTTTAAGTAAAGTAACCCGATGATCAATAATGCCGTGCAAAGTGTCGTACCTGAGAAAAGGGCCAATGAATACTTTACATTTTTGCTTAATTCCACATCACAAAATTATCTGGGGAATTTCCATCAATGTTTAGAGGACGAGTACATTTTTAGATTTTCCTGACTTGAACCATCTAACACCAACCCCCAGTCTGAAGAATATTAATATTCTTAATATTAATGCAACCAACCATCCATCAAAGGACCAGTAGATTGTTGAAAGACCGATTTAACCTCAAAGAGAAAGTCATCAATGAATGTTTCATTATTAGGATACATATGAGAATACAATTAGCCACATTTTAAATATGAAATATTTGAAGTATACAAGGCACTTGAGTAGATGTTAATGGACAGTTAGCATTTGAGGTTACTACAACAGTTTGAACGGATTACAGTCAAATATTACAAATTGTGTTCTACTTATTCGAAGTTGACATTAATCTTATGGTAGTGAGTGTGTCAAAAATGTTAAGACTGTTTAACTCTGTACATTGCTAAGAGGTTTGCAGTTCAATACCCTCCTATAATATTCCTAGATGTTATACAATTTTGTTCTTGAAAATTAACATAGGCCTGATTTTTTTGTCTCTCTTGCATCAGACAGGTTTTAAGGTGTGGGGGGGGGGGGGGGCATTAAATCAAAGGGGTGGAATTCCCTCCGGTTTTCCACCCTCTCCGACCACACACTGATTTTATGTTGGGGTGGACAAGGCCTTGGACGGGAGGCTCGCCCTCACCCCAATTGAAGATTTTGTTTGCCATTTCCTGGCCAGCCTCAATTTGTAGGCTGGCGGGAGGTTTAAACGTCCATGAGTATAGCCCAAAAAAGAAGAGTTAGATCCCAGGCGAGATGGGGTTGGGCGGGGAGGGGACAGGGATAGGTTGTGTTCCCCATCAGAAGACACTTTCTGAAGTCTGCCATTAAAGTCTGATGGCCTCTGAACCACCCTCCCCCACCAGCCTCTCCTCCAATGCCCCCTATGCACTCCCCCAGGACTTCCCTATCCTCCCCTGTCCTAAGATCTCTTGAACTTATCTTAGCCTCCAGTACTTCATTCTCCTGCATTTCCTGTTCTGTCCACTGCAGCGCTCTTGCTGCAGAAGCTGAAGACTGCCAGCTCGTTCTGCCTATAACCATTCGTGCATGAAATGGCTGTGGGGCACTCGGATCCAGTGGAGATGTATTCTCCGCTGATTATTTGGATGGTAGGATGTGAGACCTTGCCATCTGAAAAATTCAGACCATAGGCTCGATTTTACAAGGCGCTGTGTCCCCAGCTAAAAGGATGGAGATGGGTGAATCTTTTAAGGTGAAGCTTCCACCTCTTTCTGGAACTAAAGTCCCACCTTCGTGAGATGCCACTGTTGGAACTACAAGTAATCCCAAATGCTGAGCAGCTCAGATAGGTATGTGATCAGAGGCTGAGGGCAAGGTTAAAGGCAAGGTTTACCTTGTTGAGGGTAGCGGGGGAATGCCTCATATGGACCTAAGGACCATTAATTCATCATTTGAAGGCCTCAATAAAATAGCATCCCGTTCTCACATAACATTTTAGGTAGGTCTGGGGAAGATGGGTAGGGGGCTGGAAGGCCACCTGCTGGATTTTAGGTGCCCTCTTCCCTCAAGCATGCTGGTGAGGGAGCATAAAATCCAGCCCACAGAGTTGGTGACCTCATCTTTTTTTGTACTACTTATGCTCGTCTCAGAGATGTCAGTATAATTAATCTCTGCCATTCATCGCATTTCATCCTTCTTCTTTCAGGGCTGCACAGTGGCACAGTGGTCAGCACTGTTGCCTCACAGCACCAGGGACCCGGGTTCAATTCTGGCCTTGGGTGGCTGTCTGTGTGGCGTCTACACTTTCTCCCGTGTCTGCGTGGGTTTCCTCCGGGTGCTCCAGTTTCCTCCCACAGTCCAAAGATGTGCAGGCTAGGTGGATTTGTCATGCTAAATTACCTCTTAGTGTCCAAAGGTAGAGTAATGGCGATTGGATGGGGGAGTGGGCCTAGGTAGGGTGTTCTTTCAGAGGGTCGGTGCAGACTCAATGAGTTGAATGGCCTCCTTCTACACTGTAGGGATTCTATTATTCTCGCCCTTGCTCGTGTGCTCAAAAGCGTAACTTACGTACAAGTTAACAAGCAAACTCTAAAACCCTGGCAAAATAAGGGGGCATCAGTTACGTCCTGGAACATTTTCCAAACTGCTCTTGTTCTGAATCCAGATATCGTTGAGACTTTTTCCATTTATATTGAGGTTGAGAAAGAAACGGTTATTTTCAGGCTCTTGAAACAGATTGAGGTGTTGGAATAGCCAACTCAGTGGGTAAATTTAATTGCCCTAGTGTAAAATGTAACTTTTAATTTCTTTAAAATTGGAACTTGTATTTCCAGAGAAAATAAAGTAGATATAATTATTTTTAAAAGTGTTTTGAATGATTTGATTGGTTCTTAACAAATTCTTAATGGCAAATTGTTCATCTTTATAATTGCTGGCTTCCATCCTGAACACTTCCCATGGATTTTCAATATCAAATGTTGATATTCAAAATGCGATTCAACATCACGTGGTCCGAGATTCTATAATATGGATTAAATACCACAAAGCACCAGTTGCATATCACAAGGATAAAATTTAACATTTCAATCATTTCTGGAGATAGATATACATATTGATGGCGAACAACAGATAGGTTAGTAGTGCTGGTGGAAACACCAGGGTGGATTGTACCAAGTTTAAAGCAGTGATATTACACCACCAAGAGCGCGAGTAATGGAAATAGGGACCGATGTATTTCTGCTGTCTGCACAGTAGGACAGAGGTCCTACACTGGCATCAGTGGGAAAAATCAAATTTAATTCACAAATCGTGTAAACCAGGAGCGTCATTTAGCTGGTGTTTGCCACTATTCTTCCACACTGAAGTAGATTGTAAGAAACTCAAACTACTTTTCTGTTCCTTCACAGGCAGCTTTCCTGTCCGCTCTATAACCATGCCAATTTTTGTGGTCTCAATCACTTTAATGCTGATCTGGTGCTGTAAACGGAAAGGTAAATCAACCCACATCTGTTGTGAAGCACAAATGTGAAGTGACATTTTTAATCCATAATGACCCATTCACTGCTTGCTGTGATTAGGTTTAGTTCAGAGAATTCAAGATGAGAAAGAGGACACCAAACCTGCTCAATAAAGTATTCACACAATGATTGGTCATGGGAAAATGATAGTCAGCACTACTGAGTGGCTGCAAGATGTAGGAAATGAAGTGTGGTATTTATTGTGTGGCGTAGTGGTATTGGCACTAGACTAGTAATCCGACAAGCACAGTGGTTAGCACTGCTGCCTCACAGCGCCAGGGATCTGGGTTAGGTTCCGACTGTAGGTGACTGTCTGCGTAGTTTATACATTCTCCCTGTGTCTACATGAGTTGCCTCCAGGTGCTCCAGTTTCCTCCCAGTGTCCAAAGATGTGCAGATTATGTGGATTGGCCATGCTAATTGCCCCCTAGTGTCCAACGGTTAGGTGGGGCTAAGGGGAAAGGGTGGGGGAGTGGGCCTAGGTGGTGTACTCTTTCGGAGGGTCAGTGCAGACTTGATGGGCCAAATAGAATCTCTACAGTGCAGAAGGAGGTCATTCGGCCTATCGAGTCTGGACCAACCCTCTGAAAGAGCAACCTACCTAGCCATGAGGAGAAAGTGCAAACTCCACACAGACTATCAACCAAGGCTAAAATTGAACCCGGTTCCCTGGCACTGTGAGGCAGCAGTGCTAACTTGTGTGCCACCCTGCCGTGGCCTTCGTATTGTAGGGATTCTATGAAACTCTCTGGGGACCCTGAATCCCACCAAGGCAGATGGTGAAATTTGAATTTGCTAAAAATCTGAAATTTTGAAGTTTAATGATAACCGTGAAACCATGGGCGGGATTCTCTGCAATCGGCGTGAAGTCTGCCGACCGGCGGCAAAAACGGCGCGAATCAGTCCGGCATCGCATCGCCCCAAAGGTGCGGAATTCTCCGCATCTTGAGGAGCTGAACCCTCACCTTGAGGGGCTAGGCCCGCGCCGGACTGATTTCTGCCCCGCCAGCTGGCAGGAAACGCCTTTGGTGCCCCGCAGCTGGCGCGGAAATGACTTTGCCATGCGGCGCATGCGCGGGAGCGTCAGCAGCCACTCACGGCATCCCCGCGCATGCGCAGTGGAGGGGGTCTCTTCCGCCTCCGCCATAGTGGAGACCATGGCGAAGGTGGCAGGAAAAGAGTGTCCCCACGGCACAAGCCCGCCCGCGGATCGGTGGGCCCCGATCGCGGGCCAGGCCACCGTGGGGGCACCTCCAGGGGCCAGATCGCCCCGCACACCCCCCAGGACCCCGGAGCCCGCCCGCGCCGCCTGGTCCCACCGGTAAGAGAGGTGGTTTAATTCTCGCCGGCGGGACAGGCATTCCAGCAGCGGAACTTCGGCCCATTGCGGGCCGGAGAATTGCCGGGGGGGGGGCACCAACCAGCGCAGCGCGATTCCCACCCCCGCCGAATATCCGGTGCCGGAGAATTCGGCAACCGGCAGGGGCGGGATTCACGCCAGCCCCCGGCGATTCTCCGACCCGGCGGGGGTCGGAGAATCCCGCCCCATGTGTCAATTGTTGTAAAGACTCATCTGTTCACTAACGTCCTTTAGGGAAGGAAATCTGCCATCCTTACCTGGTCTGACCGACATGTGGCTCCAGACCTACAGCAATGCGGTTCACTCGTAATTGCTCTCTGGAATGACCTCAGTTCAAGGGTTATTAGAAATGAACAATAAATGCTGGCTGAGTCAGCGATACCCACATCCCATCAATGAATAAAAAAGTACTGCTCAGTATTGAATTTCAGCATTAAGTAAAATATAGTTTAAAAGGCTGATCATAAATAAAACTGTCAGTGGAAGCCTGTGGAAAAGTGTGGGCATTTTAATTTGAAACAAGAGACTCAAACTGAAATCAGATCATAAAAAACACCTTTCTGAAAATTATTAACAAGGCACGGTAATTTTTCGAGGTGATGAAGTGCTGTGTAAACTTTTCATGAAAGAAGTCTTAAATTTCATCAGGACTGTAAAATCAAATGGTTGCTTTGAAGCATATGGTGGCATTGGGGAGGCAGTGGGGTAGTGGTATTGTCACTAGACTAATAATCCATGAGACCAAGGGTAATGCTCCGGGAACCTGGGTTCGAATCCCACCAGGGCTGATGGTGGAATTTGAATTCAATAGAAAATCTGGAATTTAAAAGAAGTCCAATGATGATCATGAAGCAAACCATTGTCGCTTGTCGCAAAAAACCACCTGGCTCACTGTGACCTTCAGGGAAATCTGTCATCTTTATCTGGTCTGGCCTACATGTGACTTCAGACCCACAGCAATGTGGTTGATTCTTAAATGCCCTCAGGGATGGGCAATAAATGCTGACCCAGCCAGTGACGCCCAAATCCCATGAACGAATAAAGAAAAAATTGAAAGGTAACCCTGCGGTCACACAGTCCAGCAGAACTGTCCCTGTGTGGAGAGGTCCTGGTCAGGCTGATTGCATAATTATCCAGTCCCTCTCATGAAATATAAACAGTAAATGTAGACAGATGGTCCAGGTACTGAATATGTAGCTCCTGTGACAAATGCAAGAGTTAACCAAGTGCCTCGGGTGAAATTATGCCTGCTTTCCAATTCTGGATGTAGGAGAACCATAAGGAATGTCGAAAGGGAATTGCAATGGCTCAATAATTAGCATTTTGTGAGTAGCAGTCAGCAGGAGTGTGGTGGGCAGTAGATTCTGCAGCAATAATATCAAAATAATCAAAGCATTGCAGAAGTAGAGAAACAGGGAAGAGAGCTTTCAATACAATAGTAGTCATACAGAGCTTGAAGAAGTAACCTCCCAATTGTTACAGCTGCAAAGCATGCAAAAGAAAATGCCCAATTAATAAACTCACATTACAGAATATTCCTAATAATGTCCAATTCTATTCATTTTACAGGTTGGTGCGGCCCTTGCAACAGTGGGTAAGTCACAAGCTAACCTCCCACTCTTTTAGTTGGAATCAGCAGCTGGTTGAGATCATTTGTACCAAACAGTGTGCACACTCACAATGCCGTGTATAGTTCAGGAAGTTCTAAACCTCAGGTTTCATTTTAATGCTCTGCCAGGCAGCGGCGTTTGGTTGAATTGATGTTTCCAGAGAATAAAGCAAGGAATGCCAGTGAGGAGAGTATGGCAATAGTCAGTCAGTTTGGAAGTGGAAAAAGCTTCCACACGCCACCTTCTGCAATACCAACCACCACACACACAACCACCAAGCCCCCATGCCCCCGCCGCCCAATCTAAGACTTCCCTAGAGGCCTCCAAGCCAATTTCCGTCCCCACAGGCTGCCTATTCCCCCCACAAGACTTTTACCCATTACCTCCCCCACCACCATCCCTTCACCAGCATCATCAACCCACCCCATGCTGGAATCAGGCCATACTCAGAATTGACAACACTCCCACCCAGGATCCACCATCACCAGAGGTGTGGACATGGACCTATCCTGTCCTACAGCCCCTTCTGGATTTCTCCCTGTCGAACTGAAGGCCAAGTCTGGCAGTCATACACACACAAGGGTGATATCAGAGGAGTCTTCCTCTGAGCTGCTGTGTTCTGGATCTTCCTGGAGGTGTGATGATGGCCCAGGCTGGTTGACAGCTTGCCCTGCAAGGGAAGGGAGATGCCAATAGTACATCATGGGGGAATAATGGGTCCGAGAATTTTGCTAGCGTGAGGTTTTAGGTATGACTGTGTGTCCTGAGGGTTTACACTTTTCCTCGATGCCCCCACTTTGCCATCAGCACAGGCATGGTCAGGCTCCTCTCCAGCCAACTCATGCGCTCGCTTCATGTGAGGTCAGGTTTCCAAGGCCCAGCATGACTCCACGTGATTGCACCATCTCACGCTGGTTGTGCTCCAGTTTGTCCTACACAGACACAGATGGGTAGGTGGAACACCTGCCAGGCCAGATGGGTAGAGTGGCTTGCGTGGGACTGGAGTGGGAGCAGGAGTGTAAGGAACAAACTTGATATGGATGGGGGGGGGGGGGGGGGGGGGGAGGGCACGCCACCCTGAGGGTGGGGGTACCATGGGGGTGGGCTCACTATTGGGGGTGATGTGGGGGGCACCATGATGGTGGTAGTGCATCATGGGGGTGGGGGGTGGGGGGGGGGGGCGAAGAAGAGGTCTTCATGACAGGTGGGTAACCCATGAGGTCAATGGGTGAGAGATCACATTGGAGGTGCGAGGGGTGTGTGAGGGGGTGCAGAAAGAGACTGAATGTGGCAAACCTACCCTAGCCGGGCGGTGAAGGTCATTCATCTGCTTCCTGCACTGTTGCCCCGCCCTTTTCTGCAGCATGCTGGCACTAACAAAGGCAGCTATTACTCCCCAGGCGGGCATGGTGCCCCTGCTGGTGGCAGTCTCCTGGATTGTGGGTAGAGTACACCATGCTTTTGCTGCATCACATCCAGAAATCTGGTCAGGACTCCCTCAGTGAAACACAGAGCTGGCTTCCTCTGCTGCCATCGCCCTCAAATGGATCTGGAACAAGTGTTGGGGAGTAATTTATATGGTCCTCCCCAGTGATTGCACTGATTAAGATTCCCTGGGTCGGGGTAGCATGTGGCACAGTGTTTAGCATTGAGACTGCGGCGCTGAGGACCCGGGTTCGAATCCCGACCCTGGGTCACTATCCGTGTGGAGTTTTCACATTCTCCCGATGTCTGCATGGGTTTCACCCCCACAACCCAAAGATGTGCAGGTTAGGTGGATTGGCCACACTAACTTGCCCCTTAATTGGAAAATAAATGGCTACAGTAAAAAAAAAAAATTTTTATTCCCTGGGTCGAGCGAATCAGCGGGAGGGTACAGGAGCATTGCATGATTCCTATGGGGAGAAATCCTTTTCTTAAAGTGGGGTAAGACTCCGTGAGAAATCCCGACAACGCCATCAGTGGGTTTCATTCCAATTATCTCATTGTCATTGAAACTTTGCCGGGTTTTTCCAAGATTCCACCCTGCAATTCAGTTTTTGAGGAGAGGGTAATGACAGCAATTTCAAAACAGGAAGGGAATGTACTTGTGGGGACTGAGCTGCTTACAATGTCAATGAGCTTGGGGACCAATAAAGAAATTGGGCTGTGAATAATTTAGTGGAATCAGTGTCAAGGTAGAAAATATGGTGCTCATGGATGAGCTACCCTTAATGATGGGATGACGAAAAATGGGAGAAAAACTAGAGAACGGTCAGGGTTGAGAGCAGGGTTAGCCTGGAGAGCTTTCGCTAGTAAACCAGGAGAAGAGAAGTAGCTGAAGCAGCTGAATAGATGATCCCAGCATTAGGGACAAAGAAGTCCATGAGCCACTCAGACTTGGAAGGTGATGATGGATGGGCGGCAGGAGATACAGATTGAATAAATGGCTGTGAGTAGAGTAAGGAAGAGTGAAATGAATATCAAGACTATGGACTGAAGCAGATACACAAAACATGAACACAAGCAAGTACACTTGGAGAATGTTTCCCAACATGTATAAATTACAAATCTGGAATGTGCCTCATTCACGTTAACCAAGGAGAATGCAACGTGAAAGGAGAAAACCTAATGATGTAAGTCACAAAAAATTCAAACCATTATCTCCTCTCAAACATACCACCACAAGTAATATTCATTGCATCTTGTTCTGTGCACAAACCATTCAGCTTCATTTATAAGGCAGAAACAGTAATCACAGCTTCATGGTTTTAGAAGCAATAAGTCATCCACGAATCTGGAGATCTCTGTGATGATGCAATAATTGAAGTTCAGGACAATATTTTTTCTGGATTGTCATACAGTCATTTTTTTCAGCTAATCTCAATTTTTTAAAATCCAAATATGGACATGTCTAAAAATATGTGAGATGGAGATAAAATAATTCCCTTTAATATGTTTGAAAACTTTGAAATGGTTTTCTTACAGTCAATTTTATTGCCCTTTAAAGTATTGAAGGCTGTATATATGCCTAAAAGCTTTGAGCTGCATTGATTATATTCAATGTCATACACCATTGCTTCTGAAAAGTTTTTTTGAATAATCTTTTGGCATGAAAGCTTGAGTATCAGCAACTAATATAGGGTTCATCACTGCCTCACTAAAAATTAAATCAATTAAGTGGAATCATTGCCAGAGTAATGTACTATATCTGTGGAAGAAGCTGATTTGATAGCATAAATTACCTGACACATTATATGCTTTATTTTCATAGGGCAATCTGAAATTACATCCAGGCTTTAACATTTTTTTTATCCTCATTAGAAATTCAAAGCAAAATGAACATCGAGGAAGATCGGGTGAATGTAGCACTGCAGAAGATGTTGATGTCCAGAAGAAAATAACAACATCAGAACTCTGAACATTTGGTGATTCTCATCCACAATCATTTAATTTTTTCCCCCCACATTCGTATCATTTAGTGCAAATGCTTCTTTATGCTGAGTCTTTTTCAGAGACACTTGGCCGACATTAAATCTAATTTCCTAAAAGTGTCAAGAAGCAGAGTTCGTTTTATGTGATATATGTTTTTATTGTTTGATATTAGAAATAAGGTATAGATTTAAGTCAGTATAATTTGGCATTTCTGTGGAAGGAAGGGTAAACCTCTAGTTAGGTTCATATTAAATAAATGTCTTTGGGTGTATGAGGTTTTGGTTTAAGAAGGCAAATGCAATGTTAGCATCCATATCAAGAGGGCGAGAATACAAGACTAGGGATGTACTTCTGAGGCTGTATAAGGCTCTGGTCAGACCCCATTTGGAGTATTATGAGCAGTTTTGGGCCCCTTATCTGAGGAAAGATGTGCTGGCCTTGGAAAGGGTCAAGACAAGGTTCACAAGAATGATCCCTGGAATGAAGAACTTGTCATATGAGGAACAGCTGAGGACTCTGGGTCTGTACTCGTTGGAGTTTAGAAGGATGAGGGGGATCTTATTGAAACTTACAGAATACTGCGAGGCCTGGATAGAGTGGACGTGGAGAGGATGGGCGGGATTCTCCGACCCACCGCGCTAAAATCGCACTCGGCGCGGAGGCAGTGAATTACCCAAAATACGCTCCCACGCCAGCTCGCGATTTTCCAGCAATCGGAGAATCGTCGGCAGTCGTGCGTGCGCGATCGACACGGCGCCGGTTGGGGACGTTGAAAGCGGCCCCCGCGGCGATTCTCCATGCTTGACAGGCCGAGTGCCCACCCAGTTCTGCTGCCGTGGTTCTCACGTGGTCCCACCCAGCGGGACCTCAGCATGCTGACTGCGGGAGCTGTACTGGTGGCGGTGGGGGGGGGGGATCTGACTCCGGGGGGGGCCTTCACGGTGGCCAAACCCGCAATCGGTGGCTACCGATTGGCGGACGTGCTCATTCCAGTGGGGACCTATGCTCCTCCTCGCCGGGCCCCTGTAGGGCGCCGCCATGTTGTGCGGGGGCCGGCGCGAAGACGGCCGCCACGTGCATACGCGGCCGTGCGGGCGTAACTGCAGGGACCTGCCGGCAGCTGGAGCTGTGGGACACATGCTGGGGCCCTGCTACCCCCTTGAAGATGGAGAATCACCCTGGACTTTCTAGGAAAATGTCCAGAGTGATTCCTGCCCTTTTTCCGGCGAAGGTGGGGATTCTCCCCAGAAGGGAGAGTCCCGCCCATCATTTCCACTTGTAGGGAAAACTAGAACCAGAGGACACCATCTCAGACTAAAGGGATGATCCTTTAAAACAGAGATGAGGAGGAACTTTTTCAGCCAGAGGGTGGTGAATCTGTGGAACTCTTTGCCGCAGAAGGCTGTGGAGGCCAAATCACTGCGTGTCTTTCAGACAGAGATATGTAGGTTCTTGATTAATAAGGGGATCAGGAGTGATGGGGAGAAGGCAGGAGAATGGGGATGAGAAAATATCAGCCATGATTGAATGGCGGAGCAGACTCGATGGGCCGAATGGCCTAATTCTGCTCCTATGTCTTATGCTCTTATGGTTTTAGTTCAAACTGTGGCTGCATTTTTCTGACAGTGCTTGCCATGTGTAATAAGAGAGTGGAAAAGAATGAAAAATTGCTTAGCAACCAGGGGCCACTTTTTGGGAAGAAACCTTGCGCATTTTTAGGTTAATTGAACCAGAGCAAAATGAGATTAGTGTTGAGCGAGCAAACATCTCTCACAATTTTCTAAAATGTCTATATGTGCGATCTGCCTGGAGATCCTCTCCACTTTGAGCCGTCAGTTTGCGGTGTTGATGTTAGCCATGATGTGGAGATGCCGGCGTTGGACTGGGGTGAGCACAGTAAGAAGTCTTACAACACCAGGTTAAAGTCCAACAGGCTTGTTTCGATGTCACTAGCTTTCGGAGCGCTGCTCCTTCCTCAGGTGAATGAAGAGGTAAGTTCCAGAAACATATATGTAGACAGATTCAAAGATGCCAGACAATGCTTGCAATACGAGCATTAGCAGGTGATAAAATCTTTACAGATCCAGAGATGGGGTAACTCCAGGTTAAAGAGGTGTGAATTTTCTAAAAGAAAAGCCATACAATGAAGTAAGGGGCAAGGAAGAAAGTGCCAGAAATCTAAAGAACAGCTAATTAAGGTAACAAGAGAACGAAAATATGTTTGCAGGAAGTCTGAAATTAAAGGAACCGGAGAAACCTGAACTGGAACCGGGTACTGTTAATTGAGGTTACAGACAGAGCTAAGAGGCTGAGAAGGCGGTGTCCAGTGAGAAGCCAGAGATACCTGAAGTAGTTCTAAGGTTTGTGATATCTTACTGCAACCTGTGAAGTGACGGTTGGACCCATTGTGAAGCAATTAGTTAGATCACTGAGAGTTTGTGTGAAAGCTTGAAAGCATTCGAGACAAAGGAATACTGAAAGGAGAGTTGTAAAACCTGGAAGCAGATCCTTGTTGGGAACAGCTGAGGGAAAGTATTGTTTGAAAGAAGATTCTAAGGCATGTCTTCTTGTAAGTGGATTTTGGAATCACTTGCACGGAATCCGGAGTCCAGTGATATCAGTTGGCTCAAGGTATAAGAATCATTTTAGGGGATTTGAGGAAAAGTCCATAGAAGTTCACTTCAGTGGCTTCTGGCACTAGGTTGTAGAGTGGAGTGTGTTTGACCACAATCAACCTATGGGATTAAAGGGACTCTGTGTGTTTACCAAGAACATTATAGCATAAGCTATATTTTGTAACCTATGTTATGCTTAAAATCTGCGTAAATCTGTGAAGATAGGTGAGAATAAAGGAGTATTGTATTGTTGTCAAACTTTTCAGGTATAATAAATGTTTTTTCTGTTATTAAGAGCTAACTGGTGGCCTTGAAACTTTGTTCATCCACATTTTTGAAAAAAAACGAATAAATATTACAGGGCGGGATTCTCTGGTCCGCCAGCCACGTTTTCCTGCGCGACACACCACCGCCAACAACGGGATTCTCCATTCCCACAGCCGGCCATTGGGGTTTCCTATTAGGAAACCCATGGGTGTGGGTAAGCTGCCAGCGGACTGGAGGACCCCACCGACGGAGAATTCCGCTGACTGTCTTTGAGCCAAGGTTCCATTTTGAGATGTCCCTCTCCAGTAACATCAATTGGAATTGTAACAATAATAAGGAGGAAGAGAATGTTGTTCTTTGGGAGAATCTTACCTATTGCTTAAGATGTCTCAGCCACCCCAATCTTTTGACAAGACAAAATTTCCCCCCCGTAACTGCAATTTTTATCTCAAGGACACATACCATTAGATAAAGGTGTCACCCTGAATGATAAGCACAGGCTTATCCTGTTGATTTGGTTTATTTTATTTTATTTTCAGTGCCAAAATATTAATTAATTTTAAGGGAGGCAATATATCTAAGAGACCTAAAAACCAGTTTCGAGTGGCCTGAAAGATTGCCCCACCAAATAGAGGGTCAGATATTAGCCTCAGAAACTGGATTTATTACAGCCTTTCATAGTTTTGAGGCAAGAAGCCAAATAGATATTAAGATAAAATCCTCTTCTCTGTTAAAATTAAAATAAGGGCACAAAAAATACGAGTAGGAGTAGACCAAATGGCCCATTGAAGCTGCTCCTCCATTCAAACTATCGTGCCTAATTCCCCCACCCCCTCTCTGTATCCCTTGATTCCCTGAGAGACCAGGAATCTGTCTACCCCAGCCTTAAATGTACTCAACGATGGAACATTCACAACCCTCTGGGGTAAAGAGTTCCAAAGATTCACAACCCTTTGACTTAATTTTTCCTTATCTCAATCCTGATGATTTGGCCCTTATCCTCCTTTCTTTCTTGATGTGGAGATGCCGGTGTTGGACTGGGGTGGATACAGTTAGAAGTCTTACAACGACAGGTTTAAGTCCAACAGGTTTGCTTGGAATCACGAGCTTTCGGAGTGCAGCTCCTTCATCAGGTGAGTCTACTCACCACTCGCCTGATGAAGGAGCTGCACTCCGAAAGCTAGTGGTTCCAAACAAACCTGTTGGACTTCTTTACAACAAAGGAGTTGTAAGACTCCTTTCTTTCTGTTTTCTTACCAGGCCAGAATTGATTCCTTCCCCCTAAATGCTCTTGAGAAGATAGTGATGAGCTGCCTTCTTGAAACGCTATTGTTCATGTGTTGTAGGAACATTCACAATGCTGTTAGGAGAGAAGGTCCAGATCGCTGTTCCAGTGACAGTGAAAGAGCGACGGTATAATTTTAGGTTAGGATTGTGTGTGGTGCAGAGGTGAACTTGCAGATGGTGGTCCCTCCTCTGCTGCCCTTGTCCTTCCAGGTGGGTAGAGGTCATGACTTTTGTAGGTGCAGTAAAAGGAACCTTGGCGATTTACTACAGTGTTTCTTGAAGATGGTACATGCTGCTGTCATTGCACCTCAGTGGTAGAGGGAGTGAAAGTTTAAGCTGGTGGATGATGTGCCAACCAAACAGGCTGCTTTGTCCAGGTTGGTTTTTGGAGTGACGTTAAAGCTGAACGCATCCAGGCAAGTGGAGAGTACTCCATTACACTCCTCACTTGTGAAATGAAGATGGTGGCCAGGTTTTCAGGAGTCCGGGGGTGAGTTACTATCTTCAGAATTCCCAGCCACTGATCTGCTCTTGTAGTCAGTCTACATGGCTGTTCCAGTTCAGTTTATGGTCAATGGGAACGCCGAGGAAGTTGATAGTGGGGGTATTAGTGATAGCAATGCCATTAAATGCCAAGGGGAGATGGTTAGATTCTCTCATGTTGGGGATGGTCATTGCCTGGCACTTGTGTGGCGCAAACGTTACTTGCCACTTGTCAGCCCAAATCTGAAAGTTGCCTGGGTCTTTTTGCATTTGGCCATGAGCTGCTTCAGTATCTCAGGAGTCACGAATGGTGCTGAATATTGTGCAGTCATCAGGAAACATCCCCACTTCCGACCTTGATGGAGGGAAGGTCATTGATAAAACAGCTGATTATGGTTGAGCCTACGCCCCTGAGGAACTCCTGCAGTGATGTCCTGCGACTGAGATGATTGATGTCCAACAACCACAGACATCTTCCTTTGTGCTCGATATCACTCCAACTCCTGAGACTGAACACCTCGTGTTATAGATTCCCCGACCATTGGAAAAAAAATTCCATCGTGCACCCAATTAAGTCTCTTCAGATTATAGTACGTTACCAAATTGCAGGCAACAATTTTAGGAACGGGAAGTAGCAGGTGGTCAGCTTTGTCCCACAGCATCAACAACTGCGTTTTAATGTTTTGCTTATTTCATGATTGAAAGGATTTCAATAAATAGATGGCTCATAACTAGGGGGAGTTGTATACAAAATGTTGTATCAAAGCCTCTGCTTTGTTATAAATATATGGCATTATGATGGCGTGTTCCCTGCCCTGAGGACAAGGCCTAGCATTTCATTTGAACTTAGCTTCTACTGACACATATTAAGAGCTAGACATATAATTAAACTGAGAAAATCAAGTTTGGTCAACTCCGATCTAATCAGTGGTAAATGAAGTCATTGTCATAAGCAGACTAAACAATAAATACAACATAGGATTAACTAGTATTCATGAAACAACATCATAACACCATTAAACTACATTTGTTGCAGCACGCTGGTTGAAGAGGAAATGTGGGTTCATGGTGGTCCAAGATCATGTGATGCAAACTCCAGGAACTCTAGCTGCAACCAACTCCACAGAATCCCTACAATGCAGAGGGGGCCATTCGGCCCATCGAGTCTTCACTGACCCTCTGAAAGAGCACTCTACCTTGGCCCACTCCCCCGCCCTATCCCTGTAACTCAACCTAATCTGCACATCTTTGAACACTAACGGGCAATTTCTCTCATGGTCAATCCACCTAACCTGCACATGTTTGGATTTTTCATATTTTCCAAACGTGGAAAAGCGTAAAGACACAGGCATGGGCCTAGCAGATCAACAAGGCCCTTTTGTTGAATTGAGATAGGTTGAATATATTTTCCAGGAACTTCGTTTTGAAAAATCTTCTGTATTGCTCCAACTGTCTCTAAATCAGGCTTTGTCATACTCCGATTTACTGTAAACCACAGAATCCTAGGAAACCAAAATTGACTTCCTGCTAAAATTCCCTTTATTCTTAGAACTGCCGAGAATCTTCATGCATGAGGTTAGTCACAGTAATGAGGGGGTGGGTCAAAGCCACAGATAGAATCACAGATCAGAAATGTCGAGAAAAGTTGTCAAATTTGTGTCAGAATGTTAAAAAAAAACAATCATTTTGTCCGCCTTTATTCTGATCAGATACCACAAATTTACAAGCAGCTGTCAATCCACAGACTAACTTTATAAACAGCTGTTTATATCCCCCCTCCCCCATATACCACTTCCCCCATCCCCCATATCCCGATTCTCCATTATCCCTCTTCCCCATATCCCCTCATAGAATTTACAGTGCAGAAGGAGGCCATTCGGCGCATCGAGTCTGCACCGGCTCTTGGAAAGAGCACACTACCCAAGGTCAACACCTCCACCCTATCCCCATAACCCAGTAACCTCACCCAACACTAAGGGCAATTTTGGACACTAAGGGCAATTTATCATGGCCAATTCACCTAACCTGCACATCTTTGGACTGTGGGAGGAAACTGGAGCACCCGGAGGAAACCCACGCACACACGGGGAGGATGTGCAGACTCCGCACAGACAGTGACGCAAGCCGGAATTGAACCTGGGACGCTGGAGCTGAGAAGCAATTGTGCTATCCACAATGCTACCGTGCTGCCCCTATCCCCTCTTCCCACATATCCCCCCCTTCCCCCATATCTCCCCTTCCCCATGTCCCCCTATCCCCCTTCTCCCATATCCCCCTTCCCCCATATCCCCTTCCTCATAACCCACTTGCCCCCATCCCCATATCCCCCTTCACCCATATCCCCCTTCCCCATATCCCCCCATATCCCCCTTCCCCCATATTCCTCTATATCCCTCATCCCCCATATCACCCCATATCTCCCATCCCCATATCCCCCCTTCCCCCATATTCCCCTTCCCCCATATTCTCCCATATCTCCCGTTCCCCCATATCCCCCTTCCCCCATATCCCACTTCCACCAATTCCCACTTCCCACATACCCCCATATTCCCCCTTCCCCATATGCCCCCTTTCCCCATACCCTCCATCCCCCATATCCCCTTCCCCCATAACCCTCTTCTCCCATATCCCCCTTCTCTCATATCCCCCTTCCCATATATCCCCCCTTCCCACATACCCCCCATATCCACCAAATCCCCTTCCCCATATCCCCCCTTCCCCCATATCCCCATCCCCCATATCCCCTTCCCCCATATCCCCCTTGCCCCATATCCCCCCTTCCCCATATCCCGCCTTCTCCCATATCCCACTTCCCCATATCCCCCCTTCCCACATATCCCCATTCCCCATATCCCCCATATCCCCTTCCCCATATCCCCCATATCCCCCGTCCCCTATCCCCCTCCCCATATCCCCCTTCACCCATATCCTCCATATCCCCCTTCCTCCATATCCCCTCTTCCCCATATCTCCTTCCCCATCCCTTTCCCCATATCTCCCTTTTCCCATATCCCCCTTCCCCCATATCCTCCCTTCTGCCATATCCACCTTCCCTCTATCACTCTTACCTATATCCCACTTTACCATATCCCCCTTTCCCCTATATCCCCCTTCCCCCATATCCCCTTCCCCCATAACCCCCTTCCACCATATCCCCCTTTCACCATATCCCCCATATCCCCTTCACCCATATTCCCCTTCCCCATATCCCGTTCCCCATATTCTCCTTCCATATATCTCCCCTTCCTCATGGTCTCCACTTCCCCCATATACCCCTTCTCCCATATCCCCTTCTCCCAAATCCCTCTTCCCCATATCCCCATTTCACAAATATCCCCCCATCCGGCATATTTCCCCTTCCCCCATGTCCCCCTATCCCCCTTGCCCCATATCCCCCTTCCCCATATCGCTGTTTCCCATCCCCATATCCCCTTCCCCATATACCCTTCCCCATAAACCCCTCCCCCTTATCCCCCTTCCCCCAGATCCCCATAACCCCTTCCCCATATACCGCTTCCCATTATCCCCCTTACCCCGATCCCCAATATGCCCAATTCCCCCATATTCCCCTTCCCCCTATCCCCCATATCACCCCTTCCCCCATGTCCCCCATATCCCCACTTCCCCCATATCCACTACCACCCATATCCCCCTACCCCATATCCCCTTCCCCATATACCCCCTTCCCCCATATCCCCCTTCCCATATATCCCCCTTCCCACATATCCCCCATATCTCCCTTCCCCAATATCCCCCCTTTCCCATATCCCGCACCCCCCATATCCCCTTCCTCCAATTCCCCCTTGCCCCATATCCCCCCTTCCCCATATCCCGCCTGCTCACATATCCCACTTCCACATATCCCCATTCGCCATATCGCCCCATATGCCCCTTCCCCATATCCCCCATATTCCCCCGCACCCCATCCCCCCTCCCCCATATCCCCCTTCCCCCATATCCCCTCTTCTCCATATCCCCTTCCCCATCCCTTTCCCAATATCTCCCATTCCCCAGAAACCTTCCTTCATAACCCCTTCCCCATATCCCCCCTTCCCCCTCGCCCCATAACCCTTATCCCCCATATACGCCTTCCTCCATATCACGTTTCCACTAACCCGACATCCCCCCTGCCCCATTTTCCCCTTCCCCCATGTCCCCCATACCCACCTTCCCCATATCCGTCTTCCCCCATATCCTCCCTTCCCCATACTTCCCTTTGCCCTATGCCCCATATCCCCCCTTGTTCCATATCCCCTTTCCCATATCCCCTTCCCCATGTCCCTTTCCTCCATATCCCCCAGAGCCCCTTCCCAATATTCCCCCTTCCCACATATCACCCCTTGCCCCACATCCCCCTCTCTCATATCCCCATAACCCCTTCCCCATATCCTCCCTTCCCCAATATCATCCTTACCCCGATACCCCACATCTCCCTATCCCCCACATCCCCCTTCCCCCATATCCCCTTCCCCTATCTTCCACATCCCCATCCCCAATATCCCCCCTTCCCCATATCCCCCCTTCCCCCATATCCCCAAACCACATACCCCCTTCACCTCTTTCCCCATATCCCCTTCCCCCACATCCCCCCATATCTCCCAGTCCCCGATATCACCCCAAAACCCCCTTCCCCATATCCCACCATAGCCCTCCTTCTCCATACCTCCTTTCCCCCTATATCCCCCTTCCACCATATCACCCCTTCCCCCATATCCCCCATATTCCCCTTCCCTCATACCCCATATTCCCCCACCCCACATATCACCTTTCCCCTATATACCCCCTTCCCCATATCCTCCATACTTCGCTTCCCCCATATCCCCCTCCCCATACCCCCCTTACCCCAATCCGCCATATCCCCTATCCTCCATATCCCCATCCACCATATACACCCTTCCCCCATATTCCCCCTTCCCCCAGATCCCCCAACACCCATACCCGCCTTCCCCATAACCCCCTTCCCCATATCCCCACATCCCCTTCCCCATATCCCCTTCCCCCTGTCCCCCATATCCCCTTCCCCATATCCCCCCGTCCCCCATATCCCCTCTTCTCCCGTAGCACCCTTCCCCAATATCCCCCTTCCCCATCTCCATATCCTCCTTCCTTAATACTTCCATTCCCCATATCCCTCCTTCCCCCTTGCCCCATAACACCTGTTCCCCCATATCTCCTTCCCCATATCCCCTTCCACCTAGCCCCAATAACCCCCCTGCCCCATTTCCCCCCTTCCCGTATGTCCCCCCTCACCCAACCCACATATTCGTCTTCCCCCATATCCATCTTCCCCCCTTTTCCCCCCTTCCCACATAGCCCCCTTCCCCATATCACCCCTTCCCCATATCCCCTTCCCCCTATATCCCCCTTCCACCACATCGCCCTTCCCCATATCCCCCCTCCCCAATATCCCCACTCCCCCATATCGCCCCATCTCCCCATATCCCATTCCCCCATATCCCCCTCATATCCCCTCTTATCCCCTTCCCCATATCCCCATATCCCTCTTCCCCATATCCCCTTCCCCCTGTCCCCCATATCCCCCTTCCCCAGGACCCCCTTGCCCCATACCCCCTTCCCCATATCCATCTTCCCCCATATCCGCCCTTCCCCCCATATCACCCTTTCCCCTATCCCCATATCCCCCTTCCCCATATCCCCTTCCTCATATCCCCTTCCCCATGTCCCACTTCCCCATTTCCCCCATATCCCCCCTTCCCCCATATCCCCCTTACTCCGATTCTCCATATCCCTCTATGCCCAGATCCCCTTCCCCCAGATTCCCCTTCCCCTATCCTCCATGTCTCCCCTTCCCCCATATCACCCTTCCCCTATCCCCCTACCCCATATCCCCCTACTCCCCTACCACCCTTCCCCCATATCCCCTTCCCCCATATCCTCATATCCCCTTCCCCATATCCCCCATATCACCCCATAACCCCCTTCCCCATATACCTCTTCCCCATATCCCCATCCCCATATCCCCCATATCCTCCTTCCCCATATCACCCCTTCCCCATATCCCCCCTTCCCACATATCCCCCTTCCCCCATATCCCCTTCCCCCATATCCCCTTCCCTATATCACCGTTCCCATCACTCAATATCCTCTCTTCCCTTATATCCCCCTTCCACCAAATCCCCCTTCCCCACATCCCCTTCCCCATATCACCCCTTCCCCCACATCCCCCATATTCCCCTTCCCCATACCCACTTTCCCCATATCCCCCTTCCCCATATCACCCCTTCCCCATATATCCCCTACCCATTATCCCCATATCCACCTATCCATCATATCCACTCTTCCCCATACCCCCTTCCCTGATATCCCCCTTCCCCCATAGCCCCCTTCCCCATATTGCCCTTCCCCTATCCCCATATTCCCCTTCCCCATATCCCCCTTCACATATATCCCCCTTCCCACATATCCCCCATATCTCCCTTCCCCAATATCCCCCTTCCCCATATCCCGCATCCCCCATATCCCCTTCCTCCAATTCCCCCTTGCCCCATATCCCCCCTTCCCCATATCCCGCCTGCTCACATATCCCACTTCCACATATCCCCATTCGCCATATCGCCCCATATGCCCCTTCCCCATATCCCCCATATTCCCCCGCACCCCATCCCCCCTCCCCCATATCCCCCTTCCCCCATATCCCCTCTTCTCCATATCCCCTTCCCCATCCCTTTCCCAATATCTCCCCTTCCCCAGAAACCTCCTTCCTTCATAACCCCTTCCCCATATCCCCCCTTCCCCCTAGCCCCATCACCCTTATCCCCCATATCCGCCTTCCTCCATATCCCGTTTCCACTAACCCGACATCCCCCCTGCCCCATTTTCCCCTTCCCCCATGTCCCCCATACCCACCTTCCCCCATATCCGTCTTCCCCCATATCCTCCCTTCCCCATACTTCCCTTTGCCCTATGCCCCATATCCCCCCTTGTTCCATATCCCTTTTCCCATATCCCCTTCCCCATGTCCCTTTCCTCCATATCCCCCAGAACCCCTTCCCAATATTCCCCCTTCCCACATATCACCCCTTGCCCCACATCCCCCTCTCTCATATCCCCATAACCCCTTCCCCATATCCTCCCTTCCCCAATACCATCCTTACCCCGATACCCCACATGTCCCTATCCCCCACATCCCCCTTCCCCCATATCCCCTTCCCCTATCTTCCACATCCCCATCCCCAATATCCCCCCTTCCCCATATCCCCCCCTTCCCCCATATCCCGAAACCACATACCCCCTTCACCTCTTTCCCCATATCCCCATATCCCCTTCCCCCACATCCCCCCATATATCCCAGTCCCCGATATCACCCCAAAACCCCCTTCCCCATATCCCACCATAGCTCTCCTTCCCCATACCTCCTTTCCCCCTATATCCCCCTTCCACCATATCACCCCTTCCCCCATATCCCCCATATTCCCCTTCCCTCATACCCCATATTCCCCCACCCCACATATCACCCTTCCCCTATATACCCCCTTCCCCATATCCTCCATACTTCGCTTCCCCCATATCCCCCTCCCCATACCCCACTTACCCCGATCCGCCATATCCCCTATCCCCCTTCCCCCATATCCCCTATTCTCCATATCCCCCTTCCCCCAGATCCCCCAACACCCATACCCGCCTTCCCCATAACCCCCTTCCCCATATCCCCACATCTCCTTCCCCATATCCCTTCCCCCTGTCCCCCATATCCCCTTCCCCATATCCCCCCGTCCCCCATATCCCCTCTTCTCCCATAGCACCCTTCCCAAATATCCCCCTTCCCCATCTCCATATCCTCCTTCCTTAATACTTCCATTCCCCATATCCCTCCTTCCCCCTTGCCCCATAACCCCTGTTCCCCCATATCTCCTTCCCCATATCCCCTTCCACCTAGCCCCAATAACCCCCTGCCCCATTTCCCCCTTCCCGTATGTCCCCCCTCACCCAACCCCCATATTCGTCTTCCCCATATCCATCTTCCCCCCCTTTCCCACATAGCCCCCTTCCCCCATATCACCCCTTCCTCATATCCCCTTCCCCCTATATCCCCTTCCACCACATCGCCCTTCCCCATATCCCCCCTCCCCAATATCCCCACTCCCCCATATCGCCCCATCTCCCCATATCCCCATTCCCCCATATCCCTCTCATATCCCCCCATATCCCCTTCCCCATATCCCCATATCCCTCTTCCCCATATCCCCTTCCCCCTGTCCCCCATATCCCCCCTTCCCCAGGACCCCCTTGCCCCATACCCCCCTTCCCCATATCCATCTTCCCCCATATCCGCCCTTCCTTCCCCCCATACCACCCTTTCCCCTATCCCCATATCCCCTTCCCCATATCCCCTTCCTCATATCCCCTTCCCCATGTCCCACTTCCCCATTTCCCCCATATCCCCCCTTCCCCCATATCCCCCTTACTCCGATTCTCCATATCCCTCTATCCCCAGATCCCCTTCCCCCAGATTCCCCTTCCCCTATCCTCCATGTCTCCCCTTCCCCCATATCCCCCTTCCCCCTATCCCCCTACCCCATATCCCCCTACTCCCCTACCACCCTTCCCCCATATCCCCCTTCCCCCATATCCTCATATCCCCTTCCCCATATCCCCCATCCCCCATATCACCCCATAACCCCCTTCCCCATATACCTCTTCCCCATATCCCCCATCCCCATATCCCCCATATCCCCCTTCCCCATATCACCCCTTCCCCATATCCCCCTTCCCACATATCCCCCTTCCCCCATATCCCCTTCCCCCATATCCCCTTCCCTATATCACCCTTCCCATCACACAATATCCTCTCGTCCCTTATATCCCCCTTCCACCAAATCCCCCTTCCCCATATCCCCTTCCCCATATCACCCCTTCCCCCACATCCCCCATATTCCCCTTCCCCATACCCACTTTCCCCATATCCCCCTTCCCCCATATCCCCCTTCCCCATATCACCCCTTCCCCATATATCCCCTACCCATTATCCCCATATCCACCTATCCATCATATCCACTCTTCCCCATATCCCCCTTCCCTGATATCCCCCTTCCCCCATAACCCCCTTCCCCATATTGCCCTTCCCCTATCCCCATATTCCCCTTCCCCATATCCACCTCCCCATAACCCCCTTCCCCATATCCCCCTTCCGCCATATCCCCCATAAACCCTTCCCCATATCCCCACTTCCCCGTATCCCCCTTACCCCGAACCCCCATATCTCCCTAGACCCAACATTCCCCTTCCCCATACCCCATTCCCCTATCCCCCATATTCCACTTCCCCTATCCCCCCATATCCCACCGTCCTCATATCCCCCCATATCCCCCTTCCCAATATCCCCATCCCACATATCCCACCATATCCCCTCTTCCCCATAACCCCATTTCCCCCATATCCGCCTGCCCCCATCCCTCATATCCCCTTCCACTCCCTTCACCCATATTCCCTTCCCCATATAACTCCTTCCCCATATCCCCCCATATTCCCCTTCCCCATATCCCCCTTCCCCATATCCCCATTCCCCATATCCCCCCATATCCTCCTTCCCCATTTCCCCATATCCCCCACCCCTGCATCCCCCCATAACATCCCTCCCCCATATCCCCCTTCACCCATATCCTCCATATCCCCCTTCCCACCAATCTCCTCTTCCCCCATATCCCCTTCCCCATATTTCCCCTTCCCCATATCCCCCCTTCCCCCATATACCCCTTCCCCAATATCCACCTTCCGCCATCACCCTTCTCTCTATCCCCTTTACCATTTCCCCCATATCCCCCCATATCCCCTTCACCCATATCCCCCTTCTCCCATTTTCCCCTTCCCCATATCCCCCTTCCCCCATATCCCCATATCCCCATCCCCCATATCCCCCCATATCCCCCACATCTCCGTTCCCCCAAATCCCCCATTCCCCCATATCCCCTTTCCCATATCCCCTTCCCCATATCTCCCTTCTCCCATATCCCCCTTCCCTATATCCCCCTTCCCCATATCCCCCATATCCCCCCTTCTCCCATATCCCCCTTCCTTCATATCCCTGCCCCATATCCCACCTTCCCCCATATCCCACTTGTCCCATATCCCCCTTCCCATATATCTCCCCATATCCCCCTTCCCCCATATCCCCCATCCCCCATATATCCCCTTCTCCCGTAACCCCTTCCCCCATATCCTCCTTCCTTAATACTCCCATTCCCCCATATCCCTACTTCCCACTCGCCCCCATAACCCCTGTTCCCCCATATCCCCATTCCCCATCCCCTATATCCCCTATCCCCCATATCCCCCTTCCCCATATCCCCTTCCCCGTATCCCCCATAACCCCCCTGCCCCATTTCCCTTCTTCCCTCATGTCCCCCTTCACCAACCGCCATATCCGTCTTCCTTCAAATCTGTCTTCCCCCATATCCCCCCTTCCCACAAATTCCACATTCCCCATATCCCACCTTCCCCCATATCACCCTTTCCCCTATGGCCCATACCCCCTTCACCATATCCCCTTTCCCATATCCCCCTTCCCCATGTCCCCTTCTCCATATCCCACATAACCCCTTCCCCATATCCCCTCTTCCCCAATATCAACCTTACCCAGATCCCCCATATCCCCTTCCACCATATCCCCTTCCACCTATCCCCAATAACCCCCCTGCCCCATTTCCCCCCTTCCCCCATGTCCCCCTCACCCAACCCCCATATTCGTCTTCCCCCATATCCCCCCTTCCCATATAGCCCCCTTCCCCATATCACCCCTTCCCCATATCCCCTTCCCCCTATATCCCCCTTCCACCATATCGCACTTCCCCCATATCACCCCTCCCCAATATCCCCACTCCCCCATATCGCCCCATCTCCCCATATCCCCATTCCCCCATATCCCCCTCATATCCCCCATATCCCCTTCCCCATATCCCCTGACCCCCATATACCCCTTCCCCTATATCCCCCATGTCACCTTCCCCATATACCCATCCCCTTCCATTATCCCCCTCTCCCCATATTCCCCCCTTCCCCCATATCCCCTTCCCCCTATCCCCCATATCCCCCCTTCCCCAGGACCCCCTTGCCCCATATCCCCTTTCCCCATATCCATCTTCCCCCATATCAGCCTTTCCCCATATCACCCTTTCCCCTATCCCCCGTATCCCCCTTCCCGCATATCCGCTTCCTCATATCCCTTTCCCCATGTCCCACTTCCCCCATTTCCCCCAGATCCCCCTTCCCCCATATTCCCTTTCCCCTATCCTCCATGTCTCCCCTTACCCCATATTCCCCTTCCCCATATCCTCATATCCCCTTCCCCCATAACCCCCATCCCCGATATCACCCCATAACCCCCTTCCCCATATACCTGTTCCCCATATCCCCCACCCCCATATCCCCATATCCCCTTCCCCATATCACCCCTTCCCCATATCCCCCTTCCCACATATCCCCCCTTCCCACATATCCCCCTTCCCCCATATCCCCTTCCCCCATATCCCCCCTTCCCTATATAACCCTTCCCATCACATAATATCCTCTCTTCCCTTATATCCCCCTTCCACCAAATCCTCCTTCCCCATATCCCCATCCCCATATCACCCCTTCCCCCACATCCCCCCATATTCCCCTTCCCCCATACCCCCTTTCCCCATATCCCCCTTCTCCCATATTCCCTTCCCCATACCCCCCATATCCCCCTTCCCCATATCACCCCTTCCCCCTAGCCCGATAACCCCTATCCCCCATATCCGCCTTCCCCCATATCCCATTTCCACTATCCCTGATATCCCCCCTGCCCCATTTCCCCTTTCTCCCATGTCCCCCATACCCACTATCTGTCTTCCCCATATCCTCCCTCCCCATACATCCCTTTGCCCTATGCCCCATATACCCCTTGTTCCATATTCCCTTTCCCATATCCCCTTCCCCATGTCCCTTTCTTTCATATCCCCCATAACCCCTTCCCCATATGCCCCCTTCCCACATATCCCCCCTTGCCCCACATCCCCCTCCCCCATATCGCCATAACCCCTTCCCCATATCCTCCCTTCCCCAATATCATCCTTACCCCGATATCCCATATCTCCATATCCCCCACAGCCCCTTCCCCCATATCCCCTTCCCCTATCTTCCACATCCCCTTCCCCAATATCCCCCGTTCCCCATATCCCCCTTCCCCCATATCCCCTAACCACATACCCCCTTCCCCTCTTTCCCCATATCCCCTTCCCCCATATCCCCCCATACCTCCCAGTCACCCATATCACCCCATAACCCCCTTCCCCATATCCCACCATAGCCCCCTTGTCCATATCCCCTTCCCCCTGTATCCCCCTTCCACCATATCACCCCTTCCCCATATCCCCCTATTCCCCTTCCCTCATACCCCCATATTCCCCCACCCCCATATCCTCTCCTCCATATCCCCCCTTCCCCCATATCCTCCAGATTTTGCTCCCCCCATATCCCCCTCCACTAACCTCCTTACCCTGATCCCCCATATCCCCCTATCCCCCATATCCCCCTTCCCCCATATCCCCCTATCCTCCATATCCCCCATCCACCGTATACACCCTTCCCCCATATTCCCCCTTCCCCCATATTCCCCAACACCCATACCCACCTTCCCCAGAACCCCCTTCCCCATATCCCCACATCCCCTTCCCCATATCCCCTTCCCACTGTCCCCCATATCCCCTTCCCCCATATCCCCCGTCCCCCAGATCCCCTCTTCTCCCGTAACCCCTTCCGTCATATCCCCCTTCCCCATATCCTCCTTCCTTAATACTCCCATTCCCCATATCCCTCCTTCAGCCTTGCCCCATAACCCCTGTTCCCCCATATCTCCTTCCCTCATATCCCCTTCCCCTATCCCCCATAACCCCCTGCCCCATTTCCCGCTTCCCCATGTCCACCTTCACCCAACCCTCATATTCGTCTTCCCCCATATCCATCTTCCCCCCATATCTGCCCTTCCCACATAGCCCCCTTCCCCCATATCACCCCTTCCCCATATCCCCATCCCACATATCCCCCCTTCCCGCATATCCCCTTCCCCCATATCCCCCTTTCCGCATACATCCTCCTACCCATTGTCCCCCATATCCACCATATCCCTCCTTCCCCCTATATCCCCCTTCCACCATATTGCCCTTTCCCCATATCCCCCCTACCCAATATCCCCACTCCCCCATATCGCCCCATCTCCCCAGATCCCCATTCCCCCATATCCCCCTCATATCCCCCAATATCCCTCTTCCCCACATCCCCATATTCCTCTCCCCATATCCCCTTCCCCAGGACCCCCTTGCCCCATATCCCCCTTCCCCCATATCCCCCTTACTCCGATTCTCCATATCCCTCTATCCCCAGATCCCCCTTCCCCATATTCCCCTTCCCCTATCCTCCATGTCTCCCCTTCCCCCATATCCCCTTCCCCCATATCCCCCTTACCCATATCCCCCTACTCCCATACCACCCTTCCCCATATCCCCCTTCCCCATATCCTCATATCCCCTTCCCCCATATCCCCATCCCCATATCCCCCATATTCCCCTTCCCCATGTTACCCCTTCCCCATATACCCCTTCCCACATATCCCCCCTTCCTACATATCCCCCTTCCCCATATCCCCTTCCCCCATATCCCCCCTTCCCTATATCACCCTTCCCATCACACAATATCCTCTCTTCCCTTATATCCCCCTTCCACCAAATCCCCCTTCCCCATATCCCCTTCCCCATATCACCCCTTCCCCCACATACCCCCATATTCCCCTTCCCCCATACCCCCTTTCCCCATATCCCCCTCCTCCCATATCCCCTTCCCCATATCCCCCTTCCCCATATCACCCATTCCCCATATATCCCCCTACCAATTATCCCCATATCCACCGATCCATCATATCCCTTCTTCCCCATATCCCCTTCCCTGATATCCCCCTACCCCCATATCCCCCTATTTCCCCCTTCCCCCATATCCCCCTCCCCATATCCTCATATTCCCTTCCCCCATATCCCCCATCCCCAGATCACCCCATAACCTCTTCCCCATATACCCCATCCCCATATCCCTCCATCCCCATATCACCCCTTCCCCCATATCCCCCTTCCCACATATCCCCCTTCCCGCAAATCCCCCATATCCCCCTTGTCCCATATCCCCCCTTCCCAATATGCCCCTTCCCATCATCCACAATATCCTCTCTTCCCCATATCCCCCTTCCACCATATCCCCCGTTCCCCCTTATCCCCCTTCCCCATATCACCCCTTCCCCCACATCCCCTCCCCCCATATTCCCCTTACCCCAGATCCTCATATCCCCTTCCCCATATCTCTGCATATCCCCCATCCCCCATACCACCCCTTAACCCCCTTCCCCCATATACCCCTTCCCCATATCCCCATCCCCATATCCCCCCTTCCCCATGTCACCCCTTCCCCCATATCCCCCTTCCCATATATCCCCTTTCCCGCATATCCCCATATCTGCCTTCCCTCATATCCCCAATTCCCCAGATCCCCCTTCCCATTATCCACCAAATCCTCTCTTCCCCTATATCCCCCTTCCACCATATCCCCCCTTCCCCCATATCCCCCTTACCGATATCACCCCTTCCCCCACATCCCCCCATATTCCCCTTCTCCCTTACCCCCTTCCCCCATATCCCCACTCCCCCATATCCCCCTTTCCCCATATCCCCTGACCCCCATATACCCCTTCCCCTATATCCCCCATGTCACCTTCCCCATATACCCATCCCCTTCCATTATCCCCCTCTCCCCATATTCCCCCCTTCCCCCATATCCCCCCTTCCCCCATAACCCCTTCCCCTATCCCCATTCCATCATATCCCCTTCCCCCTTATCCCCCCTCCCCCATATCCCCCCTTCCCCCATATCTCTCTTCCCCATCCCACATATCCCCCTTCTCCCATATCCCCCTTCCCCCATATTCCCCCTTCTCCCATATCCCCCCATGTCCCTCATATCCCCCTTCCCCAGGACACTGACGCACAAGACACTGATACACAGGACACCGACACACAGGACCTTAACACACAGGACACCGACGCCCAGGACACTGACGCACAAGAAACCCATACACAGGGGATGGATGGACAGCAATCACCACTCCAGGGGGCCCCGGACTTCGGGTTGGATGAGGCGCACGTCATTACGCCACTGCTATCTCCTACACCCTCCAACATCACCGAGACACTCACCTCGGTTGGGAACTTTAGCGATGAGGCATCTGGGACACTAACTGGTGCGCACAACACAGCCGTCCCGGTACAGCAGGTGGAGGCAAGCGCAGCCGAGGGGCCGGGTGGTCGAAGAGCAGCCCAGCGCAGGCAAACATCTGCCACCCAGACGGATCCCGGGTTCCTGGAGTTACCACACCCACCCATAGACCCGATGCAGGCACGGACCAAGGGACGACCGAAGTGGGTGACGGCCGGCTTGCGGCAGCTGCAGACGAGGGTGGAGGAGTCTACCCATGTGCAGGAGCAGTTAGTGGTGCCGGTCATGCGTGCCACCCAGGCTGACACCGCACGGGTGGCGTCCGCGGTGGAGGCAATGGGTGCGACCGTGTCAGACAGTGGTACAATTTCCTTTCTTTCAGAAATTCTTCATATTCCATTTGTGATTCCTTCCTTTATTCCTGCAGTTATCTTAAGAAAAGGCATGTAACAAAAGTAAAATGTTATTTAATTCGTCATCCGTGGTACTACTATTTTGGAATGATGAGGAAAGCTTGTAATGGGATGGCTAGTATTTCCATCCATTTGATGGCCCTCTCAGGTGCCAAGTGCCAATTGAGGTGCCTCTCTCAACAGACCTTTGTGGGGAGGTTCATGTGAGGTGTTCCCACTTGTGTTTCAGGTCAAACTCATCTTCCATTTCTGGGGAAGTTGGCCACATCGTCTGTGACCCATGCAGATTTGGATGAATCCTGCCCAGTCTTCAACAGACGTCAGAGACCTCTGTTGTTGGGTCAGTGATGAAGTGTTAGAACTTGGCCCACTGTTTCATTCGTTGGGATAGTGGGTCAATACCATCTACACAAAGATTAGTTGTCGTTTTGCAAAATGGCTAGCATGATTTTAAATCCTTGGGGGATTTTTATAGCCTTTGTGAAGAGGAAGACTGATATTATTGATAACTTTATCCATCTCACAAGTCATGATGTCATTGTGGCATGTGAAAGGTGGGGCAATGTGGGAAAGCACGGGAAACCATTTGAGCATCCCTGACGCAGTCTTTGTAGCAGTGTTCAGCTGCAAATCCATGATCGATGTGTGACATCTGCAGGACCATGAGGCATTGCTTGGATGAGCACGGCTAAAACATTACTAAAGAAGCTCAGCACCATCCAGGACAAAGCAGTCCATTGGGTTGGCATTCATCCACCAGCTTAAACATTCACTCCAATGCACATTGGTCGTAGATATCCATCTATAAAATGCACTGCTGTAACTTATCAAGGCTTCTTCAACAGCACCTTTCAAACCTGTAACCCCTACCATTTAGGAAGACAAATGAAATGAAATGAAAATGGCTTATTGTCACGAGTAGGCTTCAATGAAGCTACTGTGAAAAGCCCCTAGTCGCCACATTCCGGCGCCTGGTACGGGAATTGAACCGTGCTGCTGGCCTGCCTTGGTCTGCTTTAAAAGCCAACGATTTAGCCCGGTGTGCTAAACCAGCCCCAGACAAGGACAACAGATGCATGGGGCACCACTAACCATCTCCAAGCCACACACCATCCTGACTTGGAGTATAACACATTCCTTCACTATTGTGTGGAGTCAAAATCCTGAATAGCACTGTGGATGTGCCTGCACTAGATGGACTGCAGCGGTTCAAATAGGCGATTCACCACCACCTTCTCAAGGACAATTAGAGATGGTCAATAAACGCTGGCCTGGTACAAATAAAAGAATGACAGAACAACATTCAGCAGCAGAGTAGATTAGGGTCACAGAGTGTGTCTGGCTGTGCTTCCCCATGACATTCCAGCGAGTTTCTGGACCATGTTTACCCTGGTTTCACATGATTGGCTAGCCTTGATGAGATGAGGTTAATAGGAGCCTTGTCCAGGCTGACACCTAGGTATTTTGTGTAGGGATCATGGGTATTTCATCTTCCACAGAGGACATGTTGAGTATTTTCTTGGTAACATTGAGCGGAATTCCCCATTTGGGAGACTAAGTGCTGACACCGAGACCTAATCACAAGTGTTCTACATGGATGAAAGCGATGACAGTCCTACAGCGATTCATGGACTAACACTTAGGACATGCACAATTGCTATACATGCCAACCCACATCCCAGCCAAGATGATGGCATAGGTTGCGCTAGAGCATGTCCATTCCATTGATGGGTCGCCTGGGGCCAGAGAAACCGGGGGGGGGGGGGGGGGGGGGGGAAACATAGAACATACAGTGCAGAAGGAGGCCATTCGGCCCATCGAGTCTGCACCGACCCACATTAAGCCCTCACTTCCACCCTATCCCTGTAACCCAATAACCCCTCCTAACCTATTTGGACACTAAGGGCAATTTAGCATGGCCAATCCACCTAACCTGCACATCTTTGGACTGTGGGAGGAAACTGGAGCACCCGGAGGAAACCCACGCAGACACAGGGAGAATGTGCAGTCTCCGCTCAGACAGTGACCCAGCAGGGAATCGAACCTGGGACCCTGGCACTGTGAAGCCACAGTGCTATCCACTTGTGCTACCGTGCTGTACCCAGGGAAGGCCCTGGGGGGGAACTATACGGCCCATGGCGCTAAGTTCACACTGGACAGTCAGCGGCATGCACAGCCTGTGGCAATGGTGGTCCGTGCTAGTCCACCCCGACTCCATGATAAACCTAGTCGGCCCCCCCACTACTCCCCCTGGTCCTTGTAGATGCCCCTGGCCAGTGGCACAACTGTCAGCACACTATAGCTCTATGTTGAGCACTTTTTCGTACACCCTCTCTCAGCAACCAAGGCGCTGATTTGAAATAGCACAAGTGAACCTCACCGTCAGAATTGCTCCTGGCGGGGTTTTGAGGAAGGCCCGGAAAATGCCAGGTTGGGCCCGTTAATGATATGCCAAACGGCATTTACTGTACAATTTGCATGCTAATGCCAGTGTGCGGCATAGAACACATTCACGCCCTCCCCTCTGGGACTTGGGAGCTCTGATCCACCCCCACCTCCACAGAGATCGCCTCCTTCTGACCGCCCTGGGCATCCCCTTCTCTCCCACCCCTGGAACTTGCCACAAGATCGGTCCCATGATTTAGTTCTAGGCAGAGCGCCGCAGTACCTCTCCTGGCCACTGCAACACTGTACCTCGACAGGCTGGAGTGCTGTCAGCCAATCGGATTGGTCAACCGCTCTCCGAGGCAGCATTTCCTTCCAAGGCCAGACGCAAGTTCTACCCATTGCCAATCAGAGCTCAATTGAGTGTGAAATGGCAGTGGACTTGTGAGAGTTGGCAGGACAAGGTTGTGCTGACTCTGACAATGGTGAACCCACAGCGTTCACCGTGCTGAAAAATCTGCCCATACATAGAAAATAGGAGTAGGCCATTCAGCCCATCGAGCCTGCTTTGCCATTCAATGTGATTATGGTTGAGCCTCTATCTCAACGCCATGCTCCCAATTGCTCTCTATACCCTTTGATGTATTTAGTGTATAGAAATCAGTCTATTTTCTTCTTAATTTAATTCCTTCTGTGGTGGAGAATTGCACAGGTTCACCATTGCCTTAGTGAAAGAATTTCTCCCCAAGTCTATCTTAAAAGCCCAATCCTGTATCCTGAGACCGTGACATCTTGTTGTAGACGCCCCACCCTGCTCCCAGCTAGGGGAAACATGATCCCTGCCTTCAGCCCTGTCAGAATTTCTAATTTCAATCAGACTCTTTCTCATTCAGACCCTCTCTCATTCTTCAAAATTCCAGCGAATACAGGCCTCGTCAACTCAATCTCTCCTCATATGACAACCCTGCCAACCCAGGAATCAGTCTGGTGACTGTTTGCTGCACTCCCTCTGTGACAAGTGTATCTTTTCTGAGGTAAGGAGAGCAAAAACTGTACAAAATACTCCTGTACAACATCATTGCTCCTGTTCTCAAATCTTCTTGCAATGAAGGCCAACATACCATTTGCTTTCCTAACTGCTTGCTGCACCTGTATGCTTGCCTTCAATGACTTGTGTGCATGGACATCGCGGTCCCTTTCTACACCAACATTTCCCAATCTATCACCATTTAAATAATTCTCTGCAATTCTGGTTTTCTTACTGAAGTAGATAACTTCACATTCATCCACATTAAACTGTATCTGCCATGTATTTGCCCACTCACTCAAATTGTCTAAATCACCTTGAAGGCTCTTTACTTCCTCCTCACCACTCACAATTCCACCCAGATTTCTGTCATCAACAAACTTCTCTCACCCAAATTTTTGATATGTGTTATGGATAGCTGGAGGCCAAGCACTTATCCCTGTGATACATCGCTCGTCACTGCCTTCCATTCTGCAAACAATATTCATTTATTCTTACTCTTTGTTTGATGCTGATAACCAATTCTCTATCTGTGCCATACATTAGCCCAATCCCATATGCTTTAATTTTGCACATTAACCTCTTACGTGGGACTTTGTGAAAAGCTTTCTAAAAATTTAAATTAGTGGGGTTACATTTGCCACTCTCCAAACTGCTGGAACTGTTCCAGAATCTACAAAATTATGGAAGATGACAACCAATGCATCCATTATTTACACATCCACCTTCTTTTGTACCCTGGGATGTGGACTATCGGGCCCTGGGGATTTAACAGCTTTTAGTCCAATTAATCTCTCCTGTACTATTTTTTTACTAATACTAATTTCCTTCATTTTGTTCCTTCTCACTAGCCCCTTGGTCCGCTCGGATTTCTGAGAGGTTATTTGTGTCTTCTTCTACAAAGACTAAAGTAATTGTTTAATTGCATCACCATTTCATGCCCACCCGTGTTCCAGACATTAGAACGTTGTCTTATTTCACAGCCTGGTTGAGCAGTTTTTAATTGAATAAATCAAATTATGAATAAAAGAAGTTATGAATAATATTAAAAGAACATAAACTAGTTGCTGAATATGAATAGACCATGAACTTACAACTCCTCAACTACACGGTGATTGCTACAAAAGATACAGGAGTATGCAGCTAAAAAAAGATCCATTTTACCTTGTTAATCTTATAGTTTGGAAATGTTGACATGTTAAAATCACAGCAATGACTTTCCTCCCTTGTTCATTTTATCTCTTTTGCTGCCATTATCTCAGTTTTCCCACGATGCTAACTGGGAGTAAAGAGCTATTTTCTGCAATTCAATGTATTGTAGTGACATCACTTTCGCTCTCTCAATCGTGTTGTCACTGGACGAGTCATCCACAGACTCCTCTGGGTTCAGATCCCATCAAAGCAGATGATGAAATTTAAATTCAATTTAGAAATCTAGAGTGGCAAAACCATTGTTGGATGCTGTAAAATTAGAGATGGGCCAGCCTGTGATGTCCACATCCCATGTGAATAAAAAATGGGGGGCTTTGAGTATGGTGGTAGAGACCAAATGCACAACGCTAGCTTCAGACACATAAGGGGGCCAGAAACAGTGCCTGAAATTCCAACAGCATATGGAAGTCAGGCTGTTTGGAAGTATAATGGATATTGGGAGCAAAGACAAATGCCATCTTCTGTAATCGCTTCATAAAGTGATTACAGAAATCGTAAAAACACCTTATCATCCACAAAGTTGAATGTCTTTTAAACATAACTATTTTATTCTTTGTAACGCTATTTCAATAATTACATACCTTTGGAAAAAACTATTAATTAAAGTCGACTCATTTGGAACATTACTTCTGCAATTTATTAGAAACCGACATGAAAGCACTTGGAAATCTCAAGGTGAACCATATGAGAGAGCTCGTCAACAACAAACACATGGGGCGGGATCCTCCGTTTTGCTGGCAGTGCACTCAAGCCCGCAGATTTCCCGACGGCGTGGAGGTGCCCACAATGGCAAACCCCATTGGCCGGCTTCCAGAGAATCCCGCTGCTGGCGAGGGCGCTCCATGCCAGAAAATGGGTGCGGCGGGATAGAGAATCCCGCCCATGGAATTTTTCATAAGTTGACACATCAAATTTAATCCTTAGATTAGTCACTGAAACATGTACAGTCCAGTCGGAACAGAAAGTGTGCAGGTGTACAAAAGAATTTACAAAATAGGAGGCATATGCTTTAGAAATGTTTCAAGAAGATCTTCAGATTAGAACACCAGAAGCTCCGAGAGGTACCAACAACTGACTGAAATAGATTAACCCACGCAGACTCTTTTTCGTTCTTTCCACCCCCACCCCCCCTATCCACCAACCCTTGCCCATCCCCACCCGCCTCCAGTCTTTGCTTGGATAATGCTATCTATTTCTTCATACTTACTTCCTGTCAAAATGTAGTGTGTATAAACTGCTGCTAATCTTGAAATCTGTCTTCAAAGAGAAATTATTGAAAAGGGTGAATCTGATGGGAGATGCAGATGCCACAAGAGTTCAACATCACAGTTTGACTGTAGATTGGAAAGTAACACAAATGGTGATTTGTATCCTCGTGTATGTAGCAGGCGCAGGCATGTGAGCTTATTTTTTTTAAACTGGAGCCAGCAGTCAGGCAGAGACTTCAATAAACTAATTCCATCTATTGACAGTAAACCATCGACTGCTGGCAGATGTGATTGCCCGAGGAACTATCGCAGTTGCTGACTGACGTCACCCCACCTTGTGCCAACAGACAGAAAATGTGACTGTCAGTTACATTGGTCATCAAACCTCACATGCATAGTCACTGCAGGTAACATGCAATAGCGAAGAGTGGAAATTATGAAGCCCAGTTCATGAAAACAATTGTATTTGGATGCCTTGCCCAGCAGCATTTAATCAGACAGGAAGCTGGATCAAAAGAAGTAATTTTGTTGAGTTATCAGCACCATCCTTTAAATAATCAGTGAGAAACTAATAGCCTCACCCATTTTATTTTCCTCCCTTCTAACCCAATATAACTGTTGACTTTGCTCTCTTTCTCCAGTTCTTGTGACCTGCTGGTTTGGAATGAGATCAAATTCATGTCTTCATGAATGGGCCCAATTTACTGATTCATCTGTGACACAATCCAATTCTGAATCTGACAATGTTGTCAGAATGCAGTTCCCATCCTCCACAAACCAATCAACTAATGTTATTGATCCTCAGTGACATTTTCAAACGTTTCTTTAGTCATAGAATTTACAGTGTAGAAGGAGGCCATTTGGCCCATCGAGTCTACATTGGCCCTTGAAAGAGCACCTAAGCCAACACCTCCACCCCATCGCCGCAATCCAGCAACCCTACCTAACTTTTAGACACCACGGGGCAATTTAGCGTGACCAATCAACCTAACCCACACATCTTTGGACTGTGGGCGGAAACCGGAGCACATGGAGGAAACCCACACAGACACAGGGAGAACATGCAGACTCCGCACAGACAGTGACCCAAACTTGGAATTGAACCCGGGTCCCTGGTGCTGTGAAGCAACAGTGCTAACCACTGTGCGACCGTGCCCCACTTGGTTCTGAGCTTCTTAATTAAAAGGAGATAACCATTTTTCAGCATCACACATGGACTAGTTTTAGATCGGAAGTTGAAAAATAAATAAACTTTTTCCATTAGAAGGAGCTGACTAGAAATAAAAGGTAGAACCCGAAGAGAAATAAAAGGAAAAAAAATGCATTGCATCCACAGATCCCATTCCACTTCGTCCATGCACAATGCAGAAATCTAGCAAGACATTTTCATACAAAGAAAGAATTATATGTATGTCCATAGTGCTTTTCACAATTGCTGGCTGGCCCCAGTTTAAAGTCAATTAGATGCTTTTCAAACAGAATCTTCTATTTTTGTTGGTTGTTTTGCTTGGTGCCTGAAAAAGCAGCGAGATACCTGAGCTGGCTCTTGGGAGGAGGTCACGCTGTATCTTCTGCCCATCAGGCAGCTATAGGGGACAGTGGGAGGCCCAGACCCAGGACCCCAGAAGACAACTGCCTCCCTAGGGGCTGCCAGCCTCTCAGCCTTGGCAGCGCTACAGAGGACCGTGGCCGGACTTGCGCACGGCGGCGGCCGTGCCATGCAACATAGCGCTGGCCGCAAGCTGACCCGGCCTGCCAAAAACTGTTCCCCTGTAGTCAGCCTCGCCACCCCTGGTCCATCACCCACCAGTCCCCCCAGCCCCTGCCGAAGCCAGCGGAACAGCTTCCCTCTGACTGCGGTGGCGCTGGACTTAGTCTGCAGTCGCCACGCGAGGTCCTCGAATGGTGTGAGCACACGTGTCCCTTGCCGTCGGGTACTCGATCCATCAGGGGGGCGGAGTAACGGGGGAGGGCCTCGGGTGTCGTCCTGAGGCCGTCCATATGGCGTGCGGCATATACTATGAGTATGCCGCTTTTGAGGGGCTGAAGCATCGTAAAAACAGCGTTGCCCCCCGATTCCGGGAGGAACGTGGATTCTCCGGCCGATTGCCGAATGCAAATTTGGTGGCGGCGATCGGAGAATCCAGCCCATGGTGTTTAAATTTGGGAAACGCAGAACAAATGTCCATCTCAATCCACAATATTATTGGCATACATAAAATTACAACAGATTACATAGATAGGATAATTCCCATTGAAGTCCAATGTATGCACCAACGGATCCGGTTTTCAATGTTTTATATGGTACTTAAATCAGGCATACAAAATAAGTGTTTTTCTTCACAAACATCTTCTGGGTTACTTAATTTATATTGGGTTGCCCACTCAGTTTTCAAATATTGCATCTGAACATCCGTTGATACAGACAATTTCTTGATGAATTGTAAATCTCTCTCTGAAAAGAGTTTCAGGCAACCTTTGCTGTCCTACAATGAAATGAATGGAAAACCCGAAATGATGACAGTAAGTAGAAGTAGCAGATACATCGAACCTAAAACAAAGCAGAGAATAAATATTAAACATGAAAATAAAAATGCTATGTTTTTAAAATGGAATCTATATAAGCAATTAACAATATGTTTGGCACTGCAGTTATTACAAACCCTTCCTAGCCCTTAATGGGGTCCGTCAAGTTGAGGTGAAGGTATTTCCAGAGATTGGGTTGACAAATCAACCTGGCTTACTTGCTGGAAGATCAAGAATGATCAACAGCCAAAGAAGCGCAAAATAAAGGAATGATGCAAGTGAGAGAGGAACACTTTGAAAAAGGTTAACATTCAATGGAAACTGGTCAGCACGGTGGTGCAGTGGTTAGCACTGCTGCCTCACGGTGTTGAGGACCCGTGTTCGATCCCGGTCCTTGGTCACAGTCCGTGTGGAGTTTGCACATTCTCCCTGTGTCTGCGTGGGTCTCACCCCCACAGATGTGCAGGGCAGTTGGCCACGCTAAATTGCCCCTTAATTGAATTTCTTTTTTTTAGAAATCAATGGAAAATGGAAACAAGTAGGTTAACAAATTTGCTGTACAATAAATAACCGTTTTGATTGACATTATTTACTGGGTCATAGTTAGATTTAAAGGTAAACTTTCTAACCCAAGATTCGCCATTCTGTTGCCATAGTCAGGCACACACTCAGGCTGGGACTTTCCACCCCTCCCGTGGTGTGCTTTCCAGCTCGCCGACGGCTGGCGGTGGGAATCACCATTGGCGGATCAGATGATCCTGCTGCCGGCAAGGGCCAGATAGGCTACAACCAGATTCCAGCTGGTTGTAGCTTTTGATCAAAACGGTGCTAGGCTGAATGATATTCCTCTGTTCTGTACAGTAAAATCCTATGGCTCTTCAGTGGAGCATAACTGTAGGTCTAGTACACACATGAAATTGGAAGCATATTTCGGTTTACGTGAACACTTCAGACTTGAGTAATTAGTGTATTATTTTGCGAAAACCAAACACTGATTATTCACATTTATTGTGATCAATCTGTAATTTTGTATTATCAGCACCAATGACAAAACAGAAGGTATAAAAAGCAAAGTGCTGAGGCTGTAGGAAATCGGAAATCCTCAGCAGGCCAGGCAGCAAATGCAGAGGCAGAAACAAAGTTAACATTATCACGCAATGACCAATTGTCAGAATGGTACTGATGAAAGATCATTGACCTGAAATGTTAACTTTCTTCCTCTTTCCACAAATTCTGCCTGACCAGAGGGAGGGTTGGCCACATCCTTAATTTGTGAGCACGGGGGGAATATTTGGAGAGTATTGAGAAACTTTTGACCTGCCCAAGTTTCAGCCTCTCAGTTTAAATAATCTGAACATCTCATTGCGGCATCGATTTGGACTATCCTCTACTTATATATCCTTTTGTTTCTCGCGATGTGGCTAGAAATGGAAAAGTTGCTCAGTGACCAAAGAACACATATTGCTTGTGTGAAAAAGCCGACTTAAACTGACATTCTCACCTTGGTTTAAATTAATTCCATTCGAGTCAGCAGATCTTTTCATTTCTACAATAAAGAGGATGGACATATTTTAGAGAGGATTAACCAGAAAGGTCTATTTGAATTGTTCAAACAGCAGTTCAAGCTTTATAAAGGAACCTTAAAAATGCAACACACTATCACCATAGAAATTGTTTGGATTAAGAAATGCCCCTGCTCCATGCAGTCAATGAATGAATTGTTCCAAAGAATTTCTAACTCTGATCAATAGCATTGCTATTGGGGTGATGGAAGAGTAGACCAGGGTATCCCAGAGGGAATGATCCCTGCGGTATGCTGACAGGGGGAATGAGGGGAAGATCTGTTTGGTGGTGGCATCATGCTGTAATTGGTGGAAGATGATTCTTTGAATGCGGAGGCCGTTAGGGTGAAAATTGAGGACCATGGGGATCCTAACCTGATTCTGCGAGGGAGGGGAAGGGATGAGAGCAGAGGTGCAGGAGATGGGTCAGACATGGGTGAAAGCCCTGTTGATCACTGTGAGTGGGAAACCATGATTAAGGAAGAACTGTTTTGGAAAGTGGCATCATTGGAACATGCGACAGAAGCAAAGGAACTGGAAGAATGGGATGGAGTCCTAACAGGATATGGGATGTGAAGAGCTGTAGTTGAGTTAGCTGTGGGAGTCAGTGGGTTTATAATGGATACTAGTGGACAGTCTGTCCCCAGAAATGTAAGTAGAAAGATCAAGGAAGAGAAGGAAAGTGTCAGAGATGGACCATGTGAAGGTGATAGAGGCGTAGAAATTGGAAGTGAAACTAATGAATTTTTCCAGGTCCAGATTGGAACATGAAGCAGTACTGAAACAGTCATCGATAAAAGAGTAGTGGGATGGGACTTGGGTAGGACTGAAAAAAGAAATGTTCTACATGCTCCATAAAGAGACAGGCAAAACTGGGACTCATGCGTGTGCGCAGAGCCACACCTTTGGTTTTGAGGAAATCAGACAAGTCAAAGGAGAAATTGTTCAGTGAGAGGGTACGTTCAGCCAGACGGAGGAGTGTGGTGGTGGATGGGGATTGTTCAGGCCTCTGTTCGAGGAAGAAGTGGTGAGCCCTGAGACCATCCTTGTGGGGAATGGAGGTTCAGAGGGATTGGACGTCCATGGTAAAGAGGAGGCAGTTAGGGCTGGCGAACTGGAAGTTGGTGATATGATGTTGGGCATTGGAAGAATCACGGATGCAGGTGGGAAGGGACTGGACAAGAGGAGAAAGTATGGTGTCATGATAGAAAGATATGAGTTCAGTGGTCAATCATGTTCAACTGCAATTAAGCCTTGTGATTTTGAGCAGAACATTCTTTCCTCAGTTCCGCAATTAAAATAAAACTTGTGGTCTGCTGTAAGTAAAAATTCTGAGAAACTCAAGTTCATAAGATAAATGGGTCTTTTTCTGGATGGCAAGATGTAATTAGTGGGATGCCACGGGGTTTGGTCCTTGGGCTCCAACTATTTACAATCTACATAAACAATTTGGATTCAGGGATAGAAGGTTCTATAGCCAAATTTGCAAACAACACAAAAATAGGTGGGACAGTAAGTTGCAATGAAGAAATAAGGGGCGGGATTCTACGACCCCCCGTCGGGTCGGAGAATCGGCAGGGGGCGGCGTGAATCCCACCCCTGCCGGCTGCCGAATTCTCCGGCGCCGGGGATTTGGCAGAGGCGGGAATCGCGTCACGCCGGTCAGCGGCCGCTGGCAGCAGCCCCCCCGGCGATTCTCCAGCCCGCGATGGGCCGAGTGGCAGCCTGTTTTCGGCCGGTCCCGCCGGCGTAAATTAGAGTAGGTAATTACCGGCGGGACCTGGCGGCGGGGCGGCCTGCGGGGTCCTCGGGGGGGCGCGGGGTGATCTGGCCCCAGGCGGTGGCCCCACAGTGGCCAGGCCCACGATCTGGGCCCACCGATCGGCGGGCGGGCCTGTGCCTTGGGGGCACTCTATTCCTCCGCGTCGGCTGCTGTGGTCCTCCGCTATGGCCGACGCGGAGAAGATCCCCCCCTGCGCATGCGCTGGGATGACGCCAGCACACGCTGGGGCTCCCGCGCATGCGCCAACTCGCGCCGGTCGGCGGAGGCCTTCTGGCACCGGTTGGCATGGTGTCAAGCTCCTTTCCCCACCGGCCCACGCGGCGCAAACCACTCCGGGGCCGGCCTAGCCCCTGAAGGTGCGGAGGATTCCGCACCTTTTGGGCGGCCCGACGCCAGAGTGGTTCACGCCACTCTTCGGAACCGGAACCCCCCGCCTCGCCGGGTAGGGGAGAATCCCGCCCAGGAATCTTACAAATGGATATAGATAGGTTAGGAGAGTGGGCCAAAATGTAACGGATGTGGTTTAACGTGAATAAGTGTGAGATCATGCATTTGATTGGAAAAATAGAAAGGCAACTTATTATCTAAATGGGTAGAGACTTCGGGGTGCGCCAATGCAGAGGAGTCTGGTTGTCCTCGTGCATGAGTCACAGAAAACTAGTTTGCAGGTGCAGCAGATAATAAAGAAAGCAAATAGAATGTTGGCATTTACAGCTAAAGGAATAGAGTATAAAGGTAAGGAAGTGTTGTTGCAACTATACAAGGTATTGGTGAGACCACACCTGGAGCATTATGCAGAGTTCTGGATCCTTTATTTGAGGAAAGATGTAGTGGCATTGGAGGCAGTTCAGAGGAGGTTCACTCGGTTGATTCCAGAGATGAGGGGTTTGTCGTACGAAGATGGATTGACCAGTTTAGGCTGATACTCTCTCGTGTTTAGAAGAATGAGGCGAGATCAAATTGAAGCATACAAGAAGTTAAAAGGTATGGATAAAGTAGACATGGAGCGGATGCTTCCTCGTGTGGCATTTTAGAATGAGAGATCATAGTCTTAGTTTAATAGGTAGCAAATTTAAAACAGTTGAGGAGAAACTACTTCTCCCAAAGGGTTGTGAATCTGTGAATTCGCTACCCCAGAGTGCAGTGGATGCTCGGACAGTGAGTAAAATTAAGGAAGAGTTAAGCAGAGTCTTAATTGGTAATGGGGTGAAGGGTTATGGAGAACAGGCAGGATTGTGGAGTTAAGGCCATGAACAAATTATGGAGCAGACTCGATGGGCCAAATGGCCTAATTCTGCTCCTATTTCCTATGAACTTAGAATTGCATGTTAATGATTTATTTCAAAATAGTTGGCAGGCAGCTGATTTTGACCCCTTCCTGTCTCACATATTAGGAGGCAGCAGGTCGGGGCTGAGCAGGAAGGTGATAGGTGAGCCACCTGTCATTTTCTGTTTTCTCCACCTCCCCCACTGAAAACACACTCTGAAGAGGGCTGTAAAACCGAGCTCCAAGCTGCATTTGGTCTCTCCAAGAGATCACTGTGTAACAGTGAATACAGTATACTAAATTGGAAGATGTACAAGTGAACCTCGGACATGGTATCAGATGATCCAATTTCGCAGTGTTTTGAGTGTGTTAACACGTGACCCAAATATTATATTTTCAGACCATATTGTGGTTGGTGTAGGTAGTTGGTGAGAATGGGAAGTTTGCGATTTCACCATGGAATCCATGAAATCGCTGCAGTGCAGAAGGCGGCCAATCGGCCCATCGAGTCTGTACCGATCCTCTGAAAGAGCACCTTGCCTAGGCCCACTCCCCCACTTTATCCTCGTAATTCCAGTTAACCTGCACATCTTTGGACTGTGGGAGGAAACCGGAGCACCCAAAGGAAACCCACGAAGACACGGGAGAAAGTGCAAACAGACGGTCAACCAATCAAACCCAGGTCAGCACGGTAGTATTGTGGATAGCACAATTGCTTCACAGCTCCAGGGTCCCAGGTTCGATTCCGGTTTGGGTCACTGTCTGTGTGGAGTCTACACATCCTCCCCGTGTGTGCGTGGGTTTCCTCCGGGTGCTCCGGTTTCCTCCCACAGTCCAAAGATGTGCAGGTTAGGTGGATTGACCATGATAAATTGCCCTTAGTGTCCAAAATTGCCCTTAGTGTTGGGTGGGGTTACTGGGTTATGGGGACACGGTGGAGGTGTTGACCTGGGGTAGGGCGCTCTTTCCAAGAGCCGGTGCAGACTCGATGGGCCGAATGGCCTCCTTCTGCACTGTAAATTCTATGATAATTTATGAGGTCGCTGGTACTTTGAGGCAGTGGTGTTGACCACTGTGTAGCCGTGCTGCCTTATCCAACGTGACAAAGCGGGAAGGAAGGTGAGACTTTTTAGTGGGTGTCTCGCATGTACTGGGGGAACCGCAAGATAATGGCACTACTTCGAACCTCCCCGCCTGCTCCGATGGGTTTGGGGGTGAAGTTGGGGCTGTGTGTCATATGCCTAGCTCCCATCCCATTGAATTCAGCCCTTTGCACTCTGTTTTTAGAATACCTATACCCATTGCCAAGTATGAATTGGATAATATCAAAATGTAAGCCTAACTCTAAAAACAAGAAAGAATACTATTCGAGTTCAAACACTGTCAAAGAGCTTCTTTTGATAATAAATCTGGCCATGATTTTATGATTTGACCCAAAGTTCACAATGACTAAGAAATTATCTTTGGCCTATTTATTCTTAGTTTTACTTAGAAAGAACATGCATCAGCATGTTTTAAATCCAACGTCTTCTGCTTTCGTTTTGGAAAGTTACTTGTAACTGTTGAACTTGATACTGAGGTGATTGAATTTTGTTTAAAAACAAAACAAGGTGTTTATCCCCTGGAAGCTAAACCCATAAAACCATGCTGGTTTGATGGTTTGTGCTTTAAGCAGTGGTGGCATGCAATTGCACCACCTCATATTGTTTTCAAAATGGGGTTGTGAGGGAAGCATTCGCCATTGTGGGAACAGCCTCGTTCCATCTGTTGAAGGAACTAACTTCTGACACATGGGAAATAAACATGGTAAATAAGTAAAAATGATTACATGGGATGTTTAGTCAAATGGGTTCACATGACCAGCAGCTGACTTCCATATGAGGAAGCTGCTGACAGTCTTATGCAAAGCAAAGCTCTATTACACACATTTAACTCTTCGAGGATGAGAGAACTTCAATCTTGTGTGGAAAAAACACTGAGCTAATAAACCTGTGATCAGAGGGAAAGGGTGACACACACACACAATCTATTGGGCAGGTTGGAGGTTTCTGACAGCACTTGAAGTAAACCAAGAGCATCAGAATCAAAGAAAGTTCAGTATAGACAACATTCGGGGTAATGTGGTGGCTCGTCATACACTGAAGGCTTCCAGTAGTTAACAAAGAGTGTCCATTAAAAGTCAATCAGCCCGGAGATTTCCGGATCCTCCCGGAACTTTGTAAATCTGCCTCAGGCTTAGCACCCTTCTGGGCATTCAAATTGTCAACAGTCAATGTCACACCTGGAGGCACCGCCTCAGTGACAGATGAACTGGCCTCACCAGCCTTGGTAGATGCAGCTGGTTGAGTCAGTTCTGGAGTCCCTGACTCCCCTTGGGCAGACAGAGTTACAGTACTGTCCAAGCTGCTGGTGGGACTTGCTGATTCCAAGCTAGGGGTAGTCACCCCTCCACTCCTCATGCCGACATGCTTTCTGATGGTCTTCCTGTTGACATTGACCCCGACTGTGTCACAACCTGTCCTGCTAACCAAGGCAGACTTAAAGTGAAATTACAGACCAGAACCGGCTCTCCCACCCAGATTGAACTATTACCCCTCTTCTCTGACCACTGACTCTTCGTGAAAACCTGATGTGCCTCCACCATCCCTATCAAATTCGGAAGCACAAGATTCAACCACCTTCTCAGCCTATGGCCCATGAGCAGTTCATCCCAGGTGTGACCCTTCATGGTGGAGTGTGGGGGGGGGGGGGGAGGTATTGAGTTGTATAGCAACAAAAAATTAGCCAACCACTGACGAAGTGAGTTAACAGATTGCTTTCTCATCACATTCTTGAAGGTCTGGACAGTCCACTCAGCCAAGGCGTTTGATGCTGGGTGATACGGGGCCATCCTTCTTAGAACCTGAAAATCATAAAGAGTAAAAGGAGTGCAATCGTCTGAAGTGATGGATTTGGGAAGCCCACGAATGGCAAACACTTGGCGCAGGACATCCACCATGGCCACCAAGGTTGTGGTTCCCATCTCTTGAACCAATAGCCACTTCTAGTGGGCATCCATCAGGACTAAAAACATCTTGCCCATCAAAGAGCTTGTGTAGTCAACATAGACCCTGGTGCATGGGTGACCTGATCATTCCCAATGGTGAAGAGTGGCGGATGGCGGCAGGGACTGCTGAAAATGGCAAGGGTGTCGCTGTTGCACCAATTCTTCAATGGCTTTACCTCTGCCTGATCACTAAATATAGGTGTGTGCCAGCATTTGTCTGCCCTGAGTGGGCACTACATATCTCTTGAAGGAGGTGCCCCCCTGACTGGAGGTGGAATGATGACTCCTGATCCCCACAGAAGCATGCCACCCGTCATTCTGACAGGTGAAACAGGGCGTCAGTTGCTCAGACTTCTTACGGTGCCACCTAACCTGTATCATTCTTTTTACCTTTGAAATGATGGGATCACTTTGGGTCCAGTTTCGGATGTGCCCAATAGACACTGGCTGAGTGCCGAGGAAGTTCAAGGCCTGTATGACCTCCTGGAGTACTCGTGGCGGCGGATTGTTCTTTGGCAAGGGCAGGCAACTTGTTGCATCTGCATTGGCAATTTGCCTGCCAGGCTGGTGCTGCAAAGCATAATTGTAAGCTGCCCGCTGCAAAGCCCAACTTTATACCCTCTCTGAGTCTGGACATATTGTAGTATGGACATATCGTCGCTTAACATTCCTAGTTATGGCTTATGGTCGGTAACTATGTCAAACCGCAGTCCATACACATATTGGTGGAATTTCTTCACACCGTATATAAATGCTAAGCCCTCCTTCTCAATCTGAGCATAGTTTTGTTCTGCTTCTGAACGCATCCTTGAGGCAAAGGCAGTAGGGCGCTCAGAACAATCTCCATTTTATGGGATAAAACTGACCCTATACCTGAAGTGGACGCAACATATGCCACTACAATTGGTTTCCCTGGGCCAAAAGGTCAAAATGCACCAAGAGGTTTGAGGACTGTAATGCTTGCTTCACGACTCTGAAGTCTTCTTCTTGGGGCTCTCTCCATTGCTACCGCTGATTCTTCTTTAGTATCTGGTGTAATGATGCCAATGTTTGTGGCGAAATTCGAAATGAACCTCCCATAATAATTTATCATACCGTGGTAGTATTTGAGCTCTCTGACATTTTTTGGTGCAGGGATGCCTTGACCTTTTCTTCCAGGGGATGCAACCTTTCAGATTAACGCAAAATACGAGAAACGTCACTTCCCAGGCCTGGAAAGTACACTTTTCACGTTTGAGCCGGACCTCCGCGTTCTGAAACCTCTTTGATACTTCCTCGATATGTTTAAGAGTGAAATCAGAAAACCTATCGTCAAGGAAACCAGCTCACGTTGACGCATCAGAACTTGGGTTTGGACCTGCCTGCATTCAGAGCACGCATAATGAATAAATGAATTTTCAGAGAAAGGGGAGCAGGAATCAAAAGTTCTCTCCATGAAAAGTCTGTGACACCAGATCATCTGCTGTTGAAATTTTGAAGTCTGTGGAAAGGTCTAAAATAAGGGGCAATGGTTGATAAATTCAGGTGAGTTACAGATAAACCGTGGTTTCATGGAATAATCCACTCTTTGTTCCAGGAGTTCTCGCACTGATATTTCATTCAGTCGTGGTGTAATGTTTTTGGCATTGGGCTAGTATGCCAGAGGATTACTACCTGAGGACACAGGTTCAAATCCCATTATGGCAGCCGGTGGAATACAAATTTAATTGATAAATCTGGAAAATAAAAGCTAATCTCAGCAATCATGACCATGACAACCATCATCAAATGTTTTAAAAACCCCATCTGGTACACTATGTCCTTTAGGGGAAGAAATCTGCCGTCCACATGCAGTCTGGCCTACGTGTGATTGCAGCCCCACAGTAATGTGATTGATTCTTAGCCGCCCTCTGCAATAGCTGAGCAAACAATTGAGCAATTTGAGATGGGCAGCGATTGCTGGCCTTGCTAGTGATGTTCCGTTCCCATGAAAGAATAAAGAACAAAAATGTAATTTTTCACCTACAGTCAAACCCAGTGTACAATTTCTCCTGGCCTTCATGAGAATAAATTGAACAATACAGGATTAAATCTTTCCTTTTTATGTAGCAATTAAATGAAACCTGAGCATCAGATAAACATTTTGAAGCACTGCCCATTAGAGTCAGAGAGGTCCACAGCACAGAAAAGGCCCTTCAGCCTAATGCGTCTGCACCAGTCAAGAACAGCCACCTAACTATTCTAATCCCATTTTCCAGCACTTGGCCCATGGCCTTGAATGCTTGGGCATCACAAGAGTACATCTTAGCATTGCAAGTGCACATTGTTCTCTCGTTAGAACAGGTTTAACAAAATTGCAGTGCTCTTGTATGTTTACTCATGATAGCGCTGTATGTTTACCCATGATAGCGCTACATATGCCAGATGTCAGGTACAATATAAAAAAAAAGACTTAATCCGCAATAAAACCTCTTTCAATCATACAGTCTGGTATGGGAAATCAGATTAACCATAAGCAGGAGACAGCTGTCTACACCCCATTTTAAAATGGATCAAGAGCTGTCAATTTTCATCGAGTCACAATTCATGGTTTTAAAGTATATAGTTGCTGCAACATCTCAAAAATGTCCAACTTTATTTTGTCCTGCAATAATTCACCACAACTTCCAGAGAACAATGAAAGCTCAAGCGAGGCAATCATTCAAAGAAGAGCAAAGGGAAGACTATTTTAGAACTCCAAGGTTATAAAAAGACATTTAAAACAATGAAGTGACTTGCAGTGCAGGAAAGAATATTCAGAACAGAGGTAATAAAACTATACGAAATAGGAACAGAAGTAGGCTGTTCGGCCCCTTGAGCCTGCTCCTCCATTCAGTACGATCATGGCTGATCCAACATTACTCAAATCAACTTTCCTGCCCATTCTTTATGACCCTTCAACCCATTATTAATTAAAAATCTGTCCATCTCCTCCTTAAATTTATTCAATGTCTCACCATCCACCGGGCTCTGGGGTGTGAATTCCACAAATTCATGTCCCTTTGAGAAGTAATTCCTCCTCATCTCTGTTTTAAATCTGCCATCCCTTATCCTAAAACTATGACCTCTCATTGTACGTTGCCCCACAAGAGGAAGAGTCCGCTCTACATCTACTTTGTCAATCCCTTTATAATCTTATATACCTCAATTTGATCTCCTCTCATTCTTTGAAAGTCGAGAGAATATAGGCCTAAATTCAGGTTTAAATATTGACTAAACAAGAGTAAAGTGTTGAATGCAAGTTAATTAACTTGGATGGCAAGCAGACAACTAAGGGCACAAGTATAGAGGTCAAGTGGTAGATACTTGAAGCTCGGTCTCAGATGCAGCAGGTCCAGTTTAACATATGAACATAAGAATCAGGAGCAGGGGTAGGCCACTTGGCCCCACTAGCCTGCTCCGCCATTCAATTAGATCATGGCTGACCTGATTGTAACCTCAACCTCTCATTCCTCCAGCACCTGATGACATTTCACCCCCTGTTCGTCAAAAATCTATCTGGATCTGCCTTTAAAATGTTCAAAGGCTCTGCTTCCTCCATTTTTTCAGGTTCTGAGGGAAAACATTTCCCCTCATCTCTGTCTTGAATGAGCAACTCCCTAATTTTATACAGTTGCCACAAAGGGAACCATCCTCTCCACATCCAGGAGTTAAGGCCGCTCAAGATCTTAAATGTTTCGATCAATCCACCTCTTGGTTGTCAAATGCTGCAGAGTGCAAAATGGAAGTTTTCTAAATATTGGGAGTTCAGAAGTGTCATTTTGAGGCAGCAGTAGACCAAAACCATATACGATAGGATCAAATCTAACTTTTCTTATTCATTCCTGGGATGTAGACATTGCTGGAAAGATCAGCATTTATTGAACAAGGTTCTCTGTCGTCCCCGTGGCGTGTTTCTCGGTAGCAGGAGTCACACCGCCATTGACAGGCGGCGGGAACTTCTGGTCCCACTGCTGACAATAGGATATCCCAATAAATCCTCCTGACACCATTGGGGGAACGGCAGCGGAGATACATCGTCGGTGGGTAGAAGATTCCGTCGGCATGAACAGTCGGAAGATATCGCCCATGATGTTTATTCTCCATCCCTACTTGTCATCGAGATCCAACATAGTAGCTTGCTCAGTCACATTGTCATAGTCAGAGGTCATACACAGGTCATGCTATGTTGAAAGGGCAGACCTCTTTTTCTAAAGAACATGACTGTTTCCACCACAATCTCCTAATTATCGCTACTGATACAGCCTTTTTATTCCAGATACATTTAATTACCTGGAAAAGAAAGATTCATATGTATACACTGCTTTCATGACTGCCAAAAGTTGCCAAGCACTTTACAACCAATGAAGTATTTTTGAAGCAAAAACAGAAAATGGACCAGCGAAGAGATGGTCCTAGTCGGGTCAGGTGGGGGAGGGGAAACGGTGGTAAGGGAAAAGAAACAAGATGGAAAGCTGTGTGAAAAGGAGGATGGACTGAATCAATGGAAGAAATGAAATAAATTGATGGAAATAAAAAATGGGGTGAAGGTGGAGGAGACAGTTCACAGCCTGAAGCTGTTGAACTCAGTGTTAAGTCCGGAAGGCTGTAACTTGCTGTCAGACTGTAAGACCTGCTAAGATTTTCCAGAATGTTTTGTTTTTGTCATGTCACTGCTGTCATGTCAGAAGTGAATTTAAATAACCCAGTTATTGAGGTTTGCACTCGTGTTTCTGGCTTACTAACCCAGTGACTTAACCACTGAGACTCTGTAAGCCAATTCTGTTTGAGTTACCAATCGTGGGCTGAAGGTCGACACAGGGATACATTTAGCTGAGCATTTCCGCAGCAGAGCAAAAGAGTTGGTGTAATCCAAGGTGAAAGATACAATGGAAGGAATATACTTCGTTAACGGGAATGACCCTTTCTTATTCCTTGTGCTCCCTGGTTGGGGAGGTATCAAAGTACACTTGCGATGGAATTGACTAAAATAAATGATTGCAATTATAACTTTCTAAAATTATACATAAACACCCTTAATTAATAAGTACAGCTCAATTGACAGCTAAAAATATTAAAAGTTCCAAATTTCAATGAAATATTGAAAAATATTGAAATATATGTTTTATACCTAAATGAAAATAATTATCGACCATGGAATACCTGCGTTAAATAGGATTCGTAGCTTTAGTGTTTGAGATTTGTTTGATCACTAAATGAGCAAATGTCTGAATTGATTGTGGACCATGCAAAAATTTAAAATCCCTATGCAGGATTCTCCGTCGGCTGATGCCGAAATCAGGAAAGGCCATTGGACAGAGAATCGGTCATGAAGCCAAAAAGGGCGCCCTCCAGAATGCCATGATCCGGTGCCTTGAAAGCGGCGTCAATGCGTTCTACTCCGCAAGTGCAGTAAATGCCGTCTGCATGTCATTAGTGGGCCGGACCCAGTATTCTCTGGAGCTTCCGCGAGGCCCAGCTTCCACCGGAAGGCATTACCGAGTGAGTTTCACTTGTAGTTTCAAAAATCAGGAATCAAGTGGTTGCTGAGGGAGAGAGCTGGGGTATGAAAAGTGTCCAACATCGCTATAGTGTGCTGACAATTGTCCCACTGACCGGGGGCTTCTGCCATGGGTAGGGTGAGTAGCGTGGGTCAGCCAGGAGGTGAGCCGTGGGGTTGGGGTGGACGGGCAGGGAACATATTGCCGCAGCCTGCAAGGCAGCCATATGGCTACGCACGCCGTTGACTGCCCACTGTGAACCTAGTGTCATGGGTCGTATAGGTGTCCCCCCAGTCCATCCCCTCTAGACCCAGCCGACCCATCAATTGGATGGGCGCGCTCAAAGCTTCCAGTACCATCTTTTTGGCTGCGATGAGGTGCACGGGGAGTGGGGTGCTGCTAATATGCGGCTGCAACTTGTCAGCCTCTTGAGTGCCAATCCGTATCCAGCACGTCCGACACTGTTTCTCATTGGAATTAATCGTGTTCCACATGGCGCCGTAACTGTTGAATTGTGAGTACAATAAAATATTTCCACATGGCGCCGGTGCTAGCTCATTAACGGTTGATTAATTACTCCGCGAGCGGCGTCTAATTTGCTGTCGTACAGGTCCACTGATTCTGTCCCAGCATCAGTACTTAGGTCGGGATTCTCCACCCCGCCACACCCATATTCTGGTGCTGCACACCTCCGTCCCACCAGTTGGCCAATGGGGTTTTCCCATTGTGGGCACCCCCATGCCATTGGGAAACCTGTGAGCATGGGTGATCTGCCGGCGAAATAGAGGATCACGCCGATGGAGATTCCAGCCCTTGATCTCTGAAACGGAAAATCCCCTCCCGTGTATTTATAATAGAGTAGGATGTCCTTGGGTTCAATCTAGATCTATGCAGAATTAGTTGACTGAACTGGGGCAATATATGCAACATTGGTTGACAGTATTTGAGGTTAGTGAGGGAAACATGGAGACAGTCCAGTTCTCAGCGTAGAAAATGAGCTGTGCAATGGAATCCAACATGGATCGATGTCCAGAAGATGAGTCAAGAAATTCCTTTCCAATGACTTTAAGAATATTTTTGCTGAATATTCAAAATGTCACTATTTAAGTCAACAGAAAAGATCCTAGAATTGTGTCACTTGAAAGTCATCAAACATATCAACAAATTTAACATTCCAGCGTACTGTCCCAATATTCATTAACCTACTGGAGGATTGGCTTGAATTGAGTTGCCACATGAGCTACTTGGTCTGAAATAACTAACTTAAAAGTATAATCTAATATATATAAAAAAACAACCTACCAGCTTGGACAACAAGATTAAAGTTGCATTCAAAGGACTTATCTTGGGTGAACAGGCTGCAAGTGTATTGTCCACTGTTCGATACACTTAAGTTTGGGATAGTTAAAGTTACTTGTCCATCAGTCACAGTATGTTGCAATCCCTGACAATCGGACTCATTGTTGAGTCCTATATAGCAAATAACCTTGTCGTTCTTTTTCCAATAAACAACAATATTCTTCTTCCCAATGTCGAAAAGGTAGTTGCACTTCAACACTTTATCCCGGCCAAATGTAGCATTCAGTTGTACAGGGTGAATACCTGTTTAAAATGTAAATAAATAAAGAGCATATTGAGTGTTTGAAAACTAACCCATTTCATTCAGATTGTCTTGGTGTTATAAAGTTGTACGCTAGGACTTAAGATATCAGAATTATTTCAGTTATTATTACTCACAGTGTATATACAATAAGGAAGTGATCTAAGAAATTTCTAATGACAAAATTTAAAACATGTGCCAACCTGGAGGACTCAAAGCAGGTTCTGCGCATGAATGGTTCCGGTGATTTATGTTCAGCACGGGTGCACACACTCTCTAACAAGTTCATTCCACATTCCCCTAATGAATTTGGTTCTACAGCTCAATTCTTTCTTTGTCTCACCTCGAATGATTTCCTATTATTAGCTGACAAGCTACTGGCTGCAATGAAGTCATGTCCTCTGCGCATTCTGGATGGAACGTCACAAGCTCTCGTTCCCAAGAGTTTTGGAAATTGTCATCCTTCTTGACTTCTTGTCAGGGAACATTACATATTTCTTTTCCCCACTTTTTGAGAAAACACTTAAGGAAGGATGTGAATGTCTTTGAGGGGGTACTGAGGAGATTTACCAGAGTGGAATATTTTCACGAATGAGGGATTTTAGCTATGAGGCTGGACTAGATAAGATATTTTGGAGAAAAGGAGACGATGGGCAGATTAGGTAGCATTTGAAAGTCTTACTGTTTCTCAACTCATGATGGAAGAGTTGCATCAACTCCATACTTACTCTCAGTGTTTCCTTTCAACCCAAACATTGAGAAAATCACAATGTAGACGATGCCAGTAATTGTAACCATGGCTGCAGATCAGATGGTAAAATCTGTAAAGTAAGACACATTTGAATGGTAATTGTAGAGGTTTGGATTTCCATTCTATGTTTCTGCAGTAACAGCGATGAAGGTTCAACTCACACAAAGTTTCACCGCGCAAGTTTTGCTCCAAACTGGTGTCTTATAATGCTGCACCTTTTATCTGTGCCATCTGTGAGCATGGCAAGTAACAGAGAAGCTCTTCAACCAATAAGATTTCTCAATGAGACACTCAGAGCTGAATTTTCAGCCCCTAGCAAGGATGAGCTAAACACAGCCCCTTAGGCTGGCTTGACCTCGATCACACTACTTAGTTTCAGATCGCACTTGGTCATTTTTGCAGTGGGTAACCAATTGGGATCATACAGAGCCTAGTTAAGGCCAAATAAAGGAGACCGACTAGTATTTTCTAATTGATCTCTATGCTCTCTCAGGGAGGCAGTTTTGATGCGTGGAGGCAGATATCTGGTGACAAGCGAAGGGGGGCAATGGTTCTGGCGTGTATAGATGGCCTCCATGCTTCCCTTGGTGCAGGCAGCCATAGGTCATCCTGAATGGAGGTTCTTCCCTGCCCCCTCACATACTTCAGCTCCTATCTCTCCTCACAACTACCACACCCGCTCCCCCCTCCTTCCACAGACTTCATGTCCCACTTAAGGCCCTAATCCACTGTTCAGGTTTCTGTATGATGTTCCCTGGACCTAAATAACAATTTAAAGTTCAAAGCGTACACATAAATAATAAGAACAGAGAAACGGGAGTCGACCATTTAACCCCTCAAACCAGTTTCACCATTGAATGGGATCATGACTAATCTGTTTTTTTTTTTCTGTACTCTTTTGTGGGAAGTGGTCATCGCTAGCTGGACCAGAATATATTGCCCATCCCTAGTTGCATTTGAATTGAATGGCTATTGAATTTTCATAGACTATTTAAGCGGTAACCACATAGAATTCCTGCAGCGTAGAAGGAAGCCATTCGGCCCATCGAGTTTGCATCAACCCTCTGAAACAGCACCCTACCTAGGCCCACTCCCCTGCCCTGACCCCGTAACCTAACCTGTTGATCCCTGTACATTAAGGGGCAATTTAGCATGGCTAATCCAGCTAATCTGCACACCTTTGGACATCCCCGTAGGTCTGGAGTCATGTTAGGCCAGACCAGATAAGGACGGCAGATTTCTTTCCGTAATGGACATTAATTAATCAGATTCATTTTTAGCAACAGTCAATGACACCTGCTGCTTCTTTCATTATGAAAGGCTCCGATTGACTGTCAAGCTTCGAGAGTCCCCCTCACCTGTGAACTTAAGTGGACCTGTCCTCTATTAATTGGCCAACCAGGGGAAAAGCACAGGCGAGCAGCTGTCCCCATTAGAAGAAGAAGAAGAAGAAGAAGAAATCGCTTATTGTCACAAGTAGGCTTCAAGTGAAGTTACTGTGAAAAGCCCCTAGTCGCCACATTCCGGCGCCTGTTCGGGGAGGCTGGTACGGGAATTGAACCATGCTGCTGGCCTGCCTTGGTCTGCTTTCAAAGCCAGCGATTTAGCCCTGTGCTAAACCAGCCCCTTATCTCTCCAGGTTAGGCTCGGAACCCAGAAAGAACCCTGACCACTGATTTCCACCCCTGGAGGTAAAATCCAGGCAACAAAGTCTAAAACAGGAAGCATAAAGCCAGAAGTAGGAATACTGATTTAAGTACAGAAAGTGAAATTAAGATTGCAAAGACTTTGAATTCACGGAGGGAAATAAGGTAGAGATAGAAAAATTAAACTAAAGTTATAATATTATGTTTTAACCGCCACCACTGATCAACGTCTGAAGGAATGCTGCTCCACACTTTGAAAATTAAGTTTTCAGCGGTTGTTTGGCAGTACCTATCTCTCGTAAGGCCATTAAAATGTCACTTACTCCGAAATATACCAACCCCAACTTCTTTTGGTGTGTTTGGGGTTAAGTTCCCCAACTTATTGTTATTGCAGGTCTTTCAACAATGATAATAAGCTATTGGTGTGGTTCTGTTATAGCCCAGCCTGTGGAGAAGTAGGTAAACCTGACCTGCAACTTCTGAATTTCCATATTTCACTGTATATGATCACAATAAGTGAGTGCTGACTGCTTCAATATTATCAATAACACAGAATTCAGAATTCAGCCTTACCTCTGGTCTAAAAACAACACTCTCAATAAGTCATTCATTAATTGGAGCAACCTCCTTTCACCTTTTCATTGATCTGAGAATAGAAACAAATCTTTTCTATTCTAAAATTGGAGAAGATCTGAAATATGGGAGAAAATAATTGTCAGTTAAACTGCCTAAAGCATTTCAAGGCTGTTACAACCTGCAAAGGTCATGCGGAGTGGGAACAATTAACTTCAACATGAACCTTGCGGAATACGAGCTCCCCGTTAACGGGGCGGGGGACCTCTAAACAACGTCTAGTTGCATGGTATATGAAGTCGGCCAATTAAGCACCGGCATTGCAGACCCAGTTGGGATCTACTGTGTGATGTATATAATAGTCATTGTAAATAAACTAAGTTTCTTTCAACTACTCAGTGTGGACTCCTTCGTGGCCTTATTAAACCGACGACAAGGGTCAGATTGGATAGCTATCGATGCTGCTACACCATCAGTTAAGCTACCTCCTGGTCCCTGTTGGATAAGTGTTAGTATTTTCTCTTAATTATACCTCTGTTCGGGTGGTTTAATGTATTTGATGCCAACTTGGAAGATTGGAATCAGTGTGCGGAGCAAATGCGCTACTTTTTCCGGGCAATCAATATCATGGAGAATGATCGGCAGACAGTCATCTTGCTGACTGCCTTGGAGCACATATGTTCGGAATGATATGAAGCCTTACATACCCAGCGACAACCGACACTCAAACCTTCAACCAACTAGTAGCTCTGGTGGGGGCAGCACTTTAACCTAGCTCTGTCCGTTATTGTAAGCGGTATCATTTTAATACCATGGAAAGGTGAGTCCGTCATCGAGTACTTGTCAAGATTGTGAAAGAGTGCTGAATTCTCTGAATATGGCACTTCCTTGCAAGAAATGATGCGAGATTGTATAGGTTGCAGCATTAACAATGCGGCTAAACAAAATAAACTACTGGCCGAATCTTCTCTGAATCTACAGCTAACCATACAAATTTCACTTCTGGGAAGGCGCAGAGCAAGGGATTCAGGAAATACAAGGCATGGAAGTAAACGCCTTGGGGCATGCCCTCTCCCGCCGTGGGACACCTCCCGATACCCTTCCCTGGATCGAGTGACATAAAGGTCCAGCTCGGTGGTCAAAGGCCAAGCTTTCCCGATGGGAGACTTCCCTGGAATTTGCCGAGGACGAGCCGGGTCATCGTGGGCCATGTGGTCACCAGCCCCGGCGAAAGTGCAGACAGCAGACCAACCAGAGATCCAGGCACCACGATAGAGGTAGGCCTCAGCCTGGAGCCCATACGTTCCACCTGGAAAAGCCTGAGGAAGACAACTGCATGCAATTGAATTGCATGGCAGCGCTCCGAGTGGCCCCTATAATAATAACAATAATCTTTATTATTATTACAAGTAGGCTTACATTAACACTGCAATGAAGTTACTGTGAAAATCCCCTAGTCGCCACACTCTGGTGCCTGTTCGGGTACACAGAGGGAGAATTCAGAATGTCCAATTCACCTAACAGCCTCGTCTTTCGTGGGAGGAAACCGGAGCACCTGGAGGAAACCCACGCAGACACGGGGAGAACGTGCAGACTCCGCACAGACAGTGGCCCAAGCCGGGAATCGAATCTGGGACCCTGGCACTGTGAAGCAACAGTGCTAACCATTATGCTACCGTGCCGCCCAAGGCTTATGGTGCAGGTGAACAGGCATTTGCTGGTCATGGAACTGGATACTGGCGTGGCGGTTTCCGTTGTGGGACAGAGTGCAGTTGACCACATGAAGCAGGAAATACAGGATTTGAACCTGACAGATACAAAGGTTAGGTCGGACACTTACACCGGTGAGCCATTGAACATTGCAGGTGCCACCATGATTCCGGTGGTTTATGGACACCAATCACTGAGCCACCTGCTTATTATGGTCAAGGGACAAGGCCCTAGCTGATTAGGCCATGAATGGTTGAGCTATATGCAGCTAAATTGGCAACGCGTCCTCCAGATGGGATCAGGGAGCATAAGTGAAGTGCTGGGCAAGTACCAAAGTATTTCATTGTGGACTGGGAAAAATAAAAGGGGCCATAGCTCACATTAATGTCAACTCGGGAGCCCAATCATGGTATTAAAACATGGTTATATAAAAAAGGCGCTCCTGAATACAATACTGGTTCAAGTAAAAGTGACACAATGCGCAGTTGGCAGTGTAGGTCATGTTGGCAAACCCTCCACCATCCCATATACAAAGGGAGTCATTACGTCATTATACTAAGCTACCCGCGAAGAACCAATCACTGGAACTCAGCTTCACAGTTTGCCCAGGGAGAAAAGTAACACAGCTGTTTCTGAAACCCCCTCCCTCCCACCCCCCAACCCCTCCCTCCCCACATACAATCCAACCACCCTCCTCTCTCCATATTTGAAGGTAGATTGGAGTGTGGACTCGAAACATTTAACATTTGCATTTTTAAAAAATGTTTTCAGCTCCTTTAATGGTTTGATTTCCATGAAAATCAAAGACCAGTAAGGGAAAACATACACACCTGAAACTTAACACTGGTCACCTGCTACTTTAGATATAAAGATAGTACACAAAGATGCCAGCTAGGATAATGGATAAAAATGATTATGAGAGTCACAGGTGCCAGAAACCAGACGTAAGAGGAAAACATTATAGGTGGCCAATTATGGCCTAAGGGAACAGCTATTTGCAAATTACAAGAATCTCTAAGTCTGGCAGAACAATCGAAGTCTGTAGAGGATAAAACGGAAATCTCAGGTAGATGTTCATCTTTTCAGGAATGCAAGCTCATAAAATCATACTCTGTGAGAAATACAGTTGGGAGGTTGAATGTAGGGGGCAGAACAAAGCAGCAGAGCATGAAACAGGATCTTAGTCTGTTTGGGCAGGGAAGAAAGCATCAATTTAGGTTCAAAAGAGGGAAGAAACTTAATATGCGATCAACGACAATTTTGTTTTCACAAAGAGGCACAACTTGTGGTGTAAAATTCATATTAAACTCGGTAGCCAAAAAGCAAACCTACATTAAAATGTTGAACATATGAACATTCTACACAATTTGAAGGCTGTAAATAGTTTTTTAAAAATAATTAGAAACAAACAATGGGACTATCCCCATGCAGTTATATTGGAGAGGAGGATTACCGAGACTTTGCTCCAAACATCGCCCCATTTTATATGCAAGCCACATCATCATACATGGTTTTTGTACTGTCAACAGAGCATACAACATATAGTTATTTGGGTTAAGAATCAGTATGTGCTAAGAAAACAGCTTACCCACAGGAGAAATTTTCAGATGGAGTTTATTGGAAGAATAAACTGGCAGGCAATGTGGATAGAAACAGCAGCCTCAAGTCAGAGAACTATTCAACAGCTGGTTCGACCAAATCTATCAATAACGTGGTGCAGATTATGACTGAAATTTTGATTCCAGGAGACTTACTTCACTTCTAAGGGTCCCCAATGGGCTCCAGATGAGACCAGCAAAATCCACAGAAAGAAATTTGGATGCTTTCTTACTCCACGTCATTCTTTGATTAGCATATTTCTTCTCTAGTGCAAGAACCATGTTCCAGTCTCTCAAGTCCTAAATAGAAGGGCCTGGGGTTTCGCTTGTGAGCACAACTTCAAAGTTAGACCCAAATTGTGCTCACGAAAGACAACTTGGCATGCATGGATGGCACTGAATCCATGGATTTCTTTTTCGAACTTCAGAAAATGTAACTTTCAACTCAGTAAGCCAATATTCTTGAATATCAGACACAACCCTCTGATGTAAAGATAGTACATAAAGGTGCCAGCTTGGATAATGGATAAAAATGAATATCAGGGTCACAGGCACCAGAAACCAGACATAAGAGGAAATCTTTATAGGGTTGGATTGTCCAATTTTCAGGCTATGTTCGGAGGATCCGTGGCGTTTCACATCAAAAAATCGGCGCTGCCCCAGCACTGATCTTCTGACTAGTGAGGGGCTAGCAGCCACGCCACGTAAAAAGTCCGACCTCCACGACAAAAACGGCCGGAGAATTGCCAGGTCCATGGCCGTGCATGTGCATGCTCAGCGGTCGCGCCGTATAACATGACGCCGGCTGTGCAGAGACACGACCTTCCAGATAGTGCCCACCTAGACACCCACTGGCCACCCTCCACAGCCCTCGCCGAAGCCCCACCGGCCAGCAGCTCGGCTCCCGCCCAACTGTGGCGGCGATGGATACAGTCCGCAGCCGCCATGTCGGGTTCCCGACCGCTGAGACCTGCGCGGTCGGGAACTCGGCCCATCGAAGGCGGAGCATCGGGGGAGGGCCTTCAGGTGACATCCTGAGCCTGTCCCAATGGCGTGCGGCGCTCTCTGCCGTTTTGGAGGGGGAAGAGCCTGTGAAAACTGGCACCGCCTTTGATTCCATCGTGTAAAGGGATTCTGAAATCGGTGTCGGGGAACGGAGAATCCTGCCCAACATGTTTAGAATCTCAGTTGGGTTGCCTTTCAATGTTCAATGTCACATTTTTTTTAATTTAAAATAAAATTTAGAGTACTCAATTAATTTTTTCCAATTAAGGGGCAATTTAGCATGTCCAATCCATCTAGACTGTACATCTTTGGGTTAGAACATAGAACATACAACGTACAATGCAGAAGGAGGCCATTCGGCCCATCGAGTCTGCACCTACCCACTTAAGCCCTCACTTTCACCCTATCCCCGTAACCCAATAACCCCTCCTAAGCTTTTTGGTCACTAAGGGCAATTTATCATGGCCAATCCACCTAACCTGTACGTCTTTGGACTGTGGGAGGAAACCAGAGCACCCGGAGGAAACCCACTAGGCCTGGGGGGAGGGGGGTGGTTGAATGAAGGATCAGATATCTTCTTGAGGTTTGCGAGCCTTTTGGGTTGTGGGGGCAAAACCCATGCAAACACAGGGAGAATGTGCAAACTCCACACAGACCTCGGCGCCGTGAGGCTGCAGGGCTAACCCGCTGTGCCACCGTGCTGCCCTTATGTTTAATGAGACATATACTTAATGCATGAAACTGCATTCACAGAAAATCTGTGGGAAAATTAAAGAAAAATACTGAAGAATTGTAATCAAGCACAAACATGCGTAACTCATTTACACTCAAAATGCGACCATATTCTTTGACGGTATGCAATTGGTTTTCCCCGAGATGCGTAAATATAGAGAAAGTTCCACATCAATACATTTACAATAGTGTATGACCCAGGCAAAGCAACAAACAGCATAATATTCTGAAATCCATCCGTTCCTGACATGCTGGCATACAACTCGTTGCTCACTATGTTTGCAGAAAACGTTGCATCAGGAAAAATAAATCACGCGTAGTTTGTTTAGCTTGTTCATAAAAGGGTTCTGCAATGAAAGTGTATCATATTAAATATCTGTTCTGAAAGTGTACAATTTCAAATGAGGAGTGTCAATATTAGGCATAGCGCAAGTCTGCATTGTTAAATTGTAGGATTTTGATAGTCCTACTGATTTTTAGGCTTCTATATTAGTTTGAAGTAATATTTGAGGGTTTTGCCTGACCTCTCAAATAGTCTGCTTTAAATTTCTGTCTGTTGAGCAAGACAGTTAAATATTTAAAAACAGGCTGGACACGACCACAGCAGCTGTCCAGCAGTTTGTCTGATTCAAAGCAGTCACCAGATTCCGTTTCATTGTGTAACTCCAGCTTTGTCAGCTTTACTGAAAAATTTGAACTCAGCAGCTTGAATTTAGTATTACATATTTAAGAAAAGCTATCGTATCTTTGAATTAGACTTATTGCTAATGCCATTATCTGTAGAACAGGACATCTGCATTTTAAAAATAAATTATTCCCTGAGATGCTGGGAATTACGATTAACATCTGTGAAACGCCCAGGTAATTGCACTTGACATGGGACTCTGCTTCATTTCCATTCAATCACGCCCTTCATTTTGTTTTATAACTTCTATTTGATTCATATATACGTGTTGTCCGTACCCTGTTAGATCAGGCACAACTAAGGACACCTTGTTATAAATTAAGGATTTAAAGGGTTTGATATCCCAACCGCTAAAACCTACAAAATGGTTGTTGTCTTCTGAACCATTGATTGCTGTAGGTATACTTGTTTCAAGTGCCCTCCAGCACTATGGAAAAGTCAGCAATCTTTCTATGTGAGCCTAAACGACAAGTTTCAGGAAACTCTCCAACCATCAGATAAACTGAACCCTGTCCTTCCTTACCTTACCCACATTACATGGCAGATAATATCAGAAGCAGGAGTCCTGACTGATTTCTCATCTAATCTTATTATCACAAAGGCAAACTGCAGCATATTTGGTCAAGACCAGTTAACTCGGCATTAACTGCAGATCAACCTGGAAACCTGCTGCCCCATGTGGCTCAGTTATCTGCGTCATTTAGCAACTGAGGCATCAGCAAGTGTCCTCTTCCAGAAACAAGAAAGTAAGAGGAGGAGGAGGCCATTTTATCATTATGATCATGGTTGATTATCCAACTTAATAGCCTGATCCCACTTTCCCCTATATCCTTTGATCCCCAAGTGCTATATCTAACTCCTGCTTGAAAACAAATGCTGCGGGATTCTCCTTCGGCGGGATCTTCCGCTTTGCCGGCACCGCACCCATGCTCGTGGATTTCCTGAGGGTGTGGGGTGGCCACAATGGGAAATCCCGTTGGCCAGCTGTGGGAACGGAGAATCCTGCTGTCAGCGGGGCATGCCATACCGGAAAATGGGACTGGCGGGATGGAGAATCCCACCCACGGTGTTTTGGCCTCAACTGCTTTATGTGGAAGCGAATTCTATAGGCCGGCCATTTTCTGGTTGAAGAAATTTCTCCTCATCTCGGTCCTAAATGGTCTGTACCGTATCCTCAAACTGTGACCCCTGGTTCTGGACAACCCCACCATCGGGAACACTCTTCTTGTATTTCCCCTGTCTGGCCCTGTTAGAATCTTATAGGTTTCTGTGAGATTCCCCCCTTCATCCTTCTGAATTCCAGCGAATTCAATCCTCACCAACTCAATCTCTCCTCATGCATCAGTCTGGCCAAACCAGGAATTAGTCTGGCAAATCTTTGCTACACTCCTTCCATTGCAAGAACATACTTGCTCAGATAAGGAGACCAAAGCTGCACACAATATTCCAGCTGGCCTCACAAAGGCATGCTTGAGCATGCTCAGCATTCAACTGAGCACCAACACACCGCTGAAATTTTCCCTGGAGTTTCTGGCAGAGCAACGAGGGCCACAATTTGTCAGCAGTTCTAAAATTAAAGGGGTAGAAATAAATTATAGGAGGCATTGAATTGACAACCTAATAGCTATTGTGTAAGAGTTGATCAGGATATAACACTACTCAAAGGAGTAGAGCCGTCACAAGCGATTTAGTTAAAAAAATTAAATGGTTTAGTGAGCAGCAACAGTTCAAATATAACACAGAATCAGAATAGACATAGGCCGGGATTCTCTGGCGACCGGAGAATCGGCGCCAATCGCGCCAGTGCGGTCACCGTGGCACCGTTCGCGGCCCGTTGAAAGCCCCCCCACCCCCACCCTGCGATTCTCCGCGCTCAACGGGCCAAGTGCCCGCTGAGTTCCGCCGGCGTTGTTTGCATATGGTCCTACATGGCGGGACCTTGGCATTCTGGCTGTGGGGGCCGTCCTGGTGGGAGAGCGGGGGGAGCCGACTCCGGGGGGTCCTCCACGGTGGCCAGGCCCGCAATCGGGGGCAACCGATAGGTGGGTGGGCTCATTCCGGGGGAGGCCTATGTTCCTCCACGCCGGGCCCCTGTAGGGAGCCCGGCGCGGAGATGCACAGCACTCCAGTGCCGTAAGAGCCCCCGAGGAAGGGGCGAATGGCTGGGCCTGGAGGCCAGTTGATGTCGGCGTCGCTCGCGCTTGTTTTGACGACGGCGTCAACACTTAGTAGATATATGACCCCTGAGAGACGAGAAGTTTTTCAAAAGGATGGAATGGTCTGGTCTTGACTGATTACAGTTAATCTCTTTCTTGCAGTGAGGCTGATCAGGTTGTTAAGCTGAAGCTAACAATGCTCCTCCTCCTCCTCACTTCATCCAAGGTTTTTTCCTTTATGACTATCTGTAAACGTAGCTTATTTTTAGGGATTGATTGCATCTCATGCTAATCATTTGTTCAATAACATCTTTGCATTCAATTGTCCAATTCTGAAATGATAGGATCCAAAAAATAGCCATTTCCTTTTCCAGACCCCCTTGGGGTCACCTCATTGCACATCATCCATCTTATCAGACCCAGTGATGACTACATGGAGACCTGTGTCTGAAAGAACTATGTGACCTTGAGAACGACTTCCTGGAGAACAATAGACAATTGACTGTGCTGTGACTGCATAATCTCCATCAGAGAATAAAGAGTTTCTTGAACTTGATGTGGGGGGAGAGGGAGTGTTCCGTGGCGAAAAGAAAAACAAGAAAACAACGTATTGCTCAGAAGTCACAAAGTCAGCCTTCTACTCCTATTATATTTCATTCCTGATATTCTCAGAACTACTTTTTCCTCATAGCTTTGTCCTTACTTTTCTCTCATGTGTTTTGTTCGTTTGTGGGATGTGGGTGCCACTGGCTGACATTAGTTTCATGGTCATCATTAGACTTTAAATTTCTGATTTTTATTGAATTCAAATTTCACTATCTGCCATGCTGGGGCTTGATCCCAGATCCCCAGAGCATTACCCTGATTACAAGTCCAGTGACAATACCACTATGCCAACTTTCTAATGGGGACAGAGGGGTGTCGGTGAGGCGGGGTTCGAGTCACCCCTCCTGATTGAGTGTTGTCAGGGGAGGAGGGTGTGATCCATTATTCCCGTGGTGGTACGGGGAAGAAGGTGCCTCTACTTGTCAGTGGAGGGGTAGGCGAATTTGCATTACGGGGAGGGGGGTGTCAGCTGCCGGAGTTCGGTATCAGGTCACCCGCTCAAACTGGTGGCCCGATTCCAGAGATTTCCGCAGAATCCTGCGAGCTCCCCTCTAGACACACATTTGCATAGAAAACGAAAGGGAATGTCACCTAGGCACTACTCCCAGCACCAGCGGAGACCAGGAGCAATTCTCCTCTGGCGCGAGAATTTAGTCTCCAGAATGGAAAATCCAGCCCAACATCTTCGTTTCCAGCCATCATCCGATGCACGCGGCACCGCCATGGCGAAAACCCGCTGAACAGAAACCATGCCACCGCAAGCAGGGCTCCACTCCAGCCCACTCCAGCCGCCATGGTCAAATGAAGATTTCAGCATTTTATCTCTGCCCTGACTGGTAAAGACACCATCCAAACACTTCACGAAACATAGCACAAGCCATGTAACCCAAGAAAAGACAAATATGAAATGTGCTCTGGGATGAAAAGATGGATTAAAAAGTGAGCAGATCCGGAGCTGTCGACCACTCTCGCACTCATATCACGTGACCCATGTCACATAAGGTGCCGAGATCTTTGAATACTTGTTTCTTCCTGAGATCTTCCTTAAATTGTTTGTTACAATTAAGTGTACAATTGTGTGCCGGAACTATGGCACAAGCAATGTATTTAGCTGGTGATGCGCACCAGTACCGGATTGAAGGTATCGCCAGAAGGAGTGGTGTAAGAATTGAGCATGAACTGGGTGCCAACCATGGTCTTGAGAATCTCGGAGAAAGAGGACATTGGAGAGGATGAAGAGGCAAGGGTTCGGTTTTTAAAGGAGCAAGCTTAAAAAGGCATGGAAAGGATAAATCAAGGAAAGGAAGTAGTTGATGATATGGTTGAGCATTAGGCTGAGGCAAGTTGGGAGTGCTTTGGAACTGGGAAATGGGTGATGGGTCACAGGAGGAGCCAGGGCCTGTCGGGGCTGAAATGAAGATGAGAGAGGAAGCAGCTGCAAATACTGGGTGGGAGCAGTGAGGTCAGAGGTCTGAGGCAGCCAAGTGAATTACCTCAACCTATGCAGGTAAAAGATTGGAAACTCTTTGAGGTGAGAATGGAATAAGCTGAAGGTGGTAAAAGAGTCCTTGCCTTTGCAGCGCAAGATGGCCTGAAAATGAGACGGTTCCGTCAGGAGGTGGTATTGTTTAACAGCTGCTTAAGCCACTCATGCTCTATAGGCCCTCCTTATGTGAAGCCTAAAGTACTAAGGACACCAAGGGACTATCTTAAATCTTGAATGGGCAGAGAGATGAAAACAAACTGTGTTTGTTGCACAGTTCAGACAAGGAGAATACAATGGAAAACATCAGTTGAGCCTCCAATTTCGAGCTACCCTTAGAATGTCTACAAATGTTTCTCGAATGAAGCTGCAACGGTGCCGAGATTTTATGAGGTGTCCTGGCTTGTCTTAGAGGAGGTTCAGTAGAGGAGGCAATAGTTGAAAAGTGGGTCGAGACTGTGGTTTATCGCATTTACCTCACTGGAAAGAACGGTACGTGTACTAGGGAAGGAGAATAAAGTAGTTGCTTATAGTCTTTTTGCTGTATCACACAACCCCAAAATCATCGTGACAGGACAAATCATGGTCTGAGGGAAGATAATTCAATATGGCAGCACCGCAGTCACAATTGTGGCCAAATGGCTACCCAAGATGGCGTCCTGCATTGGATGCTGGGCATATGGAGCCCAGAACAACCACTTCACCACCTTACAGTAGCGATGGGGGAAGATGACACACCTTCCATCTCTCTGCCACGGCTCGACTCCTACATCACTTGTCCGCCACAGCCAACGCCCCTTCCACGCCTAAAGTGTCCCTAGATGCACAGACCGACCATGAGATGCCAAGTAACTTGTGCAGCCTGGGAGACTGCCGCGACCTCCATGACATCCTTGACTCCCCTATCAGCATACATCCCAATTGCCCCGGACATGACAACCAAGGCCTGACCAACGTCACTGGATAAGGGATCGCCCCCGTCGACTCATTAGGATAGGGGATGAGAACAGAGAGCTCACGGCTACTGCTTCAAACCTCACTGTGTGGCATAATGAACAGACGCGTGTCTGGAAACCGGTGACAAAACAAGGATCGGGCCCTATGAGACAAGTGATTCTGAGGAAGAGTCCCTGTTGGGCGATTTACAAACTGTTATGTGGACTGCTGGAATTTAAGGTGCCCAGATGATGAGATTCAGACTACTACAAACAAATGCAAGGTATAAGAATTTCTGAACCCACCACTTAAAGCACTTCAATTCATCAAGGCGATTTGCTGCATTTTAAAATCTTAAAGGCGGTTTGCTAAATCTAATTGCTCCCTGGAGAAACAAAACAAATATATATTACACAGGCCGCCCTAATTTGCCAGCCAGTGAAAATAAGATCATTTTCCGACCACTCCAATCTTCGACAATTGATTTTAAAAAAGGGTGAGGGACATCACGCATAGTTGAAAGACACTCAAACATGGATAAATCAAATATTAAACAATGATAACAACGGAAATTAAGCTTGATCTCCTCAGGACACCAACGGACAACGGCGAAAATGCAACCTGGAATCTACCTCATCATATTCATCATCGGGATAAGCACTCAGGACATTCCAAACAATATGAACCATTTATACCCAGGATACCTCTGGTTTGCTCCACCTGATGCAAGGGAATGTGAAGACGGTGTACTTTGGATACACTGCAATGAAAGTATAATATTTGGGTGCAATAATCAGAGGCATATTTACAAAAAGCCAAATAGTAGCTCAGCTGAATGCTATCGGAGTGTCACCATGGCAGGGGATTGGTGGGGATTTTCAAATAATGGGTGTCCCGAAATTAGATATCTTGCTAACAGCCCAGAAAAAGGATGGGACCTTGGGCAAAGGCACCCGGGACACTCATAGAGGGGAATTTTGCCTTACATGAGATCAGGACAGGACCAGCGCCAACCCCAAAAAACACCCCACTCCATTTGTCCTGAAGCCACTCCCGATTCCCAAAACGGATTAGTACTAAGGCACACAGGGAAAATCCTGTCTGACAACATTCACCAGTATGGCACAACACATTGCAAACAACACTTCCTGCATCAAACCTGACATACCGGCCAGGGTGCTCCTAATTCAGCTGATAGACATACATAAGAGGGAGTGGGTGGGTGGAAATGCTACTGATGAGCTCCGGCAGAACCTGGGGGAGTGCTATGAGGAACATGACACAGATTTGAAACTCCTACCAGAGGAATTACACCAGATTCGGATAAAATTGGCTACCGCCCACATAGCATTCACTAAAAGATTACAACAGACTCAAGAAGTCAAAAGACAAATTATAGAAATTAAGGCCATCATCTGGTGGGATGATTTTTGGAACTGGGGCTCAAACATGCAAATACATCCATTAATTCGCCTACTATCACACCTGGCAGTCATCCTGATCCTGTTTACCATAATAAATCTCATCATCCTCACAGTCCAATTCTTCCGATGGAAAGCGAAGATCACGCAGCGACAAAATATGGGATCTATGTTTGAAGCAAGGTCCCCTCTGATTATGTAAACCCAAGAAACCCACCAGGGTTTCTATTTGCACTAATGTACTGATAATATGCATGTACTTCAGACCCACAAATGTACTTTGTCATCTGTAAGGTATCCATAGGCAATAGTCAAACGTTTTTCTTTTTGTGTGTTTATGATTTCATAATTAGTGTTAGATGGATTGTAAATATGTTATTGAATTTATTGTGTAAATGCACGAGGCCTTGCTTGACTGATGAGTGACTAGGGATGCCTGACAGGTATTGGTCCTGAGCCTGTGATCCACTATACTTCGTGTTCAGGATCAAGAGGAGGGATATGTGGCCAAACGGCCACCTAAGATGGCATCCAGCATAGGATGATGGGAGAATTGACCAAGTTGAAGGGCAAGCAGGCTACAGCTCAAATAAACACTGATGAATAAACTGCAGCTCAGACTCTACAATACACAGGAAAAAGGCCATCTCCAGGCCATCCCAGGAACAGTAGAACTATCCTGTCAATCAAACTTGTTTACGAGACAAAGCAGCACCTAAACTCCTTATTTAGAATAGCCTACCTGACCCCAACACTTGAAGACATGCCCATTGGGTGCCATCCCCCCAAAAATGTGACAGCCCCTGATTGGAAGTGATCGATCAGGGTGACCGGGTCCTGATCAATTGATTGACAATGACCCAGAGACCACCCCAAAACGGGCACAAAATCCAAGCAGGTTAAAAGGTGCTGCACCACCTTAGAACCTTGCTCTTCAGAAGCAACAAAACAATGGTGACCTTCACCGGCCAACTTGAGGATGACCAGAGCCAGGAGTAGACCAGACCAAGGGCTACAGGATTCAGCACACAGATCAAGGCCAATATCAGTCTGGTACTTGCAAGTCACTCTGAAGTTAAGTCAAGATCTCGTACGAACTCTTGTAGTACTCTGTAGTGTAACCCATGTTGATGGCGTGATGGATTAATTATAACATTGTTTGAATGCAAATAAATGAATGCAAATATTTGATATAAATAAGTAGAACTTGCAGTCATTTGTTTACCGTATACAGTTAGGACACACTGTGGTAGTCACACGAATAACCCGAAGGAGCAGTAGATTTCTGGGAATAGAACTCAAAAAAGAACACGGGTGGCTAAGTGATTTAGCTGAAACAATTGTCTCTGACCTTTCCTCTTCGTTTCATTACACTGGGGAGATGGCGGATTTAAACTTTAATCTTAGCAATCAGATGACAGCTTTGCACACTAGAAACATATAGCTTGAACACAGTCTCAGCTATGACCAGTCTAAAGTGCTCAAACGACAGCATTTTCGGATACCAATGCAACCATGAAACACAAAACTCTACGCCAGGAGCACTGAAGTCAAAACCTGACCCTTAGTGTGATAATCGGTGCATCCAAAAGTAAATTTTGGAAGTTCCCTATTTCTTTCCGACCTGGTGATTCAGGTATGATTGACAGAGACAGACTTAACAATCACTGATGCAAACAAACCACCTATTTTAACACATTGCAGCCTTCATAACAAACCCTGCACGAAGTATTAGATCTACACCGTGATGGGGTAAATCAGAAGTTCATTTGTTAGCAATGTATTTGAATTTCTATTCAATTTTGTCGAAGGGATTTAAAAATGAACAGTGTTGTGATAGTTTATCCTGCGACAGGAACATTTATAATTTTTTTCTGCGACAGGAACATTTATAATTTTTTACTACAAGAGGAACATTTAGACTGATGTCAAACAACTTACTCATATTTCAAAACGCAATAACTCTCTGGATTTGTGTCAAAAGTTTCACTTGCCATGAGATTCTGAACAAGATTTTTCATCTTCAAATTGATACGTCGATGAAAATTATTCTTCAGGAATATACATGTTCCACATGGTAGTGGGCCTGGTGAGGTGCTCATAAGAACTAGGAGCAGGAGTAGGCAGTTCAGCCCCGTGAACCTGCTTCATCATTCAACAAGATCATGGCTGATCTGAGCTTGGCCTCAACTCCACTTTATTGCCTGTAGTGATCTCTGTATGTGCATGTACACAAGAGATTAATGTGTAATCAGCAACACCACATGATCACCAGAGGGCCGGACCAACAGGGGTATAAAAAATAACCACATTGTGTCTCCCTCAGTCTCTCGCTCTCTCGGGTGCACTGTGACCTGGACAATATCAGAATAGTTCAGATAGCTAGTGGAGTTATGTATTGTTATTATAGTTTGATCTTTTTAACCTTATCACGAGTATCAAAGTTGAAGTAAAGAACTCATGCACTTGTTGTTATAGTTACTCAATAAACCTTTGTTGTTACTGGATGAATTTGAGAGTTCTTCATCGAGATTCAGAAGACCTCACCATCAACCAAGGATTGAGTAGCAAGAGTTACCTACCACACAGGTAACAAAACATGGTACCAGGCATGTTGGCTTTAAAAGAACTAGTTAGATCAGGTTAGACAACAAGAGAAGAAAATTCAGGCCGGACATTTGACTGTGGAAGACTTCGCAGCAAAATGAGTCCTTGGCGACTACCTGATTCGATGGAAATCGTTGGAGTTCCATGGCAGCTGGAAACAACCGATAATTTAAGTTTTAACTGGAAAATGTTTAAACAGACGTTCCAAATATGTATCGCAGCTAATGAGTTAACCACGGTCTCTGACGCAACAAAAATAGCACTACTACTCACAGCAGGAGGGCATGAAGCCAGAAAAATCTATAATTGCTTTAAGTACTTAGAAGGTGAAGACAACACCAAATTAGAAGTAATACTCAAAAAAATTGATAAACACTGTAAAGGTCAGTCTGGTGAGATGTTGAAAAAATTTAACTCTTGTCATAAATGCCACAGAAACGGAGCGCCCATCACTGATTTTGTTACAAATCTCAAGTGAATACCACAAGGCTGTGATTATGCTGATTTCAGTGATGCTATAATACTGGATCAATTAATTTCTGGAATATCTGATAAAAATTTGAGGAAAGAACTTTCACAAAAAATATATTTAACATTAGAAATCCCTATACAAACATGCCTTGCTTATGAACAAAAACAAAATCAACTTTGAGTCTTCACAAAGACAGAATCATTATCTAGAAAACAAAACCCGTAAAAATGGCGCAGAACTTACCACGAGGCGAAGGCAGAATCTCACTCGATGCAACAGCACTTTTTGATTGGCAGCCACCTTGAATGAAAGCGTTCTGGCCAGTACGCACATGCGCACTTGTCAAAAAGAAAAAAAACGGCAAAATACACTTGCGCACATGCGCGAGAAGTCGCGCAGGCATAGATGCGAAAAGAGCGCACAGTAAAGGAAAGTCAGATTGCGCATGCGCACTCGATCCCTACGTTTTACACCATGAGCGTCAAAACATCAGAAGACCCGGACCACGCCCACTTAAAAAGGAAATGCCCAAAATGTACAAATAAGAATTTTAAAGCTACAAAACACAATTTTTTTTTCCACGAATGACAGATTGTAGCCCGAGCATCCACCCACAGTTAAGGATTACCTCCACAGCACCCTGGAACAAACAGTTTGCAACACCCAAAGAGGAGAGCACAATGACAAATCCAGAGCAAAATATTTGTTTATTGACGATTACTACTCAAAAGATGAATTCTTCATTGGACATAGAGAGCACAATGACAAATCCGAAACAAAAAGAGATGATTTGTTCATTGAAGACTACTGCTCAGATATGGATGAGTTATTTGGAGTTGATAATCATTGCATCAGCAACACGGTTGAAAAGCTCAACACGGCTCTACTCATGGTAGATTAATCCAATACCATGATGCCATGGCAGATCGTCGATACATTGGATGACAGCAATACCCAAGAGAGCACAAATCAACCAAGGATTGAATAGCACAAGTTACCTACCACAGGTAACAAAACAATGCCCACTCTCCATAAACCTTTAACCCTTTACTATTAAGGTTCTGTCTATCTCCTCCTTAAATTTACTCAATGTCCTGGCATCCACTGTACTCTGGGGTAGTGAATTCCACAGATTCACAACCTTTTGGGAGAAATAATTTCTCCTCATCTCGGTTTTAAATCTGCTACTCCTTATTCTAAAACTATGACCTCTCATTCTCGATTGCCCCATAAGAGGAAGCACCTGCTCTACACCTATTTTGTCAATACCTTTTATCATCTTATATACATCAATTAGTTCTCCTCTCATTCTTCTAAACTTGAGAGTAAGCCTAAACCGCTCAATCTCTCTTCCTAAGACAAACGCCTCGGGTGGGCTTCTCCAACCCCCCGCCGGGTCGGAGAATCGCCGGGGGGGCGGGTGAATCCTGCCCCTGCCGGCTGCCGAATTCTCTGGCGCCGGAGATTTGGCGGGGGCGGGAATTGTACCGCGCGGATCGGCGGGCTCTCCCCGGCGATTCTCCGGCCCGCGATGGGCCGAAGTCCCGCCCGTTCTATGCAGGTCCAGCCGGCGTAAATTGGAGTTGGTCCCTTACCGGCGGGACCTGGCGACGCGGGCGGGCTCCGGGGTCCTCGGGGGGGGGGGGGGGGGGGGGGTGCGGGGCGATCTGGCCCCAGAGGATTCCGCACCTTGGGGCGGCCCGTCGCCGGAGTGGTTCCCGCCACTCCACTGTGCCGTTTCAGCCCGCCCCGCCGATTCCAGGAGAATCCCGCACCCCCATCTCTGGAATCAATCTAGTGAACCTCCTCTGAACTTTCTCTCATGTAACTACATCCCTCCTCAATTAAGGGGACCAAAACTGTACACAGTAATGCAGGTGCAGTCCCACCAATGTCTTGTACATTTGCATCAACAGATCCCTATTTTATCCTCAATTCCTTCAGCTATAAAGGCCAATGTTCCATTTGCCTTCCTTATACCGGCTGTACCTGTACACTAGTTTTCTGAGAATCATGCATGAGGACACCCAGATCTCTCTGCACCAAAACACTCTGAAGTTTTTCTTCATTTAGATAACAAGTTGCCTTTCCATTGTTCTGGCCAAGTTGGATAATCTCACATTTATCCACATTAAACTTCATCTGCCAAATTTTGGCCCACTCACCTAACCTATCTGTATTCATTTGAAAATTTCTTACTTTCTCATTGAAACTTACTGGGCGGAATTCTCTGATCCTGAGGCTAAGTGTTGGCGCCGTCGTAAATGCCGTCGCGTTTTACGACGGCGTCAGCAGGCCCCCAGGCGCCCAACAGGGGCTCAGCATGGCACTGGAGCGACTCACACAGCTGCCGATACCGGCGTCAAATGTGTGCCGCGGGTCTGCGCATGCGCGCTGCAGCCAGTGCGAATTCGCGCATGCGCGTTACGACCGGTGTGAACTCGCCCATGCCGCTAGTTTCCTTCTCCGCGCCGGCCCCGACACAATATGGCGTAGAGCTACAGGGGCCCGGCACGGACTAAAAGAGGTCCCCACCAGGAGAAGCCGGACCGCCGATCGGTCGGCCCCGATCGTGGGCCAGGCCACCGTGGCGGCCCCCCCAGGGCCGGGTCCCCCCTCCCCCCCACCAGGCCGCCCCCCGCAGGATGGACGCCGAGGTCCCGCCGGGTAGGACCACACGTGAATGCCACCGGAGGGACTCGGCCTATCTTGGCAAACACTCGGCCCATCCCGCGCAGAGAATCACCGGGGTTCCGCGTAGAGAATCAGCGGAGAAATGACCGGAGAATCAGCGTCGGGGCGAGTCACGTGTATCACGCCCCCCAATCCCCCCCACCACCAGCGATTCTCCGACCCTGCCCGGGGTTAGAGACTCCCGTCCCCTATCCCACCTATTTTAGTGTCATTTGCAAATTTGGCTATAGTACCTTCCATCCCTACATCCAAGTCATTGATGTATATTCTAAATAGTCGGTTCCGAGGACCAAATCCTGTGGCACCCCCCTAGTTACATCTTGCCAACCTGAAAAATTACCCATTTATCGCGACTCTCTGCTTTCTGTCGGTTAGCCAGTCTTTTATCCAAGATAATAAATTACCCTTTGGTGACAATACCCCCACCCACCACATATTCCAGTTTCAGAAGAGCATCCTCAGTGTGCTGGCACGGTGTTTTCTATTTTCATCCCAGGAATACCTCGAGGTTCCAATTTTGTATGGTAGAGATTTAATACGTCAAAGTGTATTATAGTAGGTGTCTAACCACAGTCCAAAGACGTGCTGGTTCGGTGGATTGGCCATGATAAATTGCCCTTTGTGACCAAAAAAAGGTTAGGAGGGCTTATTGAGTTACGGGGAAAGGGTGGAAGTGAGGGCTTAAGTTGGTCGGTGCAGACTCGATGGGCCGAATGGCCTCCTTCTGCACTGTATGTTCTATGTAATTTAACTATGTATTAATTCCATGTGTCTACATTGTGTATTAACCTTTTGTGCGGCGCCTTATCAACTGTCTTCTTGGGGTACAGATATACTGCATCTGCAGGATCCCCATTATCCACTTTGCTTGTTATATTTTCGAGGTACCCTATAATATAATATAATCTCTATCATTGTCACAAGTAGGCTTACGTCAACACTGCACTGAAGTTACTAGCAAATGAGTCAAACACGATTTACCCTTCACAAAATCAAGCTGACTCTGAGGGATTGCGTTTTGACTTTCTAAATATCCTATTACTTGCTTAATAATGGATTCTAACAATTTTCCAACGATAGATGTGAAACTAACTCCTCCCTTTTTGAATAATGGGGTTTTGTTAGCCTTTTTCCAATCCACTGAAATGTTTCCCGCATCCAGGAAATTTTAAAATATTATAACCAATGGATCCATAATCTCCGCTGCCACTTCCTTAAAGACCGTAGGATCTGAGCCATCAGGTCCTGGGACCTGCCTGCCTTCAATCCCAATAGTTTATTTTGTACTTTTTCCCTATTCATAATGATTGTTCTGAATCTCCCCCTTTCTATTACCTCGGCATTACCTGTTACTATTGAATGGCACGAGTGTCCTCCATCGTGAAAACTGAGGCAGAATATTGATTTAGTTTGTCCCCCATTTCTGTGCTCCCCACTATTAACTTCCATGACTCATTCGCCGTGGGACAACATTCACTTTAACTACTTTATTCCCTTTTATATACTTATAGAAGCTTTTGCTATCCTTTGTTATATTTTGCTAGTTTTCTTTCATAATTTATCTTTGCTCTTTTTACTACTTTTTCAGTAACCCTTTGTTGATCTTTACAAGTTTCCCAATCTTCCAGACTGCACTGGCCTTTGCAATACGGTATGCCTTAGTTTTTGCCTTTATGTTATCTTTAACTTCCTTGCTCAGCCATTAATGTTTTGTCCCCTCTTACAACCTTTCTTCCTCTCTGGAATGTATTTTAGTTGGTAGGAATTGAATATCTCCTCAAACAACTGCAACTGATCATCAACCATCCTACCTTTTGTCTTCCTGCCCAGTCCACAAGGACCAAATCTGTCCTCATGCCGACATAATTGCCTTTGTTTAACTCCAGAGTGCTTGCGTGGGACTCCAGTTTCTCGCCCTCAAACTGATATTGAAATTCTATCATACAATGATCACTCTTCCCTTGAGGATCCTTAACGATGAGGTAATTAATTAATCCCTCCTCATTGCACACTACCAAATCCAGAACAACATGCTCCTTGGTTGGTTCCACAACACATTGCTCCAAGAAATAGTCCCTAATATATTCAGTGAACTCTCTCTCTCTCTCTCAAGGCTACCCTTGCAAATTTGCTGAATCAAGTCTAAATGCAAATTAAAATAATCATGATTATTTTCGTATCTTTCTTTTTTTTTGTGAATTTTTTTATTTGAAACAAATTTGTAACATTTACAGAGAGAAAAAAAGGCCCTATGCAAAGAGCCTTAACATAGTGAAAAGGAACAGTGGGAAAGAATAATCATGTTAATAAGGCACTTCCCCTATCAGCTCTGTTTGCCCATACCACACGTGTTCAACTAAACTAATGTGGCTCTAACCCCCCCCCCCCACCCCCCCCCCCCCCCCCCCATCGGGTGCTGCTGCTGTCGGTTTCCTGTGCTGTTCCCTGAGAGTCTGCAAGCGACTTCCTGGTTTAAACTGTGCCCCACTGTGGAACTACTGTTTGGGGACCTAATAGATTACACTCACCAGGGACTTATTTCTTTTGCTGTTTCTTAGTTTTACCCTGACTGATTTCAGGGGCGGGTTTCTCCGCGAACCGGTGGTGCGGACCACTCCGGCGCCGAGGAGTGGCCGAGGAATCATCCGCACCTTCAGGGGCTAGGCCTGCGCCGGAGTGTTTCGTGCATGCGCTGGAGCGCCAGCATGTGCTGGCGTCATCCCAGCGCATGCGCAGAGGGGTTCTTCTCCGCACCGGCCATGGCGGAGATTGACAGTGGCCGGTGCGGAGGGATTGAGTGCCCCCATGGCACAGGCCCGCCCGCGGATCGGTGGGCCCCGATCGCGGGCCAGGCCATCGTGGGGGCACGCCCCGGGGCCAGATCCACCTGCGCCCCCCCCCCCCCCCGAGGACTCTGCAGGCCGCCCGTGGAGCCAGGTCCCTCCGGTAAGGAGCACATGCTGGAGCCCTGCAAGCCCCTTTAAAATGAAGAATCACTCCGGACTTTTTTCTAAAAAGTCCGGAGTGATTTGCACTTGTTTTCTGGCGGGCATGGGGACATCGCCCCATTATTGGAGAATCCCGGCCCTGGTCTCCTTGCCACCTTATCTTAGTAATTGCAACCAAGGGCAGCACGGTGGCGCAGTGGGTTATCCCTGCAGCCTCACGGCGCCGAGGTCCCAGGTTCGATCCCGGCTCTGGGTCACTGTCTGTGTGGAGTTTGCACATTCCCCTCGTGTTTGTGTGGGTTTCGCCTCCACAACCCAAAGATATGCAGGGTCAGCGGATTGGCCATGCTAAATTGCCCCTTAATTGGAAAAAATGAATTGGGTACTCTAAATTTTAATTTTTTTAAAGTAATTGCAACCAAATAATGTCCCTTTGTCTCTAATTGTGCTGTTAACTCATTAATTTTTTTCTGAAGGCTTTGTGCATTCGGACGCAAAGCCTTTAAATTTATTCTATTATCAAATTTCCGCAATCTTGTCTGATTTCTTAGTGCAATACGATGGTTACACATTCTGTCCCTTCCTTTTATTTTCTGGTAACAATGCATCTCACTATTAACCTGTGCTCCTACCTTCTCGTTTAACTTTGATTTTCTAATTTTCCATTGACCCCCCCCCCCCCACCCCCCACCCCCACCACCACCACCACCAGCCACTCCACCACCAGCCACTTCACCACCACTTTAAAGCCGTATCTGCAGCCCTAGATACGTGATGCGCCAGGACTCTGGGCCTAAGATAATTCAGGTGAAGACTGTCCCATCGGAACATCTCCGTCCTTCCCCAGTGCTGGTGCCAATGTCTCATGAACTCAAACCCATATATCCCACACCAGCCTTTGAGCCATGCATCTTTAATCTTATTGGTCCTGTGTCAATTGGCTTGTGGCTCAGTGGAGATTATTACCTTTTTGGTCCAGCTTTATAATTTAGCTCCTAACTGGGCAGCACGGCGGCACAGGGGTTAGCATTGCTGCCTACGGCGCTGAGGACCTGGGTTCGAATCCCGGCTCTGGTCCGTGTGGAGTTTGCACATTCTCCCCGTGTCTGCGTGGGTTTCACCCCCACAACCCAGAGATGAAGGGTAGGTGGATTGGCCACGCTAAATTGCCCCTCTATTGGAAAAATAATTGGGTACTCTAAATTTTTTTTTTTTTTAATAAATAAATTTTAAAAATTTAGCCCCTGACTGCTCATATTCATTCAGCAGAACCTCTCTCCTTGTTCTGCCATGGTCATTGGTACCTACATGAACCGTGACAACTGGATCTTTACTCTCCCACTCCAATGGCAGCGCAGGCAAAATATCCCGAAGCCGAGCACCAGATCGGCAACACAACCTTCAGGAATCTCAATCCTGACACAGCGGTTGCATGCAGCCCGCAGACCTGCACGCAAAAATAGTCCCCCCTTCGGCCGCTCTCGTGCCCCGGAACCCCCCCCCCCCCCCCCGAGCCCCGAATAAAGCCCCCCCTGCCAGCGGATCGGCCCTCCCCCGACTGTGGCGGCACTCGTCTGAGTCCGCAGCTGCCACGCTGAGTTCATGACAGGTGAGACCACACGTGTCCCACGCCAGCGGGAACTCGGCCGGTCGGGGATGAAGCATCGTGGGGCGGGCCTCAGGCAATGGATACAGCATGTGGGCGTACTCCTAGAATATGTCGCATTTCAGGGGGCAGTGCATCGCCGCCCCCGATTCTGGCATCATTGGGGATTCTCCGCTCCGTCACCGAATGCGATTTTGCCGTCGGGGATCAGAGAATCTAGCCCAGATCATTCTTGAACATATTTAGCCATGGGCCGGGATTCTCCGAAATCCCAGCCAAGTGTTGACGCCGGCGTAAGCACCAGAGCGTACGCCAGCGCCAACAGGCCTCATGGCCCAGCAATTCACCGTTTTTTAGGGACTACCACGGCGCCGGAGTGCTGCGCACTGCTCCGACACCGAAAGGCGCCCCTGCACGGCCGGTGCGGGTCCGCACATGTGCGCCATGGCCGGCACGGTGTCTCCGTGCCGGCGCATGCGCATCACACCCCAGCACGTGTCTTAGAGCAGGCTGGTTCAGTTAGACTGAGTTACTACAATTAGATTAGCAGAGAGTCGAACTCATTGAGAACTGTGCTAATAGTTCAATAAACACATTGAACTCATTTCAAAGTCTGGAGCATCCTTTACTTAAAACTGCACCAAGTGGCAGCCTGTGTTATTCCAAACTGCATAACACAACAAAACCCACGTGTCTTATGCAGAATTCTCCAGTCCCTGCCCGCCACTGTAAGCTTTCCTGTGGCGGAGATGGATCACCATCAACTGCCCGCGTGATCTTCCGGTCCCACCGAAGTTAATAGCGAATTATATTGTCCACCCACGGCCTCGTCAGGTGTTGACTCTGCTGGGGCTGGTAGAACTTGCCGATGGGAAGGATTGGATAATTCCACACTAAGTCGCACTCTTTTGACCTGCATAAGCTTCCAACCGCAAGAAGTACTCCCTTTTGAATGGTTGATCGAATCTGCTTCAACCACATTGAGGCAGTACATCGTAACGAGTGCAAAAACATGTTGCTCCTCAAGTAGCCTCTTCTTTGGACAATTATTTTAAATCTGTGTTTTCTAGCTATTGACCTACGAGGCAATAAAACAGTCTCTCCTTCGTTACCCATGCACCCTTTGAGTTTGGCCCTGGCATTTCAGCACAGGCATTTTATTCATTCAGCAACATTGCACTTTTTTTTTTAGATTGTTATAGTTTTTTATTTTTCTCTTTCCATGAGTTAACTCTTCACCTCAGTCCGTGGGCATTGTTCTAATTGCACAGAACAAATCCAGTTCAATGATTCAGAATATGGGGGTTGAAGTGCTATTCTGCTAAACATAACAGTGTTACTTTCAGTACTCAATATATGCAACCCATTTCATCACACTATCTTCTGATTAATATGTCCCTGAGTGTGGGTAGGACATATATTACCAGTAAATGGACAGAAGGTTTCAATCTAAGTCACTCTGTGAGACACTTCAGATAGAAAAAGTTCACCATAAAAATCCCAAAATACAACCCCAAGCTGCAAATAGCTCAGTGGATTTCTACTAGCAGAATTTGAAAAGAAAGAATACGATCTACATCACATCACCTAAAGCAAAACTTGACTATTTCAACCTCAATTTCTGCCGTAACTTACGAAACCATTAAAATCTGGGGCGGGATTCCCCAGCCGTTCGCTGGTGGCAGGATTCTCTGGTCCTGCCGGCAGCGCACCCCTGCCCGCGGGACCCCCGGCGGCTTGGGGTGGTTTAAAGGGGAATTCCCATTGACAAGCGACGGGAGTATAGCAGCGGTAGCGGGGCAGACTCGCAACAGAGAATTCAGTCCATGGTGTTTAATCATGTGACGTTTAAAGTTCACTCTTATTACCAACAAATGGAAAGACCAAGTAAACACTCCCTATTTACTAACCATTGAAACTGGGACTTCAACGCCCAGCATAAACCTGGATCTCACATCGTACCATTTTCCACTGCAGTTTCCGAAAAACAAATTAAAGATCTGTCATAATGCAAGCAGCCTGCTAACACAATCATTTCAATCCCAATGCTTTGGAACGTTTACATAACTCTCATTAGCCACTGAATATTTTTGGTTGCCTTTCTAAAGCTTTCTCAGATAAGCGGCAGAAGCAAGCATTAAACACAATTTTAAGGTGCTTTTGTAAAATACTCCATTACACAACATTTGGATAGCTAATTTCAGTAATGACTGACAGCAGCAGCAGCTTCGCATCCCTTTGAGTTCTGAGCAATGCAGTCTTTTACAGTGAAGCATATCTGCTCATGCTAGCTTCAGCTCTGCAGCAATTCTATACCTCTCACTGAAGTGGTTGATTCTCTGCCACCTCACACCATCGTGGAAAGAATTTGGAAAACAATTTCATTCCAAAGTATTGCTGAAATTCCCTGGTCCCCAGGGCTTACCAGAAAAGCACAATATTCGCCCACAATATAAGTATGAATTGAGTGGATTGCATCAGTAAAGAACTACAGGAATAAAAGGAAGAGTTGTTGACAAATACCTTTGTCAGGAAAGAGGACATCTTCCGAGCACACAAACTGGCAAGGTGATCTGCAAAGCTTATGATCTGTCACATCATATGATGATTGCGATAAACAGTGTAATGTTGTATGTTTACCACTGATCCAACAATTTTTTGGAGGCCACTATTAAGCGGTTAAAAATGCTTATTTGAACGGGAGAGATGAAGGTCAAGGAAAGTGATTTGCTAGATCTATTGGTCTTCCCTACTCCATGAAAATTCTTTTTTTTACATTAATTTAAAGTACCCAATTATTTTTTTTCCCAATTAAGGGGCAATTTAGCGTGACCAATCCATCTAACCTGCACATCTTTGGGTTGTGGGGGTGAGACCCACGCAGGCATGGAAAGAAGTTACAAACTCCACACGGTCAGTGACCCGGGGCCAGGATCAAACCCGGGTTCTCGCTGCCGTGAGGCAAAACTGCTAACCACTGTGCAACTGTGTCACCCGGCTTCTAGAAAATTCTTAAGTTATGAAATGTTTGGTAGATGTTATGCACAGCAAGTTTACACCAAAAACACATTGCAAAATTCAGGAGAAAAGGACAAGAGGATTTTATTGGAGTGGGGCATCAATAACTATGAAGCAATGGCAGCTAAATGCGGTTGAGCTATCGATCAACCAGATCAAATGACGGAACATTCTCTCCTGTTCCTATGCATGAAAATCAAAAGCTGAAAACCAATAATCTCGGTGATAGAAAATAAAGATTTTGCCATGACCAGCAACAGAAAAAATGGAAATTGACAAGGATTTTTTTTCAGTCTGTACAGATGCCGTGATGCAAACTTGCAAACAAATTTGGTGTTATGCAATTAATTCCAACTGGCAATTTCCAAACTTTCAGGGCGTTGTAATACTTAAATGCAGGGCGTTGTAATACTTTAATTCAGGGTGCTATAATACGGTGTTGTAATACTTCAATGCGATAACCATCTCTTCAAAGTTCATCACACCGTCTCCCATCAACCTGGCCCCGTCCATATACACTACATCCTGCTCTTTGAACACAAGTCTACAATGACACCGGAGGAAATGGAGTGTTCGTTAACTGAGAACTAGCGGCTAGTTCACATCTAAACATTCATGGGACTCCATGGTTCAGTAAGGAGATAAGGGAATAATTGAGAGTTAGGAAAAGCATATAGGTAACAGAGAAGAGACAATACAAAGAGATTAGGAGAGACAGTTAAAAAAACAATTAGGAAGGCAAAGAAAATCTATGAAATTAAATAACCAGATAACAAAACAAACTAGTAAACATTTTACAAGCATAATAAAAGAAGGAAAGGCTGCAATGGAATAGGCAATGAAGCAATAGATAACATAATACCACAAGTAGCAATAGAGAGGTAGCAGAAATATTAAATAATTATTTTGTAGCAGCATTTACCAGGGAAATGGAATGGGTAGACATGATGAAATGAGTAATGAGGTATTTGCATTTAAAATAAAAGGGGATTATGTTGAATAAACTAAACAAAGAATCTAGGAACGAGATGTCAGAGGCAATAAAAGTGGCAAAGGGTAGCTCAGGTAATTTGTGTATTTGAGAAGGGGGATAGAACATGCCCAGGGAAATATAGACCAGTCAATTTAACATCAGTGGTAGGAAAAGCAAAGGATTCCCGACTAAAAGACAGAATAGAAGAACACCGAGAATTGAAAAATATAATAATGATCAATGATTAGTCAACATGATTTTCAAATGGGAAAATCTTGCCAAACAAGCCTTGAGGAGGTAACAGAGAGAGTAGAAAAGAGTAATGTAGTAGATATAATTCATCCGGATTTTCAATAGGCCTTCAATAATTTGCTCCATAATAGACCAGCGAGAAAAGTCAGGAAATGTGGGTCAGGGGACGAGTGGCAGAATGGATTCTTAGCTGGCCTGAAGACAGAAAGCAGAGAGTGTGAATAAATAGTATATCCAAAATGGGAGAAGGTGGGCAGTGTTATTCCACAGGGTTTAATGTTGGGAACACTGCTATTCACAATTGATATTACCTTTTAGACTTTGTAATCAAAATACAATTTCTAAGTTTACAAATGATGCCAAATTTGGAGAGCGGTAGAATGGGGTGGGGGGGAAGTATTCAATACTGAGGAGGACCACAACAAATTTGAGGAGAACATTAATAAACTTTCAGAATGGGTAAATGATTGGTAAATTAAGTTCAACACGCAGTTGCATAATGGTTAGCACTGTTGCCTCACAACACCAGGGGCTCAGGTTCAACTCCAACCCTGGGTTACCCTCTATGTTGAGTTTGCACTTTCTCCCTTTCTGCGTGGGCTTCTTCCAGGTGCTCTGGTTTCTCCCACAGTCCAAAGATGTGCAGGTTAGGTGGATTGGCCAAGCTGAACTGTCCTTTAGATTCCAAAGATTGGTGGGGTTATGGGTTTATCGGGAAAGGGTGGGGGTGTCTGCCTAGATTGGATGTTCTTTCAGAGGTCAATGGGCCGAATGGCCTCTTGTAGGGATTCTATGGCCACAGATACAAATGATAAGGACCGCGGCTAGAAGAGCTCTATCAAGCTCACACATGCGTACATGCAAACATGCATGCGAACAAGAACGCATGGCCACAAAACACTATGGGCGGCAGAATTCTCCATTTGTGAAACAGAGTGCAATTGCAGATGGTTCTGCCACGTCTTTCTCTCTGACCAGAATGGTGGGATCTGCGCTTGGAATCTCATTAATTATGCACAGACTAGTTCTCCGCTGACTCCCCTGGTGGGCTGTTAACTGGTGGGTTCGAAGATCCCGGCGCCATATTGAAATACCAGTCCAGGTCATCATATCACTCTCTCCATCCCACCTGTCTTCACCAGACCATGCAGGATGTCGGCAACCCAGAGGGAAAAGGCTAGCAAACCTCAAGAAGATATCCGATCCTTCATTCAACCCCCCCCCCCCCCCCCAAGCCTAGTGCCTGTGAGGTGCCCATGGCCCACTTGGACATCGAGCCACTGTATGTAGAGTTTTTGTGCATCCCCTTCCAATAAATCATGTGATATCCATTTGACCCCCTTGTGGTCGGGCTTTTTCATGCAGCTTTGTCGGGGTCCAACTTCCCTCCCTCGTTCTTCCCTCTGCCTTCCATTGTTCATCTCCTTCACCCACCTCTGTCTGCCATCATGAGACCCTGACCTACCCCCTCCCTTGCACAGCCCTCATTTCATGTTGCCCGTCTTGTCCTCATCAAGCCACATCCACACCGAGCCCACCTCCTCCACCCCCCCACCCTTCCCGGCCCCATCACATACTCCACCCCAGGTCGAACTTTGTACTCGTGCTGCGATGGCTGCATGGGTCCCATAGCATACTGCTGTCCAGATAGACACTGGTGAGGGGCACCGGGGGGGCAGGGGGGATGCGGGTGAAGGAAAACCTGATACTCCCCAGTCCCAGGAGCAGCACTGATCCGACTCAGTGACACAGGAGAGTGCATGGGTCGAACAGCATGGAGCTGTCCATGAAGACCAGCTCAGCATGGAAGTGGAGGAAGGAACCAGTCTTCCCCGGCAGAGTAGTGTATCAGGAGAAGCACAGCACTAAAGCAGAAAGATTGCTGCAGGTACATCAAAGTCTCTTGAGGACTGAAGACTGCCTTGTGCACACCACTCTTCATCAATCGCGTTTTAGACCAATGTAATTTCAATGGTCGTGAGATTTGAACACCTGACAGGATACCAGCGGGTGGCTATTTTAATAAGCATTCACAAAATTCAAATATTGACCAATAGGAAGACAGACCCCCCCCCTCCCCCGCCAACATTGGAAGAATTGCAACGCTGGCAGGTTTCCGGCATTTTGGCCCCCGCTAGGTTATTCATTTCCACTCCCCACCAAATCCGCCACTGGCGGATGGGAGAATTCTGCCCCAAGTCTGTTACTGTCATTCCTCAAACCCACTTCCACATTTGCTGTTCACATTCCTTGTTCCCTTGAGGATAGGTAAATGTGTCTTGTCCCTCTCCCTCCCCGAAATAAACAGCAACCAATGTTCCCATAAATGTAAACCACACTAAAATAAGTAGAACACAAGACACCTGTAGGCAACACGGTAGCACAAGTGTCGAGCTTCGCAGTGCCAGGGTCCCAGGTTCGATTCCCCGCTGGGTTACTCGCTGTGCATAGTCTGCACGTTCTACCCGTGTCTGCGTGGGGTTCCTCCGGGTGCTCCGGTTTCCTCCCACAGTCCAAGGATGTGCAGGTAAGGTGGATTGGCCATGATAAATTGCCCTGAGTGACAAAAAAGGTTAGATGGGGTTATTGGGTTACGGGGATAGGGTGGAAGTGAGGGCTTAAGTGTGTTGGTGCAGACTCGATGGGCTGAATAGCCTCCTTCTGCACTGTATGTTCTATGGTCTATGATATACATCAATTTGAGTATGGGCACCATACTGCATAAAGAGAGAAAACTTATTAAAAAACTCAAGAGGAATCTTCCCAATGTTCCACAAAAACTGAAATTCCCATTCCCCATAAATAATATCCATGTAAAAGGAAGAAGCCATTTTTAAAAAGCATGATAATCAAGATTGAAGGTATCAGCACCCCTAATCCAAACCCTGACCAAGCTAACATATTTCTGAACCATGACAATTTGGTGGCAATCTTTTCGATGCATCACATTTAACATCCTGCAGTCTCACCTCCTCAATAGTTTCAATTGAAGCCAGTCAGGATAGTGACATATTCCAACAAGTGAAGGCGTACTTTGATAAATGTGTAAACTGATGCCAATTTAGCACGTTTCTTTCAAAAGAAGACTGAAATAACTGTGGAGAATAGGATTGCATAGAAATTCGCAGAAGCAATAGATTAAAAGAAATAATCTGACTCACGTGCAACAACTGAAATATTCCTAATTTATCTTCAAGTCGTTTTTGTTGATTGCGATTACTGGTGAAAAATAATTTCCAGAGGTAAAGCAGCCAGCAACAAATGTAGGAACCAGAGCAGTGCTAGCTTAGTTCTGATTCATCAATATTCCAGCTAACTATGTGAAGTCATTTGGCATAATGCCAAGCATATTGTGCAAAGCTATCTCCAGTGACAGTGTGAAGTGGAAGATCTGACCCCACCTTCTAAACTGACTTGAGCAGCGATGTTTGAATGAGACTTGTTTGAACAGCCTTTTTATTCAAAACACTTTCCATGAAAGCACACCGTGAACTTCTACTAGCCACCTCACAGCACACCTTGAACTTGCACTTTTGTTTTGAAGCTCAAAACTGGTAAGGCACAGGGCAGCACGGGGGCGCAGTGGCTAGCACTGCTGCCTCATGGCGCCGAGGTCCTACGTTCGCATCCCAGCCCTGGGTCACTGTCCGTGTGGAGTTTGTACATTCTCCCCATGTTTGCGCCGGTTTCCCCCCCACAACCCAAAGATGTGCAGGGTAGGTGGATTGAACACGCTAAATTGCCCCTTAATTGGAAAAGGTGAATTGGGTACTCTAAAAAAAAATTTCAACTGGTCAGGCATTGGACACACCCTCAGTTGTTTGCCACATGAAATGCGTTATGTAAATGCAAGTTTTATTTGGGAAGATCCAGCACACAATCATTTCAGGTCACAAGGATATGTAATGCAGGTAATTCAATGAAATGATTCATTTCAGGCCACACCTTACAGAGTGGAGCAAATTAAAATGTCAAACTGATGCATGATGGCCTACTATAAAATATAATTCTGACCACAAGAACCTATGTGCAAAATAAATTGGTTCATGGACCAGGTCGTGGCTGATGAATTTAATTGAACTTTTTGGAAATATGTCTAAAGCATTGGACAGAGGAGTGTCTATAGATTTCAAGTATGGGGAAGGATGTTGATAAAGTTGATGCTCATGCAATTGAAGGCAATTTATTGACCCGGTTAGGAAATTAGCTGATCAGTAGGTGGCGGATGAGCAGGCACTCTAATTGGCACGGTGCGTCTTACAGTGACATCCCATAAGGATCTGCAGTGTGGCCTCAGATATTCATTGTATTCACTAATGGCTTGGGTGATGGGATTTAAAGCCCCACATCCAGATTTGCCGATGACACAAAGGTAGATAGTATTGTACAAACAGTGTCAATGGAAGCTAGAAGTACAAAGAGATATTGAGAGATTAGATAAATGGACAAAACTATGGCTAATGGATTTCAATGAAGGCAAATATAGGAACCAAACAAGGAAGTATTCAGGGTACTTTCCAAATGGTGAAAGGTGAACGACAGTGGTACTCCAAGGAGACTGGGAAGGGTCTGGGGGAAACAGAAAATGTCAAGAACAGGCACAAAAAGTAATCGGTCTCTATATCTAGAAGAATGGAATCCAGAGGGTTAGAAGTCATGCTTTAACTACATTAAAAAAACTCCAGTCAGACCACACCTGGAGTACTGCAAACTCTCTTTCGCAGACAGCAATTGATGCGAGGTCAATTGTTTATTTTAAATCTATGATTGATAGATTTTTAAGGGGTGTGAGGATAAATGGAGCTAAGTCGCAAATCAGTCACTTACTGAATGGAAGCACAGGATCAAGGGGCAAAGAGACCTACTCCGGTTCATTTGTCCCTCATCTGTTTTCATAGATTAACATGAGAAGTTAATCTTTGTTGAAGAATATGTTCCCCATAAAACAGCCTTCTTTACAAATTCAATGCAACGACATGAATGTTGCAAAATGCTGATCTGTACCAAAATAAAAGTAATGTATTGTTGTTCTTCTTTTCCAACAGTTCCGTCAATTAAACAGAGTTTGATCGCAGATACACTTTCATGGTAAGATCCTATACAAGTATGTCTTGATCACAAATGAGTTTTATTTACCGCACAGAACATTCTACTTTGTTGTGGTTGCGGAGGGTTCTTCAGTCACTGAGATTTAATAACTTTCCTAGCAGGATAGATTGGATTACGTCACAACCAAAACATGCTTTTTTAATTCCAGAATTGAGCACATAATGACAAACACAATATTCTATGAACACTAAAAGCAAATTACTGTGGATGCTGGAATCTGAAACAAAATGCTGGACAATCTCAGTAGTTCTGACAGCACCTGTGGAGAGGGAACGGAGCTAATGTTTCGAGCCTAAGTGTCTCTTTCTCAAAGCTCATTGGCTGGTAATAAAAACAGATAATGATGGATAAACTCAGCATCTGACTGCATCTGTGGAGAGAGAAACAGAATTCATGTTTCGAGTCCGTATGACTCTTTCTCAGAGACTCGTCTCAAAACATTAACTTTTTTTTTTCTCTCTCCACAGACTCTGGCGGACCTGTTGAGTTTTTCCAGTATTTTCTGTTTTTATTTCAGATTTCCAGCATCTGCCATATTTTGCTTTTATCACAGTTGCTTTGTATGTTGTCATGTTGAAATGTATGAGCTATAACCACATACAGGGAAACATCAGGGCCAAATCTGGCATTTGGTGTAGAAAGTTGAGTGGAGGACTTAATCTACAGCAAAGCGATTTAGAAGGGAAGGTGTATTTCATCCCTCCATTCGTTGCACCCGTAATAACATTCTACACAGAACAGTGGCACTTCTGAAAATCTTTATAATGGTGTATTTTCGTCCCTTTTCTCTCCACGCCAGAAAGTATTGACCTGGTGGAGTATAGCGCCACACACCTTCCAATGCTCATCCACAACCTTGCGTGGCGTTGACAGCAAATGCTACATCTAATTGACAGGCGGAATATTCGAGCTGGTGCATCAGGCAAACTGGAGGAACAACATCTCACCTTCGGTTAGGCATGCTACAGCCTTCCGGCCTGAACATCAAATGCAGTGATGTCCTGGAGCTGAGATGATTGACCTCCGACGGCCACAACCACCTTCCTTTGTGCAAGTATGACTCCATCAGCAGAACGTTTTCCCTCTGATTCCCATTGACTCCAGTTTAGCTCGGGCCATACTTTGTCAAATTCTGCCTTGATGTCAAGAGCAGCCACTCTCACCTCACCTCTCAGCTCTTTTGTCCCAAGGTTGTAATGAGGTCAGGTGCTGAGTGATCCTGGCAGAACCCAAAGAGAGCGTCCGTGAGCAGGTTATTGCTGAGTAAGTGCCGCTAGATAACACTGTTGATGACTCCTTCCATCACTTTGCTGATGATGGAGAGTAGACTGATTGGGTGGTAATTGGCTGGGTTGGATTTGTTCTGTTTCTTGTGTACAGGACACACCTGGGCAATTTTCCACATTGCCAGGTAGATGACAGTCTTGTAGCTTGGCTAGGGGTGCGGCAAGTTCTGGAGCACAAGTCTTTAATACTTTGCTGGAATATTGAATATTGTCAAGGTCCAAAGCCTTTGCAGTGTCCAGTGCCTTCAGCCATTTCTTGATATCATATGGAGTGTATTGTATTAGCTGATACTGAAACTGTGATGCTGGGGACCTCCAGAGGAGAGAGAGATGGATCATCCGCTCGGCACTTCTGGCAGAAGATTGTTGCAAATGCCTCAGCCTTGTCTTTTGCACAGATGTGCTGGGCTCCTCTATCATTGAGAATGGGGAATTTGTGGAATCTCCTCCTCCAGTGGGTTGTTTTATTAATTGTCCACCACCATTCACATCTGGATGTGGCAGGACTGCAGACCTGATGTGTTAGTTGTGGAGTCGCTTAGCTCTGTCTATTACTGGCTGCTTATGCTGTTTTGAACACACAGTGTGCCATGCTAAGTTGTCTCTTAATGTGCCGGTTAGGTTATGGGATTATCGGGGTAGTGCGAGGTGGATAATCGCAAATGGACAGAGTACTCATTCGAAGGGTCGGTGCAGACTCGATGGGCCAAATGGCCTCCTTCTGCACTGTAGGGGTTCTATGTTATTGCAGCTTCACCAGGTTGATACCTCATTTATCGATATGCCTGGTGTTGCTCCTGGCATTCTCTCCCATGCACTCTTCATTGAACCAGGACTGATCCCCTGGCTTGATGGTAAAGGTAGAGTGGGGAATATGCTGGACCATGGGGTTGCAGATTGTGGGTGAATACAATTCTGCTGCTGTTAATGCCCCACAACGCCTCACGGATGCCCAGTCTCAAGTTGCTGGATTTCGCTATCTATTCCATTTAGCACAGTGGTAGTGCCACACAACACAATGGAGTGTATCCTCAGTGTGAAGATGGGACTTTGTCTCCACATGGGTCGTGCAGTTGTCACTTCTACTGATACTGTCATGGACAGATGCATCTATTGCTGAGGAAGAGATATGTTTTTCCATCTTGTTGCAGTCTGCTGCAGTCCCAGTCTCGCAGCTATGTCATAGATGATAGAAAGGATCATAGAATCCTTATAGTGCAGAAGGAGGCTAATCGGCCCATTGCGTCTGCACCAACCCTTTGAATGAGCACTCTGCCCATTTCCGAAAGTCCACTTTGCCCTACCCCGGTAATCCCATAACCTAACCTGCACATCTCTGGCAATTAAGGGGCAATTAAGCATGGCAAATCCACCCAACCTGCACACCATTGGACTTTGGGAGAAAACCAAAGCACTCAGAGGAAACCCATGCAGACATGGGGAGAAAGTGCAAACTCCACACAGACAGATGCCCGAGACAACAGTTTAATGCGGGTCCCTGGCACGTATTGTCAAACTCACTGATAAGGTCAATGAAACTCGCCAGGCGACATGTGTATTCGAATAATTAGGCATAATTAGTGGTTGTTTAACAAGATCCTACATTATAGTGGCTGATGAAGAGATCTAGCAGTATTATTTGGAAGTAAGAATCATAAATGGCTGTTTCAAACTCTAAAATTGAAGGATTTCCAGGGCAGCACGGTGGCGCAAATGGTTAGCACGGTTGCCTCAAAGTGCCGAGGTCCCAGGTTCGATCCTGGCTCTGGGTCACTGTCCGTGTGGAGTTTGCACATTCTCCCCGTGTTTCCGTGGGTTTCGCCCCCACAACCCAAAAGATGTGCAGGGTAGGTGGATTGGCCATGCTAAATTACCTCTTAATTGGAAAAATGAATTGGATACTCTATAAAAAAAAATTTAATTGAAGCATGTCGCATGGCACACTCGACATGTGGGAATACAGGTTTCTGTTTACTTACTGGGACCTCACAGATTCCAGAATGACTGTGTTTTTTGCCACAACACCAGTGCAGACAGAAACATATGGTCAGAAGTTCATCTCAAGATCAGATACGCCACTAAGGTTGCAAATAGTCAAACAGTTGCCATGGAGAGTGAAGGAGTTAGTGGTGAGGGAACAGAGAGTGTGGCAAGGACTGAAGACGATGGATTTTGTTTTTCCACTATTCTGTGGGGGGAAACCAATGCTCATCCAGTAGAGGATGTCAGACAAGCAGTTGGAGAACTTGGAGGCAGGGGAGGGGTCGAGAGAGATGGTTGTTGAAAAAATCTAGTGTTGGCAATGTACAGGTGAAATCTGATGTTATGGCTGAAGGGCAGAAGGCAAGTAAGATATAGGAACGGCTAAGGAAAGGTCATTGAGGGATTCCACATGGAAGACGTGGGAGCGCTTACAGTAGCGATTGCAGGGGGAGTCCCTTCCTATGACTAGATAGCTAGGAATTGAACCAAGCAAGGGAATTCCACCTCCCTGGATGACAGATGGGAGGCCTAGGAGGAGAATGGTGTGGTTAACAGGGCCAAAGGCTGTGGCCAAGTAGAGAAGGTCAAGTAAGGATAGTTTACATCAGTCAGTTACATAGGATTTACTTTCTGACCATGACAACAGCCGTTCTCGGTTCTGTGGCAGAGCTGGAAAGCTGGCTGGAGGGATTCAAACATGGATTTCTGGAAAGTGGGAAGCGATCTTGGAAGGAACAACACACTCAGGGACTTTGGAGTGGCATGGGATGACTTAGCAGTTGCAAGGACAAATGAGTCAAGCTTACTTTTATTTTGAACAAGCATTATAATGACAGATTTGAATTTCAGGGGGATAGCCACCTGAGGAGAGAACGGTAGAAGCAAACAAGGGGACCAGGAAGGATAGTTGGGGTTTCAGCAGTTTGGAGAGCACATTACGGCCGGAAATTGCCTGGCCATTCAGATTCTCTGGTCCCACTGGCAGTGCCCCCCCCCCCCCCCTGCCTGTTCCCCAGCGGCGGTGGGTCACTTCATTGGGAAATTGGGTGCTCCGGTTTCCTCCCACAAGTCCCGAAAGACGTGCTGTCAGGTGAATTAGACATTCTAAATTCTCCCTCAGTGTTCTCGAACAGACGCCGGAGTGTGGCCACGAGGAGCTTATCACAGTAACGTCATTGCAGTGTTATTTTTAGCCTACTTGTGACAATAATAAAGATTATTATTATCAGAGTTTTGGAGATGGTGCAGTGGAGATTCACTGAAATGTGAAATCTCAGTTATGTGTAGAGCCTGGAGAATCATAGAATCCCTACAGTGTGGAAGGAGGCCATTTGGCCCAGCGAGTCTGCAGTGAGTAGTCTAGCCATGTCCACGACCCCCTCCGCCCCCACTCTATCCCCGTATTCTAACCTGCACATCTCTGGACACTTAGGGTCAATTTCGCATGGCCAATCCACCTGACCTGCACATCTTTGGACTGTGGGAGGAAACCGGAGCACCCGGAGGAAACCCACGCAGACACGGGGAGAAAGTGCAAACTCCACACTGACAGTCACCCAAGGCCGGAATTGAACCCGAGTCCCTGGCGCTGCGAGCTAGCAGTACTGTGCCACACTGCTGCCCTCAGAAGCTGAGAATGTTTGAGCCAATCTCTGGGTTTATGAATGAATAGAGCAGTTTTAAAAATAACTGAACTGCTGTTGGAATTTCTTTCACAATTCTATTTCTTGCTCACACTAACGAAGAGTTCCCACTGATCAGTGATTTCATGTGTTATTTTTGAGATGAAATATCAATAGTTCTCATAACTGTAATTGAGAAATTACACAGTAAAAATTATAACTTTTCTAAACTTCCTTTTGGAAAAGGAAAAATACATCTTGAAAGTATTGAAAACTTAATTAACCCAGTTGCACAACAGTGTGGAAAGTCCCTTGATATTCTCATTTCCAGCCACTGAATATTATAGTCAGCATCTAATTCTGGCTGAATTGGAAACTTGCCTACCTTTTAAAGAGTGATCACTGAACGGGATGTGGTGTTGAAAGCTTCACCTTCAAACCGATCAAACGACCGGCCCATCGAGTCTGTATTGACCCTCCGAAAGGTCACTCTGCCCAGGCCCACTCCGCGGCCCTATCCCTCCAACCCTACCTAACCTTTGGACACTAAAGGGCATTGAACATGGCCAAAGCGCCTAACCTGCACATCTTTAGATTGTGGGAGGGAACCGGAGCACCCGGAGGAAACGCACGGAGACACAGGGAGAACGTGCAAACTCCACAGTCACCCAAGGCCGGAATTGAACCCGGGTCCCTGGTGCTGTGAGGCAGCAGTGCTACCCACTGTGCCATATCGTTTGTAACAAATTACGCTGATACAACTGCTACACTTTTCCGTGGGAATACCTTTTTCAAGTGGTTTCTGGTATTTCACACAATCAAGGAAAACTAATGCATCACATCAATGTTCCCAAAAATGTCTGCAAAACCCAAATGTAAAGCAATGTGGGGCATCACTCACCTTGCATAGCTTCAGGGACCATGCAAAAATCTGCACTGAAATATGCAAAGTTACAGGGTGGGACAAGCGAGGGTATAATTGTTTCCGAATGTCAATTCTTGTCATCAGTTCATAAGAGTTAAAAAAAATGGTTTGAAAATAAAATTGAACAAGGCTGGTTTTCAAGCACAGGGACCGCAATTGCCCCACATTTGGTGCAGGTTAAACATGCAGCATGCAAACTTTGTGCTTCCTCCTCATCTAAATGATTTCTGGGTGCAGCCAAGCACAGCTAGCCTGCCAGGTAAAGGCAGCTTAACCCTTTAAAGGGGAGCAGCACTTATGCAACAGGAGCTCTGAAACTGTTTCATCCAACTCATATCTGGAAGGGAAAGTACAACATGCAAGGGAGAGGGCTTCCAGCCTTTCTGACATAATGCTGGAAGCTTCAGTGATTAAAGTGGGGGCCCAGAAAAAATGCTGTGTTCCTATAGGGATCTGGAAGCCCACACGGCACCCTCTGAGAAGGCAAAGGCAGCAGGTGGTCACAGAGTTCGGTCCCAGAGACTGGCTCATAGGAACTGAGTGCAGTGCTTATAAAAAATACTCAATGTAGGTGGTCAAGGCCAATGAATGAGGCTTCAAATGACATCTCCTCTCCACTGCTCCACCAGCAGCTCACAGTGCACCGTGTGCCACACCCTTCACCACTCAATCATCAACACTCTCAATCCTAAGTAGGACATGATTCCTCTGTGACTCTATGAGAATAGATTGGCTAAAAGAATGGGTAGACATGTGGCAGGTGGAGGTTTAATTCAGCGGAGTGTGAGCTGGTGGATTTTGGCAAAAGAGATCGGGAGAGGCAATACAGACTTAATGACACAGCTCCAAAGGCCGCGCAATGTCATGATGATGTGATGTGTGCATGCGAAGGTCAGGACATAGATTTACCTTTTTAAAGATCTTTATCTCCTTACCTAGGTTTGTGTGTTTAAACTCAAGAAAGCATGTTGGACTGAATTCTTTGCCATCGGCACATAAATGTTTAATTTCAGGTACTGAATTAATAACTTCATCCTTATAAATTACAAAACACCCTGTTACGATCAGTCAAAGAGTGAGAAAGAAAGGTTAAGTACTGACACGTGTCCTCACCAGTCAAAATACCAGGGTCAGAGGGACCTTGGGGATAATTAGCAGAGGTCTTTGAAATTGGGGGGGGTGGGGGACATATTGACAGAGCAGCTAGCAAAGCATATCATATACCTTCGCAGGGGCAATTAGGTACGGGCAATAAATGCTGGTCTAACCAGCGACATCCACATCCCATAAATGAAAAAAAGATCTTTATGCTTCATAAGTCGAGATTTTGAGCAAACAAAATGAGAGAAATTATACGGAACAATTAAAAACTGGTTAAGCCACAACTGGAGTATTGCATCGGGTTTTGGTCATCACACGTTAGCAGTGAGGTGAAGTTTCTTGATTGTGCTGTGGAACTTTACCAGAAATGTTCCAGCGATGAGGAAATTGAGCTATGTTCGTCCAGTGAAGCTGGTGTTGTTTTCCTTGGAGTTTGAGGAGTGAATTGATAAAGATGTTCAGGATTATGGGCAGGTTTTTGAAAAGGTAGACAAAAGGAATGCTGTTCCCATTGGCTGATCATACAAAGGCAAGGGGACACAGATTTCAGGGAATGGTGGGGGGGGATGTGATGAAAAACATTTTTTAGGCAATGAATGGTAATATACCTCACTGCCGATGAGGGTGATGGAAGCGGAGATGATCAAGGATTTGAAAAGGGAATTGGTTGGGTACTTGTGGTCAATAAATGTGCAGGGCTATAAGGATACAGCGGGGCAATGGGGCTGACTGGATTACTCTGCAGAGAGCCAGCAGGTTTTCAATAGGCTGAATGGTCTGATCCCATGCCTTAATGACTCAACATGCTGATCCATAGGTTAGGTACAGTGTCATCACAGTGGAGTGATGTATGCTTTGGATGGAGAGAAAGTTGCCGAAATTCATACTAGTGTGGGACACTCGATGTTATGGTCAGCAAGCACGTAGGATGGGGCAACTAGGATTTCCACACCTCAGCACCAATGGCTGCCTTGTTAGGGTTCTGGGAGGATGGTGTGAGAGGCAGAGAGGTCTATCTCAGGAAGTGTCAAGTCATTGATTGTAACAGGAGAACAGGAGGTTAAAGGAGGCTGTGCTATTGCAGTGGGACTTTGGAAGGATAGAGTGCTTGAGAGAGGACGACAAAGTAATATATGAAATAGGAGCAGCATTCCTTTCGAATCTGCTCCACCATTCAATACGATCAAGGCTAATCTTCAGCTTCAACTCCACTTTCCCTCCAGTTCCCCATTCCCTAAGAGGTCAAAATACAGTCTATCTCAACCTTACAAATATGAAATGAAAGGAGGCGTAATAACAGGAGAGAGTGAGCCAGAAAGCAGGGTGAGTGAACAAAGTGAAAATGGAAGCAATGAACTTAGCCAATGTGCATAAATAACACAGAAAGATGTACAGATTCACAAAAATTATATCAATGCACAAAGCACTTTTCTCATCAACTCGAGGATCACCACCAAATCAGTAATTGCTTTCAGCGTCATTAAAATTGAGAAAAACAGGATGTTATGAGCAGCAAGTAGCAATAAGCCAGTTCTCTCTAGTTTGTTTCGTCTTTTTATTAAAGTGCTGACTCTTATTCCCATCAAAGAAAATGGGCGCGATTTTTCCGGCCTTGTTCGACGTGTGTGCAATCCGTTATGACCGCTAATTTTTGGGAGAGGGTCATACCGGGATTGAGACCTTCCCGGCCACCCACCAGTGACGTGATCAGGTTAAAGCCTTTGATTTTCATTAGTTTAAATAGATTCAAATATCATTAAATTGCTTTACGCCCACCTTTCCAGTGCCGTGTGATGTCTCTCCCCTCCCCCCCCCCCCCCCCCCTCACCCCCCGTGGCATGACCGGTGGCATGACATCACACGGACATGTTGCCCTGACTGGGAATGCAGAGGCTCCTGGAGACCCCAGGGTTGAGGTCAATAGGCTGGGCAGTGTCCCCTGGCAGGAGCAGTGCTGGGGGCACTGAGACAGGACAGTGCCAGGGGACCGTGCCAGGGACAAAGCCAGCGGCACTTGGAGGGGGCAAACCCTTCTTCATAGGGGAGGAGGGTATCCCTTTATGTGTGTTGGGGAGGGAAAGGGGTGTGTTCCAGGGAAAACAGCGGGGGGGGGGGGGGGGGGGGGAAATAACGCCCCCCGATACTTCTGCGGTGGGAGGGTCATCTCGAAACTTGTGGAAGGGTGCGTCCTCCGTGGCCAAAGCAGGGTGGGAGGGTGTATTTCTAACGCAGATCGGGTACCCTTTAAAGACGGCGCCTCGATCTCTATGTGGCTGGGCTTGCTGGCTCTATGAGGTCCCGCCCCAGCAGAGTGGTGGCGCAAAACACGGCCACCGATATTTTTCGGGAAAGTGTCACAAGATCTGGACAGAAAACCTGGCTGTGTTTCTGGGGAGAAACACGCCGGTTTTCAGTCAAAACTGGACACTTTTATCATTTATTTTGTAAAACTCCCTCCAATGCTTTTCACATTTATAAAAAGAACATGACGTTTTGAAGTGTGGTTTAACAGCTCCCTCATCTAAAATAGCCATTCTGCATCTAAAAGCCTCAACAGCAAATGCTGCTGGGCTCTACGACTACAGGACTCTGCAACGGAGCCAGATTGCTCTATCGCCAATTATCCATGCATGACCAGGTCCTGACAGTGATCAATGGACACAAGTGGGGCTGGCTGATTCTCACAAAACCCACCCCAATCCAGCCCCCAAGAATGTCAAGACCAAGACCAGTGCCCAACTGAACACATTCAAGGCCTAAAAAAAAAATCCATCATCTTGTTGGTTTGAACAACAGAATGTCACATCAGTTAACAAATTCTCACTTCTTAACTTCCTGCTAATGAAACTACAACACCTTGCACTTATCTGGGCCTTGCAATAAGTCCCAAGATGTTTGACAGTGATATGTGTATAATGAACTCAGAGTTACAGCGGCAGACATTAAGAGACCATTAAGATTTTAGCCAAAGAAATGTTTGAAAGAGAACCTGAAATTAATAGAGCAAGCAGGAGAGACCAGCAAGATCTAGGTTCAGCATTAGGTTTCGAATTCCAAAATGTGGGAGCAAGCAAATGAGGCACAACTACCCATAGTGTATAAGAAGGGAGCAGTTAACACTGTTCTTCAGGCACTCAAACTAGTAAAACCTGGTTCATACCCTGAAAACCAATGTGAAATGAAAAAAATGAAATGAAAATCGCTTATTGTCGCAAGTAGGCTTCAAATGAAGTTACTGTGAAAAGCCCCTAGTCGTCACATTCCGGCGCCTGTTCGGGGAGGCTGTTACGGGAATCGAACCGTGCTGCTGGCCTGCTTTCAAAGCCAGCGATTTAGCCCTGTGCTAAACAGCCCCTATGTGAGATTTTATATGATTGTTAAGTTTTTAATTTAAGGAAAATGAATGAAGGCTTTAATGTGACCTGTTCTGAATTCTGCTGACAGTTAACCTGGGTGTCTTGGGTGTTCATGTCTGTAAACAATGACCAAGGCACCTGTTAGTTTCCAAAGTCGCACGGAAGTGCAAAGAATATCTGATTTATAAATGGTCATATTTTAAACTATCAATACAGAATCAAGAGGGAGTTTAAAGGACAGCTAATTAGCATTTTTACCTGGATACGAGACCTATGTAATTCACATAACCATGGAGATGGGCTTTGAGAGGGGAAGAGTCCATAGCAAGCCACTGAAGGATTGACTTACAGGGTGTTTTTTAAATATAAGGTCAGCCTGTCAGAATCGAAAAGAGAGTGATGGTTAGAGGCAACACGATTCAATGGTTTAGCATTTTTAAAAATGAGGATGAAAAGATCCAGTTCATGAGGTTTTAAATGATATTGGAAGATTTGCATAGTTTTGGCTAAAGGGAGGAATCTCCAGGGTCACCCTGACCATTAAGCCAGGTTTGGGAATTATACGTTATCCAGCTGGAAAAGGGAAAGAAGTGAAACAAGTCCTTAGGAGCTAAGAATCACTTTGGACAAGTTCTGGGAGAGTAGAGTGTCTACTTGAAGGAAAGAGTAAATTATAATCACGGAGGGAGATTTCCAGTCACATTAAAGCATTAACAAGACAGTCTTTCTGTGGTTTAGTGTATAGGTGTCGACAAAATAGTGTTTTGCCATGTTTGCTTTTATTGTGTTTGTTGCAATAAAAGTCTTATAACTTGTCATGCAATTCCTTTAAGTTGACCACTGAAAATTTTCATTTCTTTGTGAAAATTATCAGTCTCTATGAGGATCATAACACAGCTATAGCCATGTAGGAAAGTGTCTTGTAAGATTGCTTTCTCTTAAGTGTGCAATAATTTTTTTAAAAATGAATAATTTAAAAAGCTAGATTATATTGACACAGTGCTAGTGAGAGTAAGCCATTTATATTGATGAGTCTTTTCCAACATTCAATATGATCATGGTTGATCTGTGATCCAGCTCCGTATACCTACCTTTGTCCTATATCCTTAAAAAATTAATACCTTTGGCTAACAAAAATATATCGATCTCAGTTTTAAAATTTACTATTGATCTAGCATCAATTGCCATTTGTGGAAGAGAGTTTCAAACACCGACCAAACTTTGTGTGAAGAAATGTAACTAAATTGCACACTGTATATTTTTTTGATCATGATCCAATTCTAAATTCCCCAACCAGCAGTAATAGTTTCTCCCAATTTACCCTCTCCACTAAATCCTATATATCCCAAAACATTTGATGCTCTGCCGCTGAATATATTATAATAATCTACATTAGTGTCACAAGTAGGCTTACATTACACTGCAATGAAGTTACTGTGAAAATCCCCTCATCGCCACACTCCGGCGCCTGTTCGGGTACACAGAAGGAGAATTCAGAATGTCCAAATTACTTAACAAACACGTCTTTCGGGACTTGTGGGGGGAAACCGGAGCAACCGGAGGAAACCCACGCGTATATGGAGAGAACGTGCAGACTCCCTACAGACAAGAGCCCAAGTCGGGAATCGAACCCGGGTCCCTGGCAATGTGAAACAACAAAAAACAAAGAACAAAGAAAAGTACAGCACAGGAACAGGCCCTTCAGCCCTACAAGCCCATGCCAACCATGCTGCCCGACTAAACTACAATCTTCTACACTTCCTGGGTCCGTATCCCTCTATTCCCATCCTATTCATGTATTTGTCAAGATGCCCCTTAAATGTCACTATCGTCCCTGCTTCCACCACCTCCTCCGGCAGCGAGTTCCAGGCACCCACTACCTTCTGTGTAAAAAACTTGCCTCGTACATCTATTCTAAACCTTGCCCCTCGCACCTTAAACCGATGCTCCCTAGTAATTGACCCCTCTACCCTGGGGAAGTGCGAACCACTGTGCTACCATGCCGCCCATATGTACATAACACACAATAAACTCATTTTCTTTCTCTTTCACTCTTAACATGAGCCTAACCCATGTACTTTTTAAAAACTGGTTAATATTAAAAATGGAAGAAAGATTTTTTGTACATCAGGAACTTGAACGTGTGTGGCACCCATCTGCCAATAGTACTGGACTAGAAACCCAGGGACACACCATGGGAATGTGCGAAACACAATTCAGCTGGCCAGCGCCAGAAATATGACCATGAAAACTCTTTGATTTTTATGAAAACCTTGATAAATGTTATGAAATATTCCTTTTAGAAGCATGTCACACCGATGCAGCGTGACCGACAAATGACACCTTTTCCAACCCCTCTGGTTGACTCTTAATGCCTTCTTATTTCTGCTGCTGATGATTGTAGCTAATCCACGTCATGCGTCTTGTTCAATTCTCACACATTCACTGTCGGTCGACTGCAATTTCACTGCAATATACATCATCCAACTATGACTATATCAAGCCCTCTTTCTGCTGCTCTCCACTTTGCCCTCCACAAGGGTTTTCAGCTCTGATCAAATGGCTGAAATACTGACATTTTCTTTTTTGGATTCACTTTTCAGGGTTCATTTTTCGCTCATGCAATTTCAAGCAGCTCTTTGTTTATTTTAATTCCTATATGGAATGTTTAGCATACACCTGCAGTAGAGCAAATCCAGGGAGTGTGGACTGCAGCAGGAGAGGAATGAATGGAAAGGGTCAAACAGTCAGCCCAACTGTAGTATTCACACTCACTGTGGACAGGCACAACAAATTACCACAACCCAGACAGCACTAACACAATTGCACCCCAGGAGACATTTTTCTTGCTACAGTAACAGTAAGAGAATCAATACCACTTAACGATACTCCACTATATCTAGAGGAGCCATTGTGCCTTTGGACACTAATCACGTATCAGGGAAATGGGGACAATTAATGAGGACAATCAACACACCATTGAAATCGGCTTGACAAACACAGCGCTTTGATATTGTAAACAGGTAGATAGGCTATGTCCAGAAAACTATTAAAGTTAAAGCACACAGGACAATGGATCAAATGCGATCAAAACAGAATTGTAACAAATTCAAAGTAATAATATGATAATCTAATTTAAATGTAACGCTTTGAAACGCAAAAAAGGGTATGAGAATGTGCAAGAACCTTTGCGAAGCAGAATAGCTCGGAAGCAAGCTGGAATTACAGCTCCGAGGTCTGCTCTCCCTCACGCATGTTGAATAAAAGCCGTTTTTGGTGAAGTTCGATACATAGAACATAGAACATACATTGCAGAAGGAGGCCATTCGGCCCATCGAGTTGCACCACCCCACCTAAGCCCTCACTATCCCCGTAACCCAATAACCCCTCCTAACCTTTTTGGTCACTAAGGGCAATTTATCATGGCCAATCCACCTAACCTGCACATCTTTGGATTGTCTTTAGAGATACTGGGAGGGATTCTCCGACCCCCACTACCGGGTCGGAGAATCGCGGGGGCTGGCGTGAATCCCGCCCCCGCCGGTTGCCGAATTCTCCGGCACCGGATATTCGACGGGGGCGGGAATCGCGCCGCGCCAGTCGGCAAGCCCTCTCCCCGGCGATTCTCCGGCCCGCAATGGGCCGAAGTCCCGCTGCTGGAATGCCTGTCCCGCCGGCGAGGATCAAACCACCTTTCTTCCCGGCTGGACTAGGCGCCGCGGGCGGGCTCCGGGGTCCTGGGGGGGCGCGGGGCGATTTGGCCCAGGGGGGGTGCCCCCACAGTGGCTAGGCCCGCGATCAGGGCCCACTGATCCGCGGGTGGGCCTGTGCTGTGGGGGCACTCTTTTCCCTCCGCCTCGGCCACAGTCTTCACCATGGCCGACGCGGAAGAGACACCTTCCCCTGCGCATGCGCGGGGATGACGTCAGCGGCCGCTGACGCCCCTGCGCATGCGCGAACTTCCGCCGCCCGGCGAAGTCCTTTCGGCCCCGGCTGGCATGGCGCCAGAGGCCTTTAAGGCCGGCTGGCGGCGCGCCAACTACTCCTGCGCGGAGCTAGCCCCTCAAGGTGAGGGCTTGGTCCCTAAAGGTGTTGAGAAATCCGCACCTTTGGGGCGGCCCGACGCCGGAGTGGTTCACGCCACTCCATCCCGCCGGGACCCCCCGCCCGTCGGGTAGGGGAGAATCCCGCCCCAGGTCTCTAAAGACTCAGTTCTTTTATTCCCTGCAACATTTCATGCACGTTTCACCAAATAAACATGTGTCGACTGGTTATTTTTATGGGCATTTTCAATGTAACTGCAAAGTGAAGACCTCAGGGCATGTAGCTTTATTTGGTTGCATGCAGGTCAGATCAGAAAGAGAATTATGTATGAGCTGTAACTGTGCCAATTTAAGGATTTGTTAACGCGCCTTTTTAAGGTGCCATTTGTGGAACACTTAAATTGAAAGACACATTATTCACAGTAGAAGGTCAACAACGCACATTGCCTGAATCCAAAGTGAGGGCAGCAAACAGAAATACATCCCTTTTTTTTTATATTTGACTTAAACCGACAAAAAAAAGCATCTGATAGTGACAATTTAAACAGACCTCAGCAGAACATGTTTATATGAATATGCAACATTCGCCAGACTGTTTGCGTGTTGATATACCCAAAATAAAAGTCTACTCAGAGATTGCTTCTGGGATATGCCTTTGCAATACACATCTGGTTTGAGATGCATTGTTTTATGTTGAGTTTTATCCTGAGAAGCTCTGTAATAGGGTGCATTATCTGTGCTCTGGGGAATGTAAGTCAACATCAACTCTGCAGAAGAACCGTCAGTTCGGTAAAAGACACTCTTCAGTCTTCCTGAAACTTGCTGGTGTTTCAGTCCAAAGAGCAGTTCTGAGTGCAGACTGGCACATTCCAAGATGCACACGGACTACATGCTGAGGGATTGCAAAGGCTCAAAGGGGAAAGATTCTCCCATGAAAAGTGTAGCGAGTAGTTGGAAACATGTTTGTTTGCAAAATTACACTTTACTTTATGCAAAAATGTAAAAGAACATCACAAATCTTTTCAAAAATGTCCTTCACAGAAATGCAATGAAATTCACACATACTGTGTGGATCATGTTGCAGCCTGAGGTGCTTCAATACAATTGTGAAATGTATATTTACTGAATAAATTCAATGTCAGCCATCCAGCCCCAGGGTTTTATACAATTTCCAGATCCTCGGAAAGGCCTAAGACAGTGACCTTTCCCCACTGCGCCTCTGTGGCGGCTGCCCCAAGTTTTAGTGCCCTCAGCACGTAGTCCTGGACCTTGGAATGTGCCAGTCTGCAACACTCAAGTTGAGACAATGCTTTGCACTGGAAGACCTGGACCTAAGGGCTGAAACTGTGTAAAACTTCTCCAGGATGCATGATTGACACAGCAGGAATATTCTCAGGAGGACCTATAATTGTATCTGTGAAACATACAGATGCACCTCAGAGTGCCACATAGTGTACTGAGAGATCTGATTTGCATTTTTTGCTAAATTTGAACCGCCATGTAAATCTGGGTAGTTAGTCTGTGCCATACCACCTGTCCCTCACAGACAAAGTTATGCAAAGAAACACCTTTGGTCACAGGTCCATCAGGCAGACGTCTGCACGTAACATCCTAGAGGCTCTTTGGGAAAAGGAGATGGCGGATCCTGTCTGATGGTTCCCTGAGCAGACTGTCAAGGTTATTTGGCAGAATGCCTCATAACCAGAACTTTGAAACAAGCACTATGACCTAGTTTGGGTGGTGGTGAGAAAGGTCTTCCCCGTCAGATCCTTCTTACACGTCCCCACCCCATCCACACATTGCCCTTGAAGTGGCTGTGCTGGCGAAGAGACTGTTGTCCACCTCCTCATGGAATGCGCCTTTGCAAAGAAGGTCTTGAGAGAGATGAGGTGGTTTATGTTGAGGTTCATCCTGAGCAGCTCTGTGACTCTCGACTCTGTACTCTAAGGGCTGTTCCCAGGGGGACACATCGAGACAAACATCAGCTGTTGCTGCAGGATATTCAACTCAATGAAAGATGATCTTTGGACTGCCCGAAACTTGTTGGTCTTCAAGTGCGAAGAGTTGTCCCCAACCGAATGTTGTACACCAGTACAATGCAAAGCCTAGTACTACGTGCTGAGGGATTCACTAATGCTTGGGGCAGCTGCAGCAGTGGCGCAATGGGGGAAGGTCGCTGTCTGAGACCTTTCAGCCATAATGAGGGGAGTGGAATTGGCATAATGACTATTGGCGGGAATGAATCCAGAAGAATCATTCAGCACTCGGGTATGCTTCAACGTCAAACGGTTTATTATGCTAGCCGGGAGCAGTCCACTGAGAATACAAGCGTCTGTCCGCTGGACAAATGAAATCATAATCATTTTATACAGTTATGGAAACAGCTACCATGTTAGCTGGATACAACACAATAAAAATTATGGGTTGCCAGGCAGCATAGAGCTGCCCAGCAACTGATGGAGCCCCTCCCCCCCCGATCGACTGTTCTTCGGTTCTGTTGTTCTGTGCTACAAGCAGTATTCCCCAGAGGCAGTTGCTGATAAGGGATGTACCGTTGCATAAGCCATTCCCATGTCTGTCCGTGGGAACTAACAAGGTTTCACAAATGGCCAAGTCCATTAGCCATAAACCCCATGATGCCTCACAACGTGCTATGGTTCACTTTGAAGCATGTTTTCGGATTATATCAGAATATTAGCGTGTATTATGGTATGTGCATTAGAACGGTGTAGAATTATGGTTAATGTGTGTGTATTTTTACTATCTATTTTTATTAACGTGTGTCTATAGATGTGCATGGATATGCATTCAACACGCATACATATACTGCAGGTGCCTCTGCCCCGGGCCCCAAGCCGACAATGATTCACATTGAACGTAAAGAGTGATCAGAATTGTATTGAAGCACCTCAAAGTGTACTTTGGTCTATGTACAGTAAGAAGTTTTACAACACCAGGTTAAAGTCCAACAGGTTTGTTTCGATGTCACTAGCTTTCGGAGCACTGCTCCTTCCTCAGGTGAATGAAGAGGTATGTTCCAGAAACATATATTATAGACAGATTCAAAGATGCCAGACAATGCTTGGAATGCGAGCATTAGCAAGTGATTAAATCTTTACAGATCCAGAGATGGGGTAACCCCAGGTTAAAGAGGTGTGAATTGTGAACAGTTCCAATGCGCCACAGCAAATAAACGCACCGACCTCCTCAGAAGACAAACATGGGACACAACCGACAGAATACCCTTCGTCGTCCAGTACTTTCCCGGAGCGGAGAAACTACGACATCTTCTTCACAGCCTTCAACACGTCATCGATGAAGATGAACATCTTGCCAAGGTCATCCCCACACCCCCACTACTTGCCTTCAAAGAACTGCGCAACCTCAAACAAACCATTGTTTGCAGCAAACTACCCAGCCTTCAGAACAGTGACCACGACACCACACAACCCTGCCATGGTAATCTCTGCAAGACGTGCCAGATCATCGACATGGATACCACCATTACACGTGAGAACACCACCCACCAGGTACGCGGTGCATACTCGTGCGACTCGGCCAACGTTGTCTACCTCATACGCTGCAGGAAAGGATGTCCCGAAGCGTGGTACATTGGCGAGACCATGCAGACGGTGCGACAACGAATGAATGGACATCATGTGACAATTACCAGGCAGGAATGTTCCCTTCCAGTCGGGGAACACTTCAGTAGTCAAGGGCATTCAGCCTCTGATCTCCGGCTAAGCGTTCTCCAAGGCGGCCTTCAGGACGCGCGACAACGCAGAATCGCCGAGTAGAAGCTTATAGCCAAGTTCCGCACACATGAGTGCGGCCTCAACCGGGACCTGGGATTCATGTCGCATTGCATTCATCCCCCACCATCTGGCCTGCAAAATCCTACCAACTGTCCTGGCTTGACACAATTCACGCCTCTTTAACCTGGGGTTACCCCATCTCCGGATCTGTAAAGGTTTAATCACTTGCTAATGCTCGCATTCCAAGCATTGTCTGGCATCTTTGAATCTGTCTATATATGTTTCTGGAACATACCTCTTCATTCACCTGAGGAAGGAGCAGCGCTCTAAAAGCTAGTGACATTGAAACAAACCTGTTGGACTTTAACCTGTTGTTGTAAAACTTCTTACTGTGCTCACCCCAGTCCAACGCCGGCATCTCCACATCTTGATCTATGTAGACAACTTAAATACTTTTGCACCATTTGTAATGGCCATCTTGAAATGTCTGTAATGTTTCTTTGACTGTATTGAAGTACCTCTGAAGTACAACATGATGTATGTAGAGAACTTGAATATTATTGCACTTTGTGTCCTGACTGTCTTGAAACGTCTGTAATGTTTCTTTGACTGTATTGAAGCAACTTAGGAGTGAAACATGATGTGTGTAGAGAACCTGAATATTATTGCACATTGTGAGATGGGCTGTTCTTTCAGATGTTTTGCGAATAAAGTATACTTTTGCAAAAAAAAGCATGTCAAATTTTATGAATAAACTAGATACTTGGGGGGGAAATCAAGAACCTCAAGATTGCTGAAGGGAGTTAGAATCATAAAGCAGCAGTCAGCACTCAAGAAGTCAAACTATCCGACAGAGTCTGAACAAATAACTAATGATGGAAACAAAGAGATGTGGAGAGCAAGACAATGGTAAAATTAAAGGAGGAGCCGTTTAGCTCAGTTAGCGGGACAACTGGTTCTCTCGACTTCGCCTGAGGTGTGAACCTCAGGTTAAATCATCAAAGTGGGACGCAGCCGATGGTCATCTGGGACTCTGTCGACTTTGCCTTCTGAGAAGAAAGGGGGTGAGAGGCGTGGAACTGTTGGGAAACATGACCATGCAATGTCAGTGGAGATCGAGAGGGGAGAGGGAATCTCCTCCCCAGCAATTTCACTGGGGATTCTTTCTGTCAGTTTCACACACCGTGCAGCCTTTTGCTCTGCAGATCTCCGCCGGGGAAAAGGGGGCCGAAAGGGGACAGGAATGCGTTCACAATTGAAGCTAAAAGATCCCTCTTACCGCTTACCGAGCTCCAGTCGTTTACCAGGCGAGCCCGCAGCAGCCTGACGGTGTTCCCATTCAAAGCTTGGGGCTGGCCGCTCACTGAGATTCGCTACAATGCCAACTCCGCTTTGTACTTCGATTCGCGCTGCTTGTCTGACCGTTGCTCAAATGGCCGCGGAAATTAGGAATGACGAACAAAGGAAACAAGTATTTTCAGTCCCGTCCAGCCCCCAACTGATCCTTTCTCCGCGGGCACTATTAAATCCAAATGGTTGACTTCCTGTCAGCACAGCCTACAAACTGCAGGCGGCAATGTGCCATTCGCTGATTGTTGCCAGCAGGGCAACAATTCAATCTGCGGTCTTATTTTATCCCTTTTGAGTTAAAATCTCGCCCAGGGTGGGTTTCTTAAAGGCGATAGTCAATAAGGCGGGACTTTGTTCTTTGCATCAGCTGGCCACAAGCTTTAAACGTCTTTTCTTAACTTGATGTTTCTAGCAGGACAGGGCGCTCTTTTGGAGGGTCGGTGTCATCAATAGAAATTCAAATCTGCAAATGTCCAGGAGGGTTGAATCTATTCTAAGCCAGAAAGGAAACAGCATTTTGTTTGTGTTCAGGCAGACACTCTATATCACAGCCCATCGAAGCACATTTAAGGTGCACAACAGCTTTTGAACAGGGAATTTACATTTGCAAGCCATCCAAATTGATATTTATTTCCCAGAAACACAGGCATAGCCAGGGACAGGCCCACATGAAATGGCTACAATCCCGGGAATGAGAACATAAGTAATCTGATCATAGTCTTAATTCCATTTTCCTGCCTGTGCCCCCATAAACCTTGACCCTATTTCAGATGAAAATTCAATCTAACTCAACCTTGAATATATTCAACAACATGGCAAACCCCTCTCTGGGGTAGAGGGTTTCAAAGATTAACAAGCCTCTGCCAGAACAAATCCTTCCTCTTGTTTTAAATAGGAGACTCCCTTATTTTGAAACGGTGCCCCTAATTTCAATGTTCTTGACTTAACCCTCTCAGCGTCTACCCTGTCAACTCCCCTCAGAATTGTATATGATTCAATGAGATCACCTCTCATTACTCCGAACTCCATCAAGTATAAGGCCAATCTGTTCAACCTTTCTGCATAAAACAACCATTCCATCCGGGGATCAACCTGGTGAAATTTCTCTGAAAAGCCTCTGAAGCAAGCACATCCATCCTTAGATAAGGAGATCAAAGCTGTTGCAGTGCTTTAAGTGTGGTCTCATCTACATAATGTACAGTTGTAACAAGACTCCCAACTTTAGATTCCAACCTGCTTGAAATAAAGACCAACATTCCATTTGCCTTCCAAATTGCTTTCTGTACCTGCATGCTAACATTTAATAATAATAATCTTTATTGTCACAAGTAGGCTTACATCAACACTGTAATGAAGTTACTGTGAAAAGCCCCGAGTCGCCACATTCCGGCGCCTGTTCGGGTACACAGAGGGAGAATTCAGAATGTCCAAATGACCTAACAAGCACCTCTTTCGGGACTTGTGGGAGGAAACCGGAGCGCCCGGAAGAAACCCACGCAGACACGGGGAGAACGTGCAGACTGCGCACAGACAGTGACCCAAGCCGGGAATCGAACCTGGGGCCCTGGCGCTGTGAAGCAACAGTGCTAACCACTATGCTACCGTGCCGTGCTACTGGGCCATTGTGATTTGTGTACAAGATATCCCAATCCCGCAGCATTCTCTCTCCATTGAACTATTATTTTAACATTTTCCCACATTGTAGTCCCTCAGCCAAATTTTTACCAATTCATTTAACCTATCTGGATTATTTGTGCCCTCTTGCAACTTGCTTTCCTGTCTCTCTTAGTCTTGTAAGGTTCCTTCCTGTTTTTTCCCTGGCTGTTCCCTTATTGCCCCTTACTTTTATTTATTTTTTAAATTTAGAGTACCCAATTCATTTTTCCCAATTAAGTGGCAATTTAGCATGGCCAATCCACCTAGACTGCACATCTTTGGGTTTAACAGAGAGAATTTACAGTGCAAAAGGAGGCCATTCGGCCCATCGAGTCTGCACCGGCTCTTGGAAAGAGCACCCTACCCAAGGTCCACACCTCCACCCTATCCCCATAACCCAGTAACCCCACCCAACACTAAGGGCAATTTTGGACACGAAGGGCAATTTTGGACACTAAGGGCAATTTATCATTGCCAATCCACCTAACCTGCACATCTTTGGACTGTGGGAGGAAACCGGAACACCCGGAGGAAACCCACGCACACACGGGGAGGATGTGCAGACTCCGCAGTGACCCAAGCCGGAATCGAACCTGGGACCCTGGAGCTGTGAAGCAATTGTGCTATCCACAATGCTACCGTGCTTGTGGGGACAGAACCCACGCAAACATGGGGAGAATGTGCAAACTCCACATGGACAGTGACCCAGAGCCGGGATCAAACCTGGGACCTCGGCACCGTGAGGCAACAGGGGTAACCCACTGCGCCACTGTGCTGCCCTCTTACTTTTATTTTTGCTGTTACATTTTTGATCCATTGATGATTCATGTGTCTTTAAGGCAGCCTGTATCTTTAATTCAAGCAGAAGGAAGCAATGGCCTGTGCCTTTAATTCAAGCAGAGGATTTTAGCAACAGGAAAAATCAATGTGCTAGTCTTTGCTGGTTCATTCTGGAGTGGTAGACTGACCAGCACCAATGACAGAGATTGGCTAGGGCTCGGTTTCATTGATTTGGCTGTTGGCCAGTTAATTGGCCCAATAGGCTGTGCTCTGCCCAGTAACTGCTGGTGATTGTACCTGATTCCACTGGAATGTTTTTCAGAGTCCTGAGGTTCCAGTTTGGTTTCACTCTCTCTCCAGCAAGTCTGGATGCCATTTTATTGAGACTGCAGAGGCCTGAAGTCAAACCACGAGCTAGACGTAAGGTTTGATGTGAAATACATTGTCTCTCCAGAAAGATATAGGCCTGAATGTGGACCTCGAGCTGAAGGCCCAGCCTGCTGTCTGTGAGTACTGCATTTTGCATTTTGTTAAATTACTGGGACACAGAATGAATGACTCTACAAGACCAGGACTGGCTGCAAACCAGAGACTTTAACCAACAAGCTTGCTGTGGAGGAAGTGTATGATAGAACCACCATAGAACATAGAACATAGAACGATACAGCGCAGTACAGGCCCTTCGGCCCACGATGTTGCACTGACATGGGAAGTCAAAAAACAAAAGCCATCTAACCTACACTATGCCATTATCATCCATATGTTTATCCAATAAACTATTAAATGCCCTCAATGTTGGCGAATTCACTACTGTTGCAGGTAGAGCATTCCACGGCCTCACCACTCTTTGCGTAAATAACCTACCTCTGACCTCTGTCCTATATCTATTACCCCTCAGTTTAAGGCTATGTCCCCTCGTGCCAGCCATTTCCATCCACGGGAGAAGGCTCTCACTGTCCACCCTATCTAACCCCCTGATCATTTTGTATGCCTCTATTAAGTCTCCTCTTAACCTTCTTCTCTCTAACGAAAACAACCTCAAGTCCATCAGCCTTTCCTCATAGGATTTTCCCTCCATACTAGGCAACATCCTGGTAAATCTCCTCTGCACTCGCTCCAAAGCTTCCACGTCCTTCCTATAATGCGGTGACCAGAACTGTACGCAATACTCCAAATGCGGCCGTACCAGAATTTTGTACAGCTGCAACATGATCTCATGACTCCGGAACTCAAACCCTCTACCAATAAAGGCCAACACTCCATAGGCCTTCTTCACAACCCTATCAACCTGGTTGGCAACTTTCAGGGATCTATGTACATGGACACCTAGATCCCTCTGCACATCCACACTTCCAAGAACTTTACCATTAGCCAAATATTCTGCATTCCTGTTATTCCTTCCAAAGTGAATCACCTCACACTTCTCTACATTAAACTCCATTTGCCACCTCTCAGCCCAGCTCTGCAGCTTATCTATGTCCCGCTGTAACCTGCTACATCTTTCTGCACTGTCGACAACACCACCGACTTTAGTGTCATCTGCAAATTTACTCACCCACCTTTCCGCGCCCTCCTCTAGGTCATTGATAAAAATGACAAACAGCAACGGCCCCAGAACAGATCCTTGTGGTACGCCACTTGTAACTGAACTCCATTCTGAACATTTCCCATCAGCCACCACCCTCTGTCTTATTTCAGCTAGCCAATTTCTGATCCACATCTCTAAATCTCCCTCAATCCCCAGCCTCCGTATTTTCTGCAATAGCCTACTGTGGGGAACCTTATCAAACGCTTTACTGAAATCCATATACACCACATCAACTGCTCTATCCTCGTCTACCTGTTCAGTCACCTTCTCAAAGAACTCAATAAGGTTTGTGAGGCATGACTTACCCTTCACAAAGCCATGCTGACTATCCCTAATCGTATTATTCCTATCTAGATGATTATAAATCTTGTCTCTTATAATCCCCTCCAAGACTTTACCCACAACAGATGTGAGGCTCACCGGTCTATAGTTGCCGGGGTTGTCTCTATTCCCCTTCTTGAACAAAGGGACCACATTTGCTATCCTCCAGTCCTCTGGCACTATTCCTGTAGCCAATGATGACATAAAAATCAAAGCCAAAGGCCCAGCAATCTCTTCCCTGGCTTCCCAGAGAATCCTAGGATAAATCCCATCAGGCCCCGGGGACTTATCTATTTTCAGCCTGTCCAGAATTGCCAACACCTCTTCCCTGCGTACCTCAATGCCATCTATTCTAATAGCCTGGGTCTCAGCATTTTCCTCCACAACATTATCTTTTTCCTGAGTGAATACTGACGAAAAATATTCATTTAGTATCTCGCCTATCTCTTCAGACTCCACACACAACTTCCCATCCCTGTCCTTGACTAGCCCTACTCTTACCCTAGTCATTCTTTTATTCCTGACATACCTATAGAAAGCTTTTGGGTTTTCCTTGATCCTACCTGCCAAATACTTCTCATGTCCCCTCCTTGCTCGTCTTAGCTCTCTCTTTAGATCCTTCCTCGCTACCTTGTAACTATCAAGCGCCCCAACTGAAACTTCACTCCTCATCTTCACATAGGCCTCCTTCTTCCTCTTAACAAGAGATTCCACTTCTTTGGTAAACCACGGTTCCCTCGCTCGACGCCTTCCTCCCTGCCTGACCGGTACGTACTTATCAAGAACACGCAGTAGCTGTTCCTTAAACAAGCTCCACATATCCAGTGTGCCCAACACTTGCAGCCTACTTCTCCAACCTATCACCCCAAGTCATGTCTAATGGCATCATAATTGCCCTTCCCCCAGCTATAACTCTTGCCCTGCGGGGTATACTTATCCCTTTCCATCACTAACGTAAACGTCACCAAATTGTGGTCACTGTCCTCAAAATGCTCACCTACCTCCAAATCTAACACCTGGCCTGGTTCATTACCCAAAACCAAATCCAATGTGGCCTCTCCTCTTGTTGGCCTGTCAACATATTGTGTCAGGAAACCCTCCTGCACACATTGTACAAAAAACGATCCATCTAATGTACTCGGACTATATCTTTTCCAGTCAATATTTGGAAAGTTAAAGTCTCCCATAATAACTACCCTGTTACTTTCGCTCTTATCCAGAATCATCTTCGCCATTCTTTCCTCTACATCCCTAGAACTATTTGGAGGCCTATAGAAAACTCCCAACAGGGTGACCTCTCCTTTCCTGTTTCTAACCTCAGCCCATACTACCTCGGAAGAAGAGTCCCCATCTAGCATCCTCTCCGCCACCGTAATACTGTTTTTGACTAGCAGCGCACACCTCCCCCTCTTTTGCCTCCTTCTCTGAGCTTACTAAAACACCTAAACCCCGGAACATGCAACAACCATTCCTGTCCCTGCTCTATCCATGTCTCCGAAATGGCCACAACATCGAAGTCCCAGGTACCAACCCATGCTGCCAGTTTCCCTACCTTATTTCGTATACTCCTGGCATTGAAGTAGACACACTTCAAACCACCTACCTGAACACTGGCCCCCTCCTGCGAAGTCAATTCTGTGCTCCTGACCTCTATACTCTCAATCACTCGTACCCTAAAACTACAATCCAGGTTCCCATGCCCCTGCTGTATTAGTTTAAACCCCCCAAAGAGCACTAACAAATCTCCCCCCCCAGGATATTTGTGCCCCTCAGGTTCAGATGTAGACCATCCTGTCTGTAGAGGTCCCACCTGCCCCAGAAAGAGCCCCAGTTATCCAGAAATCTGAATCCCTCCCGCCTGCACCATCCCTGTAGCCACGTGTTTAATTGCTTTCTCTCCCTATTCCTCATCTCATTATCACGTGGCACGGGCAACAACCCAGAGATAACAACTCTGTTTGTTCTCGTTCTGAGCTTCCATCCTAGCTCCCTGAAAGCCTGCCTGACATCCTTGTCCCCTTTCCTACCTATGTCGTTAGTGCCAATGTGGACCACGACTTGGGGCTGCATCTGAAGAAAAGACTCATATCTTTTGACTTTCATCCTGATTTTTCAACCCTTTCCACACCTCTGTGTTTGTCTGTTTTGTGTATGTGGATAGAGGGTGGGACAGTTAAAGTGGGTCATAAGTATTAATTTGTCATTAACCAGTTATATTTACTGCATATTTCATGATATTTCTTGGTATAAATAACTAGCAATTGTGTTTCAACTTACAAACTTACAAACTAATTATTGGGCAGTCAGGGGCCAAAGACTTTGTGAATTTTTTGAAGAATTATCGGTTAATTCGCTTGTGTTGTGACTCGGGGATGAATGGGGTTGGAGTTGACTGCACACTTGCTCAGGGTGTTACAGTATCATTATCAAATTCAGCTACATTACAGTTTGTTCCTTCATTCAAGTAATTCATATAGATTTTCAAAAATTGACACCTCATTAGTTAGTTAGCCAACCTGAAAATGACCCATTTATCCAGTTTCTTTTACCTGTTGGTTAGCAAATCCTCTATCCCTGCTGGTCTATTACCCAGAACACTATGAACTCTTACCATCGATGTTGCACCATTTTGAATGACTTTTGGAAATTCAAATATTACATCCACTGGCTTCCCGTTATCCACCCTGCTTATTATATCTTCAAATAACTCTAATAAATTTCCCTTTCATGAAATAATGTTGACGCTGTTTGACTCTATTATGATTTTCTAAATTTCCAGGTATTATTACATCCTTAATAATCTATTCCAACATTTCCCCAATGACAGATGTTAGACTAACTGCTTTAGTCCATTAGTTTGTTGCGTCCTGTCTCCCAACAATCTTGAATGGAGGATTTACTCTGCATATCCAATTCAGGGCAGCACTGTGGCGCAGTGGGTCAGCACTGCTGCCTCATGTCACCGAGGTCCCAGGTTCGATCCCGGCTTTGGGTCACTGTCCGTGTGGAGTTTGCACATTCTCCCTGTGTTTGCGTGGGTTTTGCCCCCACAATCCAAAGATGTACAGGGTAGGTGGATTGGCCATGCTAAATTACCCCTTAATTGGAAAAAATGAATTGGGTACTCTAAACTTATAAATAAAAAGAATATCCAATTCAACAGGAGATTTATAGATGATACAGGATCTTGCATACAATTTCCCTGTAGGTCTGCTGAATAAGTTACCTGCTTGAAAATATTGTTAGATTGTGTCCTGTGAAACATCAAGCACACATTAAGGAATAGTAATTTTATCATTGCCGATACAAGCCAGGTATTGCTTTATTGAAGGTTTCATTATGCTTCTGTTAATGATCTTTTTTTTAAATCTTAATAAATTCATTTTTTCCAACTAAGGGGCAATTTAGCATGGCCAATCCACCTACCCTGCACATCTTTGGGTTGTGGGGGTGAAACCCACGTAAACACGGGGAGAATGTGCAAACTCCACATGGACCGTGACCCAGAGCTAGGGTCGAACCTGGAATCTCGGCGCCTTGATGCAGCCGTGCTAACCACTACACCACCGTCCAGCCCCACTTCTGTTAACGATAAGTAGCAAATTATAATCTGTGTGTTACTCCCATTTATAGCGAAATACTGTAGCCACCTAAGTTGGCCAACTCCCGATTTAAAATGGAGAACGGCAAAGGCTGAAGGGAAATTCAGCCAACACAGACAGAAACCAGCAGGTGCAGGTTTGCTGTGTATTAAAACAATGCAAAAGCCCAGACAGCATTGATACCAGTGACCATCAGCATAATAATGTAGCAGCCATCTACATACTAATGCGCAATCCCCGGGTGCAATTGAAACATTTGAGATAAACAAAGCAAAGCCAGACATTCCCGGCGCCAGCAGGAGCCAACACAAAAGACGGTAACGGACACCTCAAGACTGCCCATCGATCAGGGAACCGCTCCAGGATTGGAGAAATCGAACCAAGCGATTGGAACAAAGTCCAATCACCTAGAACCAGGTACAGGGTCCACCCCGAAAGGCGGGAAGCCCCTGGTGACTATAAAGTTAAGCCCCCAAATTCAACTCGCTCTCTTCTTCCTGCCCGAGTCACCCAGCAACACGAACCAACCTTGACTGTGACCGGTGCAGTGACTGCCGAAAGTCGTAAGTCTTGATTCAACGCTCGCTACGAGATAGGCGCTCCTAGCTATCAATCCGTACCAACTCCGAATCCCGCAGACTCAGAACGGGAACAAAAGGCCATTTGTTCCCCTGACCTGGTGGGCCAGTCCGAAGTTAAGTCTTGGCCTGTTAGTTGTCGGAGCAGCTTAGATGTAGAATATGTGCATGAGTAGCGATTACTGTGTATAATAAATGTGCTTTGATTTGAATCTTACTAATCGGTATATTGAGATATTGATCATTGCTTGGACTTGAACCTCGTGGCGGTATCATAAAGATACCTGGCGACTCGAGAGCAAAGGTAATAAAACAGAGCAATTGAACCAACCGAAAAGTTAGCAACATTATTTGGCGACTCTGGTGGGACCCGAACCAGAAGTGGCATAACCACTCCGGCAGAACCCAGAATTTGCATTAGAGATCCAATTGGGAACAGAAAACCACAAGCGTTCAAGCAGTTCTGATCAATCCTCATTATTCGGAAGTGTGTGTATGCATGCATAACTAATAGGGCGATAAGGTAAAACTGATAGATTTTTTGTTGCGACAAAACTGTCGGGAGTTTGTATTTCGGAAAGTAGCGAAAGCCGTACCAGTATTTACAGCACCGGCTTAATACCCCTGTCCCAAATTTGAAGAGCAGCATTTGGATAGGAAAGATGGCAATGCAGGCAATGCAACGTCTCATGAACCCCGAGGAATTTGCAGTTGCAGCGACCAGCAGCAGTAGAGTCGGACAATGTCCCATTTGGGAAGAGGAGATCAGGAAATATCTCAAAGGGAAGGGATGGCCCCTTTGGAGTGAATTCTGTGACAATGAGGAATCAGGCCCCGGGAGTATAGGACATACTTGGTGGGAGACCCTGAGCGAGATCCACAAGAAGAGCTTAGGAAAAGCTCGCAAGCCGATGGCAATCGTGTCCTGCTTGGCACAATTGTGAGGCACAGAAGAGGTCGTTAGGACGCTCCGGAAAGAGGTAGAAGGCATACATCGAATGAGTAAGGTCGATGTAAGCGAGGTAAAAAGAGAGAACTTAGAGTTGAAGAGGAAGTTGGCAGCAAAGGACGGGAGAGGTGGATGACGTCAAAAGGGCACATCAGTCTTGTCTGGCGCACTTAAGCAGCATCCAGTCCCAGTATGAAAAGGCCTATCAGGACACGCAACGTGCAGTCCTGGTACGAGAAGAAACCGAGAAGCAGGTAGAAGCATTGCAGAGGCAGTGTAGTGACCTGAAGGCAGCTTTAAGAGCACTCCATGCTGCCACCACAGAGCAAAGACAAAGCTCACTAGACCACGCAAAGTGCCGGAAGCAGATTGCAGAGCTGCAATCGCTGCTTTCAGTCCAAAAAGGATTCCAGGAAACCTTTTGGAGCAAAATTAGATAAGGAAGACGGTCCTGATTGGGAAGAATTAAATGAAACAGCGCAGAGATATGTTCAGGGAACATGTGCGCAGGGAAAGCCACAGAAGAGGAAAGCGCCGCAACCCCCCACAGAGCAGATAGTTCAGGCTCCAATGAACCCAGTAACCACCCACCACATAGCTATATCAGATGACACGGAATTTCTACACACCACCCCCTTAACAGTGACCCAATTACGGGACGCGTGCGATAAGATCACACCGTTCCTCCCCACCTCAGACCCCCACCATTTCTTTGCCAGAGTAAAGCAGCAGGCGACCATGTACAGCCTGGATGAGTGAGAGCATGTAAAGCTCACAGTTTTGAGTCTAGACCCTTCGGTCGTAGCAGCCCTTCCCGACCCACAGAATGTAGGAGGAGGCACCCTTGCAGAAATGCATACCGCGGTCCTAGATGCGATCGGGTATAACCAGGGTGACCCCGTAGATGGCCTCAATAAATGCAGGCAAAAGATAACCGAACACCCCACAGCGTTCGCTGGACGCCTGTGGATCCATTTTGCAGCAGTTTTCGGAGACCTAGACCGCACCCATTTGTCCCCAGACAACATGGCCAAATGGACCCGCACCCTTATCTCCCATGCCACAGAAACAGGACAGAAAGCGTGCGTGAATTATGATCCCTCAGAGGAGGCTCAGAATGAAAAATGGGTAGTAAAAAGATTGTCCCGCGCCTAGGAGCAGTCTGTACAAAACAAACCCGCAGTTAAAAATCCCGAAGAAAAGCAGGCCGACGCAGACATACAAGCAATTAAAACGCACCAGAACACCGCATGGGTAAACGAAGGAAGGAACAGCCCCCCACAGAAACCACCGGAATGTTACAATTGCGGACAATTAGGACATTACGCACGAGAATGTCAAGCCCCCCTGAAACAGCAACGGAATCAGCCCACAAATGCCCCCCGAACCAGCAAAGACACCAACATCCACGACCCCCCACCCAGGGAACCATACCCAAGGGAACAATGCACCAGAGAGCCTGCTTCACCTTATGTGCCCCAGGGGGTCATGTTACAACTGTGGGCAATCAAGACACTTTGCCCAAGATTGCAGGAGACCCCACCAGCTAGACTAGCCCCCAGATATGAAAGAGAACACCACCCACAGCAGCTACAAGGTCCCAGCTGCCCCATGCAAACTGTGAGCGCTTACCCACCACTTCTCATGGCAACGTTACCTCAGCAAGACCACTTCATTTTTGTTTTGCTCCTCCTTCCTCTCTTCTTCGGTCACGCTGCACTCCCTCCATATGCTAGATACACCCCAGCCCAAATGTGATTTACGACGTCCCGTATTCTGATGGAACCTGCAGCATGTTTTATGTTGTTTGTACTTGCACTGTTAAATGTTGTATGTCAGACCGGAAATTTTTTTTCCACGGCCCCACGCCACCACCCCTCTGATGCCCACTGGCAGTCAGAGAAACTAGTTTGGCCAGACGCTCGTTCAGAGGAACTAGTTGAAATGAAATGAAATGAAAATCGCTTATTGTCACGAGTAGGCTTCAATGAAGTTACTGTGAAAAGCCCCTAGTCGCCACATTCCGGCGCCTGTTCGGGGATGCTGGCACGGGAATTGAACCATGCTGCTGGCCTGCCTTGGTCTGCTTTAAAAGCCAGCGATTTAGCCCAGTGAGCTAAACCAGCCCCTCTGAGCTAAACCAGCCCCTCCGTTTGTCCGCAGAGACTTGTTAAGGTCCCAGACGCCAGTTCAGCGGAACTCGTCTGCTGACAGATACACAGGCCCCGTTCATAACTGCCCTTCTGGTTCGAGGGAGGAACCACGACGGCAACCCCCCACGATGACTACATTTCTTGCCCGTTCTTGTTGGTTGCTCAGGCAGTGGAGAAACAGCTTGGGACCCGCCCTGCCTGGCAACTCCCCCTCTGGTCAGCTACGCTCAGGTAGAGCACACACGGCATTGGTCGCCGTCCTACCCGGGGACTCCATCCAAATCGTACCTGTCGCGGCCCATACGCACCTCATTTCGGCAAAATTAGTTTAAAAAGTTTTGTTTTGTTTCAGGTAACCCTTAGGTTGCCAACCATATGCTATTTACATCCTCAAACATTTGGATGGTAAATCGCACAGTCTGCGAGATGGCTCGCACTGGTTCATTATTTGTTAGTGTGTCTTGTCCTGAAATCCGTTTTTTTTTAAATGAGGGAGTCACACAGAGTGACCAATTATAAAGGGAGTAATTGGCACTAAAGGCCAGACAGGCTATCATACGAGTTGTTAAACCAAGATAGTAACAGATACTATTCTTGTTTCCGCAGAACTCCAGGACAGGAGAAGAGAAGAGAAGTGAAAGAAGAAGAACCATGAGGACATCCTCCGCGTGGTTCATCGTGATAATGGACATTTGGTTGCACGTGAAAGCGAACCCCATGACCTCAAGCCCCCCAGCTGTTAATGATTCAGTTCCCCACAGTACCCAGAGCCCAGTCACCAGCGACACCACACCATCTTGGTGTGCCAGGTTTATAACCTGGTACTCCCTGTCCTACGTGATAGAATCCCTATTGGTATTGGCGAAACTCTGCTGCATCGTGCAGACTATTCGTCTGAGAAAATGGAGAAGGAGAGCCTACCGCGCTCACACCCCGGTATATAGGATCAGATCCCCTATTTTCGGATACGACCAGACCCCCGACCCCCGCGATCTATAATAAAGAGCATTCATTTGCGGTTTTATTGTAAATAAAGAAATGTTCATGAGCAATTGTACGACCCTGAGCTTGACTGCCAAGCCAGGAAAAATGTGTATAAACTGCTATGATTTTGTTTGTATGGTTGAGGAAGTTAGAGTGATGAAATGTTTAAGTGAGTGTAGTGTATTAAGGATAGTTCGAGTTCCCATTTTCTTGTTTTGTAATGCATGTCGCTGTTTGACATAGCGCCCCTTAGAATTGTCAGTTAAACATTTTTTGCATAGTTATGGTCAGTGTACAGGCCATGAAAGAAGTGCTCACCGGGTCAGGGAATGAAGACAACGCAGTTATGTGATCCTTCACGCTTCGCGCTAGGATCACAAGGAGGGTGTGTAGCCACCTAAGTTGGCCAACTCCCGATTTAAAATGGCGAACGGCAAAGGCTGAAGGGAAATTCAGCCAACACAGGCAGAAACCAGCAGGTGCAGGTTTGCTGAGTATTAAAACTCTGCAAAATCCCAAACTGCATCAATACCAGCGACCATCAGCAGAATAATGTAGAAGCCATCTACATACTAATGCGCAATCCCCGGGTGCAATTGAAACATTTGGGATAAACAAAGCAAAGCCAGACTCCCCGACGCCAGCAGGAGCCAACACAAAAGAGGGTAACAGACACCTCAAGACCGCCCATCGATCAGAGAACCGCTCCAGTATTGGAGAAATCGAACCAAGCGATTGGAACGAAGTCCAATCACCTGGAACCAGGTACAGGGTCCACCCCGAAAGGCGGGAAGCCCTTGGGAACTATAAAGTTAAGCCCCCAAATTTAACTCGCTCTCTTCTTCCATCCCGGATCACCCAGCAACGCGAACCAACCTTGACCGTGACCGGTGCAGTGACCGCCGAAAGACCGTAAGTCTTAATTCAACGCTCGCTACGAGATAGGCGCTCCTAGCTACTAATCCGTACCAACTTCGAATCTCGCAGACTCAGAACCCGAATGAAAGGCCATTTGTTCCCCTGACCTGGTGGGCCAGTCCGAAGTTAAGTATTGGCCCTGTTAGTTGTAGAAGTAGCTTAGACGTAGAATTTGTGCATGATTGGCGATTACTGTGTATAATAAATGTGCTTTGATTTGAATCTTACTAATCGGTGTATTAAGTTATTGATCATTACTTGGACTTGAACCTCGTGGCGGTATCATAAAGATACCTGGCAACTCGAGAGCAAAGGTAATAAAACAGAGCAATTGAACCAACCGAAAAGTTAGCAACATTATTACCTTGGGAGGAATATTTACAAGTTATGGCACGTCACTTCATGTTGTTTTTCCATTTTGCAGACAATCCATTCTGTGTCTGTAATTAGGGACGGGATTCTCCGTGAATCGGCGCGATGGTCCGAACACGGCGCCCAAAACGGCGCGAATCACTCTGGCGTCGGGACTCCCGAAACGCCATGAATTCTCCGACTAACAGCAGCGTGACGCAATTCGCAACGCCGTCACCCGTCATGGACGCGCACGGCGTCGCAGCATAAAAGACGGGCCCCCCCCCCCACGTTACAGCACAAAAGACGCCCCGCCCCCGCATCGCAGCACAAAAGAACCCCCCCTGAGACACGTCAAAATGGCCGCCCATCGCACAGTGCCGAGGTTCCAGGAGCGGGACATCGAGGCGCTCCTGGACGCAATGGAGCAGAGGAGGGAGGCCCTGTACCCCGGACCCAGTCGCAGGGTCGCACCACACCTCAGCCAGCGCCTGTGGCGGGAGGTGGCAGAGGCCGTCAGTGCCGTGACAGCAAGGACAGGCGCCCAGTGTCACAAGAAGATCAGTGACCTTATCAGGGCAGCCAGGGTGAGAACCCAAACCCCCACCTCCGATGGGCGGCACAGACCAGGTGCAACCGACATGGCTGCACCCACCCATGCAAGCTGCAGTGGCACAACCGTTGGTCTGCATGCATCTGTCTGCCTAACACTGTTGCCCTTTATCCCTGCCACCCTCCCGCCCCCAACAGGAGAAGCGCTCTCACAACAACCGGGAGCCTGAGAGGACCGGAGGGGGTCCACCCGAACTGCGACCACTCACCATCCATGAGGAGAGGGCCCTGGAACCTGCAGGCAGACCCGAGGACCGGAAGGTTGCGGATGCAGAGGTTGGCGGCGCACCACCAAGTGAGACCCCCCCCACTGCCTGCCCCCCTTCCTCCATATCCCCCTTCCGGAGCGCCCGGAAGAAACCCATGCAGACACGGGAAGAACGTGCAGACTGCGCACAGACAGTGACCCAAGCCGGGAATCGAACCTGGGGCCCTGGCGCTGTGAAGCAACAGTGCTAACCACTATGCTACCGTGCCGTGCTACTGGGCCATTGTGATTTGTGTACAAGATATCCCAATCCCGCAGCATTCTCTCTCCATTGAACTATTATTTTAACATTTTCCCACATTGTAGTCCCTCAGCCAAATTTTTACCAATTCATTTAACCTATCTGGATTATATGTGCCCTCTTGCAACTTGCTTTCCTGTCTCTCTTAGTCTTGTAAGGTTCCTTCCTGTTTTTTCCCTGGCTGTTCCCTTATTGCCCCTTACTTTTATTTATTTTTTAAATTTAGAGTACCCAATTCATTTTTCCCAATTAAGTGGCAATTTAGCATGGCCAATCCACCTAGACTGCACATCTTTGGGTTTAACAGAGAGAATTTACAGTGCAAAAGGAGGCCATTCGGCCCATCGAGTCTGCACCGGCTCTTGGAAAGAGCACCCTACCCAAGGTCCACACCTCCACCCTATCCCCATAACCCAGTAACCCCACCCAACACTAAGGGCAATTTTGGACACGAAGGGCAATTTTGGACACTAAGGGCAATTTATCATTGCCAATCCACCTAACCTGCACATCTTTGGACTGTGGGAGGAAACCGGAACACCCGGAGGAAACCCACGCACACACGGGGAGGATGTGCAGACTCCGCAGTGACCCAAGCCGGAATCGAACCTGGGACCCTGGAGCTGTGAAGCAATTGTGCTATCCACAATGCTACCGTGCTTGTGGGGACAGAACCCACGCAAACATGGGGAGAATGTGCAAACTCCACATGGACAGTGACCCAGAGCCGGGATCAAACCTGGGACCTCGGCACCGTGAGGCAACAGGGGTAACCCACTGCGCCACTGTGCTGCCCTCTTACTTTTATTTTTGCTGTTACATTTTTGATCCATTGATGATTCATGTGTCTTTAAGGCAGCCTGTATCTTTAATTCAAGCAGAAGGAAGCAATGGCCTGTGCCTTTAATTCAAGCAGAGGATTTTAGCAACAGGAAAAATCAGTGTGCTAGTCTTTGCTGGTTCATTCTGGAGTGGTAGACTGACCAGCACCAATGACAGAGATTGGCTAGGGCTCGGTTTCATTGATTTGGCTGTTGGCCAGTTAATTGGCCCAATAGGCTGTGCTCTGCCCAGTAACTGCTGGTGATTGTACCTGATTCCACTGGAATGTTTTTCAGAGTCCTGAGGTTCCAGTTTGGTTTCACTCTCTCTCCAGCAAGTCTGGATGCCATTTTATTGAGACTGCAGAGGCCTGAAGTCAAACCACGAGCTAGACGTAAGGTTTGATGTGAAATACATTGTCTCTCCAGAAAGATATAGGCCTGAATGTGGACCTCGAGCTGAAGGCCCAGCCTGCTGTCTGTGAGTACTGCATTTTGCATTTTGTTAAATTACTGGGACACAGAATGAATGACTCTACAAGATCAGGACTGGCTGCAAACCAGAGACTTTAACCAACAAGCTTGCTGTGGAGAAAGTGTATGATAGAACCACCATAGAACATAGAACATAGAACGATACAGCGCAGTACAGGCCCTTCGGCCCACGATGTTGCACTGACATGGGAAGTCAAAAAACAAAAGCCATCTAACCTACACTATGCCATTATCATCCATATGTTTATCCAATAAACTTTTAAATGCCCTCAATGTTGGCGAATTCACTACTGTTGCAGGTAGAGCATTCCACGGCCTCACCACTCTTTGCGTAAAGAACCTACCTCTGACCTCTGTCCTATATCTATTACCCCTCAGTTTAAGGCTATGTCCCCTCATTTCCATCCGCGGGAGAAGGCTCTCACTGTCCACCCTATCTAACCCCCTGATCATTTTGTATGCCTCTATTAAGTCTCCTCTTAACCTTCTTCTCTCTAACGAAAACAACCTCAAGTCCATCAGCCTTTCCTCATAGGATTTTCCCTCCATACCAGGCAACATCCTGGTAAATCTCCTCTGCACTCGCTCCAAAGCTTCCACGTCCTTCCTATAATGCGGTGACCAGAACTGTACGCAATACTCCAAATGCGGCCGTACCAGAATTTTGTACAGCTGCAACATGATCTCATGACTCCGGAACTCAAACCCTCTACCAATAAAGGCCAACACTCCATAGGCCTTCTTCACAACCCTATCAACCTGGGTGGCAACTTTCAGGGATCTATGTACATGGACACCTAGATCCCTCTGCACATCCACACTTCCAAGAACTTTACCATTAGCCAAATATTCCGCATTCCTGTTATTCCTTCCAAAGTGAATCACCTCACACTTCTCTACATTAAATTCCATTTGCCACCTCTCAGCCCAGCTCTGCAGCTTATCTATGTCCCGCTGTAACCTGCTACATCCTTCTGCACTGTCGACAACACCACCGACTTTAGTGTCATCTGCAAATTTACTCACCCACCTTTCTGCGCCCTCCTCTAGGTCATTGATAAAAATGACAAACAGCAACGGCCCCAGAACAGATCCTTGTGGTACGCCACTTGTAACTGAACTCCATTCTGAACATTTCCCATCAACCACCACCCTCTGTCTTATTTCAGCTAGCCAATTTCTGATCCACATCTCTAAATCTCCCTCAATCCCCAGCCTCCGTATTTTCTGCAATAGCCTACTGTGGGGAACCTTATCAAACGCTTTACTGAAATCCATATACACCACATCAACTGCTCTATCCTCGTCTACCTGTTCAGTCACCTTCTCAAAGAACTCAATAAGGTTTGTGAGGCATGACTTACCCTTCACAAAGCCATGCTGACTATCCCTAATCGTATTATTCCTATCTAGATGATTATAAATCTTGTCTCTTATAATCCCCTCCAAGACTTTACCCACAACAGATGTGAGGCTCACCGGTCTATAGTTGCCGGGGTTGTCTCTATTCCCCTTCTTGAACAAAGGGACCATCTTTTGCTATCCTCCAGTCCTCTGGCACTATTCCTGTAGCCAATGATGACATAAAAATCAAAGCCAAAGGCCCAGCAATCTCTTCCCTGGCTTCCCAGAGAATCCTAGGATAAATCCCATCAGGCCCCGGGGACTTATCTATTTTCAGCCTGTCCAGAATTGCCAACACCTCTTCCCTGCGTACCTGAATGCCATCTATTCTAATAGCCTGGGTCTCAGCATTTTCCTCCACAACATTATCTTTTTCCTGAGTGAATACTGACGAAAAATATTCATTTAGTATCTCGCCTATCTCTTCAGACTCCACACACAACTTCCCATCCCTGTCCTTGACTAGCCCTACTCTTACCCTAGTCATTCTTTTATTCCTGACATACCTATAGAAAGCTTTTGGGTTTTCCTTGATCCCACCTGCCAAATACTTCTCATGTCCCCTCCTTGCTCGTCTTAGCTCTCTCTTTAGATCCTTCCTCGCTACCTTGTAACTATCAAGCGCCCCAACTGAAACTTCACTCCTCATCTTCACATAGGCCTCCTTCTTCCTCTTAACAAGAGATTCCACTTCTTTGGTAAACCACAGTTCCCTCGCTCGACGCCTTCCTCCCTGCCTGACCGGTACGTACTTATCAAGAACACGCAGTAGCTGTTCCTTAAACAAGCTCCACATATCCAGTGTGCCCAACACTTGCAGCCTACTTCTCCAACCTATCACCCCAAGTCATGTCTAATGGCATCATAATTGCCCTTCCCCCAGCTATATCTCTTGCCCTGCGGGGTATACTTATCCCTTTCCATCACTAACGTAAACGTCACCAAATTGTGGTCACTGTCCTCAAAATGCTCACCTACCTCCAAATCTAACACCTGGCCTGGTTCATTACCCAAAACCAAATCCAATGTGGCCTCTCCTCTTGTTGGCCTGTCAACATATTGTGTCAGGAAACCCTCCTGCACACATTGTACAAAAAACGATCCATCTAATGTACTCGGACTATATCTTTTCCAGTCAATATTTGGAAAGTTAAAGTCTCCCATAATAACTACCCTGTTACTTTCGCTCTTATCCAGAATCATCTTCGCCATTCTTTCCTCTACATCCCTAGAACTATTTGGAGGCCTATAGAAAACTCCCAACAGGGTGACCTCTCCTTTCCTGTTTCTAACCTCAGCCCATACTACCTCGGAAGAAGAGTCCCCATCTAGCATCCTCTCCGCCACCGTAATACTGTTTTTGACTAGCAGCGCACACCTCCCCCTCTTTTGCCTCCTTCTCTGAGCTTACTAAAACACCTAAACCCCGGAACATGCAACAACCATTCCTGTCCCTGCTCTATCCATGTCTCCGAAATGGCCACAACATCGAAGTCCCAGGTACCAACCCATGCTGCCAGTTTCCCTACCTTATTTTGTATACTCCTGGCATTGAAGTAGACACACTTCAAACCACCTACCTGAACACTGGCCCCCTCCTGCGAAGTCAATTCTGTGCTCCTGACCTCTATACTCTCAATCTCTCGTACCCTAAAACTACAATCCAGGTTCCCATGCCCCTGCTGTATTAGTTTAAACCCCCCAAAGAGCACTAACAAATCTCCCCCCCCCAGGATATTTGTGCCCCTCAGGTTCAGATGTAGACCATCCTGTCTGTAGAGGTCCCACCTGCCCCAGAAAGAGCCCCAGTTATCCAGAAATCTGAATCCCTCCCGCCTGCACCATCCCTGTAGCCACGTGTTTAATTGCTTTCTCTGCCTATTCCTCATCTCATTATCACGTGGCACGGGCAACAACCCAGAGATAACAACTCTGTTTGTTCTCGTTCTGAGCTTCCATCCTAGCTCCCTGAAAGCCTGCCTGACATCCTTGTCCCCTTTCCTACCTATGTCGTTAGTGCCAATGTGGACCACGACTTGGGGCTGCATCTGAAGAAAAGACTCATATCTTTTGACTTTCATCCTGATTTTTCAACCCTTTCCACACCTCTGTGTTTGTCTGTTTTGTGTATGTGGATAGAGGGTGGGACAGTTAAAGTGGGTCATAAGTATTAATTTGTCATTAACCAGTTATATTTACTGCATATTTCATGATATTTCTTGGTATAAATAACTAGCAATTGTGTTTCAACTTACAAACTTACAAACTAATTATTGGGCAGTCAGGGGCCAAAGACTTTGTGAATTTTTTGAAGAATTATCGGTTAATTCGCTTGTGTTGTGACTCGGGGATGAATGGGGTTGGAATTGACTGCACACTTGCTCAGGGTGTTGTTACAGTATCATTCTCAAATTCAGCTACATTACAGTTTGTTCCTTCATTCAAGTAATTCATATAGATTTTCAAAAATTGACACCTCATTAGTTAGTTAGCCAACCTGAAAATGACCCATTTATCCAGTTTCTTTTACCTGTTGGTTAGCAAATCCTCTATCCCTGCTGGTCTATTACCCAGAACACTATGAACTCTTACCATCGATGTTGCACCATTTTGAATGACTTTTGGAAATTCAAATATTACATCCACTGGCTTCCCGTTATCCACCCTGCTTATTATATCTTCAAATAACTCTAATAAATTTCCCTTTCATGAAATAATGTTGACGCTGTTTGACTCTATTATGATTTTCTAAATTTCCAGGTATTATTACATCCTTAATAATCGATTCCAACATTTCCCCAATGACAGATGTTAGACTAACTGCTTTAGTCCATTAGTTTGTTGCGTCCTGTCTCCCAACAATCTTGAATGGAGGATTTACTCTGCATATCCAATTCAGGGCAGCACTGTGGCGCAGTGGGTCAGCACTGCTGCCTCATGTCACCGAGGTCCCAGGTTCGATCCCGGCTTTGGGTCACTGTCCGTGTGGAGTTTGCACATTCTCCCTGTGTTTGCGTGGGTTTTGCCCCCACAATCCAAAGATGTACAGGGTAGGTGGATTGGCCATGCTAAATTACCCCTTAATTGGAAAAAATGAATTGGGTACTCTAAACTTATAAATAAAAAGAATATCCAATTCAACAGGAGATTTATAGATGATACAGGATCTTGCATACAATTTCCCTGTAGGTCTGCTGAATAAGTTACCTGCCTGAAAATATTGTTAGATTGTGTCCTGTGAAACATCAAGCACACATTAAGGAATAGTAATTTTATCATTGCCGATACAAGCCAGGTATTGCTTTATTGAAGGTTTCATTATGCTTCTGTTAATGATCTTTTTTTTAAATCTTAATAAATTCATTTTTTCCAACTAAGGGGCAATTTAGCATGGCCAATCCACCTACCCTGCACATCTTTGGGTTGTGGGGGTGAAACCCACGTAAACACGGGGAGAATGTGCAAACTCCACATGGACCGTGACCCAGAGCTAGGGTCGAACCTGGAATCTCGGCGCCTTGATGCAGCCGTGCTAACCACTACACCACCGTCCAGCCCCACTTCTGTTAACGATAAGTAGCAAATTATAATCTGTGTGTTACTCCCATTTATAGCGAAATACTGTAGCCACCTAAGTTGGCCAACTCCCGATTTAAAATGGAGAACGGCAAAGGCTGAAGGGAAATTCAGCCAACACAGACAGAAACCAGCAGGTGCGGGTTTGCTGTGTATTAAAACAATGCAAAAGCCCAGACAGCATTGATACCAGTGACCATCAGCATAATAATGTAGCAGCCATCTACATACTAATGCGCAATCCCCGGGTGCAATTGAAACATTTGAGATAAACAAAGCAAAGCCAGACATTCCCGGCGCCAGCAGGAGCCAACACAAAAGACGGTAACGGACACCTCAAGACTGCCCATCGATCAGGGAACCGCTCCAGGATTGGAGAAATCGAACCAAGCGATTGGAACAAAGTCCAATCACCTAGAACCAGGTACAGGGTCCACCCCGAAAGGCGGGAAGCCCCTGGTGACTCTAAAGTTAAGCCCCCAAATTCAACTCGCTCTCTTCTTCCTGCCCGAGTCACCCAGCAACACGAACCAACCTTGACTGTGACCGGTGCAGTGACTGCCGAAAGTCGTAAGTCTTGATTCAACGCTCGCTACGAGATAGGCGCTCCTAGCTATCAATCCGTACCAACTCCGAATCCCGCAGACTCAGAACGGGAACAAAAGGCCATTTGTTCCCCTGACCTGGTGGGCCAGTCCGAAGTTAAGTCTTGGCCTGTTAGTTGTCGGAGCAGCTTAGATGTAGAATATGTGCATGAGTAGCGATTACTGTGTATAATAAATGTGCTTTGATTTGAATCTTACTAATCGGTATATTGAGATATTGATCATTGCTTGGACTTGAACCTCGTGGCGGTATCATAAAGATACCTGGCGACTCGAGAGCAAAGGTAATAAAACAGAGCAATTGAACCAACCGAAAAGTTAGCAACATTATTTGGCGACTCTGGTGGGACCCGAACCAGAAGTGGCATAACCACTCCGGCAGAACCCAGAATTTGCATTAGAGATCCAATTGGGAACAGAAAACCACAAGCGTTCAAGCAGTTCTGATCAATCCTCATTATTCGGAAGTGTGTGTATGCATGCATAACTAATAGGGCGATAAGGTAAAACTGATAGATTTTTTGTTGCGACAAAACTGTCGGGAGTTTGTATTTCGGAAAGTAGCGAAAGCCGTACCAGTATTTACAGCACCGGCTTAATACCCCTGTCCCAAATTTGAAGAGCAGCATTTGGATAGGAAAGATGGCAATGCAGGCAATGCAACGTCTCATGAACCCCGAGGAATTTGCAGTTGCAGCGACCAGCAGCAGTAGAGTCAGACAATGTCCCATTTGGGAAGAGGAGATCAGGAAATATCTCAAAGGGAAGGGATGGCCCCTTTGGAGTGAATTCTGTGACAATGAGGAATCAGGCCCCGGGAGTATAGGACATACTTGGTGGGAGACCATGAGCGAGATCCACAAGAAGAGCTTAGGAAAAGCTCGCAAGCCGATGGCAATCGTGTCCTGCTTGGCACAATTGTGAGGCACAGAAGAGGTCGTTAGGACGCTCCGGAAAGAGGTAGAAGGCATACATCGAATGAGTAAGGTCGATGTAAGCGAGGTAAAAAGAGAGAACTTAGAGTTGAAGAGGAAGTTGGCAGCAAAGGACGGGAGAGGTGGATGACGTCAAAAGGGCACATCAGTCTTGTCTGGCGCACTTAAGCAGCATCCAGTCCCAGTATGAAAAGGCCTATCAGGACACGCAACGTGCAGTCCTGGTACGAGAAGAAACCGAGAAGCAGGTAGAAGCATTGCAGAGGCAGTGTAGTGACCAGAAGGCAGCTTTAAGAGCACTCCATGCTGCCACCACAGAGCAAAGACAAAGCTCACTAGACCACGCAAAGTGCCGGAAGCAGATTGCAGAGCTGCAATCGCTGCTTTCAGTCCAAAAAGGATTCCAGGAAACCTTTTGGAGCAAAATTAGATAAGGAAGACGGTCCTGATTGGGAAGAATTAAATGAAACAGCGCAGAGATATGTTCAGGGAACATGTGCGCAGGGAAAGCCACAGAAGAGGAAAGCGCCGCAACCCCCCACAGAGCAGATAGTTCAGGCTCCAATGAACCCAGTAACCACCCACCACATAGCTATATCAGATGACACGGAATTTCTACACACCACCCCCTTAACAGTGACCCAATTACGGGACGCGTGCGATAAGATCACACCGTTCCTCCCCACCTCAGACCCCCACCATTTCTTTGCCAGAGTAAAGCAGCAGGCGACCATGTACAGCCTGGATGAGCGAGAGCATGTAAAGCTCACAGTTTTGAGTCTAGACCCTTCGGTCGTAGCAGCCCTTCCCGACCCACAGAATGTAGGAGGAGGCACCCTTGCAGAAATGCATACCGCGGTCCTAGATGCGATCGGGTATAACCAGGGTGACCCCGTAGATGGCCTCAATAAATGCAGGCAAAAGATAACCGAACACCCCACAGCGTTCGCTGGACGCCTGTGGATCCATTTTGCAGCAGTTTTCGGAGACCTAGACCGCACCCATTTGTCCCCAGACAACATGGCCAAATGGACCCGCACCCTTATCTCCCATGCCACAGAAACAGGACAGAAAGCGTGCGTGAATTATGATCCCTCAGAGGAGGCTCAGAATGAAAAATGGGTAGTAAAAAGATTGTCCCGCGCCTAGGAGCAGTCTGTACAAAACAAACCCGCAGTTAAAAATCCCGAAGAAAAGCAGGCCGACGCAGACATACAAGCAATTAAAACGCACCAGAACACCGCATGGGTAAACGAAGGAAGGAACAGCCCCCCACAGAAACCACCGGAATGTTACAATTGCGGACAATTAGGACATTACGCACGAGAATGTCAAGCCCCCCTGAAACAGCAACGGAATCAGCCCACAAATGCCCCCCGAACCAGCAAAGACACCAACATCCACGACCCCCCACCCAGGGAACCATACCCAAGGGAACAATGCACCAGAGAGCCTGCTTCACCTTATGTGCCCCAGGGGGTCATGTTACAACTGTGGGCAATCAAGACACTTTGCCCAAGATTGCAGGAGACCCCACCAGCTAGACTAGCCCCCAGATATGAAAGAGAACACCACCCACAGCAGCTACAAGGTCCCAGCTGCCCCATGCAAACTGTGAGCGCTTACCCACCACTTCTCATGGCAGCGTTACCTCAGCAAGACCACTTCATTTTTGTTTTGCTCCTCCTTCCTCTCTTCTTCGGTCACGCTGCACTCCCTCCATATGCTAGATACACCCCAGCCCAAATGTGATTTACGACGTCCCGTATTCTGATGGAACCTGCAGCATGTTTTATGTTGTTTGTACTTGTACTGTTAAATGTTGTATGTCAGACCGGAAATTTTTTTTCCACGGCCCCACGCCACCACCCCTCTGATGCCCACTGGCAGTCAGAGAAACTAGTTTGGCCAGACGCTCGTTCAGAGGAACTAGTTGAAATGAAATGAAATGAAAATCGCTTATTGTCACGAGTAGGCTTCAATGAAGTTACTGTGAAAAGCCCCTAGTCGCCACATTCCGGCGCCTGTTCGGGGATGCTGGCACGGGAATTGAACCATGCTGCTGGCCTGCCTTGGTCTGCTTTAAAAGCCAGCGATTTAGCCCAGTGAGCTAAACCAGCCCCTCTGAGCTAAACCAGCCCCTCCGTTTGTCCGCAGAGACTTGTTAAGGTCCCAGACGCCAGTTCAGCGGAACTCGTCTGCTGACAGATACACAGGCCCCGTTCATAACTGCCCTTCTGGTTCGAGGGAGGAACCACGACGGCAACCCCCCACGATGACTACATTTCTTGCCCGTTCTTGTTGGTTGCTCAGGCAGTGGAGAAACAGCTTGGGACCCGCCCTGCCTGGCAACTCCCCCTCTGGTCAGCTACGCTCGGGTAGAGCACACACGGCATTGGTCGCCGTCCTACCCGGGGACTCCATCCAAATCGTACCTGTCGCGGCCCATACGCACCTCATTTCGGCAAAATTAGTTTAAAAAGTTTTGTTTTGTTTCAGGTAACCCTTAGGTTGCCAACCATATGCTATTTACATCCTCAAACATTTGGATGGTAAATCGCACAGTCTGCGAGATGGCTCGCACTGGTTCATTATTTGTTAGTGTGTCTTGTCCTGAAATCCGTTTTTTTTTAAATGAGGGAGTCACACAGAGTGACCAATTATAAAGGGAGTAATTGGCACTAAAGGCCAGACAGGCTATCATACGAGTTGTTAAACCAAGATAGTAACAGATACTATTCTTGTTTCCGCAGAACTCCAGGACAGGAGAAGAGAAGAGAAGTGAAAGAAGAAGAACCATGAGGACATCCTCCGCGTGGTTCATCGTGATAATGGACATTTGGTTGCACGTGAAAGCGAACCCCATGACCTCAAGCCCCCCAGCTGTTAATGATTCAGTTCCCCACAGTACCCAGAGCCCAGTCACCAGCGACACCACACCATCTTGGTGTGCCAGGTTTATAACCTGGTACTCCCTGTCCTACGTGATAGAATCCCTATTGGTATTGGCGAAACTCTGCTGCATCGTGCAGACTATTCGTCTGAGAAAATGGAGAAGGAGAGCCTACCGCGCTCGCACCCCGGTATATAGGATCAGATCCCCTATTTTCGGATACGACCAGACCCCCGACCCCCGCGATCTATAATAAAGAGCATTCATTTGCGGTTTTATTGTAAATAAAGAAATGTTCATGAGCAATTGTATGACCCTGAGCTTGACTGCCAAGCCAGGAAAAATGTGTATAAACTGCTATGATTTTGTTTGTATGGTTGAGGAAGTTAGAGTGATGAAATGTTTAAGTGAGTGTAGTGTATTAAGGATAGTTCGAGTTCCCATTTTCTTGTTTTGTAATGCATGTCGCTGTTTGACATAGCGCCCCTTAGAATTGTCAGTTAAACATTTTTTGCATAGTTATGGTCAGTGTACAGGCCATGAAAGAAGTGCTCACCGGGTCAGGGAATGAAGACAACGCAGTTATGTGATCCTTCACGCTTCGCGCTAGGATCACAAGGAGGGTGTGTAGCCACCTAAGTTGGCCAACTCCCGATTTAAAATGGCGAACGGCAAAGGCTGAAGGGAAATTCAGCCAACACAGGCAGAAACCAGCAGGTGCAGGTTTGCTGAGTATTAAAACTCTGCAAAATCCCAAACTGCATCAATACCAGCGACCATCAGCAGAATAATGTAGAAGCCATCTACATACTAATGCGCAATCCCCGGGTGCAATTGAAACATTTGGGATAAACAAAGCAAAGCCAGACTCCCCGACGCCAGCAGGAGCCAACACAAAAGAGGGTAACAGACACCTCAAGACCGCCCATCGATCAGAGAACCGCTCCAGTATTGGAGAAATCGAACCAAGCGATTGGAACGAAGTCCAATCACCTGGAACCAGGTACAGGGTCCACCCCGAAAGGCGGGAAGCCCTTGGGAACTATAAAGTTAAGCCCCCAAATTTAACTCGCTCTCTTCTTCCATCCCGGATCACCCAGCAACGCGAACCAACCTTGACCGTGACCGGTGCAGTGACCGCCGAAAGACCGTAAGTCTTAATTCAACGCTCGCTACGAGATAGGCGCTCCTAGCTACTAATCCGTACCAACTTCGAATCTCGCAGACTCAGAACCCGAATGAAAGGCCATTTGTTCCCCTGACCTGGTGGGCCAGTCCGAAGTTAAGTATTGGCCCTGTTAGTTGTAGAAGTAGCTTAGACGTAGAATTTGTGCATGATTGGCGATTACTGTGTATAATAAATGTGCTTTGATTTGAATCTTACTAATCGGTGTATTAAGTTATTGATCATTACTTGGACTTGAACCTCGTGGCGGTATCATAAAGATACCTGGCAACTCGAGAGCAAAGGTAATAAAACAGAGCAATTGAACCAACCGAAAAGTTAGCAACATTATTACCTTGGGAGGAATATTTACAAGTTATGGCACGTCACTTCATGTTGTTTTTCCATTTTGCAGACAATCCATTCTGTGTCTGTAATTAGGGACGGGATTCTCCGTGAATCGGCGCGATGGTCCGAACACGGCGCCCAAAACGGCGCGAATCACTCTGGCGTCGGGACTCCCGAAACGCCATGAATTCTCCGACTAACAGCAGCGTGACGCAATTCGCAACGCCGTCACCCGTCATGGACGCGCACGGCGTCGCAGCATAAAAGACGGGCCCCCCCCCCACGTTACAGCACAAAAGACGCCCCGCCCCCGCATCGCAGCACAAAAGAACCCCCCCTGAGACACGTCAAAATGGCCGCCCATCGCACAGTGCCGAGGTTCCAGGAGCGGGACATCGAGGCGCTCCTGGACGCAATGGAGCAGAGGAGGGAGGCCCTGTACCCCGGACCCAGTCGCAGGGTCGCACCACACCTCAGCCAGCGCCTGTGGCGGGAGGTGGCAGAGGCCGTCAGTGCCGTGACAGCAAGGACAGGCGCCCAGTGTCACAAGAAGATCAGTGACCTTATCAGGGCAGCCAGGGTGAGAACCCAAACCCCCACCTCCGATGGGCGGCACAGACCAGGTGCAACCGACATGGCTGCACCCACCCATGCAAGCTGCAGTGGCACAACCGTTGGTCTGCATGCATCTGTCTGCCTAACACTGTTGCCCTTTATCCCTGCCACCCTCCCGCCCCCAACAGGAGAAGCGCTCTCACAACAACCGGGAGCCTGAGAGGACCGGAGGGGGTCCACCCGAACTGCGACCACTCACCATCCATGAGGAGAGGGCCCTGGAACCTGCAGGCAGACCCGAGGACCGGAAGGTTGCGGATGCAGAGGTTGGCGGCGCACCACCAAGTGAGACCCCCCCCACTGCCTGCCCCCCTTCCTCCATATCCTCCTTCCGGAGCGCCCGGAAGAAACCCATGCAGACACGGGAAGAACGTGCAGACTGCGCACAGACAGTGACCCAAGCCGGGAATCGAACCTGGGGCCCTGGCGCTGTGAAGCAACAGTGCTAACCACTATGCTACCGTGCCGTGCTACTGGGCCATTGTGATTTGTGTACAAGATATCCCAATCCCGCAGCATTCTCTCTCCATTGAACTATTATTTTAACATTTTCCCACATTGTAGTCCCTCAGCCAAATTTTTACCAATTCATTTAACCTATCTGGATTATATGTGCCCTCTTGCAACTTGCTTTCCTGTCTCTCTTAGTCTTGTAAGGTTCCTTCCTGTTTTTTCCCTGGCTGTTCCCTTATTGCCCCTTACTTTTATTTATTTTTTAAATTTAGAGTACCCAATTCATTTTTCCCAATTAAGTGGCAATTTAGCATGGCCAATCCACCTAGACTGCACATCTTTGGGTTTAACAGAGAGAATTTACAGTGCAAAAGGAGGCCATTCGGCCCATCGAGTCTGCACCGGCTCTTGGAAAGAGCACCCTACCCAAGGTCCACACCTCCACCCTATCCCCATAACCCAGTAACCCCACCCAACACTAAGGGCAATTTTGGACACGAAGGGCAATTTTGGACACTAAGGGCAATTTATCATTGCCAATCCACCTAACCTGCACATCTTTGGACTGTGGGAGGAAACCGGAACACCCGGAGGAAACCCACGCACACACGGGGAGGATGTGCAGACTCCGCAGTGACCCAAGCCGGAATCGAACCTGGGACCCTGGAGCTGTGAAGCAATTGTGCTATCCACAATGCTACCGTGCTTGTGGGGACAGAACCCACGCAAACATGGGGAGAATGTGCAAACTCCACATGGACAGTGACCCAGAGCCGGGATCAAACCTGGGACCTCGGCACCGTGAGGCAACAGGGGTAACCCACTGCGCCACTGTGCTGCCCTCTTACTTTTATTTTTGCTGTTACATTTTTGATCCATTGATGATTCATGTGTCTTTAAGGCAGCCTGTATCTTTAATTCAAGCAGAAGGAAGCAATGGCCTGTGCCTTTAATTCAAGCAGAGGATTTTAGCAACAGGAAAAATCAGTGTGCTAGTCTTTGCTGGTTCATTCTGGAGTGGTAGACTGACCAGCACCAATGACAGAGATTGGCTAGGGCTCGGTTTCATTGATTTGGCTGTTGGCCAGTTAATTGGCCCAATAGGCTGTGCTCTGCCCAGTAACTGCTGGTGATTGTACCTGATTCCACTGGAATGTTTTTCAGAGTCCTGAGGTTCCAGTTTGGTTTCACTCTCTCTCCAGCAAGTCTGGATGCCATTTTATTGAGACTGCAGAGGCCTGAAGTCAAACCACGAGCTAGACGTAAGGTTTGATGTGAAATACATTGTCTCTCCAGAAAGATATAGGCCTGGATGTGGACCTCGAGCTGAAGGCCCAGCCTGCTGTCTGTGAGTACTGCATTTTGCATTTTGTTAAATTACTGGGACACAGAATGAATGACTCTACAAGACCAGGACAGGCTGCAAACCAGAGACTTTAACCAACAAGCTTGCTGTGGAGAAAGTGTATGATAGAACCACCATAGAACATAGAACATAGAACGATACAGCGCAGTACAGGCCCTTCGGCCCACGATGTTGCACCGACATGGGAAGTCAAAAAACAAAAGCCATCTAACCTACACTATGCCATTATCATCCATATGTTTATCCAATAAACTTTTAAATGCCCTCAATGTTGGCGAATTCACTACTGTTGCAGGTAGAGCATTCCACGGCCTCACCACTCTTTGCGTAAAGAACCTACCTCTGACCTCTGTCCTATATCTATTACCCCTCAGTTTAAGGCTATGTCCCCTCGTGCCAGCCATTTCCATCCGCGGGAGAAGGCTCTCACTGTCCACCCTATCTAACCCCCTGATCATTTTGTATGCCTCTATTAAGTCTCCTCTTAACCTTCTTCTCTCTAACGAAAACAACCTCAAGTCCATCAGCCTTTCCTCATAGGATTTTCCCTCCATACCAGGCAACATCCTGGTAAATCTCCTCTGCACTCGCTCCAAAGCTTCCACGTCCTTCCTATAATGCGGTGACCAGAACTGTACGCAATACTCCAAATGCGGCCGTACCAGAATTTTGTACAGCTGCAACATGATCTCATGACTCCGGAACTCAAACCCTCTACCAATAAAGGCCAACACTCCATAGGCCTTCTTCACAACCCTATCAACCTGGGTGGCAACTTTCAGGGATCTATGTACATGGACACCTAGATCCCTCTGCACATCCACACTTCCAAGAACTTTACCATTAGCCAAATATTCCGCATTCCTGTTATTCCTTCCAAAGTGAATCACCTGACACTTCTCTACATTAAACTCCATTTGCCACCTCTCAGCCCAGCTCTGCAGCTTATCTATGTCCCGCTGTAACCTGCTACATCCTTCTGCACTGTCGACAACACCACCGACTTTAGTGTCATCTGCAAATTTACTCACCCACCTTTCTGCGCCCTCCTCTAGGTCATTGATAAAAATGACAAACAGCAACGGCCCCAGAACAGATCCTTGTGGTACGCCACTTGTAACTGAACTCCATTCTGAACATTTCCCATCAACCACCACCCTCTGTCTTATTTCAGCTAGCCAATTTCTGATCCACATCTCTAAATCTCCCTCAATCCCCAGCCTCCGTATTTTCTGCAATAGCCTACTGTGGGGAACCTTATCAAACGCTTTACTGAAATCCATATACACCACATCAACTGCTCTATCCTCGTCTACCTGTTCAGTCACCTTCTCAAAGAACTCAATAAGGTTTGTGAGGCATGACTTACCCTTCACAAAGCCATGCTGACTATCCCTAATCGTATTATTCCTATCTAGATGATTATAAATCTTGTCTCTTATAATCCCCTCCAAGACTTTACCCACAACAGATGTGAGGCTCACCGGTCTCTAGTTGCCGGGGTTGTCTCTATTCCCCTTCTTGAACAAAGGGACCACATTTGCTATCCTCCAGTCCTCTGGCACTATTCCTGTAGCCAATGATGACATAAAAATCAAAGCCAAAGGCCCAGCAATCTCTTCCCTGGCTTCCCAGAGAATCCTAGGATAAATCCCATCAGGCCCCGGGGACTTATCTATTTTCAGCCTGTCCAGAATTGCCAACACCTCTTCCCTGCGTACCTCAATGCCATCTATTCTAATAGCCTGGGTCTCAGCATTTTCCTCCACAACATTATCTTTTTCCTGAGTGAATACTGACGAAAAATATTCATTTAGTATCTCGCCTATCTCTTCAGACTCCACACACAACTTCCCATCCCTGTCCTTGACTAGCCCTACTCTTACCCTAGTCATTCTTTTATTCCTGACATACCTATAGAAAGCTTTTGGGTTTTCCTTGATCCCACCTGCCAAATACTTCTCATGTCCCCTCCTTGCTCGTCTTAGCTCTCTCTTTAGATCCTTCCTCGCTACCTTGTAACTATCAAGCGCCCCAACTGAAACTTCACTCCTCATCTTCACATAGGCCTCCTTCTTCCTCTTAACAAGAGATTCCACTTCTTTGGTAAACCACAGTTCCCTCGCTCGACGCCTTCCTCCCTGCCTGACCGGTACGTACTTATCAAGAACACGCAGTAGCTGTTCCTTAAACAAGCTCCACATATCCAGTGTGCCCAACACTTGCAGCCTACTTCTCCAACCTATCACCCCAAGTCATGTCTAATGGCATCATAATTGCCCTTCCCCCAGCTATAACTCTTGCCCTGCGGGGTATACTTATCCCTTTCCATCACTAACGTAAACGTCACCAAATTGTGGTCACTGTCCTCAAAATGCTCACCTACCTCCAAATCTAACACCTGGCCTGGTTCATTACCCAAAACCAAATCCAATGTGGCCTCTCCTCTTGTTGGCCTGTCAACATATTGTGTCAGGAAACCCTCCTGCACAAATTGTACAAAAAACGATCCATCTAATGTACTCGGACTATATCTTTTCCAGTCAATATTTGGAAAGTTAAAGTCTCCCATAATAACTACCCTGTTACTTTCGCTCTTATCCAGAATCATCTTCGCCATTCTTTCCTCTACATCCCTAGAACTATTTGGAGGCCTATAGAAAACTCCCAACAGGGTGACCTCTCCTTTCCTGTTTCTAACCTCAGCCTATACTACCTCGGAAGAAGAGTCCCCATCTAGCATCCTCTCCGCCACCGTAATACTGTTTTTGACTAGCAGCGCACACCTCCCCCTCTTTTGCCTCCTTCTCTGAGCTTACTAAAACACCTAAACCCCGGAACATGCAACAACCATTCCTGTCCCTGCTCTATCCATGTCTCCGAAATGGCCACAACATCGAAGTCCCAGGTACCAACCCATGCTGCCAGTTTCCCTACCTTATTTCGTATACTCCTGGCATTGAAGTAGACACACTTCAAACCACCTACCTGAACACTGGCCCCCTCCTGCGAAGTCAATTCTGTGCTCCTGACCTCTATACTCTCAATCTCTCGGACCCTAAAACTACAATCCAGGTTCCCATGCCCCTGCTGTATTAGTTTAAACCCCCCAAAGAGCACTAACAAATCTCCCCCCCCCAGGATATTTGTGCCCCTCAGGTTCAGATGTAGACCATCCTGTCTGTAGAGGTCCCACCTGCCCCAGAAAGAGCCCCAGTTATCCAGAAATCTGAATCCCTCCCGCCTGCACCATCCCTGTAGCCACGTGTTTAATTGCTTTCTCTCCCTATTCCTCATCTCATTATCACGTGGCACGGGCAACAACCCAGAGATAACAACTCTGTTTGTTCTCGTTCTGAGCTTCCATCCTAGCTCCCTGAAAGCCTGCCTGACATCCTTGTCCCCTTTCCTACCTATGTCGTTAGTGCCAATGTGGACCACGACTTGGGGCTGCATCTGAAGAAAAGACTCATATCTTTTGACTTTCATCCTGATTTTTCAACCCTTTCCACACCTCTGTGTTTGTCTGTTTTGTGTATGTGGATAGAGGGTGGGACAGTTAAAGTGGGTCATAAGTATTAATTTGTTATTAACCAGTTATATTTACTGCATATTTCATGATATTTCTTGGTATAAATAACTAGCAATTGTGTTTCAACTTACAAACTTACAAACTAATTATTGGGCAGTCAGGGGCCAAAGACTTTGTGAATTTTTTGAAGAATTATCGGTTAATTCGCTTGTGTTGTGACTCGGGGATGAATGGGGTTGGAATTGACTGCACACTTGCTCAGGGTGTTGTTACAGTATCATTATCAAATTCAGCTACATTACAGTTTGTTCCTTCATTCAAGTAATTCATATAGATTATAAAAAATTGACACCTCATTAGTTAGTTAGCCAACCTGAAAATGACCCATTTATCCAGTTTCTTTTACCTGTTGGTTAGCAAATCCTCTATCCCTGCTGGTCTATTACCCAGAACACTATGAACTCTTACCATCGATGTTGCACCATTTTGAATGACTTTTGGAAATTCAAATATTACATCCACTGGCTTCCCGTTATCCACCCTGCTTATTATATCTTCAAATAACTCTAATAAATTTCCCTTTCATGAAATAATGTTGACGCTGTTTGACTCTATTATGATTTTCTAAATTTCCAGGTATTATTACATCCTTAATAATCGATTCCAACATTTCCCCAATGACAGATGTTAGACTAACTGCTTAAGTCCATTAGTTTGTTGCGTCCTGTCTCCCAACAATCTTGAATGGAGGATTTACTCTGCATATCCAATTCAGGGCAGCACTGTGGCGCAGTGGGTCAGCACTGCTGCCTCATGTCACCGAGGTCCCAGGTTCGATCCCGGCTTTGGGTCACTGTCCGTGTGGAGTTTGCACATTCTCCCTGTGTTTGCGTGGGTTTTGCCCCCACAATCCAAAGATGTACAGGGTAGGTGGATTGGCCATGCTAAATTACCCCTTAATTGGAAAAAATGAATTGGGTACTCTAAACTTGTAAATAAAAAGAATATCCAATTCAACAGGAGATTTATAGATGATACAGGATCTTGCATACAATTTCCCTGTAGGTCTGCTGAATAAGTTACCTGCCTGAAAATATTGTTAGATTGTGTCCTGTGAAACATCAAGCACACATTAAGGAATAGTAATTTTATCATTGCCGATACAAGCCAGGTATTGCTTTATTGAAGGTTTCATTATGCTTCTGTTAATGATCTTTTTTTAAAATCTTAATAAATTCATTTTTTCCAACTAAGGGGCAATTTAGCATGGCCAATCCACCTACCCTGCACATCTTTGGGTTGTGGGGGTGAAACCCACGTAAACACGGGGAGAATGTGCAAACTCCACATGGACCGTGACCCAGAGCTAGGGTCGAACCTGGAATCTCGGCGCCTTGATGCAGCCGTGCTAACCACTACACCACCGTCCAGCCCCACTTCTGTTAACGATAAGTAGCAAATTATAATCTGTGTGTTACTCCCATTTATAGCGAAATACTGTAGCCACCTAAGTTGGCCAACTCCCGATTTAAAAAGGAGAACGGCAAAGGCTGAAGGGAAATTCAGCCAACACAGACAGAAACCAGCAGGTGCAGGTTTGCTGTGTATTAAAACAATGCAAAAGCCCAGACAGCATTGATACCAGTGACCATCAGCATAATAATGTAGCAGCCATCTACATACTAATGCGCAATTGAAACATTTGAGATAAACAAAGCAAAGCCAGACATTCCCGGCGCCAGCAGGAGCCAACACAAAAGACGGTAACGGACACCTCAAGACTGCCCATCGATCAGGGAACCGCTCCAGGATTGGAGAAATCGAACCAAGCGATTGGAACAAAGTCCAATCACCTAGAACCAGGTACAGGGTCCACCCCGAAAGGCGGGAAGCCCCTGGTGACTATAAAGTTAAGCCCCCAAATTCAACTCGCTCTCTTCTTCCTGCCCGAATCACCCAGCAACGCGAACCAACCTTGACTGTGACCGGTGCAGTGACTGCCGAAAGTCGTAAGTCTTGATTCAACGCTCGCTACGAGATAGGCGCTCCTAGCTATCAATCCGTACCAACTCCGAATCCCGCAGACTCAGAACGGGAACAAAAGGCCATTTGTTCCCCTGACCTGGTGGGCCAGTCCGAAGTTAAGTCTTGGCCTGTTAGTTGTCGGAGCAGCTTAGATGTAGAATATGTGCATGAGTAGCGATTACTGTGTATAATAAATGTGCTTTGATTTGAATCTTACTAATCGGTATATTGAGATATTGATCATTGCTTGGACTTGAACCTCGTGGCGGTATCATAAAGATACCTGGCGACTCGAGAGCAAAGGTAATAAAACAGAGCAATTGAACCAACCGAAAGTTAGCAACATTATTTGGCGACTCTGGTGGGACCCGAACCAGAAGTGGCATAAACACTCCGGCAGAACCCAGAATTTGCATTAGAGATCCAATTGGGAACAGAAAACCACAAGCGTTCAAGCAGTTCTGATCAATCCTCATTATTCGGAAGTGTGTGTATGCATGTATAACTAATAGGGCGATAAGGTAAAACTGATAGATTTTTTGTTGCGACAAAACTGTCGGGAGTTTGTATTTCGGAAAGTAGCGAAAGCCGTACCAGTATTTACAGCACCGGCTTAATACCCCTGTCCCAAATTTGAAGAGCAGCATTTGGATAGGAAAGATGGCAATGCAGGCAATGCAACGTCTCATGAACCCCGAGGAATTTGCAGTTGCAGCGACCAGCAGCAGTAGAGTGGGACAATGTCCCATTTGGGAAGAGGAGATCAGGAAATATCTCAAAGGGAAGGGATGGCCCCTTTGGAGTGAATTCTGTGACAATGAGGAATCAGGCCCCGGGAGTATAGGACATACTTGGTGGGAGACCCTGAGCGAGATCCACAAGAAGAGCTTAGGAAAAGCTCGCAAGCCGATGGCAATCGTGTCCTGCTTGGCACAATTGTGAGGCACAGAAGAGGTCGTTAGGACGCTCCGGAAAGAGGTAGAAGGCATACATCGAATGAGTAAGGTCGATGTAAGCGAGGTAAAAAGAGAGAACTTAGAGTTGAGGAGGAAGTTGGCAGCAAAGGACGGGAGAGGTGGATGACGTCAAAAGGGCACATCAGTCTTGTCTGGCGCACTTAAGCAGCATCCAGTCCCAGTATGAAAAGGCCTATCAGGACACGCAACGTGCAGTCCTGGTACGAGAAGAAACCGAGAAGCAGGTAGAAGCATTGCAGAGGCAGTGTAGTGACCTGAAGGCAGCTTTAAGATCACTCCATGCTGCCACCACAGAGCAAAGACAAAGCTCACTAGACCACGCAAAGTGCCGGAAGCAGATTGCAGAGCTGCAATCGCTGCTTTCAGTCCAAAAAGGATTCCAGGAAACCTTTTGGAGCAAAATTAGATAAGGAAGACGGTCCTGATTGGGAAGAATTAAATGAAACAGCGCAGAGATATGTTCAGGAAACATGTGCGCAGGGAAAGCCACAGAAGAGGAAAGCGCCCCAACCCCCCACAGAGCAGATAGTTCAGGCTCCAATGAACCCAGTAACCACCCACCACATAGCTATATCAGATGACACGGAATTTCTACACACCACCCCCTTAACAGTGACCCAATTACGGGACGCGTGCGATAAGATCACACCGTTCCTCCCCACCTCAGACCCCCACCATTTCTTTGCCAGAGTAAAGCAGCAGGCGACCATGTACAGCCTGGATGAGCGAGAGCATGTAAAGCTCACAGTTTTGAGTCTAGACCCTTCGGTCGTAGCAGCCCTTCCCGACCCACAGAATGTAGGAGGAGGCACCCTTGCAGAAATGCATACCGCGGTCCTAGATGCGATCGGGTATAACCAGGGTGACCCCGTAGATGGCCTCAATAAATGCAGGCAAAAGATAACCGAACACCCCACAGCGTTCGCTGGACGCCTGTGGATCCATTTTGCAGCAGTTTTCGGAGACCTAGACCGCACCCATTTGTCCCCAGACAACATGGCCAAATGGACCCGCACCCTTATCTCCCATGCCACAGAAACAGGACAGAAAGCGTGCGTGAATTATGATCCCTCAGAGGAGGCTCAGAATGAAAAATGGGTAGTAAAAAGATTGTCCCGCGCCTAGGAGCAGTCTGTACAAAACAAACCCGCAGTTAAAAATCCCGAAGAAAAGCAGGCCGACGCAGACATACAAGCAATTAAAACGCACCAGAACACCGCATGGGTAAACGAAGGAAGGAACAGCCCCCCACAGAAACCACCGGAATGTTACAATTGCGGACAATTAGGACATTACGCACGAGAATGTCAAGCCCCACTGAAACAGCAACGGAATCAGCCCACAAATGCCCCCCGAACCAGCAAAGACACCAACATCCACGACCCCCCACCCAGGGAACCATACCCAAGGGAACAATGCACCAGAGAGCCTGCTTCACCTTATGTGCCCCAGGGGGTCATGTTACAACTGTGGGCAATCAAGACACTTTGCCCAAGATTGCAGGAGACCCCACCAGCTAGACTAGCCCCCAGACATGAAAGAGAACACCACCCACAGCAGCTACAAGGTCCCAGCTGCCCCATTCACACTGTGAGCGCTTACCCACCACTTCTCATGGCAGCGTTACCTCAGCAAGGCCACTTCATTTTTGTTTTGCTCCTCCTTCCTCTCTTCTTCGGTCACGCTGCACTCCCTCCATATGCTAGATACACCCCAGCCCAAATGTGATTTACGACGTCCCGTATTCTGATGGAACCTGCAGCATGTTTTATGTTGTTTGTACTTGTACTGTTAAATGTTGTATGTCAGACCATTTTTTTTCCACGGCCCCACGCCACCACCCCTCTGATGCGCACTGGCAGTCAGAGAAACTAGTTTGGCCAGACGCTCGTTCAGAGGAACTAGTTGAAATGAAATGAAATGAAAATCGCTTATTGTCACGAGTAGGCTTCAATGAAGTTACTGTGAAAAGCCCCTAGTCGCCACATTCCGGCGCCTGTTCGGGGATGCTGGCACGGGAATTGAACCATGCTGCTGGCCTGCCTTGGTCTGCTTTAAAAGCCAGCGATTTAGCCCTGTGCTAAACCAGCCCCTCCGTTTGTCCGCAGAGACTTGTTAAGGTCCCAGACGCCAGTTCAGCGGAACTCGTCTGCTGACAGATACACAGGCCCCGTTCATAAATTTTTTTTCCACGGCCCCACGCTACCACCCCTCTGATGCCCACTGGCAGTCAGAGAAACTAGTTTGGCCAGACGCTCGTTCAGAGGAACTAGTTGAAATGAAATGAAATGAAAATCGCTTATTGTCACGAGTAGGCTTCAATGAAGTTACTGTGAAAAGCCCCTAGTCGCCACATTCCGGCGCCTGTTCGGGGATGCTGGCACGGGAATTGAACCATGCTGCTGGCCTGCCTTGGTCTGCTTTAAAAGCCAGCGATTTAGCCCAGTGAGCTAAACCAGCCCCTCTGAGCTAAACCAGCCCCTCCGTTTGTCCGCAGAGACTTGTTAAGGTCCCAGACGCCAGTTCAGCGGAACTCGTCTGCTGACAGATACACAGGCCCCGTTCATAACTGCCCTTCTGGTTCGAGAGAGGAACCACGACGGCAACCCCCCACGATGACTACATTTCTTGCCCGTTCTTGTTGGTTGCTCAGGCAGTGGAGAAACAGCTTGGGACCCGCCCTGCCTGGGAACTCCCCCTCTGGTCAGCTACGCTCGGGTAGAGCACACACGGCATTGGTCGCCGTCCTACCCGGGGACTCCATCCAAATCGTACCTGTCGCGGCCCATACGCACCTCATTTCGGCAAAATTAGTTTAAAAAGTTTTGTTTTGTTTCAGGTAACCCTTAGGTTGCCAACCATATGCTATTTACATCCTCAAACATTTGGATGGTAAATCGCACAGTCTGCGAGATGGCTCGCACTGGTTCATTATTTGTTAGTGTGTCTTGTCCTGAAATCCGTTTTTTTTTTAAATGAGGGAGTCACACAGAGTGACCAATTATAAAGGGAGTAATTGGCACTAAAGGCCAGACAGGCTATCATACGAGTTGTTAAACCAAGATAGTAACAGATACTATTCTTGTTTCCGCAGAACTCCAGGACAGGAGAAGAGAAGAGAAGTGAAAGAAGAAGAACCATGAGGACATCCTCCGCGTGGTTCATCGTGATAATGGACATTTGGTTGCACGTGAAAGCGAACCCCATGACCTCAAGCCCCCCAGCTGTTAATGATTCAGTTCCCCACAGTACCCAGAGCCCAGTCACCAGCGACACCACACCATCTTGGTGTGCCAGGTTTATAACCTGGTACTCCCTGTCCTACATGATAGAATCCCTATTCGTATTGTCGAAACTCTGCTGCATCGTGCAGACTATTCGTCTGAGAAAATGGAGAAGGAGAGCCTACCGCGCTCACACCCCGGTATATAGGATCAGATCCCCTATTTTCGGATACGACCAGACCCCCGACCCCCGCGATCTATAATAAAGAGCATTCATTTGCGGTTTTATTGTAAATAAAGAAATGTTCATGAGCAATTGTACGACCCTGAGCTTGACTGCCAAGCGAGGAAAAATGTGTATAAACTGCTATGATTTTGTTTGTATGGTTGAGGAAGTTAGAGTGATGAAATGTTTAAGTGAGTGTAGTGTATTAAGGATAGTTCGAGTTCCCATTTTCTTGTTTTGTAATGCATGTCGCTGTTTGACATAGCGCCTCTTAGAATTGTCAGTTAAACATTTTTTGCATAGTTATGGTCAGTGTACAGGCCATGAAAGAAGTGCTCACCGGGTCAGGGAATGAAGACAACGCAGTTATGTGATCCTTCACGCTTCGCGCTAGGATCACAAGGAGGGTGTGTAGCCACCTAAGTTGGCCAACTCCCGATTTAAAATGGCGAACGGCAAAGGCTGAAGGGAAATTCAGCCAACACAGGCAGAAACCAGCAGGTGCAGGTTTGCTGAGTATTAAAACTCTGCAAAATCCCAAACTGCATCAATACCAGCGACCATCAGCAGAATAATGTAGCAGCCATCTACATACTAATGCGCAATCCCCGGGTGCAATTGAAACATTTGGGATAAACAAAGCAAAGCCAGACTTCCCGACGCCAGCAGGAGCCAACACAAAAGAGGGTAACGGACACCTCAAGACCGCCCATCGATCAGAGAACCGCTCCAGTATTGGAGAAATCGAACCAAGCGATTGGAACGAAGTCCAATCACCTGGAACCAGGTACAGGGTCCACCCCGAAAGGCGGGAAGCCCTTGGGAACTATAAAGTTAAGCCCCCAAATTTAACTCGCTCTCTTCTTCCATCCCGGATCACCCAGCAACGCGAACCAACCTTGACCGTGACCGGTGCAGTGACCGCCGAAAGACCGTAAGTCTTAATTCAACGCTCGCTACGAGATAGGCGCTCCTAGCTACTAATCCGTACCAACTTCGAATCTCGCAGACTCAGAACCCGAATGAAAGGCCATTTGTTCCCCTGACCTGGTGGGCCAGTCCGAAGTTAAGTATTGGCCTGTTAGTTGTAGAAGTAGCTTAGACGTAGAATTTGTGCATGATTGGCGATTACTGTGTATAATAAATGTGCTTTGATTTGAATCTTACTAATCGGTGTATTGAGTTATTGATCATTACTTGGACTTGAACCTCGTGGCGGTATCATTAAGATACCTGGCGACTCGAGAGCAAAGGTAATAAAACAGAGCAATTGAACCAACCGAAAAGTTAGCAACATTATTACCTTGGGAGGAATATTTACAAGTTATGGCACGTCACTTCATGTTGTTTTTCCATTTTGCAGACAATCCATTCTGTGTCTGTAATTAGGGACGGGATTCTCCGTGAATCGGCGCGATGGTCCGAACCCGGCGCCCAAAACGGCGCGAATCACTCTGGCGTCGGGACTCCCGAAACGCCATGAATTCTCCGACTAACAGCAGCGTGACGCAATTCGCAACGCCGTCACCCGTCATGGACGCGCACGGCGTCGCAGCATAAAAGACGGGCCCCCCCCCCCACGTTACAGCACAAAAGACGCCCCGCCCCCGCATCGCAGCACAAAAGAACCCCCCCGAGACACGTCAAAATGGCCGCCCGCCGCGCAGTGCCGAGGTTCCAGGAGCGGGACATCGAGGCGCTCCTGGACGCAATGGAGCAGAGGAGGGAGGCCCTGTACCCCGGACCCAGTCGCAGGGTCGCACCACACCTCAGCCAGCGCCTGTGGCGGGAGGTGGCAGAGGCCGTCAGTGCCGTGACAGCAAGGACAGGCGCCCAGTGTCACAAGAAGATCAGTGACCTTATCAGGGCAGCCAGGGTGAGAACCCAAACCCCCACCTCCGATGGGCGGCACAGACCAGGTGCAACCGACATGGCTGCAGCCACCCATGCAAGCTGCAGTGGCACAACCGTTGGTCTGCATGCATCTGTCTGCCTAACACTGTTGCCCTTTATCCCTGCCACCCTCCCGCCCCCAACAGGAGAAGCGCTCTCACAACAACCGGGAGCCTGAGAGGACCGGAGGGGGTCCACCCGAACTGCGACCACTCACCATCCATGAGGAGAGGGCCCTGGAACCTGCAGGCAGACCCGAGGACCGGAAGGTTGCGGATGCAGAGGTTGGCGGCGCACCACCAAGTGAGACCCCCCCCACTGCCTGCCCCCCTTCCTCCATATCCCCCTTCCGGAGCGCCCGGAAGAAACCCATGCAGACACGGGAAGAACGTGCAGACTGCGCACAGACAGTGACCCAAGCCGGGAATCGAACCTGGGGCCCTGGCGCTGTGAAGCAACAGTGCTAACCACTATGCTACCGTGCCGTGCTACTGGGCCATTGTGATTTGTGTACAAGATATCCCAATCCCGCAGCATTCTCTCTCCATTGAACTATTATTTTAACATTTTCCCACATTGTAGTCCCTCAGCCAAATTTTTACCAATTCATTTAACCTATCTGGATTATTTGTGCCCTCTTGCAACTTGCTTTCCTGTCTCTCTTAGTCTTGTAAGGTTCCTTCCTGTTTTTTCCCTGGCTGTTCCCTTATTGCCCCTTACTTTTATTTATTTTTTAAATTTAGAGTACCCAATTCATTTTTCCCAATTAAGTGGCAATTTAGCATGGCCAATCCACCTAGACTGCACATCTTTGGGTTTAACAGAGAGAATTTACAGTGCAAAAGGAGGCCATTCGGCCCATCGAGTCTGCACCGGCTCTTGGAAAGAGCACCCTACCCAAGGTCCACACCTCCACCCTATCCCCATAATGCAGTAACCCCACCCAACACTAAGGGCAATTTTGGACACGAAGGGCAATTTTGGACACTAAGGGCAATTTATCATTGCCAATCCACCTAACCACATCTTTGGACTGTGGGAGGAAACCGGAACACCCGGAGGAAACCCACGCACACACGGGGAGGATGTGCAGACTCCGCACAGACAGTGACCCAAGCCGGAATCGAACCTGGGACCCTGGAGCTGTGAAGCAATTGTGCTATCCACAATGCTACCGTGCTTGTGGGGACAGAACCCACGCAAACATGGGGAGAATGTGCAAACTCCACATGGACAGTGACCCAGAGCCGGGATCAAACCTGGGACCTCGGCACCGTGAGGCAACAGGGGTAACCCACTGCGCCACTGTGCTGCCCTCTTACTTTTATTTTTGCTGTTACATTTTTGATCCATTGATGATTCATGTGTCTTTAAGGCAGCCTGTATCTTTAATTCAAGCAGAAGGAAGCAATGGCCTGTGCCTTTAATTCAAGCAGAGGATTTTAGCAACAGGAAAAATCAGTGTGCTAGTCTTTGCTGGTTCATTCTGGAGTGGTAGACTGACCAGCACCAATGACAGAGATTGGCTAGGGCTCGGTTTCATTGATTTGGCTGTTGGCCAGTTAATTGGCCCAATAGGCTGTGCTCTGCCCAGTAACTGCTGGTGATTGTACCTGATTCCACTGGAATGTTTTTCAGAGTCCTGAGGTTCCAGTTTGGTTTCACTCTCTCTCCAGCAAGTCTGGATGCCATTTTATTGAGACTGCAGAGGCCTGAAGTCAAACCACGAGCTAGACGTAAGGTTTGATGTGAAATACATTGTCTCTCCAGAAAGATATAGGCCTGAATGTGGACCTCGAGCTGAAGGCCCAGCCTGCTGTCTGTGAGTACTGCATTTTGCATTTTGTTAAATTACTGGGACACAGAATGAATGACTCTACAAGATCAGGACTGGCTGCAAACCAGAGACTTTAACCAACAAGCTTGCTGTGGAGAAAGTGTATGATAGAACCACCATAGAACATAGAACGATACAGCGCAGTACAGGCCCTTCGGCCCACGATGTTGCACTGACATGGGAAGTCAAAAAACAAAAGCCATCTAACCTACACTATGCCATTATCATCCATATGTTTATCCAATAAACTTTTAAATGCCCACAATGTTGGCGAATTCACTACTGTTGCAGGTAGAGCATTCCACGGCCTCACCACTCTTTGCGTAAATAACCTACCTCTGACCTCTGTCCTATATCTATTACCCCTCAGTTTAAGGCTATGTCCCCTCGTGCCAGCCATTTCCATCCGCGGGAGAAGGCTCTCACTGTCCACCCTATCTAACCCCCTGATCATTTTGTATGCCTCTATTAAGTCTCCTCTTAACCTTCTTCTCTCTAACGAAAACAACCTCAAGTCCATCAGCCTTTCCTCATAGGATTTTCCCTCCATACCAGGCAACATCCTGGAAAATCTCCTCTGCACTCGCTCCAAAGCTTCCACGTCCTTCCTATAATGCGGTGACCAGAACTGTACGCAATACTCCAAATGCGGCCGTACCAGAATTTTGTACAGCTGCAACATGATCTCATGACTCCGGAACTCAAACCCTCTACCAATAAAGGCCAACACTCCATAGGCCTTCTTCACAACCCTATCAACCTGGGTGGCAACTTTCAGGGATCTATGTACATGGACACCTAGATCCCTCTGCACATCCACACTTCCAAGAACTTTACCATTAGCCAAATATTCCGCATTCCTGTTATTCCTTCCAAAGTGAATCACCTCACACTTCTCTACATTAAATTCCATTTGCCACCTCTCAGCCCAGCTCTGCAGCTTATCTATGTCCCGCTGTAACCTGCTACATCCTTCTGCACTGTCGACAACACCACCGACTTTAGTGTCATCTGCAAATTTACTCACCCACCTTTCTGCGCCCTCCTCTAGGTCATTGATAAAAATGACAAACAGCAACGGCCCCAGAACAGATCCTTGTGGTACGCCACTTGTAACTGAACTCCATTCTGAACATTTCCCATCAACCACCACCCTCTGTCTTATTTCAGCTAGCCAATTTCTGATCCACATCTCTAAATCTCCCTCAATCCCCAGCCTCCGTATTTTCTGCAATAGCCTACTGTGGGGAACCTTATCAAACGCTTTACTGAAATCCATATACACCACATCAACTGCTCTATCCTCGTCTACCTGTTCAGTCACCTTCTCAAAGAACTCAATAAGGTTTGTGAGGCATGACTTACCCTTCACAAAGCCATGCTGACTATCCCTAATCGTATTATTCCTATCTAGATGATTATAAATCTTGTCTCTTATAATCCCCTCCAAGACTTTACCCACAACAGATGTGAGGCTCACCGGTCTATAGTTGCCGGGGTTGTCTCTATTCCCCTTCTTGAACAAAGGGACCATCTTTTGCTATCCTCCAGTCCTCTGGCACTATTCCTGTAGCCAATGATGACATAAAAATCAAAGCCAAAGGCCCAGCAATCTCTTCCCTGGCTTCCCAGAGAATCCTAGGATAAATCCCATCAGGCCCCGGGGACTTATCTATTTTCAGCCTGTCCAGAATTGCCAACACCTCTTCCCTGCGTACCTGAATGCCATCTATTCTAATAGCCTGGGTCTCAGCATTTTCCTCCACAACATTATCTTTTTCCTGAGTGAATACTGACGAAAAATATTCATTTAGTATCTCGCCTATCTCTTCAGACTCCACACACAACTTCCCATCCCTGTCCTTGACTAGCCCTACTCTTACCCTAGTCATTCTTTTATTCCTGACATACCTATAGAAAGCTTTTGGGTTTTCCTTGATCCCACCTGCCAAATACTTCTCATGTCCCCTCCTTGCTCGTCTTAGCTCTCTCTTTAGATCCTTCCTCGCTACCTTGTAACTATCAAGCGCCCCAACTGAAACTTCACTCCTCATCTTCACATAGGCCTCCTTCTTCCTCTTAACAAGAGATTCCACTTCTTTGGTAAACCACAGTTCCCTCGCTCGACGCCTTCCTCCCTGCCTGACCGGTACGTACTTATCAAGAACACGCAGTAGCTGTTCCTTAAACAAGCTCCACATATCCAGTGTGCCCAACACTTGCAGCCTACTTCTCCAACCTATCACCCCAAGTCATGTCTAATGGCATCATAATTGCCCTTCCCCCAGCTATATCTCTTGCCCTGCGGGGTATACTTATCCCTTTCCATCACTAACGTAAACGTCACCAAATTGTGGTCACTGTCCTCAAAATGCTCACCTACCTCCAAATCTAACACCTGGCCTGGTTCATTACCCAAAACCAAATCCAATGTGGCCTCTCCTCTTGTTGGCCTGTCAACATATTGTGTCAGGAAACCCTCCTGCACACATTGTACAAAAAACGATCCATCTAATGTACTCGGACTATATCTTTTCCAGTCAATATTTGGAAAGTTAAAGTCTCCCATAATAACTACCCTGTTACTTTCGCTCTTATCCAGAATCATCTTTGCCATTCTTTCCTCTACATCCCTAGAACTATTTGGAGGCCTATAGAAAACTCCCAACAGGGTGACCTCTCCTTTCCTGTTTCTAACCTCAGCCCATACTACCTCGGAAGAAGAGTCCCCATCTAGCATCCTCTCCGCCACCGTAATACTGTTTTTGACTAGCAGCGCACACCTCCCCCTCTTTTGCCTCCTTCTCTGAGCTTACTAAAACACCTAAACCCCGGAACATGCAACAACCATTCCTGTCCCTGCTCTATCCATGTCTCCGAAATGGCCACAACATCGAAGTCCCAGGTACCAACCCATGCTGCCAGTTTCCCTACCTTATTTCGTATACTCCTGGCATTGAAGTAGACACACTTCAAACCACCTACCTGAACACTGGCCCCCTCCTGCGAAGTCAATTCTGTGCTCCTGACCTCTATACTCTCAATCTCTCGTACCCTAAAACTACAATCCAGGTTCCCATGCCCCTGCTGTATTAGTTTAAACCCCCCAAAGAGCACTAACAAATCTCCCCCCCCCAGGATATTTGTGCCCCTCAGGTTCAGATGTAGACCATCCTGTCTGTAGAGGTCCCACCTGCCCCAGAAAGAGCCCCAGTTATCCAGAAATCTGAATCCCTCCCGCCTGCACCATCCCTGTAGCCACGTGTTTAATTGCTTTCTCTGCCTATTCCTCATCTCATTATCACGTGGCACGGGCAACAACCCAGAGATAACAACTCTGTTTGTTCTCGTTCTGAGCTTCCATCCTAGCTCCCTGAAAGCCTGCCTGACATCCTTGTCCCCTTTCCTACCTATGTCGTTAGTGCCAATGTGGACCACGACTTGGGGCTGCATCTGAAGAAAAGACTCATATCTTTTGACTTTCATCCTGATTTTTCAACCCTTTCCACACCTCTGTGTTTGTCTGTTTTGTGTATGTGGATAGAGGGTGGGACAGTTAAAGTGGGTCATAAGTATTAATTTGTCATTAACCAGTTATATTTACTGCATATTTCATGATATTTCTTGGTATAAATAACTAGCAATTGTGTTTCAACTTACAAACTTACAAACTAATTATTGGGCAGTCAGGGGCCAAAGACTTTGTGAATTTTTTGAAGAATTATCGGTTAATTCGCTTGTGTTGTGACTCGGGGATGAATGGGGTTGGAGTTGACTGCACACTTGCTCAGGGTGTTACAGTATCATTCTCAAATTCAGCTACATTACAGTTTGTTCCTTCATTCAAGTAATTCATATAGATTTTCAAAAATTGACACCTCATTAGTTAGTTAGCCAACCTGAAAATGACCCATTTATCCAGTTTCTTTTACCTGTTGGTTAGCAAATCCTCTATCCCTGCTGGTCTATTACCCAGAACACTATGAACTCTTACCATCGATGTTGCACCATTTTGAATGACTTTTGGAAATTCAAATATTACATCCACTGGCTTCCCGTTATCCACCCTGCTTATTATATCTTCAAATAACTCTAATAAATTTCCCTTTCATGAAATAATGTTGACGCTGTTTGACTCTATTATGATTTTCTAAATTTCCAGGTATTATTACATCCTTAATAATCGATTCCAACATTTCCCCAATGACAGATATTAGACTAACTGCTTTAGTCCATTAGTTTGTTGCGTCCTGTCTCCCAACAATCTTGAATGGAGGATTTACTCTGCATATCCAATTCAGGGCAGCACTGTGGCGCAGTGGGTCAGCACTGCTGCCTCATGTCACCGAGGTCCCAGGTTCGATCCCGGCTTTGGGTCACTGTCCGTGTGGAGTTTGCACATTCTCCCTGTGTTTGCGTGGGTTTTGCCCCCACAATCCAAAGATGTACAGGGTAGGTGGATTGGCCATGCTAAATTACCCCTTAATTGGAAAAAATGAATTGGGTACTCTAAACTTATAAATAAAAAGAATATCCAATTCAACAGGAGATTTATAGATGATACAGGATCTTGCATACAATTTCCCTGTAGGTCTGCTGAATAAGTTACCTGCCTGAAAATATTGTTAGATTGTGTCCTGTGAAACATCAAGCACACATTAAGGAATAGTAATTTTATCATTGCCGATACAAGCCAGGTATTGCTTTATTGAAGGTTTCATTATGCTTCTGTTAATGATCTTTTTTTAAAATCTTAATAAATTCAGTTTTTCCAACTAAGGGGCAATTTAGCATGGCCAATCCACCTACCCTGCACATCTTTGGGTTGTGGGGGTGAAACCCACGTAAACACGGGGAGAATGTGCAAACTCCACATGGACCGTGACCCAGAGCTAGGGTCGAACCTGGAATCTCGGCGCCTTGATGCAGCCGTGCTAACCACTACACCACCGTCCAGCCCCACTTCTGTTAACGATAAGTAGCAAATTATAATCTGTGTGTTACTCCCATTTATAGCGAAATACTGTAGCCACCTAAGTTGGCCAACTCCCGATTTAAAATGGAGAACGGCAAAGGCTGAAGGGAAATTCAGCCAACACAGACAGAAACCAGCAGGTGCAGGTTTGCTGTGTATTAAAACAATGCAAAAGCCCAGACAGCATTGATACCAGTGACCATCAGCATAATAATGTAGCAGCCATCTACATACTAATGCGCAATCCCCGGGTGCAATTGAAACATTTGAGATAAACAAAGCAAAGCCAGACATTCCCGGCGCCAGCAGGAGCCAACACAAAAGACGGTAACGGACACCTCAAGACTGCCCATCGATCAGGGAACCGCTCCAGGATTGGAGAAATCGAACCAAGCGATTGGAACAAAGTCCAATCACCTAGAACCAGGTACAGGGTCCACCCCGAAAGGCGGGAAGCCCCTGGTGACTATAAAGTTAAGCCCCCAAATTCAACTCGCTCTCTTCTTCCTGCCCGAGTCACCCAGCAACGCGAACCAACCTTGACTGTGACCGGTGCAGTGACTGCCGAAAGTCGTCAGTCTTGATTCAACGCTAGCTACGAGATAGGCGCTCCTAGCTATCAATCCGTACCAACTCCGAATCCCGCAGACTCAGAACGGGAACAAAAGGCCATTTGTTCCCCTGACCTGGTGGGCCAGTCCGAAGTTAAGTCTTGGCCTGTTAGTTGTCGGAGCAGCTTAGATGTAGAATATGTGCATGAGTAGCGATTACTGTGTATAATAAATGTGCTTTGATTTGAATCTTACTAATCGGTATATTGAGATATTGATCATTGCTTGGACTTGAACCTCGTGGCAGTATCATAAAGATACCTGGCGACTCGAGAGCAAAGGTAATAAAACAGAGCAATTGAACCAACCGAAAAGTTAGCAACATTATTTGGCGACTCTGGTGGGACCCGAACCAGAAGTGGCATAACCACTCCGGCAGAACCCAGAATTTGCATTAGAGATCCAATTGGGAACAGAAAACCACAAGCGTTCAAGCAGTTCTGATCAATCCTCATTATTCGGAAGTGTGTGTATGCATGCATAACTAATAGGGCGATAAGGTAAAACTGATAGATTTTTTGTTGCGACAAAACTGTCGGGAGTTTGTATTTCGGAAAGTAGCGAAAGCCGTACCAGTATTTACAGCACCGGCTTAATACCCCTGTCCCAAATTTGAAGAGCAGCATTTGGATAGGAAAGATGGCAATGCAGGCAATGCAACGTCTCATGAACCCCGATGAATTTGCAGTTGCAGCGACCAGCAGCAGTAGAGTGGGACAATGTCCCATTTGGGAAGAGGAGATCAGGAAATATCTCAAAGGGAAGGGATGGCCCCTTTGGAGTGAATTCTGTGACAATGAGGAATCAGGCCCCGGGAGTATAGGACATACTTGGTGGGAGACCCTGAGCGAGATCCACAAGAAGAGCTTAGGAAAAGCTCGCAAGCCGATGGCAATCGTGTCCTGCTTGGCACAATTGTGAGGCACAGAAGAGGTCGTTAGGACGCGCCGGAAAGAGGTAGAAGGCATACATCGAATGAGTAAGGTCGATGTAAGCGAGGTAAAAAGAGAGAACTTAGAGTTGAGGAGGAAGTTGGCAGCAAAGGACGGGAGAGGTGGATGACGTCAAAAGGGCACATCAGTCTTGTCTGGCGCACTTAAGCAGCATCCAGTCCCAGTATGAAAAGGCCTATCAGGACACGCAACGTGCAGTCCTGGTACGAGAAGAAACCGAGAAGCAGGTAGAAGCATTGCAGAGGCAGTGTAGTGACCTGAAGGCAGCTTTAAGAGCACTCCATGCTGCCACCACAGAGCAAAGACAAAGCTCACTAGACCACGCAAAGTGCCGGAAGCAGATTGCAGAGCTGCAATCGCTGCTTTCAGTCCAAAAAGGATTCCAGGAAACCTTTTGGAGCAAAATTAGATAAGGAAGACGGTCCTGATTGGGAAGAATTAAATGAAACAGCGCAGAGATATGTTCAGGGAACATGTGCGCAGGGAAAGCCACAGAAGAGGAAAGCGGCCCAACCCCCCACAGAGCAGATAGTTCAGGCTCCAATTAACCCAGTAACCACCCACCACATAGCTATATCAGATGACACGGAATTTCTACACACCACCCCCTTAACAGTGACCCAATTACGGGACGCGTGCGATAAGATCACACCGTTCCTCCCCACCTCAGACCCCCACCATTTCTTTGCCAGAGTAAAGCAGCAGGCGACCATGTACAGCCTGGATGAGCGAGAGCATGTAAAGCTCACAGTTTTGAGTCTAGACCCTTCGGTCGTAGCAGCCCTTCCCGACCCACAGAATGTAGGAGGAGGCACCCTTGCAGAAATGCATACCGCGGTCCTAGATGCGATCGGGTATAACCAGGGTGACCCCGTAGATGGCCTCAATAAATGCAGGCAAAAGATAACTGAACACCCCACAGCGTTCGCTGGACGCCTGTGGATCCATTTTGCAGCAGTTTTCGGAGACCTAGACCGCACCCATTTGTCCCCAGACAACATGGCCAAATGGACCCGCACCCTTATCTCCCATGCCACAGAAACAGGACAGAAAGCATGCATGAATTATGATCCCTCAGAGGAGGCTCAGAATGAAAAATGGGTAGTAAAAAGATTGTCCCGCGCCTAGGAGCAGTCTGTACAAAACAAACCCGCAGTTAAAAATCCCGAAGAAAAGCAGGCCGACGCAGACATACAAGCAATTAAAACGCACCAGAACACCGCATGGGTAAACGAAGGAAGGAACAGCCCCCCACAGAAACCACCGGAATGTTACAATTGCGGACAATTAGGACATTACGCACGAGAATGTCAAGCCCCCCTGAAACAGCAACGGAATCAGCCCACAAATGCCCCCCGAACCAGCAAAGACACCAACATCCACGACCCCCCACCCAGGGAACTATACCCAAGGGAACAATGCACCAGAGAGCCTGCTTCACCTTATGTGCCCCAGGGGGTCATGTTACAACTGTGGGCAATCAAGACACTTTGCCCAAGATTGCAGGAGACCCCACCAGCTAGACTAGCCCCCAGATATGAAAGAGAACACCACCCACAGCAGCTACAAGGTCCCAGCTGCCCCATGCAAACTGTGAGCGCTTACCCACCACTTCTCATGGCAGCGTTACCTCAGCAAGGCCAGTTCATTTTTGTTTTGCTCCTCCTTCCTCTCTTCTTCGGTCACGCTGCACTCCCTCCATATGCTAGATACACCCCAGCCCAAATGTGATTTACGACGTCCCGTATTCTGATGGAACCTGCAGCATGTTTTATGTTGTTTGTACTTGTACTGTTAAATGTTGTATGTCAGACCGGAAATTTTTTTTCCACGGCCCCACGCCACCACCCCTCTGATGCCCACTGGCAGTCAGAGAAACTAGTTTGGCCAGACGCTCGTTCAGAGGAACTAGTTGAAATGAAATGAAATGAAAATCGCTTATTGTCACGAGTAGGCTTCAATGAAGTTACTGTGAAAAGCCCCTAGTCGCCACATTCCGGCGCCTGTTCGGGGATGCTGGCACGGGAATTGAACCATGCTGCTGGCCTGCCTTGGTCTGCTTTAAAAGCCAGCGATTTAGCCCAGTGAGCTAAACCAGCCCCTCTGAGCTAAACCAGCCCCTCCGTTTGTCCGCAGAGACTTGTTAAGGTCCCAGACGCCAGTTCAGCGGAACTCGTCTGCTGACAGATACACAGGCCCCGTTCATAATGCCCTTCTGGTTCGAGGGAGGAACCACGACGGCAACCCCCCACGATGACTACATTTCTTGCCCGTTCTTGTTGGTTGCTCAGGCAGTGGAGAAACAGCTTGGGACCCGCCCTGCCTGGCAACTCCCCCTCTGGTCAGCTACGCTCGGGTAGAGCACACACGGCATTGGTCGCCGTCCTACCCGGGGACTCCATCCAAATCGTACCTGTCGCGGCCCATACGCACCTCAGTTTGGCAAAATTAGTTTTAAAAGTTTTGTTTTGTTTCAGGTAACCCTTAGGTTGCCAACCATATGCTATTTACATCCTCAAACATTTGGATGGTAAATCGCACAGTCTGCGAGATGGCTCGCACTGGTTCATTATTTGTTAGTGTGTCTTGTCCTGAAATCCGTTTTTTTTTAAATGAGGGAGTCACACAGAGTGACCAATTATAAAGGGAGTAATTGGCACTAAAGGCCAGACAGGCTATCATACGAGTTGTTAAACCAAGATAGTAACAGATACTATTCTTGTTTCCGCAGAACTCCAGGACAGGAGAAGAGAAGAGAAGTGAAAGAAGAAGAACCATGAGGACATCCTCCGCGTGGTTCATCGTGATAATGGACATTTGGTTGCACGTGAAAGCGAACCCCATGACCTCAAGCCCCCCAGCTGTTAATGATTCAGTTCCCCACAGTACCCAGAGCCCAGTCACCAGCGACACCACACCATCTTGGTGTGCCAGGTTTATAACCTGGTACTCCCTGTCCTACGTGATAGAATCCCTATTGGTATTGGCGATACTCTGCTGCATCGTGCAGACTATTCGTCTGAGAAAATGGAGAAGGAGAGCCTACCGCGCTCGCACCCCGGTATATAGGATCAGATCCCCTATTTTCGGATACGACCAGACCCCCGACCCCCGCGATCTATAATAAAGAGCATTCATTTGCGGTTTTATTGTAAATAAAGAAATGTTCATGAGCAATTGTACGACCCTGAGCTTGACTGCCAAGCCAGGAAAAATGTGTATAAACTGCTATGATTTTGTTTGTATGGTTGAGGAAGTTAGAGTGATGAAATGTTTAAGTGAGAGTAGTGTATTAAGGATAGTTCGAGTTCCCATTTTCTTGTTTTGTAATGCATGTCGCTGTTTGACATAGCGCCCCTTAGAATTGTCAGTTAAACATTTTTTGCATAGTTATGGTCAGTGTACAGGCCATGAAAGAAGTGCTCACCGGGTCAGGGAATGAAGACAACGCAGTTATGTGATCCTTCACGCTTCGCGCTAGGATCACAAGGAGGGTGTGTAGCCACCTAAGTTGGCCAACTCCCGATTTAAAATGGCGAACGGCAAAGGCTGAAGGGAAATTCAGCCAACACAGGCAGAAACCAGCAGGTGCAGGTTTGCTGAGTATTAAAACTCTGCAAAATCCCAAACTGCATCAATACCAGCGACCATCAGCAGAATAATGTAGAAGCCATCTACATACTAATGCGCAATCCCCGGGTGCAATTGAAACATTTGGGATAAACAAAGCAAAGCCAGACTCCCCGACGCCAGCAGGAGCCAACACAAAAGAGGGTAACAGACACCTCAAGACCGCCCATCGATCAGAGAACCGCTCCAGTATTGGAGAAATCGAACCAAGCGATTGGAACGAAGTCCAATCACCTGGAACCAGGTACAGGGTCCACCCCGAAAGGCGGGAAGCCCTTGGGAACTATAAAGTTAAGCCCCCAAATTTAACTCGCTCTCTTCTTCCATCCCGGATCACCCAGCAACGCGAACCAACCTTGACCGTGACCGGTGCAGTGACCGCCGAAAGACCGTAAGTCTTAATTCAACGCTCGCTACGAGATAGGCGCTCCTAGCTACCAACCCGTACCAACTTCGAATCTCGCAGACTCAGAACCCGAATGAAAGGCCATTTGTTCCCCTGACCTGGTGGGCCAGTCCGAAGTTAAGTATTGGCCCTGTTAGTTGTAGAAGTAGCTTAGACGTAGAATTTGTGCATGATTGGCGATTACTGTGTATAATAAATGTGCTTTGATTTGAATCTTACTAATCGGTGTATTAAGTTATTGATCATTACTTGGACTTGAACCTCGTGGCGGTATCATAAAGATACCTGGCAACTCGAGAGCAAAGGTAATAAAACAGAGCAATTGAACCAACCGAAAAGTTAGCAACATTATTACCTTGGGAGGAATATTTACAAGTTATGGCACGTCACTTCATGTTGTTTTTCCATTTTGCAGACAATCCATTCTGTGTCTGTAATTAGGGACGGGATTCTCCGTGAATCGGCGCGATGGTCCGAACACGGCGCCCAAAACGGCGCGAATCATTCTGGCGTCGGGACTCCCGAAACGCCATGAATTCTCCGACTAACAGCAGCGTGACGCAATTCGCAACGCCGTCACCCGTCATGGACGCGCACGGCGTCGCAGCATAAAAGACGGGCCCCCCCCCCCCACGTTACAGCACAAAAGACGCCCCGCCCCCGCATCGCAGCACAAAAGAACCCCCCCTGAGACACGTCAAAATGGCCGCCCGCCGCGCAGTGCCGAGGTTCCAGGAGCGGGACATCGAGGCGCTCCTGGACGCAATGGAGCAGAGGAGGGAGGCCCTGTACCCCGGACCCAGTCGCAGGGTCGCACCACACCTCAGCCAGCGCCTGTGGCGGGAGGTGGCAGAGGCCGTCAGTGCCGTGACAGCAAGGACAGGCGCCCAGTGTCACAAGAAGATCAGTGACCTTATCAGGGCAGCCAGGGTGAGAACCCAAACCCCCACCTCCGATGGGCGGCACAGACCAGGTGCAACCGACATGGCTGCAGCCACCCATGCAAGCTGCAGTGGCACAACCGTTGGTCTGCATGCATCTGTCTGCCTAACACTGTTGCCCTTTATCCCTGCCACCCTCCCGCCCCCAACAGGAGAAGCGCTCTCACAACAACCGGGAGCCTGAGAGGACCGGAGGGGGTCCACCCGAACTGCGACCACTCACCATCCATGAGGAGAGGGCCCTGGAACCTGCAGGCAGACCCGAGGACCGGAAGGTTGCGGATGCAGAGGTTGGCGGCGCACCACCAAGTGAGACCCCCCCCCACTGCCTGCCCCCCTTCCTCCATATCCCCCTTCCGGAGCGCCCGGAAGAAACCCATGCAGACACTGGAAGAACGTGCAGACTGCGCACAGACAGTGACCCAAGCCGGGAATCGAACCTGGGGCCCTGGCGCTGTGAAGCAACAGTGCTAACCACTATGCTACCGTGCCGTGCTACTGGGCCATTGTGATTTGTGTACAAGATATCCCAATCCCGCAGCATTCTCTCTCCATTGAACTATTATTTTAACATTTTCCCACATTGTAGTCCCTCAGCCAAATTTTTACCAATTCATTTAACCTATCTGGATTATTTGTGCCCTCTTGCAACTTGCTTTCCTGTCTCTCTTAGTCTTGTAAGGTTCCTTCCTGTTTTTTCCCTGGCTGTTCCCTTATTGCCCCTTACTTTTATTTATTTTTTAAATTTAGAGTACCCAATTCATTTTTCCCAATTAAGTGGCAATTTAGCATGGCCAATCCACCTAGACTGCACATCTTTGGGTTTAACAGAGAGAATTTACAGTGCAAAAGGAGGCCATTCGGCCCATCGAGTCTGCACCGGCTCTTGGAAAGAGCACCCTACCCAAGGTCCACACCTCCACCCTATCCCCATAACCCAGTAACCCCACCCAACACTAAGGGCAATTTTGGACACGAAGGGCAATTTTGGACACTAAGGGCAATTTATCATTGCCAATCCACCTAACCTGCACATCTTTGGACTGTGGGAGGAAACCGGAACACCCGGAGGAAACCCACGCACACACGGGGAGGATGTGCAGACTCCGCAGTGACCCAAGCCGGAATCGAATCTGGGACCCTGGAGCTGTGAAGCAATTGTGCTATCCACAATGCTACCGTGCTTGTGGGGACAGAACCCACGCAAACATGGGGAGAATGTGCAAACTCCACATGGACAGTGACCCAGAGCCGGGATCAAACCTGGGACCTCGGCACCGTGAGGCAACAGGGGTAACCCACTGCGCCACTGTGCTGCCCTCTTACTTTTATTTTTGCTGTTACATTTTTGATCCATTGATGATTCATGTGTCTTTAAGGCAGCCTGTATCTTTAATTCAAGCAGAAGGAAGCAATGGCCTGTGCCTTTAATTCAAGCAGAGGATTTTAGCAACAGGAAAAATCAGTGTGCTAGTCTTTGCTGGTTCATTCTGGAGTGGTAGACTGACCAGCACCAATGACAGAGATTGGCTAGGGCTCGGTTTCATTGATTTGGCTGTTGGCCAGTTAATTGGCCCAATAGGCTGTGCTCTGCCCAGTAACTGCTGGTGATTGTACCTGATTCCACTGGAATGTTTTTCAGAGTCCTGAGGTTCCAGTTTGGTTTCACTCTCTCTCCAGCAAGTCTGGATGCCATTTTATTGAGACTGCAGAGGCCTGAAGTCAAACCACGAGCTAGACGTAAGGTTTGATGTGAAATACATTGTCTCTCCAGAAAGATATAGGCCTGAATGTGGACCTCGAGCTGAAGGCCCAGCCTGCTGTCTGTGAGTACTGCATTTTGCATTTTGTTAAATTACTGGGACACAGAATGAATGACTCTACAAGATCAGGACTGGCTGCAAACCAGAGACTTTAACCAACAAGCTTGCTGTGGAGAAAGTGTATGATAGAACCACCATAGAACATAGAACATAGAACGATACAGCGCAGTACAGGCCCTTCGGCCCACGATGTTGCACTGACATGGGAAGTCAAAAAACAAAAGCCATCTAACCTACACTATGCCATTATCATCCATATGTTTATCCAATAAACTTTTAAATGCCCTCAATGTTGGCGAATTCACTACTGTTGCAGGTAGAGCATTCCACGGCCTCACCACTCTTTGCGTAAATAACCTACCTCTGTCCTATATCTATTACCCCTCAGTTTAAGGCTATGTCCCCTCATTTCCATCCGCGGGAGAAGGCTCTCACTGTCCACCCTATCTAACCCCCTGATCATTTTGTATGCCTCTATTAAGTCTCCTCTTAACCTTCTTCTCTCTAACGAAAACAACCTCAAGTCCATCAGCCTTTCCTCATAGGATTTTCCCTCCATACCAGGCAACATCCTGGTAAATCTCCTCTGCACTCGCTCCAAAGCTTCCACGTCCTTCCTATAATGCGGTGACCAGAACTGTACGCAATACTCCAAATGCGGCCGTACCAGAATTTTGTACAGCTGCAACATGATCTCATGACTCCGGAACTCAAACCCTCTACCAATAAAGGCCAACACTCCATAGGCCTTCTTCACAACCCTATCAACCTGGGTGGCAACTTTCAGGGATCTATGTACATGTACACCTAGATCACTCTGCACATCCACACTTCCAAGAACTTTACCATTAGCCAAATATTCCGCATTCCTGTTATTCCTTCCAAAGTGAATCACCTCACACTTCTCTACATTAAACTCCATTTGCCACCTCTCAGCCCAGCTCTGCAGCTTATCTATGTCCCGCTGTAACCTGCTACATCCTTCTGCACTGTCGACAACACCACCGACTTTAGTGTCATCTGCAAATTTACTCACCCACCTTTCTGCGCCCTCCTCTAGGTCATTGATAAAAATGACAAACAGCAACGGCCCCAGAACAGATCCTTGTGGTACGCCACTTGTAACTGAACTCCATTCTGAACATTTCTCATCAACCACCACCCTCTGTCTTATTTCAGCTAGCCAATTTCTGATCCACATCTCTAAATCTCCCTCAATCCCCAGCCTCCGTAATTTCTGCAATAGCCTACTGTGGGGAACCTTATCAAACGCTTTACTGAAATCCATATACACCACATCAACTGCTCTATCCTCGTCTACCTGTTCAGTCACCTTCTCAAAGAACTCAATAAGGTTTGTGAGGCATGACTTACCCTTCACAAAGCCATGCTGACTATCCCTAATCGTATTATTCCTATCTAGATGATTATAAATCTTGTCTCTTATAATCCCCTCCAAGACTTTACCCACAACAGATGTGAGGCTCACCGGTCTCTAGTTGCCGGGGTTGTCTCTATTCCCCTTCTTGAACAAAGGGACCACATTTGCTATCCTCCAGTCCTCTGGCACTATTCCTGTAGCCAATGATGACATAAAAATCAAAGCCAAAGGCCCAGCAATCTCTTCCCTGGCTTCCCAGAGAATCCTAGGATAAATCCCATCAGGCCCCGGGGACTTATCTATTTTCAGCCTGTCCAGAATTGCCAACACCTCTTCCCTGCGTACCTCAATGCCATCTATTCTAATAGCCTGGGTCTCAGCATTTTCCTCCACAACATTATCTTTTTCCTGAGTGAATACTGACGAAAAATATTCATTTAGTATCTCGCCTATCTCTTCAGACTCCACACACAACTTCCCATCCCTGTCCTTGACTAGCCCTACTCTTACCCTAGTCATTCTTTTATTCCTGACATACCTATAGAAAGCTTTTGGGTTTTCCTTGATCCTACCTGCCAAATACTTCTCATGTCCCCTCCTTGCTCGTCTTAGCTCTCTCTTTAGATCCTTCCTCGCTACCTTGTAACTATCAAGCGCCCCAACTGGAACTTCACTCCTCATCTTCACATAGGCCTCCTTCTTCCTCTTAACAAGAGATTCCACTTCTTTGGTAAACCACGGTTCCCTCGCTCGACGCCTTCCTCCCTGCCTGACCGGTACGTACTTATCAAGAACACGCAGTAGCTGTTCCTTAAACAAGCTCCACATATCCAGTGTGCCCAACACTTGCAGCCTACTTCTCCAACCTATCACCCCAAGTCATGTCTAATGGCATCATAATTGCCCTTCCCCCAGCTATAACTCTTGCCCTGCGGGGTATACTTATCCCTTTCCATCACTAACGTAAACGTCACCAAATTGTGGTCACTGTCCTCAAAATGCTCACCTACCTCCAAATCTAACACCTGGCCTGGTTCATTACCCAAAACCAAATCCAATGTGGCCTCTCCTCTTGTTGGCCTGTCAACATATTGTGTCAGGAAACCCTCCTGCACACATTGTACAAAAAACGATCCATCTAATGTACTCGGACTATATCTTTTCCAGTCAATATTTGGAAAGTTAAAGTCTCCCATAATAACTACCCTGTTACTTTCGCTCTTATCCAGAATCATCTTCGCCATTCTTTCCTCTACATCCCTAGAACTATTTGGAGGCCTATAGAAAACTCCCAACAGGGTGACCTCTCCTTTCCTGTTTCTAACCTCAGCCCATACTACCTCGGAAGAAGAGTCCCCATCTAGCATCCTCTCCGCCACCGTAATACTGTTTTTGACTAGCAGCGCACACCTCCCCCTCTTTTGCCTCCTTCTCTGAGCTTACTAAAACACCTAAACCCCGGAACATGCAACAATCATTCCTGTCCCTGCTCTATCCATGTCTCCGAAATGGCCACAACATCGAAGTCCCAGGTACCAACCCATGCTGCCAGTTTCCCTACCTTATTTCGTATACTCCTGGCATTGAAGTAGACACACTTCAAACCACCTACCTGAACACTGGCCCCCTCCTGCGAAGTCAATTCTGTGCTCCTGACCTCTATACTCTCAATCTCTCGTACCCTAAAACTACAATCCAGGTTCCCATGCCCCTGCTGTATTAGTTTAAACCCCCCAAAGAGCACTAACAAATCTCCCCCCCAGGATATTTGTGCCCCTCAGGTTCAGATGTAGACCATCCTGTCTGTAGAGGTCCCACCTGCCCCAGAAAGAGCCCCAGTTATCCAGAAATCTGAATCCCTCCCGCCTGCACCATCCCTGTAGCCACGTGTTTAATTGCTTTCTCTCCCTATTCCTCATCTCATTATCACGTGGCACGGGCAACAACCCAGAGATAACAACTCTGTTTGTTCTCGTTCTGAGCTTCCATCCTAGCTCCCTGAAAGCCTGCCTGACATCCTTGTCCCCTTTCCTACCTATGTCGTTAGTGCCAATGTGGACCACGACTTGGGGCTGCATCTGAAGAAATGACTCATATCTTTTGACTTTCATCCTGATTTTTCAACCCTTTCCACACCTCTGTGTTTGTCTGTTTTGTGTATGTGGATAGAGGGTGGGACAGTTAAAGTGGGTCATAAGTATTAATTTGTCATTAACCAGTTATATTTACTGCATATTTCATGATATTTCTTGGTATAAATAACTAGCAATTGTGTTTCAACTTACAAACTTACAAACTAATTATTGGGCAGTCAGGGGCCAAAGACTTTGTGAATTTTTTGAAGAATTATCGGTTAATTCGCTTGTGTTGTGACTCGGGGATGAATGGGGTTGGAATTGACTGCACACTTGCTCAGGGTGTTGTTACAGTATCATTATCAAATTCGGCTACATTACAGTTTGTTCCTTCATTCAAGTAATTCATATAGATTATAAAAAATTGACACCTCATTAGTTAGTTAGCCAACCTGAAAATGACCCATTTATCCAGTTTCTTTTACCTGTTGGTTAGCAAATCCTCTATCCCTGCTGGTCTATTACCCAGAACACTATGAACTCTTACCATCGATGTTGCACCATTTTGAATGACTTTTGGAAATTCAAATATTACATCCACTGGCTTCCCGTTATCCACCCTGCTTATTATATCTTCAAATAACTCTAATAAATTTCCCTTTCATGAAATAATGTTGACGCTGTTTGACTCTATTATGATTTTCTAAATTTCCAGGTATTATTACATCCTTAATAATCGATTCCAACATTTCCCCAATGACAGATGTTAGACTAACTGCTTTAGTCCATTAGTTTGTTGCGTCCTGTCTCCCAACAATCTTGAATGGAGGATTTACTCTGCATATCCAATTCAGGGCAGCACTGTGGCGCAGTGGGTCAGCACTGCTGCCTCATGTCACCGAGGTCCCAGGTTCGATCCCGGCTTTGGGTCACTGTCCGTGTGGAGTTTGCACATTCTCCCTGTGTTTGCGTGGGTTTTGCCCCCACAATCCAAAGATGTACAGGGTAGGTGGATTGGCCATGCTAAATTACCCCTTAATTGGAAAAAATGAATTGGGTACTCTAAACTTATAAATAAAAAGAATATCCAATTCAACAGGAGATTTATAGATGATACAGGATCTTGCATACAATTTCCCTGTAGGTCTGCTGAATAAGTTACCTGCTTGAAAATATTGTTAGATTGTGTCCTGTGAAACATCAAGCACACATTAAGGAATAGTAATTTTATCATTGCCGATACAAGCCAGGTATTGCTTTATTGAAGGTTTCATTATGCTTCTGTTAATGATCTTTTTTTAAAATCTTAATAAATTCATTTTTTCCAACTAAGGGGCAATTTAGCATGGCCAATCCACCTACCCTGCACATCTTTGGGTTGTGGGGGTGAAACCCACGTAAACACGGGGAGAATGTGCAAACTCCACATGGACCGTGACCCAGAGCTAGGGTCGAACCTGGAATCACGGCGCCTTGATGCAGCCGTGCTAACCACTACACCACCGTCCAGCCCCACTTCTGTTAACGATAAGTAGCAAATTATAATCTGTGTGTTACTCCCATTTATAGCGAAATACTGTAGCCACCTAAGTTGGCCAACTCCCGATTTTAAATGGAGAACGGCAAAGGCTGAAGGGAAATTCAGCCAACACAGACAGAAACCAGCAGGTGCAGGTTTGCTGTGTATTAAAACAATGCAAAAGCCCAGACAGCATTGATACCAGTGACCATCAGCATAATAATGTAGCAGCCATCTACATACTAATGCGCAATTCCCGGGTGCAATTGAAACATTTGAGATAAACAAAGCAAAGCCAGACATTCCCGGCGCCAGCAGGAGCCAACACAAAAGAGGGTAACGGACACCTCAAGACTGCCCATCGATCAGGGAACCGCTCCGGGATTGGAGAAATCGAACCAAGCGATTGGAACAAAGTCCAATCACCTAGAACCAGGTACAGGGTCCACCCCGAAAGGCGGGAAGCCCCTGGTGACTATAAAGTTAAGCCCCCAAATTCAACTCGCTCTCTTCTTCCTGCCCGAGTCACCCAGCAACGCGAACCAACCTTGACTGTGACCGGTGCAGTGACTGCCGAAAGTCGTAAGTCTTGATTCAACACTCGCTACGAGATAGGCGCTCCTAGCTATCAATCCGTACCAACTCCGAATCCCGCAGACTCAGAACGGGAACAAAAGGCCATTTGTTCCCCTGACCTGGTGGGCCAGTCCGAAGTTAAGTCTTGGCCTGTTAGTTGTCGGAGCAGCTTAGATGTAGAATATGTGCATGAGTAGCGATTACTGTGTATAATAAATGTGCTTTGATTTGAATCTTACTAATCGGTATATTGAGATATTGATCATTGCTTGGACTTGAACCTCGTGGCGGTATCATAAAGATACCTGGCGACTCGAGAGCAAAGGTAATAAAACAGAGCAATTGAACCAACCGAAAAGTTAGCAACATTATTTGGCGACTCTGGTGGGACCCGAACCAGAAGTGGCATAACCACTCCGGCAGAACCCAGAATTTGCATTAGAGATCCAATTGGGAACAGAAAACCACAAGCGTTCAAGCAGTTCTGATCAATCCTCATTATTCGGAAGTGTGTGTATGCATGCATAACTAATAGGGCGATAAGGTAAAACTGATAGATTTTTTGTTGCGACAAAACTGTCGGGAGTTTGTATTTCAGAAAGTAGCGAAAGCCGTACCAGTATTTACAGCACCGGCTTAATACCCCTGTCCCAAATTTGAAGAGCAGCATTTGGATAGGAAAGATGGCAATGCAGGCAATGCAACGTCTCATGAACGCCGAGGAATTTGCTGTTGCAGCGACCAGCAGCAGTAGAGTGGGACAATGTCCCATTTGGGAAGAGGAGATCAGGAAATATCTCAAAGGGAAGGGATGGCCCCTTTGGAGTGAATTCTGTGACAATGAGGAATCAGGCCCCGGGAGTATAGGACATACTTGGTGGGAGACCCTGAGCGAGATCCACAAGAAGAGCTTAGGAAAAGCTCGCAAGCCGATGGCAATCGTGTCCTGCTTGGCACAATTGTGAGGCACAGAAGAGGTCGTTAGGACGCTCCGGAAAGAGTTAGAAGGCATACATCGAATGAGTAAGGTCGATGTAAGCGAGGTAAAAAGAGAGAATTTAGAGTTGAGGAGGAAGTTGGCAGCAAAGGACGGGAGAGGTGGATGACGTCAAAAGGGCACACCAGTCTTGTCTGGCGCACTTAAGCAGCATCCAGTCCCAGTATGAAAAGGCCTATCAGGACACGCAACGTGCAGTCCTGGTACGAGAAGAAACCGAGAAGCAGGTAGAAGCATTGCAGAGGCAGTGTAGTGACCTGAAGGCAGCTTTAAGAGCACTCCATGCTGCCACCACAGAGCAAAGACAAAGCTCACTAGACCACGCAAAGTGCCGGAAGCAGATTGCAGAGCTGCAATCGCTGCTTTCAGTCCAAAAAGGATTCCAGGAAACCTTTTGGAGCAAAATTAGATAAGGAAGACGGTCCTGATTGGGAAGAATTAAATGAAACAGCGCAGAGATATGTTCAGGGAACATGTGCGCAGGGAAAGCCACAGAAGAGGAAAACGCCGCAACCCCCCACAGAGCAGATAGTTCAGGCTCCAATGAACCCAGTAACCACCCACCACATAGCTATATCAGATGACGCGGAATTTCTACACACCACCCCCTTAACAGTGACCCAATTACGGGACGCGTGCGATAAGATCACACCGTTCCTCCCCACCTCAGACCCCCACCATTTCTTTGCCAGAGTAAAGCAGCAGGCGACCATGTACAGCCTGGATGAGCGAGAGCATGTAAAGCTCACAGTTTTGAGTCTAGACCCTTCGGTCGTAGCAGCCCTTCCCGACCCACAGAATGTAGGAGGAGGCACCCTTGCAGAAATGCATACCGCGGTCCTAGATGCGATCGGGTATAACCAGGGTGACCCCGTAGATGGCCTCAATAAATGCAGGCAAAAGATAACCGAACACCCCACAGCGTTCGCTGGACGCCTGTGGATCCATTTTGCAGCAGTTTTCGGAGACCTAGACCGCACCCATTTGTCCCCAGACAACATGGCCAAATGGACCCGCACCCTTATCTCCCATGCCACAGAAACAGGACAGAAAGCGTGCGTGAATTATGATCCCTCAGAGGAGGCTCAGAATGAAAAATGGGTAGTAAAAAGATTGTCCCGCGCCTAGGAGCAGTCTGTACAAAACAAACCCGCAGTTAAAAATCCCGAAGAAAAGCAGGCCGACGCAGACATACAAGCAATTAAAACGCACCAGAACACCGCATGGGTAAACGAAGGAAGGAACAGCCCCCCACAGAAACCACCGGAATGTTACAATTGCGGACAATTAGGACATTACGCACGAGAATGTCAAGCCCCCCTGAAACAGCAACGGAATCAGCCCACAAATGCCCCCCGAACCAGCAAAGACACCAACATCCACGACCCCCCACCCAGGGAACCATACCCAAGGGAACAATGCACCAGAGAGCCTGCTTCACCTTATGTGCCCCAGGGGGTCATGTTACAACTGTGGGCCATCAAGACACTTTGCCCAAGATTGCAGGAGACCCCACCAGCTAGACTAGCCCCCAGATATGAAAGAGAACACCACCCACAGCAGCTACAAGGTCCCAGCTGCCCCATGCAAACTGTGAGCGCTTACCCACCACTTCTCATGGCAGCGTTACCTCAGCAAGGCCACTTCATTTTTGTTTTGCTCCTCCTTCCTCTCTTCTTCGGTCACGCTGCACTCCCTCCATATGCTAGATACACCCCAGCCCAAATGTGATTTACAACGTCCCGTATTCTGATGGAACCTGCAGCATGTTTTATGTTGTTTGTACTTGTACTGTTAAACGTTGTATGTCAGACCGGAAATTTTTTTTCCACGGCCCCACGCCACCACCCCTCTGATGCCCACTGGCAGTCAGAGAAATTAGTTTGGCCAGACGCTCGTTCAGAGGAACTAGTTGAAATGAAATGAAATGAAAATCGCTTATTGTCACGAGTAGGCTTCAATGAAGTTACTGTGAAAAGCCCCTAGTCGCCACATTCCGGCGCCTGTTCGGGGATGCTGGCACGGGAATTGAACCATGCTGCTGGCCTGCCTTGGTCTGCTTTAAAAGCCAGCGATTTAGCCCAGTGAGCTAAACCAGCCCCTCTGAGCTAAACCAGCCCCTCCGTTTGTCCGCAGAGACTTGTTAAGGTCCCAGACGCCAGTTCAGCGGAACTCGTCTGCTGACAGATACACAGGCCCCGTTCATAACTGCCCTTCTGGTTCGAGGGAGGAACCACGACGGCAACCCCCCACGATGACTACATTTCTTGCCCGTTCTTGTTGGTTGCTCAGGCAGTGGAGAAACAGCTTGGGACCCGCCCTGCCTGGGAACTCCCCCTCTGGTCAGCTACGCTCGGGTAGAGCACACACGGCATTGGTCGCCCTCCTACCCGGGGACTCCATCCAAATCGTACCTGTCGCGGCCCATACGCACCTCATTTCGGCAAAATTAGTTTTAAAAAGTTTTGTTTTGTTTCAGGTAACCCTTAGGTTGCCAACCATATGCTATTTACATCCTCAAACATTTGGATGGTAAATCGCACAGTCTGCGAGATGGCTCGCACTGGTTCATTATTTGTTAGTGTGTCTTGTCCTGAAATCCGTTTTTTTTTAAATGAGGGAGTCACACAGAGTGACCAATTATAAAGGGAGTAATTGGCACTAAAGGCCAGACAGGCTATCATACGAGTTGTTAAACCAAGATAGTAACAGATACTATTCTTGTTTCCGCAGAACTCCAGGACAGGAGAAGAGAAGAGAAGTGAAAGAAGAAGAACCATGAGGACATCCTCCGCGTGGTTCATCGTGATAATGGACATTTGGTTGCACGTGAAAGCGAACCCCATGACCTCAAGCCCCCAGCTGTTAATGATTCAGTTCCCCACAGTACCCAGAGCCCAGTCACCAGCGACACCACACCATCTTGGTGTGCCAGGTTTATAACCTGGTACTCCCTGTCCTACGTGATAGAGTCCCTATTGGTATTGGCGATACTCTGCTGCATCGTGCAGACGATTCGTCTGAGAAAATGGAGAAGGAGAGCCTACCGCGCTCGCACCCCGGTATATAGGATCAGATCCCCTATTTTCGGATACGACCAGACCCCCGACCCCCACGATCTATAATAAAGAGCATTCATTTGCGGTTTTATTGTAAATAAAGAAATGTTCATGAGCAATTGTACGACCCTGAGCTTGACTGCCAAGCCAGGAAAAATGTGTATAAACTGCTATGATTTTGTTTGTATGGTTGAGGAAGTTAGAGTGATGAAATGTTTAAGTGAGTGTAGTGTATTAAGGATAGTTCGAGTTCCCATTTTCTTGTTTTGTAATGCATGTCGCTGTTTGACATAGCGCCTCTTAGAATTGTCAGTTAAACATTTTTTGCATAGTTATGGTCAGTGTACAGGCCATGAAAGAAGTGCTCACCGAGTCAGGGAATGAAGACAACGCAGTTATGTGATCCTTCACGCTTCGCGCTAGGATCACAAGGAGGGTGTGTAGCCACCTAAGTTGGCCAACTCCCGATTTAAAATGGCGAACGGCAAAGGCTGAAGGGAAATTCAGCCAACACAGGCAGAAACCAGCAGGTGCAGGTTTGCTGAGTATTAAAACTCTGCAAAATCCCAAACTGCATCAATACCAGCGACCATCAGCAGAATAATGTAGCAGCCATCTACATACTAATGCGCAATCCCCGGGTGCAATTGAAACATTTGGGATAAACAAAGCAAAGCCAGACTCCCCGACGCCAGCAGGAGCCAACACAAAAGAGGGTAACGGACACCTCAAGACTGCCCATCGATCAGGGAACCGCTCCAGTATTGGAGAAATCGAAACAAGCGATTGGAACGAAGTCCAATCACCTGGAACCAGGTACAGGGTCCACCCCGAAAGGCGGGAAGCCCTTGGGAACTATAAAGTTAAGCCCCCAAATTTAACTTGCTCTCTTCTTCCATCCCGGATCACCCAGCAACGCGAACCAACCTTGACCGTGACCGGTGCAGTGACCGCCGAAAGACCGTAAGTCTTAATTCAACGCTCGCTACGAGATAGGTGCTCCTAGCTACTAATCCGTACCAACTTCGAATCTCGCAGACTCAGAACCCGAATGAAAGGCCATTTGTTCCCCTGACCTGGTGGGCCAGTCCGAAGTTAAGTATTGGCCTGTTAGTTGTAGAAGTAGCTTAGACGTAGAATTTGTGCATGATTGGCGATTACTGTGTATAATAAATGTGCTTTGATTTGAATCTTACTAATCGGTGTATTGAGTTATTGATCATTGCTTGGACTTGAACCTCGTGGCGGTATCATAAAGATACCTGGCGACTCGAGAGCAAAGGTAATAAAACAGAGCAATTGAACCAACCGAAAAGTTAGCAACATTATTACCTTGGGAGGAATATTTACAAGTTATGGCACGTCACTTCATGTTGTTTTTCCATTTTGCAGACAATCCATTCTGTGTCTGTAATTAGGGACGGGATTCTCCGTGAATCGGCGCGATGGTCCGAACCCGGCGCCCAAAACGGCGCGAATCACTCTGGCGCGGGACTCCCGAAACGCCATGAATTCTCCGACTAACAGCAGCGTGACGCAATTCGCAACGCCGTCACCCGTCATGGACGCGCACGGCGTCGCAGCATAAAAGACGGGCCCCCCCCCCCCACGTTACAGCACAAAAGACGCCCCGCCCCCGCATCGCAGCACAAAAGAACCCCCCCTGAGACACGGCAAAATGGCCGCCCGCCGCGCAGTGCCGAGGTTCCAGGAGCGGGACATCGAGGCGCTCCTGGACGCAATGGAGCAGAGGAGGGAGGCCCTGTACCCCGGACCCAGTCGCAGGGTCGCACCACACCTCAGCCAGCGCCTGTGGCGGGAGGTGGCAGAGGCCGTCAGTGCCGTGACAGCAAGGACAGGCGCCCAGTGTCACAAGAAGATCAGTGACCTTATCAGGGCAGCCAGGGTGAGAACCCAAACCCCCACCTCCGATGGGCGGCACAGACCAGGTGCAACCGACATGGCTGCACCCACCCATGCAAGCTGCAGTGGCACAACCGTTGGTCTGCATGCATCTGTCTGCCTAACACTGTTGCCCTTTATCCCTGCCACCCTCCCGCCCCCAACAGGAGAAGCGCTCTCACAACAACCGGGAGCCTGAGAGGACCGGAGGGGGTCCACCCGAACTGCGACCACTCACCATCCATGAGGAGAGGGCCCTGGAACCTGCAGGCAGACCCGAGGACCGGAAGGTTGCGGATGCAGAGGTTGGCGGCGCACCACCAAGTGAGACCCCCCCACTGCCTGCCCCCCTTCCTCCATATCCCCCTTCCCCCATTTCCCCCTTCCCCGTATCCTCCATATTGCCCCTGGTCCGTATCCCCGTCTGCATGTCTAACCATGCATGCTGTATTGTGTATTGCAGGACCAAACGTCGACCCACCCGTCCCCACGGATGCCGACTGCCCCCAGGATGGTCCAGGGCGGCCACGAGCCAGGAACAGACCCGGCCCATCAGGCATACGATGCTCCCAGGCCGATCCAGGGCAGCCATGAGACAGGGACAGACCCGGAGCAGCAGGGAAATGACGCCCCCATCTAGTGCGAGTGCAGCGACGTCAGCGGGCCAGACCCAGCGACGAGTGGGCAGCCACAGGAACAGGCCCCCGTCGCAGCCTACCTAGGACACACCTACCCAGGGCACACCTACCCAGGACACACCTACCCAGGACACACCTACCCAGGACACACCTACCCAGGACACACCCACCCAGGACACACCTACCCAGGAGACACCCACCCAGGAGACACCCACCCAGGAGACACCCACCCAGGACACACCCACCCAGGACACACCCACCCAGGACACACCCACCCAGGACACACCCACCCAGGACACACCTACCCAGGAGACACCTACCCAGGACACACCCACCCGGGACACACCCACCCGGGACACACCCACCCGGGGCACACCTACCCGGGGCACACCTACCCGGGACACACCTACCCGGGACACACCTACCCGGGACACACCGACGCCCGGGACACACCGACGCCCGGGACACACCGACGCCCGGGACACACCGACGCCCGGGACACACCGACGCCCGGGACACACCGACGCCCGGGACACACCGACGCCCGGGACACACCGACGCCCGGGACACACCGACGCCCGGGACACACCGACGCCCGGGACACACCGACGCCCGGGACACACCGACGCCCGGGACACTGATGCCCGGGACGCACCGATGCCCGGGACACATCGACGCCCAGGACACATCGATGCCCAGGACACCAACGCACAGGACACCGATGCCCGGGACACCGATGCCCGGGACACTGACGCCCGGGACACTGACGCCCGGGACACACCGACGCCCGGGACACCGACGCCCGGGACACACCGACGCCCGGGACACACCGACGCCCGGGACACCGACGCCCGGGACACACCCGCCCGGGACACACCTACCCAGGAGACACCTACCCAGGACACACCCACCCAGGACACACCTACCCGGGGCACACTTACCCGGGACACACCGACGCCCAGGACACACCCACCCAGGACACACCCACCCAGGACACACCTACCCGGGACACACCTACCCGGGACACACCTACCCGGGACACACCGACGCCCGGGACACACCGACGCCCGGGACACACCGACGCCCGGGACACACCGACGCCCGGGACACTGATGCCCGGGACGCACCGACGCCCGGGACACACCGATGCCCGGGACACATCGATGCCCAGGACACCAACGCACAGGACACCGACGCCTGGGACACTGACGCCCGGGACACACCGACGCCCGGGACACACCGACGCCCGGGACACCGACGCCCGGGACACACCGACGCCCGGGACACCGACGCCCGGGACACACCGACGCCCGGGACACCGACGCCCGGGACACCGACGCCCGGGACACACCGACGCCCGGGACACCGACGCCCGGGACACACCGACGGCCAGGACACCGACGCCCGGGACACTGACGCCCGGGACACTGACGCCCGGGACACTGACGCCCGGGACACTGATGCCCGGGACACTGACACCCGGGACACACCGACGCCCGGGACACTGACGCCCGGGACACTGACGCCCGGGACACTGACACCCGGGACACACTGACGCCCGGGACACTGACGCCCAGGACACACCGACGGCCAGGACACCGACGCCCGGGACACTGACGCCCGGGACACTGACGCCCGGGACACTGACGCCCGGGACACACCGACGCCCAGGACCCTGACACCCACACACAGCGGACGGACGGACAGGAATCACCACTCCAGGGGACCCCGGACTACGGGTCCGATGAGGACCTCGACATTACGCCACTGCTATCTCCTCCACCCTCCACCATCGCAGAGACACTCACCTCGGTTGGGCACGTTAGTGATGAGGCATCTTGGACACTAACTGGTGCGCACAACACAGCCGCCCCGGTACAGCAGGTGGAGGCAAGCGCAGCCGAGGGGCCGGGCGGTCGGAGGGCAGCCCGGCGCAGGCAACCATCTGCCGCCCAGACGGGTCCCGGGTTCCTGAAATTACGACTCCCACCCATAGACCCGATGCAGTCACGGACAAAGGGACGATCGACGGGGGTGACGTCCGGCTTGCGGCAGCTGCAGACGCAGGTGGAGGAATCCATCCGCGTGCAGGAGCAGGGAGTGGTGCCGGACATGCATGCCACCCAGGCCAAAACCGCACGGGTGGCGTCCGCGGTGAAGGCAATGGGTATGACGGTGTCAGACATGGGTCGGAGTATGCAAGGCCTGGGACGTTCCGTGCGGACAGCACCGTGGCCCAGGACATGGCTGCCATCTCACAGGAAGACATGAGCCAGAGCCAGCAGCTGATCGCAGGAGAGCTCAACGCCGTGGCCCAGTCCCAGAAGGCCATGGGCCAGTCTCTGCAGGCCATGGGCCAGTCTCAGCAGGCCATCGCTGAGGGCGACGGTGCCATTGCCCAGCTGCTGGCCGGCATCCCCCAGACACAGACAGGGATGGCAAACTCCCTGAGCTCCATGGCTGCAAACTTGCAGACCCTTGTTGATACCGGGGCAGGCCTTCAGGACTGGCAGCGCCAGGTGTCGGGGGGGCGTCAGATGCTCGGTCCGTTCACATCCCCGACCCATGTAGATGCCCGGGGGCCATCGGGCACCCCGAGGGAGGAGGAGGTGCTGGGACCCACTCCGGGTACCCCTGTAGGGGAGGTCCCAGAACACCGCGACAACTCTGCCTCCCCCACTTCCGTCCCAGGTGCATCTGGTGGACAACGGGCAGGACAGGCTGGCGGCTCGCCATCCCAGCTGCCCGAGTCGCAGCACTCGCGCCCCCCTCCCCGGCACTCGCCTGCCACCCGCCCCGGCACGCGCCCCCCCTCTCCGGCATTACCCCCCACCCCACCTCCTCCCCTCGGCACTCTTTCCCCCGTCCTCCCCGGCACTCGGCCGCCCTCCCTACCCAGCACTCCCAACCCCCCTCCCCAGCACTCCACCCCCCCCTCCCCCCACCCCCCACTCCTCCACGGCGCTTGCCTTCCCCTCCCAGGCACTCGACCCCCCCCCCTCCCAGCACTCGCAACCCCCCTCCCCAGCACTGCCCCCACCCCCCCTCCTCCCCGGCACTCGCCTTCTCCTCCCCGGCACTCGCCGTCTCCTCCGTGGCAATCCCCCCGCCCCCCCCAGCACTCGCCCCCCCCCCTTCCCGGCACGTGCCACCCCCTCCTCGGCACCCGCCACCTAACCGCCCACCCCCCAGCCCTACCCATACCCACCCCCCCAAACCCCCACCCCGGCACATACACTCCAACGGGTCCTGTGCCTCCCCACCAACAGCGGCTCTGCCGTCACCTCTCCTGCGGCCGCCCAACGCCGAGCCCGACCTCCGCACTGGTGAGCGTCAACCATCACAACTTGTTGTCGCCATTAAATAGGTGCTTTGATTAATGCCGACTTCGGCTCATTCGGCCCGGAGAATCCGGGCGGCCCCGGGGCCCATTGTGTCGACCCGGTCCTCGCCATTCTCCGAGGCGGGCGACGCAATTCACGTCGATGCGACTTTTGTGGGGCCGGAGAATTCGGCAGCAGTCGGGGGCGGGATTAACGCCGCCCCCCAGCGATTCTCCGACCCGGCGGGCAGTCGGAAAATCCCGCCCTAGGTCTGTAAAGTCTTGGAATTCTCATCACTAGAGGCCACTGACCGTACACGAGGAAAGGGCCCTGGAACTGGCTGGCGGACCTGAGGACCGGGAGGTTGCTGATGCAGAGGTCGGGGGCGTACTAGCGAGTGAGCCACCGACAGCCCGTCCCCATATCCCCCCTCCCCTATATCCCCCTCCCCCGTATCACCTGATCACTGCCTGATATCTAACCATGCATGCTTCATTGTGTATCGCAGGACCAAACGTCCAGGCACCCAACCCCGCAGATGCAGACCGCCCGCAGGATGCCCCTCGGAGACCACAGGAGACGGAGAGACCCGCACCCTCCAGCATGCGACGCCCGCAGGATGCCCCTCGGAGACCACGGGAGACGGAGAGACCCGGACCCTCCAGCATGCGACGCCCGCAGGATGCCCCTCGGAGACCACAGGAGACGGAGAGACCCGCACCCTCCAGCATGCGACGCCCGCAGGATGCCCCTCGGAGACCACAGGAGACGGAGAGACCCGGACCCTCCAGCATGCGACGCCCGCAGGATGCCCCTCGGAGACCACGGGAGACGGAGAGACCCGCACCCTCCAGCATGCGACGCCCGCAGGATGCCCCTCGGAGACCACAGGAGACGGAGAGACCCGGACCCTCCAGCATGCGACGCCCGCAGGATGCCCCTCGGAGACCACGGGAGGAGAGACCCGCACCTTCCAGCATGCGACGCCCGCAGGATGCCCCTCGGAGACCACAGGAGACGGAGAGACCCGCACCCTCCAGCATGCGACGCCCGCAGGATGCCCCTCGCACACCACGGGAGACGGAGAGACCTGGAGCAACAGGGAGACGACACCCCCATCACGTGAGGGAGCGACCACCCAGCGATGAGGGGGGCAGCCACAGGCCCCCGTCACATCCGAGCCAGGACACCACTACCCAGGACACCACTACTCAGGACACCACTACCCAGGACACCACTACCCGGGACAGCACTACCCAGGACACCCCTAACCGGGACAGCACTACCCAGGAAGATGAAATACCGGACAGTGACTCAGAGTGGATGGGTCGAGACGAACCCCCACCCCAAAGTGCCATGGACTCAGAGTGGGACGAAGAGCACGACACAACGCCACTGCTGTCACCAACACCCTCCACCATCGCAGAAACACTCACCACGGTTGGGCACTTTAGTGATGAGGCGTCTGGTACACTCACTGGTGCGCACAACACAGCCGTCCCGGTACAGCAGGTGGAGGTAGGAGCAGCAGAGGGACCGGGCGGTCGGAGGGCAGCCCAGGCCAAGCGAACATCTGCCGCCCAGATGGATCCCGGGTTCCTGCAGTTACCACACCCACACATAGATCCGATGCAACCACCGACCCGGAGACGAGCGAAGAGGGTGACAGGCGGCTTGCGGCGGCTGCGGTCGCAGGTGGAGGAGTCCACCCGCGTCCAGGAGCTGGGAGTGGTGCCGGTCATGCGAGCCACCCAGGCTGACACCGCACGGGTGGCGTCCGCGGTGGAGGCAATGGGTGCGACGGTGTCAGACATGGGGAACGGTTTGCGAGGCCTGGGGCCTTCCGTGCAGGCGGCGTCTGTGGCCCAGGAAATGGCTGCTCTCTCACAGGAGGCCATGAGCCAGTGCCAGCGCCAGATGGCAGAGGCGCTCAACGCCATAGCCCAGTCTCTGCAGGCCATGGCCCAGTCTCAGCAGGCCATGGCCCTGTCTCAGTAGGCCATGGCCCAGTCTCTGCAGGCCATCGCTGAGGGCATCGGCGCCAGTGGCCATGTGCGAGCCGGCGTCGCACTGTAGACAGGGTTTGCCAACACCCTGGGCTCCATGGCTGCAAACCTGCAGACCCCTGTCGATACCAGCACAGGCCTCCAGGACTGGCAGTGCCAGATGTCGGGGGGGGCGTCGGATGGCCAGTCCGTTCGCATCCCCCACCCATGTAGAGGCCTGTGGGCCATCGGGCACCCCGAGGGAGGAGGAGGTGGTGTGGTCCGTCCCGGCTCCCTCTGTAGGGGAGGTCCCGGTGCACCGCGACACCTCGGACTCCCCCCCTTCCGTCCCAGGTGCATCGGGTGGGCAACGGGCAGGACAGGCTGGCAGCTCGCCATCCCAGTCGCCCAGGCCGCAGCCTGGCCCATCAAGGCCAGGACGCCCCAGGAAACGGCCGCCAAAGGGATCCAGTGTCAGAGGGCAGGAATCACAGGAGTCCACCGCCAGTTCTGCTGTACCGTCTGGGGAACCACGTAGACGTAGTCAAAGGGCCCGTAAGGCCAAACAATTAGACACTGAGTAAGTTGGCACGGGTGCAGGGCACAGATGAATTTTAGGGGCTAGGGCACGTGCATGAACTCCTTTGGTTATTAAAGTCAATGTTACACCTCCCGAAGCTGCCTTTGTGCTCTGTCCAAAGTGTGCGGGCGTGTCATGTACGTTGAGCACAAGTGTGTGTGTGAGGGGTGGTCTTACCTCAGCCCCAGGTGAGTCTGCCCCCTTCCCCCTGCGCCGCCATCAACATCCCCCGGGCAGAGGACGGGACCGTGCGCTGCTGTGTCACAGCCGCATGCAGGGATGGTCCGGGTGGATAGTGGTACTGTGGCCATGGGTCAGACATAGTCCAACGATGTAGAGCCAGGAGCTCATCGCAGGGCGGGTTGTCATCATCCTCCATGGCCTGCGATAGACACGCGTCCACCCGCAACTGTGTGAGCCCGGCCCGTTGTGCCGCAGGTGGATCGGCAATGGGGGGGGGGGGTGGTGTGCATGCGGGTGGGGTGGGTGTGGTTGGGGAGGGGGGTGAGGGTGCTGGGTGGGTGGATGGGTGGGGGTGTGGGTGGTCGGCTGTTGCCATGGTGTGCGGTCTGTGGCCATACTACCCGATTCCCATGCCCATCTAGTCAGTGAAGCGGGCATCTATCAGTCTGTCCCGTGCCCGCTGGGCCAGCCGTTAACGGTGGACAGCCACCCGCCTGTGTCTACCCCGTCTGCCCTGACCATTGCCCCCATCCCCCTCATCTGGGGAGGACTGCACCTCTTCCTGCTGCTCCTCCACTCCGCCCTCCTCTGCCTGCGGCACATCGCCCCTCTGCTGGGCTATGTTGTGCAGGACGCAGCACACCACAATGATGCGGCCGACCCTATCTGACCGATACTGGAGGGCGCCCCCAGAGAGGTCCAGGCACCTGAAACGCATCTTCAGCACGCCAAAGCACCTCTCGATCACTCCCCTTGTCGCTACATGGGCATCATTGTAGCGGTTCTCCGCCTCATTGCGTGGCCTCCGTATAGGCGTCATCAGCCACGATCGCAATGGGTAGCCCCTGTCGCCCAGCAACCAGCCCCTCAGCCGGGGATGGCGTCCCTCGTACATGCCGGGGATGGATGACCGCGACAACACGAATGAGTCGTGTACACTGCCTGGGTGACGAGCGCAGACGTGCAGGATCATCATGCGGTGGTCGCAGACCACCTGTACGTTCATCGAATAGGTCCCCTTCCTATTAGTGAACACGGCCCTGTTATCTGCAGGTGGCCGCACGGCGACGTGCATCCCATCGATCGCGCCCTGGACCATGGGGAACCCGGCAACGGCAGAGAAGCCCACGGCCCGGCCATCTTGGCTGGCCCGGTCCACGAGGAAGCGGATGTAGCGGTGCGCCATGGCATATAGGGCATCTGTCACTGCCCGGATGCACCGATGCATCGATGTCTGCGATATGCCGGACAGGTCCCCACTCGGTGCCTGGAATGACCCTGTTGCATAGACGTTCAGGGCCACCGTAACCTTGACGGACACGGGGAGAGGGTGTCCCCCGCCAGTGCCACGCGGTGACAGGTGTGCCAGCAGGTGGCAGATGTGTGCCACGGTTTCCGGGCTCATCCGGAGTCTCCTCCTGCATTCCCGGTCCGTGAGGTCCTGGTATGACTGCCGGGGCCGGTACACACGGGGCGCCCTCGGGTGCCTCCGTTGCCGTGGGGCCGCGACGTCCTCCTCCCCCTCCTCGTCCTGTCGGCCAGGTGTCCCTCCAGCCTGGGCGGCTGCCACCTGCCCCTCTGCGGCAGCCTGCGCCGCCTCTCTGTCACGCTCCTCCTCCTCCTCCTCCTCCTCCTCATCCAGGGCAACATAGACATGAGCGGCTGCCACCACGGCGGCCAACATCGCTGGATGATCTGAAAACATGACGGCCTGGTGGGGGGGAGGGGAACGACGACATGTCATCATTGCCCATATCCCCTCCACCCCCCAGCCAGGTGGCATGGACCGCATGGGTCCAACTGTTGGAGGCTGGCACCTGGCCAGGTGGACCAACTCACTTGCCCTCCCATCCCCCTCCTCGGCACGGACCCCCCCCAACCTCCACACCAGCACGGACCCCCTCCCAACCCCCAACCTCCACCCCGGCACGGACCCCCCCCCCAACCTCCACCCCAGCACGGACCCCCCCCCCCAACCTCCACCCCAGCACGGACCCCCGCCCAACCCCCAACCTCCACCCCGGCACGGACCCCCCCCAACCTCCACCCCAGCACGGACCCCCCCCAACCCCCAACCTCCACCCCAGCACGGACCCCCACCCAACCTCCACCCCAGCACGGACCCCCCCCCAACCTCCACCCCAGCACAGACCCCCCCCCAACCTCCACCCCGGCACGGACCCCCCCCCCCCAACCTCCACCCCAGCACGGACCCCCCCAACCTCCACCCCAGCACGGATCCCCCCCCCCAACCCCCAACCTCCACCCCAGCACGGACCCCCCCCCAACCTCCACCCCAGCACGGACCCCCCCCAACCTCCACCCTGGCACGGACCCCCCCCAACCTCCACCCCAGCACGGACCCCCCCCAACCTCCACCCCAGCACGGACCCCCCCAACATCCAGCCCGGCACGGACCCCCCCCAACCTCCACCCCAGCACGGACCCCTCCCAACCTCCACCCCAGCACGGACCCCCCCCAACCTCCACCCCAGCACGGACCCCCCCCCCAACCCCCAACCTCCACCCCAGCATGGACCCCCCCCCCCAACCTCCATTCCAGCACGGACCCCCCCAACCTCCACCCCGGCACGGACCCCCTCCCAACCTCCACCCCAGCACGGACCCCCCCACAACCGCCAACCTCCACCCCAGCACGGACCCCCCCCCAACCTCCACCCCAGCACGGACCCCCCCCCAACCTCCACCCCAGCACGGACCCCCCCCAACCTCCACCCCAGCACGGACCCCCCCCCAACCCCCAACCTCCAACCCGGCACGGACCCCCCCCCAACCTCCACCCCGGCACGGCACGGACCCCCCCCCAACCTCCACCCCAGCATGGACCCCCCCCAACCTCCACCCCAGCACGGACCCCCCCCAAACCCCCAACCTCCACCCCGGCACGGACACCCCCCCCCAACCTCCACCCCGGCACGGACACCCTCCCGGCACTCCCCCGGAGCCCAGCCTACTCTAACCACCCCCCCCCCCCTGCCGCACACACACACACACAACCCGAGACACACCTCTCCTCACGCAATCAGACTGCGGCCACGCCATCGCCTGCCCAGAGCCAACCCCCCAGGCCGTCACTCACCTCCACGCTGGTCGGCGTGAGCCTGGAGCACCGGGTCACGCCGATGAAAAGGAGGTTTGATTCACGTCGACGGGACTTCGGCCCATCCGGAAGGGAGAATATCAGCAGGCCGAAAATCGGCTGCCTTGCGCAGACCCGTGACATTCTCCGCGGCAGCGGCGCCATTAACGCCCCGCCGACATTTCTCCCTTCGGAGACTTCGGCGGGGGCGGGATTCACGGCGGCCAACGGCCATTCTCCGACCCTCTGGGGGGTCGGAGAATGACGCCCAGGATGTGGGGGTTGGAAAGTTGCAGCTTGTTTGATGGCAAAATATTCAAAACACAACAGAAAATAAACACCATAGTCAAGACCTGCAACGCTGTTCAATACTTAATGTTAACTTAGCATGTCACAATACCATATAAATTTAAATAGCAAACAAATATATCTAGTTTTGCGTGACACAGTTATGTTTACGTACCTAACTATATCCGCTTGTTAAGAGTGTGCAAAATGGAAAGTAGGTCTCAGCAAAATGTATGCTTGAACAGCAGTGCAAAGAAGTACAGCAAACCCAGTTCAAATCTTAAGATAAAGGTTTGCTTTTTCGACAGTATGTTTCCCAAAAAGTGCTGCATTTTAACAGATAACTCAAGGCTCACAAAATTTCGAAGGTTACCAACTATTTTCAAAAACCTTCCCTTGAACCATTCTTGTTTTGGTAGAAAATTGTTGTTTTCATAGTAGCCATCTAATACCACAACCCACATATGTGATTGTTGGAAGTGGCAATTGAGCAATATTTATTGATATGTAAATAGTGGTGGTTTGCACCAACCCATCTATTTCCATATTTGAACCATGACCTCCTCATTAAAATTATTGGGCTGGATTGAGGCCCGTCACCTGATGCTCCGCCCCCGACCAGCTGAGTTCCCAATGGCGTGGGTCTCTCATGGTCTCACCCGTCGGGAAGTCGGCGTGGCGGCTGCGGACTCAGTCTAGCGCCGCCACAGTTGGGGGAGGGCCGATCCGCGGGCAGGGATGGACATTATTCGGGGGTGGGGGCACCGTGGAGGGGGGGGGGGGGGGGGTCCAGGGCACGCGAGCCAGCAGAAGTGGGGGGCTATTTCGCGGGCCAGGTCCCCGAGCAGCCGCCGCCATGTAGCATGTGTGGCCAAGGACCCGGCAATTTTCCAGGACGTATCGGCAGCTAGAGCAGGGTTCTCGACACTGCCATACTGCTAGCCTGCAGCAAACAGGGAATTGGTGGCCGTTTTGCGCCAGATTTTCTGACGTAAAACACCACGGTTCCCACGCCGGCGTGGGGACATAGCCCCAGAACCGGAGAATCCCTGTGTCCCACCACCTTGCCAGCAAAAAGCCCTACCGTTGACAGTCCCAAAGTTCCATTCCTGCCTTTTAACCTGTCCCATCCATCTATCCCACCTCCCTTTCTCCTTCTCATATTTATATGCCTTTAGTTGTCCCTGCCACAACCCTTCTTCCATCCCATCCATCTCATCCTTCTCATTTTTGCTCTCATCCTTCCCTTTACTCTTCCTCTCTTTACATCTCCATCTCCCTCTCCTGTTACTACCTGTAGCCTGTTCTATCACTCTACCATCTGACTCCACTTAACCAGAAAACTGGACTCCTGATTTTGACTACCCAGGGTGGCATGGTAGCTCAGTTGTTGGTACTGTTCCTTCACGGTGCAAGGGTCCTGCTTGGCTGTGTGGAGTCTGCATTTTCTCCCTGTGTCTGCGTGTGTTTCCTCCCGGATGCTCCGGTTTCCTCCAGCAAGTCCGGAAAGACGTGCCTGTTAGGTGAATTGGACATTCTGAATTCTCCCTCAGTGTGCCCGAACAAGCGCCGGAATGTAGCAACTAGGGGATTTTCACAATGACTTCATTACAGTGTTACTGTAAGCCTACTTATGACACTAATAAAGATCATTATTTCAATGCAATGCTGTGGGAGACCAACTGTAAAAATTAAAACCTGACTGATCCGACACATCCTGAATCCTGTTCGACCTCAAACTTACAAAGCAATTGTTTATCATCGGCTGTAAAACGCTGATAAAACATCAGATGACTTCATGGAAATTAAACAACTAATTTTCCATGTAAAATACATCCATGGAGGCAGCCTCCTTGTCTAGCCCATGCTTGATATGGAATAGCTATATAACCACGTGCAGGTGGTGTTACGGGGATAGGGTGGGGGAATGGACCTTTGGTGGGGTGCTCTTTCAGCGGGTCGCTGTAGACTGAATGGGCTGAATGGCCTCCTTCTGCACTGCAGCGATTCTATTCTATTCTATTCAATTCAATGATGACACAATGGAACTGGCTCTAGTCTGCACCTGATATGCACATTTCCCTCTCCTTGTATGAACCTGATTGGAGTGAGATTGTGAGGACTAAGCAGGCTCCCTTTTCGCATTAAAAGGTAAGTGAACATGGCGTGTGTAGCGAAGGTCAGCCAGCATGGGTCCTGAAGGTCAGCCAATTGGCAAAAATGGGTTGTGTTATTGATAAGAGGATATAACATTGTTTGCACAAATTCTTTTGTGTCTGCAAGGATTGTCATTTGTTCACAACGGATTGTACCTCCAGGGGACCAGGAATGGACATTTGACTTCTGTCTGCATAACTCTAATAACAGAGATAGGGTGACACCAGATGACCTCATCCTAAGAAAATGAGAGAGATTCAATTAGAATATTTCCTAATAAGGGATGAGAGGAAGAGATAAAAGTTGGAAAAACAAAGCCTTTGTTGGCGCAGTTTGACCAAGGCTTCTGTGGTATGATTTTTCTGAGACACAGTTCAACTTAATATCACTTCAGAGAAAGAAGACTAAATGCATCACCTGTGCTGGAAACACGTGAGGAATGCCAGGACCTTGAGGGAGAAGAAACTTCCATGCTGTGGGTCCATTGTTAACTATACATGAAGTCTTGCTTATTAAATTCTACCTGATTCATGAGTACTAGTTATTCGTACCATGTTAGGTCAAGCATAATTGATAAGCATTGTTAGAAATTAAGAAGTCAGAAGTTAGAGGTTTTAACTAAAACCCTAAAACTTATACCTTGACCTGGAAGCAGTACCAACAGGATGGAAGTTAAGAAAGAAGCTGTGTGTCTGGCAGAATTAAGGGAGAGCTACAAGCAGAGGAGCTGGAGGGTGAAGGCACAGATGCAGACCCAAAGGACTGAATCTTTGCCCCTGAGTTGGGAGTGTAGAGTTGGGAAAATTCCTAATTCCGCAAATCTGGCACGGGAGTAAATGCCCATGATCTTTGTATTTTCAGGGCGGAGGGTAGCCACAGTGGATTTTTCAGGAGTATGACCCAGGGAAGAGTTTAGTGGCAGCCGCAAGAGCAACCAGGTGTTGAGGCAGACTGTGTTAAAGGCCAGTCTGATGTACTGGGACTTCATCCTATCTGTAAAAGGTACAATAAAATAAAAAAAACAATCCCCTTGCGCTCACTTCTCACAGCACACAATCTCCCACACACCATCCATGCCAACACATTCCCCACCTCTAACCTATAAACCCTCAAGCCCTCCATGTCAAACATGCCCTTGCACTCACCCCATGGTACCTCATACCTTTCATGCCACCTTAGTGTTAACCCATGCATACCCGTTCTCCCCACCACCCTTTCCCCCATACTAATTCAGCCAGTGTTAGGGGAGGGGCAGTGGTGTAGTGGTATTGTCACTGGAGTAATAATCCAGAGACCCAGTGTCATGCTCTGGGCATCTGGGTTCAAATCCCACAATGGTCAATGAGGAAATCTGAATTCAATAAAAAAGACAGTAGCAATTCTGATGATTGGGTGTGTTTTAAAAACCAACAGAGAATCACCACAAAGTTAAACAGGGGAAAAAAGAAAATATGAATAAACTATCCAAAAATATAAAAACAAATTGACATTACTTTTATAAGTATACAAAAAGGAAGAGAGTAGCTAAAGTAAACATTGGTCCCTCAGAAGGAGAAATTATCATGAGGAATGAAGAAATGGCAGAGGCATTGACCAGATATTTTGTGTCTGTCTTCACAGCAGAAGACACTTTCATACCAGAAAGAGACAGTGGCCTACAGGTTAAAAGAGTGAGGAAATTAAGTATATTAACATCATCAGTGGGAAAAGTATCGGAAAAATATAGATGACTAAAATCTGACAAGTCTCTGTGACCTGCTGACCTACACCCTAGGGTTCGAAAAGAGATGGCTGCAGAGACGTGCTGACTATCATTTTATAAAATTCCTTAAATTCAGGAACGGTTCCATCAGATTAGAAGTTGAAAATATTACAACGGTTTTCATGATAAGAGTGAGAGAGAAGAAAATTAACTACATCCAAGCCAGTGAGCCTAACATAAGTTGTTGGGAAAATGATGTAATCTATTATCAAGGATGTCTTAACAATGCACTTTGAAAAACATTGAATGATCAGGTTTTATTAAAGGGGTATTATGTTCGGCAAATTTTATAGAGATTTTTTGAGGATGTTTCTAATGGACAAATAAAGTGGACTAATATATGTAGCATGCCTTGATTTCCAAAAGACATTGGATAAGATGCCAGGCAAATATCTTGTGCACGGGATTGGGACTCATGGAACATGGGGTAGTATTATAGCATGGATAATTAGTTAACAGATAGAAAGCAGAGAGTGGGCTTAAACAGGACTTTTTCAAGTTGGGGGGCAGTGAACAGTAGAGTGCCCCAAGGATCAATGCTGGAGCCTCAGTTATTTACAATCCATATTAACGATTTAAATGAAGAGACAGAAAACTTAGGTAAGTAAGTTGTGGGGACGATACAGAGACGCTACAAAGAGATATCGACATTAGATGAATGGGCAACAAAATAGTAGGGGTAGGTGGTGTCCAATTAATGTGGGGAAGTGTGAAGTTATACACTTTGGTCGTAAGAAGAGAAAAACAATTTTATTTGAAAAGTGTGAAAGTTGTAAATGCTGCTATTCAAAGAGACTGAGTGTGTTTGTACAAGGAATGCAGAATCTTAGCATGCATGTGCAACAGGTCTTCCACCGAGATGGCATGAAGAAGTAAAAACTCTGGCAGAAATGTGTTTCTTTTCCATAGACTCTTGTTTAAACTCTTTTTTTTTTATTGGTCAAATGGCTGAACTGATAAAATGACCGCCATTGATCACACAATGGTAGTTCCGAAAGTTTTTGAGCAATTTAAAAAAGGACAAAGGCAAACATATCAAACCCTTGAAATATACGTCTTTTGCATTGTTTAAAAATTCCAACCCAGCCAATGCAAAGAATAGTAGTCAAGACATCTGCACCAGCCAGCAATGGACAAAAAGAGTTAATTGTGACTCCTCATCTCTAAAGATGTGCTAATGGTTGTTAGCTTCTGGTTGCTGTTCAGTAAATAGTCAAGTGTTCTGCTCCTTTCCCAAGACACCTTTATTTTCCTTGAACATACTCTGTACAAAACTCTATCACCACACCACACCAAACAAGTGCCACCTGCAACCTCTTTACATATCAGTGTCAATTATTAGATACTTAACACCAATGAGACATCTAATTGGAATATCTCTTAACCCATTCCTCAACAATGGTTCCACAGTTTCTTGCTCAAAACACAATCGGTTTTAACAAAGGAGTCATGATGTCAGCTGCATAGCTTGACCCAAAACTACCCTGTCACATGACTGAGACTTGAACTGTTTGTGTTCCTTTTGGGTTTTATCAGCAGTCACTTTTTAAGCACAGGAGAAAATCATGACACCAGTTATCGTAGAATTTACAGTGCAGAAGGAGACCGTACGGCCCATCGAGTCTGCACCGGCTCTTGGAAGGAGCACCCTACCCAAGGTCAACACCTCCACCCTATCCCCATAACCCAGTAACCCCACCCAACACTAAGGGCAATTTTGGACACTAAGGGCAATTTATCATGGCCAATCCATCTAACCTGCACATCTTTGGACTGTGGGAGGATGTGCAGACTCCGCACAGACAGTGACCCAAGCCAGAATCGAACCTGGGACCCTGGAGCTGTGAAGCAATTGTGCTATCCACAATGCTACCGTGCTGCTCTGTTCGGAGCCTGCCTCTGTCCACAAGTTTATATCTAATAAGTAGCAACAGAAAGAACTCGCCGGTCGAAATTGCCTGACCCCATCTACACTATGTACCCACTGGAACATCGGAACTTTGTTATCTGTGCTTATAAGACTAATTCATCTCTAAGTGCCTTCTTCAATCATGGTAAGAAGTCTTACACCACCAGGTTAAAGTCCAACATGTTTATTTCGAATCACTAACTTTCAGAGCGCTGCTCCTTCCTCAGGTGAATGAAGAAGTGGGTTCCAGAATCACATATATAGACAAAGTCAATGATTATGGAAGTGATCGCTTCTGGAGAAGTGGAGCGAACAGTTTCAGCTAACTCTGAAGGAATCCGCTATCTTACTGATTCTGGACTCAGGACTCATCTGAAACCATGGTTGGGGGGCTGGATTCTCCATTTTTGGGACTATGTCCCCATGCCATCTGGAAAACTGTGGTCTTTTATGCCAGGAAAACTGCCGTCAAAAGGCCACAGATTCCCCGTTTTGCGGGGGGCTAGCAGGCAGCCGTCGTAGCAGCTGATACGACCCCCCACACCTCCAGGTCAGAGGCTGCGCATGCGCACGGTGGCGGCCTGCGGCAGCTGCGCCATGCTCCATAGCAGATTCAGCCCGCGGACCTGGACCGGCAAAATAGTGTTCCGCACCGGCTGGTCGCGTGCCCCGGACCGCACGCCCACATTGCCCCCAGGCCCGAGTGAAGCCTCCCCGCTCGCTGATCGGCCCTCCACTGACTGTGGTGATCCTGGACTGAGTCCGCCGCAGCCACCCGAGGATCCCGGACGGTGGGACCATGAGAGAACCACGCCTTCGGGAATTCGGCTGGTCGGAGACGGAGCATTGCGGAGTGGGCCTCAGGCAATGGCCTGAGGCGGTGGATATTCAGCACGGTCGACTCCCCATGTACGCCGATTTTCAGGGGGCGGAGAATTTAAAAACTGGTGCCGCTCCCGATTTTGGCGCCAAAACGGATTCTCCGCTCTGTCGCTGAACGCAATTTCACCGTCGGGGAGCGGAGAATCCAGCCTGGGATTCCCCAAGGCCGCCTGCTGGCAGCGGAGTTTGCGACGGCTCACGGAATCCCGCGGCGGGCCAAAATCGGGATTCGCACTGGATGTCCTTCAGTGGTTGCTCTGCTATTTGGAAAGTAGCTGCATGTCAGGACTAAGGCGGCAAGATGTCTAATGATGATCATCCACCGGGCATCTTTCCTCACCTCTTCAAGCATCTGTGCTCGCTCAGAATCCTGCCAGCCTAGAGCCTCCCTTCAAACGTCAACCATCAATGAGCTTCCAGGTATCTCGAGCCTCTATATCTAGGCATGGCCGTCATGGGCATGGCCTCATGACAATGGGGCCACACGAGACCGCCCATTCAACGGAATACTCACTGAGGGACTGAAGGGAGGGGTCACCTGGACTGGAAGCCGGGGATGAAATTGAGGGGACATGGGGTGTGTAAGTGACAGTGTTAGATTCCCGTTGTGGCCACCAGCTCAGTAACACAGTGCCGGGAGGCGGGATTAGTGAAGGTTAGTCAGCCGTTCTAAGCAGGATGATCATGGGATTTGAGGGAATGGACGGTGAAGAGATGCATTACCTTGCTGACTCTCTACCTTATCCCCTCCTCCCCCCACTCACAGGTAAAATATGCTTTTCGGAAGGCAGCCAGCTATGCTAGCTGTCTACCTGACCAATGCTACCGTCGCAGGTACGCAGTGGCAAGAGTGCCAGGGCCAACGCAGGCAACCCTGCCCCAGAATAGCAGTGGCTAGTTGGTGAGGCTAAAGCGCCGGCCCTCCATCAGGCCAAGGAGGGGGAACAAAAGCCATGCTACAATAGGCCCTGTGTCGAGGGGAGGCGCTGGTCCTCCAGTGAGCTGCTGAACATCCTGTGCTGATGAAGACTCCGCCTACACAAAGAGACCATGCGGCACCTGTGCCAGGTGATGGTATTTTGTGACCTGGCACCATGAGGAGGAAACCTGCACCCAGAGGCCATCAAGGTAATGACTTCTCTCAACCTCTATGCCACTGGTTCCTTCCAGAGCTCAAGCTGGAATATATGCAGGATTTTCCTAACATTTGCGCTTCCAGGTGCTTGCACCATGTCATGGATTCTCTATGCGTCCGGCTATTGGACTATATCACCTTTCACCTGGACCAGTCCTACCAGGATTCCTGGGCTGCACATTCGCTGCCATCATCATCCTCAGATCCAGGGGGCGATCTACCTGGTCTGCCTGAAAAATATTCAAAGATTCTGCTTCCACATTAACAGTGTTGAAAAGGCATCTCGATACATTAACGGTGTTCAAAGGGCATCCTGACAAATACGTGGATAGGATGGATATAGAGGGATAAGGTACAAGGAAGTACTGGGGGTTTTGGCCACGGTTAGTGATGCTCGATCAATAACTCCAGAAGCGAGATTGGATGACAATTGAAGGCTTTATTGGACTAGATGTTTCCCCCAGCAGCGCAGGTACAGAATGCAGCTGCTGGGGAGACACAGGCTCTTATACTCCGCCTTACTGAGCGGAAACAGCAGGCAGGCTTCACCAATGAAATAGCAGTATCAGGTACCTCCCACACCAATGGTCTTACAGCATTATTCAGGGTACCATAATACCCCTAATACCGACTACCACAGTTAGTATCATGACCAGTACAGGCTTGGAGAGCTGAAGGGCCTGTTCATGTGCCATATTGTTCTTTGTTCTTTATTCACTGCCTTTTGAACCAAGGCTGTAGTCAGGAGCTGAGTGACTCTGGTAGCGTTCATGAGTAGATTATTGCCAAGTAAGTGCCGCTTGATAGCACTGCTGATGGCTCCTTCCATCACTTTGCTGATGCTGGAGAGTAGGTTGAGAGGGCGACAATTGGCTGGGTTGGATTTGTCCTGTTCTTTGTGTACAGGTCACACCTGGACAAATTTCCACATTGCCGGGAAGATGTCAGTGTTGTAACTGTACTGGGACAGCTTGGCTAGGGGTGTGGCAAGTTCTGGAGCACAAGTCTTCAGTACTTTGCTGGAATATTGTCAGGGTCCAAAATCTTTGCAGTATCCAGTGCCTTCAGCCATTTCTTGATATCTTGGAGTGAATCATATTGGCTGAAGATTGACATCTGTGATGCTGGCGACCTCTGTAGGGGACCGAGATGGGTCATCTACTCGGCACTTCTGGTTGAAGATTGTTGCGAATGCTTCAGCCTCGCCTTTTCCACATATATGTGCTGGGCTCCTCTATCATTGAGATGGGGATATTTGTGTAGCCTCCTCCTCCAGTGTTTAATTGTCCACCATCAATCACAGCTGGATGTGGCAGGACAGCAGAGCTTAGGCCTAATGCATTCATTATGGAATCACTTAGCTCTGTGTATTACTTCCTGCTTATACTGTTTGGCACACAGGTTGTGCTGGAGCTTCAGCAGGTAGACACCTCCTTTTTTGGTATGCCTGGTGTGGCTCCTGGCATTCTATTTGTGGTGATGGTAGAGTGGGGGATATGCTGGGCCATGAGGTTGCAGATTGTCATTAAATATAATTCTGCTGCTGCTGATGGCCCACAGCCCCTCATGGATGCCCAGTCTTGAGATGCTAGTTCAAAGTCTATCCCACTTAGCACAGTGGTAGTGCCACACAACACGATGGAGAGTATCCTCAATGTGAAGACGGGAATTTGTCTCCACATGGACTGTGCGGTGGTCACTTCTACCAGCACTGCCATGGACAGATGCATCGGCAGCAGCCAGGTTGGTAAGCTTGAGGTCATGTATGTTTTTCTCTCTTGTTGGTTCCCTCACCACCTGCTGCAGTCCCAGTCTAGCATCTATGTCCTTTAGGACCTGGCCAGCTAAGTCTGTGGTGGTACTACTGAGTCACTCTTGGTGATGGGCATTGAAGTCGCCCATCCAGAGCATATTTTGCACCTTGTCACTCACAGTGCTTCCTCCAAGTGGTGTTCAACATGGAGCAGTACTGACTCATCAGCTGATGGTGACCGGCACATGGTGTTCAGCAGGAGGTTTCCTTGCCATGTTTAACCTGAAACCATGAGACTTCATGGGGTCCAGAGTCTGGGTTTGATAGGGTGGCTGCTGCGAGACTGTTTATCCTGGTCGGGGAGTCTAAAATACAGAGCACATTCTTAGGATAAGGGAACAATGATTTGAGACTGAGGTGAGGAGAAATTACTTAATTTAAAAGGTTTGTGAATGTTCAGAATTCCCTACACCAGATGATTGTGGATGCTTCATCATTGGATATATTTAAGGCTGGGATAGGTTTGGTCTCTCAAGAAATTAAGTGATATGGGGGGCAGACAGGAAAATGGAGTTGAAGCCGTGATCAAACTGAATAGCTAAGCAGGCTAGGCGGGCCAAATGATCTACTCTTGATCCAATTTCTAAAGCTCTTGTGATCTGTAATCCACAAAATGGTACCCTACTTCTCCAGAAGATTTAGGCCTTTTGTTCAAATGTCCAACGGTCATGGCTTTTCACATCCCACTAACAGGTATTGGATCTGTTTGAAGGTAGTTGCACTAAGACATGTGCAGCTGCTTTAGTGAAAAATGGATGTGTTAAGTATAACCTGTAACGCCCCTCCCCCTCTTCTCTCACTTTCAGGAAGAGATCAGTTTTCCTGTTTGGGAGAAAAGGAAACAGGAACTCTTGGATGTACTATTTGAGCTGGCTAAAGAGGTTTAAAACCTGGAAAAGTGTGCAAATACTTCAGAGATACTAATTTACTGGTTACATTCCCAAAATTGACCACAGTGTCATGAGATAGTTGTTGTAAAGGAACTCTGGAAAACTGCACCATCTGGACTGCTGTGACCCGAGGGAAAGAGAGTTCATAGAAGTGTACCTTAAGATGAAAATCATACTTGTGAAACTCTAAGGTGAAGGCTATTCTCCAATAGGACTCCTGGCTTCCTGTGTGAGAATAAAGTACAGCAAATTGTGCGATTTGTAGCTACATAGTGCCACTTTTGTGCCAGGTGTGATGCAGGTTGTGCACGACGTATCTTGATTGTGTCGACTAGTTAAAGTGAAATTAACATTTTTATTTGAAGTCGCATTTACCTATTAATTCATGTTTAATTCCTGTTGGTTCTGATTCATGTTGAAGTAAAAGCTACAAAAAGAGGAATCTTGCTGGCAATTTCTTCATTGGGGATCATTCAGTAAATGTTGTTATTCCAATTTACGGGAAACGTAACAATCATAGGCAGGATGGACAACTCTCCAGGATTCTCTCCAGGATTTGATGGCTAACCGTCAGGACACTGTTGTGAACAACTCGAGAGAAAATCCATTGGCACAAAAGAATTGCGTTTGAAAATGTTTTCCACAGAGCTAGATGTTTTCATCGATTACAAATGACATTCCTCATGTTTTTCAACGTTGGAGAGAGTTCGACACAAACTAGTTAACTGTGACAAAACTGTCAACTTAACGAATGCCATTTAGGCTAGTACCTTTCCCAGGAGGCAATTTTCCTTTAACAAAGCTAGTCAGCGACAAGAGGGAGAGCAGGAGATAAGTATATAATACCAGGGTCCCTTCCTGTCTCCACTGACATGAAGCAAGAAGTGACACCAAAGGGAACCAAAGCATCTTATGTTTGAGAAGGTATGTAGACAATTAATATTTGAGAAAGGGAACTAATAGAGATAATGACATGTGTAAAGAAAGTGAAATGAATTACTTATTACTGAATTTTGAGCCTGCTCGTTGACATTTCTCTCCAACAGATAACCTATGGGGGAAATGAAAGCACTTTTATCTGAAAAGAGAAATTCCACAAAATATTGCTCCAGTAAGGTGAACCACAAAACTCCTGTGCTTCACTGTGATCTGTCTCCAAGTATTTTCACAGTGTACTTGCGGGGGTGGGTGGGAGAGGAGGGAGAGTGCACCCTCCAGCAAGGACTGTAGCCTTTCAAGCCGGGCTTGTGCTATTAGTTCACTGAGGTGAAGGAACAGTCACAAAGACTCTCAAATAAACATTCACAAACTCTGTTTAATGCCACCATGCACCCTATTTAATAAGATTTATAATCTCACTGTCAGGAAATGGGAGGACGATAATCACCCAATGTTTTGCTTGGAATGTATAATTTGATTTAATCTACCCAACTCTGGGTCTGATCCATTGCAATTCTGTGGAATATTAATGGCTCTGTTCAATTACACCGACAGTATAATTAATAAAGAGCTGTTTATTGATGCAGTCAGTTTGTAGACTGACAGTATTGCTGTGAAGCTCTCTACTAAAGGTCTCTATGTGGCTAAGTACAGAACTCAATAATATAGAATGCTACAATACAGAATGGTACAAACAATGGGGCTGAGCCCGATTGACTGAACAGCCCGATGCAAATGCACATCTCAGGGCTGGTGGCAGTGTCAACATTTACTCCAATTTTATTTTGCTGTCAAATAGAAGAAAAATACAAATTCCCTTTCTCTAATTCCCCCCCTGTATCCTTCCTTCACAACACGCCACACCCTCCACCTCACCAGCACGCGGGGCGGACACAAGGCAAAATTGTAGGAACAGCTCATGCTGCCCTGGTCAAATTCCTCTTTTAGTATTACACAAGCCGGGATGAGTTCCTTAGAACATTCAAGCTGTGACCATCACAGTGACTCAGCCACCCATGCTCCATTTCTAATCATAATGTCAGGCTAAAAATCAGAAGCAGGAATCCTGTCTGATTTTTGTTTTACTCTAGTTAGTGGGTCATTGTCATCTGTAACAACCCTGTCTCCAAGCTCTGTGAGAATGAAGCCAGAGTCTTCCTGACCTGTCAGTCGCAGTGTGTCAAAGGGTATAAATGCACTTTACAGGAACAGAAGTGCAAAAGGAAGTAAAATATTCCTTCGCCCTGTTCCTCTTTAAAATGCATATACTACAGTTTTACTTTCACTCAAGAACAAGCAGCAGCATGTCTCAAAGATTCCCTTTACCACAACATCCATCAGTAAACAGATCAAAGTGATGAGCTTCTCACGTTATAGCGCCTGGATTTTCAAAGCTGGGCCAGAAACATCTTTTGTCACTGAGGGGCAATGTTTTATCATGGCTAATCCACCTAGCTGGCACATCTTTGGCCTGTGGGAGGAAACCGGAGGAAATCCACACAGACACAGGGAGAGCGTGCAAACTCCACATAGACAGTCACCCAAGCCTGGAATTGAACCCGGGCTAACCACTGTGGCACCGTACCGTTTTACGCAAATGTAATTTAAATGGAACTGGCAAAATTATCCGGGAGGCGAGCTTGGCGCCCAACCAGCTGCCTGGATTGCCTGCACGTGAGGTTATGAAGCTGGGACTGACACAAGGAGAGCCAGGGAAGCTTGGTTATAAATCAATGGGGTGAAAGCTTCTGGTGACCCTGTAGTGAACCTGACAGCTGTGCACTAACTCACCAGGTTTACTGAATTGTGCTTTCAAAATTCCAAAACCGAATGGACAGGGCACTTGATGACTGTGAATTTAATTCCCACCTGTACCATCTCCACCCCCCACTGTAGCCCTTTGAAACCCCAGTTCCAGGATGCTAAATATCTTTGGTAAACCACTGTGTTCTTATATTAAGGGTTGTACGGTAGAACCTGCACTATAGGTTCATCTGGGCCCCTGCATGCTAGCTCCGCCCAGGAGCCGGGTTATAAATATGCGTGGCCTTCAGCTAGCAGCCATTTCGTCAGCTGCTGTAGGAGGCCACACTTCAGATACTAATAAAGCCTCAGTTTGAATTCAACTTCGTCTCCAGCCAAATTGATCGTGTCTCAATTTATTAGTCTCTGATTCAGAAGATGGACCTCCGGATTAAACCAGATCGACTGCAGCTGGATCCACACGCAAGCGACGCCAGAAAGGACTTTCAGCACTGGCTAGCTTGTTTTGAAGCATATATCAACGCGGCGCCAACCCCTGTTCCAGAGGCCCAGAAGATTCAAATCTTGTACTCCAGACTCAGCTCTAAAATCTTCCCGCTGATCAGGGTGCGCCCAATTACGCTGATGCTATGACTCGACTCAAAGAAAATTATGAGCAGAAGATGACCACTCTCTTTGCCAGACACGCGCACGCAACGCGTACTCAACAACCTGGTGAGTCAATCGAGGACTTCTGGAGCGCCCTGATCCCACTAGTTCGGGACTGTGACTGCCAGGACGTGACAGCTAAGGAGCACTCCGATCTCCTTATGAGGGACGCTTTTGTAACTGGGATTGGGTCCGATGTTATCAGGCAGCGGCTCCTAGAAGGGGCCACGCATGACCTCGCAGAGACTAAAACACTAGCGCTTTCCATGACGGTCGCCCTGCGCAATATACAGTCCTACGCCCCCAACCGCGTGGCCCACTCGTCCTACGCTTCATGGGCCCCACAGGCAGCCGCCCCAGCGCGGGTGCTACACACCCAATACGCCTGCGCGACGCGCCAGCCAGTGATCTCCGGGGGGCCCCGATGCTATTTTTGCGGCCAACAAAGACACCCCCGCCAACGCTGCCTGGCCCGCGCTGCCCTTTGTAAGGCCTGCGGGAAGAAGGGCCACTATGCAGTGGTGTGCCAGGCCTGCTCAGCGGCAGCTGTCGCCCCCATCCCCCCCGGTCACGGACAAGGGCGCCGCTATCCTCCTCTCCTCCCCAGGCCATGTGCAAGCAATGGGCGCCGCCATCTTCTCCCCCGCACAATACGTGCGTTTCATGGGCGCCGCCATTTTGTGACCCCCCAGGACCTCCGGGCACCGCCATCTTGTCCACCCCGCAGCACATGGAGACCAACGGCGTTTCAGGACCCCGACTCAGCGGCCGCCTCACTACCCGACGATCAACCACGACTCGCATCCATGGCAGTCGACCAGTCCCGACCACAGACTCTGACCAACGCATCCACCAGTGTGAAAGTCAACGGCCACGTGACCTCCTGGACTCCGGGAGCACCGAGAGCTTTGTACATCCAAATACGGCAAGGCGCTGCTCCCTTACGGTACACCCTACCAATCAAAGGATCTCCCTGGCCTCCGGATCCTATCGCGTAGCGATCCGGGGGTACTGCATGGTCACGCTCACAGTCCAAGGCGTAGAGTTCCACGGTTTTCGCCTCTACGTCCTCCCGAACCTCTGCGCGGCACTTATCCTTGGCCTGGATTTTCAGTGCATCCTCCAGAGCCTGACCCTTAAATTCGGTGGTCCCTTACCACCCCTCACGGTGTGCGGCCTCGCGACCCTAAAGATCGATCCTCCTTCCCTCTTTGCCAATCTAATTCCAGATTGCAAACCTGTTGCCACCAGGAGCAAACGGTACAGCACCCAGGATAAGGCCTTCATCAGGTCCGAGGTCCAGCGGTTGCTTCGGGAGGGAGTCATCGAGGCCAGCAACAGCCCCCGGAGAACTCAAGTGGTAGTGGTTAAGTCTGGGGAGAAAAAACATATGGTCGTGGACTACAGCCAGACCATCAACAGATACACGCAGCTCGACGCGTACCCCCTCCCACGCATATCTGACATGATTAACCAGATTGCACAGTACCGGGTCTTCTCAACGGTGGACCTGAAATCCGATTACCATCAGCTCCTCATCCGTAAATCGGACCGGCCATACACCGCCTTCGAGGCAGACGGCCGGCTATATCACTTCCTTAGAGTCCCCTTCGGCGTCACCAATGGGGTTTCGGTCTTCCAAAGGGAGATGGACCGAATGGTCGACTGGTACGGTTTGTGGGCCATGTTTCCGTACCTAGACAATGTGACCATCTGCGGCCATGATCAGCAGGACCACGACGCCAACCTCGCTAAATTTCTCTGCACCGCCACTCTCCTCAACCTCACGTATAACAAGGAGAAGTGTGTGTTCCGTACAAACCGCTTAGCCATCCTCGGCTACGTGGTCCAGAACGGAATTCTGAGGCCCGATCCTGACCGCATGCGCCCCCTCATGGAGCTTCCCCTCCCCCACTGCCCCAAGGCCCTCAAACGCTGCCTGGGGTTCTTCTCGCATTACGCTCAGTGGGTCCCAAACTATGCGGACAAGGCTCGCCCACTCATATAGTCCACTCATTTCCCCCTGATGGCCAAGGCCCAACAGGCTTTCGCCCGGATCAGAGCTGATATTGCCAAAGCTGGAATGCACGCTGTAGACGAAACACTTCCTTTCCAAGTAGAAAGCGACGCATCGGACGTCGCCCTTGCCGCCACCCTGAACCAGGCAGGCAGGCCCGTGGCATTCTTTTCCTGCACCCTCCATGCCTCCGAAATTCGGCACTCATCCATCGAAAAGGAGGCCCAGGCTATTGTTGAGGCTGTGCGACATTGGAGGCATTACCTGGCTGGCAGGAGATTCACTCTCCTCACTGACCAACAGTCGGTTGCCTTCATGTTCAACAACACACAGCGGGGCAAGATCAAAAATGACAAAATCTTGAGGTGGAGAATCGAGCTCTCCACCTATAACTACGAGATTAAGTATCGCCCTGGCAAACTCAACGAGCCCCCAGATGCCCTATCCCGAGGTACATGTGCCAGCGCAGAGGTAGACCGACGCCAGGCCCTGTACGACAGTCTTTGTCACCCAGGGGTCACTCGTTTGTACCACTTCATTAAGGCACAAAATTTGCCCTACTCCGTCGAGGAAGTAAGGACGATCACCAAGGACTGCCAGGTCTGTGCGGAGTGCAAACCGCACTTCTACCGGCCGGACCGCGCGCACCTGGTGAAGGCCTCCCATCCCTTTGAACGCCTCAGCGTGTATTTCAAAGGCCCCCTCCCCTCCTCCGACCGAAACACCTATTTCCTCAGTGTGATTGATGAATACTCCAGTTTTCCCTTCGTCATCCCATGCCCTGACATGACGTCTGCCACCGTTATTAAAGCCCTTAATTCTATCTTCACTCTGTTCGGCTTCCCCGCCTACATCCACAGTGACAGGGGATCCTCATTCATGAGTGATGAGCTACGTCAGTTCCTGCTGAGCAGGGGTATCGCCTCCAGCAGAATGACGAGCTACAACCCCCGAGGAAACGGGGAGAATGGGACGGTATGGAGGGCCGTCCAGCTGGCCCTACGGTCCAGAAATCTCTCAGCCTCCCGCTGGTAAGAGGTCCTCCCTGATGCACTACATTCCATTCGCTCGTTACTTTGCACTGCTACTAACAGTACACCGCATGAATGTCTTTTTGCCTTCCCCAGGAAGTCCACATCCGGGGTATCGCTCCCAACTTGGCTCACAGCTCCGGGAACCGTGCTTCTCCATAAATATGTGCAGCTCCACAAGGCGGCTCCGTTGGTGGAAAGGGTGCACCTGCTCCACGCAAACCCACAGTATGCCTACGTGGCATTCCCCGATGGCCACCAGATACCGTCTCCCTCAGGGACCTGGCACCAGCAGGTTCCACCCCCGCACGACACCCATCGCCCCTGGCGCCACCCTCCCCTCCCCCGCCGCCTCCATCACCCACCCTTGGACTGTCCGTCCTCCCCCTGCCCACCCCTGTTGATGAAGAGGATTTCGGCAGGCTCCCGGAGTCAACTTCGACCATGACAGCACCAACATCGCCGGCTCCACTCCGTCGATCTCAGAGGACGATCAAGGCGCCGGACCGGCTGAACCTCTGACCAGCCCACCGGATGACCAGAGACATTTTTTAAACTGTTCTGTAAATATTAAAGTTTGCGAATTGTATATAGTTATCCACCACCCCTGCCGGATTCAATTTTAACAGGGGGTGAATGTGGTAAACCACTGTGTTGTTATATTAAGGGTTGTACAGTATAACCTGCACTACAGGTTCACCTGGGCCCCTGCATGCTAGCTCCGCCCAGGTGCCAGGTTATAAATATGCGTGGCCTTCAGCTCGCAGCCATTTCATCAGCTGCTGTAGGAGGCCACAGATCAGATACTAATAAAGCCTCAGTTTGAATTCAACTTCGTCTCCAGCCAAATTGATCGTGCCTCAATAGCAAAAGTATGACATAATCTCAGGAGGAAATTGAACAGACAGATGTTGTCCTTTAAAGGTTGGGTGTTTCCACTCACCATTTATCCATGTGCGCAATAGCTTAAATATTATGGAATTGTGAGGAGGAAATTCAAAAGATATGTGTTCTCCAAAGGCTGTGGGTTTCCACTCATACTTCATCCACCACAAGTTGCTGAGCTGTTATCCAATGTTAGCATTTGTCAATTGGTTTGCGACATATTATTGTCTTTACACAGAAAATCCATGGTCCAGATGTGAGTTTGCTTCAGCCGACGATCAGCAGCCATTGGATTCAGTGTCTTAAAGGAAGCAGGTGAGTAAGGTTCACCATCCATTGTTCAGTGGCCATGAATGGAAAGTGTGTGGAATTAAATATCAGGCCTGGCTATGATGCCATCCAAGTTTGATGAGTCGAATAACAATCTTCAGAAGTGGAGAACCACCGCGCATAGGAACAGGACCTCAGAGGGCAGGAGGGAGTTCTTCCAGTCTTATTCATCAGGACTGTCTACCCCTTTAAGTAACCATCCAAAACAGCAACTTTGCATCTCTGCTCCTTCACGCCGGCAGGGTCCTCCGGCCCTGCTGCAGGGAGTGGAGATTTGGCTGAGCACCAAATTCTCTGTCCTCACTGGCAGTGGTAGCGAAGCAGACTCGCAACTTTTTATGCAGCCCAGCATTCCTCCTAAACTCCCAACTTTGCAACAACATCCTGCGTGCCCCCATCACACCCCCCCCCCCCCCCCCCCCGCTCCCCCCCAAACCTCCCCAGCTACTTACATTGTATTGACTGAGTGACCATTGGGAAGTACAATATTGTAAGCATAGAGTCATAGAGGCCTACAGCACAGAAAGGGCCCCTCAGCCCTTTGCTTCTACACCGGTCAAAAACAACCACTTAAGTTTGCTTTAGTCGGTCTGATCAGTAGCCATGGGAGTACGATTGGCTTCAGGGAGAACACTTTCCAAAAGGAAATGTTGGAAGAGCATATCCTCCCTATTCATTTTGGATGAAGGGACTCTGCTGTGCACTTCTACTGTTTATTTCAGATTCTGGCAGTCCCATTGGGTATTTTCCGTATTTTTTACTTGGAAGTGTTCGTGGGTGATGGGGCCAGACTGTTTGTCGGGTGCAACGTTGCTCTGTTGTTACAGGATACGAGTCAGGGCCTCTAACTTCCCACTTGAAGAGGTCTTGATCACTTGGAGAACAGCCAAGGATCACAAGCAGAAAAGCGAAAAAGCAAGTGGAAGTATCATATGATCTAACCACTCTCGATCTGTCACTCAATGTGGGTGGATTGGGTGGGGTTAATGTGAGTCACATCTCATGAAGACAGACAATATAAAATGACAAAATAAGGAGCACATTAAAAATACCTCTGGTGAAAACAATAAGGTTGTGCGGCAAGCAAGCCTTCTTTATTTTGTCTCACACACTGCATTACAAAGATAACATCATGCACTTAGGGTCTCGTGAATTTCGCTGCGGTTTTACTTTCACTTTTACAGCTTTGAGTACACATCAATATGGTTGTGTCTGTCAATATAACCGTAGAGTCCAAATATGAAAATAGAAACTTCACTCAATGCTGCAACCAGCAACTGCAACCTATTCATTTTTTGGTGAAACTTAAAGAAAAATATTCTAATACAATAAAAACAGTGAAGGTTAACAATATGGAAATAATGGTTCAAAGGACTGATTAAAACACGATTTTTAGATGTTCAAAGTTCTGAAAGGAATGCAAGTGATACAGGTATCAAGATTAGGTTTTTTTTAACCTAAGAGAGATGACCCCCAGGCACCTAGGGGGGTGGCCTGGGGGGTCATCTATATGACCTGTGGCCCTCAGTTCATAGTGGGCTATCAGCAGCGTGCACAGCTGCATGGCTGCCTTTCCGGCTGCGGCAATGGTGTTCCGTGTCCCTCCACCCTGACCCCACAGCCCACCTCCTGGCCACAACTGCTACTCCCCGGCTCTGACAGAAGCCACCGGCTAGCGGCACAATTGTCAGCAGACTATGGCGATGTTGGAACACTTTCCATACCCCCCCCTCTCTCCCTCAACAACCATGATGCTGGTTTCACGATTTATAAGAGCACAACTGAACTGCACCATCGGGAACTTGGCCCATCGGAGGCGGAGCATTAGGGAGGCCCCGGAGAATACCAGGTCAGACTCGCTAATGTTATGCAAATGGTGTTTACTGTATGCGCATTCCTGACCGCATTGATGCCACTGCCGAGGCGAGGGAGAATAGTGGTCTGGCATCAAATCGGTGCCCATCGTAAGTTTAGCGTCGGAACCTATTCTCCGTCCACTCGTGTTTCACGATTTGGGCATTAGTCAACAAAGAATCCTGCCCTAAATGTACAATCAAGCTCGAGATTGGGATTGAAGTCTGTTCTTGTCAGCTTGGATCTTGTATATTTCTTTTGTGGTGACTACGAAATGGATTAAATTTGAATTTGACTTGGTTTTTGGGCCAAGCCAGGAGATGGATTAGGGTATTCATTTATAATTATCTCATAATTAAATGTTGTGTTTTGGTGTTTCAATAAGACAGTAGTTCCCTCTTCACATTTATGTTTGTAAAATTTAATGGAAAACATTTATCAACAGATACCATGTTAATATTTAACTTGACGGTTAACATTAACAGCTGCTGTATGACATTTAGTTGCACAATTGCCTCAACTTTTCCGAATTTCTTTCGATAAAACATATATTTTCATTTTAACACAATGATCAATAAAATATATTTTTTTTACCTGAACGTAACAGTTCTGTTGTCTTTATGTAAATTGGAAGGGGAGAGGAGGGAGGGGAGGGGAGAGGAGTGAGGGCAGGGAGGTGAGGTGAGGGGGGAGGGGAGAGGAGTGAGGGCAGGGAGGTGAGGTGAGGGGGAGGGGAGAGGAGAGAGGGGAGGAAGGTGAAGGAGACAAGGATGAGGGTGGGGAAGGGTATGGAGAAGTGAGGGGTGGGAAGCGAGGGAGGGGGTGTGAGGCAATGGAAGGGGATCATGGAGGGGAAGAGGAGTTGGGAGGGTGAAGGAGAGAGGGTTGAATGTCCAAGAACAGCAAATGGCAGGTGAAGTCAGACTGCTCTTGCATCACCTGGAGCCTGGGCTTGCACCAGGAGGGCAATCTGGTGCATCAAGCTGCAGATTGCCCTCCTCCAGCTCCTCCACTTCTGATGAATGCTCAGCCATGCTGAAATGCAAAGCTGTGCAATGCACAACACACCGCAACTGCCGTGGGTTTCATCTTCACTGTTAAGGCAATGCGGCATTTAGAGTTGTAAGGATAACATTATCTCAGGTAATCTCTTGAACAACACAGTTTAAAATATGTTGCAGAATCCAGATGCACTTTAGCTTTGCATCAGCCCGCAGAACAGGCATATTAACATCAGCATCCTTGAAGGAGCCACGAGTGCCAGCATTGAGGCGACGATCATCCAAAACCAACTTGCTGGACAGGCCATGGGCTTAGGGTGTCAGAGTCCCGATGGCCAAAGCAAATCTTCTTCGCCGAGCTCAATGAAGGCTCCTGAACAAGAAGAGGACAAAGGAAACGCTTCAAAGACACCCAGACGGCTTACCTCAAGAAATGCAACGTCTATGTCAATGCCTGTTAGACTTTTGCTCAGAAGGAACCTACTTGGAGGAACCTCCTGATTGAAGGGACACAATTGTTCGAGAACACCCAATGGCAAGGGAAGGCCCAGAGAAGGAGCCTGAGAAATAAATAGAGGAACCTAGCGTTCAAGGACCATTCTCACCTCCAAGGACAACTGCCAAGAGTGCGGTCGAAGTTGCTGCTCTAGAATCAGGCTCATCAGCCACGCAAAGCCCCATAGAGCCCACGACCAGTAACTTAGTTGGACAATCATATTCGTTGATGAGTGATCGCCGAAGATTACATACACTCCAAAACCACTCTATCCATTATAGTTCATTTAATGGAATTCACATCCTCATGATAAGCCCAACTTAATTTTTACATGAAAGTACTTTCTAATGGAAGTAGCAGCCTCATGACAAACTAAAGTTTAAAAATAATGGGTGGGATTCTCCGGTCCGCCAGCCCCCTTTTCCTGTGTGGCGCGCCCCCGCTGGCAGCGGGATTCTCCATTCCCACAGCCGGCCAATGGGGTTTCCCATTGTGGCCACCCTGTTCTGTCGGCAAACCGGCGGGCGTGGGTGCGCTGCCGGCGGACTGGAGGATACCGCTGACGGAGAATCCCGCTGAATATATATCATTCTTTTACTTTATGTGCATTTTAAACATGTTTATAAACATTGTTATAAAACATTAACCCACTGAAAGAATGGTTTCCTCTGCTCGATGATGATGGATGGGAAAAAAACGTGCAAGCTGACCAAGTTAGCGCTGTCCCATTAATATCCATTCAGCCGGTTCAGCGCAGCACTTTCATGAAATCACTTAAAAAAACGGGTTTGGGAGTGCTTTCAACACACAAGTCCGTGCACAGGGACTTCTACATATCATCAATAAATCCACAAAAAGATTGTAGAACTCAATGTACAATCCAGCTCTCACATTTCTATGTGAATCACAAAGTGCTTTTAAAATAGCCCCTAGCTTCTCATATCCGTGATGGGGGTTTGTACTTTGGAGATACCCCAGAAGATGAACTGGGAGATCCCCTGGAATTCCCAATGCAAGGATTGCACAGGAATTTCTCAGGAGGTTCAAACATCAGGTGTGCAATTACTCTACACTGGGAACCATCCAATATGCAGGTTTCAATCAGAGACTTGGAATGGTTAGTTACCAAGGAAAGTGAGAAGAAAGTTAGAAGGGACGGCACGGTGGCACAGTGCTTACTCCTGCTGCCTCACAGCGCAAGGGACCCGGGTTCAATTCCGGCCTTGGATGACTGTTTGTGTGGAGTTTGCACTTTCTCCCCGTGATTGCATGGATTTCCTCCGGGTGCTCTGGTTTCCTCCCACAGTCCAAAGATATGCACGTTAGGTGGATTTGCCATGTTAAATTGCCCCTTACTGTCCAAGGTTGTGCAGGTTAGGTGGTGTTACAGGGTTGTAGTGATAGGGCAGGAGCCTAGTTAGGGTGCATTTTCAGAGGGTCAGTGCAGACTCAATGGGCCAAATGGCCACCTTCTGCAATGTAGGGATTCTATGAATAAAAACAACTTTTCCTGTGTAACTATAGCATTAAAACCTTAGGCCCACACTGGATGCCCCGACCACCCCACCCCGAACCCTCTGACTAGCTCGCCAGCTCCCACTACTCCTGTAACTATCCTCCCAACCCTGTGACTAATCCCCGCCTTTGCCCCGCCTGACCCTCCAACTACACCCCTGGTAGTCACAGTATTTATATGGCTGTCCAGTTCAGTTTCTGATCAATGGTAACACCCAAGGTGTTGAAAATGGGGGATTGAGCGATGGTAAGGTCATTGAATGTCAAGCAGCAGTGATGGTTAGATTCTCTCTTGTTTGAGATGGTCATTGCCTTGCACTTGCATGCGCGAATGTTACTTGCCACTGGTCAGCCCAAGCCTAGATATTGTCCAGGTCTTGCTGCATTTGGACATGGACTGTTTCAGAATCTGAGGAGTCACAAATGGTGATGAACATTATGCAATCATCAGCCACCATCCCCACTCCTGACCTTATGATGTTGGATGTCCGTTGATGAAGAAGAAACTGAAGATGGTTGAGAAACTCCTGTAATGATGCCCTGGAACTGAGATGATTGCCCTTTAACCATCACAACCATCTTCCTTTGTACCAGACATGACTCCAACCAATGGATGGTTTTCCCCCTGATTCCCATTGAAATTTGCTCAGGCTCCTTGATGCCATACTCGGTCAAATACTGCTCTATGTCAAGGAATCAAAGAGAAAATGCTGGAAAATCTCAGCAGGTCTGGCAGCATCTGTAGAGAGAGAAAGGAGCTAACTTTTTGAGTCCAGATGACCCTTTGTCAAAGCTCTAATACAGAGAAAGTGGGAGAAAGTTACACTGTGGAGGGAGAATGAAAGATGAGTTATAGCTACAGAAACCCAGGGAAACGGGGTGCTAATGGCCACAGAAACCAAAGGAAAAGAGTGCTAATGGCAGTCCCCAGAGAGAACAAAAGGTGTGAAAGGCCAAACAGCAGAGAAACTAACATCAGTGGGTAAACTGTGACAGATGTAGATGTGGGGGGAGGGGAAGGGGGAAGCAAAGGGGAGAAAGGGGAAGGAAAGGTGATAATTTGGGGGGGTTTAAATATATATAAAGTAAGACAAGAGAGAAAGAAATTATAAAAGACAGTTAAAATGAAATGGGATGAAAACAAATGGGTCTAGGTGGGATAGAGCTAATCATCTGAAGTTGTTGAATTCGATGTTGAGACCGGAAGGCTGTAACGTGCCTAACCGGAAGATGTGATGTTGTTCCTCCAGTTTGCTTTGAGCTTCACTGGAACATTGCAGCAGGCCAAGGACAGACATGTGGGCATGGGAGCAGGGTCTTGTGTTAAAATGGCAACAACAACTTCAGATGATTAGCAGTGATAGATGCAGCATCTCATTTAAATAAGCTGCTGGGATCGGTGAGACCAGAATCATCTTATCTCTCTCCCTCTCTCTCACTTTCTTTTGTCCTTGCAGGAGAACGGGCACACAATGCCAGTGTGCAGGCCGAGGCATGCCCCAGCTTACCATCATAGCTGCTATGGAGGAAGCAGCCCTCGGCATTGTGCGGTTGGTGTTACATGAGGAAGTGAGTGATGGAGAAATGGAAATACCTGTAGGAGAGGGTGAATTCTGTGGATGAAGTAATGGAGTGCACTTCTCCCCATTTGACAACAGGCCAAATCTTCAGCTGCATTGCAAAATCTTTGCAGAAGCATCTCCTGTCAGAGGCGAATACTCAGGATCTTACACCTCCTATGTGTCAGTTTGTGGAGGGACAATGTACCCGTGTCGCACATCATCGGGATCCTGGCCAGGAAATCACAGGCCCAGCATCATCACATAACTCAAGCATACCTTCCACAGCAAAGTAGCACTCACATCAATGTGTCCCTGAACACAATTAGAAAGGGCGGTCCTGGATGAAGACCACAGCAATAGTGAGCAGAAGGAGGCGAGAGGGGCAGATATGGTGGCCGCAGTCTCCCTCGGCTGGAGGAGATCAGGCAGAGCCGTTTTTAGCACTGCCATGGGCGCAGAGGCTTGGGAGTCACAGGCAGGGTGGCTCTACAGCTCTTGGTTCATCCCCTTGAATTATTTACCCTCATTGCAGACACTCCAAGGCTGTGTGGGGTCACGGCTGTGAATGAAGGAATCCATTCAGTTTATGTGCGCCACCAGGACTCAGAACATAGAACAATACAGCGCAGTACAGGCCCTTCGGCCCACGATGTTGCACCGAAACAAAAGCCATCTAACCTACACTATGCCATTATCATCCATATGTTTATCCAATAAACTTTTAAATGCCCTCAATGTTGGCGAGTTCACTACTGTAGCAGGTAGGGCATTCCACGGCCTCACTACTCTTTGCGTAAAGAACCTACCTCTGACCTCTGTCCTATATCTATTACCCCTCAGTTTAAAGTTATGTCCCCTCGTGCCAGCCATATCCATCCGCGGGAGAAGGCTCTCACTGTCCACCCTATCCAACCCCCTGATCATTTTGTATGCCTCTATTAAGTCTCCTCTTAACCTTCTTCTCTCCAACGAAAACAACCTCAAGTCCGTCAGCCTTTCCTCATAAGATTTTCCCTCCATACCAGGCAACATCCTGGTAAATCTCCTCTGCACCCGCTCCAAAGCCTCCACGTCCTTCCTATAATGCGGTGACCAGAACTTGGAGCTTTCCCAATAAGAGAGTGGCCAACCTCTTTGAGAGTTTTGTAAGTGGGTGCAGCAGCAGTGTACTGACATGTGCAGAATGTGTGCAGCATCCTGGAGCATTGATCAGTCAGAGGCACTGATAGTGTGAAGATCCATGGAGTGGATGCCAGTTATGCCTAAGCTTGGGGTCCGCTCCAATCAGAGCACCATCAAAGGTAGTCATTGCTGAGGATCAGGGTATCACTCTTCATGGGGAGCCATTGTCATAATCTGTTTCCTTGGCTCCTATGGCTATCCAGACCCTGGAATAGAACCTGCTCCTTAGTTGATGCCAGTGCAGCAGCCACCATGGGGTGCCTCCACTGGCACCCCATGATGGGTATGATTGGTGTGGGCAACAGGCAAACGCGAGGATGCTGCCTCAACCTCATCCGAGGTACCAAGAGGAGCACCACTCGTAAATGAGGGAGAGTGAAGGCCACTCTATTTTTCAGTGTACTGAATGGTCCCTGAGTAGCTTTCATTTGTGCTTGTGAGAATTATTAATTTTTAATAACACTGGGGATGCAGAGTCACGATTCCAGGTGTATGAGCTTCGATTCTTTGATGGCAGAACTCAAATGAGGGAAGGCATGATGAAGGGTAGCACTGGTCTTTGAACAGGGTCACTGAGGCCACAGGAGAGGTGTGCAACGTGCTTTACCAGTACGAATGGAATGATTCAAAGTTGTGTCTTATGGTCGTGCCCTCAGAGACAGATCAAAATGAATAGCAGGGTATGGAGCTCTGCTGGCTGAGTATTGTTCAGTTGAAATGTGCCCAGTCCAGGTGTGCCCTAGCGTTCATGCCATCCTGATGAATGTTTTGGCTCCTGAGCGAGCTCTGACCACATCTTGGGCACGACCTGTTCAGCATTTTCTGCCTCATCCTTCTGTGCTAAAGTTTGCTGATCCAGCACTTTGAGATCCACACCTCTCCATGTCAGACCAACATGAACATGAGATTTTGACAGGAGGGTCTGAAAGTTGCCAGCTGACCTGTCCGGACCCCAAAGCTGCATCTTCAGAAGCTCAGTAAGTGGCTGGTCAGTGTTGGCACTTGTGAGCAGATGATTTTGGTTGTAGCAACCTCCCAACCTCCATCCCTGGGTCACGTTTGTTGTGATCAGTTGTCTCTCCAAGGGTTATCCCTTGTCCCGTAAAATCTACCCACAGAGTTCCAGTGGTGACGTGAGTAGCAGCAGCAGCCCTCTCAGCAGTCGGAGTATGAAGGCGTCATGGCAACTGCCTGGATAACACAGACACGTGTATAAAGCACTTGTTGTGGGTCACAGACCAGCTGAAGTTTAGGGTTTGGATGCCCTTCCTGTTGGTGAAACTCGCTGATGGGCGGGGCCAGCAAATCATGCGCACATGTTTTGGGTTTCATGCGCACATGAAAAATTGGGAAGATTCTGGGCGGGAGTGTGCACAGTCTTAGCCATGACAGTGGACGCTTTGGTGGCGATATTTGGGGTTTCAGAGAAGCCGGAGCTCATGGAGAGGAGGAAGGCCGATGTCACGGCCTTCACCTCTCTGATTGCATGGCGACAAATTTTGCTGGAGAGGCGGTCGGCATCGTCACCGGGGGTAGCCGCATGGTTGGGTGACCTGTATGACTTCCTGCAGTTAAAGATAAAGTATGAGTTAAGGGGCTCAGCAGGGGAGTTTGAGATAAGGTGGGGGATGTTTGTGACTGTGTTTGAGGAGCTGTTCGTCGTGGGGGTGGGGGTGGGGGGGGGGGGGGGGGGGGGAGGAGGAGCGTGTGATGGGGAGGGGGGGTGAAAAAGGAGGAAAATCTGTACAAACTGTATAGTTGATTGTTGGGAAGAATGTTTCCCGGGGTGTTTATTTGCTGTAACTACTTTGATACAAGCTTGGATAAAATGCGTTTTAAAAAAAAGAAACTCGCTGGTTGCTCACTCTGCACCCTGATGGTTATATCTGCGTCTGCATCAGCTGGAATCAAGCAAGGAAGGTGAAACCCATTTTCATTTATATCTGAAAGGCCCCATCTGTTTGAAGTTATATGTACTGCCAATCTCCCGTGAACAGTGCATCAGGGAGATGCAATGAGATGCTGCTGTTGATCCTTGGAACAACACAAAAGTGAAGAAGTTCAAGGCTACAGTGGCTTTAATGACTAATGAGAGGGCATAGTGAGCAGTGCTCTGGGGTCTTCCTCAGTGAGATCACTAATCTCAGATACCACCTCTTTAGAAAGGTACGGTCTCATATAGCACTGGTTCACTGACAGGTCCACATAGCTGCTTCGCCTGTGGCACATTCGATGCTAAAGAAATGGACTTCACTGCCCCTCCTTCTGTTCCACTGTCCTCTCCAGCATCTGCTCCAGAGATTGCTGATCCTGCTTAGTCAAATCTATGTCTGACTACTTTAATTCCAAGTCCAGCTTGAAGTCAGCTGCACTCACAATGCTCAGTGGCACATCCGTTCCTGGAGGGTCCTGACTGCCCTGTGTATAGCTCATTTGCTCCACTAACCTTGCTTACTTAATGGAACTGTGTGTCAATGGGAGTGCAACAATGCAGCAGGGAGACAGTCAATGAGATGGAGTGCCTGTCTGAGCTCTGCATCCTATGAGTCCATCTCATTGACTGTCTCTCTACTGCATTGTTCCCTCCTTCTACTGCCCTAGAGTGTGGATCTCTTGACCCCTTCAAACATTGCAGATGAGCTCTTAATAAGTTCACAACAACAACAGTAACAAGTTTAATTCATCAACCATTGCCGCCAGATGGACCACGATTGATTCCACGGAGTCAGGATTGACACTCTCCAAACACACATTCATTCCAGCCAACAAATGGCAGCAGGCACCCGGTTTCACCAATGCTGAATTGGTGATGCTGCTGGATGCAGATCCGGGATGGGAAGGAGGTTGCCACCCTCTGCCACACACCGGGCTTGGGAGCAGATGGGAGAGGCCGTGAGCGCCGTGGATGTCACTGACGGGACTGGGCAGCAGTGCTGTAAAAAGCTACATGACCTCCTCAGGGCGGCCAGGGTGAGTAAGCAGTACTGTGTCCACGGCACTAACCCCCGTCCCACACACCCACACACCATACCCACTCCACCACCAGCCCCACATACCCCCATTTCACCACCACAACCCCACATCCCTCCCCCACTCCACCACATCCCCCGCCCCCCCCACCACTTCACCACTGAACCACAACCCACCAGCCCAACCCGCGATCCAGTCATGCAGCATATGTTGTGTCTTGCAGGATCTCCTGGCAATGAGGCGGGCCCTCCTGGTGCCTTCCGCCCCTGATCCCAACTACTTTAAAAAAATAAAAATTTAGAGTACCCAATTCATTTCTTTCCAATTAAGGGGCAATTTAGCGTGGCCAATCCACCTACCCTGCACATCTTTTGGGTTGTAGGGCCGAAACCCACGCAAACACGGGGAGAATGTGCAAACTCCACACGGACAGTGACCCAGAGCCGGGGTCGAACCTGGGACCTCGGCGCCGTGAGGCCGCGGTGCTAATCAACTCCACCATCGTGCTGCCCCAGACCCCAACTACAACCCCTGGAGGAGAGCAGTGGGGAAAAGGAGGATACAGATAGTGACGGGAGCCCTTGACCCGCAGCCCGGGACACCTTGGTGTACCAGCCGGGGACAACACTGACTTCCTTCCCATCACAGTCTTCGCCAACACCCACCACCATCCCAGAGACGTAGTTGGGCACGTTAGCGAAGAGACTCCTGGTACACTCTCTGGTGCGCTCCACATACGTACTACAGTACATCAGGTGGAGATAGGAACACCCAAGAGGGCAGATTTTCAGAGGGTGATCCGAGTCCCGGATTAGTTGGTGTCCGGCTGGGTTTCAGGCTTCTGGAAAGGGACTGCAATCTGGAGATGTAGTCGCAGAGCCAGGGACGACATTTCATAGAATTATTTCATAGAATTTACAGTGCAGAAGGAGGCCATTCGGCCCATCGAGTCTGCACCGGCTCTTGGAAAGAGCAACCTACGCAAGGTCCACACCACCACCCTATCCCCATAACCCAGTAACCCCACCCAACACTATGGGCAATTTTGGACACTAAGGGCAATTTAGCATAGCCAATCCACCTAACCTGCACATCTTTGGACTGTGGGAGGAAACCGGAGCACCCGGGACGAAACCCACGCACACACGGGGAGGATGTGCAGACTCCACACAGACAGTGACCCAAGCCGGAATTGAACTTGGGATCCTGGAGCTGTGAAGCAATTGTGCTATCCACAATGCTACCGTGCTGCCCACTGTCTCATGTGGACATGAGGGGGTGTTGGCAACCATCTTTCATCGGACTGTTGGGTGGCTGGCTCTATGCCCTCACTAGCTCCTCCTGTTCCTCTGGGGCAGGCTGCTCTGCTGTAGGGTACCCCTCGAGTAGCTCCAGCTCGTACAGCCTCAGTGCATCCCCCAGGGCTGCGGCAACTAGTATGAAGGCCAACATTGCTGGTTAAATTCTGAAGTCCACTCTCTGTAGGCGGTGATAGTCAGACATGTTAGCACGATGCATAGCCCCGTGTCCAACCAGGTCCACCGGGCTACATGGTTGCCTCGGTCTACACTGCAGACCCTCCCTCCGCATGTGCCTCGGCCCTCCCTCCTCCCCCATGCCCACACACACTTGCCACTCTGCCCTCCACACCTCTGGCCCATGGATGATCTTAAACTGAGAGTGGGGGTGTGAGGGTGGAGGGTGGGGATGTGAGGGTGGTGGGGTGGAAGGTGGAGGGTGGGGGTTGGGGGTGTGAGGGTGGTGGGGTGGAGGGTGGGGTGGGGGTGTGAGGGTGGTGGGGTGGAGGATAGGGGGTTGGGGTGTGAGGCTGGTGGGGTGGAGGGTGGGGTGGGGGTGTGAGGGTGGTGGGGTGGAGGGTGGGGGCTAGGGTGTGGGGGTGGTGGGGTGGAGGGTGGGGGTGTGAGGCTGGTGGGGTGGAGGGTGGGGGTGTGAGGCTGGTGGGGTGGAGGGTGGGGGCTAGGGTGTGGGGGTGGTGGGGTGGAGGGTGGAGGGTGGGTGCTGGGGTGTGGGGGTGGAGGGTGGAGGGTGGGGGCTGGGGTGTGGGGGTGGTGGGGTGGGGATAACCATTCGGTCGGAGTCACTCTGCACAACCATGGGCCGTGGTTCGTGGTCAGTGGCATGCACAGCAATGACAATTGTTGTGCAGGTGGCAATGGCCATCCATGCCTGGATACCCTGGTCCTGCAGAAGTCACCCCAACCCCACTGCCCATCCCCTGGTCATCCCAATCACCCCTTCTCTGCTGCCCACCCCCCCAGCCAGCACTGCCAGCGGCAGGATTGGAAGTCCATGGCTGTGCCTCTGCATTTAAGATGTTAAGTTGAGTTCATGGAATAAACATTGTTTTGTGTTGAAAAACCCACGTGTCCATAATTGTAATCCCACACCTAGGGAACAAGCCGTGTGCTAGGAAAAGCAACAAATACATTAAAGGGAGAGGTTGGTTGAACTCCATGATACATTTTGGGGTTCTGAAAACGCCTTGCCCATAACAATAGATTTCTGATTGACAATCACAGAAAGGGTCATGGGCATAGTGGATGTAAAATCCATTGAAGTGCCCAATCAGCCATGTTCATAATAAATGGTGGAGCAGGCTCGGTGGGCTGAATGGACTACTCCAGTTCCTATCGAATTGGATTATGGTTTATTTTCACTCAGTTTAAGATCATCCAGCAAACTGATTGGTCTTTACTCAACTCACGCAAAAAACATACCGGACAGGATTCTCCGCCCTGCCGCACCAGGAGCTGGATTCTCCGCCCCGCCCCGCCACATTTCTGTTTCACCCCGCCGGCGGGATGCTCTTTTACGCCAGCTGGTCAATGGGGTTTCTCATTGTGGGGCAGCCCCACGCCGCCGGGAAACCCCTTGGCCGCCGGCGCAATGGAGAATCCCGACAGCGGAGAATTCAGCCCATCAGCTGTCAAAAAGTTAAGTGACTGGATTCTACTATTCTGTGGCTATGTCCGGAGGATGCATCTGGTTTTACGGCCAAAAAGTCAGCGTTGCCCCTGCACCAATGCTCTGGGGGGCTAGAACTGGCGCCATGTAAAGGCCCCGGCTTTGCCTGCTGATACAGACACAGAATGGGCGGGTCCATGGCAGCGCATGTGCCATACAATGTGGTACCAGCCACGCATGGACCCGGCCTGCCAAAAACTGCCCCCTTATACCCACCTCGCCACCCCCAGACCACCCACCCCACCAGTCCCCCAAGCCCCCGCCGAAGACCCCCCTGCCAGCGGAATGGCTCGCCTCCCCCCCAAAGACTGTGGCGACGCTGGACACAGTCCGCAGCCGCCATGCCAGGTTTACAAAAGTTGAGAGAACACGTGACCGACGCCGTTGGGAAGTCGGCCCATCAGGAGCGGAGCATCGGGGGAGGGCCTCAGGTAACGTCCTGAGGCTGTCCCAAGGGCGTGTGGCGTACTCCTCAAGTACGGCATTTGTGAGGGGACGGAGCATCAGAAAAACGACGCTGCTCCCAATTTCGGCGGAAAAAGAGTTTTTCCGGCCGATCGCCGAATGCGATTTCGGCGTCGGTAATCGGAGAATCTCGCCCAAGTTCAATTGTTGGCATAAATTCCAGCACTACCCGAAATGACTGACGCCGGAATTGGGAAAGGCGTATGGGCGGAGTATAGGTTATGAAACCAAAATCGCTGCGGGGAATTCCCGATGGCTGATTTCACTTTTGGTTTTAAAAATCGGGAAACAGGCACCATGGCTGATGTGGGAATGATGAGGGAAAGAGAGAAGGTAAATAAACATTGGATCTCTTAACACCCCTTACTTCAAAGATAACTCAGAAAATATTGCAACAGTAAATAGTTCCTCAAAATGTTCCTTCAAACTTCCAAGAGACTTAACACCTTTAAACAGAATCACATCAGGTTAAAGGCTTTACTATTATGAGATTAAGTCACCCAAATGATCCAGAGATAGTCTTTCATGGCAGATATCACAGCAAATCTAGCTCCCTGCAAAACACAGGCATGCACCTAGCTCTTTTCCTCCAAACTGCAGCTCTCTGGAAACACACACTGCAAAGCTCTTTTCAAACTGAAACTTAAAACTGCAAAATGGCTGATCTAAAGCTCAGCTCCACCCACTCTCTGACATCACTGTTTTCTTAAAGGTACAATGCTTAAACATCCATGTCTTAAAGGTACTCTCACATGACACTATCAATCTCTGCTTTAAACATACACAATGACTGAGCTTCCACAGCCCTCTGGGGTAAAGAATTCCAAAGATTCCGAACCGTTTGTGCAATGAAATGTTTCCTCATCTCAGTCCTAAGTGGCATCACCCTTATTTCGAAATTGTGCCCCCTGGTTCTAGAAACCCCATCCAAGGGAATTATCTTAGCTGCATCTACCTGGTCTATTCCTTGAAGCATTTTGAAGATATTAAAAGTGCCAATGTTCAAAATTGGAGCTTTCCCAATGATATCATTTTGAACTTTTACTAATAGCACAGCTGCATGTTCCGTTAATCAAATACAGATGGAAGTTCAGCAGAGATGACCCCAAGCTTCTGCATACTTCTTTCCAGTTTCGTTTCTAAAAGTAGATGATTGTTCTTAATAGGAAACTTGCAATCTTACGGGTAAAGAGGCAGTTTATCTTCATATAGGTTTATTATTGCGTGACCTGAAGTTGACTCATCTGTTAAACAATTCAATGCTCAAACATTTACTCCAAACAAGAAAACATTTGGGTGCAGGTTTCATTTGCCTGGTTTATAATTGCGGGGGGATTTTGTGTTGCACATTATGAAATTAGGTTATAATCATGCAAGCTCAAAGGCATTCTAATCGATAATTCCCCCTTTGAAACAAAAAGGGAGGGATTCTCCGTTCCTGAGACAAAGGGCGTAATTCTGCCAAAAGGGAACAAAATCCCTTCGCGAGTGCCGAGAAACACATGGCTATTCAACGCGACTCAAATTGAATAAGAGGCCTGAAAGTGGAACGCGCAGCTGAGGATGCACATGGCCACATTTTTTTTATAATGGGGAGCTCCACTCAGCAGGACACCTAAGTGTAGCGAGAGATTGGGATGCCATTTTTAAATGGCGTCCTAGTTTCTGAGGCCCCCGAAACAATCCCCGACTCTGGGCCCTACCCCCCCAACATGCATGCTGGGCAACCCCAGCCCGACCGCTCTTAAAATGCCAGTTTTGCATCCTGGCAGTGCCCTTTCCAGCTGGCAGTGCCACCAGGGCTCCTTGGCAGTATCAGGCTGACACTAAGATGGCACTGCCAAAGTGTCAGGATGGCACTGTCAGGGTGCCCAACTGGCTCTGTCAGGGTGCCCAAGTGGCACCAGCAGTGCCAGTGCAACACCCTGCTCAAAGGACATGCAGATGGGGGCCTCCGATCGCCTTGCAGGCACCCATGAGTGCCGTTCCCTCTGGTCCCCTATTCTGAGGACCAGTACCAAATGGCACTCGCCCGAGGTCTCTGAGGCGAAGGGGTTCAATCCCAAAGCTTCAGGTACCTCAGGAATCAGGCACATTAGAGTGAGACTAACTGCCTCGCTCCAATATGCAGATTTGTTTTATACATTTAGTGTACTAATTCATTTATTCCAATCAAGGGGCAATTTAGCGTGGCCAATCCACCTTCCCTGCACATCTTTGCACTGTGGGGGTGAAACCCACGCAAACACAAGGAGAATATGCAAACTCCACAAGGACAGTGACCCAGAGCCGGGATTGAACCTGAGATCTCGGCGCTGTGAGGCAGCAGTGCTAACCACTGCACCACCATGCTGCACCCAATATGCAGATTTGCCAAAAAGTAATGCATGGAATTCACATCGCAACAGCTCGTGAGATTGCGTTGAATCTCGTGAGGAGTTGCGGGCTGGGTAAATCCGAGAGCGGGGTCTCCCGGCTTACACCGGCCACGCTGCCCCACGGGGAGATGCTTTTCCAGTACAGCGTGGCCATAGGATCTACCCAGGGTAGCAAAACGCAGTACCTGGTCCAATTTTCCTACTGTTGAGGGGCTACACCGGCGCCACGTGAACACAATCAATGCCAATGAGAAACGGTGCCGGATTCGCCGGAATCACGATCGAAACTCAGGAGGCTGACAAGCTGCAGCCGGATATACACATCCTGAGATTCACGGACGCCTTGCTTGAGGTCCTCCTGGACACCGTGGAGGAGAAGCGGGCCACCCTGTTCCCCAGCCCGGGAAGGAGGCTGCCAGCTGCCGCCTTTCACCGTGCCTGAGCGCAGGTGGCAGAGGCAGTAAGCACCACCAGCAACATGGTCCGGACCAGCCTGCAGTGCCGTAAAAAAACTGCACAACCCCCTCAGGGCAGCCCGGGTGAGCAGGCAGCACTGTGCCTCTGGCATCAACCCCCGTCCCATAAACCCGTTACCACACGCCCTCAACCCAGAGGGAGGCCAAACCCCCACCCTGCACCACGTGCTGGCACCAATCTGGGCCTCCGGGTGCAATGGTCACTGAAGCCACCAGCTACCCACCCCCTGGGCGACATGCGTCAGACTGTCTAACACTGTGCATTTTTTGTTCCTTCACCCCCCAGGAGAAGCCCGCTCATAACTGCAGGGAACGGGGAAAGACTGAAGGGGGATGCCCGACCCGCAGCCCCTCACTGTGGCAGACAGTGGGCTCTGGACATGGGCTGTGGATCCAAGAAAAGGGACTTTGCCGGGGTGGAGATCGGCCTCGGATGAAGAAGTGAGACCCTATTAGTTGCGGTTCCCCGTGACACGTGAGTCAACCCTCCCCTCCCACCTCACCCAAACACCGCCCTCACCCCTGCACCATCCTCACACCACCCTCATCCCCACATCACACCACCCCCACCAACCCACCACCCTCCGGCCCGCAGTCTAATCATGTATCTTATCTGCTGTCTTGCGGGAGCTGCGAGTGATGTGGAGGGTCCTTCTGGTGTCCCCTGTTCCCAGCCAGTGCCACAGCCAGAACCGCTCTGTGTGCCAAGCAGCGATGATGATACCGACAAGATGGGGGACCCATATACCCGAGACCGAGGACACCCCAGAGCCCGAGTCCGAGGATGACACAGATTTCCCGTCACAGCTGTCTCCAATACTCTCCACCGTCCCAGAGACACTCACCGCAGTTGGGCACCTCAGTGAAAAGGCTCCTGGGACACTCTCTGGTGCTCACCACACACACGCTCCGATACATCAGGTGGAGGTAGGAACTCCTGAGGGGTGGACGGTCGGAGGGTAGGCCGACCCCAGTGACTAGCTGCCATCCGGATGGGTTTCCGGATTCTGGAACGGACTGTTCCATCGATCGTGGAGATGCAGTCGCAGAGATAGCGACTACATGAGGGGTTCTCAGCAAGCACCCAGCGCCTGCAGGCATGGGGAGATGAGTGCAATCATGTGTAGGAGCAGAAGGTGGTGCCAACCATGAGTGCCACACAGGCCAACACCGCATGGGTGGCGTCCGCAGTGGAGGTGTTGAGGGCAAGGATTTTGGTATGGATCAACATATCCAAGGCCTGGGGCAATCTGTGCAGGCCGTGGTTGAGGCCCAGGACAAGGCTGCCACCTCACAGGAAAGCCCTGTGCCAGAGCCACGTGGACATTGCAGCGATACTCTTGAGTGCGGCCCAGTCACAGCGGGCCATGGCTGAAAGCGTCGGCTGCACTGCCCATGCACTGGCCGACGTGGCACAGGCACAGAAAATGGTGGCACAACCACAGCATTATGTAGCACAGTCCCAGACAGAGGTGGTCTATTACCTGCGCTCATGGCCGTGAGCAGGCAGACCCTGGTCGAGACGAGAGCGGTCCTCCAGGACTGGCAGCGGCAGGTGGCAGAGGAGCCTTGGGGGATAGCTTCGCTCGCACCCCTGTCTCATGGAGTAGTCCGGGGGCCGTTGGACATCCTGAAGGAGGAGGAGGTGATGGGGCCGGTACTGGTGATTCCCACAGGGGAGGTGCTGGAACACCGCAGCACCTCGGACTCTTCCCCTCCTGCCCCTGGCGCATCTGGTGGTCAGCGGGCAGAAGAAGGTGGCACCCAAGCAGCAGACGGGCCCATCCGGGCCGGGTCGACCCAGAAGACGGCAGGGACTCAGGTCGCAGGGTGGGACTCATAGCAGGCCACCTCAACTCCTGATGTACCATCTAGATGCAGGGCCAGAAAGTTAGATATATGTTATGTTGGCACAGGTGCAGGGCACAGTTTAGTGATAGGGAGTAGGGCATGACTGTATATATTTGCTCGCATTAAACACCTGTTCACAATGTTACAACCATCCTCGGTGCTCAGTCAGAAGGGTGAGAGGGTAGGGCTGGTCTGGCAGATCCCAGAGGGTCACTGTGGGGGAAAGCCGGAGGGGGGGGGAGTTGTGCGACCACAGTCCAGCCAGCACTCACCACTTCGGCGTCCCACAACCACCCCCCCCCCCCCCCCCCCCCACTAACCCCAACCCCGCCACCCCAGAGATTCGATGGGACGTTGTGATGGAATGGCCAGCTCGCATGCAGGGATCACCCAGGTGGATGGTGGGAAGTGGTACTGTGGGCAAGTGTCAGATGTTGCCGAATGATGCGTCAGCTCTCTTCCTCCATCGCATGAACCATACCCACTGATACTGCCTGTGCCCGCATCCCCAGTAGTGTGGCAGGTAGGAATCACGGAGGGATTGTGGAACCTCCGACTATTTGGTGAACCTAGAGTCATTAAGAGCGTCCCATGCGTGTTGGCCCTGGGGCACACATTGTGCATCTACCTGTGCCTGCCTGGGCCCATGCCCCATCCATCCTCACCCTCCACCGCATCCTCCTCATCGGATGGGGACTGCCGTTCATCCCCCTCCTGCGCGATGTTGTGGAAGACGCAGTCGGCCGCCATGGTGAGGGTGACCCTACCTACGCTACACTGGAGGGTCCCTCCAGTGTGGTCCGGGCACCTGAACCAAATCTTCAGGACACCAAAGCACCGCTCAATCATGCCCCTTGTCACAGCATGGGCGTTGTTGTAGCGGGCTGCCGCCTCAGTCTGCGGCCTCCAGCTCGGCGTCATCAGCCATGATCACCCAGGAGCCAACCCCCCAGCCGGGGGTGAACCTCGCAGACACCGGGAATCGTCGAGTGTGCCAGCATGAAGATGTCATGCACACTGCCTGGGTATCGGGCGCAGACGTGCATGATGCGCATTTGATGGTCACGTATCAGCTGCATATTCATCAAGTGGAACCCCCATCGGTTTGTATTGAGCGGCCTGTCATCTGCAGGTACCCGTAGGGTGAGATGCAGTCCATCAATCACCGCCTGGACCCGGGGCATCCCATTGATGACGGCTAACCCCACTATCCGGGCATCCTGGTGGGCTCAGTCCACATTGAAATGGATGCATTGTGCAGGATGGGCATATAGGGCCTCCGTGATGGCACAAGTGCCCTGTGCACCGAGTTGTGTGAGATTCTGGACAGGTACCCACTTGGCACCTGGAGGGACCCCGTGGCGTAGGTGTTCAGGGCGACTGTCACCTTGACGGCCACTGGGAGGGGATGTCCTCCATCCCCCCCTCGTGATTGCAGGTGTGCCATGATCTGGCAGATATGTTGCACTGTCCCCCTGCTCAGCTGGAGTCTTCAACAGCATGCCCGGTCCGGCAGGTCCTCGAATGGCAGATGCTGCTGGTACATGCGAGGCCTCACCTCCTTCACTTCCTCAGCCTGTTGGGCGGCTGGCTCTCCATCCTGAGTGGCTCGTGTTCCATGGGGCAGGCTCTGCTGCTGAATGCTCCGCTGCGGCAGCTTCCTCCTCCTTGTGCAGCTCCAGCTCGTACAGCGCAAGGCATGACCCAGGGCTACAGCGACGAGGAGGAAGGCCACCATTGCTGGTTAAATTCCAAAATACATTGTCTGAAGGGGGTGAAAGGCCGACATGTTAGGATGGTCCGCACCCCCATGCCCAATCAAGTCTAACAGTGGCCCCGGTTGGCACTGCAGACCCTGCCCCACATGTTGCTCCCCACACTGGACCGCATCGCTGGCCGGAACCATGGGGGCCTCTGGCCCTAGCGCCCGTCCCTGCTGCCAGGGGTACCATTGGCTCATGCTGCCCTTACCAGCGGTACACTCCGCAGCCCCTATCCGGAACCCCCGTAGGGGTTACTGTGAGCGTTGCTCTGGGTGGGCTGCATGATGCCCCGCTGGCGGGTGGTGGCCGGTTGTGGAGGTGATATGGAGGAGAGTGGGATGCGGGGTTGGTGTGGGGCACCCATCCGGCTGGTGTACACTGCAGAACCAGGGACCAAAGGTGTGGGTGGTCAGTGGGGTGGGCAGCAAGATGGCTGCCTTGCAGGCAGCGACAATGGCGGTCTGTGCCTGGACACCTGGCCACTGCCCAAGTCCCATTGGGGGTCATCCCGGCACCACGGTCTGCTCCCCCGTTACCCCACCCCCAGCCCTGGCAGGATCCCCCCACATTCGCCAGCCCGGCATGATGGAGAATGCGATTTGGTGTGAAACCGGTACCCGCCACAGTTTTGGCTTCGGAACCTATTCTCTGCCCAACCGCCTCTCCCGATTCCGGCGTCAGCCGACGGAGTATCCCGCCCTAGCTCTTTCAAATGTATTCATTCGGAGGATGCTGGTATTGCTCAATATGCCAGCATTTATCCATAGGTGCCTTTAAGTTGGCAATGAACCTTTTTGATGAACTTCTACAATCCTCTGCAGTGAATCACAGAATCCCTACAACGCAGAAGGAAGCCATTCGGCCCATCAAGTCTTCACTGACACTCCGAAAGAGCACCCTCCCACGCCTCCACCCTATTCCCATAACTTCACCTAACCTTTTGGACACTAAGGGGCAATTTAGCATGGCCAATCCACCTAACCTGCAATTCTTTTGACTGTGAGAGGAAAGCAGAGCACCCGGAGGAAACCCACGCAGACACGGGTGGATTTGAAAACTCCACACGGGCAGTCTCCCAAGGTCGGAATTGAACCTCGTCCCTAACACTGTGAGGTAGCAGTGCTAACCACTGTATTATTTTGCCAGCACTCTCACACAGCGTAGTTGGGCAGGGAGTTCCAGGATTTTAACTTGGTGATGACAAATGTGCAGAAATATGATTGATCTCTATATAACTGTAAGGAACACAATGGCATTAGTGTCTCTGGATCCAAAGTGTCTGGTGGATAATCCTTTTTTTAAAAATGATTGTCCCAAGCGAAGAGCACCGTACTAACAAAATCAATCGATTTTCTTCTGACAAGTTCCAAAAGAGATTTTGCAAATAACCTGAAGGTGCATTGTTCAGGTTTTGCAGCATGTGTAACTGAGATGTTTTCTTAAAATCTCCATAGTAAACATAAAGTATTGCTGCCCCATCATCCCCTGAAACTGCTTTTAAATAATTTCCTACAATTCATCCACTCTATATAGAATGCCATATGATATGCAATACCAGAACAGGTAATTTGGTTAAACCAGGCCTTGCCAGTAAATATGCTCCAGTCAAACCACTTCCCATCTTTCCTCATCTGACTCAATACCAGCAGAACTCTCTCTTCCCTACTTCATATGAAATGAAATTAAATGAAAATCACTTATTGTCACAAGTAGGCTTCAAATGAAGATACTGTGAAAAGCCCCTAGTCGCCACATTCCAGCACCTGTTCAGGGAGGCTGGTATGGGAATTGAACCGTGTTGCTGGCCTGCCTTGGTTTGCTTTAAAAGCCAGCTATTTAGCCCAGTGTGCTAAACAAACACATGTGTACCCAGCTTCCCTTTAAAAGCTTTCATACCACTTGTTTGCAGTAGTAAGTTACACATTCTCAACAATCTCAAGGTAAAGTTCCTTCTGAATTCTACCTTTGATTTCTTGTCTTCTTACGTCGATGGTCTTTAGTTTTGCTCATCCTGACAATGGAAACAGTCTCTGTTATAACCAAGACTGTTCACCCTTTTCCTGATGGGTACAACCTCACAGTTCTGGTATCAGACATAAAAGACTATTTTGAACCCTGTACTGAACATGGTACCACAAGTTTCGTCAAATCAAAATGTCATGCTCACCATTTTCATAACTTTACACATGTTCACATGGAAACTTATGGGACTTTTTTTGTTTAATATAAACACTGATGAACTGTTAAGGAGGTCAGGTGATCATTTCTTAATCAAGCGACTATCAAGCGTCCAGAAAGTTCTGAAGTAAATAATCGTGGATGGGGCTCCCCTGGAACCAACATGTCCAGACAGCAGCACATGTGGAATTTATGCTGGCAATTGCTTGATGCTTACCCAAAACACAGACCCATTGATGATCTAGATGATCCACAAGTAAAGTGTGTAAGATCCTCATCTATCTCCTGCTGTATTTCAATGGTCTTTTAGCTTTCAGCCATTCTGGGTGGACAATGGCCATTGACCTTGTGACCAAAACTGACTCCTGATAGTGAAATCCTTTATTATCCCAAGACCCAGAAGAGACCTGGGAAAACTGTAAAAGATTATCAACAAGACAATAGCTACAGTGAAAAACTTTGCATTTTCAGAACAACCAGTCACCAGGCAGCCTGAGAACCAAACTCTGAAACTAGTTACAAGTTACCGAGCAGCCAATTTCAACATTCACCCAAGAACCAAACTTCTACATCTTGAACTGCAAGAAACTTTTCAACCTGCTATGAATGCTTCATGCTGCAAAACTTACACTTGAATTTGAAAGCATCAAATCCTTCCAAGCGACCACAAGTGTGTGCACATGTGTATGTGTGTGTGAGCATGTGCGTGCTGTCTTCATTCTGGGTAAGCGAGTGAGAATAAATAACCTTCTTTATTTTAAGCTCCTAAAAGCTTGCAGCTGATTTATTCACCAGGACTGCACACTCCAAGGGTAGGAGAAGGCGCTACCTTCTGTACCGAATGTACTGATTATGTCGGACAGCAAATATATTCTGTCCATGAGGTTCAGTGCAAGTTTCACGTAACTTCTCGCCATATAAGGGGAGGCGTGTAGAAGTAGTGGTATTGTCACTGGACTGGCAATGCTCTGGGGTTTGAATCCCACCGATAGTGACGGTAGCATTGTGGAGGGGCAGCACGGTAGCATTGTGGATAGCACAATTGCTTCACAGCTCCAGGGTCCCAGGTTCGATTCCGGCTTGGGTCACTGTCTGTGCGGAGTCTGCACATCCTCCCCGTGTGTGCATGGGTTTCCTCCGGGTGCTCCGGTTTCCTCCCACAGTCCAAAGATGTGCAGGTTAGGTGGATTGGCCATGATAAATTGCCCTTAGTGTTGGGTGGGGTTGCTGGGTTATGAGGATAGGGTGGAGGTGTTGACCTTGGGTAGGGTGCTCTTTCCAAGAGCCGGTGCGGACTCAATGGGCCGAAAGGCCTCCTTCTGCACTGTAAATTCTATGATAATAAAAAAAATCTGGAATTGAAAAGTCTAACAATGACCATGATACCATTGTCAATAGTTGCAAAAATCCATCTGGCTCATGCATGCACACTTGTGTACGTGTGTGTGTGCATGTTGCTGTTGTCTTAATTCTGGGTAAGCGTGTGAGAATAAATAACCTTCTTTATTTGTATTGGTTCCATCTGGCTCAGCAAAGCCCTTTTGGGAAGGAAATCTGTTCGAAATGTTACTCCAGAGGCAGAGTAATGCGGTTGACTCTTAAATGCCCTCTGAAAAAGCCCAGCATGCCATTCAGTTCAAGGGCAATTAGGGATGGGCAATAAATTCTAATCTGGACGATGATGCACACATACCACTAAAAAAATCAGCACTATCCCTCTAGATATAAACCTCAGTGCATGATTTGCTTTTGTGATGGCCTTCTTGACCTGTGTCACAAATTTTAACAATTTGTGTATTTGTGATGTAATGGAAGTTGATGTCACCAGGGCTACCAAGTGTCACTTACTCACCAACAACCAGTTCAGTGATGCTCAGTTTGGGTTCTGCCAGGGTCTTTCGGCACCTGACCTTTTTGCTAGCCTTGGTCGAAACATGGACAAAACAGCTGAACCCAAGAGGTGAGGTGAGGTGAGAGTGTCTACCCTTGAGAACAAAGCAGCATTTGACAGCAGATGGCATCAAGGAACCTACAGCCAATGAGACTCAGAAGGAAACTCTCCACTGGCTGGAATCATACCTGGCACAAAGGAAGATGATTATGGTTATCCCGTCCTTTATTTTTATTCATTTACAGGATGTAGGCATCACTGGCTAAGCCATCCTTGGTTTCCCTTGAGAAGGTGGTGGTGAGCTGCCTTGTTGAACTGTTTCAATCTTTGAGGTGTAGTACACCCACAGTGCAGTTAGGGAGGTGACTCAAGGATTATGACCCAGCCGCAGTGAAGGAACAGCTATTTTCTCAAAGTCAGGGTAGTGACTGACTTGCAGGGGAACGTCCAGGTGGTGGTCTCCCCAGGCATCTGGTCTTTCCTTCCAGATAGTAGTGGTCATGGGTTTGGAAGGTGTTGCCTGAGGAACCTTGGTGAGAAGGAAGTCAGTACAATGCATCTTGTAGATGGTACACACAGCTGTCATTATTCATCAGTGGTGGAGGGATTGAATGTTTGTGGAATCATCTCAGCCCCAGGACATTGCTGAAGGAGTTCCTCAGAGTAGTGTCCTCAGCTCGATTGTTTTCAGCTGCTCTATCAATGACCTTCATTCCATCGTAAGACCAGAGGTGGAGATGTTCATTGGTTGCACAATATTCAGTTCTATTTGCAACTCCTCAGGTACTCAAACAGTCGTATCAAGTAATAGTCAAGTAGTATTCACATCACACAATGACAGGTAATGGCTATCTCCAACAAGGGAGAATCGAACTCTTGTGTTTTTAAGGGAGTTCTGTTCTTTTTATCAGTAAAAGACAAAGGATGAAAGGTTGCCGCACCATTGCTTTCTTAACCAATTAGTCGGACTTATTTCTAGAGGTGTTGCTTGTTCAGCTTAGATGGAAGAGTGTGAAAATCTCCTCAGTGCCTCTGTTAATGTCACCACCTAATCAAGTGGTCCACCCCACAGAAAACATTGGTTACCATACATAACATCCTTCCCCCTTTACTCTTGCAGTATAACTAATATTAACTTTAACTCTTACTCCCAACGAACAGTGGTTATTTAACCAATTATTATTATTATACAATTATCTATATATACATCAGTATGAGAGTCTTTTAGGTGGGCGTCGGTTCTGCTTAGGCAGAATACATCATTCAGGAGTCTTTGTTTTCGCACTCTCTGTAGGCTGTACTTGGCTCAGGCAAATCATCCAATAACGTTGGTTCTTCTTCAGCTTCTGCAGATGTTTCCATTGGTGTAGAATCTGAATTCGAATCAGTCGAATCAGGATTTCCAAACCTTAAATTTCCAATGTGGGCCTTTCAGATACCGACTCTGCAAATCTCTTTTTAAAATGAGGGTTTGATCAGTGTGTCTGTCGTGGAAATTATAATAAAGACAAATTCCTCGAGGTTCGATTTAAGGAAATTTATTTACACATATATTTGCGGAGAGAGAGTGTTCCAGCTGCAAAGCCATTGCACTGCACTCTGAGATTCATTTGAAGACTGCATGTTTTTATAGTCTGAAATAACAGCATGAAGTAAACAGGCATGTTTATATTAAATTGACCTTGGAAAGTACGTAAGATGAAATACGTAGTACGTATGTTCTTGCCCTTGGCTAAAAACAACTCAAGTACACATTTTGTTATCTTTCGGAGGACAATGTGTTTTCATAATAAGGCCGAGACCAGAATATTAACCAATGTTTAATTTATGTTACCTGACCTTTTTACTTTCATTTAAAAGCAATGTTGAACTCTCATCAAGCATTTCCCCAGCATACTTCTAAGTTGGTAACTCATTAATTTCCCTTCCACAGTGTCTCCTCCAAACTCTCTCGTCATTAGTTTGCACCATAAAAGAAATTGCGAGTGTAGTGGCAGGTACCTATTTCTCACCCAAAGAGTAGTTTCTTGCTAAAATTCTTTCCCTTTGCTCAAAACCTCTTGGTTTCGATGGCTGTTCACATCGAGAAAATTGGTTTTGGTGTTGTCGCTCTACAATGGTAGAAATGTCAGGCGGTAAGGGAAAATCAAATTTGGTTTTCAACTTCCTTTTTAAAAACAATATTGCTGGCGAGTCTTGGGTTATCACATGTGCAGTGTTTCTATTAAATATGAGAAAATTGTTTTGTCTTTTAGCTAACGGTCCATCATTCTTCACTGCTTCAATGGCATGATTCAATGACTGTACCAATCTCTCTGCCAATCCATTGGTGGAAGGGTGATATGGCTGAGTTTTTCTATGCTGCATGCTATTGTTCTTAAAGTATTCCTTTTAAATGAACTGAGACCCGCTATCGCTAACTAATTATTCTGGTTTGCCAAGCCGTGCAAATATTTTGCCCAATCATTCGATTGCCCTTTCAGTAGTCAGCGACTTCATTCTCATTATTTTGGGCCATTTAGAATGTACGTCCACCAGGACAAGAAACACATATCCTTCGATTGGTCCCGTGAAATCAATAGTACTGTCTGCCACGGCTGCTTTGGCCAATCCCAAGGGTGAGATGGTTGAAGATGTTGAGTATTTTGTATCCTAGCACAAGACTGGCTGACCTTGTTTCAATCTGTGAATCTAGTCTCGGCCACCAAAAATAACTCCTTGCGAATTCTTTCACACTGACGATTCCTGCATGTTCTTAGTGGAGTTGATCCAGTATACCACGCAATAAAATAGAGGAAGGATTACTCCGATCCACCATAGATGTATTCCGTTTGTACCGTTAATTCAAGTTTCCTTGTTTGGTACGCCTTGAATTCCGGATTCCTCCTCTGTTCATCCAGTGGTATACTTTTCAAGAACATGTCCATGACCTTCCCGATTACCGGAGCTGATCTCGTGTGTATTGCACTTGAGATGCAGTAAAGGTACATTAGTAACCTGGGAAAAGTACACATAATTCACATAGTTCTCCTGTGATTTAGCTTTGTCCGGCATTGGTGAACATGGCAGAGCATCGGCATTCACATGTTCCTCAGATCTTCTGTATTTAATCTCTTAATTGTGCGAGGATATGACGAGGGACTATCTCTGCAAACGACTTGCAGATAGAGACAGTATTCCAATGTACGGACAAAAGATTCTTGTTAAAGGCCTGTGGCCTGTTAACAGGGTAAAGCGTCTTCCATACAGATAGTGATGAAATTATTTGACTCCAAATATTATACTCCAGGCTTTCTTTTCCAATTGAGCATAATTATGTTCAGCGCTTGTCAATGTTCTCAAAGCAAAAGCTTTTGGTTTTTCATCTCAACTTGGCATTATATGAGCAATAACTGCACCCACTATACAGGGCGATGCATCAGCTGTGAGTTTATTTTTAAATTCGGGTCGAAATGAACTAAGACTTCCGATTTCTGCAGAACATTTTTAACTTCAGTATATGCCTCTTCGCAGTCTTTGGCCAAATCCATTGTTGTTTCACACATAACAATGTATGAAGTGTTTTTTTAAGATGGTAGCGAGATTTGGAATAATTTTTCCAGAGGATAAGGGTCCTGCCTGTTCATTCCCCTTTCTCTAATTTTGCCGTTATCATTTTTGACCCATGGATGTTTAATGGACATTTATATTGAAGTCAAGCAGCAGAGAGAATGAGGAATTCACAAGTTACAGCAGAGAACGTTCTGCTAGCTTTGGACAGAAAATTGCAGACTTTTCGGCACCTGAGGGTTGAGGAGGGACTCGGTCGATTGGTTGGCTGGTGGCCAATTCTGCCCGGTAACAGGTGGTGATGGGGTCCTACTCAAGTATAATGATTTTCAGAGACCCAAGGAGCTTAGTTTGAATCCTGGACACTTAGGGAAGGGACCTGCTCTTTTCTCTCACTCACTCACTCACACACTCACTCACTCACTCATTCACTCACATGCGCCCCACACACAGTTGAGAACCCCACTAATGATGGATGCAATGGTATCCCACAAATCAGAAATAAATAATAATCTTTATTAATGTCACAAGTAGGCTTACATTAATACTGCAATGACGTTACTGTGAAAATCCCCTAGTTGCCACACGAGGGCGCCTGTTCGGGTACACTGAGGGAGAATTCAGAATCTGCAATTCACATAACAAGCACATCTTTCGGGACTTGTGGGAGGAAACCGGACATCCCAGAGGAAACCCACGCGGACACGGGGAGAACGTGCAGACTCCACATAGACAGTGACCCAAGTCGGGAATCGAACCTGGGACCCTGGCGCTGTGAAGCATCAGTGCTAACTGCCATGCAGAAAGGAACCCAGAACCGCGGTTCCTAGTGGTGTATATTTTCAATATGGTGTACTGTGAGAAAAGATATGCGAACCAAGGAGGACTAGTCCAGTCATTGTGTGAACAATTAATAAATAATATTTATTAGCTTAAAATTTAACTACTATTATTAAATTATTAAATATTAAATACACTACAACACTTAATTATGCTGATGACAATACATACACAGTATTACATGGAGTTGAATCCTGGACACTGAGGGAAGGGACCTTTTCTTTCTCTCTCTCTCTACCGTGAAAACATTACAAGCTGCAAAATGAGACCTGGATCTGAAAGCTTACTTTTAAGGAAGGTCTGCTTAAAGACAATCATCTGAAACAAAAATTATTTTTCCCTTTACTTATTATTTTCACCCCTCTCCTCCCCTCTGTGTTAGTCTGCCTTGTGTGTATGTGGGTGTGGGTGTGTGTAGAGGTTGGGGGCAAGTTAAATTGAGGGACTAGGAATTGGATAGTTAACCAGTTGTATTTGCAGCATTTTCATTATAGTTCTGGTTATAAATAAAAAGTAATTGTGCTCCCATTTACAAATCTGGTGACTAATTATTGGGCAGGCAAGGGCCAAAGACTTTGGGTATTTTCCTAAGAATTATTGGTTAATTCAACTGTGTTGTGATTCCAGGTCAAGTGGGGCTGGAATTGACTGGGCTCTAGCCAAGTGGGTGTCATAACAATGGTCATTGATGTGTCCTAAAAAAGATCACTCTCAGCTGCGATATAGTCTGAAGTCTAGGCACTTCAAAATCTGTCATTTTCTTAGGTGCCATGGCTAAGATAGATTATTGGTGACTGAAAACATTTCCATTTCTCTCGACGTGAAGATTGTGGGGCTGGATTCTCCGTTTGGGCGACTAAGTCCCCACGCCAGCGTGGAAACACTGGTGTTTCACGCCAGTAAAACTGTCGCAAAACGACCACCGATTCCCTGCTCCGACGGGGCGGGGGAGGGGGGGATTACTAGCAGGGAGGAAGCGTAGAGCTCCCAGCTCTAGCTGCCGATACGGCCCAGAGCATTGCCGGGTCCGTGGCTGCACATGCGCACGGCGGTGGCCTACAGCGGCCGCACGGTCCTTCATGGAGGACTCAGCCCACAGCCTCGGACCCCCAAAATAGTACCTCCCTTTGGCCGCTTGCGCGCCCCGGACCGCCCCTACACAGTGCCCCCAGCCACAAATAAAGCCCCCCAAGCCCCTGGATCGGCCCTCCCCTGACAGTGATGGCGCCAGACTGAGTCCGCAACTGCCACGCTAAGTTCACGACGGGTGAGACCATGGGAGTCCCACGCCATTGGGAACTCGGCCGGTGGGGGACTGAGCATCGCAGGGCGGGCCTCAGACAATGGTCTGAGGCTGTGGATACAACGTGCGGCGTTTTCAGGTGTCGGAGCATCACGAAAACGACGCCGCCCCTGATTTTGCCGTCATTGGGGATTCTCTGCCCTATCGCCGAACGCGATTTCGCCGTCAGGGATCGGAGAATCCAGCCCAGGGTCTTTCGAAATGCTCCAATTCCTCTTCTAAAGGTGCCCCTGTTCCACCCTGCCTGTAATTAAAATGGCATCCAAATAACATTGAAAACCATTGAGGCCACTAAGGATTTGTTCCATGGACTCTTGGAATACGGCTGGTGCAGACATATTTCGATCAGTCGGCACTTGTACCTGAACAGTCCTTTGTGTGTTACAATAGTTACAAGATGTTGGGACTCAGGTGGTACCTTCATCTGGCGGCACTCTTGGGATAAACCTATTTTACTGAACTATTTTCCCCCGACAATCCAACAAATCGGTCCTCTATGAAAGGTGTAGGAGCGTTTTCCAAGGCCTGGGTATTGAGCCAGCCTTAACGTGGCGTTCATCCCTCATCGTTAGGACGTAGCTTAATAAACAGAGCAGACACACAACCTGGTTAAGATGGCTTTATTAACCCAAGCTTGGTTTCGTGTACACGAGAGATGGGCCTGGAAAATGCCAAGATCGATCTGCTGAACACTGATAAAAACACATCAATTATACAATTTCCAAAAATCAATGGCCCACCCCAGTAGGACTCGATCCAATCCCTGAAGCTGTCATGTTTAAGCTATCCAATAAAATTGCGATCAACCCATGATTGAGCCTCAGCCTGTCACCCGTTGTTTACCAAAGGTTTTATGTCCATTTTTAATTGTTTTCCCCATCCTAACATCCTGCCCACCCATTGTTCATTAGGGACAGGATGGCAGAACTGGCATCCTCTTTCCTCCATGGATTGTTTCAGAGGATATTGGGGGCCACTGATAAAACTTGTTTACATCCACGGTAATCTGCTCACCACACATCTCCTGTGTCTCAAAAACATGGGCAAGTTAGCTAGCCTAAATCCCATCATGCATTGTGGCCACGGCCTGTAGCTGGAGTTTACATGATTATCACTGCTATGTCCTAAAATGCAGGTTTAATGGTTAATAATGATTACCCACAACACTTTCTATGATTAATCTCAACCCTTAATAAACTAACTTATGTAAAACTGCTCGAGTGGCATCCGAGCTATTTAGTTTTAAAAGGTCTCATCGCTGGACACCCCCTTCAAATGGTAAATGTTACTGGTCAGCACATAACAAACACTGGGTTGATCGTCATAAAGTCACCATAGACCCTTACTGGAATATAACTGGAAGAATTGGCATTGTCCAAACCCACTGACTAGAACACTCCGGATGGGATCGGGAAATGTGATTGGGCGGAGAAAAGGTTCTGATGTCAAAATCGCGGTGGACGCAGATTTGACGCCAAATCGCAATTCTCCGTCAACTTGACAGCAGCGTCAATGCGGTCCGGAATGCACTTACAGTAAACACCATTTGCATATCATTCGCGGGCCTGACCCAGTATTCTCTGGGGTCTCCTCGATTCTCTGCCTCCAATAGGCCGAGTTCCTGATGGCGCGGATCCCTTGTGCTTTTAAAAATAGGGCGGGTGGGGTGGTTGAAGGGAGAAAGGGCCAAGTGGCCAGGGTGCCCCCCCCCCCCGCCCCACGGGAATGGGGAAGTGCCCAAGCAGCTTGCAAGGTAGCCACCTTGCTGCGCACCCCAGGGACCACCCACCTTGGCCCCCTGGTTCTGCAGAGTGACACCGGCTGTATGAGTGCCCCTACCTCCCGCACCCACTCTGCCACCCACCAGCGGGGTATCAGGCGGCCCAACCAAGGCAACGCACACTGTAGCCACCAGGGGTCACTGGACAGATGCCACAGAGCATACCACTGGCATAGGCCATACCAGAGGACCCCTGGCATCAGGGACAGGCACCAGGGCCAGAGTCCCCACGATGCTGGACAACGGCGGGACCAGGGGTGCAGAGATGGGTGTGGAACATGCATGGGCAGAGCACGCGGTGCCAACCGGGGTCACTATTGGACCTGGTTGGGCACGGGGGTACGTACCATGCTAACATGTCAGCCCTTCACTCCCTGCAGACAATGGATATTGGAATTCAGCCAGCAATGGTGGCCTTCCTGCTCGTCGCCGCAGCCCTGGGGTACGCCCTGTGACTGTACGAGCTGGCGTTGCCCGAGGAGGAAGCTTCAGCAGCGGAGCATGCAGCGGCAGAGTGTGTCCCAGAGTAACAGGAGGCAGCCAACCAGGAGGGAGAGCCGGCCACCCAACTGGCCAAGGAGGAGGAGGTGCTAAGGAGGCGCTGCAGGAGGCTTCGCTTGCACCAGCAGCGCCTGTCATTCGAGGAAATGCCGGACCAGGTATGGTGCTGAAGACTCCGACGGAGCAGGGAGACAGTGCTTCATATCTGCCACACCTGTCACCGCAGGGGTATGGGGAAAGCCACATGTTGGTTTAGCACACTGGGCTAAATCGCTGGCTTTTAAAGCAGACCAAGGCAGGTCAGCAGCACGGTTCAATTCCCGTACCAGCCTCCCCGAACAGGCGCCGCAATGTGGCGACTAGGGAATTTTCACAGTAACTTCATTTGAAGCCGACTTGTGACAATAAGTGATTTTCATTTCATTTCATTTTTACAGATTGGCCATTTTCATTGCCTTCAGTGATCCTGTTGGCTTTTCCGCGGATTTGGGTGCTGTAATAACCTATACATGACACATCCAATTGAGGATGATTATTTCGCTGACCACATTCTAAGCAGATAAATGGCCTCTCCCCGGTGTGACTCCATCGATGACTTTCCAGCACAGATGGGGATCTGAATCCATTCCCACAGTCCCCACGTTTCCAAGGTTTCTCCATAATGCTGGTGTCCATGTGCCTCTCAAGCTTGGATGATCAGTTGAATCCTCGTTCACACACAGGCCACGTGTACAGCCTCTCCCTGTCCCACCTCCTTGGGGGTGGGCTGGTGAACTCGCACTGGGATAAAAGGTCAGCCAGTGTGAGGCTGACGAGAAAGGAAAGAGACTCACTAAGATGTAGCTGGGCCTAATGAATATAATGTTGTGTCAATAAATGTCTTTACAACTTGCCTTGGACTCCCTATGCCTTTATTAAAGGTGCGGTCTTGATTTACCCATTTTGAGGATTTTGTTTGGCCCAGCATTCCTTTGTTATGTGATCTTTCTTGCCACACTTATGACACCAACATTTAACAGCAACATCCCTGTGCAGAATGTCCCACCCTGATGACCTCCCTCTCCTCCGGGCCACCAACCATTTCCAGGGCCCTCTACTCTACCACGGTCAGTGGCCACAGGCCCGGTGGTTCCCTCCAGTTTTCTCCAGCTCCCGGCGGTTATGAGTGGCCTTCTCCTGGTGGGGTTGGGGGAACAGGGCACCCAGCTATGATGGCCGGTATGGGTGCCAGCATGTGGTACTGGGTGGGGGTTCGGCCACCTTCGGGTTGTGGCGGGGGGGGGGGGGGAGGAGTGGGAGTAGGGTTACGGGTGTGTCAGGCGTGGATTAGTGCCAGGGGCACAGTCCTGTTATGCCTATGACATGTTTGCGTGCGGAGAATTCTTTTTGTTTATTTTGGCACCAGTTCCAATTTGGGAAGCAAACATCTTTTGCTGTCAATTGCATAGACTCTGCTATTTCTGCAGTAAGTTTGAATGTGAAAGAGTTTTCTGTCAACTATTGTCTCTGGATTGCCTCATTTCTCAATCTGCACACAAGTCTCGCAGCATGGGTGGCACGGGGTGGCACAGTGGTTAGCACTGTTGCCTACGGCACTGAGTACCCAGGTGCGATCCCAGCCCCAGGTCACTGCCTGTGTGGAGTTTGCACATTCTCCCCGTGTTTGCGTAGGTTTCGCCCCCACAACCCAAAGATGTGCTGGGTAGGTGGATTGGCCATGCTAAATTGCCCCTTAATTGGGAAAAAAAAAATTAGGTACTCAGAATTCGTGGCTAACCTCCACGGTACAAACTGTAAAATATTTTCACCCTCTTCTTGACCACATCAATGAAATCTCAATCTCTCTGCTATGATTAATGGTTTGGGCGAGAAGTGTTCTTCAAGGATCTTACTCAATTCCTCAAATGTGGGCGGAACTGTGGCACAGTGGCTAGCACTGCTGCCTCACAGCTCCAGGGTCCTAGGTTCAAATCCGGCCTCGGGTGGCTGTCTATGTGGAGTTTGCACTTTCTCCCCGTGTCTGCGTGAGTTTCCTTCGGGTGCTCCAGAGTTCCCTCCCACTGTCCAAAGATGGATTGGCCATGCTAAATTGCCCCTTAGCATCCAAAAAGGTTAGGTGTTGTTACTGGGTTACAAAGATAGGGTGGAGGCATGGGTTTAAGTAAGGTGCTCTTTCCAAGGGCCGGTGCAGACACGATGTGCCAAATGGCCTCCTTCTGCACTGTAAATTCGATGATCAAAGTTGTTGGACAAGGCTTTACAGGAAGGATAAGGCTTTACAATAGGGTGAAGGTTTTCCATCGTATTACACTCAAGGAAGTTGCTACTTTAATTTCATTCGGTTCCCTGTTTGTAGCAAGATAGTATTGTAATCTCTCTTTATAGGAACTCCATGATTCCGCATTCTCATCGAATGTTTCCACAACACTACCGTTTTCCACCATCGCAGTTGCCAGTTCTTAAATTGTAGTACTTTAAAAAAAAATTCCTCCCCTCTAATTTATTTTCTCTCCCAATTTAAGTTGTCTTATTTCTTTTGTTGTTTCTCCAAAAAAAATTATTTTCTTTGTTGGACTGTGGCTTTAAGAAAATGTTTTTTTTTGCCAAGACCTATGTGTTTTTAAAAAAGCCGATTTCAGCGTTATCCATATTAACGTTGGTTACTATTGCTGTATTCTTAATTTCCGGGCAGTTACTTCCCCAAAGCAGGTCTCTTGCTCTCTCTCCGAGTCCGATGATCCGACGCTGTAGCCTTCCACGTTTGAAGGCATACAACTGGAAAAACTTCCCAACTTTCGAAGTAACTCGTTTTATTAAAGCCTAACCCCTTATTTCCTGGCTGTCTCTTTTCTAGTAGGTTTTCTTTGAGCTCACCGATTGTACAAATCGACTGGCACAACAGTCCACTCTCTGGCTGAAAAAAATGATTTTTTTTCCCGTCTCTGACTTGCCAAGCGTTCCCGGGTCTTGGCCATGTAGGAAATATTTAAGAACGGTCCTGAGTGCTCTCTATAAATTTTAAATTTAATATGCACTCTTAGCAAGGTTAAAGCCCTGTTCCCAATGTTCAGATTTACTGCACATTTATGGATGGTGGAGGGGACTCCTGAAAATCGATCCTTGCCTCAAGGTCCAGACTTGGGCTGTTTTCTGTCTCTGATTATTATTTTTGGAAACACATCCTCGTCGCCAGCTTTATCTTTTTTACTGTTGTGCTTTCTATGGGGTCTCTTCTTATCAGTAAAAAACAAAGGATGAAAAGTTGCCACACCATGGGTTTCTTAAACAATTAGTCAGACTTTATTTACAGACGTGTTGCTTGTTAACAGTCTAGATGGAAGAGAGGGAAAATCTCCCAAGTGCTTCTGATGATGTCACCACATAATCGTGTGACACACTATGCAGAGAGGGATTGATTGCAATACTTCACACTAACCATTTTCTCTTGACATTCAGGGCCATTACCATTGTTTAATCCCACTCTCAACATCCTGGGCATTACCATTATCCAGATAACAATTATCTAAGCAGATCCGAGGCAGGGAATTCTACAGTGATAAACTCACCTCCTGTCTCTGCAAAGTCTATCAAACATCTATAAAGACCAAGTCAGGTATCCACTTGTCTGGATGAGTGCAGCTCCAACAACATTAAAGAAGCTCAACATCAACCAGAATAAGGCTGCCTACTTGAATGACACCCCACCCATCGCCTTAAACATTCACTCCCTCCACCAGTAATGCACAGTGCCAGCAGGTTCTACCTTATATGTAATGCAATGCAACAATTCCCAGGCCTCCTTCGACACCAGACTTCTACCACCTAGAAGGACAAGGGCAGCAGACTCATGGGAGCAAAACCACATACACGTTCCCCTCCAAGCTATGCACCATCCTGACTTGTAACTGTATTTTCATTTCTTCACTTTCACTGGATCAAGATACTGGAACTCCCTTCCTAACAGCACTGTGTGGGTGCATCTGCAGTACATAGACTGCAGCAGCTCAAAATGGCAACTCACTCCCATCTTCTCAAGCAAAATTAGGGATGAAGGAAAGACTTGCAGAACTGTTGGGCATCTCAAAGTGCTTTACAGCCGATTAAATATTTCAAAATAGTGTTGTAACTGAAATGAAATTCGCTTATTGTCACAAGTAGGCTTCAAATGAAGTTACTGCGAAAAGCCCCTAGTCGCCACATTCCGGCACCTGTTCGGCAAGGCTGATACGGGAATCGAACCGTGCTGCTGGCCTGCCTTGGTCTGCTTTCAAAGCCAGCGATTTAGCCCTGTGCTGAACAGCCCCAGATCATGTAGGAAACAAAACAGTTAATTTAAGGACCAAACTGCCACAGGCAGCAATAATCTGTTCTGTTGATTGAGGATTAAATGTCGGGCAGGACACTGGGGATACCTCCCTTGCTCAGCCTCAGGATGGTGTCACGCCTGGAATCTGTTCCATCTATCAGAGCAGGCCTCGCTTTAACACCTCGTCCAAAAAAGAGCACATCTGACGGAGAAATGCTCCCTTAGTGTTGCGTTTTGACTTTTGCATTCGACACTTGGAGTTGGATATTGAACCCATTGCCCTGTGATTCCGAGGCAAGAGTTCTACCAAATGATCCACAGCTGGGATGTAGAACATACGCTGGCCATTCCAGTAACACCCAACATCCCATGCAGGAATGAAATACATTTTCACCTGATCCATCTCCCTGGCAACTACTGAAGCAAGATAAACACTTAATATTTCTGCCATTTTGTTATCACTGCTTTTGAGTTTATCCCTTCAATCTGTCCTAGGCCTGCTCACATAATCCACTGCAGACAGGCTTGGGTTTAATATTACATTGCAGTAACATCATACACCCCTTCCAGAAGAGAAGGATCAAAGAGATAGGGTAAACAACATACAAAATAGCCAACATTCTTCTGCTGAAATATCATTACCCACCCCTCCTTCCTCACTAAACCAGAACTCATCACACACAAATAGAAGAGGGAGGTCAACTAAATATCTGTCACTGTGCATCAAAGAAACCACTTTACCATCATCAAAATATGCAATTGCTGTTTTGTGAAGTAGCTTAAACACAAGGGGCTGGGTTCTCCATTTCAGTGGGTAAGTGCTGGCGCCAGCGGAACATGTGTGGGACTAGATTCTCCGGTCGACACCGCCGAAATTGCGTTCGTTGAACGGCCGGAGAATCACATTTCCCAACCGAATCGGGGGCAGCATCGCTTTTGTGGTGTTCCGCCCCCTTCAAAGCGACGTATCGACGGCCTCAGGCCCTTGCCTGAGGCCCGCCCCCGATGCTTCGCCCCTGACTGGTCAAGTTCCCGATGGTGCGGGACACGTGTGGACTCCTCCGTCAGAAACTCGGCGTGGTGGCTGCGGACTCAATCCAGCGCTGCCACAGTCAGGGAGAGCCGATCCGCAGGTAGGGGGGACATTATTCCAGTCTGGAGGCGCTGAGGTGGGGCTGCCCGGGGCGTGCGAGCCTGCCGAAGGGACTATTTTGTGGGCGGGGTCCACTGCAGGCCGCTGCTGCCCGCATGGGTGGCCACAGGCTCGGCAATTCTCCAGGGCGTATCGGCAGCTAGAGCCGGGTGCTCTCTGCTGCCATCCTGCTATCCCCCAGCAAAGTGGGGAATTGGTGGCCGTTTTGCGCCGGTTTTCCTGGCATAAAACGGCACCGTTCCTATGCTGGTGTGGGAACATAGCCCCAGAATTGGAGCATCCAGTCTGTGGTCTTTCACGACCAAAGAAGCGGCGTGAAACCCTCACCGATTCTGGGACCGGTGAGCGGCTAGCACCGGCGCCGGCTGAGCCTCCCGCCTCCCGTTCCAAAAATAGCCGGAGAATGGCCGGGTCCTGGGCCACACGTGTCCACGGCTGATGACCTGCAGTGGTCGAGCCGTACAACATGGCACCGGTCATGCGCGGACTCAACCCGCCATCCACGACCCCACAGCCCTCATCCTGGCTACCCCCCACCAGTTCCCCCAGCTCTCGCCAGTGGCACGGATCCCGGCCGGGTGTGGCAGCATTGGACACAGACCACAGCCGCCATGCCAGATTCCCGCATGGCTGAGACCACACGTGTCCCGCACTGTCGGGAACTCTGCCCATCTGGGGTGGAGCATCGTAGGTGGGCCGGCCAATGACACGCCAATACTGTTGCAACGGTACGCGCATCATGATGAAGCCAGTTCCGAGGGAACAGTGCATGGCTGGCCGGTGTCAAACTGGCGGTGGCCCCGATTTCGGTGTCAGGGCTCATTCTCCGCCCGATCGCCGAACACGCTTTGGGCATCGGGCAATGGAGAATCCCGCCCAAGATGGTGAATCCAGAACAGTTAAGGAAAATATGTTCCGTTTCTATGGGAATTTGATCTTGAAGCAATTAAGAGAGTTAAACAAAACAATTCAGAAATTTCCAGGTGAGGGGTATTTCATTGGAACTGACCAATCTGTGCTGGCGGAAGTTCTAGAATCTATAACAAAGACAAATGAATGAAAACCTGAAAGAACCTAACTGTGCCTGCAAGGATCAGTCCAAGAATTTTACCCAATCCTGACCATGGAGTACTAGAAGAGATACAAGAGTGCTGGAGAGAAACAGCAGGGCAGTCAGAGAGGCCCAAGGAAGGAAGAAGCTTTCTAGACTGATACCGATAGATTTTTCAAGGAACGTGGTGCTAAGCCAAGTAGATTGAATTAAAGTACAGTCCAACCATGATCTATAACTGAATGACAGGGCAGATCCGAGGGGCTGAATGGTTTACATTTGTTCCTGTGAGCCAAAAGCTAACCATGACTGCGTGAAATATGGCAAGTTTATTCCTTAAAGTTGAGAACGAAATGAAGCACTGAGATTGAACATTTCATTCTGTTTTTTCAATGCTTAATAATAAAATAATTATTTCATGAATTGTTCAACATTATTAATGATATTAATGATAATGTTACAACTTATATCTTCATTAATGTTAGATTTGTTGATGTTCTCTAGAATCCCACGGTTCTCTGACACCTAAGTCTCTTTTCTTTCAAATAAAACATGAAAGTAAAACCCATCTGGGCATGGATGTTTACTTTCTTTCAAGAAGCACAATTGTATCAGAATACATCTTTGGGAAAAAAAGTACTTTTAAGCATTATTTCTACCAGTGGATGGAGATATTGCACTGTGAACAGAATTGTTCCCTTATGTTATAACTTTGCCATCTACTGGCTAAAGAAGAACATTTCTACAGGAGAATCTCCATAATCAAACAGCAGGCAAAACATTCTGTCCGTTGCCACTTTCTTCCATCCCACTCATTATTTTTCAAGCAATTTAAATGTTTCAGTAATCCCCGTTGTTAGTGCCTGAAGCCAAAGTGAGATTCTCCTCTCAAATGATTCAGGGTAAATCAATCAATTTATTTTCCTTTATGCTAGTTAAGGTGCCACTTAAATGCACTGCCTCACAGCGCCAGGGACCTGGGTTCAATTCTGACCTTGGGTGACTGTGTGGAGTTTGCACTTTCTCCCTTTGTCTGCGTGATTTTCCCCTGGGTGCTCCAGTTTCCTCCCACAGTCCAAAGATGTGCAGGTTAGGTGGATTGGCCAAGTTAAAATGTACCTTAGTGTCCAAAGATGTGCAGGTCATGGAGTTATGGGGCAGGGGAGTGGGTTTAGAACTTTCTTTCAGAAAGCTGGTGCAGACTTGATAGACCGAATGGCCTCCCTCTGCACTGTCGGATTTCTATGATTTTGAGCTGGGTAAAAATCAAAGTAATTGCTTGATGAGTTAAGGACTCGATATATCCTTACTGTTTGCTCTACTCTTTATTTTTATAACTTTATAAGTGAATCTATTAATTACTCATTGAGAGCCCCACTATTTGTAGTCATTTAGTTCAATTTTGGTTGATTTTGTGCTATATAATGGCACAGGTTGCTGTTGAGGACATTACAAACCGAGTAAAGAATATAGTTAATTGGAATCCTTCAGGAGGTTTTTTTAATGTTAAATAGAACATAGAACATAAAACATACAGTGCAGAAGGAGACATTTAACAGCAATGTTTTTGATGGCAATTTGAGTGTGATTGAGCTGAATTAACACAGACATTTGAAAAGATGTAATTGTTGTCACACTGCAGTCAAACAATTGAGCAATGTCACCAGTAATTGAATGTCACATCTCATGAGCAGGAAGAGCTCAACTTGTCCCAATTCATCTTATCTCTTTCAGATACTGACTGACCTATTGTGCGTTTCCCCAATTTCCTGTTGTTTTGGATTTCCAGCTGTTTCTTTTCATTTATCACTTTGGGTCACATTAGTTTCATTAATCACCCTTCGTTGGAATGGCTGATGAGGGACCAATTTCTTGAGCAGCCTCCGGATTGAGTGATTTTTTCACTTCAGAGCAGGTGAAGACTGAAGTCACTCAGAGAGAACAATGTATAGGAATGGCATATCTATCTGACTTGGAGGACTAGAGGGAAAAATCAGTAGTAATTGTTATAAAAACTCAAATCATGCACATTTGGTCAATTTAATTCCATAATTTTCCATGGTGAGATTTGAATTCCCAACCTCTCTGATCTGCGCATCCAAGCCTTTGGCCACCACACTGCTATCATCTATCTTGAAATATTTGATCAATTCAGCTTCCACATATTCCACAAAACCCAATGCACTCAGTGATAGTATCAGCCTACAATGTCACTTTTTTAAAAAATTGCAAATGGCATTGTAACCTGTTCCAGTATCACCTTTTAATTTCTTTAATTTAACTTTTCCAATTTGCTCACCAGTTTGTGATTTGGAGAGGTGCTCACGCTGAATGTCTATGTGCCACAGTCTGCTCAGATTTATCGTTCTTTTTGACAGCTTGACTTTTTCATTGAACCAATTTATTGGCCTCTCCAACTTTATGGCCGATTGTAAAAGGAAACTAAGCTCAAAATTGTTCAGTGAAAGGAAATTAACAGCCTGCAATGGCCCTGAAATAGCTGGGAAAATGGTAAACTATTGCAAACAGTTTAGGAGGCTAGGACATAGTGATAGCATCCCTACCTTTGGATGAAAAGCTCCAGGTTCAAGTACAACTTCAGGACTTGATGACCATGGAAGATGTGTTCATAATGTGGCCAAAGAGGTTGATTCTTAGCCTGTAAATCTTTCCAATATGCCTGATGACAGTAAGAACGGGAGAGTTTCCTGGTCAGCCATACTGCAGAAGGCAAATGCCAAGCCACTGAAGGAAGTACTTTGCTAAGCGTAATTCTGGACCGATCCAACGGAACCCCATGGTTGCCAATGCTGTCTTAGGATGTATCTGAAGGAAGAGGAGGATTGCAAATGGAGCCCCACAGTATTGCTGGTCTTAGCGTGGTTAGAATGACTGTTTTGAACTCACATGCTAACCCACTGTACAGCATATTTCTGTTATAAGATTATCCACTGCCAGCCAGTTTATGTTAAACCATCCAGGATGTTTTCCATTGTTCCTTAACTCCTCACATTTCAAAAGGCTTTCTAAGTTAAAGTGACCTTTCTTACACCCATATCCAAGGTATTTTGATATTGTTATTTGGATATTGCTGTGTTAACTCTTCCCAGTCAACTATTTTAGCACTGGAATTCTATTACAGAAAACTCTCTTCCTTTTAAGACTGTGGTTTGTTACTTGAGTATGTATTGGAGGTTATTTGTTCCCTTGAAGGTATGGATTCTTCCAAAATACTGCAGACTTTTTCACAGGACACTCTGTATGTCAAGATCTCATTTGCACTCTTCCCATGAAGGTACAAACACTTGCTGTTGCTGTGACAATATGTGTATTGTAAGAATAATAAAGGGTGAACAATTTACTGTAACTTGTTATGGGAGAGGTGTTTTTAGAACCCCAAAATGTATCATGGAGTTCAACCAACCCCCCCTTTAATGGATTATTGCTTTTGAAGCACACGGCTTGTTCCCCAGGTGTAGTATTACAATTATGGACACGTGGTTTTTAAAACACAACAATGTTTATTCCATGAACTCAAATTAACCTTTTAAATAAACATTGGATCTCTTAACATCCCTTACTTCAAAGATAACCCTGAAAATAATATAACACTACGCAATCCTGCAAACTGTTTCTTTACACATCCAAAAGACTTCACCTTCACAAGAACAGTAACACCCCAGGCCACAGTTAATATATATTTTCTGTTGGATGGCAGATACATATCAGCTTGGTTGACTTCAGCTCCAGCATCTTGCTTTTCTTCCTGCAGCTCTCAGCAAAACACACAGTCACTCCCAGCTTTCTCCTCAAACTGAAACTAAACCCCCCCCAAAGCAGAAGTGAGGTCAGCTCCCCCCCACCCCCGTGACATCTCTTCAGTAATATGATCAGCTTCATTTCTTAAAGGTACATTTCTTAAACATCCAATTCTTAAAGGCACTCTCACATGACACCTCCCCCCAAGAAAAAGAAATAAACCATCTACTTCAAGATGGTTTCATTTTTCACTTTTGCACCATCCACGAAGAAATGCACACAGTAAATATACATTTTCATTTTAAAAAAACAACACACGCAAACAGGCATAATAATAAAGTCCATCTTTCCCGCTCTTCTTCTTCCAACCGAAATACTTCCTTTCATCACATTCGTGACAAAGCATCGGCTATCACATTTTCCCGTCCTGCCACATGTACTATTTTTAAATGAAATGGCTGTAACAATAAACTCCAGCAAAACAGTCTTGCATTGTTATTCTGGAATCGCTCCAAAAACGTCAATGGATTATGATCAGTATATATAATGGGGTCAGATGGATTGCTGGTCACATATATGTGAAAATGTTGCAAAGCCAGCACCAAACTCAAAGTCTCCTTCTCAATCGTCGAATACTTTTTCTGGTGAGAATTCAATTCTTTGAAAAATAACCAACAGGTCGCTCTAGGCCTTCATCGTCGTCTTGTAAAAGCACCACACCTACACCCACATCACTCGCATCAACAACCACTTTGAATGGTTTGGTATAATTTGGGATGACTAACGCAGGAGCAGTGGTTAACACAGCCTACAGGCCATCAAATTCCAGTGGCTGTCCACTGGAATTTGTTACGCTTCTTGAGCAAGTCCGTCAGTGGAGAGACCACACTGCTAAGATTTGGTATAAATTTCCGGTAAAATCCACTCATACCAAGAAACCGCATTATTTCCCGCCGTGTCGAGGGTATCGGAAACGCCCCAATAACTTCCGTTCTTCACATCCCGTGGGACCATTCGACTCTGTCCGATTGTATGGCCAAGGAAAGTGACTTGGGCTTTTCCAAATTCACTTTTGGCTAGGTTTATCACCAAACCCGCCTCCTAAAGTTGATCGAATAACTCCCTCAGATGTTTTAAATGTTCTTTCCATGTCTGGCTGAAAACCACCAGATCGTCGATGTAGACCGCACAATTGAGTAATCTGAAACGACTGTATTAGTTAACCGTTGAAATGTTGCTGGGGCGTTTTTCATGCCAAATGGCATAACTTTGAACTGGTATATACCATCTGGAGTCACAAAAGCTGAAATTTCCTTTGCCCTTTCAGATAAAGGTACTTGCCAGTTGCCTGTCAGTAAATCCAATTTGGAAATAAAAGCGGATTGTCCCACTTTTTCAATGCAATCCTCCAAACGTGGGATAGGATAAGTGACCGTTCTTGTAACTGCATTCACCTTTCTATAGTCCACACACAACCGTTGTGTACCATCTGGTTTAGGTATCATCACTATGAGCTCCATTGGCTGGAACCCACTTCAATTATGCCATTTTTAAGCATACTCTCAATCTCTCTGTTAACCTGTGCCAATTTTAAAGGATTAAGTCTATATGGATGTTGTTTGATAGGAACAGCATTTCCCACATCTACATCATGTATAGCCATTTTAGTACTTCCCAATTTTTCTCTACAAACTTGCCCATGTGATATCAATAACTCTTTCAGGTCAATTCGTTTTTCCTCTGGAAGGTAACTTAACAATTCATCCCAATTTTTAAGAACGTCCTCATTTTCCAATTTAATTTCAGGTATGTCAAATTCACAGTCATCTGGATTTGGTTCATCACTTTGAGTTAGAATCATTAAAACCTCCTTTTGCTCTCCTTCCCTTTCAAAGTACCTTTTAAGCATATTCACATGACATACTCGGTGAGTCTTCCTTCTATCTGGTGTTTTTACCACATAATTCACCTCACTTAATTTCTTTTCAATCTGATACGGTCCACAAAACCTAGCTTTTAAAGGCTCACCTACCACTGGTAACATTAAAACTTTACCCCTCCTGGCACAACTACAAACTTTGGATTTCTTGTCCGCTACCCGTTTCATCACGTTTTGTGCAACTTTCACATGTTGTCTAGCCAATTCACCTGCTCTATTTAATCATTCCCTAAAATTTGACACGCAATCCAATAGTGTAATTTCTGATTTCGCACCCACCAATTTTTCCTCAATCAATTTAAGTGGTTCTCTTACCTCATAACCAAAAAGTAGTCCAAAAGGACTAAATGTGGTTGACTCATTAGGTGCATCCCTAATTGCAAACAATACGAATGGGATTCCTTTATCCCAATCCTCTGGAGAATCTTGACAACATTGTCTTTAATGTCTGATGCCACCTTTCTAACATTCCCCGCGATTCTGGATGGTACGCCGTTGATTCAAATTGTTTTATTCCTAATCTATTCATAACTTCTTTGAATAATTTTGAAGTAAAATTCGATCCTTGATCCGATTGAATTTCTGTGTGTAGTCCATATCTAGTAAAGAATTTAAGTAGCTCCTCCACAATCCTTTTAGCTGTAATATTACACATTGGAATGGCCTCTGGAAACATAGTAGACACATCCGTTATATTCAAAAGATATTGATTCCCACTTTTTGCTTTAGAAAGCGGTCCTACACAATTAGGACCCTTGTAAAAGGTTCCTAAACTGCTGGAATGGGTATTAAGGGCGCTGGTTTTATCACTGCTTGAGGTTTCCCTATCACTTGACATGTGTGACATGATTGACAAAATGTAACTACATCTTTATGTAGTCCAGGCCAATAAAAATGTTTCTGGATTTTAGCTTGAGTTTTCCTTATTCCCAAATGAACTCCCACTGGTACCTCATGTGCAACTCGCAACACCTCCTTTCTATACCCTACCGGCAATAGTACTTGATGAACTTCTGCCCACTTTTCATCCGCCTTCATATGTACAGATCTCCATTTTCTCATCGAGACATCACTTTTACAGTAATAACACTCTGGTATACTCTCAGATTCCTCTCCCGTATATGCTTTCTGATATATCCGTTTTATTTCTACATCTTTCTGTTGTAACTCCGCCAATTTTCCTGAACTAAAAATATCCGTCTCATCCTCCACCTGTTCTTGGTCTTTTTCAACCATCTGATCAAAAATTGTTTCTAATAATTGCACTTCAACTTCATCTTCACTCTTTGATTTCTCCTCTTGTCTTAACCTGTGACTTTGCGACCTTGTTACTACACAATCCAGAAAAATCCCAGGATATTTGTCCTTCAACCCTTCAGTTGTCTGATGTTCCACTGGCTTATCAACCACAGTAGGCATCACTCCCACCTGCGATCCAGCTATATCATTCCCCAAGATAAACTGTATTCCTGGACAAGATAATTTATCTATTACTCCTACTACCACTTCACCACTCTTCACTGGACTTTCCAACCTTATCTTATATAATGGAACGCTACTCCTCTCACCCTAAATTCCACATATCACCACCTTTTCTGGCAACATTCTTCCCAAATGACATAATTCCTCACCTCTATCTTTTGGATAGACATATGGACGATAAGGGAATAGTGTAGTTGGGCTTTAGAGTGGTTTTACAGGCCGGCGCAACATCGAAGGCCGAAGGGCCTGTATTGCGCCGTAATGTTCTATGTTCTATGTTCTTACCATTTAAGATTGACTAGCCCCTGTATCTCTTAAAATTGTGACTTCTTTACCTGCTCCTCCTGATACACATGAGTAAACTTTACCCACACAAGTAAATTCTTTAAAGACATCTGGCACCTTCTTAACAATTACTTCTTGAACAGGTTGTTCAATCATTTGCACCTCCTTCGCTTCCCCTGGGCTTTCCTTTACCACTCTAACAAACCCCACTGTCTTATCCTGTTTTACCACATCAGCCTTCCCAGTGCTTTTCTTCAACCACCAACACTGTGACTTTACATGGCCTAGTTTATTACAGTGAAAACATTTTAAACTTTTCATTTCTTTTCCACCCTCCTGGATTTCTTTTTTAATCTGAGGTACACTCTCTTCATTGTCTCCCAATCAGATCCTTTACCACTTTACCTTTACCACTTGAGTATTTCTCATGTCCCCAGTTTCTATCACTCACCGGCTGAAACTGATGTCGGAAACCAGTCTTTGATTTATGAACTAATTCATAATCATCTGCCATTTCTGCTGCTAACCTCGCAGTTTTAACCCTCTGTTCTTCCACATGAGTTCTCACTACATCAGGAATTGAATTTTTAAACTCCTCCAAAAGTATGATTTCTCTGAGAGCTTCATACATTTGGTCTATTTTCAAAGCTCTTATCCACCTATCAAAATTCCTCTGTTTGAGCCTTTCAAACTCCATGTATGTTTGACCAAATTCTTTCCTTAAATTTCTAAACCTCTGTCTGTAAGCTTCAGGCACTAGCTCATGTGCACTTAAGATGGATTTCTTCACCTCCTCATATGTTCCAGATACCTCCTCCGGTAGTGACGCAAACACTTCACTAGCTCTACCTACCAACTTTGTTTGAATCAGTAACATCCACATGTCCTGTGGCCATTGCATTTGTTTAGCTACCTCCTCAAATGAAATGAAAAAGGCTTCTACCTCCTTCTCGTCAAACTTTGGCAATGCTTGGATATATTTAAATAGATCCCCACCATGTCTTCGACAATGACGCTCTGTCTCATTATCCTCATCCATCTCCTCCAACTGTACATGTCCCTTTGCGTCTGCCAAATTTAACTGATTTTCATGTTTCAGAGCCATTTTGCAAAGTTCAAACTCTCTCTCTTTTTCCCTTTCCTCTCTATCTCTTTCTTTGTTTCTTTCTTCTCTCTCCTTTTTTTCCTCCTCTCTATCTCTATCTCTTTCTTTTTCTTTCATTGCATATTCAAGCCGCTTTAATTCTTTTTCATGTTCAAGTTGCTTTAATTCTTTTTCATGTTCAAATTGCTCAATCTGCAACTGGAGCTTTGCCATATCTAATGAGTCAGAATGTATCACAGGCAAACGTAAATGCGCAGATACCGTGTTAAGGACCTCATCTTTTTGTATTTTGCTGGGCAGTGTTAACTGCAATGCTTTTGCCAAACCAAACAGTCTGTTTTTAGTCTCTGTCAGTAAGGTATCACGTGTTACCGTGTCCACCCCCAAAAACTTCTGAGCCTCCGAAAGAGCCATTGTTCACAACACTCTCCCCACTTAAACTAAAATACCACACCGGAAAAGCAACAATGCTTCACTGTCTTTAAGTACACAAAAGCCAATCCAATAGATAGACTTTTATCCCGGACGAGCCCCCAATTGATATGGGAGAGGTGTTTTCAGAACCCCAAAATGAATCATGGAGTTCAACCATTTAATGGATTGTTGCTTTGAAGCACACTGCTTGTTCCCCAGTTGTAGTATTACAATTATGGACACGTAGCTTTTAAAACACAACAATGTTAATTCCATGAACTCAAATTAACCTTTTAAATAAACATTGGATCTCATAAAACCCCTTACTTCAAAGATAACTCTGAAAATAATACAACACTACCCAATCCTGCAAACTGTTCCTTTACACATCCAAAAGACTTCACCTTCACAAAAACAGTAACACACCAGGTCACAGTAAATATGTACTTTCTGTTGGATGGCAGAGATATATCAGCTTGGTTGACTTCAGCTCCAGCACCTTGGTTTTCTTCCTGCAGCTCTCCGCAAAACACACAGTCACTCCCAGCTTTCTCCTCAAACTGAAACTAAAACCCCCCAAAAGCAGAAGTGAGCTCAGCTCCCCCCCGTGACATCACTTCAGTAATATGATCAGCTTCATTTCTTAATGATACTTTTAAACATCCAATTATTAAAAGCACTCTCACATGACAAATTACATCCAACCACTAGATGGTGATCAAGCACACATACTTGAATCACATGATACTCCTGATTTGGGGAGTGGGTTGTGAGGCGAGATAGAGAATAGTTGTGTTATCAGGAGCTCTGTAGTTAAAATCATAGTTTTAGTCAATCTGTTATCTTTTATATCTTAGCAAGCAAGTCAAATCTATTTAGTTGAAGTGTTAATAAATTAGCTTTATTCAAAACTTAGCTTGATGTTCTTTGTGAGACACTACACTTCGAAGCCACCTTTAGTCAGAAATCAAAGAACATCACATGATACCAGGAGTGGACATCATAAGGTTGCAGGTGTGCATTGTGAAGATAAATAGGAAGGTGCAGAAAGAAAAGAGAAGTTTGCAAGATATTTCCGTAAATCTAAACCTGAAAAAAAAATTCCAACCAGAGTCCGACGTCAATGATGACGTTGAAGCAAATCCCAGTTGAAGCGAGTTGGAAAGTCTGTAAGCTCCACAGCAATTTCATATTGCGGGTAAAGAAAACGTTAATTGCCACAAATTCAAGCAGCAGTTTGAGTTGTATATCTCTGCCCTAAACCTACAAGTGTCTTGCAACCAGCGCAAAATAGCACTGTTTTTAACAGTGGCAGGTGCGCAAGCCATTGAAATTTTTAACTCGTTCCAGTTTGAGGATGAGACATATCAAAAAAGTACGACAAAGGTATTGAGAAGTTTAACAAGCACTGCCAGTTGCAACAAAATGAAACGTTTGAATGGTATGTATTCAGGCAAAGAGTGCAAAAAGCAGGTGAAACGCTTGACTGCTTCATAACGGATCTGAGACAAAATGCACAGATATGTAGGGCTGGATTCTCCGATTTGGAGACCATGTCCTCACGCCGGCGTGAAAACGGTGCGCTTTTACGCCAAGAAAACCGTCTCTAGCTGCCGATACGGCCTGGAGAATTGCCGGGTCCGTGGCCATGCGTGCACACGGTGGCACCCTGCAGCAGCCGCGCCGTGCTTCATGGCGGATGCTGCTCGCGGACCCAGCCTGCGAAGTAGTCCCCCCCTTCAGCCGGCTCGCACGCCCTGGACCCGCCCCCACCACAGTGCCCCCAGCCCCGAATATGTCCACCCCTGCCCGTGGATCGGTCCTCCCCCAACTGTGGCGGCGCTGGACTGAGTCCGAAGCCACTATGCTGAGTTCCTGATGGGTGAGACCATGAGAGACCCACGCCGTCGGGAACTCGGCCTTCGGGGACGGAGCATCAAGGGGCGGGCCTCAGCCAACGTACGGAGGCCGTAGATATGGCGTGCGGCGTAATCTGCGAGTAAGCTGCTTTTCAGGGGGCGGAGCATCACAAGAGGCACCGCCCCCGATTTGGCATCATCGGGGATTCTCTGCCCCATCGCTGAACGCGATTTTGGCTTCGGGGATCAGAGAATCCAGCCCGTAATTTTTTGATTCTCCTTCACTCACTTTTGCGAGAGCAGATAGTCCACGGAGTAAAAAGTGACAAACGGCGAGAAAGGTTTTTGCGACAGTCTAAGTTGACCTTAGAAGGAACAATCAGTATGTGTAGAACAAGCGAACTTCCAAGAAATCAATTATCAGAAATGAATGTCAGAGAAAGTGGTGCGAAAACGGACAACGTGGCCGATGCCATTAATGCAGTGGAGCACCTAAAATAGAAATGTGCTCCAGGCGGTAGCCATTTTAAGAATAATGGCAGCCATTTTACACATGACATCGCGAGCGTCATTACATGTAACAGGTGTGGCAACACACATCAGATTAAAAAATACCCTGCATTTGGAAAAGCCTGTGCTAAATGTCACAAGCTAAAGCATTACACATCTCAATGTAGATCAGGAACACATTCGCAGCAGTTTAAAAACGTAATACAGTAAACAAAGGAAAAGGCGTGCAAGAAGGAAGCATTAAAAAAAAATTAAAACAAGCGATCAAACCTGACTCAGAGGAAGATGAATTTGATTTAGAGGATTCCTTCTTTGTTGAAATAATGGAAAGCATAGAAAACGCACATCAAAAAATTCCCAATTTGGAAACTTTAAAACAAATTTCCATCGTTCAGAATACAGATGATTGAACCTTTCCTTTAATAATAAATGGAACCAACATCAAGGTAAAATTCGATACTGGAGCAAGAGCCAATCTTATTAATCAGACAGATATAGTCAAATTAAGGATAAAACCGGTGATTGACGAGAATGATTGTCAACTATGAGATTATAATGGCAACTTCATAACTATAATGGGTACTTGCTATTTAACTGTCGAAGTTAAAGAGAAAAAAATTCGAATTAAATTCGAGATTGTTGAACCAAATAGATCATCGTTACTTGATGTTCAGGCATGTCAGATTCTGCAGCTCATGAAACACATTTGCAGCTCGCACATGATTTCATATGACTGCAATGACCAGATTGAAGCTTTTATTCTGAAATTTCCGCACGTTTTTCATGGTATGGGAACACTACCATTTGACTAGTTAAAAATCCAGTTAAAACAAATGCCAAAACAGTAATTCATCCAATAAAGTGGGTACCAGCTCCTTTGAGGGAACATTTAAAAGTGGAACTTGAGTGTGTGCAGCAGTTGGGAATAATCACCAAAGTGGAAGAACCAACTGACTGGGCCAGTTCTATGGTTTGTGTGCAGAAAGCCAACGGTGACCTGAGGATCTGCATTGATCCCAAGGATCTGATTCTGAATATTAAGCGGGAACACCATTCGATTCCTTAAAGGGAGGAAATTACTAGTGAAATGTCAGGTGCCAAGATCTTTACCAAGTAGACACGTCCAGGTGTTTCTAGCAACTAAAATTAGATGATGAGAGTAAAAAACTCTGTATGTTTAACACACCATCCGGCAGATACTATTTCAACAGAATGCCTTTTGGGATAATTTCGGCTTCTGAAATTTTTCATTGGGCTATGGAACAGATGGTCAAAGGTTAGGCAGGTGTACGAGTGTACGTGGATGTCATAATCATTTGGTCATCAAATGAAGAGGAACATAATGCACGACTTCTGCAGGGCATGAAGCACATTGAAAAGTTTGATCTCAAACTGAACAGAGCCAAATGCCAATTTGGCGTCTCTGGACTAATTTTCTCGCGTGATCAGCTATCAGCTCAAGGAGTCCAGCCAGATAGTGAAAAGATCGCCGCCATAACCAGAATGTCATGTCCAAAAGACAAGAAGGCAGTCCTGAGGATGCTGGGTGTTGTCAATTTGGGGGGAAAATTCATACCAAACTTGGCGTCACGCACCACAGCACTGAGACAGCTGATCCAAAAGAATGTGACCGTCAATTGGTTTAATGAACACAACAGAGAGTGATCTGATCTGAAAAGTGCACTCAGTACAGCATCTGTTCTGTCGTTCTTTGATTCCAAAAGCAGTACGAAGATCTCAACAGATGCCAGCAAAGACAACATCGGCGCAGTGCTGTTACAACAGACAAGTGAAGGGCTATGGCAACCAGTTGTATATGCCTCGAGAGCGATGACACCAACTGAGTAGCGCTATGCACAAATTGAAAAGGAATGTTTGGATCTACTCACAGATATGGACAAATTCCATAGCTACGTGTATGGATTACCCACATTCACAGTTGAAACCAATCATCGTTCCCTCGTCTCAGTTGTAAAAAAAGAATTTAAACGACATGTCTCCATGACTCAGAGAATGGTCATGAAACTTCAAAGGGACAATTTTGAGTTTGTCTATATGCCAGGAAAGGAGATAGTTGCAGATGATGCACTATCACGTGCAACCGATGATCCGGAGACGACAGACATCGTACAGATCATTGAAGCTCAAGCAACCTTCAGTGAAGAGCCGACCTGTGTCTGATGAGAAGTCAAATTAATCAAAGAGGAAACAAGTAAGGACAAAACCATCCAACGAGTTTTAAAAAACATGCATGATGGTTTGCCCAAAGGAACTTAATCCAACTACCAAAACATACAAACAGAATTGAGCAGTGTCAGTGGGTTCCCGCTCAGGCAAAATCATATTGCAATACCAACTTCTTTATGACAAATGATCCTCAGCAAGGTGCATGACTTCCATCTGGCAAAGGAAAAATGTAAAAGAAGAGCTTGTGAGTCCGTATACTTGCCGGGAGTCAACAACGACATTAGCAACCTAGTTGCACAATGTGAAACGTGTGAGAAGGACCAGTCCCATCGAAAAAAGGAAGCACTGACCATGCACAAAATTGTCACAACTCCATGGTCGAAAGTAGGCATTAATCTGTTTTTCTTTCAAGGCAGTGAATACTTGGTAATCATTGCCTATTTTTTGAATTATTCTGGGGGCATCAAGCTACCCAACTCAAGTTCGAAGACAGTCATCAAGTCTACAAAAGAAATATTCGCTAGGCATGGCATCCCATTCACCGTAATAAGTGACAATGGACCGTGTTTTGATAGCATCGAATGGACTGAGTGTCCCAGACAGTATGATTTCCATCATGTAACCTCCAGCCCATATCATCCACAATCCAATGGAAAGGCAGAGAAGGGAGTGCATATTGCCAAGAAGTTATTAAAGAAAGCTAGGTTTTCAAACAGCGATCCAAACTTAGCTTTGTTAAGCTACAGAGTGAAACCACTTGCGGAAGGTTTCTCACCAGCATAGTTGCTGATGAATCGGAAGATACATACCACGTTACCATCTCTTACAACAACAAATCCTGAAAACAAAGATGCAATCCAAAAATACAAACAGAACCAAAGGAAGCAACAAAAGTACTATGATAGAACAGCAAAAAATCTATCACTGCTAGAACAAGCAGCACGGTAGCCTTGTGGATAGCACAATTGCTTCACAGCTCCAGGGTCCCAGGTTCGATTCCGGCTTGGGTCACTGTCTGTGCGGAGTCTGCACATCCTCCCCGTGTGTGCGTGGGTTTCCTCCGGGTGCTCCGGTTTCCTCCCACAGTCCAAAGATGTGCAGGTTAGGTGGATTGCCCATGATAAATTGCCCTTAGTGTCCAAAATTGCCCTTAGTGTTGGGTGGGGTTACTGGGTTATGGGGATAGGGTGGAGGTGTTGACCTTGGGTAGGGTGCTCTTTCCAAGAGCCGGTGCAGACTCGATGGGCCGAATGGCTTCCTTCTGCACTGTAGCTTCTATGACATAACTTCTATGAAACAAGGTGTTAGTGTCTGACAACAACTACCAAATGGATGGTCGAGCATGGCAATGTCATACGCCACAGAGCTCCACATTCCTGTGTAGTAGTAACGGAAGAGGGTTCTATCTGAAGGAGAAACCGCAGAGCACTTCTTAAGATTACGACCCATTGAACCCACATTTTCAAACATCACAATAGATACAGAGCTACTCAAAGCAGCTCCAACTATATGTCACAAAGACAACATTCCAGTAGCGAACACAACAGCAGCATTGGAACAACACCATGCAGAAGCATCGCAGAATAGCCAAACACAATTGCAAGCCAAGATTGCACTGAGAAGATCTACACATCTCAGGAAAAAGCCAGACAGACTTAATTTGTGAAAAAGCGAAAATAATTATCAACTGACGGACAATAACATTATGAAACCATGTACAGCCTCAACAAGCATCATGTACTGTAAATATGTTTGAATGCATATCCAAATAACTTCAAAGAAAGGAGGACATGACAATATGTGTATTGTGAGAATGATGAAGGGTTAACAATTTACTGTAACTACATCCAACAACGAGATGGAGATCAAGTGCATACACATGGATCATGTGATACTCTTAATTTGGGGAGTAGGTTGTCAGGTAAGATAATGAATGGTCGTGTTATAAGGAGCTCTGTCGTTATAATCAGTTTTAGTCAATCTGTTATCTTTTATATCTTAGCAAGCAAGTCGAATCTATTTAGTTGTAGTGTAAATAAATTAGCTTTGTTCAAAACCTAGCTTGATGTTCTTTGTGAGCTGCTGCACTTCAAAGCCATCCTCATTCAGAAAGCAAAGAACATCACAGTTGCTACAATGGTTTAAGTCATCCTCCAAAGTGTGACATGGTTAGCTCTTCTGTGCATGGATAGAAACCTGATGTTCGTGTGCAACAGGAGCCTAATGGAACTACACACAAAAGTTGTAGGATGATGGGAAGGGAAAAGTAAAATGACATGAGACCAGAATCAGGAAAAGTGTCAGCAGTCACAAAACCTCAAAATTTTCAGGTTTTATTAACAGCCTTCATGATCTTCGTGAAAACATTTGCAATTAGTGCCTTTCACAACCTGAAAACATCACAAAGCAATTCCAGTGATATTATTGAAGTGTAGTCATTGTTGAAGAACCGTAGGAAACACAACAGGCAAATTGTGCACAGCAAGGTCCCATAAACAGCAGCGAGATGATCAAATAATCTGTTTTTTCTATGTGATGTTGATTGAGCGATAAATACTGGCCAGTATACCAGGGATAATGCCCTGTTCTTCAAAGTAGTATCATGGAATCTTTATATCCATCTGTTATGGTAGACAGGGCAGTAGCTGAGTGGATGTTGAACCCACAATGTTCTGCCTCAGAAGCACCTAATGCCTCAAACACATGCTTGAGTCACAAAGATGAACCTTACAAAGCAAGTTAACTGTCTGCAAAAGAATTCCAGTGTTAAAGTAGTTGACTGAGAACATAATTTCCCAAATACTGAAAAAACAAATAGTTTGGATGCTGAAAATCTGAAATTAAAAGCAAAAACTATTTGTGAGCTCAGCCAGTATCTGTGGGGCGAGGAACAAAGTTGTCCAGTCAATTATCTGTCACCAGAAAGAGAAAAACAGTGACATGTACAAAGGCAGGGAAAGATAAACAGTCTGTGATAGGGTCTAATGGGCAGAGAATGGTGCAAGGTAAAAGGAGATGGGAATGGGACGAACAAAGAAATAAAAGATAGGTCAAGAGGAGGTGTAAATGGCATCAGTAGAATCATTACCAACAACTGCTGTCTGAACAAAATGGGAGCAGTGTTAATGATGAATGCAACATTGAGTCTAGAAGGTTATGTAGTGCCCAATTGAAGGATTAGAAGCTTGATCTTCCATTGAGCTTCATTAGAGCAATATGGGATTTCAATAATGGCTGCTTTTACTGCCATTGCTGTGTATGTGCAGCTGAGTTCTGATGACAAGGCCAGGTTAACATCTGCCATATTTATAGGAGACGTACACAGTTATCATAGGCTCTGACAACAGCAGCAGAAAATGTTATGAATTTCTTTCCTGGACTGACAGTGATGGATTTTGGAAACTCTTTTTACAGGGGGTTAGAAGGGTATGATTTGCAGATGGAAAACTAGCGGGATAATTTACTGTAGTGACGTTAGCTCGATTTTCTAAACACTGGGAGGGATTTCACGGGCCTGTTAGCCGTGGGGGCAGAATCCGTAATGACCGCAAACTATCGCAAGAGACCAAAACGGGATTTGCGCCGGCGAGATTCCAGAACACGATCTGCCCGAGCCCTCCCTGATGATGGGATTAGGCTCACGCCCTGGAATTGATTTGCATCAATTTGAATGCATTACCGTGTACTTAGTGAAATTGAATTGGAATTCCAACCTCATCGAATCTTCCACCTATCAGCCATGATGTCACCCGAGTGAGAATTACTACTGCATTTTAAAAACAGGTGCCAGTTGCCATGACGTCCGAGAGTGAGGAAGGAGGGGAGCACTGCCATTACCACCTAGTACCAGGGGACAGAGCCCACTGGCAAACTCCGGGTGAGGAGTGGGGCGGTTGCGGTTTGGGGATTTCTGGGATGGACGTCGAGGCTGGTGTGTGGCCCTAAAACCTATTGCCTGTGTTGTATCAAATGTTCTTAGAGCACTTTCTTCATCAGCGGATTGCAGCAAAGTGTTATGGGGCAGCTGTGGGTGTGGGGATTATGAGGTGGGGTGTAGAGTGTGAAGAGAGTGAAGGAGGCGGGTCTAATAAACTGGGTGGATGAGATCCTGAAAGAGAAGCCAACGCGGTGATGGGCCTGGAAGGTGGGGGGCAGTGCACGACCAAAAATAAATAATTTTTAAAATATGGAGTGGCTGTCCAAGAGTCTTAATGCAGTGGCCTGACCACAGCGAGATCTCAGAATTACACAGCCTGCGAAAAAAGGAACCCATTGGCCTTGCATATCCTCGAAGCAGAAAGCAATTGTGCCCTCTAACATTCCCGAGAGTCATGTTCATCAAATTAATTGGCCAACAAGATTAAACCCTTAACAATGTCAGCTATCCACAGTCTGAAAGTCAAGGATAGGAGTGAAACCTCAGGGTTCAAGGTTTAACACTTCCGTATACGGGATCGAGAGGGACTGTGCCTGTGCCCCAGCTTCTGCCATAGAGGATCCATCAGCCCCCATGATGGGCATCATCGTCTAGTTAACCCTACCCATGACGGGTGGGAGACCATAGGAACCTCCTGTCTCCACCCCCAGTGATTTAGAGAATAATGGAGTGGACAACCAGACAGGGGCCTGAGGCGACTGCGAGGGGGGAGGATATTGATGGGGGCTGGTCATGCAATGGAGATGGTAGGGCACCTGAGATGGAGTGGGTGATAGCCATAGGATAAGGTGTAGGACTGGCTGCTTCCAGCGCCGCGAGGCCATTGGGTGAGGGGAGGTACTGACGTTAAGCAGCGGCAACACTAACCTGTCTGTATCTCACTCTCTCTCTCTCTCATCCCTTGCAGCTTACTGAGAGATATCAGTGGAGCCAGTGGAGCTGCAATTCTGCTCATTACAGCCTGGGGGAGCGCAAATTCCTGCAACAACTAGGAGCAACAGCATTCAGGGAGCACCCAGCACCAGGAGTGCAGGGGGTCACAGGGCAAGCTGAAGGGCCGGAGGCCACATCAGCCGAACTGGGGGATTGAAGGCGAAGAAGGAGACTGAGGGGATACAGGGCCTGTGTGTCCCTCATGGAGATGTCGGACAAAATTTGCCACTGGAGACTCTGCATCACCAGGGAGACAGTGCAGTACCTCCGCCACATTCTTTCCAACTTGGCGCCATGTGGATTTAGAGGCTACCTGTTCCCTGTGGCGATGAAGGTCATGACAGCCTTCAACATCTATGTGACAGGTACGTTCCTGGGCTCCACGGCTGTCCTGTGTGGCATTTCACAGTCATTCTCCCATAAGTACATGAGGTCATGGATTCTCTCTCTGCAAGGGCATCAGGCATCATTCATCTTTTTAAAAATTCAGACTACCCAGTTATTTGTTTCCAATTAAGGGGCAACTTAGCATGGCCAATTCACCTACCCTGCACATCTTCTTGGGTTGTGGAGGTGAGACCCATGCAGTCAGGGGAAAAATGTGCAAACTCCGTATGGACAGTGACCTGGGGCCGGGATCGAACCCAGGTCCTTGGTGCCGTGAGGCAACAGTGCTAACCACTGCATCACCGTGCTGCCTGGACTTCATTCCTTTCAACCTCGACCAGGTCCAACAGGAAGAGAAGGCTGCGGGATTCTGCACCACAGCTGATCCGTCATATGTGCAGGGAGCAATCGACTGCGGTCGGATGGATAAAAATCCCGGCCTTTGTCTGGGCGGGAAAGAGTCTGAGGATATAAAAAAAACATCTTACATAGAGGGCGACACGTGGGAGGCTTGGCTCTACTGAACCTCCTATTCTACCACTGGGCAGTGAACACAGAGAGGGTGTGGGGGGTGATTGGGAGAGCCAAAGGCGGAATGAGTTCAGATGGAGGAGACCTCCTGTACAGGGACATCCCTCTGGGCGCAGGCCACCACCTCACTCCAAGCCCTCCAACCAAATACTCGAGGAGCCCGGTGGTAGTAGCCATATTAAGGAGCTGGAACCAGTTCAGACACCATTTCAAAATCAGTGGCATGTCTGTTGAGCCCCCATCTGCAGGAACCATAAACTTATTCCGGAAAAATAGGTGCCATCTTCAAAACGTGGAGTGAGGACAGAGGAATACTGACGGTGAGGGACATGCACGTGGGTGGTAGAGTAGTGACCCTGGGGGTGCTAACAGAGAAGTTCCAACTCCCGAAAGGGAAGATCCTACTGGATAGACTATTAGCACCGGACTTGCTAGGGGGCCGTAAATGTGGTGACACATACAAACGACTGTTCGAAGAGGTGAAGTTCCCAATGGATGAGACAGGAGAAAAATGTGGGGAGGAGCTGGACATGGAGATAGGGGGAGGAATCTGGATCAAAGCTCTGAACAGGGTCAACTCTTCTTCCTCATGCGCAGGGCGAAGGCCAAAGCAGTTAAATGTGGTGCACAGGGCACACCTAACCGGGACATGCATGAACATGTTCTTCCCGGAGGTAGAGGACAAGCGCAAGCAGTGTCAGGGGGTCCGGCCAACCACACCTGCACATTCTATTCCTGCCCCAAACTCATCGGGTTCTGGACTGCCTTCTTCGAGGCCATGTCCAGAGTAGTGGGCGTAAAGATGGAGCCATGCCTCTCAATGGCAATCTTCGGGGATTGAAGCACCCAGAGCACTTTATGGGGAGAGGGGCCGATGCCTTGGCCTTCACCTCCCTGATTGTGTTCCAGAGCCATCTGCTCGGATGGAGGTCGGCAGACCCACCCCGAGCTTCAGACTGGCTCTCTAAAGTTAGAAAAAATAAAATTTGCAATTAGGGGATCAGACAAAGGATTCCACAATAGGTGGAAACAATTCACCAGCCTCTTCGAAGACCTGTTCATGACCAGCAACTTGGGGGAGGATGGAGCAAGGGAAGTAGAGGGAGTGGGGGCTGATGATAAAGAAGGAACAACTAGAGAAAGGGAAGTAGGGATGAGGCATGATGGGAGGGGGGGGAGAGGGGGGGGGGGGGGGGAGGTGACAGGCCCCAAGATTTGGAGATGCTGACCTGTGGAGGCAGCTTGACACCATGGAAGCCAGGAGGGATGTCCTGTTCCTACGAGGGTTCAGGAAAGTCAGCCACAAGGCAGTCTTCCTTGCAGGTCACAAGTGCTGCCTGGGATGAGGTGGCGGCAGCTGTCAGCTCAGGGAGTGTGGCCAGGAGGGCTGGCCTTCAGTGCCGAAAAAAGGTCAATGACTTACACCGGGCAGCCCGAATCAGTAAACACCAAAAACCTCCCTCCCACCCACAACCCCGTGGGAGCACCCACCCCCAAATCCCCATGTGAACCCCAGCCCTTTCTCCACCCCCCTCCCCCCTCAACTCCCCCCCCCCCCCCCCCAACCCCTCTTCACACCCCCTCTCCCACCACTGTGAACCATTATGTGGCGAAAGATGCCCTCTCTGTGTCTACTCAGGAAACGCTCCATAATTATTGGGAGAGAGCCCAGACAGACAGAGGGGTGGCAGACATAAGAAACCTCTCCTCCTTTGAGGAGTGGGACTTATGGTGACCGATATGGCCGAGGACAGATCAGTCACCCACACGGAGGCTGACGGAAGCCGGAGAGGTGAGGACCCACCAGACTCCACCCAGGGAACCTGTAAAACATGAGTAGTGATTGCCTTACTGACTGAGTCATCCTTCCCATTGACCACATGTCCCATTCTCCAGCAGGTCCTCCAGATGACGGCACCGGCCCACCCCGGGCAGCCCCCTCTCCTGACTCTGAGGGTGCAACCGTAGTCGTGGCACAGCTGTTATCCCCACCCTCCACCAGCACAGATACACGCACCTCAGTGGGACATAGAACATATAGTGCAGAAGGAGGCCATTCGGTCCATCGAGTCTGCACTGACCCACTTAAGCCCTCCCTTCCACTCTATCCCCGTAACCCAATAACCCCTCCTAACCTTTTTGGTCACTTAGGGCAATTTATCATCGCCAATCCACCTAACCTGCACGTCTTTGGACTGTGGGAGGAAACCGGAGCACCCGGAGGAAACACACGCAGGCACAGGGAGAATGTGCAGACTCCGCACAGACAGTGACCCAGCGGGGAATCGAACCTGGGACCCTGGCGCTGTGAAGTAACAGTGCTATCCACTTGTGCTACCGTGCTGCCCTACGTTAGTGTCAGTGTTATGTTAGTGCAAGTGTTATGTTAGTGTTAGTGACAAGTTAGTGGACAGGCTTCGGGGGCACAATCTGGAGAACCACATCACTGATGATGCACAACAGGTGAAGGCAGGAACCCCCAGGTGATACTGCAGTCAGAGGACTGCTGGATGGCAGGACTCAGCCCAGCTGGGTCCCAGCTGGTACAGAGGTACACGGAGCTGATGGAGACGATAGGGATCAACATGGGCATTCAGAGGGAGATGTCAGCTTCACTCCAGCAGATCCATAGCCGCTTGGGGGATTCCCAGAGGCTACGGGTGCAGGAGATTGTACCGCCAATGAGTGGCACCGAGACTAACACTGGTAGGGTGGAGACTGCAGTGGAAAGCCTGGTGCACAAAATCGGCACCATGAGTGAAGGTGTCCAAGGCATCGCACAGTCGGTGGCGCTCATGGCTGACGTTCTCGGCATAATGTTCGACTTGCTTGGGGATGTCACCCAGTAACAGGGTGACCTTGATGAGGCTCTGCGGGACATGCCCCGCTCTCAGATGGGAATGGTCGAGGCACTGAGAAGCTTGTCCAAGTCGCAGGTGGGCATGGCTGAGGTGTTGCAGAGCAAGGCCCTGTCACTGAGGAGCATCGCTAAGGGCGTTGACACTATGGTGCAGACCATGGGGAACCGCCAGGGCTGGCAGCTCAAGCCACCTGCCCTTCCAACCCAAAATGAACCCAAGGGCCCTATGGGCACCGATCGGAAGGAAGGGGCACTGGGTGCCAAGTTGGACCTGTCCCATGGACTGGGGATGGTGGCCACCAGCTCCCCTGAGTTCCACCCCTCTGATGAGGCTGCATCTTGCAGTCAGCAAATGGGACAAGGCAGCACGGCTGTGCGTGAGCCGCTAAAAAGTGAGCTGGGGCCCTCCAGCCCCAGAGGCTCCAGAGCCCCCAGAGGACATACATCAGGGGCATCGAAGGCCAAGGGACGAATTAAGCAGCTGGCGGCCTCCACCTCAGATGCGCATCCTGGGGAAGCGCCAAGCCATAATGGTAGAACTAGGAAGGCATGGTCATCGAAGAACACGGAGGGCTCCGGATGAGTGGGTGTTACTTGGGGTGGGGTGGGGGGTGGGGGGGGGGGCGCCGTGTCAGGAGTGGGGTTTGTGCAACACATTAAACACCTTTTCGCAAAACCATTATGATGCCTCTGTCATTTCCTTCCACAATGCGGGCTGACTACTTGGATGGAAATGGGGCTTAAGTGGTGATAATTGGTTTCTCGCCATGCTCCGACGGGGTCCCGATTTCGCTTATGGGAGTGGGCCGGTTGCAACGCAAACCATTTGGCACCTGTCACAGATCTCGTTTTTGGCCGCTCCCGCTATTCACCGGCCTCGTTACACTTGAGCGAGCGAGCAAAGAGGCCGGAGAATCGCGCCCATAGTTTCAAGTAAGACATGGGGTTGCATTTCACAGGGGGCAGGGGTGGAGATCCAGAAGGAAAGTCAGCTTTCCCCGTGCCAGTCTGTTCTGCAGACATAATATGCTGCAGGTGGGCTAGACTGGCTGACAGTGGGGTTTCCACCTTCACTGGGGAAGAAGTCACGCATTCAGGAGATGCCAGCTCATCCGACTGGCTGGCAACTCTAGCTGTCTCAGTTGCGCCATGAGTACAATGGTGGGCATTGCTGGGACTGCAACCAGTCCCAAGATAAAAGCGCAATGAACCCCGGAGTAAGGTAAGTCTGGGGCATTTGGCCAGTTTAGGGAGTTGGGGCTGGTGGGTTTTGGAGAGCAGGCAGCTGAGAAGAAAATGTGGTATCACCTTAGTGGCCACCCCTGATGCGCCAAGGACCTCCCGTGAAGTAGTAACCCTCTCCCTTCCTGTCCTTCTCAAAATTTTCAGCTCACCCATGTCTGCCACAGGATGAATTTTTTAATTGAAACCATCCACTGTAGTAGGATTCGAGCCAGGGACCCCTGAGCATTGCCCTAGGTTTGTGGTTGACCAGTTCAGTGACCTATGCCTCCAGGCCACATGTGGGCAGGATATTATCAGTATCAATTGGCGGGCTGGCAAACTCGATTGACTCCTAATTACCTATTTACCATGGCAGGACAGCTGTGGATTTTGGTCGTCACCCACCTACCGTATTATGGTGGGGCTGGGCACCCACCACAGTTTACTTGTCTCCCCCATTGAAAATACACCTGGTGAGGCAGGTAAAATCCTGCCCATGGTGAATTTTACAGATGTGCACTTCAGCTTGACCAGGAGTGTAAATCTAGAAAATTGCCCATGCATGAAACCCGTCAAGTGCATTCATATGATTTTTTCAAATAGTCACCACTCGTAAGTGATGCTCTCATGACTGAAAAAATATGGCCTGGATTTTCCTTTCGGAAACTGCTGGCTTTGAAGCCCATATAAAGTGTGCAGTGGCTAGCCACCATAACGTGGCACAAAAAAGTGGCCACCTTTTGAAATTATTTTGAAATTCCACCAAATGCCATTGCCAGACACCGTGAGGCCACATGTAGATGGTGGTAGGTAAACATGGCCAAGCTCCCTCCACACATTCTCATGATAAATGCCCATTGCCCAAGAGTTGTGGTGGATATTGCATAAAGTAATTTCTGCTCAAATGACTGCAGCTTTATTTAACTTCCTCTGCACAATGGCAGGACAGCTGTGGATCTTGGTCTCCACCCACTAACCAATAACTTGGTTATTCTTTCCAGCCTACACATTGTAATTATTGACAGGCGAGATCGATTGCCCATTGGGTAGCCCACCCTTCCTGTGCTATGAAGAGGAGAAGGATAAGGAATGCAAAAGTCTCAATTGGAGGAGCTCGGCAGATACATCAGATAAGACGCTTTGTTTATGGCATGTCGGTGCCCATTATATAGGGTCTCTAGACAAGAGGTCTTACTTAATCTTCTTTGCTGCTCAATGCCTGGACTGCCCCAAGAGGCTATTAGTGGGGAGTGGGTATGTGGCTGTTAGGCCTTCAGCTGATTGATAATGTGCAGTTCACTTGAATGAGGAGCTTGGCACTTTCTGTACTAATAAAAATGACTTTCCTTTGACTTTTTATGCCTCCAGATCTTTCCAAGCAGCATCACATTATTTTGTTGTATTAGTCAGAGAGAAGTTCACCACTCTTTAAAAAAATCACTGATGCCATGTGAACTCCAGAGTTTATTATCTTCCCTATAAAGCCTGCAAAACACAGAGAGAAATTCTGTTGATAAATTGTGTCTCCACAGAGCAGCAAGCAATTGATGGAACAATCAGGGCTTTGAAGGTCCGATTTAATAATTTAACAATGGGAAAGGATTTCACTCAATGATTATTTAGCTATTATTTTTCACAGACCTTGCACCTTAATGTCCATAATCCTGCAAGAGATCAACAGACATAAATTATATGATGATCCATCAAGGTTGATTAACCATGAACCAGGTAGGTTGCTTCATGATCAGTGGTTAGCAATGCTGCCTCATGGCGCCAAGGACCCGGGTTCGATCACGGCTCCGGGTCACTGTTCATGTGATGTTTACAATTTCCTCTCATGTCTGCACGGGTCTCACCCCCACAACTCAAAGATGTACAGGTAGGTGGATTGGCCATGCTAAATTGCTCCTAATGGGAAAATAAAGAGATATGTTGTGCATGGCTAATGACTCCAATGTGATATCCTGAGACAAAAGGAAAGAAAAAATACAATAATTCCCAGAAGTGCTGTCCATAAGTGTGATTGCAAATGGCCATGTAATCAGTGACAGTGCTTTCAAAACATCAACATTACTCAAGTTCCCAGCCTTCCAGTGGCAGTAAATCAATGCCCAATGGTTTTAATGCTGAAGGCTTGCCCTGTACATGTAACCAAAAGAAGTCCACAAAAAACCCACTAGATTGGCAGACCAGTCAAATGGCTGGACAGAGGTCCTCTTCCAGTATCAACCCACCTATGAGAGGAATGTCTGGCCCAATAAGTGTAAAATTAACACAGAATAAATTGCATTTGCAACATTAATAGGTTACTGCCTTAGAGGCAGTTCAGGAAAGGTTCACCAAGTTGAATGCTAGATGAGGATGTTGCCTTTTGAGTAAAGGCTGAGCATGTTCAACCCTTACTCATCAGTTTAGAAAAATGAGAGGTGATCTTATTTAAACATAGAATCTTCTGAGGGGGCTTGACAGGGTAGTCACTTCAAAGATGTTTCCACGCAAAAGAGAATCGAGAACGACGGGGCACAATTCCAAAATCAGGCGTCTTCCGTTTAAGATGGAGGTAAGGATGAATTTCTTCCCTCAGAAAGTGGATAATTTTTGGAATTCTATACCCAAGAGAGTGGCAGAGGCTGGGTCATTGAATACATTCATGGCTGAGTTAGATAGGTTTTTGATCAACAAAGGAATCAAGGGTCATGGTTGGGGTTGGGGGTACAGGCAGGAAAATGAAGTAAAGACCACACTCGGACCAAACATGATCTTACTGAATTCTGGAGAAGGCTCAATGATCATATGATCGAATCCAGTTGCCTGGGATGGAACATTTAAGTAATGAAGAGAGGTTGGATAGACTTGGGTTGTTTTGTTGGAGCAGAGCAGACTGAGGGGTGACCTGATCGAGGTGGCACACGATTATGAAGAACATGGACAGGGTGGATAAGAAGCAGTTAATTCCCTTAGTTGAAGGGTCAGTCACAAGGGGACACAAGTTTAAGGTGAGGGGAAGGAAGTTTAGAGGGGATGTGAGGAAAAACATTTTGACGCAGTGGTAGTCTGGAATGCACTGCCTGGAAGGGTGGGCGAGGCGGCGTGCCTCACACACTTTAAAAATTACCTGGATGAGCACTTGGCATGTCATAACATTCAAGGCCATGGGTCAAGAGCAGGCAAATGGGATTAGGTAGGTAGGTCAGGTGTTTTTCATGTGTCAGTGAAGACTTGATGAGTCGAGGGGCCTCTTCTGCATTGTGTGTTTCTGCCCCTATTTCTTCGGTTTTATTCTTCAAAAAAAGTTTGCACTTTCTCCCCGTGTCTGCATGGGTTTCCTCCGGGTGCTCCGGTTTCCCCCCACAATCCAAAGATGTGCAGGTTTGGTGGATTGGCCGTTCTAAATTGCCCCTTAGTGTCCAAAAGGTTAGGTGGGGTTACTGGGTTATGGGGATAGGGTGAGGGCATGGGCTTAAATAGGGTGCTCTTTCCAAAAGCTGGTGCAAACTCAATGGGCCGAATGGCCTCCTTGTGTACTGTAAGGATTCTATGATTATATTCTATGATGCATTCAACATTTGTGCTGAAGTGAACCATTTTCAGCTGTGCAGCAATACAAACCACATAGTATAATTCAGGTACGGACGTAACCATTACTGAATGTGGAACAATGATGCCCGACCACCTCTCTGAGCTGGGAATGGTTGAGAAGAAAGCTTTTGCAGCTGAACAGCGATCAGCCAGAATGAACAGAATCTCCAACTGGAAGAGAAAAGGTTCATTTTTAAGCAATACAAAATAATTGAATCAGTAAATGTTTTAACTACTATATATTGCTTCATTTATCACCCTGTATGTCAAACAGTGACAGACAGGCAGCTAAATAACATTGCAGCAAAGAGGAACTTGTCCTATTCCGAGCAACCTGCATCGTTCATTTGAAACATAGCTATAGTCATTCCACCTATTTCACAGTGCAAATCAGTGAGGAGACCCAGATAAACTGAAGGAAAAAGCATGTTAAACATTCAATTAATCTGAAACGAAGAGTGGAATGAGGCAGAATATCAATGACCAAGAAAAAAAACGGTAATGTTACCAGCTCGATCGCTTTATTGCTAAGGAAATGAATGAAATGCAAATGAAACTGAGATTGCATTAGCTGGAATCGACTGTGCTGTGTTTTAAACTGTTGCCTGAATCTATATTCTGAGGAATGAGCAATAATGGGTGTCTCCTGGTGTCGACAACTGAGCTATCACTAAACCAAACTCAAAAAAATTGCTACCCCAGAGCAGTTCAGGCAATGGATAAGAGGCACACCATCATTACCGACTTACAATGTAGGTCTTTTAATCACAAATCCAAATTATTTATTAAAGTGCATGTTTGAGGATGAGGCACACAGGTTAAAAACACTTCAATAGGCTAGAGCTGTACTGGTTAAAGTAAAGTGACTCATCAGAGAGGCAGTAATCAGTTAAACTACTATCCACGCTGATTGTCTGGATTCCTGCTTTGACTTTGCCCGGAAAGCAGACTGAATTAGGCTGAAGAGTCAGACAGAGGTGTGGTGAGCATGATGAACATGAGAAATTATTGAAGTTCTTAATTACCTTCATTCCAGGCTGGAATTTGACAGCAAGGGAGGATATTAACAGCAACAGTAATTGCACTCGAAATCCCAAACTATCCTGATTAAAGAAATATGAGATAAATCTTTGTGGTCTGATAGCCAAACCGCTTCGGCACCTCGGTGATTATACTCTTCAACTAACTGTCTAATTTCAGTACAGCACCATCCGTGAGCATCTTCCACTGAGGAGCTGGTTTCTGTAGCTGCACAGGCTTTTCAGGTGCAAGAATACAAACTTATGGGGCTTGATCCCTACACTTGTGCTATTATAACCAGGTTTCATTACTCCAGTGGCAGAATATTTCCATCGAATCAAGATGTATTTAATGGCTGCAACAGGGGCTTCCTTCTGAGCGATGAGTTGCAAGGTTTCCATTGCCTTCTGTGCATGCACCATCCCCAAGGCTATCGCAGCTTCCATGCGGCTGAACTACATTCCCTCCCCACACCCGCCATTTTTTTTCTTTGTGTTTCCTTTTGCCGGGAACTTGGGAGAGTGGCAGGCCTGGAACTCTGGGGCAAAGTTTTGGAACTTGGGGTGGGGGCTTGTGCGGGAAAATACCAGGCACCCGAGGTCGGGAACTCAGGGGGAGGAGGTTGGGATGGGTGGTGATGGGGATGAAGTGGGAAGAATGAAGAAAGGCCTGAACTGATTGCTTGCAAATCTAAAAATGTTTATCTGCGCAACTGGGCTGTTATTTTTTTTTAAAGTTTTAGATTACCCAATTCAGTTTTTTTCCAATAAAGGGGCAATTTAGTGTGGCCAATTCACCTACCCTGTACATCGCTGGGTTGTGGGGGCGAAACCCAGGGGGAGAATGTGCAAACTCCACACGGACAGTGACCCAGAGCCGGGATCAAACCTGGGACCTCGGCGCCGTGAGGCCACTGTGCCACCGTGCTACCTGCTGTTAATTTATTGTAAAACCAGAACAACAAATGACAGTTACCATCATCAATTAAAGAAGCTGCTCAATTTAACCTTGTCATGATGATGGAGAAAAGAAACATGGAATTATGCACTCAAACTAAGTCCCATAGAATTCCTACAGTGCAGAAGGAGGCCATTTGGCCCATCGAGTCTGCATCGACCCTCTGAAAGAGCACCCCACCTAATCCCATTACCCTGCCCCATCCTACCCAATGTTTGGACACTAAGCGACAATTTAGCATTGCCAATCCACCTAACCTGCACATCTTTGGACTGTGGGAGGAAACTGGAGCACCCGGAGGAAAACCACGCAAACACGGAGTGAAAGTCCAAAGCCTGCCTTGGTGGCAACTTTCATGACATCTCGGTTGATTTCCAAAATCTTTCTCCTTTGTAACTCTTCAAAACAACATCCCTTCACTCTCTCTCTCTAAACTCCGCCCAGCCCCTCAATCAAAGGTTCTTTGCTGGAGTTTACAGGCTTCAACCCATCAGTATGATCTTGGCTGTTTGACTACCCATTTCCGTTTCCACAAAAGAACAGAGCCATACTATAGATATGCAACTAACCTCCCATTGACAGACAAAGAGGCAAGCAGACTCTTTAATGGGCTAATAGCTGGTCCGACAGGAGTGTCCTGAAGAACAATGGCTCTGGGACATCCTGTATATTCCCACTAACGACTTTAAGCCTGACTGGGACAATGTAACTCAGCCGGTGTTGGTGTACCCCTCTGACTCTGTGCTAGCGGGGTTTTGTACCCCCAGTATGTTTAACCCCTAAATTCCCTGCTACATTGGGGTCTCATTTCCAGATCCAATTTTCTAATATCTCCCCTGCATGACAATTACAGTAATCAAAGCAGGACCCCTGCAAAAATACCCAGTTTTTTCAGGAATATCCAAAATCTCTCTATAACTGTGGAAGTCAATCAACCAACAATAGAATCACACCTGGAAAGAGAACTGAAATCTTTCCACCAAGCCACAGAATAGCTGAAGTGAAGAATCAATATTCACCTGCAGGAGTCAACCAATACTGGAATCAATCCATAATATTGTCACAAGTAGGCTTCAATGAAGTTACTGTGAAAAGCCCCTAGTCGCCACATTCCAGCACCTGTTCAGGGAGGCTGGTACAGGGAATTGAACCCGCGCTGCTGGCATTGTTCTTCATTACAAGCCAGTTGTTTAGCCAACTGTGCTAAAACGGCCGCAACATTCATCATCTACTCCTCACAACTCAAGGATTGTTCTGCATAACCTTTTATTTATATTTACTCACTATTGGACTCAGTTCTTACTTCTAATCTGTATAAAATCAGGTGCATGTGCTTCACCATTTCTCCTCACATTTTTGGAATTAATAAATTTACTCTATCTTAATTCAAAAAAGTTTGGTTAAATTGGCTCCTTTTCGGGGCAGCACGGTGGCGCAATAGTTAGCACTGCTGCCTAACAGAGCCCAGGTTCCAGGTTTGATCCCGGCTCTGAGTCACGGTCCATGTGGAGTTTGCACATTCTCCCAGTGTTTACATGGGTTTCGCCCCCACGACACAATGATGTGCAGGGTAGGTGGATTGGCCACGCTAAATTGCCCCTTAATTGGAAAAAATGAATTGGGTACTCTTAATTCATTTTTTAAAAATTGGCTCCTTTCTAAAGCATGGGTCTCGTAAAGGTACCCAACGGAAGGGGAAGGTTGTTAGATTGAACCTTGTTGCTCCCAGCAGAGGGTGGGATGAATAAAGACACGGAGCCAGTCAACCTTCCTCACCTCAGTTTGTGGCATTTAGGGAATGTCCCAGCCCCACAGTGACAAATTGAGGGGTCTCGTCCTGATCAATAACCTTTGAAAAACCTCGCCTGGGATTGATCATAATCTAAAATATATTAATTTGTTGATGTTCAATCAATATATTAATTGAAAGACACTCTGATGTTCTGTTGAAGATTAACATGAATGATAGGGAAGAGCTTATATTGCCAATCACTCAAACCTCCTGAGCCCCTGAAAGCCCATTCACCTACAAGGCACAAGTAAAGAGTGTGTCTTTTTTTGCCTGGATGATTGCAGCATTGACAACACTCAAGAAGCTCGACACCATCCAGGACAAAGCAGGCCACTTGTTTGCTCCCCGTTCCAGAAACATTCAATTCCTCCACCACCGATGCACAGAGGCAGCTGTGTCTACCATCTACAAGATGCACTGCAGGATCTCACCGGTGTTCCATCAGCAATGCCTTCCAAACCCACGATCATTACCATCGAAAAGGACTAGAACAGCAGATACCTGGAAAGACCACCACCTGCAGGTTCCACTCCTAATCACTCACCATCTTGACCTGATAAATAGATCACCGTTTCTTCACTGTCGCTGGTTTAACTTTCTGGAATTCCTTCTTTAATAGCACAGTGGGTGTACCTACACTTCAAGAACTGCTGCGGTTCAAGAAGGCAACTCCCCACCACCTTTTGAAAGACAACAAGGATCGGTAATAAATGTTTTCCCAAGCAGTGACGCCCAAATCCTGTAAAATCAGTTGTGAATAATGGAGATAATGTGTTCATCAAACGGCATCTTACTTCGAGTGAGAACATCTGAATGATGAGGCACAGTGGCGATGGGAAGGAAAGAAAAGGAAGCAAATCCAACATTCTGGATCCCATTACCTGGTGGGATGTCCACTCCATGTTCAAAGATCTGTAGGTTGAGAACTGGCTCGTTGAGTCACATGAAGATCCATGGCAGAAACATGTGACCATGAGAAGACATCATCCTTGAATCAAGGAACAGCTGAAGATGATTAAATGGATAAAATAAATAAAAGGAATAAACACTCCGCAGTGATTGCTTGCCGAGTGTATCAGCCCACATGCACTCCATTTGGGAAAGCCCGAAGACTGTCTCGAGCCCCCCTATGCCCAGTTAATACGACCCTCTGCCCTGACTCTGAAATGGAAGCACGATACGGCGAGGTGACTGATACTTGTACAATGGTGGCCAGGTCATGAAAGAAGGATGCAAAAAAACATTTCTGAAGTGAAGGAGTGAATTCTAAAAAGTGGTCCATGTTCCACAAGGAGTACTATCTTCTCAATGTTTAAGCCCCATACCAATTATGCAAATAAATATTTCTAGCTATTCTGCAGCAGGAATATTGTCAACATATATGTGCCTTTTGAATCCCAAGCACAGTGAATTGGTGAATTATGTACACTGGGGAGAGATGGAGAACAACCATTTCACTGAAGAATGTCGATTATGTTGTAAACTGCAGAGGTTTATAACAGTTATTTGAACTCTCAGATTAGGCTGCCATGCAATTACTGCAGGCTGCTGGTTATTTATAGTATCCGATGTTTAGTTTAATGTTGTAAGATTTATTCAGTTTATTGGCCACTTTGGCATAGAGAGAGGCCACCAACATGCTCCCTGTCCCTCGTGTTTAAAGCCGTCTCTACTGCAAGATTACTGATTATAATGTCATGATGAAGCACCTATCGAGAAATTGTCTGGTGACTGCTTATAATAGTGCAGTATCTTAACAGATCATATCCCCCCCGCGGAGTCTGTTTTCATTTGCATTCTGTTTGATGCAAAAGTAAAGAGGTGACTTAGAATACGTATATGTCCCAAATATGCCGTGTTGACTTATGTTGCTGATTTGATTGGCAGTTGGAGAACAATTTGTAAAGATGGTAATTTGTATATTAATAGACTATTTACAGGAGAATAAAGAGAACAAATACATTGTGCCGGAAGCCCATCAGATGTCCTATTTTGATAGCTAATTGAGCTATTTAATGCATTTTAGTTTATTGCACTGCTCTATTGTAACCTGTTATCTTCTATTTTATTGCAATCTGCCATGGACAAAGCTTTTTTTTTACGTTGTTTAACTCAGTCTATCCTGGCAATCAATGGCATCTGTACTCTTAAGTTAATTGGATATAGATGAGCTCTGAGCTTTCCATGCAAGTGAGTGATTATTCAGCTTAGTTTTCATGGCAACTGGTTGAGGCTCTGAACAAGTCTTGTGAAATAAAATGGTGGCCACTCCCTAGTCAATGTCTGAGGTCTGCATTACTCTTTGGGATATACACATATTCTGTTATTCTCTCTATGGTGTATACCTGCTGTGTAATTTCCTTTAATATATAAAATGTAATAACTTATTTTTTCTACAATATTTAAGGGTTGAATTATTCTCTCTCTTTGGCATATTGCCTATGTTATTCTCTACTTAACATTGTGGAAGAGAATGGACTGTTAAATATTGCAGGATATAATGATTATATAAAGGGTAGGGAAGGAACAAAGAGTGTGGGGTAGTTGTACTAAGTGAAATGAAAATGAAAATTTCCATAGTTCCGAACAGAGCCTGCTCTCCCTTTTTGAGAGAGAGTTGACTGCGGGTAATCTAACCTGAGAGTCACAAACCTCAGATGAGGGGCAAGGTTGAGAAGGTGGGGCCTTCATGGATAACCTCAGCTGGCACAGGAATTAAACCCATGCTGTTGGCGTCACTCGGCATCACGAACCAGCTGCACAAGCTAACCGCCCCCCGACTAATTAAAAGTGACAAAATAGCAATGGGAAAAAGGCACATAACAATAATAGGGAAGCAGAATCTTGGATGGGGGGGGGGGGGGGGGGGGGGGGAAAGGAGAAGAAGTGGTGGGCTAATGCAAACAAAGCATATGAAATAGGAACAGAAGTAGGCCATTCAACCCCTTGAACCTGCTCCGCATATCACTAATATCACCGCTGATCTATTTGTGTTTCCAATTCCATATTCCCGTCTACCCCTGATGGAATACAATGTGGAAAAGTGTGAGGTTATGCACTTTCATTGGAAGAATGGAGGCATAGACCATTTTCGAAATGGGAAAAGGCTTAGGAAATCAGAAGCACAAAGGGTTTTAGGGGTCCTAGTTCAAGGTTATCTTTAGGTTAATGTGCAGATTCAGGCAGCAGTTAGGAAGGCAAATGCAATTTAGTATTCATGTCGAGAGGGCTAGAATACAAGAGCAGAGATGTGCTTCGGAGACTGTACAAGGCTCTGGTCAGACCCCATTTGGAGTATTGTGAGTAGTTTTAGGCCCCATATCTAAGGAATGTGTGCTGACCTTGGAAAGGGTCCAGAGGAAGTTCACAAGAATGATGCCTGGAATGAAGAGTTTGTCATTTGAGGAGCGGTTGGAGCTGTATTCATGGGAGTTGAGAAGGATGAGGGGGGAACTTATTGAAACTTACAGGATGATGAAAGACCTAGATAGAGAAGATATTTCCCTAGTAGGAGAGTCTAGAACCTGAGGGCACAGCCTCAGACTGAAAGTACGATCCTTTAAAACTGAGATTCTGAAGGGACGATCCTTTAAAACTAATTCTGCTCCCATGTCTTATGGTCTTATGGTCTAATCTTTGATAGAGTAACAATAATCTATCGACTCCCACCTTAAAGATATTCAATGACCCTGTCTCCACGGCCTTCTGGGGCAGAGAGTTACAAATTCGCACAACTCTGAGAGAAGAAAAATTCTCCTAATTTCTGCCCTGAGGGGTGATTTTAAAACTAATTTTAAAACAGTGTCCCCTTGTCCTGTTGTCATGAACAGGTTTTATTTATAGAACACCTAATAGTGGAAGGGAAGTGGAGGCAGAAGTATGAAGGCAAATCACTGAAATGTAAATAATCATGGATGATTTCAACCATTTTTAAATAAACAGGCAAAAGAAGCAGAGATGGGGAACACCGGGCTTGAAGTTTTTCTGGTGTGTTCAGGACTAGGGGGCACAGTCCAAAAATTAGAATCAAACCTTCCAGGAGGTAATCTAGAAACACTTCTTCCCACAAAGGTGTCAGCAGTTTTAAATGGCAATTAATACTGGATATTAATTTTCAAACTGAGATTAATAGATGATTGTGAGCTGTGAGGTAGTAAAGGATAAGAAGGAAAGTTACAGACCAGCTACAATCTAACTGAATAATGGGAAATCCCAGTCTACCTCCAACAATTGGCCTAATGCTCAATTGGCCTCAATAAGCTCAATTGTTAACCTGCCACCTGCTCATTGTTACCCCCTCCCCACCCACGTGAACCCCACCCCCCCCACCCCCCAACCCATACAGTCCCCCTTCTGGGAAAGTAGTCCAGGAAGAGAATGGAACCACAGATTGGCATGCTGGCCATTGGTGCAAAATTACCCACCCGGCCACCTGCGGTCTCAGCCCCAGAAGAGTATATAAATCTCCTCTTTTTTTATTACCTGTGGGGGGAGCCCAAAACAAGAATTTGTAAAAAAAAATCTATTTGGAAATTCAGGAGAATCTTTTTTGCCGAGAGAAAAGAGTGTGGAATACGCCACCATGTGGAGTGCTGTGGTTGAGGCAAATCACATGGATGTATTTTAAGGGGAAGCTGGATAAACTAATGGAAGGGAAAGGAACAGAAGGATATGCTGATAGAGTTAAATAAAGTCTGGGAGAAGGATTCACATGCAAACTTTAAATGGCAGCAGAGACTAGTTGGGCTAAATGGTCTGTTTCTGTGATGTATACTTGATTCACTCTGCATCGAAAGCTGGGTCATTTACTCATAATTTACTCGTGCTATCGCCACTGAACAGTGGTAGAATCACGGAATTCCTACAGTGTAGAGGGAGGCCATTCAGCCCATCGAGTCTGCACCGACCCTGCCCACCCCTCGCCCCATCTCCGTAACCCTGTAACTTCACCTGCACATCCCTGAACATGAGGGGTAATTTAGCATGGCCAATCCACCTAAACTGCACATCTTCGGAATGCGGGAGGAAACCGGAGCACCCGAAGGAAACCCACGCCGACATGGGGAAAAATGCAAACTCCACACAGACAGTCACCCAAGGTCGGGATTGAACCCGTGACCCTGGCACTGTGAGGCAGCAGTGCTAACCACTCCTCGTTCAGAAAGAGTTCACGTGCCGCTACAGTGAGCGCTGAATTGTTTTAGTGCTGTGACTGTAAAATGCACACAGAGAGTTCTTGTAAGTTTTTAAAAGAAAAGAACATTTATTGAACTTAACACCAGATCGAAATTTTCAAAAATAATAAAAGTGCTGTGGTGCAGTTGCTTTTGAGAATAGTTAAGACCAGAGATTGGACAGGTTGGGTTTGTTTTCCTTTGAACAGAGAAGGCTGAGTGATGACATAATTGAGATATGCAAAATTGTGAGAGGTAGAGACAGAGTAGACAGGAAGATCCTGTTTCCCTTGGCAGAGAGTTCATAAACCATGGGTCATTGATTCAAGCTAAGTGGCAGAAGGAATAGAGAGGACATGAGGGCGGTGGGTGTCTGAAATTCTCTGCCTGAGGTGGCGGTGGAGGCACAGATCCTAAACACTTTTTTAAAATACCTGGAGCTGTGCCTTAAGTGCTGTAAATTGCAGGACTGTGGGCCGTGTGTAGGAAGATGGGATTAGCAAGGGCACCGGGGTGTCTTTGGGGTTGCATAGATACATAGAAGATAGGATCAGGAGGAGGCCTTTTGGCCGTTCGAGCCTGCTCCGCCATTCATCACGATCATGGATGATCATCCAACTCAATAGCCTAATTCTGCTTTCTCCCCATAGCCTTTGATCCCATTCTCCCCAAGTGCTATATCTAGCCGCCTCTTGAATATAATCAATGATTTAGCATCAACTACTTCCTGTGGTAAGGAATTCTACAGGCCCACCACTCTTTGGGTGAAGAAATGTCTCCTCATCTTTGTCCAAAATGGTTTACCCTGAATCCTCAGACTGTGCTGTATAAGTTCTTTGGTTCTATGGTGCACACAGGAAAACAAGTAAATTTCAGAATGGGAGGATAGAATAAGGGCGGGATTCTTCTTTTTTTTCTGGTGCGGTGCGACCCTGCCGGCAACGGGATTATCCGTCCCGCCAGCAGGCCAATGGGGTTTCCCATTGTGGGCAGCCCCTCACCGTCTGGAAATCCCTGGCCGTGGGTACACTGCAGATGCAATGGAGAATCCCGACAGCGGAGAACCCAGTCCTAAGTCTTTAAAAGTATTTTTTTAAAACTTCAGTTCCAGGAAAATGATGCCTTGGATAGTTTCAGCCTGTCTCCATCATTTCTCCAAATTCTGTGATGGGATGATTTAAGGATGTTGATGGATGATTTTCTATTTGGTCGCCTGAAGTCAGCAGCTCTTGAATTGGTTTTCTAAAGCTACCCGGCGGCATATAGCTGGTCAAACGACAGGCAGGGCTCAAACTTGCAGGGTGAAGAGAGAGGGAGTGATAGTGGCCACTTATAGCCCTACCTCTCCTGCATCTCTTCTTCAGTTCTGTGGCTTGGAGATGATCAGTTTCTTAAAACACAAAAGCGGGTTAGTTTGTTCACCAAATGACCCTCGCTCAGAAACTGACAAGTTACCCAAGCATGGTCATGGCACATTTATTCCAAGTCCATGGTTTAGACCGGAGTGATTAGATTATGGATGGAAGAGTTCCCTTCTCAGCCAAGTTCTATTGTCCGAACTGATTATGTCAAATGACGAGCTGAATGCACATGTGCTGCCTGAAGATTTTGTGAACGGGTCAGGAGATGGGCTGTTCACATTCCTCGAAGGTGATTGTCTCTGATACATTCTTCCAGATAGCCTGACTCCATTTTGTTGGCTTCAAAATTTGTAGGGTACAATTCAGCCATCTTGGAAGCTGCTGCTTTAAATCATTGAAGTTCAGTCTTTTAAAATTCAACCAATGGTTTCAGCTCAATTAATAAATAAATAGTCATTTTCGATGTAAAGCAGGGCCCTATAATACCAGGACCAACATTTATATTTTTCCAATCCCTTTATGCCACATATGAAATAATGAAAACCTTTTCATTATTTTAATGCACTTTGTCATGTCGTTTGACTGCTAATTGATGTGTTATTGGGGATACTGTTCTCTAGCACATAACAATATACAACGTTATAATATACCATCTGAAATAATATTGGAGTTAGTTTATATTAATGCAATTTGGGCAGTCAAAAACATTGATAGATGGATTAGACTTTGTTCTCATGGTTCCCAGACATAATCCTTATTAACTGCACATAGTTTTCACCCTTGTGACAATTAAGAAAGCATAAGAAACATAAAAAACAAATACTCAATCACCCAGGATTGAATCTCACATGCAGCCTATAAATGTAATAAGTATCTTTGCTATACTCCTTAACATAACCTGGTTTGATGATAATGGCATTTGAAGATTCAGTCCTGCACATTTCCTCAATACAGTCATTATACTTTCACATGTCATCACTTCCTGAATGAGCTACCGCTTCATCCCTCTATTATTTCAGTTAACTAGAAATGCTCTTATAGCTATCTGACACTTATTTTTAAATTGATTTCTCTCTCTGCTTTCCTACCAAGCAGACAAGTACATCGAGAGATGCCTCAAATACAAATACAAAGAATATAGGCTAAAATAATGGGTCTATGGCATTGCTGTGGACATAGATGGCAGAAAACTGAAAGCCATGTCTATATTCTGTCTGTGATCAATATATCTTTGGAAAGGAAGGTGGGTATGTTTCGCAACCTATGCGTGTGTGGTTATTTTATATAAATTCAGCAGCAAACGTTTGTAAATATAAAAAAAGGATTATTTATTCACACATTAAAAAATCTAAATGCTAAAAATCACTCATTCATTCACTCACTGCTCACTCACTGAGGACCTACACCCTGAGGGTTTAGCTGTCCATCAGACTCAGAGGGGGGGGGCATCTACAGTCCTAGGCACACAGACATTGCTGGTCCTTCGAACAAATAATGGAGAGCTTGTGCCGCAGGAAGCTCCGCTTCCGAAGGGGACGGTGCGGCACCTGTGCCATATCCCCGGGACTTGGCACCACGTGGAAGAAGAGGATACCTGCTCCCGGTGGCCATCAAGGCCACCGCAGCTCTGAACTTCGATGCCTCAGGTTCATTCCAGGGCTCAAGTGGGGACTTTACAAGCTACAGCCCACAAGTGCATTCATGAGGTTTACCCTGGCAGTGGACTATATAAACTTTGACAAGGACCAGGGCCAACACGATGCCCGGGCAGCAGAATTCTGGGTTCCCCAGGTCCAGTGGCTAATAGATGGTACGCATGTCACCTTGCACTCACCAAGCTGTGTTTGTACAGCAGCAAAAAGGAGTTCCACTCCCTGAAAATTCAGCTCATATGCGACCATCACATGAAGATCATGCGTGTGTGCATGCTTCTCAGGGAGTGCGCACAACAGTTACATCCTGGAGCACCCAGGGTGGCTGGTTGGCTCTTGGGGGATAAGGGGTACCCTTTGAGGATGCGGCTAATCATAGAATCTACAGTGCATAAGGAGGCCATTTGGCACATTGAGTCCCCCCAACAACCCTCCCTTGGAAAGAGCACCCTACTTAAGCCCACACCTCCACCTTATCCCCGTAACCCAGTAACCCCACCTAACCTTTTGGACACTAATGGGCATTTAGCATAGCCAATCCACCTAACCTGCACATCTTTGGACTGTGGGAGGAAAGCGGAGCACCCAGGGTAAATCCACGCACATACGGGGAGAAAGTGCAAACTCCACACTGTCACGTGAAGCCGGAATTGAACCCAGCACCCTGGAACTGTGAAGCAGCAGTGCTAACCACTGTGCCACCATACCGCTGGTATGGAGGCTGGTGGCCGACGCTGATATCCAATACAACAAGCCTCATCCGGCCACACGGTGCGTCATTGAGCGGTGCATTGGACTCCTCAAAATGCAGTTCTAATGCCTTGACCGCTCTGGTGGTGCCCTGCTGTACACGCCCCCCATAAGGTCGCTGCTTTGCAGTGGTCTGCTGTGACCTCCGCAACCTTGCACAGCAGTGGGGCGACATGCTGGAGGTGGAGTGTGAGGAACATGTGTCCACCTCCAAGGAAGAGGGCGAGGATGAGGAGGCGCCTCACTAAGAGGAGCTGGGGAACGAGCCCAGGGAAGACCTGCTGGACCAGCTGTAGAATGGAGGTCAGGCTGCAGAGGCGAGGGTTCGGTAAACCCGGAGGGCCAGGAGGCCCAAATCCTCGCCCGCTTCACATAGGATGTTTCCTCGTCTGTCACTTGCCCCCTCCCCAACAACCCTCCCACCCCGCAGCCCTCCTCCCATCCCACTGCCTTCCCCCACCACCCCATCCCCACCCACGCTACACCTTCCCACCTCCTCCCACCATTTCCCACCCTCCCACCCTCTGTGTAACATCACTGTGTTGGCATTGTCAGCGGGTCACTATCGAAGGCAGGGGTGATGATAACCTGCTGAGAGTGGAGCACTGGTGCTCCTCCCTCAATGCAAGTCTGACCCCTGCCATCTGCTCGCTCACAGCCATCACCTGCATGTGGTGTGCTGGGGTGTGGGGGGGGGAGAGGGGAGTGGTGGGGGGGGGGGGGTGGAGGGGGGGGGTGGAGGGAGAGACATCCAGGACCTCCGTGTCCAGGGAGATGGGGTATGGGAATGGTGCTCGGCCCGCATTGCGGATAAAGGTGTCAGAGGTGTCATATTGGTTGCGGTCAAAGATTTTTACGAGTTAACACATGTGTCCCCAAATACCCCAATCCGCTGATGGTGCTGCTCCGCCCTTTCCCACCCCTCCCAGACCCCCCATCCACAACCCACTCAAAACCACTTTACCCCCTCCCCTCCACCCTCTCCCCGTGCCCTCTCAGTGATCCTCAACCTGCTTAGCCTCCTGGGCTCTGCCACTGCACCTAGGTGTGTTGCCTCTCATGGCACCATGATGCCAGCTGGGTGACAATTGCTTCCATATGCGCATCCACCTCCATTCACCCAATCTTTCCCACACAACATGTGTAGTCCATGTGCCCCCCTCCCCCTCAAAATCTGCATCAACCTCTTCAATGAGTCTACAATGAGATTTTAAGAATAATGATTGCAATGATTGATGGATAAAGGGGTGTTTTGCAGCCGCCCCCTCGTCCTACCTTGGTGAAATATGCCAGTGCCGAAGGTAAAATTGGGAGACTGGCACGCTAGCCAGTGCAGGTACTTCCTTCCACCTTCCTACATTTCAGCCCCCGACAGGAGTACGTAGATATGTCGTGAAGAGGTTTTCAGAATAACATAGAGGTTGACTACCAGATTTGTTTGCTGCTGTTTTCCAGTTTAGTGCATCCTATACTTTAACCAGTGCAAATTGTAATTTAATTCGTTAAAAATTCCTTTCAATCACAGTCTTTAAGCCAAACATGAAACCAATTCTTCCCTTCAGTTATCACCAAGCCCCATTTACGATAGACATATTCTGTCATATTCTGTTGAAACATCTTGTTAGTTCTCTTGACCTATTGCCAATAGCTATTAACCTTACTGGGACATTTAGCTACCTATCACAGAGTACAGTAAATGTATACTTTTAAAAATGTATTTAATGGTGTGTAGGCATCCCTGGCATTTATTGGCAAGGCCATTTTAAAGTCACCACATTGCTGTGGGTCTGGAGTCACATGGAGGCCAGTATAGGTACAGATGGCAGATTTATTTCCCAAAGGGGCATTAGTGAACCAAATGGGTTTTTCCGACACTTACTTTGTTAGACTTTTAATTCCAAGTTTTTCTGGAATTAAAATTTCACAATCTGCCATAGTGGGATTAGAACCCGGGTCCCCGGAGCATTATTCTGGGTATCTGGATTACAAGTCCAGTGACAATACCCCCACACCACCGCCTGTGCACTCATCCAAGGCATTAGTCTAAGGTTTCCCCTGATTACACATTACAGGTTGCATGTAATGGGGAGGGCAGCACGGTAGCACAGTGGGTAGCACTGTTGCTTCACAGCCAGGATCGCAGATTCGATTCCCGGCTTGGGTCACTGTCTGTGCGGAGTCTGCACGTTCTCCCTGTGTCTCCATGGGTTTCCTCCGGTTGCTCCGGTTTCCTCCCACAAGTCCCTAAAGACACGCTGTTAGGTGAAATGGACATTCTGAATTCTCCCTCTGTGTACCCGAACAGGCTCCGGAACGAGGGGCTTTTCACAGTAACTTCTTTGCGGTGTTGATGTAAGCCTATTTGTGACAATAAAGATTATTATTATGTCAAAAAGTGGAACCTCTATCCGCTTACTTTGTCAGGAAGCATTCTGATAAAAAAGATGAATCCTGATCTGATTTAAGTTCATAGCACTCTCCATTTTTAACAATAAAGGATTTTGACATTTTCACCGAATATATATATACCTATACTCTGCTCTGCGCTCTTTTATTTCGATATATTCCAGTTTCCAGGTCTTGTTCACTTGTCAGTTATTTTTGTTAGCTCCTGAGCGGTAAGGTTGGATTTAGTAGTCAAGAGCATGAAAGCCTGGTTTCCATGATAGGTGGTATTCCTGTTGATGTGGCTTCCTCCATTCAGATCTCATTAAGTCAAATTGATTTTAATTTCAATCAACATTTGCTGAGTGAATATCTCATTATCACACCTCAAAATGAAGTGAGGTGGTTCTGCGGCAGCTTGTATTTTCATTAGTATTTACTGCCAGTGAAGTCAGAGTGAAACCTGGACCTCTCTGACATTTCTTCATATGCAAACCCAACCTCAGCGCTATATTTAATCTTTTAAACCATTTTGTGGCGAGCTTTTTCGCTGAATATTAAAATGCCTCCAAGCTGGCCAACTTCAGGTGTTAAGCCGGTTTAGCACAGCTTCAGCGCTGGAAGCCGTTTTAGTAAAGGGGTTGAAGAAGATGCTCGGCGTGGCTGCCTCGAGGCTTGTTAAAGCTCTGATTGGCAATGAGATTGCTCGCTCATTAAACGGAATGCATGACAATTTGGCAGCCAGCTCTTCAACTAACAAGCTCGCCTACCAGTGATTGGCTGAACAGACGCAAAGAAGCTGAGAATTTGGGCCACTGGTTAAAGATATTCTCAGCTTAGTCCTCCAGCTTGCTGACGTTTTGAGAAATTTCATGAATTTTTCTCAGACACTTTGTCAATATTTCATCAGTGTCGATCAACATTTCCCCCAGCTATTCTTGGAGGGTTTTTGCTGAAGAGAATGAGTGTCATGTTACTTGACTTATTGGACGCCTGACAGGAGTCAACAGGAAAAATCGAGTTCTTGGTCATCAGCATCTTTCTAGGGGACACATTGATCTGGAAAGAGGTGGGACAGCAGGGGACCAGACAACCACACCGGTTGTTGCAGGAGAATGTTCGGGGGGCTGGGGGGCGGGGGGCGTGCAGAGCAGTAGAGTTTTATTTATTCATGTTTTACAGGATGTGGGCTTTGCTGGCTAGGCCAGCATGTGTTGCCCAGCCTTAATTGCCCTTGAGAAAGTGGTGGTGAACTGCCGTTCCTGCCCATGTGGTGTAGGTACACCTACTGTGCTATTAGGGAGGGAGTTCCAGGATTTTGACCCAGCGACAGTGAAGGAACAGTGATATATTTCCAAATCAGGATGGTGAGTGATTTGGAGGAAATCTCCAGGTGGCTGTGTTCCCATGTATCTGCTGCCCTTGACCTTCTCGACGATAATAGTTGTGGGTTTGGAAGGTGCTCCCTAAAAAGCCTTGGTGCGTTCCTGCAGCGCATCTTGTAGATGGTACACGCTGCTGCTACTGTGTGTTGGTGGTGGGGAGAGTGAATGTTTGTGGAAGGGGTGCCGATCAAGCGGGTTGCTTTGTCCTGGATGGTGTTGAGCTTCTTGAGTGTTGTTGGAGCTGCATTCATCCAGGCAAGTCGGGAGTATTCCACCACACGCCTGACTTGTGCCTTGTAGGTGGTGGACAGGCTTTGGGGAATCAGGAGGGGAGTTCCTCACTGCAGGATTCCTAGCCTCTGACCTGCTCTTGTAGCTATATAATTTATATGGTTAGTCCAGGTCAGTTTCTGGTCAATGCTAACCCCCAGAATGTTGATAGTGGGGGATTTGGTGATGGTATTGCCATTGAATGTCAAGGAGCGATGGTTTGATTCTCTCTTAACGAAGATGGTCATTGCCTGGCACATATGTGGTGCGAATATTACTGTGTGCAGAGATAGGATCCATTCCCCCTCCTGCAGATCATCTCCATAATGCTAAATCTGAAAACCCATGCAGTCTCTAATTAAGTCCCTGAGACATCCTGATACATTTATTTATGCTTCAGGAGCATGTTCCATGGCATCAGTTAAACTGGGTGCATGGTCCTTATAAACTCCTGAATTAAAATGTCTCCAATTAGTGTTTGAGCTTTAAACCTGCAGTTGTCTATTTTAACACATTTAGGCAAATTATAATCTTCGTATCCTGTAATCAGGACCAAAAGTATGTACTGAAACGTAATTTTCAAGCAGGTGTGTCTTATTCGTATCAACATCTATTTAGCATCTGATTTCACCCTTTCGTCAAAATACCCCCTTTTGTTTCCATTCTCCTATCTCCTAAAAGAAAGGAGTCGTGTTATTTGATGTAAGGCACAGATGTTTTTCTTAATGCAGGGCACAGCTGCTCACAGCGCTAGGGACCTGGGTTCTATTCCAGCCTTAGGTGACTTTCTGTGTGGAGTTAGCATGTTCTCCCCATGTCTGCGTGAGTTTCCTCCAGGTGCTCCGGTTTCCTCACAGTCCAAATATACGCAGGTTAGGTGGGATTACGGGGACAGGAGGGGGAGAGAGCCTAGGTAGGGAGCTCTTTCAGACCGTGCTGGCTCGATGGTCCAAATGGCCTACTTGTGCAGTGTAGGACATCCATGGATTAGTTCTTTTATGTTGTTTTTTTTTAAATTTTAGAGTACCCAATTATTTTTTTCCAATTAAGGGGTACTTTAGTCTGACCACCCCCACAACCCTGCACATCTTTGGGTTGTGGGGGTGAGACCCACGGGGAAACGGGGAGAATATGCAAACTCCACACGGACAGTTGCCCGATGCCGGGTCCAAACCCAGGTCCCCGGTGCCGTGAGACAGCAGTGATAACCATTGCGCCACCATGCCACCCATACGGATTAGTTCATTGTAGTTTTAATATGAAATATGAAGGGAAACTTTGTGATTATTTTTTATGAGGCCACAAAGGACTCCACACCGAGTAGTTCAACGAAACTTAGTTTATTTTACAGTAACTATTACATACATCACACGGTAAATCCCAACTGGGTCTGCTTTGCTGGTGCCTAACTGGCCGGCTTTCTATACCCTACAACTTTTCATTGTTCAGAGGTCATCTGCCCCCTTAACCCAAGTTTCACAGCAACGTGAATTGTTCCCACCCCGTAAGTTACCTGCGGGTTATAACATTATGTTTCTTCTGTGAGCCAATTTTAAATAGGAAGTCTCTTTCCATTTCCTGCACCCTAGTTATTTCCTGCATGCAATATCTGATTATGCAAATGCACCGTATGAAAGCTTTCATCTTTCCTTGCGAAGCCTGGAAAGGTAAACAAATCTGAAATTATATAGTTTGAAATGTAAAACATACTATTATAGAATCATCAGCATTGAGTTGGCTGATGTGTTATGTCTGCAACAAAGTTAGTGGGATTGAAGTGGGGGTGGAATCTATATTTCTAATCTTTGGAATTGGCTTGTCGTCGTTCCACAAGCTGCCTCTGCAGATGAGTACGTGGTGATTCATCCCTAATTATACCGAGTGAGTGAAGGGCAGGATTTACAGGCATCAAAAATATATATTAAAAATGTCATGCGGCTTTGAAAATGCACAGCGGGAGAAGGAAGCAGGAGATGTATTCTGGTGTGTTCCAATTGGAAAGACATTTAGAGGTACTCAAAGTCAAAGTTTCCCTGGGAATTTAAGTTTAGACAATCTTCCGAAAGGTTTGGAGTGCTTTGGCGTGTTAGTTATAAATGACTTTCTTTTAGAGCTGGGTTGCAACCCTGTTTTATATTTGCAAACCCAAACAGGTGCCTATTTGTGACATGAATAAAGATTATTATTCCTATTATAAACTTTCGGGCCAACAAATCGGCCACCTTGACCAAATCACCAGATTGCATTTTTCTTAACTGGACTCATTAAAAAAAAGAAGACATTGGTGACAAATGTGTATTTTCTTTATTTGTGCTTGTAATGTTTGAGCTGTCAGTTTGACTGTTTGATTTTATGAGCACGGAGGAGGTTCATTACGTTTACAGTAGGAAGAGATTTGAAAAGTGCCAGAGAGACAGGGGAGGTGCAAAAATTGAGAATCTGTCAACTACGACATAATTATAAATTTGAGTAAGAATAAACCTGGAAATCTCTTTGCTTGCTTATAGTGAAACTCTGTTATGACAATTTGAGTCAATTGTGATCCATTATATACAAAACATGGAGCAAATATTTTTTTAGAGATTATACCTATACCATCAGAGTTTTCAAATAGCCTCATCAACCACACAGAGATAAACATCCGTATCTACATCTTTTTTACCATTCCCCATTAGCAACGTTATTCATGTCAGTTAAGTATGATTCATTAAACATTTTAGCAGCATACGCAGTATTAAAGTTTAAGACATCTATCATTAGTAATCTAGAGGCATGTATATGTGGGCAGCATATGCCATATTTTGACCACATAAACCTCCCACTAAACAGGCAAAACAAATGATACCAGTGATATAACCACTGATGCAGCCTATACCCATAATCATTCATGTCATTTTTATATTGATATTCCATTCCGATCACTGCTAGAAGTGTACGTGTACAGACATTGACTAAGGATAAATTCAGACTCAGCAGTGGTGTCGTTCCAGCGTTAACTAGGTTGCAGACCATCACTGTCAGGCATGCCCATGAATAATAGCCAGACAGATCAGGTTCTGGAAGGTGACCAATGCTGTTGAACTGTATTGGTAAATTGTAAATGCCCCCCAAAGAGGGGCAGAGGAAACATTAGTGAAGGGAATTGGCAAGAAAAATGTCAAAATGTTGCTGTAAACACTGTCCTTATGAACAGAGATACTGACTTTTTGGCTATACGCTGATTTAAAGACTCCTTAGCAGTTGCCACATCAATAACTAATACGATATGAAACCTGCTACTGTACTGACACTGTCTTATCAAAGTGTATGAGGCCATACGAAAGAGGTAAACAATGCATGATGAAAGCTGACACCTCAGGGTTATTGTTGCTGATGAACAGAAATAAACAGCTGCCAGCAAACCTGAGCATTTGAAACAGAGGATCAGTACTGGTAGGGCCTCTACAATGTCATCCATTTCCATTCAGATATCATTGTCACTGCAACAGAAACACTCTTCCATGCCTTTGCCAGATCTCCTTCACTATGGGTGTCTGAGGGGCCTTGGCTGGCACCTTGAGGAGAAGAGGCAACTGGAAAGAGGTGGAAGTACCTTTGCCCACACACTCTTGCATCGCCTCTGATGGATGCCACCAAGGACTACAGCAGTGGCGTGTTGCTCCTGCAGCAGTGCAGGCTGCAGACCCAGACCAAGGTCTCCATGGTGGCTGCCACTCTGCCACTGTTGACCTTGGTGCAGTACCATGCAGTGCTATCATGTCAGACTGTACTCCTCTGTCGTCCATTTCAAACTGAGGAATGCAGCTGACATCCCTTCCTGATGCTCCCGTGATTGTCACTGTAGCTCCAGCAACAAATTTCAGACCGGATCTGGAGGCTTGACATTTGCCTCAGCAGAACAATGTCCTCCAGAAGTCCTCTGAGTGCCACGCGTTATGTTGTCCCTGCCTCCACCTGCTGGGAACCAGTATGCATGCTGTCCACAACAGATTGAGAATCAAAACCTGCTCTAGATCTATGTCCCACTGAGGTGTTTGTGCGCTGGTGAAGGGTATGAGCGAGTGCTGTGACGGGTCTTTGGCTATGGCGTCCTCCGGTTCCTCAGCCGAAATATGGCAGGAATGTGGGATTAATGAGATAATGAGTTAATTTAATGAGATTAACAAGGAATTTGGGACAAAAATAAAATAACAGACAAGTGACAAGACTAGCAGACATCTGGGGGAGTAATGAGATGTGCCTTGCCAAGGAACAAGATTAACAGTGGCATTGAGGTGTCAATGGCCTAATCAGAAACATTGTTCACCAGAGATCAGTGGGGCTATATAAATGATAACTTCTAAAGGCAAGGAATTAGAGGGATGTAGACAGGAAAATCCACAGAGGCGAATATCAAAGAGACTATACAGTATAACTGCAAGCACCCTCACTTTGGAGGCTATTTCTCCATCCAATAGTCATTGTGGTTGACTGATAATAATAATACTAATAATAATCTGTATTGTCACCAGAAGGCACACATTAACACTGCAATGAAGTTACTGTGAAAAGCCCCTAGTCGCCACATTCCGGCACATGTTCAGGTACACAGGGAGAATTCAGAATGTCCAAATTACCTAACACCATGGGCGGGATTCTCCGACCCTCTGCGCCGTAATCGCGCCTGGCGCGGGGGCGGAAAATAGCCGTTCCCACTGGAAATCTGGTGAGACGGCGCTTCCGCGATTCTCCGCGGATACACCAGGTGCACGCTCGCCATCGACGCGGCACCTGTCGGGGGCCGTTGAAAGCGGCGCTAACTTGCACCCTAGCATCCTGGCACTTCCAAGCAGGTACGCGGGAACTGTCCCGGCACTGGAACCTGGCACTGCTGAGTTGGCACTGCCAAGACGTCCAGGATGTAGGCTGGCACTCGCAAGGCACAGCCCTTGCTCTGTCCCTGACCACCTGGAGGGCTCCAATGGCCTCCAAGACTCCCAGCTTGGGCATCACGCCTGGTCTACATTTGTGGAGACCAGTACTAATCGACGCCCGAGTGAGGCCTCGCTGATGCGGCCGTTGACTCGTGGGAGTCGGGAGAATGTGGCCTCAAACAGGCCCTGCATATTTAGTTTAGCCTAATACTTATTTAAAAATGATTATCTGGACCATGCCCAGTGAGGGTGTGATCCAGATTGTGCCAGGCACAGCAAGTCGGGTGACTCACGATCGGCTACCTCGGTGCCTGGCGCGAAGTTCATTTTAGGCCTTTCACGCAATGCACCCATGGAACAGGATCGGCACCGGGAATAACATGATGGAAAATCGTACATTTGGTTTTTTTCTGTCCAACACTAATTAACTTCTGAAAGAATGAATCTCCACACTTGTAAAAGTTACATTTTTGGGGCCAAATAGTTTATTAGGCAGTAATTATTGCTACTAGATTTTCTCTATTATAATGGTGAGAACTGTTGGCCTTAGGGTCACTCTGACTGCAAAATCCAGGCCAATAAAGCAAGGCTCTATATCCAATTAGATTTTAGAGAAAGCATACTTTGGGCAAATTTAACTTCATCAATTTACACGGAAGTATTCAACCTCACTGGGGAGAACGTGCAGACTCCACACAGACGGTGACCCAAGCCGGGAATCAAACCTGGCAGAGTTTGTGAAGAGTTGTGAAGCAACAGTGCCGCCCAGTTAAAGGCCCTCAGTTAAAACTGGCTGTGGATGCGAGTGACATTGCTGTTGCTGCAGGAAGACAAACTTGACATTGAGAAACCTGTGGGCTATTTCTCAAGGAAATTACCGACAGAGGTATTGCACCATGAAAAAGAGACTTAAAGCTTGGAACTGGCATTGCAACATTTTGTGATTTGCATTACCAGTAATCCTGCAGAAATAATCATCTACACGGACTAAAATTTCTGGATATTATATGTTGTTATAACCTTTTAATTTAAAAATCATTCATGTGGCCGGGAAAGAGAGCATCATTGTGAATGCTTTATCACAAATATTGACGAGACTTTGTGGGACATTGCATGTAAATTCTTTGCGGTATATCTTTATTGTTAATGCATGCTCTTAAAACTTTGCAAGTTTTTATAAGGTAGAACAGCTAAGAAATGATTGAGAAATGGAAGCATCTTCCAAATTAAGACTTTTCATTTTTAAAAAGATCTGGGGCGTAATTCTCCCGAAACGGCGCGATGTCCGGCGACTGGCGCCCAAAACGGCGCCAATCAGACGGGCATCGCGCCGCCCCAAAGGTGCGGAATGCTCCGCATCTTCGGGGGCCGAGCCCCAACATTGAGGGGCTAGGCCGACGCCGGAGGAATTTCCGCCCCGCCAGCTGGCGGAAACGGCCTTTGTTGCCCCGCCAGCTGGCGCGGAAATGACATGTCGGGGCGGCGCATGCGCGGGAGCGTCAGCGGCCACTGACAGTTTCCCGTGCATGCGCAGTGGAGGGAGTCACTTCCACCTCCGCCATGGTGGAGGCCGTGGCGGAGGCGGAAGGGAAAGAGTGCCCCCACAGCACAGGCCCGCCCGCGGATCGGTGGGCCCCGATCGCGGGCCAGGCCACCGTGGGGGCACCCCCTGGGGTCAGATCGCCCCGCGCCCCCCCCAGGACCCCGGAGCCCGCCCGCGCCGCCTTGTCCCGTCGGTAAATAGGTGCTTTAATTTACGCCGGCGGGACAGGCAATTTATCGGCGGGACTTCAGCCCATCCAATCGAGCGGGGGGGGCCGCCAACCGGCGCGGCGCGATTCCCGCCCCCGCCGAATCTCCGGTGCCGGAGACTTCGGCAACCAGCGGGGGCGGGATTCACGGCAGCCCCCGCCGATTCTCCGACCCGGCGGGGGGGTCGGAGAATGACGCCCCAGATGTGTTTGGCATATAGGAATTCAACAAATTTAACAACTGAACTTGAGATGAAAACAAAATAACAAGACGAGTAGACATCTAGAGATGCGATTTTCTGAGTAACAAGATTAGCAGGAGTCTATTGAAATTGAGGTGTGAATGGCCATATCAGAAACGTTGCGATCAGTGGGGCTATAAATAATAATTTCTAAAGGCAAGGAATTTGAGAGAGGTAGAAAGCTGAATCCACAAAGGTGAATATCAAAGAAACTGAACAATATAACTGCTCGCACCCTCACTGGAAAGGAGATTAGTTCTCATCCAACAGTCAGACGGGCCATTTCCATCTGTTATGCGAGCCATGGAGGCCTATTCCAAGGTGAAATATTTGTAGTTATGGAGGTAAACCTATCAAACACAAATTTATTCATAAGGTAGCTTTTCCACATTGTGAAATCGATTCTTTCTGACCCAGCAGGCTAGCTTTGACAAAGAGTTGCCCAGACTCAAAATGTTAGCTCCGTTCTCTCTGCCCAGATGCAGTCAGGCCTGTTGAGATTGTCCAGCATATTCGTTTTTGTTTCAAATTCCAGCTCTGTCGTAATTTTATTTTATCAAAAGAATTTGTGAAACAACAGGAAATTACTATCTGATTGGAAGATAGAATCATAGAATCCCTACAGTGCAGAAGGAAGCCATTCAGTCCATTGAGTCTACAATGACCCTCTGAAAGAGCACCCTACCAAGGCCCAAGCCCCGACCCTAACCCTGTAACCCCATAACCACACCTAACCTTTTGGACACTACGGGTAATTTAGCATAGCAAATTAGCCTATCCTGCACATCTTTGGAAACCGGTGCACCCGGAGGAAACCTATGCAGATACACGGAGAGTGCACAAATACAGACAGTCATCTGAGACTGGAATTGAGCCTGGGTCCCTGGAGCTGTGAGGTAGCACTGGGCCATCGTGCCGTCCATAGAGCAAGGGTTTTATGTTAAGGCCACAGCTGGATAGATGTCACTTGTTGTACCGTGACTGCAATTTTCCCTTTGTCATGATGCAGTGCTTCTCCATGCTGTTTAAATTCCTCCATTTATTTTCTCTCTAACTGGAAAGGTAATTTCAGCGAACCTCTGTATTAAAGCTCAGGCAGAGGGCATGCCACCCCCACACAGGCGCAATTCATATTATGATTTATTTTTAATACTGTCTCAACTCTTTCTCATTCATACAGTCACAGCTGTGCATGTGGGATTTTTAAAGAAAGAAATGTTCGAAAGATCCAATGAACCCACCCAAAATTTTAACCCCTTCAGGGCTGATGAAGAGTCCTGAGAAAACCAAGCTCTCTTTTAGCTCCTAACAAACCTGATGTGTACTTTCAGTTTATTCTGGTTGAATATTATGGGCAACATTATTAAAATGCAACTTGCAGCTCACAGAAAATATTGAGTGAAATTTGAAAGTGTGCGTATAATCAAAGAAAGGTCATTAATCAGAATTAAATATGTTTCTTGGATTGAACCACAATTAGAAAACTTGCAAATAATGAAAAAAACAGCACAGCAACAAGGTCAAGAGGAACTAATTCATCAGCTAACACTTCAGTATTGATTTAGCAAACAAATTGAATAACTGTTACATCATTAATAATTACAGCCAAGAGTATTATTATGCTGCTCGTGTTCAATTCTTTATTTTTTTATAAGAAGGCTAAAACAGATTTGTGATCACAGTCAATAAAATCATTAAGCAATGTTCGCAGCCAGGGAAAATAACAGTCCAAATGTTTGTTCAACAGGAAGTCTGTTGTACATTCATTAAAAAACACCACAGAAACTTCAACAATTATTCCACAAAATATGACAACATAAGTGCCATAAGTAAAATTCAGCTTTAGCTAAATGTATAAAATAATGCATTGTCATTCTGAAAAGCTTTGCACATAAAAATTACTTGATCTGATACCTATGGCGGGATTATATTTTTGTATCTAACAGATAGTTTTTAAATATATGTAATATTTTACACTTATACACATAAATGAGCATATCTGTCCTACTCAGGTCGGCAAATATTCTGAGAAAAAGAGTTTCATCAGGCTGAAATGCTAAATTTGAACCTTCAAGCATTCGAACACAATTTTTTTCTCAATCAGAATTTTGATTTTGGGCTCTACTTGCAGTGGCTCAGGAGTCAAGTAGCAGAGTAAGATTTCCTGTGGCATTTTAATTCACTGCAGTATTCATAATTCCAGATTAGGGATTCTTGGAGTGGGCACATAATAATTATGACCCCCATCTGATTGTTAAAGTCTCAATTTTTAAAAGGACCCTGACAAGAATCAGAATGGAACTCTTCTGATATTACCAGAGGAACTAGTTTTATAAAATCTAAGGCTGAGATTTCTCAGCACTGCCGCAGCAGGTGCAGTGTGCCGTTGGCCACCCAATGGCATCTTCCAAACACGCCAAAGACTTTTGCATGGCTTGCCCATCTCACCACTGGGGAACTCGCCACAACAGGGTTGTCAACAGGAAGGGGATGGAAAGTCCCGTCCTAAGTGCTAAATCTTGTGAAGGTGACAAAAGACTCAACAATTAGCTGCAGAGCCAGCAACAGCCCTGAGTCATCTCCTTTCAGGAATACCTTCCACAAGATAGTCTAGCGGTGCGCATTTCCCTTGCATCAGGGGCCCATCCTGCCCACTGAGAGCAGCCATACTCAGCAGCACCACTGAATTGGTGGTGGCTGCTGCTGGTCTGATGCCAAACCGAGACCTGAAATTGAGGGATGGCCCAGGCACGAGTGTGTGCCTTTCGGGTGATCTTTAGAAGGGAGTTCTGTGGGGTAGAGCGATTGGCAACAAGAGCAAGGGCAAGGGAGTGACTCTCAGCAGGCTAGCACTTCCTGATTCTGGGTCCCATCCTTAGGTGCTGAGCACCTTTGAAGAAGGGACCCACCTTGTGAGCCCACAAGAAACCACACCTGGAATTGCTTGTCGTGCTTCCTGCTTGGAGAGCTCCCTGAATGCCATTGGGTTAATCGTATTGCTGGCCTGATGAGGCATCTAAATGTACATTGATGAGGCCCTTTAGGTGGGTGCAATGAGGCCCACTTAAAGGCCTAAATTAGCGGCAGGGCAAGAAGGCCATTTAAGGGCTTTCTGCAGCAATATCACATGCATGTTGAAATACCCCTCACTCTCCCCCCCCAACCCCCTTAAATGCAAAGTTTTTTTTAAATTTAGAGTGCCCAATTCTTTTTTTTCCAATTAAGGGCAATTTAGTTTGGCCAATCCATATACCCTGCATATGTTTTGGCAAACTCCACACGGACAGTGACCCGGAGCCGGGATCGAACCTGAGTCCTCGGCGCCATGAGGCAGCACTTAAATTCAAAGTTGATGTTTTTCAAACACTTCTGGAATTTTATGATGTTAACCCCCCTACAGGATCAATACCCACCCCCCATTTTTCAGGTTAAAAGTAACCCTGAGTGTCCAGTATTCACAAATGCAGCTGATATTCTTCAATGGCTCGGGTTGACAGGCCTTTGTACAGAGACCAGTGCCTGACATAGTGAAGACATGGCCCACATCAATTAGGCTTCATGTTTTCCCAATGTCTGAAATTCATTTTCATCAAGAGAATTAAATAATAAAAGAAGTAAGATTAACTTCACTTTAAAGAGTAAGGTAAATAATTATCTCTTCAAACTAAAGACGTGGGGGTGATGCTTCGACATCCCAGAGCGTGTTGCGAGGTGGCGCGTCGCTCGCTGCTGCCGAGATTCCCAGCTCCTGCTAATGGGATTTCCCATTGAAGCCACCCCTTGCCGCCGGAAAACCGGCGGGTGAGGTCTGCTGCCGGCGGGAACAGAGAATCCGCCACCAGCGAACAACTGGAAAATTCCAGCCATTATTGTGGTAAAGTAATAGTGCAGCAATGCTTAGAACCACACGTTTGCTCATTCACAAAGAACAAATGCTCAACTGAGTAAAACGTTCCAGCCAGGCCATTTGTAAGTTAACTAAGAAAAAGCTTCCTGTTCTTTTTTTAAGCAGGTAATATAAGCCCACTGAAAACTAATATGCTCATTTATTAAACCGTTACCAAAAAAAAATAATTTAATGCGCAGAATTTCTTTTTAACCTTTGGGGGAAGCAATATCTAAACTGTTTTAAAAAGTGAGATTATTTCAGTAAAATACGTGCCAGTTGATTTGATCATCATAATATTAAGAATGCACAATTAACTTAATTTAAAATCCCTTTCAGAACATTTTGGGGACAAGAGATAAAGGTGGTGAAATTTGTCTTCGTAGGTAGCATAAAATGAGTGCTCAATCGTGCATTCCACTGACATGTTGCCTGAATGTTAAAGGATGAACACATATGTATGCCCTTACTTCATTCACTGCTTGAATCGGGTGTTAACTTGGTTATTCCAAGTGAGTTTACTCTGTCCAAATAGCAGACATATGAATGTATTAAATATTAACTAATATTGGCAACAGTACTTTCTGGCCTTTACAGGATATTTGCTGAGTTCTGTTCGTGTGCAAATTCCTCAATAAAACCTTACACTAAGAGTGGAATTTTTCCATCCCTCTCCCGTGGCAGCTTTAATGATGGGCAGGGAAGAACACCGCAGCAGTTGCTGGAAAATCGATATTCCGCCGACGTAAAATGACATCGGGAGTTTGCGCCCCCCCCCCCCCCGATATGGCATGCCGCAATTCCTGTTAGAGGACGTCGCGAAACCGGTTGATGGAATGCAGATGAAGGCCTGACCGGAATCCTGCCCCATCCATTTGTCCGCACTGCCAGTGGGCAATCACGCCGGTCCGGAACTCGTCTGGGCCAAGGTGGCCATGGAGATGTCAGGGCTTACCTGAAGAAGGTCTGGGGTGGCCTGTGGAGATCGGCTTGCAGCGATCGTGGGCTCTATTAGGCCACGTGCAGCAGTGGGTGGACGGAGCACCTATGAGTTGGATTTTCGAGCTGCAGTAACTTACAGGAGATATAATTTTTTTCTTTAACAGTGAGTGAGTTGATGCCCCGGGCACCTATTAAATATGTCACCCAGCCAGACTTGATGGCCAGCCATCCCGCCCGTCCTGCCATGCAAAATGGCAAGAAACCACTGACTGCATAATTAATCAGACCAGCATCACATGACATGGTGAAAATTCCCACTGACATCTGCGGCGCGAAGCATTCCCCATTCCTGCACCCGGAATGAAAAATTCCACCTCTAGTCTGGTCATCTTTGTAAAGAATTAGATACTGAAAAGAAGATTGAATTGAACAAACTGCAGGTCCCCCCCCGCCCCCCCATCAGTTTATAAAAGGATGTATAACAGTACACCATTCCCTATTGCCATACCCATATTGCCTGCAGCTTCAACAAAGGTTCAATTAATGATTTTATTGAACCTAATGGATCAACCCTTTTTAATAGTTTTAAATTGCTGCTGAAATAGAAAGAACAGATTGGAAATGGCAGAAAAGACCAGCAGGTACATTAAATCTGTCACAACCTCATCAAAACACATTAATCCACCTCCACCCCCCACCCGCCCAACACACACACACACAGATATCCTACCTCACCCTACATAGCTGTACAAGCTCCTGCAAGAGGCACAAAGATCAGCTCTCTCAGACAATCGAAGTCTAAGAGATCACGCAGACCAAGTATTATTCATACAGCCATTTACCTTCTGTATTGTATTGTCTCTGTCCCTAGCCAAAGGTTAATGGAACAGCAAACCAGCACTTGCACCTTCTATACCTTGACACATGCTGCCTGTGACAGCAGCTGGTTACTACTTATGAGGGAAAAAAAGCCCCTTGCACTTCAAGTCGTAAGTTATATAAACCAGAATGAATAAGTTTCTTGGACACACTAGCTATCACCTTTACTCTCATTCACCGATCACACCTTCCAGCAGGATTTGAGCTGACTGACATTTAAAATGAAGCAGAAATTGCCAACAGAATATATTGATGTTAGCAGTTTGAATAGATGATCTGAGAAATTCCATCTCTTTATCGACAGCATTTTATGTGGATGGCCAATTATCTCAGTAATGTCAATGGGCAGGTATCTACAGTCGTTTGCGTATTTGACTTATTTTTAACCTGAAACTTCAATCGGTAATTGCATTTGGGCTTAGCTTAGCATCGCTCCCAGCAGCAGTGATTTTTCCAAATCCCCAGTTTGCGTTCTAATGAAGTGCCACTGTGAAGCTGAGAAGCTGGAGGGTCAGTATCGCCGCAAGGTTCCAGCAGATAGAGCCTGAAAAGAAAACACAATCCGAGCAATAAGTTAGAACGAAAAGTCAAACACTGTCTCTGTAATAACATTTTAATACTCAATATTTGCTGAATAAACCAGATTAATCAATTTCCATTTTGCTGCAAATGAGGTCACCGACTTCATTAATGCCCCCTGACGTCACCACAATCTGCTTCCATTCAGCTAACCGTGTTTTTAATGGAGAAAGTGGACAAGGTTAGTTAAGTAGTTATATTCAAGCACCGTCATTATGAAGGACAAATTAATATCATGGTCACACATTGCTGTAAGAGAGACTAATTTATATTTGCTATTTGGAAAATGTGTGGTCTAACTATTTGTCAGAGGTCTGTCCACTGCTAGAGTTGGAGATGGCTAATAGGATTTGTAGAGTTAAAGTCGTCTGTAAGTCTTTATTATAAAAATGAGTAGGGTATCAACCTTCAAGGGCCAAAATGGGGAGTGGGAACAGATAGAAAAGGAAATGTGAAGAGCATTTTCAAAGGGACCCAGTATACACGGTGGATTTTGAATATCAATGGAATCACAGAAATATTAAATAAAAGGACATAAATCCAGTGTTCATACTAATGACCTCACTGGCTCAAAATCCTGGGCTTACAAAGGATTTTATCCTTTGAAATATCTCTCCTCCATTATTCAGCAGGTCTGGATGTACAAGTCTCTTATCGGACGTTGCGTTGAAGATAGATGTAGAGTCTGCTCTCTTCAAGTCTGAGATTGTACATGAATGATCATTGTCATGAAAGAGTACCTTGAAGAAATGGGTGTTTACTACTGCAGTGGTGTCCGAGAGTGGGTGGAGCTGGGCTGTCTGTCAGCTTTTTACATTCGTTTTAGGCTTGTTTGCTGCAGGATATGTTTTTGTTTTGTTTTCAGTGTTGGAGCTGAAGCCAGACACAGCAGGTGTACTGCTGTTCTCTCTGCCAAGAAAAGACTGTCTCTTGATCATTTGGTGAATTCAGAATTATAAATATTTTCAGTAGTGACTTTAATCTGATGTGCTTCTGTTAAAGGTTTTGTTTTTAAGCCGTATGGATGTTAAAAGGAAAGCTTAAAGAATTACTTAGTGTTGTAGTCTTTGGGGGTTGTATTTGAATTGCTAAGATGTTCATTGTATGTTTTAAAAAGGTTAACTTGAGTTCATAGAATAAACATTGTTTTGCTTTAAAAAATACTTTTCCATTTTTGCTGTACCACACCTGTAGAGTGGGCCGTGTGCTCCCCATACCACAATCTATTAAAAGTTGTGGGTCAGGTGAACTCCATGATACACTTTGGGGTTCTCTAAACCCTGGCCCATAACATCATTGTACATAAAGGTAATGCAAAATATAGGCACATAATTTGCTCAAAGTGTTCCTCCAACGTCCATTAAGAGTGTATACCATTATTGGCAGCACGGTGACACAGTGGTTAGCACTGCAGCTTCACAGCGCCGAGGTCCCAGGTTCGATCCCGTCTCTGGGTCACTGTCTGTGTGGAGTTTTCACATTCTCCCCGTGTTTCCATGGATTTCACCCACACAATCCAAAAGATGTGCAGTCTAGGTGGACTGGGGCTGGTTTAGCACAGTGGGCTAAACAGCTGGCTTACGATGCAGAACAAGACCAGCAGCACGGGTTCAATTCCCATACCGGCCTCCCTGAACAGGTGCAGGAATGTGGCGACTAGGGTTTTTTCACAGTAACTTAATTGAAGCCTACTTGTGACAATAAGCGATTATTATTACAATTATTATTATTAAATTGCCCGTTAATTGGAAAAAATGAATTGGCTACTCTAAATTTTATTTTTTTAAAAAGAGTGTATACCATTCTAAAAATATCTCTTTTCATTTCTGGTCGTACACTTTCAGTTTCATTTTCATTCATTTTAATGAAGGTTGCATTACATCAACTGGACAGTAAATCCTGAATCATCTGTGCCAAGGAAAGCAATTGTCAAGGTGGGACCTGTAGTCTCCAGCTACTTTAGGGTCCAAAGCAGTTTGAAGCAACTTTGATATTTCAACACAATCTCATTGAACCCGAGCAATTTGTTGCAGGATTTCATAAGCTCTGCATATGTACAAGATGTGTCATGAAGAAGAAAACCACACAGGTCTATGCCGCAACAGCTAGGACCTGGAATAGTGAATTGACTATTGGTCAGTCACTAAACCCACGTTAGCTTATCACAAGCAAGAAGCCACATGGAGTTGGAAGGTAATGGAGCACATTTTGCAGTTCCAATGATGGCAGGACTGTCGGTATTTGCCATTATTATAGTGTGAAACTGTCAGTAACTTTTGTCCTTGCATGCGCTGTTACATGCAGAAATACAGAAGCTGCTGTCAGTGATTTCCTGCTCTTTTACAGGATGTACTGTTGAAATCCCCATTGTTGAAATCACTCATATATGCTTCAAACCCACTGTAAAAAATCCCCAAAGCATTATGCCTTGTTGAATGAAGAAAAACAATATTTTTAATAGAATGCAAAACTATTATTATTGCTGGACAACATCTCTAGCCTTGAGAAATGAACTTCATATTTGTGGAATGTCAATTTTATTTCTCATATTTTCCATAGGTTACTGATATAATAATAAAATCAGTAACCAAAATATTGTGGATGCCATGAATCTGAAATGAAAACAGAATATGCTGAATAAACTCAGCAGGTCTGGCGTATCTGTGGAGAGAGATACACAGTAAACGGGCAGCATTCTCCATCGGCCAACACCGGAATTGGGAAACACGATTGGGCGGAGAGTCGCACGTCATTTGAAATTAGTGACCGGCGGCGGGTGCCAAACGGAATGCCATGCTCCAGCCACTTGACAGCCGCATGTCAGCGTGGCCATGCAAATTGTAGAGTAAACACAGTTGGAATATCAGTAACGGGCCCGACACGGTATTCTCCAGACCTCCAGCAATGCTCCGTCTCCGTCAGGAGGAATTACAGTTGGCGTGATTTACTTGTGGTACATAAAATCTGGAAGCATGCGCCAAGGCTGCTGAGGGAGAGAGAGAAGGTGGGACCAACCGGTAAGGGTGGAGATACGGCTGCCCAACAGACTGAGGAGGAGTTGGAAAGGGAGTGCTGCATCAGGCCCCATGTATATATCGGCCGTGTTACTTTCTGGTGCTTGACCGGACGAATTAGTGCACTAGAGAACGTCTAGTTCATGACTACTTGAACATTTATTGATTTACAATAACGTGGGTCAGATAACAATATGGAAACTACTAAAATGACTAACTATTAAATTAATGTTATAAAATTATCCAAGAGAGACTATCCACTATGATGACGATCTCCAGACTCCCCGAGGTTGCAGTGTCGCGTAGTTGTTCTTTATTGCCACATGCTGGTTGGAGGTTGTATCTGTTAATATTTAAATAACTGCTTATACATCACAGGCAGCACCTGTCATTCGAGGACCTGCCGGACTTGGCCTGTCACTGAAGACTCCGGCTGAGCAGGGGTATCACCCGACATCTCTGCCAGATCATAGTGCATCTTGTTCCGTGGGGGTATGGGGAGGACACCCTGCCCCCGTGGTTGTCAAAGTGACGGTTGCACTGAACGTTTACACCATGGGATCTTTCCATGCACCAAGTGGGCAACTGTCCGGGATCTCTCAGGCCTCAGTGCACAGGTGCATCTGCATTGTAACGGAGACCCCGTATGCCCGGCCGACACAATACATTACCTTCGCCATGGACCGCGCCCACCAGGTTGCTCGGACAGTAGGATTTCCGCCATTGCTGGGATGCCCCAGATCCAGGGGGTGATGGACAGGACGCATGTACCCCTCCGAGAACTGGTGCACGATGTGCCGGTCTTCACGAACTGAAAGGGGGTTCTCCATGAACAGGCAGTTGGTGTGTGACCATGAGATGTACATCATGCACGTCGGCACCCGATACCTGGGCAGTGTGCACGACGCCTTCATCCTGGCACACTCAACAGTTTCTGACATCTTTGCGGCACACTCCCAGATGAGAGTTTGGCTCCTGGGTGGCAGGGGCTATCTGTTGCAGTCATGGCTGATGACACCTATCCGGATGCCACAGACCAACACGCAGATCCGCTATGACACCCATGCAGCAACCAGGGACGTGAGCGAGTGGTGCATCGGCATGCTCAAGATGCGGTTCAGGAGGAGGACAAATATCAGGCATCGTCCGACGAGGAGGATGTAGAAGCGAGCTAAGATGTGCGGGGATGTGGCCCATGCGGGGCATGAGGCCCGGGCAACCACAGGAGGCTGCATAACGTGTGTCCCTGGGCTGCCGTGCACTGGACAATCTAACCGCCTCCTGGTTCACTGACTAGAGGCCTGGCAACCAGAAGCCCTACTGTCCGGTCCTACCCTCCCCATATTTCCCCTCCTCCAAACACCCCCGCCTCGTCCACCCTCCATGAACCCCCCATCACCATCACACCTGTCCACCCTCCCTGCGCCCACCACTCCCCCACATCTACGCCACCCTCCGTGTACCATACCTGCCTCATTACATGGTGCTGGTCCTGGGTTGAAAGTATCAGCGAGTCTAGTCCATAGGATTGATGTTGATGATGCCCCGCTCCGCAATGAGCTCTGGTGCTTCACATCGTTGGTTGGAGTTTGACTCTTTCCCACTGTAGCACATTCCCCGTACACCCAAGTGATCCCTGCATGCAACCTGACCATTCCACCTCTTGGTTCCATCGAACCCTTGGGGTGGCAGAGGTAATCAACGGGTCAACCTGAAGTTTGAGTATTGTATTGTTCCCAACAGCCCTAGTTAGGTAGATGCAAGGGTTATTTTGGTTTGTGTTGTGGGGCAAGGGCAGGTATTGCGATGGAGTAGAGCCGGTTAGTTTAAATGGCCTACCCCTCTTCCCATTTTCCGCTGTTCCAATGAAACATTGACTCTTTTCATTCCAAACAATCGAGCCCGCTTAACGTTGTCCCCGAGATTCATTAATAAAGCCACTGCTTACCTGCACCACCAGCAACTCGTGGAAATCCTGCATTTTCCTTTAAGGCATTAAGTTTCTCTTTTGGCAAGTCTCTTTTCTGTGCTTCAGTTACCGCACCATAATTCTGTGGCCCCAAATTTCTCAGTTGCTCAACACTCATAGCCTAACGTAATAGGAAAGAGAGATTTTTGTCAACTAATTGAGAACAGATTGCATCTGAAAAATCCATTTCGGTACTCCCACAGATGATGTGAGAGTACGACTTCATTAACGTGCTCTGCTTTTTAGCTAAAATCTAGCAAAGAATTACAAAAGCAAAACGTAAGTGGCAACAAATTCACAGGCACATTCGACACATTATCAGGGAATTTTCAGTCATTGCCAATCCTGGCAAAGCCGATACAGATCCGCTGTCTTGAAGACAAAAGACAAACAATTTGTAACTGGTCCACTGGGACAGATTTACTTGCTCCCTCCCCTGGTGTCTTAGATGCAACACATAAAAGAATATTGGCTGGAAAGGATTGCTTGTCTGTTATGGGACCTTAACATCTGCTTCGCGATAAACTTTTTCGAGTAGTTTGTTTTGTACGACAGAGGAATCTTGATCCACAGCAAGCATGGCTCTCCCGTTCTCTCCGCCTGTCACTGGCATGTGCTGGAAGGAGTTGCAAGTTGACACACTCAACCTGTTGGCCGTGTTTTGGACGCCCCTTCCTTGACTATCAAGTTCTGGGGTGGGACCCAAACCCAGAGCTTATCCATAAGAGGCGAGGTTGCTACCCACTTTGCCAAAAGGCCTCCAGAGTTAAGAGTTCCACCTGTATTAACGGGATATTGTAGGTTCCATTGTAATGCACCAAGCATTGTGCAGTGACAATCATCATCGTGATTTACTAATGACACTGGGCATTCATGAATTTGGATAGATGATAAAGTGGGTGAAATCTCACTTTGGGAGGGGGACATAAAAAATTTACCTCCATTCTATGAGGTAAATAGGACGTGAATTGTCACTTAGCTCAGATTTGATTAGCATTTGCACAGTGCAGCGTCTGACCAGTTCCATGAGCAATGGAATTGCAGAGAAGCGTCGAAGCTCCATGTTCTGCAATTGTAACCATTGTCCCCTCAAATTGACTTGTACCCAGCCGTAATGGCCCGATCTTTAGGGCTCAATCTTGTGAGATGCACTGTGACATACGTTTGGTTCTTCATCGGCAGTCTGCTCAATTTAAGTGAGGGCCTGGAAATCAAGAGAACCTTCTTGCTGCTGTAATATCCGTCCACCCAATGTGTCTCATCAGAAAGCCTAAAAATACTTCAAGATGTTTCAAAGTGCATTAAAAATCAATAATATTCCTCAACTGTGTTAAAGCAAGTTCCTTAGCACCTGTTTTCTCATTTGAGTCCTTCTGATAATCCACTTCCCAGTGTAATACAGTACAGAGTTGCTATGGTACTTGCCGAAAAGACTTTGACAGGGAACTTGGAGATGGCTGCTGGTCTCAGGAATGAAACTGTGGATGTCATCAATCTGGCCACTTCTTCAGCACTGAGCCCAGCTGTAAAGTAGAGGTATATACTGGATAGATCAGGACATTAAAAAAGCAGCACATTTTCAACACTTTCAATAGCTGCTGTACAACCAGCAGGTTTCTCCACTGGGTGTTGTATTCATGATTCCTGCAGCCTGCTACATGCAAAGCAGAAACCTGAGCGAGTGGGAAGGAACCTATCCATCCTTGAATTTTTCAGAAGATTGTTGGGGGAAACATAATCATTTCTGTCAGCCCTTCCCGAATCAATCTTGTTGTTCTGTATTTGTTTTTAACCCTTTATGCCCAATTTCCAATCCTATGCTCCAGGCTGATTTTGGCCTATTGTTTTGAATTATTGCACAGTCAAGAACAAAAGATTTAAATTATGGAATACATTCTCAGAGTTCTTGGTAGGGACAGAGGCTGTCAACAGGGTTGAAGATGTATGGAAATGCTATTTGAATTATTTGCTTATCTGAAGGATAAACAATGATAGGGAATAGTGTCATGGGACTGTCACTTTAAGAAATGTTTGTCTTCTCAAGTGGCTGCAGTGATGTCAGTGTGTGGGTGGAGCTGGGCTCTGGCTCTGCTTTTTACTTTCGTTTTGAGCTGGAAGCTGTTTTTCGCACTGAGTTTTAGTTTCGTTTTCAGTTGGAGAGCTGCATTCAAACCAAGGAGGTGTATTTTGGTCTCTCTCTCTGCATAGAATTTACAGTGCAGAAGGAGGCCATTCGGCCCATCGAGTCTGCACCGGCTCTTGGAAAGAGCACCCTACCCAAGGTCCACACCTCCACCCTACCCCCATAACCCAGTAACCCCATCCAACACTAAGGGCAATTTTGGACACTAAGGGTAATTTAGCATGGCCAATCCACCTAACCCGCACATCTTTGGACTGTGGGAGGAAACCGGAGCACCCAGAGGAAACCCACGCACACACACGGGGAGGATGTGCAGACTCCGCACAGACAGTGACCCAAGCTGGAATCGAACCTGGGACCCTGGAGCTGTGAAGCAATTGTGCTATCCACAATGCTACTGTGCATGCTAAAGAATGTCTCCAGATCACTTGATGATTTCAAAGTAATACCTGTTTCTGTAAGGAATGGATTGGATTGGATTTGTTTATTGTCACGTGTGCCGAGGTACAGTGAAAAGTATTTTTCTCCGAGCAGCTCAACAGATCATTAAGTACATGGGAAGAAAAGGCAATAAAAGAAAATACGTAATAGGGCAACACAATGTATACAATGTAATTACATAAGCACCGGCATTGGATGAAGCACACAGGGTGTAGTGTTAATTAGGTAAGTCCATAAGAGGGTCATTTAGGAGTCTGGTAACAGCGAGGAAGAATTTCTTTTTGAGTCTGTTCGTGCGTGTTCTCAGCCTTCTGTATCTCCTGCCCGATGAAAGAAGTTGGAAGAGTGAGTAAGCCGGGTGGGAGGGGTCTTTGATTATACTGCCCGCTTTCCCCAGGCAGCGGGAGGTGTAAATGGAGTCAATGGATGGGAGGCAGGTTCGTGTGATGGACTGGGTGGTGTTCACGACTCTCTGAAGTTTCTTGCGGTCCTGGGCCGAGCAGTTGCCATACCAGGCTGTGATGCAGCCCGATAGGATGCTTTCTATGGTGCATCTGTAAAAGTTGGTAAGGGTTAATGTGGACATGCCGAATTTCCTTAGTTTCCTGAGGAAGTATAGGTGCTGTTGTGCTTTCTTGGTGGAAGCGTCGATGTGTGTGGACCAGGACAGATTTTTGGAGTTGTGCACCCCTAGGAATTTGAAACTGCTAACCATCTCCACCTCGGCCCCGTTGATGCTGACAGGGGTGTGTACTTTGCTTCCTGAAGTCAATGACCAGCTCTTCAGTTTTGCTCGTATTGAGGGAGAGATTGTTGTCGCTGCACTACTCCACTAGGTTCTCTATCTCCCTCCTGTATTCGGACTCGTCGTTATTCGAGATCCAGCCCACTATGGTCGTATCGTCAGCAAACCTGTAGATGGAGTTGGAACCAAATTTTGCCACGCAGTCGTGTGTGTACAGGGAGTAGAGTAGGGGGCTAAGTATGCAGCCTTGTGGGGCCCCGGTATTGAGGACTATTTTGGAGGAGGTGTTGTTGTTCATTCTTACTGATTGTGGTCTGTTGGTCAGAAAATCTAGGATCCAGTTGCAGAGTGGGGAGCCAAGACCTAGGTTTTGGAACTTTAGTATGAGCTTGGCTGGGATTATGGTGTTGAAGGCGGATCTGTAGTCAATAAATAGGAGTCTGATGTAGGAGTCCTTGTTTTTGAGATGCTCTAGGGATGAGTGTAGCGCCAGGGAAATGGCGTCTGATATGGACCGGTTGCAGCGGTATGCGAATTGCAGTGGATCAAGGTGTTCTGGGAGTATGGAGGTGATGCGCTTCATGATTAACCTCTCGAAGCACTTCATTACGACTGAAGTCAGGGCCACCAGACGGTAGTCATTGAGGCACGTTGCCTGGTTCTTCTTTGGCACTGGTATAATGGTGGTCTTCTTGAAGCAGGTGGGGACCTCGGAGTGGAGTAGGGACAGGTTAAGGATGTCCGCGAATACCTCTGCCAGCTGGTCCGCGCAGGCTCTGAGTGCACGACCAGGGATCCCATCCGGGCCCGTCGCCTTCCGAGAGTTCACTTTCAGGAAGGTCGGTCTGCCTTCGGAAGCTGTGATGGTGGGTATGGGTGAGCTATGGGCTGCTGGGGCACTCGACAGTGGATTGTTGGTTACCTGCTCGAACCGAGCAGAGAATGCATTGCGTTCATCGAGGAGGGGTGCGCTGCTGCCGGAGATACTGCAATGCAAACCTATTGGAATGCAAACCTTTTTGTTAAAAAGGGTCTTTGACTTATGGATGTTGTTAGGAAAGTTACTGAGGGTTACCTATAGAGTACTGTATCTTTGGGGTGGGGGGGGGGAGGTATCAGTATTGGTAGTTGATAAGATGATTACTGTGTGTTTATAAAATGTTAACTGGATTCATAGAATAAATATTGTTTTGTTTAAAAATACTTTAGATATATGTTGCAGCACACCTGTAAAGTAGGCCCTCGTGCTCCCCATAACCAAAATCTATTAAAAGTTGTGGGTCAGGTGAACTCCAAGATATACTTTGGTGTTCTCTAAACTCTGGCCCATAATAATAGTGTGATCAAACAGCTACTTTTAAAAGTCTTTCATGGTGTGTGAGCATCACTGGCTAGGCCAGCAGTTATTGCCCAAGACTAATTGCTCTTGAGAAGGAGGTGGTGAGCCACGTTCTTGAACTGTTGCAGTCCATGTAGTGTCAGTACATCTCACATTTTTTGTATTCGTTCATGGGATGTGGTGTTGTAGTCAATATTTTCCTGCTTCTGTAGTAGAAAGATTCAACAACGCTCGTTGAGACAAAATAACAAGGCTTTATTTTCAAAACGACTGCATGCAGTAATGGCTGAAACTTGAGGTCAGAGAGCAGTTAGTGAAACTTGCTGATTCCTTCTCAAGTCCGCGCTTTTACAGAAAATCAGTTCAGTATTTATACATTATTATTATCAAGGTTGCGTGACTACAGCTAGTCTTATCAGGAGTTGCCGAGGTCCGGTATTTTGGAATGGCTTGACCTTCTCTGATCTTATTCATACTTCAAGTTATGCAGAGTCGGCCTTATTAGTCTTACAGGAGTCTGAAATGGTTAGGGCAGCATTTCTTACATTGTACCAAATATTTGACCAGTCTTCCCATTGATCAGTTTTCCCATCATGCCATTACTTTATTCGTACCATATCACAGTGGGCATCGCTGGCTGGGCCATCATTTAAGAGTTAACCACATTACTGTGGGTCTGGAGTCACATGTAGGCCAGACTGGGTAAGGACGACACATTTCCTTCCCTATAGGACGTTAATGAACCAGATGGGTTTGTACAACAATTGACAATGGTTTCATGATCATCATTAGACTTGTAATTCCAGATTTTTATTGAATTCAAATTCCACAATCTGCTATGGTGAGATTTGAACCTGGGACCCCAGAGCATTACCCTGGATTGCCAGTCCAGTGACAATACCACTATGCCACTGCTTTCTCTAACTGCTATTAGAGATTACATTCCCCAGATTTGAACCTGTGATGGTGAAAGAATGATGGTATAGTTCCAAGTCAGGATGGTGTGTGGCTTGGAGGGAAACTTGCATGTGGTGGCGCTCTCACACACATCTTCTGCCCTTTTTTAAGTTCGTACAGGTGGAGGGTTGTGAAGGGATTGTGGAAGGAGCCTTGATGAGTCACTGCAGTGCATCTTGTAGATGGTACACACTGTTGCTACTGTGTGGTGACAATGGAGGGAGTGAATGTGTAAGGTGGACCTATCAAGCAAGCTGCTTCATTCTGGAGATTCGTGAGTGCTTTTGGAGCCACACTCATCCAAGCAAGTGAAGAATATTCCATCACTGACAAGTACTGACTTGAGACTTGTAGATGGTGGACAGGCTATGGGTAAGAGTTCATCTCTGCAGAACTCCCAGGGCAGGATTCCCTGCCTCCCAGCCACATGTTTCTCAGCGGCTTGAGGTGGCGTGCTGTTCGCTGGTGGCGGGATACTCTGCTCCCTCCACTGACAATGCAAATTCCCATTGAAGCCACCTCACGCCCTCAGGGCGCCATGGGCAGGGTGCACCGCTGGCAGAACCAGAGAATCATGCTGCCAGCGAATGGCTGGAGAATCCTGGCCCCAGCCTTTGACCTGCTCTTTTAGCCACAGTATTTATGTGGCTGGTTCAGTTCAGTTTCTGGTCAATTAATAGATAGGTTTCAGCAATAATAATGTCATTGAATGTCAAGGGGAGATGGTTGGATTCACGCCATAATGTAACATATAAGCATGTCTCACCTGCTACTACCCCTATCTCCTGTAATTCTGCTCCAGTCCAGCTCCCCACATCGGGAAATGCCTCCACTGCTTTTTCCTTCAAAGCAGTTAGAGCCTCTATTTTCGGACACATCACACTCCCAATTTCCCTGGCAGCAGCACTGTGGAATATAAAACAGAGCAATCTGTGAGTTTGTTATTGCCTTGGTAATGCTTAGTACAGATGATTTAATTCAAATTTAGAATAATTAAGTGAAGTAAAATCTGATCCTCATCAGCCACTAAAACAAAAGCACTGACCCATGAAGTACATCAGTCTGTAACTGCAGGGAATGTGTCAGTGGGATCAATAACCACCACCAATTACAGTTTACGTTGCAAGAATTAGTATGAACTTTCTCCATTTATTTAACTCTGTTGAAGGTATTTATTTAATGCAGTCGTTAAATGCTACATTCAGGCAAATAATTTTTCAGCCTTGATCCCCACTCAGTGTTAAACTATTTAGTCCCAGCCGGGATGATACCATGTGTGCTGCAGTGAACCACATGCCCCATTGGGCGTGGGGAAAGTGAGAACAAAGATCAGTCTTAATTTCTGCTCAAATTACATTTCAGTGAATCTTTACTTGAAGTGAATGTGTGTGGACATTCAAAATATACTCAACTGTGATGTGCTCCACATTCACTGGCTTACTAATTTGCCCTGTCTACATCCGTAATGAACCACGGCTGCTTGGAATAAGTATTGGACAGCTAAAGCCGAGGAAATGCACGCGACTGAGCGTTAGCAGAAAGGAAAGAGGAAAAGAGATAAAAAATGTTTTTAAAAAAGACTCCTAACACACATTTCCATCATCAACTTTACTCCAGCTGTTTTAACAAATTACAACCACCTCTCCTCCCTTGACCTCTCAAGGTGAAACGGGTTCACTCTTCCAGCTCTTGCAAACAACTGTCAAATTTCATGGAGTGATTGAGCATCAGAGTCTGCTCCTTGCCCACGAATTCCAACCAGTCCTTTTTCAAAGTACATTCCCCAACACCACATCAGCTGCTTTTGTGGAAAACTGTTTCACGTTTGCATGACCCAGACATTTTTTGGAATAATTTTCCCCATTTCAAACCTTAATCTCACGTCAAAGCGAAAAGTCCACAGGACAAAATGATGAATGAGTAGGTTTTACCTGTAGGCTGTCGCATTAATTTTCTTGATCTGTTCTGAGTTACGGGTACAAAGGAAATAGCCCAAAGCCACCAGATCTGTGCTTGTGAGTGTATTGTCTGCTCGCTCACCCAAAAGGTTCTGCATGATAGTCTTGGCTCGTGTGTCATACTATGAAGGAAATGCATTCTCAGTAAATCATCAGGCCTTGTATGCAATAATTTAATTATACAACTGAAAATTCACAATATCAAATTGGTATATGTTTATCTTTAAGAATCAGTGATAAATGATGCAAAACAGAGAGTAATCAGTATTACAAAGATGCCTATTTGCGCCTGAGAGGCACAACAAGACTTGCCATTCAACACTTCCTCCAACTGGAGATCACTGCATCTTTGCCAGTTTTTCAAATGGCTACATCTGTGATCTCGAGAATGTTCTCCTCAAACCAATTCCTCAAACCTCCCTTTAAACACTACCCAAGCTTTCTGGCCAGGATTCGCCTACTAAAATCGGGATTCGCGATCGGGCGGAGAATAGCGCGTCGGCCGTAAATCGGAATTCACGCCGGAGCATCAGACCCTTCGCGTGTCTCCGCGTCTGCCCTGCAGGTCATAATGGGCTTCCCGCCCCGAGCAATCTTTGTTTGGATTGACAGCTGCAGGCAACTTCAAAAAAGCTAAGTGTTTTCAGTTCCTCTTTCTTAACCGCAGTGCTTGGGTATTCGCAAACATTGCCGTTAGGAGGAATGGGGGGTGCGGGTGGGGGGGCAGGGGGAGTATGTCAGATGCATTCAACCGTTAAGGGAAAGATAAATAAATAAAGCTGGCAATCAAAGGCTAGTAAAAGGCACCAGGCTGTACAATTGAATGAAAACAAAGGTTTTCAAAGGATTTCATTGGATTTTAAAGATTTTCAAAAGTGTTGAGTTTTCCATGAGGACTCCCAGAGGCTTAAAAAAATGAAGTGTTAAAAACATGGGTCTGAATGAGCAGCTGTGGAAAAGGGGAACGTACTTGGGGCTTCCTGGCTTGAATCAACAATGACGTGTTTGATCTGCTCTGCAGCTGTCAAACAGAGCATTTCAACGTAGCCAGGGTGCACGTGCTGCTCTTATAGGCTACAAAAGCGAATCCCTTCTATTGAAACTGACTTCTGTTAGTTAAAGGGGTCCTCTCACACCAGCAGGTTTGAAGAGAGAGAAATGAGAATCCCTCCTGCGGAATGGGATGCAGCTGTGATTTGCGAGCCTTCCAAGTATCCAGGGATCACAGAGATGAAAGTGACCAGGACACTTCTAAGCTTTCACAGTACAGAGACAGGAATGAAGGTTTTGATCAGAAAGCTGCCTGAAATCACCATGCTAAGAGTGATCCTCAGGTTTCTCAGGGCTAGAAGGGGGAGTCCAACCTTGAGACACCCAGCCCAGGGAAGATTTCTGAAGCCAACCCCCTGCCCCCAGCCCAAAACCACTCAACCGCCAAGACCCTTGGGGAGACCCTGCCTCTACAGCCTGGCAGCGGTAGAGGAGCACATGGGCACTGGATTTACCTCCTTGACTCCCCCTTCGGGTCCAATGTGGCAGCTCAGGGTGTCAGTGCCAGGGGGAAGTGCACAATTAGTACTGCCAAGGGGCGAAGTCTGAAGGGGGGGACCTGAGGGGGAGGAGGTTGGATCACTCTCGTACTTGTGTGGTGTGGTGGGGATGATTTGTTATTATAGTGGTGGGGGGAGAATGCCTCTCTTTGCTAAGGGGTTGGGGGTGCTCCCCTTGTCAGCATTGGGGAGAGGGGGTCACCATTTCCATTGTGGCGGGGGAGGTGTCTTGTCTGTGAACGTTGCCGGTTAAGGCATGCCAGACTGTGTGTTTCCCAATATGCACATTTTTAAATATTAAAAGTGGGTGAATCCCATCTGGGAGGTGTTCTTGGTGTCAGCGGGAAGCATTCCAGGTTTCCCACTGGTGGGAGCTCTTGGTCTGAAAATAGGAGAATCATGCCCTATTAGTCTGACTGATCCTTAGTAGATCCAAATAATTTTGTCATTCTCTCGCGGGCAGTCTCCGGGGTCCTGGGGGGGGGGGGGGCGCGGGGCGATCTGGCCCCGGGGGATGCCCCCACGGTGGCCTGGCCCGCGATCGGGGCCCACCAATCCGTGGGCGGGCCTGTGCTGTGGGGGCACTCTTTCCCATCCGCCTCCGCCACGGTCTCCACCATGGCGGAGGCAGAAGAGACTCCCTCCAATGCGCATGCGCGGGAATGCCGTCAGCGGCCGCTAACGCTCCCGCGCATGCGCCGCCCGGAGATGTCATTTCCGCGCCAGCTGGCGGGGCACCAAAGGCCTTTTCCGCCAGCTGGCGGGGTGGAAATCTGTCCGGCGCCGACCTAGCCCCTTAAGGTTGGGGCTCGGCCCCCAAAGATGCGGAGCATTCCGCACCTTTGGGGCGGCGCGATGCCCGACTGATTTGCGCCGTTTTGGGAGCCAGTCGGCAGACATCGCACCGTTTCCAGAGAATTTCGCCCCATGGCCATAATTCTCCAGCCGTTCACTGGCGGTGGAATTCGCTGGTCCCGCCGGCAGCGCGCCCCTGCAGTTTTCCCGGCGGTGTGGGCTGTCTTCAATGGGAAATCCCATCGACATGGCGGGAACAGACAATCCCATCGTCAGCACCGCGTCCTGCTGCCGATGAACATGCGGCAGGGCGGTGGGGGGGGGGGGGGTCGGAATCTAGCCACTCATTTCTGTTTATTTGTAATAGATAAAAATACATTTTCTAAATAGTCTTATCAACCCAATACCTTCCTAATGTTACTTCCTTGAAAGTCAGAACTCAGGGTCAATGTGGAATAATTCCAATCCAATTTTGTTCTTTGAACAAGATAGAGCAGTAAAAATAGCTTTTGGGTTTTGTATGAATGGTAAATCAGCTGCTCATCCTCACCTCAGGGCTGGCCCAATCCTTGTAATCTGAGATAGCACCAACAGTATCAATATCAGGTTTAGTAAAATACTTCTTTACATCCTCATCATTGAAGCCAAGTGTGATCATTTTCAGGGAGGCAAGTTCATCGTTTGTAATATCCATGCCATAAGCCTAAAGAGACAAGAATCAAATATATATAACTGCACCTTGGAGATATAATATATATATATATATATAGAGAGAGAGAGAGAGAGAAAGAGAGAGCTAGAGAGCGAGAGAGAGAGAGACTTCAACATAGTAAAATAAAACAAGGTTTAAACATTTTCTTTGGTACACAAACTGTGATGGACACTACGGAAGTTTAGTTCATACGGAGGAAGAAAATTGCTGGAGACCCCAGAATGCAGGTAAGTGGGTCTTTCTAGGCCCTTCCCGCCCTGAACTTAATAAGGGCCAGTTGGATATGTAATGGGCTCTCCATCCTTGTATCTGCGTACCTGCCTCCCAGATGGGGCGTTAAATTCTGCTCATAGTCTCACGGTCTGTTTCACCATTGTAATGCATTGAATGTCAAAAATATATTGCATTGAATGGCATTGAAGGTGCTGTATGTCCACAGTTGGCAAGAACTAAACACACAACAGAAACTTAACTTAAGCCATTTTAACTGGAGATACCATTTTAACCCCATGCTAACTATTAATTGGTGCCACTCAATCTATCATGCTGTATAAAGTGTGGAGTCTCACTCCTTTAATATTAATTGTTGCAGATTTTAAGAATGTCATTTAAACATTTAAGTTTTTATTTCCTATCTGTTTTATTCTTTCTCTTTTAACCAATTTCACTTCCCCTCTCCTTCATTCTCTGTACCAGATTTGACATTGAAATCATCCATTACATACAAACAAGGAGCAGGAGTAGGTCATCCGGCTCCTCGAGCCTGCTCCGCCATTTAATAAGATAATGGCTGATCTAACAGTAAGCTCATATCAGTGTCCTGCCTACCCTCGATAACCTATCACACACCCCTGCTGGCCAAGAATCTATCCATCACTCCCTTAAAAATATTCAAAGACTTTGCTTCCGCCGCTTTTTCAGGAAGGGAGTCCCAAAGACACACAATGCTCTGAGAGAATAATTTCTCCTCATCATCGTTTCAAATGGACATCCCCTTACTTTTAAACAACGATCCCTCGTTCTAGATTCTCCCACAAGAAGAAACATCCTCCCCACATCCACCCTGTCTAAACCCCTTAGGATCTCATATATTTCAATCAAGTCACCTCTTACTCTTCTAAACTAACCTTCTCTGAACTGCTTCTAACCTATTTAAATCCTTCTTGAAATAAAGTGACCAATATTGTTACATTCCCCCGGGTTTAGCGATTTGATGGTAGATTGAATTGAGGTATTTAAACAGAAAATAGGATTCTGTGGGCTAGTTTCAGAAAATTTTTCCTTCATCTTGTGGAGGAATTCAAAAGAAAAGGATGCACTCCTAAAATTAATATTAGACCAGGGGTTTCCAAACTGGGGTCCGTGGACCCCCAGAGCTCTGTCAAGGATCTCCAAGAGGTCCGATCTGCCGATCACCACATGACTGGCAAACATAGGTTTGAATGCGATTTTGCTAATTCTTCTCAACAATGTTAATAAAAATTAGTATTATGAAGAAGAAGAATTTTCAAAATCAAATCAGCCAATCAGAGCAAGACCTCTTGGAGCACTGGTTTCTTTCCAGCATTATTCCTCCCATTAAAAATCACACAGCGTAAGACTGATATACTTTTAATCAGAGAACTTTTTAATTATTACCAGATTAATACTTGCATAGATACAGTTAGAAAAGACGTGTTTACATTTGATTTCTGTGTTTGCACCTATATCATGGCAAAAAAGGGGCATCAACATTATGAGAATTTCTGAGATTCCCCAATGCTGTTGGGAGGTCATTGGGAGGGGATCTGCAGCTTGAAAAGTTTGAGAAATCCTGTACTGGACCATTCTGAAGTGAAATCAGGCAGCATTGTTTGACGTAAGGATATGGGAAATGTGGAACTGCCTCGCTGGGTAACTGGAACTGTTGGGTAAATTCCAGTTACCCAAGGCAAAGATATCAAAGGATGTGCATCAAAGGTGGCTAAATGGAGTTAAGGACCAGATGAGGCATATTCTAATTAAATAATGGAGTAGACTTGAGGGGCTGAATGGCCTGCATCTGTTCCCACATTTACAACCTGCCTGATATACAGTCCACGGAAATCAACTGACTTAATTTAAAATAAATGGGAAAATAATTCTCCCTAAACTACTCATTAATGCCTGTAATGAATAATGCCGCAGGAATTTGAATGAAACACTCATCTCCTGCTTTGTGTTTTAACTCGTCATCTACCCTGTCCTTCATTGTAACTGCATCATTCGCTGTGGTCTCTCCAATGATGATATGGATAACTCCAAGGTGTGAAAGGAAAACAATCACCTCTTCTTAGAACAATCTATTCAGTGTAAAAATAACTCTTCAGCACGCAGTGAAAGGGAATGTTCTAGCTGAATATGTGTGATTTCACAAAACCATTTGATTTCAGGCTGCTTCGTCATAGCAATCACAGAATGCCAAAATAAGCAAGCTTTAAAACTTAATGCTCAAACTAAATCACATTCTCAATTAGCTTACCAGTTAATGCCTTTGGTTGTCAGTTAAATTTTCAATATCTTCTCTGGCCTGCGCTCCTTTAAAATGCCATTTACATCATATTATGCGCCTCCGGCTCCTTTTATTATTCCAAATTGCCTTTACTGGTTATCTGATACTTCTGTAACCTTCATCAACATATCATCTCTCAGGCCCAGAACTGTGTCAATTTTCACTTTGCTTTCTTCATTAATATTCAATTAAACAAGTAATATTTGGCTGGAGTAGACTTGAGCCTGACCCATAATATCCAATTCACTTAATGTCAAAAAAGGTAGTTTTTATATTTTTGCACATAAATAGGTGAGTCGATTGAGGAGACAAATATCTGCACAGGCATCTAGAATCCTCAGGAAGTCTTCATATACTGGGCTTTTATTTTGTCCAATGAGATTAATCAAATCGACTAGCTTCCTAATCATTGTTTTTCATTAACTTTGCATTGCAGATCTGCTGTTTAAAGGCAACTCTCAGGAATGCGCCAAAATGCTAACTAGTAATCAGACATTTCTCTGTGCAAATGATCATCACATAACGAGTCTCTGAGTTCAAATCAAGCACATTTGTTGAGCCAAAACGGAGTGAAAATTCTAAATTTACCTAATGTAAATAATGCTAGCAGGAGAAGGGGAGAGGCCCCATCAGCAGATCATTTGGGAAAAGGAAAGAAATGGCACAACATCTGCATTCATACCTCAGAGAAGGCTTTTTCAAAGTGGGGCTCACGACTCATGGGTGAGCTGCGGGTAGGTGTAAAAAGGGTCGAGGTGCACCCTGAAATTAGGATCGCGAACACAAAGAATGCCACGAAAATTGCTTTTGTGACGGTAGATATGCATGGCCCAGCAGTGTGTAGCTGACATCCCAACAGCAAGCCAGGAGGTTAGCTGTAATTTGGCACCATCAGATGAATAAGACTGCAGCCGTGTAAAGGACATTTGATCATCGCCAGTCAATCTGATTCTTCACTGTTCTGAACTGAATTCTTTCAATTGACCAATGTTCACCTTGGTAGATTTTCAGGTTAATCCACCAAGAGACTCAGTCCCCATTTCTGTAGAGAAGCTGATGATCATAGAATTTACAGTGCAGAAGGAGGCCATTCGGCCCATCGAGTCTGCACCGGCTCTTGGAAAGAGCACCCTACCCAAGGTCAACACCTCCACCCTATCCCCATAACCCAGTAACCCAGTAACTAAGGGCAATTTTGGACACTAAGAGCAATTTATCATGGCCAATCCACCTAACATGCACATCTTTGGACTGTGGGAGGAAACCGGAGTACCCGGAGGAAACCCTCGCACACACGGGGAGGATGTGCAGACTCCGCACAGACAGTGACCCAAGCCGGAATCGAACCTGGGACCCTGGAGCTGTGAAGCAATTGTGCTATCCACAATGCTACCGTGCTGCCCTGCTAGCACAGGTAGCACAGAACCCACCAGATACACACACTCTCTCTCTCGGTTCTCTCAATAGAAGCAGCTTTTGTGAAGAAAAACACCAGGTTGGAGAGCTTACTCATCCATTCAAAATGTGTTGAGGGACAATAGGGAGAAAACCGTCTTCTTTCGTTCTGTCTGGATGTTGATCCTCACCTGCAGCAAAACTTGCTGCATTTACTGGACTAAATCTGGCACAGAACAATTACACTCTGGCTATTTCGCAATAGTTACCGATGGAAAGTCCTCCAAACTTTACGGGGACTCACTACCTTTGTCTACCCTTTCCCACCCAAAAATAATCTTGCATTTTTAATGTGGTATTCTTTGTGTTGCTTATTTCAGGATGGTTGGCGTAGTGTTGACAAAAACCATAAAGAATAGCTTTTAACTTAAACAAAGCTATGATTTTATTTAGGCTGCTAAACTGGGATTCAATGATATCTAACTACACTAATCTACTGCTAATCTCACGACTGGTATAAACTATAATCTAACTTTATTCACACTATCTGCTCTAATGACCTTCACTAGTTATCTCCTGCATTCACACCTTGTCTAAGGTCTAGCATCACTGTTTTATATAGTTGTGTCTGTAGCTCCCTTTAGTGGCTACTCTCGACACAACATTAACCCTTGCAATGCTGATAGTTATGATAATACCACAGTTAAATGAAAAAAATTCTTGATGTCAGTCCTCAAGGCAGCCTTCTCGAGTTTAAACCTGTTTCCTACTCTCTCAGTTTATCATAGAATTTACAGTGCAGAAGGAGGCCACCCGGCCCATCGAGTCTGCACCGGCTCCTGGAAAGAGCACCCCACCCAAGGTCAACACCTCCACCCTATCCCCATAACCCAGCAACCCCACCCAACACTAAGGGCAATTTTGGACACTAAGGGCAATTTATCATGGCCAATCCACCTAACCTGCATATCTTTGAACTGTGGGAGGAAACCGGAGCACCCGGAGGAAACCCACGCACACACGGGGAGGATGTGCAGACTCCGCACAGCCAGTGACCCAAGCCGGAATCAAACCTGGGACCCTGGAGCTGTGAAGCAATTGTGCTATCCACAATGCTACCGTGCTGCCCTTTAATTTACAATGATGTTCTGCATTCATCATTCCCAATCCTTTACTAGCATAATTTGTCTTCCCATGCATGATTATCTTTAAGATTCAGGGCTATTAAGCCTAAATTTCTGTATTTGTTTCCTCTGTGCTAGTCATGGTTCAGTGGGTGATGCTCTTGCCTCTACATCAGACAGACGGTTGTGGGTTCACCTCTACATCCAGGCCAACACCCAGTGTAGTACTGCAGGGGTGCTGCCCTGTTTGAAATGCTGTTTACCAGATACCATGTTGAATGGAGGCTCTGCCTCTCATGTGGATGTAAAAGGTTCTATAGGATTACATTTATCAGAATGCTCCTGGATCAGGGGACATGGTGCAGTGTGATCCCCCAAATGGACTGTTTTTCTCAGGAACTTCTATTCTAGTCTCTGATTTATTTAACTGCACAGATATTCACCTGAAAATGTTGCTAATTTAGTCAAGTCATTAAACGGTAGCACAATGGTTAACATTGTTTCTTCACAGCGTCAGGGTCAGGATTTGATTCCCCCTTGGGTCACAGTCTATGCGGAGTCTGCATGTTCTCCCCGTGTCAGCTTGGGTTTCCTCCAGGTGCTCCGGGTTCCTCCCACAAGTCCCAAAAGATGTGCGGTTAGGCGAATTAGACATACTGAATTATCCCTCTGTGTACCCGAACAGGCGACTAGGGAATTTTCACAGTAACTTCATTGCGGTGTTAATATAAGCCTACTTGTGATACCAATAAAGATTATTTATTATTATTGAATAAGAGCACGAAGTTGTCGCTGATGTCCTAACTAACATTTATCCGTTAATCAACATCACAGAATAAAACAGTTTATCTGGTCTTTATCAAATTGCTGTTTGTGGGAGCTTGCTGTGAATGAACTAACATCACAGCAGTGACTGTACTCCATTGGCTGCAAACTTATTTATACTCGTGTAGTTGCGAAGATGCTGGCAAATACTGTTTTTTTTTCCATTATTCAAACTTTGACATCAAACCCGTGGCTCTCCTCTGCACTTTGAATATTTCTCTTTCATAGTGTCATAGAGTTTTACAACACAGAAAGAGGCCCTTCAGCCACTAATCTGTGCCGGCCATCAAGGAGGTCCTGAAGGTCAGCTTGTTTGAAAAACACTGCCTCAGAGGTGATGTGGATGTACAGTTGGCTCAAGTTGGGAAACAGCAGAACTATTGGAGTAGCAGGTAGAAGTCATTACATGTAGCATGGACTCTGTGGGAGAAGGTAGCTGTGACGAGGATCTGCATAAGCCCAAGAGCTCCCTTGTAATACCAAATGTAAGCCAGCAAAGTCGGCAACATTTTCAGGTGAATGTCTGTGCAGTTAAATAAATCACAGAGACTAGAATAGATGTTCCTGTGAGAAACAGTCTATTTGGGGTATTGTACTGCGCCATGTTCCCTGTTCCAGGAGCACTGTCATATACATCTCGCTGCACCTAAACCATGCCAGCACAATTGAGTGTGACATCCAAGATCAATTTTCCCTTACAGCTACCATACATTCAATAAATTCTAATTGATTGTGACTACAGGATATGGAGACTTCATTGAATGAGCAAGCAGTTAATACAATTCCTCCTGAAGGAAGCAACACACAATGCCATGTTGATGGAGGAGGAATTGCCACTAATCAACGGTTTACATCAGGTGAAGAGGGAGCAATAGCAGTAATGGGGTTCATTTCTTCGGTAAGTTGGGGATGGCAATGAAGGAGCCTCAATGCATTTCATATTTCATGATTCTATGTATTCCTGAAGCTCCACAGCAGTTACCACTTCCTTCAAAAAGTGGCTGATAAGGCACCAAGAGCGCAATTCAACTAAAAGCCCCCTGGCGAGCACGTTTAGCCATGTATTTCACAGCGCTCATAGTGCCGAGAAACACATGGCTATAAAACACCACTCGCATTAAATAAGGGGCCTCAGTGGAATCAACAGCCCCATTTTCTAACGGAGGAACTCCGCTTGCCAGAACTCCTCAGTGTAGCGAGAGATCGGGACGCCATTTAAAAATCTGGATCTCCGAGCCCCCCGACGCAACCCCGACCACCCCCACCAGCACTATGGGAGGGTTCTTAACCACTTCCGACGTGGGTGGTTGGTGGGGCGGGGGGGGGGGGTGGGTGGTTTGCGGGGGTGCCGGGGATCCTCCCATATTGCGTTCAGTCTGGGGGGGAGGGGGGAGCGTGGAGTTCAGGGACTGTTTCGGTGGCCTCAGAGATCGGGATGTCATTTTTAAATGGCGTCCCGATCTCTCGTTACAATGGGGACTTCTCCATTGTACAAAATGGGGCTATGTGCTGCCTCGGCCGTGCATTTCCCAGGCCCCTTATTCAACGCGACTCGCATTGAATAGCCATGTGTTTCTCTGCACTGCGAGTGCCAGGGAACACGTGGCTAAATGTGCTGGCTAGGGTACTTTCTTCCCTTTTGGGAAATCGCGCCCTGTGTATGTGGAAAGCCTAAGAATACAAATTGGGCTGTGCAGCCTGGTGAAGATGAGTGATCCTGCAAGTCTCATCGATCCCTGACTGCAGATAAGGGGGATAATTATCTTAGGGGTTCTGCTTTGAAAAGAAGGCAGTCAGCAGAGCTGCAGACACATATAGAGGCACTTCTTTGCTTTCTTCTTGACTGAAGGCTATGTTAACAGTGGAGTCCACTGTCCCGCTGTGTGCAAACATCTGAGAGCATTTCAATTCATTGCACAGAAACCTGCAGAAAGTGGTTCTCCACTGGGTTTAATCTGAGCACACAGTTTGTATCATTAATTTAGCTAGAAAATTAGATACTATAATATTGCTTGAATACTAACATTCACTATGTTTCATTGTGTGAAGTGCTTTGAGAAGTTGCGAGATGTTAATGGGATCCTTTAAATGCAAAACATTTAAGATGTCTTTGCTGAAACATCATTTACAATTTAAAGATAATTGGATTGCTAATGGCCAAACAGAATGTAACAGCTGACCACTGTCTATCAGATGTTCCCCCCCACACTTTCTCCATATAGGGAGCAATATTTCAGCAAGAACTGTCTTGTGCATTCTTATTATAAATGTAATGGGGGCGATTATCTTCTGCCAAGCTTTTCAATTCATGATGAAAAATGGGGCAGTAGCTGGCACAACTTTATTAAAAACTCCGAATGTCTCTAGCTGCCCAAAGTCATGATTGATGAGTAGCCCTCACAATAGTGGCTGATTTTGAGCAACCAAGTAATGATCCAAAATGGCAGAAGCTTTACTAGATATTGATATCAGTGTCCTACCCCATTTATGTGAAATGGAAAAATAAAATGGTAGCGCTGTTTATTTTGATGTTGACAAAATAACCATGAAGGTCCCTCCTAGGCTCATAGAAGTCCTTCCATCCACTGCTCGTTGTTGATGGTTCCTTCCTCACCTGTCCTTCCCACCCCAGGCTAGGTCACTCCCCCTTAAGGAAATACTTTGAGAAGAGCTCCCAGATCGATTCACAAAATTCCCCTCCTGTCCGACTGGAAAGCTTCCTGTTAGCTGTGTGAAACTTGCCTGAATTACACAAACAGCATCAACCATGAAAATGTTTTGTGCCTCTCGCTTAGCGTCACCAGGTGAGTTGTGCACATGCTCTGCCAACTGGCTGCCTGATGTACTCTGCATATGTAAATTGGACTCCAATGGTTAATGTGCTCACAATTGTGGCTGGGAACACAACCAGAGCTTTCCCCCTCCCATCATAACTGCTCACCTGCAAGGCCTTTAACTTTAATGCTTCCAGCTGAGGTGCGGTGAAGCCTTTGACCTCAGTCAGTGTGTCCAGCGAATTTATGAAATTTTCAACTGAAATGCAACTCAATTGTTCAGCAGTCCACAAATTGTTTGCCTGACCAAGAGTTTCAATTTCTTCTAAGGTAGGACGTGCTGTGCAAACTGGAAATAAAAATAAATAATGGATAAGAAGAAAGACATTTATCTGCTCTGATCTTCAGTTCAGTCAATGTCAGATAGAAGTTCCCTCCCCTGAAAATGGAGCAAAGACTCTATGCCATCCAAACCCAGCGGACTGGATTCTCTGTTTCAGTGACTAAGTGCTGACGCCAACGGAGCACGTGTGGCCTTTTATGACCAAATATTCTGCACCGATTCCGGGACCAGTGAGGGGCTAGCAGCGGCGCCGGGTGAAACTCCCGGCTCCTGTGCCGAAAATGGCATGAGAATGGCCAGGCCCTTAGCGCATGTGTATGGCTGACGACCTCCAGCGGTCGTGTGTACAACATTGCGCCGACCGTGTGCAGACCCTGCAGCCGCCATGCCTGATTCCTACACAGCTGAGACACACATGTCCCATACCGTTGGGAACTCGGCCCATCGGGGTGGAGCATCATGGGAGAGCCGGCTGATGACATGCCAATGCCATTGCAATGGCGCGCGGCCGTGACGCGATGACACCATTTCCGAGGGGGTGGAGCATGGCTGACCGGCGTCAAACCGGCGCCCGTCCCGATATGGGCGTCGGAGTCAATTCTCTGCCCGATCGTCGATTACAATATTGGCATTGGGCAACAGAGAATCCCATCAGTTTCATTGGAAATTAGTTTTAAAGCAATTTCTCTGGTCAACTTTTGAAAAGTAACGGAGTAAGGCTTATTGACAAGAGTGTTCAGAGGTGTGAATGTGTCACATCAATCACCTGTTGGACCACTTTACAACTTAGCTCCTTGTCCCACCACTTAACCCAGATCCATGGGACCGAGTATATTCAGCGCGACGAGCTGAATTCTCTGTCTGTTCATGGCAGCGAGATTCTCCGGTCCCGCTGCAGGGAATGGGAGATTTGACTGCGTGCCAAATTGTCTGTTCTCACTCACAATGGAGAACCCCAGCCATTCTGGAGTGGGGCTTGAAACCACAATCTTTGATTCAGAGAGTGTTACCACTGCACCAAGGTAAAAATCAGATTGAAAGTATCTGTAGAAGCACAAACTCCTGGGCCTCAATGTAATGAACACCTCAAAAGAAAACAAATAATTTTAACCTCAACTTGTGTGTCACATATTTAGCATTTCTGATGAATTTAACTTCCGGCACTTCACCTACTTCATCAATCAAAAACAAATTAAAATATTTTTCCTAATCTGGCCATATCTTTTTTCAAGTATATTTATTGGAATTTTGCATCTTATAAACAGATGCAACAAAGTTACAAAATAATACCATACATACGGAGAGCGGCAAATAAAGGCTCAATATACATGGGCACAAAATGGAATAGGAGAAAGACATCACAACTGGCTTGGTACAATCATTGGTCGAAAGTGAACATTAGCGTGACCCCATCAGAATATTCCCGTGACCCCATCAGAAACCAAGGGAAGAACAGGGTAAAGTCACAGAAACATGACAGGGCGGTGCACATCCTCCCACACCACATGACTTGCAGCCAGATCGGGCGTGTACCAAGGTACAAAACCCTGAGCTCCGGAGGCACTACAGGCTTCAGCAACCCAACATAGCCTTCTCTCTTGGATAGCCAACCCAACTGCATCCATGCAAAAGCTAAGAATGGATACATCATACCCAGCACTACAAAAAAAAAACAAAGTCCACAAGAAACCCAACTCTACGGGGAAGTTACCTGGCTATATTTATAACGTAACTACTTGAGAATTAAGCACTGAATAGGAAGAACGCAGAGAGGGAAATCTAGTAAGACAGATTCCATTTCAGTCATTGACCCTGTCTGATTTTCTCTAATTAAAGTAAATGAAATGACAGTTGTTTTATTGACCTGTGGTCTTCTTGCCAGATATTCCACTCTGCATAGTTCCCAGAAGATGCTCAATTCTTAGGCCGCAAAATCAAAGGTTTCTCCCATACTGTGACCAAAATGTTATACATCCCTTGTCCTTTTCCTTCAAGATACTTTTGGCCTGAAGGTCGATAACCTCCATGGTACATACCTGTTTCCCGTTTTCTCCTACTGCTGCTTGAAGCCTTTTTCAGAATATCAAAGATTTTTTTAGAAAGCAAAGAGAGGTTGGGGGCGTGGTTAAAATCAGAAGGAATAAAATCGTTAACGGGCTTGCGAGTGGAGACGATTTCCTCGAGTGCTGTTCGGATATCATCCTAAGGAATAAGCGAAATGTTACAAAAGAGAGCCAATATTTACCATGCTTTATAATAAAAGATTATCAGCATGTGACTGGACCCGATAAATACGTGATCCATGAGGGCACAATGATTGGTATGAATTCACAAAGGGAGAGTTAAAAATGCCAGTGAAGTAATAGTGGACAAAGTTCAAAAAATATGTTACAGCAGTTAGAATCAGCAGAAGAATGTTTAGTCATGTTGAGAGGAAAGTAGAACACATATTCACAGAGGCTACATTAATGCTTTAAAATGCATTGGTTAGATTCCATTGCGAGTATTATTCTCACTTCTCATAAGTGAGCCACTAAAAGAAATACAAGTATTGGAAAGGTTACAGGAAAGATCAACAACAATTGTCCCAAGAAGAAGGGGAAACAAAACTGAATGTCACTGTCTCATGCATATAGCCATGACACTACAGTACTGCTCTTCACATCTCTTACGGATAAAGCATAATAAGGACAGTAACATATCTAAAGTACAAAACCCATAAGAAATGCCAGAGCTGTTTTCCGTGCAATGATAATGCAAGGCTATTATATGGGAGTCTATGAGTCCAATTTCTCCTGATGCATATGGCCTCTTTGACCAAGAATCAGGGGCAGCATGGCAGCACAGTGGTTAGCGCTGCTGCTTCACAGCGCCAGGGATCCGAGTTTGATTCCGATTTCGGGTGACGGTGTGAATTTTGCACATTCTTCCCGTGTCTGCGTGGATTTCTTCCGGGTACTCTGGTTTCCTTCCACAGTCCAAAGATGGTCAGGTTAAGTAGGTTGGCTATTTTAAATGACCCCTAGGTGGGTTACAGGGATAGGTTGGGATATTGGATCTAGGTAGAGTGTTTCTTCGGGAGGGTTGGTGCAGACACGATGGGCCTAATGGCCTCCTTCTGCCCTGTAGGGATTCTATTACCTCACCTAAACTTACTGGATTGGCTTCTATTTTTCCTTACGTTTCTGTGGAGAAAGCAACATACCTTTCCACATTAAATGCAATGCAAAAGTAGTCATTAATTTTGGATCATGGGTGCGAGGATATGTTAAATTTCTTTTGCCTATATTTTCAAGTTTATCACTAACATCCACAACCCCAGGACCACAAACATCTTGGGTGCTACCATTAATCAGAAACTGAACTGCCCATATAAATAAGCCATGGGGTACGGGCCTCTGGCACGGAGTCTGTCCCTGTTGCTCAGAAGGGAAGGGGGGAGAGGAGCAGAGCATTAGTAATTGGGGACTCTATAGTCAGGGGCACAGATAGGAGATTTTGTGGGAGCGTGAGAGACTCACGTTTGGTATGTTGCCTCCCAGGTGCAAGGGTACGTGATGTCTCGGATCGTGTTTTCCGGGTCCTTAGGGGGGAGGGGGAGCAGCCCCAAGTCGTGGTCCACATTGGCACTAACGACATAGGTAGGAAAGGGGACAAGGATGTCAGGCAGGCTTTCAGGGAGCTAGGATGGAAGCTCAGAACTAGAACAAACAGAGTTGTTATCTCTGGGTTGTTGCCCGTGCCACGTGATAGTGAGATGAGGAATAGGGAGAGAGAGCATTTAAACACGTGGCTACAGGGATGGTGCAGGCGGGAGGGATTCAGATTTCTGGATAACTGGGGCTCTTTCTGGGGAAGGTGGGACCTCTACAGACAGGATGGTCTACATCTAAACCTGAGGGGCACAAATATCCTGGGGGGGGAGATTTGTTAGTGCTCTTTGGGGGGGTTTAAACTAATGCAGCAGGGGCATGGGAACCTGGATTGTAGTTTTAGTGTAAGGGAGAATGAGAGTATAGAGGTCAGGAACACAGATTTGATGTCGCAAGAGGGGGCCAGTGTTCAGGTAGGTGGTTTGAAGTGTGTCTACTTCAATGCCAGGAGTATACGAAACAAGGTAGGGGAACTGGCAGCATGGGTTGGTACCTGGGACTTCGATGTTGTGGCCATTTCGGAGACATGGATAGAGCAGGGACAGGAATGGATGTTGCAGGTTCCGGGGTTTAGGTGTTTTAGTAAGCTCAGAGAAGGAGGCAAAAGAGGGGGAGGTGTGGCGCTGCTAGTCAAGAGCAGTATTACGGTGGCGGAGAGGATGCTAGATGGGGACTCTTCTTCCGAGGTAGTATGGGCTGAAGTTAGAAACAGGAAAGAAGAGGTCACCCTGTTGGGAGTTTTTTATAGGCCTCCTAATAGCTCTAGGGATGTAGAGGAAAGGATGGCGAAGATGATTCTGGATAAGAGCGAAAGTAACAGGGTAGTTATTATGGGAGACTTTAACTTTCCAAATATTGACTGGAAAAGATATAGTTCGAGTACAATAGATGGGTCGTTTTTTGTACAGTGTGTGCAGGAGGGTTTCCTGAAACAATATGTTGACAGGCCAACAAGAGGCGAGGCCACGTTGGATTTGGTTTTGGGTAATGAACCAGGCCAGGTGTTGGATTTGGAGGTAGGAGAGCACTTTGGGGACAGTGACCACAATTCGGTGACGTTTACGTTAATGATGGAAAGGGATAAGTATACACCGCAGGGCAAGAGTTATAGCTGGGGGAAGGGCAATTATGATGCCATTAGACGTGACTTGGGGGGGATAAGGTGGAGAAGTAGGCTGCAAGTGTTGGGCACACTGGATAAGTGGGGCTTGTTCAAGGATCAGCTACTGCGTGTTCTTGATAAGTATGTACCGGTCAGGCAGGGAGGAAGGCGTCGAGCGAGGGAACCGTGGTTTACCAAGGAAGTGGAATCTCTTGTTAAGAGGAAGAAGGAGGCCTATGTGAAGATGAGGTGTGAAGTTTCAGTTGGGACGATGGATAGTTACAAGGTAGCGAGGAAGGATCTAAAGAGAGAGCTAAGACGAGCAAGGAGGGGACATGAGAAGTATTTGGCAGGAAGGATCAAGGAAAACCCAAAAGCTTTCTATAGGTATGTCAGGAATAAGCGAATGACTAGGGAAAGAGTAGGACCAGTCAAGGACAGGGATGGGAAATTGTGTGTGGAGTCTGAAGAGATAGGCGAGATACTAAATGAATATTTTTCGTCAGTATTCACTCAGGAAAAAGATAATGTTGTGGAGGAGAATGCTGAGCCCCAGGCTAATAGAATAGATGGCATTGAGGTGCGTAGGGAAGAGGTGTTGGCAATTCTGGACAGGCTGAAAATAGATAAGTCCCCGGGACCTGATGGGATTTATCCTAGGATTCTCTGGGAGGCCAGGGAAGAGATTGCTGGACCTTTGGCTTTGATTTTTATGTCATCATTGGCTACAGGAATAGTGCCAGAGGACTGGAGGACAGCAAATGTGGTCCCTTTGTTTAAAAAGGGGAGCAGAGACAACCCCGGCAACTATAGACCGGTGAGCCTCACGTCTGTAGTGGGTAAAGTCTTGGAGGGGATTATAAGAGACAAGATTTATAATCATCTAGATAGGAATAATATGATCAGGGATAGTCAGCATGGCTTTGTGAAGGGTAGGTCATGCCTCACAAACCTTATTGAGTTCTTTGAGAAGGTGACTGAACAGGTAGTTGAGGGTAGAGCAGTTGATGTGGTGTATATGGATTTCAGCAAAGCGTTTGATAAGGTTCCCCACGGTAGGCTATTGCAGAAAATACGGAGGCTGGGGATTGAGGGTGATTTAGAGATGTGGATCAGAAATTGGCTAGCTGAAAGAAGACAGAGGGTGGTGGTTGATGGGAAATGTTCAGAATGGAGTACAGTCACAAGTGGAGTACCACAAGGATCTGTTCTGGGGCCGTTGCTGTTTGTCATTTTTATCAATGACCTAGAGGAAGGCGCAGAAGGGTGGGTGAGTAAATATGCAGACGATACTAAAGTCGGTGGTGTTGTCGATAGTGTGGAAGGATGTAGCAGGTTACAGAGGGATATAGATAAGCTGCAGAGCTGGGCTGAGAGGTGGCAAATGGAGTTTAATGTAGAGAAGTGTGAGGTGATTCACTTTGGAAGGAATAACAGGAATGCGGAATATTTGGCTAATGGTAAAGTTCTTGAAAGTGTGGATGAGCAGAGGGATCTAGGTGTCCATGTACATAGATCCCTGAAAGTTGCCACCCAGGTTGATAGGGTTGTGAAGAAGGCCTATGGAGTGTTGGCCTTTATTGGTAGAGGGATTGAGTTCCGGAGTCGGGAGGTCATGTTGCAGCTGTACAGAACTCTGGTTCGGCCGCATTTGGAGTATTGCGTACAGTTCTGGTCACCGCATTATAGGAAGGACGTGGAGGCTTTGGAGCGGGTGCAGAGGAGATTTACCAGGATGTTGCCTGGTATGGAGGGAAAATCTTATGAGGAAAGGCTGATGGACTTGAGGTTGTTTTCGTTGGAGAGAAGAAGGTTAAGAGGAGACTTAATAGAGGCATACAAAATGATCAGGGGGTTAGATAGGGTGGACAGTGAGAGCCTTCTCCCGCGGATGGAAATGGCTGGCACGAGGGGACATAGCTTTAAACTGAGGGGTAATAGATATAGGACAGAGGTCAGAGGTAGGTTCTTTACGCAAAGAGTAGTGAGGCCGTGGAATGCCCTACCTGCTACAGTAGTGAACTCGCCAACATTGAGGGCATTTAAAAGTTTATTGGATAAACATATGGATGATAATGGCATAGTGTAGGTTAGATGGCTTTTGTTTCGGTGCAACATCGTGGGCCGAAGGGCCTGTACTGCGCTGTATTGTTCTATGTTCTATGTTCTAAATACTGTGGCTACAACAGTAGGTCAGAGGCTGGGTAAGTAAATAATTTCCTGACTCCCCAAAACCTGTCCATCATATACAAGGGGCGGGATTCTCCGAAATGGAGGCAGAGCGTTCGCACCGTCGAGGTTCACGACAGCGCGAAACGGCCCCTATGCTGACCGATCCAGGGGCCGATAGTGGGCTAGGAGCGGCGCCGGGTCATTTATACGTGCCAGGCCTTGGCGCCGCGTAAAGGCGGCGCCGCATACATGACACGGCCGGCGCCGCATACCTGGCGTCACCCATGCATGCGTGGTAGCCGTCCTCTCCGAGTCCACCCCGCAAGAAGATGTCAGACGGATCTTGCGGGGCTGCAGAAGAAAGGAGGTCCTCCTTCAGCGAGGACGGCCCGACGATCGATGGGCACCGATCCCGTCCACACCCCATTTGAGGCCCCGTCTGGTGCAGGATCCCCCCCCCCCCGCCCCCACAGGCCGCCCCTCCCAGCATTCCCACGCTGTTCCCGCCAGTAGCGACCAGGTGTGGATGGCGCCGGGGGGAACCCGCCATTTTGGGCTGGCCGCACGGCCCATCCGGGCCTGAGAATAGCAGGGGTGCCGGAGAATCGCCATTTTGGGTGTCTCGGGCGGTTCTCTGGCCTGCGCCGCGCAGAACACGACGGGGCCGTTCTCGCCGCTTGGGAGAATCGCGGGAGGGCGTCGGACCGACGTCGCGGGAAAATTTGGCGACCCAGGCGATTCTCCCAACCGGCGCGGGAGCGGAGAATCGCGCCCAAGGTATAAGTCAGGAGTTTGATCAAATATTATCCACTTGCCTGGATGAGTGCAACATCAATGCTTGAAAGATTTGACACTATCCAAGATAAAGCGGCCCACTTGATCAACATCCCATCCAACACCTGAAACAACCACTACCTCTATCATCAGCACACGATGGCAGCAGTGTGCACCATCAACACTGCAGAAAGTTGCCAAGACTCCTCCCAAGTCTGTAACTCATACTACCTAAATGACAAAAGCACCAGACACATTGGAAGACCAGCACTTCCAATTTCCCCTCCAAGTCACACGCCATCCTGACTTAGAACTATAATCACCATTCCTTCACAGTAACTATGTCCAAAACCTGGAACTCTCTCCCGGATAGGATTGTGGATGCAATCACACCACATTGTATGCCACAGTTCAAGAAGGCTGCTCACTCCAACCTTCTCATGGGAATTAGGTATGGACAATACATTCTGGCCTTGTCAGCAACACTCACATCCCAAGAGCAGCAAAAATTGCCTTCTGCCTGGAGATGAGGATAAATTCACTGATCCCACATTTTCAGCATGGAGCCACATAGCAAAAGTATAAATCGCCGATTCAGTTGTATGGTGTAGCCCCATTCCTGTTTGCCAACCTGTCGAGCATTGGTCTCTTCTGGGAATGTGAGGCATTGGTCAATGTGGCTAATAAATTGACACGCAACATCTAATCGAAGCATGATCTTTGTTACTCAGTACAGGTACAAATCGTAAGATAAGTCTGCAAAGTGCAGTTATGGTAGTTTACTTACATTGTTGGGAATTGCATTAAAATCATCAGGTTGTAGAACTGCTAGCAAGTCATGCAACTCAGTGAGTTCATCAACTGTCCAGTTTGAGAGAGGCCTGTGTTTAAAAAACAGATAATATGAGATAAGGTAAAGTCGCCATAGTCCAAGATGATCATCACCTGCTTTCCCCTTTTAGGGGGAGAGCTGACAGGTGCTGATTTACCTGAGGATCACTACGGCTCAGACGAGGGGCAAGACTGAGAAGGCGGGGCCTTCATGGATAACCTCAAATGATATGGAAATTGAACCCGTGCTGCTGGCCTCGCTCTACATCATGAACCGGGGCGTCATTCTCCGACCCCCCGCCGGGTTGGAGAATCGCCGGGGGCTGCCGTGAATCCCACCCCCGCCGGTTGCCGAAGTCTCCGGCACCGGATATTTGGCGGGGGCGGGAATCGGGCCATGCCGGTTGGCGGGCCCCCATGCTCGATTCTCCAGCCGGATGGGCCGAGGTCCCGCCGATAAATTGCCTGTCCCGCCGGTGTGGATTAAACCACCTTTTGAACGGCGGGACAAGGCGGCGTGGGCGGGCTCCGGGGTCCTGGGGTGGGCGAGGGCCGATCTGGCCCCGGGGGGTGCCCCCACGGTGGCCTGGCCCACGATCAGGGCCCACCGATCCGCGGGCGGGCCTGTGCCGTGGGGGCACTCTTTCCCTTCCACCTCCGCCACGGTCTCCACCATGGCAGAGGCGGAAGGGACTCCCTCCACTGTGCATGCGTGGGAAACTGTCAGCGGCCGCTGACGCTCCCGCGCATGCGCCGCCTGGTGATGTCATTTCCGCGCCAGCTGGCGGGGCAACAAAGGCCATTTCCGCCAGCTGGCGGGGCGGAAATTCCTCCGGCGTCGGCCTAGCCCCGCAATGTTGGGGCACGGCCCCCAAAGATGCGGAGTATTCCGAACCTTTGGGGCGGCGCGATGCCCGTCTGATTGGCACCGTTTTGGGCGCCAGTCGGCGGACATCGCGCCGTTTCGGGAGAATTTCGCACCAGATGTCTAACCAAATGATCTAAACCGGCCCACTAAAACAGATAAAATTATGCTTAAAGGATGGGATTTACCAACTGTTCATGTCGGCAGGAAATTCCGGTTCCACGCCGCCTGACAGGTTTCCCAAACGAGGTGCGGTGTCACCGGGAAATGCCGTTGACAACGGCAGGGTCAGTAGTTCCCATTGGAAGCTGCATCCGCCGCTGCCAAAAATCACGCGGCGGGGCGGTTGGTAAATCTCACCCAAAATAATCATACACATTAGCCATGAAAACCTCTCATTCAACTAAAGATGTAGTTAATAAGAATGGATGTAGTTAACCCTGTTTTGTGCTTACGGATAGGTTAACAGGATCTTCTCTCTCAGGGCGTTTTTCTTCCCTCCATCAAACCGTCCACATTCTCGAAGTTGATCAACAATTTCACTGAACGCTGTGTTGTTTAACCTCTTAATCTCTTCAGGATTAAATTCACAGACCAGGGACCCCAAACTGTTGCCTTGCTCCTCTGTTATTGAGGATATAGCCACATTCTGTCAGCGAATGATGGAACAAAACTCAAGTTAAAAATCAGTTCATTGGCTTTTTTGTTTGCATAAAATTTAAAGAAATGACTTGATTTTTATAAGGATAGCTTCAAAATACTTGCTGCAAGATGCAAAATGAAACAGGCTATTCAGCTAATTAGTCCCTGTCAGAATAGCTTTCATTGCAGGCAAATGTTTCCAATCAGTTGATCTGTCAAATTTGCATATGCCTTCAACACTTCCCTTTCATCCACCTGTTCAATCGTAAACGTTGACAGCGCTAGCCTCAACCATTCCCCTGGGAAAGTGAATTCCACAGCCTCATAATTCCTCGGACCCCGATGTTTCTCCTATCTTCTGTGCTGAAATGGTTCCCATTTTATTTTGTATCTCTGATCCATTGGTCTTGATTCCTCAACCACTGGAAGTGACCTACCCTGTTCCATTCTTTCTTAATTTTAAATCTTTATATCCGATCTGCATTGTTAGAAAAACAATCCCTGAGGCTTAAAATTAGTCTGCACAGCTATTTGAGAGGGGGTGTGGTCATGATTTGCAATCTGTCCACAGCTGTTGAGGTGGATGTAGGCAGCATTTAAATTTGGCTGAGAAATTAATTTCAGTTTTCCAACATCTGCAGTATTTTGCTTTTGTACCTTAACCGAGACCCTGTTTAATACAGGTTTATCATTAGCTTACAGACTTTATGTTCTACAGATCATTTGATAAAACGTTGAATTCTACTGGCCTTTTCCACAATCTTGCCAATCTGACAATATTTACGTTCAATATGTCGTAAATCTTACCTTCAAATCCCTTTGTTCTTCCACAGGACCGAATAAAATCTCATTCAGTGTGTAATTGGACACGATTCAGTGAACTTTTAATGGCGCATTTAGTAAGGTGTTTCTTGGCGGCGGCAACACTGAGAAACATCCCACTATTCAACGGCATTTTGTCTTTTTTATTGGCCTCGGGCATTTCTCTCCGCCAAGGTTGCACTTAGGGAGGGGCTTCCTCGCAGATTGGGGCACCATTTTGTCCAGCAGCATCAAACTCCACCCCCCTTCCAGTTTTTGTGACCTCCTTCAGCCTCCAACCTTGGGGCGGTCCCCAGGGTCACCTCCTCACACTTCACCCCATCTCTCTGGCAAGTCCCCCAGACCTGACCCCTGTGCTAACTTAGCTATTAAAACACTGAAAATACCAGCCTGGAACCCTGGAAGTGCTCCTGGCACCATCTTAGCGATACCCAGGCACCCTGCCAAGGTGCCAGGGTGACACTGCCAGGGTTTTAAGGTGCTACCCTGCCTGTCCTGACCACCTGGGCGTGTCCAATGGCCTGGAAGACCAACCCCCCACCAGGTGCCGTTACACCTGACCCACGTTTGTGTGACCAGTACTAAACAGCGTCCTGGTGAGGTTGGTGAGTCCCGGGCGCTGGGTGAATCCAGCATCCGGGTATTTAAATGTGCTGGGCAGAGTGAGCTGGGTGATCCAAGGTCGCGGCGTGGGTGAGGTAAGTACTGCTTAACAACTTCCTTACCTTGCAGGTCAGCTGTTAGTTTCGGGAGATCAGTTTCGGGAGCAGGCCTATTGGCTGACTGTAAATCAGGAAGGATACAAAAGGTGTGGCTGAAGTGCCTATAGAAAAGGAGTGCTGGGGGAAAACAGAGTGTATCTAAGTTTGGGTAAGGCTGAGTTCGGGTAAGAGGTGAGTGAGGGCTGTGTTTGTTTTTTGGAGTTTGGTGTTTGGGGTTGAGTTTCCCCCCCCCCCCCCCCCCCCAAAATTTTTTTTTTTTAAAATCCAATTAATTAAGTAAATTAATTAACTAGTTAAGGGAATTTGGTGCTCATCTTAAGGAGGTGCAGAGAAGCAGACCTGTGAGGGAGCCTCGGGAGCAATTACATCACAGCCAGCAGGTAAGTGATTGGCTTGTAACTGGTAAGTGATTTCTCTCTCTTTGACTTTCTCCTAGCTGTGTAGTGTAGTTCAAATTTAACTTCAGGTTTAAGTCATGGCAGGCGAGCTCAGACCCGTGTCATGCTCCTCTTGTGAGATGTGGCAAGTCAGGGACCCTTCTGGTGTCCCTGACTCCTTCACCTGCAAGAAGTGTGTCCAACTGCAGCTCCTGTTAGACCGCTTGACGGCTCTGGAGCTGCGGATGGACTCACTTTGGAGCATCCGCGATGCTGAGGAAGTTGTGGATAGCACATTCAGTGAGTTGGTCACACCGCAGATTAAAATTACTGAGGCAGATAGGGAATGGGTGACCAACAGACAGAGGAAGAGTAGGAAGGCAGTGCAGGGATCCCCTGCGGTCATCTCCCTCCAAAACAGATTTACCGTTTTGGAAACTGTTGGGGGAGATGGCTCACCAGAGGAAGGTGGCAGCAGCCAGGTTCATGGCACCGTGGCTGGCTCTGCTGCATAGAAGGGCGGGAAAAAGAGTGGCAGAGCTATAGTGATAGGGGATTCAATTGTAAGGGGAATAGACAGGCGTTTCTGTGGACGCAAACGAGAATCCAGGTTGGTATGTTGCCTCCCTGGTGCAAGGGTCAAGGATGTCTCGGAGCGGCGGCAGGGCATTCTGGAGGGGGAGGGTGAACAGCCAGCTGTCGTGGTGCATATAGGCGCCAACGATATAGGTAAAAAAACGGGATGAGGTCCTACAAGCTGAATTTAGGGAGTGAGGAGTTAAACTAAAAAGTAGGACCTCAAAGGTAGTAATCTCAGGATTGCTACCAGTGCCACGTGATAGTCAACGTAGGAATGACAGGATAGCTAGGATGAATACGTGGCTTGAGAGATGGTGCAAGAGGGAGGGTTTCAAATTCCTGGGACATTGGGACCGGTTCTGGGGGAGGTGGGACCTGTACAAATCGGACGGTCTGCATCTGGGTGGGACCGGAACCAATGTTCTCGGGGGTGTGTTTGCTCGTGCAGTTGGGGAGGGTTTAAACTAATGTGGCAGGGGGATGGGAACCGATGTAGGAAGTCAGTGGGGACAGAAACAAAAGGCAGGAAGGGAGAGTGTGTAAAGCATGACCTGAGAAAGCAGGGCAGAGAGCAAGGAAGGTCTACATTAAACTGCATTTATTTCAATGCAAGGGGCCTGACGGGCAAAGCGGATGAACTCAGGGCATGGACTGGCACATGGGACTGGGATATTATAGCTATGACTGAAACATGGCTAAGGGAGGGGCAGGACTGGCAGCTCAATGTTCCGGGGTACAGATGCTATAGAAAGGATAGAATAGGAGGTAAGAGAGGAGGGGGAGTGGCGTTTTTGATGAGGGAGAACATCACGGCAGTACTTAGAGGGGATATATCCGAGGGTTCGCCCACTGCGTCTATATGTGCGGAACTGAAAAATAAGAAGGGAGAGATCACCTTGGTAGGACTGTACTACAGGCCCCCAAATAGTCAGCGGGAAATTGAGGAGCAAATATGTAAGGAGATTACAGATAGCTGCAAGAATAATAGGGTGGTAGTAGTAGGGGACTTTAACTTTCCCAACATTGACTGGGACAGCCATAGCATTAGGGGCTTGGATGGAGGGAAATTTGTTGAGTGTATTCAGGAGGAATTTCTCATTCAGTATGTGGATGGACCGACTAGAGAGGGGGCAAAACTTGACCTCGTCTTGGGAAATAAGGAAGGGCAAGTGACAGAAGTGCTAGTGAGAGATCACTTTGGGACAAGTGACCAGGGGCGAAATTCTCCCCCAACGGCGGGATGTCCGCCGACTGGCGCCAAAGCCGGCGCCAATCAGACGGGCATCGCGCCGGCCCAAAGGTGCGGAAGGCTCCGCATCTTTGGTGGCCTAGCCCCAACATTGAGGGGCTAGGCCGACGCCGGAGGGATTTCCGCCCCGCCAGCTGGCGGAAATGGCATTTGTTTCCCCGCCAGCTGGCGCGGAAATGTGGCGCATGCGCGGGAGCGTCAGCGGCCGCTGTCAGTTTCCCAGCGCATGCGCGGGAGCGTCAGCGGCCGCTGTCAGTTTCCCGCGCATGCGCAGTGGGGAGAGTCTCTTCCGCCTCCGCCATGGTGGAGGCCGTAGCGGAGGCGGAAGGGAAAGAGTGCCCCCACGGCACAGGCCCGCCCGCGGATCGGTAGACCCCGATCGCGAGCCAGGCCACCGTGGGGGCACCCCCCGGGGTCAGATCGCCCCGCGCCCCCCCCCAGGACCCCGGAGCCCGCCCACGCCGCCTGGTCCCGCCGGTAAATACCAGGTTTGATTTACGTCGGCGGGACAGGCAATTCCTGGGCGGGACTTCGGCCCATCCGGGCCGGAGAATCCAGCGGGGGGTCCCGCCAACCGGCGTGGCCGGATTCCCGCCCCCGCCCAATCTCCGGGAGCGGAGACTTCGGCGGGGGCGGAATTCACGGCGGCCAATGGCCATTCTCCGACCCGTCGGGGGGTCGGAGAATGACGCCCCATAACTCCATTAGTTTTAAGATAGCTATGGAGAATGATAGGTCTGGCCCAAGAGTTAAAATTCTTAATTGGGGCAAGGCCAATTTTGATGGTATCAGACAGGAACTTGCAGATTGGGGGAGACTGTTGGCAGGCAAAGGGACGGCTGATAAATGGGAGGCTTTTAAAAATGTGTTAGCCAGGGTGCAGGGTAAGCACTGTGTAAGCACATTCCCTTTAGAGTGAAGGGCAAGGCTGGTAGAAGTAGGGAACCCTGGATGACTCGAGATATTGAGACTCTGGTCAAAAAGAAGAAGGAGGCATATGACGTACATAAGCAACTGGGATCAAGTGGATCCCTTGAAGAGTATAGAGATTGTCGAAATAGAGTTAAGAGGGAAATCAGGAGGGCAAAAAGGGGACATGAAATTGCTTTGGCAAATAATGCAAGGGAGAATCCAAAGAGATTCTACAAATACATAAAGGGGAAAAGAGTAACTAGGGACAGAGTAGGGCCTCTGAAGGATCAACAAGGGCATCTATGTGCAGAGGCACAAGAGTTGGGTGAGATCCTGAATGAATATTTCTCATCGGTATTCACGGTGGAGAAAGGCATGGATGTTAGGAAACTAAGGGAAATAAATAGTGATGTCTTGAGAAGTGTGCATATTACAGAGGAGGAGGTGCTGGAAGTCTTAAAGTGCATCAAGGTAGATAAATCCCCGGGACCTGATGAAATGTATCCCAGGATGTTGTGGGAGGCTAGGGAGGAAATTGCGGGTCCCCTAACAGAGATATTTGAATCATCGGCAGCCACAGGTGAGGTGCCTGAAGATTGGAGAGTGGCGAATGTTGTGCCCTTGTTTAAGAAGGGCAGCAGGGAAAAGCCTGGGAACTACAGACCGGTGAGCCTAACGTCTGTAGTAGGTAAATTGCTAGAAGGTATTCTGAGAGACAGGATCTACAAGCATTTAGAGAGGCAAGGACTGATTCGAGGCAGTCAGCATGGCTTTGTGCGTGGAAAATCATGTCTCACAAATTTGATTGAGTTTTTTGAGGGGGTGACCAAGAAGGTAGATGAGGGCAGTGCAGTATACGTTGTCTACATGGACTTTAGCAAAGCCTTTGACAAGGTACCGCATGGTAGGTTGTTGCAGAAGGTTAAAGCTCACGGGATCCAGGGTGAGGTTGCCAATTGGATTCAAAATTGGCTGGACGACAGAAGGCAGAGGGTGGTTGTAGAGGGTTGTTTTTCAAACTGGAGGCCTGTGACCAGTGGTGTGCCTCAGGGATCGGTGCTGGGTCCACTGTTATTTGTGATTTATATTAATGATTTGGATGAGAATTTAGGAGGCATGGTTAGTAAGTTTGCAGATGACACCAAGATTGGTGGCACAGTGGATAGTGAAGAAGGTTATCTAGGATTGCAACGGGATCTTGATCAATTAGGCCAGTGGGCCGACGAATGGCAGATGGAGTTTAATTTAGATAAATGTGAGGTGATGCATTTTGGCAGATCGAATCAGGCCAGGACCTACTCAGTTAATGGTATGGCGCTGGGGAGAGTTATAGAACAAAGAGATCTAGGAGTACAGGTTCATAGCTCCTTGAAGGTGGAGTCGCAGGTGGACAGGGTGGTGAAGAAGGCATTCGGCATGCTTGGTTTCATTGGTCAGAACATTGAATACATGAGTTGGGACGTCTTGTTGAAGTTGTACAAGACATTGGTACGGCCACACTTGGAATACTGTGTGCAGTTCTGGTCACCCTATTATAGAAAGGATATTATTAAACTGGAAAGAGTGCAGAAAAGATTTACTAGGATGTTGCCGGGACTTGATGGTTTGAGTTATAAGGAGAGGCTGGATAGACTGGGACTTTTTTCCTTGGAGCGTAGGAGGCTTAGGGGTGATCTTATAGAGATCTATAAAATAATGAGGGGCATAGATAAGGTAGATAGTCAACATCTTTTCCCAAAGGTAGGGGAGTCTGAAACTAGAGGGCATAGGTTCAAGGTGAGAGGGGAGAGATTCAGAAGGGCCCAGAGGGGCAATTTCTTCACTCAAGAGGGTAGTGAGTGTCTGGAATGGGCTGCCAGAGGTAGTAGTAGAGGCGGGTACAATTGTGATTTTTAAAAAACATTTAGATAGTTACATGGGTAAGATGGGTATAGAGGGTTATGGGCCAACTGGGACTAGCTTAATGGTAAAAACTGGGCGGCATGGACTGGTTGGGCCGAAGGGCCTGTTTCCATGCTGTAAACTTCTATGATTCTATGATTCTCTATCTGCGATTGGCCCAGAGCCCAGCGCAGAGCCCAATTTTGGACTTGCGCGTGATTCACCTGTCACACCTGATGCGGATCCGGGTGCAATGGGGTCGCTGAATCCTTCCCGTTATCTTTTTACGAAGTAGTGTCACTTTCCATTTAAGAACAGTGGAATTCCATCCCATCAACTACTTTTTTAGCCCATTCCCCGGTCTTATCAATATTCTTTGCAGCGTCTCTTGACCTTCTTAAGAATGAACTTTGTTATTTATTTTAGTATCATTAGAACAGTTCAGCCATAACTTCTGTTAATGTTTACCCCAATCATTGATATACACAGTGCCCATTAATTGTCCCAAATCTCAACCATTAATCACTTCCAGCCATTTTGAACGCTGTCCGAAATGTCTACTCTTTTACTAATCAATTTTTAGCCTAGCTTCGAACCTCTCATATGTTACCTTGTTAGGCAATTTCCTAACATCCATGTACGCTTTACCTGCTGGGTACATAGTCTACTATATTTGCCATCGCCTCAAAAAAACTGAATGAAACTTGTCAAGCAAGGTCATTCCTTTTTAGCACTAATGGAATAGCGTTGAAGCTGTTATGCCACTACACATTTTAAATTCAAATCCAATCCAACACGAATGAGGAGAGCATCTTATCTTCCTCTGTAGGAGGAGCTGCCCACAATATGAATTGGTTCACTCCCTCACTTGTTTTTATAAAGCTGGTGCTCACAAAGCACAATTGTTCACGATTTGGCAGTATGTTGGTAACATCAGTCAGACAGACCTTCAAGATGTCGGCTGTGGGAGGTGTGAAAGTGCTTGGCAGTTATAAGCTTTCCCGAGCTCAACTGAGAGAATTGGTTGAACCAGTTGGCCAGGTTATATCTGAAGATGCCGATGCAGGTACGGGAATGATAGTGGAAAAAGGTAGTGGAAAAGCACCGACTCAGCAACAAAAAAAATCACCTCAAACAAGGAATTTTCTTCATTCCAGGTTTTGGTCACTGAACTAATGTTTGCTGAAGTAGCCGACTATATTCACTTGCTTTCAAATATTTTCCCAACAAAGGAAGAAAACAGGAACTGAGAAACCACTGCTGGTTTTCTCAGCCTTCTCCTCCTTCACTGCTCTTATTAAAATTACAACAATAGGTTCATTCCAGAACATGCACCTGTGTTTTAGTCATCCTGTAAAAGCAGCATAAATCCACAGTCAGCATCCAACCTGCTCCCAAAGCAAAGACACTTTCTGGAAAAAGAAGTCTCGCTCATCTGGTTTTGAGTCAGTTTGGAGTTTTAGCATGAGAACCAAATTGAAACTCCTTTGTTACCAAATCAAAACTTGGAGTGCAAATGTATTCACACTCTTCTCTTTCATGTGAGACCCTCTCCTTTTTCACTTCTGTTTCACTTTTTCCTCCCTTGCTCTTCACTCTGGTGCAAACCTGTAAAATGTTTCTCCTCAAGTTTTCTTTTACCATTCATCACACTGAGCAGGGAGATCCAGAATTGAAACACGGCTGAGAGTGAAACTGGGGCCAGCAGAAAATGGATTCGGATCAGGAAAGACAGATGGCACAGATCAGGAGTTGAGTGAGATGTGACACCACACCAGGGTTTGAAGAGTATGATTCGAGAACCATGAATGTAGAAAGCCCGATTATACCTTTGCTACCGTTAATTTCTGATGCTGGTTTTGACTGTGTAGCAAATGAAGTGAAATTAGAAAACCAATTTTCATTTCCAACTTCAAAATCAATATTTTTCAACCCTGTAACCTCCTTTTGAACTATTCTAAAGGGGTTGTCACACAGTGATTGCTTCCAAGCTTTGTGAGGATCTAAAATTGATGGAATTCAGTATGTTACCTGGCTCCCAACTTATAACAACACAAAGGTTACTTCAAATCCACGCGGATGTGACTTAAAAAAAAAGTTGAGCGCAATGCTTCACAGAGGAAGTTTGTGATAGAAATCAGTCAAAAATGGTCTTTCAATGTCATATTTGTTTTGGTTTTGAATTGGCTTGTGTGCTTCAGGCAATGGGTGATCATGGATGATTCTGAGCAATACAGGGTGCAATCCTGTGCCCTTTTTTGAGGCGGGTATGGTGGCGAGGGGGGATTTATTGATGTGGGAAGGTGTAGGACAGGTACTCTGCTTCCTTTCCACCTCCACTCTGATTAAGCCTGTGGTGAGAAGGCCCTTGGAAGGTCTTCCTGCCTCACTGCCAATTGAAGATCTGAAGTGTGTACCTAATGGCCACTTTTAAGGGCCTCATCTCATCTTGCCACCCCTGGTATTAACAAAGCAGTGTGGTGAGGTGAGAGGGGGTGGGGTGTGGGTTGGGGTGCAGGTAGCTTGCCTTATAGGAAGCACGACAAGCAAACCTGTGGTGGATAGCTTGCAAATTCTTGGGGCCTTATCGAGGAACCCAGCATCGGGGATCGGGGTGGGGGGGGGGGGGGTCGTCGTGGAATGGCTGTTCCCTGTCCATGCTGCTGGCTCCCCTCCTCCACAGCCCTTGTCCCATGACACCCCTCCCATCATCACTCAACTGGGACCCAGCAGTAATCCTTTGCCTGGGGTGAGCGCAATACTGGGGTGAGCAGCCACTGATTCCCCGATGGCACCTCCATTCCCCGAACAGGCGCCGGAATGTGGTGACTAGGGGCTTTTCACAGTAACTTCATTGAAGCCTACTTGTGACAATAAGTGATTATTATTATGTTATTATTCATTCGTGCTGCTGCCCTCTGATTTTGCCCCATCACTAATCTGCTTTCACATATATATTTACCAGTCCTTATTGATGTGGAGGACAATGCACTTGAATGTATTTGCATTTGAATCTTTGGCAAACCAAAGTCTGCAGAATGCCAAAATACATTTGAAAAATCCCAGCTATTTATATCTGACACCGATCTACCGGCAAATAACTTATCAGCAAAACCCTAGAAGCACAAGATTATTAGCTGTAACAGGATATAGAATTTCACGCGCCTGAGGATAATTTATTCCCTGCAAAAACAAGTCAACTAATCATGCTAAATCAGTCTGGTGTGTTTGGGGCCTCTTTGACGCACGACCAACCAGACTGCTGCTGATCTTTTAATTAACAGATTAGGATTAGCCCAGCACAAATGTTGAAGTTTGAGGCAGTTACCCTTCGTAGTAAAATCAAAATCATTTGAAAATCAATTTTTGGATGGAAGTTGAAGCAGTAGCACATTTATTTCACTTATGAGGCTGGCTGGTGTGATGTACTTGTGATTTTATAATGAATATTATATCACCTTTGTTCTTGCACCTTAATTAACTCTGTGGGCATTGTTGATGGTTTCATTGCTCTGAATCTGATTTAAATTTAAAATGATGTATAATTGCAGTAAATTATCAATGTGTGTTCTGCACGCCACATTGCAAAATCCATTAATAAACCATGCTGATATTTGGAGAGCAAAACAGATGACTGATAATGTCCATGATGCTCAAGACCTCTGCTAATTTAGAGAGAAAATAATTAACAAAATACTGAAAGCGCAGCTGTATTGATTCTTGGACTTGTTGAATTTATTCTAAACTTGACACGGAAAGCGATATTTACTGGTTTAATACTGTGGTACAGGAGCTGCCCGTTTGGTTTACTTGATAAATGCCTACCTTCAACAGATAGCTCTCACTTATACGGGAGGTGAGATGGTGAAAATGGATTTTAATTTTATTGTTCTTAGTTCACAATGAGACAGAATTAAGACAGGTGCTGGGGGTCTCGGCGCCAGCTGGAGAGCCAGTGAGAACTCCACATCACCTGTTTTGTGAAGGCTCGTTACATCTCTTGTTCCATTCACAGACTTGTCAGGCATGCGGCAGGCCACCTCCGAGACCAAGGGTCCTGGGGAAGAATTCTCATCGACTGTGGCACAAAACAACAATGGCAAATAAGGTGGGCTCCACCCCTTTTGTTCCATTCAGGTTTTGCACTAATTTTCGATAGCAATCCATGGTATTAGCTCCCAACACTCGATTACTTAGAAAATAGGAGGAGGAGGCCATTCAGCTCTTAGAGCTCTGCTATTCAGTATGGTCCTGGCTGATCATCCTTCTGTTCCTGCCTTCGCTCCCTATCCTTTCACCAAAAAAGCTATATCTAACTCCTTCTTGAAACCACACAATGACTGTGACTCCTGGTTCTGGACTCCCCCCACAATCAGGAACATCCTTCCTGCATCTACCTAGTCTCATCCCAGAATTTTGTAGGTTTCTATAAGATCTCCCCTCATTCGTCTGAACTCCAGCGAGCATACTCCTAACCGACTCAATGTCTCCATCCCAGGAATCAGTCTGGTAACCCTTTGCTGAACTACCTCTACAGAAAAAAACTCCTTCCTCAGATAAGTGGATCAAAACTGCATACAATACTCCAGGTGTGGCCTCACCAAGGCCTTGTATAATTGAGTCAAAACATCCCTTCTTCTAGATTCGAATCATCTGGCTGTGAAGGTCAACATATTGCTGCACATCCATGCTTACCTTCAGCAACTGGGGTACGAGGACACCCAGGTCTCGTTGCACATTTCCCTCTCTCAATTTTATAGCTATTCAGATAATAATCTACCTCCGTGCTATTGCAACCAAAATTGATGACCTTATATTGATCCACCTTATACTGCATCTGCCATGCATGTGCTCACTTACTCAGCTTGTCCAAATCACACTGAAGCAACTCTGCATCCTCCACACAGCTCATCCTCTCACCTAGCTTTGAAACTTCAGCAAATTTGAAGGTATTGCATTTAATTTACAGGACCGGAAACATTACAGGGAGTGGAGAAATGTCTTCACTCAGGGCGTTCTGGATCTTTGGAATTGCCTCTCCCAGGTGGACGCTCCATCTTTGTGTATTTAAGACGGGGAGAGACAAACGGCGTGATCAACTGGCCTTGTTGCGACAGACTCCATGACCCGGTAAAGCTTTAAATCCTGTGAGAGGTTTCTCACAAGATTTGTGATGCTCAGAACGCCTCATGAGATCCAACAAGATCTCGCGAGAAGTCACCAGTAAGGCGAGATCCAGATTTACATATTTTAAGTGAGCCATGAGGCACATTTAAATATGTTGCGCCCAATTCTCCCAAGCGCCAGGAACTAATGCCCGCACCTGGGAGATCTCGGCAAGGTGCTGTTTAGCACTGGCCAACATAAACGTTGACCAGGCATCATGGCACGTGGGTGGAGGGGGGGGTGGGGGGGGAGGAGTTTTCCATGCCATTGGAGGCCTCCTTCTACACTTTAGGCATTCTATGATCTACATGCACTTTACCATTTTTGCTCTGTACATGCATTTATAGGTTTAAAGGGAACAAGATGCAAAAGGCACCAGTTAAAATAGACAAATGCTTCATTCTAATTGAAAAAGGGGACGGTGAATTTGTTTGTTCTGATGTCAGAGTGTGGACAATGCTCGACTGAATTGTGTGAGTATTTATAATCTACCTCATGCTGTTTTATAAGCCTAGCGTGCAAGTGTTTTTAACGTAGAAGTGATTGTTCAGATATTTTGACTGGAAATGGTAGAACAATCTCAAAGTAAAAATCATTACTGACACTTGTTTACTCCTTTTATTTTTTCTCTTTTTTTCCGGCCTAAGTGTGCTGGGTTCGCGAATCACACTCAACAAGGACTGATAATGAAGAGTAGTTTATTCACTAGTTTAGCAATTACTCAAATACTTGCTGAGGAAAGGCGTAGTGGTATTGTTGCTGGACGAGTAATCCAAGAAACACAGGGTAATGCTCTGGGAGTCCAGGTTCAAATCCCACCGTGGCATATAGTGAAATTCAATAAAAATCTGGAATTAAAGGTCCATGTCATAAAAATCTACCTGGCTCACTAAAGCCCTTTAGGGAAAGAAATCTGTCATCCTTATCTGGTCTCACCCACATGTGACTCCAGACCCATAGCAATGTGGTTGACTTTTATCAGCCCTCGGAAATGGCTGAGCAAACCACTCAGTTCAAGGGCATGAAATGGTGGCCCAGCCGCGATGCCCATATCCCATGAACAAATAAAGAAACTTGTTTTCTGCCTGTGCTCCTGGGAATAACTCCCACAATCCTCTTTCCTAGACATGTAATCATGTGGCTCTTGGTCTACAACCTCTCCTCCTCAAGCCACTGGTTCAGAGTCTTACAGGAAATGCCAAGCTTGATCTTGCTCTCACCTGAGGTCCCCACATGCCCTTTTTAGTAGGACTTCAGTCCTATTTATCAGCAACCAGCACCCTTGGCTGAACTTGTTTTCTCTATCCACGGATCCCAAGGTGATTGACGTTCCCAGTCGCCATCCTGGATGTCAGCCAGCATATTGCAGGTCCAAGGTTAAACTTGTGACCTCCAGCCCATTTGTTTCAGGCCCAACCAAAATGCAAACGCTGTATTTACCCACCATGCCCCTAGAGAAGCTCTCTGTATTTATGTTTCACGTTAAGATTTACAATGCCCTGGGATCTGTTGCAAATTAATTTAAGACCCAAGAATTAATCATTAGATCAAATCATCCCCGAATTAGGATTTAAGATTCTGCTGATATCTGAGTTAAACTATGAACTTAATCCAGGACGTCACTATGCACCTTGTCCATACTGAGTAACTTGGTAAGAGAGAAGGTTATCTCCACAAGAGGAAAAGTCAGAACTCTCCGGCAGTTGGGACCCTTGGTTCCTGCCGACAGCACACCCCTACGCAAGGGTTTCCCAACGGTGGGGGCGGTTTCAATGGGAAATCCCATTGACAAACGGCAGGAGTAGAAAATCCCGTTCCAACAAACTGTGCTCCATCAAGAAACACGCGGCGGGGGGACCGGAGAATCTGCCAAGGTCACAAACATCTCACTCGACGACAATTTTTTCATGTCTGCATAGCTGTAAGCCATCCCACCACAAGATTTTCTCCTTCGTTAATGTCATTTGCTTTTCTACTTAAATCAGATGGTAAGATGCCGGCAGCAAATCTTAAATTGAACCATTTTGTGTTTGTTTGGGCATGCAGTCTAAACTCACAGAGTATAACTTTCTTTACCATGAATCTGTTTTAGGCAATTGGATTGAACCACTCCTAAGATTGATGCTCAACACTGAACATGAATATGGCTGAGAGGTAGACACAAATACTTCGTAATTCATATTCCTTTGTGTCCATGAAGCAACTTGCCAAGTCAAAATGTTATGATTTGGACAAATTGTTCAGAGAGCCATGAGGAACAGCAACTGGATGATCCACATGTAAACCAGGGCTGTGGGATTATTGGCTTTATTACCATGCTTTCAGCATTGTCAGGGTAGACCAAGGAAAAGAAAATTCCACAGACCACTAAGAATCCCAGCTGGATTTTTACTCCCTTATAATCGAGAAAAGGAAAGTTGGTCAGGCTCAGGGCCAAATTCGAAAATGCCAATTCGTCCTGGGTGGATTTTTCTTTCTTCATTCTGTCCAGGAAAAACCTAACACCCAGGAGATGAAGACAAATGGCTCCGTCATCGTCTGTCATGAGCTCCATGGTCCTTAATCATTTGGAACATTGATTGGCTGCCACCTTACGTCAGAGTGAAAGATAACGAATTGCAAAACCTGACAGACTTTTTAATAGAATGTTTACTGTAGAGGATAAATTGTACAATCCAGAAGTCAGTGAATCTAGAATTGCAAACTGAAGCATCTCCAGATGGACACTTACTTACGCATTCAGTTGGCAGATGTTATTTACCAAACTATGCATCTGTCATTGGCATTTCAGAAATGAAGCTTTGGGCTACACTTCAAACAATGTACAAAATTACAGTTCTAACATGCAGTGACATTTCTGAAATCAAATACTGGTAACAGCATTAAGGTACTTCAGCTCATAAAAAAGTTTTCTGGTTGGTATTCATGCTGAAGTACCATGACTGCAACATTTCAACCACTTCACATATCAGAGCTGTCTCAAGGAAATGTATAAAATCAAAAGCTAGCGCTCTACTATGATAGGGTTCTTAACCTGGGGCTCAGCAGTCCCCTAGGGTCCATGAGAAGGAACCTGTGGGGTTTAAAAACAAGAGACTTTTATTCAAAAAGGGAAATGCACTCAGATTAACGTGGGATCAGGCAATCAAACTGCTCCACTAGTGCTACCTCAAACCACTGCAATGACAGCAGCATCTAACACTGAGCCCAGGCATCTGCTTATTGAGAAGGGAGAGAGGTGATGGTACTGGTCACTGAACGCACAAATCTCCTGGCTTGTGCCTCCTCGCTCCTCTTTGCCAAGTCCCACATTATAGTCCACTAACCACACACACCCCTCCTCCCCACTCAGCCCTCACTCTCCTACTCAGTCCTCACTCACTCCTCACTCCCCAAAATTTTTTCAATAACCCATTCAGTTCAACTCACCAACTAAGTTCAGCCACTGATGGTTCTATGCATGGTTTCATTTCAGTTCAGAATTATTTTTTGCCCTGCTTTTGTTATTTGCTGGGTCACAGTTGTGGCTGGGGCCAAACAGTAAGCCACTGCCTTCACTAAAAAAGCAGAGTGGAATACATCAATACTGAAAATATTCAGATTGACGCTACCAACAAAACTGCAACAGTTTACAAACTCAGTTAAATAGTTTGCACTGCCTAATTTTTTCCCCAGCTTCTATCCTGCTGTCTTGAGTCACACTGAAGTATAATTACCGTCATCGGTTAAAATGATGTAGAGACATCAATCACTCATGAGGGATTGGGTAAACATGTTGTAAGTTCATTTATTTAGATGAAGCAGATAAGAACATTTATATATAGGGAGACTGCTTGAAGACATTAGCCATAGAGCTGAGTGTGTGTGCTCTGCTCAAAAGAATACTGAAACCAGATCGCATGACACACTTCTTTTCTAGTGAGTCTATGCTACCATCCCTTAAAGACATATTACAACATTTGCAGTGATACTGGTTGGCCTTTTCCTGTACCTCATTCGTTCTTCGCCAACAGGTCCTGACCTTGAATATTAACAGTTTCACAAGACAAAGGAGGGTATCCATGCAAATCTGAGATCAATGAGCTCGTAGTTTAACCTTCCTGGATTGCCCGAGAGTCATTCAGAACAAAACATTCTAATTCCAAAACTACTGCGAGCAATAATTCCTGTACTAGTTATAACATATTGGAAAATGTTGGGGAGGGAGAGTGGGGAGGTGAAGCTGTCTGACAGACAATTGAGCAGAGAGCCAAGGCCGACTGATGTACCGGGAACATTGGTGAGGGAGACAGTGCGCATTGAGGGAAAGAGGAAGACAGGAGGTCAGATGATTGGGGCCCATGTGAAGGGAAACACATTGTTGGATGGCTAGGGTGGGGGCCTGTATTTTCTTCAGTGCCCGGATAAGAGCAGCAACATGGAGGGTGGGAGCAGCTCAGAGAACGTTGGTACCGAAAATATAAGTTTGTTTTGTGGAAATTTTACAACATGGAAATGAGGGCAACAAAATCCAAAAGAGAGCTCTTGCAGTATGGCATTCCAGTTCTTGCAACAACTAATCCGTCTTGTGCCACTCCTTGAAATCAAGTAATTTCTCAAGCCTCTGGTACTCTCCCAAGATTAACCATAGATCAAAGAATATCTTCAGAGCATGATTTTGTCCTTTACAAACATATTTCTCATCTTGTTCCACTATCTGACAGCTGTGACATTGTTTTTCTTTGCGATCAGCGGAGGGATTCGTGCTGAATTGCACATTTGTTGTCAGGGGCGAAATTCTCTGGTATCGGCGCGATGTCCGCCGACCGGCGCCCAAAACGGCGCAAATCAGTCGGGCATCGCGCCGCCCCAAAGGTGCGGAATCCTCTGCATCTTGGGGGGCCGAGCCCCAACCTTAAGGGGCTAGGCCCACGCCGAAATTGAAATCCGGCGTGTCGCCTTTCCCGTGAGAAGGAGAATCAGCGAGAATCGCGCGCGCGCAATCTACGTGGTGCAGGTCGGGGGCCATTGCCAGAGGCCCCTGCGGCGATTCTGGGAAGACAACTGGCCGAGTTCCCGATGGTGTGGTTCTAACCACGTTTTGCCTGTCGGGAACAGCCGGCGGTGGCTGAGGACACAGTCCAAGGCCGCCCTGGTGGGGGGGCAGGATGATCCTTCACCGGTGGGGGGCCTCACAGATGGCCAGGCAAACGATCGGGCAGCACCGATCCGCGGGCGCGCGCAATCTCGGGGGTACACCTACATTCCTGGTGCCACTCCGCGGGCTGTGGGATGAGATGATGATGTTGGAGTCAAAGATGCAATAAATTCAGTTCAAAGAATTGAGGTTTCAGTTTGTGAGCAAAATCATTAGATGCTTTAACCCTAATCTGAATGAAGGGGCCAAAGATACACAAAACAGAAGGGAGTAAGTGCCCCCCATATCAAAAAGTTGTTACTTTACCCAGAGACTAAAAGAGAAACTGAGATTTGGATCAATACACAAAACGAGGATGAGTCATCAAGTTGGCTGCTGGGGGAGCATGACACTAATTACTTGACGTAAAATTCTATCAATCTTATTTGCCACAGGACACTTGCAGCACACTAATTCTTTGATCTCGTAATTTCTGAAAACTTACCAGGCAATTGATGGCATAATCGAGAAGTTGTCTACGTCTGGGTGAGCTTCGAGGTAGCATTGTTAAATTGGCCTGGCTTATTAGCTCAACCATGTTGGAGCACAAATTTTGTGGAATGAGCTTCAATTCCTCAATATCCCTGAAACATACAAGTTATATATGTGACAACAACAATAATTAGCATTTGTGTCGAGACTTTATAGGAGAAGAAAAAAGATGTGTGATGCAAATAATAGAAACCAAGCCAAAGGGATAGATATTGGCCAGGATTTTCCAGCCCTTCCCGCTGATGCCATTGGAGTGGGCGAGCTATGCAAAATGTCGCAGACATCAGTGGGTGGTGGTGGTGAAGGGGGAAGGTTTTAGTGGTGGAATTCCAAGTCAACCGGCCTGGGTGTCTGAAGGCACAGCTGCACGTGGTGGGGCAAAGGGAAGGGGATCCTGGACAAGAAACCAGAGGCAGAGGGAATAGCAAGTTCTTCGACAGAGGGAGAGATAGAGGTGCCATGTTGTGGGACTACAGGAATTAATACAAATAAACAGCTGTCAGATACCACTGAATAGGGTCACAAGTTTAAATCATGAGTCATGAAATATGCATTCAAAGACCTTGAAATGTTCTTGCATTAAGCATACAATTAAGGGCGTGTTCCCCATTCTCCAGTCTCCATTTGCACTGATGTCTCAGTTGCAGAACGCTGTTTATGTCTCAAAAAACATTTCCTTTCAAGATTTGAGAATGCAAAGGGAAAAATCATTTGAGGAACTTTAAATAGTGTACACCTTAAAAACAAGATTATACTGTGATATAACACCAGCTCATTCTTTGATTCGCTGAGTTCTGTCTCCACGTTTTCCCAATTAAAATTATAGTCCTCTTGAGAAATTTTACCAGAGGCAGAAAATTACAGTTTGTTTTAACAGGAACCAACTCAAAAGACATATCAATAAAACTTAACTTCAGCTCTCTACGTTCTCAGATTAAATTAGATATCCACCATGACTGAGGATTGTGGCCACCTATGACGACCCACAGGCACGCACCCATTCCTTCTTCTTTCATCTCAACTTACCCCTCATCCAAATAGCTTTTGACTTCCAAGTCTCAGATGGTGTGAGCATGTACCCCTTTCATTCGGTCCCCCTCCCCCATCACAACTCAGCACTTGTGCCTGTCTCTTTTTCAGAACTTCAGGAACTCAAATCGGGAGACTATGGTGGAAGGCGAAGAGAGGAAAACACAGAAGGAAGTGATGAAGAAACATCTTCATTCTCACTAATGCCTGCAGCCAGCAGCTCAGATGCTGGAAGTGTATAGTTGAGAAGATAGCTTACTGGTGGAACTCACACTTCGAAATTAGCAATGCGCCTAGTATATTGTTACAAACGCAGTCTTTATAAGCCAGTTTTTTTTTACTGTCTCATTTAATTTAGGATAAAACAGAATGACCTAGACTGGGGTTAGTGAAATCAGAATCAGTTTCAGGTGATTTGGTTGTGCAGGGGCAGAGGCCCAGGTTAAAACCCATGGAAGTGTCATGGAGGGGGTAGCTCAGTCTTTCTAAATGCAGATTCCCAGACTCAGATGGAGAGATAGAGGGCGGGATTCTCCGACCCCCCCGCCGGGTTGGAAGAATCCCCGGGAGGTGGCGTGAATCCCGCCCCGCCGTTCCGACGCCGGGTGCCGTATTCTCCGGCGCCGGTTTTCGGGTGGGGGCAGGGTTTACGCCACGCCGGTCGGGGGCCATTGGCAGCGCCTCCCCCGGCAATTCTCCGGGTCCCGATGGGTCGAGTGGCCGTCAGTTCCTGGCCAGTCCCGCCAGCGTGAAATGGACATGGTCCCACATGGTGGGATCTGGCTGGTAGGTCATCTAGTGGAGCCCTCGGGGGGGGGGGGGGGAGGGGGGGTGCGGGGGGATCTGACCTCGGGGGGGGGGGGCCCCCACAGTGGCCTGGCCTGTGATCGGTGCCCTTCGATCTGCGGGCAGGCCTGTACCGTGGGGGCACTCCTTCCTTCTGCGCCAGCCTCTGTAGGGCTTTGCCACGGCCGGAGCGGACGAGAACCCCCCTGCGCGAGCGCAGGAACACGCTGGCCGATCTGTGCATGTGCGGAACCTGGGAGGATTCCGCAACTTCCGGTTGGCCCGACGCCGGAGTGGTTCGCGCCGTTCTTGGCGCTGACGTCAGGCCATCCCGCCAATTGCGGGAGAAGCCCGCCCAGAGAGAGAGTGAAAAGAGCTGCTGCCATTTCAGACAGAAGGAAAGACTGCTTTTGTTTTTGCCACCAAGCAGAATGCTGATGAGAATAGATTTCCTGTTTGGGGGGGAGCAATGTGGAAGGAAGGCTACACAAGCAGGAAGGGGGGAGGGCAAAGGTTCATGATGGCATGCAGAGGTGCATGGAGGTGAATGAGGATGACAAACAATGGAAAACAGAGAGCAGTCCTTGGGGAGAGATTCCGGACCACAACAAGGCTGCATGAAAAGCTCACAAGCAAGGGCATGCACAAATACTCCAAATGTAGATGTCCAATAGGAACATGGGCACCTGGAGGTGATTGCCTTCGGGTAAGGGTGGTTGAATCAAGGAACAGACTTCTTCTTGAGGCTGCTAGCCATTTCCCTCTAGGTTGCTGACTTCCTGCTTGGTCTGTTACACCAGTCCAGCTCACTGATATCACTCTCACCAGGTGGACTGGAGAGAGTGATATGAGTGAGCTGGACTTGTACAAAAGGCGTGATTTAACGGGGAAGAAGTTGAGTCCTGTTTTGCACACCTGCATCGAGAAAGGCACCGCTATTTCACCACACTTTGCTGAGTTTTTTGGACTTGGCAGGGCATGCCCCACTGAGGCCGCATTTACATTTCTTGCACTAAGCTCACCATTTAAGGAAGACAAGTCATGGATCGGAGCACCATTTTAAAATTCCGCCTTGATCATTTGACCCCTCTCGGACACCTCAATGCACCAAATTTACCTGACACAGGGTCCTTGAGCCCCCATTTTTTAAAGACAAGGCACCCCTGGGTATGATCCCTGACATGGGCAAGCTGGCACCTGGGCACCTTGGCACTGCCATCCTGTCAGCCTGGCAGTACTGCTGCCAGCCTATCATTTTCATCAGGGTGGCACTTCCAGCATGCCTGGGTGGCACTGCCAAGGTGGCAGGCTGGCAGTGTCAAGGTGCCCAGGTGCCAGCGGAAGTGCAAGGGTTATTACCACCCTGCCCAACTCAACCACCCACAGGTCTCCAATGACCTGGGCGCCCCCTGGGCACGCCCTGCCCCCCCCCCCCCACCCAGGTGCCATTCCAGCGCATCTACCTTTGTGTGGACCAGTACTAAGCAGTGGCCTGGTGAGGTCTCCCAGGACCCTGAGAGAATATGGCTCATTTAAAAATGTACAGCTGGATCTCGCCCAGCAAGGGTGAGGTCCAGATCATCACGTCTTACAAGACTTGGGTTGTATCTCGTGAGACCTTTCGAGCATTGCGAATCTCGCGAGAGGCGTGTCGCGTTATTCAATGGCATTGTCACGTCGCCAGGTCGAGTGCGATGAGGCATTTAAACCACACCCTTAAATAGGGCACCGGACCTACAGCGGGTCCTCCTCAGCTGACAGCTGATGGACGAATCGGCTACTGGCTCTCCAGGTGATTTGAAGGAAAAGAATAATAGAAAAGAATAAAAGAACAATAGGAAAAGAAAGTTAAACACCAGTACTCAATTCCCAGTTTTTACTGGTGCTCCATTTTTAAGTATACAAGACCAGTTAGAACCAGTATTCCTATTTCCTGGTTGATACTGTTTTTCCTGTTTGGGTTGCGCATATTGAATGAGGTTTCAAGCACTCAATCCTGCGCAGGATCCCACTATTCTGGTCGGCAGGTCAGGTGCTGCCTGAACCACCCACCACTGCATTTAGCCTCAAAATGCGAGAATTCTGCCCTAGATTCTGAATAAACGATTAGTGAACAGCAATTAATTCGAGAAGGCATATTTGATATAGTTATTGAAGCTACCTATTAAACCATAATTATTCAATCTTGTATATTTGCGTTAATAAATGGGAAGAAAACCGATATATATCAACATGATTACAGGAGAATTTCATCCAGACTAATGATAAGACTCGAAAATAAGAAATTCCAATTAAGTGTGTAAAATTTAAAGTAATGACAGCAGAAGTATTGTCATACATTGCGGCCTGCCAGAGAGGATTGACAGAGAGCAGAATGCAGGCACTCCAGCTGCCAGTACTGGAAATCAATCTGAAAAGTGTTATCCATCAGATTCAGTGCTGATGAAAAGTGTCTGAAATTCAGCCTCACATTCAGTAGATGTGACTTTTATGAACTTGCCGGACGGTGTTTAGAAAAAAAACAGCCTGGATACAGCGTATATTGAAAAATAGTAGGAGTGGGAGGAAACACTCCTTAATGGAGGTATTAGTTACAAAATGCCTTTCCTCTATCTTTTAAGTCATAATTTAGAATGAGGTAAGGGGCTCCTGAACTGTAAATTAGACATTATGAGCTGAAGCTTTGGTAAGTGCCTGTTTCTGAGGGATTGGGGGGTTAAATCACCTTGAGGTTGGAGATCTTAGGGCGGCACGGTAGCACAGTGGTTAGCACTGTTGCTTCAGAGCACCAGGGACCTGGGTTCAATTCCGGGTTTAGGTAACTGCGGAGTCTGCACGTTCTCCCCATGCCTACGTGGGTTTCCTCCGGTTGCTCCAGTTTCCTCTGAATTCTGAATTCTCCCTCTGTGTACCAGAACAGGCGCTGTAATGTGGCGACCATAAGCTTTTCACAGTAACATCACTGCAGTGTTAATTAAGCCGACTTGTGACAACAATAAAGATTATTATTATGAGCAGCTCTGATTGGGGCTGGAATGGCTTCATGTGCGGTGAGGAGGACAACACCCTTTCCAGAGCTAATTCTCCAGCCCACATTCTGTTGGCAGCTTCAAGGCAAACCAACATTGTAGTTGTTGTGTTATGTTACCTCGAGTAACATAAGCTGCTACTTCATGTAGGCTCTGCTGAAAGATGCTCCAGACTCGGAGATAAGTTTAACGTATTTATTGAACGATTAACAATGCTCTTAAATGAGTTCGACACTCTACTAATCTGCCTCTAGTAACTCAGTCGACTCTGCTAACTATACAAGCTTGCTCTCGACCATGTGCTAGGGGGTGATGTTGCTGATAATCAACACTGTCCTGCTCTCTTGGTTTCTGCCGGTGGAAGAGGCAGAGCCTGTGTGCCTTGTCCTTTTTGTATAGGTCGTGTAGTGCGCCCTTGTGGTAATGCCACCTCTGGGTGTCCTGATTACCCACTGGTTGTGTCCTGTTCTAATGACCCATTGGTTGCGTGTCTGCATTTCATGACATCTCTGGTGCTCCCTCTAGTGGTTACTTAGTTGTAGTGTATTTACATTAACCCCTTGTGTATATACAGTGATGCATATCACTACATCCCCCCTTTTTTATTGTTACATATTTTCTGTACCTTGGTAAAGAAAATTGTACAAAGCATGTAGATAAATGATGACATGTACAAGTTGTGATGATATTGATGATTATACAAAGCCAATTAATATTTATGAGTCCAATCTTAATAAAAGAATTTGTGAGTCCAAACTTTATGAATTTGTTCGGTTGAGTTGCTTTCTTCTTCTGTTGTTGAAGTGGTGATGGCAATGTTGTCATTTCTTTGTGAACGTCATCAGGGTTCTTGTGTATAAGTAACCAGGAAGTCATCATGAGGTGTTTGAATGGTCGAATCACTTCGTTGTCTGATTTAGACTTTTTTTTCGATGCTTGTGGTAACGATTCTGTATGTCATTTTTGTTGTCTGACACAGACTTTTTTCTGTGTTTGCGGTACTGATGCTGTATGTCATCCTCCTTGAAAGCTGGTTTGCTTGTTTGTAGGGAGCAAATGCAAATTTGCGAGATTTGTTGTCATGCCATGGTATGTTTGTACTCTTGCCATTGTTTGGAGCTGTGCAGTTACATTGTCCTTCTTGTGCAGAGTTGTACCATGTCGTACAAGTTGTTGTTTCATTGTTGTTGTTTTTGTTTTTTTTGTCATGCTTGTTGTTGCTGTTGTTGCCTTTGTTATACTTCTTGTTGTTGTTTTTGTCATGCTTGTTGTTGCTGTTGTTGCCTTTGTTATGCTTCTTGTTGTTGTTTTTGTTGTTGTTCTTGTAGTTTTTGTTTAGATCCTTGGGGTCAATGCAAATGCGTAGGTCCCCCAAGACTTTTTTATGCGCACCGTCAAGCTGGCCCAGTCGGTTGGTTCGGTGACCTTAGAGATGATGCCTTTCTTTTGTAAGCTGGTGAGCTCTGCTTTCAGTCGCTCCCTCAGTGGAACTGGTACTGTTTGTGGTGCGTGGACCACTGGTTTGGCGTCAGGCCGCAGTAGAATCTTGTATTCATATGGAAGCATGCCCATCCCGCTGAAGACATCTGGGTACTGGGTCAGGATGTCGTCGATGCTGGCCTGAAGATCCGGATGGGACAGCGTGGTGTAGACCCATCGGATGAGGTTCAATTGCTTACAGGCGTGCGCACCTAGCAGGGACGCCCTGTCTGGTTTAACAATCTTGAAGCATAGGCTTGTCTGTATGTGCCGGTTGGACGCTGTCAGGTGGCAGGACCCCAGTGCCCTAATTGCATTGCCAGTGTAGTCCTGGAGTTTTCAGGCAGCTGGAAGGAGCTTGGGAGCCTTCTTGATTCTCGTGACGTCCGACTGCGAGATCAGTTTGGTGGAGGCACCTGTGTACAGTTTGAATTGGATGGGGCACTGGTTGACATCCATCACTGTATTCCATTCGTCCTCGAAATCCGCGGCAAGGATTGACAGGACTTGCGATGTGCCCGGTGTGGCGTATTCGCACTTCGTGATGATGCCTACTTGGTATGTGTTATCCAGGTAGTCATCGTCTGGATCTGTTGCACTACTTTGATCAGAGTCATGCGTTCGGTGTTGCACATCTTGTATGGGAATTTTGAGTTCTTCGTCACTTGTCTCACATACAGTGGGTAGACATTCAGTGTCTTCTTGTTGGTTAAATGAGCTGGGTAGACCTTCATAGTTTTCTGGTGGCTCAAATAAGCTGGGTAGACTTTCACGGTCTTGTTCATGCATGGACTTCGCTATGGAGTCTTGAGTTGCTTCCATTGTGGAGTCTGTCAATGAGCTCTCCATGGAGACTTGTATCGCACTCTCTGTGGAGTCTTTCATTGCTCTCTGTGTGGAGTCGTGCAGTGGTCTCGCTGTGGAGTCGATCTGTGCACTCCCAATGGGGTCGTTCAGTACTCACTGTGTGGCATAGTTTTCTTCTTGGGTATTTGACAGGTTGCTGTCATCCAATGTATCGACGATCTGCCATTGCATCATTGGATTCATCTACCATGAGTAGAGGCGTGTTGAGCTTTTCAAACCGTGGCGCTGATGCTTTTATTATCATCATATTCGAATAACTCAGCCATGTCTCAGTCGTATTCTTCGATAAACAAATCATCTTCTTTGCTTTCAGATTTGTCATTGTGCTCTTCACTTCGGGTGCTGCAAACTGCTTGTCCCAGGGCAAACTGCTGCGGAGGTTATGTTCGACTGCTGGTAGAAGTTCAGGCATTGTTCTGTCTTTCGAGGTGAAAGGATTGTGTTTTGTAGCTTTAAAACTCTTTCTTTCAATTTTCAGACATTTCCCCTTTAAGTGGGCGTGGTCCGGGGGCCTCTGCATCATGACGCTAATGAGGTAAAGCGTAGGAATGGATTGCGCATGCGCAATCAGAGTTTCCTTTACTGTGAGCTCTTTTCGCAACTGCGCATGCGTGGTGCGGTTCTCGGCCGTTTCGTATTCCCGGTCGTGTTGCGCATGTGCCGGGCCCCGGGATGAACGCGCGAAATGGCTGCCATCGGCAATTTGGAGGCGCTGCATCCGGGAGATGGCCTGAACACTCTGCACCTCGTGGGAGGCTTGTTTCTCACTCTCAGCATTTTTGCATGGTGAGTAGCAATTTTGTGAATGCTCATTCACAGTGCACGTTTCAATAGTCACTTTTAAGGTCATATGCTTCATTTTCAGCAATTGATCTCGCAGAGGATCAGAGTGGACACCAAAAACGATTTGGTCTCAGATCATGGAGTCAGTTATGTCACCGAAATTGCAGGATTGCGCTAGCAGCCTAAGGTTAGTTAGATAACTATTGAAGGATTCGTCTTTACCTTGCATCCTTTGCTTGAAGATGTAGCGCTCAAATATTTTGTTCGTGTCCACCTCTCAGTGTCTGTCGAATTTGTCCAGGATGGTCTGGTATTTTGTTTTGTCCGGCCCTTCTGAGTATTGAAATGAGTTGAAGATCTCTATCGCATGTTCACCCGCAATGGTGAGTAGAAGAACTATCTTCCGAGCATCGGTCGCGCCATTCAGGTCGGATGCTTCCATGTATAGTTGGAATTTTTGTTTGAACGAACGCCAGTTAGCACTAAGATTACCGGTGGTCCTGAGTTGATGAGCAGCCTAAATCTTGTCCATTGTGCCTGGATTCGGTAGCTGGTTGTCTCTAACCTTGCTGAGTTGAACTAGGGAGATTGAGCAGTCACTCCTGTACCATGTTGTGTTTTGTTACCTCAAAGCTGCTACTTGATATAGGCTCTGCTGAAAGATGCCCGAGACTCGGAGATAAGTTTAACGTATTGATTGAACGATTATCAATGCTCTTAAATGAATCCGACACTCTACTAATCTGCCTCTAGTAACTCAGTCTACTCTGCTAACTATACAAGCTTGCTCTCGACCATGTGCTAGGATGTGATGTTGCTGATAATCAACACTGTCCTGCTCTCTTTGTTTCTGCCGGTGGAAGAGGCAGAGCCTGTGTGCCTTGTCCTTTTTATATGGGCCGTGTAGTGCCCCCTTGTGGTAATGCCACCTCTGGGTGTCCTGATTACCCATTGGTTGCGTGTCTGCATATCATGGCATCTCTGGTGCTCCCTCTAATGGTTACTTAGTTGTAGTGTATTTACATTAACCCCTTGTGTATATACAGTGATGTATATCACAACAGTAGTCAGGACCTCAAGTAGGAGTAGGAGTTAGGCCTTTTATTTATATATAAAAAGGGTCTCATGCCTGCTCCAGTCATGGGTAAAGAAGGCTCTTGTTTGTCTTTACCTAATGAGGCAGATGATGCAATTCCTTTTGGAAAGGTGCCCATTGTTCTTGTCCACTGCCTCAGGGACAAAGGAGGTATAACAGGTGACACCAGCCTAACTTCTAGCTCAATGTTTATTTTTACAGTTATATGTTTATTTCATTTTCTGCAATCACTACCAATGTCACATAAGCATGAATCATGTGTGCACAATGAAGTCATGTCTGTATTGTCCCAACAATGTGGTGGAATCCTCAATGCAACGTAGGTTTAGAAAAATGATACCTGGACGACAGGGGTTGAGTTACGAGGAGAGATTACTCAAATTAGATATGTTTTCACTGGAATTTAGAAGGTTAAGGGGTGACTTGATCAAAGTGTTCAAGATATTAACAGGGGAATACAGGGGGCTGGATTGTCCGTTCTAGAGGCTCGGTGCCGGCACAAATGGATAATCCGATGGGAAAATCAACGCGAACCGCTCACTGATTCCGGTACCAGTGGGGGGCTAGCACCGTCGCTGTGTGAAACGCCTGCAGGTCGCGCGGAAAATGGCCGGAGAATTGCCGGGTCCTGGGCTGCGCATATGTAGGGCTGACGGCCTGCACCGGTTGCACCAGAAAACATGGCGCCGGCCAGGCTGGAACCCTAACCCACCAGCCCTGACCCCATAGCCACCCCTGTCCACCTCCCACCACTCCCCCAGCCCCAACAGAAGCCCCCCAGCTAGCGGCACGGATCCCGCACAAGTGTGGCGGCGTTGGACACTATCCGCAGTCGGCTCGCTGGGTTCCCGACCGCTGGCACCACATGTGGCCCGCGCCATCGGGAATTCGGCCCATCGGTGTCGGAACATCGTGGGTGGGCTGATTGATGATGCGCCAACGGTGTTGCAACTGCGCGCAGCGCGAGTCCCGATGATGCCGGTTTGGAGGGGCGGAGCATCGCGGACCAACGACTAACCAGCGCTTGCCCTGATTCCGGCAGCGGGAGCCGTTCTCCGCCTGATCACTGATCCCGATTTCGGCGCCAGGCTATCGAGAATCCAACCCAGGGGGAATAAAGATAAGAGGCCAGTTCCCCTTTAACAGGATCATCCACTTTTCCGGCAGCACACTCATGGCTGCTGATTTCCTAACACGGCGGGGTTGCCCACAATGAGAAACCCATTGGCCCGCATCCGGGTCGGAAAATCCCGCTGCCGGCGGGAGTCAGCCGCACCAGAAAACAGGTGGGACAAGGCATCCCGCCCAAAGTGATTGGAACTCTCTCCCACACACAGCAGTTGAAGCTAGAACAGTTGTTAATTTAAATGTCAGATAGATAGATTATTGTTAAGCAAAGATATTAAGGGATATGGGCCAAAGGCAGGTATATGGATTTGACTCCCATCCATTGACTCTGTCTACACCTCCCGCTGTCCTGGGAAAGCGGGCAGCATAATCAAAGACCCCTCTCACCCGCCTTACTCACTCTTCCAACTTCCTCCATCGGGCAGGAGATATAAAAGTCTGAGAACACACACTATCTGATTCAAAAACAGCTTCTTCCCCACTGTTACCAGAATCCTAAACGACCCTCTCATGTATTGATCTGATCTCTCCACACATCCTCTCCACTGAGTAGTACTATACTCCTGTATGCTTCACCCGATGCCTGTGTCTATGTATTTACATTGTGTATTTTATGTCTGCCCGATGTATTTTCATTTCATGTATCGAATTATCTGACTGAACTGTACGCAGAACAATACTTTTCACTGTACATCGGGACACGTGATAATAAACAAATCCAATCCAATCCATGATCTCATTGAATGACAGGAAAGGCTCCAGGGGCCGAATGGCCTATTCCTGTTCCTATGTTCATACATACCACAGCATATGCTAATTCTGTGGTCCTTCTTAATACATTAGTGTCAACAAAGTTAAAGCTGTAACCGACTTTGTATTTTGGACTTACATTGCAGTCGACACATCCCAAGTTTATTTAACATCTTTCAGCCAGTAGGTGAAAGGAAATTTAATTTCATCAGCGTGAGCAGGTTTTGGAGGTGAAAGATGATGGGCAGGTTTCTCCATCCCGATCTGGTGCGACACGCCATCGGGATTCTCTGTTTCACCGGCTGGTCAATGGGGTTTCCCATTGTGGGGCAGCCTCACGCCGTCGGGAAACCCTCCGTCTGCTGGTAAAATAGAGAATGCCAACGGCAGAGAATTCAGCTCGATGGGTCTCTGCCACTGTAACGGTTTCTCGTTACACAAGCTCACATAGTGCAGACATCCTGCAGCCTGCATCGCTATGCAGTGATTATTACAGGACAATTACAGCCAAACTGTTGTTTGTTAGTAAGAAGTCTTACAACACCTAGTTAAAGTCCAATAGGTTTGTTTCAAATCACTAGCTTTCGGAGCAGTGCATTCATCTGAGGAAGGAGCAGCGCTTCGAAAGCTAGTGATTTGGAACAAACCTGTTGGGCTTTAACCTGGTGTTGTAAGACTTCTTACTGTGCTCACCCCAGTCCAACGCCGGCATCTCCACATCATGTTGTAGGTTAGGCATTTTGCTCCAATTGTGAGACTCTGTTGAGAGGGTCATTCCATATTGTTTCAACTTTGATTGCAATGCTCATAAGTCCAGTCTCTGAGGCTTTCATATTGATCCTCGTCGACCGCCGGAGAGGTGGTGGGTGGGGGGTGACGGTGTCTTGACAGACGAGTGGGAGGCACGACTGGTGGCCTTGTGGTTTGAGGTTTCTGGAGGTGGCAATTCGACATGTGGAAATGGAGGGGAAAGTGGTTGTGGGCAAGCAACCTTTCGCAGTGCCCTTCCATTCCTTTGCACAATGGAGCCATCAGCCATACGTATGACATAGGATCTGGGCGCGGCCTGTTGAACAACGACAGCCGGAGCAGACCACCCACCATCCGATATCTTGATCCTGACCGTGTGTGCCGGGGACAGTACGTCCAGATTGTGCATGTGCATCATAGCCCAGCTTCTGGCTGTCGCAAAGCTGCTGCAGCTTCTGCAGCACCGGGAGGTGATCAAGGTTATAGAACATAGAACATAGAACGACACAGCGCAGTACAGGCCCTTCGGCCCACGATGTTGCACCGAAACAAAAGCCATCTAACCTACACTATGCCATTATCATCCATATGCTTATCCAATAAACTTTTAAATGCCCTCAATGTTGGTGAGTTCACTACTGTTGCAGGTAGGGCATTCCACGGCCTCACCACTCTTTGCGTAAAGAACCTACCTCTGACCTCTGTCCTATATCTATTACCCCTCAGTTTAAAGCTATGTCCCCTCGTGCCAGCCATTTCCATCCGCGGGAGAAGGCTCTCACTGTCCACCCTATCTAAACCCCTGATCATTTTGTATGCCTCTATTAAGTCTCCTCTTAACCTTCTTCTCTCCAACGAAAACAACCTCAAGTCCATCAGCCTTTCCTCATAAGATTTTCCCTCCATACCAGGCAACATCCTGGTAAATCTCCTCTGCACCCGCTCCAAAGCCTCCACGTCCTTCCTATAATGCGGTGACCAGAACTGTACGCAATACTCCAAATGCGGCCATACCAGAGTTTTGTACAGCTGCAACATGACCTCATGACTCCGGAACTCAATCCCTCTACCAATAAAGGCCAACACTCCATAGGCCTTCTTCACAACCCTATCAACCTGGGTGGCAACTTTCAGGGATCTATGTACATGGACACCTAGATCCCTCTGCTCATCCACACTTCCAAGAACTTTACCATTAGCCAAATATTCCGCATTCCTGTTATTCCTTCCAGAGTGAATCACCTCACACTTCTCTACATTAAACTCCATTTGCCACCTCTCAGCCCAGCTCTGCAGCTTATCTATGTCCCTCTGTAACCTGCTACATCCTTCCACACTGTCAACAACACCACCGACTTTAGTGTCGTCTGCAAATTTACTCACCCACCCTTCTGCGCCTTCCTCTAGGTCATTGATAAAAATGACAAACAGCAACGGCCCCAGAACAGATCCTTGTGGTACGCCACTTGTAACTGAACTCCATTCTGAACAATTCCCATCAACCACCACCCTCTGTCTTCTTTCAGCTAGCCAATTTCTGATCCACATCTCTAAATCACCCTCAATCCCCAGCCTCTGTATTTTCTGCAATAGCCTACCGTGGGGAACCTTATCAAACGCTTTACTGAAATCCATATACACCACATCAACTGCTCTACCCTCGTCTACCTGTTCAGTCACCTTCTCAAAGAACTTGCTAAGGTTTGTGAGGCATGACCTACCCTTCACAAAGCCATGCTGACTATCCCTGATCATATTATTCCTATCTAGATGATTATAAATCTTGTCTCTTATAATCCCCTCCAAGACTTTACCCACTACAGACGTGAGGCTCACCGGTCTATAGTTGCCGGGGTTGTCTCTGCTCCCCTTTTTGAACAAAGGGACCACATTTGCTATCCTCCAGTCCTCTGGCACTATTCCTGTAGCCAATGATGACATATAAATCAAAGCCAAAGGTCCAGCAATCTCTTCCCTAGCCTCCCAGAGAATCTTAGGATAAATCCCATCAGGCCCCGGGGACTTATCTATTTTCAGCCTGTCCAGAATTGCCAACACCTCTTCCCTACATACCTCAATGCCATCTATTCTAATAGCCTGGGTCTCAGCATTCTCCTCCACAACATTGGGCAGGTGTATGGCTGGAAGCGTCATCCGCAGGTCCCTGTTCATCAGCAGTTGATCTGGCAACATGCCAGTGGACAAGGGAGTCACCCGGTACGCAAGTAGTGCATGGTGTATGTCAGAAGCGGAGTCCGAGGTCTTACGGATGAGCTGCTTAATGATGTGAACCCTTTTTCGACTTTGCCATTGGACTGCGGATAGTGCGGACTGGAGGTGACATGCCTGAAATTGTCGCTCTTGGCAAATGTGGACCATTCTCGTCTGTGGAAGCACGGGCCATTGTCGCTCATGGCGGTATTCGGGATGCCATGCCGTGAGAATGTCTCTTTACACCCTTTGATGACGGTTCATGAGGTGAGGTCTGGCAGCTTCAGCACCTCAGGATAGTTCGAAAAGTAATCGATGATTAAGATATAGTCACAACCATTCGTGTGGAGTAGGTCAATGCCAACCTTCGACCACGGAGAGGTCTCTAGGTCATGTGATTGGAGCGTTTCCTTGCTCTGAGCTGATTGGAACCTCTGACAGGTTTCGCAGTTCAGGACCATGTCCGTGATATCCTGCTTGATGCCGGGCTAGTAGACAGCTTGCCGGGCCCTGCGTCTGCACTTTTCTCTGCCCAGGTGTCCCTCATGAATCTGCCGCAGCACCATGCTCTGGAGACGTAGCGGGATGACTATCCTGTGCAGCTTGAGCAGGTTGCTGTTGATCAGCGTCAGGTCGTCCTTGATGTTGTAGAATTGAGGGCATTGCCCTTTCTGCCAGCCATTGCTGAGGTTGTGTATGACCCGCTGCAACAGGGGGTCTTTGGCCGTCTCTTCTCGCCGGGAGAGTGCTTGCACACAGTTGTACCTGAAATTCAATGTGCTGGATGATCTCCAGTGGTTCACTGGGTGAATTGACGGAGTGGGACAATGCATCGGCGATGATGAGCTCCTTGCCAGGTGTGTACACCAAATTGAAATCATACCTCCGGAGTTTGAGCAGAATTCTCTGCAAACGAGGCGTCATGTCGTTCAGGTCCTTTTGGATGATGTGGACCAGAGGCCTATGATCCGTCTCAACAGCAAACGTTGGCAAGCCATAGACATAATCATGAAATTTGAGGATGCCGGTGAGAAGACCTAAACACTCCTTTTCAATCTGCGCATATCTGGTCTCAATGGGTGTCATTGCCCGTGACGCGTGTGCTACTGGTACCCAGGATGACGTGTCATCTCTTTGAAGCAACACCGCCCCAATGCCATCCTGACTCGCATCTGTGGATATCTTGGTCTCTCAGTCTGCGTCAAAGAATGCAAGGAGGGGTGCAGTGGTGAGCTTGGCTTTCAGCTCCAGCCACTCTGTTCGGTGCTCCGCCTCCACTCAAAGGTGGTTGATTTTTTCACCAGGTTGTGTAGGGCCGTAGTGTGTGTGGCCAAATTCGGGATGAACTTGCCAAGGAAATTGACCATTCCCAGGAAGTGCAGTACAGCCTTCTTCTCCTCGGGGACTTTCATTGCCTCGATGACATTAATTTTGTCTGTGTCCAAGCGCACACCATGTTCCGAAATTTGATCGCCCAGGAACTTCAGCGTGGCTGTCCCAAAACAGCACTTGGACCGCTTTAGCTTGAGGCCATGTTCATGTATGCGTCGGAATACTTTCTTGAGTCGCGACACATGTTCCTCTGGGTTGTGGACCAGATTATGATATCGTCAACGTAGAGACGAACCCCTTCTATTCCCTCCATCATATGTTCCATGATGCGATGGAAAATCTCTGATGCCGAGATGATGCCAAATGGCATTCGGTTGTAGCAGAATCTGCCAAAAGGTGTGTTGAAGGTGCAGAGCCTTCTGTTGGATTCTTCAAGTTGGATTTGCCAAAATCCATGGGATGCGTCCAATTTTGTGAAGAAGCGCACGTGTACCATCTCACTTGTGATTTCTTCCCTCTTCGGGATGGGGTAATGTTCCCGCAGAATGTTTTTGTTTAGATCCTTGGGGTCAATGCAGGTGCGTAGGTCCCCCGAAGGCTTCTTTACGCACACCATCGAGCTGACCCAGTCGGTTGGTTCAGTGACTTTGGAGATGATGCCTTTTTGTTGTAGACTCGTGAGCTCTGCCTTCAGGCGCTCTCTCAGTGGAGCAGGGACACGTCGTGGTGCGTGGACCACTGGCTTGACATCAGGCGCAGTAGATTCTTGTACTCATATGGCAGCATACCCATCCCGCTAAATACATCTTGGTACTGGGTTAGGATGTCGTTGATGCTGGCCTGAAGATCCAAATGGGACGGTGCATGGTGTAGACCCTTTGAATGAGGGTCAGTTGCTTGCAGGCTTGCGCACCTAGCAGGGACGCCGTGTCTGGTTAACAATCTCGAAGTGTAAGCTAGCTTGTATGTTGGCTGGACACCTGCAGATGGCAGGATCCCAGTGCCTTGATTGCGTTTCCATTGTAGTCCAGGAGTTTGCAGGCAGCTGGAAGGATTGTGGGGGACTTCTTGATTCTCTTGAAGTCCACCTGCGAAATCAGGTTGACGGAGGCACCTGTGTCCAGTTTGAACTGGATGGGGCCGTGGTTTACCTTCATCACAGCATGCCATTCGTTCTCGGAATCCACGGCCAGGATTGATTGGACTTGCGATGTGTCCGGCATGGCGTATTCGCTCTTCGTGATGATGCCCACTCGGTAAGTGTTGTCCAGGAATTCATCATCTGGATCCGTCGCACTGACTGGATCAGAGTCATGCATTCGGTGTTGCACACTTCTGATGCGCTGCTGTCAGAATTGGGAGCACTGGTTCCTGACTGGTGGTGCAGATCTGCACAGGGCTGCATAGTGGCTTGGTTTCCCACAGTTTAAACAGTGTTTGCCTCTTGCAGGGCAGTTTTTTAAAAAATGGGCTGTGCCGCAGTTCGTACACGTCATCGGCGTCATGATGCTCAGTGCGTCGTTGCACATGTGCAGTGCGGTTCTCAGACATCTGCACCTGCGCAGTACGGTTTTCGGCCGCTTCATGGTCCTGATCGCATTGCGCATGTGTCGAGCCCCGGGAAGAGCGTGCAAAATGGCCGCTTTCGTCAATGTGAGGTGCTGCATCCGGAAGATGGCCTGAACACTCTCCACCTCGTGGAAGGCTTGTTTTTCACTTTCTGCCGTTTTGTACTGTGAATAGCGATTTTTAGAATGCTCATGCACAGTACACATTTCAATCGCGATTGGCAGGGTCATGTGCTTGATTTTCACCAATTGCTCTCGCAGAGGATCAGAGTGGACTCCAAAAACGATTTGGTCTCTGATCATGGAGTCAGTGATATCACCGAAGTTGCAGGATTGCGCTAGCAGTCTAAGGTTAATTAGATAGGAGTTGACGGATTCGTCTTTACCTTGCAGCCTCTGCTTGAAGATGTAGCGCTCAAAGATTTTGTTGGTGTCCACCTCACAGTGGCTGTCGAATTTGTCCAGGATGGTTTGGTACTTCGTTTTGTCCTGCCCTTCGGAAAAATGAAAGGAGTTGAAGATCTCTATCGCATGGTCACCCGCAGTGGTGAGTAGAAGAGCTATCTTCCGAGCATCAGTCACCCCATTGAGGTCGGATGCTTCCACGTATAGTTGAAATTTCTGCTTGAATGATCGCCAGTTGGCACTAAGATTGCCGGTGGTCCTGAGCAGATGAGGAGCCTGAATCTTGTCCATTGTGCCTGTATTCAGTAGCTGGTTGTCACGGATCTTGCTGAGTTGAACTAAATAGATTGAACAGTCACTCCTGGTATCATGTTGTGTTCTGCTGCTTCGGATAACACAGGCTGCTACTTGTCGCAGTCTTAATTAAAGGATGCTCCAAACTCTGAAATGAGTTCAACGTGTTTATTGAACTATTAACACAGTTCTCAAATGAGTTTGACTCTCTGCTAATCTAACTGTAGTAACTCAGTCGTACTGTACCAACTTGCTCTAAGCCATGTGCTGGGGTGTGCTGCTGCTGATCAACCCTGTCCAACTCTGTAGATGTCTGTCTGTGGAAAGAGGCAGGGTGTGAGTGCCTCATACCTTTTATAGTGTTTATGTCATGCCCCCTTGTGGTGATGCCACTTCTGAGTGTCCTGACTGCCCATTCGTTGTCTCCTATTCTGAGTATTCATTGGTTGCATGTTTGCATATCATGACAGTAGACTGCTCCATCGTAAAGTCCAGCAGGTTAAATTTGCCTGGGACTTTTCCAATTCATTTCTGCTGCCAAAAACAAAGAACCATTTCAAAGACGAACTTGGCTACCGACTGAAGATCTGAAACGAGGCACTGGGAAGGTTGTTTGTCTTTGAGACAAAAGCAGAACTTTTCACCTAATGGCAAATAGAGAAATTGGGTGGGATTCTCCCGCAATTGACGGCGCGGCCCGTACTGGCGCCAAGAGCGGCGCGAAGCACGCCGGTGTCGGGCCGCCCGGACGTTGCGGAATCCTCCGCACTTCCGGGGGTTAAGCCGGCGTTGGAGTGGTTGGCGCCGCACCAACCGGTGCCGAAGGGCCGCCACGGGCCAGCGTGAGTTGGCGCATGCACAGGACTGCCAGCGTGTTCTGGCGCAGAACCACCAGCGTGTTTCCTGCTCATGCGCAGGGGGTTTCTTCTCCGCGCCGGCCATGGCGGAGCCTTACAGAGGCCGACGCGGAGGGAAAGAGTGCCCTCATGGCACAGGCCCGCCCGCAGATCGGTGGGTCCTGATCGCGGGCCAGGCCACTGTGGGCCCCCATCCCCCCCTGGGCTGGATCCCTCCGCCCCCCCCCCCCCCCCCCCCCCCCCCCAGGACTCCGCAAGCCGCCCTCCAAGCCAGGTCCCACCGGGATTGACCATGTCTATTTCACGCCGGCGGGACTGGCTGAAAACAGGTGGCAGCTCGGCCCATCAGGGCCCGGAGAGTTGCTGGGGGGGGGGGGGCTGCTGCTGCCAATGGCCCCTGACCGGCGCAGCGTGATCCCCGCCCCCGCCCGAAAACCGGTGGCGGAGAATTCGGCAGCCGGCGTCGGAGGGACGGGGGATCGGAGAATCACGCCCATTGCCTGTATTTTATGCTCCAGTTTTAAATTAATTTAAAATTATATTTGTTCAACCTTAAAATAGAAGGAGGAGTCAGGCTGTGTACAGGAAAATGGATCAGACTGATGGATTTGTTAATTAAAAACACACAAGTGTGTTTGAGGTTGGTGAGATGATGGGGTGGCGTTGCCTTAATTACTGCACAAGATTACAAAATGCATTGCTTGAAACCTTAGTGAGTGAGCCCCAGATGACATAAAGGTCAGACTGGCCTTGGGCAGTGGCTAAAAGGCAGCTCATTGAGAGCTTTGTTGCCATAGCTAGAAAAAAAAAGATTAATAATATCCAGGCTTGAGCTGACAAGTGCCAAGTAGCATTCAAACCACACAAGCATCAGGCAATGACCATCTCCAACAGGAGCTAATCTAACCAGCACCCTTTGACATTCAATTGCACCACCATTGTTGAGTCTCCCATTGTTAACATCCTGGGGGTTACCACTGGCCAAAAGCTGAACAGGACTAACCATTTAAACTTCCTATGACTACAAGAGCAGTCAAAGGTTAAGAGTTCTGAAGTTGGTAACTCACCTCCTGCGTCCACTTGCCTGGATGAGTGCAGCTCTCAACGAAACTCAAGAAGCTTGACACCAACCAGGGCAAAGCAGCCCGCTTGATTGAGACTCCATCTGGAAACATTGATCCCTCCACCACTGGCGCACAGTAGTAGCCATGTGTGCATCTATAAGACACACTGCAGGAACTCACCAAGGTTCCTTAGGTAGCATCCTCCAAACCCACAACAGCTACCATCTAGAAGGGCAAGGGCAGAAGACACATGGCAACAGAACCACCTTGAAGATTCCTTTTGAGACACTCACCATTCTGACTTGGAAATATCTTGGCCTCCCTTCACTGATGCTGGGTCAAAATCCTGGAACGCCCTCCCTAACAGTACTGGGGGTGTACTTCCACGACATGGCAGCGGTTCAAAAAAACAGCTCAGCACCACCTTCTTAAGGACTATTAAGGATTGCCAATAAATGCCAACCTAGCCAATGATGCCCACAACCATTGAATGAATGAATAATACATTCCTTCCTAAAATACCACAGGGAGGAATTTTGAAACAAAGCATTTAACGTTCCTATATTATTATTCCACTTTAAAAATTCAAGGCCCAAGAATGTACAACACTGGAAGGGGGTTACAGGATTGTGACTGAAGACAGAAAAGTAGATAACTATGATGAAGTCGAGAGCAGAAATAGTTAGCACTGTGACCCCATGGAAGTTAAGGGGTTGGATTCTACGATTTTGGGGCTATGTCCGCAGGATCCGTGGTGTTTTACGTGGGAAAAATCGGCGAGGCCCCAGCCCTGATCCTCCGACTGCTGTGGGGCTGGCCGCCGTGCCACGTAAAACGCACGGCCTTCCCGATATAACTCGGCCCATCGGGGGAGGGCCTTCAGGTAACGTCCTGAGGCCGTCCCAACAACGTGCAGCGCACTCCTCGATGACAGTGTTTTGAAGGGGGCGGAGCATCCGAAAACAAGTACCGGTCCCGATCGGTCGTAAAAAGGGATTCTCCGCCCGATCGCCAAATCCGAATTCGGCGTCAGAAAGCGGAGAATCCCACCCACGCTCTATTCACTCTGAACAAAGCAAAGCTCTTTGAAAGACTTTCGTTTTATTGAATAAATAGGTTGCAAAAGGCTAGGGATCGTTAGTTCTATATTTAGTTGCGTTCAGTTCATTTGATCTCATGCTTAACACATTAATTTTAATGAAGGAAAATGTTACCAAGATTCCTATTCCTATCCATTAATATTAACTGCCCCTAGAAGTGTGAACATCAGACAAAAATTGGTTCAAGTTTCTGTATGATGTCCCCTTTAGCTAATTAACAGTTTAAAGCCTGATACATAAATAATAAGAGTCGAGGAACAGGAGTCAGCCATTTAGTCCCGCAAAATAGTTTCATCTTTGAATGAATTGATAGCTAATCTCTCTTTTTTTTTCTTTATTCTTTCATGGGAGGTGGGCATCGCTGGCAAGGCCAGCATTTGTTGCCCACCTCAAATTGCCCATTTCAAAGGGCAGTTAATAGTCAATCACATTGCAATGGGTCTGGAGTCACGTGTAGGCAGGATCAGGTGAGGACGACAGATTTACTTCTCCAAAGGGTAGAAGTGAAGTTTTTATGACAATCATCAATGGATTATGCGATGGAATTTTCCACCGTTCTCGCCGATGGGTTCGTCTGGTCACACCGACAGCGACACCCTGCCGGCAGGGGGTGGGAACAACAGGGAACCCTGGCAGAACCGGAATATCCCACCACTGGCCAACGACGAGCTGCCTCCGCAATGCACAACATGGGGAATAGCAGAGGGGTGGAAAATCCCAGCCATTATCATCCATTACTGAGTCTAGCTTTTCAATTCCATGATTATTAATCACATTTAAATTCCACCAGCTGCAATGGCATTTGAACTGTCGGCTCCAGAATGTTGGGTCAGGCCTCAGGATTATTAGGGCAGCCTGGGAGCACAAGTGGATAGCACTGTGGCTTCACAGCACCAGGGTCCCAGGTTCGATTCCCCGCTGGATCACAATCTGTGCGGAGTCTGCACGTTTTCCCCGTGTCTGCGTGGGTTTCCTCCGGGTGCTCCGGTTTCCTCCCACAGTCCAAAGACATGCAGGTTAGGTGGATTGGCCATGCTAAATTGCCTTTAGTGTCCAAAAAGGTTGGGAGGGGTTATTGGGTTGCGGGGATAGGGTGGAAGTGAGGGCTTGAGTGGGTCGGTGCAGATTCGATAGGCCGCATGATCTCCTTCTGCACTGTATGTTCTATGTTCCATTAGTTGAGTGTTGTTACCAGTACGTCACTGCCTCCCCCTCAACTCCATATGCCTGCTTTTGTCCCATATCCCTTAATGCTTTTGATCAAAAAAACTCTCAAACTCAGATTTAAAGTTAACAGTCAATCACCCGGCAACAACTGCTGTTTGCAGAAGACAATTCCAAACGTCTATCACCTATAGTGCATAGAAATGGTTCCTAACTTTACTCTTGAAAGGCCGAGCACCAAATACCAGGGGCGGGCTTCTCCGATCGCCAACGCTGAAATTACGTTCGGCAATCGGCCAGAGAATCCCCGTTTACGCAGGAATCGGGGGCATGACCTTTTTACGATGCTCCACCCCCTCAAAAACGGCGTACTCGTGGAGTACGCCACACGCCGTATGGACGGCCCTCCCCCGATGCTCCGCCCCAAAAGGGGCCGAGTCCCCGACGGCGTCGCTCGCGTGTGCTCACAGTGCCGCCACAGACGGAGGTGGGGAGCCGTTCCACTGGCAGGGGTCTTCGGCAGGGGCTGGGGGCACTGGTGGTGGGGGGTGGTTGGTCCATGTGTGGCCCATGGGTGGCGAGGCTAGCTACAGGGGGGGCAGTTTTCGGCTGGCCGGGTCCGTGCGCGGCCGGCGTCATGGTGCACAGTGCAGCCGCCACCATGCGTATGCGCTGTCACGGACCCAACCATTATCTGGTTGTATTCGCAAGCAAAGCCGGAGCTTTAGACATCCCAAGTGGATCCCATGGGAGAGCGTGCCATGTAGCATGTAGGGCTCATTGCCTCGCATCCCAAACACACTTTGATGCATGGACACTGTGCTTAAACACTGCAGGAGGCATTATCACAGATGCAGCAGCCAACTTTTGATCACCTCGGGGATGGGCTCCTGTGCCGGCTACATGTCCGCGTCCAAGTGTATGTCAGGTGGTGGGGACAGGGCATGTCAGGTGGGGGGGACAGGGGGCATGTCTCGGGGGATGGGGCGTGGGATTGGTGATTGGTACTCATCGCAGAACAAAGAGCCAGAGACGTCATACTGGTTGTGATGAGGGGATTTTAATATCCCTTGTACAAGTGTACACCACTGCACCACTCTAGCAATGGTGCTACTCCAGCTATTCCAACCCTCACATCCCTCTCCCCCAGCCCACCATAATGCCCCTTGCGACCTCAAAGCACACTCCACTCCTTACCCCCCTCCTCCTCCCCCCCCCCCCCCCCCCGCCTACTCTCCCCCCCCCCCCCCCCCCCCCTCCCCAGTGCCTTCAGTGATCCTTTTGTGCTTGGCCTTCCTTGCTCTACCGTTATGTCTAGGTGTATCCCCAGGATGCACATCAAAAGTGAAGGCAGCCAGCTTCTTACTACATCTTCGATGCCCCTGACGGGTGTCCTCTGGAGGCTCTGGGGCCGAAGGGCCCCTGTATACTTGCTGGCAGTGCATGCACAGCTGTGCCGCCCTGTTCCGGGTGCAGGCTGCGAAACATGGCCTCATCAGAGGGGTGGAGCTGATGGCCACATTTGCTAGTTCATAGGATGGCTCCAGGTTGCCACGCAGCGCCCCCTCCTCCCGGTGTATGCCCATTGGACCCTGGGGTTCACTTTGGGGAGCCCCGGCTGCCCCTGCGTCATCTGGTTCTTCCAACCCTGGTGACTCCCCATCATCTGCACCATGGCCACAATGCCCTCAGCGAAGTTCCTCAGTGATTGGGCCAGTCTGGAGGCCAGTCTTCCTGGACACGCTTCCCGAGCTGCCGGCCGCTGCCAGTTTAATCCCAGGTGGCATTGGCTGCCCTGCGCTCACCATCTGGGACCCTAGGAGGAACAGAACAACCCTCCTGGCCTTCAACACGTCTAGGAGTCTCCCCATGCCCACGTTTCCAAACCTTGTGGCCGATCGTCTTGGCGCCATGGCTGCGAATTGAGTGGGGTTCATTGTACAAGGTCTGCTTAAGTGCTGCTCGACTTTCTTAGCGCGGGACTGGGAAGCCTGGACCCGGTAAATCGGCTGGCAAGCCTTCAGTTGTGGCGAGAAGCCTGTGGGGACTCGTTAAGTGGACCAAGTCATTTTGAATAACGTTACCGGCCTCACCGGGCCGAGTGCCGGGAATCTCGCGGCAGTTCCGGCTCGCTACCACACTTTGAAATCTTTCTGAAGAATTGTGACATTTCTTTGTTTCATAATGTCTGGCATGTCAGTCCCTTTCCTACTATCAATACCGACGCAACCTGTTCCAGTTCCTTACTTTCATCTCTCCTGTCATCATCATTAGCAAATCGGCCACATTGTTTTTCACCCATCCTCGTTTTCCCAAGACACTTGTAGAAGTATTTCTTTGTTGATTTTGATATCCGTTGCAAGTTTCCTCTTGCAGCTCTTACTATCAGCTTTCTCAGCCTTTTCTGTTCCTGGAATCGCTTCCGTTGACTGAGGTCAATGTCTTTTGCATTCTCGAAACCTTTTTCCGTTTTATTGTCTCCGCTTGCTGGGGGCAAGGCATATATGGCACATTGTGCTTCCTTCACAGAAGGGATTTTGCAATGTATTGGTTTTTTTTTTTAAGGCAAAGCGGACTTGCACAGTTTAAGGAAAAGCAAACTGCGGGATTCTCCGTCGGCGGGACCCTCTGCTTCACTGGCAGCGCACCCACACCCGCGGGTTTCTCGACGTGTGGGGGTGGCCTCAATGGGAAATCCCATTGGCCGGCTGTGGGAATGGAGAAATCCGTTGCTGACAGGAACTTGCCACGCCTGGACTGCGGGGACGGAGAATCCCATCCAAAGGCTACAGCCATTGAAGAAGCGAGTTAGACCTGGACAAATCAATTTGTGGAATGCAGAGGCTCATTTGAATGGAAACAACGAGCATCAATTGACTCGTTTCAAACTCATTTACACATGGCGAAACCTGTTCAGTTTCAGAATATCAGGAAAAGGTTTCTTGAACCCAAAGAAAGGGAGAAATGTAAGTGATTTTATTCACAGGCCTCCTGGTGGATCATAACATAGGAGAGAAGTCAAAGGAACATTCCTCCCACTTGACTTGAATGCAGTAAGATGAAAGAAACCGAGCGATATGAGCCAACTCGTCTTGGCAGAGAACTTTAAATGCTTCAGGCCTTATGCTGGAAACAAAGATTCAGGAAGTCAGCTTTTGTCGTTGGATGTGTAAAGAATGAAATGGAATGGAAAAATAAGCCAGTCATCGCATAAAAAGGGAGATTATATGGTTTCTTTCATTTTTTTAAATTTTGAAGTGAGGAATGTGGTTGAATGAAGAAAGTAACATTACTTACGGTTGAAAAACCATGTAGGAAACTAAGAATTTGTTAATATCATCCACTGTCAATTTGTTGAAGTAATTTGGTCTGCTGGCTTTCTGGTCTTTGAAGAATTTGAGAGAGAAACAGCGAATCTATAAATAACATGAACAGCATCATTATGTCAATGATATGTAAAAGGGAGATATTGTCAACATGGTCAATGCTCTAAAGAGCTATAATATTGTTAATCAACACAGCAGTTTTGAAAATAGTATCCATTCACTGTCTATGAACTCTAATGTGTTGAGACGAGAAATGTTTCCCCGTTCAAAATTATATAAAACCATGACTTACCCATTACCTCATCAAGACCTTTATCAATTCCATTCAATTGAATAGAAACAACACAACTCATATAAAATAAGTAAGGAAATGTTTTATAATAAATATGTTCATTGGGGAAATATTCTGCCACAACAATACATATGCTTTGAGAGAATTTCCATATCCCCACTGTGATGAGTGTAGGAATTTCAGATATATTGCATATGCATTTGGTGAAGTAGGGGTTAAATGCTTGGCTGAGTGTGTGTATGATGGTTGCAGTAGTGTTTTTCAAATTCCAGCTTTGCAAGATAGCTCGGCTTTTTGGAGCCAGAAGTGCAATTAAAGCATTGTAAAAGTTTGGACGAATGGACTTTTATTCAGTTTAAGAGGGTTTCCTGCGGAATAGTTAAATCAATACATTGTGTTCACTTGCGTAAGACATGATAGTTAATGGGCCGAGCCAAGGGATGGAGCAGTCAGGTGTTGAGATTTAGGTTTATTCTGTGGGCGGATGGTGAGCTGAGAAGCAGCTTTAAATGAAATGAAATGAAAATCGCTTATTGTCACAAGTAGGCTTCAAATGAAGTTACTGTGAAAAGCCCCTAGTCGCCACATTCCGGCACCTGTTCGGGGAGACTGGTACGTAATTGAACCGTGCTACTGGCCTGCTTTGGTCTGCTTTCAAAGCCAGCGATTTAGCCCTGTGCTAAGAAATACAGCCAGAGATTGTGCATTATTCTGACAGGGGGTTGGCTTCTCCGATTTTGAGACTAAGTGCTGACGCCGGCGTGGAAACAGGGGTGTTGTACGACAGCAAAAATGGCGCAACAGCTGCAACGATTCAGCAACTCTAAATGGGCTAGCACCATTGGCACGTGGAACAAACCGGCTCCAAGCGAAACGGCGCCGGATTCGTCAGCACTTGATTGGCGCACATGAAGCCGTGATTGGCGCACATGAAGCTCACATGCCGCTTCCACACTTAAACGACCCTTCCCTCCCCCCCCCCCCCCCACACACACACCGTCCCACCCAACAAGATGGCTGGAAGGAGAGCAGTGCCACGGTTCAGGGACGCTAAGCTGCAGACCCTCCTGGACGCCGTGGAGGAGAGGCGGATGGCCCTGTACCCCAGCCGGGGAGGAAATTCATCAGGCGCCGCCATTCGCCTTGCCTGGGCACAGGTAGCAGAGGCAGTCAGCGCCTTGGGCAATGTCGTCTGGACTGGCCTCCAGTCCAGGAAGAAACTGCACAACCTCCCCAGGATTGCCAGGCTGAGTAGGCAGCACTGCCCCCCCCCCCCCCCCGTCACCAACCCCCTTCCCCTGGCACCAACCCCCTTCCCCCCCGCACACACAGGTAACCCTCCCCCTCCCAGCCCCTCCCTCCCCCCCAGGGCTGGCCAACCCCCCCACCCTGTCCCACCCATGCCAGATGCAATGGCCGGGTGCCCTGGCCACTGATGCCATCATCTCTCCAACCGCCCGGCTGCATGCGTCGGAATGTCTAACAGTGCCATTGTTTGTGTTTGTCCCACCCAGGAGAAGGCCGCGCACAACTACCGGGAGTGGGAGAAGAACAGAGGGGGATCACCAGATCTATGGCTCCTCACAGTGCCCAAGCAGAGGGCACTGAACGTGGTCGGCCACCCGAAGAAAAGGAAGGCGCCGACACAGAGGGCGGCGGCGGGCGAGCAAGTGAGAACCTGCTTAGTTACAGAACCCCATGGCACATGTGTGGACATCCCCTCTACACCCCCTGCAACCCCACACCCCCCTCAACCCCCCCAACATGCACACCCTCACCCCCGCAACCCCACCCCCCTCACACCACCAACCCGCACCCCCTCATCTCCCTCATCCCAAGCCCCCCTAAGCCCACAACCTTCACCCCCCCTGAACTCCCCCATCCATCCCATCCCGTCCCGTCACGACCTCTAGCAATAAATGACATCTTGTGTCTTAAAGGACCTGCCGGAGATGAGGCCAGTCCATGTGGAAACCCCTGCCCTCAGCCTCTGCCAGTCCCGGTTCCCCCTGGATGGCAGAGCACTGAGGGGGAGAGAAGTCTGAACACCAGCCCTCTGCCCGAGACTCAAGAGACCCCAGAGCTCGGGTCGGTGGAGGACACAGACTTTCCGCCACAGCTGTCTCTAACACCCTCCACCATCTCTGCATGGGCACATTAGTGAAGAGGCTCCGGGGACACTATCGGGTGAGCACCATACATCGCATCCGTTATAGCAGGTGGAGGTAGGAGCAGCCAAGGGTCCTTGATGGTTGGAGGGCAGGCCAGCCCCAGGAACCATCCGCTGCCCAGACGGGTCCCGGGCTCCTGGAACATCCAGTCCCAGCCACAGTGCAGGTGCAGTCAGAAACCCGGGGACGAGAGGAGGGGATAAAGGACAGCTTCCAGCACCTGCAGGCACAGGTGGAGGAGTCCATCCGCGTGCAGGAGCAGGGGATGATACCAGTCATACGTGCCACCCAGGCCGACACTGCACGGGTTCGCGGTCGAGGCAATGGTGGCGATGTTGTCGGATATGAGTCACCGTGTGCAAGGCCTGGGGCATTCTGTGCAGGTGGTTGCCAAGGTCAGGACAGGGCTGCCCTCTCACAGGCAGCCATGTGGCAGAACCACCTGGACATCGCAGCGGTGCTCCTCAGCGTGGCCCAGTCACAGCACGCCACGGCTGAGAGCGTCGACGACATTGCCCAGGCGCTGGCCAGTGTGGCGCAAACACTGGGCGGGGTGGCTGAGTCCCAGAAGGATGTGGCCCAGGTGAAGAAGGAGATGGCCCAGTCCCAGAGGGACTTGGCCCAGACACAGAGGGAGGTGGCCCAGTCCCAGAGGGAGGTGCCCCAGACCCAAAGGGATGTGGCCCAGCCACTGGCTGATGTGGCATAAACCCTCAGTGTGGTGGTACAGTCCCAGATGGAGATGGTCCACTCCCTGTGCTCCATTGCCGCAAACGTGCAGACCCCGATCGAGACCAGAGAGGGCCTCCAGGGCTGACAGTGCCAGGTGGCGGGTGGGCCTCAGGGGCTGCTCCACTTTGTAAGGTTTTCGGGCAATTCGGCCCTTTTTGGACTGCCCAAGGATAAAACCCAGAGACTGTAAACTGGACACTTTTCAGCCAAGGGAACGTAACCAAATTTCCCAGCAGGCTTGGTCCGCTGAGCTGAGTAGGGGCATAGGTATTTACAAACCCCCCCAGGAGCTACAAGGAAGAAGGAGCCAGACAACTAGATGAGATTAAAACACAGACAAAGGGGCATGGTAATGCTGTAAGGGGCCTGCCTGCAAGCAGGACAATGGGATGGTCATAGCCCCATGCAGATGTAAATGACTTGGCCTCCACCAGAGCAGAATCCAATTAACACCCCATCAACATAGCAAGGTGAGAATAGCAGCCATCTCCGGAGCAGCTGGAAGACTTTGAAAATCTTCACAAGAGAGCTTAACCTTGTTATCCCAAAAAGCAGACTGTCTGGGCTCAGTATATTGCGCTGGAAAAGCCCCTTGAAGATAAACGGTAGAAAAAACCAAGTTGGAGGCGGACCTGGGGGAGGTACTCCAATCCTGACAGAAGCCACCGGCAGGAACTCACTGGGTGGAGGGGGCGGAGTCGGCGCCAAATTCAAATCGCGGCAGGTCTGCCTGGCTGGAAGGAGCGGACCTGCGAGGAGAACCCGGAAGCGAACAGCTCTGACCGGCTCAAAGGGGGCGGGACCAGCGGGAACTTTAAACTTGGACCGATACAACGCAAAGGGGGAGGAAAACCCGGAAGTCGACAGCTCTGACCGGCTCAAAGGGGGCGGGACCAGCGGGAACTTTAAACCTTACCAATTCAATGCAAAAGGGGCTGGCCGAACACAGGAAAAAGCCAGGTAAAACGGATATAAAAGGGGCTGTGTTGCGATTGAGGGGCGCTTGGCTTGACCTCTCCACCTTTGACTTGACCTCCTGCAGCCTGTGACTGTAAGTACCCTGCAGCAGCTTGCGAAACTCCCTTGACCTTGATAGTGGTTGAGGCTTTGGGGAAGGGGACTTGATTTGTGTTCTGTGTCATTGCTAAAACTGTGTAACAATAAGATTTTACGTTGTGTCCGTTATAGTACTTTCTGAATAGACTTAGTTTGTGTTAGAGTTTAAGATTTTATTATAATTTCTTCTGTTTGATGATTTTGACCTGGGTTTTGCAATAAACCTTGATTTGCTGATAATTGGAGTCGTTTAAATTCTTCAATCTCTCACCAGCGATCTCTGACCAAGTCATTGTTAAGATACTCCTCACCTTAATTCCGGGTTCGAGAATCTAGGGTCATCTTGAACGATTCACTCAGGACAGGCTGCTGGTTAGGTAATAAACAGCAGTGTCCTATTCTCTCTCTTGGGAAAGCTACTCCAGCGAAGTAGGAACCGGGTGGGTGTTGCACCACCGGCAAGAGAGAGAATCACCTGGGCATTGGTGGGGGTCTGGATATCTGTGTGATATAAGCCTCAGGCTTCCGGTTAGGGATAAACGGCAGGCTTGATTCAGTGCTCTCTTCCGTGGAGGTGTCCCAGTGCGGCATCCCCTGGCCTCTGAAGTTTCAGTGCCAGCTGGAGAGAGACACACACAGATACTCAAACCCCAGATATCGGCCCAGTAGTGGAGTAGCAGAGATGGAACCCTCTACAACTTGCACCCCCATCCCATGGAGTAGCCTGGAAGCTATCGGGGACCCAAGTTAAGAGGAGGTGATGGGGCCCGTGCCGGTGACTATTGCAGGGGAGGTGCCGGAACAGCGCAGCACCTCGGACACCCCACCTCCTTTCCCTGGTGCATCTGGTGGGCAGCGGGCAGAAAGGGTGGCACCACGCCACCCGGGACGCCCGAGCAGCAGCCTGGCCCATCCAGGCCGGGTTGCCCCAGAAGACGCGCCAACAGAGACCTTTGCCAGCAGAGCAGTAGTCACAGCAGTCCGCCACCACTCCTGCTCTACCATCTGGGGAACAACCTAGGTGTAGTGTTAGGGCTGTAAGGCCAGAAAGTTAGACACCGGTTAAGTTGACATGGGTGCAGGGCACGGTTAGGAACAAGGGCACAGACTGTGTATATTTGTTCACAATAAACTCCTGTTAACACTGTTGAAACCTGCCTTGGTGCTGTCTGATGGGTGTGTAGGTGGGACGGTCAGTGCTGGCTAGTGGGAATGGGGGGTGGGGGACGAGTGCAGGCCTGGTGGGTGGACCATGCTCCCCACCCTCCCTCCCTCCCCCCTACCCCGACCGACCCCAGCACCCCCACCCCAGGGATTCGACGGGACCGTGTGATGGACTCACCTCGGATTAAGGGATCATCCTGGTGGAAGGTGCTGCTGTGTACATGAGTCAGACATTGTCATATGATGTGGAGCACGGAGCTCATCACAAAGCGGGTTGTCATCATCCTCCATCCCATGGACCAGACCCGCTGTCACTGCCAGCCCAGTGCCCCCAGCTCGTCGCGCCGCAGATATGTGTTGTGGAGGGGGTGTGCATGCGGGTGGTTTGGTGGTGTGGGCAGTGAGGGGGTGTGGGTCTGGGATGGTGGTGTCCGTGCCCCAGGCCAGCAATCCCGCTTCCCCCTAGTCGGTGAAACGTGAGGCGATGAGGGGGTCCCGTGCGCGCTGGCCCTGGCGATGGCGTTGTGCGGCCTGCCATCCCTACCCGGGCCCCATGACCCGCTCATTGTCTCCCTGCCCCGCATCCTCCTCGTGTGACAAGGTCTGTCCTTACTCCTCAACCTCCTCCAGCACATTGCCCCTCTGCTGCGCGATGTTGTGTTGGACGCAGCAGACCACCACGATGTGGGTGACCCTCCTATCCTCATATTGGAGGGCCGCTCCAGAGTAGTCTAGGTACCTGAAGCGCATCTTCAGGACTCTGTAGTAGCTCTCGACCACACCCCTGGTTGCTGTATGGGCATCATTGTAGCAGTTCTCGGCATCGGTCTGTGGCCTCCGGGTAGGCATCATCAGCCACGACAGCAATGGGTAACCCCTGTCGCCCAGCAGCCAGCCCCGCAACCGGGGGGGTGCCCATCAAACATGTCGGGGCTCACCGAGTGTGCCAGTTTGAAGGAGTTGTGCACGCTCCCCGGGTACTGGGCCCAGACGTGCATATTGCGCATCTGTTGGTCGCAGATCAGCTGGACGTTCATGGAGTGGTAGCCCTTCCTGTGTAGAGCGACCTGTTATCCGCAGGTGGCCGTAGGGTGTCATGCATCCCATCGATCAGCCCCTGGACCCGGGCATCCCGTCAATGGCAGCAAACCCGCTGCCCGGGCATCCTGGTGGGTGCGGTCCACATGGTACTGGATGTACTGGTCCACCTGTGCATATAAAGCCTCCGTGATGGCACAAATGCACTTATGCGCCGATATCTGCAAAATCCCAGACAGGTCCCCACTCGGCAACTGGAACGTCTCCATGGCATAGATGTTGAGCGCGATTGTCACCTTGATGGTCACCGAGAGCGGGTGTCCTCCCCCATACCCGAATGTGCCAGGTGTCCCACCACCTGGTATATGTGTCGCACTGTCTCTCTGCTCATCCGCAGTCTCCGTCTGCATGTCCAGTCTGGCAGGTGCTCAAACGACATGTGATTGCGGTACATGCAGGGCCTCATGCGGTGCCCCCTTGGCACCTCCTCCTCCTCAGACTGTTGGCTGCCGCAGGGTATATTGCAGAGCTGCGGCCATCGCAACGGCGGCCAGCATCACAGGTTGGTGTCCTAAAACCATTCTCTGCAGGGGGTGAAAGGCCAACATGTTAGACTGGCACATACTGCCGTGTCCACCCAGGTACCATGGGCAATATGGTGGCTCCGGTAGGCACTGTGGGCCTCACCCACGCATGATCCCCCCTACCCCCTCCTCCCAACCCCTGCCCCGTCGGTGCCCCCGATCCTGGCATCCGTCCCTGCTGCTAGGGGCACCGTTGGTTGGCACTGCCCTCACTGGGGGCTGCTGTGGGTGTGGCCCTGTATGGTCTCCTGGTAGGTGGCTGCCGGTTGCGTGGGGTGTTTGGGGCAGGGGGGCCGCTGTGACGGGGGTGCGGGGGTGGGCACACCCATATGGCTGGTGTCACTGTACAGAACCAGGGGCCGGGGTGGGCGGTCAGCAAGATGGCCTCCGTAATGGCGGTCAGTGCCTGGCCAGCGTCCCAGCCCCATGGGGGGCATCCCAGCTGCTCGGCCTGTCCCCTCCCCCCCACACCCCCTCCCCTCCACCGGCCCTGGCAGGGACCCACTCGCTGCAGCCAGCACGGCCGGTGTCCAGGCAGGTAGCCCACAGTCACTCCATGCCATTTCCTACCTCTTCACTCTCACTCAGCAGCCAGGACGCCAGGTTCATGATTTTTAGAACCACAAGTGAACCACGCTATTGGGAACTCGGCTCATCAGAGACGGTGAATCGCGGAGGCCCCTGAGCATCGGGCGTGGGGCCTGCAAATGATATGCCTACTGTACTTTCACGCCGCGCGTCGGGTGCCGTATTTACGCCATGATGCCGGAGGTGCCGGAGCATCCCGATTTGGTGTCCCGGGGGGTGGGGGGGGGGGGGGGGGGGGGTGGAGGGGGTTGCGGGGAGAAAGGGGAACCAGGATTTTCAACCGCTAACTATACAGGCACATAGCAGGGGGATTGTGCGGAAAAGTGGGTAAAACGGAGTTTGATTAAGTTGGAAGCTTGTATGGAGCATAAATACCATTGCTTACCAATAGGTCTCAATAGTTGGGTTCTGTGTTTTAACCTCTCTATAACCTGATCATATGAACTGGACGGGAATGTCAAATTGGCATAAACCTACCTGATTACTTGAAACAAGGGGATTATTTGCAAGTGCCTTCACCACATCAGGCTTCAGTGAGTTAATGAGGCTACATGGAATTCCTTTGACAACAGTCTTCACTTTACTTCAATAAGAAATAGAAAAATAAATTCAATCAGAACGTAAATGAGCACTGCTTCTAACTTAATATTAAAATTTAATTGATATTTTCATGCGCATTGCATAGTTTAAGATTTCATAACAATTGCCACAAAATTATGTTGAAATACTACTTTAAAACCTCTTGGAATCGTAAGAATTTCAAACAAGATAAACACACTTTTAATACATCCAATGAATGTTGATACAAGACAGAGAGATTGCCGAAGCTTTTCATCTTGCACTCGTCAGGATGAACACGAGAAATTTCAAAGAATTTATACCACAGGAAAAAAGACCAACAATTGGTTGGCAAGGGATTCTGTGTTCTTTAAGTATGGATAGTTCTTGCCTTATTTAAGTTGTCAAGGAGAAATCAACAGGGCAGTACTTGCTGAACAAACCTGAGTGCCCTAACAGCTGCACTAACTACCAATTTAAAATAATCACTCAAGCTCCTAATGTGGCTCATTTACACCTGCTCAAAGTGACATACATTCATACACAGGCCGGAGAAAATAGCCATTTAAAGAATTTGGGTGTAACCGGAAAGTATAACACTGGCACATTTGATGCCTTTGAAAAAGGAGAGGGGAGAACTGGACAGATTGGATAGTGAGTAGAAAACAAGAATTAATTTGGAGGCATTAAATGATGAAGGTAGCTCTGCAAACAGAAGGAACATGTTCAAGCTTATATATTTTTTTAATTACCCGCTGGCTTTGGGTGTCTTGCAATTTTGCTGTTGCTTTCTGCATGACAGCACCTCAGCCAGAGTTGTCTTGCCAACCAATCAGTACCCTTTTCTGCTGTAATATAAATCGTAGTGCTCATCTGAAATTTGTCATTCTTGCATTTGTCCTGATGAGTGCAAGAGGAAAAACTTCAGCTACATGTCTTTCTTTTCAGCAATATTCCAGAATTTGTATCATGAAATGTTCTGGTCTGTAAGTTTGGTTCAGTTGGCAGCTCCCTCTTCTCTGACAATGAAGGTTGTGGGTAATTACCTGATGTTAGAGGTCAAAATATAAGTTGGTTTTCCAGTGTAACACACACTGAGGCAGTGCCACATTGTTGGAGGTACTGTTCTTCAGATAAGTCGTTAAAAATTGTAGTTTAAATGTCTGGCATAGAAAAGGGTTAACATGAACTGAGGACAGCACTGTCCACACTGTGCATAATAGGAACTGATGACCCAAACCTAGAGGTCAGTTTTGTACTGGGCAGAGCAGTGTATGGAAGCAAGCATGGAAGCAGCTCTTAGCTTAGATCTTCTACTGTACTTATAGTTAGCAATAGTTAATAAATATTTACTGTTAAACTACTCAGGACTCAGAACCTCTTCATTAGACGAACTGACTACCATACACCTTACAACAAAAATACTGCCTCGTCTTGCTGCTCGTTTGTCTGTGATTAACATTAAAAAATCCATTTGTACTATTTGAAAGAATGGAGTTCATTGGGCTTCCACAGTATTCCCCAAACAGCTTAACTAATCAATCTTATTATTGCTGACTTTAATACCTTGCTATGAACAAATGACTACCAACACAATAATAGTTAGCACACTGTAAAGTAATTTACTGTATATTAGATGTTTCGATGTGTTTCTGACAGAAACCTCACTATAGATATTTCAAGTTATTATTGTTCTTTAAGCATGGGTAGTTTTAACTTTATTCAATGCATATACACAATCAACAGTGAAACAAAAATAACATTGGCAATTCTTTAAATCAAAAAAACTAGCAATTTCTTTAACAAATCCTTCAAATTGATAAACCTAAAATGCAGGCTAGAAAGGTCTTGGGCTCACCTCATATTTTTAACATCATTGAGTTGGTCTTTAACACGATTAATGACAGCGGCAGACTAGAAAATTAGAAAGAAAGTCATTTGTTTCCGGAAGGAGAGCATCATCGGAAAATAATTTCATTTCAGAACAACATTAGATGACATCTTTCCTTTTAAAATAACTGTACATAACACAACAGAGAGAAAATTCCTTTGGCTATCATCTAGATTCATAATTATGTAGCAATTTCTAATAGAAGATTTGTCAATTTTTGGGAATTGGCAAATAGCAATTAAAATAACAGCACAATCTTATTGATCATGCCAAGAGGGCTTACCACAGTAACTAGTAGCATTTTAAACAGTAAAGTAAGGGGGCGGGATTCTCCGTTAGCTGATGTCAAAATCGGGAAAGGTGGTTGGTGGGAGAATTGGTTCCGGCACTGAAATTGCAGCAGGTGCCGATTTGACGCAAAATCGCAATGCTCCAACACCTTGACAGTGGCGTCAATGCGTTCCAGAATGCACATACAGTAGGCGCCATTTGCATATCATTAGCCCACCCGATATTCTCCGTGGCCTCCGCGATTCTCCGCCTCCGATGGGCCTAATTCCCGATGGCGCCGTTCACTTGTGCTTTCAAAAATTGTGAAACCGGCATGGCGGCTGCTGAGGGAGAGAGAGGGGATACGGAAGATGTCCAACATCGCCATAGTTTGCTGACAGTTGTGCTGCTGGTTGAGGGGCTTCTGCAAGGGCTGGGGGGGTGACCAGGAGATGGGCTGTGGAGTCAGGGTGGACGGGCATGGATTGTTACCGCACCCGGCAAGGCAGCCATGCAGCTGCGCAGACCACTAACACCCCAATTTGAACCTAGTATTGGTATCCCCCCAGGGCACCCCCATTAGGCTCATTGAAATATGTACTCGCTTAATTCAACCGGAGCCCGGAATTCACCGGCCTTGCCAATGAGGCCTTAACTGGGCACCATTTGGTATTGCTTCACAAAGTCATGAACTCGTTATGTTGGCACCTCGGGGGGGGGGGTCTCACTGGGAGTTGAGGCCCCCGGGTTGTCGGGGACAGGGCGGGTTGGTACTCTGGCACTCCCCTTGGCACTTAGGCACCTTCACAATATCACCTGGGCACCCTGAATACTGCCAGGATGGCCAGAACAGCAGGGGCACTGTCAGGGTGCCAGGCTAACACTACCAAGGTAACTAGGTGCCAGCTTTCTTGTGCCAGGGGTCAAGGCTGGGGGGGGACCTTGCCCATAATAAGTGGAGTGAAGGGTACCAGAAGACCCCGGAAGAGGTACGTTGGGTGAAGTGTGGGGATCCTGAGGCTGCGATGGGGGCTCAAATGGGGCTTGAAAGATTGGGGCTGCCTTTAAAAGTGGCACCTCGATCTGTGAGTCACCTTGACGTAAAGAATGGCTTTGATGGGATGTTCCTTGGCAAAGTGCAGTTGAATAGCGCTGAGAAACAACCCACTAAGTAAACTTTAACTTGAGTCCGCTGAATCGCGCCCGACATGTTGGTTGATGCAGCGCTTGGGCTGTTGTCTCTCTTCCATTCCACTCCCCACATACTATGTTCTTGTGACTTATGGTCTTACCTGGCCCTTGTTCCAAGGTTTGCCTTTTTTCAAGTAGTCTAAATTAACAATGTCGCCAGATTCTTTCAGGTTTTCTACTGGAACTTGTGGCACCAGTGTATCTGGAAGTTTTTCCAAGGCTTCATCAATTTTCACTGACTGCAAGATCTGTACAGTTGAAAGAAATTCTATTAGCTCATGTTTCTGCGAGTAACAATCATGTTTACATTGAAAAACAGTTCAAACATATGGGTGTATATATAGTCATCGACAATCAACTGCTTCACGAGCACCTGCCATCAGTTGAAGCCCTTAAATGGGAAATTACTGCCCACTTAAGGGGAGAGGTGCGGGGGGTGGGGTGGGTGGGGTGGCAGGCTTGCCACGTGGGTAATATAAAAAAACAAACCCTGTTGGATGTGCTTGCAGGATGCTGGGAGGGGATTCTGTATTCAAAGGCACTCAGTTCTGATTGAGGAACTCGGTATCAAAGAGGAGGGCCCACAGAGAACCACTCCCTGCCATTGCTGCCAACCCCCATCCCCATGACCTCCATCTTAGATTCCCCAATTCTCATGGTGCCCAGTAACGGTGCCAGGCCTGGGCTAGGTGTTGTACCAGTAGCAGCCACAACCTCAACAAAGGCACTTCTGATTGATCACCAGTTGTCAGCAACCTTTGGCCCCTCCCCCTCCGTCTGCTCCATTCCCGGGGTCCTTGATCCCACAGTGAAGCCCACTGCTGACCTGTTAAGTGCCTGAGTGAAACAAGATATTGCGGACTTTCCCAAAAAGAGGCCACGTGGATCTTTGGAGCTGACGGCCAAGATCCCCATTGTCTCCTCAAGACCCAGGCCAATATAATGGAAAGATACTGAAAGGTGTAAGGCCGGAATGCTCTGGCACTGACAGTGCGCCCTCATCCTCGGGTTTCATGGCAGCATGGGATGGCTTCAATGGGAAATCCCATTGACAAGCAGCAGGAAGAGAGAATCTCACTACCAGCAAACAATGGGCTGCAGAGGAATATGTGGCTGGGGGATCGGAGAATACCGCCCGTTGATGACTAAGGAGACCCAAGTATTATAATATGTAATTACCTGAAAATGTCAGTCAATAAAGCCATAAAATGGACCACAGAATTTTATAATGTAGAATTCAATAATAAAAAAGTCATGCCAAATTTGTACAAAACATAGTTAAGACACCATTAAAGTATTGTGAGCAATTTTCGATGCCTAATCATAGAAAGGGCAATAATAAGGACAGCACGGTAGCACAGTGGGAAGCACTGTTGCTTCACAGCTCCAGGGTACCAGGTTCGATTCCTGGCTTGGGTCACTCTCACTGTGGAGTCTGCACGTCCTCCCTGTGTCTGTGTTTCTTCCGGGTGCTCCAATTTCCTCCCACAAGTCCCAAAAGACGTGCTGTTAGGTAATTTGGGCATTCTGAATTCTCCCTCTGTGTACCCAAACAGGCGCCAGATTGTGGTGACGAGGGCCTTTTCACAGTAACTTCATTGCCGTGTTAATGTAAGCCTACTTGTGACAATAAAAATTATTATTATTTATTATAATTAAATAGCATAGAAACCACGCATGTTGCTCCATCATGAAGGCCAGTGATAGGACACAACATGGGTGGAAAATTGAGATATAGTGAGATTGCTTTCACTGGGACAGAAAAGGGGGTTTATGGGGGTTTTTCAAATGATGATGAGTTTTGATGGGGTTAATAATGATTGACTATTTCATCATGGTCGGGAAGTTGAATCGCTTTAAAATTGTCATTCAGGATGGAATTTTATGCCCCCTCCCGCCGGTGGGATTTTCCATTCCTGCCGAAGTCAATGGGCCTTTGAATGGCTCACTGTGTTTTCTCACCCCGTCCCGTTATTACTGGGACGTAAAGGTCCACCCTGACATTGAGGAGAAATGCGAAGGGAAGTTTTTACACAAACAGATTTTCGAGAATAGAATAAATTAGATGCATGGGGTAAATTATCACATTCCCACCTGCCGCGTGAATCATTGCAGACGGGAAGTAAATTTTGACGGATGATTGAAAGGTCTGTTGACCTAAGGTGGGAATGTCTGATCTTGGGGCGGGCAGTACACGGTAGCATGGTGGTTAGCACAAATGCTTCACAGCTCCAGGGTCCCAGGTTCGATTCCGGCTTGGGTCACTGTCTGTGCGGAGTCTGCACATCCTCCCCGTGTGTGCGTGGGTTTCCTCCGGGTGCTCCGGTTTCCTCCCACAGTCCAAAGATGTGCGGGTTAGGTGGATTGGCCATGCTAAATTGCCCATAGTGTCCAAAATTGCCCTTAGTGTCCAAAATTGCCCTTAGTGTTGGGAGGGGTTACTGGGTTATGGGAATAGGTGGAGGTGTTGACCTTGGGTAGGGTGCTCTTTCCAAGAGCCGGTGCAGACTCGATGGGCCGAATGGCCTCCTTCTGCACTGTAAATTCTATGATAATCTATGAGTACTGAAAAGTCCTGCCCATAAAATAGAAGTGACAGAGACCATTTAATGCTTTCAAAGAGAAAATCGGATAACTTGTTTGGCAAAGAAATATGATGGGGCTTTGGCAAGAGTTTAGCACAGGGGAATTAATTTTGGATAACTGTAACATGAGGGACCAAATAACCTGCTGCTGTGCTGTCGAGTTCAATAGTTCGAGTGGAATACGAGGGGTTGCAGGCTCTGAGAGAAATATTTCTTATCTGATGGTAAATAGATCAATTATCATTGAAAATGTACGGCAAGTTGACAACGAAAGAACATTTCTTTGAAGAAAATAATCAACCTCTTGTTTTTCATTATGAAAGGCCATTTCAGGTTGATTTGCTAATTGGAACTCATATGCTGCATGTTAGCAGTTTGGAGGATCAGTTTTACGATTTCCGAAGTCAAGCTAGAAATGTATTTTCTCAATTATAAGATCAATACAAAGACTTGCCCTTTTCATGATAGCCTTGTTCTGCACTGGCAGCATAGAGGTCAAGGACTCTTTGACATCCGTTTCATTAAAGGCATTTAGGATTTCCTTGCCATTGAATTTTTCAAATGTTTTTGCACCAATGCCAGAAACCAGAATACCTAGAGTCTTCAATTTGTCAGCTGTGACCTGCAAAAGATACACAGTAAATATTATTTCAAATGTACGGCTCAGGCCCCGTATATTTTTAAACGTTGGAGCAGAGCACATTTAGTAGCAATGGTTGAATTATTCAGTTGGAGTCCAGGGGCGTCATTCTCCGCCGGCGGGAGTCTCCGTTCTGCCGGCGCCCGGGGGTTTCCCGACGGCGTGGGGCTGCCCCACAATGGGAAACCCCATTGACCGGCCGGTGTTACGGAGACTCCCGCCGGCCGGTCGGCGCAGAAATGTGGCGGGGCGGGTAGGAGAATTTCGCCCCAGGTTTAAAATATTTCCATCACTATAATGTTTTTCAGGTCCTTCCTTCTATCACGTAACTGGCTTCTTAATATGGGGAGAAGGCAGGAGAATGGGGATGAGAAAAATATCAGCCATGATTGAATGGCGGAGCAGACTCAAGGGGCCGAGTGGCCTAATTCTGCTCCCATGTCTTATGGTCTTATGGAATTATATTAAAGGTATGTGTCATCTCATGAAAAAATTGGTGCACTATTTTGTTCTGTTCATATGCCTAAGAGCACCTTTTGAGCTCTGGCCACCTCCTCAGAAATGCCTTGAGATACTCAGAGGGTATAAATGCCAGCTTCTTCATCTTCTATCACTCAATACCTATCTTGGGAGTTTCGTTTGGCTGTTTGAAAGACTTGAAAGGGAAGCCAAGCCACTTTGAATCATTTTGAGCCAAATTGGGTAAGACCAGCAGATTTCCTTGTCTAATCATGGGATGTTATAACAATCCACTCGTTTCATGGTCGCTAATGAGTGACATTAGACTTTTATTCCAGATTTTGTTTAATAAATTGGATTAAAATTGCCTTGATGCTGTGGTGGGATTTGAACTCTTGAATCAAGACTTTTCATTCTGGCCTCTGGATTACTAATCCAGTAAAACAACCACTATGTTATCAAACATGCACCATATGCTCAAATTTTCCCCGTAATATTGGCACGGAAAGTTGCTCACACCTCAGATTAAGTAAATAATAACATACACACTATGAACATGCATTTTACTGATTACTACTTACGTTTTCAGCATCCTGATACTTTCTAAAAATGGCTCTGATTTGACCTTTGGACCACCCTTTGACCATCTTCAGTTTAGTGATAGCACGTACAACGATCTCATCCGAGAGATTGGACAATTGACTGATTTTAAGCCCAATCGCAGCTTGCCCCAGCTTTTTTAGATTTTCAGCACTCGTAATGTTGACAGCAATATCCTCCACCAACGCCTCGTAGATCTGCAGAAACATGTCCATGTTAAATAACTGAACAATATATACACCATAAGTGCTTTTGGTAGGGATCTTAAACAGCATTGGCTTTCAAATAAAGCAGGACATGTACATAAGGTGAATGCAGCAAGTCAGAACAAACTATTGAAGTAAGGTGCCATTGGTCACCAGGGATGCTCAAAGTATCCCACTCATTATACTTGCCTTCTTTATATTCCTTGTGCAGTTCAGCAGTTCATTCTGCAAAGCATTTATTGCTGTTGCACTAAGAAATTTCAGTTGCTTGACAGGGTAGAAACACACCAGCTGACCAAGGCTGCGGATAAGGAGGGCGGAGGAGGGGAAGAACAAAAATCAGAATTAGTCTCTGAATATGATTTGGATTTTATGACAACAATAATCTTGTTGTAAGGAATTTGTGAGCATAATTAATTTGAAAATCAGGCCGCAACATTATGTGAAATGGTGAACATTTATGAGCAGTTTATTAATAATAATAATAATAATAATAATCTTTATTTTCACAAGTAGGCTTCACACTGCCATGAAGTCACTGTGAAAATCCCCTCGTCGCCACATTCCGGCGCCTGTTCAGGTACACAGAGGGAGAATTCAGAATGTCCAAATTACATATCAGCATGTCTTTCGGGACATGTGGGAGGAAACATGAGCACCCGGAGGAAACCCACGGAGACACGGGGAGAACGTGCAGACTCCGCACAGCCAGTGACCTACGCCAGGCATCGAACCTGGGGACCCTGGAGCTGTGATGTAACAGTGCTACCCATTGTGCTACCGTGCTGCCCTTTTTCTTTATGATCCAAGACCTGGGGCGTCATTCTCCGACCCCCCGCCGGGTTGGAGAATCGCCGGGGGCTGCCGTGAATCCCGCCCCCGCTGGTTGCCGAAGTCTCCGGCACCGGATATTCGGCGGGGGCAAGAATCGCGCCGCGCCGGTTGGCGGGCCCCCCCGGTCGATTCTCCGGCCCAGATGGGCGGAAGTCCCGCCGATAAATTGCCTGTCCCGCCGGCGTGGATTAAACCACCTTTTGAACGGCGGGACAAGGCGGCGTGGGTGGGCTCCGGGGTCCTGGGGGGGGCGCGGGGTGATCTGGCCCCGGGGCGTGCCCCCACGGTGGCCTGGCCCGCGTTCGGGGCCCACCGATCCGCGGGCGGGCCTGTGCCGTGGGGGCACTCTTTCCCTTCCGCCTCCGCCACGGTCTCCACCATGGCGGAGGCGGAAGAGACTCCCTCCACTGCGCATGCGTGGGAAACTGTCAGCGGCCGCTGACGCTCCCGTGCATGCGCCGCCCGGGGATGTAATTTCCGCGCCAGCTGGCGGGGTAACAAAGGCCGTTTCTGCCAGCTGGCGGGGCTGAAATTTCTCCGGCGCCGGCCTAGCCCCTCAATGTTGGGGCTCGGCCCCTAAAGATGCAGAGCATTCCGCACCTTTGGGGCAGCGCGACGCCCGTCTGATTGGCGCCGTTTTGGGCGCCAGTCGGCGGACATCGCGACGTCTCGGGAGAATTTCACCCCTGTTCCATTTCATATCAATTATAATAGCAATATAGCATGCAAAACTAACATCATTGTTAAATTTGACAAATTTGCTACTTTGAATTGTTCCTCAATTGAACCTGACACGCTGCACATATTCGATAAAATTCAGCATCACAGAAGTTTGATGCTCAGAAAGAATCATAATCTGGCCAAGGAGGCATGAATTATGACAGAAGCCAATTATGACCCAGCAAAACTTTACCGAATCTGAGGTAAATCTGTCAGAATGGGCAAATTATAAAAAATGACATAATTCTCATTGTATGAATGGCAGCCTTTTCATCTAAAAACGCGAATTTGTCGGCTGATATTTTCGGTTCTGACTTTAATATCTTGCCAATTTGCAGCGATACCTGCTGAAATGTTCAGCTTGCTGCTCCACTGTCTCTTCATGTAGGAGTGGAAACCATTTTGTTTCTGAGAAGGGGGAAGATCTATAACAACCATGTTGCCATGATGAAATGGTATCAGGTGAGGTGCTGAGAGAGAATATCAAATAAAATAGAACGTGCAAATAAAAGTGGAGAAAACAACTTCCTTGCTTTGCAGATTTGCATTTAGGGATATCAAGAAGCTCCCATGCAAGGGTTTACCCGGCAATTGTGCAGAGGCACTGATAACTGCGCTGGGCTGGGAACCACTGTTAATTTTGGATGGTCTTGCCAGTTTTTCTGTGACAGTTACTGTGTGTGGTGTATGCATTAGGGGTATTACGGTACCCTGTGATGCTATTGGTGGATAGACACCGGGTCCTGATTGGATCAGCCGCCTACTGGCTCCACCCAGTAAGGCGGAGTATAAGAGCCCGGGTTCTCCCAGCAGCCGCATTCGGTAACTGTGCTGCTGGGGAATAAGTCTGCGTAATAAAGCCATTGATTGACTCCATCTCATCTCGTCTCATGAGTGATTGATTGTGCTACAACTTATTATGCAAACTTTAAAGAACATGGAGCTCCGAATCACTCCGGAGTGTCTGCGAATCAGCCCCCACGCGGCAAGCTCAGCGGCCAGTTTTAAACACTGGTTAGCGTGTTTTGATGGATACCACCGAACGGCCACCTGCGTATCTACAGAAGACCAGAAAATGCAGGTCCTGCATTCCAGGTCGAGCCCGGAAATCTGCACTCTCATAGAGGACGCGGACGATTTCCAGTCGGCGCTTGCCATGCTGAGAGGAATCTACGTTCGGCCCGTCAACCAGGTCTATGCACGCCACCAGCTCGCGACGAGGCGGCAAATCCCCGGGGAATCGCTGGACGAATTCTACAGTGCGCTGTTAATACTGGGGAGAAATTGCAACTGCCCACCAGTTGCGGCTAATGAACATACGGAGCTACTAATTTGGGATGCTTTCGTGGCAGGTATGCTTTCATCCCAAATTCGCCAGTGACTGCTGGAAAGAGACCCACTAGGCCTCAAGTAGGCATTGGCCCTCGCTGCCTCGCTCGATGTGGCATCACAGAACGCCCGTGCCTACGCCCCCGACCGGGCAGCAGCACCTTGGGCACCGTGGACCCCTGCCGCGACCGACCCCCCGGCACCAACCCCCCCCCCCCCGCAGGCCTGTGCTGCCAGAGCGCCAGACCACCCGGGGGTGCCGCGCTGCTACTTTTGCGGGCAAGCGAAACACCCCCGACTGCACTGCCCGGTCCGCTCAGCCCTCTGCAAAGGGTGCAGAAAAAAGGGCACTTTGCAGCAGTGTGCCAGGCCCGGGGGGTCGCCACAATCTCCGGGGGAGAACCAAGACCCCAACCTCAACCCCGCCAACGATCCATGTGCGGCCAACGGGCGCCGACATCTTGGGTCCCGGACTCCATGCGGGAGGGATGGGCGCCGCCATTTTGTGCTGCTCCGGCCATGTGTGATCAATGGGCAGCGCCATCTTGTCCACCCCGACCGTATGCGACCCATGGACGCCGCCATCTCGGCTGGCGGCTAAGGACCCCGGAATGGACGACCCCACAGGGCCTGAGGAAAACGCCCCGATGCAGCTACAGCGACTGGCTTCGGTGACCCTGGACCAGTCGCGGTCCCGAACGCTCCAAACGGCAACAACGGCGGTACTCATAAACGGGTACGAGACGCCCTGCCTGATCGACTCTGGGAGCACGGAGAGTTTTATACATCCCGATACGGTAAGACTCTGTTCCTTTCCTATCCACCCGAGTAATCAAAAGATTTCCCTGGCAGCAGGATCCCATTCTGTAAAGATCAAAGGGTTCTGCATCGTGAACCTCACGGTGCAGGGGAGGGAGTTCAAGAACTACCGGCTTTACGTCCTCCCCCACCTCTGTGCTGCCACACTCCTGGGGTTGGATTTTCAGTGCAACCTCCAGAGTTTAACGTTTCAATTCGGCGGCCCTATACCCCCACTCACTATCTGCGGCCTCGCGACCCTCAATGTCGACCCGCCTTCCCTGTTTGCGAACCTCACCCCGGATTGCAAACCCGTCGCCACCAGGAGCAGACGGTACAGCGCCCAGGCGCGAACCTTATCTGGTCAGAAGTCCAGCGGCTGCTGAGGGAAGGCATAATCCAGGTCAGCAATAGTCCCTGGAGAGCTCAGGAGGTAGTTGTAAAGTCCGGGGAGAAGCAGAGGATGGTCATAGACCATAGTCAAACCATCAATAGGTACATGCAGCTGGATGCGGACCCTCTCCCCTGCATATCCGACATGGTCAATCGGATTGCACAGTACAAGGTCTTTTCCACGGTGGACCTTAAGTCCGCCTATCACCAGCTCCCCATACACCCGAGCAACCGCAAATACACTGCTTTTGAAGCAGATGGGCGGCTCTATCACTTCTTAAGGGTTCCATTCGGTGTCACTAACGGAGTCTTGGTCTTCCAATGGGAGATGGACAGAATGGTTGACCGGTACGGTTTGCGGGCCACGTTTCCGTACTTTGATAACGTCACCATCTGCGGCCACGACCAGCAGGACCACGACACCAACCTCCGCAAGTTCCTCCAGACCGCAAACGCCCTGAATCTCACATACAACAGGGAGAAATGCGTGTTTAGCACTGACTGTCTAGCCATCCTCGGCTACGTAGTGCGAAATGGAGTTATAGGCCCAGACCCTGAACGCATGCGCCCCCTCATGGAGCCCCCCTCCCTCACTGCTCCAAGGCCTTGAAATGCTGCCTGGGCTTTTTCTCTTATTACGCCCAGTGGGTCCCCAACTACGCGGACAAGGCCCGTCCGCTAATTCAGTCCACTGTCTTTCCCCTGTCGACAGAGGCCCTCCAGGCCTTCAGCCGCATCAAAGCAGATATCTGAAAGGCCACGATGCATGCGATCGACGAGTCCATCCCCTTCCAAGTCGAGAGCGACGCGTCCGACGTAGCTCTGGCGGCCACCCTGTGGTAGTATGTATTAGGCAAACGCCTCATGAGCGTCTCCTTGTCTTCCCTAGGAGGTCCTCCTCTGGAACGTCGCTGCCGACCTGGCTGGCGGCCCCAGGAACCATCTTGCTCCGAAAGCATGTGCGGGCACATAAGGTGGACCCATTGGTCGAAAGGGATCACCTCCTCCACGCGAACCCGCAGTACGCTTACGTGGAGTACCCCAACGGCCGACAGGACACGGTCTCCCTGCGGGATCTGGGGAACAAGTCTGCGTAATAAAGCCATCGATTGACTCCATCTCATCTCGTCTCGTGAGTGATTGATTGTGCTACACACCCCCCCCGACACCATTCACCCAACCCCCCCCTTCCTGCCATCGCCGCACCCCGCGACCGCCCCCTTCCCAGGAGGATCGGTTCCCCTCCCCTCAGGCCCGACCAAGAATAAAGCCCAAGCGGAAACCGTAAGGCTCCCGGAGACGACAACACCGGTACAAGCACCACCACCACCACCACCACCACCACCAGGGCCGAGGCGATCGACACGGACGACCAGACCGCCCGACCGACTCGTGGCGTCGATCTAAATCAATGTATGGACTTTTCACAAGAACATTTTGCTTTTTTCCCGATACCTTCTGTAAATAGTTGAAACAGGACAAAATTGTACAATACTGTATTGCCATGTGAATGTTTTTTTTCCTCCCAGGACCAGCCCTGTAAACCCCTACCACCATACGAAGCATCACCCCGCCGGGTTCATTTTTGACAAGGGATGAATGTGGTAGTATGTAGTAGGGGTCATGTGGGACTGGAAGCCCTAATGTCATTGGCTGACAGATCCCGGGTCCTGGTTGGCCGTTGACCTCTAGCTCCGCCCTGAAGGCGGAGTATAAGAAGCCGGAGTCCTCCCCCGCAGTCCATTCTACTATCGAGCTGCGGGGGAACAGACACGCTTAATAAAGCCTCATCGACTTCACTCTATTCGTCTCACGGAGTCTTTGTGCGCTACACACCCTCAACCAAGCGGGCAGACCCGTGGCCTTCTTCTCACGTACCCTCCACGTTTCAGAAATCCGCCACTCCTCAGTGGAAAAGGAGGCCCAGGCCATAGTGGAAGCTGTGCGACATTGGAGGCATTACCCGGCCGGCAGGAGATTCACTCTCCTCACTGACCAACGTATGGTTGCCTTCATGTTCGATAATGCACAGCGGGGCAAGATCAAGAATGACAAGATCTGCTCTGGAGGATCGAACTATCCACCTGTAACTATGAGATCTTGTATCGTCCCGGAAAGCTGAATGAATCGTCCGATGCCCTATCCCGCGGCACATGTGCCAACGCACAAGTGGACTGTCTTCGAACCCTCCACGAGGACCTCTGCCACCCGGGGGTCACTCGGTTCTATCACTCCATCGAGGAGGTCAGAACAGCCACCAGGAACTGCCAAATCTGCGCAGAGTGCAAGCTGCACTTCTACAGGCCAGATAAAGCGCACCTGATAAAGGCTTCCCGTCCCTTTGAGCGCCTCAGTCTGGACTTCAAAGGGCCCCTCTCCTCCACCGACCGCAACACGTACTTCCTGAACGTGGTTGATAAGTACTCCCGGTTCCCATTCGCCATCCCCTGCCCCGACATGACCGCGGCCACGGTCATTAAAGCCCACTGCACCATCTTTACACTGTTCGGTTTCCCCGCCTCCATACATAGCATTAGGGGATCCTCCTTCATGAACGACGAACTGCATCAATTCCTGCTCAGCAGGGGCATCGCCTCGAGCAGGCCGACCAGTTACAACCCCCGGGGAAACGGTCAGGTAGAGAGGGAGAACGGAATGGGCTGGAAGACCGTCCTGCTGGCCCTATGGTTCAGAAATCTCCCAGTCTCCCGCTGGCAGGAAGTCCTCCCGGACGCCCTCCACTCCATCCGGTCGCTGCTTTCTCCACGACAAATCAAACATCTCACGAATGCCTCCTTGTCTTCCCTAGGAAGTCCTCCTCCGGAACGTCGCTCCTGACCTGGCTGGCAGCCCCGAGACCCAGCCTGCTCTGAAAACAAGTGCGGGCGCACAAATCGTACCCGTTGGTCGAGAGGGTTCATCTCCTCCACGCGAACCCTCAGTCCGCCTACGTACCCCGACGGCCGACAGGACACGGTCTCTCTGCGGGACCTGGCACCCGCCGGAACTCCACACCCCCCCCCCCCAACACCAATCACCCCCTCCCGCCCACCGGCGCACCCCACAGCCGGCCCCATCCGGGGTGGATTGGTCCTTCCCCCGGCTCCGTCTAGGGGTAGTGAAGCAGGAAGAGACATCGCTATGCTCCCAGAGACGACGGTGCCCGAGCCAGCGCCTGCATCACCACCGGGGCTGAGATGGTCGGGGAGGACGACCTGGGCACCCATTCGACTCATCGAATCTTTATAACCAAGCAAGAAATGCCTCTGTAAATAATTCAGTTGCCCAGTAAAAGTGGCATTGTAAATAGTGTTGGTAGTTTGATATCGGAGCATAGCCGCTGTGTTAGTGGCATCCCAGGTACCGGCTCTGTAAACCCCTACCACCATAGGGCCCACTACCCCTGCCGGGTTCTTTTTTTTAACAAGGGGTGAATGTGGTGGTATGCATTAGGGGTATTACGGTACCCTGTAATGCCGAGAGGCTATTGGTGGATAGACGCCAGGTCCCGATTGGATCAGCCGCCTAATGGCTCCACCCAGTAAGGCGGAGTATAAAAGCCCGGGTTCTCCCAGCAGCCACATTCTGTAACTGTGCTGCTGGGGAACAAGTCTGCGTAATAAAGCCATCGATTGACTCCATCTCATCTCGTCTCGTGAGTGATTGATTGTGCTACATTCGAGGCAAGGTACTAACATGGATTGACGATTGGCTGTCAGGCAGAAGGCAGAGAGTTGGGATAAAAGGTTCTTTTTCGGAATGGCAACCGGTGATGAGTGGTGTCCTGCAGGGTTCAGTGTTGGGGCTCAGCTGTTCTCTTTATATATTAACGATCTAGATGACGGGACTGGGGGCATTCTGGCTAAGTTTGCCGATGATACAAAGATAGGTGGAGGGCCAGGTAGTATGGAGGAGGTAGGGAGGCTGCAGAAAGATTTAGACAGTTTAGGAGAGTGGTCCAAGAAATGGCTGATGAAATTCAATGTGGGCAAGTGCGAGGTCTTGCACTTTGGAAAAAAAATAGAGGCATGGACTATTTTCTAAATGGTGACAAAATTCATAATTCTGAAGTGCAAAGAGACTTGGGAGTCCTAGTCCAGGATTCTCTAAAGGTAAACTTGCAGGTTGAGTCCGTAATTAAGAAAGCAAATGCAATGTTGTCATTTATCTCAAGAGGCTTGGAATATAAAAGCAGGGATATACTTCTGAAGCTTTATAAAGCATTAGTTAGGCCCCATTTAGAATACTGTGAGCAATTTTGGGCCCCACACCTCAGGAAGGACATACTGGCACGGGAGCGGGTCCAGCGGAGATTCACACGGATGATCCCAGGAATGGTAGGCCTAACATACGATGAACGTCTGAGGATCCTGGGATTATATTCATTGGAGTTTAGGAGGTTGAGGGGAGATCTAATAGAAACTTATAAGATAATGAATGGCTTAGATAGGGTGGACGTAGGGAAGCTGTTTCCATTAGCAGGGGAGACTAGGACCCGGGAGCTCAGCCTTAGAATAAAAGGGAGTCACTTTAGAACAGAAATGAGGAGAAATTTCTTCAGCCAGAGAGTGGTGGGTCTGTGGAATTCATTGCCACAGAGGGCGGTGGAGGCCGGGGCGTTGAGTGTCTTTAAGACAGAAGTTGATGAATTCTTGATTTCTCGAGGAATTAAGGGTTATGGAGAGAGAGCGGGTAAATGGAGTTGAAATCAGCCATGATCGAATGGTGGAGTGGACTCGATGGACCGAATGGCCTTATTTCCGCTCCTATGTCTTATGGTCTTACACTGTGAAAGAGTTGGAAGGGCAAAAATCAGTTCTAACTCCAGATATCTAATTAAACACCCAGATCCAGCCACACATGGGACGTCCCCCAAGCAGGCAAATCCCCGGTGGATACCCCACACCAGCCCTGGAAAAGTCCAAACCACCCCCGTCCCCCCCATTGGGCCTCACCAGTTCCCGATCTGACCACAGCCCTCCACTCCCCCACCCGGTCTGATAACTCCCCCCCCCCCCCAACCATCCGCCGCCCACGCGCCCCCCCCTCCCCCCCCCCCCCCCAGTTCAAAGCCCCCCTCCCGGTCCAATCCGACCCGATCACCACCTGTGTTCGGTCCTCCCCCTCACTCCCCCAGTCCGCCCCCACCTTCCTGGACTGACATCCACCTCCCGGTGTGACCCACCCTTCAGTCTACCCTTCCCGGCCCACAACCTGACCCAACCCACCTCTTCCCAATACGACCACCTCCCATCACCAACGCTCGCCTCCCCTGATCCAGCCTTATGCCCCACCTCCTGGTCCGATCCCACCCCCCACTCCCAGTCTGACCCAATCCTCTGTCCCTCCAGTCTGCCAAAACCCCCACCCTTGAGCAAGGAAAGTTGGACGAGGCAGGGCTTTGAAATCCCAGCGAGGGTAAATCCGTCGAGCGTGTCAATCTGCCAGAGATTGCTACACTGAGAAAGTTACGGGCCAATCTTCTGCCAACAACCTTTCCATGAAATCAGTGTCCCTATAAATGGTCAGATCTGGGATGTTGTTCAGTTTTTGATAAAACTGTAATCTGAAAAATATCGATATCCTTACTTGGCAATTACTGTTTCATTGCTGATGTCAACATGAACACATTCCTCAAGTCCTCTTAAGAATATGCGAGCTTGCACAGGTGTGAGGTCGAACAACTTGTCCAAAAGGTCAGAGGAAGTGTTGAAAAGCTGACAAATCTGTAAATAATTACATTTCACAAGTATTGATAATGGTTCAAACAGTATGCAAAATTTCATTTTGCAGTTGTGTTTTTACATGAATAACCATTTTCATAACACAGCAAAGTGACCAAACTTTAATTTACTTTGGTTATTCATTTCCTGGATGGAAAGTCCAAATTCACTTTGAAGAGCTACTAATAAGTGACTCAGGGGACTCGTTTAACTGTCTCCATTTCTGTCTCATTGATGGGATGTCAAGAACAACGGCACGAGGCCACACTTACAATGCAAAATAAACTAGGTGTTAACTTCCTTATTACAGAGGTACAGACAGATACATCATTTCATATCGGCATCACAAAAAAGAAAACCTGGGAAGGAATTACTTTCTAATCATTAGGATGGGATTTACAGCAAATTATTGGCACACAGATGACAAACATTAATTGTTGATATATCACACGTTAATATGAAAAACAATGAGTTAGAAAATTATAATTGTGCCACAACAGTACTTTTAGTATTAACTATTTCATATTTTGCGTCATTATACATTGCAAATCAAAGCCAAGGTGAAACGGAAAGAGATGTTATTGGATAATTGACTATATGCGTATGTAATTCCATGCCGCTTTTAATGTATTCTGTCCTTATTTTTATATTTTATTCCCAATTTCTCTGTGTACATTTATCATGGAAATCACCATCATAAATTGATCACAGCAAAATTGTCAGACGATTGTCAGAGGATACAACATGATGTAGATAGATTGGAGACTTGGGCACAGAAATGGCAGATGGAGTTTAATCCGGACAAATGTGAAATGATGCAATTTGGAGATCAAATCTAGGTATGAATTATACTGGAAATGGCAGAACCCTTCGGAACATTAACGTGCTGAGGGATCTGGGTGTGCAGGTCCACAGTTCCCTAAAAGTGGCAACACAGTTGGCCAAGGTGATTAAGAAGGTATATGGCATGCGTGCCTTCATCAGCTGGGGCATTGAGTACAAGAATGTTGCAGATCATGACTAATCATGTTGCAGCTATATAAAACCTTGGTTAGCTGCATTTGGAATATTGTGTGCAGTTCTGGTCACCACATTATCGGAAGGATGTGGAAGCTTTGGAGAGAGTGCAAAGAAGTTTCACCAGGATGTTGCCTGTTCTCGAGGGTGTTGGCTATGAGGAGAGATTGAATAAACAAGGATTGTTTTCACTGGAAAGACAGAGGCTGAGGGGAGACCTGATAGAGGTCTACAAATTATGAAAGGGTGGATCGCCATAGGCCTTTCCAAGGGTGCATGAGTCAATTACAAGGGAGCACAGGTTCTAGCTGAGATGGGGAAAATTTAAGGGAGATGTGCGGGGTAAGTTTTTCCACACAGAGAGCGGTGGGTGCCTGGAACGCGCTGCCAGAGGATGTGGTGGAAGCAGGCACATTAGCAACATTTCAGCGGCATCTGGATGGGTACATGAATAGTGAGGAAATAGAGGGATACCGACCGAGTAAGGGCAGAAGGTTTTGTTTTTGGTTAAAGCATCACGATCGGCATGGGTTTGGAGGGCCTGTTCTTGTGTTATACTTTTCTTTGTTCTTTGTTCCTTGTTCTTTGTTATTTAATATTATGGGTTGGATTCTCGGTGGTGGGCCGTTTGCTGGCAATGGGATTCTCTCTTCCTACCTCTTGTCTATAGGATTTCTCATTGAAGAGGGAAACCTGCAGCCAGAGTTGTGCTAGCAGTGGGAAAAGAGAATCACAATGGGCGGAAGATCCCGGCATACATCCATGTTCTAGGACTGCAGAGGCACTGGAAGGAAGGTGCACTTCCAACATACCTTAAGTATGGTGTCATAAGTAAGCTTTAGTAGCTTCACCGAGGTACTTTCCTTTAAAAATATGGCTACAGATTTAGAATTTAGAATGGAGAGAGCTGAGAGGAAGTGCATACAGATGGAAGATTTTTGTAAACACAACTCCTTATCTTCTGTGTCGTGGCATACGGGGAGTCAAGACTATACATAATTGTCACTGCTTCCCACCACTGCTGATTATTGGTGTTCACCATTTAAACACTGGACAGTATTTCAGGAGCCGCTGTGCAACCTTTCCTCAACTCAAGTAGCTTAATCCCTCTGCACTGGGCAGCATTGTGGTCCCCTGCCTTTATGCACCATTGCTACTTCCCACACTGAGCAGTGCTGCAAACTGAGGCAAAACTCCATCCACATTTGACACCAACTATTCACAAAGCAGCTCTTTGGCAACTATTCATTCCTCTAACATCCCAAATCTAATTGAGAATTTGTTGATGCTCCACAGACCATCAAAGCGGACAGTGCCAAATTGTCCCCCCATTATCTATAATCTTAAATATCCTCCATCGTCTACTTCCTTGTCCTCATCCTCTTCCAGCCTCCATTTATCCCTGTCCATCTTCCCCATTGATCTCCTCCCTTCCTCAACCTTCTCCCTATCTTCCCCATCCTCTCTTCTATCCAAGACTCATTTCCTAACCTCCCTGTTCCCTCCCTTCTTTGTTTCTCTCACTCTCGTCCCAGAATATGGAAATGGTCTTTGGTTAAGTATAACCTGATTCTTTGTAATGTGAGAAAATATTTTTTTACACACAATGAGTGGTTCTTGTCTGGAATGCACTGCCTGGAAATGTGATGGAAACAAGTTCAATCGAGGCATTCACGCCGGCATTAGATGATTACTTGAATATAAACAGTGTGCAGGGGTATGGGGAAAAGGCAGGGGAATGGCACTAAGTTATAATGCTCTTTTGGCAGCCAGTGCTGACACAATGGGCCAAATGACTTCCCTCTGCGCCGTAAGTGTAATATCCGGCATGGGACTTACGGGATAGGAATGATTGGATTGGATTGGAGTTGTTTATTGTCACATGTACCGAGGTACAGTGAAAGGTATTTTTCTGCGAGCAGCTCAACAGATCATTAAGTACATGGGAAGAAAAAGGAAGAAAAGAAAATACATAATAGGGCAACCCAACATATACAATGTAACTACATAAGCACTGGCATCGGATGAAGCATACAGGGTGTAGTGTTAATGAGATCAGTCCATAAGAGGGTCATTTAGGAGTCTGGTGACAGTGGGGAAGAAGCTGTTTTTGAGTCTGTTCGTGCGTGTTCGCAGACTTCTGTATCTCTTGCCCGATGGAAGAAGTTGGAAGAGTGAGTAAGCCGGGTGGGAGGGATCTTTAATTATGCTGCTCGCTTTCCCCAGGCAGCGGGAGGTGTAGACGGAGTCAATGGATGGGAGGCAGGTTCATGTGATGGACTGGGCGGTGTTCACGACTCTCTGAAGTTTCTTGAGGTCCTGGGCCGAGCAGTTGCCATACCAGGCTGTGATGCAGCCCGATAGGATGCTTTCTATGGTGCATTCAAATGGTCATTGGATAGACATATGGACGATAAGGGAATAGTGTAGATGGGCTTTAGAGTGGTTTCACAGGTCGGCGCAACATCGAGGGTCGTAGGGCCTGTACTGCGCTGTAATGTTCTATGTACTCTAGGTACTCTATCTGTAAAAGTTGGTAAGGGTTAATGTGGACATGCCGAATTTATTTAGTTTCCTGAGGAAGTATAGGCACCGTTGTGCTTTCTTGGTGTAGCGTCGACGTGGGTGGACCAGGACAGATTTTTGGAGATGTGCACCCCTAGGAATTTGAAACTGCTAACCACCTTGGCCCCGTTGATGCTGACAGGGGTGTGTACAGTACTTTGCTTCCTGAGGTCAATTACCAGCTCTTTAGTTTTGCTGGTATTGAGGGAGAGATTGTTGTCGCTACACCACTCCACTAGATTCTCTATCTCCCTCCTGCATTCGGACTCGTCGTTATTCGCGACCCGGCCCACAATGGTCGTATCGTCAGCAAACTTGTAGGTGGAGTTGGAACCAAGTTTTGCCACGCAGTCGTGTGTGTACAGGGAGTAGAGTAGGGGGCTAAGTACGCAGCCTTACGGGGCGCCGATGTTGAGGACTATTGTGGAGGAGGTGTTGTTGTTCATTCTTACAGATTGGGGTCTGTTGGTCAGACAACCGAGGATCCATTTGCAGAGTGGGGAGCCAAGTCCTAGGATTTGGAACTTTAATATGAGCTTGGCTGGGATTATGGTGTTGAAGGCGGAGCTGTAGTCAATAAATAGGAGTCTAATGTAGGAGTCCTTGTTTTTGAGATGCTCTAGGGATGAGTGTAGGGCAAGGGAAATGGTGTCTGATGTGGACCGGTTGCAGTGGTATGCGAATTGCAGTGGATCAAGGCGTTCTGGGAGTATGGAGGTGATGCGCCTCATGATCAACCTCTCGAAGCACTTCATTACGACTGAGGTCAGGGCCACTGGCCGGTAGTCATTGAGGCACGTTGCCTGGTTCTTCCTTGGTACCGGTATGATGGTGGTCTTCTTGAAGCAGGTGGGGACCTCGGAGTGGAGTAGGGACAGGTTAAAGAGACTTCAGTTCCTGGAGCAGGCCACAGGCTGCAGAGTTGCTGGGAGAGGTGAGTGCATACTTAAAAGAGACTTCAGTTCCTGGAGCAGGCCACAGGCTGCAGGGTTGCTGGGAGAGGTGAGTGCATATTTAAAAGAGACTTCAGTTCCTGGAGCAGGCCACAGGCTGCAGGGTTGCTGGGAGAGGTGAGTGCATATTTAAAAGAGACTTCAGTTCCTGGAGCAGGCCACAGGCTGCAGGGTTGCTGGGAGAGGTGAGTGCATATTTAAAAGAGACTTCAGTTCCTGGAGCAGGCCACAGGCTGCAGGGTTGCTGGGAGAGGTGAGCGCATACTTAAAAGTGCTTAGTTTACAGGTCGAGTGGCAGTTGGAGACTTCACTTGCTGGAGCAGGCCTATTGGCTCATTGGAAATCAGGCAGGGTACAAAAGGTGTGGCAGGAGTGCCTTTAGACATGGAGTGCTGATTGGAACAGAGTGCATCTGAGTATTGGTGAGTGACTGAGTTTGGGTGAGTGGCGAGAGAGGGCTGTGTTTTTGTTGGTGTTCGGGTTTATCCTTGAGGTTCTATCAAAACATTTTTTTTTAAAAATTATTTAACTTAATTAACTAGTTGAATATGGCTGGACAGGTGATGTGCTGTTGCTGTATGATGATGGAACTGGTGGATCCCATTGAGACCGTCAGTGACCACATCTGCAGCAACTGTTGGCTGCTCGAGGAAAGTTGGCTCAGAATTGATGAGCTGGAGACCGAGCTGCACACACTGCGGCACATCAGGGAGGGGGAAAATTACCTGGACGCTTTGTTTCAGGAGGCAGTCACACCCGGTAGAATAAGTTGTGTTAATTCGGTCAGTGGTCAGGGACAGAGTGGTGTGACTGCAAGGGAGGCAGGTAGGGGGAACCTGAGTTTAGGAGTTGAGGAGCCTCAGCCCTTGACCTTGTCCAACAGGTATGAGGTACTTGCTCCCTGTGTGGATGAGGAAGAGGGCTGTAGGGAGGATGCGTTGACTGACCACTGCACCGTGGCACAGGAAGCCATTCAAGAGGGGGGAGTAAAAAGACAAGTGGTAGTTGAAGGGGATTCTATAATTAGGGGGATTTATGGCATCCTTTGTAAGCCAGATCGTGAGTCCTGCATGGTATGTTGCCTGCCCGGTGCCAGGGTGAGGGACATCTCTGATCGGCTTGAAAGGATTTTGGAGAGGGAGGGGGAGGATCCAGTTGTTGTGGTTCACGTTGGGACTAACAACATAGGTAAGACTAGGAAAGAGGACATGTTTGGGGATTATCAAACACTAGGAACTAAATTAAAGAACAGGTCCTCCAGGGTTATAATCTCTGGATTACTACCCGAGCCACGCGCCAATTGGCATGGGGTTGAAAAAATTAGGGAAGTTAACACGTGGCTAAAGGAGTGGTGCGGGAAAGAGGGATTCCATTTCATGGGGCATTGGCATCAGTACTGGGGCAGGAGGGACCTGTACCGTTGGGACGGTCTTCAGCTGAACCATTCTGGGACCAATGTTCTAGCGAATAGGATAAATAGGTTGGTCACAAGGACTTTAAACTAGCAAGTTGGGAGGAAGGGAAGAGTAAAGCTATGGACAGTATAATGGTTAATGGAGAGCAAGGCAGCAGGTTACGTGACAGGTTATTATGTAGAGATATGGGTTCAAAGACAAGGAAAATTAGGAGAAAGGCTAAGAGGAAAAATAATTTGCGGAAAGTTACTGATCAAGGTGTTAGGATTCATAACAAAGACATAAAAAACAGCATAAGTGTACTTTACCTGAATGCTCGTAGTATACGGAATAAGGTGTATGAGTTGATGGCGCAAATCATCGTGAATGACTATGATTTAGTGGCCATTACTGAAACATGGTTAAAAGATGGTCACGACTGGGAGTTAAATATCCAAGGGTATCAGAATATACGAAAGGATAGAATAGACGGTAAGGGCGGTGGTGTAGCTTTGTTGTTTAAGGATGGCATCCGGGCAATAGTAAGGGATGATATTGGTGCTATGGAGGACAAGGTTGAATCAATTTGGGTGGAAATCAGGAATAGTAAGGCGAAAAGGTCACTGATAGGAGTAGTCTATAGGCTACCAAATAGTAACAGGATGGTAGGGCAGGCAATAAGCAAAGAAATAACGGATGCATTTAGAAATGGTACAGCGGTTATCATGGGAGATTTTAATCTGCATGTCGATTGGTTTAACCAGGTTGGTAAAGGCAGCCTTGAGGAGGAGTTTATAGAATGTGTCCGGGATAATTTCCTGGAACAGTATGTAATGGAACCTACAAGGGAACAAGCGGTCCTAGATCTGGTCCTGTGTAATGAGGCAGGATTGATTAATGATCTCATAGTTCGGGATCCTCTTGGAAGGAGCGACCACAATATGGTGGAATTTAAAATACAGTTGGAGGATGACAAGGTAAAATTAAACACTAGTGTTTTGTGCTTAAACAAAGGCGATTACAATTGGATGAAAGAAGAACTAGCTAAGGTAGACTGGGAGCAAAGACTTCATGGTGAAGCAGTTGAGGAACGGTGGCAAACCTTCCGAGCGATCTTTCTGTGTTCAGAAAAGGTTCATACCGACAAAAAAGAAAGACGGTAAAAAGGGGAAAAATCGACCATGGATATCTAAGGAGGTGAATGAGAGTATCATATTGAAGGAAAAAACATACAAAGTGGCAAAAATTAGTGGGAGACTAGAGGACTGGGAAGTCTTTAGGGGACAACAGAAAGCTACTAAAAAAGCTATAAAGAAGAGTAAGGTAGACTATGAAAGTAAACTTGCTCAGAACATAAAAGCAGATAGTAAAAGCTTCTACAAATATATAAGACAAAAAAGAGTGGCTAAGGTAAATATTGGTCCTTTGGAAGATGAGAAGGGAGATTTAATAATAGGAGACGGGGAAATGGCTGAGGAGTTGAACAGGTTTTTTGGGTCAGTCTTCACAGTGGAAGACACAAATAACATGCCAGTGACTGATGGAAATAAAGATATGATAGGTGAGGACCTTGAGATGATTGTAATCACTAAGGAGGCAGTATTGGGCAAGCTAATGGCGCTAAAGGTGGACAAGTCGCCTGGCCCTGATGGGATGCATCCCAGAGTGTTAAAAGAGATGGCTAGGGAAATTGTGAACGCACTAGTGATAATTTATCAAAATTCACTAGACTCTGGGGTGGTCCCAGAGGATTGTAAAGTAGCAAACGTGACACCACTGTTTACAAAAGGAAGTCGGCAGAAAGCGGGTAATTATAGGCCGGTAAGCTTAACTTCGGTTGTAGGGAAAATGCTGGAATCTATCATTAAGGAGGAAATAGCGGGGCACCTGGAGGGAAATTGTCCCATTGGGCAGACGCAGCATGGGTTCATAAAGGGTAGGTCGTGTCTGACTAATTTGGTAGAACTTTTTGAGGACGTTACCAATGCAGTAGATAACGGGGAGCCAATGGATGTGGTATATCTGGATTTCCAGAAAGATTTTGACAAGGTGCCACACAAAAGGTTGCTGCATAAACTAAAGATGCATGGCATTGAGGGTAAAGTGGTAGCATGGGTAGAGGATTGGTTAACAAACAGAAAGCAGAGAGTGGGGATAAATGGGTGTTTCTCTGGTTGGCAACCTGTAACTAGTGGGGTCCCTCAAGGATCAGTGTTGGGCCCGCAGTTATTCACAATTTACATAGATGATTTGGAGTTGGGGACCAAGTGCAATGTGGCAAAGTTTGCAGACGACACTAAGATGAGTGGTAAAGCAAAAAGTGCAGAGGATACCGGAAGTCTGCAGAAGGATTTGGATAGGTTAGGTGAATGGGCTAGGGTCTGGCAGATGGAATTCAATGTTGCCAAGTGTGAGGCTATCCATTTTGGGAGGAATAACAGCAGAATGGATTATTATTTAAACGGTAAGATGTTAAAACATGCTGCTGTGCAGAGGGACCTGGGTGTGCTGGTGCACGAGTCGCAAAAAGTTGGTGTGCAGGTGCAACAGGTGATTAAGAAGGCTAACTGAGTTTTGCCTTTCATTGCTAGAGGGATGGAGTTCAAGACTAGGGAGGTTATGCTGCAATTGTATAAGGTGTTGGTGAGGCCACATCTGGAGTATTGTGTTCAGTTTTGGTCTCCTTACCTGAGAAAGGACATATTGGCACTGGAGGGAGTGCAGAGGAGATTCACTAGGTTGATCCCAGAGTTGAGGGGATTAGATTATGACGAGAGGTTGAGTAGACTGGGACTGTACTCATTGGAGTTTAGAAGGATGCGGGGGGATCTTATTGAAACATATAAAATTATGAAGGGAATAGATAGGATAGATGCGGGCAGGTTGTTTCCACTGGTCGTGGAAAGCAGAACTAGGGGGCATAGCCGCAAAATAAGCAGTTGAGGCTCCTTCTTTAAACGATTTTAAGAAAAAGATTGATACCTTTCTAAAGAATAAAGGGATTCGGGGATATGGTGTACAGGACGGAGAGTGGAGCTGAGTCCATAAAGATCAGCCATGATCTCATTGAATGGCGGAGCAGGCTCGAGGGGTCAGATGGCCTACTCCTGTTCCTAGTTCTTATGTTCTTATGTTAAAAATGTCCGCGAATACCTCTGCCAGCTGGTCCGCGCACGCTCTGAATGCACGACCAGGGATCCCGTCCGGGCCCGTCGCCTTCCGAGGGTTCACTTTCAGGAAGGCCAATCTGACTTCGGAAGCCATGATGGTGGGTATGGGTGAATTATGGGCTGCTGGGGCACTCGACAGCGGATTGTTGTCCGCTGTCGAGATAATTAGCGGATGATTATCTTCACAGTGGTTCTCGCAGACTACGAGCTCCCCTGCTGAGGAGTGGAGGAACTGCATTCAGCTATGTATAAAAGGTTAGCCGGTAAGGCACTGACCGAGGAGAGACCTGGCAAGGATCTACCAGGTGCTGTACGTAACGTAATGGCAAATAAACTAAAGTTTGTTATTCTTACTCGGTGTGGACTCCCCGTGTCCTTCTTAAAGTAACAATTCTGTGATTCTGATACTGTGATTTGCATTTGGTCGGAGCCAAAGCGTTTTCATTTCAATGAATCCAACATATACACTGCCCACAAATCATAACAATTTAATGTCAAACTACAGGAGTTTTGAAAAATCGTGAGAAGCAGAAATGTTAAAACTGATAAGCTGCTGTTGCTAATAAAATATGTGCCATGGGGGCCAGGTAATGTTTATGGTGTGGGAGAGGGGGTTGAAAGGAATCAAACAGAAAGGACTAAATAAGCCAAAGCAATACGGTCAGTATCAAGAATGGCAGAGGCAAAAGCCCAACTTTGAATGTACAGAAACATTTCTGAACTTGAATCTAGTTTTTAAAAGTCAGTGAATTCTTACCGTACTATTTTTACCTCCTGCAATTCTTTTGAGAGTGGAGGTAGGTGCTTGGACAATGAAACGTTCAAGTATGTTCAGAACATCCAGTGTGAGCCAATGGTTTTTGCCTTTACCTTTTCCTGAGGAGGAGAACATGCAGTGTTAATTATCCTGATTGCTGCAACAGGCTCAAGATGGACAGTAAGGACTTTGGCTTCTCAATATATCATCAACGCTGTTATTTTTTTGTCAGGCAAATAGCAGAAGGAACTCAAGTACCTCTACACTAAGATGGTGCAGGAGAAAATTCTTAAGATAGAATATCTTGATATCTTGGGCAGCACGGTAGCATTGTGGATAGCACAATTGCTTCACAGCTCCAGGGTCCCAGGTTCGATTCCGGCTTGGGTCACTGACTGTGCGGAGTCTGCACATCCTCCCCGTGTGTGCGTGGGTTTCCTCCGGGTGCTCCGGTTTCCTCCCACAGTCCAACGATGTGCAGGTTAGGTGGATTGGCCATGATAAATTGCCCGTAGTGTCCAAAATTGTCCTTTCGTGTTGGGTGGGGTTACTGGGTTATGGGGATAGGGTGGAGGTGTTGACCTTGGGTTTGGTGCTCTTTCCAAGAGCCGGTGCAGACTCGATGGGCCGAATGGCCTCCTTCTGCATTGTAAATTCTATGATTGGCAGCCCTTCGCTAAACGTTCACTCCCTCCACCATTGATGAACAGTTCATCTACAAGATGCACTGCAGGACTCACCAAGGTACCTTAGGTAGCACTTTCCAAACCCACAACCATTACCATCTAGAAGGACAAGGGCAACAGATTCATGGCAACACCACCACCTGGAACTTCCTCTCCACGTCACTCACCAAGCTGATTTGGGAATATATCACCATTCCTTCACTGTTGCTGGGTCAAAATCCTGGAACTGTCTCCCTAACTGCACTGTCGGTTTATCTACACCACGGAAACTACAACCGTTCAATGTAACAGCTCATGACCACCTTCTCGAGGGCAATCAGGGATGGAAAATTAATGCTGGCCTAACCAGCAATGCCCACATCGACGCATTCATGAAAGAGCTTTGAATATATTTGGTTTCATTTTGGCACAGAGAAATACTTGCTTTCTGGAACAGATTTGGCTCCTGTTGGAACACTGCAGTCTCTGGCTGGATGTCTTCAAAAGCTGTTTTAACTGGTTTGTTTCAGCTTCCCCCTTGTCCTCAGGCAAGTCTGCACCGCTTCAAATACTATTAATCTTTTTTGTTTACTATCCTATTGTGAGAGCAAAATACCTTACTTGTGTACTAAAGGGTAGCTAAATCAGAACTCAACTCAAAGGTTTTCTCAAAATACCTGAATGCCTTAACTCCACCAGCAATGACATCACCTCCCCTAGCTGAAAATAAAGTAACTCCACAGGAACTCCCCTAATCAAACAACAGTGCATTAGCCCGAGCTTTTTACTCTGGTCAATTTCATCTCTGGCGCCTAAAAGCTTTCTGGTCTTGGAAAACAATATTCTTTTAAAAACATGACTACTACAGTCAAACACACTCCAACCCGGGCTTTTAACCCTTAAATTACTAAATGTAAATAATCGAATATTTCTAAAACCCTGCATTCATCACAGAGCAAGTGCAGGAATTTGTAGATGACAGTTAATGCGGGAACAATTTGCTGCTGTCCATCTTGGTGCTCTGTAGACCAACGTCAGTTTTTAAAATTAATATTGACGTAAGGACTTGTAAAGTAATATCGCAATAGGGACACATTATAAAACTGTGACATGCTAACAACTGACATCAGTTGACCCTGGGACCTTGGTGACTGTAACATATATCTAATATATGCTTTTCTGCACATGATATGACCTGACCAGGTGGAAGTTTTGTGTCCAATTTTCTTCTACACCTGAATGATATAAGGAAGGACTTGCGCATGTGCAGCACACCCTCAGTACTTCTCAAAATCCTCACAACCAACCAATTGCTTTAAAAGTGCTTTCAAAGTGTAATTTTTATTTAATAGGCAACTTTCGCGGTCAACTTGTACACATCAAATCCCTGTGAACAATAGATAAGATGAATGGACACTTTGTTATTCCTTTGAACAACTGTTGGTTGATGGAAAAATACCGAATGGCATTGGAGAACTTCCTACAGATTTGTGAAATATTTTCTCTAAGTAATGTCAGGGGATTGTGCTCATTTAGACTGGCAGATAATTCCTGACCTAACAATTTATTTGAAAGGTAGTGCACTTCCTTCAGTATTGCTCTGGGCTGTCATTGTGCTCAAGTCTTTGAAGTGTTACCAATGAAACCACGCAGACACATTTAAGGATTCCATAGAGCGTATGAACAAAATGTCAAGGTAATTGGTGGGTAAAATTTCAAATCCTCCAGTCTCTTGCAAAAGTGAACAAGTGATTCATGATTGACCAGGTATGGAACGGACCAAATAAAAAGTGTGGTGGTAACATCTGCAAGTCTGCAACAATTATTATTCATATGATTGCATTTGCGCAAATATAATTACTGCTTTTATTACAATTATGATGATATAGGAGAGGTGCAAATTTCATCAGACAAAGATATAAATTAGATTATCTTAGCTCCAATTGCTCACTGTGATCTGGAATACTTCAGTGGTGGTTAATTGCTCAAATTAAATTGGCCTGTCCATGTAAGGCCGATATTCAAGTGGAGAAGTGGTTTGAATTAATACATCCTGCAGTCAATTGGAAACTAATTGCTGACAACTATTTCATTGGATTCACCTTTATGGACATCCCAGACTCTCAAGATGAATAAAGATGGCAGAAAATAATTGTTTCCCACACCCCTCTCCCCTCAGTTATTTTCTACTTGCTCAGTTGAAGTGCGATATTTTAGAAATCCAGAATATGATACCTGGAAGTGATACTGAAGAATGACATGTTGTAGACAAGACGATTGATCATGAATATTTTCTCCATCTTTGGTCCAATCCATAACAACAAAAACTTATATTTATAACATAGCTCTAAAGTAATAAAACATCCCAAGACATTTCACGGGCACATTATAAAACAAAATAGTTGTTCAGTCATAGAGAACTTGAGTATTGCTGAAAGAAGAGACATACTGTCAAAGCTTTTCATCGTGCACTCATCAGGACAGACGCAAGATGTCAAATTTCAAAGGGAGCAACAATTTATCCTGAATGAGGAAAGGGTGCTGACTGCTTGGCAAGTATACCTTGATTGGATGAGCCATTGGCACGGAGAGTGCCCAAGGTAAGCATTGTTCTCCAAGCTTTCGTTGAATTTGAAAAAAGGCGCAGTGTCTGGACAGGTTCCTTTTGCCTACAGAGGGTCGGTCTCAACATATAAATATATGTAGCTTTTAGCAAGCTTAAGTGAGTCACATTGCGAGCTCAACTGATAACTGTAAAATAGCATAGTCGGGATTGGTGCTGTCCAATTGTGGAATCACATCTGACATTAGACGTGATGTACTGAGTCTGGCAAGCATGTCTGGCTGTGTATACTCAGGACTCTGTCTACTGTCAACAGCAGAAGGGAGGTGCTAATAGTACCATCAGCCGGTCATTTGGGAGATGTCTCCAATGTAATTGGTATGATTGTCAACACCCTTCAGCCAGATTTTATTTAAGGGCATGATGGAAAGAAAGGGCCTTGTTCACAAGAGAACATATTTCCAATGGGAGATGCATTCAAGAGTGGTGAGAGTTGATCCACTGGCAGAGACAACAGGGTCAGTAGAGGGAAAGATTGAGTTGGATAGAACAAAGATTGACAGGATGAGCCCCCAGCAAGGCACACCATTCCAGTTATACCTTTTCCTTGGTCGGGATTTTTTTTCCCTGGTTTTCTCTCATAGGATGTTGGTTTCCAGGTGCTCATTCCAGCCCCTGATGTCTTTGTGTAAATATCTTCAACCCACTTATAAATCTGCTTCCTGCTGCCTGGGATAAGTTGATCATATTTTTCATTTAAGAATCTCATCCTGCAGTATATAGTGTTGAAACAGAAAAATCAATGTCTGTAATAATAACAGTGAGAAAAAATGGAAAGACATTTTTCCAAATTAGATCGAAAGATAATGATTTTAAAGTTGATTATCTATGTATTTGGTGACAATGGGCGTCATTCTCCGACCCCCCGCCGGGTTGGAGAATCGCCAGGGGCTGCCGTGAATCCCGTCCCCGCCGGTTGCCGAAGTCTCCGGTACCGGATATTCAGCGGGGCGGGAATCGGGCCGCGCCGGTTGGCGGGCCCCCCCGCTGGATTCCCCGGCCCGGATGGGCCGAAGTCCCGCTGATAAATTGCCTGTCCCGCCGGCGTGGATTAAACCACCTTTTGAACGGCGGGACAAGGCGGCGCGGGCGTGCTCCGGGGTCCTGGGGGGGACGCGGGGCGATCTGGCCCCGGGGGTGCCCCCACGGTGGCCTGGCCCGCGATCAGGGCCAACCGATCCGCGGGCGGGCCTGTGCCATGGGGGCACTCTTTCCCTTCCGCCTCCGCCACGGTCTCCACCATGGCGGAGGCGGAAGAGAGTCCCTCCACTGCACATGCGTGGGAAACTGTCAGCGGCCGCTGACGCTCCCGCGCATGCACCGCCCGGGAATGTCATTTCCGCGCCAGCTGGCAGGGCAACAAAGGCCGTTTCCACCAGCTGGCGGGGCGGAAATTCCTCCGGCGTCGGCCTAGCCCCTCAATGTTGGGGCTCGGCCCCCAAAGATGCGGAGCATTCTGCACCTTTGGGGCGGCGCGATGCTCGTCTGATTGGCGCCATTTTGGGCGCCAGTCGGCGGACATCGCACCGTTTCGGGAGAATTTCGCCCTATATAAGTGAAAAAAATAATATTCTCCACCCATAAACTTGAAGGTGCTCGGGCTGGGTTAATCTTCAGTTTGGGAACAGATTGATTTTAGACAGTCTCAACTATTTTGCAGTCAACAATTTTACTTACTGACTCCCCTCCGTCATAAATATGGAAAATGATTTCTGGATTTTGCTGTGTGAGAACTTACAACTTATTTGAACTTTGGCTCTGGGCGAGAACTTTACATTCCCATTATCTGCCTTCTTGTTTAAATGATGGAATCATGTGTGTTTTGTAAAATTCATGCACTACATGACAAGGCTAGAAACCATTCTAAAAGGCTAGCCTTGTCTTGTACAGCATGATGTGGTTCGTTCACTAATGGTAGTGGTGCCTTTTTGATATGAAATAGAGTAGAGGGTAGTGTTATGAGCCAGGGTTTAGAGAATCCCAAAGTGAACCATGGAATTCACCTGACCCACAACTTTTAATAGATTGTGGTATGGGGAGCACACGGCCCACTCTACAGGTGTGGTACAGCAGAAATGGAAAAGTATTTTTTAAAGCAAAACAATGTTTATTCTATGAACTCAAGTTAACCTTTTTAAAACAAACAGTGAATATCTTAGCAACCATTAATTCAAAGATACCCCCTAAAGAATACAACACTAAGTAATCTGTATGCTGTCCTTTTATACCCAAAAGACTTACAAACCTTTAAACAGAAGCACATCAGAGTTTACATTCAATACTGAAAACATTTATAATTCTGAATTCACCAAATGATTAAGAGATAGTCTTTCATGGTAGAGAGCTCAACAATACAGCTGCTTTGGCTGACTTAAGCTGCAACACACTGAAAAACGAAACCAAAAAGACAGACACACCCAAGCTTTTCTCAAAGTGAAACTAAAAAGCAGAACCAGAGCTCAGCTCCACCCACACTCTGACACCACTGCAGTAACATGAGCAGCTAAACATTTCTTAAAGCGACATTCTCATGACAGTAGCAGCTTCCCCAGAACAGATAGGTTTCAAATTGCAGTCCACAAATTCAAGAAGGTTGATGATAGGAAACATGAAAATCACAAGAGGATTTGATTTTCCAAATGTGCACGGAGTTGAGAATGATTCCAGGGCCAGTTTACCTCAGGTGGCTGCACAGCTGGTTTGTAATAAAAAGCAAGGCATGGGTTCAATTCCCGTACCAGCTGAGGTTATTCCTGAAGGCCCCACCTTCTCGACCTTGCCCCTCGCCTGAGGTGTGGTGATCCTCAGGTTAAATCACCACCAGTCAACGCTCCCCTTCAAAGGGGAAAGCAGCCTATGGTGACTTTACTTTTACGATTCAGGAGTAGCAGTTGGCCCCAGCCTATCTTTTGGTTCGGGATGATGCATGGTTTTAGGGAACTTCAGAAAAGGAAATATAGGAGTATATTAAAACATTTTTAAAATATTTACATGAGAATACTGATTTATTTCAACATAGAGAGGCCTGCTTCACTTACAGTTCCACCAAATTGTAATGAGTAACATTAAGACTGAATGACTTGATACAGCCTGGACTCAGATCGCCAATAGCCTCGTTAAAATCTTTAAGGTAATCAGTGATATTTCCTGGAGCACTGAGGTTGTTCTTTAGGTCATTTTCCCATTCTTGACATCTTCCTGCTCCCTGCAATTTACAATATGCAAACCATTTAATAATCCTGCGTTATGATCTGGAAGGAGTTAATTGCCGCACAAACCAAATCTCAATGGGAAATGTGGCCCATGTATCACAACTTTTCATTATTTGACAACGAGAATATAAGTCAACCAAATTCAGAAGCCACAAATTCCAGAACCACTTTTGGGATTTAAAACATGAAATGAAAACATTTATTAATAAAGGATAGAACATAAGCACACAGATTACATTTACATACTCAAAATTTATCTTGCAAAACATTGCCCCCAAAAGATACCCTAATTGATCAGCACAGCAGCACAGTGGTTAGCACAGTTGCTCCTCAGCTCCAGGGCTCCAGGTTTGACTCCCGACTTAGGTCACTGTCTGTGCAGAGTCAGCACATTCTCCCCGTGTCTGCGTGGGTTTCCACCAAGTGCTCCAGTTTCCTCCCACAGTCCAAAGATGTACAGGTTAGGTGCATTGGCCACGCTAAATTGCCCTTAGCGTCCAAAAAGGTTGGGTGGAGTTGATGGGTTATAGGGGTAGGCTGGAGGTGTGGGCTTAAGCGGGGTGCTCTTTCCAAGGGCTGGTGCAGACTCGATGGGCCAAAAGGCCCCCTTCTGCACTGCAAATTCTATGATTTTATGATTCTATGATTCTATGATCAGATTCAAGTAAACATCAATCAGGCAACAACCCCTTATAAAAGCAAATTACTGCAAATGTTGGAATCTGAAACAAAAATTGAAAATATTGGGCAATTTCAGCAGGTCTTGAAGTGTTGGGTACTCTAATACACAGACGCACCAACACGGTTGCGAATGGTACAACGCAGTTTTATTTCAATGAACTATTAAAATATTAAACTCTGGTATTCAGCACATGGTGAACCTCTGAGTGGCTGGCAATGAGGTCTGTGCCCTGAGCCCTCTCCTGCTCGAGTCCCCAGGAAGTGTCGTGTTCCCTGCTTTGTACTGTGTATGCTCTTGTCTGTGATTGGCAGTCGTGTTTTGTGTGTTGATTGGTCCGTTGATCTGTCCATCATTATGTGTGTATGTATGTGCTGTGATGTTCACCTGAATATGATGACAGGTCTGATAGCATTTGTGGAGAGAGAACGGAGCTAACATTTCGAGTCTGGATGACTCTTTGTCAAAGTTTAGGGGCGTCATTCTCCGCCGGCGGGAGTCTCCGTTTTGCCGGCGCCCAGGGGTTTCCCGATGGCGTGGGGCTGCTCCACAATGGGAAACCCCATTGACCGGCCGGTGTAACGGAGCATCCCGCCGGCGGGTCGGGGCAGAAATGTGGCGCGGCGGGATGGAGAATTTCGCTCAAGGTATTTTCTATTTTTGTTTCAGATTCCAACATTTGCAGTAATTTGCTTTTATAAGGGGTTGTTGCCTGATTGATGTTTACTTGAATCCTGGGGCTGGTTTAGCACACCGGGCTAAATCGGTGGCTTTTAAAGCAGACCAAGGCAGGCCAGCAGCACGGTTCAATTCCCATACCAGCCTCCCCAAACAGGTGCCGGAATGTGGCGACTAGGGGCTTTTCACAGTAACTTCATTTGAAGCCTACTTGTGACAATAAGCAATTTTTATTTCATTCAAGTTTCTTCTGGATGTTTAACTATATGAATTCAGTAATATTAACCCCAAGGCAAAGCTACTGCTGCTTTAGTGAGGCATGCCACACAATCTCTCACTCCTTAATTCCACTCGACTGTGGAAATTCAATAAAATTCAAAACCAAACGCTGCTTTCTGAAAAGCAGATACTTTTCTGGTATGGCTGGAAGGCTGCTTCACCTTGCCTCATCACAGCCCTTCGCTCAGCACAGAGCAGCAGCCCCAGGTCTCACATAGTCAGCCCCACCTAAATACTCACTGATAAGGGGATCAAAGAGATACCGCATTGTTTACTGGAATGGGATGCACAAAAGTCTCCGGAAGGGGTGGGCAGAGGCCCAAGCAGTGCATGTGCGCCTTGCTGATGATAGGCTCGGGGGTAGGGTGGTTGATTCGAAGAACAGATTTCTTCTTGAGGCCACTAGCTTATTCACTCTGGGTTGCTGACATCCTGCACAATCTGTTGAAGACACGTGGGCTGGAGAGAGTTTAATAGATTTGCTGGACTGGTGTTTAAATATGGCATTGGGGCCTTCAAAGTCACCAGCTGATGGTGGGCAGACGAATCAGTTGCTGACCCAACAGGAGATTTGGAGGGGAATTCAACAGTGCAAACTTAATGAGGCTCCAAACTCTGTCGTGGGATTGCACCATTATGGCCAGCAGCAAAGGTGCCACTGGAGCAACCCACCACCGCACTTTATCTCAAAAAATGAAGGAGTCTGCACTGAGTGTCCGTGGGACACTTTAACATTCCAACCAATTGGGCAGCACGGTGACACAGTGGTTAGTACTGCAGCCTCATGGTGCCGAAGTCCCAGGTTCGATCCCAGCCCTGGGTCACTGTCTCTTTGGAATTTGTACCTTCTCCCCGTGTCTGCGTGGGTCTCATCCTCACAACCCAAAAAGATGTGCAGGGTAGGTGAATTGGCCATGCTAAATTGCCCCTTAATTGGAAAAAATGAATTGCGTACTCTACATTTTTTTTTTTAAAAAACATTGCAACCAAGCCTTCTTCTCATCCTGTTATCCCTGGAATTCATTTAAATGGCCAGAAGATGAACTCCGGCTGAATATCCAATCCTCAGCCTCGCAGACTTTGTGCAGACTACGAAGTGAACAGGGTATCTTCCTGGCAGGAGAGTTTCCTCAGAGCGCTAGTCAGAGTGGATACAGAAACCCATATATAACGAAGATGTTAATGATTTTAGTTAGTGGAAAAGGACATCTTTTCCCTGGCCTGCACACAGTTGAGGGAGTGTACTTCCCAACACAGTGATCGGGGAACTGGCTTTTGAAAATTTAATTCCATCATCTGAAGTAAAGCATGACGAACATTCACATTTCTAGAGAAACAAGTCACTGAAATGCGACTCTATATAACCTTATATAAATCTAGCCTGAAAACTAGTTTCCCATGTACATTTCTGAATTTCTTTTCATAAAATACATTTGTTTCAGTTACTTATGGAGCTATATATTGTTTATACACAAGGCTTCAACTCATATTCACAAATCCTTTGATGATTTGAATTGCAAGCTAGTATTATCTTATTCAGCATGCTGGCAGTTTTCCCAACTTTATAAACACTATAATTACAAAGTAAGCATTCACTGTTACAACACTGTAATCATTACATTATGATCAACGCCATCAGACAAATAAAACGCAAGACCGTGAATAAAATATAGGCAGTTCTAGATTACATCAATGATTAACTCTTAAAGTATTAACCGTGGCCTTCTATTGTCGTTTTGCAGGAAAAGCTAGAATCAGAGGACACAATCTCATACTAAACAGACAATCCTTTAAAACATAGATGAGGAGGAATTTCTTCAGCCAGTGGGTGGTGAATCTGTGGAACTCTTTGCCGCAGAAGGCTTTGGGGGCAAAATCGTCGAATGTCTTGAAGACAGAGATAGACAGCTTCTTGATTAATACGGGGATCAGGGGTTATGGGGAGAAGGTAGGAGAATGGAGATGAGAAAAATATCAGCCATGAGTGAATGGCAGAGCAGACTCGATGGGCCGATTGGCCTCATTCTGCTTCTATGTCTTATGGTCTTATTTTAACTGTATGTCTTGCCTTTTATTTCACAGGTTAACAACTAATTAAAGGAGTTCATTACTAAGGAACACATCTTTGGTCTGAAACCTCCCCCTGAAAGGCATTGGGACATTGGAAAGGTCGAATGCATTGTCTTTGGTCATTGTCACATTGCCTCTTCCTTTGCATGAATTCTCTTAAAGCCTCGTGCTATTGATTCAATGTTTTGTGTTTCTCCCTTGCCCTCCCCACCCCAGCCATTACCTCAATCCGAATGAGATTGTCCATGGCCTTAGCATTCTGTCCAATTCTGTGAGCTCCTGGCACCACATCTTCTGCATCCATGATCAGCCACCTCCATCTAGTCCTGAGTGCATTGCTGCTGAAATCTTTATTTCTACTGTTATTACCACCAGACCAGACAATTTCAGTGATCTTCTGGCCCACTTTCCATCTCTCACTGACCACAAATACGAGCTCATTCAAATTCCCAGACCCACTCACTCAGCTATTAACTCTGCTCCTGCTTTTCTACATTGAATCAGAGGCCGGGATTCTCCAGCTTCCCCATTCTCCGGCGCCGTCTTTCGGGCACCCACGGGATCGGCACCGCGCCAATCGGGGGCCGTTGCTAGCAGCCCCCCGGCAGTTCTCCGGGCCCCGATGGGCCGCGTAGCCGACGGGTTTGGCAGAGTCCCGCCGGCGTGGATTAATTACCCCCCACACGGCGGGACCTGGAAGGTGAGTGTGCGGGGGCCGTCCTGGATGGGAGGGTGGGGGATACCGACCCCAGGGGGGGCCCTCACGGTGGCCTGGCCTGCGATCGGGGCATACCGATCGATGGGCAGGCTGGTTCCGTGGGGGCCTACTTTACTCTGCGCCAGGCACCTATAGGGCTCCGCCATATTGCCCGTGGGCCGGCGCGGAGAAGGGAACCCCCGCGCATGCACGGAAATCCGGCGGCCATTCCGCACATGCACGGAAATACGCCGGCCGTTCCGCGCATGTGTGAAATCACGCCAGCCATTCCGCACATCGGCGAACTCGCGCGGGCAGTTCCACGCCGGATGGAGCTGCGGGGACCACTCCGGCACCAACCTAGCCCCCTAGGAAGGTGAGAATTCCTCACTTTCGGGGGCCGTTGACGTCGGAGTGGTTGGTGTCGGTTTTCACGTCGGCCTGGGGACATAGCCCCATTATTAGAGAATCCCGCGCACAATCCCCCAAAGCCTATAATTAAAATTCTAATCCTTCTGTTTAACTCCTTTAATAGTCTCTCTCTGCTCGCTATGGATATGGCCTCCTTCTGCTGAATGACTCCCCTCCCAAATTGTTCAGGCTTCTTCTATACTATGATCCAAGCTGAAGGCAAAACCAAGACGCCAAGCTTTCCTTTATTGAGCAAGTTGATCGACTTGTTCAATCTCACAGTACTCCCATTCCCCAGTGCACCAGCTATACCCTGATTATATGTGCTTAAAGACAATTAATACCCATAATCTGTATCTCTTAACCGTAACAATGTAATTGACAATATATTAGCACCCTCATACATACTCTTAACTTTTACTTTATCATTGCTTCATCTACCTAATCCACGCACTCAGCCGTTCCCTAAATCTTATCGCTCCACGTTTCTCCCCTTTTAAGATGCTCCTTAAACTTCACTTCTTTGACCTAGCCTTTGGTCGCCTCATCTAACATTCCGAGTTCAACATCGATTTTCTTAATTATGCCCCATGAAATGCTGTGAGATGTTTGTTTGTGTTGAAGTTGCCAAATGTGATTAAAAACTAGTGGTTTGGAGGTGCCTGGATGGATTAATAGATGAGAGGATTAGTCATAACATTGAGGTGGGCACCAGGATTGATCCCTTGTCGATGCTGATCTTAGCCAAGGTAGTAGCAGGAATGCTGCAGCTGTTTATTGTGACCCTGGGTTAGGGCAAGGAACTATATCAGTCAGGGTCCCTACTCCTGCATTGAGCCTCTTGTAAATCCTCTGTGTGTGAATGTCTGGTCAGGATACAATTGAGCCATATCTCAAGAATGAATAGTTTATCAACACTGTGAAAGTTGACGCATGAAGAATAATGACATTCTGAGAGCTTGTGCAAACATATGTGGGTAGACCTTCAAGTGCCGCCTGCCACGGGAATCAGCGTGGATGTGATGGAAAATTTGATAGACCATCGTGACCAGAAAATCCCACCCATGCAGTCAGTACTTTCAGAAGGAGCAGGGAAAAGAGATACCATTGGAGCAGGGAATGGGAGAATATAATGGAATTATCTTCTGAGGACAGGAGACTTCCTATTGGAAAAGACCTCCTCGCGTGCTGTTTTTAAGTGAGTTCATCTCTGGCCAGCTGTCACTGAGCTAGATTGCTTCTGGAATCCCTCTCAGTTTTGGATGTTTGTGAAATATTACAGAGACGTCCAGTATTGATAATAATCAAGTGGATTTTTTATTTATTATTCAGAGATCCAACTGGCACCAGTAAAATTAAGAAATCTCCTCTCGAGGGAGTTGGCAAAATGGGCTGCATGTGATCAAACGTCTGTGCTGTTTCCCTTCAAACTCCCTTTCACTGTATAAATATATAGTGCAGTGTCTTACCTTGTTTGAGTGTTTATCATTTCTTCCAGGCTTCCCTTTGAATGTCAAACAAAAAGCAAATGTTAATAAATCCGTAAATAAATTTAATGCGATTCATGTTATCCATTGATGTATTTGTCATGAACAAACAGATGAAAAATTGCCTGCTGAGTTTCATGTTGAAAAGATCTGAGATTCTTTAATCTCCTTATCTACAGGTTAAATAACAGTGTATTATTTAAATTCTGTGGCAGCTTGATGGATGATAAATGCAATCTGAGAAGTGGGCTGAAGTTTGTGTATTATTCTAGCTAGCTGCGCTCCAGCTCAAAAAATCAGATGCTGATGATAACATCTACCAGAATAAAAACAGATCTCCTTCAAACAGTTAAAAAAGAGGGGAAAATAAATCAGCCCAGAGCTCTTCAGGTCTCATAAACTTTACTACCGCACAGGTTGAACCTGAACCATGGAGACCCATCAGAGCCAGGGTCATTTCACTTCAGCTTCCTTCAGTCATCCATTGTTTAAAGTTTTTGCCTGATGTCACAGTGTTACTCCAATGCAATGCCATCTCACCACATTCTGCTGACATAAAGACAATGGGCAGGATTTTCTGGCCTTATTCGCCAGCAGGAAACCCCATGGCAAGACAGAGGAGCCGTCAAGAATGCTGTAAGCTTCGGCAGGAACGGAAATCTTGCCAATGGCCACAAGGGAGCCACATCTGACACCAGAAAACACAGCACGGGGTGGCTGGAAAATCCCACCAAATGTTAATAAAATTTCAAAAATAAAAGGTTTTGCCAGAATTTCCTTAGCATTTCCGATTATCTGCCATAAAATTAGTGGAAGATGACAGAAACCCCGAATAGACTTTCTGCTAAAGTGATAACGCTCAACTGGAGAACCCACAGGACATTGTATCCTTGATACTTTGCATTTTTAAACCTCTATCTGGTTCAGGATATTTCCAGGTTAATTTGACATTTCAGTTTGCCTGCATTTCTTTTTAATGGATGGATTACATATCTAACAAGGTAGCTATACAAGTAACTACCTCCTGGCCAGCTTATTGAAAGCTTTCTGCAAATATTTTCAATTTTCTGAGAAATTACATCCCTTCCCTCGTCTCTTAAGGGTTGACTCCTCCCTACGATCTGATTCCACGGACAGCAATTGCCCTCCCCATACCTTGCAGAATTTTGAGCCTCAACATATCATGTTCGACCGAACTGTAAGATTGCCAGAGTCATCAAATACAAGTTGGATCCTGTTCTCATCGAAGAATCATATTGGCCCACTTGGAGCAAGGTTTGCAGGAGAGCAATCCTTTTGGGAAGCCAATGATGATTTTCATTGCCTGAACCTAGGCCAGCTAGTTGAATGAGCACAGTCACAGGACTGAACCTGGATGTGTTTGCATTCTATCTGAATAAGGTGGTCACAGAAAACTCAGAGAGCCACTGGCAATGGAATCACTTTCAGTGCAGAAGGTTTTGAGATGAACATAAATAAGAACACAAAGGGGTAAAGTTTGTGTAGGTTTGGTCTGAACAATTTGCCCAAACGTGGTTCAGTCAATGCAAATAATCAAGGAATTTAAAGCACATGAAACATTCGGCACACATTTATTTGCGTGTTGTCAAACCTAAACTCTTCCATGAGCCAGGGCAAGTGTTTTGGAATGCAATTTTTGTTTACTCTTGCATTTAAAAAAATCTTTGTCAGTGTTAAAGTGTTGATCCGGTGCCATTTTGTTAATATTGCTAAAAATGGGTTTATCATAAAAATAAATATTTTGGTCAGTTTCTCGTCCTCAACCTGTGAGTAAGCAGATTTCAAATAACTGGAAATTATTTCAAAAACTGAATAAAACCATTCACTGGGTTCAATTATACGAACTAGTCAGTTTCTTTGTAACTTTTTCCATATTTCAAAGTGCTTAAAAAGTACCAAAAAGGTATTTTTCTTATTATTTGATGGATTGTGGACGTCAATGGTAAAGCCATCATTTATTGTCTATTCATGACTGCCCTTGAGAATGTGCTGGTGAGGTGCCTTCTTGAATAAAACTGAAAGATTGGGCCATTTCAGAGAGCAGTGAAGAGCCAACTGCATTGTTGTAGGCCTGGAGTCAAATATAAGTCAGGCTGGGTATGATGGCTGATTCCCTCTCCTGGTGTACATGAGTGACCAGATAGTTTTTTTTATGACATACTAGTATTTTTGTTGGCCACCATTAATGATGCTCTATTTTAATTTCAGATGTTATTTAATTGATTAAATTTAAATTCCCCAGCTGTCGAACTTGATCTTGTTAAAACGGAGATTCGAGGATGCAGTGATAAGATAGATTGGTTCCGAGATTGGAAAATTTAGCTGCACAAATCATCAACATAATTACAATTTGTTAGCACTTAGATACACAATAATCCTCAAGACTCTGTGAGCAGATTAATTGCCTATTATGAGTTTACCTGCCGTCTGACCAATCAAGCACAAGCAGGGAATGAAAATGACGACTTGGAACATGCATCCCATTTTTACTCTGTTTGAATGTTCTCTGATGTCAGCAGTGAAACCTTTAATAAATAGAAATGAAAAAAAAAGTTATTGGTTAATGTGTGGTGAAGAATTTTATTGTTCATTACTACGTGCAAAATGCTGAAAATTACTTTTGAAGAATGAACCATTATTACCAGAAACTAAAAGCACAGAGGTCTGAAGTAGAATTTAACATCAATTGGCTTACTTGATATATTCGAGATTATTAATAATCAAATTAATTACATAGTGTCTCTAAAATTCTGTTCAATTTAATGGTCACCTACCTTTTAATGATGTGGCCTTTTGATCAATCACAGTATTAAAACATATTTAACTTACAGCATCTAATGATGACAGTTGAATTTGGCAAGACATTCTAAACCTGCCTCTCAAAAAGGCTCTTGACCCCAAAGCAAACTTCCCCAAGTTCCCAACTCCTCTTGGGTGCCACAAACACCATCCCCCAACAAAACAGCCCCAAATCCATGAAAATAGTGCGTGTGTGTGTAAGTGTGTGTGTCTGTGTGGGCGCACATCCGCCCCTGCAATGGAGCATGCAAGGCCCAGGCGTACTGTATGTGGGCTTGATGCCTGCAGCCTTGTCCTGAAGCCAAAACAATGGGGGCAGAAATCCCTGAATTGTGTCCTGCCTGCCATTGTCAAATCCAATACCTTCATTCCGTTCGGGATGGAAGTCTGAAAATCCAGGCCCTAATGTCCACAAAACCTGAATTTCTGTTGCCACATTTTTGTTAATTTCTTTTTGCTGAATTTTTGTTCTATTATAAAATCCTATATCCACACTTACATTGGAGATTATAGGAATACCCCATTATAAGTTGTAGATATATTCCTGGAAATCACTACTTAAATCAAATCTGTTTATGTTGACAGAAGATTCCCATTTAAGTGTCTGAAATATCAGTCGACGCATTCTCAATCCAGGCTTTTCACCACCAATACATAGCTTAAGCATGAAATAAACAAAACACAATATAAATAAATCTTCCACAATGTGGCAAAAAAACAATGAGAATAATGTTTGATTTTCCTGATTGCTTTAAATTAAACCATACATCCCCACAGTGCGGAAGCACAGTGGTTAGAACAATTGCTTCACAGCTCCAGGGTCCCAGGATTGATTCCCGGCTTGGGTCACTGCCTGTGCGAAGTCTGCACGTTCTCCCCGTGTGTGCGTGGGTTTCCTCCGGGTGCTCCGGTTTCCTCCCACAGTCCAAAGATTTGCAGGTTAGGTGGATTGGCCATGCTAAATTGCCCTTAGTGTCCAAAATTGCCCTTAGTGTTGGGTGGGGTTACTGGGTTTTGGGGATAGGGTGGAGGTGTGGGTGTGGGCTTGGGTGGGGTGTTCTTTCCAAGAGCCGGTGCAGAATGGCCTCCATCTGCACTGCAAATTCTATGAAATTCTATGAAAGCAGGCCATTTGGCCCGTCGAGTCTGCACTGACCTTCCAACAGAGGACCCTACCTAGACCCACTCCCCCACCCTATCCCTGTGACCCCACCTAACCTGCACATTTTTGGACACGAAGGGGCAATTTAGCATGGCCAATCCGCCAAACCTGTGCATCTTCGGACTGTGGGACGAAACTGGAGCACCCGGAGGAAACCCACTCAGGCACGGGCAGAATGTGCAAATTCCACACAGACAATAATCCAAAGCCGGAATTGAACTCTGGTCCCCATGTGCTGTGAGGCAGCAGTGCTAACCACTATGCCGCCCATGTAAAGCTACAAAATATATATTTGTTTCTGATAGAGATGAGGAGGAATATCTATGCAGATGGTTAAAAAAAATAACTTTTGCATCTCGTTCCCAACTATTTCATAACGGGAGAGGCAGTACTTAATTTTGAAAGTAATTCATAATGAAACTACTCGATTTGGGACTACTTAAAACAGAGTTAAAATTAAGAGCAAAATACTCCAGTTGCTTGTTACACTAACTAAATGTGTCACATGGTGATTAGACCCTCTTGCTCAGAGTGACATTGTAGCTCCCCAGTTCCTGCATCTCTTTTCAACTCCTCAAACTCTGCATGAATGTAATCAAAGTCCCACAGCTTTTGAGATGATCTTTTCAGCAATAATTCAGTTGAGCCATGGTGCTGGCAGCAATGAGGAGGGAAGGATGTGAGAATCTGAAGACCCGGTTAAAGTAAGGATTGGGACAGAGCTATTAGGAACTCATGGGGATCAGAGTATTTTAACTGCCCCCCCCCCTTGCTGGTTGGGTCAGATTGTAATTGCTCCAATGCAAAAATGAGGACAGAATGTACATGTTTAAAATTGGAACAGAACCCATTTAATTGTACATCTGGGTCCAATGAGGGCATTTAAAAGTTTATTGGATAAACATATGGATGATAATGGTATAGTGTAGGTTAGATGGCTTTTGTTTCGGTGCAACATCGTGGACCGAAGGGCCTGTACTGCGCTGTATTGTTCTATGTTCTATTTGTAAGTCACCCGCTAACTACTTCACCTGAAGACGACACTTGACTTTCAGTATGTAGTGTTATGGAAGATGTATTATTATCGTTATTTCAAAGTGCAGACATGAGAGACACAGAGAGAGAGAAAGAAAGAGAGAGAGACATGGAGATAGAATTCTCCGGCAGGTGCGATTCACTTTTCCTGCTGAGAGTGCACCCGCTGCCCATGGGTTCCCCAGCGGCGTGAGATGGTTTCAATGGGAAATCCCGCCACCAGTGAACAGCGCACCGCTGAGAAACACGCGGCTGGGAAACCGGAGAATCCCGCTCAGTGTTGTGATCCCAGTTGACCTTAGAACTGGATGGAAATACCCCAAAATGGAACCCTGGCTCAAAAGACAGTAACTTTAATGTTTTGATATAAAATGTAGAGGAACAGAAACACAGGAGCGCTAATTAGTTTTAATAATAAGGAAAAAATATTTATTAAATGTGAAAAAAATTGGATAATGACACAATACGCTTTTACTTCCTCCTCCCTTATCTTAACAACTACATATAGGTTTTAGGATTAACACAGATTACACAGTACATCTTTTTTTTTTAATTTAGAGTTCCCAATTCATTTTTTTTCCAATTAAGGGGCAATTTAGTGTGGCCAATCCACCTATTCTGCACATCTTTGGGTTGTGGGGGTGAAACCCACGCAAACACGGGGAGAATGTGCAAACTCCACACAGACAGTGACTCAGAGCCCGGATCGAACCTGGGACCTTGGCGCCGTGAGGCAGCAGGGCTAACCCTCTGCGCCACCGTGCTGCCCTACACAGTACATCTTAATCTACAATGGTCTCATTAACACAAAGTCCTTTTTAAGCACACAAGATGACAGCTGGCAAATTCACTCTCTACTCTGAATCCTCAGTGAATGTTTATGGATGTCTCCTCAGAATCCTCCGGGCTGGTTGCCATGTGGGAGTTTCCAAACTCCACTCCCAAAAACACACTTTAAAATCTTCTCTCATAATTAGGCTTTCTCTTAGGGATTTGCATCCTGAAATCCAGACCAGATTTTCAAAATTATGCCATTAAACAAAGCTTCCACTCCACTTTTAACAGCAAATCCAGTCCAGGATTTTACACCACCTTCTTTTAGGTTTCTTTTGCCTTAACCTCTTTGACAAAAACTCCAAGACCCAGACACAGATTTTCATAATTATTTCAACTCATGTTCTACAAGCTGTAGTAAAATCTCACAAACCTGGGAATCACTGCACATATCTTTCTGGCCTCTCAGCTTTCTTCTGAGCTCTGTCTGTCTTTACTGAACGGTGCTTTGTTCTGGTACCTTTAACCTCAGAACTCTTGGGAACTTCTCTTCATATTTCTAGTTTCCTGAATCAGCTGCTCTTCAGAACTCTGCACTTGTTTTCTTAACCATTGCTCCAAAGTATGTTTTTTCTTCTAGCGAAGCTGGGAGAGATGCTCCCTCTCTATTCTTCTAACCCAACTGCTTCTAGAAGAGCTGTGAGAGTTGCCTTCTATCTCACTGTCTATCTTCAAATTCAATCAAATTAGCTAAACTATAACTTAAAAGCTTCTCTAACTTACAAGGTCCCAGTTGCTAATCAACACCCACATGCTTATGCTTTTTATTTACTCTTCACACCATAGCCCTCTCTCAGTACAACAGAACACAGTTGGAACTTAACCAACCCCCGCACATATAAACACCTTTGTTCAGCATGAATCTGATGATAGGCTTTACCTTTCCAGGCACAGAGACATTAAATTAAACCCACTTAAAATTATACCTGATTTCAGGGGCGGGATTCTCCGACCCCCCGCCGGGTCGGAGAATCGCCGGGGGCTGGCGTGAATCTCGTCCCCACCGGTTGCCAAATTCTCCGGCACTGGATATTCGGCGGGGGTGGGAATCGCACCGCGCCGGTTGGCGGGCCCCCCCCCGGAGATTCTCCGGCCCGCGATGGGCCGAAGTCCCACTGCTGGAATGCCTGTCCCGCCGGCGAGAATCAAACCACCTCTCTTACCGGCGGGACAAGGCGGCGCGGGCGGGCTCTGGGGTCCTGGGGGGGGGGGGGGGGCGCGGGGCGATCTGGCCCCGGGGGGTGCCCCCACGGTGGCCTGGCCCGCGATCGGGGCCCACCGGTCCGCGGGCGGGCCTGTGCCGTGGGGGCACTCTTTTCCTTCCGCCTTCGCCATGGTCTCCACTATGGCGCAGGCAGAAGAAACCCCCTCCAGTGCGCATGCGCGTGGATGCCGTGAGCGGCCGCTGACGCTCCCGCGCATGCGCCGCACGGCAAAGTCATTTCCGCGCCAGCTGGCGGGGCACCAAAGGCCTTTCCCGCCAGCTGGCGGGACGGAAATCTGTCCGGCACGGGCCTAGCTCCTCAAGGTGAGGGCTCGGCCCTTCAAGATGCGGAGAATTCCGCACCTTTGGGGCGGCGCGATGCCGGACTGGACTGATTTGCGCCGTTTTTGGCACCGGTCGGCGGACATCGCGCCGATTGCGGAGAATCCCGCCCCTGATGTTTACCGATGCAAATCTAATTCCCTTAAACTATCTTTGCTTTCCTAACATTAGAGAGAGAGAGGATAAGAGAAAAACATTTGTCTGCTTGCTAGTACAAGAATTGTTCAATCCTGCAGTTCCAATTCTGGTAAGGTATCTGGGGTTGGATTCTCCGCCCCGCTGTGCCACATTTCTGCCTCGTCCCACCGGCGGGATTCTCCATCATGCCGGCCGGTCAATGGGGTTTCCCATTGTGGGGCAGCCCCACACGGTCGGGAAACCAACGGGCGCCGGCAAAATGGAGCATCCCGCCGGCAGAGAATCCCGCAGCTGATACTTTGTTATTGTAGCTGTTTATTTAAATGTTACAGCTCTTCTGTACCCCATTGATGCATCTCATTTATTTTTCTCTCTGGTTACAATAATATTCCTTGCAACTAAAATTTCTGAAGTCGAAACAAAGCAGTGTGAGAAAAAATTATTGTCCCATGATGAGTTGCGAGACTCCACCACAAAACATTTTTCTAGTGAGTCCTGTTTACCAGTTGTCAAGGAGCTGTCAAAATACTTACCAGCTAAGGATGTGACCTAACTTTGAATTTATAGGTATGAATAATACATTACTGCATGTTCACATTTAGCATACATAAATTAGGAAATTGGAGATTAATAGTATTGTCAAAGCAACTCCATATTACAATTTGTTTGGTGATTGGAATTCAGAAAGAATCATTATCTTTTGAATAATGCTGCCCAGAATCAAATCAATCCAGTGTCTCCCAAACTAATCTGATTCATCAGTAAATAAGCTGAAACTAGTTTCTCAGATCCCTTAAAAACATCATCAAGCTTATCATCCTTCTTAAATCACGCACATGTTGTGACTTGAAAATGTTTCACTGTTCCTTTATCATCGCTCCCATGACCTGGGTGATAGCAGGGGTTATGCTGCAGCTATACAAAACCCTGGTTAGACCCAACCTGGAGAATATGAGCAATTCTAGGCACCACACCTAAGGAAGGATATTTTGGTCTTGGAGGGAGTGAAACGTAGGTTTATAAAAATGATATCTGGACTACAGGAATTGAGTTACAAGGAGAGATACTCAAATTAAACCTGTTTTTGCCAGAATTTAGAAGGTTATGGGGTTTCAAGATATAAACAGGAAAGACAGCGTAGATAAAGATAAACTATTTCCACCGATAAAACGAGGGGGCAATTAGGGCTAGACCATTCACGAGAGATGGTAGGAAGCACTTCTTCGCTCAAAGGTGGCAATGGTTTGGAACTCTCTCCCACAACCAGTAATTGAAGTTAGCACAGTTGTTAATTTTAAATCTGAGATAGATGGATTTTTGATGAACCAAAGTCAGGTATATGGAGTAGGTCACAGATCAGCCATGGTTTCATTAAATGGCGGGACAGGCTCGAAGGGCTGAATGACCCACTCCGGTTCCTATGTTCCTATTGCCAGCAGTGTTTTTCTGACATTGAACAGGAAATGTTTAGGAGTGTTTTATGGCGAGATGGTCCAAGGGTGGAAGAAAAGACCTGACACTGAGATCATGACTGCATGTATCAGAGGAGTCTGCTGGTAAAGATGGCATTGTCTTTATACTTTTTTTGAGCCTTCCATATAAAATAAGGTGAGATTGGGAGAGCAGGGGCCTTCAAAGTTTAGCTGTGACTGATTCTGTTCACCATATAACCCCTCCATCATGTGACATCCCATCAAGTATCCCGAATGGGCAGAGAGCCTCTCTTTGCACCGCTAATGAGCCAACTTCCTACCAAATGACCACTAATTGGCCATTCGATGCTAGATTCAGCTGAAACAGCCGGGGGCAAACGGACCACTCACTTTCTGTTCCTCTCCCTCACCAAAGGAAAATGATAAAATCTAGCCCTATATCTCATTACAAAATTTTCCAAGATATTGACAATCATTTTGAGGGAGTGAATGACCAGTTGATTGAAAGCATGTAAATTTGGTGTCAAGATTCAAAAACGGTGACAATGCAGAAGAGTACAGCTTCATTATTCTAATTTCAGATACACATGAAATAGAACATAGAACATAGAAAAATACAGCACAGAACAGGCCCTTAGGCCCACGATGTTGTGCCGAACCTTTTTCCTAGATTAATCATAGATTATCATAGAATTTACAGTGCAGAAGGAGGCCATTCGGCCCATTGAGTCTGCACCGGCTCTTGGAAAGAGCACCCTACCCAAGGTCAACACCTCCACCCAACACTAAGGGCAATTTTGGACACTAAGGGCAATTTATCATGGCCAATCCACCTAACCTGCACATCTTTGGACTGTGGGAGGAAACCGGAGCACCCGGAGGAAACCCACGCACACACGGGGAGAATGTGCAGACTCCGCACAGACAGTGACCCAAGTCAGAATCGAACCTGGGACCCTGGAACTGTGAAGCAATTGTGCTATCCACAATGCTACCGTGCTGCCCTTAAGAGTAAATTAATCTACACTATATCATTCTACCGTAATCCATGTACCTATTCAATAGCTGCTTGAAGGTCCCTAATGTTTCCGACTCAACTACTTCCACAGGCAGTGCATTCCATGCCCCTACTACTCTTGGGGTAAAGAACCTACATCTGACATGATGAATCATAAGGAATATCTGTGCATGGCTCAGAGGATTACAAACTTTCCGATGTCGAATCTTTAGACGAACAACTTGGCGAATAGCAAGATTCAGCAGGCGACCATCCTGCTTGTCCGATCACCTTGGTATATTTTCGTAAGTGAAAATTGGGCTGAATCTTACTGTGCTGTCCATAGTGGACTTCCAAACTATGATTATAAAGATTATTAATTAAGCTCAAAAACAGAAGGGATTCAGAGCACATGTGATGTTTAGACAGGTACCCAGTGGCAAGGTAGTTCATAATGGGTACAGGATAGGGAGATAATTTCATGATACAGAGTGGCAGGAACCAGGAAGAAGTGTAGAGTTATAAGTAATTTCCATATTTATTTTTCCAATTATACTCACAATTTGGGTACTCGAATCAATGCAAAATAATTCAATATGCAAATGCAAACTGGGAAACACTAAATGGTAATCGCAAGTAAGTCAAACAATGCGGGATGGAGGCCGGAATTCACCAGCTGTTGGGATTTTCTTTTCCCGCTGTGCACCCCCACCTAATGGTGTCATGAGCTGGCTTCAATGGGAAAGAAGGCACTTCAAAGCGAATCGTAAAACCAGTGAATAGATTGGTAAATTTTGCAGAGAAGATTAAGCTGAACAATATTTTAAATGAACCAGCTAAATTAGACACAGCTTTCAACTAGCAACAAGTAACTTTAGAACTGCCATAGATTACAGCGTATAGGTTGGCCTGGTGTTTAAGATTACCCTTTTACGAAAGAGATGCTGAGGCCTGCACTCAGTAGGGCTGGATTCTCCCCTAACTGGCGGGGCGGGGGGGGTCCCGGCGCCGAGTAGTGGCGTGAACCACTCTGGCGTCGGGCCGCCCCAAAGGTGCGGAATCCTCTGCACCTTCAGGGGTGCCGGCCGGCGAAGAAGGGGCTTGGCGCCACGCCAACCGGCGGCGAACGGGCTCTGCCGGCCGGCACGAGTTGGCGCATGCGCGGGAGCACCAACACGTGCTGGTGGTCATCCTGGCGCATGCGCGAGATGGTTTGTCTCCGCATCGGCCATCGCGGAGGACCACAGCGGCTGATGCGGAGGAATAGAGTGCCCCCACGGCACAGGCCCGCCTGCGGATCGGTGGGCCCCGATCGCGGGCCAGGCCACCGTGCGGCCACCTCCCGGGGCCAGATCCCCCGAGCCCCCCCGAGAACCCCGGAGGCCGCCTGCGCCGCCAGGTCCCGCCGGTAAGGACCTACTCCAATTTACGCTGGCGGGACTAGCAAAAGATGGGCGGGACTTCGGCTCATCACGGGCTGGAGAACTCGGGTCGGGTGGCCCTGGGGCCCATTGAGACTCACCAGTCCACGCCATTCTCCGAGGTGGGCGGCGCGATTCACGGCGGGGCGATTTTTGGGGGGCCAGAGAATTCGGAGGATGACGGGAGCGGGATTCACGCCGACCCCCGGTGTTTCTCCGACCCGGTGGGGGGTCGGAGAATCCCTCTATCCCCGTTTTTCAGCCAATTAATGCACATTTAGGACTGTACTCGTGTTCAGATTCAGCTTCAATTTTTCTGCTCAGAAATACTTGAATAGGGTGAGACTCACGTTATACCTTGTGGCATGGGAACATGCAGCACCATATGGGCATATTCCCCAAGAAATTAAATGGGAGTTTCAGACACGGCAGTACGTTTCAAAATGGTGGCCACCTACAGCAACATCGGTTCAGGTTTTATTCTAGAATCCCTGTTTTTGAAAGGATTGTTCAAAGCTTCAGTGGGTGACCAATACTTCATGATCTATGGTAATATCAGGACGTCCTTTTTTCACACAAAACGTAATCAACACTCAAATTGAGCAGTAGAACAGAGGCAGAAAGTCAGGAGCCATTTAAATCCAACAATATAAGGCTATCCAGATGGATGTTTTGTGATGAGCTCACATGTTTTGTGATGTGGCCTTCCTTGTCCATAAGTATTACATTCCCTGCTCTTCAAAATCATTCAGATTTTAGAGGTTATGCAGTGACTTTATAAGCTATGTATGAGAATGCAAACAGCCATAAAATGTGTATGATAATTTCATATAAACATCTTCACAAAATATATAGGTGACTTACTGATTCAATTACTTCATAGAATACTTGTGAATGTACAACTACATTTGTAACAACCTCTTAAAATATATGTGTGAAAGTACACGCACATGCAAAGATATATATGGCAATTTTCTATATATACAATAAAATCTGAATCCATGTGTTATAGAAGTTATTTCTTTCCTCGAACTTAAGTTTGCGCATTTCTTCGAGTGTTGCTTCCGTTCATCCATGTCAATAGCACCTGGGGCTGGCACGCAAATCAAATGATACCTCACAAATATCATTTTTTTTCAATATTGCGGACTTTTGATACAGGGGCGAGATTCTCCGACCCCCCGCCGGGTCGGAGAATCGCCGGGGGATGGCTTGAATCCCGCCCCCGCCGGTTGCCGAAGTCTCCGGCACCTGAGATTCGGCGGGGGCGGGAATCGTGCCGCGCCGGTTGGCGGGCCCCCCCGCTCGATTCTCCGGCCCAGATGGGCCGAGGTCCCGCCCCTAAAATGCCTGTCCCGCCGGCGTAAATTAAACCACCTACCTTACCGGCGGGACAAGGCGGCGCGGGCGGGCTCCGGGGTCCTGGGGGTGGCGCGATGCCCGACTGATGGGCGAAATTCTCCGGTATCGGCGCGATGTCCGCCGACTGGCGCCCAAAACGGCGCAAATCAGTCGGGCATCGCGCCGCCCCAAAGGTGCGAAACGCTCCGCATCTTGGGGGGCCGAGCCCCAACCTTAAGGGGCTACGCCCGAGCCGGATGAATTTCCGCCCCGCCAGCTGGCGGAAAAGGCCTTTGGTGCCCCGCCAGCTGGTGCGGAAATGACATCTCTGGGCGGCGCATGCGCAGGAGCGTTAGCGGCCGCTGACGGCATTCCCGCGCATGTGCAGTGGAGGGAGTCTCTTCCGCCTCCGCCATTGTGGAGACTGTGGCGAAGGCGGAAGGAAAAGAGTGCCCCCACGGCACAGGCCCGCCCGCGGATTGGTGGGCCCCGATCGCGGGCTAGGCCACCGTGGGGGTACCCCCAGGGGCCAGATCGCCCCGCTCCACCCCCAGGACCCCGGAGCCCGTCCGCTACGCCTTGTCCCGCCGGTAAGGTAGGTGGTTTAATCTTCGCCGGCGGGACAGGCATTTTAGCGGCAGGACTTCGGCCCATCCGGGCCGGAGAATCGCGGGGGGGGGGCCGCCAACCGGCGCAGCGCGATTCCCGCCCCCGCCGAATAGCCGGTGCCGGAGAATTCGGCAACCAGCGGGGGCGGAATTCACGCCAGCCCCCGGCGATTCTCCGACCCGGCGGGGGGGGGGGTCGGAGAATCTCGCCCGATTTGCGCCATTTTGGGCGCCAGTCGGCGGACATCGCGCCGATACCGGAGAATTTCGCCCCTGGTGCGGTGGGAAGGAGAAACCCACCCATTATCTTTCCACTAGACACTCACAAACGTATCAAGGATCAAACCCTAACCAGCCTGGGCTTCTTTGCAAGTTTGAATAGTTTAGGCTTCTCAAGTTAGAAAAAAACAATATCTACATGGAGCAGTCTACATATGCATGTCTGCCAGGTGCAGTCCCTGGAGCCAAAATGGGCACTGCTCCTTCAATGGGCTGAACCCCCCACTCATGAACCTTAATGACAGGGCTTCAGGGAACCCTGCACATATTGTCCACTGTCTCATCAAGAACATTGGCACCTTTTGTTTTATGAAGGATGTAAGTGGCTGCCGGGAGAAAAGAATCCTGTTGATCCTTTTTAATCTATCATTAATGAGTCACCAACACTTCTCTGACATCAGCACTAACAAGAGCAGAGCCAATGCTTTTGATGCAAATAAATCTATCATGAACATTTGATGCTTCAGTACTTCGGTACTGACCTATTGCCACAGTCAGGTACTATTATGGCGGGGCAAGGTGTGCAGGGGGTAGATTCATTATACTTTCTACAGACATGACAAAAAATTAAAAAGCTCACATGATAAAGCTTTTCTCTTAACACTATTTAACAAGAAAACAAAAAGAAAATATAGTTTTGGTGCCCTAATGAAACACAACAAATAAAAAGCTAACATCATACAATTATAGAAATCTTCCGACCCTTCCCGCCAGTGGGACTTTCCGGCTCCACTGATAATGATCCCACCGTGCGGAATGTTCCCCGCGGACATTGACGGGAATGGAAGATCCCGGGCGGGATTCTCTCAGCCCGGGGCCGGGCCGGAGAATCCCCGCGACCGGTGCAGATTGCGCCACACCGCCCCGACGCCAGGACGCAATTCTCCACAGAGCGGAGAATCAGTGCCATTGGCGCTAGCATGGCTGGCGCGGCGCCGGTCAGGGGCCGTTCTACACGGCCCCCCCGTCAGTTCTCGATCCATGATGGGCCGAACGGCCGTAGCAAAACACCCGAGTCCCGCAGGCGCCGTTCTAATCTGCTCTCAGCCAGCGGGACCTTGGCGTGGAAGGGTCCTGGGGCAGCCCGTGGGGGAGGAGGGTGGACCAACCCTGGGGGGGCCTCCGTTGTGGCCTGGCCCACGATCATAACCCACTGATCAGCGGGCCGGCCTCTCTGGCTAGGGGCCTCCTTTCCTCTGTGCTGGCCCCTGTAGCCCTACGGCATGCTGCGTCGGGGTCGGCGCGGAGAAGGGAGCCACTGTGCATGCGCGCATTGCTGCCGGTGCCCTGTGCATGCCCGGACCCCGCGGTGCCCAGTTGACGCCGGGATCAGCAGACAGAGTGGCGTGCGCCGATCCTGATCCTGGTGCCGTGTTGACACCGTCGAGAAACGCGGCAGTGAATCCCGCCCCCACCACCGAATAATGACAGGCTGCCTCCCGCTCCAAAAAATATGCTGGGGTGGGTGAGGGGGGGGGGGGGGGGGGGGGGTGGTTGCTGCAGAACCCCTACCCATCCTATCCATCACTTGTCCCACATGTTTTCTTTTTTTAAAGTTTTCTCAATTGGTCCGGTGGCATTTAAAGACTTGTGCACTTATACCCACAGATCCTTCTGCTCCTGCGCCCAACTTACCTCATATTATAAGGAAGAATAGTATACCTATAATACACTGAAAAAGAAACTTCAGAAAAGCAAGCCTGTTAAAATCTGAAAATAAATGATTTGGCTTAAAATTTACAACTTACGTCACCAAAGTACACATATTTTTCTGATATGCAAGCGCTCCTCAAATTTCTCCAATTATTGGACAATTTTAGTTTATTGGCCTTTGTGAGCAACGTTTCGACTCAGCAACATGAAACCTTTGTTCAGTTCAATAGAACCACCTTTAGGGTTCATATGCGAAACTCTGTTAATCAATCAAAGGCCGTGCTCATAGTCTAAGGCAATGCATTGCGGATTTTACCTGTACCAGGTACTCTATAATTTCCACTTCAGTGCATTTTTTGTTTCCAGACATATTTTAGCAAGTGAATTAGAGCAGGAAGAATATTTTGCTTTTCCCTTTCAAAGTGAACAAAATTGCAGTGTCCATCTTACCTTTGTTCTGCCTGCAGGTTGAGTGAGTGCTCGGAGCTTGTTCAGCCCAGCACAGTCAGTGCAGACTGCTGGTGGATCAGTGCGTACTTGTACCGACCTGTCGGGGTTTTGGGTGGTGTGATGGGAGGAGTGCTTTACCTCACAGTTTCTAGCAAAACCTGTGGCACGCACTCTTTTTTTTACTTGTCATGCTTTTGTCAAATCCTCACCTTTAGTACTTACCATTGTGCAATTTTAAAATATTAAGATGACGTTTTGTACAAAATGATGAACAATACTGGAAAAGATATCGGAGTTTTGCTTCACTGAGGTGTGGCCAAAGGGGTTTGCAAAGCCTCCCATCTGTTTAGCTTTGGATCAGATTTGTCTAGTTTCCCAGTGCACTCAATGGAGTTTCTAAACTAAAAAATAACCCCAGAGCTGGACCTTTTTCCCCCCACTTCACTGCAGTGCATGACACAGCAGGGCAGGACGGTATGCCGTCTAGATGCCCTTTCGTACCTGACTACATTTCTGGCTCAGAGAACATTAATCAACGTGAGATTGTTACCCTGGCCTCTGAGTTGCACTCTGTGAGTGAAGGTGAAGAATAACTGTGACAGGCCTTTGGTCAGATCACAACAGCAGCAAGAGATGTCAGTGAGGTGGGAAAACTGAAATCTCTATGGAAAAGACAACATTTGGATAATAGATGGTACAAAATGTAAATTCAGTAGTTAGCATCAGTATTTCCCCTGACTTATCTTTGGCAAGGGTCCTTTGAAGAATCTGCTCCATGGGCACCAGTGAGCAAGTTCTTAAGATAGTGAGGACTCAATTTTCCGACTGGCATTATTTTAATGTCAGCTTTAGCCCATTTTAAGCAATTCCAGCTGGATCATGAATACTCGAGTTGACAGGCTAGACCTGCCCTAACATGCCCATTTTGTGGAAGGCAAATATTGAAGAACAGGATTCATTTAATTTTAGTGTGAATATATCCCACAACCAGTAGCTGTGGCTCACCTATTGCCTCAGCTACCTGCGTGCCTCATTTCCAAACAAGACAATGCATGTTTCAGGATGGGAGCCATGTGAAAGGTGTTGTACCACAGTGATCCATGAGCTACAAACTTGAACAGTGGTCCCACCTTTTTAGTTTGTGAATGATTCAACCCATCAGTTGAAGCTCTAGTATTCAACAAGGTTAGTTTATGATAGGATGACAGCTGAAGGTTACTTAAAGGAAAGTGATAAAGTTATTAACTAAAATACGGGTACCAAGATCCAAATGCAGACAAAGAAAACTTTCTTCTTTCAGAAATAAAGGGGATGAAACTTAAAATTCAGGTCTCGCAGCTGTGATGGCTTACATAAGAGCATAAGAACTAGGAGCAGGAGTAGGCCATCTGGCCCCTCGAGCCTGCTCTGCCATTCAATGAGATCATGGCTGATCTTTTGTGGACTCAGCTCCACTTTCCGGCCCGAACACCATAATCCTTAATCCCGTTATTCTTCAAAAAACTATCTATCTTTATCTTAAAACCATTTAATGAAGGAGCTTCAACTGCTTCACTGGGCAAGGAATTCTATAGATTCACAACCCTTTGGGTGAAGAAGTTCCTCTTAAACTCAGTCCTAAATCTACTTCCCCTTATTTTTAGGTTATGCCCCCTAGTTCTGCTTTCACCCGCCAGTGGAAACAACCTGCCCGCATCTATCCTATCTATTCCCTTCATAATTTTCTATGTTTCTATAAGATCCCCCCTCATCCTTCTAAATTCCAATGAGTACAGTCCCAGTCTACTAAACCTCTCCTCGTAATCCAACCCCTTCAGCTCTGGGATTAACCTAGTGAATCTCCTCTGCACACCCTCCAGCGCCAGTACGTCCTTTCTCAGGTTAGGAGACCAAAACTGAACATAATGTTCCAGCTGTGGCCTCACTAACACCTTATACAATTGCAGCATAACCTCCCTAGTCTTAAACTCCACCCCTCTAGCAATGAAGGACAAAATTCCATTCGCCTTCTTAATTATCTGTTGCACCTGTAAACCAACTTTTTGCGACTCATGCACGAGCACATCCAGGTCTCTCTGCACAGCAGCATGTTTTAATATTTTATCATTTAAATAATGATCCCTTTTGCTGTTATTCCTACCAAAATTGATAACCTCACATTTGTCAACATTGTATTCCATCTGCCAGACCCGTGCCCATTCACTTAACCTATCCAAATCCCTCTGCAGACTTCCGGTATCCTCTGCACTTTTTGCTTTACCACTCATCTCAGTGTTGTCTGCAAACTTGGACACATTGCCCTTGGTCCCGAACTCCAAATCATCTGTGTAAATTGTGAACAATTGTGGGCCGAACACTGATCTCTGAGGGACACCACTAGCTACTGATTGCCAATCAGAGAAACACCCATTAATCCCCACTCTTTGTTTTCTATTGATTAACCAATCTTCTATCCATGCGATTACTTTACCCTTAATACCATGCATCTTTATCTTATGCAGCAACCTTTTGTGTGGCACCTTGTCAAAGGCTTTCTGGAAATCCAGATATACCACATTCATTGGCTCCCCTTTATCTACCGCACTGATAATGTCCTCAAAAAATTCCACTAAATTAATTAGGCACGACCTGCCCTTTATGAACCCATGCTGCGTCTGCCCAATGGGACAATTTCCATCCAGATGCCTCGCTATTTCTTCCTTGATGATAGATTCCAGCATCTTCCCCACTACCGAAGTTAAGTTCACTGGCCTATAATTACCCGCTTTCTGGCTACCTCCTTTTTTAAACAGTGGTGTCAATCCGCCGGGACCACCCCAGAGTCTAGTGAATTTTGGTAAATTATCACTAGTGCATTTGCAATTTCCCTAGCCATTTCTTTTAGCACTCTGGGATGCATTCAATCAGGGCCAGGAGACCTGTCTACCTTTAGCCCCATTAGCTTGTCCATCACTACCTCCTTAGTGATAGCAATCATCTCAAGCTCCTCACCTGTCATAGCCTCATTTCTATCAGTCACTGGCATGTTATTTGTGTCTTCCACTGTGAAGACCGACCCAAAAAACCTGTTCAGTTCCTCAGCCATTTCCTCATCTCCCATTATTAAATCTCCCTTCTCATCCTCGAAAGGACCAATATTTACCTTAGCCACTCTTTTTTGTTTTATATATTTGTAGAAACTTTTACCATTTGTTTTTATATTCTGAGCAAGTTTACTCTCATAATCTATCTTACTCTTCTTTATAGCTTTTTTAGTAGCTTTCTGTGGCCCCCTAAAGATTTCCCAGTCCTCTAGTCTCCCACTAATCCTTGCTATTTGTATGCTTTTTCCTTCAATTTGATACTCTCCCTTATTTCCTTAGATATCCACGGTCGATTTTCCCTCTTTCTACCGTCCTTCCTTTTTGTTGGTATAAAGCTTTGCTGAGCACTGTGAAAAATCGCTTGGAAGGTTCTCCACTGTTCCTCAACTGTTTCACCATAAAGTCTTTGCTCCCAGTCTACCTTAGCTAGTCCTTCTCTCACCCCATTGTAATCTCCTTTGTTTTAGCACTTCACACTAGTGTTTGATTTTACCTTCTCATCCTCCATCTATATTTCAAATTCCGCCAAAATGTGATCGCTACTTCCGAGAGGATCCCTAACTATGAGATCATTAATCATTACACAAGTCCAGATCTAGGACCGCTTGTTCCCTCATAGGTTCCATTACATACTGTTCTAGGAAACTATCACGGATACATTCTATAAACTCCTCCTCAAGGCTGCCTTGACCGACCTGGTTAAACCAATCAACATGTAGATTAAAATCCCCCATGATAACTGCTGTACCATTTCTACATGCATCAGTTATTTCTTTGTGTATTGCCTGCCCCACCATAATGTTACTATTTGGTAGCCTATAGACTACTCCTATCAGTGACTTTTTCACCTTACTATTCCTGATTTCCACCCAAATGGATTCAACCTTATCCTCCATAGCACCGATGTCATCCCTTACTATTGCCCGGATATCATCCTTATATAACAGAGCTACACCACCTCCCTTACCATCCACTCTGTCCTTCCGAATAGTTTGATACCCTCGGATATTTAACTCCCAGTCTTGACCATCCTTTAAACATGTTTCAGTAATGGCCACAAAATCATAGTCATTCACGATTATTTGCGCCATCAACTCATTTACCTTATTCTGAATACTACGAGCATTCAGGTAAAGTACACTTAGGTTGGCTTTTATACCTCTGTTTTGAATCTTAACACCTCGATCAGTAACCTCTCCTAAGTTACATTTCCTCTTAACTTTTCTCCTAGTTTTCCTTGTCGTTGAACCCATATCTTCATGTAACAACCTGCCGCGTTGCTTACCATTTATGTTTTTACTTCCCGTTTTCTTCCTTTTAGTATTACTGGGCCTATTCACTGAGCGTCCCTCAGTCACTGTACCTTGTACTGTCGCACTTTTTGATTTTTGACTATGGCTTCTCTGCCTTACACTTTCCCCCTTACTGCCTTTTGTTTCTGTCCCTGTTTTACTACCTTCCGACTTCCTGCATTGGTTCCCATCCTCCTGCCACATTAGTTTAAACCCTCCCCGACAGCTCTAGCAAACATCCCCCTAGGACATCGGTTCCAGTCCTGCCCAGGTGCAGCACGTCCGGTTTGTACTGGTCCCACATCCCCCAGAACCGGTTCCAATGCCCCAGGAATTTGAAACCCTCCCTCTTGCACCATCTCTTGAGCCACGCATTCATCCTATCTATCCTGACAGTCCTACTCTGACTAGCTGGTGGCACTGGTAGCAATCCTGTGATTACTACCTTTGAGGTCCTACTTTTTAGTTTAACTCCTAACTCCCTGAATTCAGCTTGTAGGACCTCGTCCCGTTTTTTACCTATCTCGTTGGTGCCTATGTGCACCATGACAGCTGGCTGTTCACCCTCCCCCCCAGAATGTCCTGCACCCGCTCAGAGACATCCTCGACCCTTGCACCAGGGAGGCAACATACCATCCTGGAGTCTTGATTGCGTTCGCAGAACCGCCTGTCTATTCCCCTTACGATTGAGTCCTCTATAACTATAGCCCTGCCATTCTTCTTCCTGCCCTGCTGCGCAGCAGAGCCAGCTACGGTGCCATGAACCTGGCTGCTGCTGCCTTCCCCTGGTGATCCATCTCCCTCAACAGTATCCAAAGCAGGAAATCTGTTTTGCAGGGAGATGACCGCAGGGGACACCTGCATTGCCTTCCTACTCTTGCTCTGTCTTTTGGTCACCTATTTTCTATCTCCCTCAGTAACTTTCATCTGCAGTGTGACCAACTCGCTAAACGTGCTATCCACGACGTCCTCAGCATTGCGGATGCTCCAAAGTGAGTCCATCCGCAGCTCCAGAGCCGTCAAGTGGTCTAACAGGAGCTGCAACTGGACACACGTCTTGTACGTGAAGGAGCTAGTGACAGTGGACATGTCCCTGGGCTCCCACATCGCACACGAGGAGCATGACACGGGTCTGGGATCTCCTGCCATGTCTTAAACCTTCGATTAACTTATACAACTACAATTCCAAAAGACGAAATAAAAAATAAATAAATATACCAATGAAAAGGAAAAGAAAGAAGAAAAACTACTTACCAGTCACTTACCAGTGTTAAAAAGCACCTCCTCCCCACCCAGCTTCGAATTCCCAAACTCGCTCTTTGCTGTCTCACTCTGGCTGTGTCTTCTCTGGCTCACTGGGAGAACTCACTGGGAGTGAGTTACAAGTTGCTCTTTTAAATTGGCCTGAGTTGACTCGCCCCCCCACCCCCCTCCCCCACCTGCTTTTAGATCAAAGTAGATTCAGGTGACTGACACTTAACTGCCAACCAGTTATGTGAGTGGGTGGGGCAGCCCTTGTTAACCTTCACTGCACAATTCTAGATTAATTTAAATTTCTGAAATGTAAAAAGGAACAGTCTTACCGATTGAATTCAATTTAATTCAATTCCCACCTAGCTTCAAATTACGAAGATGAATAGTCAGATCTTTCCTTTGTAGGTGGACTCAGTAGGTAAACTCAGATGTTGAGAGAGAGTTAAGTATTCATTTCTCATTGGAAACTACAGGTACCTACATTTGCAAATTAGGAGCAGGAGTAGGCCACTCGGCCCCTCAGACCTGCTTCGCCAATCAATAAGATCATGGCTAATCTAATTTTAACTTCAACTCTGCATTCCTGCCTCACCACCCCCCCCCCCCCCCACCCCGATAACCTTTCACCCAACCCTTGCTTATCAAGAATCTTTCTTCCTGTGCCTTGAAGATATTCAAAGACTGCCTCAACCACCTTTTCAGGAAAAGAATTCCAAAGTTTCACAACTCTCTGAGAGAACTTTTTTTTCTTCTTTATCTCTGTCTTAAATGGACGACCTCTTATTTTTGAACACTTTTTGATTCTCCCGTTGGCCCCTGTGTTGATATATGTCGGTGAACGGACAGTGTGGAGAGCACTATCTATTTACAACAAGGATTTAACACTCTGTGATTTGGGGGTTGGTGAATCAATCTGCAGGTAGCCCTGTGGCTAGCCTTAAACTAGGCAGGCAAGGAGGACCTCTGGCCTGCCTGAAGCACTGTCGCTCACTTCCCCTCTTCCCCTTCCCCTCACACCACCCCCTGCCCACACACCCCCAGGCATGTAATCTGGCCCGGTATTTGAAACTGGAGGCTGACTGGAAATGCCTGCCAGCAGGTTTAACTTTTGACCTCGCCTGCCTTTGATCCCAGTTCAAAATCCTGGAACGCCCTCACGAACAGCATGGTGGGTGTACCTACACCACAGGGGCTGCAGAGTTCAAAAAGGCAGCTCACTACCGCTTTCTCATAGGCAATTAGAGAAGGGCAACAAAGCTGTCCTAGTCAGCGGCACCTTAAATTAATTTTTTAAAAATGCCTTAAATGATAGAAGTGTTAAGCTCCTGAGCATGGATGAGCAGGAGCCAGAATTGAGTGCAGATATTGTGAAGTGTGAGGCTCTCTGATCTTATTAGAACCTTTCAGGTTAAACAACTGAGGGACAAAGGTAGGAAGTTTCTGAAAAACAAACAAAAATCTAGGCAGCATTGTCGTTTTAACTGTCCGAATCTGCTCTGCCATCATCCACGGCATCCCACCTCATAAAATCCGTTCCACCAATTGGGCCAAGTTCAGCCTATGCAGCTGGGCACAGCTCAACACCACCTGAATACCAAGGTATCTCAAACCTGTCTGCACCACCCTAAACGGCAACTCTCCTTCCCCCTATCATTGTTCGGCAACATCTCACTCTTTCCCATAGTTAATTTATACCCCAAGGACTGGCCATATACCCCCAGAAACCCCATGATCTCCCAATGCAGCCCAATGGGTCTGAAATATATAATAAAAGATCATCTGTGCACAACAAAACCCTGAGTTTGATCTTCACCGCTCAATCCCTCTCCAATCATTCGATGCCTAAGCGCCATTGCCAGTGGCTCTATCGGCAAGGTGAAAAGCAATGGGAATACACCCCTGTCTAGACTCCTAAAGTATCCCGAACGCACTTGGTTAATCCGCACACCTGTCATCGGCGCCTTTTCAGCAACCAGACACTATCCACAAACCCCAGTTGAAACCCAAAGCTCCTCAACATCTTGAACAAATATGGCCACTCCATCTGATCAAATGCCTTCTTCGCGTCCATCGCCCCACCACTACCTCAACCTCCTGACCCCCCTAGGGCATCATAATCACATTCAGTAAAGTCCGGACATTTGTTGACAATTGCCTTCCAGACAAAACCCGTCTGATTCTCCCCAATCAACCCCGCACATAGTTCTCAATCTGTGATGCAAGCACCCTCGCCAATAACTTGGCATCTACATTCAATGACATTATCGGAGGCATGACCTCCATTGCTCCAGATACTTATCCTTTTTAAGAATTAGGGAGATAGAAGGCTGCAAAAAAATAGTAGGGAGTTCCCCTCCCCCTCGCCTCATTTTATGCCCTCACCAGCAGCTTCGTCCCAAACCCGCCCGGATCTGGGGCCTTCTCTGCCTGCATTGGCCCCATGCCAAATATTATCTCCTGCATCGGGGCCTCGAGGCCCTGCATCCTGCAGGAGCGGTTTCAAGACCTGTGTATTGAGTTAGCTTCCACATGGGGTTATTCCCTGTGGCTCAACTCAGTACAGAGAGGAAAAAAGCACAACAACCTGGACAAGATGGCTATTTAATCAAGCTTGTTGTGTGTACACGGAGAACAGACAGGATATCTGCCAAAATCTGTTCTGCCGAACGAAGACCAGGAAACAGTACTTATACAACGCTCAAAAATCAATAGCCCACCCAAGTTGGATGCGATCCAATCCCTGAAGCTGCTAATTTTAAACTTATCCAATAGAATTGCAAGCAATGTTTAAACTTCACCCAACAGAATTGCAAGCAGCGCATGATTGATCCTCATCCTAACAGCTATGCTTATGAGTAATTCGCTGGGCATTCATTGTCTGTGAAAAGCAGGACAGCAAAAACCCGCATCCTGCACTGTTTCACAAAGACATCAGAAGTGACATCCTTCCGGACAAGTTAGCTATCCGAAATCCCATTTGATTACTTATTACTGCTATGTCCTAAAATGCATGTTTAATGGTTAATAATGATTACTCAGTCCTATAATTCATCTCAATCCTTAACAAAGTAACTTATGTAAAACTACTCTAGTGGCATGCTAACTATTCAGTTTTAAGAGGTATAATCGCTGAACCCCCCCTTCACATCCTCCCCTCCTTCACCTTGGGAATATCCAACCCATCCAGGAACTGCCTCATCTGCTCTTGCCCCCTCAGGGGCTCTGACTCAAAAAGCGTTCAATAAACGTCTCAAAAGCTACATTCACCCCCTCCAGATCCACCACCACCTTACTCCCCTCGCCTCTCATTCTACCAATCTCTCTTGCCGCTGCCTGCTTCCACCAACTGATGGACAGGTGTCCTACTTGCCTTATCCCTGTCCTCATGCACTGCCACTCTGGCCTTCCCCAACTGCCCCACACCTTCTCTGTCAACATTAACCCAAACTCCATCTGGAGCCTCTATCTCTCCTTCAGCAACCCCTCCTTCTCCTATCCACCCTCAAGATCTCATCAATGAAGCTTGCCCTATCCTCTCATTCCACTTTCGCCCTGGGCGCCAGAATTGAAATAAACTCTCCCTAACTACGGCTTTGAGTGCCTCCCACAACGTGGCGGCAGTGACCTCCCACGTATCATTCACCTCCACGTAACCCCGAATGTCAGCTCGCACCAGCTCGCACACCCCCTCATCCGCCAACAGCCCTACAGCTAACCTCCACTGTGGCCACAGCACCTCCCTCCGAACCACTCGCAAATCCACCCAATGCAGTGTGTGGTCAGAGACCACGATTGCTGAATACCACGAGTATGCCACCCTCGCTAGGAAAAAATCGATCTGGGAGTACACCCGGTGCACATGGGAGAAGTATAAAAACTGCTTTACCTCGGACTCCTAAACATCCACGGTTCCGCCTCCCCATGCGCTCCATGAACCCACTCAGCCCCCTCTCACTGCCAACCTCCTCAATGACTTTGGGCTCGATCGATCCAGGCTCGGATCCAGGGCCGCATTAAAATCCACCTCCCCATAATCAGTCGGTGCCGGAATCCAGAATCTTCTTCAGCACCCACCTCATACAATCCATATCGTCCCAATTCGGGGCATAAACATTAACCAGGACTCAGCATCCCCTCCAGCTTCCTAATGACCGCCACATACCTACCCTCTGGATCAGCCACAATTCTCCCCACCTCAAACGCCACCCTCTTATTGACCAACACCACCACTCCCCTCATCTTCATATCCAGCCCCGAATGGAACACCCGTCCCACCCATCTCTTCCTCAGCCTCATCTGATCCCCCAACTTCAGGTGCTTCGCCTGCAGAAACACCATGTCCACCTTCAGATTCCTCAGGTGCTTGAACACACGCAACCGTTTAACTATTTGAACGCTTGCGCATTCCACGTGGTCAGGGGGCTCCTCAACCCTCTCCCCTGTCGATGAGCCATTGTCCTTCCTGCATCATGTGCCCCTACTGGCCCACCCTCGAATGTCCACTACCATCTATCCCGTCCCAACTGCGCCACACCAACCCATGTCAGCAACCCTCCTCCGCACTCCGCCCCCCAAACAAAGAATCGACCCCCCCCCCCACCCCACTCCTTCCTCCTGGCAAGTCCCCACTTCACTTCCATTAAGTAGCCTGCCCAGCTAGCATGGTGGCCCCCGCCCAAGGCCTGTAACCTACCTAACCCCCTCCAATCCACCCCCTCCTCACAACCACCAACAAAGAAGAACAGAAAGCACACTCACCATCACGGCTCCCCCATCAAAACCCACACAAAATACCCACCCCAGACATTTTAACATAGACACAAAGTTCCTCTTCCAAGTTCAGTGTCCTCACACACCTCCCGGTCAACGGTCTCTCATAAAGTCCATCGCCTCCTCCAGCCAGTCAAAATAAAACTCTTGCTTCTGATAAGTTGCCCACAAGCAGGCAGGGTACAACACCCCAAACCTCACTCCCTTCTTGAAGAGGGTAGTCTTTACACATTTGAACCTGGCCCTCCTCTTTGGCAGCTCCGCATCCAGATTCTGACAGACCCGCAGTTCACTCCTTCCCCAGGTATATCTCCGAGTCTGCCTCACCCGCTGCGGAATCTTCTTCTTGTCCAAGAAACAGTGCAACTGCACCACCATCGCCCTCAGCAGCTCCCCCACCTGCTGTCTCTTCCACAGCAGCCTGTACACCTGATCGACCTCAAAGGGCCGATCAAAGGCCTCCTCCCCCATCAACTGCTCCAACATCCTTCCTACATACTTGGCGGCATCTGCTCCCTCGATACGCTCGGGCATCCCACCTATCCTCAAATACAGTTGCCTAGAGCGATTCTCGAGGTCCTCGAACTTCTCTCTCAGTAACGTCTGCCGATCCACCACCACCCCCAACTCCACCCCCAGCGAGGCCACCCACTCCGTCTGCTCCCCCCACCACTTCCTCCACCTTCGGTATTGCCAGGCCCTGAGCCTCCAGCCTCTGACCCACTTTCTCAATCCCCGCCCTAAGCGGCTCCTCCAGCTTAGCCAAGTCCTCCGAGGCTTCCTTTCCTCGTGAGCCACCACTTGCTCCGTCGACCACTGGGCAGACAGCGCTGTCCCTTGCCCTCCACCATCTTGACCTGTGGCTCACCATGAAAACTGAACTGCTCCAGTTGCCCTCTCTTTCTCGGAGCACTTCTCGTGCTCTGATCCATGCACCTGACTCACCAGTGGAGCATTACCTTTGCCCTCAGTTCGCCCTCAAAAAAGACCCCCATAGTGGTGGGGAAGGACCAACAAAATCCACCGTGAGTGGGAGCCACCAAATCATCTCACTCCATGGCCACCATTGGAAGTCCCGCATAGCTGAAGACTTAGAGAAATAATAAAAGCTGGATTTCATGGTAAATCAACCCTGGCTGTGAGTATTCAATTTGTCTGCTTTCGTCAGTTGATGTCAGCAGAGGCACTACCATTCTGGCACCCCAGATGGGGCACGTCTAACTTAGAGAAGTTGGTCCAGTCCAGGGTGAAACATCTCAATCAACCAGACTGAGCCTGAATTAAGAGGGCAATGGTCCCACTTGATGACTAGGATTAAGTGGGTGGAGTGTGCATAAAAAAAGGACTAGTTAGCCGATTAGTTCTGAGGGGACTGCTAACGTTGCAGACAAAATTGTTAGAATAAAATATTAGATGGTCAATAGCAAAAGTAAGCTCCAATAATCTGTCGTGGGTGGTCAGCAAACGTCAAGTGCGTAAATGAGGTGAGACTGGAAGGGACGTTGTTGGCAACAGTCTCTGGAAAGGAGTTCAAAAGGACCCCAAAACCCGTCAATTATTGTGTTGCTTAAGTGAATTGAAAAATGGCTGAATCCCCTCGGCCAGAATGGGAAACGGCACTCAGGACAATGAGCAGCATAGAAACAAGTTGATGAGGACCGCGCAGGTTCAAAAACAAACTGCACAAAGACAAGCAGTGGCAGAATGCCGTCAGGAAAAAAGAGGAAGAGAATACCACAAACTTTGATTGGAGAGCTAAAGGCTCCATTACAAGGTTTATCACAGAACAACACCCCAGATTGCAGAGTAGTTAAAGAAAAGGTTAATAATGGTGCTGGCATATGCTAGAATGTGACTGACAGGCAGTTTAACAACAGAGACAGGAGCATCAGAAGCAAACAATGCCCGGGAGCTTCAGACGAATGTGACGGAGATTACGAGTGCATCCTTGATAGGCTTTCTAAAGGGTTTCAAATAGGAAATAGTGAATTGGAGAAAGTCCAGAATAAGTTAGTCTGTAGCGCACATCTGTGTGTCTTACTCCTAAGTAAAAGGTGCAAAGAGTTTTTTTTTTTAATTTAGAGTACCCAATTCATTTTTTCCAATTAAGGGGCAATTTAGTGTGGCCAATCCACCTACCCTGCACATCTTTGGATTGTGGGGGCGAAATCCACGCAAACACAGGGAGAATGCGCAAACTCCACACGGACAGTGAGTCAGAGCCGGGATCGAACCTGGGACCTTGGCGCCGTGAGGTAGCAGTGCTATCCACTGCACCACCATGCTGCCCCTAAAGGTGCAAAGAGTTAAGGGAATTGGCAGATAAGCTGCAGAATGGATCTGATTGCTTGCAGGAGTGCATGCCTGTCCTGAACAATCAGTTACATTGGGAAGAGGAGGCACATGATAGGGTGCGCGGTGCTAAGCAAAACCTATTGCTATTAGAACAAAGATCGGATCAAGATACTAATTTACAGTCAGAAAATACCAGACCAAGTGAGGAGTTAGAAAATGCGAGGGGGATTTTGAGGAAGTTAATTCAACCACAAAGTTCCAGTGAGGGAGTGTGAGGAACAAGAGCTAACTCACACAGCCCTGAAACGGGCATTCGTACAAGCTCCAGCTTTGGGGTTACCACGCTTGAGACAGGCATTTCATTAGCAAAAATAGCCTGATATAGAACAGACAATTTCTAGCTCGGTTAGAAACAAGCTGTGGCGCACAAAGACTCCGTGAGACAAACAGAGTGAAGTTGATGAGGCTTTATTAAGCGTGTCTGTTCCCCAGCAGCCCGATAGTAAACTGGCATGCGGGGGAAGGCACCGGCTTCTTATACTTCGCCTTCAGGGCGGAGTATGAGGTCAACGGCCAACCAGGACCCGGGATCTGTCAGCCAATGACATTAGGGCTTCCAGTCCCACATGACCCCCAATACATACTACCACATTCACCCCTTGTCAAAATGAACCCGGCGGGGTGATGCTTCGTATGGTGGTAAGGGTTTACAGTACTGGTCCTGGGAGGAGAGAACAGTTACATGGTAGGACCGTATTGGACAGTATCGTCCTGTTACAACTATTTACAGAGGATATAGGAAAACAAAATGTTCATTGGACAGTCCATCTTTGTTTTACATCGACGCCACGAGTCGGTCGGGCGGTCTGGTCGTCCGTGTCGATCGCCTCGGCCCCGGCGGTGGTGGTAGTGCTTGTACCAGCGTTGTCGCCTCCGGGAACCGCACGGTTTTAGCTGTCGGTGCAAAGGGGAGGGGGACTGATCCTCCTGGGAAGGGGGCGGTCGCGGGGTGCGGCGGTGGCAGGAAGGGGGGCGGTTGGGTTGATGGTGCCGGGGGGGTGTGCGTGGTGCCGGCGGGCGCCAGATCCCGCAGGGAGACCGTGTCCTGTCGGCCGTCGGGGTACTCCACGTAGGCGTACTGGGGGTTTGCGTGGAGGAGGTGAACCCTTTCGACCAACGGGTCCGCCTTATGTGCCCGCACGTGCTTTCGGAGCAGGATGGGTCCTGGGGCTGCCAGCCAGGTCGGCAGCGACGTTCCAGAGGAGGACCTCCTAGGGAAGACAAGGAGACGCTCGGGAGGCGTTTGATTAGTGCTCGTACATAATAACGACCGGATGGAATGGAGAGCGTCCGGGAGGACCTCCTGCCACCGTGAAACTGGGAGGTCCCTGGACCGTAGGGCCAGTAGGACGGCCTTCCAGACCGTGCCGTTCTCCCTTTCTACTTGCCCGTTCCCCCGGGGGTTGTAGCTGGTCGTCCTGCTTGAAGCTATACCCTTGCTGAGCAGGAACTGGCGCAGCTCGTCACTCATGAAAGAGGACCCCCTGTCGCTGTGGACGTATGCGGGGTAACCGAACAGTGTGAATATGCTGTTCAGGGCTTTAATGACTGTGGCCGCGGTCATGTCGGAGCAGGGAATGGCAAAAGGGAAGCGGGAGTATTCGTCCACTACATTAAGGAAATACGCGTTGCGGTCGGTGGAGGGGAGGGGCCCTTTGAAATCGAGACTGAGGCGTTCAAAGGGACGGGAAGCCTTAATCAGGTGCGCTCCATCTGGCCTGAAAAAATGCAGTTTGCATTCTGCGCAGATGTGGCAGTCTCTTGTGACTGTACGGACCTCCTCTAAGGAGTAGGGGAGATTGCGGGACTTGATGAAGTGGTAAAACCGAGTGACCCCCGGGTGGCAGAGGTCCTCGTGGAGGGCTTGGAGGCGGTCAATTTGTGCGTTGGCACATGTCCCGCGGGATAGGGCATCAGACGGCTCGTTCAGCTTTCCGGGCCGGTACAAGATCTCATAGTTGAAGGTGGAGAGTTCGATCCTCCACCGCAAGATCTTGTCGTTCTTGATCTTGCCCCGCTGTGCATTATCGAACATGAAGGCAACCGACCGTTGGTCAGTGAGGAGAGTGAATCTCCTGCCGGCCAGGTAATGCCTCCAATGTCGCACAGCCTCCACTATGGCTTGGGCTTCCTTTTCCACTGAGGAGTGGCGGATTTCTGAGGCGTGGAGGGTTCGGGAGAAAAAGGCCACGGGCCTGCCCGCTTGGTTAAGGGTAGCCGCGAGAGCTACGTCAGAGGCGTCGCTATCGACCTGGAAGGGGAGGGACTCGTCGATGGCGCGCATCGTGGCCTTTGCGATGTCCGCTTTGATGCGGCTGAAAGCCTGGCAAGCCTCTGTCGACAGCGGGAAAGTCGTGGTCTGTATTAGGGGGCGGGCCTTGTCTGCGTACTGGGGGACCCACTGGGCGTAGTATGAAAAGAACCCCAGGCAGCGTTTCAGGGCTTTTGGGCAGTGCGGGAGGGGAAATTCCATGAGTGCGCGCATACGTTCGGGGTCGGGGCCTATTATCCCATTGCGCACTATGTAGCCCAGAATGGCTAGCCGATCGGTGCTAAAAACGCACTTGTCCTCATTGTACGTGAGGTTCAAGGCTTTGGCAGTCTGGAGGAATTTTTGGAGGTTGGCGTCGTGGTCCTGCTGATCGTGGCCGCAGATGGTTACATTGTCGAGGTACGGGAACGTGGCCCGTAACCCATGTTGATCAACCATTCGGTCCATTTCCCGTTGGAAGACCGAGACGCCGTTTGTGACGCCAAAAGGGACCCTTAGGAAGTGGTATAATCGCCCGTCTGCCTCGAAGGCTGTGTACTTGCGGTCACTTGGGCGGATGGGGAGCTGATGGTAGGCGGACTTGAGGTCCACGGTGGAGAAGACTTTATACTGGGCAATCCGATTGACCATGTCGGATATGCGGGGGAGAGGGTACGCGTCTAGTTGTGTGTACCTGTTGATGGTCTGGCTATAGTCAATGACCATCCTTTGTTTCTCCCCTGTCTTCACTACTACCACCTGCGCTCTCCAGGGACTATTGCTGGCCTGGATTATGCCCTCCTTTAGTAGCCGCTGGACTTCGGAGTGAATGAAGGTCCGGTCCTGGGCGCTGTACCGTCTGCTCCTAGTGGCGACGGGTTTGCAATCCGGGGTGAGGTTCGCAAACAAGGACGGGGGTTGCACCTTGAGGGTGGCGAGGCCGCAGATAGTGAGTGGGGGTATGGGGCCGCCGAATTTAAACGTAAGGCTCTGTAGGTTACATTGAAAATCTAAGCCCAGCAAGGTGGGGGCACAGAGTTGGGGAAGGACGTTAAGTTTGTAGTTTTTGAATTCCCTCCCCTGTACCGTTAGGGTAACTATGCAGAATCCCTGGATCTGTACGGAGTGGGATCCTGCGGCTAGGCAAGTCTTTTGTGCGCTGGGGTAGGTAGTTAAGGAACAGCGTCTTACCGTGTCGGGATGTATAAAACTTTCCGTGCTCCCGGAGTCGACTAGGCATGGCGTCTCGTGGCCGTTAATTAGGACCATTGTCGTCGTCGTCTGGAGAGTCCGGGGCCGAGCCTGATCGAGCGTAACCGAAGCGAGCCGTGGTTGTAGTAGTGGGGTGGGGTCCGTTGTTGCCGTCCAAGAGGACGTCGGGGATGGATAAAATGGCCGCCCCCATACCTCGCCCGTAGATGAGGGGTGACAAGATGGCGTCGGGGGTGGACAAAATGGCCGCCCCCATGCGTCGTACAGGTCGGGGGCGGTCCAAGATGGCGGGGCCCCTCCTCCCCTCGTGGTGGTCGGGACCCAAAATGGCGGCGTCTGCGGGTCGCACATTGAGTGCTGGGGGGTCTGGGGGGCGCTAGGACCGCGCGGAGTTCCCGGGCCGCGGGCGCTAGGACCGCGCGGAGTTCCTTTGGTGCGAGCGCCAGGGCCGCGGGCGCTAGATCCGCGCGGAGCTCCCTCGCTGGGGACCGGCAGGTCAGTAGTGCGAGCGCTGGGACAGTGAGGAGGTCCCTCGCCGGGGACGGAGATCGGGGTCCAGGTAAGTTGTATTGCCGGCGGGTCAGGCGTGGGGCGCGGGACGGGGGTGAGGGACCAGGTCGGCGGCTCCGGCGGGTCAGGCGTGGGGCGCGGGACGGGGGTGAGGGCCCAGGTCGGCGGCGCTGGCGGGTCAGGCGTGGGGCGCGGGACGGGGGGGAGAGGCCCAGGTCGGCGGCGCTGGCGGGTCAGGCGTGGGGCGCAGGACGGGGGTGAGGGCCCAGGTCGGCGGCTCCGGCGGGTCAGTCGTGGGGCCGCGAGCGCTGGCACCGCGCGGAGCTCCCTCGCCGGGGACAGCGGTGGTCGGGGTCAAGGTAGGTGGCGCCGGCGGGTCAGGCGTGGGGCGCGGGACGGGGGTGAGGGTGGTGTTCGGGATACGGAAAACCCCTTCCTCTCCGTGGAGAGTGTTGGCCGGCACCCAAATCGGGAGCGCCGGCGGCGGGTCATACATGGGCTGCGGGGAGGGGGGTTGGGGAGCGTAGGCGGCGTGCAGGGCTCCCATTTCTCCCGGGGCCGCGGTGGTCGGGACCCAAAATGGCGGCGCCTGGGGGTCCCACATGGCGTGCTGGGGGGGTTGGGAGGCATAGACTGCCTGTAGGGCTCCCTGTTCTCCCGGGACGGCGGCGACCACGCGGGACCGGCACACCACCGCATAGTGGCCCTTTTTCCCGCAGCTTTTGCAGATGGCTGCGCGGGCCGGACAGCGTTGTCGGGGGTGCTTCGCCTGGCCGCAGAAATAACAGCGGGCGCCCCCGGTGCGACTCGGCGTTTGGACTGCGCAAGCCTGTGGGGTGTCCGGGGGGGGGGTAGGGGGTTTGCCGCGGCGGGTACGTACGGGGCCCAATGGCCTGCCGCGCGGTCGGGGCCGTAGGCGCAGGTATTACGCGCGGCTACGTCCAGCGAGGCTGCCAGGGCCCGTGCCTCTGAGAGTCCTAGTGACTCTTTTTCTAGAAGTCTTTGGCGGATTTGGGAGGATTGTATACCTGCAACAAAAGCATCGCGCATTAACATGTCCGTGTGTTTGTTTGCGTTCACCGACGGGCAGCTGCAGGCTCGTCCCAAAATCAGCAACGCGGCGTAGAACTCGTCCATCGATTCTCCGGGAGCTTGCCGTCTCGTCGCGAGCTGGTAGCGAGCGTAGATTTGGTTAACTGGGCGAACGTAGAGACTTCTCAGTGCTGCGAACGCCGTCTGGAAATCGCGGGTGTCTTCAATGAGGGTGAAAATCTCCGTGCTCACCCTCGAGTGCAGGACCTGCAGTTTTTGTTCATCTGAGACTCGGCCTGTGGTCGATGTGATGTAGGCCTCAAAGCAAGTCTGCCAGTGTTTGAAGGCTGCTGCTGCATTCACTGCGTGGGGGCTGATCCTCAGGCATTCTGGAATGATCCTGAGCTCCATGGTCCTTTTTAGGCACGCTTAATAAATTGTGGCGCACAAAGACTCCGTGAGACAAACAGAGTGAAGTCGATGAGGCTTTATTAAGCGTGTCTGTTCCCCAGCAGCCCGATAGTAAACTGGCCTGCGGGGGAAGGCACCGGCTTCTTAAACTTCGCCTTCAGGGCGGAGTATGAGGTCAACGGCCAACCAGGACCCGGGATCTGTCAGCCAATGACATTAGGGCTTCCAGTCCCACATGACCCCCAATACATACTACCACACAAGCTTTGATAATAATAATAATCTTTATTGTCACAAGTAGGCTTACAATAACACTACAATGAAGTTACTGTGAAAAGCCCCTAGTTGCCACATTCCTGCACCTGTTTGGATTGGATTGGATTTGTTTATTGTCACGTGTACCGAGGTACAGTGAAAAGTATTTTTCTGCGAGCAGCTCAACAGATCATTAAGTACATGGGAAGAAAAGGGAATAAAAGAAAACACATAATAGGGCAACACAAGGTATACAATGTAACTACATAAGCACCAGCATCGGATGTTTGGGTACACAGAGGGAGAATTCAGAATGTCCAATTCACCTAACAGCATGTCTTTCGGGACTTGTAGGGGGAAACAGGAGCACCGGAGGAAGCCCACGCAGACACAGGGAGAACGTGGAGACTCCGCACAGACAGTGACCCAAGTCGGGAATCGAACTTGGGACCTTAGCATTGTGAAGCAAGAGTGCTAACCACTGTGCTACCGTGCCACCCATAATAAACCTATGTTGGTGAGATCAGATTTTGAAAATATACTTTAAAAACATAATGAAGACATGGAGATATAAAATTTAAAACAAAAGTTGAAAACTGCAAAATCAGATTTACTTACAGAAGTCCAAGAGAATAAAGCTTATCTGGAAGAGCTGCAAACTGTTACTGAACAAGGCTCATCCCAGAAAGAACTTAAAACATTGAGTAAGAGATGAACTAAGTTACAAGAAACTGCAAGAGCAATCCACCAAATAAGCAAAACATTTCGACATCAAACTACTGACCACAAATATCAGCATGAGATAACAAGTTGAAATTGCAACTCCAGAGGCAGAGGGGTTGGAAGATTTAGGAGTGGGGGGGGGGGGGGGGTTGAGGAAATTAATTCAACCACAAAGTGCTGCCTCCCATGAAGCAAACCATTCCCCATGTTTAGTTAAAATTAAATACCCTGAGGCACAAATCAGTCATCAATCAGCGAGCAGTTCTTGCTGTTGTCTCCAACGCCAAGACAGTTGAAATCACTCCACCCTCTTCTCCTCTTCTCCTGTGTGATAAGAGGATGCCGGCATGTGAGGTTAGCCACGACCTCTCCACTGTCATGATCCATGAGCTTTGCTCAGGGTTTGTTGACCCAGTTGAAGGAATACCGTCATTAGAGTCAAGCCATTGCTGAATCAGTGAGTTGCACGGGGTGGCACAGTAGCACAATGGTTAGCACAGTTCCTTCACAGCGCCAGGGTCCCAGGTACGATTCCCGGCTTGAAGTCACTGTCTGTGCAGAGTCTGCAAGTTCTCCCTGTGTCTATGTGGGTCTGCTCCGGTTTCCTCCCACATGCCCCAACAGATGTGCTTTTTAGGTGAATTGGACATACTGAATTCTCCCTCAAGTGTACCTGAACAAACGCTGGAGTGTAGCGACTAGGGGATTTTCATAGTAACATCATTGCAGTATTTATGTAAGCCTACTTGTGACACTAATACAGATTATTAGATTCAAATAATTGGTTGTGAAGGGAACTAAAATTTATTTAATTCGAGCCACTGTGATATTTGGCTGTCTAAAAGAAATTCAAACAGTGCTAGAATCCGAAAGGATTCGAACAAAACATCCAGGACAAAATTCAAACAGAATTCTATTCCAAAGCAAAGATACGCAATCCAATTTGAATGTTACGAAACATTTGAGTTATAAAAAATGTTGAGAGCCTGTTTGAAATTTACATCATTGCATCAAACAAGTCAAACCTTTCGACATCAAACCACTGACCAGAGATGTCAGCATAATAAGTTGAAGTCGCAGCTCCAGATCCGGAGGGATCTGATGTGCACCTGTGGAGCTGTACAATCAAAGAATATGGAGGAAGGTGAGGTAGATTGGGGTGAACTGGCAAAGCCGTGCATGGTTACGATGGTCAGGAGGAAGTCCAGAGGCCTGACTCTCCTCCTCCTTGGTCTGAACATCCTAGCCCTATCGCTCCGCAAACGATTCCCATGAACCCCAACACAACACAGACCAGGGGAATGGAGTATGACATTCCACAGAGAGTGGCCAAGTTAGCAAAAATAACAAGAGAGATCCCGGTATAGGAACATCCTCACATGTTCTTCACAGTTTAAATGCAGAGAGGAGAGGAAACTCTTGTTTATGTGTTTCGGTTCAGCCCTTTGCTCAGCCTTACCAGACCAAGGGGGTCACTCGAGGAAGTGAAAATGACGATACTAACGGCTTTGGAATACAGCAGAGAGAACCCGGGAGAAAGTCTGAATGCATGCAGGCAAAGGAAACGGAAACATCACACGTCCTTTGCTAACCACCTGTGGACACTAATGTTCGAAGGCTGTTACAGTACAGTTAAGATAATAAGAACACCTACTCCCCATGAACGTCAGGTCTTGACAACGAACAATCCCAAAGGATCATTGATGACAAAACAAAAGGCGGGAAGCCCGGGGCACCAAGGGCAATGTTTTCCCTGTGGCTCATTATGTATTCTTAGTTGAGAGCTCAGACTTCCATTAAAGCACTGAAACACCTGGGCCCCAGGCAGATGATAGTCCATAATACCTCTGAGGTGCTGTGAACCTAAGATAGGACTATTCCTGCAATAGAGCCAAATAGACTATGTGGGCCCCTTTCCACCATGTCAAGGGGTTTACAAATACATTTTGGTCATCATTGGTATTGAAGCATTCCCTAGCAGGACGAATATGACAAACGTAGCAACCAATGTGCTGGTACAGTAGGTGTTCACTAGATGACGACTTCCCCATCCACATAGCCTACCCTCCACAGTCCTGCGGTGTAGTGGAAAGAATGAAACTCACTTTGAAAAAGATGATTTGGAAATCTGCCCAACAAAATAACTAACCCGAAAAGATCTGAGTAAAGAAGACATTTTGGCTGATTGGCTAGCAAGATCGACCTTGGAAATAAGGGCAGGTATTACCTTGGATGTTTTATGGATCAAAATGAGATGGAGCATGTGGGAGTAATGGCGATAACAAGGACCCGTCTTGGACCATCAGGTTGCGTGAACCTGACAGGACAGAGCTCCCAACAAAGAAGTGCAGTCTGGATTGGGAAGTGGCCCGACCTATCATGTGATGACATTTGTAAAGATCGGCTGCGGGATGCTCCATAGGCAGGACCCTCCAGTTCTTCAGCAGCGAACTCACGCCCACGTGTTTCCTGACGCGTGGGGTGACCCACAATAGGAAACCTCATTGGGTGGCTGCGGGAACGGAGAATCCCACTGCCGGCAGCGGAACGCCATGCAGAAAACGGGGCAGGAGGGCGGAGAATTCCTCCACTATTCTTGAAACTTCGGTGACTGGAAGCATGAAACAATGTCCAATGGGGAAACCTCAACAAAATGTGTTCAATTCAGTGGATCAAAGATGGTGGGGGGAGGGAGTGTTGTGTGGGAAAGATGGCTAAAATGAGGCATGATGGGAAAAGAGGACAATGGCTAATATTAAAGAGGTGAACAGAGAAAATTGCAGCTCTCTGCAAAATGAATTTTGTGGGAACAGGCAGAATGACGGCTTACAACTGGACATAGAACATAAAACATAGAAAATACAGCACAGAACAGGCCCTTCGGCCCACGATGTTGTGCCGAACCTTTGTCCTAGATTAATCATAGATTATCATTGAATTTACAGTGCAGAAGGAGGCCAATCAGCCCTTTGAGTCTGCACCGGCTCCTGGAAAGAGCACCCTACCCAAACTCAACACCTCCACCCAACACCAAGGGCAATTTTGGACATTAAGGGCAATTTATCATTGGCCAATTCACCTAACCTGCACATCTTTGGACTGTGGGAGGAAACCGGAGCACCCGGAGGAAACCCACGCAGACACAGGGAGGACGTGCAGACTCCGCACAGACAGTGACCCAAGCCGGAATCGAATCTGGGACCCTGGAGCTGTGAAGCATTGTGCTATCCACAATGCTACTGTGCTGCCCTTAAGAACAAATAAATCTACACTATATAATTTTACCGTAATCCATGTACCTATCCAATAGCTGCTTGAAGGTCCCTAATGTTTCCGACTCAACTACTTCCACAGGCAGTGCATTCCATGCCCCCACTACTCTCTGGGTAAAGAACCTACCTCTGATATCCCTCCTATATCTTCCACCTTTCACCTTAAATTTATGTCCCCTTGTAATGGTTTGTTCCACCCGGGGAAAAAGTCTCTGACTGTCTACTTTATCTATTCCCCTGATCATCTTATAAACCTCTATCAAGTCGCCCCTCATCCTTCTCCGTTCTAATGAGAAAAGGCCTAGCACCCTCAACCTTTCCTCGTAAGACCTAGGGCGAAATTCTCCCCCAACGGCGGGATGCCCGCCGACTGGCGCCAAAGCCGGCGCAAATCAGACGGGCATCGCGCCGGCAAAAAGGTGCGGAAGTCTCCGCATCTTTGGCGGCCTAGCCCCAACATTGAGGGGCTAGGCCGACGCCGGAGGGATTTCCGCCCAGCCAGCTGGCGGAAATGGCGTTTGTTGCCCCGCCAGCTGGCGCGGAAATGCGGCGCATGCGCGGGAGCGTCAGCGGCCGCTGTCAGTTTCCCCGCGCATGCGCGGGAGCGTCAGCGGCCGCCGAAAGTTTCCCGCGCATGCGCAGTGGGGAGAGTCTCTTCCGCCTCCGCCATGGTGGAGGCCGTAGCGGAGGCGGAAGGGAAAGAGTGCCCCCACGGCACAGGCCCGCCCGCGGATCGGTGGGCCCCGATCGCGGGCCAGGCCACCGTGGGGGCACCCCCCGGGGTCAGATCGCCCCGCGCCCCCCCCCAGGACCCCGGAGCCCGCCCACGCTGCCTGGTCCCGCCGGTAAATACCAGGTTTGATTTACGTCGGCGGGACAGGCAATTCCTGGGCGGGACTTCGGCCCATCCGGGCCGGAGAATCCAGCGGGGGGTCCCGCCAACCGGCGCGGCTGGATTCCCGCCCCCGCCCAATCTCCGGGAGCGGAGACTTCGGCGGGGGTGGGGGCGGGATTCACGGCGGCCAACGGCCATTCTCCGACCCGGCGGGGGGTCGGAGAATGACGCCCCTACTCTCCATTCCAGACAACATCCTGGTAAATCTTCTTTGCACCTTTTCCAAAGCTTCCACATCCTTCCTTAAATGAGGCGACCAGAACTGTACACAGTACTCCAAATGTGGCCTTACAAAGTTTTGTACAGCTGCATCATCACCTCACGGCTCTTAAATTCAATCCCTCTGTTAATGAACGCGAGCACACCATAGGCCTTCTTCACAGCTCTATCCACTTGAGTGGCAACTTTCAAAGATGTATGAACATAGACCCCAAGATCTCTCTGCTCCTCCACATTGCCAAGAACTCTACCGTTAACCCTGTATTCCGCATTCATATTTGTCCTTCCAAAATGGACAACCTCACACTTTTCAGGGTTAAACTCCATCTGCCACTTCTCAGCCCAGCTCTGCATCCTATCCATGTCTCTTTGCAGCCGACAACAGCCCTCCTCACTATCCACAACTCCACCAATCTTCGTATCGTCTGCAAATTTACTGACCCACCCTTCAACTCCCTCATCCAAGTCATTAATGAAAATCACAAACAGCAGAGGACCCAGAACTGATCCCTGCGGTACGCCACTGGTAACTGGGATCCAGGCTGAATATTTACCATCCACCACCACTCTCTGACTTCTATCGGTTAGCCAGTTTGTTATCCAACTGGCCAAATTTCCCACTATCCCATGCCTCCTTACTTTCTGCATAAGCCTACCATGGGGAACCTTATCAAATGCCTTACTAAAATCCATGTACACTACATCCACTGCTTTACCTTCATCCACATACTTGGTCACCTCCTCAAAGAATTCAATAAGACTTGTAAGGCAAGACCTACCCCTCACAAATCCGTGCTGACTATCCCTAATCAAGCAGTGTCTTTCCAGATGCTCAGAAATCCTATCCTTCAGTACCCTTTCCATTACTTTGCCTACCACCGAAGTAAGACTAACTGGCCTGTAATTCCCAGGGTTATCCCTAGTCCCTTTATTGAATAGGGGCACGACATTCGCCACTCTCCAATCCCCTGGTACCACCAATGTTGACAGTGAGGACGAAAAGATCATTGCCAACGGCTCTGCAATTTCATCTCTTGCTTCCCATAGAATCCTTGGATATATCCCGTCAGGCCCGGGGGACTTGTCTATCCTCAAGTTTTTCAAAATGCCCAACACATCTTCCTTCCTAACAAGTATTTCCTCGAGCTTACCAATCTGTTTCACACTGTCCTCTCCAACAATATCGGCCCTCTCATTTGTAAATACAGAAGAAAAGTACTCGTTCAAGACCTCTCCTATCTCTTCAGACTCAATACACAATCTCCCGCTACTGTCCTTGATCGGACCTACCCTCGCTCTAGTCATTCTCATATTTCTCACATATGTGTAAAAGGCCTTGGGGTTTTCCTTGATCCTACCCGCCAAAGATTGTTCATGCCCTCTCTTAGCTCTCCTAATCCCTTTCTTCAGTTCCTTCCTGGCTATCTTGTATCCCTCCAATGCCCTGTCTGAACCTTGTTTCCTCAGCCTTACATAAGTCTCCTTTTTCCTCTTAACAAGACATTCAACCTCTCTTGTCAACCATGGTTCCCTCACTCGACCATCTCTTCCCTGCCTGACAGGGACATACATATCAAGGACACGTAGCACCTGTTCCTTGAACAAGTTCCACATTTCACTTGTGTCCTTCCCTGCCAGCCTATGTTCCCAATTTATGCACTTCAATTCTTGTCTGACAACATCGTATTTACCCTTCCCCCAATTGTAAACCTTGCCCTGTTGCACGTACCTATCCCTTTCCATTACTAAAGTGGAAGTCACAGAATTGTGGTCACTATCTCCAAAATGGTCCCCCACTAACAAATCTATCACTTGCCCTGGTTCATTACCCAGTACTAAATCCAATATTGCCCCTCCTCTGGTCGGACAATCTACATACTGTGTTAGAAAAGCTTCCTGGACACACTGCACAAACACCACCCCATCCAAACTATTTGATCTAAAGAGTTTCCACTCAATATTTGGGAAGTTAAAGTCGCCCATGACTACTACCCTATGACTTCTGCACATTTCCAAAATCTGTTTCTCAATCTGTTCCTCCACATCTCTGCTACTATTGGGGGGCCTATAGAAAACTCCTAACAAGGTGACCGCTCCTTTCCTATTTCTGACTTCAACCCATACTACCTCAATAGGGTGATACTCCTCGAACTGCCTTTCTGCAGCTGTTATACTATCTCTAATTAATAATGCCACCCCCCCACCTCTTTTACCACCCTCCCTAATCTTATTGAAACATCTATAACCTGGGACCTCCAACAACCATTTCTGCCCCTCTTCTATCCAAGTTTCCGTGATGGCCACCACATCGTAGTCCCAAGTACCGATCCATGCCTTAAGTTCACCCACCTTATTCCTGATGCTTCTTGCGTTGAAGTATACACACTTCAACCCATCTCCGTGCCTGCAAGTACTCTCCTTTGTCAGTGTTCCCTTCCCCACTGCCTCACTACATGCTTTGGCGTCCTGAATATCGGCTACCTTAGTTGCTGGACTACAAATCCGGTTCCCATTCCCCTGCCAAATTAGTTTAAACCCTCCCGAAGAGTACTAGAAAACCTCCCTCCCAGGATATTGGTGCCCCTCTGGTTCAGATGCAACCCGTCCTGCTTGTACAGGTCCCACCTTCCCCAGAATGTGCTCCAATTATCCAAATACCTGAAGCCCTCCCTCCTACTCCATTCCTGCAGCCACGTGTTCAACTGCACTCTCTCCCTATTCCTAGCCTCGCTATCACGTGGCACCGGCAACAAACCAGAGATGACAACTCTGTCTGTCCTGGCTTTTAGCTTCCAGCCTAACTCCCTAAACTTGTTTATTACCTCCACACCCCTTTTCCTACCTATGTCGTTGGTACCAATGTGCACCACGACTTCTGGCTGCTCCCCCTCCCCCTTAAGGATCCTGAAGACACGATCCGAGACATCCCTGGCCCTGGCACCCGGGAGGCAACATACCTTCCGGGAGTCTCGCTCGCGACCACAGAATCTCCTATCTATTCCCCTAACCATTGAATCTCCTACAACTATTGCTTTTCTATTCTCCCCACTTCCCTTCTGAGCCCCAGAGCCAGACTCAGTGCCAGAGTCCTGGCCGCTAGGGCCTTCCCCCGGTAGGTCATCCCCCCCAACAGCATCCAAAACGGTATACTTGTTTTGAAGGGGAACGGCCACGAGGGATCCCTGCACTGTCTGCCTGTTTGTTTTTTTCCCCCTGACTGTAACCCAGCTATTCTTGTCCTGTACCTTGGGTATGGTTACCTCCTTGTAACTCTTCTCAATCACCCCCTCTGTCTCCCGGATGATCCAAAGTTCATCCAGCTTCAGCTCCAGTTCCCTAACACGGTCTTTGAGGAGCTGAAGTTGGGTGCACTTCCCGCAGGTATAGTCAGCGGAGACACCGGTGGTATCCCTCACCACCCACATCCTACAGGAGGAGCATGCAACTGGCCTAGCCTCCATCCCTTCTTACCTGACAGAATATAGCTGCCCTGTGGACTAACTAGATCTCCGCCCTCCGACTCTGCTCCCAGTCAGCTACACTTTCTGTAAACTCCTGGCTCTCTTCGCACTCTTTGCGGAAATGTCGGAAACAAAATGAAAGGAGCACCTTACTCCCTCCTCACCTAACTCCCTCGGTCACCAAACTCTTACTATCGCACTCAAAAAGCACCAAATTCAGCACTCAGTGCAAACAAAGTCTGCACTGTAGGGGATCACTTTTATGCTGTGATTCTCGCCTCTGAAAACTGGCCTAATCCAATTAACTAATTAACAAGCTCCAGCTGCAAGTGCCTACAAGTAGAAGCCTGCTTAAAGCTTATTGAAAATTCACCTTCTTCTAAACCAAACAGCAACTTTTAAGTTAATTAACTAAATAAAAGAAAGACTAAACTTTAGGTAAAAATGAAGCCTTATACTCCCTCGGTCACCAAACTCTTACTATAGCACTCAAAAAGCACCAAATTCAGCACTCAGTGCAAACAAAGTCTGCACTGTAGGGGATCACTCTTATACTGTGAATCTAGCCTCTGAAAACTGGCCTAATCCAATTAACTAATTAACAAGCTCCAGCTGCAAGTGCCTACAAGTAGAAGCCTGTTTAAAGCTTATTGAAAATTCACCTTCTTCTAAACCAAACAGCAACTTTTAAGTTAATTAACTAAATAAAAGAAAGACTAAACTTTAGGTAAAAATGAAGCCTTATACTCCCTCAGTCACCAAACTCTTACTATAGCACTCAAAAAGCACCAAATTCAGCACTCAGTGCAAACCTGGACATTCTGCTGATAAACTTTGTTTTGGAAAAGCGAGAACAAGACACTCTCAAGGATGAATGATGCCTATAAACGAGACATTTTCAAAGCCAGGGCCCTGACCCACGGGTGTGTCACAGGCGGATGTCGAGAGGATCTCAGGGCCATCGGTCGCGGCATTCCCCATCAGGGAAGAAATGGCCAACAGCTGCGATCAGCTTTTGAAAATCCCAGTCGCGATCGGCTATCAGAATCCAGCCATCCTGTGCATGCGTGCCCCTACTGCAGTACACAAGCCCGGACACCAGCGAGGCAGACCATCTCCTCCTGACATCAGCAGCATGTTCTTTTAAAAAATCTTCTCACAAAAAACGGCGGCAGAGAGGAGGTCACACGCCCTGCACACTGATGTCATGTGCTCTGGGCGTGAGAGAGATTCCTCCATTTTGTAGCTGCGAGCAATGCTGGTGTGAGCTCCTGGGCCTGTGGTGAACAACCCACGAACAAGAAGCTGAAAACAGGAACAAAGCAGTATCAAGATGATTTCCTGAGGTATGGGTTTATTAATTGTGCCACTGCAAATCAGGATGCAATGTTTGTGTGCATTACATGCAGGGAAGAGTGGCAAATAAAAGATTAAAACCCTCAAAACTTCATAGGCATTTCAAGATGACTAAGCATGGAGAGTTCAAGGACAAACTCTGGGATCAAAATTTGCGGGACGAGACCAGAGTTTAAAAGCTCACAGCCATACATCCTTCAGATCGAGCCTGGCCAAATTCTCTCCAAGTGGGTGGTATATCTTTGATTCAAGTCTTGACACTTACGTAACTGTTTAAATAAAGACATAGCTGCAGCCGTAGAGAAATAATAAAAGCTGTATTTAAAGGTAAAGCAACTTGGCTGTGCGTATTCAATTTGTCTACTTTCATCAGTTGATGCTCCACATTGGGCACCAGCAATAGTAAATCCGCTGTTAAAACCACATGTGTTGATGAGCAGAGTAAAGCAGGTTACTCCGTACGCCAAATAAAGATAAATGAAATAGTTCTTTTCATTCGTTCAACGCATTTGGACTCTGAGACAATGCAATAAGATTCCACCAGCTGGAATTAATTTTCAGATAGGTTGTTCACTGAGATATTACATTAAACAACTGAATCATTCTTGTTTTTAATGCAAAGCAGGATCACTCTGAAAAATTGTGCTGATTATTGGAACCCTGCTTAGAATCAAATGCAGTAATCATGTACATTGACGTATAAAGATGTGCTCCCTGTTGTGGGAAGTAAAAATCTAACGAATTCTCTGCTCACATGGATGTATTACACAGAGACAGAAAGAACAGTGGAGGTTTGTTCCTTTCATACAACCCCACCCAACAGATAAAAGGAAAACAGGTTTGGATCTTGAGACTGTGACGAATGATGTTTTCCGTCTTTCCAGCCCTGAGGAGCACTTTTGCAGTATTCAAATGTAAGAGCTGTTGCCATGAAGAAAAACATGAACCAGCCGGCTGCGACAGACAGCAATGCACCAATGACCGAATCATCTGGGGGGCAGGGGGGGTGCGGTTTAAAAGTCATGTTGGGATGAATATTGGTCAGGGCAACTGGGGGGAACACCCTGCTGATTTTCAAAACAGCTTGTTTAGCACAGGGCTAAATAGCTGGCTTTTAAAGCAGACCAATGCAGGCCAGCAGCACGGGTTCAATTCCTGTACCAGCCTCCCCGAACAGGCGCCGGAATGTGGCAACTAGGGGCTTTTCACAGTAACTTCATTTGAAGCCTACTTGTGACAGTAAGCGATTTTCATTTAGGGGCTGGTTTAGCACAGGGCTAAAGAGCTGGCTTTTATAGCAGACCAAGGCAGGCCAGCAGCACGGTTCAATTCCCGTACCAGCCTCCCCGAACAGGCGCCGGAATTTGGCGACGAGGGGCTTTTCACAGTAACTTCATTTGAAGCCTACTTGTGACAATAAGCGATTTTCATTTCATTCATTCACCATAGAAACCTTTACCTTAAACTTGTGAGGGCAAATGGAGTCTCAGTTTAAGAGTTCACCCAAATGACAGTGCTGCAATTTCTTTGCCTCTTCCGCCAGTTAGATTTTCTGGTCCCACCATAGTCAATGGATGTTTGAATGTCTTGCAGCATTTTAAGACCATCACAGAGCTATTAAAGTCTTCTTGAAGTATCAATCAAGATGCTCAAGTACCTGGAGTGAAACCTTCTGACTCAAGGGCAAGACAAAACCAAGGATGATACCACATTTGTATCCCGAGAGGAATCTGCATTTTCTAGCTTATCATACTGTGGCTGCTCTGGGTTAGATTATTTATTTAAGTCTGTGACATACGGAAGACCTTCAACAGAATCTAATTTTTTGTAGTGGCTTTGTGCTTGTATGTTTTTGAAACTTAATAAATGTCTATTGTTGTTTTTTTACCTCTCAAATAATGTAATCATAGAATCATTGAATTTACAGTGCAGAAGGAGGCCATTCGGCCCATCGAGTCTACACTGGCTCTTGGAAAGAGCGCCCTACCCAAGCCCACACTTCCACCCTATCCCCATAACCCAGGAACCCGACCCAACACTAAGAGCAATTTTGGACACTAAGGGCAATTTATCATGGCCAATCCACCTAACCTGCACATCTTTGGACTGTGGGAGGAAACCGGAGCACCCGGAGGAAACCCACGCACACACAGCGAGAACGTGCAGACTCCGCACAGACAGTGACCCAAGCCGGGAATCGAACCTGGGACCCTGGAGCTGTGAAGCAATTGTGCTAACCACCATGCTACCGTGCTGCCCGAGATTACTTCTGGCAGCGGTGGGATTTGAACCCATGCCCCCGCAGAGACTGGAGCCTTAATCCAGCACCTTAGACCGCACGGCCACACTACCACAATCATAGAATCATAAACTCTACGGGATGGAGACAGGCCCTTTGGCCCAAACTGGCCCATGCCAATCAAAATCCCATGTAAGATAACCCCATTGGCCTGCATTTGGCTCATATCCCTCTAAACCTTTCCTCTCCAAGTATCTGTCCAAATGCCTTTTAAATGTTGTTAATGCCCCTGTCTCAACCATTTCCTCCGGCAGCTCATTCCACATACGTGCCACTCTCTCTGTAAATAAATTGCTCCTGAGGTTCCCATTAACTCTTTACCCTTTTAACTTAGACTTATGCCCTCTAGTTCTCAAGTCCCCAACTCTGGGAAAAAGACTGAGTGCATTCACCCTATCCATACCTCTCATGATCTTATCATAGAATCATAGAATTTACAGTGCAGAAGGAGGCCATTCGGCCCATCGAGTCTGCACCAGCTCTTGGAACGAGCACCCTACCCAAGGTCAACATCTCCACCCCATCCCCACAGCCCAGCAACCCCACCCAACGCTAAGAGCAATTTTGGACACTAAGGGCAATTTATCATGGCCAATCCACCTAACCTGCACATCTTTGGACTGTGGGAGGAAACCGGAGCACCCGGAGGAAACCCACGCACACACGGGGAGGATATGCAGACTCCGCACAGACAGTGACCCAAGCCGGAATCGAACCTGAGACCCTGGAGCTGTGAAGCAATTGTGCTATCCACAATGCTACCGTGCTGCCCTTATACACCCTTATAAAATCTTATACACCTCTCTAATATCACCCCTCTGTCTCCTATACTCAAAAGAAAAAAGTCCTAACCTGTCCAATCACTTCCCATAACTCAATTCTTTGAGTCCTGACAACATCCTTGTAAATCTCTTCTGCATTCTCTCCAGTTTAATAACATCTTTCCCATAGCAAGGCGACGAAAACTGAACACAATACTCCAGATGCGGCCTCACCAACGTCCTGTACGACTGCAACATAACTCCCTCAACTTCTATACTCAATGGTCTGACTGATGAAGGCCAGCATGCCAAAAGCCTTCTTCACTGCCCTATCTACCTGTGACTCAACCTTTAGAGAATCGTGCATCTGAACTCCAAGGTCTCTCTGTTCCACAATACTCCATAAGGTACTATTCACCGTGAAAGTCCTACCTTGATCAAAATGCAACACCTCACACTTATCTGTATTGAACTCCATTTGTCATTTCTCAGCCCACATCTCCAGTTGACCAAGATCCTGTTGGAATTTTTGATAACCTTCCTCACTGTCTACAACACCTTCTATTTTAATGTCATCTACAATTTGATTGATCATGCCTTGAACATTCTCATCCAAGTTGTTGATATGAAACAGCAATGGGCCAAGCACTGACCCCTAAGGCACAGCACTGGTCACAGGCCTCCAGTCCGACAAACATCCTTCCACCATTACCCTCTGCTTCCTACCATCAAGGCAATTGTATATTGTTATGGGCCAGGGTTTAGAGAACCCCAAAGTGTATCATGGAGTTCACCTGACCCACAACTTTTAGTAGATTGTGGTATGGGGAGCACACGGCCCACTCTACAGGTGTGGTACAGCAGAAATGGGGAAAAGTATTTTTTGAAGCAAAACAATGTTTATTCTATGAACTCAAGTTAACCTTTTTAAAACATACAGTGAACATCTTAGCAACCATTAATTCAAATACAACCCCCAAGGAATACAACACTAAGTAATCCTTAATTCCCAAACAAAATCCAGAAGACAAAAGAAACACCTTTTAACAGAGGCACATCAGGTTTAAATTCACTACTGAAAACAGTTATAATTCTGAATTCACCAAATGATCAAGAGATAGTATTTTCATGGGAGAGAGAATAGCAGTACAAAAGAACAAAGAACAAAGAAAATTACAGCACAGGAACAGGCCCTTTGGCCCTCCCAGCCTGCGCCGATCCTGATCCTTTATCTAAACCTGTCATTTTTCCCAAGGATCTACTTCCCTCGGTTCCCCTCCCGTTCATAAATCTGTCTAGATGCATCTTAAATGATGCTATCGTGCCCGCCTCTACCACCTCCGCTAGCAAAGTGTTCCAGGCACCCACCACCCTCTGCGTAAAAAACTTTCCATGCACCTCTCCCTTAAACTTTCCCACTCTCACCTTGAAATCATGACCCCTTGTAATTGACACCCCCACTCTTGGAAAAAGCTTGTTGCTATCCACGCTGTCTATACGTCTCATAATTTTGTAGACCTCAATCAGGTCCCCCCCTCAACCTCCATCTTTCCAACGAAAACAATCCTAATATACTCAACCTTTCTTCATAGCTAGCACCCTCCATACCAGGCAACATCCTGGTGAACCTCCTCTGCACCCTCTCTAAAGCATCCACATCCTTCTGCTAATGTGGCGACCAGAACCGCACGCATATTCCAAATGTGGCCTAACCAAAGTCCTATACAACTGTAACATGACCTGCCGACTCTTGTACTCAATACCCCGTCCGATGAAGGCAAGCATGCTGTATGCCTTCTTGACCACTCTATCGACCTGTGCTGCTACCTTCAGGGTACAATGGACCTGAACTCCCCGATCTCTCTGGACATCAATTTTTCCCAGGACTTTTCCATTGACCGTATAGTCCACTCTTGAATTAAATCTTCCAAAATGCATCACCTCGCATTTGCCTGGATTGAACTACATCTGCCATTTCTCTGCCCAACTCTCCAATCTATCTAGATTTTGCTGTATTCTCTGACAGTCCTCCTCGCTATCTGCAACTCCACCAATCTTAGTATCATCTGCAAACTTGCTAATCAGACCACCTATACCTTCGTCCAGATCATTTATGTATATCACAAACAACAGTGGTCCGAGCACGGATCCCTGTGGAACACCACTAGTCACCTTTCTCCATTTTGAGACTCTCCCTTCCACCACTACTTTCTGTCTCCTGTTGCCCAGCCAGTTCTTTATCCATCTAGCTAGTACACCCTGAACCCCATACGACTTCACTTTTTCCATCAACCTGCCATGGGAAACTTTATCAAACGCCTTACTGAAGTCCATGTATATGACATCTACAGCCCTTCCCTCATCAATTAACTTTGTCACTTCCTCAAAGAATTCTATTAGGTTTGTAAGACATGACCTTCCCTGCACAAAACCATGCTGCCTATCACTGATAAGTCTATTTTCTTCCAAATGTGAATAGATCCTATCCCTCAGTATCTTCTCCAACACCCATTTCCTCTGACTCCACGCATAAATTCCCTCTTTTGTCTTTGAGTGGGCCAATCCTTTCTCGAGTTACCCTCTTGCTCCTTATATACGAATAAAAGGCTTTGGGATTTTCCTTAACCCTGTTAGCCAAAGATATTTCATGACCCCTTTTAGCCCTCTTTATTGCGCGTTTGAGATTTGTCCTACTTTCCCGATATTCCTCCAAAGCTTCATCAGTTTTGAGTCGCCTAGATCTTATATGCTTCCTTTTTCATCTTAGCTAGTCTCACAATTCCACCCGTCATCCATGGTTCCCTAATCTTTCCATTTCTATCCCTCATTTTCACAGGGAGATGTCTGTCCTGCACTCTAATCAACCTTTCCTTAAAAGACTCCCACATTTCAAATGTGGATTTACCCTTAAACAGCTGCTCCCAATCCACATTTCCTAGCTCCTGCCGAATTTTGTTATACTTGGCCTTTCCCCAATTCAACACTCTTCCTTTAGGATAATTCTCGGCTTTGTCCATGAGTATTCTAAAACTTACGGAATTGTGATCGCTATTCCCAAAGTAATCACCGACTGAAACTTCAACCACCTGGCCGGGATCATTCCCCAATACCAGGTCCAATATGGCCCCTTCGCGAGTTGGACAATTTACATACTGCTCTAAAAAAAACTCTCCTGGATGCTCCTTACAAATTCTGCTCCATCTAGGCCTCCAACACTACATGAGTCCCATTCAATGTTGGGGGAGTTAAAATCTTCCATCATGACCACCCTATTGCTCCTACATTTTTCTATAATGTCTACATATTTGTACCTCTACTTCACGCTTGCTTTTGGGAGGCCTGTAGTAAAGTCCCAACAATGTTAGTGCACCCTTCCTATTTCTTAGCTCTATCCATATTGCCTCAGTGCTCGAATCCTCCATCGTGCCCTCCTTAATCACAGCTGTGATATCATCTCTGACCAGTAATGCAACTCCTCCACCCCTTTTACCTCCCTCTCTCTCCCTCCTGAAGCATCTTTCCCTTGGGATATTTAGTTGCCAGTCTTGCCCTTCCCTCAACCAAGTCTCAGTAATACCAATAACATCATATTCCCAGGTACTAATCCAAGCCCTAAGTTCATCTGCCTTACCTGCTACACTTCTCGCATTGAAACAAATGCACCGCAGACCACCTGTCCCTTTGCATTCATCATCTCTTCCCGGTCTATTCTTCCCTTTAATCACATTAAGTGTATTATCTAGTACCTTACTGGCTTTAGTTGCTGCCTCTTTACTGACTTCTAACTTCCTAATCTGATTCCCACCCCCCTGCCACATTAGTTTAAAACCTCCCCAACAGTGTTAGCAAAAGCATCCCCTAGGACATTGGTTCCAGTCCTGCCCAGGTGTAGACCATCTGATTTGTAATGGTCCCACCACCCTCAGAACCGGTTCCAATGTCCCAAAAATCTGAACCCCTCCCTCCTGCACCATCTCTCAAGCCACGTATTCATTCTGACTGTTCTTGAATTTCTACTCTGACTGTCTCGTGGCACTGGTAGCAATCCTGAGATTACTACCTTTGAGGTCCTACTTTTTAACTTATCTCCTAACTCCCTAAATTCTGATTGTAGGACCTCATCCCATTTTTTACCTATATCGTTGGTGCCTATGTGCAACTGGCTGTTCACCCTCCCCTTTCAGTATGTCCTGCAGCCGATCTGAGACATCCCTGACCCATGCACCTGAGAGGCAACATACCATTCGGAAGTCTCGTTTTCGACCACAGAAACGCCTGTCTACTCCCCTTACGATTGAATCCCCTATGACTATAGCCCTGCCAGTCTTTTTTCTGCCCTTCGGTGCAGCAGAGCCAGCCATGGTGCCATGAGCCTGGCTGCTACTGCCTTCTCCTGGTGAGTCATCTCCCCCAACAGTATCCAAAACGGTATACCTGTTTTGGAGGGGGATGACCGCAGGGGACACCTGCACTGCCTTCCTGCTCTTTCTCTGCCTTTTGGTCACCCATTCCCTGTCTCCCTCACCAATCCTAATCTGTGGTGTGACCAACTCACTGAACATGCTATCCACGACCTCCTCAGCATCGCGGATGCTCCAAAGTGAGTCCATCCGCAGCTCCAGAGCCGTCATGCGGTCTAACAGGAGCTGCAGCTCGACACACTTCCCACACATGAAGGAGTCAGGGGCATTGGCCGCGTCCCTGAACTCCCACATTGAGCACGAGGAGCATAACATGGGTCTGGGATCTCCTGCCATTTTTACACTTTACCTTAACTGATTACAAATATAATATCAAATAATGAATAAGTGAAAGGAATAAAAAATAAAATTCCCAATCATAATACTTACCAACACACAAAGAGTTAAATTTCTCCCAGCTACTGCGAATTGGAGCACTTTCCTTACCAGCTAATCAGGTCACTGCTTTGCTGTGATGTGACTCTTCAAGATAAGTTTTTGGTTAGAGGAGGAGGTAGGGTGGGAAACACTGAAGAAGTGTTTCGGGTTTAACTGTCACTTGACAACATCTCCTCCACAAACCACCTTCAAGATACGGTGACCGCAATGCACTGATGCAAATTGTCCCCGCAACAGCCAATCAGCAGCTCTGCTCTACTGCCCTCTGCTGGATGCTTGCCTTTCACTTGAACACCGAGGGTGTCTTGCTCAGGTACACTTTCTGGATGCAGTGACTGCAAGGCACTTATGCACATTTTCCCCGCAACAGCCAATCAGCTTCTCCGCTCTACTGCCCTCTGCTGTACACCTACAACACTGAAAACGAAACTAAAACACACCCTGCAGCAAACAGCCTAAAACGAAAGTAAAAAGCTGACAGACAGCCCAGCTCCACCCACACTCTGATATCACTGATAAACACCCAGTTCTTTAAGGTATATTTCTTAAACACCCATTTCTTAAAGGTACTCTCACATGACAATATCTAATTTGCCAGCTCTCCCTGGATTCCATGTGATCTAACCTTCCAGAGCAGCCTACCATGTGGAACTTTATCAAAGGTCTTACTGAAGTCCATATAGACTACGTCTACTGCCCTGCCCATATCAACTTTCCTGGTCACTTCATCAAGGAACTCTAACAAATTTGTAAGTCATGATCTCCCATGCACAAAGCCATGCTGACTACTCCTAATCAAACCTCCTGTCTTTCCAAATGCCTGTAAATCTTATCCCTCAGAATCCTCTCTAGTAACTTACTCACTGCAAATGTTAGGCTTACCGCTCTATTATTCCCAGGTTTTTCTGTGCAGCCCTTCTTAAATAAGGGCACATCATTTGCTACCCTGCCGTTTTCTGGTACCTCCCCCATGGCTAATGACGATGCAAATATCTCAGTTAGGGCTCGCACAATTTATTCTCTAGCCTCACACAGTGTTCTTGGATATACCTGGTCAGGGACAGGAGATTTATCCACCTTCATTTATTTTAATGCATCCATCACCTCCTCCACTGTGATGTGAACTGTCCACAATATATCGCCACTGACCTTCCCAGGACCCCAAGGCTTCATGTCTTTCTCTACAGTAAACACAGAGGAGAAATATTCATTGAGAAACTCGTCCATCTTCTGTGGTTCCACACATATGTGTCCTCTTTGGTCTTTGAGCGGTCCTATTCTCTCCCGAGTTATTCCTTTTCCTTTAATATACTGAAAGAATCCCTTTGGATTCACCTTAATCCTCTCAGCCAAAACTACTTCATGTCGCGTTTTTGCCCTCCTAATTTCCTTCTTGAGTATACTCCTGTATCCCTGTACACCTTCAGAGAATCCTTTGATTCCTGCTGCTTGTGCATGAACCCTGACCTATTTCCCAAGAGTAGACCAAGTTTTGCCCTTTCCCGAACAGGACCCTCCACATACTGCCTGAGGAATCTTTCCTGAAACTTAACAAATTCCAGCCCATCTAAGCCAGTCCAGTCCAGTCTATGTTAGGAAAATTAAAATCCCCTACTATGACAGTCCTACTACTCCTTCAAGTCTCCCCATTATCTCTGCATATTTGTTCTTCAAATTCCAATTGACTATTTGGGGGTAATAGTACAACCACAATAAGATCACCATCCCCTGTCTATTTCTTAGTTCCACCCACAAAGCCTCACTGGATGACCCCTTGGTTATTTCATCTCTGACTACTGTCTAATGCTCCCCTCAATCAAATGCTAGCAGTGCAAAATTATAAGCAGAACCACATTAAGCAGGGAGATCCCATATTGTGTATCAGACCATTGTAATGTCTTGAAACAAGTGTGGTGTTAACATATTTGTGTAAATCTTCATTGTCATTACATGAATGGTAAACCCCTGACACCAGTTCTGAATTGATCTTTTAGTTTGCAATTGCAAACTTTCAAGACTGAACATGTTTGGTTTCTCTAGTCTGTTCATACCCTTGTCTGCCAATGCTGGTGATAACATGGTAACATTTTGATGAACTGACCTAGCCAGTCAAATCGGAGCAACCAAGGTGTGATTTGACCAAACTATTCAAGTCAGCACCATATCATCCACAGATGGATTGGCTGAACGTTTTCTGCAACCCATTAAAGCATTCTTTCAAAATATCGAAGAACTTGGGTAAATTGGCAAAAAAGAGTAAACAATTTTCAAATGTCTTACCAGAATATTGTTCATGCTATCACAAAGAGTTCACGGGCAATGCTGCTGATCAAGAGGAAACTATGAACACAGTTTGATTTGTTAACTCCACAACAAGCACAAATTGCTGGGAGGGAGCAAAACTCTAAAAGGCAAGTATTCAACCAGTGAGAGAGAGTGCTATCAAGGAGCTACACCATCAATGAGGCAAGGGCACCTGCTATGATACTAGCAAAGGCAGAACTAATGTCATACACGGTTCAGATGGTTGTTGAAAGAGTTTGCAACATCATGCTGAGCAGTTACTTGCTGCACAAAATAAGTCTGCAGAAACCTCTCAAGAGCTTATTCCCTTGGTAAATCTAGAGAGCAATATTTCAGAACAAAGAGCAGACACCGAGATGAGTTTAGATTCTGTTTATGAGTTATTTCCAATGCCTACAGTGACAGATACTGAAATAACCACTCAAGAAGCACCATCTACAGAAAAGAATGAGGACACTTTTGAGGTCTCAGGTAGCCAAGTTCCAGAACGCTAAATTCTGTTTAAATTATTGTTTAAATTTAGAGTACCCAATTATTCTTTTCCAATTAAAGGGCAATTTAGTGTCGCCAGTCCACCTAACCTGCACATCTTTGGGTTGTGGGCAGACACGGAGAGAATGTGCAAACTCCACACAGACAGTGACCCAGTGCCGAGATCGAACCCGGGTCTTCAGCGCAGTAGACAGCAGTGCTAACCACTGCACTACTGTGCCACCCAGAATGGTACATTCTACCAAAATGGAATAGACATCCACCACAGACATTGTCTTATTGAATTCTATAATATGGACAGAAATAATACATAAGTGATCTATTGTATGAATGTTAATTGTTGTCTTTACACTAATGAAGAAAAGGGGGAGGGGTGTCAAGTATCAGAGCATTCATTCTTGCTGGTTTAGCATCATCTGGTGTGTAGTGACGTCTTGGGGACTGTTCTGTAAGACTGTTTTAATTGTGTAACTTCAATCTTATGTGCTTCTGAGACAGATTTTTTATCCCTCTCGCCAAAGGACATTTCTTGTCCCACTGAAGGCAACACCCATATGACGGGTTTGGCTGATGAGTAACGCAAATGACCATTGTCTTTGGCGGGACCGGAAGATCCCATTGGTAGCCAATGGTGAACCATCTCCATTGTAGGAGAACCTGCCATGGGAGGAGAGTCTGGAAAACCTGGTCTCCTTTTTTCTACTTTTCAATAAATCTTTCAATTTGCAAAATCCTGAAGCTATTACTGGAGTTCTATGCTTTTGGGGACAGTAGCTCTGTCCCCTCAATTTCAAAATACAAAAATGTAGATTTTTGATCAGGAAGATCAGGCAGCATGGTAGCACAAGTGGTTAGCACTGTGGCTTCACAGCACCAGGGTCCCAGGTTCGATTCCCCTCTGGGTCACTGTCTGTGCAAAGTTTGCACGTTCTCCCCGTGTCTGCGTGGGTTTCCTCCGGGTGCTCTGGTTTCCTCCCACAGTCCAAAGACATGCAGGTTAGGTGGATTGGCCATGATAAATTGCCCTTAGTGTCTAAAACGTTACGGGGATAGGGTAGAAGTGAGGGCTTAAGTGGGTCGGTGCAGACTCGATGGGCCGAATGGCCTCCTTCTGCACTGTATGTTCTATGTTCTATATCCACTGGGAAGTGGCTTGCTCAGCAATAACATCTGCTGTGCAGTTAACAACAATCAGCTTATAAACCTCTATCAAGTCGCCCCTCATCCTTCTCCGTTCTAATGAGAAAAGGCCTAGCACCCTCAACCTTTCCTCGTAAGACCTACTCTCCATTCCAGGCAACATCCTGGTAAATCTCCTTTGCACCTTTTCCAAAGCTTCCACATCCTTCCTAAAATGAGGCGACCAGAACTGCACACAGTACTCCAAATGTGGCCTTACCAAGGTTTTGTACAGCTGCATCATCACCTCACGGCTCTTAAATTCAATCCCTCTGCTAATGAACTCTAGCATACCATAGGCCTTCTTCACAGCTCTATCCACTTGAGTGGCAACTTTCAAAGATCGATGAACATAGACCCCAAGATCTCTCTGCTCCTCCACATTGCCAAGAACATCCTTACCTGGTCTGGCCTACATGTGTCTCCAGATTCACAGCAATATGGTTGACTCTTAAATGCCCTCAGGGATGGCAACAAATGCTGGACCAGTCAGCGATACTCAAATCCCATGAATGAATTTTTAAAAACCTTTAACTGGCTGAATCAATTCTCAAAACGCAGAGACTAAAATACTCATTGCAAACCACTCAAAATCGACAATTAATGTTGTTTTCTTACCTTAAATGAAGGAACCTTTGTTTCAATTGCTATCCTGTGTTATTCTGACTCTGGCCGCCTACTCTTGCCCCCTTTGGCTCTTTATTATTGGCTGTGATGTAGGTAAACCCACAGTGTTGGTAAGGAGGGAGTTCCAAGATTTTAACCCAGTGACAGTGAAGGAATGGTGATCTAGTTGCAAGCTAAGAAAATAAGTGGTTTGGGGGGGGGGAAGTGGCGGCAGTGCGGGGGGGGGGGGGGGGGGGGGGAGGGGGGGGGGGAGACTTGCAGGTGGTGGTACCCCATGCAATTGCGCTCTTTGCCTTTCTAGCTATTAGAGGTCCCTGGCTTGGCAGGAGCTGTCAAAAAAGTCTTGGTGAGTTGCTGGCCCAATTTTGATACGGCCTAAAAGCATTCTTTGGTTTACTCTACGAGACGTGATGTGTAAATGCATTCAGCTGTTTGGCCTGCCCAAGTATTTGAATTAAAAATCCTGATGATAATTATAGAATCTATAATAATTTTTCAGTCATTTGTTTTTTAACGTCTCGATTATGGGCCCTCACATTGACCGACATTCCGTTATCGTGAGACCTAGGATCCAACTGGTGTTAGGAATTTCTAATTGAACACACAGGATTCTGTAACCAGATTCTCTCTCTGAGTAAATACTCAGACTAACTGTTGAGCTTCCCTTATTTTTGTTCCAGCTGAGATCAGAAACTAACACGAGAGGGATTCATCTCCTAATTAATTGTTCTGAGAAAATTCTTGAATATTAAAATAACTCAACTCCTCAGAAAATAATCTGTGCCACTTAACTGACGTGCACCATACTGAAACATATTACTCATGCTGGGAGGCTGAAGGCGAATTATTAGGTTGAAATTTAAGACTTCTAATCAGGCGAGAACATCCACAGTAAGGCCTCTGGTGAATCAGACAAGAGAGTGAGGCAGTCTAAAACTATGCTTATTACTGTCACAATCTCCTTACCATCCTCCAAATTTCTATATCTCATGAGTGTTACAGCAGTGACGTTTCTACACTGTCATTGAAACTGAAGGACAAATTTAATTCTTGTGGTCGATGATCAGATCATTCCTAGCGTGTGCATCAAGACGTGAAACTACTTACAGAATGTGGAAATATCTTCTAAATATCTTTTTGCTACTGTGGGCCTCGCCAAGTGACTAAGAGTAGTGCAGGGAGCTAGAATAATAAGTTACAAAAGTACTGTAATGTAATAAGTTCAAGGAGGCAGGATTCCTTTTAGTAACAAAACCAACAGCCGAACAACCAGGTGCATTCATCTTGCTGTCTACACTGGGAGTGCAGAGGATCTGACATCTGCTATTATATACAGAGAAAGGGGTTCCCTGATTGGGCCACTAATCAGGGAACTCATATTCTAATTGGCCAATTTCAAAAGCCTGGACTAAGTCATTACATGTAATTTTGTAATTTAAATAGGAAACTAATTTGAAAATATGGGGCGAAAGAAGACTTCGGCACCGGAGATTCGGCGGGGGCGGGAATCACGCCGCGCCGGTTGGCGGGCCCCCCCGCTCGATTCTCAGGCTCGGATGGGCCGAAGTCCCGCCGCTAAAATGCCTGTTCCGCCGCGTAAATTGAACCACCTACCTTACCAACGGGACAAGGCGGCGCGGGCGGGCTCCGGGGTCCTGGGGGGGGCGCGGGGCGATCTGGCCCCGGGGGGTGCCCCCACGGTGGCCTGTCCCACGATCGGGGCCCACCGATCCGCGGGCGGGCCTGTGCCGTGGGGGCACTCTTTCCCTTCCGCCTCCGCCACGGTCTCCACCATGGCGGAGGCGGAAGAGACTCCCTCCACTGCGCACGTGTGGGAAGCTGTCAGTGGCCGCTGACGCTCCCGCGCATGCGCCGCCCGGAGGTGTCATTTCTGCGCCAGCTGGCGGGGCACCAAAGGCCTTTTCCGCCTGCTGGCGGGGCGGAAATTCGTCCGGCGCCGGCCTAGCCCCTCACTGTTGGGGCTCGGCCCCCAAAGATGCGGCGCATTCCGCACCTTTGGGGCAGCGCGATGCCAGTCTGATTTGCGCCGTTTTGGGCGCCAGTCGGCGGACATCGCGCCGTCCCGGAGAATTTTGCCCCTGAAGTTACTGAAAACAATGTGATAACTATTACTCATCAGAAGTAAGCCAAAAATGACCTGATCAACTAAATTTCTTTACAAAAAGATATTGTATTCTGTAAACTCGTTATTAAAATGAAACTGAATGTCAGGTAATTAGAGATTCCTATTTCAGTGCAAGTAATGATCAGGACAAATAGATTCCCAACTAACCTGTTCAACAGTGTGCACAATTTTTTCCTTAGAGTAATGCAGGGCATTTGCCATTGGAGCACATGTTGGAGTTTTATCCTTGAGATGGGTAGCAAGATTCAGGAAAAGCCCCACCTTGGTCCTCCCGCTTCGGTAGAGAGTGTCAGGAAGGACAGGGTTATTCGTTCCGGGGGCAGGTGTGAACTGCAGTTGGGCCAGCTGACCAAGGGAAAAATGTGGAAGCAGCTCACAGTGGCTGTTGGGTGCAGAGGCGAGCTGTTTAAAATGCCCACCTCAATGCTGTGGGACTTTTACCCAGTTTTAATAAAAAGACAGGGCCGTACAGCCCTCACACCACCTGACTCCCCACACACTCCCCAGGCCCCATCCATGCCACATCATTCTGCTCACCCACCCCAATGGCTCCTCATGACAAGCTATGCCCCCAAGCAACCCTTTATGCCCCCATGCCAATCTAGACCACTTCCATGCCCATTCACCCACTATGGACTGCATTGAACATTGAACCCAATGACAATTGGATGTGTAAAAATACTATATATAAACCCCAACATTCATTGGTAACTTTCCACAATATTCAAAGTATTTTTATTGTAGCTTAATAAAAGTGTCAATCATCCAGACCCTTTAAAGTATCAATAGCAGAAACTGGAAGCACGTGAAACAACATAGGTCAGAGATCCAGAACTGTCAATGAAGCAATGTTTTCCCTGTGGCTCATTATGTATTCTTAGTTGAGAACTCAGACTTCCATTAAAGCACTGAAACACTTGGGCCCCAGGCAGATGATAGTCCATCATAACTCTGAGGTGCTGTGAACCTAAGATAGGACTATTCCTGCAATAGAGCCAGCTAGGTCAGACATACAGTGTGAGGGCCTGTGACCCATACCTGCCCACCACTCAAAGAACCCCGGTGAAAATTGGAAATTCCAGGAATGGGATGAAGAATCCCAGAATCAGGCCCCAACTATTTTTAAAAGTTTTCAGAGTCTCCCCAGCTCTGTAAAAATCCAGTCCAATGCACCTAACTGCAAAATAGCATTTTTTTGTCACTTTTATTTTGTTCTTGTTTGACTCACATTTTTTCTGCCGTAGTGGGCTTGAGTTGGCAGGAAGTCATAGCACACAGTTCAATTATCAATTTTCACTTTGATTGAGTAAGCAATTGCCTATAAATGAAACAACAACATCTGGAAACTCTTGTTAAAGTCAAGGCAAGGCCAACATAGACAGGGGATGAATGGATTAAGAATCCCTCAAGTCATTTAGAGCATCCGTTTCCCTTTGTAAACACTGAAGATTTTGATTGAGAGACAATCACAAATTCTGAAGTAAATCGTATCCCACTTGCTCACTCAACAATAATAGTTACTTTCTAGCTATGTTGCTGATAAATAATGTTCTCACAAATAATACATTATAAATTAATAGACCACATTATAAATACAGCATCAAAACACTTCACTGAATGTTCTCATTACAGGCCATGGAAATTCCACCATAGCAGGACTCACTGCAGGAGACTCCGAGGCTTTGGGTGGGACCAGGTGTTCCTGGTGGTGGGTGGGCCCAGGAAATCCTTCCCAAGTTATCCTCTGGTGGGAAAACCAGAAGGGGAAATGCTAGTCACACGTCGGCATTTGTTTCCTTCGTTCTTTGAAGGAGACGTTAAGAGGCCACCAGAGTGCTGTGGATCTGGAGTCACATGTCGGTAGGGTAAGGATGACAGATCTTCTTCCTTAAGGGATCTTAGTGAACCAAATGAGTTTTTACAACAATCAATGAAGGTTTCATGGTCATCATTAGAATTTTAAATCCAGATTTGTATTGAATTCAAACTTCGCCATCTGGAGTGACGGGATTTGAACCTGGGACCTAAGAACATTGCCCTAGTTCTCTGGATTACCAGTCCAGTGACAATGCCACTATGCCAGTGCCTCCCCCTAAAACCTACCCATGCTGCAACAATGCTCTGATGGTGACTGCCTGTTTCTTTGTCCTGACTTCTCGTGCAAGTAACTTAGATTATCATAGGTGGGAGATGATGAAGACATACAAAAATAATTGCCCTTACAAATTTGTGATTTTTTTCAACTTCCTGCAACTAGTTAGAACTGACGCTGTTTAGATCACATTCTGATGAAACCAAGAGATAGGCCCTGTACCAATCATTTTTTATGGTATAATCACAAGTGGAATCCAAACATCTATGTGATTCCTGCCACAGGCTCATTATCCAGTAATTCCCTGTCAGGAGTTACATTTTCTGCCCTTAGCTTACCTCCAAGCCAAAAAAATGAAAATGGACAGATGCTGCAGCATTTTATACATTATTACAGTCAAAGTAAACAGTTCAAATCAATTTTATCCGACAGACATTCATAAAGAATAAATAACACATTACTTTATTGAATCTATGTATATACTTTGAATAAATTTCAAATATATTTGAAAATAATTTTTAACCTTTTCTTTCAATTGCTGACTTTTATTCCATAGAGTGATTATTATGGCATCTGGAATGCAGAAGGAGATTAAACATCTTTAAAAGTACCTCAACGTTCATTTCATCATTGTTTAATGTCATGGTAGATACTAACTGTGAAGACACGATATCCATAAAGCTTCTGTGTGCACTCAGAGATAAAAATTAAAGGTCATCATTATCTCTGAGGAGGAAAAAAGCAAATGTCACACAGGAGACAAAAGTAGCGCCATTTCACTCACCTAAATGAAGCTGGTGTTGTACACAAATGCTGGTACACACCCTACTCTGCCATATGGTTCCCTCTCTTTGATCAAAATTGAGCGGTGAAAGTACAGAGAGATCATCCATTGTTAGTGAGAGCTCTACATCATTGTTCACAAGATCTGACGTAATTCAGGACCTATAAGGCTGGTTTTTTTATCCACAATTATGCTTCTGCCTCTTTGGACTCAACCCTTAGTTGACATTATCCTTATTTAATTGCTGTTGGCAATTGTTCAGCCAGTGTCAGTCATCTCACCCAACTACCTCTTTTTCACTTATCTTTCTATCCCACTACATCATCGGTATTGACTAATTCTATCACTTCAGGACTATGTACAGCTGACAACATCCTCCTATTAGATTAATAAAAAGTTTACACCTCAAGCCATCGATCCATATCCATTCCCATATCGACAGATTCCTCAAAGAACTGAGCAGGAAAGCTTTAGATGGTAGCAGATTATTTGTACATTGTGCCCAGTTGTCTGGCTGGCTGGCTCCATTGCACCTCATACTTTCACCTTATGTTCTGTCCTTCTCGTCACACATGTCCTTGGCTGAACTCCACAGCGAGATCACAGGGGAGATTGTAATGTATTGAACCACAGTACCATTGAATTCGTACAGTGCTGTAGGAGGCCACTCGGCCCTTTGAGTCTGCACCGACCATCTGAAATAGCACCCTACCCCACCCCCTGCCCAATCCACGTAACACAATATCCCCACCTAACCTGTACATCCCTGGACACTAAAGGGAAATGTTATCATGACCAATCCACTTAACCTGCACACCTTTGGTAATGTCATTGGCCGCATAATCCAGAAGCCCAGGCTGATACTTTGGCCCATGATTGAAATCCTACCACAGCACTGGTAGAATGTAAATTCTGGAATTGAAAGCTTGAATTGAAGCTATCACCGGATTCTAGTTGAAAGCCCATTCACTAATGCCCCTTTAGGGAAGGGTCATCTGTCATCCTTACCTCCAGAACCAAGGTAAAGTGGTTAACTCTTAACTGCTCCCTGAAATGACCTCAGTTCAAGAGCAGTTAGAGTGGACAATAAATGCTAGCTTTGCCAGTGACACTCACACCCCATGAAAGAATAAAAACACACATCTCTACCAGTACATTTCTACTTGTGTTAACTTCCAGGGTCTTCACGAAGTACTTCATATCTTCATTTGAAATGTTGACTCACCAGAATACTTCATATCTGGCTTCATACCAGCCAAGCAAGTTCTCAACAGACTTCAAGAACTCAACTTCATTATCTGCTACAAAATGGTCCACGTGCATCTAATTCTGGTGCTGATATTTTTAGACATATTTATTCTGGATCTTCTGTGGAAAACTCCTTTCAAAAGTTAATATCCCCTTCAAGGTAAAATCCAGAATTTGCATGGAAGAGTACCTCCTCAGGGCTCTTGATCTGATATTAGCAGCAAAATATTGCTGTCTCTGAAGTTGATATTTTTCCACCGTCATTCGATTTGATATTCCATCAGGCCAAGATCTAAGATAAAAATCACAATGGAATGACACATTCTGGGAAGTGTCCTCAAGTTAGATCATCCATTGGGATCTACGAAATATCGATCATTTGAAAATGTGTGAGAAACGTGGAATTGAAGAGGAACAGAGAATTCAGGGGTCCAAGCACAGGAATCACTTAAAGCTAGTGGACAGATACAAATAATTATTTCAAAGGCTAATGTAAAGTTGTCCTTCATCTCAACAGGGTTGGAATGCAAAAAGGTGAAACTATCGGCTGGATTCTCCCTTTCAGGGACTATGTCCACACAACATCGTGAAAAATGTGGCCTTTCCTGTGTGAAAATGCCACATATTCACAGCCCTGCTAGCAGGGACCCGTCGTGAAACTCGCAGCCCCAGCTATAGATACAGGCCCCCACACATCCGGGTCAAAGGTCGTTCATGTGCACGGCGGAGGCTTCCAGCGGCTGCGCCGGGCTCCATGGCGGACTCAGGCCGTGGAGTTGGACCGCACTAGTAGTACCCCCGATCGACCACGCGCCGGACCCGGACCGCCCTTGAAAAAATACCCCGGTCCCGTATGAATCCCCGCCTGCCCTCTGATCTGCCCACCCCAACCATGGCAGCCACGGACTGACTCCGCAGCCACCTCGTGAGTTTCCTGAATGGCTGGGACTATATAAAGTCCACACTGGTCGGGGGCGGAGAATAGCGGGGCGTGCCTCTGTCAATGGCAGTAGGTGGGGGATACATGGCGCGGCGTACTTCCCATGTATGAGGCTTTTCGGGGGCTGGAGAATCGAGGAACCGGCGCTGGTCCCGATTCCATGCATGGAAATGGATTCTCCGGCCCGGTGCCTGACACCGGATTTCGGCGTCGAAGTGCAGAGATTCCAGCCATGTTCCAGTTATAAAAAGCTTCTGTGGATTCTCCATTGGCGGGATCCTCTGCTTTGCCAGTGGCTCACCCACACCCGTAGGTTTCCCGACGCCGTGCGATGGCCACAATGGGAAATGAAAGATCCCGCTGCCGAACAGGGGCGCGCCGTGCCGGAAAATAGGGCTGGCGGGGTGGAGAATCCCACCCCTTGGCTTTGAGTTTGCCATTCAGTTCTAGACACTGCAGCTCAGGGAAAGAATATATTGGCCTTGGAAGTACCAAGATTCACCAGAACGATAATGGGACAAAAAGGGTTAAGTGATGAAAGATTTCATGGAGCAGGCTTGTGGTCTCCCTGCATATTATTGACTAAGAGGTGATCAAAGTGAGGTCTTTAAAGTTGATCAAAGGAGTAAGCAGAATAAATAAAGATAAAATAATTCCTATGCTGGTGGTTGTGGAAGTTGAAGGGGCACAACTTCAAATTAATATGAGGCGATTAACTGGTGATGTCAGAAAGCACTTAATCACACAGAAGTGGCAGAAAGTTTCTCTCCCAGAAAACTACTGAGCTGGGAGCCAATTGAAAGTTTCAGAACTGAGACTGATAATTCTTTTGTCAGGAAAAGCTACAAAGAATTAGGGAGCCAAGCAAGTAGGTGGAGTTAAGTTACAATTCGGATATGATCTAATAGAATGGTGGAACTGACTCAACAGGCTAAGTCGGTCACTTCTATCACTATGTTTCTATGTCACTTATAACCATACCCTCCTCCGCCGATAAACATCACTCGTTATTTCATCTTGAGTCAAGGGTAATCTTAATAACAAATGGAAGTGCCTTCAGATCAATGACCTGAAATGACAAACATTATCATTGGCTTTACAACACTTTCAAATTAGTAGAGCTCCATTATCAAAGAATAGAATCCCTACAGTGCAGAAGGAGGCAATTCTGTCCATCGAGCCTGCACCAACCCTCTGAAAGGGCATGCTACCTCGGTTCACACCCCTGCCCCAAAACCCTGTAATCCCACCTAACCTTTGGGCACTAATGGGCTATTTTAGCTTGGCCAATCCATCTAAACTGCACATATTTGGACTGTGGGAGGAAACCGGAGCAAGCGGAGAAAACCCACGCAGACACAGGAAGGACGAGCAAACTCCACACAGGCAGTCATCCAAGTTCAGAATCGAACCCAAGGCCCTGGCACTGTGAGGCAGCAGTGCTAGCCACCGTGCCACCCTAGCACATCAAGAAGCAGGGCAGAACTTACTTTGGTTCTAATTTCCAACAAGCTTGAAAACAGTTGACCATAAAATCAGGAAGCAGAATTAGGTGGCAAAAAACTAGGGATAGAGGAAATTCTGAAAGAAGGAACGAATTGAACATTTTTGAAGCAGTGAAGTAAATCCTGAACAGCTGGATACACAGCAGTAAGGGATCATTTATAGACAGTGAGGAAGAAACTTGTGTGTGAAGGAACATTTAGACTCAAGGAGGATCAAGAGAGGAAAGTTCAATAGCACAATGTCAAAAATGAGAATGGTAAAGTTATGTCGGAGAGAGGAAAATACTTTCTCCGATTTCAAGCAAGAGAGAGAGATAGAGGAACTTTGTATTTTTGCATTTCCACTCATCACTGCTCTCAGTGTAACAATTTTATATTAATTAGAATTTATTTAGGAAGAAGAATAGGCACTTTTCTATCAATTATATATCTGTGCCTTTCAAAGTGGAGACCAGTGTAGTCTCGTTAATATGGAAATGAGTTCCATTCAAGAGATATTGAAGAGATAATTGTTTTTCATCCATCATATAATTAGGGCAAAATAAATAGTACCAAGAATAATAACTCATTATTTCAAGCAATTAAATCATCGTGGAAGGTGTTGTGTAGTTCAACAATATGCAAATAAGTTTCTCGAACAGAGTTGGAAGCACCTATTGAAATAGCAGAGATTATTTCTGCCTCTTAAAGAATCCTAAAGCACAAACCCTCTCACATGACCATCACTATAAATGTCTTTTGACTGCTCACCTCCGGCCCACCCATTTCAAAGAAACTTTGAGGGAACAGAAGTGCTGTATTGAATTGCAAAGCGAATTGTCAGTCGCTGACTAATAGGATCATGTGTGAACCAACAATATCTAATGGATCTCACCTGCTATTGCTGTAATTACCATAGATTTCAATGCATAAATCATGCTGCACACAGGTTCTCATGGCTTGTGAACCTGGAAATGCAAACTGTGTACCTGCAAGGGACAATGAACTGTTCAACCACCTGCATAAACAGTCTTGGATGCCGCTTTATTTGTGGTACATTGTGAATGTTAACATAGATGCTGCAATCTATTTATGGACTCCCATTGAAAAAACTCCACATTGTCTTCCATGCTCCCTTTTCGAACATGTTCTCAGTCCTTCTTTCAAACTTCTCTGTCTTTTTCCTTTCTATCTTTCTTCATTCCTGTCATTAATTGTCTCTCTTCTTCCCAACACTGGCAAAAGTCTAGAGGGCAGTGTCCTGTGAACAATGGCAAACTTAACTGCAGAATGAAGCTCCTTCAATCAACTAAACCACAACATGTCTCACGGGTACAACCATCAACCTCCTTCTGTGGGAACCATGACCCAAGAGGGCACTGGTAACCACGGATTGGTTGCATTGGTCCATGATTATAATTCGTTGATAGGCCACCTGTTTGGCATCTTCCATGGCTATCAAGTCCTGGGCTTTCTTTTAATTCATCCATAGGATATAGATGCCACTGGTTGGGCCAGCCCATCCTTGACATGGGTCTCAGGAGCCAATTTAAGAGTCAACTTCATTTGTTCATGTAGGCTGACCAGGTAAGGGGAGCAACTTTCCTTCCCTAAAGGATATTAGTAAACGGGATGGGTCTTTACAACAGCAGTTCCGTGATCATGAAACTTTTAATTTCAGATGTTTGTTCAATTCAGATTTCAGCATCTGCCACGGTGGGATTTGAACCCGGGTCCCCAGCACATTATCCTGGGTTTCTAGATTGATAGTCCAGTGACAATTTCAGTACACCACCCCCAGTCCAGAGGTAGGGTCACTGCCACTGCTCCACAAGATCTCCGCCACAACTATCATATTTATTAAAATGTAGAATTTTCAGGTGGAAAATTAAAATTATCTGTGTGATAGAAACAAACAGAAAAACAAGAGGACAGGGATGGAATGAGTGGATGTACAACAGAAAGATGTGAAGTGATACATTTTGGTAGAAAGAATGAAGAGACAAATTATATCGTACAACTATAAAGGGGTGCAAGACCAGACAGACCTGGGAGTATTTATGCAAAAAACTTTGAAGATGGTATGGCAGGTTAACAAAGCTGTTAATAAAGCATAAAGAATCCTGGGCATTTTAAATAATGGCATCGACTATGCCATCTAAACTATGGGGTGGAATTTTCTGAAAAATAGAACAAAGGGTGAAATTCTCTGCCTCGCGATGCCACAAACACAAACTGCAATTGGGCGGAGAATCGGGTATCTGGTCAAAATTGATGTCCATGTCTGGCGCTGATCTGGGTGCCATGCTCCAGTCCCTTGCTGGTGGCGATAATGAGGCTTGTGCCCTGTACCAGTGGCGGCATGCAAAACCGGCATTTACGTCATTTAAATATGATTAGAAGGTTGGTCATTGTATGCTTTGTCCTTCCGTAATGCTCCACGCCTCTCAGATGGAAGTCTCGTGGGCGTGAATTACTACAAGTATTTACTGTCATGGACCGGGCGCCATGGTTGCAGGAGGCTAACAAAACACTGAAAAGCTGTTGAGAACTATCGGGCTTGCTGGGGCTGGCTGCCCGGGCTGGGGGCAGTAGCGGGTAGTGACTTACTGCCAAGTGTGTACGTGGGGTATCTCCGCGGGATCGGGGTGGCTTGACTTAGACTCCCATTGCTTCAGTCTGTATTTTAGATGCACCCCTTTGGTGCTACTTGCAGGCTCCTGGTTGCTCACAATGTTGCCTCCGTCCTTTAAATGCTCGGAAGACCTTTGGTCATTACGGAGCCCACCCAGGCCATCCCTCTGGTTAGCCACATACCCCATGCTGTATCATCAAGGGCAAAACTCCTTCAGGAGCCCACCATGTTGGCACTCCTCAGAGGTACTGCCCCTTTGCAGAGGAAGCAGGGGATCAGCAGTGCTCACATCAACCTGCACTGCGGTCAATGGAACCATCCCGGATTTTCTGCCCTTCTCAGGGCAGAGGACTCACCAGTGACACCCACCCTTCCCCATCACCAGATGTCTCCTCCTGGTGGGACTGGCAGTGCTGACTGCCTCTGCCACCAGCCCCTGACAGTGTTCAGGACGACAGGCTTGAGTCGGCGGCCCACGGTGGGGAAGAGGGTGCCCCTCCGCTCCTCACTGCCATGAAACTGTGGTCCACCTCGGACCCCTGAACAGCAACCATGTCAAAGAGAAGTAAGTGCATTCCAATCACTCACTGCACTTACAACTCTTTGATGTGGTTGCTGTTTGTAATCATTGGGGTTTCTTTTTTAAAATAAATTTAGTGTACCCAATTCTTTTTCCAATTAAGAGGCAATTTAGCATGCCATTTCACATATACTGCACATCTATTTGAGTTGTGGGGGTGAGACCCACGCAGACAGTGAATAATGTGCAAACTCCACATGGACAGTGACCTAGGGCCGGGATCGAACCCGGCTCCTCAGCGCCATGAGGCAGCAGTGCCAACCATTCACCACTGTCATGCCCCAACATTGGGGTATCAGCAATTAGAGTCACTCATCCATGAAAGGAGATGAACGAATCAAGGCTGCAACTATTTTGTGGAAGCTATCAATCGAAGTTCACTACTAGAAATAAATGAATGGCTTGCAGCTAATGTATCTTAGGGATTTAAACAAAGGCCTCAGATGTTCCCCTTCCATGAATGGACAAGTGAAACTTCCAGGTAAGAGTTACTGCTCCATTTTTTCACTGCCCCTATCTGGACATTTGCATCTGTTGGGGTGGGGGGGATCCCTTTTGCAGAGGGGCCCTTGTGGGGGTCCTTTTTGTTAGGGTGTGTCAGTGGGGGTTTTCTTTAGTTCGGGGTCTCTGTGGGGGTTCCATCAATAAGGGGGTCCCAGGGAGGGAAAGTCTCCCTACTGAGGGTTTCCCGGGGTGGTGGGGGGGGGGGGGGGGGGGGGGCTAGACTGGAGTGCTGGATTGTTCTCCTTGGACTTAAGGAACCTAAATTATATTTGTGAGATGTGTTCACAATTATGAGTGGTTTAGATAGAGTAAATGAAGTGAAACTCTTTCTAATGGCTGTAAGAGTGGATAGCCAAGAGGTACATCTTTATGGTGATTAGCAAAAGAACCAGAGTCAACACGAGAAAAATTATTGTTATGTAAAGTGTTGTTTTGATTTGAAATGCACTGCCTCAGAGGATAGGGTGTAAAAATTCACTAGGAGAAAAGAAAATGCAGGGATCTGGGTTAGTGGAACGAACCAGATCGCTCTTTGATGGGATTAATGGTCTTTGCTGTATTATTCTGGGAATCTAATTAGATAATGCAACTCTGCTCTATTGTGTTTGGTCCTTTGTCCTTCACGAAGGAATCCACCAAAAACTGCGACTTGTCCAAACCAGAATCTTTTATTGAGTCTCGTGTGGTAAGGTAGCAATCTGATACTGAGCACGTTATCATGGAGTCTGCAAACTACTCATCAAACTTGCACCTAGCACTGACTATTCACATGTATGTCTTACTACCCTCTCAATCTTCTACTCGAAGATTATATCAGAGTCCCAGGTCACATGACCTTGGTCTAGAGACCGCATAGTATGTCTGTACTGCCACCTGTTGGTTGGAGTTCGCACACCATCCAACTATGATAGAGCCCATAGGCATATCACCACATGCTCCTGCCAGTTTTATTATATTATTTAATCTTCCTTATAATCCTTCGCATAGGAGGTCTTGTTGCACCATGAGTAGCGTCAGAGCAGTGGCTCAAAGCTGTGGTTTCAAGTCCCATCCCAGGACCTAGTAGCCGAGGAAGATGCGTTCGTAACATGGCCAAACTTGCAAAATCCTTCCAACCCATTCCAATGGCAGGCGGTAAGAGAGGGAGAACCATGCTTGATGTGGCATGACGTCTCTGAAGCTCTACGCTTCTGGTGACAAGCCAGTGCCCTGCTTTAGGAAAAACCTTGCCATGCAAAGAGGTGAAAGTTTGCCTTGTGCACTAGGTGAGGGATGAGAAACGACAATCATTACCCCTTGCACAGACACACAAGTCGAATTCCCAGGTTTGCAAGTCATAATAACCTGTGGACAATGCGGCCTCAGTAACATTTCAGCACAACAACATTGGTTGTGAACAGAGGGGAGATGGTTGAAAAACTACCTTGAGTTGTACTCCAGAGAGAACAGGGTCACTGAGGAAGCTCTAAGCACCACAGAGACCCTGCCTGTCATGGCAGAGATGGCCATCAAAGCTACAGTAGAGGAGTTTAACAAAGTTATTGCCTCACTTGCCAGAAGCAAAACTCCAGGTATTGACGCATACTTTCATACCCGAATTCAGTAAGCACCGCGCACCAGCAGTCCTGCGCTATCTGCATAATCTGTCCATCTCTGCTGGAGGGAACGGTGCCTCAGGATATGTGCGATGCAAAGATTATCCCCTTGTCCAAGAAGGGCAAATGTAAGAATTGCAACAACCATTGAGGTATCTATCTCCCTGCTGAGCATCCTTGTCAGACTGCAGACCTTGGCTGAATGCATCTATTCCAAATCCAAGTGTGGTTTCAGAACTGGAAGGTCCACAATTGACATGATCTTCTCAGTCCGTCAACTGCAAGATAAATGCTGCAAAAAAAGGAGATGACTTCATGGAACTCTCCAAGACATCGGACCATGTGAGCAGAGGTGTTCTATTTAAGTTGTTGGAGCAAATTGGTTGCCTTCTAAAGATACTCAATGTGATCTCCTCTTTTCATGACAACATGATGAGTCAGGTCAGCTATGACGGGGTCACATCAGAACAATGAAGTCAAAATGAATTGTGTTCTGTAGCCAATATTCTTTGGCTTATTCTTCACTTTGCTGCTGTTGTCTGCCTTTAGTTCAGCTATAGAGTATGCCTACAAGAATTAACAGAAAGCTGTTCAGCCTTGCTCACCTGAGATCAAACATAGAAGTGCACCAAGTCCTCATCAGAGACTGCTCTACACTGACGATGCGCCACTAATATTTCATACTGAAGACCTATAGCAGCAAATGGACAGACTCTCTCATGCCTTTAAAGAGTTAGGTTTAATCATCAGCACAGGGAAGACGTCATGGCCGAGGATGTGGCCATACCGCCATCTATCAGCATTCAAATCAACCCGTGCCTTGCAAAAGGTGTAGCTCTTATGTCCAAGCTGAGCAACAGAGTTGGAACAACAGCAACCTGATTGAGAACGCCAAACCGCATGTCTACCTATCCTGTGTCCTCTGTGCATTTCTCTACAGTGGTGCGTCCTGGACAACATATGCTGTACAAGAATAAATGTTTAACAGTTTTCAAGTTTGATGCCTCAGGCATATCCACTGAACTCCGAGGACAAGGTCACAAACTCTGAGGTCCTGGAGTATGTTAATTCCATCAATATGCCCTCATTGTTAAGCCAATAATGTCTGTGCTGGCTCGCATACATTCATCAGATGGATAGCGCCCATACACCATAAGATTTTCTGTACAGTACTCTGGCTATTGGGCTACAACCTGCTGGGCATGCGTGCCCTCGTTACAAGGGGGATATGAAAATGGGAGACGTTAGCCGGGATTTTATGGGCTAGGGCTCCCTCATGGCGGGTTTCCCATGGTCAAGGTGGTTCGCCATTGGCTGCCAGCAGAATCTTCCAGTTGCCCCAAAGTCAATGGCCATTTGCCTTTCTTGCCAGCTGCACTAATGGGGATCCTGCCAGGAGGGCCACCTTCAGCCAGACTGGAAGATTCCACCGGAGGGAAGGGCCGGAACTTCCCGGCCACTGACACTGACAATTGGGAGACGGTCACCGATCATTGTGACCTCTGGAGGGGCATTGGAAGATGCGAGTAGAAATGTAAAACTCAGCTAGCCAAGAAGAGGACTCAGAGACAACAAGCCTGTGAATCCTGCACCTTCTCAGTCCGCTGACTTGTTCAGCAGCGAATGCAGAAGAGAGTGCCATGCCAGAGTGGGGCTCCTGAACTACACTAGGTGATGTTTAACACAGAATTGGCCACCATGGTGCAAACCATCATCTCATGAGATGGAAGGCTGCAAAAAACGAACATGGACATCAGATTGAAACAGGCAGGTCATGAAAATCTAACTTTCCCAAGATAGGAATTTGGACTTGCTTTGCAAGGTAATGTGGTGGTGATATCATGGTTGTGTTGTAATTCACTGACTGACCACTAGGTGTCTCATTAGTATAGAAGTGAATGGTAGAGTCAGGTGCTCTCAGACTGACTGGCGAGCTGAAAGAGAAAGGTTATTTGTGCATGATCATACTGTTATTCATCTGTTATTTTGTATACAGTTGACCCACAGTTAATATTAATAAATTGTTTATAGCTTTAGCTACAAGTGTTCTTGTAATATAAACGTGGCCATCCAACAAGAACATTACAGACAATGCAAGTAATGCTTTTACTATTGTTTTTGTGTAGAACTAAGTGAGAAGGGAACAAGGCAAGAGGGCAGAATGATACTTTCCTGAGCTTCAGGGTGGTCTTTTGCTTCAGCTTCTCCATCCCCTGTTTTATCTCTTATCAGTAATGACATCTAATCTGTCCTCCCCTAAGAGACTCAAAGACTTGAGAAGTAGACTTTAGATGTCAGTTGGAGAAGGAAGACATTCCCAATCTGAAACCCATTCTGGGTATTACGAGTTATTGGGCATTTTGATGTGAGAGCAAACTCCAAAATACTACATGAACGCCCGGAAAGATGTATGTATTCCAACACTATGAGTTGTAAGTCGTAGCTTGGCAACATAGCCTGTTGTGGTAACTGTCTACGTGAGATGCAATGGCAAGCTTTTTTGTGCTGGGGCTCATCAGAGATCAACAGTAGCTATGTTATGTGTAAATATGTGTAAACACTTTGAGGAATATAACTGGTGAGGGCGGCACAGTAGCACAATGGTTAACACTTGCTTCACAGAGCCAGGGTCCCAGATTCAATACCGGCTTGGGTCACCATCCGTGCGGAGTCTGCATGGTCTCCCTATGCCTGCTTGAGTTTCCTCCGGGTACCCCGGTTTCCTCCCACAAGTCCCGAAAGACATGCTGGTTAGGTAAATTGGACATTCTTAATTCTCCCTCCGAACTGGCTCCAGAGTGTGGCGACTGGGGGATTTTCACAGTAACATATTATTATATATGGTACTGTTAGATCCCTTTAAGTGTGCTGTCTACTCCCACCTGTTATCATGTGCAGCAGATACTGTATAACATTAATCCTGGTTGCTTTGTCAAGGATGGGGAGTGTTCTAATGCCAATTCTCTACCTGCACCTAGTGGTGCACTAAGGCAGGCTTTTATCTGATTCCATAATTAGTAATTCCCGGAACAGGTTGCTAGTCTGTCACCAGAGGCTTATAGCTTGAAAGGTGCCACTCCACATCAAGGGTGGATAGCCAGGAGTCTCTCCCGCTCTTAATGCACTGGCTGTTTGGAAGGAATGGCAGGCTGTGCAGGCTGACACACTCAACCTGTTTGACCGCGTTAGGAATTCACCTTCCTTGGCCATCAAATCCTGGGATTGGACTCGAAACTGGAGCTTCTGGCTGGTATGCTATCCACTGTGCCACAAGGAAAGTTTGAACAAGACCAACTATTCTTTTTACCCAACTCATGCAGTGAAATGAAAATCACTTATTGTCACAAGTAGACTTTAAATGAAGTTACTGTGAAAAGCCACATTCCGGCGCCTGTTCGGGGAGGCTGGTATGGGACTTGAACCCGCACTGCTGGTCTTGTTCTGCTTTACAAGCCAGCTGTTTAGCCCACTGTGCTATGCCAGCCCCTGTGTTACTCACAGTATTACTCACTGTGTTACTGTGTTACTCACTGGTAAACCAGTGTTACTCCCTCCATCAATCATTGCCAACATGGCAGAACCATCAATGGTAAAGGAATTATCAAATCTCCTCTAAACCCTATGGCAACACAGTACACAGATTGTTTGAGCACAAGTGCATCTCCATGTGCTCTTATGAACTGCACCAGTTGAATCCTGTTGAATCCTGTTGAAAAGGAAAAGAGGTGAAAGTCAACAGAGATCACAAATCTTGCACACTAATGAGGATTACTAAATCCTGACTGATGAGCCTTGAGTGTCAGCTTGCTGGATACTCTGTCTAAGCGAACCTTGACCAAGCACACAGAAATTTACCTGGGAGGGCTTGGAATTCCCGTTCATTGCTCAGTTGCGATATTTTATCGGGCCTGCACCTAATTCATACACAGCTCACTTTCTCCATCACTTGGGGGCAATTGGAGGCATTCTAGGAAAATGAATAGGAATGGAATCCCAACAAAACAGTTCACTTCCCCATTTTTACTCACCTTTTCATCGGGGGTTTGTTTGTTTCTTGGGCACATAGGTCAAAGCAATTGGCCGCTGAGAAGCCTGTTTCATCACCGGCCATTCGAGAAGGCAGTGTGATCAGATTGAGATCAAAGGTAAAACTTGTAAAGTGAACAATGATATCAAGAAAAACTTCACAGAATGAAATAAATTGAAGTAAGCCTAAAACTGAGGAGGAGCAAAAGAAGTGCCAGGAGAAGAAGGAATAAAGTGAGATAAGTACAAGTAGAAAATGGAGGCAATAAATTGGGGAAATATATATAACTGCAGGGGTGGGGGGTGGCGGGGTGGCATGAGGAAGAACTGTGAGTTTGGAGGAAAATGGAGAGACAATGTATAATCGAGGCATTTTGCTCCCAAACTGTTTGCAATAAGCCTGAAAAAAATGATATCTGCCTCTGAAACTAAAGGGGGATGACCCTTATGTATACTTTTAAATTCAACCTAGTTGTAGAGCAAATGAGAACCCTGCGGGCTATGCTGTGACAAAATACAATACATGCTGCCCATTTACTTCTGTGCCACACCTGTCCACATATACTCTAATGGGCAGCTCCTTGTGTTAAACCATCAGAAAAATGTCATTACTTTCTAATGAGGATTAGGCTGTTGTAAGCAAAGCAACATTAAGCATGGTAAAAGGTCATATCCTCAGACTCAGCTGATTGGAACTGCAAGAAATCTGAAGCTATTGGATTGTGCGTAGATCTGTGCTACCTAACAATGATGATAATGAATGTATATTAGTCTGCAATGAGGATCCGAGGTGCATTGAAGTATGAACTGTAACCCTCTGTCCTTGTTTTCTGGCCTCAGGCATGATGATACAGTCAGCTATCCACTTGTAATGTGATCATTCGACTGTAACTTCCATAACCAGGGCTAATCTGTCAATGTCAATACCTCAGCATTTGAAGTGCATTCATTTACACTTTAGGTTCTATTGAGAAATCTAGTGTATAATCTCATTTGTGGATCGTGGCAGGTCTTATAGTGAAAAATGTAATGCATCGTTTCAGCATTCATTTTTTAACTCTGCTACACTTCATATTAATGCCCAGTTTTGTTTGACTTGAAGTGACTGAGATGAATTGTTCAATTGCCTGATCAAAGGACCTTATTAAGATATTCCTTAAAATGAATGCGCCGGGTTAAAATAGGCGCATTTAGTTTATGAATGGCCTAAATCACAAGGACAATTACAAACAAGGAAGGCCACTCAGCTAATTTTGTTCATTCTTTCAGTAAAAATGTAATAATCAAAATAATAATCTTTGTTATTGTCACAAGTAAGCTTACATTAACAATGCAATGGAGTTACTGTGAAAATCCCCCACTCTCCCCATCACAGCATGACTGTCTCCAGAGTTTTGCCACTTTCCTGCCTGCAAGACCATGCCAGGCAACATTGTTTTTTTGTGTGAAGAAGTGTTTTATGAGCCTAACTTTTACCTGTTTGTATATGTATTCTTTTGTCACACAAGAATGTCCCAAGGTTTCTTATGTTCCTCCATTAGATCCCCTCATATTCACCTCCTTTCAAGGCTAAAGAATTCATGATGTAGAGATGCCGACATTATACTGGGGTGGGCACAGTAAGAAGTCTTACAACACCAGGTTAAAGTCCAACAAGTTTACTTGGAATGATGAGCTTTCAGTGCGTGGCTCCTTCATCTGGAGAGTGAAGAGGTAGGTTACACAACCACAGCATATATAGACAAAGCCAATGATGCAAGATGATACTTCCTCAGATGATACAAGTATCATCTTACATCATTGGCTTTGTCTATATATGCTATGTTTGTGTAACCATCCTCTTCTCTCACCTTTCTTTTAATAAATTTAGAGTACCCAATTAATTTTTTTCCAATTAGTGGGCAATTTAACGTGGCCAATCCACCTGCCCTGCACATCTTTGGGTTGTGGGGTTGAAACCCACACAAACACGGGGAGAATGTAAAAACCCCACACGGACAGTGACCCAGAGCCGGGATCGAACCTGGGACCTCGGCGCCGTGAGTGCTACCCACTGCACTATCGTGCTGCCCTACCTCTTCACTCACCTGATGAACGGATCACGCTCCGAAAGCTAGTGATGCCAAATAAACCTGTTGGATTTTAACCTGGTGTTGTAAGACTTCTTACTGTAAAGAATTCATGTTATTCTAATGTTCCCTGATAATTCAGACTTCAGACATCAGCCTTGTGATCACACATAGAATCACCTCAATAAGATGCTTCTTTTTCTGCCTGGGTGGAAATTTGGGGCAAATTAGCATGGCCAATCCATCTGTACAGGTTACAACACAGACATAACACACCCAAAGGCACCACAAAGACAAGTACAGTGGTACATTACCCAGTCAGCACAATGAGGCCTGGGCCTTCTTACATTCTTTTATTCGACATAAAAATATTTGATTGGTAAAACAATAATGTGTGTTCTTTATTTGAAGATGAGACTATATTCAAACAATATTAGCCAGGAGGTTATGTTTATATGTCTGCACCCTTCATTTGCTGGTGTATTGTTGATCCAATATCATGGGACTATTACATCATATCTTGTTTTAGTGGTTTTGATTGACAACAGTTTCAAGATTTATTTGCTTAAAGGTGCATACACATCATATCACAACATCTTCCTCTTTTCTAAACCAGAGGTTTACTTTTAAAGAATCAAAATTATTTACACATCAGCAAAAGAAAATAACATTGGGCGTGATTCTCTAATCCTGAGGCTAAGTGTTGATGCTGTCATAAACGCCGTCGCGTTTCCTGACGGTGTCGACATGGCCTCAGGAGCAGCAATTCTGACCCCTAGAGGGGGCCAGCACGGCACTGAAGCGACCCACGCCGCTCCAGCTGCCGGTCCCGGCGTCAGATGGGCGCTGCGGGTCTGCGCATGTGCAGTGGGGCCGGCGCCAACACGCGCAAGCGCAGTGGGACCAGTGCGATTGCCGCGCATGCGCGGTGTCTCCCTTCTCCGCGCTGGCCCTGACGCAAAATGGTGTAGGGCTACAGAAACCGGCGCAGAACAAAGGAGGCCCCCAGCCCGAGAGGCCGGCCTGCCGATCGGTAGGCCCTGATCGCGGCCTCCCCACGGGGTTGGACCCCCCCTCCCCCCTCACCAGGCCGCCCCCGGATCCATTCACACCGAGGTCCCGCTGGGCAAGAGCAGGTTAGAACAGCACCGGTGGGACTTGGGTTTTTGTATACAGTCGCGCGGCCCATCCTGGGCTGAAAATCGGCGGGGGTGTCCCGTAGAGCGGCCCCCAACCGGCGCCAATGGCGCTGATTCTCCGCTATCCGGAGAATCACGTCCCAGCGCCAGAGTGGTGTGGCGGGATTCGCGCGGCCCCCCCGGGGATTCTCCGATCCATGCGCAGGCTCGGAGAATTCTGCCCTCCATGTCTGAATGTACCATGATACAAAGCAATACATTTACAAGCCTCTGAAACATCACAGCAGTTTATTTATCCGTCTAGACTTAGTTTTCATGATCTTGCCTGTTGTCTATTTTCAAAAAACTAGTTAGGGGTGTCGTGTTGGGTGTTCCGCTACACAAACGAACCAACACGGTTGTAGATGGTACAAATCTGTTGTATTACTCTTGATGACAACATCTGTAAACTTATGACTGTGGTTCGTATTTTACCCGTTAACCTGTGGACCTAGCCCTAACACAAGCTTAGAGAGGCACTCAGCACATGGTGTATGTCTGAGAGGCACGCTGTGAGCTCTGTGCCCTGAGCTGTCTCCTGCTGGAATGAGCAGGAACTGTGGTGTTCCCCGTTTTATAATGCGTGTGCTCTCACTGGTGATTGGCTGTTATGTTGCATGTGTGTTGATTGGTCCGTTGATCTGTCCATCAGTGTGTATGTGTGTTTGCACCAAGATATGTTTATCTGAATATCATGTCATCCCCCCTTTTTACAAGAATATGTGCCTATGTGGGAATAAATATTGGTGTGTACTGAGTGCAGCTGAATATGTGTGTGCAATATCTACAACATGTACATGAGGCTAAACTATATACATGGGAAGGTGTCAGGTGCAACATAGCAACGAGGTTGTACCATAAACAAAATAAGTGCAATCATCAAACATCGAAAACGAACTGCTGTAACGACAAAAAGAGAAACACATTAACATTGTGGCATAACACTTTTGTGAGTCCAATGTGCAAACAGGCTCATAAGTCCAGCCTAGTAGGTGGGCGGCGAATTTGGGTTGACCGTTAGGGTGGCACACCATTCATCACCCGGATTAACTCTGTTCACTGGCAACAGCTGGTGGGACCTACTTGGGAACTTCCGATTCCTGTCAATGACCGCAACGCAGAAGGCTTCCCGGCCGTCGGTATCACCAGTCTGTACGTCGTCAGGGTATGACTCGGTGTATGGAGGCTGAATGGCCCGCATGTCCCTGCGAGGCTGGCTGAATTGGGGAGCGTTGGCAGGTTGAGCTGCTCGACAGCAGGCAGCGTAGTGGCTCATCTTGCCACAGCGGAGGCATTGTCGGTTCTTTGCCGGACATTGCCGCTTTAAATGTGCGGATCCACAGTTGCCGCACGTCGTGACGTCATGGCGTTCGGTGCGCCACCGCGAATGCGCAGTATGGTCCTGCGTAGAGCACGCCTGCGCATCACGTCCCTCTGCGTTGACGTCTCTTTTGGCATGTACAAGCGCGGGAGGTCGCGGAAAGCACGCAAAATGGCCACCCTCGTCCGGGCTGGGGGCTCGGAGGAACTCGATCGACTGGACCCGCTCGGCCTTGTAGGACCCCTGCCGTGCCGATTCGGCCACCTGGAATTGGGAGTACCGGCTGGTCGCGTTTTCATGGAGGACGCAGGTTTCGATGGCGGTGGCTAGGGTGAGGCTCTTAATTTTGAGGAACTGCTGGCGTAGGGTGCCCGTGGTGACCCCAAAAACAATCTGGTCCTGAATCACGGAATCGGAGGTGGCCTCATAGCCACAAGACTGCGCAAGGATACGGAGGTGTGTCAGGAAAGATTGAAAAGGCTCATCCTTACCCTGCAGGCGCTGCTGGAATAGGTACCTCTCGAAGCTCTCATTCACCTCGACGCTGAAGTGTTGCTAAAGTTTTAGAAGGACCGTCTTGTACTTCGTCTTGTACTTCGTCTTGTCCTCACCTTCCGCGAACATCAGGCAGTTGTAAATGTGGATGGCGTGTTGCCCTGCCGTGGAGAGGAGGAGGGCGATTTTCCTGGTGTCCGATGCATTCTCCCTTTCTGTGGCTTCTAGGAAGAACTGGAAGCGCTGTTTAAACAGCTTCCAGTTGACGCCGAGGTTTCCAGCGATTTGGAGCGGCTGCGGCGGGCTGATGGTGTCCATGGCGCAGGATGGCGGATCCCTGAAGATGTGCAGGTAGGTCTCACAGTTGCTGGGTTCCAACCCTGGTACTATGTCGTGTTGGGTGTTCCGCTACACAAACGAACCAACACGGTTGTAGATGGTACAACTCTGTTTTATTACTCTTGATAACAACATCTGTAAACTTATACTGTGGTTCGTATTTTATCCGTTAACCTGTGGACCGAGCCCTATCACTATCTTAGAGAGGCACTCAGCACATGGTGTATGTCTGAGTGGCACGCTGTGAGCTCTATGCCCTGAGCTGTCTCCTTCTGGAATGAGTGGGAACGGTGGTGTTCCCCGTTTTATAGTGCGTGTACTCTCACTGGTGATTGGCTGTGATGTTGCGTGTGTGTTGATTGGTCCGTTGATCTGTCCATCAGTGTGTATGTGTGTTTGCACCATGATATGTTTATCTGAATATCATGACAAGGTGTGCAGTGTTTTTGCTGTGTCTTTGGCTGTGTTCTGTTCACAATAGGATTACTTGGTGTTTCTGGTAGCGGTATTGTTCTGATTTGGCATTTGTTTTGTAGTACTGTCATGCCGTTTAAACTTGGTACTATCTTGGTTCTGGGAATATATGCTGACAATTGCTGGGTTCCATGAGCCATCAGTTTGGCATTCTACTTTAACAATTAGGTTGGGTAATTCCTTATCAGCGTGCTAGACTTGGGGCATCTTTCACCTTCCCTATTTTGTGATTAACGCATCACATATTCCTGGGAGTTAAAACAAGAGATGATCGGGCTGAAGGTTGTCCACAACTTCACGTTGGTTTTGCAGTATGATGAAGTTTACGTTTGCGAATGGGGAGACGTATTCAGTTCCTAAGGGGCTGGTTAAGCACACTGGGCTGAACAGCTGGCTTGTAATGCAGAAAAAGGCCAGCAGTGCGGGTTCAATTCCCGTACCAGCCTCCCTGAACAAGCGCCGGAATGTGACGACTAGGGGCTTTTCACAGTAACTTCATTGAAGCCTACTTGTGATAATAAGCAATTATTATTATTATTTTTTTTTTGCCACGTAGCCTAAGGGTTGATGCTCTGAGCTGCAGAGTCAGAGGGTATTCTCCCAGTGTATGCTCTCTGTGGTCTGTGGTCCTCAACATTTCCTTGACGATACTATGGGTGGTGACTAAGGAAAGGTCCTGCACGCATGCCAGTCGGCCTGTGATCACCAGTCCCATGGCGACAACAACAGAAAAGTTGTTGAAGCAACGCTTGAATGAAATGGATCCCAGGTGCGGTTTCTCTATCTCACTGTACCCAATGAATTTGGCAGCAGGAGGTTGAATCACCACTTGCCACTTCTGTGCGTACATACATTTCAGTGCAGGAAGTAGTCCAATGTTTACACCTGCACCAGTATCCACATTTTGATACAATTTGTGCTATCTCTACATCTGTGGGCACATAATCTAAATGGTGGCAAAGGCTCCAGTTGGTACCATTGTGCCAATATACTTATAATGTTCACCATGCCAAACATCTGCTCACATTGTGTAACAATATTTTGGGTGTTCTCATCACCTGACTATATAGTTTGGTAGATGTTTCATGGATCTTATTTTGATGATGTCTGTTACATGCCCTTGGTTGATTGGACTAATTGCCTGGTCTCTCGTTTTGATTTCTTATTCTGTCAAACTGCTTTTCCTCACTTTTGTTTCCTGTATTGCTGCTTCCAGTGTCATCTGGTGCCGCATGCCTTGCATGCATCATCTAAAGCTAGGCAATATCTGGGTTTATGTTCAAGGCCTCACCACCTGCACTGCTTATTAGGCTCGCCTATATTGGCTATTGTTGGTGGACGTATGCATGGCCTGCAGCCTCTGTCTACCCAGTAGTATGGCTTCATACTTGAGTTTGTTTTACAGTAATGCTTCCATGCTATAACATTTGGGTTGGCCCAAGAAGCCATTTTGGAATTCTTCTATTAGGGTAGATGTTATCATGAGCGGGATTATTCTGCCGGCACACCATAAAGTTGCAAACACGTCCTTTGTTTCTGCACGTACTTCTGAATTAGTAAATGGTCTCAGTCAGTTGTTGCCTAAAATTCATGAATTCCAGACCGTGTATTCTGAGGTTAAGATTCGCTCATAATTGATCTTCGAATGTTGACCATGTTTTATTTGAATGTTTAAGGTCAGTGTCCAACCAACCTGAAGTGTTGAGTCTGTCTAGGCCTTCGTTGCCCATTTCAGCTTTAATCTTGACACCTTGGTTATCTGGTACAGAAGAACTGATGTCCAGAAAACAGAGCCCCCCCGTGTTGTTGAAGCAAAGTAAACTGAGGTAGGAGATCCATTGCCTTCCAATTTTGTGATCACCCTGTCCCTCCTGCAGTCACTAAAATTGTCTATTCAGGCATTTTTTTTAACAATCCTTCGCAGCTGCGTTTGGCTCCCTGAGTTGCTGTATCTTAAGTGGCCACAGCTTTAGGTGATCACAGGTTGTTGTTCAACTGCAATGGTGGCACTGTTGAGCTGTTTCTATGTCGCTGGGCTTACTGAAGCTCCACCCATAAAACAGTGCCTCTCGGCATAGAAATAGCCTGCCTCAAAGAACAAAATATAATGTCGCTGGATATAGTTTTGTTTCCTGGCCTGGTGTCCAGTGTTCAATTGTTCCCCCACAAACACCTCCTAACTTCCTCCAACAGCTCCCCTGCCCCCAACTCCAACCCCTGAAGGGAAAATAAGATTCAGAATGGATTCCTCTCTCTTTGGATTTCTGCTTGAAGCTAAGCCCTCCGGGGTAGGCTCTTTTTTTAAATTTAGAGTGTCCAATTATTTTTTTCCCAATAAAGGGACAATTTATTCATTCATTTTTAAAAAAAAAATTTTGAGTACCCAATTCATTTTTTTCTAATTAAGCGCCAATTTAGCGTGGCCAATCTATCTGTCTTGCACATTTTTGGATTTTAGGGACGAAACCCACGCAAACACGGGGAGAATGTGCAAACTCCACACGGACAGTGACCCAGAGCCGGGATCGAACTTGGGACCTCGGCACCGCGAGGCTGCAGGTCTAACCTACTGTGCCACTGTGTTGCCCTATTAAGGGGCAATTTAGTGTGGCCAATCCACCTAACCTGCACATCTTTGGATTGTGGGGGTGAAACCCACGCAGACACGGGGAGAATATGCAAACTCCAAACGGACAGTGACCCAGGGCCAGGATTCGAACCCGGGTCCTCAGCGCTGTAGGCAGCAGTGCTAACCACTGAGCCACATGCCGCCCTCACCGGAGTTGGCTCTTTAATTACTGTTCTTGCACACTTGGTACCAGGCAAGCTTATACTAATTAAGCTAACCCAAATTGGAACAATCGTACCGGGACCGGGCAGCATGGTGGTACAGTGGTTAGCACTGCTGCCTCACAGCGCCAGAGACCCGGGTTCAATTCTGGCCTTGGGTGACTGTGTGGAGTTTGCGCTTTCTCCACGTGTCTGCATGGGTTTTTTCTGGGTGCTCCACTTCTCCCACTGTTCAAAGATGTGTAGGTTAGGTGGATTTGCCATGATAAAATTGCCCCTTAGTGTCCTGGAATGAACAGGTTGGGCAGGGTTGTGAAAATAAGGGAGGGGTATGGGCCTGGGTGGGTTTCAGTGCAAATTCGATGGGCTGAATGGCCTCCTTCTGCACTGTAGAGATTCTATGATCAGTGCCTGCTGGCAGGAATGAGGTGCAATGTCCCTTAACGAAGATGAAAAGTGTAGTATCCATACTGTGCTGCAGAATCACTTGCACGTGGTGAGTCTGTATTTGGGGATTGTTTCATTTACACACCAGGTGCGATTTAACAAAATTGGGAAAAAATTGTGGGGTGGTACTTGGAGGCTGCAGCACCGACAATGATCCCGCGATGAAACAGGACTTGGGTATTTTTGGCCTTGGTCAGGACCCTCCGCCGAGGCCGCACTTACCTTACTTTAAAATACCGCAACAATGTTGCAAACCCTTCAACCGCGCAACTGCAGCTCTGGACCTCCCTCAACTTACCTCTTTGGGGATCTTCGAGCTCCCCTCTCCTTACCTCTTAAGGGCAGAGCAACCCTGGGCCCTATCCCTGGCACGGGTTATCTGGCACCTGGGCTTCTTGGTACTGCCAGCTTGACACCCTGGCAGTGCTCCTGCTGCCTGGCAATAACATCCTGGTGCCAGGCCAACAGTACCATGGTGCCTGGTTGGCAGCGGGAATGCCTAGATACCACCTTGCTGAGAGACTGACCACCCGGGGGTCTCCGAAGGCCTAGAAGAACGCCCCCCCCCCCGCCCGCAACCGCCCCCCCCCACCCCCCCCCCCCACCCGCAGGTGCTATTACGCTTGGTCTACACTTGTGAGGACCAGCGATAAATGGCGCCCGGTTGAGGTCTCGCTGGGGAGGCCCTTAGTTCCCATGCGCTGAGATAATGTGGTGCAGACATAGTTAAATGAGCCGAACGGCTCATTGAAATATGTTAACTTGGATCTTGCACAGCGAGGCCGAGATCCAGAGCACGGCGTCTCACAAGCTCCCATTACATCTCGCGAGGCGTTCTGAGCATCACAAATCTCGTGAGATTTAATGGCCTCAACGTCTCACTGAGTCGGGTACGACGCGCCCACCAATTCTTCAGTTGATAGAAGCAAATTACTGCGGATTCTGGAATCTGAAACAAAAAGAGAAAATACTGGGCAATCCCAGCACGTTTGAAAGCATCTGTGGAGAGAGAGAGAGGAGAGCTCTAGGGCGTCATTCTCCGACCCCCCAGAAGGTCGGAGAATGGCCGTTGGCCGCCGTGAATCCCGCCCCCGCCGGTTGCCGAAGTCTCCGAAGGGAGAAAAGTCGGCGGGGCGTTAATGTCGCCGCTGCCACGGAGAATGTCACGGGTCTGCGCAAGGCAGCCGATTTTCGGCCTGCCGATATTCTCCCTTCCGGATGGGCCGAAGTCCCGTCGACGTGATGACCGTTCACATCGACGTAAATTAAACCTCCTTTTCATCGGCATGACCCGGTGCTCCAGGCTCACGCCGACCAGCGTGGAGGTGAGTGACGGCCTGGGGGGTTGGCTCTGGGCAGGCAATGGCGTGGCCGCAGTCTGAATGCGTGAGGAGAGGTGTGTCTCGGGTTGTGTGTGTGTGTGTGCGGCGGGGGGGGGGGGGGGGGGGGGGGGAGGGTGGTTAGAGTAGGCTGGGCTCCGGGGGAGTGCCGGGAGGGGGTCCGTGCCGGGGAGGTGGATGGGGGGGGTCCGTGCCGTGCCGGGGTGGAGGTTGGGGGGGGGGTCCGTGCTGGGGTGGAGATTGGGGGGGGTCTGTGCCGGGGTGGAGGTTGGGAGGGGGTCCGTGCCGTGCCGGGTTGGAGGTTGGGGGGGGTCCGTGCTGGGGTGGAGGTTGGGGGGGTCCGTGCCGGGGTGGAGGTTGGGGGGGGTCCATGCCGTGCCGGGGTGGAGGTTGGGGGGGGGGTCCGTGCTGGGGTGGAGGTTGGGGGGGGCCCGTGCCGGGGTGAGGTTGAGGGGGGGTCCGTGCCGGGGTGGAGGTTGGGGGGGGGGTCCGTGCCGTGCCGGGGTGGAGGTTGGGGGGGGGGTCCGTGCTGGGGTGGAGGTTGGGGGCGGGGGGGGGTCCGTGCCGGGGTGAGGTTGGGGGGGGGGTCCGTGCCGGGGTGGAGGTTGAGGGGGGTCTGTGCCGTGCCGGGGTGGAGGTTGGGGGGGGTCCGTGCTGGGGTGCAGGTTGAGGGGGGGGTCCGTGCCGGGGTGAGGTTGGGGGGGGTCCTCGCCGGGGTGGAGGTTGGGGGGGGGACGTGCCGTGCCGGGGTGGAGGTTGTGGAGGGGTCCGTGCTGGGGTGGAGGTTGGGGGGGGGGTGGTCAGTGCCGGGGTGAGGTTGGGGGGGGGTCCGTGCCGGGGTGAAGGTTGGGGAGGGGTCCGTGCCGTGCCGGGGTGGAGGTTGGGGGCGGGGGGGGGGGTCCGTGCCGGGGTGAGGTTGGGGGGGTCCGTGCCGGGGTGGAGTGGGGGGGGGGGGGGTCCGTGCCATGCCGGGGTGGAGGTTGGGGGGGGTCCGTGCCGAGGAGGGGGATGGGAGGGCAAGTGAGTTGGTCCACCTGGCCAGGTGCCAGCCTCCAACAGTTGGACCCATGCGGTCCATGCCACCTGGCTGGGGGGAGGAGGGGATATGGGCAATGATGACATGTCATCGTTCCCCTCCCCCCACCAGGCCGTCATGTTTCAGATCATCCAGCGATGTTGGCCGCCGTGGTGGCAGCCGCTCATGTCTATGTTGCCCTGAATGAGGAGGAGGAGGAGGAGGAGCGTGCCAGAGAGGCGGCGCAGGCTGCCGCAGAGGGGCAGACGGCAGCCGCCCAGGCTGGAGTGACACCTGACCAACAGGACGAGGAGGGGGAGGAGGACGTCGTGGCCCCACGGCAACGGAGGCACCCGAAGGCACCCGTGTGTACCGGCCCCGGCAGTCATACCAGGACCTCACGGATCGGGAATGCAGGAGGAGACTCCGGAAGAGCCGGGAAACCGTGGCACACATCTGCCACCTGCTGGCACACCTGTCACCGCATGGCACTGGCGGGGGACACCCTCTCCCCGTGTCCGTCAAGGTTACGGTGGCCCTTAACTTTTATGCAACGGGGTCATTCCAGGCACCGAGTGGGGACCTGTCTGGCATGTCGCAGACATCGTTGCACCGGTGCATCCGGGCAGTGACTGATGCCCTATATGCCATGGCGCACCGCTACATCCGCTTCCCCGTTGACCGGGCCAGCAAGATGCCCGGGCCGTGGGCTTCTCTGCCGTGGCCGGGTTCCCCATGGTCCAGGGCGCGATCGATGGGATGCACGTTGCCGTGCGGCCACCTGCAGATAACAGGGCCGTGTTCACTAATAGGAAGAGGACCTATTCGATGAACGTACAGGTGGTCTGCGACCACCGCATGATGATCCTGCACGTCTGCGCCCGTCACCCAGGCAGTGTACACGACTCATTCGTGTTGTCGCGGTCATCCATCCCCGGCATGTACGAGGGACGCCATCCCGGCTGAGGGGCTGGTTGCTGGGCGACAGGGGCTACCCATTGCGATCGTGGCTGATGACGCCTATACGGAGGCCACGCAATGAGGCGGAGAACCGCTACAATAATGCCCATGTAGCGACAAGAGGAGTGATCGAGAGGTGCTTTGGCGTGCTGAAGATGCGTTCAGGTGCCTGGACCTCTCTGGGGGCGCCCTCCAGTATCGGTCAGATAGGGTCGGCCGCATCATTGTGGTGTGCTGCGTCCTGCACAACATAGCCCAGCAGAGGGGCGATGTGCCGCAGGCAGAGGAGGGCGGAGTGGAGGAGCAGCGGGAAGAGGCCCAGTCCTCCCCAGATGAGGGGGATGGGGCAATGGTCAGGGCAGACGGGGTAGACACAGGCGGGTGGCTGTTCCACCGTTACCGGCTGGCCCAGCGGGCACGGGACAGACTGATAGCCGCCCGCTTCACTGACTAGATGGGCGTGGGAATCGGGTAGTATGGCCACAGACCGCACACCATGGCAACAGCCGACCACCCACACCCCCCTCCCATCCACCCACCCAGCACCCTCACCCCCCTCCCCAACCCCACCCACCCCACCCGCATGCACACCACCCCCCCCCCCCCATTGCCGATCCACCTGCGGCACAACGGGCCGGGCTCACACAGTTGCGGGTGGACGCGTGTCTATCGCAGGCCATGGAGGATGATGACAACCCGCCCTGCGATCCTGCGATGAGCTCCTGGCTCTACATCGCTGGACTATGTCTGACCCATGGCCACAGTACCACCATCCACCCGGGCCATCCCTGCATGCGGCTGTGACACTGCAGCGCACGGTCCCGTCCTCTGCCCGGGGGATGTTGATGACATGCACGTGCCCTAGCCCCTAAAACTCATCTGTGCCCTGCACCCGTGCCAACTTACTCAGTGTCTAATTGTTTGGCCTTACGGGCCCTTTGACTACGTCGACGTGGTTCCCCAGACGGTACAGCAGAACTGGAGGTGGACTCCTGTGATTCCTGCCCTCTGACACTGGATCCCTTTGGCGGCCGTTTCCTGGGGCGTACTGGCCTAGGTGGGCCAGGCTGCGGCCCGGGCGACTGGGATGGCGAGCTTCCAGCCTGTCCTGCCCGTTGCCCACCCGATGCACCTGGGACGGAAGGGGGGGGAGTCCGAGGTGTCGCAGTGTACCGGGACCTCCCCTACAGAGGGAGCCGGGACGGACCACACCACCTCCTCCTCCCTCGGGGTGCCCGATGGCCCCCAGGCCTCTACATGGGTGGGGGATGCGAACGGACTGGCCATCCGACGCCCCCCCGACATCTGGCGCTGCCAGTCCTGGAGGCCCGTGCTGGTATCGACAGGGGTCTGCAGGTTTGCAGCCATGGAGCCCAGGGGGTTGGCAAACCCTGTCTGTGACAGTGCGATGCCGGCTCGCACATGGCCACTGGCGCCGATGCCCTCAGCGATGGCCTGCAGAGACTGGGCCATGGCCTGCTGAGACTGGGCCATGGCCTGCAGAGACTGGGCTATGGCGTTGAGCGCCTCTGCCATCTGGCGCTGGCACTGGCTCATGGCCTCCTGTGAGAGGGCAGCCATTTCCTGGGCCACAGGCGCCGCCTTCACGGAAGGCCCCAGGCCTCACAAACCGTTCCCCATGTCTGACACCGTCGCACCCATTGCCTCCACCGCAGACGCCACCCGTGCGGTGTCGGCCTGGGTGGCACGCATGACTGGCACCACTCCCAGCTCCTGGACGCGGGTGGACTCCTCCACCTGCGACCGCAGCCGCCGCAAGCCGCCCGTCACCCTCTTCGCTCGTCTCCAGGTCGGTGGTTGCATCGGATCTATGTGTGGGTGTGGTAACTGCAGGAACCCGGGATCCATCTGGGCGGCAGATGTTCGCTTGGGCTGGGCTGCCCTCCGACCGCCCGGTCCCTCTGCTGCTCCTACCTCCACCTGCTGTACCGGGACGGCTGTGTTGTGCGCACCAGTGAGTGTACCAGACGCCTCATCACTAAAGTGCCCAACCGTGGTGAGTGTTTCTGCGATGGTGGAGGGTGTCGGTGACAGCAGTGGCGTTGTGTCGTGCTCTTCGTCCCACTCTGAGTCCATGGCACTTTGGGGTGGGGGTTCGTCTCCACCCATCCACTCTGAGTCACTGTCCGGTATTTCGTCTTCCTGGGTAGTGCTGTCCCGGGTAGGGGTGTCCTGGGTAGTGGTGTCCTGGGTAGTGGTGTCCTGGGTAGTGGTGTCCTGGGTAGTGGTGTCCTGGGTACTGGTGTCCTGGCTCGGATGTGACGGGGGCCTGTGGCTGCCCCCCTCGTCGCTGGGTGGTCGCTCCCGCACGTGACGGGGGTGTCGTCTCCCTGTTGCTCCAGGTCTCTCCGTCTCCTGTGGTGTGCGAGGGGCATCCTGCGGGCGTCGCATGCTGGAGGGTCCGGGTCTCTCCGTCTCCCGTGGTCTCCGAGGGGCATCCTGCGGGCGTCGCATGCTGGAGGGTGCGGGTCTCTCCGTCTCCTGTGGTCTCCGAGGGGCATCCTGCGGGCGTCGCATGCTGGAGGGTGCGGGTCTCTCCGTCTCCTGTGGTCTCCGAGGGGCATCCTGCGGGCGTCGCATGCTGGAGGGTGCGGGTCTCTCCGTCTCCTGTGGTCTCCGAGGGGCATCCTGCGGGCGGTCTGCATCTGCGGGGATGGGTGCCTGGACGTTTGGTCCTGCGATACACAATGAAGCATGCATGGTTAGACATCAGGCAGTGATCAGGTGATACGGGGGAGGGGGATATAGGGGAGGGGGGATATGGGGACGGGCTGTCGGTGGCTCACTCGCTAGTACGCCCCCGACCTCTGCATCAGCAACCTCCCGGTCCTCAGGTCCGCCAGCCAGTTCCAGGGCCCTTTCCTCGTGTACGGTCAGTGGCCTCTCATCAGCGGGCCCTCCTCCAGTCCTCACATGCTCCCTATTGTTGTGTGAGCGCTTCTCCTGTGTGTGGGGGGGGGGGGGGCAGGGGCAAAAGGCAACAGTGTTAGGCAGGTATATGAATGCACACCATCGGTTGCGCGTGCATTGCAGAGGTTAAGGTTAGGGCTGGATTTACTTGGGGATATGGGGGATATGGGGGATATGGGGGAGGGGGGATATGGGGAGGGTAGGATATGGGGGAGGGGGATATGGGGGATATGGGGGGGGATATGGGGGATATGGGGGAGGGGGGATATGGGGGAGGGGGGATATGGGGGATATGGGGAGGGGGGATATGGGGGAGGGGGGATATGGGGGAGGGGAGATATGGGGGATATGGGTGAGGGGGGATATGGGGAGGGGGGATATGGGGGAGGGGGGATATGGGGGAGGGGGGATATGGGGAGGGGGGTATGGGGGAGGGGGGATATGGGGGAGGGGGGGATATGGGGGAGGGGGTGGATATGGGGGATATGGGGGAGGGGGTATGGGGAGGGGGATATGGGGGATATGGGGGAGGGGGATATGGGGAGGGTGGATATGGGGGAGGGGGGATATGGGGGATATGGGGGAGGGGGATATGGGGGAGGTGGGGGAGGGGGATATGGGGGAGGGGGGATATGGGGGATATGGGGGAGGGGGATATGGGGAGGGGGGATATGGGGGAGGTGGGATATGGCGGATATGGGGGAGGGGGGATATGGGGGAGGGGGGATATGGGGGAGGGGGGATATGGGGGAGGGGGGATATGGGGGATATGGGGTAGGGGGGATATGGGGGATATGGGGGATATGGGGAGGGGGGATATGGGGGATATGGGGAGGGGGGATATGGGGGAGGGGGGATATGGGGGAGGGGGGATATGGGGGAGGGGGGATATGGGGGAGGGGGGATATGGGGGAGGGGGGATATGGGGAGGGGGGTATGGGGGATATGGGGGAGGGGGGATATGGGGGAGGGGGTATATGTGGAGGGGGATATGGGGGAGGGGGGGCTATGGGGGATATGGGGAGGGGGAATTATGGGGGATATGGGGGAGGGGGGATATGGGGGAGGGGGGATATGGGGGATATGGGGGAGGGGGGATATAGGGGAGGGGGGATATGGGGAGGGGGGATATGGGGAGGGGGGATATGGGGAGGCTCACCGTGCCTGCTCTGACGAGGTCGTTCACCTTCTTGTGGGACTGGGTGCCTGTCCGTGGTGTCAGGGCCACAGCGATGACGGCCTCTGCCACTTCCCTCCACAGACGCCGGCTGTGGCATGGGGCAACTCTGCAGCCGTGCCCGGGATGCAGGGCGTCCCTCCTCTGCTCCACCGCGTCCAGGAGCGCCTCCACATCGCGTGACTCGAACCTCGGGGCTGAGCGACGGCCAGCCATCCAGTCGGGTGTTGCGGTCGGGTGTTCCGGTCGGGTGGGGGGGAGCAGCGCGGCCTTATGAGCCATCACGCCGTGCAGCGCGTATGACGCTGCACGGCGTGAACCACTGCGCAAGCGCGGATCCCGTTACGTCGCTGCTAGCCCATTTTGGGCCGGAGACTATCGACCCATTTTTCCGACGTGACGCAAGTCGGATTTGCGCCGTTTTTTGCGCCGATCGGCGGACTTTCCGCCGATAACGGAGAATTTCGCCCCTAATGTTTCGTGTCTGGATGACTCTGTCAAAATCCTTCTGTTGCGTGTGCAAGGTTTGAGGCTGGAATAGTTCTCAGTTAAATCTTCTAAAACCTTGCAGCCATCTTGGTACGTTTGATGTAACCATATCAATCATATGACAAGGGTTGGTCAAACAATAATGTATTTTGTATTTGAAGATATACATTCAATATACGCTGGGGAACTATAGGCAGAATCTTACCAGAATTTGGCAAAGTGTCAGGCACAGACTGAAAACTGGCATGGAACTCTCCAGTTCCACAGAGCAGTTTTCTCACCAGATCTTGAGACCCATTACATTTTTAAAAATAAATGGGTGGGGATTATGCCAACACACTGGCAGGGAGGGGCCAGTCAGAGCCAGCTCCCAGTGCTACAGACATCGGGGAATCAACTTTATAGAGTGTCCTCATCAGAACTGAATGGCCCCTGGCCCCCGCCACAAAGATATTGTGGGTTCCCCCTTACACCCCTGACAATCATCGGGCCCCCCACCACCACTGCGGAAGTATCACTGGCCTTACCCCCCTCCTTCCCAAGTGCCCACTCTTCCCCCATGCCTGCAAGTTCCCACCACACCAACCACTGCCCCCAACCACACATTAATGGAAACCACCACTCATATGGCACTCCCACGAGGGCCCATCTCTGTCACTGCACTGGCACAGGCTGGCACCTGGCAGTGCCAACATGTACAAGGGGGAAGGACCCTTCCCCCGGGGACTATACTTGCCTTTGCACTTGTAGCGGGATCCCCTCGACTGTTTCTCGCTTTTGAAAAGTTGTTGTAAACCTCGCTGACGGAGCACTTAATGTGGCGGGGAGGCCCATTAATAATATTTAAATTTATTGAAGCATATTTAAATGAGACTCCTGCCCTTTTTGGGCGTGAACCTCATGACACCAGCAAGGGGCGGGGAAAATTGGGAAACAGGATTCTCTCTGGATTTTCCACCCACGTTACCATTCGCTCTGACGGTGATTGCGGGCTGAAAATCGCCCCAGCGTGTCTGATTTCTTCATCGAGGAACCTGGGACTACGACACCACATCTGTCTCAGTGGCAGTGAGTGACAGCAGTTTGAAGAAAAGTGCCGTTAAATGTACATGGGTCTGGTTTAGCACATGGCTAAAGAGCTGGCTTTTAAAGCAGACCAAGGCAGGCCAGCAGCACGGTTCAATTCCCGTACCAGCCTCCCCAAACAGGTGCCGGAATGTGTCGACTAGGGGCTTTTCACAGTAACTTTATTTGGAGCCTACTTGTGCCAATAAGCGATTTTCATTTCATTTCATTTTTCACATGCATATCATTTCACAAAAGGACTAAACGTATTATTGGACATCAGTCAGAAAGCTCTTAACTGGTGGCCCCTATTTCTGCTACAACAATGGTGGAGCTTCCTCCCTAATTTGTGGTGCAACTTCATCCAAAGGACAGTGTTGCACTGGGAGAGCATCATACTCAAGACACTAACCCAAATCTGAAAATGAAGACAGGTCGAGGTTCTGTTGGGTGGAGTAGACAACAATTGTATTTGACTTGACGTGCGATCACGTGTGGAGAGAATCAAAATTACCCGTCCAATTTAGTGGCATCGCTCATTGTTCTAAAAACCAGTCCCTCAGCTTGAAATGTAATTGCAACACATGTCAAGGAGCAGTCCTCTTTTAAGAAATTCCTTTCCCTCAGGCAAGAACACAACTTGTCTTTAACACCATGTCTAAACCTGGCTGACGGCACTGCATGTGTGCGACATACATTCCAGAACTCGCGCGCTGTCCATTTTACAGCAATGTGTCTGAGGGCAGCACGGTAGCACAAGTGGATAGCACTGTGGCTTCACCGTGCCAGGGTCCCAGGTTTGATTCCCCACTGGAGTCTCTGTGCGGAGTCTGCACGGTCTTCCCGTGTCTGCGTGGGTTTCCTCTGGGTGCTCCGGTTTCCTCCCACAGTCCAAAGATGTGCAGGTTAGGTGGATTGGCCATGATAAATTGCCCTCAGTAACCAAAAAGGTTAGGAGGGGTTATTGGGTTACGGGGATAGGGTGGAAGTGAGGGCTTAAGTGGGTCGGTGCAGACTCGATGGGCCGAAGGCCTCCTTCTGCAGTGTATTGTCTATGCTCTATGTTCTACTCTAATTGGCCCGAAAAGAACTGAGGAAAGAGGAAAGAGAAAAGCAGCCTCAAAATGGGTGGTCATGACTTTAGGGAAGAATACGTGGGGCTGGTACTGAATGGGAACTTGAGCTAAATAGGCAGTGAGTTTTTGCATATCCTACTTCCTGATCCCTACTCAAGTAAGCCCTGTCATCTAAAGTACATGCACCAACCAGAGTATTCACTTTATAGTGAGAAAATCATTTTGTTCAATGTGTGACCTTCATTGTATAAAAGTCTAGTAAGTGTTGTGTCGCCTACTTCACATGGGTGACCTGCATTTTACTCAAACACCACAGATCACATTGTTGTAAGCATTTTCCCTTTGTTTCTAAACCTCAAAGAAATACATAGTGATTCCTGTTCATTACCAATTTGTTTATTCTCAAGCTGCAGTAGTCTGTGCCACTGAGAATTGCCTGATACCTAATTTTTCAAGCTGAAATGACAATGCAAACCCCTTGAGTATTGAGTAACCTGAGCAGCATGTGAAATATGTAAATGTATATAGCATCTGCAAAATGATTTCTTGAACATTTCTAACACTGAATAAGTAGAAACAGGAACAAATAAACACCAGAACATGTTGGGTTCTTTGAATTGATGAACAATTAATTTGAGTAATTTTGAACTTCTCTGGTCCTTGAGGTCTATTTATTTTAAAACATTTAACCTGCAAGTCTCCTTTTCCTTCCTCATTCTAACATTTCCTCATGTGCTGCACAGAGGACAAAGTCATTGGCATGAATGTTAGAAACGGTATTAAGAGGACGTGCACACAGTTCAATCTCAATGCACCAAGGTTCAAGTAGGGGTGGGACTATAGAGAGATGTCCTTCTCTCCACTGACTTATTTGAGCAAAACCTGACTGCTGAGTTGGGATCCAAAGTGCTGACTGCTGGTGTGAAACACAGATGGTTGGAATGCGTAAAGACACCGGGGTATGGATACAAGTCAAAGACCAGTCAGAGATGCTGAACCAAGTTCCACGTGAAATCTTCCAGTATTTCAAGTGTACATTACAGACCACTGTTTGGACTTGAGAATGAGTTCTCTCAGTATTCTTAATGATAATCTTCCATCAATGCCATCAAAGTAGATTACCAGTCATTTGTCTGCACATTATTGTGGAATCGTACGGTACACAAAATGAGCAGAGTTGATATCTCATTAAAAAAACTGCACTTCAATGTAATTCATTGTACCTGAAGCACTTGCAGACATTTTTCAATGGTACAATAAATGTAGGGTTGAATTCTCTGCCGGCGGGATTCTCCGTCTGCCGGCAGTGCACCCCCACCCATGGGTTTCCCGGCAGTGTGAAGTGGCTAAAATGGGAAATCCCATTGGCCGGTGGCGGGAAAGGAGAATCCAGCTGCCAGCAATGGCACGTCGCCGACGAACATGTGGCTGGAGAGGCGGAAAATTTACCCCGCAATCTTTCAAGAAGAAAATAGAATTTGAAATCTGCACAATACAAAAAAAACTTCAGTTAAACTGTTATCACCAGGGGGTGGGGGGGGGGGGGGGGGGAGAAAAGATAATGGGCTGGATTCTCTGTTTGGGAGACTCTGGGTTGAATTCTCCGCCATCAGGTTCTGCAGTAGCATGGGGGTTTCCCGACGGCATGGGGCTGCCCCTCAATGGGAAACCCCATTGACCAGACGGCGAAATGGAGAATCGCGACGGCGTGCCCCACCAGAAAACTGGCGCGGCGGGACGGAGAAACCGACCCTTTGTTCTCCTGTCGGAGGTGAATTGCACCTGATTTGCCCTCATGCTGGGAGCACAAATCAGGACGCGATACTCAATCATTGGCCATGCAAACCTTGACATGCCAAGGATTGCGAGGGATTAGACTCATCGAGTCATAGATGTTTACAGCATGGAAACAGGCCCATCGGCCTAGCTGGTCCACACCACCCAGTTTCTATCACTATGCTCGTCTCACTTGCCTGCATTTGGCCCATATCCCTCTACGCCCACCCTGCCCATGTAACTGTCTGACAGCTTTTTCCCGAGAGAATTCCCTAGAGAATCCCACTTTCGGGCCGCCATTTTGAATGTGAGGTCCAGCAGCTGGGCCCCCTACCTCCTGCAATGCAATTCAGCACCACCCACCCACCACACAATGCATTTCTTCCCACCCCCCCACCCCACTGGGATTTTCTGGGTCACCCCCCTGCTCCCCCTGCCCCACCCCAATGGTACGGGGTGACCCAAAACCCACCCTCCACAGAAATCCCCTGAATAAAGAGACCCCTCCCCCCAAAACCCTCTCTCAGAAGAGCTGGAAGCTCGAGAGCAGTCCAGACAGGGGAAATGATAAAAAAATCACTGTTTTAAAACTTAACTGTACAATACAACTGCTGGCTCAGGCACAGGAAGTAGCACCAGTCAATTCTTGGAAGAGAAAACTAGTCAGCTAGGTTCAGCCCCCCTCAGATCTTTGATCTTCACGATATTAATTTTACTAGGCTGTAACTGACAGCTTCCACACCCATCCAGCTGTAAACATTGTTTAATTTAGCTCACTTCACGCTTGAGTGACTTTGAAGTAGTCAGCTGTGAAACTAACGGTAATGTTTATGAACATTAAGCTATGATTGATAGCTCCTGGACAACATCGAAGAGGGTTAAGTGCTTTCTGTTCATTTCTCAGCTGACTACTTCAAACTCACTCTAGATCCATTCTAGGACATAGTGTAGACTGACACTTCAGTGCAGTTCTGGCCTGTTTTATTAGATGTGTCATCTTGTTGAATTGGCATTAACTTGGTTGCGTGTGCATAAAAATCCTCTCGGTTTCCTGACCGACATTTGTCCTCAATCAAGATCACCCAAACAGTTTAATTTGTTAATTATCCACCCAGTCATCTGGCAGTACAGAACTTGAGTATTGCTGAAAAAATACATTTTGTTGAAGCTTTTCATCTTGCACTCATCAGGACAATTGCAAGAGGACCAATGTCAGGGGAAACAACAACATTGGTATTCCTGTGATTGTTCTGATGAGTACTAAACAATAAAATGTTTCGACAAAATATATTTTTCGGCACTCAAATTATCCATTTGCTGTTCATCAGATTCTGTTGAGTACAAAATGTATTATTTTGCTTGCCTATATCACAACATTAATTTGGCTCTGAGCACTTTGGGACTTCTCCAAGACCATAAATGCACAAGTATAGCATCAAAATTTGCTATCCATTCAAAGAGACCATTTTCACAATCTTTAATGTAAGTGGCCATAGCCTTTCAACGAAAGCATTGACAATAAAACAGCCAGAAGTCACCTATGAATGAAACAATCACTTTGTAACAAGGGGTGAGATTCTCCGGTCCCCCAGTCACATGTTTCTCGGTGGCGTACCATTCGTTGGTGTCAGGAGTCTGTCTTCCCACCGCTCGTCAATGGGATTTCCCATTGAAGCTACCCCATGCCACCGGCAACCTGTGAAGAGGGGTGTGCCCACTTGGGTAAAGCAAATCAAAAGGATGGAGAATTTTGGCCAAGTTCAAAGTACGTAGAGCAGTACTGTTGCTGTCCAGTACAGCATCAACTATAAAGTATCTTTAAAGCATTAGAATTTCCCAAAAATGAATGTTATCAAACAAAATGTGACACTGAGACACATGAGGACATATTCTCATGTGCAACCAAAAGTTTGGTGAAATAGATAGGTTTCAAAAAGAGGTAGGAGAGGTATAGAGGCAAAGTTTGGCAGGGACTTCAAGGGTTTAATTTCGAGGCAATGAAGGACGTAGATGCCAGTTATGAATCGATGAAAATTGTGGATGCATGGGAAGACAGGATTCAAAGATTGTATCTATCTTGGAGGATTACAGGGCTGAAGGAGATTACAGAACAAGGCAAGGGAAAGGCCATGAAAAGCATTCCACTCCAATGAAGCCTTGAAATATTCACTAATTCTAGAAACTAAGCCACAAATAATTAAATGTTATATACCTTCTACTCACTCCAACAACATTTCTTCAAGCGCATCTCTCTGTCTCAGGTGCCTCACTTAAACAGTGTGCTCTATTTCTGGGACTTAAATTTCAATTTTATTTCCCAGGTGCTGCCAAACTTCAGACTGCCCACAATTGCTTCAAGGTTCCACCCTCCACACCAAACTATCCATTCCCTCCCAGAATTGTGCTGTCTCTGACCCATTCATTTAATTGTGACCAACGCCACCATTTTCCCCCCACCTCAGCACCAATACCTGCTCTCCCACAGATTACACGAGTTTCTGGACATTCTAACCCTATCAAACTTCAGTAACCATCTCCAGCTCTATGCAAAAACAAAAATACCAAAATGCTACAGCTGCCACAAGCTTGGAAGAAAAAGTAGAAAATATGTGAAATACTTAGCGAGTCAGGCAAAGTTTTGTCGTGAGAAGTGAAGGTTTCAGGCATTTACTTCATCATGACCATGGGTGGCATCACTGCGTAACAGCTGTGCTTGGGTTGATGAATGTTTGCAGCATTTCTGCTTTTTTATCCATGAACACCTTGATTGCCGTTCAGAAAGGTAAAACATAGAATTCAGGCAGAGCAATTAAGGATCACGTGTGCAAAATATGTTGAGGCAGTGGGAGATTTCCAGACTGTAATGCAGTTAGAAAGAAGAAGAAAGTTACACCAAGAATGAGAGAATAACAGGAACAAAAAACGTCAGAGCCAAATAGAAAGTTAGAGACACTAATTTAATCTCACCTCACCTGGTAGAACCAGTAAAGGGATTGAAGTGAGAGGAACAACTGAACCTCACTGATCCTGTTGTCTTCCCAAAGGATCTGTACTGGAAAAACACCTTGGAGCTTACGGATTTTCACCTGATCTTAGGACAATGGGAATCTTTTGGTCTAAAATGTCTTTGCCTATTTTTACTTTGCAAATTATACAAATACTTATCATCCACTGACTCCCAGGTTCGATTCCGGCTTGGGTCACTGTCTGTGCGGAGTCTGCACATCCTCCCCGTGTATGAGTTGGTTTCCTTCGGGTGCTCCGGTTTCCTCCCACAGTCCAAAGATGTGCAGGTTAGATGGATTGGCCATGATAAATTGCCCTTAGTGTCCAAAATTAGTTCCCTTAGTGTTGGGTGGGGTTACTGGGTTATGGGGTGGAGGTGTTGACCTTGAGTAGGGTGCTCTTTCCAAGAGCCGGTGCAGACCCGATGGGCCAAATAGCCTCCTTCTGCACTGTAAATTCTATGAAATTCTATGAAATAAAGATTATTTTTTGATACCTGTTTTAATCTACATTTTGCTTATTTAAGTATGTGTTCTCTGGGCCCACGGACCTGGCTTATCTGCAAAGTAAATCTGGTACCTGTGTTAAGTCAGTGCATGATAACAGTTGATACTTTGGCCAGGCAACAATTCTAAGAGAGTAATGAAAGACAATCTGAATTTGACTGCTCTGCAAGTGCAGCTTACTCATAATCCAATGTCCTTTGGTTTAAGAGAAATTCAGTTTTTATTAATTGGCAGAATTTACATTATTGTAGTTAGAAGTTCGCATCAAGGCCAGTGAAATACGATGGGATGGTTGACCATAGGGAAGCAAAACACAGATTCCAAGGATCCCAGGAGTTCTTGCATTTACAACCGAATCTTGCTGGAGAGAATTGTACAGACAATGCTGGTAACAGTTCTAGTCAATGCTATTTGTGAATAACGTTTGCAGCATTTTAATGGGCGTTGTTTAAAAAGAAGTGAGTGGTACCAATGCATATCTTCATATTCTGCGCTGCAAGAACATAAGCAAAGTAAAGGCGCTATAGGCTGCTTTCCTGTTTGAGGGGGGAGAGCTAACTGTTGGTTATTTAACCTGAGGATTGCCATTACTCAGGTGAGGGACAAGGATGAGCAGGCAGGGCCTTCATGAATAACCTCAGCTGGTACAGGAATTGAACCCACGCCACTGTCCATGCTCCGCATTATGAACCAGCTGTCCAGCCAACTGAGCTAAACCAGCAAATGAACAATGTTTCTTCAGGTTTTTTGATCATGATAGTTCTCCTGAGTAGAGTAGTGCATGTAGACCACGTGGTCACGTGAGAATGTGATGACGCGACTACAAAAGAGTTCATGCGACGAGAGCGCGTACCGCTGAGAGCACAGGCAGAGCACAAGTGTTGAAGTCACTGCTAAGCTAATGAATAAACTATTCTTTGTTGAAAGTCTTTGCTGTGAGTGAAAGTCTTTGCTGGGAATCTAACGCATCTACATGGTGTCAGGAGTTGGCAGTGTGGCACAAGGACTTTGCTGCATTGACCCACTCGACTTTGATAAAAATATTGCAGGCAGTTGGGGAACATTTGAGAAGGAGTGGCGTATTTACTGCAGTGCTGTGTTGTCTGACAAGTCACAAAAGGTACAGGTTAATTAAACTCTATAAAACTTAGTGGGCCCCGAAGCCGTCGATATATCCGAGCCGCTTGTTTCCCAGATAGAGGAGGAAAAAGAATACCCTGAAATATCCTAAAAATGTTCGCGGATATCTATCTCCCAGTAAAAAAATCATAATTTGTGATAACCATGCGTTCAGTTCAATAAACCAAGGAGCAGATGAATCAATACAGTCTTACATGACCATCTTGAAGATATTGGCAAAGAAAAATGCTTTTGAAACTCTCACTGAAGAACTAATCAGGAATTGACTAGTTTGTGGAATTCATAGCCATTTAGTCCACAAGCATCTGCTGTGAGAGAAAGGTCTAACATTTCAAGCAGCCATTAGTATCTGTATGTTAAACGAATAATCAGAAAAAAGCTGAGATTTTAGGAAGGAAACAGAAGTATTCACAGTACAGACGACGTCCTACTCCAACTGCAGTAGAGATAACCCTCGAAACAGAACAATTTGTTTTGCACCCCTCAGCAGATGAGGCAGGCCATATAAATTGCTGTTTTTTAATCAGTGTGACGGAAATTTCCCACTGGATGGTGTCATGATATTCAAACACACACATCATGATAGACACACCAACAGACAAATCAGAACACACAACACCACAACCAATCACAGACAAAGACAGGGACAGTATAAAAGGACAAACACGACACCTGGTGGGCAGTAGATCTGGGGACAAGGACAACGACAAGACCTGTTTTAACATCACAGACAGGGAGTCCCCACGTGCAGAGTATCAAGACAAAACTGTAGATAGTAAGTTTGAATAAAACAGCGTTGTACCAAATACAACTGTGTTGGCTCATCTGTGTGTCAGAACGCCCAACACCACAGATGGGAGGGGTTGTAAAACCCTGGCCTAAGTGGATGTCAGCCTACTTTCAGTTTCACTGCAGAGTCGAGTATCAGCTTCATACAAATCGGTTCCTAAAATAGGGGTTGAGCCCGCATTTAATAAATAGCCTCACTGCATCTGGAGGGTGCAGGATTACAATATCCTGCAGCAAAACTACATTTGACAAGTGTTGCACTCAGCCTCCAGGCCACTTCATGAACAGGTTTTACAATCTTTTTAGCACTGTGGGAAAGCATACACTCCTGGTCTTAAATCGTTCAAAGAATCAACTGAACATGAGGCAACTGTCTGCACATGTGCCAAATCGCATATTTGAAAAAGAAAAAATCAAAACTAGAATGAGAAAAGGCCTGAAGAATGTGTGTGAATGGATAGCTTATTCAGAGGGCCAGTGAAGGGATGAATGGTGCTCCGGCTGTACTGTAAAATAATAGAATAGTGAGCTTGAATAGTTGGGAAATTTTAATCAGATCACACTTCAACATTACAGGAACAAAGAATAAGAAAGGTAAGAGTTAGACAGCCAGAAAAAATGGTAAAACAAGCTGATAATTTGAGTGATATTTGAGCTGCCCTTAACTCAGGTATTTTTTCCACTCACACCCATGCAAAAGGATGATCAAGCTAGTGGCCAGTAGAGATATAGGAAGCAAGGGTGACACGGTGGCACAATTGTTAGCATTGCTGCCTCACGGCATCAGGGACCAGGGTTAGATTCCAACCTTGGGTGACTGACTGTGTGGAGTTTGTACATTCTCCACGTGTCTGTGTGGGTTTCCTCCGGGTGCTCTGGTTTCCTCTCACAGCCAAATGTGCAGGTTAGGCGGATTGGCAATGCTAAATTGCCCCTTAGAGTCCAAAAGGTTAGGTCAGGTTACTGGGTTACGGGGATAGGGTGGAAGCCTGGGCTTAAGTAGGGTGCCCTTTCCAAGGGCCCGAATGGCCTCCTTCTGCTTATTCAGAGGGCTAGTGAAGGGAGTGAATGGTGCCCCCGTCTGCACTGTAGAGTACTCCGCTAATCTGGAGTCAGAAATTTCAGCTAGTTAGATTCCAACCTTGAGTGACTGTGTGGAGTTTACACGTTCTCCGCATGTCTCCGGGTGCTCTGGTTTCCTCCCTCAGCCCAAAGATGTGCAGGTTAGGCGGATTGGCGAAGCTAAATTGCCCCTTGGAGTCCAAAAGGTTAGGTTGGGTTATTGCGGAGGCGTGGGCCTAAGTAGCATGATCTTTCGTAGGGTCGGTGCAGATTCAGTGGACCGAATGGCCTCTTTCTGTACTGTAGGGGTTCTACGATAATTTCTATGTTGCACATTGTGACAGGAGTGCTGGACGATACAGCAGACAACTGACTGGGCTCAAGTACATGAGTCCTGGGAATTAGAAATTTCCTGGGCCTCATGATAGCAAGGGTAGGACAGTTATTGCTCACCTCAAGTTTCTGTCTGCCCAGAATTCATATTGAGTCAAAATGCTAAGGCTGTTCGTGAGATATGATGGAGTTTCCATTGCCAGTTGACTTTATCTCTCACATGGGTTATCTGGATTAGCCTCATATTCTAAACTCTTTCTTATTTCTTGTAATTGGCCTTTGAACAGCTTTTATCAGTGTCAAGCTCTTGATCTTTGTGTCCAATGCCCTTTCTCAGGTTACCCCTTATTATTTGATTGCTGTTTGTTTAACCAGTTTCTAACCACGTTGGTCCTCTGTAATTATAATCACTTATTGCAAGATTTGTTTTCTTAGCCAATTCCTTGCTTCTGTTCTTCACCCGCTGGTGCTCAAAAGCCCATGACAATGAAATAGGTGTGTCAAAGATTGTAGTAGAATAGAGCATACAAACAACATCTGAATTTCTGACAGTAAATTGTAAATATTTTCAACCGTCATATGAGTCACAGAATAAAAGATGTACATAAAAGATTCTTATTTTAGTAACACAGCTGAAAACAAATGATGCCTAATGACTTACCAGTGCCTAAATTCTTAAGCGGCTGTCTATAGGATGAAATTCTACAGTGCGGAAGGAGGCCATTTGGCCCATCACGTCTGCACCGACCCGCTGAAAGAGCAATCTAACTAGGCCCATTTCCCCCACACTATCCTCGTACTCCACCTATCCCTGGACACTAAGGGGCAATTGTATCATGACCAATGATTTTTCTTTTAAATTTAGAGTACCCAATTATTTGGTAAGTAAGGGCAATTCAGTGTGGCCAATCCACCCGACCTGCACATCCCTGAACCGTGGAGGTGTAACCCACGCAGACACGCAGGCACAGGGAGAATGTGCAAACTCCACATGGACAGCGATCCAGGGCCGGGATCAAACCCGGGTCCTCATCGCCGCGAGGCAGCAGTACCAACCGCTGCGCCATCGTGCTGCCCCATATCATGACCACTCCTAACGTGCGGAACTTTGGACTGTGGGAGGAAACCGGTGCACCCGGAGGAAACCCAACCAGATACGGGGAGAATATGCAAACTCCACACAGACAGTATCCCAAGGGCGGAAACGAATTTGTGCCCCTGACGAGGGGAGGCAGCAGTTCTAACCACTGTGATGTTTCCACGTTTCCCCCCACCACCCCCTGACATACCTGTCTCAGGCTGAGTGAGATTCAGGCAGCGAAGTGCGTCCAAGGCTGCAGCGGTGAAGTGCAAAAGGAGCGGGAAGGCGAAGGAGGGCACACACCCATTGTTATGGCATTAGCTGCAGTAAAGCAAGTGAGTTCAGCCAGTCCATTGCAAATAACAGGCCAGGGAGAAGATAAGTGTGTAAGGTAAGTGAATGAGATGTGGTGGTGGTGGTGGGGCGGGGGGGGGGGGGGGGGGGGCGGGGGGGGGGGTCGAACTTAGTTGGGGGAGGGGATACGGACATTGATATGGATATGTGTCGGGACGAGGGGGTCGGGTTGAGCGAGGAGGGCCTTTCATGTTGGGGGAGGTTGGTTGGGTTGGAGGAGGGGTGGGGTCCGGTCGGGTCACGGGGGTGGTAAATCCTGTGCAGATGGGGTGGTGGGGAATACCCTGGGGGTGGGGTGCTTGGTTTGGTGGGATTTGGGTGAGTCTCTAGGGGGGCACAGTGGGTTTGGGGGCTAACCCATTTGGGGCTTGGTCTGGGTCCTTAATATAGTTATGCTGAAGCTAGAAGTGCTTTTATTTCTTCTGGCTCTTTCAGGGTAACCATGAGTGACAAACTGGGAGAACCATCCAAAGTTAGTGATTTAAATTGTTTTTGTCGGGTGGTTCAAAGCCTAACGCAATCGTCCAGGGGAAGTTAATCCTTCTGAACAATTGCTGGGTAAATCCTTACATGGGAACTTCCGAGAGGAATTCCCCAGGGTATCTTTAGGTTTACCCCCAAATCCAACACGAGGGAGCCAGGAAGTTATGACTGATCTTTTAATCCCTTGAGCAAAAGCTAAGTTACTTATTTTGCCTCACTTCAAGACTGTCAGTTGGTTCACGAGATAAAACAGTTTATAAATAAACTCTCAATCCCAAACACGATTAGACCAAATAAGTACACTCAGATGTCTGTCAGTCAAGGAATGTAAAGATGAAAACGCCTACTTATAATTAAACACAATTGATTTCCAATTAAAAATATTCAGCTGGAGGGTATTAATTAGGGATAACTTGAGCACAAATAAAGAGAAAGATACTGAAGTTGTGGGTGGTTGGGTAAGGAGGTGTATGCTTGTAGTGTTTCACTCTGTAAATAAATATCAGTCTGAGTAAAGATTGATTCCAGTTTCACCCTTCACCAGCAAAGATTACTTGCAGTATTCAAATTCCAATGGAGCATTGTTCCATTATTATTTGCTCAAGTAATATCATTGCTCAACTAAATTAGTATGTTGGACCTTTTGAATTTTTTTGCCATGTAAACATTAAAAAAGTGGATTTATGTAGTGCCTTTCATGACCTAGGGTTTACAGCTAATTAAATGCCTTTGAAATGTAGCTAATATTGCAGCAAATTTGCACACTTTAATGTCCCACAAATAGCAATGTGACAATGAACAGATAATCTGTTTTACTTCAAGTGGCTTTGGTTGAGGAATAAATATTAACCAGGTCACTAGGCAAACTCTATGCTTAATGTGGCAAGGCTGCATGTGAGAAACACCGCTCACGTGATAATAATTTACACTTAGCCAAATTCTGAAGAAATATTTTATTCAGTCAATCTTGCAAGAACGGGTGCCGCTTGTCAACAGTAGCAGACACACAGAATTTAACACAGCAGGGTTTTTTATATACAATCTCTGAGAAACACACCCCACTCTCTGCCCCGATGGTTGCCGAAATCTCCGAAGGGAGAAAAGTCGGCGGGGCGTTAATGTCGCCGCTGCCGTCGGAGAATGGCACGGGTCTGCGCAAGGCAGCCGATTTTCGGCCTGCCGATCTTCTCCCTTCCGGATGGGCCGAAGTCCCGTCGACGTGATGACCGTTCACGTCGACCTAAATTAAACCTCCTTTTCATCGGCGTGACCCTGTGCTCCAGGCTCACGCCGACCAGCGTGGAGGTGAGTGACGGCCTGGAGGGTTGGCTCTGGGCAGGCGATGGCGTGGCCGCAGTCTGAATGCTTGAAGAGAGGTGTGCCTCGGGTTGTGTGTGTGTGTGCGGCGGGGGGGGGGGGGGGGGTAGTTAGAGTAGGCTGGGCTCCGGGGGAGTGCCGGGAGGGGGTCCGTGCCGGGGTGGAGGTTGGGGGGGGGGGTCCGTGCCGGGGAGGGGGATGGGGGGTCCGTGCCGGGGTGGAGGTTGGGGGGGGTCCGTGCCGGGTGGAGGTTGGGGGGGGTCCGTGCCGGGGAGGGGGATGGGGGGGTCCGAGCCGGGGTGGAGGTTGGGGGGGGGGTCCGTGCCGGGGTGGAGGTTGGGGGGGGGGTCCATGCTGGGGAGAGGGATGGGGGGGTCCGTGCCGGGGTGGAGGTTAGGGGGGGGTCCGTGCCGGGGTGGAGGTTGCGGGGGGGGTCCGTGCCGGGGAGGGGGATGGGGGGGTCCGTGCCGGGGTGGAGGTTGGGGGGGGGTCCGTGCCGGGGAGGGGGATGGGGGGTCCGTGCCGGGGTGGAGGTTGGGGGGGGGGCTCCGTGCAGGGGTGGAGGTTGGGGGGGGGGTCCGTGCCGGGGTGGAGGTTGGGGGGGTCCGTGCCGGGGTGGAGGTTGGGGGGTGGTCCGTGCCGGGGTGGAGGTTGGGGGGGGGTCCGTGCCGGGGAGGGGGATGGGGGGGTCCGTGCCGGGGTGGAGGTTGGGGCTGGGTCCGTGCCGGGGAGGGGGATGGGGGGTGCGTGCCGGGGTGGAGGTTGGGGGGGGGTCCGTGCCGGGGTGGAGGTTGGGGGGGGGTTCCGTGCCGGGCTGGAGGTTGGGGGGGGTCCGTGCCGGGGTGGAGGTTGGGGGGGGTCCGTGCCGGGGTGGAGGTTGCGGGGGGGGGGGGGTCCGTGCCGGGGAGGGGGATGGGGGGGTCCGTGCCGGGGTGGAGGTTGGGGGTGGGTCCGTGCCGGGGTGGAGGTTGGGGGGGGTCCGTGCCGGGGTGGAGGTTGGGGGGGGGGTCCGTGCCGGGGAGGGGGGATGCGAGGGCAAGTGAGTTGGTCCACCTGGCCAGGTGCCAGCCTCCAACAGTTGGACCCATGAGGTCCATGCCACCTGGCTGGGGGGAGGAGGGGATATGGGCAATGATGACATGTCGTCGTTCCCCTCCCCCCACCAGGCCGTCATGTTTTCAGATCATCCAGCGATGTTGGCCGCCGTGGCGGCAGCCGCTCATGTCTACAGGACGAGGAGGGGGAGGAGGACGTCACGGCCCCACGGCAACGGAGGCACCCGAGGGCGCCCCGTGTGTACCGGCCCCGGCAGTCATACCAGGACCTCACGGACCGGGAATGCAGGAGGAGACTCCGGATGAGCCGGGAAACCGTGGCACACATCTGCCACCTGCTGGCACACCTGTCACCGCGTGGCACTGGCGGGGGACACCGTCTCCCCGTGTCCGTCAAGGTTACGGTGGCCCTGAAATTTTATGCAACGGGGTCATTCCAGGCACCGAGTGGGGGCCTGTCCGGCATATCGCAGACATCGGTGCACCGGTGCATCCGGGCAGTGACAGATGCCCTATATGCCATGGCGCACCGCTACATCCGCTTCCTCGTGGACCGGGCCAGCCAAGATGCCCGAGCCGTAGGCTTCTCTGCCGTGGCCGGGTTCCCCATGGTCCAGGGCGCGATCGATGGGATGCATGTCGCCGTGCGGCCACCTGCAGATAACAGGGCCGTGTTCACCAATAGGAAGGGGACCTATTCGATGAACGTACAGGTGGTCTGCGACCACCGCATGATGATCCTGCACGTCTGCGCCCGTCACCCAGGCAGTGTACACGACTCATACATGTTGTCGCGGTCATCCACCCCGGCATGTACGAGGGACGCCATCCCCGGCTGAGGGGCTGGTTGCTGGGCGACAGGGGCTACCCATTGCGATCGTGGCTGATGACGCCTGTACGGAGGCCACGCAATGAGGCGGAGAACCGCTACAATGATGCCCATGTAGCGACAAGGGGAGTGATAGAGAGGTGCTTTGGCGTGCTGAAGATGCGTTTCAGGTGCCTGGACCTCTCTGGGGGTGCCCTCCAGTATCGGTCAGATCGGGTCGGCCGCATCATTGTGGTGTGCTGCGCCCTGCACAACATAGCCCAGCAGAGGGGCGATGTGCCGCAGGCAGAGGAGGGTGGAGTGGAGGAGCAGCAGGAAGAGGCGCAGTCCTCCCCAGATGAGGGGGATGGGGGTAATGGTCAGGGCAGATGGGGTAGACACAGGCGGGTGACTGTCCACCGTTGGCCCAGCGGGCAGGGGACAGACTGATAGACGCCCGCTTCACTGACTAGATGGGCGTGGGAATCGAGTAGTATGGCCACAGACCGCACACCATGGCAACAGCCGACCACCCCCACCCCCCACCCATCCACCCACCCAGCACCCTCACCCCCCTCCCCAACCCCACCCACCCCACCCGCATTCACCCCCCCCCCCCCCGCCCCCCCCATTGCCGATCCACCTGCGGCACAACGGGCCGGGCTCACACAGTTGCCGGTGGACGCGTGTCTACTGCAGGCCATGGAGGATGATGACAACCCACCCTGCGGTGAGCTCCTGGCTCTACATCGTTGGACTATGTCTGACCCATGGCCACAGTACCACCATCCACCCGGACCATCCCTGCATGCGGCTGTGACACTGCAGCGCAAGGGCCCGTCCTCTGCCCGGGGGATGTTGATGGCGGCCCAGGGGGAAGGGGGAAGACTCACCTGGGGCTGAGGTAAGACCACCCCTCACACACACACTTGCGCTCAACGTACATGACACCCCCGCACACTTTGGACAGAGCACAAAGGCAGCTTCTGTAGGTGTAACATTGACTTTAATAACCAAAGGAGTTCATGCATGTGCCCTAGCCCCTAAAACTTATCTGTCCCCTGCAACCGTGCCAACTTACTCGGTGTCTAATTGTTTGGCCTTACGGGCCCTTTGACTGCGTCTACGTGGTTCCCCAGACGGTACAGCAGAACTGGAGGTGGACTCCTGTGATTCCTGCCCTCTGACACTGGATCCCTTTGGCGGCCGTTTCCTGGGGCGTCCTGGCCTAGATGGGCCAGGCTGCGGCCCGGGCGACTGGGATGGCGAGCTGCCAGCCTGTCCTGCCCGTTGCCCACCCGATGCACCTGGGACGGAAGGGGGGGAGTCCGAGGTGTCGCGGTGTACCGGGACCTCCCCTACAGGGGGAGCCGGGACGGACCACACCACCTCCTCCTCCCTCGGGGTGCCCGATGGCCCCCAGGCCTCTACATGGGTGGGGGATGCGAACGGACTGGCCATCCGACGCCCCCCCCGACATCTGGGGCTGCCAGTCCTGGAGGCCCGTGCTGGTATCGACAGGGGTCTGCAGGTTTGCAGAAATGGAGCCCAGGGGGTTGGCAAACCCTGTCTGTGACAGTGCGACGCCGGCTCGCACATGGCCACTGGCGCCGATGCCCTCAGCGATGGCCTGCAGAGACTGGGCCATGGCCTGCTGAGACTGGGCCATGGCCTGCTGAGACTGGGCCATGGCCTGCTGAGACTGGGCCATGGCCTGCTGAGACTGGGCTATGGCCTGCAGAGACTGGGCCATGGCCTGCAGAGACTGGGCTATGGCGTTGAGCGCCTCTGCCATCTGGCGCTGGCACTGGCTCATGGCCTCCTGTGAGAGGGCAGCCATTTCCTGGGCTACAGACGCCGCCTGCACGGAAAGACCCAGGCCTCGCAAACCGTTCCCCATGTCTGACACCGTCGCACCCATTGCCTCCACCGCGGACGCCACCCGTGCGGTGTCGGCATGGGTGGCACGCATGACCGGCACCACTCCCAGCTCCTGGACGCGGGTGGACTCGTCCACCTGCGACAGCAGCCGCCGCAAGCCGCCCGTCACCCTCTTCGCTCGTCTCCGGGTCGGTGGTTGCATCGGATCTATGTGTGGGTGTGGTAACTGCAGGAACCCGGGATCCATCTGGGCGGCAGATGTTCGCTTGGGCTGGGCTGCCCTCCGACCGCCCGGCCCCTCTGCTGCTCCTACCTCCACCTGCTGTACCGGGACGGCTGTGTTGTGCGCACCAGTGAGTGTACCAGACGCCTCATCACTAAAGTGCCCAACCGTGGTGAGTGTTTCTGCGATGGTGGAGGCTGTTGGTGACAGCAGTGGCGTTGTGTCGTGCTCTTCGTCCCACTCTGAGTCCATTGCACTTTGGGGTGGGGGTTCGTCTCCACCCATCCACTCTGAGTCACTGTCCGGTATTTCGTCTTCCTGGGTAGTGGTGTCCTGGGTAGGGGTGTCAAACAAAGAACAAAGAACAAAAAAATGTACAGCACAGGAACAGGCCCTTCGGCCCTCCAAGCCCGTGCCGACCATGCTGCCCGACTAAACTACAATCTTCCACACTTCCAGGGTCCGTATCCTTCTATTCCCATCCTCTTCATATATTTGTCAAGATGCCCCTTAAATGTCCCTATCGTCCCTGCTTCAACCACCTCCTCCGGTAGCGAGTTCCAGGCACCCACTACCCTCTGCATAAAAAACTTGCCTCGTACATCTACTCTAAACCTTGCCCCTCTCACCTTAAACCTATGCCCCCTAGTAATTGACCCCTCTACCCTGGGGACTATCCACTCTGTCTATGCCCCTCATAATTTTGTATACCTCTATCAGGTCTCCCCTCAACCTCCTTCGTTCCAGTGAGAACAAACCGAGTTTATTCAATCGCTCCTCATAGCTAATGCCCTCCATACCAGGCAACATTCTGGTAAATCTCTTCTGCACCCTCTCTAAAGCCTCCACATCCTTCTGGTAGTGTGGCGACCAGAATTGAACACTATACTCCAAGTGTGGCCTAACTAAGGTTCTATACAGCTGCAACATGACTTGCCAATTCTTATACTCAATGCCCCGGCCAATGAAGGCAAGCATGCCGTATGCCTTCTTGACTACCTTCTCCACCTGTGTTGCCCCTTTCAATGACCTGTGGACCTGTACTCCTAGATCTCTTTGACTTTCAATACTCTTGAGGGTTCTACCATTCACTGAATATTCCCTACCTGCATTAGACCTTCCAAAATGCATTACCTCACATTTGTCCGGATTAAACTCCATCTGCCATCTCTCCGCCCAAGTCTCCAGACAATCTAAATCCTGCTGTATCCTCCGACAGTCCTCATCACTATCCGCAATTCCACCAACCTTTGTGTCGTCTGCAAACTTACTAATCAGACCAGTTACATTTTCCTCCAAATCATTTATATATACTACAAAGAGCAAAGGTCCCAGCACTGATCCCTGTGGAACACCACTGGTCATAGCCCTCCAATTAGAAAAGCATCCCTCCATTGCTACTCTCTGCCTTCTATGGCCTAGCCAGTTCTGTATCCACCTTGCCAGCTCACCCCTGATCCCGTGTGACTTCACCTTTTGTACTAGTCTACCATGAGGGACCTTGTCAAAGGCCTTACTGAAGTCCATATAGACAACATCTACTGCCCTACCTGCATCAATCATCTTAGTGACCTCCTCGAAAAACTCTATCAAGTTAGTGAGACACGACCTCCCCTTCACAAAACCGTGCTGCCTCTCACTAATACGTCCATTTGCTTCCAAATGGGAGTAGATCCTGTCTCGAAGAATTCTCTCCAGTAATTTCCCTACCACTGAAGTAAGGCTCACCGGCCTGTAGTTCCCGGGATTATCCTTGCTACCCTTCTTAAACAGAGGAACAACATTGGCTATTCTCCAGTCCTCCGGGACATCCCCTGAAGACAGCGAGGATCTAAAGATTTCTGTCAAGGCCTCAGCAATTTCCTCTCCAGCCTCCTTCAGTATTCTGGGGTAGATCCCATCAGGCCCTGGGGACTTATCTACCTTAATATTTTTTAAGACACCCAACACCTCGTCTTTTTGGATCACAATGTGACCCAGGCTATCTACACCCCCTTCTCCAGACTCAACATCTACCAATTCCTTCTCTTTGGTGAATACTGATGCAAAGTATTCATTTAATACCTCGCCCATTTCCTCTGGCTCCACACATAGATTCCCTTGCCTATCCTTCAGTGGGCCAACCCTTTCCCTGGCTACCCTCTTGCTTTTTATGTACGTGTAAAAAGCCTTGGGATTTTCCTTAACCCTATTTGCCAATGACTTTTCGTGACCCCTTCTAGCCCTCCTGACTCCTTGCTTAAGTTCCTTCCTACTTTCCTTATATTCCACGCAGGCTTCGTCTGTTCCCAGCCTTTTAGCCCTGACAAATGCCTCCTTTTTCTTTTTGACGAGGCCTACAATATCACTCGTCATCCAAGGTTCCCGAAAATTGCCGTATTTATCTTTCTTCCTCACAGGAACATGCCGGTCCTGTATTCCTTTCAACTGCCACTTGAAAGCCTCCCACATGTCAGATGTTGATTTGCCCTCAAACATCCGCCCCCAATCTATGTTCTTCAGTTCCCGCCTAATATTGTTATAATTAGCCTTCCCCCAATTTAGCACATTCATCCTCGGACCACTCTTATCCTTGTCCACCAGTACTTTAAAACTTACTGAATTGTGGTCACTGTTACCGAAATGCTCCCCTACTGAAACATCTACCACCTGGCCGGGCTCATTCCCCAATACCAGGTCCAGTACCGCCCCTTCCCTAGTTGGACTGACTACATATTGTTTTAAGAAGCCCTCCTGTATGCTCCTTACAAACCCCGCCCCGTCTAAGCCCCTGGCACTAAGTGAGTCCCAGTCAATATTGGGGAAGTTGAAGTCTCCCATCACCACAACCCTGTTGTTTTTACTCTTTTCCAAAATCTGTCTACCTATCTGCTCCTCTATCTCCCGCTGGCTGTTGGGAGGCCTGTAGTATACCCCCAACATTGTGACTGCACCCTTCTTATTCCTGATCTCTACCCATATAGCCTCACTGCCCTCTGAGGTGTCCTCTCGCAGTACAGCTGTGATATTCTCCCGAACAAGTAGCGCAACTCCGCCTCCCCTTTTACATCCCCCTCTATCCCGCCTGAAACATCTAAATCCTGGAACGTTTAGCTGCCAATCCTGCCCTTCCCTCAACCAGGTCTCTGTAATGGCAACAACATCATAGTTCCAAGTACTAATCCAAGCTCTAAGTTCATCTGCCTTACCCGTAATGCTCCTTGCATTAAAACATATGCACTTCAGGCCACCAGACCCGCTGTGTTCAGCAACTTCTCCCCACTGCTCTGCCTCAGAGCCACACTGTCCCTATTCCCTAGTTCTCCCTCAATGCTCTCACCTTCTGACCTATTGCTCCCGTGCCCACCCCCCTGCCATACTAGTTTAAACCCTCCCGTGTGACACTAGCAAACCTCGCGGCCAGGATATTTATGCCTCTCCGGTTTAGATGCAACCCGTCCTTCTTATACAGGTCACACCTGCCCCGGAAGAGCTCCCAGTGGTCCACATAATGGAAACCCTCCCTCCTACACCAGCTGTTTAGCCACGTGTTTATCTGCTCTATCTTCCTATTTCTAGCCTCACTGGCACGTGGCACAGGGAGTAATCCCGAGATTACAACCCTCGAGGTCCTGTCTTTTAACTTTCTGCCAAGCTCCCTGAACTCCTGCTGCAGGACCTCATGCCCCTTCCTGCCTACGTCGTTAGTACCAATATGTACAACGACCTCTGCCTGTTTGCCCTCCCCCTTCAGGATTCGCTCTACCCGTTCGGAGACATCCTGGAGACTCTTTCACGTCCACAGAAGCGCCTATCTGTGCCCCTGACTATAGAGTCCCCTATTACTATTACTCTTCTGCGCTTTGACCCTCCCTTCTGAACATCAGAGCCAGCCGTGGTGCCACTGCTCTGGCTACTGCTGTTTTCCCCTGATAGGCTATCCCCCCCGACAGTATCCAAAGGGGTATATCTGTTCGAGAGGGGGACAACCACAGGGGATTCCTGCACTGACTGCCTGCCCTTTCTGGTGGTCACCCATTTCTCTGCCTGCACCTTGGGTGTGACCACATTTACATAACTGCGATCTATGACGCTTTCCGCCACCTGCATGCTCCTAAGTGCATCCAATTGCTGCTCCAACCGAACCATGCGGTCTGTGAGGAGCTCCAGTTGGGTGCACTTTCTGCAGATGAAGCCATCCGGGACGCTGGAAGCCTCCCGGACCTGCCACATCTCACAGTCAGAGCACAGCACCCCTCTAACTGACATTGCGTCAATTAATTAAAATTAAAATTAGTCTTTTTAAAAAATATATATTTTTTTAAATTTCAAAGTTACTGTCAACTATCTGTTTCCTAGCACTAGATTTCTAATAGAAATGCGATAGCTAACTATAATACTCTCCGATCTCTGGCTTAGATATCCCTCTAAATTATAATTAAGTTATTATGTTTAATTAGTTACCAAATACTCAAAATATTTTTTAAAATTTAGGGTAGAATCCCAACCAGCCACTCTGGCCACAGCTTTTCTGTGATGTCACTTCAGTTTCCCCCCGACACACACAATTTGAAAAAAGGTATAAAAGTGAAAATAAGTAAAAATCACTTACTTACCTTCTTACCTTCTGAGTGTCTTAGATGTTCTCAGGTTCTCTCGCTGACAGAGACTGCTCCTCCACCTCCGAACCTTGACCTGCACAATGTTAATAATATAATAATAATATAATATGGCACTTACCTTACACCAATGGGTCTTATTATTAGGTTAGAGGAGGAGGGCGGGTGGGAGACACTACACGTGTAGTGTCTCGGGTTTCCTCTCCACCAGAATTTATTGGTTGGGGGGGGGGGACGGACTTCCCAGAGGTCCGCGGGTCGAACTTCCGGTTCCCGCCTTATATAAAAACAAATAAAACAGAAAAGAAGAACAGACACGGGACCAGGTAAGGCTTTTTAAACTAACTACTCACCTCCCAGAAGGCCCCTGCGCACCGCTGCCGCCGAAATCCAAAGGGCTGCTCCTGTAAAGGCAAGGCTTTTTAAAGTAAGTACTCACCTCCCAGAAGGCCCCTGCGCACATTAATTTTGCTATTCCTCGTTGATGAAGACCAGTTACGAGACTGAGGCAACAGTCAGCAACAGACTAACCTGGAAGTACGAGATGTTTCTGCCTGGTTGTCCTGGGCAGTGCTGTCCATGGCAGTGGTGTCCCGGGTAGTGGTGTCCTGGGTAGTGGTGTCCTGGGTAGCGGTGTCCTGGCTCGGATGTGACGGGGGCCTGTGGCTGCCCCCCTCGTCGCTGGGTGGTCGCTCCCGCACGTGACGGGGGTGTCGTCTCCCTGTTGCTCCAGGTCTCTCCGTCTCCCGTGGTGTGCGAGGGGCATCCTGCGGGCGTCGCATGCTGGAGGGTGCGGGTCTCTCCGTCTCCCGTGGCCTCCGAGGGGCATCCTGCGGGCGTCGCATGCTGGAGGGTCCGGGTCTCTCTGTCTCCCGTGGCCTCCGAGGGTCATCCTGCGGGCGGTCTGCATCTGCGGGGATGGGTGCCTGGACGTTTGGTCCTGCGATACACAATGAAGCATGCATGGTTAGACATCAGGCAGTGATCAGGTGATATGGGGGAGGGGGATATAGGGGAGGGGGGATATGGGGATGGGCTGTCGGTGGCTCACTTGCTAGTACGCCCCCGACCTCTGCATCAGCAACTCCCGGTCCTCAGGTCCGCCAGCCAGTTCCAGGGCCCTTTCCTCGTGTTCGGTCAGTGGCCTCTCATCAGCGGGGCCTCCTCCAGTCCTCACATGCTCCCTATTGTTGTGTGCGCGCTTATCCTGTGGGGGGGGGGTGGCAGGGGTAAAAGGCAACACTGTTAGGCAGGTATATGAATGCACGCCATCGGTTGCGTGTGCATTGCAGAGGTTAAGGTTAGGGCTGGATTCACTTGGGGATATGGGGGATATGGGGGAGGAGGGATATGGGGGAGGGGGGATATGGGGGATATGGGGAGGGGGAATATGGGGGATACGGGGGAGAGGGGATATAGGGGAGGGGGGATATGGGGGAAGGGGGGATATGGTGGAGGGGGATATGGGGGAGGGGGGATATGGGGGAGGGGGGATATGGGGAGGGGGGATATGGGGAGGGGTGGATATGGGGAGGGGGGATATGGGGGATGGGGATATGGGGGAGGGGGGATATGGGGAGGGGGTATATGGGGAGGGGGGATATGGGGGAGGGGGGGTATGGGGGAGGGGGGATATGGGGATATGGGGGAGGGGGGTATGGGGGATATGGGGGAGGGGGGATATGGGGGAGGGGGGATATGGGGGAGGGGGGATATGGGGAGGGGGGATATGGGGGAGGGGGGATATGGGGAGGGGGGATATGGGGGAGGGGGGATATGGGGGATATGGGGGAGGGGGGATATGGGGGATATGGGGAGGCTCACCCTGCCTGCTCTGACGAGGTCGTTCACCTTCTTGTGGCACTGGGTGCCTGTCCGTGGTGTCAGGGCCACATCGGTGACGGCCTCTGCCACTTCCCTCCACAGACGCCGGCTGTGGCGTGGGGCAACTCTGCGGCCGTGCCCGGGATACAGGGCGTCCCTCCTCTGCTCCACCACGTCCAGGAGCGCCTCCACATCCCGTGACTCGAACCTCGGGGCTGAGCGGCGGCCAGCCATCCAGTCGGGTGTTGCGGTCGGGTGTTCCGGTCGGGTGGGGGGGAGCAGCGCGGCCTTATGAGCCGTCACGCCGTGCGGCGCATATGACGCTGCACGGTGTGAACCACTGCGCAAGCGCGGATCCCGTTACGTCGCTGCTAGCCCATTTCGGTCCGGAGACTATCGACCCATTTTCCCGACGTGACGCAAGTCGGATTTGCGCCGTTTTTTGCGCCGATCGGCGGACTTTCCGCTGATAACGGAGAATTTCGCCCCTTATTTGGACTTGTTATGTTCACTTTGGCTTCCCCCTTGCTTTGCCTAGCAGTGCTTTCAGTTAGCTCCTGGTACACCCTTGAACCGTCAATTAAAAATGATGTAGGATGAGGCCTCCCATCTGCACCGGCATCCTGTTATTGTAGATCCTGTTCATTCCCGGAGGTCAGTCTCACAGTTACAACAACTTGGGCACTGCAGTTCACACAAAACTCCACTTGACATCTTATTTCCCATCAAGCACTATTGTTGACATCTTCTTTGTTAACCAGAGTTTATTCATGTAGAAACAACATGTAAAAACAACATAAATTGCTTATTTCTCATAATTCCCCGTTTTATTTCTTTTTACTCTTGTTGCTTTTTACACTATGTCGCCCCTTCTAGCCTTCCCCAACATCCTCTCAACCTCCCTTTCTATGGGGTCGTCCTCTCCTTCAATCTTCCCTCTTTCTAGTAGGCAAATTGTTTCCTGGCCTCCCTTACACAGGGGTAATGGCATCTGCTTGGTCAAGGCTGTTTCGATGAGCCTCTGCACCAAGCCTCTTACGCACGGGATGATGCAACAGCCTATGCCACCAATGCTCTTTTTACTACGGTAATGGAGGTGAGGATGGATACAATTAACCCTTTCCATTTCCCAAACATTGATTCAAGCCACCCAGTCATGGATGTGTCTGCCCCCGAGTTGTCTCCATTTCCTCAGCCAGAGTGGTTAATCCTTGTAGCGCACGGGTAATCGATCCGTCGGGTGCCGTATTGTTGGAGATAAACGTGCAACACTGTCCCTTGAGCATTACGCACACACCACCTTTCTCTGCCAAAATCATATCCAGAGCCAATCTATTCTCCCAGGCCATTCTACTGGTTGCGTTCAGTTGTTCCGCAATGCCCTTTACGGAATCTCTGGTATAATTTATGAACCTCTGTTGATTATAGTATATATAGTTTATCCAATCTACATTCTTATTGATCGTAACCCACCAGAAGAGGGACTCGATCCCAGCTGCGATCTGATTTTGGGCTTTGAACTCGTCTGGTACTCCCCTGGGGATGCCAACGGAGTCCAGGTAAATTCTGTCATCAAATGAGGTGGGTATGCTTCGTGTAGATCGTTCCCCTTTTACACTCCCCTTCTCCTCTTGTCTTTCATAGGCTATATTGAACGGTATGGCTAGCTGAACTAATGCGCATGTCCCTTTCCATTGGGGGGGTAGAGTGGGTCTTAGGATCTTTCCTCCGCAATACCACCATATATCTGCACGTGGTAATTTTAGTGATGAGTAATTGCCCTGGGTGGTCATGTTCTTAGTCTCAAGACAAGTCTTGAGTTCTCCCATATCTTTACTTAGTCCCGTATCAGAACGACTTATACACGATTTATGATGCGTCACGGTAACCAAGAAGGAGGGAGGGTTTGCTGATTGTTTCTGCTTAACAGGAGGAAACATCAGAGATAGGGCAGTGCAGGTCTTGTTGCCCCAGGCGTTCTCATCTTGGTACAAAGCCATCATGCATTCCATGCTCCCTCTATTTTCTTTCCACCCCATTGGAAAGGGCTCCACATGAGCCTGTGGTCTACCTGATGCGCAAGCATAACAATTTATTTCTTCAGCGTCTGGGCCGAATACCTCACCCACTCAATCCACGCATTCTGTCCCTCATAGCCGGTTTCTATCTCAAAGGCTTTCTCTAAATCTTTTACTTCAATGATTTTAACTCCCTGTCCTTCCTCTATCTTGTCGTTCCCGGTTCCATTAGTGGGAGTTGCCCACTGGTCTATTGAAATATGGAAGCAGCATTTCATCCCGCAATTTTTTATTCTGACCCCAAACATTTCATTTCTTAGTGAACAACGCTGATTGTCTGCCTCGGCCCAGGCCTTGTATTTTACGGTGATGTATACGGGGTGACAAGTTCCAGCCTTGCACGTTGAGGGGGAATTTCCACCAATCTGGTGAATGGATACGACCGGTGGTGCCCCTCTGCGACTGAGCAAATGGCACACCCTTTTCAGCCAACTCTTGGTAATAATCAAGAGACTCCACCCTTAACTCCTTTCCATTCCCCGCTGATTCGCAGTGTATGAGAGTGCATAGATCAGTCCATATTACCTGAGGGTACCGACTTTCTGGGATTGTCAATGTAACCAGACGACCGTTTCCGTCCCCCCACATTATTAATATTAGTATACATTGTATAGTACATTTTAGCTGTAGTTTCGTCATATTATTGAATAGTTCAGGATTCAGTGTCTTTTCAACCTTATCTTTAATGGTTCCTCAGTGGCCTCCACATACCATTGTTCCTGTTCAGGTGGTGATTTCACGGGTCCCTTCGTTCTGCTGTAATGAGTCCAACCTTTTTCCGCGGTTCGTATGGCAGTCTCTGTGGTTAACAAGACCAGGAATGGTCCATCCCAAGTGGGTTGAAGCTTGGTTTCCTTCCACGATTTCACCAGTACCCAATCTCCTGGTTTAAATTTGTGGACTGCGAATTCAAGGGGAAGTGTCTGCGCTAGCAGTCCTTGTCTCCTGAGGAATGATAATGAGGAAGACAGTGCCAGTATATATTTCTTTACATAGATATCTTTACATTCTGCAATGGGCAATTCTCCCATTGTTCCAAGGTATGGCAATCCGAACAACATTTTGTACGGGGACAACCCCAAATCTTTTCTTGGAGCCGTTCGGATTCTTAGAAGGGCTATCGGTAAGCATTTTGTCCAGGGGAGCCTAATTTCTAGTATTATTTTTGACAAATGATTTTTAAGGGTTTGATTCATCCTTTCCACCCGCCCTGATGAGGGGGGGTGCCAAGTAGTGTGGAAGTCCCAATTTATCTCCAAACTTCTCATGGTTTCTTGTAAGACCTTAGAGGTAAAGTGACTTCCCCTGTCCGAGTCTATATTTTCTACCAACCTGTATCGGGGAACTATTTGCTCCAGAATGATTTTAGAGACTCCGCCTGCGGTGGCGGTAGTTGTAGGGTAAGCTTCTACCCAACCCGTAAGGTGGTCTACCAGGACTAACACGTATTTCAGCCTTCCCATGGGTGGTAGTTCAGTATTTGCAGCCTTCTCTGTAACAAACTGTCTCTCTCTCTCTCTCTCTCTCTCTGTATTGAAATAGTGACTCCAGGCATGTTGCAGCCTTCTCTGTAACAAACTGTCTCTCTCTCTCTCTCTCTCTGTATTGAAACAGTGACTCCAGGCATGTTGCAGCCTTCTCTGTAACAAACTGTCTCTCTCTCTCTCTCTCTCTGCCTCTCTGTCTCTCTCTGTCTCTGTCTCTCTCCCTGTCTCTCTCTCTCTGTGTCTCTGTCTCTCTCTGTCTCTGTCTCTCTCTCCCTGTCTCTCTCTCTCTCTGTCTCTCTCTCTGTCTCTGTCTCTCTCTGTCTCTCTCTCTCTCTCTCTGTCTCTGTCTCCCTGTCTCTCTCTCTTTCTGTCTCTCTCTCTCTCTCTGTTATCTCTCGCTCTGCTCTCTCTCTCTGTCTCTTTATCTCTCTCTCTCTCTCTGTCTCTCTCTCTCTGCCTGTCTCTCTCTCTCTGTATCTCTCTCTCTGTCTCTCTCTTTTCCTGTCTCTCTCTGTCTCTCTCTCTCTCTCTCTGTTCTCTCTCTCTCTCTGCTTTCTCTCTCTCTCTCTTTATCTCTCTCTCTCTCTCTGTCTCTCTCTCTGCCTGTCTCTCTCTCTGTATCTCTCTCTCTGTCTCTCTCTCTCTGCTCTCTCTCTGTCTCTTTATCTCTCTCTCTCTCTCTGTCTGTCTCTCTCTATGCCTGTCTCTCTCTCTCTGTATCTCTCTCTCTCTGTCTCTCTCTCTCTCTGTCTCTCTCTCCCTGTCACTCTCTCTCTCTCTGTCTCTCTCTCTCTCTCTCTGTCTTGGTTCGCTTCCCCCTGGCGGGTGTTTATTCTCCCACAGTTGCATGCCTGCTCTTCTAATCATACCCCTTTCTTCCCCCGTGAATAGGATACTCATAATGGACATTAATTTGGTCCATGTGTATATATTAGGACCTAAGAACTGATCGAATTATTCTGCCAGTCCTAAGGGGTCTTCCATTAACGTCTTCATCTCTGTTTTTTTTTGAATGCTCTGACTTCTCCTGAATTTAAAGGAGAATTTACAAATCCTACTTCTCCCTCTCCAATAGGGACTTCCCGAAGGGGGTTCATTTTTGTTATTTCTGGTTCCTCTCCCTGCCCTTTCGCGGATCTTAATTGTATTTTATTCTCTCCTTCTTTTTCAGGGACTTTCTCTGATTTGCCTTTATTCATTTGTTGGTCATTTGACGAGTCATCGTCGTTTGACTTATTCTTATAGGAGGGTGGCAAATTATCTAGGATGTCCCATTGTTTAAGAGGGGCGGTGGGAACGTCTTCGCCCTGTGGGATTAATGGATATATTCGGGTGGCGTTCCTGCTGGGAAGCCAACAACTCGCGTAACTTACTTCTTTATCGGAACCAGGGGCGTCATTCTCCGACCCCCCCGCCGGGTCGGAGAATGGCCATTGGCCGCCGTGAATTGGGCGGGGGCGGGAATCGGGCCGCGCCGGTTGGCGGGACCCCCCCGCTGGATTCTCCGGCCCGGATGGGCCGAAGTCCCGCCCAGGAATTGCCTGTCCCGCCGACGTAAATCAAACCTGGTATTTACCAGCGGGACCAGGCTTGTGGGCGGGCTCCGGGGTTCTGGGGGGGGGGCGCGGGGCGATCTGACCCCGGGGGGTGCCCCCACGGTGGCCTGGCCCGCGATCGGGGCCCACCGATTCGCGGGCGGGCCTGTGCCGTGGGGGCACTCTTTCCCTTCCGCCTCCGCTACGGCCTCCACCATGGCGGAGGTGGAAGAGACTCTCCCCACTGCGCATGTGCGGGAAACTGACAGCGGCCGCTGACGCTCCCGCGCATGCGCTGGGAAACTGACAGCAGCCGCTGACGCTCCCGCGCATGCGCCGCATTTCCGCGCCAGCTGGCGGGGAAACAAACGCCATTTCCGCCAGCTGGCGGGGCGGAAATCCCTCCGGCGTCGGCCTAGCCCCTCAATGTTGGGGCTAGGCCGCCAAAGATGCGGAGCCTTCCGCACCTTTGGGCCGGCGCGATGCCCGTCTGATTGGCGCCGGCTTTGGCGCCAGTCGGCGGACATCCCGCCGTTGGGGGAGAATTTCGCCCAGGGTCTTTTTTATCATTGACATATATATTCAAAATTTGGCACACCCAATCTTCGTCCGAACCGTATTTCGGCCAAAAGACTGAGGGTTTACGGATTGCTTCTTTTATCCATATGAAGCAACAAAATGTTAACATTGTTTTCCTGTCCTTATTTTTTGTACAACTCTCAAAATCCCAATTCACTAACATCCGACCCAATGGACTTTCTGGTGGGATATTCTTCGGGATTTTTTTATCGGCGCCGTCTCCTTGTTTCGAGTTTTTACTTCCCATTGTAATATAATCACTTTCACTTATTTCTAAGTAAAGTGTCTAGTTATGACTGGTCCGTCAAAACAATCACAATTTTGAAAGTACTTATATCAACAATCCGCCCATACACTTATGCGGATGTCTAGATATAAACTCCAGAGTCCTTATATCATCAATCCGCCCATACACTTATACGGATGTCTACATACGAACCCAAGTCAACAAGGTAATACTTAAAAGTCATTTTTTTTACCTTGCTCCGTGCACAGAGTTGCCTGACTTTCACTTTCACGGCGTGCCTGCCACTATAATCCGTTATTTGCTTCTTCAGAATGACTACCCTCGGAACGTGTTCAGTTAACCGTGGGTAACTACTCAAGACGAAGTACGAGACCGTTTAAATAACGGGATGCGTCTTCTCGGTTCCTCTTGAGCCGCCTCCCTTGATCAATGAAGATGATCCCGGATGAGCCCCCAATTGGTTCCCGCACCAAGATGGTGGATCGAGGTATTAGACACAACCAGCTCCTGGGGAGATGAGGCTTAATGTGGCAAGGCTGCATCAATCTTCAGGGATCACCCTCAAGTGGATGATGTGCACTACCAGGTCACCAAAAAAGATTAGCATGGTTGCAAGTGGCAGGCAAGGTCAGCAGCGGAAGTGCCGTGCCTCCACATTGGATACAATGCTATAATAGATTCAATGGCCCAATCGTGAGGGAAAGAAAGGTGGCCGGCATGGCGTATTTAAATACCAACTTCCTCTGCCTTCTCGAGCCTCCTCCTGCAAATCACTTTGGCACATCCTCACGTTCATATCTGATCACCCACCACTGACATCCACCCTCTTATTTCAATGCCACAGCCATCCTTCACAATCACCATCAACAAATGTTGCCCTTTCATTCCCTCAAAAAACTCCACTTTTCATACTAAGAGGTATTGAGCAGGATTCTCCCTCCCGCCGCACCAGTTTTCTGGTGCGCCGTGCCCCCGCCGACAGCGGAACTGTCCAGCCAGTCAATGGGATTTTGCATTGTGGGTAGCCCCACGCCGTCAGGCGTGGATGCTCCGCTGGCGCAATGGAGAATCTCGCCAGTGGAGAATCCAGCCCATTGTCTTTCTCTCCTTGCAGAACAAGAGAGTACAGAAGTAGGGAGAGGCAGTTAACTGGAGGTCAGGTCTTGATGTGTTTGGCCACTAGAGATGGAGAGATGGGAGTCTCTAAGCTACCTGGTGACAGAATTAGATATATAGCACACAACACTCATGTTGACTTGTTGCCAGCAGCTACTGAAATATAATGATCTGCGCAATGATGTCTTCATACTCTCTCACCTTGCAAATCCTAATTCATGTCTTTCACTCCCATAGGTCCTTCAAGCATCCCTCAGGAGCTGGTGTGGCGGGAGGGCACTGTCACAGGATTCATGCACACTCCCTAGCAGCTCCATTATGCATGTCTCACAGAGGCCACCATGGTAGTTGGGTTGTCATATGGTGAAACACACTCTACAATTGAGCAGGAGCAGATATAGGAGACAGGGACAGACGTGGAGAGTTACCTCAGGGCACATAAGCTCTGCTCAGCTGAATAAAGGTCAAGGCTCGAGGGTTGTTGAGGAAGAAAACTAAACAATTCTGGATCAGCAGCAAGAAATGTTTGAGGTTCTGTCAGCGTTCCCTGACACAATGTGCGAGTGGACGATTCTGTCTCTCAAATGAATGTCAGGCATTTGTACTGATGTCTACATCCATGGTAAGAGTGGTCACCCCTATAAACCATCAGACCCAACAGGCCCTGGCCATGAGAATGACCTGCATACTCCATCTGTCACCTTAACGAGTTTGGAAGAAGCCATTCAGCACCTCAGTGAAGTGCAACAAAGTCCTCTCCAGCTTTTGCTTAGTAGGGAAGCGTGTGCAGACCATGAGAAGGAGGATGGAGGAAAGGGACATGGTAGTCCGCACAAAGTGCTTCCATTTCTGATGCCTTGTTACCCACCCTCACCCCCATTCAGAGCTCCAGATGCTGCCAACTGTTCTGATGACCATGTCTGCCCCAGTACAGGTGCAGGTGGAGCTGTCTTTGGCATGGACCTCAATTGCCCCCCAACACGCAGAGGGCACCAACCATAAGCAGTCAGAGCAGGGAGCCTTCTTCTAACTTTTCTGAGGCATGGGGAAGTATATTTAGTAGAAAAAGGAGGAAAAGTATTTGTAGTTGCACAAGGAGAATCATTCATGTTTAACACAGTGTTACTTTGCCACATTTTGGTATCATGTTTAACCACAACAGCATTTGTTTCATTGCTAGCCTGTTCTGTCATGCCCATTTAAAAAAAAAAATTTCAAGTACCCAATTATTTTTTTTTCCCAATTAAGGGACAATTTAGCGTGGCCAAATCCACCTAACCTGGGTCTTTGGGTTGTAGGGGTGAAATCCACGCAGACACAGGGAGAATGTGTAAAGTCCACACGAACAGTGACCCAGGGGCAAGATTCGAACCCGGGTCCTCAGCGCCGCAGTCCCAGTGCTAACCACTGCACCACATGCCTCCCTGTCATGCCGATGTTTGCCTGTCACTTGCCAAATGACTTTGTGACAAGTGATAAAAGATAAAGAGGAGTATTGACTGTCTGTCTGAGGGATGAATTATTGATTATGGGGCTGCTAATTGCTGTGTGTGTGTGGGGGTGGGGGGTGGGGGGGGAGGTGGTGAATGAAATGAAATGAAAATCGCTTATTGTCACGAGTAGGCTTCAAATGAAGTTACTGTGAAAAGCCCCTAGTCGCCACATTCCGGCGCCTGTTCGGGGAGGCTGGTACGGGAATTGAACTGTGCTGCTGGCCTGCCTTGGTCTGCTTTCAAAGCCAGCGATTTAGCCCTGTGCTAAACAGCCCCAGCTGATGTAGTGGGTTCAGAATTTGTGCTCTCCATGTCTGCACTGCCTCAATGAAAGAATGCCTGAATCAGACTGTTCCAGGAGTCCCTGGGGGTTACGTATGTGCCCACCACTGCCTTGTCACATCAACTCCTCTTGTTGCTCCCCCTCCGAAGATTCAAAATGTTCATCACCTTCCAGATCCTCCTGAAGCTTCAGCATTCACTGATGTGCAAGGAAACGCTACCTCATACGAGAGGGTGAACTCCTGATCTGGCCAGGCAACCAAATCACGTCTCCAGCATCACAATTGCATCAGTAACAAATCTGGTGCTCATGTGGTTTCTGCTGTCACTTTCCTGGGGTTCAGAGCTTGGTTTTCTCACAGGTGAAATCAGCGATGCCTTCAGTGGGCAAATCTTGCTTCTCAAGGCTCTGTCCGCCAACTCTGCATCAAGGAGTTTGTAGACGCCTCCTTTAGAAACAAGAGACATATGAATATCTTTTGGAAACTTGACTGTTGCAGGATGAATGCATTATGGCAGCTGTCTGAGAAACTTGCTCATTCATGCATTCTAAGATTTCAGTTGTTCTCGATCAGCTGAACATTGAGGGAGTGGAATTCTTCTCAATTGTTGAAGACTCTCAGGTGATCTGGGGATGTCTTGATTGCCACACTTGTCAATGACTCCTTGAAGTGCAGGAACTAGACAGAGTAGAGTAGCAAACCTAAGCCCACTATTTCTGACCTACTTCAGTAGTAGTATTCATATGGCTGCCAATTATGGCGACCACCCACCCCCCGGTATTACGGGGGTAAGCTCAGGGGTTGATGCGAAAGTGTGCAGCGAGTACCCGCCCGACTTTATGTGGACCCCACTGAAAACATGTCGGGCGTGCCTAAATTCGGCATGAGGCAGTAGGGCGGCACGGTGGCACAGTGATTAGCACTGCTGCCTCACAATGCTAGAGATCTGGGTTTGATTCTGACCTTGGTGACTGTCTGTGTGGAGTTTGCATATTCTTCCCTTGTGGGTTTCCTCTAGGTGCTCCGGTTTCCTCCCATAGTTCAAAAATGTGCAAGTTAGGTGGATTGGATATGTCAAATTGCCCCTGTGTGGGATTGCGGGGATTGGGCGGGGGATAGGATGCTCTCTCTAGACGGTCGGTGCAGACATGATCGGCTGAAAAGCCTCGTGTGGGATTCTCTGACCCTCCACACCGGAATTGCGCCTGGTGCGGGGGGCGGAGAATAGCCGTTCACGCCGGAAATCCGGCGCGACCGTGCTTCCGCGATTCTCCGCTGACCCGCCAGTCACATGCGCGCATTCGACACGCCGCCGGTCAGGGGCCGTTGGAACAGGCCCCCGCGGCGATTCTCCACGGTCGACCGGCCGAACTCCCGCCGGCGTGGTTTACATCTGGTACCACCCGGCGGGAACTGGGACCCGCAGCCGCAGTGGCGGTCGGGGGGGAATCTGACTCCGGGGGGGGGGGGGGTTGGGGCCTCAGCGGTGGCCAGGCCCGCGATCGGGGGCCACCGATCGGCAGGCCATCGCGATCTGGGGGGGACCTACCTTACTCCGCGCAGGCCTGCTGTGTGTAGCTCCGCCAAGTCTGCGGTGCCCGTGCCGAGGTGGGCCACTGTTCACATGCGCGGACCCACTTGTGGCCACCGTGCGCATGCATGGCCGCGCGGCCTGGACAGCAGGGCCCCACCGGCCAGAGCTGCGGGACGCACGCTGGGGCTCTGCTAGCCCCCTGGAAAACGGAGAATCATCCCAGACTTTCGAGGAAAAAGTCCGGAGTGATTCCCATTCATTTTCCGGCGAGCGTCGGGGACATAGTCCCCAAAAGGGAGAATCCCGGACCTCATTCTACACTGTAAGGATTCTATGAGAAATTATTGTTGCATACAAACATATAACCAGTATTTCAACCTGGGGCAAAATCCAACAACACATTAAGACAAAAGTGCCACTCTTTGAATGCTGGAAATCTGAAATAAAACAGATAATGCTGGGAAAACACAGGAGATCTGGCAGCATCTGTGGAGAGTGAAACAATATTAATGTTGCAAGTCTGTACAATTCTTCTTCTGAGCATATTATTCCAACAACACACTGCCGTTAGAGTGTGCTTTAATCAGTTTTTAAACTGATCTGCAAGCACAAACCATTTCAATCATAAGGCTAGTCTCATTAATATGTAAAAGTTGAAGTATAAATTCATTCCTATCTTATGCAAAGTGAATATGTGCAATACAGTGGCACAAATGTTAATGTTTCATGTCTCTGCAAGCAGTACATTTTGCTTGACTTGACTTGATGATTTGTCTCTCATTTGCTGTTATACAAATTATTTAACTGTTATAAACTCATGTTTGATGTGATATCTGAAGAATGAGCATTGGTTGCAATATTGTAACCATAACAGTGCAGAATGAAACAGAGAAAAATGACATGTGGGCCCTTTGAAAGAGTAAATATTCATTTCAACAGTATGAAAAATAATTCATGTGGATTGCAGAAACCTATTATGCTGCCGGTTAATTATTTAAATTGATGTACAGTAAATGAATCACAGAAACATATCCAAAAATGAGCGTTTCTAGACAACATATTCATTGCGCTACAGGGCAATTTATAATAACGGTTTCTTTCCTCAATTCAAAGTTCCCTAAATTTAGGTTTCAATACATCAACATGAATGACAAAAAATCCTGCATTTAATATTTTCCTTTTTCTGGTACATCATGTACCAGAACTGAAACTGAAAAAGTTTGACTGGAATCAGGCACCCAGGGTCTGTGGCATGTGATAAATCCCCTACATGGTCAGTGGAATGTCTGAGGGGATATAATGGCCACAGCTCGCATAGAATCATAGAATTTACAGCGCAGAAGGAGGCCATTTGGCCCATCGAGTCTGCACCGGCCCTTGGAAAAATCACCCTACAGAAGCCCAGACCTCCACCCTATCCCTGTAACCTAGTAAGCCCACCTAACCTTTTCGGACACTAAGGGCAATTTAGCATGGCCAATCCACCTAACCTGCACATCTTTGGGCTGTGGGAGGAAACCGGAGCACCCGAATGAAACCCACACAGACATGGGGAGAGCATGCAGACCTGCACAGACAGTGACCCAAGCCGGGAATGGAACTTGGGACCCTGGAGCTGTGAAGCAACTGTGCTAACCACTGTGCTACCGTGCCGTCCACTGAGATACCATGCAGCCTACTGTGCTAATGTGCTGCCCAACTGTGCTACCGTGACACCTATTGTGCTAACGTGCTGCCCAACAGTGCTACCGTGCCACCCACTGTGCTACCGTGCCACCTGTCACTTTCCCATGGAAGGTTATTGGGAAATGCAACAATCCCATGGGCAGGAATTGCCAAGGAACAAAGGAACTACTTGAAGAATTCAAATAAGTCAGAGGTGAGCGTAGTGGAGGAAGGGCTCGCAATCACCAGGGGGAGAGTAGCTTAAATTTGTATTTGTGGGGCACAGAAGACAGCTTTGATCCATTATCTTTGCTGGTCTTAGATGAGGTTGTCCTTAGTCAGGTTTGATACCGACGCGGAAGCAAGTCTGTTGACTTTTTATTTAACTGTACACAATCCAGGCTTAGCACGGGGCTTCACAGGGAACTATCTCCCAGCATGCTCTGTTGCCCTGTGATCTAGACCATGATCATGTGGACTGATGATGTAGACTGTCTAGTTAGATATTTAACATTAACCCATTATATTATATCTCCCCCAAAGTTTCTGAAGCTATTTAATACATCATTTACGTCATCCTATTACATCTCCCCTCAAATTCTCTGCCTTCATGCCCAGTTCAGGGAAATCTGCATTGCAATGGTTTCACCAAACTCCCCAACCTTGTTCTCAATTCTCTTCAAGGACGCACAGGATTCAAGTTCTCGTGTTTCCCTCTCAAACTCAGTAGAGTAATAGGTCAATCGTCAGATATCGCCAGCTCTTTGTTCCAGTCATCTTCCTGATTACCTGGGTAGTTGGCCCATTTCAATAATAATCTTCATCTTTATTATTATCACAAGTAGACTTACATTAACACTGCAATGAAATTACTGTGAAAATATCCTTGTCGCCACACTGCGGCGCCTGTTCAGGTACACTGCGGGAAAATTCAGAATGTCCATTTCACCTAACAAGCAAGTCTTTCGGGATTTGTGGGAGGAAACCAGAGCACCCAGAGGAAACTGACGCAGACATGGGGAGAACGTGCAGGCTCCGTACAGACAGTGACCCAAGCGGGAATCAAACCTGGGAACCTGGTGCTGTGAAGCAACAGTGCTAACCACTGTGCTACTATGCCCTTCTCCTTACAGATACAAGTAAGTGCACTTCTGCCCCTTCTCACTATCCCATTTCAGTCTCAACAAGGTAAGGTCAGAAATGTAGTGCTTTTTATTTCAAATCTTGGCCTTTGCAATTCTAGTTATAAATCCATACTCATTCCCCTGGCTGGAGCTTTGTAAATCATGTGCTCTATGGCATTGATTATAGTTTCTGATTTGACTTGCACAATACTCATCTTCCTCCTCGCTTACTTTTTCTCTCTATTTAATGCCATGAGGCATGGCCTAAGCATATGTGGAAGAACAGAAAGTTGAGTTTGTAGTTATCTTCTCAGTCGAAGATCACAGGAAGCCAAACCATCTTGGAGTGGTGTAGAATGGTAGCTCAACAGTGCCAAGTTGCTACTGTCCTTATTCTTCAACAACACCATTACCGTCCTTACTCCTCTTACTGCTCCTCCATTAGCTTAAGGGTATCTGGGTGAGCTAATCATAGGGACAAATCCTATCTCTCAACTGTTTAAAACGTTAATTTCCAAAATATGGGCCATTGTCTGAAATGACTTGACTTTGAATGCCATGTGCGGCGAAGTTATTTTCATAATTTAATGACAGCTTACAAGGTGAGGTTATGAAAATGTTTAACCTTACTCCCTCTGGAGTAATAATCAACAAGTTTGAGAAATGTCTTCCCCTTGAGCATGAAAATATCCAGGCTAAGACGTTCCCATGGTTTGGATAGAAATAATGAGATCATCAGAGGTTTTCTTTGCTCCTGACGATGGGTAATAAAACTTGAAATCATTTCCTCTAATAATTTTAAGATCTCTGGCCACCAAACAGAATTTTGCTTGTTGGTTGGTTGTGAGAAATCAAATTTATTATTGGGAGTGAGTCCTGCATCTTCAGGCGCTGCAACATTGCTTCTCACTCTTGCACCATGCTCCAGTATGTCAGGCCCATCATCGTTGTGGAAGTTGACCCATACTGATCCTTTTCAAATGTTGTCATCAACTTCTCAAGAATCTCGGGTGTCAATGTAATTCTAAAGTGTAGCCAACTGAAGCAATTCTTCCCAAACGCTGTGAAGAATGACCAGAGTTGGTTCAAATTTCACTGTTTGCTTCCAGTTTTGTCAAATTTCTGCTTTGTACTAGCTTTGCCGGACTCACACCCACAGGCACAATTGGGAGGATCTCCCTTACCAATGCTTTGTCTAACTGTGTGAGGTGAACACAGATTCGCAGCGAGCCTATTGGTTTTGTACTGGAACCACACCTGAACACCAACCTGTCATTTTGGTTACAGGTGAGATGACTCCCTGATGCAGCATTGACCCAATTTCTTGTTTCACCTTCTGTAAAAGTAAGAGATTGCCAAGATTACCGCTCCACATGTCTAGTGGGCCATTCTTAGTGCCGGCGCAGCCTCTTCCTACCACAGCGACAACACTGAGTAATGGTGGTTGTTGCAACCTCTTTGCTCTTTCCCTTTTTTGAGTGGGCATGCTCTTACTTCTGTATCCTACAAACAGCACTTTATCAGTCTGTTATCTCTACAAAGTCTCCTTGCCAGCTCAGATAAATACACAATTTTGCTTTCTCACTTTTGCCTGCCTTGTTAACTGCACAGCCTTTGATAGCGTCAAATCTAGCTTCAAATGTAAAAAAATCTGCTAAAGTCGCCTCTTCGGCTCTGACGACAATGCAATACTGGATCAATTCGCCTTTCAGCGCTCCAGAGTTTCAATTCTAAGCTAGTCATTGTAAATCGTTAATGAAGAAATCTACGTTCTCTCTCCATCTTTTGCTACATCTATTCAACTTTGCCCTTTCTATGATAGTGTTCCTTCTCAGGCTGAATTTTGTATCAAAAGCTTTTATAAGATCTTCACATGTTAATATTTCTTAATTTATGCCTTATTTGTCCAACACACCGTCTGCTCTACTGCCTATGGTGGAGAGAAGGGTGCTGAACTGAACTTTTCTAGGCTTCTCTGCTAGCCCTGAAGTGGTTCTGTACCTGGAAAACCTACAAAGCCAGTTCTGTACCTTCTCGGCTTGGATTTGTTTGAAGCACTTGTTGAGGGTAAAGTTTTCCCCATGGTTTTTCTTCACTCTAGCCTTTCTTCAAGCTCTATTAACATGTTCTCGCACGGTTCTTCCCTTCCGGTCATTGTGCTTGCTATTTTTGCAGCCGCTGGCTTTTTACTTTTCCTGGTGTCGTTACTGCTGCCATCGCTTGTTATCATCGTTCAGGGTCTGAGCTTAGGTTGTCCTTGGCCAGGATCAATAGCGACCACTGGAATCAAGGCTGTTCAAAAACCTTTACCTTTCATTAAACGTTCTTCAAACTATACAGAAGGTTTAGCAGGAGGCTTTATGCAAAACCATGCTTCAGTATGAGTCGTTGTCATGTGATCTTACAGCACTGATGATATAGACTGCCCAGTTACATATTTAACATTCACCCTTTACACTACAGTTGAAGTCATTGGAGCCAACCTGCAAATGTAAGGAAAGATTCTACCATGTTCCTTCTTCTTGCCTGCAGTTAAGAGTAGGTTAAAACCGTAGCCTTCAGGATGGGAGTGGGGTAGCCAGTGGGTGGGTCTGGTGATTTGAACAAACCACTGTGCTTTTGCTGAGAATGCAGGGTTACAGTCATTGATAAAATGTTCATGAGAGTGAAGGCAGCAAAATTGTGGTTAAATTACCCTTAGGTTTGAGAGGGGGTGGGCTTTAGAAATCGCCCACAGCTCGCTCTAATGGCAGGGTGTATAATTGCCTCTGGGTGTATAATTGCCAGAAAAATACTAACCTGAGATATATCATCCAGCGATTCTGCTGCAGCTTAAAGCACTGAATGAGAAGGTCAAGGACAAGAACTGTAATCCCACAGCATCCTGATTGGAAAGATTTTAGCAGAAATCTGATATGTTTTTTCATGCTGGGGACATCCATTTTCTCAGTAATCGTGTGTTTCTTTTCAACTTTCTTTGATTGTGAGCTTTGCAGGATTAAATAACACAAAATCGAGATATCAAACATTCAGTCACTGGGCTAATATGTGGGATGGAACCTTACCATATTTTTCCCGGAGTGTTTGGTTCCGACTGAAAACTGGCATGGAGCTCTCCAGCTGCACAGCCCAGATTTCACTCCAGGTTTTGAGCCTCTGTGAGTAAAAAAAAAACAATGACCGGGGTTTATGCCATCGGTTTGGCAAGGCGGAGGCTGATAGAGCCAAAGAGATTTGATCGCCATCATTAAAAGGCACCCCAATCAGAAGTGAAGATCAAATCAACCACCACCTCCCATCTGGAGGTATTGCCTGTGTAATGATATGTAGACAGACATGTAACTAAAGGGTTAATCACAACACCTAGCTGTGGCATTACCACTAGAGGGCATGACAAGACCCACTCTATAACTGAGCTCCTAGAAGCTCTAGCTCTCTTTCCACGCAGGAGTAATCAAATAGCAACAGTGTAGTAGAGTAAGATCACAGCCTAGACACCGCGTGTAGCTTAGATACAGTTATTTATCCTTACTTTATTGCTAGAGTTAGTTCAGTGGAGTGTTGAATTCATTCATTAGTTTTATCGTTACTTAATAAATTCTTTCAGTTTACTTCGAAGTCTCGAGTGTTCTTCAACATCATCCAGTTAGTAACAACATAAAGTAACAACATGACCTGTGTCATGCTCCTCGTGTGCGATGTGGGAGCTCAGGGACACGTCTACTGTCCCTGGCTCCTTCACATGCAAGACGTGTGTCCAGTTGCAGCTCCTGTTAGACCGTTTGACTGCTCTGTAGCTGCGGATGGACTCACTTTGGAGCATCCGCGATGCTGAGGATGTCGTGGATAGCATGTTTAGCGAGTTGGTCACACCGCAGGTGAAAGTTACTGAGGGAGATGGAAAATGGGTGACCAAAAGACAGAGGAAGAGTAGGAAGGCAGTGCAGGTGTCCCCTGCAGTCATCCCCCTGCAAAACAGATATACCGCTTTGGATATTGTTGAGGGAGATGGCTCACCAGATGAAGGCAGCAGCAGCCAGGTTCATGGCACCATGGCTGGCTCTGCTGCACAGCTGGGCAGGAAGAAGAATGGAAGGCTATAGTGATAGGGGACTGAATCATAAGGGGAATAGACAGGCGGTTCTGCGGACGCAATTGAGACTCCAGGATGGTATGTTGCCTCCCTGGTGCAAGGGTCAAGGAGGTCTCGGAACGGCTGCAGGACATTCTGGGGGGGGGGGGGGGGGGGGGGGGGGGGAGGGTGAACAGCCAGCTGTCGTGGTGCACATAGGCACCAACGATATAGGTATTAAAAAATGGGATGAGGTCCTACAAGCTGAATTCAGGGAGTTAGGGGTTAAACTAAAAAGTAGGACCTCAAAAGTAGTAATCTCAGGATTGCTACCAGTGCCACGAGCTAGTCAGAGTAGGAATGGCAGGATCGATAGGATGAATGCGTGGCTCGAGAGATGGTGCAAGAGGGAGGGATTCAAATTCCTGGGGCATTGGAACCGGTTCCAGGGGAGGTGGGATCAGTACAAACCAGATGGTCTGCACCTGGGCAGGACTGGAACCGATGTCCTGGGGGGGTGTTTGCTAGGGCTGTTGGGGAGGGTTTAAACTAATGTGGCAGGGGGATGGGAACAGATGCAGGAAGTTGGAAGGTAGTAAAACAGGGACAGAAACAAAAGGCAGTAAGAGCAAAAGTGTAAGGCAGAGAAGCCATAGTCAAAAATCAAAAAGGGCCACAGTACAAGATACAGTGACTGAGGGGAGCTCAGTAAATAGGACCAGTAATACTAAAAGGAATAAAACGGGAAGTAAAAACATTAATGGTAAGCGACGCAGCAGGTTGCGACATGAAGATATGGGTTCAACGACAAGGAAAATTAGGAGAAAAGTTAAGAGGAAATATAACTTAGGAGAGGTTACTGATCGAGGTGTTAAGATTCAAAACAGAGGTAAAAAAGCCATCATATGTGTACTTTACCTGAATGCTCATAGTATTCGGAATAAGGTAAACGAGTTGATGGCGCAAATCAATGAAATGACAATGATTTAGTGGCCATTACTGAAACATGGTTAAAGGATGGTCATGACTGGGAGTTAAATATCCAAGGGTATCAAACTATTTGGAAGGACAGAGTGGATGGTAAGGGAGGTGGTGTAGCTCTGTTATTTATGGATGAAATCAGGGCAATAGTGAGGGATGACATCGGTGCTATGGAGGATAAGGTTGAATCCATTTGGGTGGAAATCAGGAATAGTAAGGTGAAAAAGTCACTGATAGGAGTAGTCAATAGGCCACCAAGTAGTAACATTATGGTGGGACAACAGATAAACAAAGAAATAACGTATGCATGTAGAAATGGTACAGCAGTTATCATGGGGAATTTTAATCTACATGTCGATTGGCTTAACCAAGTCGGTTAAGGCAGCCTTTAGGAGGAGTTTATAGAATGTATCTGCGATAATTTCCTAGAACAGTATGTAATGGAACCTATGAGGGAACAAGCGGTCCGAGATGTGGTCCTGTGTAATGAGACAGGATTGATTCATGATCTCATAGTTAGGGATCCTCTCGGAAGGAGCGATCAGAATATTGTGGAATTTAAAATACAGATGGAGGTTGAGAAGGTAAAATCAAACACTAGTGTTTTGTGCTTAAACAAAGGAGATTACAATGGGATGAGAGAATAACTAGCTGAGGTAGACTGGGAGCAAAGACTTTATGGTGGAACAGTTGAGGAACAGTGGAGAACCTTCCAAGCGATTTTTCACAGTGCTCAGCAAACAAAAAGGAAGGACGGTAGAAAGAGGGAAAATCGACCGTGGATATCTCAGGAAATAAGGGAGAGTATCAAATTGAAGGAAAAAGCATACAAAGTGGAAAGATTAGTGGGAGACTAGAGGACTGGGAAATCTTTAGGGGGCACCAGAAAGCTACTAAAAAAGCTACAGAGAAGAGTAAGATAGATTATGAGAGTAAACTTGCTCAGAATATAAAAACAGATAGTAAAAGTTTCTACAAATATATAAAACAAAAAAGAGTGGCGAAGGTAAATATTGGTCCTTTAGCGGATGAGAAGCGAGATGTAATAATGGGCGATGAAGAAATGGTTGAGGAACTGAACAGATTTTTTTTGGGTCGGTCTTCACAGTGGAAGACACAAATAACATGCCAGTGACTGATAGAAATGAGGCTATGACAGGTGAGGACCTTGAGAGGATTGTTATCACTAAGGAGGTAGTAATGGGCAAGCTAATGGGGCTAAAGGTAGACAAGTCTCCTGGCCCTGATGGAATGCATCCCAGAGTGCTAAAAGAGATGGCTAGGGAAATTGCAAATGCTCTTGTGATAATTTGCCAGAATTCACTGGACTCTAGGGTGGCCCCGGCAGATTGGAAATTAGCAAACGTGACACCACTGTTTAAAAAAGGAGGTAGGCAGAAAGCGGGTAATTATAGGCCAGTGAGCTTAACTTCGGTAGTAGGGTAGATGCAGGAATCTATCATCATGGAAGAAATAGCGAGGTATCTGGATGGAAATTGTCCCATTGGGCAGATGCAGCATGGGTTCATAAAGGGCAGGTTGTGCCTAACTAATTAAGTGGAATTTTTTGAGGACATTACCAGTGCGGTAGATAACGGTGAGCCAATGGATGTGGTATATCTGGATTTCCAAAAAGCCTTTGACAAGGTGCCACACAAAAGGTTGCTGCATAAGATAAAGATGCATGGCATTAAGGGTAAAGTTGTAGCATGAGTAGGGTGGGGATTAATGGGTGTTTCTCTGGTTGGCAATCTGTAGCTAGTGGTGTCCCTCAAGGATCAGTGTTGAGCCCACAATTGTTCACAATTTACATAGATGATTTGGAGTTGGGGACCAAGGGCAATGTGTCCACGTTTGCAGACGACACTAAGATGAGTGGTAAAACAAAAAGTGCAGAGGATACTGGAAATCTGCGGAGGGATTTGGATAGGCTAAGTGAATGGGCTAGGGTCTGGCAGATGGAATACAATGTTGACAAATGTGAGGTTATCCATTTTGGTAGGAATAACAGCAAAAGGGATCATTATTTAAATGGTAAAATATTAAAGCATGCTGCTGTGCAGAGAGACCTGGGTGTGCTAGTGCATGAGTTGCAAAAAGTTGGTTTACAGGTGCAACAGGTGATTAAGAAGGCAAATGGAATTTTGTCCTTCATTGCAAGAGTGATGGAGTTTAAGACTAGGGAGGTTATGCTACAATTGTATCAGGTGTTAGTGAGGCCACACCTGGAGTATTGTGTTCAGTTTTGGTCTCCTTACTTGAGAAAGGACGTACTGGCACTGGAGGGCGTGCAGAGAAGATTCACTAGGTTAATCCCAGAGCTGAAGGGGTTGGATTACGAGGAGAGGTTGAGTAGACTGGGACTGTACTCGTTGGAATTTAGAAGGATGAGAGGGGATCTTATAGAAACATATAAAATGATGACGGGAATAGATAAGATAGTTGTGGGCAGGTTGTTTCCACTGGCGGGTGAAAGCAGAACTAGGGGGCATCACCTGAAAATAAGGGGAAGTGGATTTAGGACTGAGTTTAGGAGGAACTTCTTCACCCAAAGGGTTGTGAATCTATGGATTTCCTTGCCCAGTGAAGCAGTAGAGCCTCCTTCATTAAATGTTTTTAAGATAAAGATAGATAGTTTTTTGAAGAATAAAGGGATTAAGGGTTATGGTGTTCGGGCCGGAAAGTGGAGCTGAGTCCACAAAAGATCAGCCATGATCTCATTGAATGGCGGAGCAGACTCGAGGGGCCAGATGGCCTACTCCTGCTCCTAGTTCTTATATTCTTATGTTCTTATATTACTTAAACCAAGTAACGTAACAGCCTGAATTCCCCCATCCCCTATCCCGCACAATCATTTGGGGCACTCCTTCCCCCTCCAACGACGAAAGTAACATTGGCGCCCCCCCCCTCGTTGCCTATTCGCACCCCGTAAACCTGTAGGTTCTCCCCTCAATGGCCTTTGCACTCTCACTCCCACCACACAAAATGGGTAACACCTCAAATGGCTCCCGAAAGGGCCTGCTCCTGGTATTGTCAACCTTGCAGTTTGAACCTGTGCCAAGGGGCAGTGTCAGGAGCCAGAACCAGGGCACTTCCCAGGTGTGTCCCTCTTTGCCAGGGGTGATACTTACCATTTAAAAGTTGCACTGCAGGTACACAACAAGCTTCCTTAGACAGCACTTTCCAAACCCATGATCACTAGCATCTAGAAAGACAAGGGCAGCAGATACCTGAGAACTCCACCATCTGGAAATTACCCCGCAAGCCACTCACCATCTTGACTTGGAAATATATCGCCGTTCCTTCACTGTCGCTGGGTCAAAAACCTGGCATTCCCTCCCTAACAACACTGTAGGTGTATCTAGAGCTCACGGAATGTAGCAGTTCAAGAAGTTAGATCACCACCACCTTCTCAAGGGAAATTGGGGATGGGCAGTAAATGCTGCCCTCGCCAGTGATGCCCACATCCCAAGAATGAATAATAAACAACAAATAAATAAGAAGTACAAATAGAGAATGTTGCTAACTTTTGGTTGGTTCACTTGGCTCTGTTTTATAAGCTTTGCTCTCGAGTCGCCAGGTATCTTTATGATACGTTCACGAGGTTCAAGTTCGAGTAATGACCAATAACTCGATACACCGATGAGTAAGATTTGAATCAATGCACATTTATTATGCACAGTAATCGCTACTCATGCACAAATTCTACGTCTAAACTACTTCTATGACTAACAGGCCTGTACTTAACTTCGGACCGGCCCACCAGGTCAGGGGAACAAATGGCCTTTTGTTCGGGTTCTGAGTCTGCGGGATTCGAAGTTGGTACAGATTGATAGCTAGGAGCGCCTATCTCGTAGCGAGCGTTGACTTAAGACTTACGATCTCTCGGCGGCCATTGAACCGGTCACGGTCAATGTTGGTTCGCGTTGCTGGGTGACCCGGTCAAGAAGAACAATTTGAACTTGGGGGCTTAACTTTATAGTCCCCAGGGGCTTCCCGCCTATCGGGATGGACCCTGTACCTGGTTCTAGGTGATTGGACTTTGTTCCAATCGCTTGGTTCAATTTCTCCAATACCTGAGCGGTTCCCTGATCGATGGGCGGTCTTGAGTTGTCCGTTCACCTCTGTTGTGTTGGCTCCTGCTGGCGCCGGGGTGTCTGGCTTAGTTTTGTTTGTCCCAAACGTTGCTATTGTTCCCGGGGATTGCTTATTAGTATGTAGGTGGTTGCTACATTATTATGCAGATGGCTGCTAGTATCGATGCTGTCTGGGCCTTTGCAGGGTTTAAATACACAGTAAACTTGCACCTGCTGGTTTCTGCCTGTGTTGGCTGAATGTCCCTTCAGCCTTTGCCGTTCGCCATTTTAAATCGGGACTTGGCCAACTCAGGTGGCTACACATCCCTCCTTGTGATCCTCACGCGAAGCGTGAAGGATCACATAACTGCGTTGCTTTCCATTCCCTGACTCAGCGAGCACACTTCTATGGCCTCTACACTGACCATAAATATGCAAGAAAATTTTAACTGACATTCTGAGGGGCGCTATGTCAAACAGGGACATGCGTTACAAAACAAGAAAATGGGAATCTCTAACTATCCTTAATAAACTACACTCACTCAAATATTTCATCACACTAACTTCCTAAACCATACAAACAAAATCGTAGCATTTTTATACAAATTTTCCTGGCTTGGCAGTCAAGCTCAGGATTGTACAATTGCTCATGAACATTTCTTTATTTACAACAAAACGCAAATGAATGCTCTTTATTATAGATCGCGGGGGTCTGGTCGTATCCGAAAATAGGGCATCTTACTCTATATACCGGGGTGTGAGCGCGGTAGGCTCTCCTTCTCCATTTTCTCAGATGAATAGTCTGCACGATGCAGCAGAGTTTCGCCAATACCAATAGGGATTCTATCACGTAGGACAGGGAGTACCAGGTTATAAACCTGGCACACCAAGATGGTGTGGTGTCGCTTGTGACTGGGCTCTGGGCACTGTGGGGAAGTGAATCATTAACGGCTGGGCGAGGTGAGGTCAGGGGGTTCGTGTTCACGCGCAACCAAATGTCCATTATAACGATGAACCACACGGAGGATGTTCTTATGGTTCTTCTTCTTTCACTTCTCTTCTCTTCTCTTCTCCGATCCTGGAGCTTCTGGAGTTCTGTGTGATCAAGCATAGTGTCTGTTACTACCTTGTGTTAATATCTCGTACAATAGCCTGTCTGTCCTTTAGTGCCAATTACTCCCTTTATAATTGGTCACCATGTGTGACTCCCTCATTTTTTTCAAAAACCGAATTTCAGGATAAGACACACATATAGATAATGAACCAGTGCGAGCCATCTCGCAGACTGTGCGGTTTACCATACCAATGTTTCAGGATATAAATAGCAGAGGGTTGGCAACCTAAGGGTTACCTGAAACAAACAAAACCTTTTGAACCAAATTTTCCGAAATGAGGTGCGTATGGGCCGCGACGGGTAAGAGTTGGATGGAGTCCCCGGATAAGACGGCGACCAATGCCGTGTGTGCCCTACCCGAGCTTGGCTGACCAGAGGGGGGGTCCCCAGGCAGGGCGGGTCCCAAGTCGTTTCTTCACTGCCTGAGCAACCGACAAGAACGGGCAAGAAATGTAGTCATCGTGGGGGGCTGCCGTATTGGTTCCTTCCTCAAACCAGAAGAGCAGTTACCAACGGGGGTCTATGTTTCAGTCGACAGACAAGTTCCTCTGAACTGCCTTCTGGGACATTAACAAGTCTCTGCGGGCAAACTTGTTCCTCTGAACTAGCGTCTGGCCAAACTAGTTTCTCTGACTGCCAGTGGGAGTCAGAAGGGTGGTATCGTGGGGCCGTGGAAAACAATTTCCGGCCTAACGTACAAAATTTAACAAAACACTACAAACAACATAAAACATGCTGCAGGTTCCATCAGAAAGGACACCGTTTTTTCCCAAGCAGTTCCTTTTAAAACATCATCTGGACATCTCAGTTATCGGTTGCGAACAGGGTCGCAAAGGGGTTCTCGTTTTGGGAGTCAGACTCAAAGTCGTCATCTTCTCCCGGATGCCAAACTCTCGAGTGTATCAGGGCTGATAGGGCTGCATGGTGTGATTTTGGATCGCTCTCGTCGTTCCGGACGAGTCTGTACGAATTATCTCGGTGCCAAAAGGTGGTGTCTAGTTCTGTGGGGACGGAATCGGGGTCGTCATTGTAGGTCGGTGGTCGGTGGTGGGGTTTTTTGGGGAAAGTGATCTTGAAGGGATCACTCGAATCGTGCTCAGAATCGCTGGGTGTCGGTCGTGTTGCATGGGGATAGTAGGGAGGCGTGCTGTGGCTATTGTCTGAGTCACAGTCGCTGCCGCTGTTGCTGCAGTCTGTGGGCGTTCCGGGGCGGAGTATATATTTCGGGGGTGGAGTCGAGGTTGAGTCCGTGGCTGGGCTGGACATGTTGGGGGATGGTAGGGTTATGTTGGCTGTGGGCGGGGTGTGGTGTGCTGCGTTGAGCATGACGTGGTGTGCGTGGTTAGACTGTGTTCCATATGCCTTCAGCTGGTTGATATGGAACCACGCAGTCTTTCCATTGGGGTACTTCATTTTGTAGACAGAAGGGCTTACTTTGTCCGCAATGGAGTACGGACCCGAGTACTTTGGTGACAGGAATGTGCTGGGGTTGTATACGGAGAGCATGACTTGCTGTCCTACACTGAACTCAGTCGCATGCACTGTCTTATCGAAGCAAGCCTTGCTCTGTTTCTTTCTTGTGCCCAATTTCACTGCGGCTGCTAGCTGAGCCATTTTAACATTCGCCACCAATTGTTCCACTGCTTTCATGTGTGTGAGGGCCGTCACTTCGGGGCTGGTCAAGTTTAAGCTAATAAAAATTCTGTGCCTTTCATGGGGCGTCCGGTCATGAGGGTGTGTGGGGTGTAACCTGTAGAAGTTGAAACTGTATTTCGCAAAAACATCAGCGCAAAAGGGAGGACTGAGTCCCAAGTGGTGTTGTTTTGCTGGACCATTTTTCTGAGGGTGGATTTTAGGGTCCGATTCATGCGCTCCATGATACCACTTGACTGGGGGTGGTATGCAATGTGGAATTTTTGGGTAATGCCAAATATCGTGAAGACGTTATTCATGACACGTCCCGTAAAATACAGGGACAGCCCTTGGTCGGATTCAATGCTGCGGGGGAGTCCCCATTTCGTAAAGGTGTGGTGGGTTCAAATCTTGGCTGTGGCCTTTGCCGTGTTAGTTCTGGATGGGAATGCTTCCACCCATTTGGTAAACGTGTCTATCGCCATGAATACATATTTATAACCATTCCTACAAGGGGGCAATGGTCCTATAAAATCAATCTGGAGGTTAGTCCAGGGGCCATTAACGGGTCAGGTGTGACTGAGTTGAGCTTTTTTGGCATATCTGTCCGGATTATTCTGGGCGCAGATAAGACAATTCTCAATGTAGTGATTGACATCGTCTTTTAAACTCGGCCACCAGCAGAGCTGCCTGAGGTGGGCTGTAGTGGGATCAATTCCCTGATGTCCATGACTGTCATGGAATAAACAAATCATTCCTGTCCTGTTCAGGAACCACATAAAGGGTGTCCTTTAACACCACACCGTCATGTGTGGTCAGTGCATTTCTAAACCTATCATAGGGGGCTGGATAGTTTCCTTTCAAAATCTCCTTGAGATTGCTGTCCTGCTTCTGGGCCTGCACTAGATCCTCGATCTTCGTCTGCGAGACCTGAACTGCACTCACTGGTGCGCTTTCGGGGGGGTGTCCAAAAATATCCGGGCTTGGAACCTGCTTTAGCCAGTGCGTCGGCTTTCACATTTCCAGGAGGGGAGGAACAATGGTGACTTCGAACTTTGACTATACCAAAAGTCCTGTTCTGTGCTCTCTCTAAGATGTGACGGAGCAATGGGGCTGAAGGGAGGGGTTTTCCGTCTGCGGAAACAAATCCTCTTGCTTTCTACAGGGGTAGGAATTCTGTAAAGCTGTTGCAGACATTGAGGCTGTCTGAGTATATGTCTGCTGGGCTGGGGAAGGAATCTGGGTGTTCCACTATGAATGCGATGGCCGCAGGTTCTGCCTCCTGCGCGCCTAAGTGTCCTGGAAATGTTATTGCTATTTCTTCTAGGGCGCGTCCCTGTGCATCTTCGACATAAATACCGCATCCTGTTATGCGCTTCCCATCTAATATTGTGGAAGATCCATCCACATATATCTTTCTGGGCTCGCACGCATCTGTGTGCTGGGGGCTCTGGGTTGAACTGCCTATTTTTCTGGGGGGTGTTTTAGCAATAAAGGGGCCTGTGTTGTGGTGTGGAGTGATGATATCACATTCGTGGAGGGTTCCGGGTATTGTAAGTTGTCAGCTAAAAAAGTGTGGGTCTTTGTCCTTTTAACAGTGATGTCCCGTCCCTGCAAAAGAAGGGTCCGTCTAGCTGCTCTAATCTGACTGACTGTATCGTCCTTGAGTCGTCCGTCCAGTAAAAGTTGGGTGGGGGTGTGTTCGGTGAGAATTGTGATGGGGTTCAGTCTGGTAATGTACGAAAAATACTGTACTGCCCAGAATACTGCGAGCAGGTGCCTTTCACAGGCTGAAAATCCCTGTTCCACAGCATCTAAAACTCTGGAGGTGTAAGCCACGGGCCTTAACTGTTCGTGCCGTTCCTGAAGGAGCACGGCCGAAAGGGTGCGGTCTGTGCTTGCTACCTCTGTCGCGTAGGTGGAAAGTGGGTCTGGAACTTGTAGTGCGGGGGCTGCTATGAGTGCTTGCTTCAACGCATCCACAGCATCCGTATGCTGCGGAAGCCATTCCCAGGGGGCTCCTTTCTTTAGGAGGTCTGAGAGGGGTGCTGCCTTGCTGGCGAAACCGTCAATGTCGTTTCGGCAGTAGCCAACCAGTCCTAAAAATGACCGGAGGGCTGAAACGTTCTGGGGAAGCGGCAATTTAGCAATCAAGTCAATCCTTTTATGCTCGATCTCGCGTTTACCATGTGTGATAATTGTACCCAAATATATCACTTTATCTTCCAAAATCTGGGCCTTTTTGGGGTTAACTTTACAACCAATTGAGTGTAAGAGTTCCAGGAGTTCGGACAGAAGCTCAATGTGCTCTTCCCTGGTGTCTGTCTGTCTGCAGTAGTAGGTCGTCTACGTACTGGACCAGACATTCGTGGCGAGAAAATTTGGCTAAACCATTTGCCAGCTGTCGGTGGAAAATGGAGGGGGAGTTGTGGAATCCTTGTGGCAGGCATGTCCACATGGACTGTTGATTTTTAAAGGGGAAGGCAAATTTGTACTGGCACGCCTTTGCCAATGGAATGGACCAGAATCCATTACTGATGTCCAAAACCGTAAAGAATCGGGAATTGAGTCCCTGCTTGAGCATGGTCTCGGGACTTGTGGCTACTGTGGGGGCTGCTGCGGGGGTGATTTTGTTGAGTTCATGGTAATCGATGGTCAGTCGCCATGATCCATCGGGCTTTCTCACTGGCCAAATCGGGGCATTATTAGTGGAGGCTACTGATCTAAGTACGCCCTGCTCTAATAAGCTATCGATTACTTTTGCGATTTCTCCCTCTGCCACTTGGGGAAATCCATACTGTTTTGGGGGTCTAGGGTCAGGTCCTGTGATTTGTATGGAACCAGCCATCCGGCCACAGTTGTGCTTGTGGGTCGCGAATGCTGCCCTGTAAAACTGCCCTAACCTGCTTGTCCGTGCTAAACGTGGTCGGACTAAACCAAAATTTGCCTACTGCGCTGATTTTGTTGGCGTATTCACCTATTGTGAGCGTTGCGGGGGCTCTTGCAGACTTTGCCATTTTCCAGACACATTGGTTGACTGGATCAAATGATAGATTGTGGAATCCATGAAGTCTATTCCCAGAATATGTTCTGCTGTGTGGGGCAGGTCAACTAAAACCACGGGGTGTTTGGTGGTGATGTTGCCGATTTGAATGGGTACAGGGGCTGTGATGTGTCCCTGCTGTGAGTGGCCTGGAAAGCTGCTGAGGGTGATAGTGGCTGTAGTGGGCCACGTGTCATTTTGGAACATGGTGGAGGAATTTATTGTGGTGCTGGACCCTCCTGTGTCCCAGCGAAACTCGATGGGCTGTCCCTGTATTTTTGCTGCAACTACCGGTCGTCCGGACCTATCCCAAAGGGTGTCGCAGACCTAACTGGGGGAGCCCGAACACCGTCAGTCCGTTCCGTTCAGGTCCGTCTGATCTGAACGGGTGCTCACACTATGTATGGGCTCTGTCTTATTCTTACTTAGAGTGCCCGTCTGCTGGGCTCTCCATGGCTTTCGTGCGGCATTGCATTCCCTTGCAAAGTGTCCCAACTGTCCACAGTTGGAACACTCCTGTGACTTTTGTGGGGGGCTGTTCTTTCCTTCATTCACCCATGCGGTGTTCTGGTGCGTTTTAACTGCCTGTATATCTGCGTCGGCCTGCTTTTCTTCGGGATTTTTAACTGCAGGTTTGTTTTGTACAGACTGCTCCCAGGTGCGGGAGAATATTTTTACTACCCATTTTTCATTATGAGCCTCCTCTGAGGGATCATAATTCGAGCAAGCTTTTTGTCCTGTTTCTGTGGCATGGGAGATAAGGGTGCGGGTCCATTTGGCCATGTTGTCTGGGGATAAATGGGCGTGGTCTAAGTCTCTAAAAACTGCTGCAAAGTGGATCCTCAGGCGTCCAGCAAACGCTGTGGGGTGCTCGGTTTTCTTTTGCCTGCATTTATTGAGGCCATCTACGGGGTCGCCCCGGTTATACCCGATCGCGTCTAGGTGCCTCCTCCTACATTCTGTGGGTCGGGAAGGGCTGCTACGACTCAAGGGTCTAAACTTAAAACTGTGAGCATTACATGCTCTCGCTCATCCAGGCCGTACATGGTCGCCTGCTGCTTTACTCTGGCAAATAAATGGTGGGGGTCTGAGGTGGGGAGGAACGTTGTGGTTTTTTCGCACGCATCCCATAATTGGGTCACTGTTAAGGGGGTGGTGTACAGAAATTCCGTATTGTCCGATGTGGCTGTGCGGTGGGTGGTGACTGGGTTCATTAGAGCCTGAACTATCTGCTCTGTGGGGGGGTTGGGGCGCTTTTCTCTTTTGGGGCTTTCCCTGCGCACATGTTCCCTGAACATATCTCTTGCGCTGCCTCATTCAACTCTTCCCAATCAGGGCCGTCTTCCTCATCTAATTTTGCTCCAAAGGTTTCCTGGAATCCTTTTTGGACTGAAAGCAGCGATTGCAGCTCTGCAATCTGCTTCCGGCACTTTGCATGGTCTAGTGAGCTTTGTCTTTGCTCCGTGGTGGCAGCATGGAGTGCTCTTAACGCTGCCTTCAGGTCACTACACTGCCTCTGCAATGTCTCTACCTACTTTTCGGTTTCCTCTCATACCAGGACTGCACGTTGCGTGTCCTGATAGGCCTTTTCATACTGGGACTGGACGCTGCTTAAGTGCGCCAGACAAGACTTGTGTGCCCCCTTGGCATCATCCACCTCTCCGTCTTTTGCTGCCATCTTCCTCCTTTCTTCCTCACTAACATTAACCTTACTCATTCGATGTATGCCTCCTATCTCTTTCCGGAGCGTCCTAATTATCTCCTCTGTGCCTCGCAACTGTGCCAAGCAGGACACGATTGCCATCGGCTTGCAAGCTTTCCCTAAACTCTTCTTGTGGATCTCGCTCAGGTTCTCCTACCAAGTATTCCTATACTCCCGGGACCTGTTTCCTCATTGCTACAGAATTCGCTCCAAAGGGGCCATCCTTTCCCTTTGAGTTACTTCCTAATTTCTTCCTCCCATACGGGACACTGTCCTACTCTACTGCTGCTGGTCACTGTGACCGCAAATTCCTCTGGGTTCATGAGGCGCTGCATTGCCTGGATTGCCATCTTTCTTGTCTGGATGCTTCTTTTAAATTTGGAACAGGGGAGCGAAGGCGGTGCTGTAAATACGGGTACGGCTTTCGCTACTTTCCGATATACAAACTTCCGACAGTTTTGTCGCAACAAAAAAATCTATCAGTTTACCTTATAGCCCTGTTAGTTACGCATGCATACACACACTTCCGAATTATGATTGGTCAGAACTGCTTGAACACTTGTTGTTTTCTGTTCCCAATTGGATCTCTAATTCAAATTTTTGGGTTCTCCCGGAGTGGTGAAGCCACTTCTAGTTCGGATCCCGTCAGATGTCGCCAGTAATATGTTGCTAACCTTTGGTTGGTTCACTTGACTCTGTTTTATAACCTTTGCTCTCGAGTCGCCAGGTATCTTTATGATACCACCACGAGGTTCAAGTTTGAGTAATGACCAATAACTCAATACACCGATTAGTAAGATTTAAATCAAAGCACATTTATTATACACAGTAATCGCTACTCATGCACAAATTCTATGTCTAAGCTACTTCTACGACTTACAGGCCTGTACTTAACTTCGTACTGGCCCACCAGGTCAGGGGAACAAATGGCCTTTCGTTCGGGTTCTGAGTCTGCGGGATTCGAAGTTGGTACGGATTGATAGCTAGGAGCGCCTATCTCGTAGCGAGCGTTGACTTAAGACTTACGATCTCTCGGCGGCCGTTGAACCGGTCACGGTCAATGTTGGTTCGCGTTGCTGGGTGACCAGGTCAAGAAGAATGATTTGAACTTGGGGGCTTAACTTTATAGTCCCCAGGGGCTTCCCGCCTTTTGGGGCGGACCCTGTACCTGGTTCTAGGTGATTGGACTTTGTTCCAATCGCTTGGTTCGATTTCTCCAATACTGGAGCGGTTCCCTGATCGATGGGCGGTCTTGAGGTGTCCGTTCACCTCTGTTGTGTTGGCTCCTGCTGGCGCCGGGGAGTCTGGCTTAGTTTTGTTTGTCCCAAATGTTGCTATTATCCCGGGATTGCTTATTAGTATGTAGATGGTTGCTACATTATTATGAAGATGGCTGCTAGTATCGATGCTGTCTGGGCCTTTGCAGAGTTTAAATACACAGTAAACTTGCACCTGCTGGTTTCTTCCTGTGTTGGCTGAATTTCCCTTCAGCCTTTGCCATTCGCCATTTTAAATCAGGACTTGGCCAACTCAGGTGGCTACAAGAAAAATGATTCAAACATTTAACAATTCGTCGAAATACAAATATATCGATGCCAATTATAACACTATTTCTTGATCAACCTGGGTCATATTGGGAAGATGGGGAATGCATGAAGAGCACAGCAGCAACAACAACTTACATTTACATACAGTCATCAAAAGAGACAAACATCCAATTATGCTTCAAGGAAACGCAATCAATAATTTAAATAGCCACTTAACCAAATAAGGAGATATTGGGAGGAATTACATCAAAGTTCATTTTCAATAAGTGGATTTCAAGGAGAGTAGTAAACGAGAAGGAGGAGGTAAAGAGGTGAAGGGAATTGGAGAGGAAAATCCAAGACGCCAGGCTGAGGGGGCTGGTTGTGGTGCGAAAGGAGAGTATATTCCCAGCGAGGAGGAAAATAGAATCCTCGGGAATTGGATGAGGTTACATAGACAGGGAAGGGATAAGGAAGGGAATTGAACACAAAGATATTAATTTTAAGTTGTCCGATCAGGAATTAATGTAGGACAGCAAGGTCATGAGCTACAGAACCAGATAGTCGAGTCAATCCTATTGTAACGTATATATGGTTTGCAATAAAATTTGAACTCCATTACATTTATGCTATACTCCCAGGATCCTCACCATCCTCACCACCCTGCTGTCAGGCAGCAGCCATTTGCAGAGAGGATGAATCAACATCGACAATATGTGGCAGAGGATAAAGAGCAAAACTGACAGACCAAATTAAACAGCAAAACAGCTCCACTCCTCCCTAAACAATCACAAAACAAATAAAAAAAGGTCAGAAAAGCAAAGCTAGACAGCCACGGTCTACTTTGCTGGTTCTGTAACACAAACTGGGGAGATAGTGGTGTAGCAGTAATGCCACTGAACTGGTAATCCAAAGGCCCAGACTAATGTCCCTGGAGACAGGAGTTCAATTCCCATCAAGGCAGCTGGTAGAATTTAAATTCAATTGATAAATCAGGGATTAAAACCTTGTTGAGCATGAAACTATCATTGATTGTTATAAAAACCCATCTGGTTTATGAATGTCCTTGAAGGAAGGACTTTTGCCATCCTTACCGGGTCTGGCCAACATGTGACTCCAGACCCACAGCAATATTGTTCACTCTTAACTGATCTCTGAAATGCCCACTCTATTCAAAGGCAGTGAGGGATGAGCAACAGATACTGACCTTGGCAGGATGCTATGAAATATTTTTTTGAAACTATGGATAGATGCACAGCCAGCATTGCAGAGAAAGCTTGTGTTCACCTCTCTCTCTTAAGGGTCGCATGAATAGAGATGTGAAAAATAGAAGCAAAAATATGGCAGATTAAAATACCTCTCACAGAAATAATTTCTGTTCCTCTTCAACACCTTTTTCTTCAATATCAGGCTTGCAAACAAGATTTGCAATAAAGCAACATATAAAGAGAAGGGCAATTGGAACACATCACTGCAAATCAAGATATAGTTCCACCAGGATCCTCAAACAGTAACAGCAAAGCCATTAAGAAACATCTCCACTTCAGCCACATAGTCCAATAATTATTTGAAGAATAACTTGCTCAAAACAGTGCACTGTTATACAGTCCATCAGTATTATTTGCAGTCGTTATGCTAATTTTTATTCTGCTTAAATCAACAGAAAATACAACCAGCACCCCACCCGCCACCTCCATGTCTCCCAAATGCTTTCATGCTCTTGACACAAATGCTGTGATTTTGTGGCACACCCATCATGCCCGTTAATAAGCAATAATTGGTGTTCATGCAGATGAGTGCAATGTTCCTTTAAATTTTTTCACTTGCAGCTTCAGATTATCTCAATCTCTGTGAAAGTGCGTCAGCACACCTTACTTCCCTTTAGCATGGATCGAGCTGAAGAACATGATGGGTGATAATGTTGCCAGGAAACAGTCGTGCGCAAGTTGCCATGATCACAGGATCCAGTAATATTCTGGTTGATGTAGCCTACCTTAGCTTATTTCATTGCTTGACAATAACATGACACAGGAAAGCAAAAATGTCATAAATGCTTGTTGAAGATGTCCGGCAGGGCTTAGTGAGCCTGTTAATCCTCATGACTGCAAAATATCATGAGAGGTCAAAAACGGGGTTCGCGCTGGGAAGATTTCCGATCGTAATCTTCCTGGGCCCGCGCCAATGACATGATCAGGTTCATGCCCAGGAAGGCGCCAACCCGATTTGCAGAAATTTGAATGCATTATAATGTAGTTAGCGAGATTGAAGTTGAATTTTCAGACCTCATTGAATCCTCTCACTGAACGGACGTGATGCCTTCTCTTTCTTGGGCAGTTCCTCAGAACCGAGGATGATTTGCTTCCATTCCGGGGAAATGGGCTCTGCGGTGGCTCGATAGTCCAATCCTGGATCCGCAGACCCTGCCACAGATTTTGCAGGCGGTGTTTGATGAGGTGGGTGGTTGGGGCGCTCTGGATTTTGCACTCTCCTTCCGTAGTTCACGCGAGGCCTCTGCGTGCTCCACCCTATGTGGAGTGTGTCAGCTCCACCCTACACTTAATGTCACGTGGGCACGAATTACACAGTTGGGTGGCACATTAGCACAGTAGGCAGCATGGTAGCACAGTGAGCGGCACAGTAGCACAGTGGTGAGCACAGTTGCTTCACAGCTCCAGGGTCCCAAGTTCCATTCCCGGCTTGGGTCACTGTCTGTGAGGGTCTGCATGTTCTCCCCATGTCTGTGTGGGTTTCCTCCGGGTGCTCCGCTTTCCTCCCACAGTCCAAAGATGTGCAGGTTAAGTGGATTGGCCATGTTAAATTGCCTCTTAGTGCCCAAAAGGTTAGGTGGGTTTACTTGGTTATGGGGGTAGGATGGAGGCATGGGCTTTCCAAGGGCTGGTGCAGACTCGATGGGCTGAATAGTCTCCTTGTGCACTATAAATTCTATGATGTTGGCGGGATTGGGGCCTTGGGATTCCCGGGAGGTGGGGTGGTGTTGGAGGCCTCTGGGATTGGGGTCACGGCTACTGTGTGCTGCCCTGAAGTCTGCTGTCTGTGCTGTTAAAACATTTTTTAGAGCACAGTATCAGTCTGTTGCCTGTTTTGTTTGAAAAGTTTAATGAGGGCTGTTAGTGGTATGGGTTGCGGGCGGCCTCAGGATGTGCAGAGAATGAGTATGATGAGACTGAAGGAGGCAGGCAAAAGGGGCTGGGTGGCTGAGACGCCAGAAGAGAAGGAAACATGGTGCCCAGCTTTGGGGTGGGGGATGCAATCGTTAAAAATAAATGGACTGCCTGTCCAGGAGTCTTGAGTGTAAAGGTCTGACAGTAGTGAGATTTTGGGATGATGCAGCCTGAGTAAGAAGGTTACCTATCAGCACTCATCCTCACCAAACTCATTGGCCCTCATGAGTTAAGCCATAACAATGGAACCACCCACATTCTCCAAATCAATGAGCTCGAGCAGGTCATCCAACCTGACTGCCTCCCCTCTTCCACAGCTTCATTCACAGCTGGGTATCCCTGGAGAGGGACCACGTGGTATCCACTGGCATCATCGTGGCCTTCTTTGCCTGCAGACACCGGAGGGCCTGGGGTGCTTTATTGACTCTTTTAATCATCTTTTAATTTGACGTTTTTAAGTTTCTGTTGAACTTTGATTTTGTTTGGGCAGAGCCCCTTTAAGGAGAAGCCACTTTTGTTGCGTCCGTTAATTTGTTTACTTTAGTTTAATTGGTTGAACTTCAAAAGAGTTCAATGTGAATGAGAGGGGTGATAACTTTTATGTGATGGGTTTGTTCCAGGGCTCCACGGGTGACCTCTGTGGCATTTCGCAGTCAGCTGCCCATAATTGCATCTTTGACATCACAGATGCACTCTGTGTTGGGGCCTTATGGGGCCTTATTCTTCATTCCTTTTAACTGGGACCAGGCCTAACAGGACGAGAAGTCTGCTGGATTCCTCACCACAGCTGGTCTGCCACAGGTGCACAAGGAGTTTGACTGCACTCCTGTCACTCCATGTACCCCGTGACATCAGAGAGTCCCATTCATCAACAGCAAGGGGTTCTACTCCATTAACATCCAGCTGGTGTGTGACCACCAGATGAGGTCCATGCACATGTGTCCACATTTTCTAGGTACTGTGGTGCATGACAGCTTCATTCTTCGGGCAATCGCAAATCCCTGGAATTTTCGATGGCCACTGCAGGCTGCAGGGGTGGCTTATTGGGGACATTTTTTGAAACGGAAGATTGTGTGGTTCTCGACGCCGGAGTGTAGCGTTAATTGAAATAACCAGCAGCAAGCTTTGGTGCGTGAAATAAAGAAGATTATGTATTCACTGTTATGATCGGACGAAGAGGACTGAGATAATGCCCCTTTTATCCAGCGCCTTCAGCTGGTCCCAACAAAGGTTTTAAAATTTATTTTCCCTGCAAATTTCTTTTTCAATTCAAATGTATATATTTCTTAATAAGGGGCATGATTCAGCGACCGCATTGCGTCCTGGGCAGATTTGGGCACGCTGGCTGAATAGCGGGAGTGGATAAAATCCATGCCGGGCACAAACCATTTTACGATTCACGGCTCGCTACCAATGGCAAGTTCCGGATCTGGCCCAAATTGGCAAGTTTGTCATGAATCCTAATTTGCATTCATCTCATAGAATCATAGAAGTTTACAGCATGGAAACAGGCCCTTCGGCCCAACCAGTCCATGCCGCCCAGTTTTTACCATTAAGCTAGTCCCAGTTGCCCGCACTTGGCCCATAACCCTCTATACCCATCTTACCCATGTAACTATCTAAATGCTTTTTGAAAGACACAATTGTACCCGCCTCTACTACTACCTCTGGCAGCACATTCCAGACACTCGCTACCCTCTGAGTAAAGAAATTGCCCCTCTGGGCCCTTCTGAATCTCTCCCCTCTCACCTTAAACCTATGCCCTTTAGTTTTAGACTCCCCTACCTTTGGGAAAAGATGTTGACTATCTACCTTATCTATGCCCCTCATTATTTTATAGACCTCTATAAGATCACCCCTAAGCCTCCTACGCTCCAGGGAAAAAAGTCCCAGTCTATCCAGCCTCTCCTTATAACTCAAACCATCAAGTCCCGGCAACATCCTAGTAAATCTTTTCTGCACTCTTTCTAGTTTAATAATATCCTTTCTATAATAGGGTGACCAGAACTGCACACAGTATTCCAAGTGTGGCCGTACCAATGTCTTGTACAACTTCAACAAGACGTCCCAACTCCTGTATTCAATGTTCTGACCAATGAAACCAAGCATGCCGAATGCCTTCTTCACCACCCTGTCCACCTGCGACTCCACCTTCAAGGAGCTATGAATCTGTACTCCTAGATCTCTTTGTTCTATAACTCTCCCCACCGCCATACCATTAACTGAGTAGGTCCTGGCCTGATTCGATCTGCCAAAATGCATCACCTCACATTTATCTAAATTAAACTCCATCTGCCATTCGTCGGCCCACTGGCCTAATTGATCAAGATCCCGTTGCAATCCTAGATCACCTTCTTCACTATCCACTGTGCCACCAATCTTGGTGTCATCTGCAAACTTACTAACCATGCCTCCTAAATTCTCATCCAAATCATTAATATAAATCACAAATAACAGTGGACCCAGCACCGATCCCTGAGGCACACCACTGGTCACAGGCCTCCAGTTTGAAAAACAACCCTCGTCCAGCCAATTTTGAATCCAATTGACAACCTCACCCTGGATCCCGTGAGCTTTAACCTTCTGCAACAACCTACCATGCAGTACCTTGTCAAAGGCTTTGCTAAAGTCCATGTAGACAACGTCTACTGCACTGCCCTCATCTACCTTCTTGGTCACTCCTTCAAAAAACTCAATCAAATTTGTGAGACATGATTTTCCACGCACAAAGCCATGCTGACTGCCCCGAATCAGTCCTTGCCTCTCTAAATGCTTGTAGATCCTGTCTCTCAGAATACCTTCTAGCAACTTACCTACTACAGACGTTAGGCTCACCGGTCTGTAGTTCCCAGGCTTTTCCCTGCTGCCCTTCTTAAACAAGGGCACAACATTCGCCACTCTCCAATCTTCAGGCACCTCACCTGTGGCTGCCGATGATTCAAATATCTCGGTTAGGGGACCCGCAATTTCCTCCCTAGCCTCCCACAACATCCTGGGATACATTTCATCAGGTCCCGGGGATTTATCTACCTTGATGCGCTTTAAGACTTCCAGCACCTCCCCCTCTGTAATATGCACACTTCTCAAGACATCACTATTTATTTCCCTTAGTTTCCTAACATCCATGCCTTTCTCCACCGTGAATACCGATGAGAAATATTCATTCAGGATCTCACCCAACTCTTGTGGCTCTGCACATAGATGTCCTTGTTGATCCTTAAGAGGCCCGACTCTGTCCCGAGTTACTCTTTTCCCCTTTATGTATCTGTAGAATCTCTTTGGATTCTCCCTTGCATTATTTGCCAAAGCAATTTCATGTCCCCTTTTTGCCCTCCTGATTTCCCTCTTAACTCTATTTCGACAATCTCTATACTCTTCAAGGGATCTACTTGATCCCAGTTGCTTATGTACGTCATATGCCTCCTTCTTCTTTTTGACCAGAGTCTCAATATCTCGAGTCATCCAGGGTTCCCTACTTCTACTAGCCTTGCCCTTCACTCTAAAGGGAATAGTCTCATTAACGACATTGAAGTCGAATGCAGTGAGCCCTCAGGAATTACCGAACACGCCAGAGGGGAGTGAGCGGGTATTGTTTAGTACTCCCTTTCAAAAACATGAAAGGGGCACATTGGCGACTGAGGGAAGTGAGTAGCTGCTCCAGGGCGCCTGAGCTGCTGCGCGGTGCTCGGGGGAGGTGGGGAATCCTTCAGGGAAGTCGTGCTTGTTTGGGGGGCTGAGGAATTCCAGGTCGGGGGTCGTCCCTGGGCCAGGCAGGGTATTCGGGGCTGTGAGGCTTTCAAGCCATCTTTAAGTATTGTGGAGACCCACAAGAGGGGCATTGACAACTGCAGCTTGTCTGTTCTACCAAACTCCTGAAGGACAGAGCCCTGCTGCAGCTTGTCTCATGAAAGTCAATTTCACACCCTTTGACTGTGATGAACCGCTAGCTTCATAGTTCAAGGCTATTTCAAATTAGCCTTGTTAGCTGTGAGAGCACTGCACTCTCCTGAACTCTTAAGTACCTCCTCGATGGCACAGATGACATGTCTCAGAGGATGGTTAGTGCATTGCATATCCAGCAAGCTATGATGCCACAACACTGTGCCTGAACTCGAGGAGTGTCAGCACCATAGAGATAGCTGCCAATCAAACACTATAGAGCAGGGCTTCACCACTGAGGGTCTTCTTGTGGCTATAGGGTCAGAGTGTGGATGAACAGAGGGCAGCTAAGCACAACCTCCCTAATGTTCCTGGCAGAGGTCTGGGGTTTAGGAGCTCCTAATGTGGCCGGGAGTAAGTGTGCAGAGCAAGGTTTGCCAACATAACTAGCTCACGAGATGGTAATCTGATAGAAGGCAGGACGGTCATGGTAAGGGTCGGGGTGACTCGGGGGTCTTGAAGATCTTGGGATGGAAGCATTAACTAATGGTCAGTCTCTCTCCTTCTCCATATCCTTCCAGATAAAACAATGTTTGCTGGCGTTGATCCCACTCAATCTGCCCTTGCGTTGCTTGTGGCAGGCGTGGCAGACAGACACCGTAGAAGGCAGCAGCACCAACTCAAACTGGAGGTGGCACCCCATCATCAAGGGGGTATCACACCTTGAAGGCCCGGCAGTTCATCAGGCTGAGGAGGGACACAGAAGGGGAGGCCAGCGACGGCCCAAGGTGTACAGGCATCGTTGCTCATTACATGATCTGATGGACAGCATATGCCACAGGAAACTGCGGCTCAGCAGATAGAGACACTGCGACACCTGTGCCATGCCCCCATGGACATGGTACCCCATGGAGGAGGAGCACATCCACTTCCAGTGGTACTGAAGATCACTGCAGCCCTAAATCTTTACACCACCGGGTCAGCCCAGAGCCCAAGCGGGGACCTGTGTGGCATCTCGCAGTCTTCAGCCCCCCCGTACATCCGGGATGTGATGGATTCTCTGTATGCCCGGGCATCAGATGTATCAACTTCAACCTGGACCCGACCCACCAAGATGCCAGGGCTGCAGGAGTTGCCGCTATGGCTGGGATTCCCCAGGTCCAGGGGTCAATCTCTGGCATGCATGTTTCTCTGCGAGCACCAGGGCATCAGGGAATGCCCTATATTAACAAGAAGGGGTTCCATTCCCTGAATGTTCAGATTATGTGCAACCACTGCCTCAGAATCATGCATGTATGTGCCCGTTACCCTGGGATTGTGCATGACAGCTACATCCTGGGGCACTCAGAGATCCCTGCTGCCTTTGCCAACTGCCCCAGGATGATGGGTTGGCTTGTGGGGGATAAGGGATGCTTGCTGATGTCATAGCTGATGGTGCTGGTGCAAAGGGTGAGACCGTGGCAGAGACTGATGAGGCCCACGTTGCTACACGTGCTGTCATTGAGCGGTACATCGGGCTGCTCAAGATGCGGTCCCGATGTCTTGACCGCTCTGCCAGTGCACTACAGTACACCCCCTCGAGGGTCTCCCGCTTTGTGGTGGTTTGCTGTGTCCTCCACCAGCTCGCTTCAGCAGTGGGGTGACATGCTGGAGGAGGAGGAGACGGAGGGACATGTGGCATCAGCTAAGGAGCAGGATGAGGTGGACCAGGAGGGGATGGAGGACGAGCATGAGGAGAAGCCAGAGAATGGAGGACAGGCAGCAGCAAAGGCCCAACATGCCAGGAGGATCAGGGAGGCCTTCATAGTTTCCAGATTCCCCTAGGGCGAGGCTGTGTCTGTCAGCTCAACCCCACCCCCCGCAATTTCCCTCCGTCCTATTTCCCCCCTTCCATTTCCCTCCCCCCATTCCCCGCGCACCCCCATCACACCACCCCCCTCCCTGACCACCATGTTAACATGCTAACCCTTCCAAGTGTCTGTGTAACATCAGTCTAGGGTGATGGCCATGTTTTGCGACTGTCAGCAAGTAACAAACTGTACAAGGCAGGAGAGTGATGATAACACTGTGAAGAAAGCTCTGGTTCTCCTTAGTTTCTGCTAAAGCCTAACTCCTACTTTTCTGCTGACAGCGCGCTCACAACCTTTCCTGTGAATGGGGTAATGCATTGGGGTCTTTTGATCTTGGACCACTGCACCCAGGGGGCAGGAGGAGCAGAGGGCAACATGGGGCAGGGGTGCAGGCAGGCCTGCTGTGAAGATTAACGTGATAGAGGCTTCACATATTTGAGGCGTAACGTACTTTAACAGTGAACCTTTTACTGTGACAGATTTCCATTTCCCTAGCTACAGATAGTGAACCCCCCTCCCCCCACCCCTCCCCACGCCCCATCCAATGCTCAATCAATGCTCCTCACTCTTCATGACCTTCTGTGATCTAGTGCTACATCTACAATAATAATCTTTATTGTCACAAGGAGGCTTACATTAACACTGCAATGAAGTTACTGTGAAAAGCCCCGAGTCGCCAAATTCGGGCGTCTGTTCGGGTACACAGAGGGAGAATTCAGAATGTCCAATTCACCTAACAACTAGGCCGGGATTCTCCGAAATCCCGGCCAAGTGTTGACACCGGCGTCAAAACCAGCGCGAGAGACGCCGGCGTCAACGGGCCTCTAGGCCCAGTCATTCTTATCATAGAATTTACAGTGCAGAAGGAGGCCATTCGGCCCATCGAGTCTGCACCGGCTCTTGGAAAGAGCACCCTACCCAAGGTCAACACCTCCATTCTATCCCCATAACCCAGTAACCCCACCCAACACTAAGGGCAATTTTGGACACTAAGGGCAATTTATCATGGCCAATCCACCTACCTGCACATCTTTGGACTGTGGGAGGAAACCGGAGCACCCAGAGGAAACCCACGCACACACGGGGAGGATGTGCAGACTCCGCACAGACAGCGACCCAAGCCGGAATCGAACCTGGGACCCTGGAGCTGTGAAGCAATTGTGTTATCCACAATGCTACCGTTCTCCCCTTCCTCGGGGGCTAGAACGGCGCCGGAGTACTGTGCGCTGCTCCGGTGCCGAAAGTCGGCCCTACGTGGCTGGCGCGGGTCCGCGCATGCACGCCACGGCCAGCGTGGGTCCGCGCATGTGCGCCACGGCTGTCTCTGTGCCGTCCCATGGGCAACATGGCTGAACCCTACAGGGGCCCGGCGCAGAGGAACATATGGCCCCCCCAGAATTAGCGCACCCGCTGATCGGTTGCCCCAATCGCGGGCCTGGCCACCACGGTCGGCCCAATGAGCACGCAGAATCACCACGGGGGCCGCTCTCAATGGTCGCCGGAGAATTGGCAGCCCGACGTCGGAGTGGCGTGGCAGTTCTCCGACCCGGCGCAGGCTCGGAGAATCCTGCCCCTAATGTCTAGGGCTATCCCAGGATCCTGTTTCCTTTGTTACGCTTGCCGGACATCTTCTGGAGAGTTTGAAGCCGGGGGGGGCCCCAAACCACTTTAACACTGTCACTGGCGTCACTATGCCACCTTGTTCTGCCCGCTGCCCTTGAGATGTGCAGGTATCAGGGGTCGGGGGGTGATCCAAAAGAACTGGAGATGGCTGTAGTCTACTGGATGACAGACCCCACCCTGGCCTCCAGTGCCTCCTCCTCCCCGACGGTGTCCGTAGGGCCCTGGGGGACTCCATGGGACAGATGGGTAGCTGGAGTGAGCTCCAGAGGCCACTGAGTATTCTGGCGCTGCCAGTCCTGGAGGATACCCATTGTCTGCACTATGGTGTGGACGGCCTCAGCGATGGTCCTCAGTGACTGGTCCATGCTCTGCAGTGCCTTGGCAATGTCCATCAGTATTTGGGACATACCCCTCAGCGACTGGGACATGATGTCAAGGCCCTCAGCCATGGTTGTCACACACTGAACCATGCCTTCGAGACCACCACTCAGGACCCGGAAATCGTGCTTGAGGTTTTCTACTGTGGTCGCCACACTCGCAATGTTGGCCTCTGTGCCACCCATTGTCAGCACCATCTCATGTGCCGAAAGACTTTGGGACTCCTCCAATCGGCCTTGCAGTTGCTGGAATATTGCTGATACCCCCTCCTAAATCTCACGTCTGTGTCCTATCATCTGCATCAGCTCTGAGAGAACCTTGTCCAGAGGTTCGGCATCTGGCTGGGGCCCAGCTGTGTCCTAGTATCCAGCAGACCTCCGACTGCCTTGAATATTCCTGCCTGTCACCCTTGAATATTCCTGCCTGCTCCTGATGTGCATCAGCAGCTGTGTGGTGCCCCGTAGGCCTGTCCAATATTGTCGCCCACCGAGGTGTGTGTCTCTGCGCTGGTGGAAGCTGCAGGTGATAGCTGTGATGCCTCGCCGGTGGTCTCCTTGGAGCTCTCCTCCGAGGTGGTCTCTTGGGTGGTGGCGAAGGGTGTGGGGGGGGGGGGGGGTTGGAGGGGGTGGGGGGGGTGGGGGGTGGAGGGTACAACTCCAGATGGCCTGGCCTCATCTGATGGATATCCTGTGAGATAATGGATAGTTGGTCTGTGGGAGGGAAGGATCATTTTGTCTGACATGAAAAACTCACTTGAAACAGGTCATCTGGGTGAAGGGGCAGTCGATCATCAGTTCTGTGGCACAGGCCAACCTCGCAATCTCCAGTGCCCGTTCCTCATAGGGGGTGAGGACTCAGATCTCTGGCATTCCACACCCGGCCCTTTGCCACTTACAAAAGGCTATCTTCTCCTTTTGGGGCAACGAGAGGGCATTGTGAGCTGCACGCTTGATGGGTCAGGGTTATCTATAGCAAGTGGGCATCGCAGCTGGACATGACTGGATTGTGCTGGTGGATGCTAGGGGGTGCTGAGGAATAATCATGAAGATCGGATGTGGGAGGGTGCGAGGTGTCAGCCAGTGATTTGTGAGGGGGATTGAGAATTTGAGGCATGGCAGGTGGAACTGATGCCAGAAGAGAGATGGTAACTTACCCTTGCAGCTCAGTGGAGATCATTAGTCTTTTTCTAACATTGGATGGTAGTCCTCCTTGTCATGCTGTCCATACTGACATCAACTGCCACTGCCTCCCAGGCAGCATTCTTCACCCTGCTGCTGGTTCTATGACCCCCTCGGTGGAACAGTGTGGCCCGCCTCTCATGCACAGCGTTGAAAAGCCTGGACATGTCAACATCCTCACAGCGAGGAGCAGGTCTGCGTGCTGTGTGTTGACTGGGAGTGAGTGGCGAGTGAGCATTTAAAAGCAGCTTCTCCTTGTTAGTGGTGAGTAGCTGAGGCGCAAATCAGGCAAATCAGACGGTGCGGGAGCCAGCAATGTCGTGAATCTCATGGGGCTAATTTTTGGCAGTAAATGCAGTCGAATACAGGCCACGATCTCACCAACGCGACCATCATGAAACTCCCCACCACACATGCCCAAAACCAGACTTTAACTTTGGTCCGCTGAATTGCGCCTAAGGAGTCAATCAAACCAGTTTTATTTTAGTTCAATAAAGTGTAAGGACAGAATATTCTGACGGCGCAATATTTTGGTGCATACAATGGAAAACCCTGTTGACAAAGGAGCAACTAGAATATCCCACTACGAGCTCATGGTGTGACAACCCTGCCACCGCAAACCATGCAGTGGGCGGGAGGGGGGGATCGGAAATCCAGCCTTTGTTTATTAGTTACTAGAAAAAGTAATGAAGGCAGAATGAAACACATGCATATCTATCAGAAGTAAAAAAGTTGAGTCCAATAAAAAGGTCAAAGAACAGACATTTATGTCTTTTGTTTGTTTTTGTGGCAGAGATCGTTGAATGTTTTGACTATTTGAAGTTAGTTGGTTTCCTGTAAAATCCCGAAGATTTAGGTCAGTTCTGCACTTTATTGAAGGCATTCCTTCAGCGTCATAGAGAGTGAGAGAGAGAGGGAGATCTTCATTGCTTTCATCCAGAGAGGTTTTTAGGTGGCTGTCATGTTGCTTTCGCCTCCTTTAGCTGATTCTGTTTGGCAGAACCCGTTTTTATGAACTCCTGTCTGTATATCCCCAGAATGGAATTCAATTAGCATGTCTTGCATTTATTGTTGCAGACCAAGTAATCCAATGTGTTGATCTCTCATTTGCCAAACGTTTGACATATTCCAAGATAGAAATTTATAGGTGATGGGGTTATTTCATCCTCCACCAGAGATTTTGAATGTCTGATAAGTATCTGGCTGTTTAGCGGTTCCCATTCTCTTGATAAGATGACAGCTGAATTATCAAGCAGCTTCCATTTTTAAGGACTTCCTTTAAAGAGAGTCCCTGTTTGAAGTGGGCCCTGAAATCTCCTAGGTGTGAAATTCCATTCAATGGGTCTGTAGTACAATTCAGGTGGAAACTTCCAGCAAAGTGGTCAACTTACAGTATGCAACGTCAGGTGACTCGTGGCAGCAATTTTTGATCAGTGTCTTTTCTTGTATTTCTTTTTTAAACAGGTCTTCTTTAAACAGTTCAATATGTATGTGATTAACTGGTGATGCTTTGGTTGGATCTCATTCAGTCACAGCTTCCTGTCGTCATGACATCAAACATTCATCCCAAAAGTCTGACACTATGTGATGCACACACACTCAAGGAAAAATATAATGACAGAAGATAGTGCATTTTTACCACCAACCAACAAAGGAACAGTTTCTAGTTCACATGTTTGGCTTATTTTAGGGAAGCATACGTTGCAGGCTCATTTTCATTCTTGAAGGGCAGATGAGTGGATTCAATTATCCACAGTCGCATATCAGGATTATTGCAAGATTTCCTCAAAGAAATGGGTTGTTCAGCAGGTCATGAAGTTAGTTAGTTACTTGTAGTCTTATTATCAGGAGGTCAGGTTTCGGCACTGCTGGATTTGAAACGGAATAGGTTGAGAAACGTTGAGACATCACAGTCTTCAGGTTTGATAGTGTTGTAGTTGCTGCCTTCTTCTCCTGCTGTTTTTTGCTCTGTTATTTGCAGACTGATGGGTTTCACGCTGATTCTTGGGATAATAAGATTCATTATCTGAAGACCGTTTCAATCACACGATTGTCATTATCCACCCAGAATGAAGCTGAAAGGCATTGTCATACAATACAAGATCGTTATAGAGACCATTCACACCCATTTAAGTTTACTGGTTTCTGCAGCTCTCTATTGTAAAGTTTCAAATTTGGAGATTTGCAGCCTGAACCTGTGTTTGGATCAGTGCACAGATCATACAAGATGTAAATTCCACAACTGCTTTCATGTTGCTTTTTTCCACTCAAGGAGGCACCCCAGCCGTGATCATTCAATTAGAAACTTTCCACCATGCTAAATTGCCCTTTGGTTAGGTTGGGTTACTAGTTTACGGGGCTAGGGTGGAGGTGTCAGCTTAAGTCAGATACTCTTTCCAAGAGCCGGTGCAGTCTTGATGTCGGCTTAAGTGAGATACTCTTTCCAAGAGCCGGTGCAGACTTGATGGGCCGAATGGCCTTCTTCTGCACTGTAAATTCTATGACTATGACTAAGACTTGAAATAGACTGCACAGAAATTGCAACAGTCACCTGACACTCACCAGCCACTTTAGTTGCCTGTTTATAAACATTGTCATTCTCCAGCAATTCTAAGCTTCAAACTATTTTTTAAAGTTTTAAAACGTGTAATGACACCCAGGACAAGTTCAATCCCAGTCCCACTTAACCCAGACTCACAACACAGTTGAAATTTAAAAATAATTCTTAGAAAATACATGAAGTGTCTGGTCTTTGGCTGCCCAATAACTACTGTCACCAGGTTTGTAAGTTTAAACACAATAACAAAAGCTATAATTAAATATGCAGCAAATACAACAGGTCAACTATTATCTAATTCCTAATCTCTCCTCTTTAACTTGCCCCACCCTCTACACATACATAAGGCAGACAAACGCAGAGAGGAAAGAAGGGTGTAAAATAAGGATGAAGGCAAAAAGATAAGAGCCTTTGTTTCAGATGGACATCTTCCAATACACCTTTCTTCAATCTAGGCCTTCAGTTGGAGGTTACTGTTTTCAGTCTGCAATGGTTTTGCACTGTAGATTCATCCAGGTTCTTTACAGGTCCAGAAAAAAAACAGCAGAGAGACAGACAGACACTCACAGCTGCTCCTCTCAGTCTCCAGGATCCATCTGTCACTTCCCCATCCTCTGAAAACCATCCCACTCGGGTAGGCCGCAATCACTGCCTATTGCCAGGCTGAATACAGCCTTTGGCCAATTCATTGGCCACCAGCCAGCCAAATGAATAGAATCCCTATGATCCCTTTGTGTCAAAATGTCTGAATTATGCTGTTTAGAAGCAATATCTTCAAGAGCACATTGTACTGTTCTCCAACTTTTGAGCTCCTCACTTCCTCTGCTCAACTTAAAGGTCTATGTCCATTAAACACCCATGGATCAAAAATTATAACCACAAAGTAAAATAAGGGAATCAACAGGAATGGCCCTTAAAAACTGGAACCCCAAAGATTAAAAAATGACCACTGCATATCATGTGACCTTTGATATTTTGAGTTCAGACTGTCCTGAGTTTTCATAATTAAAATTGGACATTAACAGACATCCAGGGAATTAACACATCTCTTTGGTGAAGGATAGATTAACAGAAAAGACTATGTAATTCAAGCTCATCTGACTCTGTTTCACCAGGATGAAAGGGGGCATCAAAATCCACAGATGTGAATGGATTGCATCAACTTTCCACTGTATTATAATGATCCAAGCTAGACATAATAATAATCGCTTATTGTCACAAGTAGGCTTCAACGAAGTTACTGTGAAAAGCCCCTAGTCGCCACATTCCAGCGCCTGTTCGGGGAGGCCAGTACGGGAACTGAACCCGCATTGCTGGCCTTGTTCTGCATTACAAGCCAGCTGTTTAACCCACTGTGCTGAACCAGATTGGGTGAAACGCAAGTTGTCAAACAGCAGCACAGGTTGAAATTAACATACACATCACCCTTTGTTTGGGAGAAGGACATGGAATATGTGGAAGTCACGTTATGAGGGAATCATTTTTCATTCTGCTTTTAAACAGCGAGAAGCTATTTTGAAAACACAGATTTACCAAAAGCCATTGAACAGGCAGCAAACAGCATCCAAGATTTTAAACAGAAATAACCTGAAATTTAAAGATCCTAACAGAAAGTAGGATTCCCCAACCTCTTCCAACTTAAAGTTCACATTAAGTATCAACCTCCTAGAAATTCAACTACTAGAAACCTCACAGCCTGCTGGAAATCCTTCACTTCACAAGATCCTTCCATCAATTTTGAAGTATCAATTACATCCAAGAAAATATAGGCCTGCCACAAAAGAGGCTGAGATAATTATATGCTTTAACAGTATATTACCTTCCTCTGTACTTAATATCTGTGTATGTGAGGCAAGTAAGTGAAACATTGTGTTATATTTGGGGTAAGTGTGTGACAATAAGTAATCTTTACTTTCAAACCCACAAAAGAAAGCTTGCTGCTGGAATTCTTTAACTGGGACATACACTTTATGCAAACAAAGATGCTGATCATGAAAGGTAAAGGAAGTGCATTCATCCTCTCCATGACACCATTGTTAAAAGCAAAGGCAGTTCCTGAAATTTAAATCCTGAATATAGTCCACGTTTAAAATTACGATGAAACTTATCTAGGAGGAAGATAGCGAAGTCAGCAAGGAGAGCAATGAAAGACTCTGCCCAGCGTAAAGCACAAAGTTTTTTGCAAAGATTTTGAAGGTGGTGGGAGGCATGAAAACGGAGGTGGGAAAATTGTGAGCACAATGACTTTCATTTCACCAATTCCAGAAATTATGGCTCATCCAAGGAAATGTTAGATGAATAACCCAACAACAAGGTGGTGGTCTCTGGCGAGGCAGAACTGCATGTCTTACGTGTAAATCTAAAGCTGAGTCCAAGACGATGGATGATAGCATGCAGATGGGACCAAGAGTTGCTTAGAGTTGTAATCTTTACGATTTTCACAAGTACGAAGAAGGATAATATGCTGCGATGTTCTCATTGATAATAAAATAAATAAGATCAAGATTTGCAGATGTAATAAGTGTTATGAAGTAAGCTACCAATTTGTTCCAGCAAAAAAAAAAATGCTTATTGTCACAAGTAGGCTTCAAATGAAGTTACTGTGAAAAGCCCCTAGTCGCCACATTCCGGCAAGGCTGGCATGGGAATTGAGCCGTGCTGCTGGCCTGCCTTGGTCTGCTTTAAAAGCCAGTGATTTAGTCCTGTGCTAAACCAGCAATATACATTGCAAAGCTGTTTCTATTCCATCATTCATTTCTTTATTGGGCTCGCATGCCAATCTCTATCTTGCAGACTTTGATTAAATACTCCGTGGGACAATGTACTTCTGGGAACGTAATTTAGAAAGTAGGAAGTATCTTAACTATGCCAGCAGTGCGAAGATTCAGCCAAGAATTTGCAAAGACTTTTCAACTTAGTTTAGGTGTTAATTAGGTCACCTGAGGGAACAAACATATGGTGTTAATTACCTCAGGTGAACATTAATTAAACCTTAAAATGCTTAAATGAAACCATGAGAATTATGATGAAGGATGATATTTAATGAGAAATTAAGCATTCTCTAGACAAAATGAGAGTTACTGGTACGAACAATTTTTTTTTTTAAGAAGCAAACTTGATTTAGAAGCATATGGAAGTTTTTTCTCAAAAGCTGCAAGAACAAATGGCCTGCGATCATTGTCCTGGTATTGAAATAAAAATGAATATCTGCATTCAGCACCATAGTTGGTTGAGTATACCACATGGCAATATCCTGATAAAGAGTCACTCAACACCATCTGAGACCACCTCTGAAGCAACATCTTGAAAAAAGACTTTCAGTTACTGATACAGTTCTGTCAAAAGTTGCACCTAAACAGTACCTACCACTTCAAAAAGAGAGATCAGAAAAATATTCCAGATAGATCTATTTAATACATAAATATAATGTATAAAGAAATATGCTCCAGCTATGAAGAGAGGCTGACTAGGCCGCAGAACAGAGAAGGCTGGGTGGTGGGGGGGGGGGGAGGGAGACCTGATCGAGATATACAACATTATAATAGACACAGACAGGATAGATAGGAAGGAACCTTTCCCCTTAGTAGAGTGGCCAATAACCAGCGGGCATGGATTTACGGTTAGGGCAGGAGATTAAGAGGGGATTTCAGGAAAAAGCTTTTCACCCAAAGGGTGATGGGAATCTGGAATTTAATGCTTGAAAGTGTGGTAGAAAAGGGAACTCTCATAACATTTAAGAAGCAGTTAGAAGGGCCGGCAAGTTGGCACAGTAGTTAGCACTGCTGCCTCATGGCGCCAAGGACCCGGGTTCGATCCCGGCCCCGGGTCACTGTCTGTGCAGAGTTTACACATTCTCCTATTGTCTGCGTGGGTCCCACCCCCACAACCCAAAGATGGGCAGGGGAGATGGATTGGCCACACTAAATTACCACTTAATTGGGTATTTTTTTAAAAAGGAAGCACTTAGATGATCACTTGAAATGCCATAGCATACAAGGCTTCAGACCATGTGCTGGAAAATGGGATTAGAATAGATAAATGCTTGTTGGCCAGCGTAAGACACAACAGGCTACTTTCTGTGCTGTATCACTTCATGACCAAAGGAACAAAGCAACACTGAAGCATAGCAATTTTGGAAGTAAGGAAATAAATCATCAACATGATGGGCAGCATGGTTGCACGGTGGTTAGCACAACTGCTTCACAGCTCCAGGGTCGCAGGTTCGATTCCCAGCTTGGGTCACTGTCTGTGCGGAGCCTGCACGTTCTCCCCGTGTGTGCGTGGGTTTCCTCCGGGTGCTCCGGTTTCCTCCCACAGTCCAAAGATGTGCGGGTTAGGTGGATTGGCCATGCTAAATTACCCTTAGTGTCCAAAAATGCCCTTAGTGTTGGATGGGGTTACTGGGTTATGGGGATAGGGTGGAGGTGTGGACCTCTTTCCAAGAGCCGGTGCAGACTCGATGGGCCTGGCTGTAAATTCTATGTTCTAACATCACAGAAAGACAGAAATCTCTTGAATCAATCTGAACCAAAGGTTTCTTCACCACCAGGTTGTAACTAAATTGTTTTATATAGTATTAAGTCACTCATTAAATCAGGTTGTATGTTTTGTTCATACATCTGCTAAAGTACAGGATTAATATTGAGTGTTGTAATTTTGTCTTCACTGGAAGTTCAGATGAATGTCAGGCTAAGATATTGATCCTGGTAGAGTTTTGGTTAATTCTTCAAATGTATATTAAGACAGAAAATGGTGGTGATATCCATCACGTCTGGCAGCGTTTGTGAAAAGAGAAACAGAGCGGGGGTGGGGAGCGGTGGGGGGGAGGTCTAGCGGCCGCCTTGCATCCGGAAAGCAGCGCAGCATAATGTGACTGGTAGATGCTGGACGATCCCACTTCCAGGATCCATTTGGCTCACCACACCTTGCGAGATCGAACACGATCTCGCGAGATGTCATGGTGTGAATCCTGCCCTTTGTGAGTGGAATCACTTTCTGGCAAACCTGCATATTAGATTAAGACAGCTAGTCTCACTCTAATATGCATTCCCGAGATCTAACCAAGGCATGGGGCCTAACTCCCTCGCCTTGGAGACCTTAGGCAAGCGCTGTTTTGTGCGGAGACCAGATGGAACGGCACTCGTGTAGGTATATTAGATGATTGTAGGCCCCCAGGTACATGTCCTCTGAGCAGGGTGGCACACTGGCACTGCTAGTGGGGGGTGCGAGGACCATCTTATAGTGAGTTGGAGCTGGGGGATCCAGGGATTGCCTTAGGGGCTCGCGAGATCACCATCGGCCGCGCACCACCCCACTGAGGCCCCTGATCTACCCAGATGGGCATTAGATAGCGGGAGAGCTGAGAAACACTAGTCCAATCGCATGTGCTACGGGACTTTGTCCCCATTAGGGTAGATTGCGCCCAAAGTGAACATTTCAAGTTTGTGATCTTTCATCAGGTAAATATATTTCCAAGGCACGACGGTGGCACAGTGGGTTAGCCCTGCTGCCTCACGGCACCGAGGTCCCAGGTTCGATCCCGGCTCTGGGTCACTGTCCATGTGGAGTTTGCACATTCTCCCCGTGTTTGCATGGGTTTCGCCCCCACAGCCCAAAGATGCATCGGGTGTGTGGATTGAACATGCTAAATTGCCCCTTAATTGGAAAAAATTAATTGGGTACTCTAAACTTTTTTAAAAAGGTAAATATATTGCCTGGAATGAAACAAGAGTATTGATGAGGGAGATGTCATGATTAATCCACAATAAGTTTTCTCTTGGATTAGCATTCCGGATACTGGGATTAGGAAAATGAAAATTGTTGTGTCGGGTGCTCTGCTACATAGACGAACCAACACGGTTGCGGATGGTACAACTCGGTTTTATTACTGACAATAACAACATCTGTAAACTGGTGACTGTGGTTCGTTCATTACCCTCTAACCTGTGGACCTAGCCCTAACACTATCTTGGAGAAGCACTCAGCACATGGTGAATGCCTGAGTGGCTTGCTGTGAGCTCTGTGCCCTGAGCTGTCTCCTGCTGGAATGAGCGGGAAGTGTCGTGTTCCCCGTTTTATAGTGTGTATGCTCTTGCCTGTGATTGGCTGTGATGTTGTGTGTGTATTGATTGGTCCGTTGATCTGTCCATCAGCGTGTATGTATGTTTGCACCATGATGTTTATCTGAATATCATGACATCCCCCTTTTTTACAAGAATATGTGCCTATGTGGTAATAAATATAGATGTGTACTGAGTGCAGCTGAATGTGTGTGTGCAATATCTACAACATGTACATGAGGCTAAACTATATACATAGGAAGGTGTCAGGTGCAACATAGCAACGAGATTGTACCATAAACAAAACACGTGTAAACGTTAAGCATCAAAACAAACTCCTGTAACGACAAAAAGAGAAACATATTAACATTGTGGCATAACACGTTAGTGAGTCCAATGTTCAAACAGGTGCATAAGTCCAGCCTAGTAGGTGGGTGATGAATTCGGGTTGACCGCCTCAAGAGTGGGTCAGGATCCATCGGCTTAGGAATGGGCCTGGCCACAGGCGACAAAGGAATGGGCATGGTGGCAGGAAGTTCCACGAAGTCGACATCAGGAACAACAGGAGGGCGTGGCACTGGTGTATGATCACATAGCGAGCACGGAAGCAGGCGAAGAGCCCGGCGATTGTGCCTGCGAATGGAGCCATCAGGCATGCGAACCAGGAAGGAGCGGGGAGCCACGCGTCGGAGAACTTTGGCAGTTGCTGACCAGCCACCCTCTGGTAGGTGGATGCGGACGTTGTCTCCAGGCACCAGGCAGGAAGATCAGTTGCCTGAGTGTCACGTGCCACCTTCTGCTGAGCATGCTGCTGTCGCATCCTTTGCAGTACTGGAGCATAGTTGGGTGTAGGGACCAGAATGGATGGCACAGTGGTCCTGAGGGCGCGACCCATCAACAGCTGGGCTAGTGAGAGGCCAGTGGCTAGTGGTGCCGAGCGATAGGCCAGCAGGGCTAAGCGGAAATCCGATCCGGCATCAGCAGCCTTGCAGAGGAGCCGCTTGACGATGTGAACGCCCTTTTCCGCCTTGCCATTTGACTGGGGATGCAGAGGGCTGGACGTCACGTGTGTGAAGCCATACGAAGCAGCAAAAGAAGACCATTCTTGGCTTGCAAAACAGGGCCCATTGCCCGACATGACAGTAAGCGGAATGCCATGGCGAGCGAAGGTATCTTTGCATGCCCTTATGACAGCGGACGATGTCAAGTCGTGCAGGCGTATGACTTCTGGATAATTCGAAAAGTAATCTATGAGGATGACGTAGTCCCTGCCAAGCGCATGAAAAAGGTCCACACCCACCTTCGCCCAGGGGGACGTCACCAACTCATGGGGCTGAAGCGTCTCAGGGGGTTGCGCTGGCTGAAACCTTTGGCAGGTGGGGCAGTTGAGCACCATGCTGGCAATGCCATCGCTGATGCCCAGCCAGTAGACAGCTTTCCGGGCCCACCGTCTGCACTTCTCAACCCCCAGATGGCCTTCGTGTAGTTGGTCGAGGACCAGCTTGTGCATGCTGTGTGGAATCACAATCCGGTCCAGCTTTAGGAGGACACCGTTAATGACGGCCAAGTCGTCCCGGACATTGTAGAATTGCGGGCACTGTCCTTTGAGCCACCCTCCCGTCATATGGCGCATCACACGTTGTAGAAGGGGGTCAGCCGCAGTCTCCCGGTGAATATGGGCCAGACTTGAATCATCAGCTGGCAGATTTGCCGATGTGAAGGCCACCTGCGCTTCGACCTGACAGACGAACCCCTCCGAGTCGGGCGGTGTGCTCACTGCTCTGGATAGGGCATCCGCAATGATGAGGTCCTTTCCCGGGGTGTAGACCAGTTGGAAGTCATACCTCCCGAGCTTGAGTAGGATGCGCTGGAGGCGAGGGATCATCTCGTTCAGGTCCTTTTGTGTGATGCTGACCAGGGGGCAATGGTCGGTTTCCACGGTGAACTGGGGGAGACCATAGACGTAGTTGTGGAACTTGTCTATGCCGGTTAACAGACCCAGGCACTCCTTCTCGATCTGCGCATAGCGCTGTTCTGTGGGGGTCATGGCCCGCGAGGCATAGGCATCCGGGGCCAATGATGCAGTGTCATCCCGTTGCAAGAGTACCGCCCCAATGCCGGACTGGCTGGAATCAGTCGAGATCTTCGTATCGCGAGAGGTGTCGAAGAACGCCAATACCGGGGCTGTGGTGAGCTTAATTCTGAGCTCCTCCCATTCCTTCTGGTGTGCGGGCAGCCACTGGAACTCCGTGGACTTCTTTACTAGGTGGCAAAGAGCCGTTCTGTGGGAGGCAAGGTTGGGAATGAACTTCCCCAGGAAGTTGACCATGCCTAGAAAGCGTAGCACTGCTTTCTTGTCTGCCGGCTGCGGCATGGCTGTAATGGCGCTCACCTTGTCTGCATCCGGACGCACTCCTGACCGGGATATGTGGTCCCCCAGAAACTTTAGCTCAGTTTGGCCGAAAGAACACTTGGCTCGGTTGAGGCGCAGGCCGTGTTCCCGTATCCGTGCAAAGACACGCTGGAGACGACTGATGTGCTCCTGTGGTGTGGTGGACCAGATGATGACGTCGTCAACATAGATGCATACCCCTTCGATGCCCTCCATCATCTGTTCCATGATTCTGTGAAATACCTCGGATGCCGAGATGATGCCAAACGGCATTCTGTTATAGCAGAACCTGCCGAAAGGAATGTTGAAGGTGCACAGCTTCCTGCTGGACTGATCCAGTTGGATCTGCCAAAAACGTTTCGAGGCATCAAGCTTTGTGAAAATTTTAGCCCGGGCCATTTCACTCGTGATCTCTTCCCATTTGGGTATGGGGTAGTGTTCCCTCATAGAATTTACAGTGCAGAAGGAGGCCATTTGGCCCATCGAGTCTGCACCGGCTCTTGGAAAGAGCACCCTACCCAAGGTCAACACCTCCACCCTATCCCCATAACCCAGTAACCCCACCCAACACTAAGGACAATCTTGGATACTAAGGGCAATTTATCATGGCAAATCCACCTAACCTGCACATCTTTGGACTGTGGGAGGAAACCGGAGCACCCGGAGGAAACCCACGCACACACGGGGAGGATGTGCAGACTCCGCACAGACAGTGACCCAAGCCGGAATCGAACCTGGGACCCTGGAGCTGTGAAGCAATTGCGCTATCCACAATGCTACCGTGCTGCCCATGATGTTGTTGTTCAGGTCTTTCGGGTCAATGCAAATCCGGAGTTCGCCAGCGGGCTTCTTAACACACACCATGGAGCTGACCCATGGCGTGGGCTCCGTGACCCGGGATAGCACCCCTTGGTCCTGGAGATTCTGCAGCTGCTGCTTGAGGCGTTCTTTGAGTGGTGCTGGGACCCTGTGAGGTGCGTGAATGACTGGGGTGGCATCCGGTTTGAGCCGCATTCCGTAGGTATAGGGCAGTGTGCCCATGCCCTCGAATGCCTCCTGGTGGTGGGCGAGGAGCGAGTGGAGCTGTGCCTTAAATTCTGCATCCGGGAAGTCTGATGTGCCTTCTGGAGATGGAGCGTGTACCCGCTGAACGAGGTGGAGAACCTTGCATGCCTGTGCGCCTAGCAGGGAGTCCTTTGATGATCCCACTATCTCAAAGGACAGTGTGGCCGTGTATGTATTGTGTGTCACCTGGAGCTGGCAGGACTTCATGGCCGGGATAACGTTTCCGCTGTAATCGACCACCTGACAGCGGGATGGCCTAATTGGTGGTCTGACCTTCAAGGCGTAGAAGGCTGACCATGCTATTAGGTTGGCAGAGGCACCAGTGTCCAAACGGAATGTTATTGTTGATCGGTTGACCGTTAGGGACGCATACCATTCAGAACCCGGATTTACACTGTTCACTGGCATCGGCTGGTGGGTCCTGCTTGGAGACATCCGGTTCCTGTCAATGACCGCAACACGGAAGGCTTCCCGGTCGTCTGTATCACCGGTTTGTATATCGTCCGGGTATGACTCGGAGTACGGAGGCTGAATGGTCCGCACGTCCCTGCGAGGCTGTCGGAATTGTGGAGCGTTGGCAGGTTGAGCTGCTCGACAGCAGGCAGCGTAGTGGCCCATCTTGCCACAGCGGAGGCATTGTCGGTTCTTTGCAGAACATTGCCACTTTAAATGTACGGATCCAAAGTTGCCGCACGTCATGATGTCATGGCGTTCGTTGCGCCATTGCGCATGCGCAGTTCGGTCCTGCGTAGAGCGCGCCTGAGCGTCCCGTCCCTCTGCGTCGACGTCTCTTTTGGCGCGTACAAGCGTGGGAGGCCGCGGAAAGTGCGCGAAATGGCTGCCCTCATCCAGGCCGCGGGCTGGGAGGAACCTGATCGCCTGGACCCGCTCGACCTCGTAGAACCCCTGCCTTGCCGATTCGGCCACATAGGGCCCCTGCCATGCCGATTCGGCCAACTGGAATTGGGAGTAGCGGCTGGTCGCATTTTCATGGAGGACGCAAGCTTCGATGGCGGTGGCTAGGGTGAGGCTTTTAATTTTGAGGAGCTGCTGGCGTAGCGTGCCCGAGGTGACTCCAAAAACAATCTGGTCCCTAATCATGGAATCGGAGGTGGCCTCGTAACCGCAGGACTGCGCGAGTATACGGAGGTGTGTTAGGAAAGATTGAAAGGGCTCATCCTTACCCTGCAGGCGCTGCTGGAATAGGTACCTCTCGAAACTCTCATTTACCTCGGTGCTGAAGTGTTGCTCGAGTTTGAGAAGGACCGTCTTGTACTTCGTCTTGTCCTCACCTTCCGCGAACACCAGGGAGTTGTAGATGTGGATGGTGTGTTGCCCTGCCGTGGAGAGGAGGAGGGCGATTTTCCTGGTGTCCAAAGCGTTCTCCCTTTCTGTGTCTTCTAGGAAGAACTGGAAGTGCTGTTTAAACAGCTTCCAGTTGACGCCGAGGTTTCCAGCGATTTGGAGCGGCTGCGGCGGGCTGATGGTATCCATGGCACAGGATGGCAGATTCCTTAAGATGCGTAGGTAGGTCTCACAGTTACTGGGTTCCAAACCTGGTACTATGTCGTGTTGGGTGCTCTGCTAGATAGACGAACCAACACGGTTGCGGATGGTAAAACTCAGTTTTATTACTAACAATAACAACATCTGTAAACTGGTGACTGTGGTTCGTTCATTACCCTCTAACCTGTGGACCTAGCCCTAACACTATCTTGGAGAAGCACTCAGCACATGGTGAATGTCTGAGTGGCTTGCTGTGAGCTCTGTGCACTGAGCTGTCTCCTGCTGGAATGAGCGGGAAGTGTCGTGTTCCCCGTTTTATAGTGTGTATGCTCTTGCCTGTGATTGGCTGTGATGTGTGTGTATTGATTGGTCCGTTGATCTGTCCATCAGCGTGTATGTATGTTTGCACCATGATGTTTATCTGAATATCATGACAAAAATATTCTGCAGTTCCCACTCCTGACTGTTATTCAGTGAGCACTGTTTATGTGCGCACATGTCAGTGAGATCTGACAATTATGGTTCCCTCCAAAACCTCAATAAACTGAGTAATTCACAGGTGGCGACCGCCATTTGGGTGAAGTCCCAGGTGATTGCAGGAACCATGAAAATACCCAACACAGTTCAGCATTTTCAGATGAGAAGAGAAAATTGTCACCCTTTGTAAATGGTGCTAGTGTGTCAGAATTTTGGTGTCAAATATGGAGTGCAAAATTAACTCAAGTCATAAACACTACAGGTGTGAAAGAAAAAGAAACAACAATCCAGAGAAAAACAGACTGCACAACAAAATATGAAGGCTACCAAAGGTATCAAAACCATTGAATCCCAATGTGCTTGTAACAGATACCTCAGGCAAATAAAGTGCTCAACAATTCACATCAATCACTTCAAAATCCCAAATATGAGGTTAAAGGATGTTCATATAAATTGCACCTAATTACCCCAGTTGTGTGCCATAGCAGCCTGTTTGATGTGGAGTGTGGCGGCAGAATCTATTATGGCACTAATGCTCTGTCACAGTTTGAGGAAGAATAGGTTAGAATTCCATGTTAGATGTTTGAGGCGGTGGCATAGTGGCATTGTCACTGGACTGGTAAACCAAGAACCCAAGTTAATGATCTGGGTTCGAATTCCGCCACTGCGGATGGTGAACTTTGAATTCAATAAAAATCTGGAATTAAGTCTAATGATGACCATGAAATCACGGTCGATTGTCGTAAAAACCCATCGAGTTCGCTAATGTCCTTCAGGGAAGGAAATCTGATTTGCCATCCTTGCCTGGTCTGGCTTACGTGTGATTCCAGTCCCAAGCAATGTGGTTGACTCTTCAAGGGCAATTAGCGATAAGCAATAAATGAACGAATGACAAAGAAAAATGAGAGTACAACCAGGTTGAAAATTCAGCCTTGTTTATTTGGGGTGAATCCTTCTTTCTACAAAACCTGAGTCTATATAAGATAGGCTCTGGCAGTTTCCAGTGGGCATATTGATCTGCCTACTTTAATTTGCAGTCCCTGTAAAATGCAGATAATTACACAGCCATTTTGGCAATAAAAGAAGATCCCTGATGTTTCTCAGCTTTACCCAAAGCCCTTCTTTGCATTTTACATACCGTTAATGAATGCAGCCTCTTCTGCTCAATAAGCAATTTGATTTGTTTTATTGAACACTTCATTTCATTGCATTACGTACCTTACAATCAGCAGTAAATTATTGTGTACAAAATGTGAATAATGTACTGATGGTTTGGCAATATTCCACCTGCAAAGCACCTTGGAAACATTATATCGAAATAGCAGTGCAATTACCCCATACAGCCACTTGAGCCTGCTCCGCCATTCGATAAGATAATGACTGAACCAGAAGTCCACTTTCCCAGAATGACTCCCTATCCTGTAATTTCCTTAAACCTATAAATCTCAGTCTTGAACGTACTCAACGACTGGGCATCCACACTCATCTGGGATCGTGAATTTCAAACATTCACCATCCTTTGATTGGAGAACTTTCTCCTCACCTCAGTTCTTTCCATCTTGGGGAAACAGCCTCTCAGCATCTACTGTTGAGTATTCTTGGAATCTTAGATGCTTCAATAAAATCACTTTTCATTCTGCTAAACTCCAGAGATGATTGACCCATTCTATTCAATCTTCCATCAGAATGAAACTCCCTTATCTGAGGAATCAACCTGGTAAACCATTGTTGCACTGCTTCTAAGAGAGAAGTATCCTTCCTTAGGTGGGGAGATGAAGAAGGTCACACCAAACCCCTGTACAACCTCAGTGAGACTTCTATTCTCTTGTGCTCTAACCCTTTGCAATTGGAGCCAAAACCATTTGTCTACCTAATTGCTTTCTATAGCTGCATGTCAACTTCAATGTTTTTGTGTACAAGGGTCCTCTCTGAGCACTGACATTTAATAGTTCTTCACCACTAAAAACATTGTCCAAAGATGTCCATGTAATAATAATAAATTTAGGTTAGGTGGATTGCCCCATAGTGCCCAAATATGTGCGGGTTAGGTGGGGTTAGGGTGCAACGGAGATAGGGCGGGTGAGTGAGCATAAGTAGGGTGTTCTTTCACAGATTGGTGCCGACTCGATGGGTTGAATGGTCTCTTTCTGCACTGCAGGGATTCTATGGATCCACGAATATGGACTGTGTTTGAGTTTGAGCTTTTTTTGGCATGGGGGTTGGGAATTGTGACCTGCCTGTGTTGTTAAGGTGGAGGTAGGAAGCATGCAAATTTAGTGCTGGAACCCCATTTACATGATTGCACCATTATCTGGTATCATTATCTGGAGAAACTCAATTGTAACACTCACATTATCTCTAACCGTTCTCTGGTATGTTTACTTATAGGTCTGAAGATTCTCTGATGTCCATGGGCCGGCCCACATGACCCGACAGGACCCAACCCAGCAGGACTCCCCCGGTTATTTGACCCTGAAGAGGCCGGATGCGGAAGCCCGACCCTGAGCTCGCGTGGAAAACGACCCGGCTCCCAGCCTAGGAAGCAACCCCAGCCCCCGAAGTACCTGGCACAGCTCCCGGAACGCCTGACCTGGCCCGCCGACCACGAGACTCAACCCGCAGAGGCCTGCCCTGCACCCCGACCTAATAATAATAATCTTTATTAGTGTCACAAGTAGGCTTACATTAGCACTGCAATGCAGTTGCATTTGCTAACTCCAACACTGCCCTTGCACCACCTGCAACCTGGGCTTGCACACCTGCACCATGAGGGATGTCTGCATTATGCTCCGCCTCCGGGTCAATGCTCAGTCCATGTTGATCGGAAACTTTGTGCCATGTCCAGCACACTCAACTTTTATGATGTTAAGGCAGCATCAGTAAGAGTTCATCTTCAGGTCTTCCTTCAACATTTCACAAAGGTGTCCCATTGCTTCCTTGCTGAAACACAGTCTCTGACACACATCTCCTCTGACATCATTTCATATGGTGTCCTTTACTTGTACACTCTAATGGGGGGATAATTGTTTCACTTTCTCACCAGGCGGACGTGTAGCCTGACTCCAGATTTTGAATCGGCACTGTATCTGCAATACCTGTAAGAGAGATAGTTCACATTAGCTTACAGGGGGCTTCTATTTGTTAACAAAGGCGTTAACCTTTGCTAAAGCATTTGAAGTAATCACTGAGGTTTGTCAGTATCAACGTTACGTCGGGGGACACTGCTTAAAATACATTGCAAAATCCGAATGTACTTTAGTTCTGCAACAGCTGGGAGGACAGTCGTAGTATCATTGGTGTCCCTGAAGGAACCACAAGCAGCATTATTGAGGGCATGATCATCCAAAACCAACTCCGCTGGGCCAGCCATGTACTTACGATGTCAGAGTCCTGACGGCCAAAGCAAATCGGCCTCTCTCAGCTCAATGAAGGATCCCGAACAACAGGAGGACAAAGGAAGTGCTTGAAAGACACCATGAAGGTTTACCTCAAGAAATACAACATAGACATCAATGTCTAGGAGACAATTGCTACTTGGAAGAATTATCTGATTGAAGGGACACAATTCTCCAAAGACAGCTAACTGCAAGAGGAGACCAGGAAAAATGTCACTGAGAAAAAAATATCCACGATGTAGAGTCCAAGGACCGATCCCACCTCCCAGAAACACCTGCCAAGTGTGCAGTCGAAGATGTAGCTCTAGGATCCGGCTCATCAGCCAATCAAGGACCCACAGAAACCATGACCAGTAGCACGGAGTTTCTTAGGTAGACAATCACATTCATTAGCGAGTGCTCGCCGAAGATTTCATGCACTCCAAAGCCACTCTATCAGTTACATGCAGCACTCACCTCACCAGCAACAAAAGCTTTATCAATCTGCGATAGCATTTCTTCAACAGTGTTAGCAGGTGGCCCATTTTGATCAATGTGGTGTATCAGGTCCTGCAGCGTCTTCTTGTTTCAAACTGGATTGCCTTCTGGACTTATATATCTCCTGAGCCCGGTGTTCCAGAACCCAGGTTACCTTGGAAAAAATTATCCTTCTTTCCGACTACAGAAAAGGAAGGAAACAGCAGCCTCCAGGCATTTGCAGCCACCAGCAGGAGCAAGCAGCAAGCACAACCTGCAGTTGTGACGTGCTCTCACAACTAACAAGGCTAATTCCTCATTTGAAATAGCCTTCAGTTGTGAAGCTTGAGATGGCTCACAATCAAAGGGAGTAGAAGTCACAGCAGAGCTCTGTCATAGATTATCATAGAATTTACAGTGCAGGAGGAGGCAATTCAGCCCATCGAGGCTGCACCGGCTCTTGGAAAGAGCACCCTACCCAAGGTCAACACCTCCACCCTATCCCCATAACCCAGTAACCCCACCCAACACTAAGGGCAATTTTGGACACTAAGGGCAATTTATCATGGCCAATCCACCTACCTGCACATCTTTGGACTGTGGGAGGAAACCCACGCACACACGGGGAGGATGTGCAGACTCCGCACAGACAGTGACCCAAACCGGAATCGAACCTGGGACCCTGGAGCTGTGAAGCAATTGTGCTATCCACAATGCTACCGTGCTGCCCCAAAGTGTCCTGGAAGTGTTTGATAGGAAAGGCAGGCTGCAGCTGTGGCTGCTTCTTTTATGGGTCTCCACATTATTTAAAGATTGCTTGCAGGCCCCACAGATGCAAAGCCCCTCTCCCCGCCATCCCCGCAGCCCTGACGCTACCCATGACCTAGAACCTTTCAGCCCTCTGACCAAGAGAAGCCCCACCCCCCAAGCACTGGGGCAGCAGCTCCGGTACCCTTGAGCTGCAAGCCGGAATATGGAAATGACTACTCACCTCTTCAATTCCCATCAGAAACCATTGCTCCAGTTTTGCATTTTTAAAAAGGAGTACTAAATGACGCCCTTATGATTTCTTGCTGGGGAGTCAGCTAATTCCCAGAAAGCCGCTGCATTCGACTTCGATCTCACTAATGAGATTGAACTATAAGCAAATGAAGGTTAATGATATTCTTGCCAACTTTGGGTGAGGTCGGAACTTGCAATCAGGAGCATGCCGGGTGAATTGCAAACTGAGTCGCGCCCGGCATGAATCACAATTTTGGCCTTTCTCGTTATTCAGCCGGCGGCGGGCGCAACGTGGTGGTTAAATCTCGCCCTACCTTTTTTAAATGAACTGTAAATCAAAATGGACTCTGAGGTCACCTGACCTCTTGTGGCTTTCAATCATTCTCTCTGATCTCATGAGGAGACAAAAGGAGGCATTCCCAGAGATGAAAGAGATTTGGAACTCAACAAATGCAACTCTATATATATATATATTCAACAATGTCTTTGATTGTTTCCTTTCATCCAAAAAGATTTTGACTAGTAAGAAACTTGAATGTAAGAAAGACCATTGCAGCAGGTGGGAAGAGAATTCTGACTGTATTATCAGAAAAGCCATTTTTGGAAGATGACTTTGCAGTTTTGAATAAGTCGCATGATACAGCCGCCATCTTTATTCCCTGTTAAAGATGCCGCAAAACACAGCAGGCAGATAGAATTGCAGGAAAGAATACATTGCTCAGGCAGAAAGGGTCCAACAAGCACGCCATTGAATTGCTGCAATCAACCAGGCTAATAATGGGCCATACCACAGTTCCTTGAAAATAAAAGAGAATCGTTCCTCCCTGCTATCTGGCTCCACCTTCAAGCTTACCTGAGAAAACAAGATTGACTACAGCACTCACCGGAAATGCTGAGGCTCTCCGTCTGCACCAAAGTACCGGCAGAGGCCAGAATCCAGAGGTTCTGACACCAAACCTGGCCTCTGTCACTTTCATAGAGGTGGGAAATAGGCATGGGTTACAATTTGTACATCTGTGTTTCATGGATGCAGCATAAATCAACAACTGCCTACACTTTTGTGATTTTTGTGAGATAGGTGGTTGAAACCTGAATCGTACAAAATAAACCTAGCAGGTATAGGTCTGAACATTGTGGATTCATTTGGATAGCCAGGGTACACTTTTGAAGAGGTAACATATCCTTCTGATATGGTCTCAAGACACATTTTGGAGAGGTAAGGTACCTTTTGGGATTTTCAAAGGTGGACATGATTGTGTGTGATACAAATGCATTAACTCAGTGAAACTGTCAGAGCTGTCAAAGAACTGTAAAATCTCATGGAACTGTCAAAGCTATTTGGAAATGTCAAAGATGTCAAGGGATTTTACTCTGCTGGGTTATATATATTTTTTAAGTGCCACATTTCAATAAAAATCAAGGTTTGATATTTAATTCTGTCTGTTGGCATAAGCCTGAGGGCTATCATTGTTGGATTTAAGCTTCATGATTTGATTTTGCAACCTAACATATCACAATATAATGCCTCTCAAGTGAACAGTTTGATTGACAGCAACAAGTGTTCATGGAATGAAAATGTTTATTTTCATACAAGATTAGTTTAGACATTTTGAAGTTCGTTGCATTTTCTTAAATAAATTAGAGTTTTAAAAAAAAGTAGTGACATCATCTATAGACCAATAGATGCTATTTAACGGCAGCATGGTTTCTGAAGCTTGACCATCGTGGATACTTGCTGAGTTGCATGAAAGGGGTAAGAATGAAGGGTGATGAATGGGGGGCATGGGTTGTCATCAGTTGTCATGGGTGTTATACAGGGCCATGGGGCACAATTGGAGGAATGGCTTGGATTAGGTGTTACGAGGGGCTATGGGTAGTATATGGCATGGGGTCATGGGGAATAGGCGGGGGGGGAATGAGTTGGCAAGACTGAGCTAAGGGAATGTGTGGGGGGGTGGTGAGTGAGGGGTGCTTTTCTTTGTTCATTTTATAAAAATAACTTGAATAAATTATCGATGCACAGAGGTAGGCCTTCTGCCTTCTGCTCAGCCCGTCTCGCCACCTAGAAACTTCAGCAACCATTTCAGGGGTGGGGGGGCCTGACGTCCAATCCAGCCCGGTAAATATCCTGACTCTGTGCACTGGAAACAAAAATCAGGATCTCGGAATTCACGGCACCATCTTAAGTTCATTTGAATGGATTTTTCATTCTCTTAATAATAGGATTAAAAATATATTTCACTTTCATTTGTATTATATGAGCAATCTTCCACACATAATCAGATCTGAATGATACAGTAAAACATGTGCATGATTGCAGTCTAACTCTATCTGCTAGTTTGCTGTGTTGATTAATGCACAAGATAATTTTGTCCCATACAATTTTAGACCTGTTAATTGGTTATATTTGATTAATGGCAGAGCCCAGATTCTGATTTCTTAATGAGTTATCTGAGATTTATAGCTCGTCAACCACTGGGTTGAGGGGAAATATTTAGTTCCTAAAAGAACATTTGGGGTGGAAATCATTCCACCTGCATTGTTGTTCCTAAAGCTAGCAATGGCAACCTGCAGATGCTCCTCACTCTGGTGACATGACAGCAACCAGTGATAATGATCTCAAGCAGAGGACTTTTTTGTTCATTTGTTGCATTTCAATTCAGCAAATAATTTAAATTGCTCACTGATGTGTGAAGACCAAATTGTCTTCTTTTAATAACAATCTTTATTGTCACAAGTAGGCTTACATTATCACTGCAATGAAGTTAATTTGAAAAGCCCCTCGTCGCCACATTCCGTCGCCTGTTCGGGTACACAGAGGTAGAATTCAGAATGTCCAAATTACCTAACAGCACATCTTTCGGGACTTGTGGGAGGACACCGGAGCACCTGGAGGAAACCCACGCAGCCACGGGGAGAGCGTGCAGAATCCGCACAGACAGTGACCCAAACCTGGAATTGAACATGGGACCCTGGAGCTGTGAAGCAACTGTGCTGCTGTGCTGTCCCTGGCGGATATATGGTATAAAATTAGTTACGGCTCTCTCGTCTTTGAAGAGGTGAAAGGCAATATAATGATGGGCAAAAGAGCATCTCAGGACCACTAAATTCCTATACAGCTGGTGTGCCCCTTTCCTACAAGTGGTTGATGCATCAGGCGGATTTTCCACTCCCTCCTGCACCATGTTTTGCGGAGGTGGCCCACCATTGGCTGACGGGGGAATCTTCAAGCCCCAACGCTCTCAATGGGGTTTCCTGTTGTTCGCACGTTCCGTCGCTGGGTGTGGCCAGAGGCCCGGTGAGAGGGACCGGAAGGTCCTGCTGGCAAGAATGGCTGGAAAATCCCACTCTTTCTGTACCAATCAGCCTTCATTACATGTCCTTCCTTTGAAAAGCCAAGGGGTTTTGAGACATAATTTTGAACAAAGGGACAGAGTAGGTTCCATCTTTACCAGCAACACGTACAAAAAGAAAAATGATGGACATCCAGGATGCTTACAGCTGCTTGACTAATGATGCCACAAGTTGCAGACATGATGAAGGAATTAAGGTGAAGGAACCTTAGGGGGCAGTGACCACAATATGATAGAAATTACTCTTCAGTTTGAGAGGGAGAAGCTGGAATCAGATGCAACGGTACGACAATTGCATGAACGTACCTACAAAAACAGGTAATGTTGAGGAAGCGGGGAAGCTACAGAAGGACTTGGACAGGCTGGGCGAAAAAGTGGCAGATGGAATATAATGTGGAAAAGTGTGAGGTTATGCACTTTGGTAGGATGATGTGGAGATGCCGGCGTTGGACGGGGGTGAGCACAGTGAAAAGTCTTACAACACCAGGTTAAAGTCCAACAGGTTTGTTTCAAACACTAGCTTTCGGAGCACTGCACCTGAGGAAAGGCTTACATTAATGTTGCAATGAAGTTACTGTGAAGATACTTTACATTGATTATGCATAAAAATTCCCAAATGCTAAGTTCTGACATTGTGAAGGATAATGTGCACTGTTGCTGGGCGGTGAAAGCAGGTAAAGTGGTCTCAGCCCATTGTGCAACATGTGCTCTAGTGTCCACAATTACACATCGAGTTCCATATCTACACAAAGCTTGTGCCATGTCCAGTAACGGTATGTCCTCATCATAAAGTCAAAATGGATTGTGTTCCTGTGGAAACTTCTGAAATTGCTGTTTATGTTTTAAAATAGTCACAAAGTGGTGCAAGGGTCCTTCCTGTTTCTTCCCTTATTTCTCCTTTCTTTTATTTTGCTGTTCTATAGTTGATTAATAGACATGTATCTTTAGGCAAGCAGCCTGTATCTTTAATCAAGCAGAAGCATCCAGAAGGTTGTGCTTGTTTAAACTGGAGTTGCAAACTGGTCGGCACCAGTGAGAGAGATGGGTTGGGACTCAGTTTCATGGATTTGGCTGGAGGACAATGAATTTGCACAAAAGGTTGTGCTCTGTGTGGTAACAGGTGATGTTTGGACCTTATCCTATTGGTATGCTTTTCAGAGTATCAAGTTTTCAGTTTGATCTTGGCAGCCCGGTGAAGGGTCCTGCTGCCCTCCCCCCTCCATTTCCCCCAGAAAGGCTGTGTTTCTGAACTGACAGAGAGCCTGAATGAATCTAAGAACCATTACAGGCTGTGCAAACAAAGTCCAGAAAGCCTGCTGTGGGTACCATCTCTTTCCAGAAAGTCTGTGAGTGCAGTTATCCTGAACCTGCTGATGCCTGAATGCAAACCTCAAACTGAAAGCAAAGTTTTGAACAGAAATAAAGTCCCTCTCCAGAAAAAGCTGTGAGTAATACATTTCTGAACTACAGTAAACTTGAATGAATGAATCTGCAAAGAAGATCAGCAGACTGCAAACCAAAGATTTCAATCTGCAAGCTTGCTGTGAAGAAAAGTGTGCTAAGAACCATCACCTGACAAAGACTCTTTCTTCCTTTCACTTATAATTTTTACCCCTTTCCACCCCTCTGTGTTTGTCCGATTTGTGTGTGTGTGTAGAGGATGGGGGCAGGTTAAAGTGGGAATTATAGTTAACTAGTTGTATTTGCTGCATATATTAATGTTCTTGTTATAAATAAACAGTAAATGTGTTTACATTTGCAAACCTGGTAACTGTAATTGTTGGGTAGCCACGGCCAAAGACTTCATGTATTTTTAATAGAATGATTGGTTAATTCACTTGTGCTATGACTCCAGGGCACATGGCATTGAAATTGACCATGCAGAGCTCAGAATGTCAGAACAGTGGCTAAAATGGCTGCCAAGAAGTCAGGTAATCTTTGATTATTCAACGCAGACTATCTGAAGTATCTGGAAAGTTCCAGTTGAATCACCCTTGTTGGGGGCCTTCCCAAGTCTAGGCAGAATCCCTTTGTGGCAATCGCACCTGCATTGTTCAAAGTTCACTGAAAGCAAATAATGAATGGGCATCAAGGCTCTATAGCCTAGATATTAATCCCTGAGGTGGATAAGAGAAGTCAGGAAAATTCCGAGCTTGGCATTGACACCTCCAAAGAAAGTACCCATCAAGGGGGTTCTTGTCAGTGGGTGGGTGCGAGCTGGAGCTGAGTTAGCCAACCCAGGAAGAAGGACGAAGGTGGCCACAGGGCTGCTGTGGACCAAGTTGGGCTGATTAAAATGCCCGTCTCGATGCTTAGGATTTTGACCCAGAGAAAAAAGCACAAAGGTCCTCCAGCCCTCACTCCTCCTTTACAATTCAAACACTCCATGTCCCATCCATGCCACCTCATGACCCTGCCCACCCTTTCAGGCTCCTTCATTACCTCAATGCCAAACTCTGCCCATTCACCCATCAGAACAGGCCCCTCATGAGACCCATGGCAAGCTGTGGTATTTCCATGCCCATTGGGTCAATGGACACCGCAGGGTAAAGTGGATTCTATAAAAAAAGGTTTTAAAAAATATAATCCCTTTGATCACTTTCCGCAATTCTTGAAAATAAGTCTGGTCAAGGTGAAAGGCAATCATCCAGGCCCTCTGAAAACCACAAGGCAAAAACATTTAGAAGCACTTGATAGTTGTAAACAAACATTGTGAAATTGGTTCCAAGATCAGTGTGACAGATATGTCTATAAAGCAATGTTTTTCTGGGAAGCAAGTGTTCCATTATTCTAATAGATGCCTGCACTCTCTGTCAAGCCTTATTCTGTACACTTGCAAGAGTTTGATTCCTAAATTCAAGTCCAGCCGTAAAGAAATTGGACCTCCTGACACATGTGGCACAGATGCCTACTTAAGACCTGTTGGACATTCATTTCTTTGAGGGAATCCTACAATAACCCTAATATCTGACTCAAACTATGTGAACCCATCTGAGTGCAAAGAGATTCCTTTCATTATTGCGTTCTCAATGAATGACCTACTACAACAAGCCAAGCATATGAACTGTTATCAATTCTTTTGGTTTGATTATTGTAGAACTGCACTATATTCTTTAATTATATAGTTTTTGAGTTTGTGGTGTGTAACTAAGTAGCATTTATATATTCAGGCTGTGGTCAACAGTATGAAAGGCAGAAATCAAATACACACTTACCATGCTGTCATCAATAAATACATACTCCACTCATGAAGAAATTTTCCATTTTATTTCATACATATTTCAAAATTTATACACATTTGAGTCATTTCATACATTAGCAGTAACTATAATATAGCAGTTGCAAGGGGGAGAAAAGAAAAGGAAGATACATATATGTGGAAATTTCCTTATTTAATCTTACCAATATAAGTGAGATGCAGTAAATCGCGTTAAAAATTTGTACTAGATCAAAGACAGTTGTGTATTTGAAATAATGTAGCCTCCATTTCTAGAGTGGTTGCACAGAATTCTCATAACACACCCAGTTTTTACTTCCCCATAGAAAGAACGACACAGCCACCAATCACGATCCACTTAACACAAGTTGCCTAAGCGGTACGACGCACAGAAGCAGCCACTGAAAATAGTCAGAATCACATTCCCGAAACTGAGTGCATTATTAAAAAAATTAACTCGTGCAACATTATAGGAGTTGGCGCAGCTCAGCAAAGGGCCTATCCATGGACCCTCCCTTACACAGAGTAAGCCCTTCCCTTGCGAAACGGTGATCACCCTAACAAAATGTAGTTCATCTTCAACAATCATCCTGAGTTTTATTAAAAATTAAGAGAAAGAAAAAAAAAGAATCCCATCAGAAAATGACATATTTATTAGAAGATCGGTTATGGAAGGCAATTACACTGCATCCTTATTAAAACATACACTAACACGACTAGGGTAATATTAACAGCAGTACATCTGCCACAGAGAGAAGACAATTAAGCATTATTTTACAGAGGAGAGGCTGTGTATAGCATACTTCAGCAATCAGAAAACATTAGACTTTTTAAATACATTACAAGAAGACTGTCTCGAATCTTAGTAAAAATTCCACTGTATAACACAGGATTGTTTTCTTAATTCTGTGTCCAATACAGAATTGCTATGACATTAATATAATATACAAAATAGAACCACAATAGCAAATTCGGACCATCATATTGCGACACAATGGAATTTTCTTCAAAGACAATATCATAAAACGCATCAGATTTAATTTAGTTCAACCAGTGACGATGGGGGAATCTAATATTGAAAGCTTAATTTCCTGACATTGTAATTTGACATGTCTGTGAGGTATCATTGGCAATGGTGACACACTACTGCAGATGATTGAAACCCAGGTAGAAGTAGCTGACACAATTGTAGATGGGACTTAAGAAATTGTCACAACATTTTGCAAAAATGTGGGCTCCTAGCAGTTAGGAATGTCACAAACATCATGATTTAAGAACCCCTAATCTTACAGAATTAGTAATTCCTTTTTGTTTACATTTGTACACCTTCTTTTAAGGAAGAATTTCAGGTGGTAAAGTTTTCACACAGAAAGCATTTGTATTTAAACCTCATCTAGCCTCCTATTGTCACACAATTTAAATTCCAAATTGCCAGTGCACGAGCAAGCTAACATATTTTATAATATATATATATATCTTTAAAAATCTCTATATTTTAATTCACATGCAATTATAAAGTGTCACCTTTGTGTTTCGATGAATAGTTAGTTGTGAATATGCTGCTGCAAGGAAGTTGTTCAGGAAGTTACAGAAGGAATTGTACACACTACATGGTATTCTACCATTCTGGGAATCACTATCCAATGCACAGTGTGATTAAGTAGAATGAGGACATTCAGCTGCTGTGATGTGTAGAGAGGCGAACTGGAATGTGCATTGTTATTCTGCAGTAGTTAGGTTCATTTTATTGCTTTCGTTTCTAAGTGATCAAAAGGGGCCTTTGCTGCTTGGTTGTGTGACTTAAGAATGGAGCAGTAGGGTGTTAATTAGTGTTGTCCCCATTCCCCTCAATCCTTTGAACTTTTAACAAGGGGGAAATTGCAGGGTAAGAGCTTACAGAGTGGCAAATATGTGCACCCTGTAGCATGTTGTACTTCGGTTGGCGCCCGATATGGATCGACAGCTGAATTTTTATTGCAGGTTCCTGCTGCGATTGCAAAAACCTCAAAACAACCCCTGCTGCCACAATTAATTTTTCTACCTGGTGAAAGAACCAATCACTCAAACAGAAATTCAGATAAACTTTGGCGAGCCCAGGTCCTAACCAAATCATAATTCCCCAAACTTTAAAGTCCCATCATATTTCTAGCCCCAGTGCGACAATCATAATTTTCTGCATCATCTGTTGAACGCTTGGTGTGTTTTTTTAAAGGAGAAGGTAATCCTTTGTAACTGGGAAATAAAATTTCCAGTGTTACAAGAGAAAATTTCTGCCAGACGAAAGATGGAATTCAGCAGGAGCACCAAGCCACCAAGGTTGTTCATGCCACTGTTAGCATTTCCAATATGACAGCACAATTGTGAAATAAAGCATTGTGGATGCAGTAGAGTTTTCATGTATTTCAGAAGTGACATTAACCATTGAAAATATGCCAGTTAAGCATGTAAGTGTTACAGTGGGAAATCCAGCTTTGATGAATGAGCATTAATGCTGAGTGCAAGCCAAAAGCACCTAAACTGGTCAAAAAGCTGAAGGATCATACTACATGGGGTTTTCTCTTCTTACCATCGGTAATGATGGAGATTCAACGTTAAACCCGCTGGAAAAGCAACAGACAGGGGGGTCACAGGAATTAGATTCCATGTTTCCAATATAGAAGTTCAAGTTTACTTCTAGTTTCTGCATGTTTTCTCTGCCTCACATCAAATGGCTTTCATTTTGAAATGCTAACATGTTTTAAACATAAAATGGGCAAGACCTGTTGGAAAAAAATGGGTGTCATTTTCATCTTGTCACTGCCTCATATATGGCTGAAAATCGGGCAACAGTCCAAATCACATGGATGATTCACACATGACTTACTGCAGGTTGCTTGATTGTACTAATTTTTAGGGTCACCGTGATTTAGGTGGTCAGTGTTCACAAGACAAAAAAAAGGGAGTGGTACATTAATAGATGCAAATGAGGCTGAGATGATTAGTTAAGACCCCAATACCATTTTTGTCTCTGTCAGACAGTCACCTGGATACTTAGCAGGAGTGGATGAAATCTAGGAACTGGTCCGAAATGCAGTTGATCTTTTGCTGCTGCAAAATGCTCTCTGCCTTTATACACTCTGGCCCCTTGCCTTCCCAGCTGCTTTCACCCTTCCCTAACTAGGCCCATCAAGGTAAACTGCCATGTTTGCTTTTCTGTCCCCCCAAACACAAGCCGTCAATATGGAGATTGACACTATCTTCAATATTAATGAGGCCTGATCACAAAACCGAAAACTTCAGACAGGTGAAGTGGACAATCCGTATATATATATGTACACACACATATATAGGTACACTTTGTTACGTGTGCTAACAACTCTTTTGAAGAACTTTGGATCACACAATACACAGTAAAATCACCTCACTATATAATAATATCTGCAATATATTCAGAGCCATGTAATTTATTCTTTTAAATCCACTTCATAAAAATTCCAACTGGAAAATAGTTCTACTTTCTTTTCAATTTCATCTCTAAACGTTTTTATTTTCATTTCTCAGACTTCCCTGACCTTATTCTTCTATTTTTACCATTTCGACTTATGTTTCAATTAAATTACATTTTTAATGATCTGTTCCTTAAATGATCTTGTTTCCTTGCCTCCTTTCTGATCTGCATCTCTAAAATTCAGTTCCTAATCGCTGTGAAAGCCAGTATGAAATGATTTCCACTTAAGCCAGTGAACAGGCTGCACATTAACGTTTGACCTGGCTATGTCGTTTGTGTAATTGGTCAAATGTTGACATCTTTTCCAGGCTGTTCATCAGTCCTGTAAAATGCCTTGTTGGCAGTGAGGGAGCAGACCTGCCAAAATGAGCCGTCTTTGGCAGCTCAGGGGGTTAGGATATAATTGGGTAATGGGAATGAAGAGGTTGGAGGACAGCCAAAAACTGTTGTATTATTTGCATGTCCTGCAATAGCAGAATAGGAAAATGATGATACAGCTCAGTGCAAACAAAATTGCAACTAGCAGGAATTGCTAGGTCAATGTCCCTATTTTGAATCAATCATCGATATTGCTAGTCAAGGATGCAATGAAACACAAATGAACAGACTGTATTCACAGAACAGCAGTGTAATGTATTTTAGTCAAAAGGTGAGTACCTTCCTACGGTTGGAAACCTACAGAATTCATAGCCAGCTTTAATGGGCTAAGTTGTCTGTGCTGGCTTTGTGGCTGTTCAAACTAGTAGTGAACAGACATACTTGGGAGATATTTATCTGAGTGGCTTACTATGGGGAAATTCTTTGACATGTATTCCTTTTATAAAGGTGAACACAACAGAGCTTACTAATCCCAGGGGAAAAGTCCATTGTAGTGAAATTGCAGTCTGTTCTTTACATACTCGTTTACAATTTCAGTACATTTATGTCGAGATAATTTTCTTTTAACTGTACCTTTTCTCTCATGCTTCTCACTTCAGCTGTTCCATGAAGCCAACCCATAGGAAAGAGTTTTAAGACTAAAAGTGTGCTCCAATGCTTATAAAGTGGTACATTTTGTACTTTTGAGATGAGAGATGTGACAATTAATAGCCAGCACCATTAAACAGGTAAAATTACAGTCACACATCAATAGACATGAGGATGTTTTTGTCCCTGCAGTTTAGATTTAGCAAATTAAGCCCCCGTGGACTGCTGTGTCCTGTGCCAAGTAACATAGGAAATGCAGGGAGACCAGAAACACTAGAATTGTACAATCACTCCCATTTTGTGCCAACATGAATTAGCCCTGACACAAGGGTGGAGTTTATTGGCTGTTTGCTTTGGTGGATCCTCCGGTCCCACCGATGGTGCACCCCCGCCTCGGTTTCCTTGGCGATGAGTGGTGCATTCAATGGGAAATCCCGTTGACAACAGCGGGACGAGGAGATTCCACTAGCAGGCCGTCTCTGCCGCTGAAAAACAACGGGTTGCGCAGAAAATCGCACCCAAGCTTCTACACTTTCCAATTAAATAGTGGAGGATTAGGTAATAACTGAAGTGCCTTTTAACAATTTGAACAGATGAATAACAGAGATCAAAATTAGAACTCGCATGTGAAGAAAACCTATAGCTACTTTTTTCCTGAATGAATACCCTTCTCTGGTTCCACATCAGGTTTATATTTGTTTTAAGCTGCACAACTAATTCATAGTTATAGAATATATACGACTCCATCAAAATAAAATTAGCACCATAAATAAATGGGAGAAAACAAATCTGTGGCAGAAATTAGATAAAGGCCAGACAGAATTCTCCAACCGTTGGGATTCTCTTTTCCTTCCAGCCGTGCCCCTGTCTGCAGGTCTCTAGGCAGAGTGGGCTGGTTTCAGCGGGAAATTCTATTGACAAGTGGCAGGAAGAGAGAATTCCGCCGCCAGCGAACGGCGCACCACCAAGAAACACGCGACCGGGGAACCGGAGACTCCCACTCAAAATCTCACACTTCAGCATCCTGTATAAACTGATCTCCCAAAAGACGACTGACTCATCAACAAGCACACTTAGACACTGATATCAGGTTATGCCATGCTTAACATTCCTGTGACATGGGTCGCCGCGATTTACTGGCCTCATTTGACAGGCGAGAGTCTGTGCAAGCCGGTTCGATCGCAGGAGCAGCATACATCAGGCGCCAAGCGGTTTGCGATTGAAATGTCTAGCTCCCGTTGGCGGATTCTGGAACTCGTGTAGGCATAGCAAGGACCCTCGAATCACCAATCGAGGCCAGTCTCCACCTCATTAACTAGATGGTCAGCCTCCTGGGATCTAACAGGTCCCTAAGTGAGTGATCATTACTACCACTCCACCCAAATGGGGACCAGCACCTGGTGGTGGTGGGGTGAGGTGGGGGGGGGGGGGAGTCTCCCCTGGTACGAGGGCACCTTGGTACTGCCTGGCTGGCACCTTGGCACCACTACCCCATTCCTGCCAAGGTGCCATGGTGGCACTGCCAGGCTGGCAGGAACACTGACAAGGTGCAAGGGTGGCACTGCCAAGGGTCTGGCCTGAGGGGAGCAATCCCAGTGAGATGAGGGATAAGGGCGAGGAAGGAGGGTGGGACTGGAAGTGTGGGCATGTGTGGCCTCCAGAATATTGTGGAGGGTGCAGGGTGGGGAAAGGGGGAGGCCGAAAGGGGGTGTGACACAACCTGAAAAGGGGATCCTCAGCGACCCCATGGCAGGATATCCTCACTGGGGATGAGGTGGAGTGCGGGCAAATGCCCATGTGTGCGGGGAGTGACACTGCCCGGGGAGTGGGGGGGGGGGGGTGTTCGGGGCCATCAAAGCTCACTCAGAGATCGGGAGCACTCTTTCCAAATGACAGCCTGATCTCTGAGGATCCAGCATGGCCAGCGAGCTCACCTCCCCAATGCTAAAAATAATTCTAAGTGTGAGCTCGCCAAAGAGGAACTCGTTAGCGCTCAATAAAATGACCAAGTGCCATTTGATAGTGGTCAGGAGCTCGCCAACACGGTGGTCGAGGAGCTGAAGGGACAGCTCACTCACTATGGCACTTGGAACTTGGCCCATTAAATCACACTCAGTGTCCAGAAACTCCAGTTTCTAACTCACTGCAAGAAGAATCATTAAAACAGGTCGAGCAGTGTTATAAAGAATACTGGCTACACCTCCTCATCAAAACAGGACTCGAACTGAGGAAGCACTATTTTTATTTGATCCTTTCTTGAGTTGTGGGCGGCAGTCACAAAGCCAGCATTTGTTGCCCATCCCTAACTGTCCCTTGAGAAGTTGAAGATGAGCCACCTCCTTGAATAGCTGCAGTTCAACTGATGTAAGTATACCCACAATGCTGTTGGGCAAGGAGATCCAGGGTTTTAATCCAGCAACAGTGAAGGAACAGTGATATAGGTCCAAGTCGGGGTAGTGTAGGGCTTGGAGGGGAAATTGGTGGTGTTTCTATGTGTTTTCTGCCTTTCTCCCTCTAAATGGTAGAGGTTGTAGGTTTAATTGGAAGGTGCTGTTGAAGGGAGGGGGTAAATGTTTCAGCTGGTGGATAGGATGCTGATCAGGTAGGTTGCCTTTTCCAGGATGGTATCAAACTTCTGGAGTGTTGTTGGAGCTGCACTCATCCAGGCAAGTGGAGGATATACACTCCCGACTTGTGCCTTGTATATGGTGGATATGCTTTGGGCAGACAGAACGTGAGTTATTTGCCTCAAAATGCCCAGTCTCTGACTTGCTCTTGTGGCCACAGTATATAAGTGGTTGGTCCAGTTCAATTTCTAGTCAATGGCAACCCCCAGGATAATGATAGGGCGGGATTCATGGACGGTGATGCCATTGAATGTTAAGGGGAGAGATTCTCTACTTTTGAAGATGGTCATTGCCCGACACTTGTGTGGCATGAATGCTATGTGACACTTAACAGCCAAGCTCGAATGTTGTCTAGGTCTTGCTGCTGCTGAGATCAGGTACTGGTGGAGAAGGTTGTCACCTGAAATCAGGGATTATGTTACTGTCTAAAATCACTGAGATTCAGTTGGCATTATATGTAGCAGAGTGAACCTTTCATTTTAAAATACCTTTACTTACTTTTGTGATTTTCAGTTCAAACATTGACTGGTAGTGAAAGAGACGCTAAGAATATCAGTTACAACACTGGCCCAGTTATTTTCGCGTTACTTATTTTTACATGTACATTACATAAGGAATAATGAATACAAGCCACCAACCACATCAAGGGAGCCAGAACACGTCTCAGACTGAAGATTGAACGTACAGGGATGAAGCTTGAATGGTTCCTTTCTATTTTCTGAATTTAGAAACAGGTCTAAAATTGTTAATATATAACAATATAAATTAATCTAAACAGTATTGCAATATCCTCCTCAACAACAGGGGCTATGTTGTTGAGGAGGATAGTGCGATACAGGCTGGTAGGCTAGAGGAGGTAGATATTCGGAAGGAAGATGTGTTAGAAATTTTGAGAAGCCTGAGGATAGATAAGTCCCCTGGGCCTGATGGGATATATCCTAGGATTCTTTGGGAGGCGAGGGATGAGATTGCAAAGCCTTTGGCTTTGATCTTTATGTCCTCACTGTCTACAGGAATAGTGCCAGAAGACTGGAGAGAGGCGAATGTTGTCCCCTTGTTCAAGAAAGGGAATAGGTATAACCCTGGGAATTATAGGCCGGTTAGTTTCACTTCGGTCATAGGTAAATTATTGGAAAGAGTCCTGAGGGATAGGATTTATGATCATTTGGAAAGATACAGCTTAATCCAGGATAGTCAGCATGGATTTGTGAGGGGTGCGTCTTGCCTCACAAGTTTGATTGTATTCTTTGAGGAGGTAACTAAGTACATAGATGAAGGTAGAGCAGTTGATGTCGTATACATGGATTTTAGTAAGGCGTTTGATAAGGTGTCCCATGGTCGGCTCATGCAGAAAGTAAGGAGGCATGGCATAGAGGGAAATTTGGCCGATTGGATCAGTAACTGGCTATCACATAGAAGACAGAGGGTGGTGGTAGATAGTAAATTTTCATCTGGAGCCAGTCACCAGTGGTGTAGCACAGGGATCAGTGCTGGGACCTCTGCTATTTGTGATTTTTATCAATGACTTGGATGATGGAGTTGAAGGTTGGTTAATAAATTTGCTGATGACACCAAGATTGGTGGAGTAGTGGATAATGTGGAGGGCTGTTGTAGGCTGCAAAGAGACATTGATAGGATGCAGAGCTGGGCTGAAAAGTGGCAGATGGAGTTTAACATTGATAAGTGTGAGGTGATTCATTTGGTGATTCATTGGAATGCGGATTACAGGGTTAACGGCAGGGTTTTGAAGAATGTGGAGGAGCAGAGAGATCTCGGAGTTCATGTCCATAGATCTCTGAAAGTTGCCACCCAAGTGGATAGATTCGTGAAGAAAGCCTATAGTGTGTTAGCATTTATTAACAGGGGGATTGAGTTTAAGAACCATGAGGTTATGCTGCAACTTTACAAGACCTTGGTTAGACCACATTTGGAGTATTGTGTGCAGTTCTGGTCACCTCATTATAGGAAGAGGTGGAAGCATTGGGAAGGGTGTAAAGGAGATTTACCAGGATGCTGCTTGGATTGGAGGTAAGTCTTATGAGTAAAGGTTGAGGGAGCTAGGGCTTTTCTCATTGGAGCGAAGGAGGATGAGAGGTGATTTAATTGAGGTGTATAAGATGATGAGAGGGATCGATAGAGTGGACGTTCAGTGACTTTGTCCTCGGGTGGATGTAGCTGTTAAAAGGGGGCATAACTATAAGGTTCATGGCGGAAGATATAGGAGGGATGTCAGAGGTAGGTTCTTTACTCAGAGAGTAATGACCAAGTAATGGAACGCACTCCCAGCTATGGTAGTGGAGTCGGACACTTTAGGAACTTTCAAGTTGTTATTGGATAGGCATATGGAATGCACCAGAATGATTGGGAGTAGGTTGATTTGATCTTAGTTTCAGACTAGTTCGGCACAACATCGTGGGCCGAAGGGCCTGTACTGTGCTGTACAGTTCTATGTTCTATGGTGTTGGTTGCCATCCATCGAAAATTAATTTTGCAGCATGTTGATGCAACATCGCAAATGAAACATCAATGTTATAACAACAGATTGTTGATCAATAACCTACAATTAATTATTAGGTAATAATATGCTAAATATCCTGTTATAAAATGGTAACATAAATTAGATTGTGTTGCATCAAATTGTTTGGTTCTCGTTATCTTGTGGAACAATGCAATCCTATTATTCCTGCTGTTGATGGATGGGGGGGAAGGGAACAAAATTAGTCAGAGGGAGGTGAACAAACATTCTTGAGAAGGGCGCAAGCAAAGAATCTTGGGGGGGCGCGGAGTAGTTTGCAATAAAAGTATCTCTATAGTTGGTTGTATGACATTTCTATTACCCGTGTACTCAGGCACTTCAACATTGATGTCGCTGCCCTGCAAGAGACTCAAAGAGCAGGTGAAGGGCAGCTGAGGGAAAAAGGTGGTGGTTACATTCTTCTGGAGAGGAAAATCCAGGGATCAGCCCAGCATGCATAGAATTGTATTCAAACACACCCTGGAGGCGGACCTCAAGAAATGCAACATAGACATCAACACCTGGGAGACCCTTACTCGGAAGAGATCTACTTGGAGGAACCTCCTGATTGAAGGGACGCAATTCAACAAGGGCACCTGACGGCAATAGGAGGCATGGGAAGGGAGCCTGAGGAAGGGATACCAGCGACTTTGAGTCAAAGGATCAATCCAAACTCCCGGAAACAGCTGCTAAATATCAAATATGTGACTCTGGGATCGGGCTCATCAGCCATGCAAGAACCCACAGAAACCATAACACAGAGAGTCTTAGGTGGACAATCATACTCGTTAGCAAGTGATTGCTGAAGAACAATCAGTAACAAGAAACCACTCCAAACATTAATCACATCCGAAAGACAAACACCAGTTAGTTTTGTACATTCCAGATAATAACCAGAGGTTGTTTCAAGGCAGTGACACAGTTGATTTATATCAGTCAGCTTGTGATGCCATCAAAATCCTTAAATGCGACACTGCCTGATCATTTCCTTCAGACTATTGCCATGATTTTATATGAAGGTGGTGATTCAAGCCATCACTTAACGTCAGGGCAAATCTGTTGGCCTTGCGTAATCAATTGTAGGTTATTAATCAGCAATCAATGATACCATGATACTTGAGCTTTAAATTTAAATGTTGCATCACCTACAATATAATAAGCTTGCAATCAATGTTCACTGTATGGCAACCAACATCAACTTGGAAAACAAAACTGCCGAGATTAATTCCTGTTGTTATGCATGACAAATTTAGGCCCTGGAAGCCACAACCGTAGTTTAAGTTTAAGTTCTTCAGGCAATGAATTGCCTGAAGTTGATCCATTCCCCCTGCTGAAGCAAGAGGAGTAACCTGCAAGATTTGCTGGCTAATAAAGAGCTGGAAGCAGCGCCACCAGAAGCAATGGCTACAATGGAGGGCTAAAATGCAGGTCAGTGGGATCGGGGCTCACCAGGGCCATTCAGAGTGGGCACCGGTGAGGGCATGGGGTGCAGTTTACCAAGACACTAGTCAGACTGCAGCTGGGAATACTGTGTACATCTCTGGGCACCACACTATACGAAGGAGGTGAACGCATTGGAGAGAGTGCAGAAGAGGTTAACAAGAACGGTACCAGAGGTGAAAAACTTCAGTTATGAGGATAAATTGCTGAAAGTGTGCAATTCAAGCAAATGCTTGGTATGGGATTATGGCTTTCAATAGACTCAGAAAACTAACTGAGCTTGTTGCCTGTAAGCAGTATTTGTCACTACTCATTTTTTCAGTGGAATAATTTAATGTTGGGATATCCTGTGTAAAAAGGGAGGGATGTGTCTCTCATTAAACATTTTTCATCAGCCACGTTCAATGTTTGGTGCACATTTGACCAATGCTGCAGGATTCCGGTTTCAACTTCTTTCTTGAATTATTATACAAGGTGGGGGGGGGGGGGGGGAGAGAGAGGGGGGGAAGGAACGCAATAAGAATGAAAATAACCCTGGCAAGAAAGATTGAATTTTAAAAAATATATACTTTTGCGATATGCTGAAATTTTTATATTCCTTAAGTTTGCCACCACGTTTAGTTCGACCGAGCTGATAAGACAACCACATTGGTATTGTGCTTTAATGGTTCTTTAGCCCCTCACTGTTTTCGGCGGGTCAGCTGAACTGCCAATGTCATGTCACATGGCAAAGGCATGTGGATTGGAGCATACACAGTCAATGTGGACAAATCTGGCAATTGGTCTGGGGGCGGTTTGCGAGTGTGCAGATCAGATGAAGAGAATATTTAATGGGTGAAAGGATCGCGTTGGAATGCTTTTAGTGAAGTGGGTTAGCAAATACAGAACAGGCAGCAGAGGGCAGACAGTCTTCCTATAAAGGCAAGCATTCGGATACAAGCAAAGCTAAGGAAAAAAACCGACTACACCTTACAGCACATCTTCACAAAATATAACAATAAATCTTCATATGTACATTTTATATCTACAGCTTGATATCACGTCATCAAGTAACAGGCTGCTTTTGTTTGAACTGTTACCTGGAAGCAACCCCAGGCATGGGTCCAGATCTACCTTACAGCAACTTTTATAGGGTGTTAGCTATCAGTGCAAGTTACTGAGAGAGAATTCAAAAATGGAAAAAAAAAACTTTCTGCTGAACCTCACTGTCTGTCAGGAGCCATATCTACGGCTCTGCGACTGAGACCAACAGGTGAACAATCAGACATTGCACCGATGACTTGACTAATGTGTTGATAGTACTTTTACAGCCCAATTAAACTTCAAGCTGCAGTATACCTTTTTTCTCCCCACAGAAGCAGCTTGTTTGTGCTGTTTCCTTTTAGCACTTAATGAAATGAAATCTATGTAAGTCAAACAAAAACAGTTCAAGGTTCTCTCACTCGCCTGCGCAAAAGATCCAGAGAAATCCCCAAGGGAATTCATCTCCATTATTTTTACACTTCCATCTTCTTCATTATTAATCTTTTAAAAGATTGTTAATGGTGAAGTAGATGTGTCCTGCTTGCAAGTGAATATGAGAATACCGTATAAATTGATCAGTAGGGACGAGCCCCCGGACTATGACATTTGAAAATAATGGCAAACCGGGTTCGCTCTCAATTACACACCAAATAGATGTTACTGTTACCATCACCATTTCCTCATAGTTTTATTCTTCTTAAAGGAATAAGCAACTACAATCAAAGTCACTTAATCTGGCCCAGAATACATGTTTTCGGTTTTTAACTTCAGAGACCAACGAGTTATTCCTACTGCACAATCTTTCACGATAATGATTCAAAGCTCATTAAGAATGCAAGTTACGTATTTTAACACACAAACCATGGTTCCCCTAGTGCATTCTGACCAAAATAATGTGCAGAAATGAGGATTGCCTTGGTTCTCATAGTAGCAATGGATTCTACAGCGTGCACATATATGATGCAATGGACATTATAAACCAGAGCACATCCTTATCCTCAACAGAAACAGGATCAGTCTGAGCTGATAATATCTTTTGAAAGTAATATTAAATATACCTAGAAATGAAACTGTAAGCTGCTAATGCTGCAGGTTACTGCAGGAAAGTGGAGAAATTCATGGAAACAAATATGATTAAAGTATCTGGTCTATACCCATGAGATTTGCTGATAGTCATGCTCCTTATTGCTCCCTGGCATATTACTAACAGCTCGCATTTTGAGACTGGGAAAAGAAGGCCTAAAGTCAGGCTGCACAGAAATTTGGAATCAGGCAGGGAGAGAATGGCATAGATTGGCTTATTCTTCAATTTCCTTCCTATTTCTCTAGCATCAACTCCCACTTCAATTCACTTTTTGGTGAGCCAGCAGTGGTGTGAGTTCGAAGTTAGTCCAGAAATGAAGCCATGTTTTCTTTGAACGTAAAGGCTTCCTTCAAATCACATCGGTCGACTTTTCAGTCATCCTAAACCAGCATCAGCGGAAGACTACGCAGCTCAAACCAACCTGCAACAGCAGATCAGGGGTAGGTTCAGCTACCATGATATTCTGCAATGATCTTGTGATCAATAGATGGGCTGGAGCAGTGGGGAGGGGGAGGGGCGCTAAGGTTTGCTTGAATAGCCCAGAGGGAACATTTCTGCTCCTCCTGGCCTCAGAAGTAACACAATGCAAAAGAGAACTGATTTTTTTTTGTGCCTCTTCTGACCCTGTTGATGATTCTCTGCTGGATTGACGGGAACATCACTGCCACTCATGCAAATCACAGATTGGTCCTTGGCCAGCAGGACCCAAATGTATACATTAAGGTGAATGCTGTCACTTGTGCCTGTTCAGCTCACCCAGAGTCTCCAGGGCAGGTGAGTGACACGCGACTTGTACTGGCCACTTGCCTGGTTTCCATCGGGCTGGTCAAGTGTGAAACCATGGCTGAGAATATCTACCACACATCATCCACTTATATGTAGCACAACAAAGGCGGTGCTCATACACAAAATAATTCTTACTTTGCACTATTTTCAGAATGCTGTTAAAGTCTGAGAGAATGTCTTCCAATGGTAGCCATAAAAATAAAACCAATTACCGAAAACAAATCATGGGGACTATTTGGATCATTAGTCAGGTGAAGATTATCAGGATTTCCCCGCTGCCCAGCTAATTATCTTCTGTATCCTTTTTCTCCTCCAACCAGCTTTCTTTCTTCCACTGCTGAAGGGCTGAACTTGACTGTTGTACAATTCTACTGATGCCAGCAGATGTCCAATGTGCCACTGTTCCTCATGCAAGTCTAGATAATCTGTCAGCAGCCTAGTCTATCTTGGAAGGCAATCACATGTGAGCTGATTCTGTTGTCACAGAGTGCACCTTCCGGCCAAAGTCACTGAATAGGAACCAGAGCCCTGGCTGACTTTTCCCTCAAAAGGTTAAGTGCATTGAGGTGAACTGCTGTCCTTGGTGAGATTAGATAATAAAGCAGGGATTCAGAGTTTAACTTTGGATCTTTTCATCTGTATAACTCAGTGTATCATCAAAAAGTGCCTTTCACTCCTAAACTGTAAAACAATCAATAAGTTCTTGGAGAAGTGAAGTTAAAGTTGGCATTTATGTCATCATGTGAATATCCCCGGGCACATTCATGTCTACAGTTACAGATTGCAGTTGCAAGCAAAACACTAAATCATTAAACTTGATGAAAAAATACAGAAAACCAGGACATTTATAACTTGTGCATTTGTTCCTCGTGAATCCCAGTCATGAATTCACTTCACTGTAAAGATTGGGATTGCTAGGCCTGAGGAATTCTCCACAACTGCTGCAGAGCTGGTGTCTGAATCAGTTCAGTCTCAATCCAGTTCAATGAGCATGGCAGATGGAAAGAGCCTAGGCCCACATTTTGTTCTAGCAGGGAATCAAATGCATTCAATAATAATCTTTATTATTGTCACAAGTAGACTTACATTAAGACTGCAATGGAGTTACTGTAAAAATCCCCAAATCGCCACACTCCGGCGCCTGTTCGGGTACACTGAGGGAGAATTCAGAATGTCCAATTCACCTAACAAGCACGTCTTTCGGGATTTGTGAGAGGAAACCGGAGCACCCGAGGAAACGCATGCAGACACGGAGAGAACGTGCAGACTACGCACAGACAGTGACCCAAGCTGGGAATCGAACCTGGGGCCCTGGCGCTGTGAAGCAATAGTGCTAACCACTGTGCTACCCCCTGCAAAGTAACTGGCATTTAATGTCAATTGCTAGCACTGCTATGAATACTATAACAATCTCCCCAGCTTGTTCTACCTGCTAGTCGTCATGTTACTGCATCTGAAGTAAAAGACAGCTGATGGAACTAGTTCTGAAAATTGCCCGAAATATTACCGAAATGAAGACTATTGGGCACATCCAAAGTAAGATCTTAGATGTCTTCAACAAGAAGAAAAACATGAGTGTAGTTGCATGCTATGCATTGGAAGTGTCATATTTGAGAAAATTAATGGGCATCACCTTGAGGAACATTGTATTGAAAACAAAGGGCAATAAATCAAGCTTCCAAAAGGGGCAGAGTACACAAGGATAACACAAAAGTAAAGAACGATGATGGACACTTCGCTTCAGAAATCCTCATGTAAACAGTTCATAGGATAACCAAAGTCAGAAGGACATGTCCTAAAAACTTTGTGAATTCAGAAGAACTTAAACAACAGACTGACCGATAGTAGCAGCATGAAGCTTGGTCCCTCTCTCCAAATATGTTCCAACAGAGTTCAGAAACGCGTTGTTGACAGGTGACTGTGTTACGAGTCGCAATGAGTGTCACTATTGAAGATCTCTCTGTTTAAAAGGCTTTAATGTAGAACTTAAATGTTGTTTCAAACAATTACAGTTGAATTTGGGCAACCGCTCATTGTCTTACATGCCCAAAGGTAGCTGAGGTTTATGAAGTAGTCCCTTGTGAGCATGAACTCCATTTATTGGCAGTATACCGATGTCAGCAACAAAGGGGTTCAGGTCGAATGAAAGACCTCTACATTCTGATATAAAGGCTATTTTTTTCTGAATTATCTCTCAAATCTATTGGAGCTGAGAGTGTTGGAAGATAGCCAGAAACCAGATGTTATACTGAAGCAACAGATTCTCGATTAAGCTATTTTTTCTAAAGGCACCATGGATTGATAGGAGATAGTCAGTGCGTGTAATTCTTCACATGACAAGTTCTTACCTCACCTATACTGTTGCCGTAAAGAATTGTTAGGACATTTAACTGGGTGAAGCATCACTACATAGCAACCCTGGGTAACTTTGCTATGCACATCTTCTAATCATTAGGTACAAAGTGGCTTTGACAGGGTCTGGTAGCTGGTGTTTTTGACTTGTCATTTCAGCTGGTTGGGGGCCATTTTGTGGTGCAGGATGATGTCAAACACAGGAAGAGCAGAAATTATGAAAGAAGTTGCCAAACAAAAAGAAAGGCTGTCGAGTTTAATGCCAACTTCCTTCATTTCACTCTGCAGACACTGCTGGCCACATGTACCTTGCTCTCATTAGATTTCATAACATTCAGGATTGTTCCCTTTTGTGTTGCAAAAGGCCATTTGACATATGACAAAAACATGTTTGTGGCCCAGAAATTCAAAGAAAACTCTTTTGTCCTCAGAGAACTGAAGTAAATAATATCAGAGAACAGTAGAATTGCATCTTGTATTAGAAGTTCTTTACCAATTTTTATATGGTTCAAATAGTCTTCACGGCTCTGAAATAACCAAATTAATAAGGTTGGCAAATGTAGGTTAAATTTAAGATATTTTTTTGAAAGTAAATTTAAATGTACTTGACCATTCCTGTCCAGTGTCTGTTTTATTCTATAAGGTTGAAGATATTTTTTCTGGATAGCTCAAGCTTAAACATAGAGACAACTAATTCTAAGAGACCATACATTGGGTCAGGTTCCCTGTGAAATTTTCCAATTCAAAAGGTGTAAGAGGGGTTTAAAAATTGGTTGATAAACTGTAAGTTGATTTATCTTTTTGCTTATTAAACTTAGAAAATAATTTGTAGTGCAGATTGGTTTTACACTTCAGAAGTCTGCATTGTGTCTTGCAGTGCATACTTTATATCAGGATGGTTGGCAGTATGGTGACAGGTACAGCAGATAGCACTGCTGCCTCACAGCACCAGGGACCCAGATTCAATTCCAGCCTTGGGTCACTGTCTGTGTGGAGTTTGCACTTTCTCCCCGTGTCTGCGTGGGTTTCCTCCGGGTGGTCCAGTTTCTTCCCACAGTCTAAAGATGTGCAGGTTAGGTGGATTGGTCATGCTAATTGCCCCTTAGTGTCCAAAGGTTAGGTGGGGTTACGGGGATAAGGCAGGGCGTTGGGCCTAGATTGGGTGCTCTTTCAGAGAGTCGGTGCAGACTCATGAGCCGAATGGCCTCCTTCTGCACTGTAGGGATTCTATGATTGTATGATAGGTACACTTGGTTCACATATGTCAGGAGTTCCAATCCCAGCAATGGCGGAAACTCCATATCACCTGAACTTGGATCTTGCTAGTCCTTAGCCAGCACACCATTTCCCTATAGCATTGCACCTCCTACCTCAAAGGACGAAAGAAGGTCAGGTAAAATTTCTCAAGTATGCAATCAGAATATTCTCAGTTTTGAAAGTTCAAAACCAACACAACAGATTTCATTCAGCAACTTCATCAATTGGAAAAATTCCAACACCAAAGGTTGCTCCAGGTTAACATTAGCAAGTCCCTTCCTCCCTATCACCCATCAGTCCCTGTCAATACCATGACTACCCATTTCTGAGTAAAGCCAATTGTAAATTTTCTAGCCCTGTACTCTGTTCCGTTGCACTATCACACAGTTACAGAAATTAAAAGTTTGCTGCTATGTGGCTTCTTGGATCTAATATCCTGTGGAAAGAACAATGTGTTCGGAGTACACAACAAGCTGCTGCCTGAGGCTTGCTGAATAAAACAATTAATTACTCTGTCAAGCCCACAAGCTTATAAGCAATGAAAAGTAAACGATTACAGCTGGAAATTAAAATAAACAGCAGCAAACATCTGAAGTGCAAAACCTGCAGCGTCTTTTCTAGAATAATTCCAGCTAACCTCCGCGACAAGTAATTAGAACAAAATCTCACATAGCCAGAAATAGTTTTTAAACGGGTACCATTGTATACATTTAATTTGTTCTTTGAGAAATGCATCATGCCAAAAAAATAAAAGGGATACTGCAGCTTTAAGCAATCACATGGCTTCCCTTTTTAGAAACTAGTAACATATAAACTAGGAGACACCAAATACACAATATGCTGGAAAGACTGTCCCAGAATGCAGTTCAAATGGCCCTCTATTTCTCCTGTTGTTTACTCTGGCCCAGTTCCACTGCAGTACAGGAAAAGCCTTCAGCAAATCTTGTAAGTATATTGGACTCAAAGTGCAGAATCATGGTTATGTGCACACATAATACACAATCATAATGGAAACTAAAGAGTTATATATTTACTTTAACGTACATGACATATACAATTTTATTAGTTTTCCACAATTTATATATGATGGTGATAGTCAATATGGGCCTAAATGTTAGTGTGAAATACTTCTGGAATAGAATTGCTCTAAGATAAAGATCCTTAAACTTTAATGCAAAACTGCCCCTTTTGTTATAAGTCTGCAGATTATCTGCTCAATGTTTGTTTAGCCAGCCAATGGGCCACAATCCACCTGTTAATTAGCCAATGGTCTACAGGCATATTACATTATTTATCTGGTAGCCTACAAATAGTATACAGGTAAAGTATATTGTCCACCCAGTAAAACCACAGACAGCTTTACGTATGTTGAGGGAAAGGTTGATGAAGAGTACCTGCATAAATAAACATCATTAAAAGCATAAAATATGTAAACACTACATCAGCTAAAACATGGGAGGATTAAAAGGTGGAAAATCAACAGAAACTGAATTAACAGTTTTGACAGCAATTATGCACCAGCGCCCTGCAGCCAACAGAGGGGAAATACCAGTATGGACTCACAAAAACAAATACTCGTCAGCACAGAACCTATACGCGATGTTTTACAGCCTGTGCACAACCTGTGCAGGATAAAGTTTATTTGTTCTGTTCGGGTTAGAGGCAGTGCGCTGTTCAATGGCGCCGTGCCACGTCAAAATTTGAAGAGGAAGTGGACGAAGAGTATCACCAGTAGCCATAGTGAAGCAGTCATTCCTCCAGAAGCATTGTTGTTCCCATCGAGCACTGCTCCCCGATCTGTAAATGGACAAGCACATTATTACCAGCTGACACGTGTTACATTTTGAAGCCCACTATTCTGCAGATTGTAGCTTATATTGACCCTGAAATACCTCTGAGGAGGTGCTTGAAAGCTATGAAGTCACTATACGTTGTTTAAGAGACAGTATCCTCGAGAAGGACTGTTTACTGCACTGCCTTTCACCTCTGGAATAACACAGTTGTTGACTGTTTCCCCTGTAAAGATCTAAAATGCAATGAATTTGTTATACTAAACACAGCTCCCTCAGGCAATTGCATTTAAATATACCACAATTTACTAATTTTTGCTTCAGGTTTTGTTGCCAAATTTTAAATCAATATATATCAAAGAAGGTTGCTGAGGATAGAAGGGAGGGAATCGTTTGTGGTATTCTTCAGAATTTGGGCCGAGTCAGAAATGGGCTGCAATATTGTTTACCTGATTTATTCTCAATGTAAGTCAGAAAATAGGAATGCCTCATGTGGACACGATAAACGTTCACCTTGGTACAGTAGCCAGTGATCCGTAACGACTTAGGTTAAAGCAAGGTTGTCTATATTTTGTATGGCGGTGGGATACATACAAATATTGAGGAATACATCCGGGTCGCGATTCTCCCATTTGCGACGAAGTGCTCCGGCCAGTGGGAAAACCTGCTGTCGCTGGCAGCACTTCCAAGGTGGGATTCACCCACCTTTGGTATTTAAAAATATGCATATTGGGAAGTAAGCGGCCAGCCCACCATCACTGCTTTCGGAGGCGTCCCGATCATGGAGTTCACAGACAGGGCCCCTTCCCCCATCAGGATGGAAATGGTGACACCCCCCTTCCCTCGGACAGGGAGAGCAGCCCTAACCCCTCAGAAAAGAGGCACATCCTTTCCTTCGCCCCCACCACAAAAATAACGGATCACCCCATCTCACCCCCCAACACTATGTAGGGTTGAGGGTCACCCTGTTCTTTAGGCCCTGTCCCTTGGCACTGATATTTTGTCCTGGCATATTGGACCCCAACGGAGTGTCAAGGAGATAAGTCCCGTGCCCATGTGCATATCTACCACTGCCAGGCTGCAGATGGAGGGTCCCCCAATTGTCCTAAGGGTTGGGTGTGCTTGGTCTGTGGGCAAGAGGTTGACCTCGGGGCTCTCACCCGGGATGGGAGTCTCCTTGGTTGACTCCCCCTTCTAACCTGGGAAACCTGAAGATTACTTTTGGCATGATGATTTCAGGTCGCCCTCTGATCAAAATCTCCATCTTCAAACCTGACCGCAATGTTTATAAACATCCTTGTTCTGATTGACAGCTGCAGGAAACTTCAAAGCAATTTAGTGCTTTCAGTCCCTCTTTTCGCACCGGTGTTTGGGTGTCAATAAACATTGCGATTCAGGAAAATGGAGGTACTTCAGATGTGTTCAACCATAATTAGAAAAATAAATGAACAAAGTTGCTGTCTGCTGTGTAAAAAGCATCAAAGACAAGTTAAAGGTATTGGACAATGAAGTTGAATTAAAACAAAGGTTTTCATAGACTTTCAACTTTCTAGGATGGCTCAGAGACTTGAAAAGATGCAATGTTTGAAGCATTGGGCTGAGCGAGCAGCTGTCAGAAAAGGGAAAGTACTTGGAGCTTGCATACTTGCACCAACAATCAATTGTTTGATCTGCTTTGCAGCTGTCAAGCACAGCAGTTCAAAGTGTCCAGGCTATATCAGCTGCTCATACAGGCTACAAAAGGGACCCCCCCCCCACCCCCGACATTGAAACTGACTTCTTCTGGTAGTCAGAGGACTTCAAAGGGGTCTTCTCACACCTGCAGTTTCTGAGAGAGAGAATGCGGAGTCCATTCCACACAATGGAGTGTGGCTGTGATTTGGAAGCCTTCCAGGTCTCCAGGGGTCATGGGGATTAAAGTGATCAGGCCACTTCAAAGTCTTCACAATACACATACAAGAGTGAAGATTTTGATCAGAGAGCTGACTGAAATCACCATGCCAAAAGTGACCTTCATTTTTTTCAGGGCTAGAAGGGGCAGTCAAACCCTGAGGCCTCCATCTGGGTGGGGTGCCCTGAGGTCAACCTCTTCCTCCCAGCGCAAGCCCACCCAACCCCCAGGACCCTCAGGTGACCCTCTCTCTGCAGCATGGCAGTGGCCGAGGGGCACATGGGCACTGAACTTTCCTCGTTGACTCCCTTTTTGGGATCCAACATGCCAGCTTCACGCTTGTCAGGACCTACACCAAAGCTTGCCCAATGCAGTTCCTGCTGTGGGCTGGGCGGCAGGAGCAATGCAGGAAGGCTTTTAATCGGGCTTTCAGCCCCAAATGATATGTAAAAAAGTGTTCTGCTTAATAATCAAGTTGCTGCCTGCTCTGGTTGGCCAGAACCCAGGACGCGTGATGGGTCTGACACCTGCATGAGTCCCGGTTTTAGCCCAATGTGCTATTCTCTGCCCAATCGTGAATCCCGACCTTTAAGTTTAAACCCATGTTCCCATTCATTTTCATATGCGCTGATAGTATCAAAAGTCTTAATAACCCAATAAGAGCTTCCCTTTTCAAATATTCAGATCCAAGGGCATTCAAACAAGGCAGATGAGGTACCAATCAAATCAGTTGCTTTGTCCTCGATGGTGTTGAGCTTCTCGAGAGTTATTGGAGCTGCACTCATCTAGGCTTTGGAGAATATTCCATTACACCTTGTAGATGGTGGATAGGCTTTGGGGGATCAGGATGTAGGGTTATTCACAGCAGATATCGCAGCTTGTGATCTGCTCTTGTAGCCACAGTATTTTTGTGACTGGCCCAGTTCATTTCTTATCAATGTTAACCCCCCAGAATGTTGTAGGTGGGGGATTCAGCAATGGAAATGCCATTGATTGTGAAGGGGAAAATTATCTTTTGTTGGATATAGTCATTGCCTGGCAATTGAGTGGCATGAAGATTCACTATGAATAACATCAAGATGGCCACCAGTTGCTGTACAAGAGTTGATCTGAAATAAACTCTGAATTTTCCTTCTCTCCCTGGGCCGGGATTCTCCGATTCGAGTTCACCCCGCCACCGCTGACAGCGAGAACGGGAGAATTTGGGGCTCAGCCCAAACTCCATTCCCTGTAGCGAGACCGGAGCATCCTGCCGGCAAGAATGGACGGAGAATCCCGGTCCTGGTTTCTATCTGCTGTACTTTAGAAAATATTCGATTGTTAGCTGGATTAATATTTACAATAATGTTAATTTTAATAAGTTATCTCCCAAAAAAACACCTTGGGGCTGGATTCTCTCAGTCCGGGGCCGGGCCGGAGAATCGCGCGACCGGCGCGAATCACGCCACACCGCCCCGACGTGGATGGGTCCGGGGCGGCATGTCGGGGGGGGGGAGGGTGGGTCCGACTCCGGGGTGGGGGGACCTCCGTTGTGGCCTGCCCCGCGATCGGGGCCCACCAATCGGTGGGCCGGCCTCTCGTGCTGGGGGCCTCCTTTCTTCCGCGCCAGTCCCTGTAGCCCTACGCCATGTTGCATCGGGGCCGGCATGGAGAAGGGAGCCACGCATGCACAGTGGCACCGGCGCCACTGTGCATGCGCGGACCCCGCGGCGCCCAATTGACGCCGGGATCAGCAGCTGGAGCGGCGAGGGTCGCTCCAGTGCTGTGCTGGCCCCCTGTAGGGGCCGGAATTGCTGACGGCTTTTCCCGACGGCGTCAACACTTAGCCTCAGGATCACAGAACCCCGCCCCTTTTTATCTAAGAAACTAAACTTGCTGACCCCAGAAGTGCTCTTTTAACTTTGACATTGAATGATTACCAATTAATTGGTAGTTTCATGCTCTTTAAACAGTGGGACTCTCTCTCTTCCAATGAGGGGAAAGAATCCAATCAATAGGCTCTTGGAGCTTCCGGTGTGATCTTGCTGTTCAGCCACCTTCCTTTTAATATGAAGTCAAGGTTCAATCAATGGGACCAAGTATTTTAATAGCATGTATTGAAATTATGTAACTGTGATAGGGAAGACATGAAGGGTTACTGACAATGGCCAGTTATGGTGGGAGTTTAATAGAAAGGATGGCAGAGTAGTCTTCTGGTACCTGATGGTAATGACTACTAATGTACTGTAGTCCCTCCAAAATGATACTGTCTCTTTAATGCACCCTCAGGAGCATTCCAGTGATTGCTTTTTGTTCCTGCTTTACTGTCATGTTCCTTATTTTTGCTTAAATTTTCCTGTCACTCTTAAAAGATTAGATGATCTTTCTGTTGAACCCACAATGTAGAATGTTATTGTATAAACTGAATTCTCACCACATCAAACAAAATAGCTAATAAGAAGCTGCTTTACGGAGTGATAATGTACAATAGCACTTTTAGTCATTGTGGTTTATCTTCATACACTAGCCTTAAGACACAGAATGAAAGAAGAGGTTCCGTTTTACTGACAGGCTATGCGAACAAAAAAGGTAACAAGAGTTTTTTGTGTCACAAAATGCAAAAGGTGCAAAAAAAATCTGACAAGCAGACAAGATTATTTCAAGTGCTAATCATAGGAACTTTAAAATCGTGCTGTGGTATCAATGGGTACAATTGCATAAAATGTTCATCTAAAATTCCTATCTGCTATTACAGCAGAGATATCAAAACATTTAAAGAAAGAAAATAAATTGATGATAAGTAAGTTCATGTCTGCTATTGCTGTGAAAGGAGGATGAAATAAGCACAGGGGACCATTACCCCACAACTCAATGCCAGCAGCCCACATGCTACAATGACCAGCATTTGCTTCAGTATTGCAGCTTGGGGCAAGCACTGTAAATTGCTGGTTTAGCTCAGTTGGCCGGACAGCTGGTTTGTGATGCAGAGCGAGGCCAATGGCGTGGGTTCAATCCCCGTACCGGTTGAGGTTATTCATGAACCTTCTCAACCTTGCTGATCTCTGAGGCATGGTGATCCTCAGGTTAAGTCGCCGCCAGTCAGCTCTCCCCTTCAAAGGGGGAAAAGCCGCCTATGGTCATCTGGGACTATGGCTACTTTATTTCACAATGGGCCAGCATTTTATTCAGTGTTGCATCTTGGGGAAAGCAGTGTAAATTGGATATTTTTTTTCACCTCACTCTTCAAATCATTGAAATTTACACCACAAATTGTGGAAAAGCAAATTGATAAAAGGTGCAGCAAGGCCATCCAGGGTGTTGCAAATATCGGGTTCAATCAGCTCAAACAATGAAATTAAAGGGATGAAAATAAATAGAGCCAATGAGGGAAGAAATCAGGGTTGATTAGAGTACAGAAAGAGAAACAATGAGAGGGGAAAAGAGGATGGATTGAAAGGGGTAGAAAAGACACATGAATGAAAAATAAGGCAAGAATTTAAAAGTTACAGCACAAATCCCACAATTTCTTGACAGACAATAGATGTCAATGGGGAGATTTTTGGCCAGCTCCTGCTTTTGGAGCTAACAGTGGAGCATAAATTATCCAGCAATTTGTGAAAATTTGCAATTTTGTCAGCACAAATTGCATTTTTCTTTCCTTTTATGCACCGATATTGACTCCACTGTGAACGTGTCTTCCAATGTCTGAGCCAAAAACATTAGCATGTGTTTCCATTTATCCAACATTGTTAAAATTAACCTATGAACACAGGCCTGAATCTGAGCTTACAAATAAATGTTTCTATCATACAACATCTGAAAAATACATTTTTAATGACCGAATCACGCCCGGCAAGATCATTCTTCTTCTTTAAGGTGATTGGATGTTCTAGGTTGATCTTACCAGGGATCAGGCTGTATTCCTTTCCATGAGGAGGTACTTTCAAAATAGCGTTTCAAAAAAGCATCATATCACAATGCATATAGTGAGCATTTCAGTGTACAATTTGAAATGGTCCAATGCTACAGATGAAACTTTAAACACACACATGCACATGTTTACAATGCATTCAGTACAACAAACTAAACAACTAAACCAGATCACTACAACTGAGCTAATTGAACTAGATGAATGAAAACACTACAAAGCAACAGACATTTTAAAGGGACCTGGATACTGGGAATTAATTAATGGAGAAATTTTATTTAGAAGCTATAAAGAGGCAACAACAGTACTGGTACTGAAGACCAATTTCTTTGGGTTAATGGGTTAATTTAGTTGAATGCCAGCATCTAGTTTAGTATTCATCAGGATTCACAGAGACTGTTAAGTTGTAGTGCAGTTATAATTTGTTTCATGCATTTTTAATCTTTTTTTTTAATTTTACAAACCTTTCCAATTTGCAAGAACTGTAGAAGTTTTCTCTTCTAAAAAAAAATTGAAGAAAGCAAAAAGCTTATGATGAACAATTTAAATGTAAACTATGTTGCAACAAGAGTGTGGAGGAAACTTCAATACAGGCTTTCAGTGTTAGTCAAGTGATGCACTGGATGCTAAATCCAGATCAAAATACATGCAGTCTGAAATCGAAGGTCCAGTGTTACAATGGGTGGTCTTGACGATGCCTGGCTTGAAATTATTACAGGCACTTCAGGTGAAGTAGACAAAACAAGAGCAACCCAATTCCTCCATGCACCCTAATCATGAAAATGAAATAAAAATCACTAACACTTCGGCATCAGCACACCTACGTGCTCTATATGTCAGCCTGTATGTCAGGATAGAGAGACCAACCAGTTGTAGACAGCCTATTTTGCAATCTTCCCTCGGTGAGACCAGCCTGTAAAGCAGCCTTGGATAGGTAAATATTTCCTGTGCTCTGCCTCTTGATTATGGAATCCACCAATGCTTCTCTGGTATCATCCAATGTAGAGCAATCATGGCTCATTTTAGGATTCAAGTCAGTGCCATGTTAACAAAGTGATTGGGGTTTGACTGAGGGACATGATCATCATCTAAGCTTTGAACACAGGGGAAAGCTGATCTCTCTTCTGGAAGCTCTCTGCTGTCTCGAACTTCTAGTCGAGAAATTCTTCAGCAAAAGGGGAGTTGGTGGAATTCTCATGAGCCTTAGAAATTCTGTGGACCATTTTCCTTTACTCAAATATAAAGGACAATTTTAAGGGGGCTGGAAGGTTAAAGTGTAGCATTAATTGTTCAGAACATTCGAACGATGGGCTCTTGAAAAGTTCCTTTCCCAGTGAGTGGATTGTTCCACCAAATTTATTCCAGCAACTCAGAGCTATATGCGGTTGTTGAAAAATGGAGGTTGCTCAAAGATCTCAGCAGACTTGAGCCCACGAGTGCATAGTGACTTCTCAGGACTGATATAGCAATATTTAATAAACTGGATATTCAATTCAAGAAGCATGTATGAATTCAGGTTGAAGATATAATGAAGATTTGTCATTAGAAAAAGTAGATTTTGGATTTGTTCAAAATCATTACCATAATGTTATGGATTAATTAATAAAAGGGGGTCGCATATCAAACTATACATTTTTTTTAACTATGACAAATCATTAAAAAGATGATTGTAACATTATCAATGCAAATGGTGCAAACAATAAAACAGCAAAGCTCAAGACAGCAGACAGCAGCATTTGCAAGAATTGTTAGTTCAAATGCCTGATTCTTTATTTCATCTACTTTCAAGTTTCAGATACCATGTAGTTGAATCATAAATGTTATTCTGAAGATTGAACCTTTCGTCAGCACAAACCTTGACTTGAATTTAAACAAACTGCACTGCAGGTGCCATTAATTGCATCTTGTGTTTGAACCAACTTCATTTTCTTTAAAGGAGAGATCCAGATGAATGGACAAACAATCTACTTATCTAAGCAATGTGTGTTTCTCTGCAAATAAAATTGAATTGCATCCTCACTCTACACATAACACTTTGTTTTCTTGCAGCCACCGCCTGTTCCATACTGAATCAATGTATCTTCCATTTATTTCCCAGTTGATTCATGTATCATGGTTAAAATATGAGATGGTTATCTTGGATCACCTGCTGCTTACTGGATGTAATGGTATTGGACTCCTGCATTTCTAGTGCAAATCTTTACCAAATTCACAAATGGATTGACGGCACGCCGCCCCGATGCTGGGACGCGATTCTCTGCTCCGCGCCATTGGGGCCGGCGTGGTGGCGGTCGGGATATGCGACGACACTCCAGCCTGGGTCGGCATGCCGATTCTCCGGCACAGATGGGCCGATCGGCCGCCATCAAAAAGCCGAGCCCCGCAGGCGGTGTTCTAACATTCTCTGAGCCGGCAGGACCTCGGCGTTGAAGAGTCCGGGGGAGGCCTGTGGGGAGGGGTTGGGGGGGGTCTGACCCCGGGGGGGGCCCTCCGTAGTGGCCTGGCCTGGGTGCTAGCCCCCTGTGGGCCGCAGAATGGGGTCCCTGAACGGGTGCCGACGCCGGATTAAAACACTCCCGTTTTTATGCCAGCATCGGCACTTAGCCGCCCGATGGGAGATTCCCGCCCATGTGGAGCAAAATAATGATGGAAGGATTTATATTTATGTTGATGTAATGAATTCCAAAGAACATACAAGTTCTATTTATATTTAATAAATGAATTAGAAATTGGAGCCATGCCATGGTCTCAGAACAGACTGGTCCAATGTACTGTTATGCTAATCCTTGAATATTTTCTAATTTTTATGTCCAACCCAGAGTTGAGAAAATGCTTCAATAAATATGAAAAAAACGTAATGTATTTTGGAGCGACTTTACTACATGTTGGAGCAAATATCAGGAAAACCCCAGTAGAATTTTCAAATGTGTCCTTAGCTTGGAATGCAGATGCAGAATATCATGAGTGTAAACACGCAAACAATGAAGCATTTCCTCCTCTGTTTGGCACCGAGAAATGTTCCATTAGGAACTGGAGAGAAAAACTGAGAATAAATAGTGTATTCCACAGTTTTATCATTTTCCAGTGCCTCATCCCAAACCTGCTTGTTTTGTGGTCCTGTAGACATGGGAGCATAACATGTACTCCATCCTCAGTGGAAAAAGGGGTGACATGTCCGCAATCAAAGGGGGTAAAAAGCCTCTCCAGATACATAATCAAATGGCAGTTGGCAGTAAACAAGCGAGGGAGTCAATGCCAAAGTTAAGCCTCAAGGATGCAGTTCCACAAGAAGTTCACTGACCTCTAGTGCTTGGGTTCAGTGCAAGCCTTTTCAAGTATCATTCCCTATCAACCTATCAACTGCACCAGTCGCCTTAAGCACTATTTAAGTCGCCACACACCCATCAATCACCTATCAATATTTTCTACCAATCTGGCCTCACATTTAACTTTTGTGTGCTTCAGCTGACCCTCATATCCTTAGCCCTGCTGCATGTCTCACATGTTGGACACATGGGGTGAAGTTTTGTGCCCTTTCTCATGGTGAATTTGGTGGACAGTGGGTGGGGGCATTAAAATCGAGCGAGAAGGGGATGGGTGGAACCTGCCGCATTCCTGCCCCCCCACATCAATTAAAGTAAAGTCGCCATAATCCCAGATGAGCATAGGCTACTTTCCCCTTTGAAGAGGAGAGCTGACTGGTGGTGATTTAACCTCAGGCGAGGGGCAAGGTTGAGAAGGCGGGGCCTTTGTGAATAATATCAGCCGGTACAGGAATCAAACCCATGCTGTTGGCCTTGTTCTGCATCATGAATCAGTTGTCCAGCTAACTAAGCTAAACCGGTTCCCCCCCCCTCCGTCCCCGTCCCCCCCGCACCTTGATTACATTGGTGGCAGGAAGGCCTGTGAATGGCCCTCCTACCCGGTCACCAATTGAGGCACTTAAGTAACCAAATTATTGGCTATTGCTGAAAAAAGGGATAAGCTGTCAAAGCTTTTCTTCTTGCAAGGTGCAAGAATATCAAATCTCAAAGGAGCAACAACTTATACAGTAAGAGGGTGTTGATCAGCTGTCAAGTGGACTTTTGATTGGTAGAGGAAATAATGTGCAGACTGCATCAGGGAACAGTTAACTGCCAATTATATTTAAATTCACAGAAACACATCCAACATTCAAATGAATATGGGTAGAATTCTCCCATCTCAAATTAATTCCGAAGGCGAGGATGGGAAGTATTTCCCACTGCAAAGGCCAACAGAAAACCACCCCACATCTTGCTTCACTGACATAATTAATTACGCATCTTGGGGTTTCGTGCCATCTTCTGTGGTGGAACGGGCTTGATGGGCACGTTGTGCCATCATATCCGGGTGTTATATTTAAAAGGCGTCCAACATAATGAATCCATTGTTGAAGAAAGAAGATGGGCCTCCTGAAGAAAGAAAGTGGATATCCTGGAACACTCTCAGGCAAGAAGTTAGACCTTCTTCAAGACAATGAAGCTGGCGGATCCATCTTATAGATACTACCCACTGCTGTGGTATTCTGGGGTCTAGGGTAACTGGCAACCTCCATCCCGAAACCCAGAGGCAGCCCCAGGCATTCTCAGGTAAGTCTCGACTTTTGGATGCAAAAATAGTTCAGACGTGTTCTGGTCTGGTGTGTTTTCCTGCCAGCATCAGGGAGAACCCAGCATGAGGAAGATTTCCAGAATGCAAATTGGTTTCACACCAGTCTAAAGCGGGATTCACGATCCACCATGCCAGGCAACATCAGAAGATCCCACTGTAATTTCACACCAGTGGAAAACTGATTTTTGGGCCAGAGAAATTTTCTCTGCCCCCTCCCCCCCCCGGCTGCCATTGATGCCGCCAATGGGGGCATGGGAGAATTCCGCCCCATGTTTCTGAGTTTTGCATGCAAAGGTGTGTTGGTTGAGTAGAGTCAGTACTTTGCCTGTTGCGATCAGCCGGAAGGTTGTGCTGTTTTATATGGTCCCCAGTCATTCGGATGGACGGCCTGTATACCTGGCATCACACGGCCACTGACATTCACATCCCACATTACTCATTGAGCGATAGGCAGATTGTTTTTTTGACTTGATGGCAGCATTCTATTGGTGAAAAATGAAGTACCAAACCTGGATGAACATTGACCGTGTGTTTGTTAAAGAAACCTCCATGCCTTGGCAGAATTATTGCCGAACACCAGCAAAAAGTTTCACATTCGGTAAGTAAAACAAATATAAAAAATGTTTAGTTGTATAACTGACTTTTATACAGAAAAATATTGCTCCCCAGGTTTTGTGGAATTGGAAAGTATGGAAGGGGATACTGAAAAGCAAAAAGGTTGAGAAGTCTTACATACGAACTTACAAGCATACCGATTAGGAGCCGGAGTAGGCCACTCAGCCCCTCAAGCTGTTCCGTCATTCAATAAGGTCATTACTGATCAGATTGTGAACTCATTCCCAACGACCCTCCAATAACCTTTCACCCCTTGTTTATCAAGAATAGATCTACCTCTGCCTTAAAAATACTCAAAGATATGCGGGGTTTGTGTGCTAAAAGGGGACCTCTGGGCTTTCCGAGGGCCGGGCAAGGGGGAAAGGGACCCGGGCGGGGGCCTCCACGCTGGCCGGTTTAAGCCGGCCAGTGAACGGGAGTGAGGTGGGGGAGGGGCTGCGGCCATCGGAGCCTGGCAGAACAAGGTCCGAGTGGTATAGCCGGTGTGGAAAGTTGGGCGGAAGGAACCGAGGAGGAGTTTTACAAGAGGTAGTGGACGGGAGGAGCTGGAGACTTGGGTGGGGTGGGGGGGGGGGGGGGGGGGTACAACTCTTGGGTATCATGTACGGTACTCTTTCAGAGGTTGGATGACGTTGAGTGTAGGAGGGGAGGAGGAGTGGTACATGATACTAATGAGGCCAACCCTTTCAGTGTGGATGAACAGCTGACAATGGGCACTCTTGTGCTGGCAACGGATGCCTCGGCGCCAGCTCAAGAGCTAGTGAAACTCTGCTTCGTATATTTCCAGGAAAGCCAGCTGGTAGGACGTGCCAATTGGGCACATATGTTCTGCAACAGAGAACTCAGATAAGGATTGCATAGGGCAGAATAGAGAGAGGAACACTGATGGGCAAGGCCAAGGAAATGTTTGGTGCATTGAGAAGCCTGCCAAAATGAGCCTGCGTTTGCTCTCAAGGAACATGGAGGCATTCAGCAATTTGGTACAGAGCTACGTGCAAACATCGGAGCCCATCCCTGCCTGCATGCAAGCAGTGGCAAAAGTCTTTTGGTCACTTGTGGACCCAACAATGATGTTGCATCGGATAGCTGATATTGCGGCTTCCTTTGCAGAACAAAGCAATAGTCACCCAACATCGGAGTGTTATTGCATTCAGGGTTTCAAAGCCGTCCAATGATATACCGGAACTGATGAGGAGTCATCCTGATGGAGAACAAACCTACTGTTCTCTGTCTCAGTCTCTCTCTCTGTCTCTCTCTCTTTCTGTCTCTCTCTCTGTCCCTCTCTCCAGGAATACACCATACATACTCCTGCATCTGCTACTCCTTCAATACCTTTGCCCATGCCTGCCAGACAACCAGCTCTATGTCCCACACTGAAATTGTCAAGTCTAGTCTTTATGCAGTCCTAGAACTTCTGAAGGTCCAATTGCCAAACATATTGTCCTCCTTGGAAAGTCCGCCAGACATGCCGCAGCCACTCTAGAGCAGAAAAAGGCACAGGGGACACAGGCACAACTGGGCAGAGGGGAAGGGGAGCCCCTTTATGTTGTATTATAGGACAGGGATGACTTATGGCACCCCAATCGATGTGCGTGCGGTCAATAGCACACTGCGTCATAGTGAAACTGCCAGTCTTAGCGAAGTCACATGCTGACTCTCGCTATTCATCTCTAGCAAGAGGGAATGATATGTAATGAACTTTTTCTGAGCAGAGACTCGCAGTAACCTTGCAGATACAACACTGGCTGGCAAACTGTGTGATGTTAACTGCAGCTCCAGGCTGGAAGCAGCAAAAAAGCTGATTGTGATGGTCACCTCCACAGTCTCTAACAAAATGGTCCTTGCCCTACTTTGAGGTTACAATTGTGGCAGATTTCAGTGAAACCATCCTGATTGATGCACTCATCAACAATCTTGGTTCAAGTCAGGCTAGGATGCTGAAGAAGAGGCCACTGGATGAGACCTAGTAAGTTTGAAAGATGACACAGTCAGGGAGGGGTGGGGAGTGGAGAGGAGCAGGCAAAATGAGTTGATGGGGGATGTTAGAGGGCCAAGGAGAGAGATCAGAGGCTGTTGTTTGGGCAATGGTGGAGTGAAGAGGTTCTGGGAGAGGTCAGTGTCTTTGGGTGGAGTCAGAGGTTCCACTGGTGCACGGTGGGATAAAGTCATCATCCCGGAGAGGACCAGAACCCTTGAGTAGGTGGGAGTCATTGGGGTGCAGTGTCCAATTGTGAGGTGTTACTGAGGCAAACAAGCTGGAACGATCACATTAGTGAAATTGGATTAGCGCTTGGATCCAACAGTTCTCCCTCCCTTTAGCGAATGGATTTGTTGCGGCTCAGGAAACTCTGCCATCCAAAGTTATTGCTGATGAGATGGCTGAATAGGTGGCGTGTTCTAACCTACGACCCAACACAAATCTGACTGCTTTCAGCAGTTTACATTCCCCTCACTGTTTTTCACTGAAGTAGTTGCTGATCCGTTAAATATTGGTTGGAAAATGGGGAGGGGGGGGGGGGGTAGTTGGGTGGGGTGGCCCCTGATGCTGCTGAACATATATTTAGCTGTGTGAGGCTCATATTGGCTGAAGTTTTGGTGTCAATTCAGCTAATTAAATGTGATGATTTGCCAGCTCTGCACATTTCTGTCAGATGCTCACTGTACGTACTGATGTTTGCACCAATATCCTGGGTGGGATTCTCCCATTCGGTGGCAGAGTGTCCATGCCGTCGGAAACGCCATCGCTTTTCATGACGGTGTAAACGGGCCGCTGGGAGTACCGATTCTGGCCCCTACATGGGGCCAGCACATCGCTCGAGCTGTTCATGCCACTCCAGCCTCCCATCCCGGCGCGAACTGTGCGCCGCGCCAACCCACGCATGCGCGGTGGCCTCCCTAAGTGCCGGCCCCGACGCAACATGGCGCGGGAGCTCAGGGGCCGGCGCGTAAGAAAATAGGCACGGGGCAGCAAGAGGCCGGCCCGTCGACTGGTGGGCCCCGATCGTGGGCCAGGCCCCATCAGAGGCCCCCCCCCCCCCCGGGGTCGAAGCCCCCCCCCCCCACCCCAGGCCGCCCCCCGACCCTGCACGCAGAGTTCCCGCCGGATGCGACCAGGTGTGGACGGCGTTGGCAGGACTCTGCCTTTTTAGAGCGGCCGCTCGGCCCATCCGTAGAGTGGCCCGCGACCGGAGCCGCGCCAATGGCGCCGATTCATGCCAGCGTCCGGGCGGCATGCCGCGGTTGCGGGGTTTCTCCAGCCCGGCGCGGGGTGGGAAAATTCCACCCCATGTCTGTTGTGCTTCACTGTATACGTTTTCATGTGCACTATGGGTACTAATTTGGAACTCTCAGGCACTTTGTGGCATCTAAAACAGGCGTAAAAGAAGAAAATTGCTCAGCGAACATTTTTAATAACTTCAATTAGCTGCAGTCCATCGGAAAATGTATTTATATAATGTAGGGCTCATTAAAATAGGACAGAAGGAACAAGAAATCACATTCTTTGGAACATTACACAGTAAGCGCTTAACTTCCATGGAGTGGCAATCGAGAGTCAGATTGCCACGTCGCTTTAGTTTCTTGACCCTAAAATTCACCTGCACCTGTCTCGCCCGAATGTCCGACTGGGGCCAGGTGAGAAAGGTGATGTGCAATGGCTTCCCGAGACCTTGCAGTGAGGGCAGGAGAGTTGGCGGTAAGAAAGCAGAGGCCCTTTTTGCAGGAAAGCATGTAAGGTTTAAAACTTCGCTGACAGGGGTGTGTGGAGGGCAGTCAAGGGCAGTGGATAGTCAGGGGGTTGTATGTGGTGTCGCCACTCCCTGGGCTAATAAGTGTCAATTCCAGCCCCACTTGACCTGGAGCGCAACAGAAGTGAAATTAGATGTCATTTTAAAATACCGGAGGATCTTGGCCGAGCCCAATAAATTGCAGTAAATTCAACCAAATAGCCTTTTATTATTCTTCAGCAATATAATTAAACTGACAAAAATGTAACTGACTACCTAATACCCCTTACCCAACACCCCATTTCTAATTCACCCCATTCTTTATACACACACACATACACACCGGAGGGAAAGGGTGGTGGACAGGGAAGAAAAATTAGGATAAAGTAAAAAGGATAAAAGATCTCCGATGCAGTATGATATTTTTCAGTTAAAGTCTTTCAGGAGTTCAAGCTTTTGCTTTGATGCTTCTTCTTTCTCAGTTCGAGAGGGTTTTCTCTGGCAGGGCTGCCTACTATCTTTGTAGTTTCAGAATCATTTCAAATATTTAGTGCTAGGCAGTCATTGGTTTTAACAATAAAGCAGTCCTTTACTTCAGCAGAGAGAGAGAGAGAGCTCCTCCTACTTTCAAAGTCAAATCACTTCTGACCAGCTCGCTCAGAGTATCAGGCAGGAACCAATTTCTGACTGTTGTCAACCCTGGCCAACCCATAGGTTGCCAGCTAGCCAATCGAACCGACTTCCTCCAAAGCTGGTTCGTAAGATTCCCTTGGTGTCTACGAGTCTGCTTGCTTAAGTCCACTGCTTAAAGGTGCATTCTGATTATGAGTCCACAGACCAAAAATAATAAAATAAAACAAAAGAAATGGGAACAAAGGGAAATCAAAAGGAAGGACTCTGACAGTGGAGAAGGTGGGGAAGGGAGTAGGGGGTACAGTACGAGGGGTGGGGCAGGCTGGATCAGTACTATTTGTTGTCCAGAAGTTGTGTTAATGCTTTGAATCTTCAGAACCATCCCAAACGTTTCTTTAAATTGCTTCCCACTGCAGAGCAATTGCCCAATGGAAGTTTGAACTTCCCAGGCAATTGCCGTGTAATCCTTACTTGAGGACGTCCCATGCAACATCTTTGAGATACCTCCCAGCTTCGATGACCCAGGGAATGGAAGTTATGGCCAAAGGAAATGGACAGAAACAACTTTAAAATTGTCTTTTTCAATCAAATGACGTGACTCACCTTTTCTAATTATTATTGTATTTTCAGAAATTTATGGTTGAAAATCTGATTTATTGGTTGGGGTTAATTTGAAATGCAAACAATTAAGAATGTATTGAAACTGACAGTAGGAATAAAGTAGGGAGCACAGTGCTGTGATTCTGGTCTCTATCTGACATTCCTCGGATTAGCTTTGTTTGGGCAGCATGGTAGCACAGTGGTCAGCACGGTTGCTTCATAGTGCCAGGGTCCCAGGGTTGATTCACGGCTTGGGTCACTGTCTGTGCAGAGTCTACACATTCTCGTGTCTGCGTGGGTTTCCTCCAGGTGCTCCGGTTTCCTCCCACAGTCCAAAGATGTGCAGGTTAGGTGGATTGGCCAGGCTAAATTGCCCTTAGTGTCCAAAAAGGTTAGGTGGGATTACTGGGTTATGGGGATAGGGTGGAGGTGTGTGGCTTAAGTGGGGTGCTCTTTACAAGGTGCAGACTCGATGGGCCATTCCTTCTGCACTGTAAATTCTATGCATGTATCTCCCTTAATTTATAATGTTCGGAGGAAATGATTAGACATCTGTTGAAGTCAAATAAGGAAATGTTTAATCTGAAACTTGTAGGTTCATTTTTATTTTCTAGGTAACAAAATCAGCAATGCTACATTCCCACAAAGTATTTTTATTCTCAGTATTGCACTTGGATCACTGCCACCAAAATAATTATTTTGTTTGGCTTTTTCCTGCCTGTGTCTCAGCACCACCCTAATGCACCTGAATGAGTCACCTGAGAGGCCACCTATAAGTGGTAACTGCGATCACTTCAATGATTAAATCCATATTTATATTGTACAATATCTGCCAATTATACAGCAAAGTCACATCCAAATGGAACTCCAGTCTTAAGCCTGATTATAGGTGGTCAGCCATTTCATAGGGCTACAAAAGGTTTTTTTTAAGATGGTGGGGAGGAAAGGAGGGTTAACAAGATTTAACATTTTATTCAATGAGTGCAACATGCAGAAACCAATTCAGGTGAACAAATTCTACCATGGTAACTGATCTTAAAAAGACAGGCTCCTTTCATTCCAGTCATCATCCACTCCAGTGCAGTGCTTGTTGTCGGCAAACTATCATTTTGAAAATGATCAAAAATAAAATGCACAGCAAGTCTTTTTTTTAAATTATGGTGCAATTGTTTATGAAATATTAGCTGGCCAGTACCAAACTGAATTGGGCAGTTTAATGCCAGGTATATCTACTTACATGATAGTTGAAGTAAGCAAATAATATGTCTATCAATGCCACATCTAAGATGCCAAACATATTAAGCACTGAATTAGATAGCCTCTGGATTTATGAAAAGGCAGTGCTGTCTCTTTTTAATAGACAAGTAAAGAAAACAGAGTTCCAAAAGCTTTCATCAAAGGAAGTAATCCTAGAGGTCAAAGATAAACAAGCCTGGGTTCATAGGTCGGGGGGGGGGGTCAGTTTGTAATTTTTCTTCACCTAATTAGCCATTAATGTAAGCTAAAGTATACTCCATCCAAGTGTAAAATATAATATAATAATTCTTTATCAACTGAAGGCTTTTTGTCGTTGCAAATTATCCTATTTTGTGGGTTAAGGAATGGAATGGAGCAACAATGGGATATAATGAAGATTATATGATTACTTACATGATGAAAATGGAAGAAGATAAAAAGCAGAATGCGCCCAGGCCCCATGAGATTGACAGGACACAGAAATGGAACAAATTAATTGGTTAGTTGAACAGCAACAAACACACCACCTGGGGTACCACTTTCTGCACTGACAGGGTATCATTAACGTGAATTTCAATCAGATATTTTTGGAACTTGAAATAGCTGTAACATAGCCAAGCACACTAAAGTGTTTGCTTGTTCTGGTCCCATTTTCTTGCTCTGAACCAAATAGTTTTTCTTGTTGTTCAAAGTCCAGCATACATGGTGGTGTGAGACAGCACAATATTGCACCATCTTGCAATGCTTTGCGACTACATTCCTGGTTTCAGTTATGAACCAAGACTCACATAGGTCTCACATTGAGGGAAGATATTAAATAAAAGCAGAATCATGCCATTGAATCAGCACAGTAGCACAGTGGTTAGCACAGTTGCTTCACAGCTCCAGGGTCCCAGGTTCGATTCCCTGCTTGGGTCACTGTCTATATGGAGTCTGTACGTTGTCCCCGTGTCTGCGTGGATTTCCTCCGGGTGCTCCGGTTTCCTCCCGCAGCCCAAAGATGTGCCGGTTAGGTGGATTGGCCATGAAGAATTGCCCTTTGTGTCCAAAAAAGGTTACATGGGGTTACTTGGCTACAGGGATAGGGTGGGGTGCACTTTCCAGGGTTCGGTGCAGACTTGATGGGTCAAATTACCTCCTTCTGCACTGTAAATTCTATGATTCATCCTAGTGTATGTTGAGCAACTGTTTTTTTTCTCCACTGTCTCTGACAAAGACTTAAAGTGGGGAATTTGTTCCTCTAATGAAGACATGTTACAGTGAAGGTTAATAGAACAAAACAGCAGAAATAATAAGAATGAAATTGAGCTACTCAATATTAATTCATCAAAGTTTGATGTATTCATATGGAAGTCTTTTGTCTGGTATTTGTTGTTTTAAATGACTTATTAGGCCAAATTTTTAACTGGGTGCCGAGGTATAGTTTTATGTTCAAATGGCCGCACTTAAATTTCTTTTGGGAAGAAATGGATTTTCCTCTGCATTTCTTCAACCTTGCCCCCTCCCCCACCCCACCCCACCCCAGCCTCCATGCCATTTTCCTCTGTCCTGTCTGAAATGTCTACTGTGTAAAGCACACACACCTGCATTGAGATTGGCTTGCCCAGTTTAAATAGGGACCAAAATGGCATTTCCTCCCACACAACATCTTCATCTGGTGGCGTGAGGTTTTGAAAGCTCATTAAGAACGCAACAGGTTTGGGAGCTTGTGAATAAAATTGCTGAGGAGGAGTCTGGAACATTTTGAAAGGCAAGTGTAAAGGACGTTCAAACCTCTTAATATCACTGTTTGGTGCTGTATTGCAATGTAGTTGTGTTTTTAATGGAATGGTTCATCATAGGGTTCTGCATTTAAAGGTGGGTTGATCCTTCCATTGACCAAGCTTGCATATGTGTTCACATGTTTTACAGTGCTTTTCAGTGGCGAAAGAACTATAATGCAGTGAAAAATGTTACCTGCTGTCCTGTCTGCCTGTGCTGCCATATTCTCTACTTTGATTTCAATGACTGTGGCTGATAATATCTGATTTTGATGCTTGAAAGAAATGTACATTCGTAAAATATCTAACCCCCTTCTATTTGTTGACAAAGACTCTGCTTTGCAATTGACCTGAGCATCTTCTGTTCTTTCCTTCTGAGAGAGCAGTCTATTGTTTGGACTGTTGTGACCATTATCAATATTTGGCTGAGTTTCAAGTGCAAATGAGTCAGAGAATGAATGATGGTTTCAAGAACAGATTATTCCTTTTATCTCGTTTCCGATGTGTTGACATAAAATAATAGGATTACTGCACATGGCTGAATATTTTTTCCTCAGTATTGTGATGACTGTAACAATTGTTCTATATTATATGTTATATCTATGTTTTTGAAAGCCTGGATTAAGGTATATATTTGTTGCAGTAACATTATTAAAGAACCTAGGTTAAGGTACCCAGACTGTGAGTCTGCTAAAGCTGTAATTAAGGAGTCATAAAAGAGTGAGGTAATTATTGATTTTAACCACTTACTCGGTTACAGATAAAAGGCTAATGGGATCATGTTTTGATTGCTGGAGTTTTCCCGTAGTATAGATAATTTATGAGGGAGTGGTGTTTAGTGCTAGCTAAGCAGGTTACGAGACTTAGTGGGATACAGATCATGTCATTATTGAGTGGAGCTAGGTCTGTCTGCAGTTTTGCAGTCTGCTATAGGATTTTAAGTTGAACTGCAGTTTTGCCAAATTCTGTTACATTGAGATGGTGTGTACTGGATCTGCTCTTGAAAGGAACGCCTCCAAAAGTCGCTACACAGCTAAGCAAGTAAATCTATTTTGATAAATTTATAAGTGGTATTTGAACTCTATTGGGGGTTGCTTAATTGGAATTAGTAGCAGGTATAGATAGTAAGTTTAAGTTTTTCCTTGTGTTTAAGAACTGTTTAACTGATATTTATAAAGCTATGTATTTGATGTTAATGTGGTTAAATTTGTGTTTACATTAAAGTTTGTTTCAACATAAAATATACCCATTGGTCAGAGTCATCACTCCTGGGGTGAAGTATCCTTTCCTCAGTTTTACAAATTAATAAAAGTTTGGTGTTCTCGTCCCGTATCCTAATAAATGTTGAGGCCCGGTCAGGTAGCAAAAACACCTCTGGTGAGAGGTTTATTTTTTCCTATGTAACACTTTTCCCATTGATATTGCATGAAATCTGAGGATTGTACATGATGCATACTGGATGAGTGGATATGGAAGGAACAAGGAGTCACAGCAGTGGCATGGGTAACCGGAAGAGACATGGAGGATGCATGGAGGCAGAGGTGGCAGGAGATGAAATGAACAATTTGATGGGGACTGGGCTGGCATGAAGGTGAATGGGGGATGAGGAAGGTGAGGGATGGGGGCTTTTATATACTTTGATGCTGTGTTGGAGAACCAAGGTGGCCTTCTAACCAACCCACCTCTGCACGCACACTCCTCAGAAACTAGTGTAGCTCTCAAACCTCGGTGCGAATAGACAAACTGGCACATGAAGTCAAACACGAGTCAAGTGTGACATTTGACATCTGTGGAAGTCCAGAGCCCAGAGAAACAGTTGGCCCATTTGGGGTGACTTTGTGCCCGCGTTAGCCATCATCGAGAATGGAAATGTGGGCGCAAAACCCAGCAAGAACTGGGAAATGCGATTCCGGCAGGAATGTGTTTCCCGATTTTCCACGCCCCTTACCAGTGACGTAACGTGGTTTCCATCAGCAAAGGACGAGAACCTCATTGTAATACGTGGAAATAAATATTTACAATGAGATTCCCTCCCCACCACATGATCCCCCTTCACTAAAATTAATTCTGTGTCTGTTGGCAGTGATGCCCGAAGGAAAAAACAGTTCGTACCAGTATTCTTATTTTCCCGTTTAACAGATGCTCCATTTTAAAGTGTAGAAGACCAGTGGACCAGTATTCTTATCTCCCTATTTTACTGACTTTCCCTTCGGGGCAGGGGGACGGTGGGAGGGTGCTCCCGATGATTGTGCCATGGTGGTGTTGGTAGAAGGGGGTTGCTTGCGGGGCAAGAGATCACCGAATACCATCTTGGTGGGAAAACAGATTTTGGAGGGAGGGAAGGGGGAGGAGGAGGTGCTGGGGGGAGTTTCAACTCTCTGCTGATCGGGGCACCCTTTCAAGATGGACTGATATAAACCACGCCCTCAGGTTTTACTTTGGTCAGTGTCAGGCAGAAAAGGGGATTTTACACAACTCTTCAGTGTTGTTTTGTAAATTTTATTTCACCCTAAATACTGCGAGCCCAATCAATTGGAGCCATTTCCACAAAGGGAGCACTTGGCAAAGTGCTAACCAACGTTCACAGTCAGATTGTGAATAAAACAGAAGTTTGAATCAAGGAAAACAAATCTTTTGCATGGACTAAGAACAGCAACTATTGCTTTTTTAAAATGATGTTTGGGTACTGGGTAGAGGAACCAAAATGCTGAAAATGTTCTCTCAAAATGCAGTAAGTTATATTTTTCCTCAGGAACATTGGGTGGGATTCTGCGGGAATCGGCGGTGCGGGCAACTGCGGCACCTTCAGGGACTAGGCTGGCGCCGGAGTGGTTTGCGCCGGCCGGCGGGGAAGGGGCTTGGCGCCACACCAACCAGCGCCGAAGGGCCTCCGCCGTCCACTGCGAGTTGGCGCATGCACGGGAGCGTCAGCGGGTGCTGGCGTCATCCCAGCGCATGCGCAGTGGGGTTCATCTCCGCGTTGGCCATGGCGGAGGACCACAGCGGCTGACACGGAAGAATAGAGTGCCCCCACGGCACAGGCCCGCCCGCGGATCGGTGGGCCCCGATCACGGGCCAGGCCACCGTGGGGGCACCTCCCGGTGCCAGATCCCCCTGCTACCCCCGAGGCCGCCTGCGCAGCCTGTTCCCGCCGGTAAGTACCTACTTTAATTTACGCCAGTGGGACCGGTCGAAAACGGGCGGCCACTCGGCCCATTGCGGGCCGGAGAATCGCCGGGGGGGCCGCTGGCAGCGGCCGCCGACCTGCGCGATTCCTGCCCCTACCAAATCCCCGGCGCCGGAGAATTCGGCAGTAGGCGGGGGCAGGATTCACGCAGCCCCCCCGGCGATTCTCTGACCCGGCGGGGGATTGGAGAATCCCGCCCATTAAATATAAAAAATAAACTAGGGTTTGGTTATTTGTGTTCTGGAACGTCTTGCTGATGGCCACATAAGGGTGGTCTCGTTGCCTCATTCAGTATGTTTGACCAAATTTCTGCCTCTGATGGCACAGTGGTCAGGAGTCTATCATATGGGATAATCTGTGTTAACCATTGGCGTGATAATACCTTTCAGTTTAAAAAACGCACCCAATAGAATTTCGAACAGTGTTTTAAGCAAAGCCATAATATCCTGACTCCGAATCTGAAAATACCATCAGTTCTTTGTTGGATCATCTTGAGTGTTCTATCTCTTCAACCCCTTGAAATTTTAACTACATATCATTTGAAATTCAATGTACAAACTGGAATAACAATCTAAAATATGAAAAATAACCACATATACTTCAGTGGCAAACAATTATTTTATGGCAGATTCTCCAGTGAATATGTTAACCCATATGGCATTAACTTGACTCTGATCATTTTATTTGTGTATATTCCCTGCCTTCGAAACTGACCATTAATCGTTACAAACACACAGGAAATGAAAGAAATTCAAGATTTTTTGTCACAGGATTATTGTTTAACACAAGATTAATTTAGAAGTTGTCTCCCATCATTTGGCTTAGAAAGTTCTCCGTATCGTTGTAAATAAACATTCACGTCACATGATAAGTATGAGGCAATAAAGTGCAGCACGATTAATACGCAATAAATAAAGGTTCAGCAAAATATTTTAGTGGTTTGCATTTAGTACCAATCTCAGATTGTTTAACATGAACTGTATCTAATTCTCATTGGATTATTCATGTGCTAAAACTGTTTTGTAACTGATTTATATCCTGCTGTTACTAAACAACTGGTAATTTTTGAATAGCTTGGTGTAATGTGTCTTTGATAAGCATTAAGTGCAAGATGCAGCTGACATATAAAGTGAAACATTATTGATTTTGTACAAGATTTTTTTTTCTCAACAGCAAACTGGGCTGAGAACTAAAACATAATTTCTGCTTCTCAATTCTCAGAAAGCTAAACTCCCAGGAGGAACAAGCGGTAAATGGAGAGAACTTTACTCTTGAGGTGATGAAGTGGGAGATGCAATTTCAGTGAAATGAGCTTGCTACACAATGACATCATTTTACTCGTTTTTCCACTTCAGCCAAAGCAATACATTGAACTCATCAACACTACTTCACTGGAAATAAAATATTGCCCTGTTTATTATGAAAGGACTTTGTTTAATTTAATACCTTGGCCTATATTTCTTCCTCTTCCCCTATTGTTTAACATGTCTTCAAGGCTCTGCATTGACAAACTGATGGATTAAGGATGCAACCACATACTTATTTTCACCTTGCATGAACACTAAACTTGCAGCGTAAACCTGGCGTGAGGGTCAATCTGACTTTTAAAAAAATTATTCTTTCAGGGAGTGTGGGCATCACTGGCTGGGCTTGCATCTGTTGCCCACCCCTACTTGACCTTGAGAAAGTGGAGGTGAGGTATCTTCTTAAACTCCTGCAGACTGGAGATACATGGACTGAGGGTATGCGGAGTGGGGCGGGGGGGGGGGGGGGGGGGGGGGTCATTCTCTGCACACTTTGGTTAAACACTAATCCAGAAGTGTAAAGTACCCAGGCCTCCTGCGGGACTGCTGGGATCTTTGAATCTTTGGGGAACAGAGATTGTTCTATCCCACGTACATATGAATCAGAGAATTCTGTGAATCTGCCAAAAGCAGCAACAGAGGGCGAAATTCTCCCCCAACGGCGGGATGCCCGCCGACTGGCGCCAAAGCCGGCGCAAATCAGACGGGCATCGCGCCGGCAAAAAGGTGCGGAAGTCTCCGCATCTTTGGCGGCCTAGCCCCAACATTGAGGGGCTAGGCCGACGCCGGAGGGATTTCCACCCCGCCAGCTGGCGGAAATGGCGTTTGTTGCCCCGCCAGCTGGCGCGGAAATGCGGCGCACGCGCGGGAGCGTCAGCGGCCGCTGTCAGTTTCCCAGCGCATGCGCGGGAGCGTCAGCGGCCGCTGTCAGTTTCCCGCGCATGCGCAGTGGGGAGAGTCACTTCCGCCTCCGCCATGGTGGAGGCCGTGGCGGAGGCGGAAGGGGAAGAGTGCCCCCACGGCACAGGCCCGCCCTCGGATCGGTGGGCCCCGATCGTGGGCCAGGCCACCGTGGGGGCACCCCCCGGGGTCAGATCGCCCCGCGCCCCCCCCCAGGACCCCGGAGCCTGCCCACGCCGCCTGGTCCCGCCGGTAAATACCAGGTTTGATTTACGCCGGCGGGACAGGCAATTCCTGGGCGGGACTTCGGCCCATCCGGGCCGGAGAATCCAGCGGGGGGTCCCGCCAACCGGCGCGGCCGGATTCCTGCCCCCGCCCAATCTCCGGGAGCGGAGACTTCGGCGGGGGCGGGGGCGGGATTCACGGCGGCCAACGGCCATTCTCCGACCCGGCGGGGGGTCGGAGAATGACGCCCAGAGTATTACATATTTGAACTATCAGGTTAATACGTCATAGACTCCATTGAGCTATTTCCCCCAGAAAAGAATTGAAACTGGACCTTTTTATGGTGGATGTGCATGAATCAATTTAACAGAAGCAGAATGAACCTGGATATGATGCGCACTATTCCCACTACTGGGAAATGAGGTAAATACACATTTGAACCAACATAGTTGGTGTCACTGATCTGAGCTGCTCCATCAATATTCTATGGAATGTAATGGCCTCTGATTGCATTGCGATATCATGCCAAGGAAGTCAAAGATGAATAACATGGGATGTAATGGACAAATGTTATGGAGTTTTGCTTGATGAATCTTGGAGCTAGCAAAGAATTTGCAGATCCTTCCTCCAGGACATTGAATAAATTGGATAGAACTCATGATAAACTAGATTGCACCTGATCTGCAAGCAGAAAGAGCCAAACAGTGATATTTACTTTCAATCAAGTATCAAACGTGAGACTAGAACATATTTTGGACCAAAACACCATCCTTCAGAAGCACTCCCTTTCTCCACATCGTATAACATTTTCTGCTTTACTTAACAGGTAGGTTTGCTGCTTTTTCTTTGCAGCGAGAAGACAACGTGTCCCTTGATTTCCTAACTGAAATCATATTGTTACCATAGATTCCTGTGCCTGCTGGATCACTTGAATTGATGACAGTTCAGATCCCTTATTTATAAATAATCAAAGTCCTAATTTATCCTTCAAGATTAAACAGGATGTTTAAAAAAAATATTTAAGTTGATTGGTTGTAAACTAACCTTTGGGTAAAACAAACAAAGCAATCCTTTAAATTAACTGCAGTTAACCATCCCATTTTGCTGGTCTCGATTTCCCTGTTTAATGAGTTACTTCACAGTCTAATGGAAATGCATGATATTTAACTGATAGCAATGATAGGCAGACAAAAAGAGCTTGGCTGATTTGTCCATCAATATGCAATAAAGAATGAAAAGTGAGAAAATAATTTATTGAATCACATTGCATGATTTAAGACATCAATTGAGGAAGGGGCAGACATGAGCTCAGCAGTGCAGAAGGCAAAATTGTTGGCTTCAGTATCCAGCTGTTGGTGTTCAAAGTGACACTATTTTTTTGAAGGCCATTATTCCACTCTTGTTGCAATTAGTAAGAAATTACTCTTGAGCTGTTGACAATAAACTGCAATTTGTTGTTGATTCTTTGCTTCCAGTCAGCACTTAAAAATGTTTCACTTCTGATTGAATGAACCCCTGACAGTGTCGAAAGAGGCCCCCTCCCTCATGCAGTAGAGAAAAGGAGATGCAGCCACAGAAATGACAGCGCTCTATACTGACCTTGAATCTGGGTCGAGCTCGTAGGCTCACTTACTTCTATAATCGGAGGAAATGGTGAAGGGGAAAGCAGGGAAGGAAAAGAAATGCAAAAAATACAGTTTACATATCCTTACAATCATGGCACTGAGCAGTCAAGTGAGGCCAGTGACAATACACATGCAATCAAATGAACCTGAAACAGAATGAAGGTTACAGTTTGTTCATGGTGGTGCATTGTGGGATTGAACTGGGAAGAAGTCACCATGGTTCTAAGTGGCAGCAAAGAGTTAACAATATTAATTCAACAAATACCACCATGCTTTGGCTAATTCTCTGGCAAACTGGTCATTGTTACTGGCAGTGAGTGAGGCCCTGCTCAGATTTTCTTTCTTTTAATTCATTCGTGGGATGTGTGCTGGGCCAGCATTTATTGCTCATCCCCAATTGCCCTTGTTGGGCGTCAACCACATTGCTGCGGTTATGGAGTCACATGTAGGCCAGAATTCTTCTGGAGGACATGAGAAAGACAATGGTTTCATGGTCATCATTAGGCCAGATTTTTATTGAATTCAAATTTCTCCACCTGCTGTGGTGGGATTCGATCCCGAGTTTTACCCTTGTTCTCTGGAATAATAGCCCAGCGACAATACCACCACACCACCACCTCCGCTCTACTACTTCACTAATGGTTATTTGTGGACTATGAATTGTTTGGGAAGAGCTGCATTTTCCCAGTGCTGTTGGCAGAGTTAAAGACAAAATAATCCTTTAAAGCACAAAAGTGTTTTTTACTCCATTTTACTTCGCTGCAAAGGAGGGCGACACAGTGGGGAAGAAGGTGTTAGGAACCTGTAAATAACTCAGTTCCCCCTGCAAAATGCAAAAAATTATTCTGTGCACCGCATCTAAAGAAAGTCATTGTAAGGAGTAAAAAGTGGACCCTTCTATGCAAAGTCTTCCCTATGTTGGTGAATTTTACAAGCCAAGTTACCTGCAAATATGTTGAAAGTTTGTGGTGAGGTCAGAGGTCAAACCTTCTATCTTAAAGCTTAACTCAACATTCTCAATATCGAAAGTTTCAATTACCAATAGACAAACAGGGTTATTTCCCGGCCAGAGATTTCGGTTTTGGTTTTGCTGTTTCTGTGCAGTACTCAGAGATCACTGCCAAGTAAACGGTTTCCGTAAAATCTGCTAATTATTCTCATATCAATTTAAAGCTTGTAATATATTAATTACATCAATGCTCCTTAAGGTCTTCAATTAAATTTAATTTGGAGGCCAGTAAGGGTCCTTGTCCCAGATTGCAGCCATGATCCCTTTCCCAGACTATTCCTAGTGTTACATTATTGCTGTCTGTCGAATGGTACCTTGTCACCACATTTCCTTCTGGATTAAAGGGTCTGCATGAAACCTGTTGTCCAGTTTCTTTTTGTTTTCCACGAGCAGAGCCTGGGGTTATTATCTTTATCATATTCCTTTTCCAATACCATAACTATGAGAATGGCCAGTGACCGAGGTCAATATTCCCAGGCCCCAGATCAGCAGACTGTGGTTCGGGGAGTCTGTGTGGCTGCTGAGAGATATCCTTGTTGATGCCATTATGGGCTTCCTAACTGTGCGTAGCCCTCAACTAAATAACAACAGACATGCAGATAACAAGTATGAAAGCAATAAGCACAGACCTCTGTGGTTGCTTCATTGTGGCAGAGTGCAAGTGTGAGGTAGGGTGACAATCGTGTTCAGGGCAGTAGTGACCCCAAAATAAAAATACTGGACATAAAAGCATCAAGAGACAATGGAGACAAATTTCCCATTGTTTGTCACTAGCCTCTGAGATACATGGGCACAGTCCTGGTGATGAAGCATCGACAGAGGCTGGTGGTAAACAGTGGGAAATTGGGGCAGCACGTGGCACAGTGGTTAGCACTGGGACTGCAGCACTGAGGACATGGGTTTGAATCCTGGCCCTGGGTCACTGTCCGTGTGTAGTTTGCACATTCGTCCCGTGTCTGCGTGGGCTTCACCCCCACAACCCAAAGAAGTGCAGGTTAGGTGGATTGGCCACGCTAAATTGCCCCTTAATTGAAAAAAAAGATAATTGGTCCTCTAAATTTATTTAAAAAAACAGTGGGAAATTAGTCCCTCATTCTTTTGGTTCTTATGGTGAGCTGCAGGCATGATAGGTTGTCCCAGTGTACAAGCTCGTAACTAAGAGTCCTGGAGTTGGGAGACAAAATTGTGAGGGCTAGCGGGAGAAGCCAAAGCTAGCAAAAGGTTCCAATTGAAGCCAGTAGAAGGAGGGATTTTGCAGCAAAACAACCCCATGGCTCTTACTCTCCCTTCTCTAGACCCGAGAGCTACTGCTGCAATTCAAACAGTATGAAATTCACTTAATGAAATGGAAGCACTACCTGTGGAGATGTGGGGCGTGATCGACCCGAAGAGGGACAGAGTCTCATAGTGCGCGGGATTAGCTGGGAGTTTCCCAGCGCTCGGAGTTCCGAGAAACACCCCACTATTTAATGCCCATTCAGGTAGATTGGGGGCCTCAGCGGGGAACTCCCCGATGAGTCGCACTTAGCCCCGCTTTCTGTACTGAGGAGGTTTGCTCACTGGATCTCCTCAATGCAGTGAGAGATCGGGATGGCATTTTTTAATGTCGTCTGTTCTCTCAAGTCCCAGACACGACCCCAAAACCCCCAATGCTCTAATTCATTATAAGGAGGTCCTAGGGCCCCAACGCACCTCCCCACACCCACGCAGGGCACATCCTGTTCCAATCACCAGCACACAACAAATGCCAGGGTTGTACCTTGCACCAAGGTGGCACTGCCATAGCGCCAGTCTGGTACTGCCATGATGCCAGTCTGACACTGTCATGGTACCAATCTGGCACTGTCATACGAGTCTGGCACTGTCATGGTGCCAGTTTGACATTGTCAGGATGCCCAGGTGGCACCAGCAGTGCCAGGGTACCACCCTGCCCAGAGGGCATGCTCCAATCCCCTGGGAGACCCCCAAAAGTGCCATTCGGTCTGGTCGCCATTTGTGGCGACCAGTACTGAATGGTGCTTGTCCAAGGTCTCCAAGCCAAGGGAGTTAGATCCCATACCTTGGTTAGTTCTTGGGAAAGCATATTAGAGTGAAACTAGCTGTCTCACTCTAATATGCAGATTTGCCAGAAGGTCATCCCGCCCACAATGGGTGAGTTCACAAAGTCTTCTGAGACCATGTTAGATCTCGCAAGGTGTGGCAGGCTAGGTAGATCCCGGGAGTGAGATCTTTTTGGTTGCAGCGCCATCGGTAGATCCCAAGTGTGTAATGTGTTGGCAGCTCAACTATAATGTTGGTTTGAGGCCCACGGCCCAATTTTGTGTCATCTCACCTTGGGGGCATGCATCTAGGCCAGTGCAGATTTTGGTTCCAGATGAATTTCTAACCCTGGAATTTTTAGACAAACTCATAGCCAGAAGTACTGGGAGGAAGATTAGGCAATTCAGCCTCTCGAGCGTGCTCTGCCATTCAATACAATCACAGCTGATCTCATCTTGGCCTCAACCCCACTTTCCTGCCCTTTCTCCATAACCCTGCAACCCATTACTGATTAAAAATCTACCACCTCCTTAAATTCACTCAATGTCCTGGCATCTATCACATAGTGAATTCCACAGATTCACGACCCTTTCAGAGAAGTTTATCTGTATTAAATCTGCTACCGGTTATCCTAAAACTATGTCCTCTCATTCTAGACTGTCCCACAAGAGGAAATATCCGCTCTACATCTACTTTGTCAATACTTTTTATCATCTTATATACCTGTGGGTAACCACTGTATTGTAGGAAGTAAGGTAGGACCTGCACTACAGGTTCGCACCCGGTAGCCTCTGCCGGCTGGCTCCACCCACTAAAAACTGTATAAATATGCATGACCTCCAGTGCCCTGCCATTTCGCCAGCTGCAGCAGGAGGCCATGCATTTGACTGTAATAAAGCCACAGTTATACCCAACTTTAGTATTTGTGCAATTGATCGTGCATCAATACCTCAATTAGATCTCCTCTCATTCTTCTAAACACAAGAGAGTATAGGCTTAAACTGTTCAAACTTCCTGCAGAAGACAAACCTCCTCGTCTCTGTTATCAATTGAGTGAACCTCCTCTGAACTGCCTCCAATGCAATTACTTCCCTCCTCAAATAAGGGGACCAAAACTGTACACAGTACTCCGGGTGCAGTCTCACCAATGCCTCATACAGTTGCAGCAACACTTCCCTACTTTATACTTGATCTTGATACTGAAACTTGTGACGTTTCTCTCTATTTTATCCATTTGTAAATTTCTTATTTCCTCCGTGAAATCTCATGGCTGTTTTTTTCCTTTCTTCACAAGGATGACATCATTTGGCGAGGTAGAATTTTTGTTTAAGGCAAATTCATTTTTATGGAAAAGTCTTGATGGTTGCCTTTTGCCATAAGACACCTTCATCACTTCAACACATGGTCATCAGATCTAAATTACATAATGGCCTGGATGTTCTGAAGCAATTTGTGTTAGGAAACAAATGAGCCCGTTCATTGCAATCATTTTTCATGAAGACATTATCCTTCTTTTTCTCTGTCAGATGTACAATGAAATGCAATTCAGCATTACATCTATTGTGTGTTGTAATCATTAATTCATGTGTCTGGCTTCCACTGGTTTCTAAGAATCCCCTGATGGATCCTTTCACTAGACTGGAAATAACACTTTTGATTAGTATTATTCCTCAGGGTTCCCCAGCAGTTCAAGCTTTCAACAGTTCACACTCTCAACCACAAGGTTGCTAGTGCGTGTACCAGGGCTGTTTGACATTCAAACTCACTTAACTTGGCTGAATAATCTCTGACATTAGATAGGGAGCCAGGCAGCGACGTGTTATTTTGGGAGGGCGAGCGAAACAAGCTATAGAAAAGTGATCGCACTCTAGTTACCCAATAATAATTGTGAGCTCTGGGTGTGGTTTATGGGCCACCTTGCTCTCAAGATTGAGAGGAAATCTAACATTATATGATGAAAGCAAAATACTGTGGTTGCTTGAAATCTGTTCTGGCAGCATCTGCAGGGACAAAAGCAGAATTCATGCTTCAGGTTTATGCTTCTTGCATTAAAACTGGCGTGACATCAAGCTGAAAGGGTAATTCTTCCCACAAATGCTGTCCGACCTGCTGAGCGTGTCAGCATTTCCTGTTCATTTAAGATTTTATGAAACGGCCAAGGCCCGTGGTTCTGTGCCACTAAGAGCTAGGAAGCACAGTCGTGATTGTAGTGCCACAACCCAGAAAGAATAAAACCCCACCAAAACCTGTAAGAGAACACTGCTCTCAACTGGTCTTGTGTAAGTTAACATGGAGCACTAGGAATAATACTGGTCCAAATTGCTCTTTCGTATTGGGATGTTTATGACCATAGCTGGAATATCAGCAAATGGCAAGTTGAGGTTTAGGCTCAAGCTCAGGTGGGAATAGGAATCATCGGATAAGTCAAACCTGGCCATTTTACCATCAATTGATTAAAACTATCAAGACATAGGCTGAGGCTTGGGAGCTGGATGACTGTATATCCACTTAATCAAGAATAGTGTCACTCAAGAGGAAGAGGACCTAAAGTTGGGGAATTGGTTTTCCAAAATGCAATGTTCCCTGAGTGAATCATTAAGCTTGTCCAACCTATAGCTAAGCCAGACAACCAGGTAACTCCCAGGATCAATCAGTTCCCGTGCTGAGTTTGTTACTATAAGCCATTTAAGTGCTAGAAGCACCACAATTGACTTCAGCGTCCTGCGTCAGAAATGGTTTGTTTTTCCAACAACTATATATGCTCCCAGTAAGAGTTGAGTGATTTTTTTTTTTGTTTGCATGTGGGGGAGAACATCAAGTGACTCAAGGATCAATCTCAATAAATAGCCTCTGCTGTTACTTGTGGGAAGTCACCACAAACTGCACACTTCAATCATACCCATGTGGTCAAGGTAATGTGCTCCAGTAATAGTCAAGTACTTCAGGAGGGGGGAAATATGTCAAGAAAAATAATGGAATGGAAACAGTTAAAGAAAATTATTTTAGTCACATTTTTGGGGCTGGGTGCAGCAAGGGTATTTTTTCAAACTGCTGGAATGAAAACAGGGGCAGACAATGTCCCCCATCCAGTGTTTGAAGCGTTGCTTCCTTCGTAATAAGCACCACAGCTCTACAGAGAAATGGGGATTTAAAGAGCTTCATTTGACGTGGTAGTTTTGCCTGCACAACTTCTGGTGATAAAGGGAAAACATTTTGGCGGAAAGAATGCATGAGGAGAACTACGCACAGAACACCCGGTTTGCGCTGGTGCTGAAAACCTGACAGTAAAATTTAAACATAAAAAGTTGACCGGTTTGGTTGACCTGTGTCAAAATTGTGCTTGAAGGGAGGTTGGGTCAGTAAATCTGCTGTAGCCTCTTCCACAGCCTGCGCTCTCTTTAAGAACAGCTGCCTGCTCAGGCTGTAGAGTCGATAAGTTCATCCTGCTAAGTGTAGGGGAAAATATTTTTACTGCAGGCACTTGCTCGGGATGGAAGAGAGCGCCGGTAAAGAGTAAACCATCAATAAAGGTGATTTATCCTGTTAACTCTCCACTTTGGTCAGGTGAAACAAGTGGTCTTGGAAAAACAAAACAGATGTTAGGTGGGGAGGTGAGCAATTAAAAGGAACAGCTTCTGAGAGTCTAAGCAAGGAGAATCAGCCAACAGGCTGACATACTTGCTGTGCAACAGCATCTGTCATGACCTTCTCAACAGAGCTATTTTTGAGGAATGACACAGATAAAATTCTACAGTAAAGATGAAACGGGAGTCTAGGGCGACACTGAATATCAATGAGTCAGGAAACCCTGCCTGTTTCTGTTTACTTGCCAAATGATTTTGCTAAGAGGATTCTTGGATATTTTCAGAAAAAATTACTGCGTTTTAATTGATGCCCAATATTACTGTTGACAGTTAACAAAATTAATTCTGATCATACTGAGCCTTGGTTGCTCAGTCGCTGCAGGACATTGAAGCAAGATTTTGTTCCTGATAATGATAAAGCCTGCAGTACATCTCATCACTTTTGCCACCTGCCAGGAACATGAAGTTGTTTCCACCACTCTCGCTGTTGCCGCTGCTGTTCGAATATCAGATTTAAATCACAAATATTCTTATATGTCCGCTCCCCTCCTCAGTTGCCAGGTTTTCACCTGCTATCACTGCAGTTCGATTTTGCACTGAACTCCACAGAGAAACAATTTGAAATCTAAATAATCACAGAAGCGCTTGCTTTCCACATTTTCTATTCGTATCTAAACTGCTAAGCTGAAAGGCGGGGGAGGGGGGGGGGGGTTCATTTTACTGTGCAATTATTAGTAGTGTGAACCTTACCGTCTTTATCGTCAGTCCTGCACTGATTAAAATCCTGTCTTGTGCACTTAATATTATAATGTACTTGCAGTCCAGCAAACTATTTTCAAAGTTTTAAAAGTGCTTCACACTCACTGCAGATATACTGTAAAGGTGTGTGTCAAAGTACTGTAAACCATCAATGGCTAAACTGCACAACACCTGTGCTGCATCAATGGAGAACTTGCAACATAACTACTTTTCAATAACTTTCATGTAACCAGTCATCTTGGATGTCTGAAACCCCTCTGTGCTAATAAATTGGCATGGAGTGCAAATTAACTCATTCTGTGTGAAATGGGATTAAAGGCTAATGTGTTTTCCAGCAACACACCGAGCAACATGCCAATTCCTCCAGTGAAATTTTCCTACTAATACAATTTAGGTTATTAAAAAAATAAATGCACAAAAGCTTGGAGATTTCAATGGAAAGCACTGGTAAATTAAAATGGCTGGAGCACATAACGCAACCTTAATTATTATTGCACAACTACAAATAAAGGCATCTATGCATCTGACAATCAAAACATCTTTATGTGATAATAGAACCAACATAATTTTATTTATCAATACAGCCAGGGTGAAGTAAACCTGTAACGTCATGAAAATATGTGAATATAGAATGGAAAAATATGGTGACTGATAACTTGTTTCATATGGCTTACAACTTGAGTGTAATGAAAAAGCTAGATATATTACAATTTGTTAGGCATGAAAGTGATCTTCACTGTGAAGAACATTTTAAGTTAGGATAAAATTTATTAACCAAATGTAGAGCTGCATTCAGCGGATGTAATTGTTCATCATTCTTGAATCAAAAAAACACCCTCCATGATAATTGTTTTTAAACTGAGAATACAAATTGGCATCAACCTGTGATCGCCTGATCCGCTGCTGTACTTACTGCTACACAATTCTGGCAGCAATAACAGAATGTGCGCAGGCTGAGAAATAGGTCCACTCTAGCTCATTTGCAGATGCCATGCTTTTTCACAAAACTGACAAAAATATCAGCAATGCTGAATTTTAAAGTGAGATGTTCCCTATTCCACATTGTCTTGACAATTTTCAGTCCTCCTCTCCTGAGAGTGTTGCATTTGATAAGGTGAGGTTTCCATGCCCACTGGTTGTCCTCGTGTCCCTCACCCAAGGCTTGATGAACCTCAGCAGTGAATGTTAACAGGTTAAAAGCTGAGGATGATTTTGTCTTCAGTCAACATCCCCACTTAAGCATTTGCACCAGGGTTTCTGGCTAATAATCGGGACATTGAATCCTTACTGACGTTCTCCCCCCCTCCTATCATAAGAGCATTAAGGTCAACTGTTTACAAGTTCCCGGAAAACTATACCAGCTATATGGACGAACTGGAAATTGAATGTATTACCTATTTTGTCCATATGGGTCAGCAATTCACTGTGTAAAATTGCTCAGCTATTGATGAAGATCATGCATAACCATGTACATGTTCTGGGGTGTAATACTCCCCCTTCTACTCATTTCTAGGGAAAATGAATCCTGTCCAGGAATATTATGACCACTAAAATTTTACAAAACAAATTATTTTACCATTCTGCATAGTCTAAGAACCAGCTCTCGTTTCTCTAAGGCTCTGTTAATTGAACAAGCTGATGTAAGAATGAACCAGATGTTCAGGGCTGTGCTGAAATCTTCCTCCTCCACTGCAGCAACTAATGATTTTCTTTACTGGCACTCACTGCGCCAAATTAGTATTTGTTTAAAGCCAGGAGTTACTGGTATAAACAAGCAGGTCACATGATGCTAATCAAATTGGTGGCGAACTGCACTCCATTGTAGACTGTTGGTTTTATCTATATATCGTCCTTTAACAATAACTATAACAGACATTGTGAATTGTAAGTGTGGAATTCTATTCATAAACATGCTCCTGGCAGCTTCTGCCTTAATATCACACCTTTCCAGGTCAACAACTATTTTTTTCTCTTTGCTCTTTCATGGGAAGTGTGGAACTGTTGATGAGGCCAACATTTGCTGCCCATCTCTGATTGTCCTTGGACTGAGTGACTTCTTGGACATTTCAGAGGGCATCTAAGAGTCAACAACATTGCTGTGAGTCTGGAGTCACACGTCGGCCAGACCAGGTAAGGACGGCAGATTTCCTTCCCTAAAGGGCATAGAACCTGATGGGTTTCTATGACAATCCACCATAGTGTCAGCGATGGGACACAAAAAATTCACACTGGGGCAAACTGGAGGATGGGGATTCTTCAGATACTGGAATAAAGAAACATTGAAGCGGGTTCAGATTATCCTGCTGCAATGTTTCTTTTTCTCAGCATAAGAAAATCTGCATCAAACTGATGCTGTATGAACACTGTAAGCGGTTGCATCTGATACTGGGGTCCTGTAGCTCCAGTGTGGGGCCCGCTGTTCCGGGATGCAGATGAGAGGTGACAAGAGGGGTTGCTGGGTGCTAAGGTGGGCTGGTTAAAAGGCCTGCTTTGGTTCTCTGGAATTTCATCCGAATTGTTTTGTTAAATATCAGGCCTTCTCGCCTTGCCCCTCACACCTCCCTCCCTCCACAACCCACCCCTTACACCCCTCCCCAACACATGCCAACATGTGCCTCCAACCCCCAATGATCATTCATACCTTCCATGCCAAATTAGTGCTCCATCCCACCCCATGACCCTTTATAGACCCCATTGCAATCCACCCAACACCTTTTGCTCTTCCATCCTTCATGCCAACTCACCTGGTATCGACCAAGGCCAAACTTCAGGACACATGTTGATGAAACGAGATAACGTTCTAAAACACCTATTACAGTAAAGCCCTGGAGTTCATGAGGGTTAAGTTCCCGCAAATTCTCACAAAGGACGAAATTTCAAACGTCGAACATACTTTGTAATCGGGCTTAATTAGGTAGGTTCCAGCCATCCTGAAATCTGACTTCTAAAAGCACAGAGGCAATAAAACTATGGTCTGAATGGATAAATTGTTTAACAAAGCAAGAATTTCCTGGGTCGTTTTCTGCTCAACTCTGACTCAATCATTTTGAGTAAAGTGCTGCACAGTACTGGTACTGTAAAATACAGGTCAGGAGTTACTGTAAATCACAGCAACCTACATGCAATTACAGGTGACGCACGTGCAGTGCACACTTCATTCTGGGGTAACTTTATCATGGAAACCTTGGTGTTTCTATCTTCTAAATGCCGTAATTTTCGTTATTCAAGAATGTCGGCATGGGGCCTGGGGCAGAGGCACCTGCAATATCTGTATATGTGTTGAATGCATTTCCATGCACAATCTATAGACACACTAATTACAAATACACAGTAATAATGCACACATACTAACTGTAATTATACACACTTACAAACACACATACCATAATGCACACTAACAATCCTATATAATCCTAAAACCTGCTTCAAAGCGAAACATAGATGTTTGTGAGGCATCATGGGGTTTATGGCTAACGGACTTGGCCAGTTGTGAAACCTTGTTAGTTCCCACGGACAGACATGGGAATGGCTTATGCAGCGGGCCATCCCTTATCAGCAACTGCCTCTGGGGAATACTGCTTGTAGCACTGAACCACAGAACCGAAGGACAGTCAATAAGGAGGGGCTTCCATCTGTTGTTGAGAAGACCTCGCAGCCCCATGCTGCCTGGCAACCATTAATTGTTATTGAATTGTATCCAGCCGACATCGGGTGCATAGCTGTTTCCATGACTGCATAAAATGTTCATGATTTCATATGTCCAGTGGACAGACACTTGGTATTCCCAGCGGCCTGCTCCCCGCTAGTGTAACAAATCGTTTCACGTTGAAGCATACCCGAGTATTGAGTGACTCTTCTGGATTAATTCCCACCACCAGACCAGTATATGCTAAAGTACAAACGTTTAAAATTTGAATCACGGATAGGTGAAGTTTTGGTGCAACAATGGATGATCATGCATACAAAGGTGCACCAGGAACCAAATTCACAAAATAAATCGTGAATGGTGGGATTCTGCTGTACAGCCGTCTCTATATTGTAAAGAACTCCTATCTATGAAAACTCATTCAAAACATTTAAGTTCCCTCAATTACTAAAGTGCTCATGAAAACACACACACTTCCATTCATAACCACACCCCAAATCCTTTAATAACCTATTTGACCTGTCAGTCAAACCATGCCCACAGGATCCCCTACGGAGACAATGATAGCTTGTGGAAAGCAGGCACACATTAATCATGATATCCTTGTGGGGAGGGAATAAATATTATATTGGAATTAGTTTTAAAAATGTTAGTTATCCAGTAAGTGATGAAGGGGTTAAAACTGTTCTGTATTGACCTGTACACAAGCTATTTTTTGCATTTTCATTTTTTCATTTCACTGAAAGTGCTCTGGAGGAAACCATCCCAAGGACACGTCTTGCTGTCAACGGGGCCCAGGAAAAGGAGGTCGTGTGTGGTCATTCTCAATGATTGAGGTAACAATGTGGGATTTTTTCACCATTTGTACTGGTGCCAGGTTGTCCGGGAAGGGAGACATAATCAAGCAGAATTATCATTGCAGTAGGCTTCGATACCTTGGGAAGGCCATTATACTTTGACAGGGGGAGGTGATTGATCGTCACAAGCCAGATAATCATAGAATCCCTTCAGCTCATCGAGTCTGCAGTGACCCTCCGAAAGAGCACCCGATCCCAGCCCATGCCTCCACCTCTTCGGGAGAGTTGTTGGCCGATATGAAGTCCAACCTGCTGTCAATCAATGCTCATTTGTTCCTGAGATGGCAGCTGACTTGTTGGAGTCGGAACGGGTGCATTGCCCTTCATGGACTGATGCAACAAATGGATTGGTGAAGCTGAGATCAAGGTATTTTCTTCTTGTTGGTTCCCTCACCATATGCCATAGATCTAGGGTGGAATTCTCCCATTCTGAGACTGAGGGCACGATCCAATTGTCAATTGGCACATGGCGTCTGAAATTCAGCTCGCAGCGGCGCTTCGTGGCCGCTAAAAGCAGGGAGACCCGGCTCCCGGGATCTGCCTGGCTCGCAATGCCTCGCATGGCCTAACATAAAACCACAAAGCGTTATGATGTAAATCACGTTTTGGCAAATCTGTATGTTAGAGCGAGACAGCTAGTCTCACTCTGATGTGTAGATTCCCAAGGTACCTGAGGCGTTGGGATCTATCCCCTTTGCTTGGAGATCTTGGGCGAGCAATGTTTGGCACTGGTCTCCAAAAACGGGGATCAGATGGAACGGCACTTGTAGAGGTCTCCCAGGGGCTAGGATGCCCCCAGCTACATGCACATTGGGCAGCACTCTGGCAGTGCCATGTGTGCCAGTCTGGCACTGCCAAGGTGCCAAACTGTCATTTGTTGCACAGGCTGGAGGTACCCTGGATGGATGGGGGGGGTGAGGAGGTGGTATGGGGGAGTCCAGTCCAGGGACCATCCTGTACTGTGTTCAGGCTGGGGAGGGGTCATGAGTTGCTTCGGGGACCTTGGAGATCGGGACACCATTTAAAAATGCCATCCCGACCTCTCGCCACACTGGGGAGTTCCGGCGAGCAGTGCGCCTCAGTGTACAAAACAAGGCTATGTGCGTCCTTGGACGTGCATTCTCCGCTGAGGCGCCTTATACAACATGCGTCACGTTGTATAGCCACGTGTTTCTTGGTGCTGCAAGCACCAGGAACCACATGGCTAAATGTGCTCACTATGGGACTTTGATCCCAATTAGTTGAATCGCCTCCTCAGTGCTGTGGGATGGAGAGGGAATATGGAATGTTTTCTGCAGCGGCGGCTAGTGGGAAATGATGCTAAATCTTCCGCCCTGACGGGATTAATTATGCACCTGGTTGTTTCACAGCATATTCGGTGGCAGGGCAGGACTAGATGGTGCACATTCCACCGTTGTGTCTGGATGCCGTATTGTAAAGAGCCCAACATCATTGTCCCACTGTTGAAGATGAAGGTGGACCTCCTGAGATCTCCAGTGACATTGAAGCTGGAAGATGGATCCCTCCAGGACACCTGATGGCAAGATCCACCTCAGAATGTATCTCCAACCCACGGCCAGGCTCCCAAACCCTGGAAGCAACTGCAGGCGTTGTTCAGTGGAGTCCCGACATCTGCATGTCACCTTGTTCGGAATGTGTTTCACGCCAGCGTGTTTTTGTCATTGGCATCACAGAGAATCTGAGGTGGGAGACTCTTGGGCTCATGCCGACATCTGGAAATTTTTCAAATCTGCCATGGAAGGCACCAGTGGAGATTCCGCTGTAAATTCATGCCAACATGAAAATGATTTCTGAACATCCCACCACAATCTCCTCCCCTCCATCGAACCCCCTGGCACGGGTTAGGTGAATTCCACCCTATTCTAGAAGCTACTCCCTTTAGAACTTCGCCAGTTTGGTGGGTAATGGTGCTACCGAATAATCTTGGTGAAAGACATTGAAATCCCCCACACACAGTACATTCAGTGTCATTGCCACCCTCACGGCTTCTTCCAATTGGTGTCCAACATGGAAGAGTTCTAATCGATTAGCTGAGTGGATATGGTAGGTAGAAATCATTGCCCTTTTGAGTTACTGCCACGAGACTTCATGGGGTCCAGAGTCAATGTTGAGGACTCCCAAGGCCATTCCCTCCCAACTGTATATCACTGTGCTGCCAACTTTGCTGGGTCTACCCTACTGGGGTGAGACAAAGAATGGCTCAAGGATGGTGATGTTGGTATCTGGGACATTATCTGTTAATGTATGATTCGGAGAATATGACCATGTCAGGCTGTTGCTTGTCTAGTCTGTGGGACAGCTCCCCCAATTCCGGCACAAGCCTTCAAATGTTAGTAAGGAGGTCCTTGATGAGTCGACAGGGCTCAGTTTGCTATTGTCCTCCCTGGTCCAAAGTCAATGCTGGGCACGTCCGGTTCATTACTTTCAGACTTTATGGCAGTTTGATTCAACTGAGTGGCTTACTAGGTCATTTCAGGGGGCAGTCAAGAGTCAACCATATTGCTGTGGGTCTTCAGTCACACATAGGTGAGACCAGGTATCAAGGATATTAGTAAACTTGGATGAGTTTTTATGCCAATCGATAATGGTTTCACGATCAACATTACAGCGACTAGCTTTTAATTCCAGATTGTTAATTGTATTTTAAATTCCACGAGGTGGTATTGTGGAATTTGAACCCATCTCCCCACACAGTATTAGCCTGGGCGAATCCTGTGACATTATCACTGTGCCATTGCCTCCACCTTCCAACCCAGGCCCCGCTTGCCATTTTTTAAATGCCCATAGAATTGTGGAAAATCCGGGCTCGGTGTAAGAAGTGGGAAAATACCAACATCCATTACACTGACGAGGGAACAAAACTAACTACAAAATCTCAATTTTCAAGTTGCATTTGTTGAAGATTAAAATTTTGAAAGTGCAGTTTCCCGGAAAGTAATACTCTAGCGCCTGACACCAGGGGGAACACTTGTGAATGTCAGACTTTCTTCAGAACAGTGTAGACAGTAATTATCAGTTGTCGCTTGGCTATTGCATTGTGAAAAGTACAGATATATCCTGCTTCAACCCCATAGATCTAAGTGTCTCATGCTGTTATATTTGTAGGAAATGTAAGAAAGTTTGTCTAATTAGCTTCAATTAATTTGGCACATTGCTTTCCTGCTAAAGTAGTATTGAATCTGTTATGTTGTTCGGTGATTTATTCAGACAGGAGCTCACAGCCATGCCAATCATTCATTGTGGACTCTTGCTGGTTACCACTAGAGTAGTTAGCCCCTTGCACTTCACCCGGGCAAATGTTCATCTCAAAATTAAACCAATTAAAATTTCTGACAAAAACACACCGAATGCTTGAAATGGACTGACAATTTCACTGGAAATGTTTCACTTTGGATCTGCTGTGAATGGCATCACTGCTCTCCTGAAGAAAAATAATCCCTTGATTCTTCTGTGCTCCAGTGTCTCTTTAAATCATCAGATTGCCTGTCTGACATCCAGCACTGGGTGAATAGAATTTTTCCCCAATTAAATATTGGGAAGACAGCCCTTTTCTGTGGTGCTTGCCTAAGTTCCCTTGCACTAGAAGCATCCCTGACTTTCCGGTAACTGTCTTGAGGCTGAATCAGGTTATTTGTAACTCGTGTCACATTTGACCCAGTGATAAGCTACTGATCATGTACTCTAGCCATCAGTAAGACTGCCCATTTCCAGCTCGGTAACAATGCTCGAGTCCTCCCTGCCTCAGCTCATCAACTGCAGAAACCCTCATCCAAGCATGTGATACTTCTAGACTTGACTACTCCGAAGTGTTCCTGGCTGGTCTCCCACATTTTACACTCAGCAAACTTGAAGTCATCCAATATGATGTAGCCTGAGTCTTTAATCACACAATGTCCTCTTCTCCCAAAATCCCTGGGTGTGCTGATCGACATTGGCCCCAGATTAAGAAATGCCTCACTCTTTGTACGCTCACTGTTGCTTTCAAATCACTGCGTAGGTTGTTCTCTCCCTATATTTGATATCTCCTTCAGCCCTGCAGAATTCCAAGGTATCTATGCTCTTCAAATTCTGACCTGTTGAGCATCAACCACTGGTTGTTGTGCCTTCAGTTACAAAGGCCCAAAACTCTGGAATTCCTTTCCGAAACCTCTCCACATTCTTTCAAGATGAACTGAAAACTGAGGGCGCAATCTAACAGCCTTATCGCGCCGGGTGCGAATTCGCGCAAGCCGGCTAGATTGTGGGAGAGGCTAAAATCAGGAACGGCACTGGGCACCGTTCGGTTTCCGATCTAACCGACCCGTTGCTGTTGGCGAGATCTGGATCACTGCGCTGTGGCAAGATAGGGCAGTACGGTAGCACAAGTGGCTAGCACTGTGGCTTCACAGCGCCAGGGTCCCAGGTTCGATTCCCCGCTGGGTCACTGTGCGGAGTCTGCACGTTCTCCCCGTGTCTGCGTGGGTTTCCTCCAGGTGCTCCGGTTTCCTCCCACAGTCCAAAGACGTGCAGGTTAGGTGGATTGGCCATGATAAATTGCCCTTAGTGACCAAAACGGTTAGGAGGGGTTATTGGGTTATGGGGATAGGGTGGAAGTGAGGTGCAGACTCGATGGGCTGAATGGCCTCCTTCTGCACTGTATGTTTTATGTTCTATGTTCTAAGAAACCAAAGGAATCGGTGCTTGTGTGAGTGGAGATGAAAGGCAGGAATGAAAGATGAAGCAAAATGTTTTTCTTTTGTGTGCCTTATGCTCTCTGAAAACCCCTGTTATGCTTAAACAGCTGTTTAACAAGGTTCTACAATGAGATTCCCTTATCTTCACCCCCCCCCCCCCCCCCACCCCCACACCCTGAATGCAGCCCATTTAAGAAAAAAGTTATCTTTGTACTTTACATTGACATGTTTTCAAAGTGTGTAACTCAGTCATTCCTCCCTTGGCAGAAACAATCTTTCCATGTTGCTACTAAGCAAAAACAGAGGCTTGTATTGGTTGGGTGGGTAATGGAATCCTAAATAGTAAAGAGATTGCAGTAGCCACTACAGTTTGGGGTCTGCATTAGTGCTAGAGCAGCAGTGGAATTTCTTGTGATATTGCAAGTGATATTACTCCTGCCAGGTGGCCTGCTACGATGGTTAGCTACATTCACCCACTGCAGCTCATTTGCAATTGCTCTGTGACATCCGTCATCCAACTACACCTAGATTGAGCCCTTTTCCACTTTGCCCTCTCAAAGTGATCTCTGCAGATTTTCTGCTCCGATCAAATTGCTGAAATACTGACATTTTCTTTTCTTGATGTCCCTTACTAAAGGGTTATTTTAGTTCTTGCAAATTCAAGCACCTCTTCATTAGTTTTGAATATGAAATTTTTAGCATGCATCATGGGATCCAATTTTCAAAGGTCTCAACTTTCTTCCCCAGGTCAGATCATTACTTATTGTCCATGTTTCTGAGGCATTCAGGAACACAGGTAGAACGTAGCATCTAATGAGGTTTTTTTGCTTGTTACAAACTCTAGTTTTCTTGTTGTGAACACTGCCTTCATCTTCACAAAATTCCTTCTGGATATCTCGAACCTTCTGATGAACGTCTGCATCGCATTTGGCATCTTCTTGAACCATAGAATCCCTACAGAGCAGAATGAGGCCATTCTGCCCATCGGGTCTGCACCCACCCTCTGAAAGAGCACCCTGCCTATGCCCACTCCCTTGCCCCATCCCCGCAACCCCACCTAGCCTGCATATCTTTGGCCAATAAGGGGACGTTTAGCCTGGCCAATCTTTGCACATCTTCTGTTATCATGTGTCCCCAATAGATATCCCCAAGTTTGTCTATTTGTTCCAGCGTGACACCATTTGCGATGACATGGGGAAAACCCACAACAGTCTGAACATAGACAGATAACCTTTTGTGGAGACAGAACAACCGTTGCAACAAACAAGTGGGACTGAGGGAAAGAGGGGATGGGGAGATGGCTCCTGAAGATACAATTTTAAAACCTATTCCTGAGGCAGTCAGATGAAAATCTTCTAGCAGTTGGTTTACAATAAATGGCATCACACCTGGGAGAACTAACCCTGATGGGAGGAACAACGTTCAGGCAGAAAGATCAGACAGAGTGAAATATAAGGTGAGCATGTGAAATAATGCAAAAAAAAATGTTTTAACCATCAGCCACAATGGAAATGGTGACAGGAGATATGTACTAGAAGAATAGCAATTGTGTCTATCATGCAATATTTTTTGCAATATTTTTTTAATGGATTCATGAAACAAAATCATAATGTGCTGCTGACAGCAAATTACGCAGTGTGGAAAATTGTATCGAGGATTGTAATGGAATGCTGAAGGATACAGATGAGCCTTCAGGATGGACAGGTAAATAGCAAATGCAGTTTATTGTAGAGCAATCGATTAGAGGATCAGAGGTACTTTGGTATTCAGGAACATTAATCATTAAAAGGTGGTAGTACAAGTAGATTACACCAGGAAAAAAGCAAAGGGAAATCTTTGATTTGTGTTCAGAGGCATGGAATACAAAAGCAGGGAAGGTACTTTTGAACTTCTCCATTAACTGAAGTGCAGTTAGAATAACAATTTTAGGCATCCACATGAGAGAAGCTGCATTGAAACATTAAAACGGTGCAGCACTCATTCCACTGGAATGCCATCATAGTGCTGAAAGATTTCCAAATTTGAGGCGACTTTCAGTGCAGTGCTCTCTTAGAAGTCTTCAAGTTGATAAGGGTTCTGATGCACGATCAATGACCACTGAAGCGAGGTTGTAATCCAACTGAAGGCTTTAATAAGCTAGATGTTTCCCCCAGCAGCTCAGGTACAGAATGAAGGCTGCTGGGGCGGCTCGGGCTCTTATACCCTGCCCAGCAGGGCGGAGCTACCATACATTCTATCCAATAGAAAGCATACAGTTTCCACCAATGGTGCTCCAGCCTATCAGGTACGGTAATACCTCTAATACCACATTCACCCCCTGTTAAATAAAAAGTCCGGCGGGGGTGGTGGCCTGATACTACAAACATGGCAATGTGGTAGAATTAGTTATGGAGGTACCGTAATACCTCCGTACAGCGTTTTGTAACTATTTACAATTCTGATTGCTATTTACAACTGGTGATTTAAATTTACAGTTTAAAATGAAGCAATCAGTCGATCAGGGGCCCTGGTCGTCCTCTGTGATCGTCGGAGATTCGGTGGTGACTCCGGTGGAGGTTCGGGCGTCTGTGACTCCGGGAGCGTGGCTTCGATCTCTATGGCAGCTTCGGCACCCCTAGACGGCGCTGGTGGGGAAAACGGTTGACTTTGGGGGGGGAGCGCCTGCGGGGTGCGTCGGTGGGTGGGGGGGCCTAGACAGGGCCGGCGGAAGGACCGATCCTCCTGTAAGGTGCATTGGTGGGAGGGAGGGTTGGTCTGGTGTTTAGGTTGTGCGTGGGGCTCTGGCAGGCGTCAGGTCTCGTAGGGAGAGCGTATCTTGTCGGCCGTCAGGGTACGCCACGTAGGCGTACTGGGGGTTAGCATGGAGCAGATGGACCCTCTCGACCAACGGGTCCGGCTTGTGCGCCCGCACGTGTTTTCGGAGCAGGATGGGTCTGGGTGCTGCCAGCCAGGTCGGGAGCGAGGTCCCAGAGGAGGACTTCCTGGGGAAGACAAGGAGACGTTCGTGAGGTGTCTGGTTGGTGGTGGTACACAGCAGCGACCGGATGGAGTGGAGGGCATCCGGGAGAACTTCCTGCCAGCCGGAGACTGGGAGGTTCCTGGACCGTCGGGCCTGTAGGACCGTCTTCCAGACTGTTGCGTTCTCCCTCTCTACCTGTCCGTTACCCCGGGGGTTGTAACTGGTCATCCTGCTCGAGGCGATGCCCTTGCTGAGCAGGAATTGACGCAGTTCGTGGCTCATAAATGAGGACCCTCTATCGCTGTGGACGTAAGCGGGGAACCCGAACAGTGCAAAGATGCTATGGAGGGCCTTGATAACAGTGGTTGCAGCATGTCGGGGCAGGGGATGGTGAATGGGAACCGGGAGTACTCATCAATCACGTTCAGGAAGTACGTGTTGCGTTCGGTGGAGGGAAGGGGGCCTTTGAAGTCCATGCTGACGCGTTCAAAGGGACGGGAAGCCTTTATCAGGTTCGCTTTCTCTGGCCGGTAGAAGTGCGGTCTGTACTCCGCGCAGATTTGGCAGTCCCTGTTCGCTGTCCTGACCTCCTCGATGGAGTAGGGCAGATTGCGGGTGTTGCCAAAATGGAAAAAGCGAGTGACCCCGGGTGGCAGAGGTCCTCGTGGAGGGCTTGGAGGCGGTCCACTTGTGCGGTGGCACATGTGCCGCGGGACAGGGCGTCAGGAGGCTTGTTTAGCTTCCCGGGACGATACAAGATCTCGTAGTTGTAGGTGGAGAGTTCGATCCTCCATCGCAAGACCTTGTCATTTTTTTATCTTGCTCCGCTGTGCATTATCAAACATGAAGGCAACCGACCGTTGGTCCGTGAGGAGAGTGAATCTCCTGCCGGCCAGATAATGCCTCCAATGTCGCACAGCTTCTACTATGGCCTGGGCCTCCTTTTCGACTGAGGAGTGGCGGATTTCGGAAGCATGGAGGGTACGAGAGAAGAAGGCCACGGGTCTGCCGCTTGGTTGAGGGTGGCAGCCAGAGCTAGGTCAGACGCATCGCTCTCGACCGGAATGGCAGGGACTCGTCGATGGCATGCATCGTGGCCGTTGCAATGTCTGCTTTGATGCGGCTGAAGGCCTGGCGGGCCTCTATCAACAGGGGAAAAGCTGTAAATTGGATCAGGGGACGTGCCTTGTCCGCATAGTTGGTGACCCACTGGGCGTAGTAACTGAAAAACCCTAGGCAGCGCTTCAGGGCCTTGGAGCAGTGAGGGAGGGGGAACTCCATGCGTTCAGTGACGGGGCCGAAAACTCCATTTCGCACTACGTAGCTGAGGATGGCTAGGCGGTCGGTGCGAAACACGCATTTATCCTTGTTGTATGTAAGGTTGAGGAATTTTGCGGTCTGGCGGAATTTTCGGAGGTTGGTGTCGTGGTCCTGCTGGTCGTGGCCGCAGATGGTGACATTATCGAGATACGGGAATGTTGCCCGTAAACCGTACCGGTCAACCATTCGGTCCATCTTGCTCTGGTAGACCGAGACCCCGTTGGTGACACCGAAAGGAACCCTTAAGAAGTGATAGAGCCGCCCATCTGCCTCGAAGGCAGTGTATTTGCGGTCACTAGTGCGGATGGGGAGCTGGTGGTAGGCGGACTTGAGATCCACCGTGGAGAAGACCTTATAATGCGCATCCTGTTTACCAGTTCGGATATGCGGGGGAGAGGGTACGTGTCCAGCTGCGTAAACCTGTTGATGATCTGACTGTAGTCGATGACCATCCTATGATTCTCCCCAGTCTTTCCCACCACTACTTGAGCTCTCCAGGGGCTGTTACTGGCTTCAATGACCCCTTCCCTCAGTAGCCATTGGACCTCTGACTGAATGAAGATCCGGTCCTGGGCACTGTACTGTCTGCTCCTGGTGGCGATGGGTATGCAATCCGGGGTGAGGTTTCGCAAACTGGGAAGGCGGGTCAACCTGAAGGGGCTGCCGAATTTGAAGGTTAGACTTTGGAGGTTACACTGGAAGTCTAAACCCAGGAGTGTAGCCGCGCAGAGGTGGGGAAGGACGTAGAGGCGGAAATTTTTGAACTCCCTTCCCTGGACTGTGAGGTTTGCTACACAAAACCCCCTTATCTCCACTAAGTGTGACCCGGAGGCCAGGGAGATTTTTTGGTTAACGGGGTGGATGAGGAGAGAACAGCGCCTTATCGTGTCGGGGTGTATGAAGCTCTCCGTGCTCCCAGAGTCGATTAGGCAGGATGTCTTGTGCCCGTTGATGAATATGGTCGTTGTAGCAGTTGAGAGTGTTCGAGGCCGGGACTGATCCAGAGTCAACGAGGCTAATCGCAGCAGTTGAGAGTTCTCTTCGGGCAGTGCGTGGTCAGCCGAGCTGGGGTCCTGGAGGTTCATCCAAGATGGCAGCTCCCATTGGTCGCACATGGCTGGGGGTGCACCAAATGGCGGCGCCCATCCCTCTAACATGGCGTCCGCAGAACAAGATAGCGGTGCCTGGGGTCTGCACGTGGACCTGGAATAGGAAGATGATGGCGACCGCTGGCCGCACGGGGACCGTGGAGAAGTTTGTGGTTGCGGTCCGCATTCGCCACCGGAGACCGCGGTAACCACACGGGCCTGACATACCCCCACGAAATGGCACTTTTTTGCCGCATCCTTTGCAGGTGGATGCGGGCTGGGCATCGCTGGCGGGGGTGCTTGGCCTGCCCGCAAAAGTAACAGCGGGGCCCCCCGGGGTTGTCAGGCCACCTTGCAGCGCAGGCTTGTGGGGGGATGGGGGAAGTCTCGGGGTCGGCCGCGGAGGGGTTCCACGCTGCCCAGGGGGCTGCCGTGTGGTCGGGAACGTAAGCGCAGTCTTTCCTGGAGACCACGTCCAGGGAGCCTGCAAGGGCCCATTCCTCCTTGAGACCCAGAGTGTCTTTTTCTAACAGTCGCTGGCGGATTTGTGAGGATAGCATACCTGCCACGAAAGCGTCCCGGACTAAGAGTCAGTGTGTTCGCTCGCCACAACTTGCGGGCAGCTGCAGTTTCTCCCCAACCCCAGGAGTGCACGGTAGGATTCTTCCCGCGATTCCCCAGGGGTTTGTCACCTTGTTGCAAGCAGGTGCCGGGCGTAGACCTGGTTTACCGGGCGATTATAATGTCCTTTTAGCAGCTCTATTGCTGCATCAAAGTCTTCCGCTTTCTCGATGAGGGTGTAAATCTCCGGGCTCACTCTTGACTGCAGGACTTGCAGTTTCTGCTCTCCGTGGTTGTGTTTTCGGCCATCCCGAGATACCCTTTAAAGCACGCCAGCCAGTGCTTGAAGATTGCCGCTGAGTTCGCCACGTGGGGGCTGAGTTGCAGACACTCCGGCTTGATTCGGAGATCCATCCTTTCTTCTTAAAAACTAGCTTATTAAATTGATGCACGATCAATGACCACTAAAACAAGGTTGTAGTCCAACTGAAGGTTTTCATAAGCTAGATGTTTCCCCCAGCAGCTCAGGTACAGAATGAAGGCTGCTGGGGCGGCACGGGCTCTTATACCCCACCCAGCAGGGCGGAGTTACCATACATCCTAACCAATAGAAAGCATACAGTTTCCACCACTGGTGCTCCAGCCTATCAGGTACCGTAATACCTCTAATACCACAGGTTCTCAAAGAGAAACAGTGATAGATTGTTTTTACTAGTTTGTGAAATGTTAATGAGAGGACATAAATTGGAATCGAGGTATAAAAAAGCATTAAGGGGAGGTTGAAAATATTTCTTTATACAAAAAGTGATTTCGACCGTACAATGATTTTTGAAGCAGAATCAATTAAGTCAGGAAAGCATGGAGCAGTTAAGTCACAAGGGAGTTTGGCAAGATTGGATGTGATTTATTTTAATGCGAGGAGTCTGACAAATATGGCAGATGAGTTGAGTGCACAAATTAAAACATGGAGGTGCAATGTCATTCTGTCACCAAGACATGGTTAAGAGAAGGGCAGGATTGGCAGCTCAAAATTCCAGGATATAGGATCTTCAGGCGAGATACAGAAGGAGGTAAAATAGTAGGGAGTGTCGCAATGTTGATCAGGGAATCAATTACAGCAGTGAGGAGGGATGGCATCTTGGAAGGCTCTCCAAATGAAGTCATATGGGTGGAATGTAAACCAAAAAGGGGCAATCACATTGCTGGGAGTTTTCTATTAGCCCTCTTACAGTCCAGGAGAAATAGAAGGGCAGATGTGTCGGAAAATTTCAGAGAAGTATACAAGTAATAAGGTAGTGATAGTGAGCGATTTCAACCTCCAAACATTAAATAGGGTAGTCATAGTGTGAAATATTTAAAGGGAGCAGAATTCTTAAAATGCATCCAGGAGAATTTGTATCCAGGAAAACTTTTCAAACAGTACGCAGAAGGTCCCACAAGAGAGGAGGCGGTCCTTAGCTTACGAAGCCGGACAGGTCGATGCCGTTTCAGATTTTGCAGAGTGATCATAACTCCGTTAGATTTAAGATTGTTATGGAAAAGGACAAGAATGGGTCTGAAATCAAAGTTCTAAATTGGGGGGGAAGGCCGATTTTAATAAGATCCAAAATTATTTGGCCAGAATGGGCTGGGAATAGACAATTTTAGGTAAATTTGTGACAGTAACAGTGGGACACATTCAAGAAGGAAATAGGAAGAGTACAGGGTCAATACCAATCAAGAAAAAGGGTGGCACCAACAAATCCAGGTAAACCCTGAATATCGAGGGATATATAGCATTGAATAAGGAGAAAAAGGGAGGCTTATGGCAGATGTCAGGGCTCAAAATGACAGAGGCGCTAGAGGTGTATAGAATGTTCAAAAAGGAACTTAAAAAGGAAATTAAGAGAGCAAAAAGGGGATATGAAAAGATACTGGCAGCTAAAATAAAGGAAATTTCCTAAGTCGTTTTGCAAGTACATTAAAGATAACTCGGGAAACGACAGGATCCATGAAGGACCAGAGTGGTAATGTGTTTGGAGCTGGAGAATGTAGGTAGGGTTCCAAATGAATATTTTGTGTTGGTGAATCATAGAATTTACAGTGCAGAAGGAGGCCATTTGGCCCATCGAGTCTGCCCCAGCCCTTGGAAAGAGCACCCCACTTAAGCCCACACCGCCCTATCCCGTAACCCAGTAACCCGGTATGGGTATAGAAATCAGGGAGAAGGGCTGTGATGAAACGAAATAAATTAACATAGATAGAGACGTGGTTCCGAATGATCTGTCAGACTTAAAAGTATCTCAGGATGTTGAATGAGGCAAGGGAAGAAATAGCAGGGGTGCTGGCAATAATTTTAAATTCCTCTCTGGCGCAGGAGAGGTGGCAGAGGACTGGAGGATAGCCAATGCGGTACAATTATTCAAGAAGGGAGGAAAGGGTAAACCAGGAATACAGGCCAGTCTGTTTAATCTCAGTGGTGGAGAAACTATTGGAAGCAATTCTGAGAGACCGAACAGCGCAATGGCCAGAGGCAGAGAGAACACTAGACCACAAAGGGGAAGACACCAAAGACCTCTGTGACAAAGAGGAGCCGCTCCCAGTGATCAATGTTATACTTGCAATGGCAAAGGACACTATGCAAGGGATTGTCCATCGCCCCCTAGCAACTATCCAGCACAAGGGCCGCAGAACAGAAGGCCACACTTGCCCCTCAAGGAGCCATCAGAATATAGTCAGCCAATGGCCTCTACTCTGGTGACTATTACCGTGGCCCCTCTGGACCAAGCAACAATCAGAATAATGCATGATGGTGTCAGGCTTCTCCTGTTTGGGTCTATAATGCCAAGTGGGATAGTGTAGGATGCTAACTTCTAGAAGGCGAGGTAGGGGGCCAGCCTGTCAAATTTCTATGGGATACCGGAGGTTCATGCACTACCCTTAACACGGCCCACAGGAATGACCCATCTGAGGAAACCAAAAGAATAATAATATTAAGTGGATTCGCTGGTCACTCTCAGAAAGGATTTGAAATGCAAGCATTAGCATTTTGACATAGGAGACATGGTATGTTACCACGCAGCTATTTTAGTAAAATTATTCCCCGAGGCAGAACAGACTTCATGGCCAAATGTAGTTCATCATTTGACCCTGTTAAATTGTTATGCATGGTACATGGGAGACTCAGAAGAGGCCTCCAAAACAATATCTGCCGGGAATATGGTGAAAGAATTTGCACAGTTGGACAGCTGTGGGCTAAACCCCAGGAAATCTCAGATCAAACAGACATTCGGAATCTAATAGACAGAAATAGAAACACCTTTGCTGCGAGCACGCATAACTGTGGGAGAATGGAAGGAGAAGTTTTGATAGAAGGAGCAGACCCCAAACAACAGAAACAATATTGGTTCCCGAAGTAAGCAGAAGAGGAAGTACCAAAAATAATTGCAAGCTTACTACAGCAAGGAGTGCTACAAACAATAACCTCCACTAACAATTCCCTGATTTAGCCGGTCAGGAAGCTAGATGGCTCTTGGCGTCTAACTATAGACTATAGAGAGTTTAATAAGGTAACCCCTCCTAACTGCGACAACTATGTTAACCAGCCCCGAAACAATGATGAAACATAACCCTCAGGCAAGATATTTTACAATCTTGGATGTTAGGAATGGATTCTCGTCTATTCCACTGAACAAGCAGTGTCAGTACGAATTCGCCTTCACATTCCAGGACCAACAGTGCACTTGGACATGCCTACCGCAAGGGTTCCACAATTCGCCCTCAATATTTTACCAAAGGTTGGCACAAGGCCCAGCCGGATTCTCAAAACCAGAATACCTCGTACAGTATGTAGATAATCTACTGTTGCAAACAGAAACTAGGGAGGAACATTTGCAATTGCTTAGTGAGCTATTGAACCTTTTGAACAAATTGGAATTAAAAGTGTACGTCAAGAAGTCCCAGGTCATGAAATCACAGGTCACCGACCTGGGAATAACCATTACACATGGAAACGAGAAAAAAAAGGTTGAATAAAAACCATTATCAAATTGCCATTGCCAACCAATCTGAAATCACTCCAATCATTTGTAGGCCTCGTGGACTACTGTAGAAACCATAATGTTGGATTTGCAACCAAAGCTGCACCCCTATCAGATCTATTAAAGAAAGATGCCCCCCCTGGAAATGGAAAGAACAACATACCCAAGCCATACTTGAGTGAAAGCAAGCTCTCGTTATGGTACCAGCCCTGCAGGTCTCTGACCCTGAACTACCTTTTGTGCCAGAAGTAGCAGCCACTGAAAGCACCATTTTGGCAGTCTTACTGCAGGAATGGTATGGGAGATTGAGACCTATTGCCTAAGTATCTAGGTTACTAACTCCTGTGGAAGAAGACTGTGAAAGGCACCTACTAGCAGTATTTTGGGCTGTGCAGCACTTTGCATACATAATTGGATTAAATCTGTTTTCCATTTTAACATAAACATAATGTTTAACATAACAAACCCCTCTCCAATTGTTATTGGATGGAAGAATAAAAGATAGCATCCTACTAGCAGACAATTTGAATTATAGTGGGGAGTGACACGAGTGCCAAAATATGACAGCAAAGGATCCCAAAACAAAATGGGGGAGGAGGCAAGGCAAAAGCCACTCACCAAACAAGCACTACAACAAAGTACAGCAGAGGAAGAGAAAGATATGGATTCAAAGGACACCCAAATCCATAAATTAAACATTTTTGTAGATAGCTCCTCCATAGTGGAGGTTGGCACTCGTAAAACAGGATGTGGCATCTAGGTTGAAGATTCAAAAGACAATGTCATCTATGAATTAGTACTTAAACTGCCTGGTGCTCTGAGCATACAAGCAGCTGAACTGGCAGCTGTGGCTTATGTTGTAAGTTCTCACCAAGAGTTTCCAACACCAGCAGACATCCATTCAGATAGTATGTATGGGGGCAGCAGCCTAACAGATTTCCTACCCCCATGGGAAGCAAGAGGCTTCATCTCTGCAGATGGTAAACCTTTGTTCTCTGTCCCACTGATCACATCTGATCACAAATACATCTGATCACAAGCCCAAGGCCGAGAGTATGGAGTTATTAAGATAAAGATCCATCAAAAGTCTTCTCCTGCCGGCAAAGCAAGAGTGCATGAATTAGCAAAACAGAGTGCCCTTGACGGGATCCCATGGCAACCCCCTACTCTCGAACAAACAGAACAAATGGGCTCAGTAGCCTCGAACCAAATCAAGGATCGAGGATCATAAAGCAGCCCAAAGGGAAGATAAAGAGATTACCTCATGCATCGAAGGAGATATGCCTGACTCCTACAATAATTGGAAAATTAAATTAAGAATGGATTGTACTAAAAGAAGGAAAGTACGTGGTAACAATCCAAGATAGAAACCAAACTGTTTACCAGTGTCATTACGGGTATGGATATCAAGGAACTGACACAACCACTGACAGAATTGGAAACTTATGTTGGTGGCCAAATTATGCCAAAGATGTGAAACATTATATTGAAAATTGTATAGTGTGTGTACAAAACAATCCAGACCATTGGATGCAAAGAATGCAGCATTAAGGCATACCTGATCTGTGGAAGTACCATGGACAAATTTACAAATTGATTATGTGGGACCTTTGCCACACTGCAAACGGGGGTACAAGTACACCCCAGTGGTAATCAACACAGTTAGCAATGGCACTATTAGGAATCAATCAGAAGTTCCACAAAGCCTATCACCCACAACCTCGTGGGATACTGGAAAGAATGGACAGAACCCTAAAAGCAATCATTCGGAAAACAATGCAGCAAAATAACTCCAACATGGAATGTTGTAGTAATGTTAGTAATAAATACCGTATCCAGCTCCATTGGATTGACATCACATGCCCTACTGACGGGATAAACCATGAGGGGGATTGAAGCCCTCATGGGATTGGACCTATCAAAACCTGAATGGGCTACTGTCAGTTATGAAAAAGCTGTACAACAACTAATGGACAATGTACAAGCGGCCAACTTAACCGCAGCCAAAAAAATTGGACAAAAGAAGAAAGGCGGAAAAACCTATTTTGACGGAAAGGTAAAACCTGTGGAATATGATGCAGGTCAAAAGGTCATGCTGCAAGTATACCAATTTGGAACCTTCTTATCCCCAAAGTATCATGGCCTGTACTCCATAGTTGACAAAGTTAGTCCCTCAGTGTATAAGGTCATATTGGATTCCAGGAAGACTAGATGGTACCATGTGAACCAAATTAAAACATTTGGCAGTCAAGAGGATCACACATACCATGTACTTATTGCTGCTTGTGAAACTGTACCTCAGCCTCCAGTAGAGGCAGCAATGGGAGGAGCATCAGGTTTTGCCACTCGTGTTGTATATCATCCAACTAAGGTAAAAACCCAGAAAATAAATCACGTCTCTAGTTTGGGGAAGGAAACGTGGCAGACGGCTGACAAGAAAATATGAAGAGGTCCTAGATTGGGAGGAGTGGGACCTCTCTGAACAATTTGACAGAATGTGACTGTAAATAAGAGCAGTTGCTAAATTTATTACAGTTATCTGAATCACTGACAAAATGAGACTGAAAATACTACTGGGAATATATAATCTGGTAGCCATTATCGACATCAAGCAGATCCAACAAAGTGAAAATGAAAAATGAAAATCGCTTATTGTCACAAGTAGGCTTCAAATGAAGTTACTGTGAAAAGCCCCTAGTCGCCACATTTCAGCGCCTGTTCAGGGAGGCTGGTACGGGAATTGAACCATGCTGCTGGCAGGCCTTGATCTGCTTTCAAAGCCAGCAATTTAGCCCTGTGCTAAACCAGCCCCTATGTGGTACCTAAGTGGTACCTTTGACCAAAGAGGGAGATTATGGTATGCTCTGAAAGGCAGAGGAAACTGTGACAAAGGATAACTAAACTTGACTATAGGAGAGTTGGTGATGATCAGATGTACGGTTGGAAAGATAGGGAATGTGAGAGGGAGCATAACTGAGGTGAATCAACACCAACAGCATGTGTGTAAAGAATAATAGACTTCCAGTTTGATATAAACGGAAAAAGGTGGCTATGTGGGGAAACCAGTGTCTTGTGGCAGCATTAGCAGCAAGTATCCGTGGAAAAATACAGGATTCTGCAGTGGACCTATTGTGTTTGACATTGATAGCGAGAAGCACGAAATGGAAATAAAAATAGGACCACAGACCACAGGCCTACTTACCAATCCAACCACAACTATCCTGACAACCTCAACTACCAAAGCGGGTTCAATGACCATGAGGGATATCCCAAGGTGACAAAGGGACCGCTCAATGGGCTGGTACTGAAAGAAATAGGCAAGGTTCTGTTTGATAACGTGCACCACGAGTTGGTACTGGTAGTTCTCAACATCAGTCCTACCCAAGTACCAGTGTGGTGCCTTTCTCAAATTCGGAGCTTGTATATTCGGCCAACTTAAATATTACTGGAGCAAGAGCTAGGTGTTGAAAATAAGCCAGAGCCCAAAATTATATATCATAGAAAATTATGACATGGCCATTGCTTATGGAGTAATGTCCACTTTTAGCACCTCGATTTAGAGAATTTGGATAATAAACTCAGAACGATGACTCATACAGTAAATCAAGTCTTGCAGGAATTAAATGATAACGATGAAAGGAACGCTGAAAGAGGGCTCTGTGGAAATAACCAAATGTCAGCAGGTGGACAAAACGATTCCCTGTCTCTACCCTATTTATCTGAATGAACAGGCCTTATGTGGGTTTAAAATGAATAGAGAACTAAATTGCACTTTGGATATCAGGGGCGAAATTCTCCAGTATCGGCACGATGTCCGCCGACCGGCACCAAAAAGGTGCTAATCAGTCCGGAATCGCGCCGCCCCAAAGGTGCGGAATCCTTCACATCTTGGGGGGCCGAGCCCTAACCTTGAGGGGCTAGGTCCGCACCGGACTGATTTCCGCCCTGCCAGCTGGCGGAAAAGGCCTTTGGTGCCCCACCAGCTGGCGTGGAAATGACATCTCTGGGCGGCGCATGCGCGGGAGCATTAGCGGCCGCACACGGCATCCCCGCGCATGCACTGTGGAGGGAGTCTCTTCCGCCTCCGCCATGGTGGAGACCGTGGCGAAGGCGGAAGGAAAAGAGTGCCCCCACGGCACAGGCCCGCCCGCGGATCGGTGAGCCCCGATCGCGGGCCAGGCCACCGTGGGGGCGCCCCCCCCCCCGCGGCCAGATCGCCCTGCGCCCCCCCCAGGACCCCGGAGCCCGCCCGCGCCGCTTTGTCCCGCCGGTAAGAGAGGTGGCTTAATCCACGCCGGCGGGACAGGCATTCTAGCAGCGGGACTTCAGCCCATCCGGGCCGGAGAATCGCCGGGGGGGGCGGGGGGCGCCAAACGGCGCGATTCCGGCCCCCGCCGAATCTCCCGTGCCGGAGAATTCGGCAACTGGCGGGGGCGGGATTCATGCCAGCCCCCGGCGATTCTCCGACCCGGCGGGGGGTCGGAGAATCTCGCCCCATAAGTTTGATATCACAAGAGTTGCTTACAAAGGAAAGGGAGAATATTGTAGAACCACCTCATTATATACTAATATGGCCTCTGGATGCCCTGTCTTTCAACAACTCTGTGTTGAACCCCATATACCAGCCAGAATCGGTAAAATTGACTTGGTTGCTATAAGAACATAAGAACTAGAAGCAGGAGTAGGCCATCTGGCTCCTCGAGCCTGCTCCACCATTCAATGAGATCATGGCTGATCTTTTGTGGACTCAGCTCCACCTTCCGGCACGAACACCATAATCCTTAATCCCGTTATTCTTCAAAAATCTATCTATCTTTATTTTAAAAACATTTAATGAAGGAGCCTCAACTGCTTCACTGGGAAAGGAATTCCATAGATTCACAACCCTTTGGGTGAAGATGTTCCTCCTAAACACAGTCCTAAATCTACTTCCCCTTATTTTGTGGCGATGCCCCCTCGTTCTGCTTTCACCCGCCAGTGGAAACAACCTGCCCGCTCTATCCTATCAATTCCCTTCATAATTTTATATGTTTCTATAAGATCCCCCCCTCATCCTTCTAAATTCTAACGAGTACAGTCCCAGTCTACTCAACCTCTCCTCGTAATCCAACCCCTTCAGCTCTGGGATTAACCTAGTGAATCTCCTCTGCACACCCTCCAGTGCCAGTACGTCCTTTCTCAAGTAAGGAGACCAAAACTGAACACAATACTCCAGGTGTGGCCTCACTAACGCCTTATACAATTGCAGCATAACCTCCCTAGTCTTAAACTCCATCCCTCTAGCAATCAAGGACAAAATTCCATTTGCCTTCTTAATCACCTGTTGCACCTGTAAATCAACTTTTTGCGACTCATGCACTAGCACACCCAAGTCTCTCTGCAAAGCAGCATGTTTTAATATTTTAACATTTAAATAATAATCCCTTTTGCTGTTATTCCAACCAAAATGGATAACCTCACATTTGGCAACATTGAATTCCATCTGCCAGACGCTAGCCCATTTACTTAGCCTATCCAACTCCCTCTGCAGACATGCAGTATCCTCTGCACTTTTTACTTTACCACTCATCTTAGTGTTGTCTGCAAACTTGGACACATTGCCCTTGGTCCCCAACTCCAAATCATCTATGTAAATTGTGAACAGTTGTGGGCCCAACACTGATCCCTGAGGGACACCACTAGCTACTGATTGCCAACCAGGGAAACACCCATTAATCCCCACTCTTTGCTTTCTATTAATTAACCAATCCTCTATCCATGCTACTACTTTCCCCTTAATGCCATGCATCTTTATCTTATGCAGCAACCTTTGTGTGGCACCTTGTCAAAGGCTTTCTGGAAATCCAGATATACCACATCCATTGGCTCCCCGTTAATTACCGCACTGGTAATGTCCTCAAAAAATTCCACGAAATTAGTTAGGCACGACCTGCCCTTTATGAACCCATGCTGCGTCTGCCCAATGGGACAATTTCCATCCAGATGCCTCGCTATTTCTTCCTTGATGATAGATTCCAGCATCTTCCCTACTACTGAAGTTAAACTCACTGGCCTATAATTACCCGCTTTCTGCCTACCTCCTTTTTTAAACATTGGTGTCACGTTTGCTAATTTCCAATCTGCCGGGACCACCCCAGAGTCTAGTGAATTTTGGTAAATTATCACTTGTGCATTTGCAATTTCCCTAGCCATCTTTTTTAGCACTCTGGGATGCATTACATCAGGGACAGGAGACATGTCTACCTTTAGCCCCATTAGCTTGACCATCACTACCTCCTTGGTGATAACAATCCTCGCAAGGTCCTCACCTGTCATCGTCTCATTTCCATCAGTCACTGGCATGTTATTTGTGTCTTCCACTGTGAAGACCGACCCAAAAAACCTGTTCAGTTCCTCAGCCATTTCCTCATCTCCCATTATTAAATCTCCCTTCTCATCCTCTAAAGGACCAATATTTACCTTAGCCACTCTTTTTTGTTTTATATATTTGTACAAACATTTACTATCTATTTTTATATTCTGGGCAAGTTTACTCTCATAATCTATCTTACTCTTCTTTACAGCTTTTTTCGTAGCTTTCTGTTGCCCCCTAAAGATTTCCCAGTCCTCTAGTCTCCCACTAATCTTTGCAAATTTGTATACTTTTTCCTTCAATTTGATACTCTCCCTTATTTCCTTAGATATCCACGGTCGATTTTCCCTCTTTCTATCGTCCTTCCTTTTTGTTGGTATCAACCTTTGCTGAGCACTGTGAAAAATCGCTTGGAAGGTTCTCCACTGTTCACCATAAAGTCTTTGCTCCCAGTCTACCTTAGCTAGTTCTTCTCTCATCCCATTGTAATCTCCTTTGTTTAATCACAAAACACTAGTGTTTGATTTTACCTTCTCACCCTCCATCTTTTCATAGAATTTACAGTGCAGAAGGAGGCCATTCAGCCCATCGAGTCTGCACCGGCTCTTGGAAAGAGCACCCTATCCAAGGTCCACACCTCCACCCTATTCCCATAACCCAGTAACCCCACCCAACACTAAGGACAATTTATCATGGCCAATCCACCTAACCGGCACATCTTTGGACTGTGGGAGGAAACCGGAGCACCCGGAGGAAACCCACGCACACACGGGGAGGATGTGCAGACTCCGCACAGACAGTGACCCAAGCCGGAATCGAACCTGGGACCCTGGAGCTGTGAAGCAATTGTGCTATCCACAATGCTACCGTGCTGCCCCTGTATTTTAAAATTCCACCATATTGTGATCGCTCCTTCCGAGAGGATCCCTAACTATGAGATCATTAATCAATCCTGTGTCATTACACAGGACCAGATCTAGGACCGCTTGTTCCCTCGTAGGTTCCATTACATACTGTTCTCGGAAACTATTGCGGATACATTCTATAAACTCCTCCTCAAGGCTGCCTTGACCGACCTGGTTAAACCAATCGACATGTAGATTAAAATCCCCCATGATAACTGCTGTACCATTTCTACATGCATCAGTTATTTCTTTGTTTATTGCCTGCCCCACCATAATGTTACTATTTGGTGGCCTATAGACTACTCCTATCAGTGACTTTTTCGCCTTACTATTCCTGATTTCCACCCAAATGGATTCAACCTTATCCTCCATAGCACCGATGTCATCCCTTACTGTTGCCCGGATGTCATCCTTAAATAACAGAGCTACACCACCTCCCTTACGATCCACTCTGTCCTTCCGAATCGTTTGATACCCTCTGATATTTAACTCCCAGTCGTGACCATCCTTTAACCATGTTTCAGTAATGGCCACTAGATCATAGTCATTCACGATGATTTGCGCCATCAACTGATTTACCTTATGCCGAATACTACGAGCATTCAGGTAAAGTACACTTATGTTGGCTTTTTTACCTCTGTTCTGAGTCTTAACACCTCGATCAGTAACCTCTCTTAAGTTATATTTCCTCTTAACCTTTCTCCTAATTTTCCTTATCCTTGAACCCATATCTTCATGTAACAACCTGCCGCGTCGCTTACCATTCATGTTTTCACTTCCTGTTTTATTCCTTTTAGTATTCCTGGTCCTAATCACTGAGCTCCCCTCAGTCACTGTACCTTGTACTGTCGCCCTTTTTGATTTTTGACTATGGCTTCTCTACCTTACACTTTCCCCTTACTGCCTTTTGTTTCTGTGCCTGTTTTACTACCTTCCAACTTCCCCCATCGGTTCCCATCCCCCTGCCACATTAGTTTAAACTCTCCCCAACAGCTCTAGCAAACACCCCCCCAGGACATCGGTTCCAGTCCTGCCCAGGTGCAGACCGTCCGGTTTGTACTGGTCCCACCTCCCCCAGAACCGGTTCCAATGCCCCAGGAATTTGAATCCCTCCCTCTTGCACAATCTCTCGAGCCACACATTCATCCTATCTATCCTGACATTCCTACTCTGACTAGCTCGTGGCACTGGTAGCAATCCTGAGATTACTACCAATATCCATAAGAAAGAAAAGGTTACCATTAATGCCACCACACAACTAAGGGGAATTTGGTACAGTATTTTGAAAAATACGAGACCAATGACCAATTGTTACCCAAGGATTTACATCGGATTAAAAAAATTGGAGAAAGCCCACCAAACATTCATCAGAGTCCTCCAATAAGCCAAAGAAACTGAGTGAAAGATACTGTTAAAGAAATGAGTCGCTGGGATGATATTTGGAATTGGGGTACACATGTACAGAGACACCCCTGGATAGGAATTATTTCTCATAATGCTATCGTTGTAATGATTTTCATACCAGTATATCAAATGTATACTTTGATGATGTTTAAACATTGGCGAATTAGGATGGAAAAGAAAATGGAAATGGAAATGTTTGCACGGAAACAAGAAAGGATGCACGGTATCACAAGCGGCTAGCACTGTGGCTTCACAGCACCAGGGTCCCAGGTTCGATTCCCCATTGGGTCACTGTCTGTGCGGAGTCTGCACGTTCTCTCCGTGTCTGCGTGGGTTTCCTCCGGTGCTCCAGTTTCCTCCCACAGTCCAAGGATGTGCAGGTTAGGTGGATTGGCAATGCTAAATTGCCCTTAGTGTCTAAAAGGTTACGGGGATAGAGTAGAAGTGAGGGCTTAAGTGGGTCGGTGCAGACTCGATGGGCCGAATGGCCTCCTTCTGCATTGTATGTTCTATGTTCTAATATGCAGGTTTGCAAGAAAGTGATCCCACCCAAATGGGCGGCAGTTGCATCGCAATGTTTCGCAAGATCGTGTTGGATCTTGCGAGGCATGGCAAGCCAGGTAGATCCTGGGAGTGGGGTCTCTTGGTCTTCATTGGCTGCGCCGTGGTGAGCTGCTTTTCTGGCGCAGCATGGCCTTTGGATCATGCCCGATATATACACATGTGTAAATATGAACTCGGCTGAAGAACATCTGGACATATAATTATGATCCAAAGTACTATTGTTTAATGGATCAAAGGCACCTTTATCGCTATAAGGCTCCGCTCATGCAAAATGGCCAACAACAAAAACCCTTAAAGCATGATGGGAAATAGCCATCTTTGCAAGCCTCTGAAATAGAATATTCAGAGAAACTTGCAAAGATTGTAAAGCAGAGTTCAAACAGGAAACTTTAGCTGTGCAGATTGGCACCTAGACCACAGATACTATCAAAGCCCATGTTGACTGAGACAGAATGGGACACCTAGAAACCACAAGGTCTAAGTTACCCTGAGTATTGGAACAAATGGCTGCATGATGTGGTTAGAAAATGTGGTTATTCAACGTTTTATGGTCTCAGAGCGGATAGAATATGACCCTCACCATAAATATGCAGGAGGCATAAATATTGAGCTCTTAGAGCATTTCTTCAGCGTATCCTGGGAAAAAGATCGCAGAAGCAACCGCTGAGTTGGAGTTCAGTGACAGGAGACCCTGCAGAAAAGAACCTGGCCAGTTCCTGCACAGGGTAATATCTATCTAAATATCCAAGCTGTGAGCCTGGAGACAATTGTAATAATTAGTGAAGCATATTGGATGAATAGTGTCTTTGTTTGAAGTATATAATAAAATTGTGTTGAATCATAGCTTACAGTGCAGGGCATTTGTTTGATGCATAAACTGTTTGACCTCTTGTAAGAGTACAGAAACCAAATGGGTCAATACCTTGGTATGCATGTACACTAGTCTCTTAAGGTAGTCGAGCAGGTAGCTAGTGATTAAGAGGGCATTTGGTATTCTTGCCTTTATTAGCCGAGGCATAGGGCGTGTTTCTCGGCAGCAGAGGATGTCTGCCAGCAGGATTTGTCAATGGGATTTCCCGTTGACTGCACTCCTCGTCACCGGGAAACCCGTGTCCCGTTGGTGGGACCAGAATATCCCGTCAACGTGAGCAGCCGGTAAATTCCACCCATAGAGTTGAAAAGCAGGGAGGTTATGCTAAAACTGTACAAAACATTGCTTAGGCCTCAGCTACAGTATTGTGTACAGTTCTGGAAACCACATTACAGGAGGGATGTGATAGCACTGGAAAGGGTGCAGGCGACTTTTACCTGGATGTTGCCTGGGCTGGAAAGGTTTAGCTATGAAGAGAGATTGGATAGACTGGGGTTGTTTTCCTTGGAGCAGAGGAATCTGAGGGGGCCATGATTGATAACGTATAAATTTATGAGGGGCAAAGATAGAGTAGACAGGAAGAAGCTTTTCCCGTTGGTGGTGGGATCAATGACAAGGGGGCATAGATTTAAGGTAAGGTTCAGGAGATTTAGAGGGGATTTAATGAAAGCCTTTTTCACCCAGAGAGTGGTGGGAATCTGGCTGAGGAGGTGGTGGAGTCAGAGACCCTCTTAACATTCAAGAAGTATTTAGATGAGCACTTTACTATGCCAAGGCATACAAGGCTATGGCCAAGTGCAGGAAAATGGGATTAGAATACTGAAGTGGTTGCTATTGACTGGTGCAGGCGCGATGGGCTGAAGGGCCTTTTCCATGCTGTAGACTCTATGACTCTATAACTAATTCATAAGTGCATTTTAAAAGGCTATATGGTTCACATTCAGGAAATGACCATTGCAAGCTTGATGGTCTATTTCTTTGTTCGAATATTCTAAGAGTCTGAGTGTAAGGAAACTGCTGTCAGTTTTGTAAACGCAACATTATTGTAATTTTCTGATGTCCCTCAACCTTTTATATTGAACTAACTTGTGAAAAGATTTGAATTTCAAGTGACGCCAAAGCAATTATGCTGAATTTCCGAGCACTAGACATTAATTTATTTTTAACATGCTATTTATCCAGGAGTAGTGGAGGCATTTCACTCACTGAGAGCATTCACAGCATGATGTAGAGAGACACTACTCTATTGTCACCAAATTAAAATGTCACACAGCTGGTTAAAGTACACAGCAAAGTCGAAATGTCAGAGCGACAAGACTTTTTAAAAGTTGTGATAATTTGCAGAAATGGTTTTTCCAGTAATCGACCTCCCGGGAGCTCTGAAGGTGCCTGGCTGATGAAGAGTGATAGACACCTATCATTCAAAAATGCAGAGACTGGAAATGGAATTCAGGAATAACACCAAAGAGCATGTGGCCATCCAGGGAAATAATTAAAGAGGTTTCTACTACGATCGTGGTTGCCTCTCAGGCATCAGGATGTACAATATAGCAGATTGAGTGGAGAAGATTCTGGAAAGAATCTGTCAAGAAATGAGATGTGGTGATTAATGTTGGAATTGACAACATCATGAGGAATGGAATGGAAGACTTGTGAAGGAAATTTGAGGACTTGTGCAGTAAATCAGAAAGAAGGGTCTCAAATGTAGCAAATCTATCATTCGGCCCAGAGTCACAGGTTACTTTAGTTAAGCAGCAGCAGATTAAAATGGGTAATATCGGACAGCTCAGTGGTGTAGTGGTTAGTATTGCAGCCTCACGGCGCCGAGGTCCTAGGTTCAATCCTGGCTCTGGATCACTGTCCATGTGGAGTTTGCACATTCTCCCCGTGTTGGCATTTGTTTCGACCCCACAACCCAAAAGATGTGCTGGCCAGGTGGATTGGCCATACTAATTTGCCCCTTAATTGGAAAAAAACTTGATTGGGTACTCTAAATTTATTTTTAAAAAGGGTAATGTCATTTTTGCTGTGAGGGGAGTTCAGTAGCATTACAGATGGAATTGCATTTACCTGAAGGGAGTTGGGAGATAATTGACTCCGCGAGGTGAGGTGGAGCAAATCTTAATAATATTGGTGCAAGGGGGCAAGTAGAGTGATGGGGCAAATTAGTCTAAAGAATGTGTTTGGGGATATGGAGAGATGGGGCTGGATTCTCCCAAAATGAGACTATGTCCCCACGCCGGCGTAAAAACGGTGGAATTTTACTCCCGAAATTCCGATCAAAAAGTTAAAGTAATTCAATGCCCTGCAGGGGGCTAGCAGGGACCCGGAGTAAATCTCGCAGCTTCCGGTTCAGAGTCTGCGCATAAGCATGTCAGTGGCCTCCAGCGGCCGCACCGAGCTCCATGGCGGACTCGGGCGCGGAGAAATGAGATCCCCCCAATCAGCCGCGCGCCCGACCCTGAAAACTCGCGGATCTAATCCCTGGCCGCCTATAAGGACCCCCCTGGCCACCAATCTCCCCGCCCACAACTAGGGCGGCCACAGACTGAGTCCGCATCCCGACCAGCAATAGATGATTAGTTAGACGCCATCGTGAAAACGGCCAGTCGGGAGCGGAGGATTGCTGAGTGTGCCTCTGGCAATGGGCCCAAGCCGTGAGCTGTACTCTGCAGTCACGGCAATTTTCAGGGCCCGGGGAATGGCCGGACCACCGTCGGGCCCGATTACGGCGTGAAAGTGGATTCTCCGCCCCCGCGCCGGCCGCGGCTTCGGCGCATGGCTGCGGAGAATCCAGCCCATGGACTTTGGGAAAACAGGTACGAGAAGTCGAGGAGAAGGCTTTACGCCTTACACGACTGATTTTAAATAAACCAAGACTAAGGGAGAATTTGGCAAGCATTCCAAGATTATGATATCAACTGGTGAGCAAATTGAGAACAATTAAGAATGGGAATATTTTTTTCGAAGTTGATTTTGCATTCATACAGGCTAGTACCAGCCTCCCCGAAAAGGCGCCGGAATGTGACGACTAGGGGCTTTTCACAGTAACTTCATTTGAAGCCTACTTGTGACAATAAGCGATTTTCATTTAATTTCATTTCATAGTGTAGTGGCACGGTAGCACAGTGGTTAGCACTGTTGCTTCACAGCGCCAGGGACCTGGGTTTGATTTACGGCTTGGGTCAGTGTCTGTGTGGAGTTTGCACGTTCTTCCCGTGTCTGTGTGGGTTTCCTCCGGGTGCTCCGGTTTCCTCCCACAGTCCAATGATGGGCAGGTTAGGTGGATTGGCCATGCTAAATTGCCCTTAGTGTCAAAAAGGTTAGGTGGGGTTACTGGGTTACGGGGATAGGGTGGAGGTGTGGGCTTAAATAGGGTGCTCTTTCCAAGGACCGGTGCAGACTCAATGGGCCGAATGGCCTCCTTCTGCACTGTACATTCTATGACTCCAAGGCTTCAGGAGTAAATGCCACTTTCCTTTTGTACTGAATGTTGCAGTGAGAGAGAGCAATGAGACAGAATAAAGTTGAAAACACTTTTCTCACTTGATTTAATTTTGCAGTGTCAATTGAAATATTGAGTATAGGGCAGCATGGTGGCGCAGTGGATTAGCCCTGCAGCCTCATGGCATGAGGTCCCAGGTTCGACCCCGGCTCTGGGTCACTGTCCATGTAGTGTTTGGACATTCTCCCCATGTCTGTGTGGGTTTCGCCCCCACAACCCAAAGAAGGGCTGGCTAGGTGGATTGGCCACACTAAATTGCCCCTTAATTGGAAAAAATGAATTGGGTACTCCTAATTTAAAAAAAAAAGAAATATTGAATATATTCACATTATTTCCTATCCCCATTTTTTTCTTGCTCTCTCCACATAAAATATATCCCCAATGATAAATAAAATTGGAACTTTACCTGCCCCCAAGCCTGGGGTCAAATGTACAAGGTTGTTAACTGTACTCAGGTGAACAGAATACTCTAGTCACCATCTGAGGAGCGCAAGACAGGACAGGCTTTCCAGTTAGAATGCTGCTTTCTTTCCTCAGTATAAGAATAAGTCAACCGCTTACTTTTGATTTCTAACGGATAGTCAACTTTTATAACCTTTAACATGATGAGTTATTTTAATGTGCACATAAACTAGATTAATCAAATAGGCAAGGGTAGTCTCGAAGGAGAGTTCATTGGATGTATTAGAGATTGTTTCTTGGAACAATATGTTGTGGAACCAACCAGGGAGAAGGCTACTCCGGATCTCGTGTTGTGTAATGAGAAGGGTTTAATCCTCTTGGGAATAGTGGCCATAGTATAATTGAATTTAGTTTGGGGCGGGAAAGTGGAGTCCCACACGAGCATTCTGGAATTAAACAATGGTCATGATAGAGGTATGAGGTCAGATTTGGTCCAAGTAGAGTGGGCAGGAAGGATAAAAGGTAGGACAGTTGATGAGCAGTGGCAGTTGTTTAAGGAGATTCCCAATTCCTCACAACTAAAATATATTCCAGAGAGGAAGAAAGTCTGTCAAAGAGGTAAAAAAAAAACATCCCTGGCTAAGCAAGCAGGTCAAGGACAACATAAAGGCAAAAACTAAGGTATGCCATGTTACAAAAGCCAGTGGCAGGCTGGAAGTCTGGGAAACTTTCAAACATAAACAAAGGGTGACTAAAAAGTAATAAAAAGAGCGAAGACAAATTACGAAAAAAAACAAGCACAAAATAGCAAAAAAGATAGAGAAAGCTTTTATAGGTACATAAAAGGGAATGGAGTTGCTAAAGTGAATGTTGGTCCCTTGGAAGATGAATCCAGAGAGTTAATAGTGGGGAGCACAGAAATGTCGGATACGTTAAATCAATATTTTGCCTTAATTTTCACGGTGGAGGACACTAGAACCATTCCTATAGGAATGGGTAATTCAGAGGTAATAGAAAGGGTGGAACATCAGCATCAATAGAGAAACAGTACTCAACAAACTATTGGGATTGAAGGCAGACAAAGCCCCAGGTCCTGATGGCTTACATCCTAGAGTGCTAAAGGAAGTGACAACGGAGCTAATAGATCCATTGGCTACAATATTCCAAAATTCCCTGGGTTGGAAAAATACTAATGTAACGTCCTTATTCAAAAAGGGAGGGAGGCAGATGTAGGAAATTACAGACAACTAGTTTAACATCTGTTGTTGGATAATTGTGAGAACCAATTATCAAGGGCGTAATATCAGGACATTCGGAAAGTCGAAACGCAATCCATCAGAGTCAGCATGGTTTTATGAAGGGTAAATTATATTTAACTAATTTTCGAGAGTTCTTTGAAGATGTAGCAAGCCAAGTAGATAGCAGGGATCCTGCAAATGTCACATATCTGGACCTCCGGAAGGCATTTGATAAGGTGCTGCAATAAAGGTTAATACACAAGGTTAGATCACATGGGGTTGGATCAAAGACTGGCTGATGGACAAAAGACAGAGAGTTGAGATAAATGGGTATTTTTCTGGATGGCAAAATGTAACTAGTGGGGTGCCACAGAGTTCAGTCCTTGGGCCCCAGCTATTTACAATCTATATTAATGACTTGAAGACAGGGAGAGAAGGTTCTATAGCCAAATTTGTAGATGCCACTAAAATAGGCGGCACAGTACTTTGCAATGAGGAAATAAGAACCTTACAAATGGATTTTGATAGGTTAGGTGAGTAGGCCAAAATGTGGCAGAAGGATTTTAACGTGGATATATGTGAGGTCATCCATTTTGGTCGGAAAAATGGAAAGGCAATTTATTATCTAAATGGGGAGAGGTTTCGGGGTGCTCTGGTGCAGAGAGATCTGGTTGTCCTCACGCATGAGTCGCAGAAAACAAGCATGCAGGTGCAGCAGGTAATGAAGAATGTTAATAGAATGTTGGGCATTTATAGCGAAAGGAATAGAGTATAATGGTAAGGAAGTGTTGTTGCAATTGTACAAGGCATTGGTGAGCTGCAGCTGGAGTATAATAATAATAATCTTTACTGTCACAAGTAGGCTTACAGTAACACTGCAATGACGTTACTGTGAAAAGCCCCAAGTCGCCACATTCCAACGCCTGTTCAGGTACAGACAGGGAGAATTCAGAATGTCCAAATTTCCTAAGAGCACGTCTTTCGGGACTTGCGGGTGGAAATGCACGTAGACACGGCGAGAATGTGCAGACTCGGCACAGACAGTGAACCACGCTGGGAATTGAACCTGGGACCCTGGTGCTGTGAAACGACAGTGCTAACCACTGTGCTACCATGCCACCCATACTGTGAGTACTGTGCACAGTTTTGATTCTGTTATTTGAGGAAAGACGCATTCGAGGAAGTTCACAAGAGTTCACCAGATTGCTTTCAGAGATGAGGGGTTTGCCTTCTGAAGAGAGATTGAGCAGTTTAGGCCAATACTCTCAACACAGTTTAGATGAATTAGGGGAGATCAAATTGAGGTATACAAGGTGAAAAAAGATAAAGATAAAGTAGACGTGGAACTGATGCTTCCTCTTGTGGGGCAATCTCGAGCAAGAGGTTATAGTCTCAGGATAAGGCGTAGCAAATTTAAAACTGAGATGAGGAGAAACTATTCATTCTAAAGGGTCATGATTCTGTGGAATACGCCACCCCAGTGTGCGGTGGGTGCTGGGACAGTGAGTAATTAACAAAATATATAATTTTTCCAATTAAATGGCAATTTAGCATGGCCAATCAACCTACCCTGCACATCTTTGGTTGTGGTGTGTGAGACCCAAGCAGACACGGGGAGAATGTGCAAATTCCACATGGACAGTGACCCGGGGCTGGGATTGAACCAGGGTCCTTGGCGCCATGAGACAGCAGTGCTAACCACTTTGCCACCATGCTGCCCTGACAGTGTGTAGATTTAAGGGGGAGCTAGACAGATTTTTAATTAGTAATGGCTTCCATGGTTACGGAAAACGGGCAGATAATGGACTTGAGGCCATGATGAAATTGGCCATGATCGTATTGAAAATGCGTTATTCTCTCATTCAACCTCTTCCAACGGGCAGAAAATACCAAAGTCTGAGAACACACACCAACAGATGCAAAAACAGCTTCTTCACCACTATTACCAGACCCCTGAGTGACCCTCTTATGGACTGAACTGATCTCTCCATGCATCTTCTCGACTGTGTAGCAGTACACTCCTTATGCTTCATCGATATCTATGTCTATGTATTTACATTGTGTATTTATCATATGTCCTATGTTTTCATGTATGGAACGATCTGCCTGGACTGTATGCAGAACAACACTTTTTACTGTACCTCGGTGTATGTGACAATAAATCTAAATCTAAATGATTGAATGGATGAGCAGACTCGATGGGCCAAATGTCCTAATTCTGCTCCCATATCCCATATGTGATAGTAAACCAAAACTCCTGGCCCTGAATACTGAGCTGCTTCATCTGAAGAGTTGAAAAATAAGATGGGGCACCGTCATGCGAATTACCAACTCTTCAGGTTTTTAAAGAGAGCCTCATGTTATTCAGTGAATATCATCCAGAGTGCAGAAACCCAAGTATGTGAGATAGAGAGGACAATTAAAATCCAAAGGAGCTGATGTTCAGCAGGAACAATGGGCAACTCTCGACATTGCGATTACCCAACCACAGATTAACCTTCTGATTTTACTAACTATAATTGTTCCAGAATTGGAATGCTGGAGAGATTCTGAGAAAAGTTCAAGGAAAGAGCAAATCAGTTTTTAAAATCACTGATGTAGCATCTTCACAAGAATTCATTTGTCTCCTGCCATCATTTTAGGGGAATATTAATGGAAATCCAGCAAGGCTAATGCTAACAGTTGTTTAAATTGTTTCCCTGACGTTAAAAAAACCAAGGAGAGCTAATTTTGCTTTCAGTTCAGCACCTTTAGTCTTCAAGCTAAATGTATCAAGCCATTTCCCCAACCAAAGTCTGGGAGGCTTCATGTTGGAAACAGAAAAAAATGCAATTTTATGGAAAATAATTCATTGTTAAATTTGGATGGGTAGTGTTAGCATCCTTAAGTGAAGGCATAATTCAAAACTATTTATTTTTTTACAAATTCTCCATTGCTTCAAATTTTGGCTGTGGCATAGTTTGAAGTGCTCATCTCTGAAATGTGGAGCATTTTGACTGTACAACAGGAGAATAGATATCAGAGGAAATCAACATCCAATCCAAGTAACAAGGATATATTCAAGAGGCAGCTAGATATAGCACTTGGGGAGAATGGGATCAAAAGCTATGGGGAGAAAGCAGGATTAGGCTATTGAGCTGGATGATCAGCCATGATCGTGATGAATGGCAGAGCAGGCTCAAAGGGCCAAAAGGTCTCCTCCTGCTCCTACCTTCTATGTATCTATGATACGACAAAATGGGCAGCTCTTACCCTACTGTGTTGTTTCAGTCAGTTCCAAAGACTGTGACATCCCCTGCACTAACAGAAAATGCTAAGTCTCTCCGAACTAATAAATGGTTGTTCTCAGAAAATATGGAGTACTTGGGGCGAGATTCTCTGGCCTCCCTGCAATATGCCTCTCGATGGCAGTATCTCCTGGTCCCGCTGCTGTCATTTCCCATTGAACCCACTCCACGCTGCTGGGAATCCCGCAGCGGGAGTGCTGGATCAGAAAATCCCACCAGCGCGAACAGCCAGAAGACTTCTCCCTTAATCTGGAAACATGTTTGTGCAGATGAAAAATTCACAATTCGGGGAACTAAAACCACAGAAATTACCATTCGTAGTTTTGAAAACTGGACTCTGGAGTTTTAAGTTTTTGGTCCTCAAACACCAACATTTTAGATCCTGTCTATACTTTTATATAAATGTACAATTATTAATACATTTTCATAATGATTCTGTACTAATTAAAATTCTGAATTTTATCAACTGGAACAAGTGGACCAAAGACAATTTTATTTGTTCCCTCATCAAATTTAAATATTTTTTGATTGCTTAAAATTTCCATTCCTGGGGCTGAAGGACAATCAAGATCCCGAGGTTCATTGTGCAATAAAACACTTTAAAGGACCATATGTTGACTACTTTTCTTGCCAGCAGACTTGCTGTGCAGCAGATTCTCATTTTCAAAATAGAACACAACAAAATCACTCCCACAGTCTGGTGCCGTTGATAACATTCTGCTGGATAAGCAGCAAAAACTTTCCAGCTGATCACGTATTCAACATCAAGTTTGGTATTTCAATCAAGGAGAGTTTTTAAAAAAAAACAAAGGCATTTTGAATTAAAACGTTATTAGAATGTTACGTCAAGGAACTTTGCCTTGGGATGAGCCACCGTGTTGGGCCTGCATCCTGGAATAAGGTCAGACAGTAGATTAAACAACACGGCTATTGTGACTGCATTGCATGTAGACAGGTCACATGCTGAATTGGGGCAATTTGCCAAATGTCACCCGCTGTGCCCAGTAGTTTGCAAACATGAGAAATAATCTGGAAATGAATCAGGAATAGAAATACGGCTGCTGAGTAAATTATTTCAATAGAGATCAGTGCCGGTGTGGTAATACCAGGTATTGCAGTACCTGAGAGGTGGATGACCATTGGCTAGACCTAGGAGTCTACCATTGGCCAACGTACATTGCTCTGCCCTGAGAGGCGGGGTATAAGAACCAATGCCGTCCCAGCAGCCTTCACTTTCTATATCGAAGCTGCTGGGTACAGTTCTAGCTGATTAAAGCCTATTAGTTATGACTCATCTTGTCTCGAGAGTACTTGATTGTGCATCATTTTAATCAGCTATTACTTCTGAAAGGCTGGATCTCCGGATCAAGCCGGAGTGCCTTCCGCTCAGCCCCCACGCAGACAACTCCGCTGCTATCTTCAAGCACTGGCTGGCGTGTTTTAAGAGCTTCGCCGACACGGCCGCCGACACCCCCACGGAAAGGCAGAAAATGCACCTTCTACGCTCCCGAGTCAGCCCTGCAATCTACCGTCTGATCGAGGAGGCGGAGAATTATGCTGCAGCTATCGAGCTGCTAGAAGGACACTATATCCGACCTGTGAACCAGGTCTACGCCCGTCACCTGCTGGCAACTAGAAAGCAAAGCCCTGAAGAAACACTGGAAGACTTCTATCAGGCGCTGCTAGTGCTGGGCCGGAACTGTGGATGCCCGCCAGTTTCGGGGAACGAGCACGTGGAACTTTTGATTCGGGATGTTTTCGTGGCAGGTATGTCTTCTCCCGATATCCGCCGAAGGCTCCTAGAAATGGACACACTGGGACTTACTGAGGCACAGGCCCTGGCGGGGTCGATGGACGTTGCGTATAAAAACGCGCCGTCTTTTGCCCCCGGACGCGTGGCGCCCCCCTGGGCTGCATGGCACCCTGTACCGGCAGCCCCCCAGACCTATCCCCTAACCCCGCAAACCTGCGCGATGAAACGGCCCACAATCGCTACCGGCCAACGCTGCTTTTTCTGCGGGCAGGCGAATCATCCCCGCCCGCGCTGCCCGGCCCACACCGCCACCTACAAAGGGTGCGGCAAGAAGGGCCACATGTTGGGGTCTGCCAGACCCGCGCCTTGGCCGCAGTCTCCAGCGAGTATCGGCAGCCTTTAGTTCAGGTCCCGGCCGTCCAAAGCCCTCCGCCGCCCTCCTATCCCCTGGCCGCTTGCGATCCACGGGCGCAGCCATTTTGCCCCCCCCCCGGCCACCACGCTGGATGGGTGGGCGCAGCCATTTTGTCCCTCGCCGCCGCCATCTTCGGCATCCCCGGACTCCATGTGCGACCCGTGGCTGACGCCATCTTGGATGGGGCCTCAAGCCCCCAGCACAGCCGACTCCACGCTGCCTGACCAGAACTTCCCCTTGCTGCAGCTGGCCTCTGTTACCCTGGACCAGAGTCGGCCCCGGACGCTAGCGAAAGCCACCACAATGATCGCCATCAACGGCCACGTGACGTCGTGCCTCATCGACTCCGGGAGCACGGAAAGCTTTGTCCACCCCGACACGGTCAGGCGCTGTTCTCTTGTCACCCATCCCGTAAACCAACGGATCTCCCTGGCCTCCGGGTCACACGCAGTGGAGATAATGGGGTTCTGCCTAGCGAACTTCACTGTCCAAGGCAGCGAATTCCGCAATTTCCACCTGTACGTTCTGCCGCACCTCTGCGCAGCCACCTTTCTTGGGCTGGATTTCCAGTGCCACCTACAAAGCCTGACCTTTAAATCTGGCGGCCTTATACCCCCCCTTACTGTCTGCGGCCTCGCGACCCTTAAGGTCGACCCGCCTTCCCTGTTTGCGAACCTCACCCCGGATTGCAAACCAGTCGCCACCAGGAGCAGACGGTACAGTGCCCAGGACCGGACCTTCATCAGGTCCGAGGTCCAAAGGCTGCTGAAGGAAGGGGTCATCGAAGCGAGCAACAGCCGCTGGAGGGCTCAAGTAGTGGTGGTAAAGAGCGGGGAGAAACATAGGATGGTCATCGACTACAGCCAGACCATCAACAGGTTTACGCAACTGGACGCGTACCCTCTCCCCCGTATAGCCGACCTGGTAAACAGGATTGCGCAATACAAGGTTTTCTCCACGGTGGATCTCAAGTCTGCCTACCACCAGCTGCCCCTCCGTCATGGTGACCGCCATTACACTGCCTTCGAAGCAGATGGGCGGCTCTATCACCTTTTAAGGGTTCCCTTCGGTGTCACGAACGGGTTCTCGGCCTTCCAACGTGAGATGGACCGAATGGTTGACGGGTACGGCTTACGCGCAACGTTCCCGTATCTTGATAACGTCACCATCTGCGGCCATGACCAGCAGGACCACGACACCAACCTCTGAAAATTTCTCCAGACCGCAAATATCCTTAATCTGACCTACAATAAGGATAAATGCGTGTTTAGCACCGACCGTCTAGCCATCCTAGGCTACGTAGTGTGAAATGGAGTCATAGGCCCAGACCCTGAACGCATGCGCCCCCTCATGGAGTTCCCCCTCCCTCACTGCCCCAAGGCCCTAAAGCGCTGCCTCGGCTTCTTTAGCTGTTATGCACAATGGGTCCCTAATTACGCAGACAAGGCTCGACCCCTGATCCAGTCTACAACCTTCCCCCTGTCGACGGAGGCCCGCCAGGCCTTCTGCCGCATCAAAGCGGACATCGCAAAAGCCACGATGCGCGCCATCGACGAGTCCCTCCCCTTCCAGGTTGAGAGCGACGCGTCCGACGTAGCTCTGGCGGCCACCCTCAACCAGGCGGGTAGACCTTTCTTCTCCCGCACTCTCCATGCTTCCGAAATTCGCCACTCCTCGGTCGAAAAGGAGGCCCAGGCCATTGTAGAAGCTGTGCGACACTGGAGGCATTACCTGGCCGGCAGGAGATTCACTCTCCTCACGGACCAACGGTCGGTGGCCTTCATGTTCGATAATGCGCAGCGGGGCAAAATTAAAAACAACAAGATCTTACGGTGGAGGACAGAACTCTCCACCTACAATTACAAGATCTTGTACCGTCCCGGGAAGCTGAACGAGTCTCCTTAATCCCTGTCCCGCGGCACTTGTGCCACCGCACAAGTGGACCGCCTCTGAGCCCTCCACGAGGACCTCTGCCACCCAGGGGTCACTCGTTTCTTTCATTTCATTAAGACCCGCAACCTGCCCTACTCCATCGAGGTCAGGGCAGTCACCAGGGACTGCCAAATCTGCGCGGAGTGCAAACCGCACTTCTACCGGCCAGAGAGAGCGCATCTGATAAAGGCTTCCCGTCCCTTTGAACGCCTCAGCATGGATTTCAAGGGCCCCCTCCCCTCCACCGACGGCAACACGTACTTCCTGAATGTGATTGACGAATACTCCCGGTTCCCATTCGCCATCCCCTGCCCGGACATGACCACGACCACCAGGGCCCTCCAGGGTATTTTTACACTGTTCCGTTTCCCCGCATGCATTCACAGCGATAGGGTGTCCTCCTTTATGAGTGACGAACTGCATCAATTCCTGCTCAGCAAAGGCATCGCCTCCAGCAGGACGACCAGTTACAACCCCCGGGGAAACGGGCAGATAGAAAGGGAGAACAGAACGCTCTGGAAGACCGTCCTGCTGGCCCTTCGGTCCAGGAATCTCCCAGTCTCCCGCTGGCCAGAAGTCCTCCCAGTGGCCCTTCACTCCATCCGGTTGCTGCTCTGTACTACCACAAACCAGACACCTCACGAACGTCTCCTTGTTTTCCCCATGAAGTCCTCCTCCGGGACCTCGCTCCCAACCTGGCTAGTGACACCCGGACCCGTCCTGCTGCGGAAACATGTGAGGGCGCACAAGTCGGATCCGTTGGTCGAGAGGGTCCACCTGCTGCATGCCAACCCCCAGTACGCCTACGTAGCGTTCACCGACGGCCGTCAAGACACGGTCTCCCTTCGGGATCTGGCGCCCGCCGGAGCCCCACGCGCACCCGCACCATTGTCCCCAATCCCCCCCCCCCCCCCGCAGCACCGGAGGGTCAGTACTGCTGCCGCCCCTACCCAGCACAGGCACCAACAGGCGCCCTACAGGCACCCCTCCCCCCTGCCTACTTTTCGCCCCAACAACGCCGCCTAGGGGTGACGAAGCTGCCTGGGAGGAAGACACCACGTTCCCGGAGCCACAACCGCCGGGGCCCCACCAGGATCATCGCCGAAGCCCAGACACTCCAGAAGGTCGACCAGGCCACCCGATCGTCTGATTGCTGCACCATAAAACAAAACAAAAACTTTTTCTGTTACCCTCGACATCACGGTACCTCCATACCTGGCCCTACCATGCAAAAGGCGACAGTAACGCCGGCCATCCCCCCGCTGGGTTCTTTTTTAACAGGGGGTGAATGTGATAATACCAGGTATTGCAGTACCTGTGAGGTGGATGACCATTGGCTAGACCTAGGAGTCTACCATTGGCTAACGTACATAGTTCCGCCCTGAGAGGCGGGGTATAAGAACCAATGCCGTCCCAGCAGCCTTCACTTTCTGCATCAAAGCTGCTGGGTACAGTTCTAGCTGATTAAAGCCTATTAGTTATGACTCACCTTGTCTCGAGAGTAATTGATTGTGCATCAGCCGACAAGCAAGAATTACGTAAGGAACAAAAAAAAGTTTTAAAAAAAAAAATCAGCATCAAATAAGAAATTGCCTTAGGTGCTAATTTAAAAAATTGGATTTTGCAAGCTTGTCCGCATAGACTCAGCTTGTGTGAAATTGGATCCGTGTTCACAACAAATGTGTTCTTCTGAGTGTTGATCCTGTGGATCATATCTCACAGCGATTAACATTTCAGCCTTTAATGGACATTTTGTTTGAGATACTGATTTTTAAATCAAAATAAAGGTAATTATTTTTCAATTTCCTCAACCAGGTCAAGGTATTTATCAATAGGTTCAGGGCTTAAATGAATACTTTGACTCCAATGAACCAAATCAGCAATTGCATTCCATCACACAGAGAGACATGCATTCAGGAGGCTAACTTTCTGTTCTGGGGTGAAAGAGGTAGAACATTAAAAGTAATCCTAAATTGCCCCTTCAATAGGTGTTGAACTGAAATGATTTGAAAGATGCTGGAGCCTTTCTCGCGGTCATGTTGGCCTGAATATTATTGAATTCAAAAGGTTTTTCTTAATAGTCTTTCAAATCTAATATCCCAGTTGCATGTAAGAGACCTGTGTGATATTGATCAAAATTCAGAACACTTAAAAAAAACTGTAATCATTACAAAGAATAGCAAGAGCATTAACATGCACATTTTACAGTGGGACTGAAAAACCCAGTCGTGGAACTAACAGGCACATCAGAATTCAACTTCCCAAAGGACTAAACGATTGTGAGGATAAAATAACAATGGGCACAATTACGGAGCAGCCTGCACATTTCAGGGATGTTTTCCATTTAATAAAGGTTGGTTCCTTATACTGTATTAGGATAAAGCAGTTAGACAATTAACAGCTTGTGTAGACTTCATAAAGCTCTCCCATGCAGTGAGAAGAATAGCATTTTGTTCAAATTTCATTAAAAACAAGTCATCCTGTAAAAGAATATATATTGCAATTCGATTAAATACAAAACATATGAATCACTAACTCTTCATCTCTGCAGGCATGGTTAAACTGGAGCTAAATTAGATTTAAAGTGCATTTTGTGAAGTACTCCTCTGTAAAATGCAATTAATTATTCCATTTATGAGCTTAGCCAAAAAAAGTTTAACATCCAGGAGTAAATTTTATTGAAAATCATTCTATCCCTGAAAAAGAAGGCTACTAATATCCCCACAAGAAATAGCAACTGTTTTTAGAGGAAGAAAATGCCACTGTAATATCTGAACAGTGCAGTTCCGATCAGGTTACCAGGGTACTTGTGAGGAAACTACTTCCCCCTCAATTCCTGTTCGACGAGTGTGAGGGGTGAGGGATATCCTCTATTTGGGTGTTAGTGTCCCTTTCCTCGTAATTAAAACCAGTTCCACTGTGGTCTAAGACTGCACTCTTTGAAATTTTCAGTTCCAAAGTCAAAGACCCTACATGATAACCAGACTTTCCAGCAACTACCTACCAAAAAGGAGGACACTTGTGTTTGAGATGCCAAGTTTGTTCACTGCCACACAGGTATAGTTTCCATAATCCTCTTCAGAGACATTAAAAAATGTAAGCACGGACCTGTCCTCATTGCTCTTGATTTGAATACCATGGAGTCCATTAAGAAGCCTGAAAAGTACAAAATGAATGATTTAATTTGATTTTTCCAATATGCCTAACCTATATTACTGCAGTCCTTTGTGATTAATTTCCTTAACCTCTGCATTATAGTTAATGGAATGAAATCAACCAAGTGGTCCTGAATTGGAACATGGGATTGAAAATACAGCAACCAGTGCCTCTGTTCAGGATTTTTAAGAGCATTATATTAAAATCGCATTTTCCTGGCACATTTGTTTAACCACTTTAAATTAAGAACATTAGTTTGAATTCTCAAAGCAACCAAAGTTATTTGAACTGGAATCGCAAAACCTCAAGAGTGTAAAAGGCACAGCGCTTTAGTATACAAATTTGTTGTGCACCAAACAATTTAGCCTTCTTGTATTGCCAAGACAAGGCTTTCAACACAGTTTTGAGAGCACTAATCAAATGCCTAGAATGGCCTTAGCTCAGATGCTTTAATGTGTTCATCGTTTCTTACTCCCCAATTTTTTTTTTTCAAACCAGTTAAGTGGTGATATTTGCTCTTGGATTTTGGTTTCTTCAAGTGAACTCAATATACCATAAAAAGGACCAGCCAGAGTTATTGGGATGATATGGCTCTTCCTGCTTTGAGGAATTTAGGCTTGACGGACTGGCAGCGGCCAATCAGAGAGCAAGTGGAAGCCAGAATGACAGATATCGGAGCGAAGTTCATCAACTACAAAGCACTGCTCACTTTATTTAAAAGAGAGAGCAGTCTATTTTCACACCAAGGATAGGTCAAGCATGGTTAAGCAGTATCTAGTTTGGTTCGAATTCTTGGCTCCTAATTTAAGGGTTTTACTTTTTACACCAACATATCTATACCACCATATTACTCTTATAATCTGGCTGAGGTATTAGAAACATAGAAAACAGTAGTTGGACGCCATTTGGCTCTTCGTGCCTGATCCGCCATTCATCATGATCAAGGCTGATCATCTAACTCAATTGCCTAATCCCGCTTTTTCTCCATACCTTTTGATCCCCTTAACCGAAGTGCCATAGGTAACTGCTTCTGGAAAACGTACAATTTGGCTTCAACTACTTCTTGTGGGAATGAATTCTATTGGCTGAATAACCACTGAGTGAAGAGATTTCTCCTCATCTCTGACCTAAATGGTCTACCCCGTATCCTCAGACTGTGACCCCTGATTTTGGACACACAAACCATCCTTCCTGCGTCTACCCTGTATTGTCCTGTTAAAAGTTTATAGGGTTCTGTGAGATTTCCCCTCATTCTTCTGAACTCCAGTGAATACAATCCTAACTGATTCAATCTCTCCTCATACGTCAGTCCCGCCATCCCAGGGATCAGTCTGGTAAAACTTTGCTGCACCCCTCGAGAGCAAGAACATCCTTCCTCAGATAAAGAACCAAGACTCCATACAATATTCCAGGCGTGGCCTCAAGACCCTGTATAATTCCAACAAGACATCCCTGCTCCTATACTTGAATCCTCTCGCTATGAAGGCCAACATACCATTTGCCTTCTTTACCGCCTGCTGTACTTGCATGCATACCTTCAGTGACTGGTGCTCGAGGACACCCAGGTCTTGTTGCACATTCCCGTCTCCTCATAGATGGCCATTCAGATAATAGTCTGCCTTCTCATGTTAGCTACCAAAGTGGATAATCTCACATTTCTCCAAATTATACTGCATCTGCCATTCATTAGCCCACTCACTCAACTTGTCCAAATCACACTGAAGGATCTCGGCATCCTCCTCACAGCTCATCCTCCCACCCAACTCAGTGTCACCTGCAAATTTGGAGATATGACATTTTGTTTCCTCATCTTGATCATTAATATATACTGTGACTATCTGGGGTCCTAGCACCAATCCCTGTAGTACCCCAGTAGTCATTGCCTGCCATTTGAAAAAGACTCGTTAATTCCTACTCTTTGTTTCCTGTCTGCCAACCAGTTCTCTATCCATCTTGATATAGTACCCCTAAACCCACGTGCTTTAATTTTACACACTTGGGCCTTCTGAAAGTCCAAATATACTTTGGGTTCTCCGATTTGAAGACTAAGTGCTGATGCTGGCGTGGAGACGGTGACGTTTTCTGCACGTAAAAATGGCGCAAAAGCTGCACCGATCCTCCATCTGCCTTGCCACTGCCAGAACACGCTCACCCGTGCACTTGGCCCCTGCCAAAGACCCCCCTACCCACGGAACGCCCCCACCCCCCGCCCCCTCCTTGACTGTGGCGGTGCTGAACTTAGTCCGTAGGCGCCACGTTGGGTTCAGGAAAGAAAAAGGACAAGTGTTCCACGCTGTCGGGAACCTGGCCGATCAGGGGCGGAGCATCGGGAGAGGGCTTCAGGGGACACCACAAGGCCGTCCTGATGGCATGCAGTGTACTCAAGGGGGCGGAGCATTGCAAAAGCGGCACCGCCCATGATTTCGGCGCAAACGGCCTCGCCGAACACGATTTTGGTGGCGGCAACCGGAGAACCCCACCCACCATATCCACTGGCTCCCCCCTTGTCAACTTTAAAAGTTACATCCTTGAAGAATTCCAGTAGATTTGTCAAGTATGATTCCCTTTCATAAATCCATGCTGAAACTGTCCGACCCTGCCATTGTTTTCTAAGTCTCTGCTATAAAACCTTTGACAACGGATTCTAGAACTTTTCCCAGTACTATGTCAGGCTTTCTGGTCTATAATTCCCTGTCTTTCTTTCGACCTGCCTTTTTAAATAGTGGAATTACACTGAGTCTTCAAATCGGAGAATCCAGCCCCGTATATTTGGACTTTCAGAAGGCTCACGGAAGTGATCAGTGTGTAAAATTAAAGCACATAGGTTCAGGGGTACTGTACCAAGATGGATAGAGAACTGGTAGGCAGACAGGAAACAAAGTGTAGGAATTAAATGGCAGGCAATGACGACTGGGGTACTGCAGGGATTGGTGCTAGCTACCCTCCAATCTGCAGGAACTGGTCCAGAATCTATAGAAACCTGGTAGATAATCACTATTTCTAGAGCCACTTCCTGAAGTACTCTGGGATGCAAATTATCAGGCCCTGGGGATTTATCCACCTTCAATCCCATCAATTTCCCCAATACCATTTCTCTACTAATATTGATCTCCTTTAGTTCCTCCCTCTCACTGAACCCTGAGTTCCCTGACATTTCTGGTATCTGATTTGTGTCCTCATTTGTGAAGACAGAACCAAAGTATGTGTTTAGTTACTCAGCCATTTCTTTGTCCCCTATTATACATTCCGCTGTTTGTAACTGTAAGACATTTGTCTTCGCCGATCTTTTTCTCTTCACGTACCTGTAGAAACGTTTACATTCTGAGCTAATCTAATCTTCGCCACCATCACACATTAACATCCACGAATACCCAACTATTTGCATATTAAGCTTAAGGGTAACAAAGCATGCTACACACATTCCTGTAATTTTATATCGATAACATTTTTTTTGTAGCAAATACCTCTTTTTATTTCTATATTATATCAGTTCCAATCTAGCCAGGAACAATCACTGTCCTAACAGGAATACAACCGCATGCAGGCCAACTATGCTAGTTCAGGATATGAAAATAATTTAACAAAGTACACAGTCCTTGTGTTTCTCAAATTTTCCACAGAAGGCAATAAAGATGTCTCTTTTCCTGGCGTTCTTTGGACATGTCAGCTGAAAGAAAACAATGGAAATGTCTGTATTGGCAGAATGTGGATGCGAGTTTGAACTTTATTATACAGAGATTACTTAAATTCCTGGAGCCTTGAAGTTTCCTCTTGTGCAATGAAGTGGAAGGTGTGACAATTCTTTACCACCACTACTTGAGCTCTCCAGGGGCTGTTACTGGCTTCAATGACCTCTTCCCTCAGTAGCCTTTGGACCTCTGACCTAATAAAGATCCGGTCCTGGGCACTGTACCGTCTGCTCCTCGTGGCGACGGGTTTGCAATCCGGGGCGAGGTTCGCAAACAGGGAAGGCGGGTCGACCTTAAGGGTCGCGAGGCCGCAGACAGTAAGGGGGGGGTATAGGGCCGCCAAATTTGAAGGTTAGACTTTGGAGGTTACACTGGAAGTCTAAATCCAGGAGTGCAGCCGCGCAGAGGGAAGGACGTAGAGATGGAAATTTTTGAACTCCCTTCCCTGGACTGTGAGGTTGGCTACACAAAACCCCTTTATCTCCACTGAGTGTGAACCGGAGGCCAGGGAGATTTTTTGATTAACGGGGTGGATGAGGAGAGAACAGCGCCTTACCATGTCAGGGTGTATGAAGCTCTCCGTGCTCCCAGAGTCGATAAGGGAGGACGTCTCGTGCCTGTTGATGAATACGGTCGTTGCAGCAGTTGAGAGTGTTCGAGGCCGGGACTGATCCAGGGCCACCGAGGCTAATCGCAGCAGTTGCGAGTTCTCTTCAGGCAGTGCGTGGTCAGCCGAGCTGGGGTCCTGGGGGTTCATCCAAGATGGCAGTTCCCATTTTGTTGCACATGGCTGGGGGTGCACAAAATGGCGGTGCCCGTCCCTCCAACGTGGCGTCCGCGGGATCCGAACGTGGCCCTGGAATATGAAGATGGCGGCGACCGCTGGCCGCATAGGGACCGTGGAGAAGTTTGTGGTTGCGGTTCACATTCGCCATCGGAGGCCGCGGCAACTGCATGGGCCTGACATACCCCCACGAAATGGCCCTTTTTGCCGCATCCCTTGCAGGTGGACGCGCGGGCCGGGCAGCGCTGGCGGGGGTGCTTGGCCTGCCCGCAAAAGAAGCAGCGGTGCCCCCCAGGGTTGCCAGGCCGCCTTGCAGCGCAGGCCTGTGGGGGGATGGGGGAAGTCTCGGGGTCGGCTGCGGAGGGGTTCGACGATGCCCAGGGGGATGCCGCGCGGCGGGAATGTAAGCGCGGGTGTTCCTGGAAGCCACGTCCAGGGAGCATGCAAGGGCCCGTGCCTCCCTGAGACCCAGAGTGTCATTTTCTAACAGTCGCCGGCAGATTTGTGAAGATAGCATACCTGCCACGAAAGCGTCCCGGACTAAGATTCAGTGTGTGTGCTCGTCGAAACCTGCGGGCAGCTGCGGCTTCTCCCCAACACCAGGAGTGCATGGTAGAATTGTTCCAGCGATTCCCCAAGAGTTTGTCGCCTTGTTGCAACAGGTGCCGGGCGTAGACCTGGTTTACCGGGCGAATATAGTGTCCTTTTAGCAGCTCTATTGCTGCATCGAAGTGTTCCGCTTCCTCGATGAGGGTTTAAATCTCCGGGCTCACCCTTGAGTGCAGGACTTGCAGTTTCTGCTCTCCCGTGGGTGTGTTTTCGGCCGTCCAGAGATACCCTTTAAATCACGCCAGACAGTGCTTGAAGATTGCCCCTGAGTTTGCCGCATGGGGGCTAAGTTGCAGATACTCCGGCTTGATTCGGAGCTCCATCCTTTCGTCTTAAAAAAACTAGCTTATTAAATTGATGCACAATCAATGACCACTAAAGTGAGGTTGTAGTCCAAGTGAAGGCTTTAATAAGTTAGATGTTTCCCCCAGCAGCTTAGGTACAGAATGAAGGTGCTGGGGCGGCATGGGTTCTTATACCCCGCCGAGCAGGGCGGAGCTACCATACATCCTAACCAATAGAAAGCATACAGTTTCCACCAATGGTGCTTCAGCCTATAAGGTACCATAATGCCTATAATACCACAAGACTCTGGAAACAGTCCTACAGATCGGAGCACAGTTTATGTAATCCCACTATTTAAAAAGGGAGATAGAGAGAAAATGGGGAAATAAAGACCAATAAGCCTTAGATTGGAAGTGGGGAAAATTCTAGAATTCATTATCAAAGGTTTTACAGCAGAGAAAGCAGTGGCAGGATTGGGCAGAGTCAGCACAGATTTATGAAGGAGAAATCATGCTTGAACAATTTACTGGAATTCTTTGAGGATGTAGAGTTATGAGGGGGAGCCAGTGGATGTGGTTTATTTGGACTTTCAGAAGGCTTTCGACAAAGTTCCACAGAGGAGACTAGCGTGTAAAATTAAAGCGCGTGGAATTAGGAGTAGTGTATTGAGATTTGTAGAAAACTGGTTGGCAGACAAGAAACAATGAGTAGGAATTAAGGTTTCCTTTTCCAAACAGCAGTCAGTGACTAGTGGGGTACCACAGGGATTGGTGTTGGGACGCATGCTATTCACAATATATATTAATAATTCAGATGAGGCAACAAAATGTAATGGACTCGATTCTCCGCTTTCGGGATTCTCCGCTGTTGGGATTCTCCATTGAGCCAGTAGCGCACCCACGCCCAGGGATTTCCCGACGGCGAGGGCTGCTCACAATGGGAAATCCCATTGGCAGACTGACGGCATGGAGAATCCCACTGCCGGCGATGGTGCGCCACACCAGAAAACTGGTGTAGCGGGAGGGAGAATCCCGTCCAAGATACCCAAATTTGCAGATGACACAGAGTTGGGTTGGAAGGTGAGCTGTGAACAGGATGCAGAGAATCCCGCTCTATATGTTTTCAAGCAGCAGTTTGATATAGCGCTTGGGGTGAAGAGGATCAATGGATATGGGGAAGAAGGTGGATTAGGCTATTGAGTTAGATGATCAGCCATGTTCATAATGAATGGTGCAGCAGGCTAGGAGGGCCGAAAAGGCCTCCTGCTGCTTCTATTTTCTGTTTCTATAATTGACCTGACCTTCAACAACCACAACCATCTTCCTTTGAAGATGCAGCCTTGATATAAATGGCATTCAGTCACACTTTGCCTCTTGAGCTCATGTTTGGACCAGGGTGGTAATCAGGTCAGGAGTAGCCCTGGTGGAACCCAGTCTGAGAGTACATGTGCAGATTTCTTCTGAGTGAGTGCCACTTGATAGCTGTGTCAACAACACCTTCCATACTTTCCTGATGATCGAGAGTAGAGTGATGGGGCGGAATTGGCCGGGTTTGATTTTTCCTGCTTTTTATGGACAGAATATATCTGGGTAGTTTTCGACATTGTTGGGTAGATGCCAGAGTTGTAGCTGTACTAGAGCAGCTTGGCTAAGGATGCAACTAGCTATGGAATCTTCAGTGCTATTGTGAGAATGTTGTCAGGGCCTGTAGTCTTTGCAGTATCCAATGCCTTCAGCCATTTCTCGATATCATGTGGAGTGAATCAAATTGGCTGAAGACTGGCATCTGCGACACTGGGGACCTCAGGGGGGGTCACCTGGATCAGGGTTTTTCAAACTGCGGATCAAACGCACGGGAGGGTCATGGGCGGGTGTCGAGAGGGTTGCAGAGTGATCGTTTGCAGGAGAAGCGCCCAACGGCAGCGACTGGCTTTTACGAATGCCGGCCGCAACTGGTTTTTAAGTTGCAAATTCCGGCCATGACCAGCTTTTAAATGCGACGATGAAGTCTCCCCACCAGAAGCGGCAGGTTAACTGCCCGGCACATACACTGACATCACACGCTCTGTATGTCCATGCTTTTGTCACAAAATCACGGAGGAGAAATTCCTCCATTTTCAAGCTGTGAGTAAGCAGGGCAACAGCACTGTGAAGACCTGAAGGTGGATTGTTTTGTTACAAGGAGGAGGGCCCAGATACAAACAGGCCAGAATCTCACAACTACTGCAGAGAGCTGCCCAGGAGAGTCTATGGCAGGACGAAGCAGTGCTAGTGTGAGCTTCTCAGGAGAGTCCATGGCAAAACACTGCAGTGCTAGTGTGAGCTTCACAGGAGAGTTCACGGCAGGACAAAGCAGTCCTAGTGTGACCTGTATACAGAGCTCCAGGGCATTTAGTGAACAGCCTACTAAGAAGAAACTGAATTCAAGAACAAAGCTGCATAAAGATGATTTATTGAGGTATGGTTTTGTTAGTTGTGCCAATGCAAATCAGGATGTAAAGCTCATGTGTGTTATATGCAGGGAAGTACTGGCAAATGAGATTTGGATGGAATCATAGGAATCATAGAATTTACAGTGCAGAAGGAGGCCATTCGGCCCATCGAGTCTGCACCGGCTCTTGGAAAGAGCACCCCACCCAAGGTCCACACCTCCACCCTATCCCCATAACCCAGTAACCCCACTCAACAATTTTGGACACTATGGGCAATTTTAGCATGGCTAATCCACCTAACCCGCACATCTTTGGACTGTGGGAGGAAACCGGAGCACCCGGAGGAAACCCATGCACACACGGGGAGGATGTGCAGACTCCGCACAGACAGTGACCCAAGCCGGAATCGAACCTGGGATCCTGGAGCTGTGAAGCATTTGTGCTATCCACAATGCTACCGTGCTATCCACAATGCTACCGTGCTGCCCATGCTAACTATGTCTCAGCTTGCAGACATCTTTTTAATTCCAAGTGAACTGAATCGCAAATTGAAAGGAAAGGATGATGATTGCTTTCAGCACTGTGAAGATCAAGATGTTTTCCAAATGTCATTGAAAGTTTGGCAAGTACAAATACAAAGCCAAAACTACTAAATGTTCCCCACACTGCTGACACATCAAAGTAAAGTGTTCGCCAAGGAACTGTCAATAGACTAGCAAGCTTTATTCAGTCGCATCTGGCTAGGCTGATCAACAATTTTGTCACTACTTTCCAGAGGAGAAGCTTCAGATTTTGAAAGAGAAGATGTGGGTGAAAATCCTTTTGAGTTTAAGACCCCAGACTCAATCAGTAACTCAAAATTAAGAATCTGAACTTCTGCACCTCACCTGTGACAGCACACTAAAAACATTCCACAAGCCCTGAGACTGTCAGCACTCTAGAGTAGTGTCTCCGAGGAGTAGCCAGTGCTCAGTAAAACAAGCATTCTGTTGTTACTGCCCTTCACAACAACCTACACATGCGAGATTGAATTTTCCGTCTTCACAAAGATGAATTTGACGCAAAGGAACCGGCTGAATTTTGCATCTGACATACGCATTGCCGTCTCTTACTGTGAATCTGATTGGAATGAGATTGTGAGGACGAAATAAGCTCACCTGTCCCATTAAAGGTAAACAAAAATGGTGTGTTGCGAAAGTCGGCTGATTGGCAAAAGTGGGTCCTGGGGGAAAAGTCTGAAAAACACTGATCTAGATGGAACATCCACTCGGCACTTCGGGCTGAAGATTGTAGATGGAGGCTAGCCGCCCATCTTATGACAGTGAATGCATAAGAATCTCCTCCTCCTGGTGCAATGGGAAGCTAATTAAGCCACAAAGGATCCAAGTGTAGAGATATATGCATCTCTGTTCCTCCATTATACAATGGGTGGGGGTGGCGTTTAGCAGAGGGGCAGTGGAAATCCACACTCAGTGGAGTATCTCATTTGTGGGAATCTTAAGCAGGTGCAAGATCATCTCTAAACCTTGAGCTTCATAGATTATCATAGAATTTACATAGAATTTACAGTGCAGAAGGAGGCCATTCGGCCCATCGAGTCTGCACCGGCTCTTGGAAAGAGCACCCTACCCAAGGTCAACACCGCCACCCTATCCCCATAACCCAGCAACCCCACCCAACACTAAGGGCAATTTTGGACACTAAGGGCAATTTATCACGGCCAATCCACCTAACCCGCACATCTTTGGACTGTGGGAGGAAACCGGAGCACCCGGAGGAAACCCACGCACACACGGGGAGAATGTGCAGACTCCGCACAGACAGTGACCCAAGCCGGAATCGAACCTGGGACTCTGGAGCTGTGAAGCAGTTGTGCTATCCACAAGGCTACCGTGCTGCCCCTTTTTCTTTAAATATTTGTTTGAAGTCTATATCTACCACTTCCCGGGTCCCCAGATTTGCCCAGGGTCTCTGGATTACTAGTCATAGATTATGACATTCATAAATGCTTAATGCTGGGGAAATAAAATCTCACTCAAACTATGGCCTTTGGAACTCAAACATTAGTAGCAAATGACTAAAATCTACTGTTTTGAAGGTGCCAATCAGTCGTGAAGAGCATATTCATGGTCTAATGAGCTGATCTGTCCCATGAAGGCCAGGAAATTCAGCACCAGGAAAATGAGACATCCTTACTGTCTTCTGCAGGAAATATGAAAACCACATTTACATAATGATGAGAAAAACAGGGGTTCAAGTAATTTGTTAAATAATAATAAGATAGCATGTATGCTGTTGCAATCCTGATCGAATGATGAGGGTTGTGATTGTTGCTGGTTAGTTTGAAACTGATGAGATATGCAAATATACTTATGGAAATTTAAAAAAAGAGGCATGAGCTATAAAACAAAAATGATTTTACCAATGAGAAATTACAGGAATGCGTATAGTACAAACCCAAAAGGTCCTTAGTTTGATTTCTGCCCAGTGTTATCCAAGCTGCTCTCAATCAGCTTTAACAGCTTTGGGCTGAGCTGGAGACAAAACATTTAAAAAAGCATTCTTCCTCAATCAAACCTTGAAAACAAAACTGAGCTCATTGGTAAGACACGCCATAGTCAAATATCATGCCAACACTGGTCTCGTGCCACATTAAAAAAAAAATACCATTGAGCGAGTTACGTGAGGGTTGCTTGCAGCTGGAACTGTACTACAGCCGAAGTTCATGTCTCCAGGATACAGGAAAATAGGAACATTTAGAAAAGAATCCTACGAATATCCACACCCGTACTGTTACGTGGAATCCTCTTGCTACTACCAAGGGAGTTAATCAGTGCTTTAGTTGCCGATATTTACATCCATAATATTGCCGATCAACATTGGACAGAATGGAAGCCCAAAGCAAGCTCAGATTTTCAGGCTCCTGCTATTTGCTAACCCTCACTGCTCTGTGCAGCTACATATTGAGAAACTGTCATCCAACAGGTTGACGTTTAGAAATTGGACATTTTGAGCAACCACAATAGCTTTTCATATGCTTTGGCAGCAGAGACATTACCAAGCATGTGATTTATCCATTAACTATTCGAATTAACAGCTTTGTCCTTTGGTGTAAAGAAAGGCTATATAACCAGCAGCAACTGCTGAAGGGGATTAATCCTTTGGAGAGTTCTGTCTTCTAAGAACACACTTTGGGGGTGAGAATCCCGGTAGGGATTCTATGGAAGCAGTTAAAGAAATACTGCCATAATACTTAAAAGAATGGTACAACCGGATACTTGTTAACAAAGCACTGTTTTGAACATGAAAGTTTTCTGCTATTATATAGGATTCCAAACCAATTATTGCTCTCAACTATTACATATACTTCATCAGTTTAATGTATCCTAAACCATTTAGAAAGATACATGAGCCCCCAGATTTTTCAGTGAGCAATCACCGTAGACCTTGCAGAAGATGCCCATGAGGTCTTCATGAGATTAATCAATTTCATCCTAATATTTTGTTCCTTTCAAAAAGGTCGACCGGTTCATGTAGTAATTCAGATGAACAAATCTTTTTTCCTATCTTTGTTCAGACACTTCCGTTGCAGTGTTCAAGACCTGGATGTATATTGCCATGTGTCCATTGTCACTGAGTAATTGTGGGACTGTCCATCTGACAGCATTTTGAGATCAGCAGTTCAGGGAGATTGACCACCTTCTTGTAGTATTTGTTTACAAACCAAGGACACAATGCTTTGAAACATATCAACATGTCATCTGCACGTGATAGCACCGTGACAACAAAACAAATGCTACCCCTCAAGTCATTTTTGCCTAGGAAATGTCTAAATTAAATGCACTGCAAAGGACAGACAGTACCTTCGATCTTCTTTGTACCATTCAAAATCTGGTGGTGGAACGGCAGCAGCTTCACACTGGAGGATGCCCTCCCGTCCAACTGCTACCCCAACATTCTTTGTATCAGGGATGAATGGAGGGTCTGTCAAGCCAAAACAAAAAGGATAAATTCATTAATATTGTTTTGTAATAGCAACAGATCAGCAATGACTTCATATCAGAAAACAAAGGTAGCTCAGAGAATCGACTTTTGCTGCCAGCACAGCACATAGTTTGCTAACATATTATTTGAATGCCAATGTGCCAGACATGTCTTTAATAAAGATTTCCAACAATCAAGAGGAAAATTAATTAATGTTTCAATTAGTGGTCAAGATAGAAAAACCATCTCTTCTAGAGTCAGTTAATGGTAAACTATCAGTCCTGCTGCCATCAAAACCAAGAAATATAAATACCTTGACTTCCCTTATTCTAGGGTCGGAGCTGTACACATTTATTTATTTTTTGTGTCCTGTCAGCCATTGTGTTCTATTCACTACATCTGATGTACTGGGAAACTGGAGCTAATATACTACAGGCAGGATTTGCCGGCTCTTCATGCCAGTGGGATCTTCCGCCGACATGAACCGCATCCTGCTCCCGTGCACCCCTCCCATCCCCCCACCCCACCCAGGAATGGCACAGGCGAGACATGTGAAATATCATACAGACATCATCGGGACCAGTAGATTCGGCCAGTGGTGAGATGGCCCCACTGCCAGTAAAACACACACGCGTGGCGGGGAAAAGGACCCCGCTCTACGTGTTATATCATCATGACTACATTGTATTAAAGCTGCCAATGAAAATAGTTGGTTGAAACAGAGACTTATTTAAGCTGAATAATGCCCCATGCACGTGAAGAGCATGGGTTCGATAATGCCCAGTCCAGCCTCTGCCGAATCTCCGCTGCCGGAGAATTCGGTTGCCGGCGGGGGCGGGATTCACGCCGCCCCCCCCGGCGATTCTCCGACCCGGCGGGGGATTGGAGAATCCCGCCCCTGAAGTCTGCATTTCAATCCTACACAGGAAAGTAGGAAAGAAATGTCCTTTTTCGAGCAAGTCTGACCAAAGATGAAGCGCGTTCAGGATATCTCAAACCATTGGATAAGCAAAAACAAGGTGGATGACTATTGTTTGCTTTTGCAACATGCCTCAGCATTATTTGCCCACACTTGCTCTGACCTTGTAGAGATTATGAAAATATCTGGTATGAGCCATCAGCCATTGCCCAGTGACGCTTCTGGACTTATTGCTTCTGAACACATTCAATTTCGTGGAACCAGCATGCAATTAAATTTTTGCGAATATTTCAACTGCCAAATATTTTGCAAATAATTTTCTTTAGATCGATGGAAATTCCAAAATTAATTACGTCCCAAAGATCAGCAAGTGAATTCTCCGCTGGCGGGCATCTCCGTTCCACCAGCAGCGCATCCCCGTCTGTGGCTTACCCAGTGGCGTGGGGTGGCCATGATGGAAATACCATTGGCCAGCAACGGGTGAGGAGACTCCTGCTGCCAGTGACAAATGGAGAATCCCGCTGCTGGTGACGGCCCACCACCGAGAAGCATACGGCTGGGGAGATGGAGAGTTCACCCCCAGGGGCTGGATTCACCGTTTTTGAGCCTAACTGCAGAGGGCCTATGGTATTTTACACCAAAAAAATCAGCGCCGGTCACTCACCGATCCTGCGACCGGCTTCCACAATAAAACTGGTGAATGGCCGGGTCCATGGCCGCGCATGCACGCGGCAACGGCCTGCAGCGGTCGTGCCGTAAACATGGCGGCGGTCGTGCACGGACCCCCCTGGCCACACCCCATCAGTCCCCTCAGCCCTGTTGGAAGCCCCCCAGCCAGCAGCATGACTCCTGCCATCACGCCAGGTTCCCGACCGCTGAGACCAGACGTCAATCGCGCTCATCGGGAACTTGGCCCATCGGGGTGGAGCATCGGGGGAGGGCCTTCAGCTGGCACGCTGACGGCGTCCCAACGACATGTAGCGCGCAACGCGATGATGCCATTTCGAAGGGGGCGGAGGATACCTGCGTCAAACAAGCACCGCCCTCTATTTCGATCGTGCAGAGGAAGGGATCCTCTGCCCGGTCGCCGAGTACAAAATTGACATCGGCGAATGGTGAATCCTGCCCCAGATCTAATTTCAAAAAGGTTTTTGTTCCAAGTGATTGACCTTCTTTATAACAATCCTTTAAAGCTCCAAAGGACTTTTAAAAAAGACTTTACATTCAAAGTAAATGGCAACCTAAGCATATAGTAAATTAAAAGATATTTCTTTCGTTCATGGCCGCAGTGTGGTGCTGAATTACTTTCAATCATTTTGTGCCTCAATGCAAATCTAAAAATGTTGTCTGGAAATCATATTCCAGACTCTGGAAAAGCAACAAGTTCTGTTTGAGGTGGTCCTTAAAGGGCAGTCCACTCCTTTGGGCTTTGGCATTGCAAAGGAAAGAAGAGAATTTGTTTGAAGCTCAAAAGCATTTCTGCTATTAATGAATACTGATGCCTTGTTGGTGCACAGCGATTATTGAAAAGGAATGCAAGCCATGCTCTTCAAAAACACTTAAAAACTTATCGAATAGCTAGAATTTCCCAGTGAACTTCTTTATTCTAAATTTTGATCATATTATTTACAAACACATGAATTAGGAGCAGGTGTAGGTTCTGGGGCTCCTTAAGCCTGCTCCACCAGTCAATAGGGTGGCCCCAGATTCTCCCACGAAAGAAAACATCCACAAGACTCCACAAGATCGTATATGGTTCAATCAAGCTGCCTCTTACTCTTCTAAACTCCAGTGGATACAGGCCTAGTCTGTCAACCTTTCATCACAAGATTATCCATCCAATCCAGGAAGCCTTCTCTCAACCGTTCCCATGTCCGAAATAAGAAGACCAATACTTTGCCGTATAACTGAAGCACACCCTTTTCCTTCCTTTTGTATTCAATTTCCCTCACAATAAATGGTAACATTCTATCAGCTTTCCTAATTGCTTGCTATACATGCATACTAGCCTCTTGCGATTCATGCACTAGGATACCTACCCTACGACTAATCTGGAAATTGGATACGCAAACTAAGTTCATTTTCTGGGCCAATAGTATTGCAAAGGAAACAATTGAGTCAAGTGCTTGAGTTCATATCATTGTCAGCGCAAACATAGAAAATATCAATTTAAGTGTTTTCTTACAATATCTGGTATTAAATGGTTAAAAAGTATGCAGTAAGATATATAGGAAAATTAACATAGGATTTTGGTGGTTTTTTTGCTCAAATATATCACAACTAATCAGCATCGTAGTTCAAGATAATACATTGTAGGAAGGTGTGTGAATTCTACATTTTCTGGGCAAATGTTTATCTTCACTTCTTGCTTCACTGAAATTCTAGGAGGGCCAAATTGGAAATTTAGAATTTTTTCCAATTGGGCCAGCTCAATGAAGCTGAACTTCAGGGAATACGAGATAAAAAAATAAATCAGCTTTGACTGCTTGAAGATCTGAGCTTGTTGCAATGACTCTTCTAATGCAGCACCATTAAAAAGATAAGAATCCTGAGTGATTGAACAGACGACTGTAATCACTATCAGAAACTCCTAATGAGTTTGCTTCTTTAATGAAGTAGCATGGTTAAAAAGGTCATGTCGATAAAGCATTAAAAGAGAAGCTGTAAGCTTTATAATCAGCGTTCTTCTGCTCCAAACACAATCAGGCTCCATATGCCTGCATTTAGCGTTGCTGCTTTAGAACTGTTAATTCACTTGTTGTCACCATAGTCCTACTGGGGTCATTAGCGTAGTGTTAGACCAAAAGACCAGAAGACATAGGAGCAGAATTAGTCCATTCAACCCATCGAGTCCGCTCCAGCATTCAATCATGGCTGATATGTTTCTCATCCCCATTCTCCTGCCTTCTCCCCAATACCCATACCTCTAGTGGAGGTGGTGGCATAGTGGTATTGTCACTGGACTGGTAAACTAGAGACCCAGGATAATGCTCTGGGGATCCAGGTTCAAATCCCACCACTGCAGATGGTGAAATTTGAAATCAATTAAAAAAATTATGTAATTAAAAGTCCCATGATGACCATAAAACCCAAATGTCTTAAAAAGCCATCTGGTTCACTAATGTCTTTGAGGTATCTGCTGTCCTTACCTGGTCTGATTTACAGGTGACTCCAGATCCACAGCAATGTCAGGGGCTGTTTAGCACAGGGCTAAATCGCTGGCTTTGAAAGCAGACCAAGGCAGGCCAGCAGCACGGTTCAATTCCCGTACCAGCCTCCCCGAACAGGCGCTGGAATGTGGCGACTAGGGGCTTTTCACAGTAACTTCATTGAAGCCTACTTGTGACAATAAGCGATTTTCATTTCATTCATTTTTCATGTGGTTGACTCTTAACTGCCCACTTAAGGGCAATAAATGCTGGCACAGCCTGCGATGCCCACCAGATGAATTTTTAAAAATCAAGAACCTATCCATCTCTGTCTTAAAGACACTCAGTTATTTGGCCTCCACAGCCTTCTGTGCCAAAATGCCCACTAAAGCGAGGTTGTAGTCCAACTGAAGGCTTTAATAAGCTAGATGTTTCCCCCAGCAGCTCAGGTACAGAATGAAGGCTACTGGGCGGCATGGGCTCTTATACCCCGCCTTGCAGGGTGGAGCTACCATACAGCTTGACCAATAGGAAACATACAATATCTACCAATGGTGTTCCAGCATTACCAGGTACCGTAATACCTCTACACATACTACCACACTCCTTACGTAGGAAACAATGGGTTTATCTCATGTGGGAATCAGCTTTTACAGGCCACAATGCACATTTTGACTCACAACTTGGACAACAGCTGATGTGGCCTGGCTAAGAACCAACTGTTGGCCTGTCAAACGGAAATATTCCCACATGGAAATCTGGAGGGGAATGAATCTTGAGACAAAAGAGCTGAGAATTCCAGTAACCTATTAACTGCCAGACATTTGGGGTTAGTATATTTTCAAAGCAAAAAAATAAAAAGAGGGCAAAAGGTGAAATTCTCCCATGTCCCCACCGAAGGGGACAACGGCAGGTGATGGGAGGGGAGATTTTGGCAGTTTAACGCTACTGTGAATTCCTCGCAGGATCTTCTACTAGCACCTGCCCTGGTGGATCAGGAAACCTGCTCGAGACCATTGTGAAACTGATGGGATATAGATGAAAGCCCAACCACCCCCGCTATGGGACTTAGTCCCAGATGGTAGAACTCCACCCATTATCTTTGTTATGGGTAACACGGCAACACTGCTGCCTCACGGCGTTGAGGTCCCAGGTTCGATCCCAGTTCTGGGTCACTGTCCATGTGGAGTTTGCACATTCTCCCCGTTTTTGCATGGGTTTCACCCCCAAAACCCAAAGATGTGCAGTGAAGGTAGATTGACCACGCTAAATTGCCCCTTAATTGGAAAAAATGAATTGGGTACTCTAAAGTTATATTATAAAAAATCTTTCTTCAGGTATTTGTTGAAGACTTAGGAGTCCTGCAAAATAGCAATATTAATTGGGCAGCATGGTAGCACAAGTGGATAGCTTGATGGCTTCACAGCACCAGGGTCCCAGGTGCGATTCCCAGCTTGGGTCACTGTCTGTGTGGAGCCTGCACGTTCTCCCCGTGTCTGCGTGGGTTTCCTCCGGGTGCTCCGATTTCCTCCCAAAGTCCAAAGACGTGCAAGTTAGGTGGATTGGTCATGATAAATTGCCCTTAGTGAGCAAAAAGATTAGGAGGGGGTTATTGGGTTACGGGGATAGTGTGGAAGTGAGGGCTTAAGTGGGTCGGCGCAGACTCGATGAGTCGAATGGCCTCCTTTTGCACTGTGTGTTCTATGTATTTTCATAGAATTTACAGTGCAGAAGGAAGTCATTCGGCCCATCGAGTCTGCACCGGCTCTTTAAAAGAGCACCCTTCCAAAGCCCACACCTCCACCCCATTCCCATAACCCAGCAACCCCACCCAACACGAAGGGCAATTTTGGACTCTAAGGGCAATTTAGCATGGCCAATCCACCTAACCTGCACATCTTTGGACTGTGGGAGGAAACCGGAGCACCCGGAGGAAACCCACACACACACGGGGAGAATGTGCAGACTCCGCAGACAGTGACCCAAGCCGGAAATCGAACCTGGGAACCTGGAGCTGTGAAGCAATTGTGCTAACCACTATGATACCATGCTGCCCCATAGTGCAGTACGATGTAATCGAGTGATATTTCGGAGAAGAGGATAAAATTAAAAAAAAGACTATCTGGACTACATTCTGTATTTAGTTCAATTGGTGGTGCCTGTTCAAGCTGTACAATTACATTTTAGCATGAATCGTATTACTGCTTGCGAATTCTGAAGCCCCAGAAGGATTTTGGTATGTTGAATTTCTTACAGAGCAAGTTCCAGAAGAGACTCTGCTGATGTATCATATTTTCACCATAGGCTTCAAAATATTCTGCAGTTAAAAAAGAGATGAAGAACAGGAATCTGAGGTGGGGACTGTTTCTGGGTCTGAATCCACTTTTGGGGAGGGAAGGGTGGAAACAGTCACTCATTGGGATTTTCTATGGGGTCGCCTCCATAAATGGCCTGAAGACAAGATTGCTGTCCTATTAAGGATCGTGGGGGACCGGTGGGGGGCTTCAATAGAGGGCAAGCAAGGTCGAGGATCCTTCAAGATTTCAACTTTTCTCCAACATTTTAAAATCTCAGCTTAGAAGCCTTTCAGCCAGATGACCAATGTGGACATGGGCATCAGGGCAGCAAGTGGACTATGGGTTTGGGAAGAGTGCTCTTTCTGCTCTTTATGCCAAATGGCCTCATTCTGCACCACAGTTATTCGATGGATCAGACAAACTTTGAAACACGGTCAAAGTGAATATAGTCCACACGTTACCTTTAAAGGCAAGAGCCTCTCAGCGTTTTCTCCAGAATAGGGTGACCAGATTTTCCAAAAGCCTAAAGCAGGACATATTGTGAAGTTAGGGCTCCATGATGATTGACATGTTAGCTGACCAGTGGCAGAAATTGGGATGTGGGGGTGGGGAGGGAGAGGGGGGGAGGAGCTGTGAAGGTCGGTCATGAGATTAGCTCATGCGATTAACTCTCCCCATAGAAATATGCACAGCCCGAGTTACCAACCCCATATTATGACAGCCAATTATTGAAGTCAGCAATTACATACCACAGACTTTGCTTTGATGCCATTACTGCCTCATTTTCTGAAACAAAATCTGAAAAGGCTTAATTTGTCAACAAGGTCCCAGAATCCTCTCTCCTCTCTCACTGTAGCAGTGCACAATGAAAGACCAATCTCCATTTAAAGCCTCATATATATTTGCTCGCCCACTGACTTCTAACCATAGACATTTCTAGCTGGAACATAGTTTTTAAACAAACAAGTATATCTCATGCTTGGGAGATTTTGTCTTCAAAGAAAATTTGGTTGAATATGAACTTGCCTGCCACCTTTCTCAGCACTGATTGGTGATTTATCAATGAATGCATGAAGTCCCTACAGTACAGAAGGACGCCATTCGGCCCATCGCATCTGCCAGCACTCTGAAAGAGCACCCTATCTAGCTCCCACCCCATCCGATATCGGTATCCGTGTAACCTCAATACACATCCCTGGACACTAAGGGGCAATTTAGCATGGCCAATCCACCTGACCTCCTATCTTTGGACTGTGGACGGAGAGCCACGCGGATGTGGGGAGAACATACAAGCTCAGTCACCCAAGGCCGAAATTGAAGCCGGATCTCTGATGCTTTGAGGCCTCAGTACTTACTACTGTGCCACCGTGATGCCCCTGTCATATTACCTGCCCGAGGTTTGGGGTGAGAGTTTATTCTGAGTATAAAGTATTGGTGCAAGATTGTGCGGGGAAAATAAGGTAACCTGTTTTTCCTCCCCATTATTATTTTAAGTGCATTTGACACACATTTTATGGAATTGGGGGTGGGGGGGGGGGGGGGAGTGAGGGTTATAGTGGGAATGGTGGAATAAGTGGCCCGGAAACAGGGAAGCACCAGGCTCCATGATTTCTAGTGCAGGACCTATCACCCCACCAGGAGTGCTCTCTCCCCTGGCCTGTCACCTGCTGGAATCTGGAGGCCGGTTGAAAAATCCCAGTCAGCCTCTTTTAGTTGACCACAATCAGCACTTAATGAGCCTGCATTAGGGTTAGCAACCTCCAGGATTGGCCTGGTTGTCTCAATGAATTGAAGATCAATGAGCAGGACACAGCTCTGAATAACCCGAGAGAAATAGCATCGGGACATTAAAAATAATGGTCCTCTTTTGTGCTTTTCTTTGAACATTTGTTTTCCCCAGATATAAAAATTTTGAAAATGGGGAGGGAAAGGAAGGCTGTTTGGTTAACAGTCAAGCATCTTTCAATTGAGCAATGAGTCTGTTTTGCTTTCCAATTGGCAGTGCATCAGCCATCACCGTGTTGAATGGCAGATGGGGCTCAAGGGGCTAACTTGCCTATTCCTGCTCCTAGTTCTTATATTCTGATCACAATGATGGATTTGTGGCCGATTAATGGCAAAAGCATGGTGGAAAGTCAAGTGACGAAACCATCAGGAATACATTTATTCGCAGTTGATGATCGTCGTCTGTAAACCTGTGACTCCAGCAGAGGGCAGAAGAGCAGAGCTGCTGATTGGCCTTGCGGGGGCAATTTGCATACGTCTGTTGTGCTCACACTAACTTGAAGGTGTACCTGAGCAAGAGACCCTAGCTGTTCAAGTGAAGACAAGCATCCAGCAGAGGGCAGAAGAGCGGAGCTGCTGATTCGCTGTTGCAGGGGCAATTTGCATACGTCTGTTGTGCTCACCCTAACTTGAAGGTGGTTTGTGGAGGAGCTGTTGTCAAGAGACACTTAAACCCGAAACACTTTTTCAGTGTTTCCCTCCCTACCCCCTCCTCTAACCAAAGAAAAAAAAACTGCAGTAAAGATCAAGAGGAAGGCTCGAGGGCAGGTAGAAGTAGAAAGAAGTTGAACCATGAAGTCACAGCCTGCAGGTAACGGATTGGCTGGTGACTGGTAAGTAGTTTTTCTTTTTTTCTTTTATTTTCCCTCAGGTGTCATCGTGCGGGGCGCAGAGGTTGCTGAGTGAGTGCTTGCTGAGAAGGGGAGCGAATAACAGATAAGCTCTTTCTTTCTTTTTCTTTTTTTTATCGAGAGGGGATGGCAGGGAAGGTAGCGCAATGTTCCTCCTGTAGAATATTTGAGGTGAGGGACGCTGTCAGTGTCCCTGCTTATTTCATCTGTGGGACGTGCACCCATCTCCAGCTCCTCAGAAACCGCGTTAGGGAACTGGAGCTGGAGTTGGATGAACTTCGGATAATTTGGGAGGCAGAGGTGGTCATAGATAGAAGCTTCAGGGATGTAGTTACTCCGAAGAACAAAGATAGATGGGTGACAGTGAGAGGGGCTGGGAGGAAGCAGTCACTACAGAGATACCCTGTGGTCGTTCCACTTAGTAACAAGTATACCGCTTTGGATACTGTTGGGGGGGACGATTTACCAGGGGTAAGCCATGAGGTACAGGTCTCTGGCACAGAGTCTGTCCCTGTTGCTCAGAAAGGAAGTGGGGAGAGGAGTAGAGCATTAGTCATTGGAGACTCCATAGTTAGGGGAATAGATAGGAGATTCTGTGGGAACGAGAGAGACTCGCGGTTGGTGTGTTACCTCCCAGGTGCCAGGGTGCGTGATGTCTCAGATCGTGTTTGCGGGATCCTTAAGGGGGAGGGGGAACAGCCCAAAGTCATGGTCCACATAGGTACCAACCACATAGGTAGGAAAAGGGATAGGGATGTAAGGCAGGAGGAATTCAGGGAGCTAGGGTGGAAACTTAGATCTAGGACAAACAGAGTTATTATCTCTGGATTGTTACCCGTGCCACGTGATAGCGAGATGAGGAATAGGGGAGAGAGGAGTTGAACACGTGGCTACAGGGATGGTGCAGGAGGGAGGGTTTCAAATTTCTGGATAATTGGGCTCATTCTGGGGTCGGTGGGACCTCTACAAACGGGATGGTCTATACCTGGACCAGAGGGGTACCAATATCCTGGGGGGGAAATTTGCTCATGCTCTTCGGGAGGGTTTAAACGAGTTCAGCAGGGGCTTGGGAACCTGAATTGTAGCTCCAGTATATAGGAGGTTGAGAGTAGTGAGGTCATGAGTAAGGTTTCAAAGTTGCAGGAGTGTACCGGCAGGCAGGAAGGTGGTTTAAAGTGTGTCTTCTTCAATACCAGGAGCATCCGGAAAAAGGTGGATGAACTTGCGGCATGGGTTGGTACCTGGGACTTCGATGTTGTGGCCATTTCGGAGACATGGATAGAGCAGGAACAGGAATGGTTGTTGCAGGTGCCGGGGTTTAGATATTTCAGTAAGCTTAGGGAAGGTGGTAAAAGAGGGGGAGGGGTGGCATTGTTAGACAAGGACAGTATTACGGTGGCAGAAAGGACGTTTGATGAGGACTCGTCTACTGAGGTAGTATGGACCGAGGTTAGAAACAGGAAAGGAGAGGTCACCCTGTTAGGGGTTTTCTATAGGCCTCCGAAAAGTTCCAGAGATGTAGAGGAAAGGATTGCAAAGATGATTCTTGATAGGAGCGAAAGCAACAGGGTAGTTGTTCTGGGGAGCTTTAACTTTCCAAATATTGACTGGAAACGCTATAGTTCGGGTACTTTAGATGGGTCTGTTTTTGTCCAATGTGTGCAAGAGGGTTTCCTGACACTGTATGTAGATAGGCCAACGAGAGGCGAGGCCATATTGGATTTGGTACTGGGTAATGAACCAGGACAGGTGTTAGATTTGGAGGTAGGTGAGCACTTTGGTGATAGTGACCACAATTCGATTAAGTTTACTTTAGTGATGGAAAGGGATAAGTATATACCGCAGGGCAAGAGTTATATCTGGGGAAAGGCAATTATGATGCGATGAAGCAAGATTTAGGATGCATCGGATGGAGAGGAAAACTGCAGGGGATGTGCACAATGGAAATGCGGAGCTTGTTCAAGAAACAGCTACTGCATGTCCTTGATAAGTATGTACCTGTCAGGCAGGGAGCAAGTGGTCGAGCAAGGGAACCGTGGTTTACTAAAGCAGTCAAAACACTTGTCAAGAGGAGGAAGGAGGCTTATGTAAAGATGAGACATGAAGGTTCAGTTAGGGCGCTCAAGAGTTACAAGTTAGCTAGGAAGGACCTAAAGAGAGAGCTAAAAAGAGCCAGGAGGGGACATGAAAAGTCTTTGGCAGGTAGGATCAAGGATAACCCTAAAGCTTTCTATACATATGTCAGGAATAAACGAATGACGAGGGTAAGAGTAGGGCCAGTCAAGGACAGTAGTGGGAAGTTGTGCTTGGTGTCCGAGGAGATAGGAGAGGTGCTAAATGAATATTTTTCTTCAGTATTCACACAGGAAAAAGACAATGTTGTTGAGGTGAATACTGAGATTCAGGCTACTAGACTAGAAGGGCTTGAGGTTCATAAGGAGGAGGTGTTAGCAATTCTGGAAAGTGTGAAAATAGATAAGTCCCCTGGGCCGGATGGGATTTATCCTAGGATTCTCAGGGAAGCTAGGGAGGAGATTGCTGAGCCTTTGGCTTTGATCTTTAAGTCATCTTTGTCTACAGGAATAGTGCCAGAAGACTGGAGGATAGCAAATGTTGTCCCCTTGTTCAAGAAGGGGAGTAGAGACAACCCAGGTAACTATAGACCAGTGAGCCTTACTTCTGTTGTGGGCAAAATCTTGGAAAGGTTTAAAAGAGATAGGATGTATAATCATCTGGAAAGGAATAATTTGATTGGAGATAGTTAACACGGTTTTGTGAAGGGTAGGCCGTGCCTCACAAACCTTATTGAGTTCTTTGAGAAGGTGACCAAACAGGTGGATGAGGGTAAAGCAGTTGATGTGGTGAATATGGATTTCAGTAAAGCGTTTGATAAGGTTCCCCACGGTAGGCTACTACAGAAAATACGGATGCATGGGATTCAGGGTGGTTTTGCAGTTTGGATCAGAAATTGGCTAGCTGGAAGAAGACAAAGGGTGGTGGTTGATGGGAAATGTTCAGACTGGAGTCCAGTTACTATTGTTATACCACAAGGATCTGTTTTGGGGCCACTGCTGTTTGTCATTTTTATAAATGACCTGGAGGAGGGCGTAGAAGGATGCGTGAGTAAATTTGCAGATGACACTAAAGTTGGTGGATTTGTGGACAGTGTGGAAGACTGTTACAAGTTACAGAGAGACATAGATAAGCTGCAGCACTGGGCTGAGAGGTGGCAAATGGAGTTTAATGCAGTAAAATGTGAGATGATTCATTTTGGAAGGAATAACAGGAAGACAGTGTACTGGGCTAATGGTAAAATTCTTGGCAGTGTGGAAGAGCAGAGAGATCTCAGTGTCCATGTACATAGATCCCTGAAAGTTGCCACCCAGATTGAGAGGGTTGTTAAGAAGGGGTACGGTGTGTTAGCTTTTATTGGTAGAAGGATTGAGTTTTGGAGCTATGAGGTCATGTTGCAGCTGTACAAAACTCTGGTGCGGCCGCATTTGGAGTATTGCGTGCAATTCTGGTCGCCGCATTGTAGGAAGGATGTGGAAGAATTGGAAAGGGTTACCAGAATGTTGCCTGGTATGGAGGGAAGATCTTATGAGGAAAGGCTGAGGGACTTGAGGCTGTTTTCATTAGAGAGAAGAAGGTTAAGAGGTGACTTAATTGAGGCATACAAGATGATCAGAGGATTGGATAGGGTGGACAGTGAGAGCCTTTTTCCTCGGACCCATTCTTAAAGCCTGAGCCGTTACGGAATAAAATTTCAGATTCACAGCTTCATCATCTCCCAACAGTTACTGATGACTCTTTCTGGATCAAATTTTAAGCATGACTAAACAATCATTTTTAGAAGGTGAAGCTACACATTATTATTAAGCTTGGTGACCAACTGGCAATTTGGTTCAGGCATTAATGAAAAACTCACAATCAATAATTCATTTAAAAATCAGCCAGTCTAACAACCCTCACATATCATATGTTGTATGAACGTTAAAAAGATGAAACTGCAGAGCGCTCAAACCTGAATTAGCAATACACTTGTAGAAAACAAAGTCTGAGTGGAGTCATAAAAATCATTAGCTGAAGTGACTGTGTGTCAATTTTGTTGGCCGTTGTGGTTATTTCCAAGTCGAAGATTCAGAAGGAGCACCCCAACATGTTAATAACAATGATTACCATGCTCTTTACAACGTTCTTACTGACCTCTTAATGCAAGTTCAACATCAAAACATGAGCTCCTCACTATCTGAAGCTCACAGTGATGACAAGAATAACAGTACATTATTGTGCCTCCTGTCAATAACTCAATTGGTCCATATACAAAAATGTCTTTGCTCCTTCAAGGGATATTATTGCAACTGTGTTTTTGAAAGAAGCAGTTTAATCCATGAGACATTAGGATGTTTTCCAGCATGGATACTGACATCCCGGGAAAAACATTGACCAAGAGGGAAGTAAATAAACACCTGGACTATCATCCCAGCTGAAAACGCAACACAATGTGAAAGCCTTTCTCTGCAACTGCTGATATTGCTGACTCTTGGCATGCGATGTTCCCAGGTCATAGTTTAGACCAGACATTATTTTCCTCTGAATTTTTGCTACACAGAGCTGAGTAAAGATGTACTGAGTCGAGTGTGCAAAAACTGTTACTGCAGGACAGCACGGTGGCACAGTGGTTAGCATTGCTGCCTACGGCACTGAGGACCCGGGTTTGAATCCCGGCCCTGGGTCACTGTCCGTGTGGAGTTTGCACATTCTCCCCGTGTCTGCGTGGGTTTCACCCCACAACCCGAAGATGTGCAGGCTAGGTGGATTTGCCACGTTAAATTGCCCCTTAATTGGAAAAGAATAATTGGATACTCTAAATTTATAAAAAAGAAACAAAAAAAAAACTGTTACTGCAGGTGGACATGGCAACAGCTCTAATTTATCATTTGGAATTGCGGCCTAGAATATGTTCAAACTAAAATTTAAATAAAACTATTTTCAGCTGCAGTCTTTTGATGTAGCATCACAGAAACATTGGTGTTGGTGACTTGTTCCAATTCAAATGCTCCAGTCCAAAGCTGTGTAGGTTATGTAGATTGCCATGCTAAATTGCCCTTCGTGTCCAAAAAGGTTAGATGGGGTTACTGGGTTACGGGGTTAGGGTGGAGCTGTGGGCTTAAGTTGGGTGCTCTTTCCAAGGGCCGGCGCGGACTCGATGGGCCGAATGGCCTCCTACTGCACTGTAAAATCTATGATTCTAAAATTCATTGCTAAAATTCAAATTAATATGGTGCCATAATCTTTTAATTCTCAGACTGAGAAATTCCATGGTGCCCACAAATGTCCAAGTGGGGATGAAGCACGCCCTGAACCTGCCTGTGAGTGATGACACAAGTAGCACCTAATATTGGGGATCCCTGCTGATGCTAACCAGTTAGGTGTGCTCGATATACTGCTCATGAACTGCAAATACTTAAGGAGCTGGATAATGGGGGTCTCTCATTTCAGTTATCGGCACATAGCACCTCCTAAAGAGGAAGCGTATTGTGGCTGCAGGAGAAAGCACTTCTGAGCTTAGAAATGATTGCTAGAAAGTTAGATCTTGCCCTCGGCTTCTCAAATTTTGCCTTTGGGGCCTTGGCCTGGGAGGTGGACAAGAGGAGAGACATCCTCTCAACACCCCCCCGCCCCCCCCCCCCCCCCCCCCGCCCACCCCAAGAGAGCAAGATCCCTCCAAGCATTAACTCTTCCACAACAGAGAAAATGTGGCAGAGTGCTTGAAAAAGGGCCTACTCCAGGGAATACCTGGTACAGGTCAGTGAACAGAGCCAGGAGGAGCCTAGTTCCAAATATTTTGAATGCTTCTTGCAGATCGAGCATGGAGACTACTCTGTTCAATATGAATCAAGGAATCAGAGATCTAGTGGCTCATGGTCACTGAAGATTAACGGGCTGAATAGTAAGGAGGGGAATGGCTCTCCCCACCCCATCCCACCATAAAGTGCTGTGGGCGACCGATCAAAGGTCAAGTGGGACTTCCGTCTCTGACTGGCGGGGAGGTCCCACCCTCTGGTGCTGCCAAGCAATTCAAATGGCCAGCAGCTCCAATTGTCCTGGCAGCGCTTAGAACAAGTCAGTGGCCACTGTTGGGATTGTAGGGTCAGGGGGAAGAAAGCTCATGGGTCCCCGGAACAGACTAATCAATGGTGTTGGACAGGGAGGGTTTGAGGAGGTTAGGAAGATGACAAGAACGTGGGGGGCAGGTTTAAGGTTGTTGGAAGGGGGTAGATTTCAAACGTAGGGGTGGCACTGTCACCCCTACTGTCCCAGAAGAGCGAACCCCCTTCCTTGCCGTTCATTGAAGAACTTTAAGTTAAAAAAAAATAGGTTGCCTGCTCCTGCCCGGCTGCCCACACAAAACGTTTGATGACACGGCCATGTATTATCAGGATCAACTGGCTTCATAACAAGCCAAATTGATCCTTCATTACTGATCTGAAAATGGCGGGTGGCACCCAACCCCCTCCCCAATTATGGGGCTGTGCAGGAAGCTAGTGGGCTAGATACTGGGCTTATTTTATATGCCTCCCAACCCGACTTCTCCCGCCCCCTCTACTTCCCCAAACACAGCCAACAGGGGCACCTAAAATACAGCCCAAGGGCTCTACTTCATGCTACTCCTGCTGAACCATTTGCTGTTCAGTGGGTGGAGAGCACTGGTTCATTATGGTAGCAAAGCTATGCAGCAAACAAGACATGGTCACAAATCTGGATAGCCACTCAGTGATGTTCCCAGGAACGCTCATCTGGAGTAGTCCAGGTAGGATTGGATGGGATTTATTTATTGTCATGTGTACTGAGGTACAGTGAAATGTATTTTTCTGCGAGCAGCTCTAACAGAACATTTAGTACATGAAAAGAAAAGAAAATATGCTTCACCATGTTTGTTGATTGTTCAATGTAATTTGTGACTGTACCACGGCTTTCGCAGGACAGGTCCACAGCTGTGCTCTGCTCCCTGGTGGAAGCCATAAGCCATATGTGTCATGATATACATCAGCATAATATGGTGCAATCACACACACACTGACACACTGATGGACATACAGTAGGACCAATCAGCATACACAACATCGCAGCCAATCACCAGTGAGAGCACACGTACTATAAAGACAGGGGACACCAGAGTTCCCGCTCATTCTAGCAGCAGCCAGCTCAGAGCACAGAGCTCACAGCCTGCCTCTCAGACATTCACCATGTGCTGAGTGCCTCACCTAGATAGTGATAGGACAGGGTCCACAGATAAGCTGGTAATGCACGTACCCAATCTTACAGTATGTTATTACAGTTGAGTTGTTAATAAAATAGAATTACACCATCTCCAGCCGTGCTGACCTGTTTGTAGACCAGAACACCCAACACGACAATATGTAGATGGACATTTCTCGTCACACCTGTAAGCTTGCCTTTAACCTGATGAACTGGTTGTAATAAAGGCAGCTGGGAAAACTGTCACAAGATTCAAACGTCATCCTTTCCCACAACTTGCCACCTATGATCACAAACCAGCTGTAATGCTGAAGCATGGAATATATTACTGTCGATAAAGATGCCACGTAGGTGAGAGGGAGCAGGTGCGGTAACCTGGATGCAGTCTATGGCACCCTGAGTAAGACTGCCATACAAGTGGAGCCTAGTATTTTCTCAGCTTTGACAAAGAGTAATTGGACTTGAAAAGTTAGGTCTTTTCTCTCCCTACAGATGCTGCAAGACCTGCTGAGATTTTCCAGCATGTTCTCTTTCGTTCTAGTAATCTCTCATCCTGCGTCACTATGTCTATCGGGAAGTGGGTGTAATGTTGCAGATGAGATATCACTGATCTAACCTGCTGTAACTGAAACGAGACAATAGCATTCGAGTTAACAACCATAATAACAGGCGGCATGGTAGCGCAATAGTTAGCACTGTTGCCTCACGGCGCAGAAGACCCGGGTTCGATCCTGGCTCCGGGTCACTCTCCGTGTGGAGTTTGTACATTCTCCCCATGTTTGTGTGGGTCTCACCCCCACAACTCAAAAAAGTCTGCAGGGTAGGTGAATTGGCCGTGCTAAGTTGCCCCTTAATTTGAAAAATATATAATTGGCTACTCAAATTTTTTTAAAAAATGACCGTAATAACTTTGACAGTCAGAGGCAGTCCGTGCCTCGTGTGAATCTCGAGGTTGAGCCACTGTAGGTGATGAAGGCCAGCGACAGCTTTCTTGGTGAAACGAGTGCCTGCCTCAAATGTATCTACATTGAGGGATAACTATAGGATCTGTTCGATGGGGTGTGAGCATCCCTAACTGTTCTTGAAGAGTTACCTGGAGAGCCACTGCAGTCAACCTGATGTAGGTATACCCACAGCAGGAAGGGAGTGTGAGGATTTTAATCTGATGACGATGGAGGAATGGTGATACATTTTTCAGTCAGTGTGGTGTGTGACTTGAACGGAGGTTTTCGGTGGTCTTCCCACGCGTCTGTTGCCCTGGTCCTTCTAAATTACAGAGGTTGCGGATTTGAGGGGTATTGTCAGGCAGGAAATAGACACATGCTTCTTGTCTGCCATTTTGGGGCCTTAGCAGGCAGGTTAGCATGTAAAAAAATGGTGCTGCGGTGCTCAACTTGATCCTCTGTGTAAGTCAGGGTAGCTCGAACAGCTTCATATCGCTGCCAAAATTCAAATGTAAACGTACGCTATGATTATTTCTTCAGGAATTCTTTCGCTCTCAATTCACCTTATCTGTACTTTCTAACTCAATTCCAAGTTGGTTTCAATATACTAATTCAATGATGCATATCTTTTAAAGCAATACAAAAATAATTGAAGAATTAATTCCTTGATTCGATGTCCCACCTCCCTTTACCACATCCCCAATCTCAACTGTTCGCCTGTCAGGGATTCAGAATTCACCATCTCTGATAATAGCTGCCTACATATTGCTGTTAGGATCGATTTCACCACTGCAAATTAATATTACAATTGAGAACAAATTCCCACTATGAACCAGAACCAAGGTTTTTGGAGTACTTTAAACATAGATGCCATGATTAAATCTCAGTGGCTGGAAATTCAGAAATCTCTTTGAAACATCATCTTTTAATTACTGAGCAGATACAATGGGTGATGAAACAATTGCTGTTCTTCAGACTCCTGCAATATTTTTTGCCACTTCTGTCTGGAATGTTAATTTTTGTCGCTGTAACAATAGGCTTTCCCAACATGCAAAGTCTTCCCAATTTATTTTGGTGCATGAATGCCATTTTCTTCTGCCCAGTTACTGGGCCACTAGAGAAACCTTTTGTGGTATTATCAGGTATTACAGTACCCGAGAGGCTGTAGACCATTGGGTAAACCGAGGAGTTTACCACTGGCTGTTTGGTATGTGGCTCCGCCCTGACAGACGGGGTATAAAAACCGGTGCCGTCCCAGCAGCCCTCATTCTGTACCGAAGCTGCTGGGGAACAGATCTAGTCTATTAAAGCCTTCAGTTATGTTACAACCTCGTCTTTGAGTTTAATTGATCGTGCATCAATTTAATAGACTACTCTTAAGCTGGAAGGATGGATCTCCGAATCAAACTGGAGTGTCTACAACTCAGCCCCCACACGGAGAATTCGGCGGCGATATTTAAGCACTGGCTGGCGTGTTTTAAAGGCTATCTCGAGACGGCCGGAGGCACCCCCTCAGGAGAACAGAAACTGCATCTCTTGCACTCGAGAGTAAACCCTGGAATCTTCACCCTCATCGAGGAGGCGGAGGACTATGATGCTGCGATCGAACTGTTAAAGGGACATTATATATGCCCTGTAAACCAGGTCTCAGCACGTCACCTGCTTGCAACTAGACGGCAAAGCCCCGGGGAATCGCTGGAGGAATTCTACCGTGCGCTACTGGTGCTGGGCAGAAACTGTGGCTGCCCGCAAGTTTCGGGCAGCGAGCACATGGAACTTCTAATCCGGGATGCCTTCGTAGTAGGTATGAGCTCCTCAGAGATCCGCCAAAGACTCTTAGAAAAGGACACCCTGGGACGGAGAGAGGCACGGGCCCTGGCAGGGTCCATGGATGTTGCCTCCAGAAACGCGCAGTCCTATGCGCCCAACCGCGCGGCGGCCCCCTGGGCTGCGTGGCATCCCGCAGCGGCAGCCCCACTGACCTTCCCCGTGTCCCCGCAGGCCTGCGCTGTAAGATGGCCCGCTAACTACGTTGGGCCCCGCTGTTTCTTCTGCGGGCAGGCGCAGCATCCCCGCATGCGCTGCCCGGCCTGCACCTCCACCTGCAAAGGGTGCAGCAAGAAGGGCCATTTTGTGGGGGTCTGCCAAGCACGAGCTGTGGCAACTCCGGACCGCCGCGGCAATCTTCCCCTCGGGTCCCAGGCGGCCAGCACTCACCGCCAGCCCCCTACCCTAGGGCCACGCCCGACCCACGGGCGTGGCCATCTTGCCCCTCGGACACCACGCTGGACGGATGGGCACAGCCATTTTGTCCATCCCCGCCGCCATTTTGTCAATCCCCGGCCACCATGTGCGATCCATGGGAGACGCCATCTTGGATGGCGCCCCAGGCCCCCAGCACGGCCGACTACCCGCTGCCCGATCACAACCCGCAACTGCTCCATCTGGCCTCGGTGACGCTGGACCAAAATCGACCTCAGACACTCGCGACTGCAACGACGACGGTGTTCATCAACGGCCACGAGACGTTTTGCCTGATCGACTCTGGGAGCACTGAGAGCTTTATACACCCCGACACGGTAAGGCGCTGTTCACTTGTTACCCACTCTGTAAACCAGAGTATTTCCCTGGCCTCCGGGTCACTCAGTGGAGATAAAGGGGTTCTGCCTAGCAGACCTCACTGTCCAAGGCAGGAAATTCAACAATTTCCACCTTTATGTCCTGCCGCACCTCTGCGCGGCTACACTCCTGGTTGGACTTCCAATGTAACTTGCAAAGCCTGACCTTTACATTCGGTGGCTCTATACTCCCCTTACTGTCTGCGGCCTCGCGACCCTTAAGGTCGACCCGCCTTCCCTGTTTGCAAACCTCAGCCCGGATTGCAAACCCGTCGCCACCAGGAGCAGACGGTACAGTGCCCAGGACTGGACCTTCATCAGGTCAGAGGTCCAAAGGCTACTGAGGGAAGGGGTCATTGAGGCGAGCAACAGTCCCTGGAGAGCTCAAGTAGTGGTGGTGAAGACCTGGGAGAAACATAGGATGGTCATTGACTACAGTCAGACCATCAACAGATTTACGCAGTTGGATGCGTACCCTCTCCCCCGCATATCCGACCTGGTGAACAGGATCGTGCAATACAAGGTCTTCTCCACGGTGGATCTCAAGTCCGCTTACCATCAGCTATCCATCCGCACTAGTGACCGCAAGGACACTGCCTTCGAAGCAGATGGGCGGCTCTACCAATTTTTAAGGGTTCCCTTTGGTGTCACTAATGGGGTCTCGGTCTTCCAACGCGAGATGGACCGAATGGTTGACAGATACGGCTTACGCGCAACGTTCCCGGATCTTGATAATGTCACCATCTGCGGCCATGACCAGCAGGACCACGACACCAACCTCTAGCAATTTCTCCAGACCGCGAAAATCCTTAACTGAACGTAAAATAAGGATAAATACATATTTAGCACCGACCGCCTAGCCATTCTCGGCCACGTAGTGCGAAATGGAGTTATAGGCCCCGACCCTGAACGCATGCGCTCCCTTATGGAGTTCCCCCTCCCTCACTGCCCCAAGGCCCTGAAGCGCTGCCTCGGGTTTTCCAGTTATTACGCACAGTGGGTCCCCAACTACGCAGACAAAGCCCGACCCCTAATCCAGTCCACAACCTTCCCCCTGTCGACGGAGGCCCGTCAGGCCTTCAGCCGCATCAAAGCAGACATTGCAAAGGCCACGATGTGCGCCATCGACGAGTCCCTCCACTTCCACGTCGAGAGCGATGCGTCCGACGTAGCTCTGGCCGCCACCCTCAACCAAGCAGGCAGACCCATGGCCTTCTTCTCCCGTACCCTCCATGCTTCAGAAATTCACCATTCCTCGGTCGAAAAAGAGGCGCAAGCCATGGTAGAAGCTGTGCGACATTGGCGGCATTACCTGGCCGGCAGGAGATTCACTCTCCTCACTGACCAATGGTCGGTGGCGTTCATGTTTGATAATGCACAGCGGGGCAAGATAAAGAACGACAAGATCTTACGGTGGAGGATAGAACTCTCCACCTACAACTACGAGATCTTGTACCGTCCTGGGAAGCTAAACGAGCCTTCCGATGCCCTGTCCCGCGGCACGTGTGCCACCGCACAAGTGGACCGCGTCCGAGCCCTCCACGAGGACCTCTGCCACCCGGGGGTCACCCGTTTTTTCCACTTCATTAAGATCCGCAACCTGCCCTACTCCATCGAGGCGGTCAGGACAGTCACCAGGGACTGCCAAATCTGCACGGAGTGCAAACCGCACTTCTACCGGCCAGAGGGGGCGCACCTGACAAAGGCTTCCCGTCCCTTTGAACGCCTCAGCATGGACTTCCTAGGCCCCCTCCCTCCACCGACCGCAACACGTATTTCCTGAACGTGATTGACGAGTACTCCCGGTTCCCATTCGCTATCCCCTGCCCCGACATGACCGCAACCACCGTCATCAAGGCCCTCCAGGGTATCTTCACACTGTTCAGGTTCCCCGCGTACATACACAGTGATAGGGGGTCCTCCTTTACGAGCGACGAACTGCGTCAATTCCTGCTCAGCAAGGGCATCGCCTCAAGCAGGACGACCAGTTACAACCCCCGGGGAAACGGGCAGGTAGAGAGGGAGAACGGAACGGTCTGGAAGACCGTTCTACTGGCCCTACGGTCCAGGACTCTCCCCGTCTCCCGCTGGCAGGAAGTCCTCCCGGAGGCCCTCCACGCCATCCGGCCGCTGCTCTGTACAACTACCAATCAGACACGTCATGAACGTCTCCTTGTCTTCCCCAGGAAGTCCTCCTCCGGGACCTCGCTCCCAACCTGGCTAGCGACGCCCGGACCCATCCTGCTTCGGAAGCACGTGCGGGCGCACAAGTCAGACCCGTTGGTTGAGAGGGCCCACCTGCTGCACGCTAACCCCCAGTACGCCTACGTGGCGTTCCCTGACGGCCGGCAAGATACAGTCTCCCACAGGGACCTGGCGCCCGCCCGACGCGCACCCGAACCATTACCCCCACCCCCTCCCCACAGCACCTCACTGGAGGGTCGGTCCTCCCGCCGCTCCTACCTAGGCCACCCCACCCACCGGCGCCCCCTACAGGCGCCCCCCCTCGTGTCAACCGTTTGCCCCACCAGCGCCGTCTAGGGGTGACGAAGCTGCCATGGAGGACGAAGCCACGCTCCCGGAGTCGCAGACGCCCGGACCCCCACCAGAATCACCACGGAGGCTCAGACGATCCAGGAGGACGACCAGGCCACCCGACCGACTGATTGCTTCACTGTAACTGTAACTGTAAATGAACACTGACTGTATATATCTTCCACGCTTGTAAATACTCTCGACAACCCTGTAAGGAGGTAACACGGTACCTCCATATCTGATCATACCATGTTAAATGCAATTGTAACCACAGGCCACCACCCCCGCCGGACTCTTTTTTAACAGGGGGTGAATGTGGTATTATCAGGTATTGCAGTACCCGAGAGGCTGTAGACTATTGGGTAAACCTAGGAGTTTATCATTGGCTGTTTGGTATGTAGCTCTGCTTTGACAGGTGGGGTATAAGAACCGGTGCTGTCCCAGCAGCCCTCATTCTGTACCGAAGCTGCTGGGGAACAGATCTAGTCTATTAAAGCCTTCAGTTATGTTACAACCTCGTCTTTGAGTTTAATTGATCGTGCATCACCTTTCAGCTCAAAAAAAAGCAGATGCGAAAATCCGAAATAACATTGGACAACGGAGATGCTGTGGGCTGTGCAATTAGGGCAGTGAATCCCTCAAGCACCCCTGGGGCCTACCACCGTTTTTTCACCACTGTGTGGTGTCACAGGAACCTCCACTCCTCCCTCCTCTGCTAGTCTGTTATAACCATTTACTCCTCCTCTGGAGCAATCTCTCCTTTCTATAACTATCTCATTTACACTTCCTTTCTCCTTGAGCCATCAGACTCTTTCAGAGGTTTTACAACATCAGGTTGTCATTTAATCACAGCCGCCCTCCAGTTTTTGGAGAACACTTCAATGGGCTCATTTTTTTGTTAGCTTATAACCCTCACTCCTTTAATTATTTAAAAATTCTGTTTGTCTTGTAAATATCTTTTCAGTTATTCATTATACCTGGAAATTAGTTCCAAGGTAGGGAGGAAGTGGGGGTGGAGGGTGTTGTAATATGCCTTTGAAGAATAGCAGCATGACATCACTGGAAGGGAAGTGTGTCATGGGATCTCATCATAGTTTCACTTTGCTTTTGAGCAGAGCAGAAGCGCACAGCTCTTCTACTGATATCGTCAAACTTTCTAACCATGTATAATTGGTCTTATTACATAATCAAAACAAATCACCCCACAATATATTTACATAACCCTTTATGGACGCTTGTTGTTTATGTCACTATAACAAAACATTGGAGAGAGTGTTTGAGGTCAGCAAGACCGAATTGTTAGTTTTCTGACTATTTTTACCAGCTGGAATCAATAGATTGAGGGGTTGACTGCTCTTTGGACACAAAGGCCTTCAACATCAGGCTACAGGGGAGAGTGGCAAGGAGAGAAGGATCAAAAAATTGGCAGCTTCAGGAGGAGAAGGAAATGGCCAGTGCAAAAGGAAATTTAAGGTGTTGGGGTAAGGATGATGGGGTGATGGAGGTGTTTGAGCACGTGGTGGAGGGTGGGGGGAACCAAAGGCATCAGGAGGGAACTTCAGAAGCCTTGGTGGCAAGGGTGGGGGAAGGCGGGGAAGGTTTGGAGGCAATGACAGAGAGGGGTGAGATGAGTCGGAGAGGGGATTTTATGAGTCAGGGGAGATCAAAAGGGGGGCATCTTAGAAGTGTCGATGGTGGGGTACAGGAGAAACATTTGAGGGGTCAGGATGGGAGTGTGGAGCTTTGTGGAGGAGATTGGCAGGGATGAGGGTGGTGAAGATCCAAACAGTTTTTGGAGACCAGAAGAATTGGAGTGGCACGATGGGTGAAGCAGGTAAATTGAATCCAGTAGTTAAGTGGGGAGGGATTCCCCTTTTGAATTGGGTGGTCTTGCCTTGTTTTAACCACCAGAACTGGAAAACCTGGCTGGCCAAGGATGGAAATAAAATGGTGAAATAAAAGTTATACAGCTAAATTATAATGTTTAAATGGTCGACCATATCCTCGCCTCAACTCATAGCAACAGGTTTCTCGCCCATCCCACCCACCCCTGTTAAATCTGAAATTGAGTCAGAATTTGATGTAAGTTGGAGTGTGGATTCAGATTTTCAACATTTTTCAATCTCACTCGATACAAATCAAACTGTTCGGAAGTTTGACCCGTTTAACAATTACTTCTTAGAATTGGACGAAAGTGACCGTGATTGTCTCTTGGACAGAGATAAAACTTTGGCAACAGCCCATTGATGCTAACTGTAGTGTTCAACTATTCTGTCTTTGATTGTGATAGTCTGTTTACTATTGATGCTCACTGTGTTTGATTTGATAAACCTCAGTATGGACTCAGAAAAAAGTAAAACAAATAAGGGGCAGGATTTTCCTTTCCGGGGACTAAGTCCCCACGCCGGCGGGAAAACCGGTGCGAACCACTCCGGCGTCAACAGCCCCCGAAAGTGCGGAATTCTCCGCACTTCCAGGGACAAGGTGGACGGCAGCAGGGTTGGCGCTGCGCCAGCCGGTGCTGAAGGGACTGTGGTTCCGCGCATGCGTAGACCGGTCGGCGTATTCTGGCGCATGCGCAGGGGGTTGTCTCCTCTGCGCTGACCATAGCGGTGCCCAACAGGGGTTGACGTGGCAGGAAAGAGTGCCCCCACGGCACAGGCCCTCCCGCTGATCGGTGGGCCCCGATCGCGGGCCAGGCCACTGTGGGGGCGCCCCGGGTCGGATCCCCCCCGCGCCCCCCTAAGGACCGCCCCAGCCGACTTACCTGCCAGGTCCCACTGTGTAGGGTCATGTCTAATCCACGCCAGTGGGGCTGTCCAGAAACGGACAGTTGATCGGCCCCGGGGCCTGGAGAATTGCCGGGGGGCTGCTGCCAACGGCCCCCGACCGGCGTGGCATGAACCCCGCCCTCTCGAAAACCGGCGCCGGAGAATACGGCAGCCGGCGGCGGGGCGGGAATCGCGCCGCCCCCCCCGGGAATTCTCCGACCCAAAGGGGGGTCGGAGAATCACGCTGAAGATGTTTTAAAGCTCAATGAATAAAATCTGTTCTGTAGCTGGAAACCTGTGTCATCTCTGCATATATAATCTCAGGTATAAAATAAACAAACCTACTGTTGTGATAGGCCTTAAAGGAATAGCAGCATGCCATCTCTAGAAGGGAAGTGTGCCATGTGATCCGGTCTCAGTTTCACTTTTGCCTATGAGTAGAACACAGTGCACACAACTCTGCTCCTGATGTCTTCAAGTTTTCAACCCACGGATATATGTTCCCATGTGCATATTCTAAACAAATGAACCCACACCTGTTTACCCAATCTCTTATGAGTGATTGGTGCCTTTATATCATTATAAAATCAACACCTGCATCCAATAACAAAGTACAAAAAAAAGCATTCTAACAATAAAGCAGTGGCAAAATTAGACTGATTTTTAATTGTAAAACATTTGGCTACATTTTCTGGCCACGACTGCAGCTCTTCTAGTGAACGCAACACTTCTCCCAATGTGTTCTCCCATCTCAATTTGACAAGACCATTCTACAGAGAGTGACTAAAGAAATCTGAAGAATAGAGAGAATATGGCTTCAAAGTCACATGCTCCCTCATGCACTGCCAAGTGTTCAAACGATGTGCTAAGAATCCCTGATATAGTAACCACTGTTGCCTCTCTCTCCCACCCACACTGATGTCTCCCCCAGCCCACCCACCCACACGCAAGCGCATGCATACCAATGGTGGCACTTGAACGAAATTTGGTTCAAGTAGGGGCTGCACACGAGTGGTAGTTGTCTGGGATAAATAGAATGCAGATAGGGGCAATTGACTGCATGCAATTTTGCATCACATGACATTACTAGCACTGCCAATTACTGAGCCCCAAATTGTGGTTTTAAGTATAAACAAGAGTAGATGCATTCTCCGAAGAGGGGCTATTTAAACACAAAATTCATCAGATCAATGAAAAAACCTTTTAACAACTCGATAGGATTCACTGCGAAAGAAATTAAGTTTGTTTCTCTTAACTAGATCAAAGCTGTGAATTTAAGGATTAAGGAGAGATGTAAATTTGGATCAGGCTCTGAGAATTTTTATTGTGGATATTACACCAGTGATCTATAATGTCTGTGCAAAGATGCAAGAAAACTCCTCAACCACCTAAGAAACATGAAGGCAGACATAATCTTCCTTCAAGAGACACACCTGAGAGAGCAGGACCGACTGCGGGTAAGAAAGGGCTGGGTGGGACAGACCTACCATTCCTGTTACGGGGCGAGGGCCAGGGGAGTGGCAATACTGATCAGCAAATGGACGATGTTTAGGGCGACAAAGACGGTTACGGACCCAGGGGGACGGTACGTCATGGTTAGCGGGACCCTGAATGGGGCACCGGTAGTACTAGTTAACGTGTACGCGCCCAACTGGGACGACCCGAGCTTCATCAGGAAGACCATGGCAGAGATCCCTGACATAGAGACGCACCGGCTAATCATGGGGGGGGGGGGGGGACTTCAACTGTGTACAGGACCCAAAGACTGACAGATCGAACCCCAAGACGGGGGAACATGGCAAGGGAACTCGGTCACTGTATGGGACAGATGGGAGCGGTGGACCCCTGGAGGTTCACCCACTCAGGGGAGAAGGAGTTTTCCTTCTTCTCCCCAGTACACAATGTATACACCAGAATTGACTTCTTTGTGGTGGGGAAAATGGTGCTTCCGGGGATAGACAAAGTGGAATACTCCGCAATTGTGATATCAGACCACGCTCCACACTACATGGACGAGAGGCTGGAGACGGGCAGGGCCCAACGCCCCACATGGAGGTTGGGCATTGCCCTACTAGCTGACAAGGCCTTCAACGAAAAGATATCGCGGGCCATAGCAGAATACACGGAGAACTATCAGAACGGGAGGTCTCACCCTCCACGTTCTGGGAAGCGCTAAAGGCCGTACTAAGAGGGGAAATCATCGCTTTCAAAGCGTGAAGAGATAGGGAGGAAAGGGCGGCTAGGCAGCAGCTGGTCGACTCCAGACTGGAGGTAGACCGTAAAAACTCCGAGGCCCCGAACGTAGAGCTCCTGGCGGAGAGGAAAGAGTTACAAAGGAAGTTTGATCTGCTCTCCACCAAGAAAGCAGTGCTTCAACTCCGCCAAGCCAGTGGGACACGAATACGAACACGGAGACAAAGCCAGTCGCCTGCTGGCACACCAGCTGAGAAAGCAGGCAGCCACCAGAGAAATTGTACAAATCAGGGATACTAGAGGCGCATTACAAACAGAGCCAGAAAAGATCAACAAAGCCTTCAGGGCCTTTTACCAAGGGCTGTACACCTCAGAGCCCCCAGTGGGGGAGTCCGGGATGAAACAGTTCCTTGATGGACTGGACCTACCAGTCGTGGGGGAGGGCAGAAAACGGGGCCTGGAAGCACCACTAGCACTGGGAGAGCATAAGCTCCATGCAGGCGGGGAAGGCACCGGGACCAGGGGACTGATTCCAGACGGACTTCTACAAAAAATTTGCGACAGCACTGGCCCCGCATCTGCGGGAGATGTTCACAGACTCGCTGGCCAAGGGCACACTGCCACCCACGCTAGCACAGGCCTCAATCTCGCTGATACCTAAGAAAGATAAATATCCAATGGAATGTGGGTCATACAGACCCATCTCACTGCTGAATGCAGACGCCAAAATACTGGCCAAAATCCTAGCCAAAAGACGCAGAAGACCAGACGGGCTTTGTCAAAGGTGGACAGCTTACCTCCAACATCAGGCGCCTGCTGAACATGATAATGACCCCCTCCGGGGAGAGAACACCAGAGGTGATCGTCTCTCTAGACGTAGAAAAAGCCTTCGACAGAGTCGAATGGAAATATCTTATAGAGGTACTGGAGCAGTTCAGGCTTGGAACAGGATTCACCTCCTGGGTAAAACTCCTATACAACGTTCCCATGGCGAGCGTATGGACAGCAACACCAACTCCCGATACTTCCAGCTGCACGGAGCACCAGACACGGATGCTCACTGTCCCTGCTGCTGTTCGCCCTCGCGATCGAGCCAATAGCAATTGCGCTCAGAATGGCAAAAAGCTGGAGGGGGATCCGAAGGGGAGGCAGAGAGCACAGAGTCTCACTCTATGCAGATGACCTGCTCCTCTACATTTCGGACCCACAAAGCAGCATGGACGGAATCATCGCGCTCCTGAAAGAGTTTGGCGCCTTCTCGGGCTACAAACTCAACATGAGCAAAAGCAAGATCTTCCTAGTACACCCACAAGTAGGTGGGGCAGCCCTAACGGGATTGCCGTTTAAACAGGCCCGACTCAAATTCCGCTACCTGGAGATCCAAATGGCCCACGACTGGAAAGGGATCCACAAATGGAACCTCACCAGTCTGACGGAGGAAGTAAAGAAGGACCGGCAAAGATGGAGCACACTCCCACTCTCCCTTGCGGGAAGAGTCCAGGCGATCAAAATGAACGTGCTGCCCAGGTACCTCTTCCTATTCAGATCCATCCCGATCTACATCCCCAAGGCCTCAAAGCATTAGAAAAACTAATCATGGTGTTCGTATGGGGGGGGGGGGGTGCGGTGGAAGAATGCTAGGATCACAAAGAAGGTCTTACAAAAAACAAAATCAAGGGGAGGGCTAGTCCTACAATTCTACCACTGTGCGGCGACGGCCGAGCGAATAAGGGGATGGATCAAGGAGCCAGAAGCCAAGTGGGTGCGCGTGGAAGAGGCCTCCTGCAAGGGAACCTCCCTCCGGGCCCTCGCCACAGCGGCACTCCCATCCCCACTCATAAAACACTCCAGCAGCCCAGTGGTGATAGCCACCCTCCAGTCCTGGAACCAGCTACGGCAGCAATTTGGCCTGACCAAAATGTCGGACAAAGCTCCCATCTGTAACAACCATAGGTTCGCACCAGCACTGACTGACACCACCTTCAAAAGGTGGAGACAGGACGAGGGGACACTGACAGTCAGGGACCTATACACCGATGGCAGGGTCGCAACACTGGACGAACTGACAGAGAAATTCCAGTTGGCCAGGGGGAACGAGCTAAGGTATCTGCAGCTCAGAAACTTCCTACGAAAGGAGACAAGGACTTACCCACAACAGCCACGACAATCATTACTGGAAGAGTTATCGGACGCAAGCATATTAGAGAGAGATAACTGTAGCGACATGTATGACCGACTGGTAGAAGGGGCCGACACCGTACTGGACGCAACAATAATGAAATAGGAGGAGGACCTGGGGATTGAGATAGGGTGGGGACTCTGGAGCGAAGCACTGCATCGGGTCAACTCCACCTCCACGAGCGCAAGGCTCACCCTGACGCAACTAAAAGTGGTACATAGAGCCCACTTAACAAGAACCCGTATGAGTAGGTTCTTCCCAGAGGAGGAGGATAGATGTGAATGGTGCCAAGGAGGCCCGGCCAACCACGTCCACATGTTCTGATCTTGCCCCAGACTTTTGGAGTACTGGACAGCCTTCTTCGAGGCAATGTCCAAAGTGGTGGGGGTGAGGGTGGAGCCATGCCCGAAAGTGGCGGTCTTCGGGGTATCAGAGCAGCCAGATCTATTCCTGTGGAGGAGGGCAGGCGCCCTTGCCCTTGCCTCCCTGATCACCCGCCATAGAATCCTGTTCGGCTGGCGGTCAGCAGCACTCAAAGCTGCAGACTGGCTGTCCGACCTCTCGGAATCTCTCCAAATGGAGAAAATTAAATTTGCCATCCGAGGGTCAGATGACGGCTTCCACAGAACATGGGAGCCATTCACCCGATTGTACCGGGACTTGTTTGTGGCCAACAAACAAGCAGAAGAACAGCCAGGTAGCCAGGAACCAGGGGAAAGCAGCCAAAGCATGAGAGGAAGAGATAGACCGGGAGAGGGGGAGGGGGAGACAACTCAGTCCAAGAGGAAGGAAAGGCGAACCACGGGGTGGGGGGTGGGAGGGCGAAGGAGGGAAGAGACAGGGAACAATAGAGGACAGCCAGGGAGGTGGGGGTGGGGGGGGGGGGTGGGAGGGCGGGGGGGGGGGGGGGGGGAGGCAGGGAAACGTTAAACAACTTGACATCCACAGGAACAGAGAAAAAGGAGAACACAGGCGGAAGACGGGAGGGCCGGCTGAAGCGGTAGTGAGCACGAGACGACAACGGCAGCGAAACCCGGCCGGGAGAAGTGAGGGGCAACACCGGCACCAGACCTACTCGAAGATTGCGCTCCGGAAGTATCTCGCCGGCACAAACGGATGCTTACTTATATAGATATATTCATATCCTGTGTACATAACGGCAAAATATACTCTGTTCAAAAATCCAATAAAAAACGTTTATATGAAAAAAAAGATGCAAGAAAACTGATTTTGCTGCCTTTCCTCGTGAAACACGTTGAACAGCTTAAAACCACATTCAAACAAAAACACCACCTCCCTGTGGATCTCCTGTGGTTGTTCAGAATCTAACATGCACCAGGATAGGTCTGAGGGTAGCAAAACTGGCTTTTGTGTCCCTAAGAAGGTGAGCCACCAAGCCATCACTCCAGTCTGTTACTCTGTGATCCATGGAAATTGGCTAAAAGCAAACTCAGTTTCAACTGCAAATCAGCCCCCTTGTTTCACAATGGTAGAATTGACAAGTGAAATGCTCATTTGGACGAGGTCTTAAGAGCATGGAACTGTACCTTTGTAATATTGGAAGAAATTTTAAATAAAGAAATTGTTTTGGGATTAAACAGTTGCCATCTACATCAGGCTGGTCTAACACCTGACCTGAGGGTCACTACCCACCCCACCATGCCCGACTATCCAGCCCACGGATCCATGTTCAAAATGTTGGCAAGTGGATTTGAAGGTTCTTCAAAGAACTGCTCCTCCAGAAACAGGCCGTTTCTCTTCCACCTTTGCTGTCACTAGAATAGAAAATGAGCCAATCAGCAGCAAATGTGGACGAGAACCAGTCTCTGATTGGAGGAGCAACTTTCTTCAGCCTGAGGCCTGAAAATACGGCTCAACGGCAGTGGCGAGTCTGCTGGGCAGGGAGGCAGGTTTTCAGGAAGGTTAAGAGTCAAAGCGGCTGCCCGACTGGGGTGGGACACGGAAAGCGGCTGCCCAGCATGCAGGGGAAAAGAGTGAGGGAGAGTGAGAGCTAGAGCGTGTGTGAGCACAAGAGTGTGTGTGATACAGTGTGTGTGCGTGTTTGTGAATGAGTGCACATGTGTGTGTGAGTGCACACGAGAGTGTGAGAGAGAGAGAGAGAGAGAGCGTGCATGTGTGCGAGTGAGAGTGTGTGTGTGTGCCCGTACAGGAGAGAGTGAGTCTGTGTGTGAGATAGTGAGAGCATGTGTGTGACAGCACGGTAGCATAGTGATTAGCACAATTGCTTCACAGCTCCAGGGTCCCAGGTTCGATTCCCGGATTGGGTCACTGTCTGTGCGGAGTCTGCACATTCTCCCCGTGTGTGTGTGGGTTTCCTCAGGGTGCTCCGGTTTCCTACCACAGTCCAAAGATGTGCAGGTTAGGTGGATTGGCCATGCTAAATTGCCCTTAGTGTCCAAAATTGCCCTTAGTGTTGGGTGGGGTTACTAGATTATGGGGATAGGGTAGAGGTGAGCGGTTGAGTAGGGTGCTCTTTCAAGAGCCGGTGCAGACTCGATGGGCTGAATGGCCTCCTTCTGCACTGTAAATTCTATCTCTAAAAAGAGACAGTAGAGTGAGTGTCTTTTTCAGGGTTCACACTCGCCCTCACCGCCACACACCAACACACTCCCCCAACTCACATTTTGGTGAATGAATAAGTACCTGGAGATTGAAAAACACAACTTGACTCTCTCATACTCTCATGGTCATCTTCATTAATTACTGGTTATTTTAAACAATTAGTTTATTGCTTTGCTGTATTTTTGCTCCGCAAGTTGTTTCTTCCTTTCATACATCAACAGGGAGGCACGGTAGCACAGCGGTTAGCACTGTTGCTTCCCAGTGCCAGGGTCCCAGGTTCGATTTCCGGCTTGGTCACAGTCTGTGCAGAGTGTGTACATTCTCCCTGTGTCTGCGAGGGTATCCTCCGGGTGCGCCAGTTTCCTCCAACAAGTCCCGAAAGACGTGCTGTACCTGAACAGGCTCCGGAATATGGCGAGTAGGGGCGTTTCACAGTAACTTAATTGCAGTGTTAATGTAAGCCTACTTGTGACAATAAAAATTATTATTATTATTTTATTGAAATTCATGTATAATGTTGTGCCAATCCTTGGGCGGGACTTTCCGACCTCGTGTCGGGTCGGAGAATCGCCGGGGGGCGTGAATCACTCGATGCTGCTCCGCCGACGGGAGAATCAGCGTCAATGGCGCTGGCACGGTCAGCGCGGCGCCGGTTGGGGGCAGCTCAACGCAGACCCCCCCAGCGATTCACCCAGTGCGATGGGCTGAGTGCCCATCGAGTTCCGCCGACGTCATTCCCGTGTGGTCCTACCCAGCGGGATCTCGGCGTTCTGGCTGCGGGGGGCGGCCTGGTGGGGGGGCGATCCGACTCCGGGGGGGGGGGGAGCCTCCACGGTGGCCTGGCCCGCGAACGGGGCCTACTGATTGGCAGGCGGGCATATCCCAGTGGGGGCCTATGTTCCTCCGTGCCGGGCCCCTGTCGGTCTCCGTCATGTTGCGTCGGGGCCGGCGCGGAGACGGCAACCCGTGCACATGCACGAACTCGCGCCAGCCATGGCGTGCATGCGTGAACTCGTGCCGGCCGTGCTCGCGCCCATATCGGCAGCTGGAGCTGTGTGAAGCGCTCCAGTGCCATGCCGGTCCCCTGTGCGGCGCAGGATTGCTGATCTTAGGGGCCAGATGAGGTCGTCGTAAAACGCTCCGGCGTTTACGACGGCGTCAACACTTAGCCCCAGGATCGAAGAATCCCGCCCTTTATCTTTTTTAAATTTGCTCATCAGCAACCTGGGTGAGAAAAAAAATTGGAATATGGCCCCTCGCACAAAACGGTTGGAAAAACCGGGTCGACATCTAAAGTTTGCTTTTGATGTCATTGAAGGAATTATCAGTAAAAGTGTTCCCGAGTGTTCTGCAGTCTGATGGAGGAGAATTGTTATTGTTCAATCAGAACTGTTTCACATGCATATTATGGGCGTATGATAGCGTAAATACCACCACATTATTTAAATCAATCTGAAATAAAAATCTAGGATCCGAAATGGTGACCACCATCGATTAAATTGTTTTAAAAGCCCATTTGGACCTCTTAATGTCCATCATGGAAGCCACTGCAAGTTCTGATGAAATGTCATTCATGGGAAAACAACTTGGTTTCTCCCTCCACAGATGCTGAACCTTTCCAGCATTTTCCATCCTTATTTCGGACATCCAGCGCCTGCAGTATCGTGCATTCGTCATTACATTTCGGATCCTTACAGGCATCAGTATGGACAGAAGATTTCATCCCATCAACCTGGGTCGAATTCAATGCTCGCCTCCTGAGGTGAAAAAAATACTTTAACCCACTGTGCCGCTTAGTTCCTGTGGGAAACTCCATCCTTAAAACGCTTCTGACAAATTTTATATTGAATACCGTGTTTCAATTAACCTACATTGCAGAGCTGTGAAAATGTACTGACAGTACAAAGGAAAAAAAATATTAGTGCAGGACTATATATAGTTCACAGTCCTTGGGGCATTATGTTTAAATCAATTTCATGCTGGTGCTTATGGTGGCGTTTTATCTTCTTCACTGCATTCTTCAGATATGACAGCTAGCGACTGGTGAAGGCTAGAAATAAGTTGCCAAGGTAAGAATAATCTTGGCATCTTGGTTTTGAACAGAAGCAGAAGTGGCAGCCAAGACAATGCAATCCTAAACTGAAAGATCTGTCACTCAGATGTTAAAGCCGGCAGCCATCTTTGCTATCCACGGGATTCAAGTTGTGCATTAGAATCGGTGTTAAATCAACCCGTACTGTAGAAGTACCAGGTTGCAATGACTGAAAGGATTTAGAACAATAATAAAGCTTTGTTAACCCCTGAGCAGCTCTTGCGTGCTGTTCGTCTGCCTGAGCTCAAGGAAGAGCTCACGTCGACCAACATGTGATCCTTTTGTACCCGTGTCATCCCAGAGCCCATGTTATCACATGGTCTACACGTACTTTGCAATGTCCATCAATCCCAGCCTTGCCTCAAAAGGATGCGTTGCTATGTTTTTTGTGTGGCTGAAAGAGAAGTCACAATAAATGCCTCTGGAGTCAAGAAGCGCAGCACACTCCAGTTTCCAGGAAAAGCAAATGGCTGCTTAAATTAGCCCGACTTTCTTTCTGACACAGACATAGAATTTAAAGTGCATCAAGTCTGCACCGGCCCTTGGAAAGAGCACCCCACTTAAGCCACACCTCTGCCCCATAACCGTAACCCAGCAACCCCACCCAACCCCTTTGGATACTAAAAGCAATTTAGCATGGCCAATCCACCTAACCTGCGTGAACCACTCCGGCGTTGGGCCGCCCGGAAGTTGCGGAATCCTCCGTCGGCAGGCACAAGTTGGCGCATGCGCGGGAGCGCCAGCGTGTGCTGCGACATCCCAGCGCATGCGCAGCGTTTTTTTTTCTCCACGCCGGCCATGGCGGACCGTTACACCGGCTGGCACGGAGGGAAAGAGTGCCCCCATGACACAGGCCCACCCGTGGATCAGTGGGCCCGATCGTGGGCCAGGCCACCGTGCCCCCCCCCCCGGGCCAGATCCCCCTACGCCCACCCCCCCACCCCCCCCCCCCCCCCGGGGACTCCGCAGGCCGCCCGCAGAGCCAGGTCCTGCCGGTACGGACCTGGTGTATTTTACGCCGGCAGGACCGGCCGAAAACGAGCAGCCACTCGGCCCATCACGGGCCGGAGTTTCGCCGGAGGGGCCGCTGCCAATGGCCCTTGACCAGCGCGGCGCGATTCCTGCCCCTGCCGAAAAACCGGTGCCGGAGAATCCGGCAGCCAGCTTCGGGGCGGGATTCACGCCGTCCCTGGTGATTCTCCGGCCTGGCGGGGTGGTCGGAGAATCCCACCCAGTATGTTCAGCATGATGATGAGCATCAAATTCACTGGAGTGCTGATATCCCATGTGCTCACCTGATGGACCAATAGAGACACCTGGTGGCGTTGCTGGCCCTTTATTTGGCTCCAATGTTCTGCAGTATTTTACTGATAGGCATAAAATAAATCTGAAACATGTGAAATGGGCCCCTTCCAAGCTGGTCAGTCAGTAATATGGAATTGGTGACTTGTTGCTTTACAATATTTAGACTATGGGCAGCTCCCAAATTATGTGTCCTCTAAAATGAGCCTCGTCTTATCGACTCAAACAAACGGGTAGGAGGTGACACAGTGGTATTGTCACTAGACTTGTAATTCAGAGACCCAGGGTAAGGTGCTGAGGACCCGGGTTTGAATCCCTCTAAATGGATGGAATTTGAATTCAATAAAAATCTGGAATTAAAAGGATAACGATGACCATTGCTGATTGTCGTACAAACCCATCTGGGGTTGTCAAAGCGTGCAGTTAATGGTGTCAAAGAGACATCTAGACTTGAAACGTTAGCTCCCTTCTCTTCCCACAGATGCTGTCAGACCTCCTGAGATTGCCAATGTATTTTCTACTTTTGTTTCAGATTCCAGCAACCACAATAATTTGCTTTTATTGTCTTATCGACTGTTGCAAAAGTGGCCCATGTCCTCTTGGAGACATGCTCTTATCACTTAAAGGGATGGGAGCTCCAAACACAGTTCATCACCAGTAAAGTGGGCTTAAAACCTGTCCAGGGCTCTCTAAACGGCCAAGGGGCTGCCCCCAGATTTCCAGCCCATTTTCGGGGCCCATTGCCATGAGGACAAGAATCTCGCCCTGCACAAGCAAACATTTGGATTTTAGTGAACTCCCATCAACAAGCTAAAATCAGGGAATTAACAATCAGAGTAGAGCTACCACAAAGTATCAGTGCTACAGAACACCACAGGCTCCAATGTACTGCAGCATTTTCAGGACAGGCAGAAAGCAGGTCTGAAGCACATGAATTGGCCTACTTTCCAGCTTATCAGTCAGTGACAGGGAGTTGCTGCTGCTTTAATGCGAATATGCTGTGGGTAGTCCCGAAGCTACGGTTCTACTTAACCCTCGACATGAAGCCTCGTCTTATTGACTGTAGCAAAAGGAATCCATAAGCCATAAGACGTAGGAGCAGAAATAGGCCATTCAGCCCATCGACTATACTCCACCATTCAATGCGATCTGATGTGGGAAATCCTCAACTCCTCATTCCCGTCTTATCCCCATAACCCTCGATTCCCTTACTGATTGGAAATCTGTTTATGTCCAGAAAAAAAAAATCTTTGTCCTGTTCTTGCAATGAAGAAACTTGGGGTGGAATTCTCCCATTTTCAGATGAAGGGCAATGGTGGGAGGTTCCGGCGGCACCTGTCCCGCTGGTCAGAATGGTGGGATCCGTGTCGGTTCACCACTTCGCACTTTGATGATCATGCACAGACAGGTCCCCCTCCGGCTCGCATGGTGTGCCGGCAGCTGGTTTCTCTGCCCTACATCAGTTGGCAGCTTTGAAGGAAGCGGCGTCATAGGTAAATACCAGTCCAGCACATAACACTCCCGCCCACCTGTCTTCAGCAGATCCTTCAACATGTCCGTAACCCAAAGGGAAAAGGCTAGCAGCCTCAAGATTAAGTTTGTCCCTTGATTCAACCATCCTTCCCCTGAGCCCAATATCTGTGATTCGCCCATGCCACACTTGGAACTCTACCACTGCTGGAGTCTTTGTGCATACCCATCCAGTGAGCTATATGTTACCCCTTTGACCCCTTTGTTCGTTGTCGTGTTAATCACCCTGGGGTAACACGGACTGCAACTGGATGCAGTTGTACTTGAAAGTAGACTCCAAACTTTGGTGTTGGTTCAATACGTTTTATTGAACTTGTTAAGTAGTGCACATAGTTCGCTGTGGGTTTGACACTCCACTAATCTAAGCGTGCTTACTATAACTAACTAGACCAGACTAGCTCTGAGCCATGTGTAGAAGGTGCTAACTGATATATACTGTCCAGACTGTCCCTGACTATCACTCCAGTTGTCACCAGTGGAAAGAGGCAGAGTGCTGATGCCTCGTGTGTTTTATAGTGGGAGACCACCTTCTCGTGTTCTGCCTGGTGATTGGTTGTGTTCTGTCCTGTGTGTTGATTGGCTGTACTGGGTGTCTGCCACTGCCTGTCTGTATCTCATTATGTGCATGAGTGCATATCATGACATTCGTGAACTTTTCACACAGGCTGTCGGGGTCCAGCTTCCCTCCCTTCGGTTCCCTCTCCCTTCAACTATTCATCTTCTTCACACACCTCCTTGCCTCTCTGCCTGATATAGTGATACCGTGCCCTTCCCCCTTCTTTGCAAAGTCCTCTTTCACATTGTCCCCCTTGTCCACATTGGGCCTCAACCCTCCTCACCCCCCTGCATCACCTCACACTCCACCTCGGTCGAACATCGGACTTTTGTTGTGGTGGCTGCACATGTCCTGCAGCTGAGTCCTGCCCCATGGACACTGGTGTGTCTCATCAGGGCCCAGGAGACCCCCTGCACTTCCCAATGCCAGGCTCTGTACAGATCTGACTCGGTGACACAGGAGGGCCCATGCATCCAGCAGCACGGTGTGTTAACAAAGATGAGTTTGACACTGAGAATCAGACAGGAACTGGTCTGCCGCAACAGAGTGGTGAACAGCGCATCAGGAGCAGTACAACACTATGGCAAAAAGTTCTTGCTTTCACCCCAAGTCTTTGGCGAACTGAAGACTACCCTGTGCATGTCGCTCATTAGTGATCAGGCTCGGCGCCAACATAATTTCCAGATTTCAATGGGGGCAGCATGGTGGCGCAGTGGTTTGCACTGGAACTACGGCGCTGAGGACCCGGGTTCGAATCCCTGGGTCACTGTCCATGTGGAGTTTGCACATTCTCCCCGTGTCTGCGATTGGCCACGCTAAATTGCCCCTTAATTGGAAACAAATATTTGGGTACTCTGAATTTATTTTTTGGAAAAAAAATAATTTCCAGAGTTCAAGATTGAAAGGGCTGATGGGATGCTGGCTGGCAGTTGTTTTAATGAGCATCCAAGAGATGCAACCAGTGTTTGCACCACCTTCCAGTGGGAAGGGCAACCTGCCATTAACCCACCATTGGAAAATTTCACCCTTGGGTGTTCAGTTGAGGTAAATTAAGAGGAACAAGAACAAGGCACATTTTGATTGTAGACCATTTACATCTCCTCTACAACATACCAGCCATGATCATAATGAATGGTGAGTAAGCTCTAAAGGCTGAATGGCCTCCTCCTGCTCCTATTTTCTATGTTTCTAACCAGAATGTGTTGAGAATATTCGGTTGTAAACAGTTGCATTTTAAACTATACATTTACTTCTAAGCTCAAAGAGAAGTAGGATCCAATGAATAGCTAATCAGAATTTCTGCCTGGATACAAGGCCCATATGGTTCACATTGCCTTGAAATAAGAAACATTTCTGATATGTCCTTGAAAACTCTCAGACACAGGAAGTCTGCCTGGGTATTGGAGGAGGACGCAGCTAATGGCTGAATATCACTACGGTTCACACCACACAAGAATGCGACTGGGGCTCACTCTCAGAGTGAAAAGACCAATTTCACAAGGGTTTGAAATAAGGCTGGAAAATTTGCACAAGAGAGAGATTCTTCAGGAAAAACCCTCACGATACAGGATAATTCTGGGGTTAAAAGTAAATAGCTGTAAAAGAAAAGGAGCAGCAGTAAACCCTTGGGACCTGAGAATCACTTTGGACCGAGTCCTGTGAATTCAAATGACTACTTGAGGGACAGTGTAAAATATTCCTGTGGCGGGTTTTTCAGTTGTGTTGAAAGTAAAGGGGAAAATTCTGGTCTGCACTTTAAAGCTGCCTACAACAATGGTGTTTAGTCAACAGTGGTTTTCATCTGATTGTTACACAGGGCGCAACCCAACAGCCATGCTGCGCCCGAAAAGCAGGTCACCTGGGAGATAAAAGCTGGGAGACCCCGCTCCCGAGATCTTCCCGGCGTGCAACACCTCATAAGATCCAACGTGATCTCGCGAGACATTGTGATGTAAATCGTGTCCATTGTGGGCGGGATCGCTTGTTGGCAAATTTGCATATTAAAGCAAAATAGCTAGTCTCACTAGTCTATAATGTGCAGATTCCCGAGGTACCTGAGGCTTTGGGATTCATCCCCTTTGCCTCAGAGTCTTCGGGTGAGCGCCGTTCAGTACTGGTCCCCAAAACGGGGACCAGACGGATTGGCACTCATGGGGGTCACCCAGGGAATCGGAGGCCCTCAGCTCCAAACCCTTTGGGCAGGGTGGTGCCCTGGCACTGATGCCACCTGAGCACCTCAGCAGTGCCAGTCTGACACTCTGGCAGTGTCACCTGGTGCCAGTTTGGCACTGCCAATGTGCCCAGGTGGCATTTCCAACTGGCATGAGCACTGCCAGGGTGCCAGGTTGGCAGTGCCAAGGTGCCAAGTTGGCATCTTTTGCAATCTCACGGTTGGGCTGGGGGTGCCCTGCTTGGGTGTTGGGGAGGGGGAATACTGAGGAGGGGCGAAATTGTCCCATAGTGCGTTTGTACTGGGGGTGGTTCGGTGGTCACTTTAGGGGCCTCGGAGATCGGGATGCCATTTATAAATGGCATCCCAATTTCTTGCTGGGGAGTTCCAGCGAACGGAGCTCCCCAGTGCACAAAACGGGGTTCTCTGTGGACTCAGCCTGCATTCCCTACTGAGGCCCCTTATACAACTCATAGCCATGTGTTTGTCGGCACACGAGCGCCGGGAAACACAAGGTAACTGCGTCCGCTATGGGACTTTATTCCCAATTAGTTGAATCAAGCCCACTAAAAGGCTTGAACATGTATCATCCTTTCAGATATCAACTGAAGTTCAATTTGTTTTTAAAGTAACTGATTCGGCATGGATCATAACAATGGTGTGATCTGAACAAGTCAGCAAGGATTTGCCAAAGGGAAATCCTGTTTGACCAATGTGAGGATATAACTAGTAGGGTAGGCAATGGCAAGCCAGTAAATGTAACACACTTGCATTTCTGAAAGCTATTTTGGAAAAAAACGTAAAAGATTAATATGCAAAACAAGGTTCATGGATTTGGAGGTGATTTATTAACTTCGAAAGAAGATTGATTAATGGAAAGAAACAGAGCAAGGATAAATGGAGCATTTGTAAGTTGGCAGGCTGTGACTGATGGTTTAGTGTTTGAATCAGGGCTGGGGCCTCAACTACTTACAATCTGTTTTGATATTCAAGGGAGTCACAGTGATTAGCACTGCTGTCTCACAGCTCCAGGGACCCTGGTTCAATTTTGGCATCGGGTGACTGTGTGGAGTTTGCACTTTCTCCCCGTGTCTGCGTGGGTTTCCTCCGGTTTCCTTCCACAGTCCAAAGGTGGACTAGGTGGCTTGGCCATGCTAAATTGCCCCTTAGTGTCCAAAAGGTTTAGGTGGGGTTACGGGGATAGGGTGAAGGTGTGGGTTTAAGTAGGGTGCACTTTCCAAGGGCCGGTGCAGACTCGGTGGGCTGAACGGCCTCCTTTTGCACTGTAAATTCTATGACGGCTTAAACAAAGAGGCAGAGAATAATGCACATTTGCTGACAATGTTAAGCTAGGTGTGAATGGAGGACAGAAAGATGCTGCCAAGAAATATAGACAGGATAAGTGAATGGGCAACATGATGGTGAATTGAGTACAATGCAGGGTATTTTTGAAAAAGGCTCGGGACTTGTAAACGTTGATGTTCAGAGAAGCTTGATGCACTTGTACAAGGAGCGAAAAGTTATAATGTAGGTACAGTCAACAATTAGGAAAGCAAATAAGATGTAGGTCTTTATTTCAAAGGGATTGGAGTACAAGAATAAAAATATAATTATGCGGGGCCTTTTTGTGACCATACCTGGCACCTTGTGTGCAATGTTGGTCTCCATATTTAAACAGGATTTCCTCACATTGGAGATGGTACAGCCAAGGCTCATTAAATTGGCCCCTGGGATGAATGAGTTTTCTGATGATGAAGAATGAGAGTTGATTGCATTGAAATGTTCAAGATTCTGAAGGAGTTTGACAGGGTAGATACCGAAACGTTGTCTCCCCCGACGAGGAAATGTAGAAGAGGGCGCAGTTTCAAGATAAGTGGTCGACTATTTAGGACTGGGAGAAGAAGAAATTACTTTGCTCAAAGGTTTGTGAATCTTTGGCATTCTCTACCCCAGAGAGTTGTGGATGTGACATCACTGAATATAATTAAAGCTGGGATAGACAGATTATTGGTCTGCCGAGGAAGCAAGAGGACTGGGCGCGAAAACAGAGTTGAATCCTATGATCGATCATGAATATCATAGAATTAGATATATGATATATCATATCATATATTGAAGGCAGAGCAGGCTCCATGGGTCGCAAGGTATTTTCCATCTCTATTTCTTACATTCTTATGTTCAGTCAAGTAGCTGATTCCCTGCATTGATCCATTTCATCAGCCGAGAGAGAATTGTACAAAAGCACGGAGTGAGGAGTCACCTGGCTTGCAAGACATGCTGTTCCTTGTTCATTTATTCTCCCTCCTGCGGGAGATGAGTGTCCAGATGTGGAGGACGGAAAAATAAATCATGAAAAATGAAGCACGTAAAAGCGCCAGGATATTAAATTCACATCGTATTAGGCACTACTCAACCCTAACCTGGTTCTGCAGACATTCCCACAGTGCCAACAGGGCCAGTGTTGTGCAGTGATCTGTAATCATTTGATTATTTGTGCCTGTACTTACAGCTATAACCTTCAGAACCTGATTACATTGAAGTGGACGAGTCTGCCAATACTGAATGCTCCATCTGCTTCACTTTTCTTTTTACACCGAGTTCAAAAATGGAATACAAAAATAACTTTGATCAGGGACAATTGTCAACAAAATGGCATTGTGCACTAACAATGTCATCATGTTTGAGACCATGAAGTAAATAGTTTTGCTGAACATAGAACATAGAACATTACAGCGCAGTATAGGCACTTTGGCCCTCGATGTTGCACCAACCTGTAAAACCAATCTAAAGCCCATCTACACTAGTCTATTGTCATCCATATGTTTATCCAATGACCATTGAAATGCCCTTAATGTTGGCATGTCCACTACTGTTGCAGGCAGGGCATTCCACGCCCTTACTACTCTCTGAGTAAAGAACCTACCTCTGACATCTGCCTATATCTATCTCCCCTCAATTTAAAGCTATGTCCCCTCATGCTAGCAAACACCATCCGAGGAAAAAGGCTCTCACTGTCCACCCTATCTAATTCTCTGATCATCTTTTATGCCTCTATTAAGTCACCTCTTAACCTTCTTCTCTCTAACAAAAACAGCCTCAAGTCCCTCAGCCTTTCCTCATAAGATCTTCCCTCCATACCAGGCAACATCCTGGTAAATCTCCTCTGCACCCTTTCCAATGCTTCTACATCCTTCCTATAATGTAGCGACCAGAACTGCACGCAATAGTTGGTCACTATCCCTTGACTACTTTCAGTGGATAGAAATCTGACCACAATCTTTACATTCATTTCCTGAAGGGAGCTGGTGCTATGAATTATTCCTCACTAAATGAATGCCGCTCAGGTCCAGTAATGGCAATATCAAAGAGGAGAGCAAGCAAGAAGATAAAATATCATGGCATTTATTTACCGTTAGGGAATTATTTCCATTGTGAAATCTTTGTTGGAGGTGACCCTACCCAACACAAAATGACAGCTGAAACTTGATCATCTAAATGGGTGCTTACCCAGGGTAGAACTATGGATGAAGGCTGAAGCTCAATGCTAAGCCTACTTTTTCAGGGAGCCAACTGAACTGTTAACCAATCTTCTCTTTGAGGGAGCCATGTATTTACGTACTCTGCAGCTTGGTTAGTGACTGATTTCTGGATTGATCCTTTACAAAGGAGGGATTAAGATTTAAAAAATGAATATGGCTATGAACTACTTAAAAAGGGTATTGGACCTAAATGCAGACAGGAACTTCCTCATTCACTACCTGAGAAGTGTATAATCAGTGAGAAGTATGTTCAATACATGTGAATGAGGATGTTGTGAATTTAACATTGTGTTGATGATTGGACAATAATTAACATTCCATCCCTGTCAACCAGCTGCAGGACTCATTAAAGCAGAAGCAATCAATAGACTGAGAGCTGTGGAAGAAATAGTTTGAGGGCTCATGGACTGGATTAATAATATGTCACTAGAAAATTGCAGTCCACTTTCTTGTTAGGAAAACTTGTTGAGAAATATTTTTAAAAACGATCTCAATTTCTATGGTGCAAGTTCCTTCATTTCGTTCTGCTGTGGAGTTGAGAGACAAGTGAGAAATTTTATCTGCCTATCCTCTTAAGATACAGGAAAAAGCAATCAAAAATAAAATTGGAAATTAATGGTCTGCAAGTTATGGGATTTTTGAGGTATGAGGTATTTTGCACATGCCTCCTTTCTAAAATTCTTCAGCGCTGAGCACAGGGAGGTCAACGTTCACAGGTTTTGACAGCCAAGCAAGTGATTCTTGTTTTTAAATCAAGTCAGCGCCCATCATGGTACCACACACGGGGAATACTTCTAATCCAATCAAACTGCTTGTAACTGATTTTTACCTGCTTAACTGCAGGCACCAAAGAATGCCCACCTCAAGATGGCATGAAGTCTGAAGACCCGCACATCCAGACATAGCAGTTTCTTCCCCACAGCGACAAGACTCCTCAACGACTCCCCTTCGGACTGATCTGTTCCCTGTGAGAACACTATTCACCACGCCCTATGCTGCTCTTGCTCATGCATTTGCTTTGTTTGGCCCCTTGTTCCGCACTGTAACCAATCACTGTTTGTCGATGTAGCATTTGTCAATGTTCTCTGTTGATTATTCTATTGTCTACTATGTATGTACTGTGTACGTTCCCTCAGCTGAAGAAAAATATTTTTCACTGTACTTCGGTACATGTGACAATAAATCAAATCAAATCAAATGAATGTCAGGACATTGGCATCATCGGGATCCAGCTGCAATTTAAAATTTATAAACTGATTATGAGTTGAGGTTTTCAATGAGGCAAAGAATCGGGCTGAGAAGAGGCCTTTTTTCACTTTCCTTGTGGGGTGAGAAAGAGCACTCCTACAGCTCCTGCTCTCACAAGGAAAGCTTTCGGTCTCTCCTGTCACTGATTTACATCCTTGCCAAATTTCAACCAACCCCATCAATTGCGGTATCCTCCAAGGCACCAATCTCACTCCTCAATGGACTTGGTTGGAAGCTTCTGGTGTGTTTGATTTTCCATAGCCTCACAGCTAGAATGGAATGAGAATCTAACCAGCAGGATTTAAATGAAGCCTGGGAGTTAAAATACCCCAAGCCTCATCACTGGAGCTGGATCCCCTGTTGATAATTGGCCTGGAGTTCAAATTAGGCCGACTGTTAAATTAACTCTCCCAGTGATAGGAACTAAATTGACAGCAGCACCATGATCAGTGTGCGCACATATAATTAGAGTGTGCAGGACAGATTGTAGACCCACTGATTTGGCTGTGTAGCTTTGCACAGTGAAAATACCTGAGCTATCAACATTTTCAGTCCCAGGTTTCATTTTTGTCTTGATGAACTGGTTGGTTCTTGGAAGCATGCAAGGTTCAAACAGCAATCAGGAGCAGGAAACCTGACGTACTTTCTCAGGTAAATTATGCAGTCAATGTTGCTGAAAGCAAGTATTTGTGAAAGTCAGCTCTCACCATGGATTTACCAGTAGGCGAAAAACCATCACTTTCGAACTCAATGCAAGTGCTGTGTCTCAGGCTACAATGGAAAATTAACCATTAAGATTCCACAAATTCCTGTTACCTTTATCAATATTATTGTTCTTCAGAGACTCTCTTGCTCACTGGATTACAACACTTTACATTTCTGGCTGCATTGTAAGCCCAGGAGGGAAAGAAAGCCTCCTTTCTTCATGTTTAGGACCATCTATCAATAAATTAACGTCAAACACAAAATTACTCCACCATTACTCATTAATGTAAAAACTTAGCATTGAACTGGATGGGGATGTATTTTTATTGAGTTTCTCCAGCCAGTCCGCTGTAAACTTGGAGGAAAAGCTGCATAAATGCCAGAATAAAACACAGCAAGGTCACAATGCTGGCTGATGTGGAAAATCCGTCAAAAGACCAATGGATGGAATTTTCCTCTGGGTGGTGCAAATCGACATTAATACCAATATCGCGATCCTTGTTTTTAGCCTAGCAGCGCTGACAGATGAGATCTTCAGGAATCCAGGCCATGATCAACCTGGAGTTGGGCTGATGCCAAAGCAGCCAGTTTAAAAGACAGATGTTCGTTGCCAGAAACACTGGTGGAGTTCCTAATTACCATGAGCAGTGCCCCCAAATCCAAATAAACCTGCCCCTCACCTCCTTAACCCTTCCTCCCTACTTGCCCTCACCCTGCTTTCCCTGCTTCACTCTCATAACCTCAACTTCACACTCCTAACTCATTCACCCACTCGCACCTCCCTTTACTGCTTTCGCTATTCATCCAGTACTTCACTTTACAAGCAGAACCCAAAATAACATTTAGAGGTCACTCAAAAGTGTTGTGTTATTCACCCTGGGGTAACACGGACTGCAACAGGATGCAGATGAACTGTAAAGCATACACCAAACGTCAGCGTTGGTTCAATACGACTTATTGAACTTCTGTAACAATGCACACAGCTGGCTGTGCGTTGACATTCTACTCCTCTAAGTGTGCTAACTCTAGCCTACTAGACCAGGCTAGCTCTGATCCATGTGTAGAAGGTGCTGACTGACATATACACCCTGACTGTCATTACAGTTGTCACCAGTGGAAAGAGACGGAGTGCTGATGCCTCGTGTGTTTTATAGTTGGAAGCCCCCCCTCTGGTGTTCTGTCTGGTGATTGGTTGTGTTCTGTCCTGTATGTTGATTGGCTAACCTGGGTGTCTGTCACTGCCTGTTTTTACCTCATGATGTGCATGGGTGCATATTATGACAAAAAGCTCATAAATCCTTCAACTAAACAGACATCAGTTGACAAGTTTATAGAAAAAGTACAAACCTCTTCAAAATCTCGTAAATCGATCAAAATAAATAAATATACCTTGAATAGGCATTCTTTCGAAGCGCAATATGTTAAATCCATCAAACACATATTTCGCAGGAGAGGTCAATAAGAATATTTAGTACTTCAGAATCCATTAGTGCTTTCGAAGGCAGCCAAAAGCTCAAACATCTATCAAAGCTTATAAACAGCCAAACAAATGGATGAGCCAATTTACAAAGAATGAATGAAAGCAATTATTAAACAGGAGCATTTTAAATTCATGAATCGTCCCTTTTTACATGCAGGCGAGAATGACTAAGAGATAGAAATAGAGGCAATCCTCCGCCTTCCATTCTCAGTGGATTTTTTTAAATCCTGCCTCTATCAAGGAAAAGCTAAATCTCTGCTATTGTGTTTGGGGGCTCTCCTGGGGATAACGTTTAGGCACATTATTTGGTGCATGAAATGGAGCTTTATTTTGCATTTTGCCAATGCAAAATCTGCCTTGGCAAACCTTGATATGGACACTGGTTGTTTAGAATCTAGAAAGGATGTATGCCTCAGCGCCACTGTCACCTTGCGCAGCACAAAGCTCAGTAGAAAAGATACAAACCAATACAAAGTTATTTGTCACTTACAGTTCACTATTACTTCTACTTTTCGTACATCAGGATCCGAGACCTCATTGTAGGCAGTGCACTGATATTCTCCAGCTTGTTTTTTCGTGATTCCTGTAATTTCAATGTACTCATCTTCCACAAAATCTCGACCTGAAAAAGAAAACAGATGCACATGTGAAACAGAATTTTCCCTTAACTTTGCATTTATGTCAACATTTATTTAAATTATCTACAGATTTCTTTCTGTCTTGCCAAATTGCTAAGTCATGAGTAACTGTGAGTTGCACCTTTTGAACTATTATCTGACATTTTCGTGCCTGTTTAAAATACAGCTAAATTTCCCGATGACCCAAAATTGGGAGGAGAGCAAATTAGCAAGAGACCACAAAGGGCAAATCTTTTTTTTAAATTAAGGGGCAATTTAGTCTAGCCAATCCACCTAACCTGCACTCTTTGGGTTGTGGGGGTGAAACCCACGCAGACACGGGGAAAATGTGCAAATTCCACACAGCCAGTGACCCGGGCCGCGATCGATGCCAGTCCTCAGCGCTGTAGGCAGCAGTACTAACCACTGCACCACCGTGCCGCCCAATAAAGACCGAATCTTGAGGCCCCATACACCATCTGCAGGGAGGATGGAAGATCTGGTGAGAATCGGGAAACGCAAATCTCACCAGAGATCGCGTTTCCTGATTTTCCCTGCCCCTCACCGTGGACGCCCCGTCATTTGAGGGTGTGAATTTCAATTTAGCAAATTTAAATACAATCATTATTAGCACCCCCCCCCCCAAATGGTTCCCTGCTATATTCATTCGTCATGTTGTTACACCAACGAGGTTTACAACAGATGGGGCCAGGCGTGAGGCTGCCAAGAGGATCCCTCCGGGGCGCAGAGGTAATTACGGTATGCAATGGAGTAGAGGGACATGCTCGTGCAGTGCTCTGGCACTGCCCCTGGCACAGGTTTGTACTGCCAACCTGTGCCGGAGTGCACCATAGTGGGAAATCCATGGGGGGAGGAGGGACAAGTAAGTTCATTTAACTGATCCCTGAGGAGGTTGGGGCCTATACTCATTGGAGTTGAGAAGAATGAAGTGTCAACTTATTGAAACATGCAAGATCTTGAGAGGATTTGACAGGCTGGTTGCTGGGAAGATGTGTCCCTTGTGGCATAGTCTGGAACTAGGAGACACTGTTTAAAAACTGGAGATATCCCATTGAAGACAAGAGATGTGGAGAGTTTTTTCCGCCTCAAGGGCTATTGGTCTTGGGCCTTGTCTTCCCCAGAGAGCAGTGGGGCAGGGTCATTCAATATATTCAGGGCTGAGTTAGATGGATCTATGATTGACAGTCAATGATCACAGTGGGGCAACAGGAAAGTAAATTTTAGATCACACAATCAGACTAGCCATGATCTTATCGATTGGTGGACCAGACTTGAGACGCCGAATGGTCTACCTCTGCCCTTAATTCTTATGTTCTTGGGGGTCTTGCATGACTGCATGGGCGGAACGGTAGCACAGTGGGTAGCACTGTTGCTTCACAGCTCCAGAGTCCCAGGTTTGATTCCCGGCTTGGGTCACTCTGTGCGGAGTCTGCATGTTCGTCCCGTGTCTGCATGGGTTTCCTCCGGGTGCTCCAGTTTCCTCCCACAAGTCCCGAAAGACGTGCTTTTAGGTGAATTGGATATTCTAAATTCTCCCTCTGTGTACCCAAACAGGCGGCGGAATGTGGCGACTAGGGGCTTTTCACAGGAATTTCATAGCAGTGTTAATGTAAGCCTACTTGTGACAATAAAGATTATTATTATGTCTAACCCCTCTGTCAAATAAATGCTCAGTGTTTAGCTGCCCTGTCTGCCAAGCAGCTATCAAACCCAACAATTGTCAATTTGTAGAAGCAGATAGTTTAGGTGTTTTCCAACAGCAGTCCTGAACCCGAGTCAGGATACAAATGTCTAGATAGGTATTTGGTTAATGTATTCCGGAATCAGAAACAAAGAAAGACTTGCATTTAAATTGACAAAGGATAATCTGGACTCAAAGCGTTAGCTATTTTCTCTCCTTACAGATGCTGCCAGACCTGCTGAGACTTTCCAGCATTTTCTCTTTTGGTTTTAGATTCCTGCATCCGCAGTAATTTGCTTTTATAAAGGGAAGTCCCAAATCGCTTTACAGTCAATGAAGTACTTTTGAATTATACTCAGTGCAGTAATGCAGGAAACACAGCTAACTTGTGCACAGCTTGGCCCCACAAACAACGAGCTAATGATCACAAAGTTTGTTGCTTGAAGGATAATTTTCGACCAGGAATCAATAGAGCTGAAATACATGGGCCGGGATTCTCCGATCCCCTGCTGGGCCAGAGAATCGGCGGGGGAGGGGCGCGAGAATCGCACCACGCCGCTCCGACGCCAGTCCGCCGATTCTCCGGCGCCAACTCTCGGGGGCCCGCAGGAATGCCGCCGTGCCAGTCGGGGGCCAAGCGGCCCCCCGGCGATTCTCCATGCCGCGACAGGCCGAGTGCCCGTCGAGTTTGGCTGAGTCCCGCCGGATTACGTTACGTATGGTCCTACACGGCGGGACCTCAGAGTTCTGGCTGTGGGGGCCCTCCTGGTGGTGGTGGTGGTGGCGGGGGGGGGGGGGGGCAGGGCGGATCCGATTCCGGTGGGGGCCTCCACAGTGGCCTGGCCCGCGATCAGGGCCTACCGATCGCCGGGCGGGCTATTTCCTGGGGGACCTATAATTCTCCGCGCCGGGCGCCTGTAGGGCTCCGCCATATTGCCGGCGCGGAGACAGGAAGCCCACGGACATGCACAACCTCATGCCGGCCGTGGCGCGCTTGCACGGACCCGCGCCAGCTGTGGCACGCCGGTTTTCCTGTGCCGGAGTAGCGGACACCACTCCAGCACCGTACTAGCCCCCTGGGAAGGGGTGAATACCTGGGCATGGAGTCCCGTTGATGCCGGAGTGGCTCGTGCCACTTTTGATGCCGGCGTCAGAAATTGCCCGCGAGATCGGAGAATCCCGGCCATGATCTTGATTTCAAGAAGTTGTAAACTCCATGATGCCAGCTTATTGAGAAAAAACGTAATTGTTTGGCAGGTTAATGCTTCGAGTATCATTGTGGAATGCAATTCAATGCCACCCCCTCCCCTTGATCAGGTTTGAGGGACAGTTCTATGATTTTACAAGCTGACTAGCACAGTTTCAGTGTAAGGATGAGATAGATCATTAGTTCCCAAACATTTGCATCCACAGACCATTTAGGTAAATCAAAAGACACTGTGGATCAGCTATTGCTCCCAGTCCACCACTTATCGCTGGGCACGGCAAAAAGGATTAATTAGAACTGATGTGAAATTATTGAAATTATAAATATTTGCTGCTTTTATTGCTACTCAATGTTGTCCATTTGTGTACATTAATTATTTTATTAACACAGGCATATTATTAATTTATGCCAGCAATAAATCAGCACAATAATCTTCTTCTCAGGACTTATGATGCATCTATATTAATCACACAAAATCAACACGAACATAAATCTTGCTTGTAAGGTTACATCGTTGTTGCTTGCATTTATGGCGACTCTAGCCAGGTAAGTGGGAGTCGGTCTGATTGTGAGACATCACACGAGTGGAGGGAATGAGGGTTCTAAGCAGTTTTCTCACATGGCCTCAGCGGAGGTACCACACATCAGTGACCTGCATTTTGGACCAGCCCATGGATCACTTGGAAGATGGACCACTGACTTAGATCAGCTGACAAGCCGCCCTCATTCGGATTTACGTTTGCGAATCATCGACCTCGACATGTTTCCTTTCTTAGGTATTTGCTGTAATCTTTGGAATCACTTTGCGCCAGTTCTGAACCAGAATGATTGCCAAAGTGTAACCTTTCTTTCCAATCACAAGTACAAAATTGGAGTTTTGTATTGCAGCTGATAGGCCACAGTTTTCATTCCTGGTCAGGCCACAGTTTCCATTTCTGGTCTGTTGCTCACTTCTGCATTTATGACTTAACTGTATTTGGTTGGTAATAGCAATGAAGAAAGCTGAAGAAATATAGCTGCCTGATGGAGCCTGGCAGCTGAGAACAAACAAAATAACTTGCTTCACTGCTCAAAAATAAAGCCTTTATTAAGCTTAGCCCACAGCTAAATTGGGATTATCCCTTTCGGAGTTTACAAAAAAGGTACTTTTGTGAAAGGATGACTTTGTGAAAGGATGAAAGTGAACATTAATTTGATTAAGTCACTTTTGAAGCAATTGTTTATCACCAGGACCAATAGAGACAGTCAATATTAGAGCATACATATTTTATAGATCCACAAACACACAATTTAAGTATTTGCCCAATGAAGCAGAATAACCGTGGGACACTGAAACAAAACTCCAGTCTTCTAGAGAAAAGAATTGAATGTCAAATCTCTTCAAATCGGCTGCCCTAAGATCTGGTTTCTCCAGGGGCAGGACATTTCCGGGCCTGATCCAACAGTCACGCAGCGCCCAAAAAGAAGCTCGCCAGGGAACAGTGTGGCCAATCGATGTCAGGAGACCCCGCTTCCGGGATCTACCCGGCTCGCAACACCTCCGGAAATATAACGCAATCTTGCGCGATGTTGCGATGTAAATCCATTGTGGGCAGGATCACTCTTTAGCAAATCTGTAAATCTGAGACAGCTAGTCTCACTTTAATATGCAGTTTCTCGAGGTACCGAGGCGTTGGGATCCATCTGCTTCGCCTTGGAGACCTCGGGTGAGTGCCATTCAGTACCCGTCTCCACAAACAGGGATCAGACAGAATGGCACTTGTGGGGGTCTCCCAGGGGATCGGAGGCCCTGAGGTGCATGCCTTTTGGGCAGGATGGTACCCTGGTAAAGCTGGTGCCACCTGGGTACCCTTGCACTGCCAGCCTGGCACCCTGGCAGTGCCACCTGGGTGCCAGGCTGGCAGTGCAGATGACTCTGCCAGCTGGCAGGGGCCTCAGAGATCGGGACACCATTTAAAAATAGCGAGGGAGCTCTTACTATACTGGGGAGTTTCAGCGAACGGAGCTCCTCAGTGTAGAAAAGGGGGCTATGTGCAGCCTTGGCCAAGCATTCCCTGCTGAGGCCTCTTATTCAACGCGAATGGCATTTTATACCTATGTATTTCTCGGCGCTATGAGCTCATTATTCCCATATATCAATATAATTCGTAAAGATTCTAGTAAAGGTACAACAGTGATCACAAGAGCAGCAACAGAAAATCAATACTGCAACCTGTCCAATTTTGTCACCATTTTTTTTTAACACTTCTGGAGAAGCTGATGTCTAGCTGCATTTAACTTCCAACCACTCAGCAGGTTTTAACGAAACGATATGTCACACAAGAGGCCGAACAGCAACACCACTTAAAACAGTCATGAAACATAGGCCCAGCATTTGCTGGCACAGGGCATCCTTCAGCAGGCCTGTTTGTTAGTTTTTTTTCCCTCACCCTTCAGCTCAAAAGAAATATGCGCCACAAATTGCTGATAATGGCATGCTGAGGTCAACGAGGAGATACAGGTGAATGCTAAATCCACTTGTGTATTTCCTGAAGCCATTCGATTGAAAGACAGAAAAATAAACACAGGAAGGCGAGAGAAGACAAGTGAGGAGGGCATTCAGCGAAGCATGCACCTCCACCACGTTGTGTTAATTCAATGTCATTACAATTTCACAATTCTTCCATGAGGCATATCCCTGCCAGGTAGATGCTCTGCAATAAATCTTAAATGAGCTTCCATCTCACTGTGGGGGCCGCTGACCAACCCACATCCAACAATGTGCTCGGAAAACTCTGCTCATATTTTGTTTTAATAATCTTTATTGTCATAAGTAGGCTTACATTAACACTGCAATGAAGTTACTGTGAAAAACCCCTAGTCGCCACATTCCGGCGCCTTTTCGGGTACACAGAGGGTGACAGCTGTGACGAATTGCAATGCAGAAGCTAAGACAATGCAAAATAATTGACAGCATTCTAAATCCAACAACTCGCAACATTACAAAATAGAAAGTCAATTCGCCCTATCGCCTAATGTTAAGAGTTGGATCCTCAAAACATTCCAGGACTGAGTCTGAATTTTTGCAAAAATCTAATCAGTTCTTCCTTGGGCCATACATGAAAGAATGCAAGGTATCGTTCAAATTTGTGTGTTATTTTGGACATATATTGAGTTGGATCCTCCGCAGCCCCGTGCCAAAATCCCGTTTTTGCGGGGGTGGAGAATCCAATTTGGCGCCGAAATCGGGCTCGGCGCCAGTCCAGCGATTCTCCGGGCCCCGAAAATCGGTGTGTGCGCATTGTACTCCCCGCGGCTGGGGGGCCATTGCCAGAGGCCCACCCAGCGATCCTCCGCTCCCAACCAGCTGAGTTCCCCACGGCATGGAACTAGCATGCTATGGACAGTTGGGATGTCTGCGTGGCAGCTGCGGACTCCCCTGGTGGGGGACAGGGGGATCAGGCACCGGGGCGGGGCTTTATGGGCGCCGGGGAGTGCTTATGCGCGGTCAGATGCAAGGGCGCGTGGACGATCGGGGGGGGGGGGGGGCCTCCATCTCAAGCTGCCTCTGCGGTCCGAGTCCGCCATGGCGCTCGCCGCGGCCGCTGGAGGCCGCCGCCGTGCGCATGCGCGGACTCAAAACTGGAAGTGCGGGGGCCCATATCCACAGCTAAAGCTGCGTGAATCACTCTGTGTCCCTGCTAGCCCCCTGCAGGTGAGTGAATCGATTGATTTTGTTTATTGGAAACTCAGGAGTGAAAAGCCAGCCTTTTTACGCCGGCGTGGGGACATAGTCCCATTTTGGGAGAATCTAGCCCATTGTTTGCACACAAACACACTAATAATTCAGTGAACATACAGTGAATTAGACACAGAATAAGAAATAAAGGGAGTGACTCTCCAGTTCCGCTCGCCCAGGCACAAATCGCATTATGGCCGAAGACACTCGTTTGGAGAATTTCCTGCCCCGTGCCGGTGATGTAACCTGGTTCACACCCAGTGAGGGTGCAAACCAGATTAGTATATTTAAATCATTATCAACATATTCAAATTTGGTTTCAAGCCAAATTCGCCAGGCCCCTTCAATTCTCCCACCCAGTGACGCAACGTGAAGTCAGCGGGAATCCTTGCTGATCTCCAAAAACGGAGACCAGACATGATGACTGCTCCAGGGGGGCTCGGAGGCGATTACAAACATTGGCTGGTTAGGAACATGCCAAGGAGGGGAGTGAGGGAAGGTTCCTGAAAGGGAGGAGGCCTGATGACAGGGGGTCTTTGCTGCTGATTTGGGGTGGGGGGTGGAGTTCTGGAGGGTTGTCTTAAGATCAGGGCATCCTTTAATAATGGCGGCCCAATCTCGGAGAAGCTGACCTTGCCAGCATCTTTATTTGCTGCACATTTCATTCACGCAGCAAATAACCCCAATCTCTGAAAATAATCTCCAAGTGTGGGTCGATTATGATCTGGGTCATGCCAACACACCTGAAATCTTTTGGGAGAATTGTGCCAAAAGAGAGGGAAAGGAAGATTGGATTGAAAGAGAGAAAAGTGACAGAGTGTCAGACGGTTTTCCAAATTTTACCCCTCAGACCATTTCACTGTGTTGGGAAAACCATAGGCGGGATTTTTCACACACCCTGTGGCTTATCATGTTTCACTGCAGCAAAGGTGGTGCTCCATTGGCTGATGGTGCAATCTTCTAGTTCTACCACTGTTACTGGGTTTTCCATATGCATGCACTCCCCACTGCTGAGGAGCCGTCGGCAACGGCCGCAAACGTCCGGCCCATATCTTCACAAACGCCATTTTTCTTTCAAAAATTTGAATGACATTGCATTATTCGGGCACTTGGATTTCTTTTACAAAAAAAGTCACCTCTGGATTGGGAGCAAGAATACTTTTTCAAAAAAAAAATCACCTCACGAGGGGAGGAACTGTTTGTTAATTTTCACTGCAGCCATTTTAAATGTGGAGATGCCGGCGTTGCACTGGGGTGAGCACAGTAAGAAGTCTTACAACACCAGGTTAAAGTCCAACAGGTTTGTTTCGATGTCACTAGCTTTCGGAGCGCTGCTCCTTCCTCAGGTGAATGAAGAGATATGTTCCAGAAACATAGATTCAAAGGTGCCAGACAATGCTTGGAATGTGAGCATTAGCAGGTGATTAAATCTTTACAGATCCAGAGATGGGGTAACCCCAGGTTAAAGAGGTGTGAATTGTGTCAAGCCAGGGCAGTTGGTAGGATTTCGCAGGCCAGATGGTGGGGGATGAATGTAATGAGATTTTAAATGATGGTAAATAAAAGGCAAAGGTTCGTGATTTTACTGGGTGAGCTTTATGTTTTGAACTTGTTCTTTTAAATTCAGTCGGGACTGAATGAGAAAGTGAGAAGTTATCCAACTCGCATTCTGCTTGCCTTGCCTGAGGCAGAATTGTCAATACTGTCCAGCGATGAATCATCTCAGTGGAACTTTACGACCTTTGGGAAACACAAGAGGCTGAGACAATGAGGAGTGATGAGGCCATACTTTCCTTCATGCCGAAACTCCATTGGCGAGAGCCTTAGGCCTCTACTGGAACTAACGATCTGTCTGCACACAAGGGAACTCCAGATCAACAGCAAAGCTTCATCTGTTTTTCCCCAAAGTCTACCCTTTAACTACCCATCTCTGCAGAGACCCCTATCTGTTTGCCGTGTGTGCATTAAACTTTTGTGGTGCAACCTGTGAAGTGGTGATGCTAGATAAACTGTACACTCCTCCCATCTGGGGTCATAACAACTGGCTGCAGAAACGAGACTCTATTTCAATTGTTCCCTTTCTGAGCCGGAGAGATTGAGTGACTTTCCAGGTTCTGATAATCTTGTCATTAAAAGGATCCTTGTGCCATTAAGTGCCAGCCCTACTTTTTGTGGTAAGTTTACGATCCCCAAAGTGTGTGTGTTGAAGGGAGGGGGGGGGGTGTTGGAGGGTCCTGATCCCCACAGGGAGGAGGGGCTGAGGCTCCTGATCCCCATTGGGTTGGGGGAGGAGCTGAAGGGCCTGGATCCCTACTGGGGGAAGGGCTGCTGAGGGTTTGTAATTCTGAGTCTTTAAATCATTGCGGTCTCTGGATGATTATTCATTCAGATTAATTTGAAACCTAGGGCTGGACAGAGAGGGGTAGGTGGGGGAGGGGGGAGCAGAGCAGGAGGTGGGTCAGCATTTCCAAGTCTCTGCATTCCGTGTTCCTCACTCTGAAAACAACATTGTACTTTCACTCAAAAATAATAAAAGCGAGAAATGGATTGAAAAAAAAAGAAAAATAAGGTGACTTGATAGTGGTGTACAAGGTGATGAGAGGCACAGATAGAGTGGATAGCCAGAGACTTTTCCCCAGGGCGAAATGGCTGTCATGAGGGGACATAATTGTAAGGTGATTGGAGGAAGGTATAGGGGAGATGTCAGAGGTAGGTTCTTTACACAGAGAGTGGTGGGTGCGTGGAATGCACTGCCAGCGGAGGTGATGGAGTCAGAGTCATTCGGGACATTTAAGCGACTCTTGGACAGGCACATGGACAGCAGTAATTTGAAAGGGTGTAAGTTAGGTTGATCTTACATTAGGATAATTGGTCAGCAAAACATCGTGGGCCGAAGGGCCTGTACTGCTATGTTCTATGTTTTAACAATGCAAAAGTCAACAATTTCTTCAAACTCGCGATGAGGTCCACAATCAGCTTCTGTTTTTACTAGGACAACGGCAATGCACTTCAGTATCTCTTCCTCTCCACAAATTGTTGGGTAATAAATTTGCACACTGGTAAAGTAGGGTTTTTCTGGCCCTGCCGTAGTGGGAGCCAATGTAGGGGAAGCAGCGGGCCAGCCAACTATCCATTGACTTTCATCAGGGCCGAAAATACCAGAGGCAGGTGGGGCTGGAAAATCTCGGCCTCGGTTATTTTCCCCACAAAAAATTGACTCATTCCCTCGACTGACGAGCTCCAGTCTCGGGTTGATGCTGAGTAAAGTATGATACCTGGGATCTCAGCAAATAAGACTGAGGAAGAAATTCTACATTACAAGATGACTATCGGCTTGTTCCCTGTAGCAGCTGCTGAATCACATGCATACATTCAATGTTTACCAAAAGAAAGGATCCCCTTTGAGGCTATTTGCTTCTGTTGGGCACACAGGCAATTACATATCATTACAGTTTCTTTTGTGGTACTAAGTACTTAGTGATCAGTAAGGAAAGGATTCAGGTCCCAAAAGATGTGAGAATTCAACCAACAACAGTCTCCAGCTCCCTCTCATGTGTGGTTAAATACAATCTGTCACTGGCAAGGGAGGCGGAAGAAGAGACTGTGATCTTGCAGCTTTGCGAGAAGAGTTGAGAATACTGCAGCATGTCTTACACATCACAGCAGTCAGATACTCTTTTGTATCTGTAATAGTATGATGCAAACTGGGATCCCCCACTCCCTACAGTCTTCCTTCAGCCACCGACTGTGGTGAACCACTGTAATAGATGTAAGGTAGGACCTGCACTACAGGTTCGCCGGTAGCTCCTGCCGCCTGGCTTCGCCCACAGACAACTGTATAAAGATGCATGACCTCCAGTGCCCTGCCATTTCGCCAGCTGCAGCAGGAGGCCGCGCATCTGACTGTAATAAAGCCACAGTTGTACCCAACTTTAGTCTTTGTGCAATTGATCGTGCATCAATTTATTACAGTCAGATTTTCCACAGAATGGATATCCAAATGAAGCCCGATCGCCTGCAGCTGGATCCTCACTCGCCCGACGCCAGGAAAGACTTTACTCACTGGCTAGCATGTTTCGAGGCTTACATCAATGCGGCAGACCCCGCGCCAACGGAGGCTCAGAAGATAAACGTCCTGTACTCCAGACTGAGCTCCAGCGTGTTCCCGTTGATCCAAGACGCCACGAATTACACAAAAGCAATGGAACTCCTCAATGAACACTACGCGCAGGAGGCGAACACGCTCTTCGCCAGCATGTACTTGCTACCCGCTCACAACTACCTGGTGAGTCCATCAAAGACTTCTGGCGGGTACTAATTCGTCCGGGACTGTGACTGTTCAGGCCGTCACGCCCGGCGAACACACGAATCTCCTCATGCGCGATGCCTTCGTGCCGGGGATTGCGTCAGACCGCATCCGAGAATGATTGCTGGAAGGGACCACGCTCGAACTGGCGGAGACGAAAACCTTGGCGCTCTCCATGACGATCGCATCCCGTAACGTACAATCGTACCTCTCCCGCCGCGCTGCCCACCCTTCTACTCCTTCCTATTCATCCTGGACCACGCCGACGACCTCCTCAGCCGGGCCCCTGCCATCGCAATACGCCTGCACCGAACGCTGATCCGCGCACCCCGGGGGTCCCCGCTGCTACTTCTGCAGTCAGCAGAAGCACCCCGGCCAACACTGCCCGGCCCGCACTGCCGTTTGTAAAGCCTGCAGTAAAAAGGGCCACTTTGCGGCTGTGTGCTAGGCCCGCGCAGTTGCTGCGATTGCGTCCGCTATCGACCCCTCCCCCACGCCAGATGCACAATGGGAGCCATCTTGTCCTCCCGGGTCCATGTGTGGCCAATCGGCGCCGCCAGCTTGTTCCCCTTCGACCACGTGCGCCCCATGGGCGCCGCCATCTTGGCCCGACCCCTCAATGTGCACACCATGGGCGCCGCCATCTTGTCCCGACCCTCAATGTGTGCACAATGTGTGCACCATGGGCGCCGCCATCTTGTCCCGCACAGGGTCTCCGGACATCCCGACATTGGAACCACACACACTCGCCACCCGTAGCATTTGATGGCTACCCGCAGCTCGCTTCAATGATGCTGGACCAATCTCACCCGCACAACCTGGCCACCGCGTCGACGACGGTTAAAATCAACGGCCACGCGACCTCGTGCCTGCTGGACCCCGGGAGCACTGAAAGCTTTGTTCACCCAGATACGGTAAGGCGCTGCTCCCTCGCGGTCCACACTGCCAATCAAAGGATTTCCCTAGCCTCCGGATCCCACTCCGTCCCGATCTGAGGCTTTTGTACAGCCACCCTCGCAGTCCAGGGCGTAGAATTTAGTAACTTCCACCTCTATGTGAGATTCACACGGATGATCCCAGGAATGGTAGGCCTAACATACGATGAACGTCTGAGGATCCTGGGATTACATTCATTGGAGTTTAGGAGGTTGAGGGGAGATCTAATAGAAACTTACAAGATAATGAATGGCTTAGATAGGGTGGATGTAGGGAAGTTGTTTCCATTAGCAGGGGAGACTAGGACCCGGGGGCACAGCCTTAGAATAAAAGGGAGTCACTTTAGAACAGAGATGAGGAGAAATTTCTTCAGCCAGAGAGTGGTGGGTCTGTGGAATTCATTGCCACAGACGGCGGTGGAGGCCGGGACGTTGAGTGTCTTTAAGACAGAAGTTGCTAAATTCTTGATTTCTCGAGGAATTAAGGGCTATGGAGAGAGAGCGGGTAAATGGAGTTGAAATCAGTCATGATTGAATGGTGGAGTGGACTCGATGGGCTGAATGGCCTTACTTCCGCTCCTATGTCTTAGTGTCTTATGTCCTTTCTAATCTCTGCGCTGCACTCCTGTTGGGCCTGGACTTCCAGTGCAACCTCCAGAGCCTCACCCTTAAATTCGGCGGGCCCTTACCCCCCCTTACCGTTTGCGACCTCGCGACCCTCAAGGTCGATCCCCCCTCCCTTTTTGCCAATCTAACTGTGGATTGCAAGCCCGTTGCCACTAGGAGCAGACGGTACAGCACCCAGGACAAGACCTTCATCAGGTCCGAAGTCCAGCGGCTGCTTAAGGAGGGTATTATCGAGGCCAGCAACAGCCCCTGGAGAGCCCAAGTGGTAGTGGTTAAAACTGGGGAGAAACACAGGATGGTCGTGGACTACAGCCAGACCATCAATCGGTACACGCAGCTCGACGCGTACCCCCTCCCACGCATATCTGACATGGTCAATCAGATTGCGCAGTACCGGGTCTTCTCAACAATTGACCAGAAATCCACCTACCACCAGCTCCCCATCCGGAAGTCGGACCGGCCATAAACTGCCTTTGAGGCAGACGGTCGCCTCTACCACTTCCTTAGGGTCCCTTTGGGTGTCACAAATGGGGTCTCGGTCTTCCAAAGAGAGATGGACCGAACGGTCGACCAGTACGGTTTGAGGGCCACCTTTCCATACTTAGATAATGTCACCATCTGCAGCCATGACCAGCAGGACCACAATGCCAACCTCAATAAATCCCTCCGCACTGCCACTCTTCTCAACCTGACCTACAACAAAGAGAAGTGTGTGTTCAGCACAGCCCGGTTAGCCATTCTCGGCTATGTAGTCCAAAGCGGACTTCTCGGGCCCGACCCCGACCGCATGCGCCCCCTCATGGAAATTCCCCTCCCACACTGCCCCAAGGCCCTCAAACGCTGCCTGGGGTTCTTTTCCTACTACGCTCAGTGGGTCCCAAACTATGCGGACAAGGCCCGTCCATTCATTCAGTCCACCCAATTCCCCCTTGCGGCCGAGGGACAACATGCTTTCGCCCACATCAGAGCAGACATCGCCAAGGCCGGGATGCGCGCAGTGGACGAGTCACTGCCTTTCCAAGTAGAAAGCGACGCTTCAGACGTCGCCCTTGCCGCCACTCTAAACCAGGCAGGCAGACCCGTGGCATTCTTTTCTCACATCCTTCATGCCTCTGAAATTCGACACTCATCCGTCGAGAAGGAGGCCCAAGCTATCATTGAAGCTGTGTGGCATTGGAGGCATTACCTGGCCAGTAAGAGATTCACTCTCCTTATGGACCAATGGTCAGTAGCCTTCATGTTCAATAACACACAGCGGGGCAAGATCAAAAATGATAAAATCTTGCGGTGGAGAATCGAGCTCTCCACCTATAATTACGAGATCTTGTGTCGCCCCGGTAAACTCAACGAGCCCCCAGACCCCCTCTCCCGAGGTACGTGTGCCAGCGCACAAGTGGAGCAACTCCGGGCCCTCCACGACAGCCTTTGTCACCCAGGGGTCACTCGATTGTACCATCTGGTCAAAGCTCGCAATCTGCCCTACTCCGTCGAGGAAGTAAGGACAGTCACCAGGGACTGCCGGCCTGTGCGGAGTGCAAGCCGCACTTCTACCGGCCGGACCGTGCGCGTCTGGTGAAGGCTTCCCACCTCTTTGAATGCCTCAGCGTGGATTTCAAAGGGCCCCTCCCCTCCACCGACCGTAACACGTACATTCTCAGTGTGGTTGATGAGTACTCCAGATTCTCCTTCACCATACCATGCCTCGATATGACGTCTGCCACCGTCGTCAAGGCCCTCAGCACCATCTTCGCTCTGTTCGGTTTTCCCGCCTACATCCACAGTGACATGGGATCCTCATTCATGAGCGATGAGCTGCGTCAGTTCCTGCTCAGCAGGGGTATAGCCTCCACCAGAACGACCAGCTACAACCCCCGGGGAAACGGGCAAGTAGAACGGGAGAATGGGATGGTTTGGAGGGCCGTCCAGCTGGCCCTATGGTCCAGGAATCTCCCAGCCTCTCGCTGGCAGGAGGTCTTCCCTGACGCTCTACACTCCATCCGGTCACTATTGTGCACCGCCACTAATAACACACCCCATGAACTTGTTTTTACCTTCCCAGGAAGTCCACATTCGGGGTGTCGCTTCTGACTTGGCTCGCTGTTCCAGGACCGGTACTTCTCCGTAGGCACGTCCGACTCCACAAGGCTGACCCCTTGGTGGACAGGGTTCACCTGCTCCACGCCAACCCTCAATATGCCTACGTTGAGTTCCCCGACAGCTGCCAAGATACTGTTTCACTCAGGGACCTGGCACTGTCAGGTTCCACCTCAACACCCCCCCCCACCACCTATGCACCGCCCCCCCCCCCCACCACCCACCGCGCCGCCAATATTGACCCCACCAGACGACCCCCCTCCCCTTTTCCGCACAAGAGCACGAAGAGGGCTTCTGCACGCTCCCGGAGTTCCCCGATGACTGGCCAGCATCAGCACTGCCATCGCTGCCACCTCCACCACCGCCAGCACCGACTTCGCCGCCACCGTTACGCAGCTCGCAACGAAGCACCAAAGCACCGGACGGGCTGAACCTTTGACGGACTCCGGACCGTCAACATGGACTTTTCTTTCCCTACCACTGTACATAATTGCACTAATTGTATATAGTTTCACGTCACCCCCGCCGGACTCATTTTTAACAGGGGGTGAATGTGGTGAACCACTGTAATAGGAGATGTAAGGTAGCACCTGCACTACAGGTTCGCCAGTAGCTTCTGCCGGCTGGCTCCGACCATGGAGAACTGTATAAATATGCATGACCTCCAGTGCCCTGCCATTTCGCCAGCTGCAGCAGGAGGCCACGCATCTGACTGTAATAAAGCCACAGTTGTACCCAACTTTAGTCTTTGTGCAATTGATGGTGCATCACCGACCATGTGCTTTTGCCTTTGTTTTTAAAGAAAAAGCCACACAATCACTCAAATGAAAGATAAGCCTCTTCTCACTTTTCCCAAGTGAACGATAGGGAATGAACCCTCATATCTTGGGTATAATATTGATAAAGGTGAATTAATTAAAGTGGATGCACACCTGCGCACTGAGGAAAATAAAGGTTGTGGGATAAAATGAATAAGGAGGGTAATGTAGTGCCTAAGGTTTTATAAATTTCATGCACTAGCAGATGTATACACAAGACTTGAAATGGCAAGGATATTATTTGTGGTAATTTTTTGATAGTTAAACTTTTATGGCTCATTTTCTTAATCCAGTGAGAAATTACATCATGGAAATGTTTTCAACACAATACCCGATATATCTGACAGGAACATCTTGGTGCATTACCTAGAGTAACACAAGTGGGAGACAAAATGACTCCGATATTCAGTGGTATGAATATTCAGGTTTATTTTTAGCTTCAAATCACAGAGAGCAGTTGAGAAATGGGAACTTGTGGCGAATAAGATGTTTCAGTTATTCAAATGCATCCAAGATGAAAAAGAAACCTTCAGTTCTCTTGGCAAGTTTTGGCTAAACCAGGGATTTTTTTCCCACGGGTTTTGAGATACCAACATCGGGAATAATTGAGGATCCTGAGCCTACACTTGCTGACAGCGAGACTGGCGTAAATCCTCATGGAGACCGCCATCTAATTGTGTATGCACTTGCTACATACCGCCTCCCCCACCCCCACCCACCCCAAACCAGGCCACCATGAGCCCATATGCAAACTAAGAAGATCATGGGCGTCATTCTCCGACCCCCCGCGGGGTCGGAGAATGGCCGTTGGCCGCCGTGAAACCCGCCCCCGCCAAAGTCTCCGGTACCGGAGATTGGGCGGGGGCAGGAATCGGGCCGCGCCAGTTGGCGGGACCCCCCGCTCAATTCTCCGGCCCGAATGGGCCGAAGTCCCACCCAGAAATTGCCTGTCCCGCCAGCGTAAATCAAAGCTGGTATTTACCGGCGGGACCAGGTGGCGTGGGCGGGCTCCGGGGTCCTGGCGGGGCGATCTGACCCCGGGGGGTGCCCCCACGGTGGCCTGGCCCGCGATCAGGGCCCACCGATCCGCGGGCAGGCCTGTGCCGTGGGGGCACTGTTTCCCTTCCGCCTCCGCCACGGCCTCCACCATGGCGGAGGCGGAAGAGACTCTCCCCACTGCGCATGCGCGGGAAACTGTCGGCGGCCGCTGATGCTCCCGCGCATGCGCCGCATTTCCACGCCAGCTGGCGGGGCAACAAACGCCATTTCCGCCAGCTGGCGGGGCAACAAACGCCATTTCCGCCAGCTGGAACAGACACATTGAAATAGCACACTAACCCAGGCCCACTCCCCTGCCCTATCCCCGTAACCCCACCTTTGGGCACTAAGCGGCAATTTAGCGTGGGCAATCCACCTCGCTTGCACATCTTTGGATCCAGAACATTAACTCTGGATTCTCTCCTCAGATGCTGCCAAGACCTGCTAAGTTTATGCGGCATTTTCTGTTTTTATTTCAGACTTCCAGTATCCGCAGCAGTTTGCTTTTATTGAAATTATTCAATAATTGTTTGTCTGCCAGTCAGGGATGCAAGGATAAATAAGAACATAGGAGCATAAGAAATAAGAGTATGCCATTCTGCCCCTCAAGCTCATCCTCCCATTCATTAAGATCATAGCTGATCTTGTACCTCAACCACACCTTCCTGCACTCCTTGGTATTGCTCACACCCCAATATCTATCACCTCTGACTTGAATATTCTTACAATTGAACTTACAACTCTCCGGGGCAGAGAATTTCAAAAATTTAAACACAGAGTGAAGAAATTTCTCCAAAATTCAGTCCTTAATGGATGACCCTTTATTCTGAGACTGTGACCGTGATTTTGAAGCTCCACAGCTGGGGAAACATCTTCTTGCAATCTATCCTGTCGTGCCCCTTCAGAATTGTATATGTTTCAATGAGATCACCTCTCGCTTTTTCTAAACTCGAGGGAATATAAGCCTGGTCCCCCTCAATCTCTTCTCAACGGGACAATGCAGGCATTCCAGGTTTCAGTCTGGTCAACCTTTGCACTCCCTCTCAGGCAGCACCGCACTGCACACCCACACTCAACACATCTGCTGTTGTGGAAGCAATGATTTTTTTGAGAGGAATTTGCCATGATATACATCAGCATATCATGATGCAATCACACACACACTGACACACTGATGGACATACAGTAGGACCAACCAGCATACACAACATCGCAGCCAATCATCAGTGAGAGCACACGCACTATAAAGACAGGGGACACCAGAGTTCCCGCTCACTCGAGCAGCAGCCAGCTCAGAGCACAGAGCTCATAGCCTGCCTCTCAGACATTCACCATGTGCTGAGTGCCTCACCTAGATAGTGATAGGACAGGGTCCACAGATAAGCTGGTAATGCACGTACCCAATCTTACAGTATGTTATTACAGCTGAGTTGTTAATAAAATCGAGTTACACCATCTCCAGCCGTGTTGACCTGTTTGTAGACCAGAACACCCAACACGACAAAATTCAACTGAATTCCTGTGTATTCTTAACGTTGGCTGCAAGTTAGAATATTGGGAGTTGAAACTTTATTCCTTTCAACTCATGGCTGCCTTTGACAGACACCAGTTTTAAAAGCAGCCACTGCAGATAAGACAGAACTGATAATGGTTATCTGTAGAAAACAGGTCATGGAGTTAAACTCTAGTGAGACTAGATTGTAAGGCATCTTCCAAGAGATTCTCCCACCATGAATAAAACAAACTGCAACCCATCTGCTCCAATATGCAGACCTTGGGATTAAATATTTCATGAGGTAAAGCAGCAGATAGCATCTATAGCCTTCGCATAAAGGCCCGAATCAAGAAACAGCGACTGTCAGTCACTTGCAAGCCACAGAGGCAAAAAAACAGGACCTTTCTGCTTTAAGAGATTATCCTGTACAACCCTTCATCCACTTTGTAAATAAAAAAAGCATTGGCACAGCTAATAAATTATGGACCATTTTTGACCTTTTTTTAAGTTGAATTTAAAATTAAAAAGTCACACTGAAACAAATTCCCAAAACTGGATTGTGAAAGATTATAGCTGCAGCTAATTTACCTTCTGATTGCAATTCTTCAATAGCTCATGTGGCAGATTCGGGTGGAGTATTCCGATTCTGTTGCTAATAAGAACCTAACCTGCCTGAAGCTTCCTGGAATGCCAACAAGCTAGCCTTTTGTAAGAACCTTTTCCATAGGGTGTGCATTGAATGATTATCAAAGAGAACTAATTTCTGATTTCACGCAGTCTTCTCCAGCCTGTTCGGCCATGAACAAATTCCCCACTTCCAAAATGCAGCTGGACAACGATGAAACGCAAGGACAGAAGCAGTCTAAAGTCATGGAGCAAGCAAAACAATTGCCTTCCACTTGACTGCAAAATGACGTCAGGAATATTATCTTAATGAATGCAGTTTATTATAAATTTATGAATCATATATGCCAGTATCTCCCAAGCTGAGCAGGCAAAAGCATTCAGGGCGCCAAAGCCAAAAAATGTGTCCAGAAACAAATGGTGCCATTTCACAATCATAATAAATCACAGACAGCCTTGGACAATGGCTCAATAACTAGTATTGGCTCAAGCAATGATCTGTGAAAAGAATGGCTAGTCATTCCATTCGTTGTACATAGAGTGTAAAGAAGGAACCACACTATGAGAGAGTTAACAAATGCTGCATTTGGCATTGCAATGCAATACAAAAAAACATCCTCGTGCAGACTAAGTGACAGTGTAAAGGTCTCCCTTGGTTATAATTGATTTCATTATTTTCTGCAAAACATTTTTAAAACACTGGCATTCCATCTTGTTCCTGCTAATTGTGCTGAAATGATTGGAGCAAGTTTGGGAATTTTTTCTATTGATTGGATGATGGGTCGTTCTTCACATTGGTAGGGTAGATGAAAAGTGTGGAGATCCACAGAAACCCTGTGGTGTGGAAGAAGGCCATTCAGCCCATCACGTCAGCACCGACCCTCAGGTCCACTCTTCCCTGCCCTATCCTCGTCACCCCAACTAACCTACACACCTTTGGTCTGCAGGAGGATAACGGAGCACTCGGGAGGAAATCTATGCAGACACGGGGAGAAAGTGTAAACTCCACACAGTCACCCAAGGTCGGAATTGAACCCCTGTCCCTGGCACTTTGAGGCTGCAGTGGTAACCACTGCGCCGCCCGAGATAGGCAATGACAAGATGACAAATTGCTGACGTTTTGAGTCGAAGCATCAGAGTGATGTGAAAATGCAGCATACTGTCACACCACCCTTATCAAAGGCCCAATTATTTGTTTAATTCATTAAGTAACCCGCCAGTCTGAAGTACCCTGGTCTTCTCATCATATTCCAATTAACATTTGCAAGTTCTGACAGCACATATATCGGAAATTGCCAATTAATAGCATAGCACATTGACTGCCTACATCCGTTGTGTAAGTATTATAGCTAAGTTTAGTAATTCTAAATTAAGCACACGCAACATTTAATTAAAGTTAGAGAGGAATTCTTTATTCCTATGGTGAAGCAAACACTCCCCTGAGTTTTAAGACAAGGCTTTAATCAGTTGATTTTTGTGTTATTCTGCAGGAAAAAAAAGTTTCTAGATTAATGGTCTTTCGAAGTCATCGACCTCCTGCAGGTAAATGAGGCATTTTTTTTCTAGCTCTGCTTGTTGCAGTTTAGGATCTACTAATGTAATGGAAGAGATCAGACACAGTTCATTGCAGTGAAAATTAATTTTAAAAGAGGCAGATCATCAAAAATGAATGGAAAACACATCTAAGAAAGAGCAGTCACATCTGATCTCACTTCCAAGAATTCTCTTCATAATACACATGACCATCATTACAGCTTAGAAGGTCTTTTCACTTGTATAATGCATCATGTCTTGCATTGTTTCACGAGGTGCAGCATTGATTATTTACTATTCAGCATGATACACTGTCGCTAATGTAGCTCCACCTTTGTTAAACCATTTATATGAAAATCAACTTCATTAATTCCAAACTTTGCTGATACATTTAAAGATGGAGGGCTGGATTTTCCATTCCTGAGACTAAGTGTTGACGTCGGGCAGGGTTCGTGGACTTTCATGAACTGGTGCTGAACCTGGACCGATTCAGCAACTGTGGAGGGGCTAGCATTGGTGCCACATGGAACACAATTGATTCCAATGAAAAACAGTGCAGGATTCCGGGTCCGTGATTGACACTCGGGAGGCTGACAAGCTGCAGATGCATATACACATTACAATCCCCACACACGCTCATCCCAGCCAACAAGATGGCATGGTTGTGTTGGCGCATGCCCATCCCACTGATGGGTTGGCTGAGGCCAGCGGGCACCTAGGGGGTGTCCTGAGTGGCACCCATATGACCCGTGGCTTGAAGTTCACAGTGGGAGGCTAGCAGCGTGCGCAGCTGCATGGCTGCATTTCCGGCCACGGCAATGGTGCTCTGTGCCCGTCCACCCCGATCCCACAGCTCATATCCTAGCTACCATCTGGTACTCCCCCCAGCCCTGGCAGAAGCCCCCGGCCAGCGGCACAACTGTCAGTAAACCATGGCGATGTTGGACACTTTCCGCACCTCCTCTGTCTCACCAGCCAGTACGGTAGTTTCTCGATCTTTAAAAGGACAAGTGAACCTCACTGTCGGGAAATTGGCACATCGGAGGCGGAGAATCACGGAGGCTCAGAGAATACCGGGTCGGGGGTCCTAATGATATGCAAACGATGATTATCGCACGTGTGTTCTAGAATGCATTGCTGTCGAGGTGATGGAGAATTGCGATTTGGTATGAAATCGACACCCGCCCTGACTTCGGCGTCAGAATGAACTCTCCGTCCAATCGCATTTCACAATTCCAGCGTCAGCCGACGGAGAATTACGCCCGGAGCATTTTTCTTTTAAAAAGAGATTACCATGACAGCTTGTGTGGAAAAAGAGCAAAGAAATGTCAGCAAATTATAAATTGTAAGTTGGAGCTATTACCAATATGTGATAAGGTCAGTGCAATTATATAATTTATTCAGTGTTACATTTCACCCATGTTAGATTTCACAATTAGATTGGCATAAATAAGATTGGGCTTTCGTTTTGAATGTTGCTCAGAATTTAATCCTCAGATCAAAAGGGTCAAATAAATGTTGTAATTATTCTTTGGAACCAAGGGGGTCAAAGAAATTTAGCATTAAAAGCATGAAACATGTTGAACCCCCTGCATTACAAAGCGCATATACTGAGACAAGAAAGTGTCCCAGCTCTATGGTGGCAGGCTTGGAGGTGGGGAGGCAGTAAAAATCGTGGAGAGTGGGTGGGGGGGGAAACTGTGGTAGAAAGTTCCCAATGCCTCCCCATCATCGGAAAACTTTCCCAAGGGCAGAGCTGTGAAGCAGATCGACTGTCGACTCCATGGAGGCAGACAGCAAATTAACATATTTGAAGCCCCATTTAGGGGAGACACTGTTGCCAGTGACAGAATTGGTCCCTGTTGTTTGTGATTCAGTAGAGGTGGCCTCCTTAAAAAGGTCAATGAACAAGGTGGTAAGATCTTGTGGTATTGGAGGTGGTATATTGGCATGGATGAAGGATTGCAAACAAACAGAGTCGGAAGACATGGGTCATTTTCAGCTTGGCAAACTATAACTGGTGGATTTGTGCTGGGCAAATATTATGATCTATATATTTTTTAAATTTAGAGTACCCAATTATTTTTTTTCCAATTAAGGGACAATTTAGCCTGGCCAATCCACCTAACCTGCACATCTGTGGGTTGTGGGTGTGAAACCCACGCAGACACGGGGAGAATGTGCAAACTCCACACGGACAGTGACCCAGGGCCGGGATTCAAACCCGGGTCCTCAGGGCTGTAGGCAGTAGTGCTAACCACTACGCCATGTGTCGCCCTTATTACGATCTATATTAATGCCTTAGGAAAGGGACCGACTGCAGCATAGACAAATTTGCTGATACAAAAGATGGGCAGAAAAGCAAGTTGCACGAAGACTGCAAAGAGTCTGCAATGGGATATAGATAGGTTAAATGAGTGGGCAAAAGTTTGACAGATTTAATAAATAGTGGGAAAATGAGAGGTTGTACACTTTGTCAGGAAGAACAAAAAAAATAGAATATTATTTCAACAGAGGCTGCAGAAAGTTGCTGTACAAGAGGGATCAGGCTCTTGTACTTGAATCACAAAATCAGCATGCAGCAACATCACGTAATTAGGGAGACAAATGGAATGTTGACTATTACTACAAAGGATATGGAGTATTAAAGGAGTGGGGCGGGGGTCCTGCTACAATTGTACAGTACATTGGTGAGAGCGCACCTGGAGTACTGTGCACAGTTTTGATCCTCTTACTTGAGGAAGGATATCATTGGAAGCAGTTCAGAGTAGGTTCACTGGGCTGATTCCTGGCATGAAGGGTTTGTCTTATGGAGGAAAGGTTGAGCAGGTTAGGCTCAGAGAGCAGTGGGGGCAGATCATTAAATCCGTGAGACAAACCTTTAGCCCATGGAGTCAAGGGTTTATGGAGACAGGCAGGTCAGAGGAGTTAAAATCAGTCATGATTGTATTGAGTAATAGTGAAGAAAACTCAATGGGCCAAATGGCCCAATCTTACTTTTTACGATTTTATGCTGCCTTATTAGTTTGTGAAGTATGGTTCCAGTTATGTCCAGTTATTTGAGGGCATGATCACCACATGTTCAATTTAAGTCCTTCTCAGAGGAGTGAATCTGCTTTAAGGCTCCTGGTTTTTGCATGCCTGATTTTTTTTTAAACTGCATTTTAATTTGGACACATTTTTACGGCACATTTTGTGGCATGCAAAATTCTGTGTTTTAATGTGTCTTGTCTTTGTGTCTGAAATTAAAAGTTAAAGCAATAGCACATTTTTGTTTCCAGAATTTCCTTTCTTATTCATACCCCTCTGTGGTTTGGTTCAAAAATTCAGCACCTGGTACACTTCATCTTGGTTTACTAAAGCTGCAGAGCAACGATCAAAAGAATATGCATGTTAGAATAAGGCACGATCGATGCATTCGGCTTCCCCACATTTTCTGTCAGCTCTCTGGTCCATATTCTAGCATGGAGATGACCACAAATGACATTACAGGCACGGGTAAATAGCACACAAGTGCTTCTCCCAAATTTAATTTGAGATCTACAAATTGTCTTTTTGGAATGAGGGACCTTGCAAGGGATTAACGTTCATAAATGTATAATGTATCAATCAGTGCTAGAAACTTTAAATAGGTTGCTTGCACTGATATTTCTAGCAAATATTATTGCTAAGAATTCAAGCCATCAGACAACATGTAAATATCACATTCCTGTCCAGACAAGGTGTCTGCCCTTCATTTTTATGCAGTCACTGAATTCATTCCATTCCACACAGACTTTGATTGGCAGCAGGATGGATCTGAATCACCTTACCTCATAGGGGCCATTTGCAACTGTGAAAACATTGAAATCATTTATCTGGATCTGTCTGTTCACTTTAGAACAATGGGGATCAATCTGACAGATTATGAAAAAGATTGCGCCGTGCGGAGCCGATTTATTATTCGAACAAAGATGACATTTTTTTAAAAGTCTGAAACTGGTGCGATGTGTCCGCATTTATAGTTTTGGCCAGGGTTCTGAGGCCAAGGATATAATTTTAATCTCAACGGATCTGATAGACTGCCAGCTATTTTAGTACCTTTGTACTCAATAGAAATTAAAATCAGATTAGGAGTGTAAAGTGGGCATCTTATCCAATCTAGCGGGTTTCCTGCAGCAGGGAAGGCATGGGTGGAGTATACATTTCCCTTCACCCAGCCGAGAATCCATTTAAACTCCAACTGCCAATTTTTCCATCCTACGTTCATTATGGAAAGCTCAAGTGGAGAAGTTGAGATTGCAGGGGTCACAAATTCCTGTGCTCCAAATTTTTGGAAAACCATGGGCATGAGCAGTTAAGCATATTAAAAAAGTCACTCAAATTACTTAATCCAGAATCCCCTCCAGACATCACGGATAACTGGTTTGGGGACAACTTAATTCTCGAGATGTGGGCATTTATCGCCCATTTCTAGTGAATCATCCATTTGTGCCACTATTGTAGATGTTTGATACAACTGCATTACTTCAGAGACCAGTTAATTAAGAGTTAACCACATTGGTATGGGACTAAAGTCATGCATAGGCCAGAGTAGTATGGATGACAAATTTCCTTCCCTAAAAAAAGGGCATTAATGAATCACTTGGATTTTTGTAACAATCCAACAGCTTTACAGTCACTCTTGGTGAATTCAAATTCTTGAAATGCCATTCTCAAGATTATTGTTTCAACCCTCTGCATTACTAGCCCAAAGCTGGCAAAGAGCCAAATACCACCTCTAGCACAGTGGGCTAAATAGCTGGCTTGTAAAGCAGACCAAGGCCAGCAGCGCGGGTTCAATTCCCGCACAAGCCTCCCCAAACAGGCGCCGGAATGTGGCGACTAGGGGCTTTTCACAGTAACTTCATTTGAAGCCTACTTGTGACAATAAGCGATTTTCATTTCATTACCTCCTTCAGGCAAGAATTTCTGTATTACATATTCAGCGAGAGTGTGAAAAATATAGACCAATATTCACCATATTGCAAATAATATGGTGAATATCAAGATTATACAATCATCGAAGTTCTGATTTGAATCCAGATGGGGTTGGAGCAGATCTTAATTTATTCACGGAAACAAGCAGAGGAGGCTTTGATTTAACATTTCTTGTGAAAGATGGCACTTTTAGCAATGCAGAAACCACACAGCGGGATCAAAATTGCTGGTCCCGCAGAGATGGGTTTGGGAGTGGATATGGGAGTGAAGCTGGAGAACCCCATGCCGGGCAGCTACCTGACATAATCCCACCAACAGTGGCCTTGGCAGAGATGTAGTCAGATCAGCACTAGTAATCTGCCAGACAGTGGATGGTAGCTAATTAAACTCGAGTCCGTCTCCCACTTGGCGTCAAATTGGTGACATCATGGAGGTATTCCCGATGGTGGAGGAGCCCATTGCCTGACGGTGGCCTCCTGGTGCTGGCAAGGGTTCCAGCGAGACGTCCTTTAAAAACCACCCCCAGAGCAATGAGTGCCCAAGAGCCATTGCTACAGTTGCAGTGCTGCTCTTCTGCAATGATGGCCTGGAAGCTATAGTTGTACTTGGTTCTTATTGTTTTTAAAATAGGGCACCTCCATCTCTCCCACAATGCAGCCGTTGCCTGGACATCAATGAGAACCCTCCAATTGGACCCGGCAGCTCCCTGATCCATTAACGTAGAACGGGTTCCCGGAGATGACTTCTTAATAAGTCACCTCCAGGAAGATTACAGGATCTAAGTCCTGCCATCATCATTTCCAAGTTCCTATTCTGGAGCCCATGTCAGACCTATAAATACCTCAGCAAAATTCAACGCAGCATTACAAGTTCACAGTTGATTATAGAACATAGAACATAGAACAATACAGCGCAGTACAGGCCCTTCGGCCCACGATGTTGCACCGAAACAAAAGCCATCTAACCTACACTATGCCATTATCATCCATATGTTTATCCAATAAACTTTTAAATGCCCTCAATGTTGGCGAGTTCACTACTGTAGCAGGTAGGGCATTCCACGGCCTCACTACTCTTTGCGTAAAGAACCTACCTCTGACCTCTGTCCTATATCTATTACCCCTCAGTTTAAAGTTATGTCCCCTCGTGCCAGCCATTTCCATCCGCGGGAGAAGGCTCTCACTGTCCACCCTATCCAACCCCCTGATCATTTTGTATGCCTCTATTAAGTCTCCTCTTAACCTTCTTCTCTCCAACGAAAACAACCTCAAGTCCATCAGCCTTTCCTCATAAGATTTTCCCTCCATACCAGGCAACATCCTGGTAAATCTCCTCTGCACCCGCTCCAAAGCCTCCACGTCCTTCCTATAATGCGGTGACCAGAACTGTACGCAATACTCCAAATGCGGCCGTACCAGAGTTCTGTACAGCTGCAACATGATCTCCCGACTCCGGAACTCAATCCCTCTACCAATAAAGGCCAACACTCCATAGGCCTTCTTCACAACCCTATCAACCTGGGTGGCAACTTTCAGGGATCTATGTACATGGACACCTAGATCCCTCTGCTCATCCACACTTTCAAGAACTTTACCATTAGCCAAATATTCCGCATTCCTGTTATTCCTTCCAAAGTGAATCACCTCACACTTCTCGACATTAAACTCCATTTGCCACCTCTCAGCCCAGCTCTGCAGCTTATCTATATCCCTCTGTAACCTGCTACATCCTTCCACACTATCGACAACACCACCGACTTTAGTATCGTCTGCAAATTTACTCACCCACCCTTCTGCGCCTTCCTCTAGGTCATTGATAAAAATGACAAACAGCAACGGCCCCAGAACAGATCCTTGTGGTACTCCACTTGTGACTGTACTCCATTCTGAACATTTCCCATCAACCACCACCCTCTGTCTTCTTTCAGCTAGCCAATTTCTGATCCACATCTCTAAATCACCCTCAATCCCCAGCCTCCGTATTTTTTGCAATAGCCTACCGTGGGGAACCTTATCAAACGCTTTGCTGAAATCCATAGACACCACATCAACTGCTCTACCCTCGTCTACCTGTTCAGTCACCTTCTCAAAGAACTCAATAAGGTTTGTGAGGCATGACCTACCCTTCACAAAGCCATGCTGACTATCCCTGATCATATTATTCCTATCTAGATGATTATAAATCTTGTCTCTTATAATCCCCTCCAAGACTTTACCCACTACAGACATGAGGCTCACCGGTCTATAGTTGCCGGGGTTGTCTCTGCTCCCCTTTTTGAACAAAGGGACCACATTTGCTGTCCTCCAGTCCTCTGGCACTATTCCTGTAGCCAATGATGACATAAAAATCAAAGCCAAAGGTCCAGGAGATTATATGCTCCTGCGGTGGGACTTGAACCCATGTGTACTAAAGCAGAGGAAATGCATGTCATGTTGCATTGTAGACCGGTGTTGGAAGAGGAGAGGCATTCAAGACTCGAATGAAACTGCAGAGGTGAGGTGAGATTGTGGAGATTTATAAATGAGAATTATAAAGTAATTGAGCAGGACAATGGGCAAAGTGATAAGAAAATTGCATTAGTGTGGGACAGGATACGGCAGATGCTTTTACCATTTATTGTTTGGAAGAAAATAACCAAATCAGAGAGATTCACTGAAATTAGGTTGATTTGTTTTTTCAAATGGATAATGCTCAAACAACTCACTGGGACCAGTTTTAACATTTTGCTCAAAATTTAGGGTTGGCAGAGGGAATGTGCCCACCAGTAGGATGAGGGAAACAAATGCATGATATCTAAATTTGCAGATGACATGAAGACCTGTAGGAAGGAAGAAATAAGGAAGTCGCAGATGTATATAGATAGGTTGAGAGTGAGTGGGCAAAAATCTGGCAGATGGTGAAAAACATGGGAAAATGTGAAGTTGGCATTTTGGCAGGAAGAATAAAGAAAAGTTACTTAAATGGAAAACAGTTGCAGAAATCCAAAGTGTAAAGGGATCGAGGTGTTCTCGTGCATGAGTCACAAAATGTACGCGGGTACAGCAAGTAACTAAGAAGGCTATGAGAATGTTGTCCTTTATTATGAGAGGAATTGAACACAAAATTAAGGATGTTATGCTTCAATTAATCAAGGCATCAGTGATATCACATCTTAAACATTGGGGTGAATTCTCTGCCCCGGGATGCCTGAAGAGCATTTCCCAATGGGACAGAGAACCAGAAAATTGGGTTCAGCGCCAGGCGTTGGCGGGGGCTGATCCAAATTCAATACTTCAACCCCGGGATCGGGGTTCGTGTCCGTACACCAGCTGGAGAATGTAAGTGAGTGCAAACTGATCTAATTCAATACTTCAACCCCGGTATCGGGGTTCGCGTCCGTACACCAGCTGGAGAATGTAAATGAGTGCAAACTGATCAAATTCAATACTTCAACCCCGGGATCGGGGTTTGCGCCCGTACACCAGCTGGAAGATGTAAATGAGTGCAAACTGATCTAAATGGTCTATTTGCACCCATTTAGCGGGCCTGGCATTCTATTCTCTGGCCCTGTGTCATTGGAATGCACTTAGTTCTCTTTAATGTGGTTAAGGTGGCCGCCGATCGCGAGCCTGGCCGTTCTGGTCACCCCCAGTGCTGGATACCCTCACCCCCCACCAGGACGGCCGTGGACTGAGTCCGCAGCCGCACTCCGAGCTCCTGCCGGGTGGAACCACGAGTGAACCACGCCAGCGGGAACTCGGCCAGTTGTCGGCGGAGAATGGTCGCGGGGGCCTCTTTCAATGGCCCCCGACCGGCGCCCTGTCGGCCTGCGGGAGCGGCGTCGGACCCGGTAGCTTGTCTGATGCCCATTCTCCGCCCCCGCGCTGAGCGAGATTGCGGGGCGGAGGCTTGGAGAATCCCGGCCCTGAACTTCCAGTGAATAGCTGAAATGGATAAGATATTGGGCTGGATTCTCCATTTGGGAAAAGTTGGTCTGGATTCTCCGATCCTGCGGCTCTGTCCACAAGACGCATCCGATCCTCCATCCGGTGGGGGGCTAGTAGCCACGCAACGTAAAGCACCCGGTGGCGGCCTGCGGCGGCCGCACCGTGCAACACCGTGCGGCCTGCCAATAACTGTCCCCGTGTGACCTGCCTCGCCACCCCCACCAGCACCCAGCCCCTGCCGAAGCCCACGCTGCCAGCAGAAAGTCTGCCCCCCCCCCCCCACCCCCCCAACTTCGGCAACGCAGGACTCAGTCTGTAGCCGGCATGCGAGGTCCCCAAACTGTGTGAGCACACGAGAGCGACTCTATCGGGGACTCGGCCCATCGGGGGCGGAGCATCACGGGGAGGGGGGCCTCGGGTGATGTCCTCAGGCAGTCCTTACGGCATGCAGCGTACTCCCCGAATCTGCTGGTTTTGAGGGAGTAGAGCATTGCAAAAACGCCGCCGCCCCCGATTCAGCCATGAACGTGAATTCTCCAGCCGATCGCCGAACACGATCGCGGCATCGGCGATCAGACAATCCAGCCTTATGTTCTCCCGCCAGAGATGAATCACCTCTGGTTTGTACTCATGCTGGGAGCGGTGCCCAAAGGTGATTTCCTGACATACACATTATGCATGGCATATGGAAAGGGATTCCCTCCAGAATCCCACTATTGGGCCATTACTTTGAGCAGCAGCTGAATGGTGAAGACCGACAGGTGTGTCCTCCTCCCCCCCCACCCCCCCCCACCCCGCGCAATGCAATTCTAGAAGTGCAAGGGTGACCAACCCCCACTAGAAACTCCCCCCAATAACAGACCCCCCACCAGAGACCCCCCATAACAGAAACTCCTGCCTGGAAGCTAGAGAGCAGTCAAGGCACGGACAGTGAAAAAATACCTGCTTGAAAATTCACCTGTCCCCTACACCTGCTGCCTCAGGCAGAGGAAGCAGCAGCTGTAAATTCCTAGAAAGTAAAATCAATCTCCAGGATTTAAACCCACTTAGGTCTGTAATGGGGGTGGGGGGGGGGGGGGGTGGGGGGGGGGGAGGGAGGGGGGGGGTCTTTGATAATGCGGGAGTGGCTCCGTTTTGGGGATGTCTCTGTAATTGGGAGGGAATCCCTTTCAATCGCTGCCGTGCACAAATGTGCATGCCAAGGAATCACCTCTGGGCACCGCTCCCAGCATGAGAGCAAAGAAGAGGTGATTTATCTCTGGCGGGAGAACATAGGGCTGGATTCTCTGATCGCCGATGCCGAGGGATGGACTTTGTGGGCATCTATCTTTCCCCCTTGATGCATCGCGAGGTCCAGACTGACAAAATGCACCAATCCATGCCGACGTAAATCCCAGCCTAGTGGACTAGAGAACCATGCGTCCAGCTCCCTGGCATGAGGTGCTTACCTCAATGCCACCGCCAGCGGGGGGCGCTGGATTCTCCGCCCGAGTGCGGATCTCTCTGCCAGCGTCGGGCAGCAAAGGATCCAGCTCTTTACATTTTAAAAGCATAATTGACTGAAAGATATTTAATTTGGCAACTTGCAAAACTACAGAACAGACCATTCTCCCTCTACTTTTAACACAACCAAATCGACCACTCCATGGTCATACTCTTCACTGTCCTTTAAACAGATATTCAACTCTCCCAGAACCAGTTCAAAAAGATTCTAAGCTCCCAGGGGTTTATTTACATTCTTTTCCTTTCAAGAGTCTGTTGTGAAGTATAGAGAGACTTGCCACCTTTATCTGCTCCCCCTTTCCCACATGGATCCTGACAAATATATGTTCCTAAATGAAGGGACATATAGTTGGAGAATCTTGTAATCTGCAAGATCTTCCTTTACACCCTCCTCCTCTTAAAGCTTATATGCATCACAACATGAATCATATGGTCTTATATTCAGGTAGAAATGCAGGTATCCTTTAGACCAACTCAATAGACAGCTAAGTTTCACCGTGTAAAACACCTTGACATTCTTAACATCTCCCTGGGACTCCGGAGACTAACAGGCTATCTCCTGTTAGCACAGATGCTTCCGCCATTATCTACAGATGTGAACAGACTGAACCTTCTTCCCAATAAAACATACTCCAATTAACATTCAACAATCAAGCCACCCAGGCTTACACCCAGCAGAATTCAAAACAGGTTATTTGACCACCACCCCCCACATTCCTCCATTTTACCTCATATTAAAATACAGTTCCAAAAATACCAATCTAAGAAAACCTCAGATTTGCAACAAGGTCTGCAGTTCAATCTAGACTCATTTATATATATATATATTAAAATATATAAAGGTATTGAAATATTAAAATATATAAAAGTATTGAAATAAGCTTTGCAATTTCATGCTGGTGTGCAGAAATCAGAAACTGGAATATCCTGTTACAGAGCATTCAAGCACGTCAATCTCAAGATGAAAGGAAAATGCATGAACCAGGATTGAGAGATGTCACTCATCACTAATTTAAAAAAAAAGCCAACGCACTTTATTGTGGACCTAGCTTGTGTCATGGATCCAATCATTCGTGCAGTGATGATGATTGACAGCATTCTAGTTTTAACACCTCAGGCACCATCCATACTGCATTGCAACCTTATACTTTGGGACACCACAAATTAAATTCAACAAGACAAAGGAGGGGAGGGAGATCAAACAGCAAGAAAATCTGCTTTGCAACAAAATACAGAGTGAATATGTTTCTGCTGCCACACAAATAAACCAATTTCAGTCCCAGTCGAGGCAACTGCCAAATCCGCTGGGCTCAGTTCAAACCGGAGAACAATTATCCAGCTAGCCCTTGGGACAAATGTTATCAAGTATGTGTGCTGTGCATATTTGGAATCAGTGAAATGCAAATCGCGGGCTTCCAGGTTGTTCCTTCATAAATTTTGAGGGCCTCATCAACTTCTTGTTTTGTGTCTCGTATGCCACGACGTAAATCTTTTCATTGCGCTGACTGGTTCTACGGCTTCTGATGTGAAGCTGGGTACTATGAGGCAACCTCTTAATTCTCTACAGAGCCAAAGCTCTCTCATGTATTGAATATTCCCTCATTTTATTTGATGTCCTTTGAATGCTTTGCTCAAATGCTTGGTCACTTCCCTTCTCACATTCTAGTCTCAAGCCTCTGTCTGGCCACTTCAATCTTTGAGGTCTCTTTGTTTTACTCAATATTGCTACACTCAGTGCTTCTTTGATGTTTCCACTCTTATTCCTCGTTAGTGCCATAATATCCACTCATGTATATAATGAGATGCAGACAGGCAGTGACTGACACACAGGATGACCAGTAAGCATACAACACAGCACAGCCAATCACCAGACAGGACACTACCACTATAAAGCCAGAGGGCATGAGGTTTCCCGCTCTCTCGGGACCCAGCTACTGAGACAGTCAGAGTCCACGAGCTAGCAAGCAAAAACACCATGCGGTAGCTAGTAAGTCTGGTCAGGCTACTACAAGGTCACTAGTCAGATCAGTAGTGTTGACCCACAGCTGAATATGTATAGCAGATCATCTAGTTGAATAAAAGTGTTAGATCTTATCCTGTGTTAGACGTCTGTTTCTAACTTCCCTGCATCGAGTGCTCCACATCGAACCAACCTTCCTAACACATCAGTTAGTTTCAAGCCAATTCTCTCCATCTCTACCTCCCTGAGATCGAGTACGGCGTGTTTGCCCAACTAAGTTTAATTGTTCATAGGTATCAGAATTCTGGAGCCCCTTACACGCATCCACCCCTCCACCCCCTCAGGCTTTCATTCCAATGATCTTCTGACTTCTAAAATCCCAGCTCAGTGGCACTTGACCACTAATTTTTGATTTACCTTGGTCCTCTCTTTAATTCTTTGAGCCTCGTCAGTGTCCCAGCATTGTGGAGAAAAACACCAAATCATTAACAGAATTTGGATGTCTTCATGCCTGTAGCGCATTGCATGCACTATTCCAGAGTCAATGTAAAATAGCAGCCAAGTACCATGTCTCAAGTTGTCTAATGCAACTGCCATGCTGGAGGAAGTAGAATCTTCAAGAAGAAACGTCAGCTCTGAACACATCTTCAGGTGTACATGCATTCAATCAACACAACGTAGGCAATCTGAGATGCAGAATGAGGCAATCCGATGCCAACCACTTCCAATTCAAGATATTTCGCAACAGGTACTCAATTACTCCTGGTCCAGAAAGATGATGAGGTAAAACGCATACATTCCTCTGTGCATTCGATAGGATACCATTTTCTTTCACACTCATTCCCTTAAAGAATGGAGTAAATGTTGTCCACTAAACAATAACAGTACTCAACAGGTTCTTCTAATACAGACTTAAAATTGTTGGCTCTGGAAGAAACATCAAGTCCATGTTCAGAATCCTTCTAATTTCTGAATTTCACTGCTTTATCAAAATATTTCCCAATATTTTGTCCCAAAACGTGCAGGACGTTTTCTAATCATTAGCACCATTTTGCCAAACAAATTATGCAAAGAACTGATTGTAGGAATTGAACGGATTAATTCAGCCTACTGAATAATAAATAACTTCCATTGCTGTTGTGGAAAATGTTTAACCTGTGTTTTCTTCCTTGATATAATTGCCTGCCACAACACAATATTGCATACGGTCAGGAGGGGAATAAAGTGCAGGGCATATCTTTGAGTTCCAACACGGGGCAGTTAAAGTGTGAGTCAAGCTCTGGGAGTCAAACACTCAAATTTTGATGCAGATGGCCAAAACCCAAATATAGAGCTGGATTCAATGTTCCTCACACAGGTCCCACTGACCGATTGGAAAAACAGTGGGAAACCTGCGTCACTTCAGGGAGCGAGGGGGTAGAACTGGGGCTTAGCCCTGACCAAACTAAGTGCCTGTCAGGCTCTTAAGTGGACAGCTTTGGACTCTTCGTGATTTAGGACCCCAGCAGAGGAAATCCTGACCACCGAGAGCTGCTGGCCTATCTGATTCGTGACTGAGAATGGTGGCTGCTGCCAATAGAGCTCCAGTGTTTTCCACCAAGGATCCACCACTGGTGAGGGCAGGATGGGGTTGGGTCCCAGGATAGTGGGTTAAGGGGTCAGAGGCAAGGGCAGGAAAGGCAGCTGCCCCCCCCCCCCCCCCCCCACCAACCATACCTTCCTGATGCTGGGTCCCTAGAATCTGATTTAATCCCGAAACCACCACTAAATTCCTATGGGCTCAGGGATAATTGGCACCCATTGGCTCCCTGGATCCTGCCTTGAGAGGCAAACTTTTCACATCAGCCCCTTCCCACTTCTAACTTAATTGGAGGGGGTTTTCCTGATGCTGGGAGGTTGACACACGGCCTATTGTGCAATTAAGCATGTCCAGCCACTATGTTTCCCACAGCAAAAGGATTAAATTCACCTCTGGTGAAATGAAATGAAATGAAATGAAAATCGAAAATTGAAAACCCCGTACATCAAAAAGTAGAGTCCAGGAAAATAGTCATGTGCAAATAATGAAAGTACTTCAGAAACATATCCAACTAAAATGTGAAAGTTTTGAGTAGAAGCATCTATTGTAGGTTATGGCATCAATTCACAGTTTACACGCTGCCACTAAAATGGATCAAATCAATTAAATTCAGTAAATTTCAGAAGCAGAAATTATAGCAGACATGAGCTATCTTGCTTGAATTTTTTTCATTTAAAGTGTCTGAACTCAACGGGCTCTGAATACTGCTGCCGATACACAAGATGGTGTCCTGTATCTTTAAGGGGTTTGAAATGTAGGCTTCAAATGAAGTTACTGTGAAAAGCCCCTAGTCGCCACATTCCGGCGCCTGTTCGGGAAGGCTGTTACGGGTTACGGATGATTATTTCCTCACCCCTCTTATGATTTAGAAATGTTATTTTGCTTTCTCACTTAAGGTTCATGCACTTGAATTCCCAACTGAGATTAGTAACCATTCTTTTGCTCGATGTTGGTTAATGTTCTGCAATCAATGGGGAGGGAATTTCCACAGACACGCTTTCAGTTCATGTGGTGAGGTAATTCTCCAAAGAATTGGTTGGTACCCCAACATCTCCCCATCCTCTTCCGGCTTTCACCTGGGTGAGTGTGAAGGTGAGCAGGGTACTCCTTTACTGCTGCTGACTTCCTCGACCACTCCCATCCACAGAGCATGACATGAGATCCAAGGACAAGGCTGCTATTCAGTGCACTTATTCTCTCAAAACGTGCTTTCACCGCTTTACAGGTTCACTTCTCAGAAGACACTTCAACCACCTTGCACTCCACTCATCTCCAGCCGCACTTGCCTGCCGTCAGCTTTCACCACAGCACAGGAGCAGCTCCACCTTTCACTTCTGAAGAGGAACAAGATGAGAAACAACACCGAACATGCCTTCTCCCCAGCCACATGTTGCTTCACACGGCAGAGCTGATGGACACCGAGATCCAGCTGGAATGAGCTATGAGCTGAGACCACCTCCGGTCACTACTGACATCTGCAACCTCCTGGAATAGGACTTCCTTTCCTACTGCATGGGTTGGGCACACTAAGCCAATGGCCAAAAAATGTGCCCATTACCAAAGATAACCCTCTACCCCACTACCGTTGCCTGCCGCTTCCAGAAAAATAGTCTATGCCCCTATTTTTCCAACCAAAGTGCACAACCTCAATCCCACACTTTTCTACGTTGCATTCCATCTGCCAGTTCTTTGCCCACTTTCTTAGTGCGTCCAGGTCCTTCTGCAGCCTCCCTGCTTCCTCAACACAACCTGTCCCTCTACATACCTTTGTATCATCTGAAAACTTAGCAACAGTGCCCTCAGTTCAATAAAAATAAAAATCTTTATTAATGTCACAAGTAGGCTTACATTAACACATGAAGTTATGGTGAAAATCTTCTAGTTGCCATAGTACAGCGCCTGTTCGGGTACACTGAGGGATAATTCAGAATGTCCAATTCACCTAACAGGATATCTTTCGGAACTTGCGGGAGGAAACCGGAGCACCCGGAGGAAACCCACGCAGACATGCGGGGAACGTGCAGACTCCGCACAGACAGTGACTCACGCCGGGAATTGAAACAGGTTCCCTGGCGCTGTGAAGCAACAGTGCTAACCACTGTGCTACCATGTCGCCCTGTTCATTTATCCAGATCATTAATGCATACTATGAATAGCTGTGGTTCTAACACTGACCCTCCTTGAAAAAGTTCTTGAAAGGTGAGCAGGGTACTCCTTTACTGCTGCTGACTTCCTCGACCACTCCCATCCACAAAGCATGACATGAGATCCAAGGACAAGGCTACTATTCAGTGCACTTATTCTCTCAAAACGTGCTTTCACTGCTTTACAGGTTCACTTCTCAGAAGACACTTCAACCACCTTGCACTCCACTCATCTCCAGCCGCACTTGCCTGCCGTCAGCTTTCACCACAGCACAGGAGCAGCTCCACCTTTCACTCTGAAGAGGAACAAGATGAGAAACAACACCGAACATGCCTTCTCCCCAGCCACATGTTGCTTCACACGGCAGAGCTGATGGACACCGAGATCCAGCTGGAATGAGCTATGAGCTGAGACCACCTCCGCCCAACACAGGGACTTCAGTCAAAAGATCATCTCTTTTGACGTGTCGGAGACCCAATGCCTCAGGTCACTACTGACATCTGCAACCTCCTGGAATAGGACTTCCTTTCCTACTGGATGGGTTGGGCACACTAAGCCAATGGCCAAAAAATGTGCCCATTACCAAAGATAACCCTCTACCCCACTACCGTTGCCTGCCGCTTCCAGAGCCAGTGCGCTCTCCTCTCCTGTGAGGAGAGAGAGCAGAGAGTGGAGTGCAAAAAGTGCTGATTGTACAGGGTGGCAGCATGGCATTGGCGCAAGGGGTTATTAGGACTCGTGTACATATTGGCTGTCCAGATGGGAATGTAAAGTGCCTGGACAGACTGGAATGAGTGCAGTTGCAAAGTGTCCAGAGGAGTGTAAGAGAATGTTGGGCAATCAAGCATCTGAAAGTGTTAAACTGCTCACCTACCATGCCCTCCTGAGTTCCTGGATCCTTTTGATTCACTTTCTCCACACTGCTTCTGACTTCCTCGACCCCTCCCATCCACACTGGTGTGCTTGGAGACATTGTCCTCTGCTCCCCACCCTTGATAGAGCATATCTTACTACATTCCCAAGCACAATCTCCGGTAAGACAGAGAGGCCTGGGGAACAGCCTTCCCAGCTATCCTCTTCATTCCTGGCATCGTTGCTTCATCGCTGCCAAATGCTCATAAGTTGCAGCCCAAGCTGGGACCATTTCATTAGAAATCCTTTGCGGGCTTTTGGGTGATTCCACCCACTTTCTGCCGTGGGTCAGTTAAAGAGACAGGGCAAGGCCTGAAGATTTCACCAGGTTCCCAACCTACAAATGGCCCTGTCATTATGACAAGGTCTAAATTCTGCCCAAGGAATTGAAGGGGGGTGTCGAGTCACCTTTCGACCATTTTTGCTATTTTGACTGGTGCCTTTTCTTGGCTTCTAAGATCACAGATTTTATTCGACTCCTTAAACAAAGCTCATAGTGCGATATATAAAATCCACAAGATTCACAGCAACAACTCACCAAGGTTCCTGCGACAGCTCCTTCCAAATATGCAGACTCCACCACCTAGAAAGAAAAGGGTAGCAGATGCATGGGAACACCACCACCTGCAAGTTTACCTTTAATCTGCACACCATTGTGATTTGGAAATATAATTGTCGTTCCTTCACTGTCACTGGATCAAATACCTGGGACTGCCACCCTGTAGCCATCTGGGAAGGCCACATCCCGATTACAAAATGGACACTTGCAAAGAATGCAGGGAAAATTGGACAATACTAAGAAACAAGCAGGTGCAAGCTCTGTCTGTTGATTAGAACCTTAAACTTTCATACAGGACAGAAACTGCCAAGCAATCTACACACTAATGAGCCATCTCCTGGGACAAAAGGGAAACATTTAGATAAACAATGTTAAGGCAGACACCCCGGCGCCAGAAGAGGCTAAAACAAAGCAGACCAAAAGTAACTAGGACACGCCCTGCAATCAGGGAACCAACCCTCTAAGGAAGATCGATACGGATGATTGGGAAAGACCCAATTAGTTGAGGCCAAGTTCAAGGCCTTACCAAAAGCGCGCAAAGCCCTTTTTAGTATAAAAGGTATTCCCCAAGGGAGAATCTTTCTCCTTTGGCTTTGGCACTCACCAAAGAGAGAGACCTGCCTAGCAGCTGCATCAGACCAAGTAAGTCCCAAGTCAACGCACGCTACGAGATAGACGCTCCTAGTTGCTACCCTGTAAACAGCTCAACCCAGCAGCCTCAGAACCGAGCAACGGCCATTGTTCCTCTGACTGAGTGGGCACCCGAAGTTAAGTGTAGGCTTTAGTAATAGTGGTAGTTTAGTTTGTAGCATTTATGCACGAGTAGATTTGACTGTGTGTAAATAAATGAGCATTGCTTTTGAACTTACTAACTGGTGTATCGAGTCATTGATCAGTATTCGGTTCTGAACCTTGTGGCGGTGACGAAAGATACCTGGCGACTCTTGAGCAAACGTAATTAAACAGAGCCAAATTAAGAGCCAACCAAAGAGAGCAACAACCCTGCCAGCACTGTGGATGTACTTACACCTCATGACCTGCAGTGGTTCAAGAAGGCAGCTCTCCACCACCTTTCCAATGATAATTAGGGATGGCCAATAAATGGTAATCTTGTCAGAAATGCTCAGCTCCCTTCAACAACAGAAGAAAATGCAAGAAATAAACAGGCCATTTAGTCAAACTAGTCTGAGTTGGCATTTAGACGCCATCTGAATCTCCTCTCATGCCATCTGCCTCCTCTTAGGCTTTTAGCATACATTTCTATTCCCTTTTCTTCTCATGCACTTCTCTTGCTTCCTTTTGAAAGCCTCAAAACTATTTGCCTCAATCACTTCTTCTGACAGTTTCACTTTCTATGGAGATTATAATATAATAGAACTCCAGGGCACATCCTTCTAGCTCTGTTTCTCTATTTGAAGCAATAAAAAAAAAATCAAAGTTGGAGGAATACAAGACAGTTAAATGTGTACTTCAGATCAATATGTCCTCATCCTTCATATCTAGACATTTGTATCTGGTCATGCTGGATAAACCAATGTTTCCCTAAAGGGATCATTACTGAATTTTCCATGCTCTTGTAGCCAGAGATGCAAACCAATTCAGCATCAGGGACAACTTAATCAGTTGCAGTCAAGGTAATCTCAGCCGTAAGGTTTTATGCTTCACTGATATCCCAAGAAATAGCAAGGCACATTTCCACATCTTTCCCTGTTTGTTCAGTCTGTACGTTTATGAATTTCTCAATAAAAAGCAGCCAGCATCACAAGCGAACCCTGTACTCGGATTCCCCAAAGTGTAGGGCATTATTGATGGCACATGAGTAGCCACGTAAATCCTTGCCCCTGCCCTAATCACGTACATGAACAGAAAAAGGTTTCTGCACTGGCAACATGCAGCTAGCCTGTGACCATAGATACTGTATCTTGTGCATTAATGCTCATTACCCTGACAGTTGGCAGTACTCATTCATTACATGGCAACCATTATTTTAAGGGCCAATAGGACTGGCTGGAATTCTGCTTTGGGTTATTGATTGCACCACAATGGGAAATCCAAGCACACAACCTGAAGAGAAACATAAAAAGAGACAATTCTCCACCACAATTATGTCAAGTACCCCACTGGCAATCTTGATAAAGGACCTTTTGCACTGTACACAACTGGGCGTTAAGACAATGCAGCCAATGGCACAATAAATGTGAAAGGTGGACTCCAATGAAGAACCAGAAAACAAGTTTGTCCATGCAACTGGTCAATCAGCCAGAATGATAAGGATGTGCTCATAAAGGACAACTTCATTAACCATATCTGTATGACACAGCTAAAACACAAGAGTTATTTTCACATGGGCCAAGCAACAAAAAGAAAACCCAAAATTAACATCCCCACTGCCTTCAGCCTTGCAACAGGGCCTTTTTCTTTATTTGCTCAAGGGATGTGAGTATTACTGGCAAGACCTGAGTTTGTTAACATACTCTAATCGTCATTGAGACAGTGATGGTGAACCACCTTCTTGAACTGTTGTGGTATCGGTACTGCGCTGGTCGGAAGGGAGCTCCATAACCTTGACACAGTGACGGTGAAGGAACAGCAATATTGCTCCGAGTAGGGTACTGCATAGATCACTGAACTAGTGTTGATCCCTGACTTGACAGTGATGGTGGAAGTGAGAGATATGGTAAGCCAGGAGGTTACAAATTGCACTGGAATACAGTTCTGCTGAGGACAGTGGCCCACAGCACCTCATGGATGCCCAGTTTAAAGCTGCTAGATCTTTTTTGAATCTATCCCTTTCGCAGTGGTGCTGCCACCATATGTAATGGATCCCTCGTGATACAACAGCATAACTGCCTCAATGAAACAGAGCTGTCAGCACACTGAAGAGTATCACAGATCTCACAAGTGTATGATTCCTAAAAATGTGCACTGCAGGCATACTCAAAGTGGTATCCAAAGGTACTTCTCCATTTCATAATGTGCAGTGGTCTGTCATGATATGCAGACATGCAGATAATGATATATAGACAGGTACAGACAGGCAGCTAATGTACACAGAGAACAGGACATGGCCAATGAGCAGGCAGGACACTCAGGGGTATTATCTCACTATAAAAGGCACGAGGCACTCACACTCCGCTTCTTTCCACTGATGAACATCTACAGGGTGTATGTACAGTATCACACCTCCAGCACGTGGCTAAGAGCTAGTCTGGTTCAGTCAGACAGAGTAACCACACTTAGATTAGCAGAGAGTCGAACTCACAGAGAACTGTGCTAACTGTGTTACTGGTTCAATAAATCAGATTGAACTAACTTCAAGGTCTGGAGTATCTTTTGGTTAAAGCTGCATCCAGTTGCAGCCTGTGTTATCCCAGAGTACATAACACAACATGGTCCAGTTGTCATTTCTCCCTCACTTCATTTCCAAGACAGTTACCTGATGAAGGACAGAAACCCTTTAAAAGTTTCTGTTCTTGAACTTCCATATGAAAGTTAACACATCGGCTGATCTTGTCTTAAAGTGAGACCAGTTCATTTCACAGTGGGTGAACATAATGCCGAAGGAGCACCTATCATGTTATCATTGTGCCAATACTACATTACGGATTTCTTTCAACAGCAAAGTTTATGCAATTTTACAGATGAACAATGGAGGAGACAGTAGTGAATTGTAGGTAGAATGATCAATCTCGAGGGAAGCATTTACATTCTGTTTAGCAAGTACTTTCCTTGAAGCTCATCTCAGAAAGTCACTATGTGGAAAATCCCTTACATGGGCTACAAAGTATAAATCTGACAGCAGCCTATCTGACATTATCTTTTGCAAGACAGGCAATATTAACATAACATCAATACCAACACTGCTTCAATCTATGGACCTAATTTAATCCTTCTACAAACACAGTGAAAATATTTCTAATGTGAATGAGATGCAGACCCGAATGTATCCAGTGAGGAAAATTGGCTGCCATTTGTTCTCTTAAAAATTACTGAGGTACTCTCCGAGGAAAAGAAAACAATGCATTATTTGTTTTGGCCGAAGATGGCGCATACACTCGATGTATTCAATTTATAAAAACAGTTCATCCTCGAAAAGCATCTTTGCGGTGTATTTTTCTGCTGTTGCGGTTATTTCGTTGATATGAAACAATTTGCTATAATTGTACCTCAAATCGCATTTAGTGGATACAAACTGCAAAAGCAAAATTGTTGATGTGTGACAGATGATAAAGACATGCTGGCCCGGATTGATGAGACTGACTGTGCTGAACAATGAAAATACAAATGAGCGCGCACCATTTTATGTCTGGATCAGAAGTTCTATGTAACGGGAGCAAATTAGAATCAATCTGGCTCACTGGAAACCTATGCATTTGATTTACGCTTGGAGTCAGGCATTACAATTTAAAGCATAATGCAAAGAAAAGCTGGATAAAGAAAGAATTTGCCAGCGTTGTGCGAATCTGCTGGTTCTTTGCTCAATCTTTCACAGTGGACAATTATATTTAAGAAAAAAACTGGACTGGAAAGTTCTCTTTCAAGTTGGAGGAGAGATCAGGAAGACTGGAACTTAGAAATATTAGCTAGCATTTGATGAAAGACAGATTAAAAAATACACCATGACACAATTGTCACTTTGATTTTAGACCAAATCGGGCTTCAATAAAGTGGCGAGTGGTGGAGGAAGTGAAGTTTTACAAGTAGATTCTTGGCACCAATGAGTGGGCAAGTCTTCACATCCATGATTTTATGGCAAAATATTGCACTGGAACATTTTGGATAGTGTATCAAGGATGAATGTACACTCATAACCTAATGCGTGGATTTGAGTTGGGAGCGAAGTTAAAACTTCAAAAATCTGAACAGGATCATCACTCGTCTCAAGCCTGCCCACTTCCAGCTTTAATGGAGATGGGTGAGGGGACGAGTGATCAATCCACTCTCAGGAGTCAAAGCTTTTTAAAGCTGCATGTGTTCACTTTGACGTGGTTTATATTCTCAAACCCAGGTTGGCCAGGTGTTCTAGGCCTGTGCAGCCCGAAAGGTAAATGGAGACGAGAAGGACTGGATCCTCAGGAAAATCAAATTTCAGCAGGGCTTGTTGGCCAGGATAAGCAGGAATGTTCCTTCAAAGACCAAACATGCTGACCATGTACTCGTTTTCATCCAGCACCAGCCCCCCACAATAAACACACAACCAACCAATTCTAGGTCTGTGGCCTGCTACAACAAGATTTGCCTATTATACAATCTTGTCAATCAGACAGGCTTCTGGATGGGAATTTGTTTAAAAGCAAAAAAGACGCACACTGCGGAGGTAAACCTCGGGGCCCAACAAATCCCTGTCGCCCCTCTTCCTCTGAAACCACACTGTATTGTGCGTTGGGCAGGGTGGCATGGTAACACAGTGGTTAGCACTGTTGCTTCACAGCACCAGGGTCCCAAGTTCGATTACCACTTGGGCCACTCCGGGTGATCCGGTTTCCTCCCAAAAGACGTGCTTGTTAGGTGAATTGGACATTCTGAATTTTCCCTCTGTGTATCCGAACAAGTGCCAGAGTGCGGCAACTAGGGGATTTTCACAGTGACTTCATTGCAGTATTAATGTAAGCATACTTGTGGCAACAAAAAATATTAATAGATCATTATTATTGATTCCAATATGTCCTTTAAAACTGATGTCATTACTGTTGTATTTATTTGTCTTTTCAACATTTATCTGTTGCAGCGGAAGAGCTAGACATTAAAATTATAATTTTGAAGGCTTGACAGTAGCATTCAAGGAGCTTGACAACATCAGGACAAAGTAGCTCACATAATTAGGTCCATCAGCTTAAACATTCACCGCTTCCACCAAGGCCATCATGCCCTCTACAAGATTCATTACAGCAAACTGCCAGGGCTTCAGGAAGTCAGTACATCTCAAACCCACAGCCTCCACCTGATTGATGGGCAGCAGGCTCATTGGAATATCACCACCTCCAGGTTCCCCTCAAAATCACACGTCATTCTGACTTGGAAATGAATTGCCGTTCCTTTGTTGTCACTGTAAGGGTCCCTCCTGCTTATTTCCTCATTTTCCCTTTCTTTTATTTTTGCTGTTACCATTTTGATCAATGGATGAGTAATGAACCTGTGACTTTAATGCAGCCTGTATCTTTAAGACAAAGAATGATAGAATTTACAGTGCAGAAGGAGGCTATTTGGCCCAACGAGTCTGCACCAGCCCTTGGAAAGGGCACCCTACTTAAGCCCACACCTCCACCCTAACCCCGTAACCAGCAACCCCACCTAAACTAAGGGCAATTTACCATGGCCAATCCACCGAACTTCACATCTTTGGACTGTGGGAGTAAATCGGAGCACCCTGAGGAAATCAACGCAGACACAGGGACTATGTGCAGACTCCGCACAGACAGTGACCCAAGCTGGGAATCGAACCTGAGACCCTGGATCTGTGAAGCAACTGTCCAAACCACTGTGCTACCATGCTGCCCCTAAAGAAGCAGTCTGTACGCAGCCTTTAATTCAGACAAGCAAATTCCAGAAGGCTTCGCCGTTTTAGACTGACATCAATGATGACTCAAATAGTTTGGTATGGTTGGTGACCAATGAACGCGCCTAGGAGACTGTACTATGACGGGCAACAGGTGGTGATTGGATATGACCTAACGGGAATGTTTCTCAGAGCCACGAGGTGTCATTATAGTTTCACTTTCAATTCTGAAAGCTGCATGGAAAAATCTAACCAACTCACTCCAGGAATATCCAGTTAATTCTCACCGAAAGGCCACTGTGAGAACCTGATTACTTTCTTTCTATCTCTAAAAAAGTCTAATGTGAAACAGAATCGAGAATCTGATAACTCTCTGCCAAAAAGAAAAACTGATGCGTAAGCAGAGACCAGAATATGAAAACACTCTCTAAGAACAGACTGATGTGAAGCCAGAGGTGTCTCCTGGAAAAGCTGAGAGTAAGACATACTCCTGCAAAGAATATCATTCCATGATGTATTCCAGAGACTTTAAACTACACTCATACTATGAAGGAAGTGCATTAAAGGACTCATCATCTGAAGCAAGGACACTTAGCCTTTCACCTCAATCCTTATTTTTTTCCCCTCTCCTTCTGTGTTTGTCTGTCTTATGTGTGGATGAAGGGCGGAGAAGTTAAAGGGGAGTCAGGTATTAGCTCAACATTAAGCAACTGTGTTTATTGTAGATTTCATATTCGTGCTGGTTACAAATTAACAGTAATTGTGTTTCAATTTACAAACATGGTGACTGTAATTATTGGCCAGTCAAGGGCCAAAAATGCCTGGTGTTTATATAAGATTTTTTGGTTGATTAACTTGTGAATCTGGGGCATGTGAGGCTCAAATTGAGCGCGCACCTGCCCAGGACGTCGTAACAGGGTCAAAATCCTGAAACTCCTTTACACCACAGTGGGAGGAGAATCTATATCACACAGACTTGTGCAACAGTTCGAATAGGTCACTCACCACCACCTTCTCAAGAGCAAATAGAGCTGGGCAATAAATTTTGGGCTTGGCAGTGACACTTGCATGCCAGGAATTAATAAAACAAACATACTTGTGGCAATTATTCGAACATATCTGCGTTGTGCGAACAAATGGAAAAATACATATGCAGTCACAAATTAAACTGTTCGGTGCTCAAAGGGCTCTGACTGGCTAGCCAAGGACCAGTTAAGGCAACTTGCAATTTCAGAATGGCCAACGTTTAGAAATTATTGATAACCATGTTGAAATTTATCCTCCTGACTCAGGATCATGGGAGACTGGACATAAGATGTGCTTCAGGACCCCTCAGAAGTCCTCAAGGACAGTCCCATGTGGTTTGAACTTCTGATGGACAATTCCCCTGCTCCCCAGGACCCTGTGGAAAAGTCTCCAGCTCTGCAAGAGGCGGAGGTTTTCTGCTCCTGTTCGCGTCGGGACGGGTTTGGAGACGAGAACTCAAAATATCGCAAGATCGAAGTTGTCATTCATGTCAACGTAACAGCAGTCGACCTCTCCCCACTCAATGCGTGGCTGCGTTTCCTGACGGCCAATGTCGGGAACCTCGTTGCAAAATATTTGCATATTATCAGGCCTTCATGTTGGACTCATATAGGTCATAAAATGCGTCCACAACAGTGTGACGTCTGAACAACGTGATGCACGACCAATCACAGAAGGTGTGAATCTAGCGAGCAGAACCCCGAGGGGAGCTCGGAGGGAAGTGCAATGCTCAGGGAGAAAGAGTGCAATGCCAGGATAATGCCGCAGGGGTTCCGAACAATGCACCTGGGTGAAGAATGTTTCCTAGTGGGCTCGCTGTGTACTGGGAAGACCTTTAAAAATGGCACCCAGATCATTGAAGCAGAGTTAATGGCGGGGCGAAGAATCAGAGGCCACTGCCAATGATACGGCGAAGAACTCCTGCCTGCCTGCCTTTTTCTTTCAAGCCCCGCACGACATGACATGTAAATTAGCAGCCTCAATGCTGATTTTCCCACCTGACATTGGCGTTTGCTGATATCTGAGAAAATCTCACCCAGAGATTTTGGACAGTTATGACTTAGATACCTTGTTATGATCCTAAAGGAGACCACCCAAGGTTGCTGGTTAGATGTGGTTATGGACCAATAATGTTTTGTTTCAAGTAGTCAACATTTGAGATTCACGGCACTTGCTCAGTGATTAAAACCAGAGGATTCCGCAGGTTTTGAACAAATGAAAACAAACGTTACTGTCCACAAAGATTGAACAATTTTACAATATCTGTCTTTTACTGTAACATTCAGGGTAAATGTAACATACAAGTGAATTAATAAGCAAACTGTGCAAACGCACCACGCAATAAATCACAGATGCGACCAAGACAGAGTGTATGGATTTGTCAACAACCAACACAAACATTATTAGTTACACTGGAGTCGATGAATCTCACCAAAAGATTCCCTTCATCTCTTTTAAAAATCTAACCTGGGTATTCTCTCAAAATGTTGCTCCAACTGGTAAGAACAATAACCAACCGTACAACATTCAATATCATCTCCCAAGATTCTGATCCGCTGGATACCCAAGTATGCAATCGAGCACCATCTCACACAAACACAAGCTCAGCTCTTTAGCTGTGCCGAGCAGAATACGACTACTCCAAAGTGCCTTTGCCCCAATGGCTCGCAGCACAGAGTCACCGACCTTAGACTGTCTTCTTGGATATTCAAGGCTTCTCCTGAGCTCTGCTCAATTGCCACGGCTTCCGCTGAGAAATTCTGCACTCTGTAGCTCTTTTCCCGTTTGAAGCCGGTTTGTCTGTCGCTCTCTTTGTGACTGAACTGGGACATTTTCCTGTCCACTTTCTCCAATTTTTCATTTGGGACCCCTTCCTGAGCCTTTCCTGGCACTCTTCTTTGCGATGGTGCTTTGCTCCCGGGTAACCGGTCATGGGTTTTTCTGTCATTTTTCTCTTTGCACAGATGCATTGTGCTTCTCCCTGGCCCAAAGAACTTATAGATCCAGCTCTCCGCATTTGCAGCCCACTCCCAGTCTACACATGTGTGGAAATTCCGAAGTCCGTTAGGACTTCCCGACTGCTGTTCCCAATGTGCAGATAAGTATGGCTTCTTATAGAAACCCGGATTGTTACCCAGGAAATGTTGGACAGGAAAAGTCTAGTCTAACTCATGGGTAACTGTACACCCGAACCCTCAATCATTCACATTGATCTACCCCTCCCCCAGCAACTCGCCCCAATCTCCCAACTCCACGTCACCAGCCAACTTTACCACCTTATCGATCAAAAGTCCTGGTCAGAAATGAGAAGCTCCAGCATGGCACAGAAAAGTAGAATCGGAGTGGCAAACAGATTGCCACTGTTTGGAAGATTTGGCCCATTCGTATTTTACCCCCCCAAAAATCAGATGAGAGACATGCCATTCAGAAAACTAGTCATTTTGCTCAACCACACAACAAACTCCCATCTGAAGTCAGCAAAGCCCGACATTATCCACAACTAACGAAGAAGATGGAATTGTTCTTCAAGGGCAATGTGCAGATTTTATTTATAACTGCCCGCTGGAGCCATGCTGGGCAGCCTAATGAAACGCTAGACAGAGACTCTCTCTGGAGTGTGTGAATCCTACAAACAGTCTTTTTCTCAAAGTGAGCATTAATTACAATGATCAACCATTGGGGAGTCACTTTATAATTGATCACTGACAGGCATTGCTGAGTAGTTACTCCCTTATCACTGCTTGGGACCAATATAACTGATAAAACAAGAGGTACTGTTTAAATATACACAAACCTCCATGGTAATTTTTCTACTCTTGAATTTCCAACCTGTTTTCACTGTACCCCAGGTAAACATGTACTAGGTGCAAATGTAATTACATCTGATGAAGCAGAACATTACCATGCTCAATGCTCATTGACTTGCACGTTGCACAAATCCTCACCCAAAGATAACATTTCTTGACAAACTACAGAGATGTCTAAGCTCATTTTCCTTTTAATTGTCATACTGTATCGCAGGATAAGTACCTGATAATATTGAAGTATAACTGCAATAGAATTACTGGCACTTTGCAAAATGCTGAGCAGTAAATACATTTTATTTGTCGAAGCATCATGCTTCAGCATTGCAAAAAGGATACACTGTTGGTAAGTCTTGATTTGACATCTCTATGGTAACACATTCAAATCCTGATGAATCCATCACTCAATCTCACAGAGCAATATGTGCAATTTTTCAGACTGCTAAATGTGATATACCCCTATAAAGGGATTGGATGAGCTAAATGACATTCCTTACACCTTAATGCAATGAAAAAGAATTCACCCTTGGTCTATTACTCAAAACTATGAACTCCTTACTTCGCTAAGTTGGCCTTTGCTTTCACTGCCTCTCAGCTCATAAAAGCTGAATTTGGTGTCATCTAATCATTATTTTCTAACTTACCTTGAAGTCTCGCTCCTTTACTCATTTCAGCCGAGGTAGTAACCTGCTCTAGAAGCTTGGACACTTGAGCTTGGATGCTCAATCTTAATATTGTAACAAAATAAAACATACAGCCAGCAGCCAGACCTCTATTTTAACTGGATCAAGGAAGGTGCCTGCAAAGAAGGCTCAGAAAGCAAGGATAACAAGTTTTATTTTTAAATTTAGACAAACCTAAAGTGCAATCAATTCATATGGGGCAGGCAGGATTTTTCAGATGGTGGGGTTTGCCACCCCTCCACCCAAAGAGTTGATGAAGAATGCATCTCCACCAGCCCCCCAGCTATTTAGCGGAGTGGACCGGGGAGGGGTTCTTGATGGAGAGACCAAGGAAAGGGAGGAGTGAGACGTGCAGGACCAACTGTGTGTGTGAGTCATGGCTCGGTGGCAGAACATTTGCCTTTGAATCATATGGTTCTGAGTTCAAGTCCCACTCTCGGGCTTAAATGCAAAAGTCGTCTGACATTGCACTGTCGCAGGTGCTGAATTCAGATGGGATGTTAGATTGAGCTCCGATTTGCCGACTTGGGTTGATGCCCGTCCAAGTCTTGACTCTATATTCGACTTTCCCTCATGTAAATCAGGACAGCACTGTGGGACAGTGGTTAGCACTGCTGACTCACAGCTCCAGGGTCCCGCATTCAATTCCGGCCACGGGTTTGCTGTCTGTGTGGAGTTTGCACTTTCTCCCCCTGCCTGCGTGGGTTTCCTCCGGTTTCCTCTCACAGTCCAAAGATGTGCAGGTTAGGTGGATTGGCCATGCCAATTTGCCCCTCAGCGTCCAAATGGTTAGGTGGGGTTACTGGATTACGAGGGTGTGGTGGAAGCGTGGACTTAATTGGGGTGCTCGTTCCAAGAGCCTGTGCAGACGTGATGGGCCGAACGGTCTCCTTCGGCGCTGTAAATTGTATGCTTCAATGTATGCTTCAATGAACTCACAGGAGGGGCAGACCTTGAGGGGAGTGAGGGCATTCGCTGAGGAAAGAAGGCCACTTGAGGGATGCACCCAAAGTTCAAACAGGGTCACCTGCCGGGCACTTCCCTGCCACCCCGAATTCCTCGCATCATCCTTAAAGGTTTTTTTTTTAAATTTAGAGTGCCCAATTAATTTTTTCCAATTAATGGGCAATTTAGCGTGGCCAATCCACCTACTCTGCACATCTTTGGGTTGTGGGGGCGAAACCCACGCAAACACGGGGAGAATGTGCAAACCCCACACGGACAGTGACCCAGAGCCGAGATTGAACCTGGGAACCCGGCGCTGTGAGGCAGCAATGCTAACCACTGCGCCACTGTGCTGCCCACATTATCCTTAAAGGTGAGGCCATGTGGGAAACAAAATCAATAATTGGCCACTTAAGGGCAAGGGTGGGTGGGCAGGCTGCCCTAAACCTCAACTGCTCTCATCGTAAAATTGTAGACATGTCAGGGGTGGGCAGGAGAGTAATTGGAAGACCACCTGGGGAATTTTACAGGTCCCACTGCCTGCAAATCCACCACCAGCCAAGAGACTGTAAAATTCTGTCCATGGAATAAGCAACTGATAGTTTTTTAAAATCAGGAAACATTAGATAACAACTGCAAATCCAAAAGCTGCTTAGTGTTTGATTTTCTGTAGCAATTTATAGGTCAGGTCATTTATTTTGTCCCATCCTGCAGTAGAGCTGGAGATCAATTGATGACAAGAAAACAAGCATTTTAAGTCTGAGCATTATATCAATTTTGAAATGTCAGAAATTCCAAAGTCTAACCAGCAACTCAGAGTAAAAAAGGCTTCATTTTTATTTTTCCAGACACAAAATCCATGTTCTAATTGTTTTTCCTTTGGCTGAGTGGGTGTCAATAAGTATAGTTTAGTTTATTTACTTTATTCTTCTGTGATAAAAATGGTCTGTAAGCTGCAGATAAATATAGGCACATTATGCTCACAATGTGATATCATGATGCTAACAGAGAACTGGTTCCAAAATAGGGCAGGACTGGCAATTAAATAATCCTGGTTACAAGAGACTTTCACGTTCTCTCGGAGACAGGAATCGGCAAAACATTTCCCCCCGCAGCAAATTTAAATTTACCATATAGAAATGCAACCATGCACTTCCGGTGGCGTGGGCGAGCAGGGCGGCCGCAATAACAAGAGCTCCCGCCGATGGCCGCGTTTGGCGGCGATTTCGGGGAAGTCCCCGAGTCCTCACGCACTCCCCAACTATCGTCGGCCTTTGGGGCCACCACGAGCAGCCAGCGAGGCCGGTTTAAAAACCGGCGAAGAACTCCGCGCGGGTGTCGGGCGGCGGGGGCTGAGGCGCCGGGCCCAGCAGGTCAGAGCAGCGTGGGCGGAGCTACGAGGAGACCGAGGCGGCAGGCCCGAGGCCAGGGCGCCATGTAGGGAGGGTGCTCCACGTCGGATGGCTCCCACCTAGGAAGAAGAAAGAAGGTTGAAGCCTGGTTCCAGGTGAATGTAGAGGAGAAAGAAAGAAGATTTAAGGAAGTTTGGTGAAAGTTTTTTTTTCAAAAAAGAAGAATGCCAGATTGATGAAGGGCAGGAGGGTGAAGGGGGAGAGAGGAGAAAGGAAAGAAGATTTTAAAAAATAAGCTGCTAAAGGATGCGAAAAGCAGCGTCGAAGAAAGGAGGAAACGCGGGTTCGCCGCCGAAGGAGAAGACAAGCAATAGCAAAAGTGTTGACAGGATGGCGGAAGCCGAACTGCAAGGCGGGGCCGCACTACTTATGGTGGAGAAGATGACTGAGGTGATGCTGGTGGTGCTGGAAAAACGTTTGGTGAGGCACATGGAGGTCCTGAGGAAAGAGATGGCGGTCGTGTTGAGGTCATTGTTGGAGGAGGCAATCGGCCCGATGAGGGTGGAGGTGGCAAAGGCATTGGCCGAGGTGAGAGATCAGGGCAAGAAGATGAAGGAGGCCGTGACACGACACAGCGAACAGGTCACCTCGATGGGGGATGAGCTGCGGAGGGTGGTGGAGGTTAATAGAGGACTCCGAGCAAGGCTGGAAGACTTGGAAAACCGCTCAAGGCGGCACAATTTGAGAATTGTGGGCTTGCTCGAAGGGACAGAGGGCCCAAGGCCAATGCAATACTTCGCTGAGAAGTTGGCGGAGCTGATGGGGGAGGGTGAGAGCCTCACCCTGTACGATCTAGACCGAGCTCATCGCTCATTAAGGCCGAAGCCCAAAGTGAACGAGCTGCCAAGGGCAGTAATTATCTGCTTCCATAAGTTTTGCATGAAGGAGAAAGTATTAAGCTGGGCGAAGCAGGAGCGTGAGGTGCTGTGGGGTGGTACTGCGGTTCGGATCTACCAGGACTGGGCGGTGGAGTTGGCAAAAAGACGAGCGGCGTTTGGGCGAGTGAAGGCGGCTTTGTACAAGAAGGGGGTGCGATTTGGTGTGGTGTACCCGGCGAAGTTGAGAGTAACATATAACGCCAAAGACTTTTATTTTGAGACAGCGGAGGCGGCTGAGGTGTTCGTGAGGGCAGAAGGCTTGGGACAGACGTGAAGAGCGGAACTGGAAGAGAGACTGTGGACTGTGTTTGAGCGGCTGGAAAATGTACAAATGTTACAACTTTCTTTTTACTGATTTGTATTGAAATTTACTTCTCTTTGAATTGTTACAGAGTTCAAGTTAATGGCGTTCTGTGTTGCGACGGTTAAATGTTATGTTAGTGAATTGTAGGGGTTGGATTGTTGGGTTTGTTTTGGTGTTTCTTTCCCTGGGACTGGGCGGAAGGGGGCGAGAGGTCTTGGCGGGGGGAGCCACCCGTGCTAGCTAACTAAAGTCAGTTAGTGAACGGGGGTGAGGTGAGAGGAGGACTGTGGACGTTGGAGCTAGGATAGCAGGCTTAAATGGGCCTACGTGGCGAGCAAGAGGGGGTGGAGGGATGGATGTTGGGGGATGTTTTTGTAGGGTGGGTTCTTGGGAGGGAGGGGAAGGGGTTTGATGTTAACAATGGACAGGGGCGGGTCAGGCTTATGGGGCAGGGCCCGGTAGTATGGTGATGGTGGCTAAGAAAGGTGGGGGGGGGGGGGGTGGGGGGTGAGAGACCCCCAGTAAGGATAGTCACGTGGAACGTGAGAGGGCTAGGAGGTCCGGGCAAAAGGTCAAGGGTGCTTGCACATCTTAAAAGTTTGAAAGCCGATGTAGCAATGCTGCAGGAGACTCACTTGAGGGTGAAGGACCAGGTGAGACTTAAAAAGGGCTGGGTTGGCAAGTGTTTCACTCCGGATTTGATGGAAGGGCTCGAGGGGTAGCGGTGCTGGTCAGCAAAAGGGTACGCTTCCAGATGGAGAAGGTGGTGGCAGACCAGCGGAGTAGATATGTGATTGTGACAGGGGCACTGGAGGGGAGATTAGTGGCGCTGTTAAGTGTATACGGTCCCAATTGGGACGATGTGGGATTCGCGAGGAAGGTGTTTGGGGCTATTCCCGACTTGGACACGCATGAGCTGATTGTGGGGGGGGGACTGGAACTTGGTGGAGGAACCAAGGTTGTACAGATCACGGCCGCGCTCGCTGGTCCCATCGGGGGGGGGGGGGGGGGGGGGGGGGGGGCGAAGGCGCTGGCTGGGCTAATGGTGGAAATGGGAGATTCCTGCACCCAAGGGAACGGGAGTATTCGTTTTTCTCAGCGGTCCATAAGGTATACGCGCAGACCGACTTTTTTGTGGTGGGGAAGGCTTTGCTGGCTGGAGTCATGGGGTCGGAATACTCTGCAATTGCAGTGTCAGATCACGCTCCACATTGGGTGGATATGGTGCTGGAGAAGGGGGCAGCGCAGAGACCGGGGTGGAAACTGGATGTGGGGCTTTTGGGGAACCAAGTATTCTGTGAGAAAATTGAAAAGGTAATTAAGGAATATGTAGGTTTCAATTGTACGGGTGAGGTGTCGAAGGCAGTCTTCTGGGAGGCTCTAATGGCGGTGGTGAGAGGTGAGGTAATTTTGTTGAAGGCCAGGGTGGATAAAGAGGAGAGGTTGGAGCGGAAGAGGGTAATAGATGAGATGTTGAAGGTAGATAGGAGGTATGCAGAGGATGGGGATCCGGCGAAGCTGGAAAAGAGGAAGGAACTACAGGCGAGCTTCGACCGACTGTCCACCAGGAAGGCGGAGCGCCAACTGAGACGAGCAAGGGGTGCAGTTTATGAACATGGAGATAAGGCGTATGTTAGCAGGTCAGCTCCGGAGGGAGGCAGCGGCAAGGGAAATTCTTCAGGTGAAGGATAGGGCAGGGAAGTTGGTGGTGGCCCCAGTGCTGATTAACAAGGTTTTTGAGGAGTTTTATGAGAGGTTGTACAAGTCAGAGCCACTCGGGGGAGACCGTGAGATGCAGGAATTTCTAGATGGGTTGGTGTACCCGAGGCTAGGGGAGGGGGACAGGGCTACATTAGAAGGAGCAATAGTGGAGCAGGAGATAAAGGATGCAATTGGGAGGATGCAGTCGGGGAAGGTGGCAGGGCCGGATGGGTTTCCGGTGGAATATTATTAAAAATTTAAGGATAGGTTGGCACCCCTGATGGTGGGGATGTTTGAGGAGGCGATAGGGAAGGGGGTGTTGCCGCAAACCTAGGGGCAGGTATCGATTTCCCTGTTACTAAAAAAATATAAGGATCCGACGGAGCGTGGGTCGTATCGGCCCATATCACTTCTGAATGTGGACGTAAAAGTGTTGACGAAGGTACTGGCGGGTAGGCTGGAGGAGGGCCTTCCGAAGGTCATAGGGGTGGATCAGACGGGGTTCGTGAAACGGAGACAGCTGTTTTCGAACATTAGGAGGGTTTTGAACGTTGTTATGGCACCGGCGGAAAGAAAGGAAACAGAGGTAATTGTGGCATTGGACGCCGAGAAGGCATTTGATCGGGTAGAATGGGCGTACCTGATGGCAGTGCTGGAGCGGTTTGGGATTGGACCAAGGTTTGTGAACTGGGTAAAGCTACTTTATAAGGAACCGAAGGCGAGTGTCTGCACAAATAATATCAGTTTGAGATACTTTTCTCTCCACCGTGGGACGAGACAGGGATGTCCTATGTCCCCCTGCTGTTTGCACTTACGATTGAGCCGTTGGCCATCGCATTGAGAAGTTCGGGAGCATGGAAAGGAATAGTGCGGGGGGGGGGAATAGAGCATAGGGTGTCCTTATATGCTGACGACTTGTTGCTGTATGTGTCGGAGCCGAGTGTGTCGATAGGAGGATATTGGAGCTACTGCGGGTATTTGGGTCTTTCTCGGGGTGCAAGTTGAACCTGGACAAGAGTGAGTACTTTGTGGTGTCTCGGCCGGGGGTGGGGGCAGGGGTGGGGGGGGCTGCTATTCCGTAGAGCAGGGACTCATTTTAGGTATCTGTCGGTGCAGGGTGCCCGGGGATGGGGGAGGTTTTGCAGGTACAACATCACTATTTTGGTGGGGCGAGTGAAAGCCGATCTGGCAAGGTGGGATGGCCTTCCTCTGTCACTGGCGGGTCGGGTACAGGCGGTTAAAATGAATGTGTTGCCGCGATTCCGGTTTATTTTTCAATGCCTACCGATTTTCTTGCCAAAGTCTTTTTTCAGTGAGATTGAGGGAAGGATTACCTCATTCATATGGGGAGGGAAGGTGGCCAGAGTGAGAAAGGTGCTGCTACAAAGGGGAAGGTAGGCAGGGGGTTTGGGTCTCCCGAACCTGTTGTACTACTAGTGCAGATGGTGCGGAGGCAGATGTTGTAGCCTTCACCTCGTTGATCGCCCGAAGGCGGATCCTGCTGGGATGGAGAGCAGCCTCTCCACCCTGTGGCGAATGTGGAGAAAGTGAGGAGCTGGGTCAGAGGGGTTGATTCTCAGTGGGTCAGAATGGAGGAGAGTTTGTGCAGGGGGTCGGGGCTGAAGGCACTTGCAACAGCGCCGCTCCCGATAGCTCCGGGGAAATATTCAGGGAGTCCGGTAATAATAGCTTCATTGAAAATCTGGAGGCAGTTTCGCCAACACTTCGGGTTTGGTTTAGGGTCAAGGGAAATGCCGATTCGGGGGAACCACAGATTTGAGCCAGGGAGGTGGGATGGATGTTTACGGAAATGGGAAGAGAACAGGGATTAAGACGCTAAAAGATTTGTTTCTTCGGGGTCGGTTGGCAGGATTGAGGAAGCTGGAAGCAAAGTATGGGCTAGAGTAGGGAGAAGTGTTTAGGTACATGCAGGTTCGGGGATTTTGTCAGGAAGGAGATACAGAGCTTCCCAGAGGAACCGGCCTCTACATTGCTGGAGGAGGTGTTGACGACAAGGGGACTGGAGAAGGGGCCAGTGTCAGCGATGTACGGAGCTATTTTGGAAGAGGATAAGGCACCACAGGAATGGATCAAAGCAAAGTGAGAGGAAGAGCCGGGAGAGGTTATAGAGGAGGGGGTCTAGTGTGAGGTGCTCCGGAGAGTGAATGCCTCCACCTCATGTGCGAGGTTGGGGCTGATACAGCTGAAGGTGGTATATAGAGCGCACTTCACGAGGGCGAGGATGAGCCGATTTTTTGAAGGAGGAGAGGATGTGTGTGAGCGTTGCGGGAGGGGGCCCGCGAATCACGTTCATATGTTTTGGTCCTGTCCAAAGCTAGGGGAGTACTGGAAGGAGGTGTTTAGGGTAATTTCCAAGGTGGTGCGTGTGAAACTGGACCCGGGTCCTCAGGAGGCCATATTCGGGGTGTCGGACCAGCCAGGTTTGGAAACGGGTGCGGAGGCAGATGTTGTAGCCTTCACCTCGTTGATCGCCCGAAGGCGGATCCTGCTGGGATGGAGAGCAGCCTCTCCACCCTGTGCCCTGGCGTGGCGGGGGGACCTGTTGGAATACTTGACCCTTGAGAAGGTTAAGTTCGAACTGAGGGGAAGCTCGGTGGGGTTATACAAGTCATGGGCACAATGAATTATGCACTTTCAAGAACTGGATAACATCGAACATTAGTTGGGTGGGGGGGGGGGGGTGGGGGGGAGGGGGGCTGTGTAGATTGAGGGTGACTACGGGTAATCCCTGATTCCTTTTTGTCATTTGTTTATGTAAACATGCGGGCTAATGTTTGGGGGTTGGTGGGCGGTTGGGACCGTTGTTATTATGGGGATTGACATATCTTGCTGATTATTGTTTATTGTTGATGGGTGTAAATGTGGGAGAAAATGTGAAAAAAGAGAAGAATAAAAATATTTTTTAAAAAGAAATGCAACCATGCAATCCTCTCCGAGACAGGAAGACGTTCCATTAGGGTTGGTTTGCAACCCCACTCAGACACATCCTTTGACATCCAAGGCAATAATTATTTCCCCTGTTGTTTTCAGTCAACTGGGCGGGTTTTGGAAGGCTTCTGAAAACCCTCCTTGTTTGAGAGTTCAGGAACTTTGAGGAAAGCTTGCTGAGAAATTGGAACACTCTGATAGGTAAATGTTTACTATTTTGACAATTTCAAATTATTAGATGCTGTATTATAAAGGTAGATTTCTGAATATAGTCTTTGATCATAGGGCTCTGCCCTACAAAGTTAAGATGACCAGCATTAAGTGTTGTGATGCATTGGAGTACATTTCCTAATGGAAAAAGAAAATGTCATAATACGAAGAAATCATCATTAAAAACTGCAAAAATGTGCTTGGGTAGCCGCTTGTCATGATCTATACAGGGAAGCTAAATATCCAGAGTATTTTTTAAACAGAAGAAAAATGCCCTGCTGAAGAAACAAAAATCTAGCCACATGCTGCACTTATTTCAGTGACAGGCATTCCATTTGGAATAGCAAACATATACAACCTCTGGTCTTTTAGTTTCAATAGGCTCCACTGTCTGCAGTGGCAATGGCTTAACAGCTGAGCTTAGTATGAATTCTCATCAAGCTTCAATAGTTAACGAATCATTCAGCACAACAAGAGGTTGTGTACACAGTTTGATTGACAGTTTTAAGAGGTCATTGATTTGATGTGGTTACTGAAAAGATTGTTTGTTTTTACAACTGAATAACCACTGACGATATGGGAATGAAGTATTTCCAGTGCAGTATGAATGGCCCTGTGTTGGATTGACACTTTTATTGTTAGATTGCCAGTGGTTCATTTTATTAAGTTGATTTCAAAGGATTCCTATTGCCATTATATGGTTCCTGAGGGCTGTACCTAATGGATACTGGGTGGGGAGCTATGAGGGATATATAAAGGGTATGCAAGAGGCATGGGGGTAAGAGCAGCCATAGAGGTTGCATGGGAGTATGAGGAATGTGGAAGTGGCATGTGGGCATTAGGAGGCCTGGAGATAGAATGGATGTCTGGGGAGATACGGGAGCAGGCGGGTGTGGTAATTCGGGGCATAAGAACAATGTGGCAAGCTGGCCCAATGTCAGGGCCTATTAAGATGAGACTTCTAACTAGCCCAGTCATATGGAAATCATAATACTGAAATGATCCTTATTTGGTGCATGGCAAAACTCCTACTTCCATCACATTCCTTTTCCAGATACAAATATACTTGAGATTGTATCAAACTATCACAGCTCCTGTAAGGAGTTAGAGCCAGAAAGTCCTTGGTTTTCCCTACAGATTTGAATTAGGTGGACTTAAATTATGCGTCTCCACTGCTGCAAGTGGCCGTGGACTTCGGAGCAGAAAATTAGCCATAGGTAACGTTCCCAATTGTGATCCAAAAGGACCCATCAGAGGGAACAGGATCAAGCGCAGCTTTGCTGCCTCCTCATTCAAACAGACAATCTACTGGCACATCCTGTTCAACTTCACACATGAACAATTGCCAACTGAGAAGTTACCAGATGGCTGACAGTATCTGTGGAACTGTATCCCTGCCAAGCCAACGTGCACAGCTGAAAAACAATATAGATGGAGATTTACCATGTTTCAGTTATGTTTTGGCAGCTTCATGGAAAACGATAAACTCACAAAAAAAAACCCTAGTTTCATAGATGGCCCTTCACCTCACGGATAACCACATGTTGCAGCGTCGGGCACACCATTCCAGTTCATCCCCACCCTGATGAACACACCCTCAAATATTTTTTGAATGACCTTTATCCAAGATCAGTTTTGCTGTGTCGAAAACAACTTTTGTGCACTTTGTCTTAATTAAAAAGATAATAGATAGCAGGTGATCAGACATGGGCAATAATCACAACAGATACCAAACGCCGTCTCTGAGAGTTCATTCATTGTGCTCCAATGTAGAAGTGCCAATTTTTCACATGAGAGAAAACCTCTTAGGTTCTCCACTAGGTGTCAGTCAAAGTGGGAACAAAGGCAGGATGAAGTTATGCAAGGCTGGTGAAGAGACAGAAAAAACAAGATTTATTGAAAAAGTCTTGCCCGTCGAAAGGTAGGCACTAAAAAAAACAAAATTTGTCATTGCAGCTCACTCTTAACTGAGGAAGAAGGCAAACCATAAGCCACAATGTTGCAACTGCTCCCTTTACAGACCTGGTTAATCTCTCTGTCAATGTGTGAAACGTTTTATCTGCCTGTCTGTGTCAAAGCCTGTCAAATCTCACTTATTTTCAACGACTGTCACTGTTTTTTTATAAAAGGAAAATAATTTCTTGATGTCTCGTTGTTTTTAAAGAAGCTCAACTCCATTCATTTCAATTGCTTTGCAATCTATGCTACTGTAGCCCAAAGTTTTCAGTGATCTCAATGCTCTGACCTTGGCAATTCTGTTATGTGGAAAAATAAATTACATTAATTTCAAACAAAGCAGCAGTAGAAAGCTCCAGTAACAGCTGCAGCATGGGTAAATTGATTTCATTTTCTGAATATTCTTTCCTGTTGTGAGTAGGAGCCTTTTATGAACCCACCCCACCCTAAATTCAAAGCTTTCAAATGTTGAGCAATTTCTACTTTTTCTCCCTCACTTCACACCACTTTCGAAGATCCTTAATGAAGCATACACCCCATTAGAACATTCAAATTGCATGGTTCCTTGGACCGGTGTCATAATGACAATGGAATGTGCATTCCTTGCTGGTATCCATGCACCTCAACTGGCATGATGAGGTGAACAAAGCACCCAGCGTGAAGAAGGAAACAGGGAAGAAAGCAATAATAAAATGACTAACGTTGATGGCCAATAAAGGCTGCAAAGACTTTTACACCAGAGAACAAAAGCCCCTATAACCGCTGGTTTCTAGTCCACACCTGTAATTTGGCTAATTAGCACTGAGCATATGTGATATATGCACACACTTACACATTTATACATATACATCTACACACATATATACATATACATACATACACATACATACATAGACAATGCAGAATTTGAACCACATATTGATATTATCTCTGGATTTAGGATCAATGAAACCGATCCCACATTTAAGAATAGGTAGCACTGTGGAAAAATATGTTCACCATGGTGGCATCAGGGCCGGAACTCTCCAGCTGTCAGGATGTTCTGTTCCGGCCACCAGCGCTCCCCTGCCGGCAGCATTGGGAGGCTTCAATGGGAAATTCCAAACGGCGTACAATTGTTCACAATTTACATCGATGATTTTGGAGTTGGGAACCAAGCGCAATGTGTCCAAGCTTGCAGACGACACGAAGATGAGTGGTAAAGCAAATAGTGCAGAGGATTCTGGAAGTCTGCAGAGGGATTTGGATCGCATAAGTGAATGGGTTGGGGTCTGGCAGATGGAATACAATGTTGACAAATGTGAGGTTATCCATTTTGGTAGGAATAACAGCAAATGGGATTATTATTTAAATGATAAAATATTAAAACATGCTGCTGTGCAGAGGGACCTAGGTATCCTGGTGCATGAGTTGCAAAAAGTTGGTTGACAGGTGCAGCAGGTGATTCAGAAGGCGAATGGAGTTTTGTCCTTCATTATTAGAGGGGTCGAGTTTAAGGCTAGGCAGGTTATGCTGCGACAGTAGAAGGTGTTAGTTAGGCCACACCTGGAGTATTGTGTTCAGTTTTGGTCTCCTTACCTGAGAAAGAATGTGCTTGCGCTGGAGGGTGTGCAGTGGAGATTCACTAGGTTAATCCCAGAGTTGAGGGGGCGGGATTACGAGGAGAGGTTGAAAAGACTGGGACTGTACTCATTGGAATTTAGAAGGATGCAGGGGAATCTTATAGAAACATATAAAATTATGAAGGGAATAGATATTATGAAGGGAATAGATAGGATAGATGCGGGGAGGTTGTTTCCACTGGTGGGTGAAAGCAGAACTAGGGGGCATAGGCTCAAAATAAGCGGAAGTAGATTTAGGACTGAGTTTAGGAGGAACTTCTTCACCCAAACGGTTGTGAATCTATGGAATTCCCTGCCCAGTGAAGCAGTTGAGGTTCCTTAATTAAATGTTTTCAAGATAAAGATAGATAGTTTTTGAAGAATAAAGGAATAAAGGGTTATGGTGTTCAGGCCGGAAAGTGGAGCTGAGTCCACAAAAGATCAGCCCTAATCTAATTGAATGGCGCAGCAGACTCGAAGGGCCAGATGGCCTACTCCTGCTCCTAGTTCTTATGAGAAAAGAATCCCGTCACCAGTGAATGGCTTGTGGGGGAGGGGGGATGACAACTGTCCAAACTTTAGGTATACTTTAAAACATTACAAATGTCATTATTTTTGGAGCGAACTTCCAATATTGCAATAATTCTGAGAAATCCCCAAACCCCAGATTTCCAAGAATTATTGGCACACATTAGTCAGCTAAAATAATATCCCATGGCCTGCAGAAATGGGAAAATCCTTACATTTGTAAGCCCTGGACCATTTATGGTTGAGAAATGCTGTGAGGTCAGAGATTTTGCCCTCCATCAGCAAGTGACTCACGATGGAGAAGCAGTGCTGACAACAGTGATGTTTCAAAGTAATTAATTCACTTTACACCATGCATTCATTTGGAGCCTATCTTGAGATCACAGTAGTGATAAATCTAAAGCAAACAATAACATGTAGAAATAAAGATGAATTCTGTAGAAAGCCAAGAATGTAGAGTAAACAAGATTAGAACATTTGGGAAATGTCTCACAGGTTCTTCAGCACATGAATGAGAAAGGACAATTCAAAGTCCACAAGATCTGAAATGGACCAGTCACGATCAAAAACGTGTGTTTTTTACTTCCCTTTACAGGTGCTGACAGATTATTTACTTGCAGCACGTTCTGTTTCTACATCAGACTTCCAGGATTCATGCCCTTTTTTCAGTTTTGCTGTGCATCGAAAAAATTCTACTGCCCTTATCCTGTCTCACATCAAGTCCCGTTCACTCATCACCCTTCAATGCTCGCCAATAGACACTGGTTTCCAGTTTGACAATGCCTTGATTTCAAAATTCTCGTCCTGGTTTTCAAATGCCTCCAGGGCTTTGCCCCGATGCATCTCTGTAACCTCTTGCAGGACTACAAGATGTCTGCACTTCTCCAATGGTGACCTCTTGTGCATTCCTGATTTTGATTGCTCCACCATTGGTGATTGTTCTGTCAGTTTTTGGCCCACAGCTCTGCAATTTTCTCCCAGTTGCTCCCTATCGCTCTCAAGATGTTCCAGTGTTGCTAACTTTTGCCTTAGTTTAATTGCTCTGTTTTACCACCTTTGCTCTTGAGTCGCCAGGTATCTTTATGATACTGCCACGTGGTTCAAGTCCGAGTAACGAACAATAATCCAATACACCGCTTAATAAGATTTAAATCAAAGCACATTTATTATTCACAGTAATCACTACTCATGCATAAATTCTACGTCTAAGCTACTTCTTACAACTAACAGGCCTATACTTAACTTGGAACTGGCCCACCAGGTCAGGGAAACGAATGGCCTTTCGTTCGGGTTCTGAGCCTTCGAGATTCGAAGTTGGTACAGATTGGTAGCTAGGAGCGCCTATCTCGTAGCGAGTGTTGAAGTAAGACTTACTGGATAGCAGCGGCGGCTGAACCGGTCACTGTCAAGGGTTGGTTCGCGTTGCTGAGTGACCCGGTCAAGAAGAACGATTTGAACTTGGGCTTGATTCTTATAGTCCCCAGGGGCTTCCCGCCTTTCGGGGCGGACCCTGTACCTGGTTCCAAGTGATTGGACTTTGTCCCAATCACTTGGTTCAATTTTCTCCAATGCTGGAGCGGTTCCCTGATTGATGGGCGGTCCTGAGGTGCTCGTTCACCTCCCATTGTGTAGGCTTCTGCTGGCGCCAAAGAGTCTGGTTTTGCTTTATGTGTCTAAATGTTGCTCATTGTTCCCAGGGATTGCTCATTAATATGCAGATGGCTGGTGTTTTGTTATGCTGATGGTTGCTGGTATCGATCTTGTCTGGCCTTTCCAGAGGTAAATACACACTCAACCTGCAGCTGCTCGTTTGTGTCCTGTTGGCTGACTTTCCCATCAGCCTTTGCCATTCGCCATTTTAAATCGGGAGTTAGCCATTTTACCTGGCTACACCAGAATGCCCCATCTCTTTCACCAAGCTTTGACAACCTGCTCCAATATCGTCTTATGTGACTCGGTGTTAAATTTAGTTCCTATTGCCAGAAAGGTAAGTTATAATTGTTGCTACTTTCCAAATAACCTGGAATTCAGCTGAATAAAGATTTTTGGGTGACAAATTAATCAGTCAAAGCAAGTGACATTTCAGGTTTAATGTTCCTGAGTCAGCCAGCTAAAACAAGGTTATTTTCTGTTGTTTGGGAACATAGTCTTAACTTAAAAAGAACTGGCATTCATTTGGCACTTTTTCATAACCTTTGGAAGTCACAAATCATTTTATCATCAAATGAAGTATGTTTTCAGGTGAAGTCACTATGGTAACAGAGGGAAACATGGCAGCCAATTTGTATATGGCAAGGTCTACATACAGCAATGTGCTAATGGCAGTGGATCTGCTTTCTGCAATGTTAATTGAGGGATTAATATTAGTCAGGGCATGTTACTGGAAATAACTCCCTTGCTGTTTTTCAAAAGGTGCAATGGGATATTTTAGGAGCATCTGAGAAGGCAAATGATAAAAATGGTTTAACATCTCTGAAAACGCCACTGTGCATTACTCCCTCAAAACTGCATAGAAAAGTTCACCTAGTTTTCGCCTCTGAGGTGGAATTTGAACCCACAACCTTTCATATCAGAGAAGAGAGTATTATCACTTCCGATGGGTCATCCCTTTGTTCCTCGGTGAATGTCTCCAACTCTGAGCTGGAGTTTAAGATGTCAGACAGTAAGCAAGTGCCATGTCAGATGAACTCTGCTGTGACTTTTCCTGTTGTTAGTTTACCTGCCAGTATTCACTGCCCACACAATTAAGAATGACCATTTCATTGAGGGACTGAAAAGTTGTTGATGCAATTTAAGCTAGTCGTAGATGAATGCCTTCATGAGAAGGGGGAGGGGGAATTAAAGCAAAATAAAGTATTTCAGGACTTATCTGAATAGTTACCAAGGACCCGATCTCACTGCTCCGTTGCCTCCCACAACCCGAACTGACGAGCCATCAATCTGACTACCCCTCCCCACCTGACCACGCTCAACTCACTCGACATCCTACCCACATACCTCACCTCCCCTCACCTCCCTCATTCATGAACATTCACACTGGATCTTTAAACTCACAGTACAGCAGTTAGTGCTGTAAAAAGGAGGAATGTCTTGTCTTCCCCTCCCTGAAGCTATAGCGCTGCAATGGAACTCTCAGAGGAATGCTGCAATCTGCACTTCGGGAGGAGCCAAACTCAGAACAACTGGCAAGAAATGCATGCAGCATCTCGGCATGGAAAAGGTCGAGTGGAATAGCAATCCAAATATGTCTTGCTAAAATGATACAGACATCAAGGGGTATGGGGATATGCGTTGAGATACAAGATCAGTCATGATCTAGTTGAATGGCAGAGGCGGTTGATGGGATGAATAGTCTACGTTTGCTCCTATTGCCTATATTCGAAGAACCTGCCCATTGTTTTTACATTTGCAGTGATCATTGCAACGATCTTCTCCATTACCAGGTGATTCCATTTATAACACTGGCAGTATAATCAACTATTGCATTGGGTGTGTCATCCAAATACTTTGGCACAGTTCTCAAATGGATCTTAAGAGTTGAATTATAGCAAAGGATTACAGACACAATTATTTGTGTGTTATAACCAACCCAATCAAGTGCCATCACTATTGTTTCTTAAAATAATCATTACACTTGTTTAAATCTGTGTCAGTGTTTAATTTCTAAAAGATTTCACCAGGCTATAAAATTTGACTGTTGTGATAATTGTCACATTAAATTCTGACCTGGAATAGTACATTTATAAAAATGAGAATTTGTCTCCCTATACGAGATTAGTAGATCTCGTACTGATTTGGGCTGATTTTGAAAAAACGCAGAATAAATATGAGAGATGGAAGTATAAAACTCTGGGCCAGTGTTCCCTTGTCAGCTCCTTTTAAACAAAAGGGTTAACTTTCCATCAAATGAAACAAAACTGAGCAACAGAAGTACTACAGAGAGCAATTCAGCATTGAAAATATGAAAGCTACGTCTTTTTCAAGGTCAACCACACAATTATAGTTTATTTTGCTTTCCCCCTCACCATGCTTGTTCCCACGAAAGCATTCATAGTATCATAGAATTTACAGTGCAGAAGGACGCCATTCAGCCCATCAAGTCTGCACCGGCTCTTGGAAAGAGCACCCTACCCAAGCCCACATCTCTACCCTATCCCCATAACCCAGTAACCCCACCCAACACTAAGGGCAATTTTGGACACTAAAGGCAATTTAGCATGTCCGATCCACCTAACCTGCACATCTTTGGACTGTGGGAGGAAACCGGAGCACCCGGAGGAAACCCACGGGCACACGGGGAGAACGTGCAGACTCTGCACAGACAGTGACCCAAGCTGGGCATCGAAGCTGGCACCCTGGAGCTGTGAAGCAATTGTGCTAACCACTATGCTACCGTGCTGCCCATTCATCCACTAACTAGCTTAAATTGCACCAACAACTTTGCAGTACCTCACTGAAATGGCCATTTTTAATTGTGCGAGCAGTGGATACTGGTGGACAATGTAACAACAGGAAAAGTCACAGCTGGAGCTCATTGATATCGACACTTGCTTACATCCAGGAACAGTGGTCGGGAGCAAAAATAGGTCTAATTTTCTCCTCTCTCACCAAACTTTAGTGTCCCTGTCAATGTTCCGCTGAGATCTGGTAGCTTGACAGAAAGGGAGAATAGAACCAGCATCTTCTTGGTCTGTATACCTCAGCTGGTCCATTATCATCAGCAAGAGTCAGAGAAACAAGCTCACAAACACAGCAAATGTCACTGGTGCTTTGGGTTTTGGAGGGCCATGAGAATGGGCGCAGGAAAAAGAGAAAGGAAGACTAGCAATATATAGTTAACTGCTTCGTACTAGTTATTGGCATATTACATCAATGGAAGTGATAGGAACTAAAACCCATATAAATCAGTGGTCTGTCACTCCAGTGCTTTCACTCTACGTTATTTATTTAGGTTTAGCATGGTAGCTCTGAGGACATGTACATTACTATGTTATGCTTGGAGAGGTTCAATGTTCTGATGTCCTGGAGAACAATTAACTCTTCACAATAGTTGGCGGGTGGGTTTGGTGGAGGGGGGAATCTTATTGCTGCATGAGATGGGACGGGCAAAACCCAACAAAATTACAGAATTACACAGTGCAAAAGAAGCCCTTCGGTCCAATGAATCTACACCGACACATGAAAAACACCTACCTACCTAAACTCATTTGCCAACTCTTGGCCCTTAGCCTAGAATGTTATGACATGCCAAGTGCTCATGCAGGTTTTAAAAGGATGTGAGGGAACCCGCTTCTACAACCCTCCCAGGAGATGCATTCCAAACAGTCACCATCCTCTGGGAAAAAACCTTTTCCCCACATCCTCCCTAAACCTCCAGGCTCTCACTTTGAACTTGTTTTCACTCGTGACTGATCCTTCAACTAAGGGGAACAGCTGCTCCCTATCCACCCTGTCCATGCCCCTTATAATCTTGTATACCTCGATCAGGTTGCCCCTCAGTTTTCTCTGCTCCAATGTAAATTTGCTCAAGAACCTCACTGTCTCTCTCCCTGAGTTTCATACCTACATCCTCATTCTCTTGGATGAAAATAAATGTGACTTATTCCTCCAACAACCTACTAACTTCCTCTGGCTCCACCCAGAGATTGGCCCCTTGGTCCCTCATGGCCCTACCCTTTCCCTGGGTACCCTCTTCCCATTGGTATACTTACAGAATACCTTGGGATTTTACCTACTTTTACCAGCTACGGCTTTCTCATATGCCCTGTTTCATCTCCAAAATGTTTTCTTAAGCTCCACCCTGCACTTACTGTACTCCACTAATGCCTCCGCTGATTTTCTCCTCTGGTACCTGCTAAACGCCTCCCTTTTCCTTCTCATCGTATCCTGAATATCTCTGGTCATCCATGGTTCTGTGGACTTGTTACTCCTTCCTATCACCCTGCAGGCAACAGGTTTCTAATTTTAAATTTACCGTTTTCTCCGTTTTGACATCCTCCTTTCCTGAGGGAAACTGAAACAATAAGATTAAGTACAATGTAGGTTGTTGATAATTCAATTCTGTCTGCCATAGCCTGCTGTAATTGTGGCTGAAAAGTAATCTCCAGTTCTGGGACAGTGCTGGTTAGACAGTATGCTATGAATGGCATGATTTTGAAAAGTGCAGATGAGCAAAAGGACCCAGTGTCCATATACACAAATCCTCAAAGATAAAAGGGCAAGTGCTTAGAGCATTAAATAAAAAATGAATTCCTGGGATGCGACCGTCATTCACTAGGTCAGTGTTTATTGATAATCCCAGCTGTCCGAGAGAAGGCGGTGATGAGCTTCCATTTAGAACCATGTGGTTAGAAATGTATGCGGGTTACCCATAAGAGTCATACAGTACAGAGAAAGAGGCCCTTCGACCCATTGAGTCGACACCAACAAATCTACATGAATCCCACTTTTCAGCACTCGGCCCATAACCTTGAATCTTATGACATCTCAAGTGCTCATTCAATACTTGGTTTCCTGCCTCTACTACCTTCCTAGACAGTGCATTCCAGACTCCCACTGCTCTCTAAATCCCCTCTAAACCTCCTACCCCTCACCTTAAAATTATACCCTCTCATTATTCACTCTTCAACTAAGGGGAACAGATGCTTCATACCACCCTGTCCTTACCCCTCAATCGGGTACCCCCCCCCCCCCCTCCTTCTCTGCTCTAAAGACAACAACCAGAGACTATCCAGCCTCTCAAATGCTCCATCCTACACATCTTTGTCTTAATTAGGAGCCCGCCAACTATTAACAGCTCTCTTACAGTATTTACAGCGATTTGTAATGATTCAAGGGACAGACAAAACAACCAGTTGTGAGGAGGATACAAAGACTCAGCAGGTTGTTACAGCTTCCCCAGAGCGCAGTGGAGGCTGGGTTAGACAGAAATTTGATCCACAAATGAATCAAGGGTTAGAAGGCAGGCAGGAAAGAGTTGAGGCCACAATTATTTTAGCCATGATCTTATGGAATGGTAGAACAATCTTCATTGTCCAAATGGCCTTCCTCTGCTCTTATTACCTACCCCAGCTCTTATTCCTTCAGAACCTATGAGGGCAATGTGGTTGTTATGGTGTACAGGACTTTGATAAAGTATCACATAACAGGCTTGCCAGAAAAGCTGGAACTCATGAAATAAAAGTAGCCTGCATACAAAACTGGCTGAATGATAGGAAACTGACTGTAGTGGTGCACGGTTATTTTCCAATTGGAAATGGAGGAAGGTAGTTACTGAGGTTCCCCAGAGGGCGTTAGGTCCCTGCTTTCCTTGTTAGATATTAAGGACCTGCACCTGGGTGCAAAGGGCACAATTCTAAAATTTGCAGATGAGACAAAACTTGGAAGAGTTCTAGAGTTCTGGGCTGGAATGTTACGCTCCCCACAGAGGATTCTGAGAGGGAGTGACATTGCACAAATGGGATACCTTCCGGCTTCCCACCCGAACTCACAGTGCCAATTATTGACCACTAAAGGGCTGTTTTCCACACGGCTGACAACTGAACATGGTGGGTTGGACCCCTGACATTTGTGTCAATTAATGTTCATTCGAGAGCAAAACAGTAATGTGCTCTGAGTCAGCAGGAATGTGTTCCTATTCAACTCTCGGGGCCCCGCCATCCTAAAATTTCCAGCCATGAACTATAAGGTGGATAATGATAGAATTCAAGACATAGGGCACAATCTACCAGCCTCGTCGCACCCGGCTTGCTGATGCAACAAAGCCATTAAATCTCGCAAGAGGCCTCTCGCGGGATTCGTGACGTTTGAGATATCTGTCGAGATTCAACTGAACCTCACAGGACGTCACGATCTGAATCTCACCCTCGCTGGGCGAGATCGAGGCCAGCATATTTAAATGAGCCACATGGCCTCAACGAGGTGCCGTTTAGCATTGGTCCACGTGGGCCAGGCATTATGGCACCAGGGAGGTTTCCCAGCCACAGTAGTCTCCTGGGTGATCAAGGACAGGACAGGATGGCCTCCTGGCTCTCCTGGCCGGGTTGGGGGGAGGGGGGCCCTAAGGGTGGGTGTCCTGAAAGGAGGGGACCCCTGAAAGGGGTGAGGGGGCTGCGGAGGCGTGAAAAGGGGGGAGTGGGGTATCCTCAGCGATACCATCGTGGGGTGTCCAAACAAGCTGGTCTCTCTTGCGAGTTCAGCTCCCAAGTGATGAAAACATTTCCAACTGTGGTCCTGATCAGGGAGAAACTGCCCAACGCCCCCAAAAATGACTGCGTGTTGTTGAATAGCGGTGTGGAACTTACCCAAAAAATCGGCGAGAAACATCCCGCCAAACTCACCCAAAATGACAAGAAATTTCTGTTGTTGAATTCCACCCATAGAAAATCTGGTGTAATGCATGGCCAAATGATAGATGAAATTAAATTCAGAAAAGAAGTGCAAAATGATTCATTTTGGTTGGAAGAAATAGGAGAAGTAAATTAAATTAAACAGTACAATTCTAAGAGTAAAATGATCAGATTGTATGTGCGCAAGTCATTGAAGTACACGGAATCCTGGGAGTACAAAAGCAAGAAAGTTATAATAAATATGTAAAGATCTGGTCTGGCCTCGATCGGTGCATCACGATTGGGCATCACACCTTCGGAAGGTTGTGAAGAGACTAAAGAGGTTGCAGAAAAGATTCATGGGAATGATTCCAGGGAAGAGGAACTTCAGTTACGGAGCTAGAATGGTGAAGACAAGGCTGTTGTCCCCGAGAAGCAATATTAAGAGAAGATTTGATAGGACGTGTTCACAATTATGAGGAGCCTGGATAGAGTAAATAGGGAGAAATCTTTCCAGTTGGCAGAAGGATCGCAAACCAGAGGACACCTAATTAAAGTGATTGACAAAAAAAGCAAAGCCAGGCCAGGAAATATCTTTTGCAGCAATAATGTTTCTGATCTGGAATATGGGACTGTGGGGCAACTTGATTCAATCAAGACCTTCAAAAGAGATTTTGATAATTATCATAAGAGAAAAAAGCTGCAGGGCTTCAGGGAAAAGTTGTGGGAGTGGGACTTTGTGAGCCGCTCTTGCATAGAGCTAGCATGGACACAATGGGCCAAATAGTCTCATTCTCTGCTGTAACCATGGGTGGAAATCTCGCAACTCCCCACCAGGGGGTTCAATGGAAGAATATGGTGAAATCGGTTTTACGCTGGTGTGAATTTACATTGGGATCTCCTGCTAGTGCCCACCTTGGCAGGTCAGAAAACCTGCCAGAGGCAGGCGTGAATGCGATTTGCAGCGCCATAATGGATGCAGATGAAAGCTCGAGCCCCCTCCTCCATACCAGGTTCTCTGCGATGCGGGTGGGAAGACACGCCAGTGTGATATACATTCAGAACATCGTGACATGCAGCTATCGGAGCTCATCCGAACAATGCCAGCGGCTGCCTCCGGAGTTCGGGCTGGAGGCCGCCCACAACCCTGGAACACCACAGCAGTTGGTTGGGGGTACATCTACAGGTCAGGTGTCCTGGAGGGGTTCTATCTTCCAGCCTCAGAATATTCCTGTGAGATCCATCTCACGAGGTCCATCTCCTGGTGTCAGAGTGCTCCCAGAGATCGATCGTCAGTTTCAGTTGGTCCACATTCTATCTTCGATGATGAGTCAGTGATGTGGACACTTTTTCAATGTGTCACCCAGACACTAGAGTTGACAACACTCCTTCCAGGCCTGCATACTGCATAAAAACCCCAGGGGGGTAATCAATGAGGTCAAGACCGGAGGATTTGGGGGTGATTTCCTGCTGGCCACCGCTGTGGGAAACAGCCACATCCCCGCCACCCGCTCTACCGCAGCACTTAGTCTCAAAAAAGGGGAGAATTCTGCCCCATAATTCCATGAAACTGATTGGTACTTGGAGCTACACCTTTAAGGAATTTTGGAAGCAATTGCTGTTTGCAGGCTGTATTTGTTAAAAGTGAATCACTTTCATAAAGAACGTGGCAAACCATTTTTGTGTTACCGTGTGAAACATAGTTTAAGCAGCGAAGTCACTTCTGCATGCCTCCATTCTGGAAAGTTGTTCTGTTAGCTTTCCTGATGACACTGTCCCTTTAAATGCAATTGTGCAAGATAACAGCATAGAATTATTGTGTGGCAGTTCACTTGAAAACAAAGCAATTCCAATTTGTCTTCAGATGATGGTTTTTTGACAGCACAGAGACCCGGGAAAAAGAACTGAATGCATATCAAGAAATTTCCCAGTTCTGGCTACTTCAATCGCGAAAACATCATTAGTATTGAGCTACAACCGAGATATTAATTCAAGATCAAAAAGGAAATGGAATGATTTTGACGCAAATTTAAATATCTTCATATAGAAATGTGTAAACAGCTCTCACTATATTCAAAACTGAAAAATACAATTTAATTTTAACATTTTCTTCTTTAAACCAATACCTGCATTGTCTGTCTTATTGCAGTCTTAAAAACTGCACTTCATTCTCCTGAAGAGCATACATGAAATATTAACATCTTCATAATTATACATGCTGAAATTACTTGGGGACAAATAAGGAAAGAAAGACACTCCTATGTCATGATGTACTGATAATATTCACTTAATAAACTAACATTGTCATATTTTCTCGTAGTTGAGTATGGAAATGTTCTTTCGTGATTGGAGGATTAAAATGCTTTTTAGTGCAAACTCATTAATCTGTTTTACTTACTTCAAATTATAATTCACTTCAAGGTTCTCAAAGCATTTAATGTTTGTGCATTCCCTCTTTCCATTAAAGAAGCGAAGCAAAGGAGAGGTGTGTGAGACCTGTCAAGTACCATTCATTTGAAACGACATGCACTTACTTCCAAGTGCAATTTTAGTTAATGTAACCAATTCTAAAAAGATAAACGTGTGAAGTGGTTTCAAGTTTGTGACACTCATTTGATCCTAAAGCTCACTTTCCCATCGAGACAGAACCGAGTGGCACAAGGAATTTGCTGCCACGAACAAGAAATTGAGCAATGTCTAAGTTGAGGGAGCAGACGGCACTGGTCGGCTTCCAAAGTTCTTATCTACTGGCTGCAGCATGTATTTTACATTGGAACACATTCAAATCCCAGCACAGAGTAAACTTTTTCACCACACTGTGCCTTTGTTAGCTTTTCATAGAAATGTGGTGGAGTCATTGAGGTTATTTCTGTTTGGAGCATGCAGGAAGATACTGTGGTTAGACATGTTAGTAGTGCTTTAGCATTGAGTTGTGTTTTGGGCATATCTGAGCTATCAGGAGCTGTCCCTGTATGTGCAGAGGACTCAGCAATGCTAATACAACCTCTTTCAAGGCTGAGTTTAATGCAATCCAGCCACTAGCAGACCAAAGGCATCATATTGATGCAGTTTCTTGATCATGATCCAAGCACCGGCATCAACCAAAGGATATTGTAAATGAAAGGCCAGGAATTTGGCATTTCAAGGAGACTGAACCAAGGGCAATGGAAGATTGATGAGAACTTCACAGAGAATAATTGCCAAGTGGAGGTTGCTTGTCAGACTTAAACTGACGAGAATCTAAAACACATTGACAATAGCAAGCAACAGTAGAAGAACAGAACTTTGAACAAAACCGAAGAAAAACTACTATGAAAATGAATGAAATTCGCTTATTGTCACAAGTAGGCTTCAATGAAGTTACTGTGAAAAGCCCCTAGTCGCCAAATTCTGGCACCTGTTCGGGGCTGCTGGTACGGGAATTAAACCGTGTTGCTGGCCTGCCTTGGTCTGCTTTAAAAGCCAGCTATTTAGCCCAGTGTGCTAAACCAGCCCCATGTAGACAATAGCCCAAGAGAGTCTGTAAAGTAAAACTAAAACGGTTTGTTGTGTTAGGCTGCCAGAGTCTGATATACCCAGAAACCGATCATGATCATTGAGAGTCTCCAATCCAAACAATGAAATTCAAATGGGGAGGGTTCCATTTGTCTGCTATGGAATGCACATTGTCCTCCAAAAGAGACAAGCTCTATTTTACTAAGCAATGATTGCCAAGGCTTAGATATCCCCAGCTGTGCATAACAATGCTGCCTGCGTTCAACAAATATTGGAGTTTATTCATCTCAAACCACACACATCTTATCAGCACAGAGCACCTGAAAGTTTCCTATTCTCATCCAGCTGGGATCACTCTACTCTTTTGGTTCCTGCCTTGCAGTGTTCTCTGAGTCAAGTCGAAAAATTCTAGTTACGAGTGAGCAATCCTAGGAGCCATAATGGATCAGCTTTGCCCGGGAGTCACACTGATCTGGCTGCGTCACTTAGTAGTTTATCAAGTATACCGCAGAAGATCCACTCAGTTTCAATCTCTCATTGGCAGACCTATCACCTTGGGTCCAACTGAAACCCATAATCCATGTGCAATTAAGAAGCAACCTACATTAAGAAAGACAGAATGACTGAAAATAGATGATAAAAACAATTACAGAAGCTTGGAACTTTGTGCGCTGTTCTGTTAATTCTTGGCTCAGAATTTGTTCAGTTTGTGAAAGTATGTTGGTGATAAAAAGACTTGGTAGAGTTATCACGTGATAATTGTGAAAAATAAACCAGATAGTGTAATGCTTAGGAAAGTCAGGAAATTAAATATTTAAACTACAGTTGCTGGAGTGGTGAGGAATGTTACAACCAAATCAGTGTTCATGATGTACTTCTAAACAAAAGTTTGAGACTTTTCTGATGGATCGGTCAATTTCTTTTGACAGTTATCTTCCAGCATTTGCAAGGGGTTTTTAGTCAAAAGCCTAGATGACGAGTGTCTACCCAGCCACTCCTGCTGTTAAGTACTGGGTATTGGATGAGAATTAGGCCTAGGTAGATATTCATTGTCTGGACCTAGGGTGTCTAGAGCTACCAACAATTCATTAAGGACTGGTGTGCGGTTCCTAATCTTAGTTGATCAAATCCATTTTGATGGTAAATAGGTGGCTTGTTTTAAAAAAAAATCTTTATTCACACTGTACTTGTAGGAAAGTATCATTTCATGAACAACGTTTTTGTAAAATGCTTTAAAATGTTGTTGAATGTGCCTCTGCCTTCTTTTTCATTATTGGCCATCTGACGTATACAATTGAAGCTTTTGAGACATATTACTTTTGATTAAATTAAACAAAGGCTCCTCTTGATGACCTCTGGCTTAGGTCCATGTGAGGAATACATCTCATACAAATGCTTTGACCCAGACATACCACAACTGAACAATATCTAAAGCAAGAATAAATGTCACAAAATGAACAGAAATGTAATTATTTTGTTCTTTTGTTGTTGCAATCAAATGCTACAAGACAGATAGCAGATATCTGACTTGCACTACAACAAAAATTAACTATTGAATGAAGCCAGGCATATTGGGATGTGAATCAGCACTCATTCAGTAATTTTTGAGCTGCCTCGTTCAGTTCTACTGGTCCTCCTCTGAGATATAATTTTCAAATCTGACCAATTTATTCATCCTCCATCAATTTGTTTCTCGCTTTTAGCCCGTTTTTAAAAAAAGAAACACTTTTGATAATGATTCGGAATCACTGCAGCTTTCAGCTTATCTTATAGCGTTATGGGCGAGGCATTTTCAGAGCCCCAAAATGTATCATGGAGTTCAACCAACCTCCCCCTTTAATGTATTTGTTGCTTTCCTAGCACACGGTTTGTTCCCTAGGTGTGGGACTACAATTATGGACACGTGGATTTCTAAACACAAAACAATGTTTATTCCATAAACTCAACTTAATATCTTAAATAAACATTGGATCTCTTAACACCCCTTACTTCAAAGATAGCTCAGAAAATATTACAACAGTGAATAATTCCTAAAAATGTTCCTTCAAACTTCCAAGAGACTTAACACCTTTAAACAGAATCACATCAGGTTAAAGGCTTACTATTATGAGTTTAAATCACCCAAATGATCCAGAGATAGTCTTTCATGGCAGAGGTCACAGCAAATCCAGCTCACTGCAAAACACAGACACTCCCCAAGCTCTTTTTCTCCAAACTGAAGCTCTCTGGAAACACACAGACACACACAAGCTGCTTTTTAAAACTGCAGCTCTATGGAAACATACAGACACACACAAGCTCTTTTTCAAACTGCAAAATTAAACTGCAAAATGGCTGACCTGACCTCAGCTCCACCCACTCTCTGACATCACTGTTTTCTTAAAGGTACATTGCTTAAACATCCATGTCTTAAAGGTACTCTCACATGACAATAGCCTTTCATGGGGAACTTGAGAAAATATATTTTGGATGTCAACACAATGGAAGCACTCCGCAGTCTACTTCCTCAAATAGGTCAGTGGTCCAACAGTATCTTCTCCACATTGACTGCTAGTTTATTCCTCATCTAATTCTCGAATTTACTCCAGTAAATGCATTGGCATGAGGTTCCTCTAAACCTCTGTATCAGTTTTTCTTTAGTTGAATGATTGCTTCAACTGAAAATTAGGTGGGAGATCAAGATATTTTAGCGTGGGCAGAATCAAGAAAAAGAGATACAAATTAGAACACGCCATTTCATGGAAATTATCACTTACTGTTCTCCAGTGGGGGGAATAAAAAACTCCAGATACATTTATCTGTCTCAGAAAGAGTGTCCTGGAACTTTACATTAATTTCAGCACGGTCTTCGCTGTTCAGTTGCTATGGGAGTGACAGAGCTGTTCACACAACGAACAGCAGCTCTGACCGCAGCTACTGGTCTCTGACTCTCCGAAGAATTATCCCCAATTTTCAGCGTGTGAAACTCAACTTTCTGCACGGCCTCCACCATTAACACCAGTGTTTGTGATGATTATCATGGCTGTCAAGATGTCGAATTGAAACAGCTCATCCTTCACAGAAGGAAAAGGAGATTTGACAGTTGTGTATTCAGTTCGTAATGCAACTGTGTTTTATGACATCAGTCCATGACAATCGCGACCAGTAGACTGAGACTGGAAGGTGGCCCATTGTGGTTTCGGGCACAAACACGCATTAAGTGTCCACGTGCCACTGGCAAAGTGTATAACACTTCACTTTGCAGTTTCCTATTTGTTAAAACACTTGCAGTTTTACAGTCTGACAGATACTTGGATTAACCTGAAGTGAAAAGTAAAATCAGGAGACACACTTCACTTTCAAACAACTAATCAATATCTGCCTGCATGTCCTGATCATTACCTTGAGGCGTGAAGAAGCTGCTTTTAGTAAATCAAGACTTCTGATTAACAGCTACTGAACAGGTTTCCTCAAGAAGGTTTGGAGTTGCAGCCTTTTAAGAGATGTCTGGACTATCCACACCCATCGTGTATTTATGTGTTTTATTTCATGTATGGAATGATCTGTCTGGACTGTACGCAGAACAATACGTTTCACTGTACCTCGTTGCACGTGACACATTTCCAACTCCAAATTCAGGTCAAAATGGGTAAGGGACAATATATTTGTCTATCCACCTCATTGGAACAATTTTGTCAATTGTTGGTGCAACACCAGCAGTGCTGCTGGCATGTTCAGCATACAGCAGGAGGACCCAGCAGCATTGCTGTAGATCTTGTGGTACAGGCAACCTGCTCTTCCTTAATGGCAGGCTGCCTCTCAAAAAGTGAAGTTACACAAAAAGATTTCTGCAAATGAAGTTCTTACAAACTGAATACTGGGGGAATGCACACTTACATGCAGCACTGAAGGGGATTAGTGATGCAAGTGGGAAGTCGGAGAGATACTGTGGTCCTGTGGGGTGCCAGGAGAAGCTCAATCACCAACTGCAGAAGGGTGCCCAGGATAGTCAACCGCTGGAGTCTGGAACTGAGGGCCTAGCAGCATTGTCACAAGTGGTCTGGTATTCTAACATGGATGATCACCATGAGTGTGTGCATATTCGCATCTTGCACCCAAGGTATGAGTCCTCCTGTTCATTCCTGCCTATTCACCTTTCTTTTATCTTTGCCGTTACATTTGAGTGATTTATGGACTTGTGTCTTTAAGGCAGCCTGTATCTTTAATTCAAGCAGAAGAAAGCAGAGGCCTGTACCTTTAATTCCAGAGAGGATTTTAGCAGCACGAGGGCCGGCTGTGTTTCTCTGTGATGGTTCAAACTGGAGCCGTAGACTGTCCAGCACCAATGACAGAGATTGGCTGGGACTCGGTTTGACTGATTCGGCTGGTGGCCAATGATCAGGTCCAAAAGGATGTGCTCCGCCTGATAACCGGTGATGATTGAATATTGTTCCACTGGAAGACTTTCCAGAGTCTGAGGTTCCAGTTTTGATTCTGGCAGCCTGATGAAGAGATCTAACTAACTCTCTCCTAAAAAGATCCAACTATTCTCTCCAGACAGTCACTGTGAGGGCTGAGTCTGTCTCCAGCAAGTCTGGATGCAGTTCTCTTAAGGCTGTAGAGTCCTGAATTCAAACCACGAGCTGAAAGCAATGTTTGATGTGAAATAAAGAGTGTTTCTACAGAAAGATAGAGGGCATGACTTACCTGCCGCATCCTGCCGGAATCAGATTGGGATGTGGCCTGTATATCCTCTACCAGGATTCCCGATTGTCGTTACGCCTCACAATATCTAACCAGATCTTGCAAGTCATCACAATCTGGATGCCGCCCACAACGGAACCTGGCAGAACCCAGACTTGCATAGTTAAGTGAGCTTAAAGCCCACTTAACTATGTCTATGCCGGATTAAACAGCCACCTGGCATCTATTGGCCTCGCCAAGGAGACCCCAGCCAGGTGTCCTTCAGCATTGGTCCCCACAAATGGGGATCAGGCGGAATGGAAGTTGGGGGGTCTCCCAGGTAATCGGACCCCTGGATGGTTGGCTTCTGGGCTAGTTCGTACCCCAGGCACCTTGGCAATACCAACCTGACACTGCCAGGGTACCCATTTGGCTGAAGGCCTTGTTTGATGAGAAATAAAATGTCACTGCCGAAAGCCTGCTCCTGTGAGTACTGTGTTTTCTAACCTACAGGGACCCTGAATGAATGAGTGAATGACTCAAAGAAGACCATCACCGGTTGTAAACCAGAGATGTTACTCAGCGAGCGTGCTGTGAAGAAGAGCACTAACGATCCACCATCCGAAGCAAGGACTTTTATCTTTTGACTTTCATTCTTATTATTTTTCACAGCATACAAACAAACATAATCTTCCACGCTCTTGTGTATCAAGAATCTTATTGATTTTATGATCTTTTCCAAGTAATCCCTTTTCGCTTCCCTTTGAACTTTAACAACTGAACACAACAAACCATTTCTTCTGAACATAAAGTTCTCCCGATGTCTCATTTGCTTATAGAAAATTCAACTTGGTCGCATTTACTTCAAGCGCCTGCCCTTCACACTTCAACCCCTTTGATGTTCTTAACCCTGAAGGCACCCAGATCCTCGCTTAACTAACAACTATAAAGAAAATGCAGCATAAACTCAGCTGGTCTAGCAGCATTTATGGAGAAAGAAACAGAGTTAATGGGCGAGATTCTCCGACCCGGCCGGGGGCTGGCGTGAATCCTGGCCCGCCGGTTGCCGAAGTCTCCGGCACCGGAGATTTGGCAGGGGCGGGAATCGCGCCGCGACGGTTGGCGGGCCCCCCCGCTCGATTCTCCGGCCCGGATGGGCCGAAGTCCCGCCGCTAAAATGCCTGTCCTGCCGGCGTAAATTAAACCACCTACCTTACCGGCGGGACAAGGCGGCGCGGACGGACTCCGGGGTCCTGGGGGGGGGGGGCGCGGGGCGATCTGGCCCCGGGGGGGTGTGCCCCCATGGTGGCCTGGCCCGCGATCGGGGCCCACCGATCCGCAGGTGGGCCTGTGCCGTGGGGGCACTCTTTCCCTTCCGCCTCCGCCACGGTCTCCACCATGGCGGAGGCGAAAGAGACTCCCTCCACTGCGCATGCGCAGGAATGATGTCAGCGGCCGCTAACGCTCCCGCGCATGCGCCGCCCGGAGATGTCATTTCCGCGCCAGCTGACAGGGCACCAAAGGCCTTTTCCGCCAGCTGGCGGGGCAGAAATTCGTCCGGCACCAATCTAGCCCCTTAAGGTTGGGGCTCGGCCCCCAAAGATGCGGAGCATTCCGCACCTTTGGGGCGGCGCGATGCCCGTCTGATTTGCGCCGTTTTGGGCGCCAGTTGGCGGACATCGCGCCGTTTCCGGAGAATTTCGCCCAATGTTTTGAGTCCAAATGACTCTTCTATGGAGTTTAATTAAAATATGTTCACACACACACCCAAGCCTGCTGCACAGAATAACACAATAAATCCCTCAAAATATTAAAATAATATTTTTCTCACTACCTAGGGGCACCTTCACTCTGACTTCATTAATTAATCTTGGGCGGGATTCTCCGACCCCCCGCTGGTGCTCCCGCGCATGCGACAACTCGTTCCGGCTGGCGGAGGCCATTAGGCGCTGGTTGGCGTGGCGCCAAGCCCCTTCCGCGCCGGCCAGCGGGGCGGAAACCACTCCGCCACCGGCCTAGCCCCTGAAGGTGCGGAGGGTTCATGCCACTCCTTCGCGCCGGAGTTGCCCACCCCGTTGGTTCACGGAGAATCCCGCCCAATATCTCATTGCACAATACCAAGTCTATTGTCGCCTGCTCTCTGGTTGGTGTCAGTATGTGCTGCACTAAGAAACAGTCTCAAAAATATTCTATGTGTTCCTCATCTGCACTACCTTCGTCCATCTCATTTTTCCAGTCTCTATGCAGATTAATAACCCCCATGGTCACCGCTGTACTTTCTGACAAGCTCCCATTATTTATTTCTTTATGCCCCGTCCGACTGTATGGTTACTGCTAGTGGGCCTGTGCACCACTCCCACAAGTGACTTCTTGCCATTATCACAGCTCACCGCTACCAAAAATATTTCTATATCTGTGTTTCCTGAAGTTGGGTCATCCCTCTCTATTGTGCCAATGCCATAATTAAATTAGGGATGGCACGGTAGCACAGTGGTTAGCATAGTTGCTTCATAGCTCCAGGGTCCCAGATTTGATTCTCAGCTTGGGTCACTGTCTGTGCGGAGTCTGCACGTTCTCCCCGTGTCTCCGTGTGTTTCCTCCGGTTGCCTCCCACAGTCCAAAGATGTGCTGGGTAGGTGGACTGGCCATGCTAAATTGCCCTTAGTGTCCAGAAATGTTAGGTGGGGTTACTGGGTTATGGGGATGGGGTGGAGGGGGGGGGGGGCTTAAGTGGGGTGCTATTTCCAAGAGCTGGTGCGGACTCGATGGGCCGAATGGCCTCACTCGGCACTGTAATTTTGATGTTAAAAAAACTTAAAAGAGCCACCCTTTAACTATATTTCTATCCTTTCTAAATGCCATGTACCTTTCAATATTCAGAATTCAATCTATGCCATCATGGAGCATGTGATGGGCTATCCAGTCATGGGCGACCTACTGCCAGATTGAGGCGAGGTATGGTTCCTTTATCAGCTCACCAGATGCCAGACATGTAATGCTGCAGAGGTCTCAGGTGAGGAGCAAACAAAAATGGTCGCTAAATGGGCACGCACACTGGGTGCAATGGGCTAGCTTGCTGGGCAGCCTGCTGTCACTATCAAGGGGCTGTTGCTCCAACAAGGCAGAAGGCATTGAGCAAAGACTGCCATATCCGGAGCTTCTTACTCCTCTCGCTGCTGTGCTGTAGAGCTACACTGGCACTGCTGCCCCCAAAACTGATTGCAGCCTTTGTGTGGACAGGTCACCTCGCCCTTTGCCATCCCTGTCAGGATGTGGCAACATGCTCACCAAAATGCAGGAAATCCAAAAAACACTCCCAAAATGATCCGGTTTATTTTCAGACATTTTTCATTGGAAAAATTTGAAAATTTACCAGCTATCAAGATATCTGGCCCTTAACACTACTGTGGGCCTATCTTGCTGTTCCATGTTACATTTTTCAAGCGTGCTTTAGAAACGCCCGGGCTATGAGAAGTACTTTATAAATTTAAGTATTTGTCTTTTGGCACATCTCCACACAATCATATCCATCTCCGGCTCCCTGTTCCGCACACAACTTAATTCCCCTTGCAGCGTCCATGCTATCTGGCACTGTGAATCGATTCTGTTTCTCGGCTATTGTTGCCCTCAGTTTCAGAAGCATCGTCATCAACCCATCTTCAAGAACAACATTTTGACCCCTCTATCATAAAACACACCTCTGTCTCCCTTTCCTCTCCAAAGTCCTTGAAACTGTTGTTGACACTCATTGGTGCTGATTTATTCCTGTAACACGATGGATGAATCTCTTCAATCAGACGTGAACTGAAATAGCCTCAAACAGTCCCACAATCAATGCTACAGATGACACTGGCTGTGAATATGATCTTGTACACTATCCCCCTTGTTTCTCAACCTCGCCACAGCTCTCTACAACATCCTTCGCCAATGTCACATCGCTGTTGTCAAGCTCAGTGGAATTTATTAAACTCTCTTTCATTTTACATATCGAATCGTAGCCTCTCCCACAATAATTACTTTCCCAACCTCACAAATTTGCAGAATTGTCACAGTGCAGGAGGAGGCCATTTAGCTCCTCATGTTGGCACTGATTCTCCAAAGGCACATTCTGACTTAGTGTCATTCCCCTGTCTTTCCCCTGTATCCCCGCACATTATAATATAATCATCTACAGCCCTCTTGAATGCTTCGGCTGGACCTGCCTCCCACCACACTTCCAGATAGTGCATTCCAGACCCGAACCAGTCGTTCTGTGAAAAAGATGTTTCTCATATCACATATGCGTCTTTTGCAAATCACTTTAATCTGTGCCCTCTCATTCTTGATCCTCTTCTGAGAGGGAGCACTTTCTCCCTATCTACTCTGCCCAGCCCCCTTATGATTTTGAATATTGAATCTCCTCTTAGTCTTCTTCTCTCCAAGGAGGCGAGGCCCCTCCGCCCCCACTATATCTAGATGTTTCCCCTTGGTGTTATCATCCACAGACATCGGACAGCTTAGAGAACTGCAGTCAAATGCTCCACCACTCTCTCAACCTCGCCACTATCTTGGAGTTAGCAGACTGCTTATCTGACATCTAGTTTTGGATAAGCCACCATTTCCTTTAGTTAAAGATATGGAGACCATCATTTTCAGGCCCCAGTGCCAACACCCTCTACTCCTGTGACGATTGCCTCAGGCTGGTCCAGTATAAAACTTCACTATACTATTTCACTCCAAGCTAAGCTTCTAAGCCCTCATCTCCCCATCTCAAACAATGGTCTATTTCTCCTTTTGTAATATTGTGTACCTCAGCCCTTTACTGTTCTCCTGGCATGCCTCCTATATTCCAACCTTCATAAAGCTTCAGGCCATCTAAAAAACTGCGTCACCACGTTCTGTCCACCCCCACTTAAGCCCACGCCTCCACTCTATCCCCGTAACCCCACCTAACCATTTTGGACACTAAGGGAAATTTAGAAAGGCCAATCCACCTAGCCCACACAGCTTTGGACTGTGGGAGGAATAATGTTTAATAGCGGGGTCGTTTTCGGCACTGTGGGCTCCGAGAAACATCCCGCAATTCACACCCAAAACAAGACATTTTTTTCCGTTGAATCACACCCTGTTTCCTTAATAGAAAAATGTGAAGGATTGTTCTCTACAACAGGAGTCCGATGAAGCATTACAGAAAGCCAATGCACTTGATAGTCAAGTGCGTAGTAAGTCGCTGACATTTTTATCTAATCTATCTATTCCCCACCCCGACACAAAAATTACAACATATTCAGATTAAGCAATTCTACGATCAGTGAGACCCTCCACTAACCCCACATCTTGTAAATTCCCAAAGTCATAGTTTGAGGGGGAAAAAAATTAAATCTTTAATTCATTGATTTAGCAAAGTTTTCATTTTGGAGGATATGAAGCTTATTCTTTTTCTCATCCATTAATACCACATTATGATTGCAAAATAGGTGAATAAAATTCATTCATCGGCACAGAATGATCCAATTCTCCACTTATTGAAGCACCCAATGATGACCTCTTAATAAAGCGATGTGCAGAGGTGAAAGCTTTTATACAGCGGACTCACTTCTGTTCACATGCTTTACATTGACAATGTTAAGAATAATCTCAATGGAAAATTTGAGAAGTTACAAATCTGTACCCAATTTCTTTCAGAAGAATTGACTTGAACCCCTACTATTGCCAGTAGTGGGCTACAGGTTATTATTTGCACATCAAACCAGGCTCCATGTAAGGAGCGTGCTGTGAATTATAGGAGATTATTCATACAAAGATTTGCCAAGTCAGCGAACAGCCAGGAGTGTCTCATTGATCAAAATGGTTAACTCATGCTGCCTAGGTAGTAAATGAAGTGAAGGTGAATTGATATAGCCCTGCAATCGCGGTCAGCTAAATAATGTCAGAGCAGAAATACAGGAACATATAGAAGACAGAGATTTTAATCAGCCCAAGCGCATGCCGTGCTGCACCTTTTACTCTGAATTTATGGGCTCATAAACCTATACATGAGATTGTAAACAGAAAATGTGCGAAACAGCAAACTTACCTTTGTATGGAGAGCACATTTACAATCCAAATCGTCGTCTTTAATGTCCAGCAGTATGTTCTCACAGATCTTTAATTTGATAATAAAACACTATTGAGTATTAAACTGTCTCAGTGATTTAGATCTTACAATTAAACTTCGGCTACTTTTCAAATACCACTACGCGCTTTTTTAATAACTCGTATTCAAGGTTTTTTTCAAACTTTTGTGCATCTTGCATTTATCAAAGTAGTTCATGAAATGGACACAATTGTACCCAGAGATCAAATGAGTTCTATCCTGGAATAGCTCACTCTGCTCCATTCTAGCACTTAAGTGTGTCCTAAAATCGAGCCGAATGATTATGCTCACTGTGCTGAGTCATTTTGCACTACACAAGGCTCCACGACTGATGCAATCAGAAGGATCTGGAGGTATAGGGACCACCCTCATTAAAGATCTGGTCTGACTGTTAAATACCATCTGGATGGAAAGCTCTTCAACCTCAGTCACTCCTGTGGAAAACTAAACCAACCACCATAGACATACCGGGTCCAGAATTTGTAGATGACTGCAGTGTCACTGCCCACTCTGTCCCAGAATTGCAAGCTCCGTTTGCTCTCTTCAATACTACATACAAGGTACATGGCCTGACCTTGAAATTTGCCAAAATAAAGCCCATATCAACCCAAACCTGGTCAGCCAAACATTCCACCTCCCATACATGTTGGAAGGCAAGACTCCTGGATTATATTGAGCACTTCTCATAGCTTGGGTGCTATGTCTCTCAAAAGGCCATCATGGAGGAGGACATCCAAGACCAGATCAGCTGTGCCAGCTCCACCTTCCAGCAATTCTTTGACAATAAAGACTTCTGCAAGTCCATCAATATTCTGGTACGCCTCTGTACTGTAGTGAAACAAGCAACACATAACAACACTGGAACAATTGCACCATCAGTGTCTCTGCCACATCCTCGATGCAATGGAAAGACAAGAAAACAAATGCGAGTGTCCATCTTGAAGCCAGCTTCACAAGCATTCAGGTTAAACTCCTGCAAAATTAACTATGACGGACTGAACACTGTCTGAATGAGCAAAAGTGTCACTCCCACCAGGTTCTGTTCCCTCAACTCTCAAATGCCAGATTTCCAAGGGAGGACAAAGAAAATGTTTCAAAGACATGCTGAAATTCACTTTGAAGCGTAGCAGCATTACTATTCATGAATTGGAGGAGCTGGCTACCAGTTGTTAAATATGGTGACAACATGTCCATCAAACCCCTTCATACATGGGAGTCAGAACGCCTTAATTATGAGGCAGAGAGGGAAAGAACAGTAAGCTAAAGCTGCATTCAAGATTCCACTACTTTGTGGCGCATCCTACCCCATTGGCTCAAAGCTCTGTACCTCAAGAAATGGCCTATTCGGGCAGCACGGTGGCGCAGTGGTAGCACTGCAGTCTCACGGCGCTGAGGTCCCAGGTTCGATCCCGGCTCTGGGTCACTGTCCGTGTGGAGTTTGCACATTCTCCCCGTGTTTGCGTGGGTTTCGCCCCAACAACACAAAGATGTGCAAGGTAGGTGGATTGAACACGCTAAATTGCCCCTTAATTGGAAAAAATGAATTGGGTACTCTAAATTAAAAAAAAAAGAAATGGCCTATTCTGTTACAAGACGTCTAGGCAGGAGCTTAGGACCCTGAGTAGATGTTGTCCTCAATTCAAAGGACAGCCAATATTTTTAGAAGCATCCTTTGAAGACACCATTGTTGGAAGCACACACAGAACGAGAGAGAAGGGGCGGAGGAGTGGGCAAATGTTCCTCGGTTGGAACATGACCAGAATGCTTAACCAAGGTGTGAATAAAAAGACTTAAATCGTGTCATAATGGTTTCATACTAATTCATAAGAAAAACCTTCCTGGGAGGTTTCCTGAGACATTCCTTTGAAACTCCTGTAATTAACGAGCATTTAACAGTGCAATTTACTGGGTTGATTGTGTTTGTTATCTACTTCACTATACCTTCCACAGCAAGAAGATTTCCTCTTGATATTCTTTCCAGCAAAATCACAAAAAGCAATCTAAACAGGAACTTTTATGACTTTGGTCGTAGTGCTCAGAGGAATTCTTTTGATTACGTTGAAGATGTTGTGAACACAACCAGAGGAAACCTTCACACTGGGGTAATTTTGACCTGCTTACTCAGGTGACAATCCCTTGAATCTGTTAGAATGGCATTTTACACCCTACCCAATTATACTGCCCACTGACTTCAAAGAAGAACAAAAATGGACTGCATGGAAAACTAGCGTTACATGCAACCCAGTAGGTATCCTGGTGGGCAGGTTAGGTTAAAATTGCCCCCTATGACCAGAGGAAATTTTTCCTGTATTTTTTAGAATCCTGCAAACGCATATTCACCAAAGAAAATCTTTTGCTAAATAAGATGAATTGAAGAACCGAAATGCAGACATTGTACGGAAGTGGGAAATGCATGATCAAGTGGGATAACATACACAATAAGCTGAATAAATTGCTATGCGTTTAACTGAATAGGTTTCAAAGTCGTGGAAAAACATATAGGAACTGTGCCCTCACAATGAAACTTTTAATCCACCCTTAAATATTTGTCAGCTTCAAGTTACATACTACGATACTCTTTGAGGAGCTGGGCAGAAGATTTGATTTCCTGAATTTTTCAAGACGAATAATAATGTGGTACTGAGTGCTCACTGTTATTAAGGCATAAAATAGACAACAGCACCTGGCGTCTGCCCATGCACATAAACATGGCGTCAGGAAATTACTGGATGATCTGCTTTGGTCCTCCACGGGTTTTGCAGAAATTTCACCAAGAGAAATTAAGTTCAAACACATGTGCTGACCCACGAGATATCCACAAAACATACCAGGAAAGGTTAGGATTTGTCCATTCAAGTATAAGTTATTTCCAACAGTTCAATGAGTCTTATTACAACAAACAACACCTTTGCACTGGAAATGTATTTTTTTAAGTGTTTATCTCATTCCTTCATATTTTAATTATCATTGAGTTAAGAAACATTTTTTTTTGCATCTTTAATCTCTCTCTAAAATAGTTTTTCTTTCCCACTCTTTATTTGACTTTCTATACATGATTTTATGTTGCATTAAATAATCATGCTTCCTGGTTAATGCTCTGTGTGTCTCACTAAATATTCTTCAATCTGACTGAAAGTTCACACCGTCACATCCCTGGTTCCCACGTCACCTGTAGGAAGACTCATTGCTTTAGATTCCATTGGGTAAATTTTCCCACAAGGGTCAAGAACCCGATGTGAGGGAGTGTGCCATCTGGCAGAAGATTATTCAGAGGGGCCGATTAGTAAATAGCCTCAGTGTTCACGATGCTATGTGTAGCAGAAATGTTCCAGAGCCAGGAGTTACAGAGAGTGTAGCTTATTGTAAGGGAGCCTGACAGCCCTCATTATAACCAGTAAGAAGTCTTACAACACCAGGTTAAAGTCCAACAGGTTTATTTGGAATCACTAGCTTTCGGAGCGTAGCTCAAACTGGTGTGCGCACCCCAGTCCAACACTGGCATCTCCACATCATGGCTACCATTATAACCAGAAATATCGTTGCGGAGACCCAAGCTGCAGGAACGGCAGGAAAACCATCAACAGTAGCGAGGAGTGGCAGAGACGTCATTCAGCCCATGATGTTCAGTGACATCAATCTGCAGCAATTTCACGGGCTGGATTCTCCAAAAATGGGGCTATGTTCCCACGCCGGCGTAAAAACGCTGGCCTTTCACTCCGTAGTTTCCTGAAAAAAATAGAGTGCAATTCACTTACCTGCAGGGGGCTAGCAGGGACCCGGGGAGCTTCATGCAGCTTTAGCTGCAGATACGGGCCCCCGCACGTCCGGTTCCGAGTCCGCGCATGCGCTCGTCGGCGGCCTCCAGAGGCCACGCCGAGCGCTATGGTGGACTCGGACCGTGGACCAGCACTAAGAAACAAAGTTCCCCTCGATTGGCCCCGCGCCGCTTCATCCAACCCGCCCAATCGCTGCCCCGGCCGCCCATAAGGCCTCCCCTAGTGATGGATCCCCCCGCCCCACACCAGGGCGGCCGCGGACTGAATCCACAGCCGCCGCACGCGAGTCCCGACCAGCCATACATGGTTAGAACCACGCTGTCGGGAAATCGGCTGGTCAGGATTGGAGTATCACTGGGAGGGCCTCTGGCAATGGCCCTCCGGCGTGATTCGTGGGCGGGAGCGGCGCTGGGCCCGATTCGGGCTTAAAAGTCGATTCTCTGCCCCCGCGCCAAATGCGATTTCGGCGCTGGGCTGCGGAAAATCCAGCCCCTCAAGTCTGTATCAGAGGGAAAACAGCGGCCTCATCATTTTCTACCAGAAATCTTCAGATTGTCTTCAGCTGTAATGCAGGCTTGACCTCCCACTATATATCTGCTCTCCCTCACTTGCTGGGGTACAGACATAGTGGGCACTCCACATGTTGACAGCAAAATAGCTGTGCTGCTGTAAATTTCGCCAGTAAGTGGTCCCTTAATTGGTTTGATTGCAACTCTTCCATTGCCAGGCAGAGTGTTGTCATTATGGTCCAATCATCAACAGTGTTTCTGTGGATGCATTTTAAATGAGAGAGCTGTACACAGAAAAATGCTAATTTGTAAGAAATAAAAATATCCATTAAATGAAATGTTCTCCAGAATTGCAAAATTTAGTAAAATGTTTCTGATAAAAATACATTTTAAACGTTTTATAATTCCCATGATTATTTTATGGAACTTGCATGTCATGCAAGTAATTTTTCAGTAATATATATCGCAAAAATAACAAAAGACATTTTCTTTCCAGCTAGGTTTTGAGGTTCTCTTGATCCAATTTCTTCCAACCCCTCACAAAGCGGAGCTTGGTCCCTGAGCCTCTCATCATTGCCATGGCCTGATTTCACTGGTACACACATCCATCAGAAGGGATCATTGTGTCACGATTCGGCTGATGTTCCCAATCTGTGGCAAGGGTACTGAGTTCAACTCTGGAACTCTATAAGTGCTACACTGGCTGAGATCAAATCACTCAGCAGAGACCAGTGCCTTGATTTCAAACAGGAGAACGTTCAAAGAGGACAGGAATCCCTCGCAATGAGTTCAGTATGAGATGGGAACTATTTCGGTTCAGATCAATCTCCTCCCTGAAATGAAGGTTGGGGAGGGGTGTGAGGCGCAGAACCAATGTCATGGCATGTGGACAGCGATGAAAATTACACAGAGATCCATTTGTCATAAAGGAGCCAAGCGGGTGCAGTCACTTCGAGGGAGAGCTTGAGCTACAAAGGCCAAAATCCCATTACGAATCCTGGGCCAATACTCCTGCGCTTCCTAATTTACAGGAGTTCCAAGCACAAATTAAGGAGAGAAATGTACTTTGGCCACAGTGTCGAATGCCACCATGTTTCATTGGTGAGAAGCAAAAGGATTGGAGGGAAAGTTTAATGCTTCATAGATCTCATAATCCCAGGAGCTAAAACTGTGCTAAGGCAATGAAGGAGTGAGACTCCAATTTTATGATTGAACACCTTTTGGGTGAGAGACATTAATTAGCCATCATTAATAATTATCATAACATTAAGAGTACTTACTGTTAACTCTTAAACTAGTCACAGGAAGTTATGAAAGTTAGCAGTATGGTTCTTTGGAGGAAAGCAAAAGGTTAACAACTTGTAGCAATTTACAATGCATAGGGTGTCTCTTCCTCGCCACAGGATTTTGGCCAATTTGCGCAATAATAGCAGACTGTGTCAATCAGGTGCCTCAACTTGTTTTTCAATCGAATTCGGTCCATCAGTTTCAGCAAGTTTATTTATTTCTCTTGAATATTTTAGCCACTGTTTGCAAATCCAAGACTGTAATGTCACAAAACTATCATCTCTCTCAAAACCACAACCCATTGATGCTGTCACCAAATACTCTCATCAGCCATCATATACTATGAAAGACATGGCGACCCTGTTATTGCAAAGCCACAAACATCACAATCAAGATTTATTTCCAAGAAATATTTTGGCTCAGCTCATTACGAATGATGGCAGCACAAAGCCTGTCAGCACACTCTTTGTTTTGTTGTTTTACTTTGATCTGACGAGTACGCGTTGTCAGATGGGGAATTTTGCCTTGAATGGGTTTTCAATAAATGACTCCACACTTGTGACTACTTAGCATTTCACATGTCTAATTAAGCAGATTAAAAAGAAGTTCCTTCTTTTCAATGAGGCCAACACAGTGTATTCGACTTGAACCCCATCTCCAGGAAGCGTTATTAATAACACACGACAAATTGGATGCAATTGTGTTAATTGCAATTGGCTACAACTGAGGTCAACAGCAGCTAATTCACCATGGGGTTCACAACCTAGGAAGTGAACAGTAGCTGCAATTCTGGTCTCCAGTTATCAGTGATGATTCATCCTGGTGTGTAGTGGATGTGCTGGGCTGGATTCTCCGTCGGCGGGATCCTCCGCATGGCCAGCAGCGCACTCACACCCGCGGTTTTCCCAACGGTGTGGGGGCGCCCACAATGGGAAACCCCATTAGCTGGCTGCCGGGATAGAGGATCCCGCTGCTGGCGGGGGAGTGCTGCAAAAGAAAACGGGTGCGGCGAGACGGAGAAACCCCCCCCCGTTTTTCAGCTAAAAAGGAAGCACCATGTTGGATAGATGAGGAAAGCAAAATGTTAATTCTTCACAAAAGTCTTTGATTGACTTTTCAGCTACTTTAGTGCTCAATATTACAATTCCTTTGCTTAAGATTGGCAATCATGGGTGCACGAGCCTTGATAGATACATTCATTAACTTGTGGAGGCTAACAGTGCAGTTTACAACTAATACAAACATATCCTTGAGTTTTTAGATGGGGGCTCAGCAGAAAGATTAACTAACATTTTTCAATGTTGTTGCTGATCCCTGGTGAGTGCGTCACGATCTTTAAATTGAACCAACACTGAGACAACCTATAACCAGTTTGATAAGGCATGGTAATCAGCAACATAAGATATGAGCTGCTTAGGCCAAATATGTTTTGCATGGTTTAAGTGGTAGATTTGTTGCCCGAGACAGACATTTCTTGGGTAAGGTCTTGCTAATCTATCCTGTCATACTTTTGTGTTTTTTATTCATTGATTTCATAATTCTGTAAAGACAGCTTATTCCAGACACAACACCCTCTGTATGCAAAATTGCTCCTCTGGACCCTTTTGTATCTATCCACCCCCTCACTTCAACCTACACCCTCTAGTTTTAGACTCCCCTACCTTTGGGAAAAGATGTTGACTATCTACTTTATCTATACCCCTCATTATTTTATAGACCTCCATAAGATCACCCCTAAGCCTCCAACGCTCCAGGGGAAAAAGTCCCTGTCTATCCAGCCTCTCCTTATAACTCAAACCTTCAAGTCCCGGTAGCATCCTAGTGGCCTGTGAAACATTGGATGATGGTTGAACACGGAAGAGAGCAGGCTCCAACGTTTTTGGACATTATGCTGGAGAGGGTGAATATTCTGTATCCAAAGTGGGCCAGGAAATCTTCGGAACACACTGACAAGACATTGAGAGCCATGAAGGTCAATCCCAGTAGCAAGGCCAGAAGACCTGGAAGGAGTGCTGAGCTCAATGACCTCACAGGAGGCCAGTGAATGCGTCTTTAAATGCCAAATGCTACCAATTGCGCCATTAGTTTCAGATGTGCCTCAATTTAAAAAATCCCCTTATTTACCGACAAACAATCTCTATTAATCAGAACTCATATCTAACATTCATCTGCTCCAACATCAGGCACTCAGCACTCCCACTAGCTTCACACCCAGATCTTACAGGTTGCACACATTGCCAGCTATTCCTCCATGTCCGTCACATTACACAAACAGGTTGCTTGACTTTCAATGGCACACTTCTCTCCTCCAGCAGGACAAGGTGGCACACAACTGGAAGAAGCAGGAACTAACTGGATTTGAACAGGTTTGCCTGCTTGCCCCAATTCCCATGGTGGTGGCAATGCTGGCCATTATTGGGATGTCCATTGCGACTCTGTGATCAGTGGAAACTGAAGCTGATGATATCTTGATAACCAATTCCCCTTCTCACATGCTGCCTCTCCCTCATCTCACACACCTTTCTGATTTGTAACCTGCAGACCGCACCCCCCCCCCCCTCCCACCCCCGAGCACTGGGGCAGCAACCCCAGTGCCCCCGGGGCTCACTGCCTCAGTGCAAAGATGGCTCCTGACTTCCTCAGGTCCCTACATCAGCCATTCAGCCAGAATTACATTTTTGAAAAGGTGTAGTAGTTGGTGCCCATGTGACCACTTGCTGGAGAGGTGGTTAGATCATGGGAAGGACTTAGATAGGGGGTCGTTCCCGTTAATTGCATGGAGGTTGGCTTTAAGAGGTCATTATTGGTTTCTCGCCATACCATGGCGGGAACCTGATTTCGCCAACGGGAACGGGCCAGTTAGATCGCAAACCGATCGAACGACTGGTGCAGTTCCCGATATTGGCCTCTCCCGCAATCTAACGGATTACCCGCTCGCTCAAGCATAATATTCGTCAATAGGATTTCTTTCTGATCAGTGTGAAATATCGAACAGATCATTGAGACCAGCCTGGGTAGGTAGAAGTTTGTCCCATTTCATTTATTATCAGAACAATTCACATTCACCTGAATTCAGCCAATATCACATTGCTCCCAACACACCACAAACAATCCAGTGCCCAACATACCACTGAAGTTAGCATTCATTGCTGCTTGTTGGGGCATTAAAAGGGGTCTCCCATTCTTGGGGAGAAATGCAGACCATCAAAGAGCTGCACAAAGCAGTTGAGTATTCAACTTGTATCATAAATCATCATCTGATTTATGAATAGAAACTGCGTAGGGGAAATATTGATTATCAAGCAAATTAGGCTTTATGAACAATGCTTTGTAAATTGCTTTGAGCATGACACTTTTGAAACTGAATCTATTTGTAAATCAGTTATTTGCAATCATATCAAAAATAAACTTACTGGAAAGACCAACAAGTGTGGTCAACCAATTGAATGCAGGAGCTTTTTACTTCAGTGTCTTCCATCCTAGATTATTAACAGGGCCTAGATTTAAATGGTTAGATTTACAGATTGAGCAGATTGCCATTCTTAATTAGGTAACAGAAAAATGGCCTTCGAATGAGGTGTACAATTACAATGCAGACTACTGGCGAGTTGACATTTGCAAATCCCAAAGTAATTAAATCCATAGCACAAACCTTTGCATTCATAATCCAAGGGTGACTGATTGCTCAGATCTGATTGTTCCCAAGTGTCTGAGGAATATGAACCAGTCCCTTGCACCACAAATCTCATGAATATGCCTGACACTTTTGTAGGTGTGTGTGCTTGGGAGTGTGTGTGGGTGGTGGGGGGTGTTAAGTAAAAAACTTCAGAGTGGTTGCTTGGCCCTTTGGCCAAGTTCAACAAAGCAACAAGGCTCATTTATTTAAACTCAATGCAATTGCTATTTCCTTTACAACACAAAAATGCAACACCTGCAATTTGTATGTTCCGTATTAACAGCTGCATCCAAGGTTTACATTTTTGTTCTTTCCACTCAATCTAATCACCACTGACCAGGCTCCAAAGACAGGGGCAAAAGAAAACTGTGCATCCTGGGACAAGATAACATTTCAGTTCAGCCACGTTATTGCAAATATTGAGTGCTCCCCTTCAATCATGTCCAGCTCTTGACTTCACTCACCAACAGCTGCCCAACGCACTTGCTGCTCACTCAGCTCAGTCCTTGGTTCTGAATCTTCACTGTTTATCTTCTCTGCCCTTGCCCCATTGCCACCGAGTCTGGTACTCCATTCCAGCTTTGATATCTGCTCCCAATATGACAAATTCTGCCAATACCACAGATGACCCTCCTGTGCCACGAACCCGAACCCCAGCTAATACTTACAAAGATAAATGATTGAAAAAATATTATACATGAAGTTGAATTGATGCAAATAGAAATTGAATTACTGCTACTTTTTTCTAATTCTGTGTGTGTCATCTCTAACATTAGGAACCGCCACCTCAACCCTCCGTCTATATTTGCCCCACAACCTCTTACCTTCCTCTTTCTGCTTCACCTGACTCTGTCCTGCTTCACTCCACATTCTGCTCTAAAAATTCTCCTTTAAATTGCAGGATTCTGTATCGCCACCCTCCTTCACCTACAATCCAATGATTTCCCAAATCCTAGGGTCGTCTGAAAATCCTATAGAATGCCTGGGAATCTTCTGGAATGGGAAGTCGATCTTCCATGTGCAATTGCCGGTAACTGAGAGGAAAAATATTTCCATATTCTAGTTTGCATTTCAGACAACTTGAACCTTCTGTTCGGACCCCCGATCAATCTACTTGCTTCTGTTCTTCTGCAGGGGCTATGTGTCACCAGACAATGTGATTCTCCACTGGAATATCCTTCATTGCTTGTCCCTGTCAGCCTTACATTCCACTGACAAGCAGCATGTTGCAATTCTTGTAAAACTACAGAGGTAGAGCAGGGCCAGCCATGAGGAAATTCACAGGGAAAGATGGCGGTTTACTGATAATGTCTGGACTAGAAACCTGGCGGTCCCGGTAAATACTCTGGGGACACAGGTTCAGATCCCAGATCAGCAGCTGGTGGAACTCAAATTCACATAATAAAAAGCTAATTTTGAGAATAATCAGCATAAAGCTATCATCGACTGTCATTAAAAAAAACATTTTGGTTCACTCATGCCCTTTAGGGAAGGGACTCTGCTGCTGTTACCTGGCGTGGTCACTGTGTGACTCCAGACTCACGGTAATTTGTTTGATTCTCAACTGCCCTCTTCCAGCATGCCAACTGGACCAAGGGCAAATAGAGATGGGCAACAAATGTTGGCCTTAACAGAGACACTTGCGTCCCATGAATGAATTAAAAAAATAATGGTGGCTGCGGCACAATGGCTTGTTGTATTGCATTAAGACAACAGGAGTGCACCTGGTGGAGGAGCCAAATGAATCTCCAGTTCTGAACAAGTCCAGTGACAATGGATTTGCAAGATAAGTATTTAATTCTCAAGTCACCAATGTAACAGAAGATGCATTGTCACCCTTGAGCCTTCGTTCCAACATGATTATACTCCGGTCAGTTGTTTTAAATTACAGAGTTCAGTAGCGGTCAGTGGCACCCGGAACAAAACAGATATCAATCCCTTAAGTAAGTTCAGCAAATGCGAGAAGATGTGCAGACTGCTGCAATCAGCATAGAGTAATTTCTGGTGTGAGACCCAAAATAGTTATTAGCCTAATTAGCGACTGTATTACGATCCCAGACCAGACCCCAACAGTGGCTAGAATACTGGGCTGAAACCCCAATATTTAATTTTATTTCTGTAAGACTGTGCAGGAAATAATACTTCCACTCCAGGAGTGATTGCATGAAGAAATAAGGAATTGTTATTTTAAAACAAAACTTTATTATTAACACAATATTTAACTCCTCAACAACATACCCGAAAATAGTTCACATTTACACCTTAAACAATGCTACTCAATACAGTAAATACCATCGGTGGAATTCTCTGTTTCTGAGACTAAGCATTGACACCAACGCAGAATCCGTGGACTTCCATGACAGCAACACTTGGCGCCACCTTTGCAGAGTCTGGATGGATATCTTCAGAAGCTATTTCAACTGGTATGTTTCAGCCTTCCCCTTGTCCTCAGGCAAGTCTGCTCTGATTTAAATATGATTACTCTTTTTTAAACTCTCCTACTGTGAGAAAAAAATGCTTTACTTGTGGTCTAAAAGGGTAGCCAGATTAGAACGTAATTCAAAAAGCTTTCTCAAAATGTCTGAATGCTGAGGCTCCACCCAGCAATTACAACATCTCCCAAGCTAAAAACAAATTAACTCCTCAGGCTAAAAACAAATTATCTCCTCAGGTTAAAAACAAATTAGCTCTTCAGGCTGAAAACACATGATCTCCCTAATTTGAAAAGACATTAACTCCCACGAACACCACCTCGTCAAACAACAGTGCATTAACCCAGGCTTTTACAATGGTCAATTTCACCTCTGGCTCCTAATAGCTTTCTGGTCTTGCACAACAAGACTCTTTTTAAAAACATGACTTCTGTAGTCAAACACACTCTAACCCAGGCTGTTAACCCTCAAATTGCCATATGTTTAAAATCCAATACATCTAAAATCCTGCATTCATCACAACTGCCAGAGATGATCCTAGACAACTACTTTCAATATAGTCAACGTGTTTCTAATGTTAGTTAAGCACATGTGAATGTACGAGATATTTGAATTGATTATTATTTTTAAATGCAAAATTGAGTTTTGAACTGAACATAGAACATAGAAAAATACAGCACAGAACAGGCCCTTCGGCCCACGATGTTGTGCCGAACCTTTGTCCTAGATTAATCATAGATTATCATAGAATTTACAGTGCAGAAGGAGGCCATTCGGCCCATTGAGTCTGCACCGGCTCTTGGAAAGAGCACCCTACCCAAAGTCAACACCTCCACCCAACACTAAGGGTCATTTTGGACACGAAGGGCAATTTATCATGGCCAATCCACCTAACCTGCACATCTTTGGACTGAGGTGGTTGACGACCAAAACATCAACTGTAAATGCTGAACAATACACTTTATGACACAAAGGGCTGAATTTTCATTGCGAGAATCAGATTGGAATGGAGATGGGCAACAGATAACAAAATGGCACCAACATCAAAATCACCTTTGTTCCCCACCCTATTGGGAATTCCAGTCAAACTTTCTATGAGCTTCTGAAGTGGAATAGCAGTAATTCAAAAATCAAATCAATGCAGTGCTCCCGATAGAGGATATGAAACCGTATGGGCAAGGCAAGGAATAGTTGGTTTATTTAATTAATCAGATTAAGAATTCTCAGATATGTACATGAGTATTTATTGAAATGCAAAATCTTATAGAGAAAGCAAATTAAAAAGATTGGATTGAAAGATTAAAAAGGTTTTTTTTAGTTTAATGTTTCTATACATTTTCAACCAGAATGAAAATTGCTGAAAAAATATTTTGTTAGAGCTTCTCATTTGGCACATATCTGGTCAATCACAAGAATACCAATGTCAGTGAAAGCAATAACATTATACTGTATGAGAAAAGAGTGCTTATTGGTTGATAACTGCACTCTGATTGGTAGAGACGTTGCCATGGAGAATGCACCAGTTAATGGTGACTGGCAATTAACTGCCAACCATTGTTAGAAAATTGAAAACCAGGCAACTTGACTGTAATTGGTCAAGGCATTGCTTTGAGGAATGAACCAGTGAATGGCTAACACATATTTTGTTAAACTGAAACAGACGCATTGTGTCTATCTGTGTTCTATCTGTAAAGAATATGACTCTGTGTGGTAATATATGAAGCTTCCAGTACATGTAAATATACCACATTTCGAGCCCGATTGACAATCTTAAATTGGTTGTTCGTGTAACCTTTAGCTCACTGAGAATTATTCAGCAAATAATGTCTAATTGCAGTATCACACCATGGGTGAAATTCTCCGGAAACGGCGCGATGTCCGCCGACTGGCACCCAAAACGGTGCAAATCAGTCGGGCATCGCGCCGCCCCAAAGGTGCGGAATGCTCCGCATCTTTGGGGGCTGAGTCCCAACCTTAAGCGGCTAGGCCGGCGGCGGACGAATTTCCGCCCCGGCAGCTGGCGGAAAAGGCCTTTGGTGCCCCGCCAGCTGGCGCGGGAATGACATCTCCGGGCGGCGCATGCGCGGGAGCATCAGCGGTCGCTGACGGCATTCCCGCGCATGCGCATTAGAGGGAGTCTCTTCTGCCAACCTGAGACCGTGGCGAAGGCGGAAGGGAAAGAGTGCCCCCACGGCACAGGCCCACCCGCGGATCGGTGGGCCCCGATCGCGGGCCAGGCCACCGTGGGGGCACCCCCCGGGGCCAGATCGCCTCGCGTCCCCCCCCAGGACCCCGGAGCCCGCCCGTGCCGCCTTGTCCCGCCGGTAAGGTAGGTGGTTTAATCTACGCCGGTGGGACAGGCATTTTAGCGGCGGGACTTCGGCTCATCCGGGCTGGAGAATCGCGCGGAGGGGGGCCGCCAACCGGCGCGGCACGATTCCCGCCCCCGCCGAATATCCAGTGACGGAGACTTCGCCAACCGGCGGGGGCGGGATTCACGCCAGCCCCCGGCGATTCTCCGACCCGGCGGGGGGGTCGCAGAATCTCGCCCCTAGTGTTGGACGCTGTGTTGAATTTTACAAGCACAGGTTGGTTGGGTAGGGTATGTACCTTGCCGGTTGCAAACAGCACCCGGGACATGCAATCTGCCAGTCTTTTGGCCGTCCAGCCTACATACCGAGCATCACACTGGTGCTGAAATTCATACATTACATTATTCATTTGTGTGATAGGTAGAACATCCTTTTGGCTTGATGGCAGAATCCTGTGAGTGGTGAATACAACTCATTAGTGGTATCCACCACAAATGAGTGGTATTCATGCCAGTGGTATTAATGAAAGTGTCATGTTAGGCAGGTAAGCCTGGTATTTGGGGGGTGGGGAAGTTGGGTGGTCAGGCGGGGAGCAGATGGTCCGGGAGATAAGTGGTCAGGCTGGGGGGGTGGTGAGGTCCGGTGTTCAGACCTCTGGAGGGGGTTGGGGCGTTGTGAGGGTGGACCCCCACTCATCTTCTCGTGTACCTCCAGGTTATCACCGCATGCCCCCCACCCCATCCAGAGATTGTACGCTTTGGTCCATAGAGCCAATTTAAAAATTCCGTGGCCAAAATACACACGTTTCTAACTGAAGACAAAGAGCATTTGGTAATGCAGCCCCCAAAGGGTCAATCCGATCATAAGCTGGAGGGGTGAGGATGCAAGGGGGAAACAAATCCCCCACCCCAAAAATACTTGGTTCGTTTACACTCCAGAGCAGGGTGCAGGAAATCCAGTGAACAACCTTGTTCAGTCTGAAATAATTTTCCTGCTTCAGCAGAGTGGGTACTATTTCAGCAGAATATGACTTTTAAATGGCGTGGCCATTTTGTGGTCACTGTTGTATGACCAATACCTTGTGATGAAAACAGTCCTTTCACATTCCATGCTTTGCATACACTTTGATTACACGCTTGAACTATAAGAAATAAAGGTTCAAAAGGAATCATGAACAAGCTTGATTTTAGTCCAACGCAGGAGAGGTGAATGGCAATTTTTTTCTTCACTGCCAACACAAAAACAAGACACCATGGCTGACTGCCTGCCTAGCAGCTATAAAGGGACAGTGATATTAAAAAAAAGGTCTTGCTGTGTTGATGGAGAATGAAAATAAATACAAAGTAAGTCTCAAGCAATAGAAGATTGCTACACACAACTATATAATGACCTTAATAATTCCATTGCTATTCAGAAGCTGGCTATCTGCAGAAGGATCTATGGAATATGATTGGATTGGAAAAAATAGATTCAACAACCTTCAGATAGAAAAAAGCATAAATAATAGCAATATTTGCCTCAAGCAGTAGAGGAAAGATAAGGTGCATCTGTTACATTAGTTAGATTATCATCTACACGCACAATAATAGATACTTTCATTTCAAAGTCTATACAACAGATGGCCAGTCATCAATCATACTTAGAGGGAATATGGAAGCACAGCTTTAGCCGCTGGACACAAAACTCATAGTAAAATGAAAATGAAAAAATAAATACCATGTGGAATTAACCCACAAAGTGAACAAAACCAATGGATTTTGCTGAAAGCATTTCACTCTAAAGCTGATGAGAAACATACAGAAGAGAGATAAATGGGAGATGAAAAGGGGTTCAGGAAAAAACTTGCGAATGTTCTTGTAATTGTCAGCTGAACATCCCCTCTCTTCAGATGAGATTACTTTTCAGTATAGATGTGTTGTGGCCGCACCTTTGCTTTTAACTGTTTCATTGGCTATCCAATCTGAACATATAGGGGGCGACTTTCTGCCCACAATTGCGATCGGAGTGAATGGCAACGCAAATTATAATCTGGAGAGAATTGGGAAACGTGATTCTCTTCGGAGAAATCGCATTTACTGATTTTCCCTGCCCCTCGCCGGCGACGTCACAAGGTTCATGCCCACAAAGGGCGAGAACCTCATTTTAATGGATTTGAATAAATTTAAATATCTTTACCCAACTCCCATCACGTGACCCCCCCCCCCCCTCTCTAAATATTCAAACATCGCCGATGTGACATCACAAGATTTACAACAGCTCTTTTAAAACACGATTCAATTGAGGGAATCCTTCCGGGGGCGCAAAGTTACATAGCTCCCCGGGGGGGCGGAACATTCCTGAATTCCCCCGGCACAGGTTGGCAGTATCAGGGCTGGGCATTTCATGGCAGCCTCATGCGGGTGTGTGTGGGAGCGCGGGGGTGGGGGGGGAAATGGGCAGTGAGGGGGAGCTTGCAGGCAGTGGGAGGCGGAAAAGGGCACTGAGGGGAGGAACACTCGTGGTGGTGAGGGGAGCCTCCAATACCTCGGTGGTGGGGAGCATAGTCCAACTTCAGTGCTGATCGCGGCACCCTTTAAAGATGGCGTCTCGATCTCTACGGATTTGGGTGCCGGCTCTATCAGGCCCCGCCAGAATGATGCGTCAACCACGCTCACTCATTGTTTTTCTCACAGAAGCTCAAAATCTGGAGAGAAATCTGGAACAGGAGAGCTGCATGTCGGTTTTCAGTCAGAGCCTGACCCATTGACAAAATACGGTAAAATTCTGCCCATATAAAAAAATGGCAACATAACCCCTAATTTGCTACTCAACGTTTTGTATATAGCATAGCTCTATGCAATTATGCTGGATTGAAGAAATAAAATGGTTAATATTGCCCTTCCAATTAGGCACAGAAATGGAGTCATACCTGAGAAATAAAGCGCTGATAATGAAAGCCTATCCACCTGAACAATTCCTTCCACAGTAACGTTTAGCCAATATAGTTCTCCATTATTCTATGTTGTATTCAATCTTTTCTCCTACAGTGTTCAATTAACAGCACTTCAAATATTTGCAGCCTTCTGCCATTAACAGCTATTTAAACAACCTCGCCACCCCCATTGTATGTAATCTAAACCCCCATTTTCCCTTGGACAGCAGGTGATGGTATTGGGGGATGGAGCTCCAGTGCCCCTGGGAGTGCGTGAGGTGCAGGCTGATGCTTGGGATGTGGGAGACGCTTGCAAGGCTAGTGGCTATTGCTCATCATTAACCGTCCTCGAGAAGGCAGTGGTAAGCTGCCTACCTAAATCTCTCCAGTCCATCTGGGGTATGTACATCTACAGTACTGTTAGGAAGGGAGTTCCAGGATTTTGACCCAACGATCGTGAGGGAATGGCGATGTAGGTCCAAGTCAAGATGGTTGTGGTAGTAGAGGTATTACAGTACCTGATAGGCTGGAGCACCATTGGTGGAAACTGTATGCTTTCTATTGGTTAAGATGTATGGTAGCTGCTACAACGACTGTATTCATCAACGGGCACGAGACTTCCTGCCTAATCGACTCTGGGAGCACAGGGAGCTTCATACACCCCGACACGGTAAGGCGCTGTTCTCTCCTCATCCACCCCGTTAATCAAAAAATCTCCCTGGTCTCTGGTTCACACTCAGTGGAGATAAAGGGGTTTCGTGTCGCAAACCTCACAGTCCAGGGAAGGGAGTTCAAAAAATTTCCGTCTCTACGTCCTTCCTCACCTCTGCGCGGCCACACTCCTAGGTTTAGACTTCCAGTGTAACCTCCACAGTCTAACTTTCAAATTCGGCGGCCCTATACCCCCCCTCACTGTCTGCGGCCTCGCAACCCTTAAGGTCGACCCGCCTTCCCTGTTTGCAAACCTCAACCCGGATTGCAAACCCGTCGCCACCAGGAGCAGACGGTACAGTGCCCAGGACCGGATCTTTATTAGGACGGAGGTCCAAAGGCTACTGAGGGAAGGAGTCATTGAAGCCAGTAACAGCCCCTGGAGAGCTCAAGTAGTGGTGGTAAAGACTGGGGAGAAGCATAGGATGGGCATCGACAACAGTCAGACCACCAACACATTTACGCAGCTGGATGCGTACCCTCTCCCCCGCATATCTGACCTGGTAGACAGGATCGTGCATTACAAGGTCTTCTCCATGGTGGACCTTAAGCCCGCCTACCACCAGCTCCCCATCCGCAGTAGTAACCGCAAATACACTGCGTTCGAGGCAGATGGGTGGCTCTACCACTTCTTAAGGGTTCCCTTCGGTGTCAGCATCTTGGTCTTCCAGCACGAGATGGACCGAATGGTTGATCGGTACGGTTTACGGGCAACATTCCCGTATCTCGATAATGTCACCATCTGCGGCCACGACCAGCAGGACAACGACACCAACCTCCGAAAATTCCTCCAGACCGCAAAGATCCGTAACCTTACATACAACAAGGATAAATGCGTGTTTAGCACCAACCGCCTAGCCATCCTCGGCTACGTAGTGCGAAATGGAATTATAGGCCCCGACCCTGAACGCATGCGCCTCCTTATGGAGTTCCCCGTCCCTCACTGCTCCAAGGCCCTGAAGCGCTGCCTAGGGTTTTCCAGTTACTACGCCCAGTGGGTCCCCAACTATGCGGACAAAGCCTGTCCCCTGATCCAATCCACAGAGTTTCCCATGTCGATAGAGGCCCGCCAGGCCTTCAGCCGCATCAAAGCAGACATTGCAAAGGCCACGATGCACGCCACTGACGAGTCCCTCCCCTTCCAGGTCGAGAGCGACGCGTCTGACGTAGCTCTGGCGGCCACCCTCAACCAAGGGGGCAGACCCGTGGCCTTCTTCTCACGTACCCTCCATGCTTCCGAAATCTGCCACTCCTCAGTCGAAAAGGAGGCCCAGGCCATAGTAGAAGCTGTGCGACATTGGAGGAATTACCTGGCCGGCAGGAGATTCACTCTCTTCACGGACCAATGGTCGGTTGCCTTCATGTTCGATAATGCACAGCAGGGCAAGATAAAAAACGACAAGATCTTGCGATGGAGGATCGAACTCTCCACCTATAACTACGAGATCTTGTATCGTCCCGGGAAGCTAAATGAGCCTCCTGACGCCCTGTCCCGTGGCACATGTGCCACTGCACAAGCGGACCACCTCTGAGCCCTCCACGAGGACCTCTGCCACCCAGGGGTCACTCGCTTTTTCTATTTTGTCAAGACCCGCAACCTGCCCTACTCCATCGAGGGGGTCAGGACAGCCACCAGGGACTGCCAAATCTGCGCGGAGTGCAAACCGCACTTCTATCAGCCGGAGAAAGCGCACCTGCTATAGTCTTCCCGTCCCTTTGAATGCCTCAGCATGGACTTCAAAGGCCCCCTCCCCTCCACCGACCGCAACACGTACTTCCTGAACGTGATTGACAAGTACTCTCGGTTCCCATTCGCCATACCCTGCCCCGACATGACCGCAACCTCCATCATCAGGGCCCTCCATAGCATCTTTGCACTGTTCGGGTTCCCCGCTTACATACATAGTGATAGGGGGTCCTCCTTTATGAGGGACGAACTGCGTCAATTCCTGCTCAGCAAGGGCATCGCCTCGAGCAGAACGACCAGTTACAACCTCCGGATTAACGGACAGGTAGAGAGGGAGAACGGAAGGGCCTGGAAGACCACCCTACTGGCCCTACGGTCCAGGAATCTCGCGGTCTCCTGCTGGCAGGAGGTCCTCCCGGATGCCCTCCACTCCATCAGGTCACTGCTTTGTACCACAACCAACCAGACACCTCATGAACGTCTCCTTGTCTTCCCCAGGAAGTCCTCCTCTGGGACCTCGCTCCCGACCTGGCTGGCAGCACCCAGACCCATACTGCTCCGAAAACACGTGCGGGCGCACAAGTCGGACCAGTTGGTTAAGAGGGTCCATCTTCTCCACGCTAACCCCCAGTACGCCTACGTGGCGAACCCCGACGGCTGACAAGATACGCTCTCCCTACGAGACCGGGCGCCCGCCGGAGCCCCACGCACACCCCAACCACCAGTCCCGCCCTCCCCTCCACCAGGGCACCTTACAGGAGGATCGGTCCTTCCGCCTGCCCCATCTAGGCCCCCCCCACTCACAGACACACCCCGCAGGCGCTCCCTTTCCAGGTCAACCGTTTTCCCCACCAGCGCAGTCTAGGGGTGCCGAAGCTGCCATGGAGATAGAAGCCACGCTCCCGGAGTCACAGACGCCCGAGCCTCCACCGGAGTCACCACCGAAGCTCCGACGATCACAGAGGACAACCAGGGCCCCCGATCGACTGATTGCTTCGTTTTAAATTGTAAACTGTAAATTTAAATCATCGATTGTAAATAGCTATCAGAATTGTAAATAGTTACAAATGCTGTACGGAGGTATTACGGTACCTCCATAACTAATTCTACCACGTTGCCATGTTTGTAGTATCAGGCCACCACCCCGCCGGACTCTTTTTTAACAGGGGGTGAATGTGGTAGTAGAGGTATTCCGGTACCTGATAGGCTGGAGCACCATTGGTGCAAACTTTATGCTTTCTATTGGTTAAGATGTATGGTAGCTCCACCCTGCTAGGTGGGGTATAAGAGCTCGTGCCGCCCCAGCAGCCTTCATTCTTTACCTGAGCTGCTGGGGGAAACATCTAGCTTATTAAAGCCTCAGTTGGATTACAACCTCGCTTTAGTGGTCATTGATCGTGCATCAATGATGTACAGCTTGAGAGGGATGGTGATGTTCCCGTGCGCCTGCCAGCCTTGTCCTTCAAGATGGTAGAGATCAGGGCCGGGATTCTCCCCTACCTGGCGGAGCGGGGGGTCCCGGCGGGATGAAGTGGCAGGTACCACTCCGGCGTCGGGCCGCCCTAAAGGCGCGGATTTCTCCGCACCTTTAGGGGCCAAGCCCTCACCTTGCAGGGCTAGGCCCGTGCCGGAGTGGTTGGTGCGCCGCCGGCCAGCGGGAAAGGCGTTAGGCGCCACGCCAACCGGGGCCGAAGGTACTTCGCCAGCCGGCGGAAGTCGGCGCATGCGCGGGAGCCTCAGCGGCTGCTGACGTCATCCCCGCGCATGCGCAGGGGGGGGGGAGTCACTTCCGCATCGGCCATCGCGGAGGCTATGGCCGAGGTGGAAGGAAAAGAGTGCCCCCGCGGCACAGGCCCGCCTGCAGATCGGTGGGCCCCAATCGCGGGCCAGGCCACCGTGGGGGCATCTCCAAGGGCCAGAGAGACCCGCGCCCCCCCCCCCCCAGGACCCCGGAGCCCGCCCGCGCCGCCAGTCCCGCCGGTAAGGTAGGTGGTTTGATTCACGCCGGCGGGACTGGCATGACAGCAGCGGGACTTCAGCACAACTCGGGCTGGAGAATCGCCGGAGGGGCCCGCCGACCGGCGCGGTGCGATTCCCGCTCCCGCTGAATTTTCAGTTGCGGAGAATTCGGCGGTCGGCGGGAGCGGGATTCACGCCACCCCTTGGCGATTCTCCGACCCTGCAGGGGGTCGGAGAATCCCACCCCAGGAGTTTGGAATTTGCTGCCAAAGAGTTTTGGTGAATTACTGGAGTGCATCTTGTATCTGGTACACACTGCAGCCATTGCATGTCAGTGGTGGAGGGAGTGAATGTTTAACGTGGCCAATGGGGTATAGCTAAAGGCGGCTGCTTTCCCCTGGTTTGTGTTGAGCTTCTTTGCTTGACTCATTATAAATCCTCTCTGACTTGCACCATCTTCCCATTTGTTATCTAAATATTACTGACCCTCACTTGATCATGGACCTTCTCCATTTCCTTTCCTGTCTCCACTCCCCATCCCAGCCTCTGTATTTGTTTGAAAGCACTTCATCAAATAAAATTTAAATTCTGATGAAGGGTCGCACACCAGGGTCGCACACCCCCCCGCTGGGGGGTCGGAGAATGACGCCCCTGATTTCACTCTCCACAGATGTTGTCTGACCTGCTGAATGCTTCCAGCATTTCTTTGCAACCATTTATTCTTAACAAGTTCTTGATTCATGACAACATACAGAATGAACAAGAAGAATATTGTTTTCGAGGCATATTTATCACCAAATTATGTTCAAGGAGCAATAGAAATTTCTAATACTAGCGTATGTACATATTGTTTTGTATCAAAAAAACATACATTCGTTCCACATGCTAATAGATAGATGGGACCATGGTGAAAGCAAGCTGAGTTTCATGACATGAGATCAATCAGTCTCAGTGGGAACCCACGATATTAAAAAAGGGACATCTTGAGAACATCACAATGTCGACAGCACATTTTGCTACAGAAAAAGAGTTTTAAAATCCTGGCCATAAATTGTTTTATTCATTCTTGGGATCTGAGCATTAGTTATTGTCCACCCTAATTGTCCTCGAGATGGTTGCGACCTGCCTTCTTGAACTGCAGCATTACACCTATCTATTCTAATCTATGATCGTACATGTGATGTAGGAATGCCGATATTGGTTTTCCCTGCCTCAGTCAACAAGATGGCTTACTCGGCCATCTTAAAGGCCAGCTTCAGTCAACCACTTTGCTATGAACCTGGAGTCATATGCCAGACAGACTAGGTAAGGAAAGGGTAAGGAATTGCTTCCCAGAAGGCCATGACTAAACCAGATGTTTTTTTTTTACAATATCCCGGCCGTTTGATGACCATTATTATTGAGGCTATTTTTTTTTTTTAAATCGAAGATTAATTGATTAATTGAGTTTAAGATCAGCTAACTGGTGGAATTTGAACTGCCGTCTCCAGAGAATTCATCCAGGTTACTAGTGTAGTATCACTCCCGCTATGGTGCCATTACCACTATGGTATGATTACCATTATACTACCATTCCCATTATAAGCTGCAGCGTGAAACTGACAAGCACATTCCAATCTAAAAGATCCGTCCCCAAGCAACAATCAACCACCGACGGAAATTACTGACAGTAATTAAACTTTGTAGGACTACAGGGACAGGAACCAATACAAACCAGCACCATGGCAACACATTGCTATGTTGTGCATTACATTGTATAATACTCGTGTATCATTCAATTCATAATAATCAATGCCATATGGGATAAAAAATAATGAGGATAATTTTAGGACTATCCTAGTAAACAATGATAAACAATATCACAAGGTGAAAATTCTTTACGTAGCAGAGAAAATGTTGTCAATGGTTTAGCAGTGTCCATATTGACATTAAAAAGCGAGACTCTGGACTTGGTGAGGCTCCAAATCATTAATTTCATGAAGCTGGCACGGTGGTTAGAGGGGAGGCTAGTGTGGGTGCAGACACCTTTTTGATAGAGTTTTGGATTCATCAAGTCAAGGACATATGCCTATAATAATAATACAGCACATTTTATTAGTTCTGGGCCATGTAACTAAGCTATGCAACAAAGATAGGGTTAGACTGACATTCAAAGGACAAAGAAAATTACAGCACAGGAACAGGCCCTTCGGCCCTCCTAGCCTGTGCCGATCCAGATCCTTTATCTAAATCTGTCGCAAAGAAAGAACAAAGAACATTTCCTCAACTAAATATTTTAAAATTGAATAGCCAAAGAAATAGTGGAAACCAAAATTATCGCTGGAGGTTTATTTTTTCAATATCTTTTAAGATTTGCCATTTTTCTTGTCTTCCTTTCACCTCACCAAAAGCTGAATCTTTGCTGGGCTATATGTTCAGTCTTTGTAAGCCGCCATGGATGTTGAGTGTTGGCAGGTTTACTGCTGTAATCCTTAGAGCTAAGCTTGATCCTAGCCTGATCTGACAACCATGCACAGGTGCTTCTTACAGGTGCCATTGTGTAGTGATCAGCTGGGGCATTAGCAACAATTATAGTGAGATTAACATCTGGTAAAAGTTTCCGAACACAGCACAGATTAAACCACAGTGTTTGCTCTGTATTGCTCAGTTACACATTTAACCTGCTCAGCCATCGGGGAAATTATAATTCAGAACTGGAATAAATGTAAGCTTTGTAATAAACTCAGTTGCGTGTGAGAGATTAAGACCTCACTCTGTCTATTTTTAGAAAATACATATGGATATTCTCATGTCTATTTCTGAGAAGAAAACTGAACAAAAATCCTTAAAATGGCTGAAACTGTGTCTGTCTGTTACTCCAGAAAAAAACAAGCAGTTTCAGAAATCTCACACCTCGCTTTCTCGGAGGAGCTACTAATGATGACCTGGGGACCACAAAGCCCAACTTCAAAATGAGTTACATTAGAGGCCATGATAACCCAGAGTGGTTGGGAAAATGGAACTTCTACTGAGACAATGGCCCCACACAATTTAATTTTAACCCATATCAATTTTGAATACAAAGCCAATTTCCAAACACTGGATAAACCTCCTTGTTGAAGACATCATGAAGAGGTAAAGGCACATGACCTCCAGCTTGTTGAACAAGTAATATTGCCTTGTTGGCCTGAACAGCTCAGTCTGCTGTCTGTCAACAGACTGGAAGACTCAGAGGAAATGAGCTCTTCCCAGGTTGAACAGCTAGCTCTGTCTACACTGTTTCTGATGGGAATTCTGCACCATTGCCTGCAAGATTGATTCATCTCTGTGCAACTATCTCAATGGGTGAAGTCAACACCACAGGAAAAGTAAATTCTACAACTTTGATTTGCAGGCGACTGACCTCCATGAAGGAATACTTCATTGAACTCTGAAAACCCATGAAACAATATTTATTTCCTCTGTGGTCTCTGTACTGTAAAACCTTTGTTTCTCTATCCTTCACTTTACTGTATGGGTGTGGAGGCGATGTTGTGACACTCTTCTCGTGTTTTGAGTGTGTGCAAATAAACTAACCCTTTGAGTTCATCCTATCTCAAGTTTGCTATGGGGTTATCACTGGAAAATTGGATCCCACAAAACACTAAGGGGTTGGGAAATATACCCCCGCTTATGAAGAAGTAAAACACCTTTCTGTTCATTGATGAGCGATGAGAGAAGAAATTTGTGCTATTTAAATTAACTCCCCTCCTGTCCGCAATAAGCTTCTAAGCAGACATGGCTTGACAGTGGTACAAATGAGTGAGGAAATTTGCATACAGCAATGCTTCAGTTACAATATCAATGTAGATTAGTAATATGAATCCTCTCGGAAAATGTGCCACAAATTTGCTTTAACGCCAGTTTGCCACGGCTTTTCAGGAAATTCTGGGCTCTGTTCTTTTCCCGCCAAGCGGAAGAATTTAAATCAGAGTAAACATTTTGATGATATCCTCTACAATTCTTTTTTTAAAAATAGATCATCAAGCAATCTTGGAATAACCTTTTTCAAAATATTTTCCAGATCTGATCATCGATCTGAAAAGCTGAATTTTACATTCCCCCCCCATGGACATGCAAAATAGGAGGCTGAGGGAGGGACACTTAAAATGGGGTGGGTGTCCATCCCACCACCTCCACTACTCGCAACTCACCCCCTCAATACAAGGGCATGGGTGGGTGCCAAATTTGACACCCCTCCATATTTAAATGAACAATTAAGGATCATTTAGACTTATAATCAATTGATCCTGATAACACACTGCTCACCTCTTAAAACATTTGGTTGTCTCTCAGTTTGTTTAATTTAGTTTAATTGGTTTAACCAAAATAATATCAAATGTTTGGAATGGGCAGCAAGATAGAAGTGGGAAGATAGATTTTTTTTCATCAAGGACCAAACTCTATGTTGAATCAAGCACTGCCTGACATATATTCAGTATTTTAATGCAATAATCAGAGCGGTGAAATACTCAGGATTCCAAATTTAATAATTTTCCTTTATCCACCTTTACAAAACTGGGACGTTTATGGCAATGGGTTCAATGTGAAAAGCTTTAAATGAGTTGCTAATCTGTCCTGACGAATGCTCAATGAATTTTAACAGTGACCGATATCACAATTATTTTATGATTGCCATTTTTCCAAACTTTTCAACCACCGTTCTGCTGCCAGCAATTGACATAAACAATTTGTTTAAATATTCAGCTTCACATCACTTGTCACATTTGGACGGTTAACTCTATTAAGAAAACTTCTCTATTGTAGAGATTTAATGAGCTCATTAACTGTGGAGGGAGTTCACAAAACCTTGCATTGCTCGCAGTTCTAAAGTGGTCAGAGATAAGAAAGTGACACTGGACTTGAAAGCGAATGGAAAACTTATCAAACTCATTAAAAGTGCTGGTGTAACAATCAATGTGTTTATTTTGTGTGGAACAGCACAGCATCCTTATTTGAGAAAGGTACATTTCAAGACAAAAACAATTCCAGTTACAAAGCCTTGGCGTTCAAAACAATAGTTGAAAAATATGAAAAATCGTCTACTGCAGCTTTTACTTTGATATGTCTTGGAGTTGAATTCCATTGGCCTATCTACTCCTCTATTCTAAAACTCAGAGCAGGGAACAAGATGAATAATCTAAACTTTCCACTAAATTACCTCACATAATTCAATGCGACTTTCTTGTCTATCTGCTATTCCAGTTCAGTGATAATAAACTATACTTTATGATTAATGTTCACTGCTCTTTATGATTTAATTAACACTCAACTCAAGCACCTATTTAGTTCCAATTCATTACCGTTCTTAAACACACAAGCAAAAAGTAAAAGTAATTGCTTATCAATTGGCAATTTTCTTGCTGGTAAAATTTCTTAAAATGTCAGTCAACGCGTACTATCTACTTCAGAAATAAAGATACAGCACATGGGTAAAGAAATACCACAGTGGGATTATGAGTTCAATTTATTTTGGAAACACCATTGTATTGAACTGAACAAGTTTGAATTAATTCTGGAGGAATTGTATTTTGGCTCATAGTTGTATCAATCTGTGAGTCGAAAGCCCTCCTTCTATGCCTTAATGACTCCATGGGCAGGATTTCCATTCACAAGACAGGAAGCTCAGGAAATGTGCAAACTTTGCAACCCCATCTCCATGTGAGTGGCCTCTGCACACACTGTGTGGCTGTCATGGGACTGTACCTTTAAGAAATGGGTGTTTATCAAATAGCTGCAGTAATGTCATTACGTGGGTGGAGCTGGGTTTTGTCTCATAAGAACATAAGAACTAGGAGCAGGAGTAGGCCATCTGGCCCCTCGAGCCTGCTCCACCATTCAATGAGATCATGGCTGATCTTTTGTGGACTCAGCTCCACTTTCCGGCCCGAACACCATAACCCTTAATCCCTTTATTCTTCAAAAAACTATCTATCTTTATCTTAAAAAGTCTCTGGCTTTTACTTTTGTTTTGAGCTGGAAGCTGTTTGTGGTTTTGTGTTTTACTTTTGTTTTAGGCATTTGAAAGCTGAATTCAGACAAGGAAGGTCCATTTTGTCTCTCTCTCTGTATGTTAAAAGGTGTTGTGATTACTTGATAATTTAAAATTGATAACTGTCTTGTGTAAAGTATTTCTACTGACTGCTTTGTTAAAAAGGGTGTATGGCTTATGGATGTTGTTGGGAAAGTTATTAAGGGTTACATATAGAGTACTGGATCTGTGGGGGTTAGTTGTGTTGGTAGTTCATAAAATGTTTACTGTGTGTTTATAAAATGTTAATTGAATTCATAAAATAAACGTTGTAAAATCTATTAAAAGTTGTAGGTCAGGTAAACTCCATGATATACTTTGGAGTTTTCTATACCCTGGCCCATCACAGCAGAATTTTCAATTCTGTGCACAAAGAGCTGGCGGAAGTGGGAAAACTGGCACAAAGCTCCCAGGTTGCACAGTTGGGTTTTCTCTCCAGTTAATCCAGCACTTCAAGAAGAAGAAATCCAGAAGTGTGGCCCACGCCGTCATGGTGGTGGGGGCAGAGCCAAAAAAAGCTGGCAGTCGGGAATTCCGATCTCCGATAGGCAACACAGGAATCATCACCCACCCCCAATGGGCGCAAGGAGAACCCCCCTCCCCCCAACAGGCACAAGGCGAATGCCCAACGAATGATAATTGGAGCTCTCAAGAGGGCACCCCTTGGCACTGCCCCCTGATATTGCCCCTTTCTAGGCAAGTGCCAGAGTACCAGGGGGCAATGCCAGGGCGCTTCCCCTCTTTCGGGGCTCTAGCTACCTGTGTGCGCCCAACGGGTTCCCTTCACCATGGTCTCCATCTTTGAAAAGCAGTTGGAAACCTGCCCAAAGACCACTAATTGCATTTAAATTAAAATCCCGACCTTCCCAAATTGGAACCCCATTATGTCACCTGTGGGGGTGAAGGGGGCGAATCCCGCAAGAGTGGGAGCGGGGGGGGTTGCGGGTTGCGTTTTCTGTATCCCGTGATATTATATGCCCATGTTGCCACTTGCGCTTATGGTGAACATGGGCACAAAATCGTTGCAAGTATTTTTGCTCTATGAAGGCAGCAGTGGGACTGACTTGGACTGACTTGTGGTCATGAAGTGAGTGCCAAGGTACGCTTGGTAAGTAGGCCGGCCTCTCTGGGAATTTGTTTCAGTTGTATTAAAGACTGTTAGGTCCTTTAACACTCAACCTCATGGTTGAAATCAATCATTAACTATACTTCCAGATGTGATATTGTACACACATACCCAGGGGTGCAGATTGGCAATTATAGTTCTGCCTTTATTTGCAACATTCTTGATAACATAATTGTTTGGACATGCCACCGAGCTATATTATTATAGCCTAAAGTATATTTTTCTTATAAAACTTTGCAATGTGGAGGTAAAGCCACAAAACATTTGGTAATGTTTTAAAAAGCCATTTTGGTGCTAACCATTAACATCAATTAAGGATTGGCATGACCACCCACACCATTCCCTTCTATGGGAATCTTTTATGCTCCACATTCTACTTACCCGTATCATCGGAACTATTTATAACATATATGATTTATTTCACTGAATCTCTTTTTATCTCCTGAACATAGTACTTCTGTTATTTTGCTGACTGAGGGAGAATTAACCGCCACGTAAGCACTTCCCAGGTCATCCTGTTTTCTTCCTGTCTAATGCCTTGTTTCAGATTTCCTGAATTTGCAGTATTTTGTTTTTTTAATCACACATTCTAACAGATGTGAAATTCTATTTGTATACAATGACTAGAGAAGTTGCTACATGGTAACTCCCAGGCCCACAATGGAAAATCTGTGCTCCAAACAAAACTTTAAAATGATTTTTATAGAATTTAAGCTGATAATCTTGCAGTCGACAAATCTTGCAGGGGACAACATTTTTCAACAATATACTTGGAAAACAGTGAATCAGTTCAATTGTAAATTGGGCAGAATTGGCGGGTGCTCCCTTGCCACTTCAGTTCATTAGTTTATGAAGGATGGAATGTAATCTATTCCCCAGAAAGTAAAAAACAGATTTAATGGGCAGGATTCTTCACCCAGCCGTTTTCTGGTGCGGCGCATCCCCGCTGGCAGCAGGATTTTCCGCCCCGGCAGCCGGCCAATAGGGTTTCTCATTGTGGGCACCCGCATGACTTCGGGAAATCCGAAGGCGGAGCGCACTGCTGGCGAAACGGAGGATCCCGCCGACGGAGAATCCAGCCCAATATCTTTAGAGTGTATTTTCTGTTCCTGAAGTACAGTACTCAAACCGGAATCATTGTTAAAAGCAGGTTATTCTGGGGCGGCATGTGATGCAGTGGTTAGCACTGGGACTACGGCGCTGAGGACCCGGGTTTGAATCCCGGCCCTGGGTCACTCTCCATGTGGAGTTTGCACATCCCCCACCCCGTGTCGGCGGGGGTTTCACCCCCACAACCCAAAGATGTGCAGGTTAGCTGGATTGGCCACGCTAAATTGCCCCTTAATTGAAAAAAAAATAATTGGTTGCTCTGAACTTATTTTTAAAAAGCAGGTTATTCTTCCGATAATTTCTTTAAATGCAATTCCTGTGTTCCTAGATACGTAGGTGGATCAAGATTGACAAGAAAAAAACCTCCTAATCGATCTAAAAAATGCTGACAGTAATCGTCTGTGGTGGATACATGCCATATCACTCCCTTTACACTGATTATATTCGCGAAATACCTTGCTGTAATAAATTGGTTTTCAATGATTCTACGCAGCAGCGCTCAAATAACTTTACTGAATTAAATCCACAACAGCAGGAAGGTCTAGCCAGGGTAGAATATTCACGGATAAGTATAAATAGTTTCCTCGAAAGCCAAACTAAATTAAATATACCTTGGAAGAAAAAGTCATAAGATTGCAAGAGGCGTTGAAAAATAATATTTTCTGTGCTGTCTGAGGAGAACTCCCTTCTTCCATTTTGAAAAATTATCCAAACTCATTGGGGTGGGGCTGTATAGCATCAATTCACACTTAGATATCTTGCATGTTGGAAAGGGGAGGGAGTGGAATTGTTCTGGTTTTGTGATGCAAAGTTATTAACACGTTTCTGGCGAATGCAATTACAATACCATCCAATATCACGACTAGGGTGGGATTTTCCACTCCTGGGGTAGGTTTTCCAAATCAGCCGAGGCGATCAGCCTACAGCGGGATATTTTGGTCCCAACTGGGCGGGGGGGGGGGGGGGGCTTAAAATCACGGCCGTGTTCTATTCTTCCCCAACTGAAAATGTCAAAAGTGAGGGATGAAAAGCTGAAGTTTCAACATCCAAAAGAATCAGTAGATGGAAAATGATGCTTCATTCCAATTAGACAGATGCTCAACCATGCACAGATTCTCCATACCAAAGTTAGATAAGATTACTAAATCCGGTTAACATATTAGGAAAAGAGCAGTTTCATCATAAACCTAAATCAAGCGCAAAGGCTCACAAACTACTGGAAAAGCAATGCCGAATTTGGGGTGCTTGTCCGCAATGAAAGTCACCAGTTTGTGGCAAAAGAGTTAGGCCTCGAGCTCCTAATTTCCACAAATTGTTGCAGGAACTATTTAAGAATTGCAACTTTTGTGAGTCTCCCAGTGAAGCTTAATTTGGCTTATGATTTTTTTGGATTTGCACCTTTCATGCAAACGAATCTCACCACAGCGACTTCAGGCTGGTAATTCATGAGATAAGGGCTGTGTTAATGTGAGCTTTTTGAAAGGGAACAATGAAAGTATAAAATCAAAATCTCCACATAATGCATTTTTCCTAGCTGCTTTAATTTCTTTCAAACCTGCCTTAGCATAGTTTTGTGCAAGTCTTGCGATCCATACATTTTAAGATACAGCATAGGAGTAATTCATAGAATCATAGAATTTACAGTGCAGAAGGCCATTCAGCCCATCAAGTCTGTATGGTCCTTGGAAAGAGCACCCTACCCAAGCCCACACCTCCACCCTCTGCCCGTTACCCAGTAACCCCACCTAACTTTTTGAACACTAAGGAGCAATTTAGCATGGCCAATTCATCTAACCTGCACATCTTTGGACTGTGGGAGGAAACCGGAGCACCCGGAGGAAACCCACGCAGACACGGGGAGAACGTGCAGACTCCACACAGACAGTGACCCAAGCCGGTAATCGAACCTCGGATCCTGGGGCTATGAAGCAAAAGTGCTAACCACTGTGCTACCGTGCCGCCCCATTTGGGCAATGTGTGGTAAATGCGATACTTGGGAGGAAAAAGGTGGCTTTATTAGACCTTTCCAACACAGGAGTTTTCCTCACCTTGTGTTTTAGTCTGTTGTGGACGGGTTGACAGAGGCTAATTACTATGATGAGTCAAACAACTCCATTAACATTGCACCAAACAACTACCAGGATGGTAGGATGAGGGTTAAATGGATCTTGGTCATTTTTTAATCAAATAAGTCTTTCACACTTCCTGATCATGATGATTATGCTAGTCCAATACATCTAGGCTATAGAATGCTTAGATATTGCACACACCTTCTATGCCATTCATTCCAAGCTTCTCAATAAAACAATTCCCAAACAAAATTAGATCACGATATCCCCTTCTTCTGAAATGTTCTTACTTTTCCTTTCTGTCTCTTAATCCACTCTCTTTATTAGCCTCTCTCGATTTTTCTTTCTGTCTCTCATTTGACTTTAATTTTCTGTATTTCCTTCTCACTCAATTGTTCTGTCCCTGTTTCTGTCCTTTTGTTTCACTGGTTAAGGAGAAAGCCTCTTGGAAGCACGGTTCCAGCGGCAACACTGACATTGCCGGATCATTATCAATTTGCGATGCCGATAATTTGTGGCGCAAATATAGTATAAACTGAAAGATGAGGTTAAAAAGTCCAATGCATGACATGTGGCATTCTAGCAATTGATAGGTCAATATATTTGAGATGCCAGCTTATACATGAGGCTGAGCTTACCACTGTCACTAACATTCACAATATGTCATGACAAAAACCAGGACTGCACTAACTACATGGCAGAACGCAGTGTCAGCATTGATGTATTAATTGTGGCTACACTGTCTACACATTGGTTATAAATGACCAAAGAAATCTGGGGTTAACTGTATTAGAATAAAGGTCATCAAAAGGCAAATATGCATGACTTGAGTTCAGAAGACGTTTGTCCAAGAGATCTGAGAAATGAGGCATTGCAATTAGTAAGCAGGACCCAGAAATGTTGAACAAATCAAAAACATGGAGAAAACATCTTCATATCGATTCTGCTCTGTGGCATGACAGCGAGACTGTAAAGAAATTCTGTAAAATTTAGGTATGGTCACAAATATATCCTAGATGTCAAGATAGTTATCAAGTAGGAAGTAAACAGATTCTTATTTTCAGTAGGACGGGAGCTAAGATAAGGGACAAGCTGCTTATCAGAGTAATAGACATCGGAGTGACCAATCAATCAACCTATTTACATCTTATTCCCTTTGAAATTATCAAGTCTAAGGAATATGTTGATCTTAGATCCATCTCCATATTCTACTATAGGACGAGCTTGATAAAGGAAGAGAGAAAAGAAATGTCAAACCCAACAAAGATGTCCCAGGCATCTGGGAAAATAAATATTTGCTACATCCGGGCTGACGAAGATATGCTGATTGATGGCTGACGTCCTATACACCGCTCCTAGGCTTTTCATTTCACAGTTTTACTGTCAAGATATTAACTTTTGGGCAATGTATTCTCTGAACTTTATACTTTTATTGTCAGTCTACATTTTACCTTCTAAGTGCTCGAAAGGTCGAGTGCAGATTAAGCTCTGTCAAATTTTCAGAGTCAGCTGATTTTGAAGACTGATTCCTGTTAAGCGAAGGTGGGTAAAGTGAAGCCACCTTGTCTTCAAGGATGATTCACTATAGTTTTGTCTTTCTGATGAAAGCTTCATAAGAGTTGGTGGTAACCTTTAAACTCTTCAGAGTGCTATTTCAGTAAAAGGCATCAAAGTCATTTGAGTCAAAGGCTGAAAATGTATGCTGGCAATACATATAGAATTTAAAGCATCCTTTTCAATGTGGTATTCACATTCAATTCAGACACCAAGGCATTTTTTTTTAAAAGTCAAGCTTAACAAATTACACTTGTGTGCAGACAGAGTACATAAATATTTTCTCAAGAGTTGAAATTAAAATATCACTGAAGGGAAAAAGGTAGAACCCACAGAAATTATTGTACAATTAAAATTGTTTCTGTGGTATTTCTATAATCTGACAGACAGTAATACCATTGAGAGGGGAAGAGAACCAATAATTTGGTGTGGAGTTTGGCTTCATTGGAAGGTAGCTGGAGTTAGGAAATTTCCGGACTCGCCAGATCTGCCTTTGTAAAAATTGACCCAAAATGCGTGATTTTTTTTGTTTTGGGGAGAAATGGGGAATAAGAGGGAATGTGAGGGATATAGTCAGGCCCACAGAGCCAGAAGCAGGTTGTAGGTGGCCATGGGAGTGGTCGAAGTCTGGGCTGGGCTGGTTAGAAGGCCCATCTTCAGTTCTATGGGATTTTGTCCCAGTTGTTTCAGAAGTTGTCAGACCCTCTCACCCTCTCCCCCAAGACGCCTTCAAACAGTGTTGGGGGCTAGGCTGCTGTGTTTGAGAACTGAGGTGGGTCTTCTACCCAGCCCATCTTCCCGCACACAATCCTCATGGTGGCTTACAAAATGCACTGCGAACCCTGTGTAAAAAGACAAAATTCCTGAGCAAAATCACACCTGGGTCAGGAATGTATTTCGGAAGGCGCTTAAGTGTGCATGTCTTCCCAATCCCACAGAAAAATCTAAACCGGGGTAGATTTTAACCAATGTCTGAAGGGAGGAAAATGAAGTGGCGAGAAAGGAAGGTGGAAGGAAAGTTTTCCAAGGCTGGACACACCTGAAGACTTTGCAGAGTTGTGGGACTGGTAGAGACTGAAGATGGCGGGGCGGGAGGCGAGGTCAGGGGGGATTTGAAAGCAATGATAAGGATGTTAAAAACAAGCACAGAAAATGCAGAAATGAATAAATCACGGCAAAGTAGCTTGGAACCAACTGCAGATTAACCACAAAACCAATTCATTTTTACTGTAAATAGTGAAGGTGCTTTGATAACAGCTTTTTATATTATCCAGCATCAATTTGAGCTGTTCAATAGGCAGAATGAGACCTGCAGTCAACACAAGCTCATTTGCAATGAAATATAATACTGCAACCACACACAGTTATTTACTTTGAACAAATAAAGCAACTGTTGAACACATGAATGATGACTGGCAGATTCCATTCTCCTCTCCCTTGCAAGCTGCCTATCCCTCGTACATGTAAGCATTGAAGTCATTTTACTTTTAATTGTATTTTAGCTGTAACATTTGCTAAAGGACTGTTGGTGTAAAATTACATATTGGATCTGACTGATGGCTAATATTACCAATAAAGAGAAATAAATAGCTCTTGTGTAAAAATCTAGTTTCTGAATTTTGCGATGCAGGAACTGAAAATGTGTCAGTTTCACCACACATTTTGTACCGATGGTTAAGCAGGGTACCTATAGTAAGGCTGGGCGATCACCACAGCACTCGTCCCGAAATATATTCTGGGCATCAGGACAGGATGGGGGGAGAATGAGGAAAACATTTCAGACATTTGTGTGTTGAGGACGTTTTCAAATATGTCAGTGAGAACTGGCATTGGAATGGCAGAGAGTGACACCCATGCTGGCATATTATAGAGTACAAATATATTCATTCCTGATTCCCAGTTCATGTAGTTTTATTTTTATTTTTGAATATTTTCATCACTTTTTCTTTCATTGTATTTTTCTTGAATGCCCCAGAAAATAAACAAGTATCCGGGCTATGTTCTACCTCCTTGATTTTACTTTGCCGAATCAACTAGTTACTCCTCATTCCGATAACATATGGAGAATTACGATGGCCTGGATCCCTTCATCTCAGTCACTATGCTGAAGTGCCCTTTTTTGATTTGGTATTTATCTTTTACCATTGAGTTCCAACTCGTCTTCTATCTTATGTTCCCCTGTTCTAAAGCTTTCCCAATCAATTCTGGGCTGCACCATTATTTAGTTCCAGTCGAGATATGCCGAATTAAAATTAAATAAACTGAAATGAGTAAACTGGGCTAGCACTGCAAGAGATTTTCCAATCATGCAAATGCTGAAATGTTGCATTGTGAAGGTGAGATTAAGGATTGCTGTGGCGATGAGGGCCAGGCAGTAACTGTTACATAATTAAGCTCATGGTGCTAACAATTAGGTGAAGTCAAGGAATAGAACCATTGAAGAACCATATAAAAGTTACAGCACAGAAGGAGGCCATTCAGCCTATCTTGTCCATGCCACCTGGTGCCCTTTCTAATCTTATCTTCCTGCACCCGGTCCATAGCCCTGTAGCTTACAGCACTTAAGGTGCAGATCGAGGTACTTTTTAAAAGTGTTTAGGTTCTCTGCCTCCACCACCAACTCAAACAGCAAACTCCAGACTCCCACTACCCTCCGTGTAAAAACGTTCTTCCACATGTCCCCTTTACACCTTCTGCCACTTATCTTGAACCTAGGTCACCTGATTCCAAAATTCTCTACCACCAAGAAACCCTCATGTACAGCCCAATTAAATCACCCCTCAACCTTCTTTGTTCCAAGGTAAATGACCCCAACCTATCCAATCTCTCTTTCTAACTCAACTTTTCTAGCCCTGGCAACATTCTTGTAAACCTCTTCTGTGCTCTCTCCAGAGCAATTACATCCTTCTTGTAATGTGGTGACCAGAACTGCATACAATACTTCAGTTGTTGCCTCACCAGTGTTTTTTGCAATTCCAACATTATATCCTTCCTTTTTTATCCTGTACCTCTTCCTATAATTGTTTCACCTCCCTAAATGCATGACCATACACTTCTCTGTGTTAAATTCCATCTGCCACTTTATCACCCATTCTACCAACCCATCTATGTCATTTTGGAGAGCTATCCTCTGGACTGTCCACCACTCGGCCAATCTTTGTGTGGTCTGCAAATTTCCCAATCGTACCCCCATGTTCACGTCCAAATTGTTAATATATAATACAAACAGTAAGGGTCCCCAAATCGAGTCTGTGGAACACCACTTGAAAACACTTTTCATTTGCAAGGGCAGCCATCAATCATTTGTTTCCTGCTACTAAGCCAACCTTTTATCCGGTTTGCCACATTGTCCTGTATCCCATGGGCTTTTACTTTTTTGACCAATCCTTCCATGTGGGATCTTGTCAAATGCGTTGTTAAAATCGATGTACACAACATCCACTGCATGACCATCATCAATCCTTCGTGTCACCTCCTCAAAGAATTCAATCAAATTTGTGAGGCGAGACCTCCTTTAACAAAACCACGCTGACCGTCCCTGACTTGTCCAAGCCTTTCTATGTGACAGTTAATCCTATCTTTCAGGATTGATTCTACTATTTTGCCCACCATTGATGTGAGACTGACTAGTCTATAATTGTTTGGCATTTCCTTAGGCCTCTTTTTAAAAGGTGGAACTGGAACCACGTTTGCATTTTTACGGTCCTCCTTCACCTTGCCTGTATCTTGTGAGGATTGGAAAATCATCCTCAGAACATCTGCTACCTCCTCCCTGACCTCCTTCAGTAGCCTCGGAAACAATCCTCCTGGCCCTGGCAACTTATCAGCTTTCAAGGATTCCAACCCTTTGAGTACTTCCTCTCTCTGTATGATTATCCCATCTAATATCTCACAGTGTTCCTCCTGGACTACTATATGTGCATCATCCATTTTCTTTGTAAACACAGGCAAAATATTCATTCAAAACCCATTGCACAGCTTCAGCATCTACACACAAGTCCCCTTCTTCATCTCCGATGGGTCCCAGTTTTTCCGTAACTGACCTTTTTACCATTTATATATTTGTTAAACATCTTTGGGTTTTCTTTAAGTTGACTTGCTAATCTTTTTCCTGGCCTCTTTGATTTCCTTATTCCCTGCAATGCCTGTACTCATTCCTGCAGTGCTAAGTTCTTTATGTCTATCGTACGCTTTCTTTTTCTGTCTGATCTTCCCATGTATTCCTCCAGTCAACCAGGAGGATCTAGATTTGGCAGGACCAATCTTATTTTTGATGGGGACATGTCAGCTTTGTACATTTAGCATCTCGTGTTTGAGTGCTTCCCACTGGTTTTCCACTGATTTATCCTCTAGCAGTGCTGGCCAGTCCAACTCTGCCAAGGCCCTTCTCATTTCTGCAAAAATTGCCTTCCCCCAGTTCAAAATTTTTACTCCGGCTTTTTCTCTGTCCTTTTCCATGGTATTACTGAATCTAACTGAATTGCGATCACTATCCCCGATATGGTCGCCAACTGTCACTTCAAACACTTGCCCTCTTCGTTCCCCAAGACTAGTTCTAGAATTGCATTTTCTCTCATTGGATTTGTCACTCATTGGTTGAGATCTCGAATAAATGAGTTAAATAATCAATTTTCAAAATTTAAGCACTTAACAGAAAATGTGAAAGGTTGAAAAATGTGTTTTGATTCATCTCATATGCATTTTGAAGAACTACTGTCGATAGGATAAGAAACTTGAAATATGCATTGGTCTTGATTTTCATTAGCAGATCCCCTGTGCTTGTGCTCCTGCTTTATCAGAGGATACATTGGCTCATTTAGCTTTGCACTTCATTTGTAGCTCTTTATTTTTAAAAGCACAGAATACACAGCAAGATGGTAAAAGGTACCTCTTTACCAATTGGAGCCCATGTTTAGGACTGTGATGTAAGTGAGCCTTGTGATTTTGGAGGATTGTTTTTGGAAGCTCAGCGTAAAAGGGTCAACAGTGGGTTAGCAACGGATGAGAAAGTTAACAGATTTAAAAGGAATGATCTTGGGGTTTTGAGTGGGTTACACGAGCTTATGGGATATTTCCATATTGTCGAGGGGAAGTCAGGTGTAGGGCAGAATTTGGGAAGGAGGAGATTGGATTATAGCAACTCTGGGACAAAATCCTGGTTTTTCCAAGCTGTGGACATGGGCACTGTGTGCCAGTTTGGCCTGGAACGTGACCAAACAAATTGAATAATGGCTAGCAACTGAGGATTATATGGCAAATTGTATGGGATAGCTGAGGTCTGACATTTGGTAATAGCACCTGTATAAATGGAGGAAGGAGGTTTAGGTATGCAAGTATAAGCTATTAACAGAAAGGAAAGGGCATAATCTTAGATCTCAAGGCAGCATCCCCTTTAACCAGAGTGTTTGTGAAGGATTCTATGCACACCTCTCTAATTTTAGAGAGTCAAGAATATGCTAGTGGCTAGACACCAAAGGGAGAAATTAAAATGGTTGGTGTGTTACTTTCCCAATTGTGAGAAGAATGTTTTGGCAACTGGCCACATTGGGTATGGCGAGCAAGGTTCTGTCAGCATTGATGAGGAGTATCCAATGTTGGCTGTAGTGAGGAACTGTGGCAGTTCTGCTGATGTGGGGGAGAGGTTGAGGGATAAGGTGGTGGGGGGGGGGGGGGGCGGCTGCGGCTGATGGGACGGGGGGTGGAGAAGAAAACAAACCCAGAATCTGTAATATTTTGGATAGAGGCGAAAGAAAATGAAAGTCTTCAGCAACAGGTATATATAACATTCCTTAACTGTAAGAACCTAGTTCAAGGCTGTGCACCACAGTCAACTGAAACAGTGCGCCCAATTCTCCGGCCACGTTGTACTCTAACTTGAGTGCAACGCGGCCAGAGAAGGCCAGGAGAGGTTTGCAGTGAGCATCCGACAGGCACCATGCCTCCTGGGATTCTCCGAAGTCCTGCAAGACGTCGGAGTTGGAATCCCAGCCCAAATGGGCGGGACCGAATGATGCTCGCGGAAGTAGGTCGTAATCCTACTTACGACCTACCTGCATGGGATCCACCAGCCTCCCTCGAGTCTCCATCCTCCCCACGGGTCCTGCAGCCGGGTGCCGATCAGTGCTGGTCCACACAAACATGGACCAGGTGGAACGACACGCGGGGGTTCTCCTAGGCCACCGGAGACCCCAGGATGGTCAGGATAAAGTGCAGGGTGGCCCCCTAGCCCTCATCCTGGAATATGGGCACCATGGCACTGCCCAGTTGCCACCTTGGCACTACCACCCTGGCACTGCCAAGCTGCCCAGATGACACTGCCAGGACAGCAGGAGCACTGCATGGGTGTCAGGGTGCCTGAGTGACAGGGTGACACTGCCAAGGACCAGGGGGCAAGAGGACCATGACTATAAAATGAGGATGGAGGGGGATTTTGTAGGGTGGGAGAGTGCAGGGCAGGTAAGTAGAGGACTCTGGGAGGTTGGAAGGGTGATGGGTGGGGGCCCTGGAAGGGAGGGGGTGCTGTAAGGGGGCTTGCAGAGGCTTGAAGAGGGCGGATCCAATCGTGGGGTGTCCTCACTTGGGGGGGCGTGCGGTAGTGTTCATGTGTGTGGGGATGACATTGCCCATGGGTGGGGGGGTGAAGCTCACTTAGAGATTGGACACCTTTTCAAAATGGCGGCCCAATTTCTGAGTTCAGCTCCCCAGTGCCAAAAAAAATTCTAAGTGTGGCCTAAACCGGTGAGAAACTCCCCAGGGCCCAAAAAAGTGACTAAATGTTATTGAATAGGGGAACTCAATCAGCAGAGCCGGCGGGAAACTCCCTGAAAAACCTGACACAAATTAACTTAGAAATCCTTTGGGAGAATCGTGCCCAGTGGCTGCAGCCGCTGGGAAAATAGTGGAAGAGATGAATTAGGTTAAAGAAATGAGCACATTCGGTAGATAATTATGTCTTGCACAAGGTGGTTTCTTAATTATTTCTGATAAAAATTAGGTACAGGCACTTTTTTTTCTTCTGGATTTGGCCCTGGTGCCTATATTTGGAGTGAAGTGAGAAAAAGACACATGGGGCATCATTCTCCGCCGGCGGGAGTCTCCGTTCTGCCGGCGCCCGGGGGTTTCCCGAAGGCGTGGGGCTGCCCCACAATGGGAAACCCCATTGACCGGCCGGTGTTACGGAGACTCCCGCCGGCCGGTCGGCGCAGAAATGTGGCGGGGCGGGTAGGAGAATTTCGCCCATGTTCTCTTTACATTCTTCTGTCTGGCAATACAATTCAAGGCTAGAGTCCAAAACTAAAGGGTCAGCAACCTTTTGTACCTGAAGGGCCTTTTTAAAAAGAAATGCCTAGAATAAAAATTATTGGGAGCCACAAGATGAAAATTGGGCATTTCTTTAAGAAGTTCATGGCAAATTGCCACTTGCCTCTGGCAGAACGTATAATTTGCATAGATAATAAGGAAATGTATTGAATTTATGTATCAATATAAAAAGAAAATTAAATAGACCTGAAACTGAATTATCCTGTCAATGTTTTTGTCTCTCTATTTTTTCTTTGTACCTCCAGTATATACATGTTTAGGTGCTACTTCTCTCCACAATAAAACGATGGCTCTTACTTTCCTCAACTTAATTTTCTTGTAGGCTTATCTCATGATAATTTGGTCTGATTGGAAAGAGGTCAGGAAAGTGCGGCAAATGAGACATCAAGGAGGTGTAGGCGGCTCCAGAGTTCAGGTCACCAGCCTCTAGATTAGCCAAACAACTCAAATGTCAACCATTACATCTGAAGTATGCAATACACTTCTGCCAAGATATGGAAATTAAAACTCGACCTGAGGGATTTTCAAATATGTCACAGAGTCATAGAGTTTTACAACACAGAAAGAGGCCCATCAGCCCAGCATGTCTGTGCTGACCATCAGGCACCCGTGTGTATTCTAATCCCATTTTCCAGCATTTGTTGAACTTTTTATTGTTTCATTGTCTTTGAAGTAGTTCAAGCTCCAGAAGAATCTAAAATAATAATACCTTATTGTTGGTGTGGGATATTGTTGTGCATAAACTGCCACATTTACCTCCATAACAGCAGCAACTGGGGAAGGAATCTACAATCCTTACCAGAGGCGAGGAAGAAGGTGGGAAGGCCTGAGAATTTGGTGGGTTGGCATCAAAACCAATACCTGGCACCTTTACGCCTCCACTGGTAGTAAATTCTGAGCAGGGAGGTCCATAGTTGGGTGCAGCAGCAGCCAACAGCAGTGTGGGGGGGTGTAGGAGTCAGGGTGGGGGAGGGGACGGGTGCAGCAGCAGCCAACAGCAGTGTGGGGGGGGGGGTGCAGGATACAGGGTGGGGGAGGCGATGGGTGCAGCAGCATCCAACAGCAGTCACAGCCTCCTCAGTTGCACTGTCAATCACAAGAGCTGCCGGACTCTGCTTGGCCAGCAGCTATTTGCGGGTGGGACTTCCAGCTATGGGGTCATGATTCTTGGGGAAGGCCCTCTGGTGTCCCCAGATTTGTCTGTTTGGCATGAAATCCAGCGGGTTTCTCGCCAGCTTTCCAGCAAGACGCTCGGCACCAATGGAAGATTCCACTCTGCACTAATGGAAGATTCCACTGCACTAATGGAAGATTCCACCCTGCACTAATGGAAGATTTCACTCTGCACTAATGGAAGATTCCACTCTGCACTAATGGAAAATTCTACTCTGCATCAATGGAAGATTCCACTCTGCATCAATGGAAGATTCCACTCTGCATCAATGGAAGATTCCATTCTGCACCATGGAAGATTCCACTCTGCATCAATGGAAGATTCCATTCTGCACCATGGAAGATTCCACTCTGCATCAAAGGAAGATTCCACTCTGCACCAATGGAGTATTCAACTCTGCACCAATGGAAGATTCCACTCTGCATCAAAGGAAGATTCCACTCTGCACCAACGGAAGATTCCACTCTGCATCAAAGGAAGATTCCACTCTGCACCAATGGAAGATTCCACTCTGCATCAATGGAAGATTCTACCCTGCACCAATGGAAGATTCTACTCTGCACCATTAAGTGGTGGTAAAATTCTCATGACACCTAATTTGACAAAAAGTGGCTATAGTGATGCCATTATTCCTTTCTGGGGCTGTATTTTTATAAGGGAACTTTGGGGCAAATTTCGTAATCTTTGCACAGTCAGAATAAAGCAAGCCAAATGGCATCTTTCTGTCTAAACTCAGACGAAAACCCAAATGATGCTTGATACAAATAACCACAGCCACATCAAAGATTTGTATGATTGATTGACTCGAGATAGCACATAGCTGGTTTAGCGGTGCATGGAATAAAATCTTTGATGGTGAATATAGTAATTTTAGCCATTTGAAAGCTACAGATGATTTTGCAGGGCCTAGCCAGTTCTGGGAAGGCACAAGCAGCCTGCAGAAACTGGATACAAGGAAAATTGGAGTTTGCCAGGAGTATTATCATTTAATCAAGGTTTCAACAGCTCGAGGACTAAGATGGCCAATTTGTCATTTCCTGAAACTCAAATTTGCTTATTTTATTAGTTCAACAATTCATTCTCAACAAAATTAACCAGGAATGTTGAACAAATGCAACTGACACAAGCAACAGCAGCCTCTTCTTACTGGACACCGAGTATAAAGTACCAAGCAAATCGGAGCATAAAAGCAGCCAATTAATGACCATTGCACTAATCTCTGCATGTTCAAGAGCATGAACATGAGAGAAGGTAGCCACTGAATTCTACCCACTCCCCCATAACTCAGAACAAGAACTCCTCACCATTACTCTTGGGCCCTGGGCGGGTCAGGAGTCAGGGGCGGGGGGAGATGCAGGGAGTGCTGTTCCAACGGCAGCCACAACCCTGAGAGATATTCATGTTTGAATCAGGATTGTATCTTTAAAGGGACATTATCATGTTGCATTTGGACATTCACGACTATTTAGTAAAGGACTGCGCATTGTGCTGAGTAATTGCCCTCTGCCAGAAAAAGCTAAATTAAGAATCAATATTATACATCTTAATGCAATACATTGATATTGGACTAGTTAGAGAGTAAACTTTTTCCCTCTCCTGCAAAAAGAAAAACAGCAAAAGAAAAAGGTGGCATGGTGGCTAGCACGGCTACCTCACAGCTCCAGAGACATGGGTTCAATTCCAGCCTCGGGTGATTTTTCTTTTTTGTGGAGTTTGCACTTTCTCCCCATGTCTGCGTGGGTTTCCTCCGGATGCTTCAGTTTCCTCCCACAGTCCAAAGATGTGCAAAATAGTTGGATTGGCCGTGCTAAATTGCCACTAAGTTACCAAAGGTTAGGTGGAGTTAAGGGGCTACAGGGATAGGGCGGGGGATTGGACCTAGGTGAAGTGCTCTTTCGGAGGGTCCGTGCAGAATCAATGGGCCGAATGGCTTCCTTCTGCACTGTAGGGATTCTATGAAGTGTCCTCCCCTTCGAAACTCAGATCTATGATGGCTCTTCAAGGGATGGTCCATCTGCCCCTCAGTTGTGCACTGCCCTATTGGACCCAGTACTTCTGGGTTCTGAATTTGCTGTCTGTTGCGCGACCCCTCAGAGCATCAGCTCAGAAACTCTTTACACAGAGAAAATGTTTCTAAGATCAATACAGTATTGTGTTTCTTGGGAGTCCAAATGACGACTCTCACACTGAGTCAAGGAAGCTACATAAATGTCACCAGATTTCACTGCGCTGTTACTGAAAGCACGAGAGACAGGTATGATTGAATCAGAGAGCCAGGATTAAAACACCTTTAATTGCATTCAAATTGTGTGCAGAAGGGCAATTAAGTGTAACAACTTAATGGTGAAGTTTCTCATGTTGTTAATTCCCATGCCACTGACTTAAACACTTCAGAGTTCTCACTGCAGGGAGTCGGGTGCACAGCCCCTCAAACAATTCTCTGTGCCCTCCTGACAATCTTGCCCACTCCATCGGACTCCACAAAATGCCCTTGGACCCCTAATCCTCATTTACATATTCTGGTTCAGACCCTCACCCGAAGTTGAGTGAAAAAAAGGACAGGAAGAATGAGTTAACAAAGTTTCCAGAAAACGGTCAAAGTGATTGAAACCTATGGCAGTATCAATGTGGCAACTTGAAAAGATAAACAAAAGAAGAGTTGGAGCATAAAGGTGTGTGGGAGGGGACATAATGCTGGAGGCCCCGGGATATTGGTGCATAAATTGTTGAAGATAACAGAACAGGTTTAAAAAGGAGTTAATAAGTAGTTAATACAGGATTCTGGACTTTATTTAAAAAAAAGCTTGGAGTACAAAAGCAAAAATGTATGGTTAACCTTTTTAAAACAGTAGTTCGGCCTCAACTAGAGTATGAACTCCAATTCAGCACTGCCTGAGCATCTGAAGGGGGCAGATTCAACAACGGTTTTCAAAAGGAAATTTGTAATTATCTGAAGAAAAATGTATTTGCAGGGCTATCGGGAAAAGGGAGGGGAGTGGGAATAACTGAGTAGCTTTTACGGAGAGTTAACACAAGTATGACAAGCCAAATGGCTTCCTTTCCGTGAAATAAAAATGCTATGATTTCAAATTCTAGCATGATGTTAAAACAAAAGTGCAGGGAGTTGCCTGAAGGGAATATGAGAAGTTTAATAAGGATGCATTGGAAAACTGTGTGCCAATGCGGATCTGACTGGTTCACTCAGTGGCTGGATGGATCAGGATGCAGGTGCTGTGCTTTGGACAAGTTGGATTTTCTGGAGGGTGAAAGTTGTGAAGAGAACTAAATCAAGTAGAGAGGAAACAAAAGCATAGCTGAAAATTTCCACAGCAATGCTAAGAGAGGAAGTGTACCATATGGAGATTAGTACATTGAGGATTGGTGTTGAAATGGATGTGGTTCAGCTACATTCCATGGCAAGGATTAATGCCAGGGATTGAAAATGTTAGCTTTTTCCTCACCGATGTTGAATTTGAGTATATCGCGGCATATCCTTATGACTTGCTACTGTGAGTTTATAAAGATGTGGTAGCGAGATAGAAATGGGTATAGTCAGTATAGTCAGTATACCCTGAGAGAGAGGAATTGGGAATATGTTCCGGTGGTTGTCTGAGTAAAGAACTAACTACGTTAAAATGGAAATTGTAGGAAGACTAGTTGGCTGGGATAGGTGAACTAATGTTCGATGTGATGATTAGCCTATAAACACTAAACAGATGTTTACCTAAGACAGGTTCGTAACAATGAAAGTAGAGTGTCAAAAGTTAAAGTAAAGATGATAAAAGGTCAAAAAAGATGGGGTGAATTTCATAAACATATTATAAGAGTGTGACCTCATGCAATAAAGGTAAATAAGACTTCTAAGAAGGTCAGTTCAGATAAGGAAAGATCAAATGTAAAAACAGTATGTAAATGGAAGGTCACCCGATGAAAGGAAGCTGTTTTGAGACTGTAGCCCAAGTCAACTCCCAACAAGCTATGCTTGGAAAAAGCCTAGTAAAAAGTCTTACAACACCAGGTTAAAGTCCAACAGGTTTGTTTCAAATCACTAGCTTTCGGAGCACTGCTCCTTCCTCAGGTGAATGAAGAGGTATGTTCCAGAAACATACATATAGACAAAGTCAAAGATGCAAGACAATGCTTTCCACATCATGGAAAAAGCCTGATTGAGAGGCCAGTTGTCTCTATCCTAAGTCAGAAGCAACCCCAAAAGAATATTGGTGCCTGATGTGGTAACTATTGCTGGATTTTGCTTAAAGTTGTAAAACCCATGGGATGTTGTTTGTGAATGTTTAGCTCTGAAATCAGGAAAATAGAGGGATTTGGAACCGGGCAACTTTAAACGATATTGTGAACAGCCATTAATGTAGTCAACTGCATTTTTAGTTGACTTTCTTGTGTGTTTTTAAACATTTATTTTGTCTAAAATCGTCACCTAACCACCGTGCCACCCGTACTATTCAAGTACTATAGACAGGAAAGAGAACTTGAAAATGGTGCAGCAGATGGACTGGACAGGGAATCACTTTATTTTACATTGCCATTTCTGAATGGAAGATGGTCAATTCCTGAGGAATTGGAGCAATTAATAATCTGAACTCGCATTGGTCTCCACTGGGGTAATTGAGTGGTCAGCAGTTGTGTTTGGAGCGGATAAAGGGAGCAAGATGCAGGACTTATGGAAAATGTTGAGTTTGGGGAGAGAAGTGAGATTGATGGAAGAAAAACTACCAAGTAATGGTAAATCTGGGTGGGCTGGGTTGGGTGGGACGCTGAGGGAGGTCAGTAATAGGAATGGCGAAGAAACAAAACTCGTTAAAGAGGCATTGCATGGATAATCTCAATTTTGGAACTAAATAAATACACAAATTCTTCACACTCATTGGGGAAGTTAGCATATAAAATTTGCATTCGAGTGAAATAGAGAAAGGATGGGAGTAGAGTACATAACAAGGATTTTGAATGCGAGGTGGAGTTGAAGAAGCTAAGTGGTGGAAAAAAGGTAGGTTCCAGAGCAGTAGAAGGATGTGCTAAAATAGAACTTTGGCAATAAGGAAACTGCAGCCATGGTTTTGGTGGACAAGGATAGAATGTCTAGCCAGCTGGGGAGGACTCAATGGAGGAGAGGAATTATTGTCGTTCAACCATATTTGTGTCAGCACTGGATTGGTGATATATTCATGAATGATGAGAGGTCTTGGTTACAAGGGAGAAAACACTTTGCCTAGTGATATGAAGTAGGGCAGAGACTGATGATCCATTCTGGCAGTGGGAGTGTATGCTGGAATTAGAAGGCCAGTAGAAATAGGAGGAGAAGGCCATTCAGCCCATTGAGCCTGTTCTGTCATTCATTAATATCATGTCTAATTTGATAGTGGCCTGTTCTCCACTTTCCTGCAAAAAAAACCGAAGAGGTATGAGAGAAAGAATAAAAACAGGCAGTTACAAGTATATTAAAAAAAATGGAATTCTTGACAAGTAAGGGAGTGAAAGGTTATTAGGAAAAGGCAGGAATGTGGAGTCGAGGTTGACATCAGATCACCCCTGATCTTATTGAACAGTGGAGCAGGCTCGACAGCCAAGTGGCCTATTCCTGCTCCTAATCCGCATGTTCCTATGTCCCTGAAGAGAGGAATTAATAATGGGAAATAACACAATGGCAGAGACCTTGAACAAGTAGTTTTTTTTAATGAAAAGAAAACCATGAACTCAACCAGGAGGTGCCCAAGCTTGATATGGCAAGAGATGAGATAACTGTGGAATCAGGTTGAGCGAGAGGAAGGATTAAGCGAGGCATGTCGCTTAAGAAGGGGGAAATGAAATGTAATGGAACTGACTGGAACGTGTGGGAGGGGCGGCGAGGAGGAGAAGAAGTTGAAAAAGGAGGAGGGTAGAGAACAATCAGGAAATGGCTGGAAAGCAAATGGTGGCAAATTGCACAGAACGTTATCGTCGATTGGTGAGTGTATTTTGTTTTGCCACAGGTATAAAGCTGACTCTGGTTTTCATTTCTCTGAAAATTGTAATCCTGTAATCCCCTAACTCCCGAGGATTACTAGTGACTGTGAGCAGACTTCATCTTGGATGACTGGGGATGAAACAATCAACTCACAGAGTTAGTGAATCAATCCACCCACAGCAGCCTAAACCTGCTCTGTTTTATGATGTTTATGCTCTGTAGAATTGCTGGAACTGAATAATTGAAAATGCAGTCAGTCAGATTTGTTCTATTGACTTTGTGCAAATCAGTAATCTTCTTAGAGCCGGACTGAAAACGGGCAGCCATTATTAAGTCTTAACGAGGCATCCTTGGAGTAGTTGAGAGAATTCTTCCTGCCACTGGCAAACCTTTTGTAGCTCAGTGCAGTTAAATGTGAACACCAGAATGCATAAGTATAAATACATCCAAAGTGACGGTCCTTTTTTTACCTTTCTAGAGCTGAACAGGATTTTCTTAAGGGCTCAGCTTCCACATTTTACACTTTTGGGCTTTTAATAAATGTATCTATTACATGCACCATTACAACTTTGAAAGTCTATTACGGTTTCCTCATTACATTTCCTCAAGTCCAGAGAAGAGCAGGACATGGATGGGGAAGCTGGTGGGTTCAAAATTGAGTACTGTACTGACATTTACTTTGTGACTATTGAAGACTCATTGTGAGCCTTAGGCAACTTTAGCAAAGCCTCCACTTGACGTGGGCCAGACCAGAATTTATTGCCCATCCCTAATTGCTCTTGAGAAAGTGACGGTGAGCTGCTTTTTTGCACCGTCACAGTCTATCTGATAAAGATGTGCCCACAGTGCTGTTGGATAAAGAGTTCTAGGATTTTGACCCAGAGGCGATGAATGAACAGCAATATATTTTGAAGGCAGGATTGTACGTTACATGGAGGGTAACTTGGAACTGAGGGATTTTCATGCACCTCCTGCTCTTGTGTTGTTGGAGCTGCACTCATTCAGGTCAATGGTGAGTAACCAAATACACCGACTTGTGGGCAGTTGAAAGACTTTGGGAGTCAAAGAAGTGAGCCGCTTGCCATAGTGTACCCAGCCTCTGACCTATTTGTAGTCACAGTATTAGCTGGTCCAGTTCAGTTTCTGGTCAATGGTGCACCCAGTATTTTAGAGGTGAGGACTTCAACAAAATTAATGCCATGTGTTGAGGGAGCTAGGGCTTTTCTCTTTGGAGCGGAGGAGGATGAGTGGCGACTTAATAGAGGTTTATAAAATAATGAGGGGGAATGATAGTGGACGTTCAGAGATTATTTCCTCGGGTGGATGTAGCTGTTACAAGGGGGCATAACTATAAGATTCCAGGTGGGAGATATAGGAGGGATGTCCGAGGTAGGTTCTTTACTCAGAGAGTTGTTAGGGTGCGGAATGGACTGCCTGCTGTGATAGTGGAGTCGGACACTTTAGGAACTTTCAAGAGGTTATTGGATAGGCACATGGAGCACACCAGAATGACAGGGAGTGGGATAGCTTGATCTTGGTTTCGGACAATGCTCGGTACAACATCGAGGGCCGAAGGGTCTGTTCTGTGCTGTACTGTTCTATGTTCCATTGAGGGTCAAAAGGAACTGGTTATTCGCTCTTGTTGGAGATGGTCATTAACTGGCACTTGTGTGGCACAAATATTACTTCCCACTTATCACTCCAGTGTTGAATATTGTTCAGGTCTTAATGCAGGTGGGCTCAGGCACCTTATTTATCTGAAGAGTTTGAAAAGGTACTGAATACTGTGCAATCATCAGGAATTATCCTTACTTCTGACCCTGTGAAAGAAGGGAAGGTTATTGCCGAAACAGCTGATGATGGTTGGGCCTAGGACACTGCCCTGATTAACACTGATAGTGTGCAGATGCCGCCGTTGGATTGGGGTGGGCACATTAAGACGTCTTACAACATCAGGTTAAATTCCAACAGGTTTATTTGGAATCACTAGCTTTCGGAGCATAGCTCCTTCATCAGGTGAGTCACCTGATGAAGGAGCTATGCTTCGAAAGCTAGTGATTCCAAATAAACCTGTTGAACTTTAATCTGGTGTTGTAAGACTTCTTACTGATTAACACCTGCAGCAATTCTGTGGAGTTGCATTACTGGTTTCTAACAAGTATGAACATCTTCCTATGTGCTCAGTATGACTCCATCCAATGCAAAATTTGCCCTGATTCCCTCGACTTCAAATTTACCAAGGCTCCTTGATGGTAAGATGCTGCCTTAATGTCAAGAACAGGCAGGCTCATCTCAACCCTGATATTTATCTCTTTTGTTCATGTTTGGACCAATGCTGCAATGAGCCAGGAGTTGAGTGGTTTCGGTAGAAATTAAACTGAGCATCGGAGAGCAGGTTATTGCTGAGTAAAAATACCTCAAAGCACTGTTGAAGGGCTCTTCAATTACTTTGTTGATGATTGAGGGGGAACAGATGGGGCCATAATTGGCCAGTTTGCATTTGTTCTACTTTTTGTGTGTAAGAGATACCCAGGCGATTTTCTAAATGCCAGTGTTCAGGATGTATTGGAACGACTTGGTCAGATGCACGGCTAGTTATGAACCAAATGTCTTCAGTACCTCAGCCAGGAGGTCAGTAGGGCAATAGATTTTGCTGTATCCAGTGCCTGCAGCCATTTCTTCAGCCTTAACTTTGCACTCACATGCCAGGCTCTGCAGGCATTGACGATGGGGATCTTTAATTTTTATAATTTAAAAAAAATAATAATTTAGAGTACCCAATTCATTTTTCCAATTAAGGGGCAATTTAGCGTGGCCAATCCACCTGCCTGCACATCTTTGGGTTGTGGGGGCGAAACCCACGCAAACACGGGGAGAATGTGCAAACTCCACACAGACAGTGACCCAGAGCCGGGTTTGAAACTGGGACCTTGGCGCCGCGAGGCTGCAGTGCTACCCAGTGCGCCACCGTGCTGCCCCGATGGGGATCGTCTATGCAGCCTCTGAATGCATTCTATTTAATATACTGGTGGTGCTGCACATCATGATGGAAGGGGTCCTCAGTGTGAAGGACTGTGTGATGGTCACTCCTACCAATACTGACAATGGACAGATATATCTGTAACAAGTAAATTGATGAGGATGAGGTCGAGTAGGTTTTCCTATCATTTTGGTGCTCTCACCACTTGCCAAAAGACCAGTCTTCCATACATACACAGTGCAGCTTGGCCAGTAGTGGTAATTGACATTGAACTCCCCACCCACAGTACATTTCAACTTCAGTGCTTCTTCCATACGGTATTCAACATGGAGGAATATGGATTTGTCAGCTGGGGGTGGGGGGGGGGGGTGAAGGGGGGCAGTAGGTGCTAATCAGAAATACATTTCCTTTTCCATATTTGACCTGATGTCATGTGACATCATGAGGTCTGAGGTCAACTTTGAGAATTCCCAGGGTCACTTACTTCCCACCTGGATACCACTGTGCATCCTCCACTGGTGGGCCTGTCTAACCGGTGGGACATGCCCAAGGATGTTGATGGCACATTCAGGGACATGTCTTAAAGACGTGATTCTGTGAGAATCCTGCCAGACCATTGCTTGACGAAACTGTCGCACAGCTCTCTCAATTTTGGCACAAGATGTGAGTGAAGAGAACATCTCAGAGTTAACTTGGTTGGGAGGGCCATTTTACGTGTCTCCAACTCCAATGCTGAGCTGATGTCATTTGGTCTGTCAGGATTTGTGCTTATTATATTTCATCTTCGAGCTTTGATACAAATGAATTACTTCCTAGACTATTTCAGAGAACACAGTACTATCTGGCTGGAGTCGCATGTAGGTCAGACAGAGTAAGGGTGGCAGATTTCCTCCCCTAAACATTAGAGAACCAAATGGATTTTCCAACAATCCCATAATATATGGTCACCATCACTGATACCAGCATCTTCTTCGAGATTTCTTAATTAACTAAATGTAAAATTCCCAGCTGTCATGGTGAAATTTGAATGTGGGTCTCTGCGTCATTAGTCCAGGCATCTGGATAACTAATCCAGTAACATAACCACTAGACAAACATGCTCCCATTTCATAAATCAGTTCAAGAGTGATATCTTGAAAACCACAAATCACCCTGTCAGAAAATGTCTCGCACTGATGAGGACACATTTGCCACTTTTTGACTAGATTTTTTTGTAGAATGAGCATTCTTCAACTGCGTTTGTTGAGGTAAAAGTTTGCTTTTTCCTCAGTGTATTTCCAACAGGAGAAAGTCTAACCACTTCCTATTGACATTCAATGTCAAACCCCACAGATGCTTGAGCCACCAATGAATAGAAACATAACTTAACCAGCCATATAAGTACTGTGGGTATTTTGTGATGAATGACTCAATTCCTGACTCCCCAAAGCAAAAGTCAAGATTGTAATGGAGTACACTCCACTGGATCAGGGCAGCTTCAACAATGCAAAGGCACATGTAGAGGTACATGGGAACACCATGATCTCCAAGTTCCCCTCCAAGGCACACAATATCCTGACTTGAAAATATATCACCGTTCCTTCATCATCATTTGGACACAATCCTGGAACTCCCTACCAATCCGTTCTGTGGGTGTACCTTCAGCATAACGACTACAGCTGTTGAGGAATGTGGCTCACCGCTACCTTCCAAAATGTATTTGTGGACAAGCGCTAACCGCTGCTCTTGCTAATGAGTTCCACACCCATAAATTATGTTTTAAAAAAGCACAAAATACTGGTTGACTTAATAGCCTGTTGTCCACATGGTGGCTAGCACTGTTGCCTCACAGCGCCGGGGACCCGGGTTCGGTTCTGGCCTTGGGTGACTGTGTGGAGTTTGTACGTCCTCCCTGTGTGGAGTTTGTACATTCTCCGTGTATCTATGTGGGTTTCCTCTGGAAGCTCCCACAGTCTAAACATGTGCAGCTTAGATGGATTGGCCATGCTAAATTTTCCTTTGTGTCCAGGGGTGTCCAGGTTGGGTTGTGGGGATAGGGTAGGGTAGATTGTGGAGTGGAACTGGATAGAGTGTTCTTTCAGAGGGTTTGTGTAGGCTCAATGGGCCGAATGGCTCCCTTTGGCACTGTAGGGATTCTATGGATCGCTTTAATAGATTGGCTTTGCGGGAACACGAACACCTTCAAATCAAAAGATTGTGGGTTCAAGCCTCCAGCACATTATCAAGGCTGTCACTTCAGCGAGGTAAGAGGGTAAGTAAGCTGCATTATTAGAGTGGTTTTCAGATGAAACATTTGCAACACAACCAGTTCAGATAGATTCGGAACAAACTCCGGCATTACTTCAAAGAGGAACAAGCCACTCATCTGGTGGCTAATCAACAGTCAATCCCTCAACCTGCACCATGGAAAAATAAATTACCTGGCTATTCACCTCATTGCTGTTTATGGAACCTTGCTTTTTGCAAGCTGGCTTAACATTTATCTATATTAACAGTTTCGAGTAAAGTGGGGTAATTGAAATAATTTGACATTAAACATTAATAGCTTTGAAGTAGCCAAATGTAGTTATGAGCATTGACAGCTTTAAAAGAAAAGTGTTTAGAGCTCTTAGAAGCAGGTTGTGTCTATCAAGCATGCTTGTGAATGAAAGTCTCTGTTATTACAACTTACAGACTGAGTGATTTTAATATTTTACCACAACACAAGACTTGCTAAAAAATAATTCCTTAATTGTAAAGTTTAAGTCACCTTGACAACTTGAAAGGTACTATCCGAAGGTGAACCTTTTATTCAAAATTGAATGTAAATTAGGTAATCCGGCAGGTTTAAGGCCCAATTCAGAGGACATAAAACAAAGTCTGCTTTCGGGTGTGTTTTGCAGGGTGTTTCTTGGTGGCTGCAAGGCGAGATTCACCCCGCTATTCATGGGCACTTGGTCATTGTTTTGGGCTTCGGGGAGTATCTCCTCATCGAGGCCACACTTTAGTTGATTTCAGGACCGGCTCCTTGCAGATCGGGGTTCCATTTTGAATGGCAGCCCTCATCTCTGCCAGCCCCCCCTTTCAGATGCCCCCCCTGCTTTCTGGACTACCCCCCTTCACACCCCAACCTTTTCATGGCCACTGGAACCCCCTGCTCACCCCCCTCTAATGGGCAAGCCCCCACATGCCCGACCATTGGCAATACCAACCTGGCACCTTTGCACTGCCAGCCTGGCACCCTGGCTGTGCTACCCAGGCACCCTGACAGTGCCAGGGTACCACCCTGCCCTGTACCCTGACCACCTGTGAGGCTCTCATAGCCTGCGAGACTCCCCCCCTTCCCCCCAGGTGGCATCATGCCTGGTTTACATTTGTGGAAACTAGTGCTAAACGCCGCCCAGGCGAGGTGTTGCAGGCGCTGCTGTTGACTCCCGGGCGCTGGGTGAAAGCAGAGTCTGGGTATTTTAATGAGCCTAATGGCACAATTAAATATGCTGATCTGGATCACGGCCAGTGAGGGTGAAATCTCGATTGCGTCGGGGGAGGTTGGGGGGGGGGGGGGGGGGGGGGGGGGGGGGGCTAGTCAGGTGACTCACCACCAGTCCGTGCCCGGCATGGAGTCTTCCGTCAGGCTCTCGGGGGATTCACCCGTTGCGCCCGGCTCTGTGCTGGGCGCAATGCCGTGGCTGAACCGTGTCCATAGCCTCAGCAGGGTGTCAGCATTCGAAGCCAGAAATCATTCTAACAACTATATTTATAATATTTATTGCATCCCCATGACCACGTCACAGTTTGTATCAATGTTTGTCCTTCTAAAGAGAGATATTATTTTATATATTTGTGTGTTTGGAGTCAGAAGTGGTTTTAAAGTAACTGGGGAAGTTGAAGAATTACTAATAATAAGTCCCAAGATTAGCAGTCACATTTTTAATTGATCTCGCTCTATAACTGTCCATATAGCCCTTACTGTGGGAGTATCTGTGCTCACGTATGACATTAGTGTGTTTTGAGTGAAAGAACTATGAAAAATCTAAGATTATGAACAAATATTGCAACATTTTCTGGTCTGTGTTGTCCAAAACACAAAATTGAGAAAAATATGCATTGTCTGTTGGTGCCACTAAATTTGCAAGGAGAATCTTGGCAGAAATGCAATTCTGCTGTGTGTAAAAAACACATCAATGCCTCAGACAAGTCAGAAATTCTGAGACTGGAATTCGTTAGTGTGGTGTTGGGTGCTCTGGTGCACAGATGAGCCAACACAGTTGTATGTGGTACAACTCTATTTTATTATAACTCTTATAATACAGTTCGTTCTGGATACTCTGCACGTGCTGTCTCCCTGAGTGTCTTTGGCAATAGCTGTGTCCTGGTTCTCCTCTGCAGCTCTTACTGACCACCAGGGGTCGTGTCTGTGCTTTTATATCTTTCTGTCATTGGTTGTGGTGTTGTGTGTTCTGATTTGTCTGTTGGTGTGTCTATCATGATGTGTGTGTTTGAATATCATGACATCCCCCCTTTTTACAAAGACAAGTGCCTACGTGGTTATAAATATAATTGTGTCGTGAGTGCATCTAAGAGTGTGCGTTTGTGTTGTGTACAGCGTGTGTTTATGACGTAACTATTTACATGGGGCGATGTCGGGTACGTCACACTAACAAGGTTGTACCATAACAAAACTTGGATGCGAGAGAAAAAAAAAACTTGAACATTGGTCCGGTCAGACGATATCTGGAACAATAAACAACAACAGGTTATAATACAGAAGTGTTTGACTTTTTGAACGTGTTAACAGCGTTATAAGTCCAGTCTAATGGGTGACCGCCTCAAGAATGGGCTGGTCCTCAAGCCGGTTCAGCTGTGGAGATTTGGGGTCACACTGGTTCACCTTGGACTGTTGGAGGTGATGCTGTTGCCGAAGTCTCTACTTTACCATTTGTTGTACTTCATGCAGTGCTTGGTTTTTTTCATTCTTGCAAATATAACATTCAACATCTTTGTTAGTGGTGCCCTGGCTGTGGTTTGGTTCTGGTGGCGATGGAAGGGGCATGATCCATGGCATCTCCACGAAGTCATCCTTGGGAACCAGTGGAGGATCCGGCGTGTGCGTACGGTGCAGTTGCGAGCGTGGAAGGCGGCACAAAGCCCGCTGATTGCGCCTACGCACCAATCCATCCGCCCTGCATGCCAGGAACAAGGTGGAGTCTGTTTTCTTTTTATGTTTGTGGTGGACGGCATCTTGTAGCCGATGGGTCGTTGCCATCGAAGTAGCACCATCACTAATATCATGCAAGGCGATGACTGTGCCAGATGTGGAAGTTGGCCAAGACCGTGTACGCTGGTTCCGGCCTTCTGCTGTGCCGGAAGGGCGACTCCGCAGAGAAACGTCGAAGCATGTCGCCTTGGAGAGAGAATTGTTGCTCGCGTCAACGTCTGGCGATGGCGCGAATTGGTGTGTCCATCTTGGACCGCCGGTGCTGGTTGCCACTGCCGACCCAGTGGGACTGCCACGCGATCCATTCCCTGTCGCCGTGGCATCTGCCGTCACCCTGAGCGTGCCATCACCGAGGCCGCGACACCGCTCGTCCGGAGCAAGGTCTGGCGTGCGCAAATCAGAGTCGGCGCTTGGCTGCTCCCCATCTGGAGTCCGGTCTGCCTTCCGCCGATGCCCCCCGTCCGGAGTCCCAACAGGTTCACTGGAGGCAGCCGAGATTCCCTGAAGCTGCACTTCTGGAGTCGGAACATGCAGGAATGCACCAACCAGTGGAGAGGCTCGAGCCATCGAGGGTGGAAGCGGTGCGCCGCCACCGCAGTCGTCAGTGGTCCCACCGTGATCGTTGAGTGCCTCGGTACGCACTAGGCGAGGTCTGTCACCTTGCACCTTTTGCATGGGAAGTGGGATGCTGTCGTCACTCGTCTCACATCCCGTGGATAGATCGTCATTAGCAGCTTGCTGTTCACTAGGGTTGGGTAAATTGTCAGAGTTTTCATCTGGTGGTGCACACCATGTCGGTGGACTGTCATTGTCTTGCCATTGTCCTTCATTTGGGCTTTTCTTCTTTGGAACTTTAAATCTTCCCCCAGACATTGCAGAACCTTGTTTATTACCCCCAAATTCTCCCATATGTATGGTCTCGAATATAGGATCCACTGTTTCTATCGACATTGTACCATTTTCCAAAGAACATTCCGTTTCACTTTTCTTCTCAGGTACCTCATATGTAACTTTGTTTAATGTACATGCCTTCATGGTCTCTGGGTCTGATTTTGCTGGGACTGGCATGGTCACGGTCTCTCTTTTACTGTTCTCAATTGCCCACATTATACTCCCCATACATAACTGCTTAATCACTGGGGTTAGTGTGGTACAATGGACAATCGGGTCGACCTTATCTGCATCTTCACCATTAGTGGAAAGCACACTTGGTTCACTTGAAACTGCTGTGGGTTTTAAATTCGTTATCTGGCTACTCGATGTCGGTGTCCTCAGGATTCTTGCTCCAATGTTCTGCTCAATAATCAGTGGAGTGTGTATAGGTTCAATGCAATTAATGTTCCCCTCCAGGTTTGAAGAGTCATTACTGACTAACTGCTGGTCTCCGAAGTTGGGATTTTGCGGCATTGTGTTGAAGCGAGACATTTGTCCCTGCTGTAGATATGATTCAGGTTGTGTTATTTCCATTACCTGAGGATCAATGTCTTGTCCATTTTTTCGATCCGTACTAAAACACTGGCAATTCTCAGTCTGCTCCTTGCAAGTTAAACATTCAATTAATTTCGTTAGCAAATCCTCAGCATCCTTCTGTGGCCGTGCAGCATTATTAATCTCTGTTCGGCTACAATGATCCTGAAGGTCAGCGCATAAACCTTTTTTCTTCGGGCTTGGACGAGGCGATTCCTTTGGCTTGTCTTCAGTTGGGCTTGAACAGTCTTCAGCGCTGTGCCCTTTATTGTAGCATGAGAGACCGTCATGGTCATGCTGCTGTGTAGTGGAGCGTGGTAGGCTGTTATAGCCTTCTTGCTGTTCACGGGAGCATGGCAGACTTGCATCGTCTGCCGCTGGTTGGTCAGGAGAGGTTGCTAGACCCTCATGGTCTTGTTCCTGCAAGGACTGCGCTCTGGAGTCTTGCGTTCCTTCCATCGTGGAGTCCGTCCACGAGCTCTCTGTGGAGGCTTGTGACACTGGAGTCACTTCTTGTTCGTGCAAGGACTGCGCTCTGGAGTCTTGCGTTGCTTCTATCGTGGAGGCTGTCCACGAGCTCTCTGTGGAGGCTTGTGACACTGGAGTCACTTCTTGTTCGTGCAAGGACTGCGCTCTGGAGTCTTGCATTTCTGCAATTGTGGAGTCTGTCCACGAGCTTGCTGTGGAAGCTTGTGACACTGGAGTCACTTCTGGTTCATGCGAGGACTGCACTCTGGAGTCTTGCATGTCTTCTTTCATAGAGTCGGGAACGTTGAGCGGGACGTGGACCACGCTCTGTGTGGCAGCAGGGCACTCTCCATGTGCTTGCACTGCTCCCTGTCTGTTAATGTCAGGCTGCAGCATCATCCGGTACTGATAAGTTGGAACGTCATATCTGCTGGATTGAAGATCCTCAAATCCGAAAAATGAATCCGCATCTGCGTCGGATTCAATGTGGGGGCCGCCAATGTGCAACACGAAAGGTTCGTCCGAGTCATAGTCATATAGGACCACGGAGCTATCATTGGGCTCGCGAGGTCCGGAAACACTGTAAAAATCGTCATCGAAGTATTCAAGGTCGGAATCATCGGCTTGTGCGTAGGTAACTGCTTGTCGGAGGGTTCTTCGGAGGTTAAATTCATCTCCTGGGTCAATTTGCGGCACTGTGCTGTCATTCCAGGTGAAGGAAGGTTGTTTTACAGCTTTAACAGATTTTTGTTTTTTTGATTTGGGACGTTTCCCTTTTAAATTGGATTTGGGACATTTCCTTTTTAAATTGATCCAGTCTTGGGCCTCTGACATCCTGACGCTCGGTATGTAGCATGTAGGAAGCGACTGCGCATGCTCAGATCGCTGTTCCTTTACCGATGGCCGTTTTCTTGACTGCGCATGCGCAGCATCTCGCGCATGCGCAAACGAAACTTCCGGTTCTGCGCACTTCTCGCGCAACTGTGCTAGCGTTATACCTTTAGCAAGATGGCCGCCGACCTCGACCCAGCCTTTTCTCAGGCCCGGGATTTCGGGCTCCGGGATCCCAGCCACGAGGTGAGTACTGCAGCTTTTCTTACCTTTAAGCCCCCATTGGATTGCGTATTCTTCACAGTACTTGGCGAATTTGCCCATGACTGCCTGGTAATCGTGCCTTTGCTGCCTCCTGAAGAACCTGAACTTTCTGAACATTGCTCTTGCCCTTGCACCGGCGACGGTGAGGAGAAATTCAATTTTTTACTTATCATCCAGGTCCTTGAGTTCAGCTGCCGCCAGGAACAACTCGAACATTTGCCGGAATCGCCGCCAGTTTTCGTGGAGGTCGCCGTCGCACTGGAGCGCCTGCGGAACCGGGAGCTCGTACAGCATGCCTGGGCACTGCTGGTTGTCTCTGTACACTGAGGTATGCCGGCAGGTATCGATCCACTCCTGTACCATGTGGTGTTGGGTGCTCTGGTGCACAGATGAGCCAACACAGTTGTATGTGGTACAACTCTATTTTATTATAACTCTTATAATACAGTTCGTTCTGGATACTCTGCACGTGCTGTCTCCCTGAGTGTCTTTGGCAATAGCTGTGTCCTGGTTCTCCTCTGCAGCTCTTACTGACCACCAGGGGTCGTGTCTGTGCTTTTATATCTTTCTGTCATTGGTTGTGGTGTTGTGTGTTCTGATTTGTCTGTTGGTGTGTCTATCATGATGTGTGTGTTTGAATATCATGACAGTTAGGATAGGTATGCTAATTGAGACATGGGCTTGCATCTAGCACAGACTTGTGGATGGAAGCCCTCTTTCTCGGATGGATATGGGATCCGAAATGAACTCAAGCAGCTTCAATGCAGTTGGACACAACTACACAGTTCAAAACTGTCAGTAATAAAATGTCAAATTGGGACAAGAAAGATTTAGGCCTTGAATTTCTGTGATTATGATCGGTGCAGAACATCTGTTATGTGATGATTCAGAACTATGGCGGTACTAAAAGTAAAGTTAGATAGTGATAATTCGTTGTTCTTGGGAAAGTGCTTACATTAGAAGGTTGCAGCTGTAACGCCAGCTCCATATTGTAAATGTGGTTTTACAAGAGCAATAGTTGGCCTCAGAGTGCTTTGTGCTGATATTGGCGATGGAAAGTGCTCAGCTATTGCGTTTACAGAATTTCCCATTTTAACCTCTCAGGAATTAAGTTGAGCTACACTATGTTTGCAGAAATAGTAGCACAACATTTTTATGTCCACTATTTCAACAAAGGCATCAACCTGCATGAAATGAACATGCTTTGTCCTTGTTAAACCAACAGATAGAGGTTAAACAATAACATAAGTCCATTTGTTTAGTTTTTGAGGATGAGAAATTGGGTTTGCTACCTACTTGGGTCACCTACTTCCAGAGCTACAAGTTCCTTCAGACCTCCAAAATGGAAACCACAGCCCCTGCGATACCAGCGAAAATGCACAATGTGTGATTTATTAATTATGATGGCGTATTCAGACAGACAGATTGCAAACAATTACTGATACACATCCTTCTCTCAATGGAAAAAGTGTCAACAACTGGAGACAGCAGGAGCTCACGGTTGGGTAAATCTAAAACCCATGGGGAAGACGGTGCTCGACATTACTGGGACCACCATCGTTAAGGCTGTGGCTTGTGGAGAGGCATAAATCATCAAAAATGAGGATATCTGCATCATAAGACCATAAGACATAGGAGCGGAAGTAAGGCCATTCGGCCCATCGAGTCCACCATTCAATCATGGCTGATTTCAACTCCATTTACCCGCTCTCTCTCCATAGCCCTTAATTCCTTGAGAAATCAAGAATTTATCAACTTCTGTCTTAAAGACACTCAACGTCCCGGCCTCCACCGCCCTCTGTGGCAATGAATTCCACAGACCCACCACTCTTTAGCTGAAGAAATTTCTCCTCATCTCTGTTCTAAAGTGACTCCTTTTTATTCTAAGGCTGTGCCCCCGGGTCCTAGTCTCCCCTGCTAATGGAAACAACTTCCCTACATCCACCCTATCTAAGCCATTCATTATCTTGTAAGTTTCTATTAGATCTTCCCTCAACCTCCTAAACTCCAATGAATATAATCCCAGGATCCTCAGACGTTCATCGTATGTTAGGCCTACCATTCCTGGGATCATCCGTGTGAATCTCCGCTGGACCCGCTCCAGTGCCAGTATGTCCTTCCTGAGGTGTGGGGCCCAAAATTGCTCACAGTATTCTAAATGGGGCCTAACTAATGCTTTATAAAGCTTCAGAAGTACATCCATGCTTTTATATTCCAAGCCTCTTGAGATGAATGACAACATTGCATTTGCTTTCTTAATTACGGACTCAACCTGCAAGTTTACCTTTAGAGAATCCTGGACTAGGACTCCCAAGTCCCTTTGCACTTCAGCATTATGAATTTTGTCACCGTTTAGAAAATAGTCCATGCCTCTATTCTTTTTTCCAAAGTGCAAGACCTCGCACTTGCCCACGTTGAATTTCATCAGCCATTTCTTGGACCACTCTCCTAAACTGTCTAAATCTTTCTGCAGCCTCCCCACCTCCTCCATACTACCTGCCCCTCCACCTATCTTTGTATCATCGGCAAACTTAGCCAGAATGCCCCCAGTCCCGTCATCTAGATCGTTAATATATAAAGAGAACAGCTGTGGCCCCAACACTGAACCCTGCGGGACACCACTCGTCACCGATTGCCATTCCGAAAAATAACCTTTTATCCCAACTCTCTGCCTTCTGCCTGACAGCCAATCATCAATCCATGTTAGTACCTTGCCTCGAATACCATGGGCCCTTATTTTACTCAGCAGCCTCCCGTGAGGCACCTTATCAAAGGCCTTTTGGAAGTCAAGATAGAGAACATCCATTGGCTGTCCTTGGTCTAACCTATTTGTTATCTCTTCAAAGAACTCTAACAGGTTTGTCAGGCACGACCTCACCTTACTAAATCCATGCTGACTTGTCCTAATCCGACCCTGCACTTCCAAGAATTTAGAAATCTCATCCTTAACAATGGATTCTAGAATCTTGCCAACAACCGAGGTTAGGCTAATTGGCCTAGAATTTTCCATCTTTTTCCTTGTTCCCTTCTTGAACAGGGGGGTTACAGCTGCGATTTTCCAATCCTCTGGGACATTCCCTGACTCCAGTGACTTTTGAATGATCATAACTAACGCCTCCACTATTTCTTCAGCTATCTCCTTTAGAACTCTAGGATGTAGCCCATCTGGGCCCGGAGATTTATCAATTTTTAGATCTCTTAGTTTCTCTAGCACTTTCTCCTTTGTGATGGCTACCATATTCAACTCTGCCCCCTGACTCTCCTGAATTGTTGGGATATTACTCATGTCTTCTACTGTGAAGACTGACGCAAAGTACTTATTTAGTTCCTCAGCTATTTCCTTGTCTCACATCACAAAATTACCAGCGTCATTTTGGAGCGGCCCAATGTCTACTTTTGCCTCCCGTTTGTTTTTAATGTATTTAAAGAAACTTTTACTATCATTCCTAATGTTACTGGCTAGCCTACCTTCATATTTGATCTTTCCTCAGCCGGTGGAGGAAAAGTGTAGCAGTTTAAACTGCTTTAAAAATGTTCTAATATTACTTAGTTGGGAAATGTTCTATAACTGCATTGACGGCACAGAGATTAAAAATATCTATTTTTACTATCCAGTTTCCATTACAATAACACTTAGATCGTGAAAATTCAAATGAAAAGCTGACCAGTGTTTGTGGCTTGCATGATATTTTCGTGAGACACTTTGGCTAATATGAATGTAACATTAAGCTATTATTGCAGCCTTTCAAATGTAAAGGCTTTTCTATCTGTTGATTAATATGCAAATTTGAGTAGGAGACAATGACAAATACTTGACATATTTTCTGGTTCGTTAATACCCTCTGTCATTAATTACACACAATTTTCTGCTGGAGCCGTGATTATAAAATTTGCAGAATCCAACGTGAACAAAGTATGGATTTCACAGTCCGAGTCATGTATCCATGTTTATTCAAGAGTATAAATAGTGCTGTCACTGTCTACAGATTCAACAACCCACCTGAGTGAAAAGCAACCCATGTTATTCACAAGTAGGAAAATATAAAGCTGAAAACACATTCCAGAATCCATTGAAAAGGATGCTCAACAAAGTGCTTTCCTCTTCTCTTTTGCACCCCCTGCCCCCCTCGCTCAGCAGTGAGATATTGATTTGTTTCTAAGATAACACAAGAACCACTCTGCCACAAGATAAGAGTTTGCTGGAGACGCCAGTGTTTACTAATCTTCCCTACCTACCCACCATCAGCTGGCTGAGCTGGGATTAGCCATGTAAAGCAAACCAAGGTCAATGGCTCCAGTGAACAGCCACTGTCACAACATGGGTCTGCAGAATCGATAGACATGCCATGACATGCATCCAGCACGTGTGGCACCAAAGCTACCTGACTTGAAAGTGTTTGAACGTGCAGTCTGTGAGCCACATTCGCACTGGGTTTATGAATGAAACCTGAGCAAAGCAGCTAGTCATAATGGAAAAATCTTTAAAATGTGTTTAAGAAAAGAGCTTGTAACCTGACCTCTATTCTGGGACAGCAGACAAGCACAATACAGTGATAGTAATTCACCTCCAGCTGACCTCATTTCGAGCATTTTCCCAACACTTTGTGGCTTCGAGCTTTCCTCAAGGAAACCTATTTGTGTTTATTAGGAAAGAAATATCCACATATAAACAATTCCTCTCTTAAAAAATCATGGTAATATATTGTGCAGAAGGAAGCCACTTGATCCATTGTGCCAATACTGGCTGTTTGAAATAGGCAATTAATTAATTCCTGTTCTTTAGCCATTGTCTCACAACTGACCCTTTCCAAATATACATCTAATTCCCTCCTGAAAGTTACCATTGATTCCGTTTTTAACCACCCGTTTCAGGCAGTGAATTCTAGATCATGACTTTGCTATGTAAAATAAAAAGCTCACCTCCATTGGTTCTTTTACCAATAACGTTAAGTATATGATCACTCTGATCACTGACTGTACTGTCAATGGAAGCAGCTTCTCATTATTCCCGCCATTACAAACTCTCAGAATTCTTAACATCTCTTGTAAATGTCCCCTTAACCGTCTTTGGCTTCATGGAGAACGATCCCAGATCTGTCGTCCTTCCACGTAGCTGAAATCCCTCAACCAGTATTATCCCAGTAAATCTCCTCCGCACCCACTCTAATTTATTGTGGAGAAGAGGGAGCAAACATAACATCCAAAATGTTGAAAATCATCTGTAAAGCAATGAAAGCACCTTTTCAGAACAAGTCCTGTGACCAAAAGCCAAGGACAAGAGGCAGAATTTTCCCAAAATTAGGCTAAGTGTTCTTCTGAGGGATTAATTAGGAATAGTACGTTGGCGCGATCCGGACCACAAACTTTGGGCACTTTGAAAAAAATAAATCTCCACATGACGCACCTGTGGAGCATGGCATCTGATTCGGCCACCCAAGGGATCATCTGAGTAGTTCCATCAGGGGGTGCTGCATTTAAGCAGCTCCACAGCACTTGCTCACAATCAAGCCAGGAAGATGGCAGCAGAGGGCCAGGATTCTCCAATCCTGCGGCCAAGCTCTGACGCCGGTGTGAAAAGCGGCGCCAACCACTCCGGCATCAACGGAGTCCCCGATAATCAGGAATGCTTCCCTTCCTAGGGGGCTAGGTCGGCGCCGGAGTCGTCCCCGCAGCTCCAACCGGCGCTCTACGACCGCCGCGAGTTCACGCATGCACGCAATGGCCAGCGTGATTCCACGCATACGCGTGTGTTCCCGTCTCTGCGCAGGCCCCCAGGCAACATGGCGGAGCCCTACAGGGGCCCGGCACGGAGGAACATAGGCCTCCACGGAACCAGCTCGCCCGCCGATCGGTAGGCCCCAATCGCGGGCCAGGCCACCATGGAGACTCCCCCCCCCCCCCGAGTCGGATCCCTCCCTCCAGGACGGCCCCCGCAGACACACATTCCAGGTCCCACACGCCAGCGAGACTTGGCCGAACTTGGCGGGCACTTGGCCCATCAAGGCCCGGAGAATTTCTGGGGGGCCGCTTTCAACAGCCCCCGATCGGGCCAGCGGCGATCCCGCGGGCGCCCAAAAATCGGCACCGGAGAATCGCCGAGCCGGACCGCCGCAATTTTCCCGCCCTCCCGGAGATTCTTCGACCCGGCGCAGCCGAGGAGTCTGATCCTCACATTTTGGAGGGGGCCCTCACCTATGTGCTTAATGCCTTAGAGGAGACAAGGTCAACCATCTATCCACAGACTCGCAGAAGATCCTCCAGCAAGGTCACGAATCACGCCTGGGAGATAGTGGCCACACTGGTGAGTGCCAGCCCCCTCTACAAGAGAATGGGGATTCAATGCTGTAAAAATATGTATGACCTCCTCCGTTCTGCCAGGGTAATTGCTTCTTGCCTTCTCTCACCACTCCCCCTTTCAGCTATCCTTCCCCATGCCACGTGAAACACAAATGCTGTCACCTAACTGGGCCCCGCCGCCCAACCTCCTACAAGCTTCCTCATTTCCACTCGTACTCCCTTCCTCACAAGTCATCCCTGCTCAAACACAAGGCCCACACATGCTAGGTATCTTCGCCGTCTCATCTGGCAGGCAGCCTTCTCACATCACCCTTATTTGTCTCACTGAAGGATAATCTTGCTCACAACCATCGGGAGCGAGCGAAGATGGGTGGTGGCATGGCAGAGAGCAAGGATCCCGACTTTGAGGAGAGAGCTCCGGATCTCGCAGAGGAGGGGCAGTTGTGGGTCTGTGCTGAGAACCAGGTCGGCCTGAGAGAGAGAGAAGTGAGGAACCTCTGCACTTTCATCCAGCTGCCCAAATCCACAAGCGTTATATAGCACCCAAACCTTTACTCTAGCCATGTTTTAATATCTTGTCTCTTTACTTGCAGGAAAATTAGCTGAGCATCCTGACCCATCCACCAGCAGGAATCTTGTGCCAAGCCTTCATACCATCTTAGAGAAGATGCCAGAGGAGGACAGCTAATAAGTGTCTTGACTATGACCCGCACCCTGTACCAGTGCAGAGACAGTGGAGCTCGCCTGTTCACCCGCACCCTGTACCAGTGCAGAGACAGTGGAGCTCGCCTTTTCACCCGCACCCTGTACCAGTGCAGAGACAGTGGAGCTCGCCTTTTCACCCGCACCCTGTACCAGTGCAGAGACAGTGGAGCTCGCCTTTTCACCCGCACCCTGTACCAGTGCAGAGACAGTGGAGCTCGCCTTTTCACCCGCACCCTGTACCAGTGCAGAGACAGTGGAGCTCGCCTTTTCCCTCCCTCTTAGAGGTCATGGACCTGGCTCCTATTTTTAAAGAGCAGTAGTGTTTTGAACATTTGCTGAGGGTGAAGGATGCGATATTAAGCCCACTAAGTATATTATAATGCATTCAAATTCATGCAAATCAACTTTGCCTCATTCCTGGGTGTGTAGCTGATCAGATTATTGGGGGGGGTACATGGAAGATCGCGATCGGAAATCACGCCGGAACAAATCCTGTTTTTAACCTCTCGCAAGATTTAGAGGCCATTGCGGGATTTGCACCCACGGCTAACATGGCCGCTAAATCGTGCTAACATGTGGGGTTTCAGTCTTTAAAGGCATCCGAGTCTGTCAGTTTCACAGCGCCCTCAATCCCTGCTTTATAGGTTCTGCCGAGCATCACACAGCTCAGGACACCTGTGCACTGTCTGTTAAAGCTGGAAAGGGGTGGGTTAAATTTACACCTAATTACTTCATAATATTATCAAATGACGTTGGTTTCCAAATGCCTGCCAGTCAATGCAAAAATGAGTGGGAACGTGTTAAATTCCGATATGCAGGCATTTTTGCGATGATTTGACACTGAGCTCGCACCCAAGCCAGCCCCTTGTATGTTTAAATTCTATTCATACAGGAGAATAATCCAGCCGCAATTAAATAAGCTAGTCTCTGATTTTGTGAGCAATGCAATAGGAAATCTGCAAGCATTACATTAAATTTAATGAGTGAAATACAGCTGTTACCTTAGCATGAGGCCTACTTTATAATCTTTATTATTATTGTCACAAATAGGCTTACATTAACACTGCAATGAGGTTACTGTGAAAATCCCCTAGTCGCCACACGCCAGTGCCAGTTCGGGTACACAAAGGGAGAATTCAGAATGTCCAATTCACCAAACAAGCATGTCTTCCGGGACTTGTGGGAGGAAACTGGGGAACCAGGAGGAAACCCACGCAGACACGGGGAGAACGTGCAGACTCCGCACAGGCAATAACCCAAGCGGGAATTGAATCAGGGTCCATGGCTTTGTGCTGATGCCACTTGTAAGCTTCAGACCTTTCATTTAACAGGGAGAAAAACATAACAAGCACTAAACCTAAAGATTCAGTAAATAAATGGGTATTGTACTGAGCCAGGAGGACGATATAACGCAAGGTTCCAAGATAATTCAGAATTAAATATGCTGCATATCACTATTTCCTTTTCGGATAACCTGACTTCTTGAGAAAAATATACTTCTTAATTCAGTTGAGTCATTAATGACTTTACCCCTTGGTGGTTTCTAAAATTTGCAAAACAAAACATCTTTTGATATTGAAGAGAGAAGAATGGTTCTGAATCATAGAATTTTCAGTACAGAAGGAGGCCATTCGGCCCATTGAATCTGCACCAGCTCTTTGAAGGAGCACCCTACCCAAGCCCACACCCCGACCCTATCCCCATAACCCAGTAACCCCACCCAACACTTAGGGCAATTTTGGACACTAAGGGCAATTTAGCATGGCCAATCCACCTAACCTGCACATCTTTGGATTGTGGGAGGAAACCGGGCACCCGAAGGAAACCCAAGCACACACGGGGAGAATGTGCAGACTCCGCACAGACAGTGACCCAAGCCGGGAATCGAACCTGGGAACCTGGAGCTGTGAAGCAATTGTGCTAACCACCATGCTACCGTGATGCCCAAAGCTCTGTGTGTTGTGTACATCAAGATTGCAAACCCATTTTTATCGTATTTATAATAGAACAACAAATTATTTATTAAAATGGAAATCAAAAGTAGAAAAACTGAAACAAGATAACTGAATCAAGGTTGGTTGCTCGTATGTGTTCCATACAACGATTGGGAGTTATATGTGTTAGAAATAGGGGCAGTTGTTCAACAGCAGAAACAAAACATAGTCTCCAAGAATCTCGCAATCATTATGGGCAGAGAAAAAAAAGTTATAAACAAAAAACTAAGGCTGTACAAGTTTCCTTGATTGCCTGTCATTGTTTTATTTTAACACAACCACCTTTTCATAGATCATAAAATTTACAGTGCAGAACGAGGCCATTCGGCCCATCAAGTCTGCAATGGCCCTTGGAAAGAACACCGTACTTAACCCACACCTCCATTCTATCCCCGTAGCCGAGTAACCCCACCTAACCTTTGGGCACTAAGGACAATCCACCTAATCTGCACACCTCCGGGTGCTCCAGTGGGAGGAAACTGGAGCACCCGGAGACATGGGGAGAACATGCAGACTCCGCACAGTGACCCAAGCCGTGCATTCGAACCTGGGATCCTGGAGCAACGGTGCTAACCACTGTGCTGCCGTGTTATCGCTTTCCATATACATTTCATTCATTCCCATAGTAACTACAGTTCAAAGGTAATTTATTGGTTACAAGGCCATGTTTATATATCCTGAGGCTACCAAAGTTGCTGGATAAATGCAAGTTCTTAATTTCTTTCCTTGACTTGCGCCGCTTGCCAATCAGGGGTTTAGATTTTTTCATTTATTCATGCTTCTTGGGTTGTTTGGGAGGTGCAACCAAATGTAACAGGCTAGGTTTTGCAGCCGTGATGGCAGCAAAGCCCCCAGCCTTTGCTGGCATTACTCCTCAGAAAATGACAACTGCTCCCGTCCGCACATGAGTTGTTAATCCAGAGGTTGCTGTCAGTGGATCCCTCGTTCAGGGTGCACTGTTGAACTCCCCGCAGATAGTGACTTGATTTTAACCCACTCATTGACACAGAGCTAAAATCCATCCACAAATCTTTAGAAATCACTGAACTGATGAGAATGTCCACTTTTACGCTGCAATATTGCTATTAAGAACTGCTGAAAAGCTACGCCTTGCTGTCTTAAAAAAAGACACATGCCCATTCTATGATTTTCTATGATAAAGTGACAACTATGATGGAGGAAAAAAAGTGTCAAAGGTTGTTTGTCAGGTAATCAAAGGAACACAAAAAAACTGTAAGCCATGAGTATGTTAAAACATTTCACGTCCTCTGTACAAAAGTAATTACACTGAAAACTGCACTTTTAAAACAACCCCAGGTCATCTTCATTCCAAAAGATGAAGTCTAAATACATTTTGACACCAGCAATTGGGCATTGATAGATCAGCTCTCACCCACACAATATTGCTGTGTTGTTAAGTTCACCTGCTCCCTCATCACACAGTCAAAAACACTGCTGCTACGTCAACCTCTATGGCAGCCACTGTAAGCGTATAACTCAAATGGTTGCACTCTCCCTTCCACATTGAAGTAGGAGATAACAAAAAGCAAGAGAGGACACTGCTGAAGAAATCAAAAGCAGCAAAAGAACACCCTCAGATTCACAAATTGTTCAGTGATCCAAATGAATGGAAACGAGTTCATTTGCCAGGAGCAGTCAGCTCAAATCGAGAACATGTTCGACCGTCTTGTCACAACGAAGCAACCATCCAGACAATAACCGTGCATATCAAATCCGAACACAATTTATCAAATGAACTAAACAAATGATGTTTACATTATTAAATTACAAAGCTAAATCAGCTGAGAAGCAAAAGGAGCCATTTTCATCAATTATTACTGAAGTGAATTTAATTTTTCAATCAGCAGCGCATCATAAACGTGCCATTGGTGCATTCATATGCAGCTTTATTATCAAATTTACAAAATAGCCATTATCATTATAGAATTGTAAGCAATTTGCTCGCAAGGATATGGCCTGATTATGATAATCATAGGATGGATGTATATTTTTCTACATGTTTGCTGCTTTATTTCCTAGTTAGGAACTCACTGGTTGCACTTTTGCAATACTTTTAATATAATAAATTGTTATGGTTTTTTTTCCAAAGGCTACAAGCGATCTCATTCAATCAAATACTTTTACGGAGAAGATTTAGTCCAATAAACCCAACAAGGTAATGGAGATCCCATTGTGCGACACAGCAATTGGCAGGCCATCTACAGTGTTGGTTACTGTCCAGGAAAAGTGGATTACATATCATTTTATGTTTCATGCTAAGAGCTCCAGGCATCCATTAAATATACATAAATCCACGCCAAGCCTTAATTGTGGCTGCATGAGCCACAGAAGGTTGGCTTCTATGTCGTGGCAGATGTGGATGCATTGTGACCTAGAATGTGCAAGCTTATGTCGACATGAATCACCTTTTCAGGAGAGGAGACAGAAAAAGAAAGTAACTACTTGAACGTGACCGGTATGATAGGGAGTTCGCTTTATGTAATCGTCAACACATGTGGTCAAGTGACCGATAAATGTCACATTCAAATGGCCAGTCTAACATAGTGGGCGGGATTCTCCAATCACATCTGTGGCGGGTCCCATTGCAAACGAGAACAGAGAATTTGACATTCCAGCCAAAACTCCATTCACTCTCTGCTGCACCGGAAAATCCCAGCCGCAAACAAGGATAGAAGATTGCGGCTGATAAAAGTCAAGTTCCATTCTTTTTTAAAATAAATTTAGAGTACCCAATTCATTTTTTTTCCAATTAAGGGGCAATTTAGCATGGCCAATTCACCTACCCTGCACATCTTTGGGTTGTGGGGGCGAAACCCACGCAAACACGGGGAGAATGTGCAAACTCCACACGGACAGTGACCCAGAGCCGGGATCAAACCTGGGACCTCAGCGCCGTGAGGCAGCAGAGTTAACCCACTGCACCACCGTGCTGCCCCGTCAAGTTCATTCTTAAGGCAGATCTAATATAAAATTGGTTTATTAAACATTGAGAAATATTGCATTCTCCATAATGAAGCTTAGCAAGACAATTTTTAACCTGTTAACTTGGAGGGAGCATGTGATGGCTTGTTGTTCTCAAAATATTTTTATAAAGTGTTAAGCACTGATGTGCCAAAATGCAAGCAAACCTGTGCATGACTTTACGGCTACACACTCTTGCCACTGGAGGGCAGAATGGCTTTTGATCACAATACTGAACCTACAGCACAGTAAAAAGCCATTCAGCCCAGTTGGTCTACATGAGCAGAAAGGGTCTCAGCTGTCATTTACACTGAGTCTGCAACATTCTTTAACATAAAGGTATATTTGTTTTATAGCAATATTCTTTGATGATGGCTCAGTTCGATATGAACTTGAACCAAACCTGGACACATTTACCATTCATTTACTATCTTCACAATATGCCTTTGGAAAATAGTGCCGAGAGGTGTAAGGATTGAGAGGTTCATTAACAGTTTGACAGGCTCCTTCTCCTTCTAACCATCGTTAATATCAGTCAATAGGGTGGTTAGTCGTATAATGTGTAAGGGTTTTATTGGCTTCCTGCAATATATACCTTTTAACTTGGGAGGCAGGAATTCTATTGGTAAGCCAAAGTTTCACTTCTATGTCTATAGTATCACCTGCAGTCAAGAAGCCCTGATGGAAGTACGAGATAACATTTTGAAAGTCAGTCCAACTGGAGAAATTATGTAGAACAAGTATTGTTTTATTTTGCTGCTCAATACAATTGATATTTTTGTTGCGCTTTTAAAGGAGCTAAAGCAGTCAAATGCACGCACATTATTTTTCAATAATTGCTCTGCTTTTTCGAGGCAACTGCTCAAAGAAGCTTATGGGACTACAGAATTGTACACACCTATTTCAGGCTTGATGGATATATTACATTGTTAATGTTCTTTTTTTTTATTAAAAAAATTTCTTTTCCAATTAAGGGGCAATTTAGCGTGGCAATCCAACCACCCTGCACATCTCTGGGTTGTGGGGGGGTGCAAATTCCACACAGACAGTGACCCGGGACTAGAATTGAACGCGGGTCCCCAGCGCCGTGAGGCAACAGTGCCGCCCTTTTCTTAATGTGCTTAATAGTTTCGCTTCAACGCTCTAATTTAGCTTCCACAGCAAGTAGAAGCTGCTTTGTGGATTACGGATTAAAAGCAAGAACGAGAGAGCATTAGCTGCCCAACCACCTTGGCTGCCACCCTGTAGCCAGGCTTCAAATACAACCTAAGCTGTCAGCTCCCCATTACACCTGCACAGAGTTCAGAAAATGCCTGGCTTGAGGTTCCTCGGGTCAACGTTTTTATTGACAGCATACTTCACATGAGGTGTTTGTCTCAGTTGCTCAGTGGAGCATCACGGCATCTGATGTACTCGCCTGTTGACAGGTCAGAGAGCTACTGAATCACAGAGACAGTTTTACAGAAATCCTGTCTCAAACACCATTACTGTGGCAGCATTTCAGAGGAGGGAAGCTGCCTGAGGTTCTAATTCTCCTTACTGTAGCTATTATCGAAGAAATGCAATTAAAGGCAAAATTGGATTCCAGAAGTGATTATAAGGCAGTTTCACAGAGTGATTTGGATGTCAATTTGAGAGTAGGCTAACATACTGGCTTTCAGCTTCTTGAACCAGGGCTCAATTCTGGCACCAACAATGGAGGATAAAAAGTCACCTGTCTGTTAGCTCTGACCGTTCCAGTGTTAAATGAGTTTAAACAGTCTCAATCCAGTTTCCAGTTCTCACAGCGCAAGCCTGATATTCAATTGGCAATTTCAGTCAGAATGGCTGGTTTTGGAAATAGAAAATCACACACATGGGGTCGGATTGTTGTGCACATTTAAAAAAGATGTTTGGGACCCAGATTCGGAGGTCCCACCCCCATTTCCGACAGAGCCCATTCTTGTCACTCGGGGAAAGCGGGCACAGCATAACTCACACATGAGGGAAACCCAAACTCAGTTGGGTGATTTGACCTCAGCATTGTGTTTAAACAGACTTCATTTTTGTTGTAGAAAGGATCTTAACTTGGTGTTGGAGTCACAATATTTTTTAAAAGAGTAGATGTAAATGCCTGTGAAATGTGGATTTTAAATCTCTAGCCTTTGCTAAATTAAAATAATATTTTGCCTCCGTTAGTGAGTTGAACAAAAATCGATTCCAGAAGTTCCAATAGCTGTTTGATGCCATTATCCAAAAGGCTATAATTTTTTTTTTATTAATTATTGGCTGCTTTCCACAACATACTATTATCACAGCAGGGGTCCCTGTGTTCACAGTTTGACAGCACAAATCGGTTAATAAACGCTTGACTAATTTAGAGGGAAGTTTGTACTGGCGAGCATGGGAGGTACAGTCACTCAGTGATTGAATTCAAACCTTGATCTGTTATAATGTGGTGCAGTGTAGGTTTCAAGCTCTTCAGAAATTTTCAATTCCAATCTCGCACCTTCCTTTCAGTGGATTGATAAAATTTCAACAAATTCAGAATGTTGTTGTGGTGGGAGTGACAGCCTCATAAAAAGTGCTACCATCTTTGAAAAAGCAACCCATACCAGTCCAGTTCCTTTTTATTCAGTGACAAGATAATTGATTGCTAGATTATTTTCTCTTGAGAAGTTAGAGGCAGAGAAATATAAGGATGGAATTTGAGAGTAAGTGAGTTAATGTGCTGAACACATGACCGCTAATGGTGGGACACAGAGAAGGTGGGTGGGCTGGCAGGGTGGGGGTGCTTTCAAGAGGTTTGAATCAAAGAAACTGGGAAGTTGTGGAGCTGGAGAAAGTTAGCAATGAGAGGCAAGAAAGAGATTAAACATGAGAAGCCTTTTAAATCTGAGGCATTGGGGGAGCAAGAGCAAACTTGGGTCAACAGGGGCTGAGTGACTAGTGAGCAGGTCTTGGGTTGCAATAGCAACAGAGTTTTAATCTTCGATGAACTAAAGTTTACAGAGTCTGGGAGATGGGGTGCTGGGCAGGACATTATTGGAATAGTTCCACTTAGAGGTGATAAAGGCATGGATGAGAAGCAAAACTGAGGTGACATAGATTGAAGTCAGGCAAGGTTACCGAGGTGGAAACAGGTTATCTTTGTGAATGAGAAGAGATGGGGCTAGAAACTCAGCTCGGAACCCAACATGATCGAGGTTACAAACAGTTTGGTTCAACCCAAGACAGTGGTCGGGATGCTTCGAGCTGCTACCTTTTCAAAACAGTGAGTGAGGATACTCTGGAACCTCGATGCCCCGATGTCTTCGAGGGTGTAATTTACTGAGACACAAGATGACAGCTCAACAGTTGGCGGCGGCAGCACAACTATTTATCATAGCTATTGCATAACACAAGAATTGGGGGCTGGAATCAGTGAGCAAGAAATCACCCAGGATCATACAAATTAACCATGGCTTCCCCGAAGATTTTGCTTTTATCTTGCAGCCTTAGATTGGATGAGTAATTATGGAGACAACTGAGGCAATGGGCATACAAAAAGGCAGTGGTTGCTTCAGTGAAAGAGCTGAGTTCCAACATACTGTAAACAGAACAAGACCGATGACAAAGCATACCCAATATAAATCAATGAAAGATCAAAGTATTTTTCACCAGGCTCATATGTTAAGTCTCAGACTTAATGCGATATCCAAGAAAGCATCTACTTGCTTGTAGAAATTTTGTGGCAGATTGCCTCTGAGCAAGAGGCAGATAAGAAATCCTTTCAGATCTGCAATGAGCTTGCCTGTGCTCTTTAATTGGATTCCGCTTTCAGGTTTCTCGACCAATCATGGAGGGCAGGTGGAATGAAGCACTGATTCTGTCAATTTGAATTAAAGGGACCCCAGCTCAGGTCAGGAAGACACAGGAATTGGATTCCTGAGGAATGGAGAGGGGCCCTGGGATGGCTACCCCCAGGTCTCTCACTCAGACCTGGAGGTCCTGGCAGGGGATCTGAGGTACTGAAGTGAAGTGATCTTTCTCAAGGACAGGAGGAAGAGCATAGCTTCTCCAACCAAACAGACGAGCATTGATGAGGTTGAAGAAGTCAGTAAAATGAGTATGATCCCTCGAATGTGTGCTCCCTCGAACCTAGACACAGGGCACCAAGAGAGCCCAGGATTTCAGGAGGGTTGAAAATGTGGGTGACATACCACTTTCAGGTGCCAATGCATTTGACATGCCAAGCATTTTTCTCAGCACTCCTCAGAACACACCTTGCAGTTCCAGTCATTCCTCGCTTTCCAGGCACCTCCTCAAATCCCCATCTGAACAATAAGACTCAAACGCACCCTTATCCTATTTCTCCCTCACATCCATGCCCCATAATCACCCATACTAATGTTTAATTCCCTTCTCTCCACACAACTCATTTCTAACACTCACAACTGCAATATTTGCTCCCTTGGTCCATTGGGAAGGAGGTCTTGTTCCAGGAGCCTGCAGATGTCAGCAACAACTTGTCAAGAGAGTGGGAGCACCCTGAGGTGCTGGTGCAGAGAGAGCTGATCCTCTGCCCGTAGACCCCTGTGTTGAGGATCACACCTCTTTCGAGCTGGATCTCAGTCTCCATCCCCTCTGCCCTGCGGAATGGTATTTGGTTGAGGGGAAGGCTGCCGGGTGCTCCTGCTGGTATTTCACCTTCTGCTGGGATTCCATTGATGTAATTGCTCCTTGTGTTCCTCCATGATGTGTTGAAAGCTGACAGCAGGAAAGTGCAGCTGAAGGTGAATGAAGTGCAAGACAAGTGAAGTGACTTTCAACAAGATGGCAACCACTTGCCAAGCAGTGAAAGCAATCTTTGAGTGGACATTTTGTGAGTATCAGTCTCTCAACCCTGCATGGCCGTTTCACTGTTTAAAGCCTTCCTAGCCTGTCAGTCTCACTTGCCACTCTGCGCTCACCTGGTTTTCTCTGGTAAATTGCTGACAATTCAAAAAATAGCAGTGGCTGTTAAAGTTGGAATGGTTGATGATAACAGGAATTAGTGCCCTCTTTGAATATTTTAATGACTTACCCAATTGCTGCAAGGGGGTTTCCAATTCACCTGCAAACCCGCCCATGTGAAACATGGAAGTGGGCAGAACAAAGATGGGAACACAACCTGATGTAAATTTTAGGGGATTTAACTCCATGCACACACCCAAATACAGCCCTCCTTGTTTGTTAAAAAAATCCCTCTCGGTATCATAGATTATCATAGAATTTACAGTGCAGAAGGAGGCCATTCGGCCCATCGAGTCTGCACCAGCTCTTGGAAAGAGCACCCTACCCAAGGTCAACACATCCACCCTATCCCCATAACCCAGTAACCCCATCCAACACTAAGGGCAATTTTGGACACTAAGGGCAATTTATCATGGCCAATCCACCTAACCTGTACATCTTTGGACTGTGGGAGGAAACCGGAGCACCCGGAGGAAACCCACGCACACACGGGGAGGATGTGCAGACTCCGCACAGACAGTGACCCAAGCCGGAATCGAACCTGGGACCCTGGAGCTGTGAAGCAATTGTGCTATCCACAATGTGAAATATTAAAGACTGTTCTCCAGACTTCCGACAATAAAGAAATCACCTGAGAACTATAGACATTTATTTCACTGGTGAGGGAAGCAAATTACTGGATATATTGAAGTAAAGGTCACATAAAGATGGATTGAGGCTGTGTATTTTACACTTGGGTATGAAAGGAGGGCTTTAAAGGGATGATTGAAAAAATAGAATAAGATCAGAACTTTTCATTTATTCTGTAATATCTGTAGCTCAAAAAAGAGCAATGTCTAATGTATTTTTCGACTATTATTCTGAAAGGTTATATATTTCGAAATTCTGCTCAAAAAATAAATCGGCAGAGCAGTAGCATCAGGCTCATATTGCCATAAATGTTCAGTTCCTGAACAACCTTCGTTATCTTATAAGTGTCATTGTGCCTCTCCGACAAAGAGCAAAACATTCCTCCCCCCAAAAAAGCAAAGATCTTGAAATTGTATTGCAGGGCCCGAGTATGCGAATATCTGACTGAAAATAAGCGAGAGGCATTATGGACAAATATGCTCAGTAATTATTCATGGATATCAGCGCAGCATTAATTTTATAATTATATTGGCCAACGTGGAAACAGCCATACAGAATAGAAGATTCACGTTGGACTTTCCAATTACTACTATGCTACCTGGTGTAATGGATTAAGGTCAGGAGCAATTGGGTTCAACATTTGGCCACATCGTCCCTGGGGAGAAAAAAGTAAGCAATTCAGATTCCATTTTTCAATCACCACTCAATTTCTTTTCATAGATTTAGAGTACTCAATTAATTTTTTTCCAATTAAGGGGCAATTTTACATGGCCAATCCACCTACCCTGCACATCTTTTGGGTTGTGGGGGCAAAACCCACGCAGACACGGGGAGAATGTGTAAACTCCACACGGACAGTGACCCAGAGCCGGGAACGAACCTGGGACCTCGGTGCCGTGAGGCAGCTGTGCTAACCACCGCACTATCGTCATTCACCATTCAGTACGTTTTGCCAGAGGTTTGTGGTTATGAGGTAAAGACATGATCAGACTTGATAACAATGGGCCCAGATTTTCAACAATCTGTTAAAGCTCATTAACTAGACGCCCACATAAAAGTTCTTATTTGATGAAGTAGCAGTAGGCCAATTATGTGCCAGTTTGTTAATCCAGAAGGCAGGAAAAGGGCAAGATTCATGGCAAAGATTACTAAAAGCAAAGAAAGACAACATCCCACCACGATGGCTGGTGGAATTTGAATTCATTTACAAAGGTTTACAATATAAATTTGGTCTCAATAATGCTGACCATGAAATTACCATTGATTATTACAAAAATCCATCTGGTTCACCAATGCTCTTTTGGGAAGGAAATCTGCCATCCTTACCCAGTCTAGCCTACATGCGACTCCAGACCCACACAGCAATGTGGTTGACCCTTAACTGCCTCCTGAAATGGTCTAGCAAGCAACTAAATTCAAGGGCAATTAGGGATCGACAACAAATGTTGGTTTTGTCAACAACACCCACATCCTGCAGACTCTTCCAAGCTTCTTCACTGGGACCCTTCCCACAAAGCCGGTAAACGCCCCTTCCCACTGCAACTTCCAAAAATCCTCCACTCCCATGGCATCCAATCCATCACCTCTCCTTCTCCCCGCACCATCACCAGACAACCCCACTAAGGCCTTCAAGCAGTATTCCTCACCCTGCCACAATAGGATGCACATTGTTCCGCTACCTTACCCCTACCCCCTGTGGACCTTGCTCCAGAAGACAAAAACCTGTAAAATTTGGAATGGAAAGCTACCAGTAAAACTTTTTCAAACTTTTTTTGTGTACCTTCAAAAGAAACTCCAGCATTTAAGATTTTTCCTGAGATTTGACAATTTTGAATTGGGTCTTCCTTCTCCTGTAATTCCACTGACTTGATTTCCACCTAATTAGAAGCCAAGCCTGTCGAGCAGGATAGGTACCAGGCAGGGAACCTAATCATCACAATTCTGGCCAGGATGCTGTGATGTGGCACATTTGAAGCTATTGGGCGCGATTCTCCGCTCCCGCGCTGGTTGGGAGAATCGCCTGGGTCGCCAAATTTTCCGCAACGCCGGTCCAATGCCCTCCCGCGATTCACGGAAGCAGCCAGATCGGCACAATCACGTTTTGCGCGGCGCGGTACAACGAATCGTCCGAGACAGCCAAAATGGTGATTCACCGGTACACTCGCGATTCTCTAGCCCGGATGGGCCAAGCGGCCTGTCCAAAACGGCGGGTTCCCCCCGGCGCCATCCACACCTGGTCACTGCCGGCGGGAACAGCGCGGGAACGCTGGAGGGGCGGCCTGCGGGGGAGCGAGGGGGGATCCTGCACCGGGGGGGGCCTCAAATGGGGTCTGGCCCACGATCGGTACCCACCGATCATCGGGCCTGCCTCTCTGAAGGAGGACCTCCTTTCTTCCGCAGCCCCGCAAGATCCGTCAGACATCTTCTTGGTGCTGGCCAACTCGCGCATGCGCGTGTGATGCCAGTTATGCGGCGCCGGTCGCGTCATGTATGCGGCGCCGCCTTTACGCGGCACCAAGGCCTGGCGCGCGTAAATGATGCCACACCGCTCCTAGCCCATTATCGGGCCCTGAATCGGTCGGGATAGGGGCTGTTTCGCGCCGCTGTGAACTTCAACGGCGTTCACGACGGCGCGAACACTCTGCCTCCATTTCGGAGAAGCCCATTGTTTCCACAGAATCCTGTTCCCAATTGTTGTCGTCATAATCTGCAATGATTTTCTCAGATCAGAATTATTCCACCTCGGGAAGAGGAACATCAATGTCAGTCCTTACTTTGTCTGTCTTAAAATGGAGACCGGGTCCGATCACATCCGCACTATTTTGCTTTTGTACTACCAGCATCTTTCTGACAATACAAGTAACAACTCCAGCAGTTCTGACATTCTTCTGGCTGTTTAATGAGGCATGACACAATCTTGTAGTTGTCCCATTTTCTTTTCAATTGCTTGCTAAATCAACTGCCATTTTTACTTTTGCTGGGAATGGCATATTTTGCCAGATTAGGTTTGCAGGTCTCTGAGGGTCTGGATTTGTGGTACTTAATGCTTACATTTTTTGCTTTCAAATGGATTCGCTGTTTACACAGTGCCAGAGTAGATTTCAGTTAAAAGAAAAGCAGGTTCAGCGACAGAGTATAAGCACTGTATCTGTCCACTCAACTGAAAAGGATCATCAGTTACACCAGTTTTTACGAGCTTCGTAGAGCAAGGGGTGTTTTGTACAGGAATGCTAACCACCTGCTAGCGTACCAACTGCGGCGATATGCTGCTGCAAGGGAGATAGTACAAGTGAGGGAAGAGGGAGGAGAGCTGGCGACAACACCGGAGCATATTAATAATGTATTTGAGTCATTCTATAAGATGTTAAACAGGCCTGTATGCCGGGAGGGGGGGTTAGAGGTGAAATGGGGTCGTTCTTTGTGGGATTGGTGTTCCCGGAGGTTGAGGGGGAGAAGCGGCGGGGACTGGAGGCTCTGCAGGGGTTTCAGGAGCTAATAGAGGCAATTGCCGCAATGCAGTCAGGGAAGGCGCACTGGGCCTGGATGTTTTCCCAGTTGATATTTATAAACGGTTTGCGACAGGGATGTCGTTATGATGCCATCTAAATCAGTGTGATTTGTGTAGAAGGCCTTCGATGGGGTGGGGAGGAGTGGAGTTATTTGCTGGAAGTGTTGGGTAGGTTCAGATTTGGGCCAACATTCATCTCATGGGTGAGATTGTTGCATGCGGCCCCCACAGCTAGTATTAGGGCTAATTTGGTTACCTCGGGGATTTCCGGCTATATAGGAGCACAAGTTAGGGTTGTCCGTTGTCCCCATTTCTATTCGCATTAGTGATAGAACCTCTGGCTATTGCATTCTGGGCTTCTCGGGAGGGTTAGGTATTGTGAGAGGGGGTAGGGAGCATAGAGTTTTGCCATATGCGGATGCTGACATTTGGGGCAGCACGGTAGCATTGTGGATAGCACAATTGTTTCGCAGCTCCAGGGTCACAGGTTCCGGCTTTGGTCACTGTCTGTGCGGAGTCTGCACATCCTCCCCATGTGTGCGTGGGTTTCCTCCGGGTGCTCCGGTTTCCTCCCACAATCCAAAGATGTGCAGGTTAGGTGGATTGGCCATGATAAATTGCTCTTAGTGTGCAAAATTGCCCTTAGTGTTGGGTGGGGTTGCTGGGTTATGGGGATAGGGTGGAGGTGTTGACCTTGGGTAGGGTGCTCTTTCCAAGCGCCTGTGCAGTCTCAATGGGCCGAATGTCCTCCTTCTGCACTGTAGATTCTATGATTCTATGACTTGGTATTATATATATCTAATCCGCTGGGGTGTATGGATAATATTATAAGTATATTGGAGAAATCGGGCCACAAATTGAATATGATCAAAAGTGAAGTGTTTTCAGTAAATGCCTGGGGAGAGGGCCATATTGAGTGCCCTTCCATATAGGCTGGCCAGAGGTTGATTCAGGTACTTCGGTATTCAGGTGCCTCATGACTGGGCCACAATGTATAAATGGAATCTGACGGGCCTGGTGGAGGGCTGAAAAGGTGGAATGCCCTTGCACTGGGCAGGTGCAGACTGTAAAGATGAATGTCCTGCCAAGGTATTTGTTTGTATTTCAGTCCCTCCCGATATTCCTGCAATGCTCTATGCCAACATGGGTGGCACCAAAAAGCTGCGCTTCTTGCGACAGACAAGTCCAGGGAACCATGTTGCTTTTGAAATGTCAAGATACTACCCATGCATTATAGGGCTAAAGAAACTGCTTGGAGGACTATTAGTCTTTTACAATGCAAAACCTGGACCTTTTACAAGGTCAGATCATTGAACGTTGTGAACAAAAGGAATAAAAAGTTTGAGGGGGATTCTCCGCCACAGGTAGCGGAGTTTGCGATGTGACGGAGAATCTTGTGTCTGGCAAAAACCGGGCGCCAATCCCGTTGCAATGCTCCAGTTCCCCATTGGCAGCAGCATCAAGGTTTTGCGCCCCGCGCCAGCAGCAGGGTTCAAATTGGTCATGTGAACTCATTTACATCCTATTAATGGGCTGGACACCAGATTGTACACACCTTCATGATTCCCATGACCTCTGGGCTGTGATTTATGCGGGCGTGGATTGGTGCAAGTATTTGACAGCATGGCCCTGATGCAGTAGACCTTGTGGTTACAAGGGCTAAGTATTTAATATAGGTGCCCGCACAGTCCGTCGGAAGTCTCCTCCCACACAAAATGTGAATCCTGTCCAAACTATCCCCCCAGTCCACCAATCACCCTATCAAACCCCCAAACGAGAGACTCCTATCAGAATCCCCCACCAAACCCCCATCAGACCCCCCCACCAGACACCCCTCCCATTAGAACCCCATGTCAAAGACCTTCCTCACCAGAGACCCCGATCAGAGAACCTATCCTCAATGTTCATAACCATCTAGGAGTTAACTGTTTTCACTTCCTCTTTATCCCAGTAGAAAGTGTTCAACTGTTTTTGATGTGGTCAGCAGCTGTCAATCATAGCTAGATGTTTATTATCATTGAGGTTAGGTTCAAAGCAGGGTACTTGAGACGCATTCAAGCATGAGGGAAATAAAAAATAAACAATGAAAACACTTGGCTGTCTGGAAGTCAATTGCAGCCCACTAAAGGCTTTTTCTCTTTCAAAGTAAATAGAAGCCTTGCAGATCAAAGGTTCTGAGGAGGTTGAAAGCCTTGTGTTGTGGCTTCGGCTTTCTATGAAGTAACAGTTGCTGCTTTCTAAACATCTGCCTGAGGCAGCAGGTGGAAGGGACTGGTGAATGAAAAAACAGTGATTTTTCACTGTTTCTGCCGGGACTGCTCTTTAGCTTCCAAGCAGGTTTCTAGATTATCATAGAATTTACAGTGCAGAAGGAGGCCATTCGGCCCATCGAGTCTGCACCGGCTCTTGGAAAGAGCACCCTACCCAAGGTCAACACCTCCACCCTATCCCCATAACCCAATAACCCCACCCAACACTAAGGGCAATTTTGGACACTAAGGGCAATTTATCATGGTCAATCCACCTAACGTGCACATCTTTGGACTGTGGGAGGAAACCGGAGCACCCGGAGGAAACCCACGCACACACGGGGAGGATGTGCAGACTCCGCACAGACAGTGACCCAAGCCGGAATCGAACCTGGGACCCTGGAGCTGTGAAGCAATTGTGCTATCCACAATGCTACCGTGCTGCCCGATAAGGGACTGATAAGGGAGAGATCGCTAATATGAGGAGGGTCTCTGTGGGTGGTCTCTAATATGTGAGGGGTCTCAGATATGGAGGGGTCTCAGATATGGAGGGGTCTCAGATATGAAGGCATCTCAGATATGGAGGCATCTCGGATATGGAGGGGTCTCAGATACGAGGGTCTGTGGGGATGGTCTGGTGGGGGTCATTGTTGGGAGTGCATGATGTGGGCCTCTGAAGGGGTGTCTCTGAAGGGGGTTGGGTCACCCTCACACCACATGCATGCTGCTGGGCATGGGGGGAGGATGCCTCTGCGGAGGGGCAGGGTATGTGTTGTGAGAGGGAGGGGGCCCACCTGCCGAAACTCAGTATTGGGTTGCTCGGTCAAAATAGTGGCCCATTAGTGGGCTTCGGAACAGAAGTTTACATGGCAAGGGAGAGGGATTCACTTCTGGGCTCCACTTCCTGCACCAGCAAAAACCAGAAACGATTCAGCTCCACCGGGAGAAGAGATTAGGGCCGGAATTCTCTGGCCATTGGGATGCGATTTTCCCACAGCCAGCGCAACCCCGCCTGCAGGTTTACTGGCGGCGTAAGGTGGTTTCAATGGGAAATCCCCACTGACAAGCAGCGGGAAAGAAGAATCCTGGCCGAGTGAACGGCACGCCACTGAGAAACACATGGCTGGGGGACTGGAGAATCCCGCCATAGATATGTTGGGAAGATCAAAGAATAGCATTGGAGCCTTTAATAACATTTTTTCAAAAATAAGTGGATAAATGCATGAACAGGGTATAACACTGCAGGACTTTAGGAGTGGGGTGAAATGGCTAGCTCTTTCAAAGGGCCAGCACAAGTAAAATGGACCAAATGGTCTCCTCTGTGCCATACGATTCCCATGGTTCCACAAAATAAACTGAACTTGTTATCGGTGAAGAATGCGGGGGTTCATCCGAGAACGGAATCGACACACAGTCTAAAGTAAACAATTGCATGTAAATGTTTCTGAATGTTTGCAGCTTAATACAGTTCCCTGGTGCTGGTTTCTACAACCCTCATTACAGTAGGCTTGAAATTAGGGCCAGACAGTTCAGGAGGGATATTCGGAAGCACTTCTTCACTGAAAGGTTGGTAGAGGTTTGGAACTCTCTCCCACCAACAGCAGTTGAAGCTCGAACAATTGTTAATCTTAAATCTGATACTGATAAATTTTTGTGAAACAAAAATATTACATTAATATGGGCCAAAGGCAGGGAGTTAGGTCACAGATCAGCCATGATCCTATTAAATGTCGGTATAGGCTAGAGGGGCTGAATGGCCTACTCCTATTCATATGTTCCTGTGTATTCATGGGAAATAATGAATAAGAAGACTGATTAGAGCTTTGTGTCGTGATTTCTTTTTGGAGGGTTGGTTTAGTTCCCTTGGCAAAACAGCTGGTTCATGATGGAGAGCAAGGCCAGCAGCGTGGGTTCCTGCTGAGTTTATTCATGAAGGCCCCGCCTTCTCATCCTCGCCTGAGGTGTGGTGATCCTCAGGTTAAATCCCCGCCAGTCAGCTCTCCCCTCTGGAACTATGGCGACTTTACCTCTGTCACCTGTGCATTTGTACCAGAAACCCAGGAGCACGACTCCTATGGACCCTGAGAGTGAACTACCTCATTACTTGCACTCTGGTGTCGACATAGTGTGGGTTATGCTGGTCAGATAATACTGTCATGACTACCATGTTCATTATCCAGTTAAAAGATGGAGTATAAATGCTGCCGATCACGAGTTCCTGCAGGGATACTTACAGTGTTCTTCTCCAATCAGGCTTCCAATGCAAGGTTTATTCTCAACTATTAATTTATTATTAGGATGGGTGTCTTGAGGTCACTTACACACAGCTGGTCTCCACAGATAAGTAATGCAATTTACCACATAGCTTCAAATAGAACTGAGACCGAACCAAGCATAAAACCAGTCTAGAAATGTATGGGAACTTCAAATATTAAAAACTTATGAAGGTTTCACAGTTATCTTGAGTTTCACTGAAAGGTAATTATTTTTATAGTCTTGAGATATGGCTTGTTAAAATGTTCATTGTGTCTTTTCCACTGGACTGTTATGATTTTTACAGTGCTGTACTTTAACATTTTAATTACTTCACCTTTTTATTGTTTGGCATGGCCAACAATCAGCTTTTGCTCTTCCTTTTGATAAAAAATTCCCAAACCTGTTTGAAATTTGTTACACCCAGAGTAAAACTAAATGCGAGGCATAGCTTCTTTGCCAGATGACGGAGAAGAGATATGTTAATATTTCAGAGCTTGTGCTCATGCAAAAATATTAACTGGCTTTTTTATTTCGATCAGATGCTAACTGACCTGTCACACACTTTTAGCAATTCCTTTTATTCTACCTGTAGACACAGCAGGAACAGGCCTTTTCAAAATAAATAAGGAAAAGAAATACAGTCACAACACCTCACCCAGCAACAGAGACTAATCAATTTTGTTTCGTCACAAGGTGGAACAGACTAAAACTTACTAAGACTATGAGTGTAAATGAGCTGTGTTGCACTTGTACGTGCGTGAAAGAATATCTGTAATTCACATTTTCTTATCCATCAATCTTGTCATTTCCTTTCCCTTAAGCCATGTACCAACCTCATATAAAAGAAAGAGAATGACCTCATCTCAGCCCTATGTTAATGTCAATCTGAGCGAACTGTCAGGACATGGATTAGAACTGCAGAATTATTGACCCTACCATTTTCACATCTTTCCAAAAATATCATGCCCAGGCTCTGTTTTGCCTCATTCAGTTGAAATCCAGAACTCAATGAGGTAGAGCTCACAAGTTGAACCTCATGATACAATGTGACAAGGTACAGTGCCATCTAAAAATATTGTCACCACGACATTCTGTTCCAGAAAACAAATTCATAATAGGCAGAGTGCAGACCGTACTCAACCAGCCCGTGCTTGCAAAGCCCAAAACAGAACGTCTACTGTTAGATGTGATTATGCGATTGGATTGGGCAGCACCTGCGGAACAATCCTAAGTGTGCCAATAGCTACACTAGCAACCAAGTTAACAACCAGCTTGTAATGTGGCACTTGCAAGGAGAAATGCTCATTCATAACCAGGGACCTGTTTGCAAACAAAAGGAATACGTTCAAGCTGTGGACATTTTGATGAATTGTTCATAACGTGGGGAGCCTCTAGCTCCCCGATGCTCTCTTCATGGCAATTCCTCAACTACTTCAGTTCCGCATTGCATTCCTCATGCCAATACCTCAGCCAATAAAGTTCCTTACTGCATTCTTCATGGTGATGCCTCAGCTAATCAGAGTCAACCTGCCAAGCAAGCAACACCCTTTTCTCCTTCAGTATAAATTGTTGTGATGGCTTGAAATCTGGTATTCTTGTGTTTGTCCCGTTGAGTGCCTGCCAAAAAGCTTTGGCAATATGTCTCTTGTTAGTGATATACAAAGCAAATTCCAGTTTAAAAATGAGCACGTGGTAGGGAGAGGGAAAGTGGGAGGTGGATGGAGGGGTGGGGGCAAGGGATTTTCCTCTCACATGGTGACAGTAATAAAACATGTTATTGTTTAAATACAAGAAATAGTGATCCTGGATTGATACAATGCCTTCTCATGATCTGAGGATGACCCAGATGCTTCATGACCCATGTATTTCCTTTGAGGTGCACAGGAGCTGACCTGCACACAAAGTCAGACAAACTGTAAATTAAGGAAATAAATGTTGACTAGAACAAACAGATCATCCTCCTCTTCTTCTGACCATAATACAGAGTATTTTTTTTCTTACATAGAAACATACATAGAAAATAGAAGCAGGAGGAGGCCATTCGGCCCTTCGAGCTTGCTCCACCATTCATTGTGATCATGACTGAAGTTCAATACTCTGATTCCGCCTTCCCCCCATATCCCTTGATCCCTTTAGTCCCAAGAGCTATATCCAACTCCTTCTTGAAATTACTCAAAGTTTTGGCCTCAAACTTTGACCTCAAACCAGGGGCTGGTTTAGCACAGGGCTAAATCGCTGACTTTGAAAGCAGACCAAGGCAGGCCAGCAGCACAGTTCAATTCCCATACCAGCCTCCCCAAACAGGCGCTGGAATGTGGCGACTAGGGGCTTTTCACAGTAACTTCATTTGAAGCCTACTTGTGACAATAAGCGATTGTCATTTCATTTTATTTCATTTTCAACTACTTTCTGTGGTAGTGAATTCCACAGATTCACCATTCTCTGGGTGAAGAGATGTCTCCTCACCTCAGTCATAAAAGAATTACCTCTGATCCACAAACTATGACCTCTGAATCTACCCCGTCTAATCCTGTTAGAATTTTATAAGTTTCTATGAGGTCCCCTCTCATTCTTCTAAACTCCAATGAATATAACTCTAACCGACTTAATCTCTCCTCATATGACAGTCCTGCCCGCCATCCCAGGAATCAGGCTGGTAAACCTTCTGAACTGAACTCCTTCCATTGCAAGAACATCCTTCCTCAGATAAAAACTGGACACAATACTCCAGGTGTGGCCTCACCAATGTCCTATACAATTGCTCATTCCTATTCCCATATTCAAATCCTCTTGCTATGAAGGCCAACATACATTTGCCTTCTTTACTGCCTCCTGTACCCATGTGCTTACTTTCAGTGACTGATGCACAAGGACACCAAGGTCTTACTGAGTGTCCACCTCTCTCAATTTACATTGAGATGATGCCATCTTATCTTTGCTGCCAAAGCGGATGTTATTTTCTTCATTTATGGTATGTGGACATCGTTGGCTGGGCCTGCATTTATTGCCCATCTCTGAGGGCATGTAAGAGTCAACCAGGTCAGGTAAGGAAGACAGATTTCCTTTTCTAAAGGACATCAGTGAACCAGATGGTTTTTTACGACAATCAACAGTGGTTTCAAGGTCATCATTAGACTTTTAATTCCACATTTTTATTGAATTCAAATTTCACCATCTGCCATGGCAGGATTCGAACCCTGGACCCCAGAGCATGACTCTGGGTGTCTGGATTGCTAGACCAGTGACAATACCACTATGCCACTATCTCCCATATAACCTCACATTTACCCACATTACACTGCATCTACCATGCATGTGCCCACTATCTCAGCCTGTTCAAATCCCACTGTTGCATCTCTGTATCCTCCTCACAGTTCACCTCCCACCTTTGTATCATCTGCAAATTTGGATATAATACATTTAGTTCCCTCGTCCAAATCATTAATATATAATGTGAACAGTTGTGATCATAGGAACATAAGTATGAGCAGCAGAAGTAGGCAATTCAGCCTTTTGAGCCTGCTTCACCATTCAATTAGATCATGGCTGATCTCTTCCCAGGCTCAAATCCACCTCTCTACCTGTTCCCCATATCCCTTTAACCCATTTTTGAATCAGAAATATCTCTATCTCCTTCTTGAAACCATTTACTGACTCAGGACTCAGATTCCACTACACTATGGGGAGGTAAGTTCCACAAATTCACTATCCTCAGAGAAGTAGTTCCTCCTTATCTCAGTTCTAAATCTACCACCTCTCAACCTATGGGCATGATTTAATGGCCACACTGTGCCCAAAAAGCAGCTTGCCACAGTGCAGCATGGTCAATAAAAGCCAGGAGAGCCCGCTCCCAGGATCTACATTGCTCACGAGACATTGCGATATGAATCCCACCCATTGTGGGTGGGCCCACTTTTTATAAAATCTGCATATTAAAGCAGGACAGCTAGTCTCACTTAAACGTGCAGATTCCTGAGTTACCCCAGTCATGGGATCTATTCCCTCTTCCTCAGAGACCTCGGGCGAGCATTGTTCAGTACTGGTCTCTGGAAATGGGAACCAAACGGAAAGGCACTTGTGGGAGTCTCCCAGGGGTTCAGAGGCACCCAGGCGCATGCCCTTTGGGCAGGGTGGCACCCTAGCACTGCTGGTGTCACCTGGGTGACAGCCTGGAAATGCTCAGGTAGCACTGCCAGGGTTCCAAACTGGCATTTCTGCATGGGTATGATTGGGCTGGGGGTGCTGTCTGCAGGTGTTGGAGAAGTGCCGGGGGATCACTTTGGGGGCCTTGGAGATCGTGATTCGCTACATTGAGGAGTTCTGGCATGTGGAGCCCCTCAGTGTATAAAACGGGGTTATGCGCGGCCTCAGTCGCCCATTCCCGTTGAGGCCTTTATCGAATGCGAGTCACGTTCTATAGCCTTGTGTTTCTCGGCGCGCGAGTACTGGGAAACAAGCTGCTAAACGCGCTCGCTCTTGGACTTTGCTCCCATTTAGTTAAATCCTGCCCTCTCCCCATGACCTCTCATTTTAGATTGCCCAATAAGGGGGAGCATTTGGTATACAATTACTTCATCAATCCCTTTTGGTATCTTATATACCTCGATCAGATCATCCTTTTAAACTCCAGCGAGTATAAACCCAAACTGCTTAATCTCTCCTCATAAGTCATTCTTTTCATCCCCGGAATCAAGATGGTGAACCTCCTCTGAACTACCTCCAATGCCACCACATCCTTCCTCAAATAAGGAGACCAAAACTGGACACAACTCTCCAGATGTGGCCTCACCAACACCCTATACAATTGCAACAACACTTTTCTACTTTTATATTCCAATCCTTTTGTAATAAACACTAACATTCCATTTTCCTTTTCATTTACATGCTATACCTGCAAACCGACTTTCTGCCATTGATGAACAAGGACACCCAGATCCCTCTGCCCAGAAAAATGTTGAATCTGCTTTCCATTTAGATAATAATTTGCCCTTCTATTTTTTCGGCCAAAATGGGCAACCTCATACTTACATAGATTAAATACAACCGCCGAATTTTCACCCAATCTCCCAGTTTATCTCTATCCATCTGTAAAATCTTTATCTGCTCTTCACTGCCTACTTTCCCACCTATTTTAGTATCATCTGTAAATATTGCTATGTTACAATTTGTCCCTGCTTGCAGATCATTTATATAGATTATGAAATTGAGGTTCAAAGACTGACCCCTGCGGCACCCTGCAGTTCGCCAGCCAGAGAAGGACCCATTTATCTCAACCCTCAGCTTTCTGTCAGTGAGCCAATCCTCAATCCAATCTAGTACTCAACCCACAATTCCGTGCGATCTCACCTTCTGGATCAGTCTTTTATGCGGCACCTTGTCAAACGCCGTCCTAGATTTCTGCGATACCCTACTAGTCACTGCCTGCCAATCTGAAAAAGACCCACTTATTTCAACCTTTTTCTTCCTATCTGCCCACTAGCCTTCTATCCATCTTAAGACACTACCCACTTTAACTTTACATAATAATCTGCCGAAAGCCTTCTTAAAGGCAAAATAAACCACATCCACCAGTTCTCCCTGGTCAACTCCACTAGTTACATTTTCAAAGAATTCCAGTAGATTTGTCAAGCATGATTTCACTTTCATATATCCATGCTGACTTTGTCTGATTATACCACTGCTTTCCAAATGTTGTGCAATGAAATCCTTGATAAGGGCCTCTAGCAACTTCCCTAATGCCGACGTTAGGCTCACTGGTCAAGAGTTCACTGTTTTCTTTTGACCTCCATTTTTGAACAGTGGGGTTATATTAGCCACCTTCCAACCTGTAGGAACCCATACAGAGTCCAAAGAATTTTGGAAAATGGCCACCGATGGATTTACTGTTTCTAGGGCCTTTCCTTAAGTACTCTGGGATGAAGATTATCAGGCTCTGGAGATTTGTCCACCTTCAATCCCATTAACTTCTCTGTAGCCATTTGTTTCCAAATACTAATTTTCTTCATCTCTTCACTTGTGTTTCTTAGAACCTTTTCATGCAGTGGAGCAGGCAACTGGCACTGCAGTTTAACATTCTCCAAAACTCAGCACCTTTTAGCATAGGTTCAGTCTAGTTAGCGCCAAGTCCAGAAGTGGGGCGCAAACCTACCATCTTATAAGCCTTGAACGGTGTCAAAAAGCAAAGCTGACATCTGTATTTGAACTTATTTTGAGGAGAGCGTCAAGGAGGAAATTTGATAGTTTTGAAATAATCTGTGAATTTACCGAAGATTAGAAGTGTCGACCAAGGTTATTGTTCAGCTTTCAGCATTGAAGGGTGATTTGAAGGAGGGAAGCAGGACAAGAAAACAAAGAACATAAGCATTGCTATGAATCCTTATTACATCTCTGAGCGCCCCAAAGTACTTCACATTTTATTAATTAGTTTGAAATGCAATTACAAAGAACTAAGAACAAAGAACAAAGAAAAGTACAGCACAGGAACAGGCCCTTCGGCCCTCCAAGCCCGTGCCGACCATGCTGCCCGACTAAACTACAATCTTCTAAACTTCCTGGGTCCGTATCCCTCTATTCCCATCCTATTCATGTTGTGAAGAGGTGAAAATCAGCTTGTAATTTAGCAATGGATTGCATGCAGGGTGTTTTTGTATTCAGGTGTAGAGCACATTCTGAACAGGGAATATCAGTAAAATTGTAGGGGTTGGAGGACTAAGGGAGGCAGATAAGAGGGCCCGGGGTTTTCTGCATCCTCACCACACACACCCACGCCCCCTCCAACCCACCAATCCCCCCGAAGACGATGGCCAGTTGCGTTGCTGGCCAGCCATGCCACCTGGGAACCAGCCATGGGGGTGTCACCTTCGGCAGGGCCAGGAGACCTGCTGGAGTGTATGCCCAGAAAATTCTGGCCAGAGTGGGAGATGTAATCAATCAGTCTCCTTCTAGGTGCTGTGTGATAACAGCAGAGTTTCTGGAGAATCTACAAGTGTGGCACACAGGGTTCATAAAAGGATCAAATATCAAGACTCACGGAATAGGAGGATTAGTGTCAGCCTGGATGGGAAAAAAATGATTTAATAACAGAAAATAATGACATGGTCAATGATTGTTTTTGATGAAGAATGTTAGACGGTGCTGGGACCATTGCTTTTTCGATGTATATATATATATAAATGACTTTGATCTCAAATTTGCCAATGATATCAAACTTATTGGTGTGGCAAATAGTGAGCATGATACCAGTCAATTGCAACAGGACCTCTTTTCCTCTAAGGACAGGAACCATAGTTTCCTCAATCTAATCTTGTAGTTAAAACTTTTAATTTTTGGAACAATTCTGATAATTCCCCTCTCGTGAATCTTCAAATCCTTCGTAAGCAGAATGAGTAGTCATGACTGATAGAATTTGATATTCAGAAGTGCGAGGTGATGCACTTTGACAGAAGGGACAGCAAGAAGCAACAGAGGTTTAATGACACAGTGATAATGGGTACGACCTACCCACTGTGTCCTGCTGGAATTGGGATGGAACGCGGCCGGGAGATCATGGGAGAGGCCTCTTCCGGGATTTAGCCAGCTCGCCACACCTCGCGAGATCTAACAGGCTCTCGTGATCGGGATCCTGCTAATCTGCATATTGAAGTTTTGCAGTCAGGCAGACTTTAATATGCACTCGCCAGAGTTAACCGAGGCACAGGATCTAACCCCTGCTCCTGGAGACCCCAAGCGGGCACCGGTAAGTACTGGTCTCCACAAATGGGGACCAGGTATACTGGCACCTGGGGTGGGCAGATTTTGGGGTGTCTCCCAGTTGATCGGGGCACACCGGTGGTTGAGGTCTGGGTAGGGTGATACCCTGGCACCCTGATGCCACCTGGGCAACTTGGCACTGGCACCATGGCAGTGCCACCTGGGTACTTTGGCAGTGCTATCTGGGTACCACCTTGGAACTGCCAGGGTCCCAGACTGGTAGTACCTGGGTGGCATTTGGCCGAAGCTGGAGATCGGCCCTGGGGGTGCCCTGATTAGGTGGGGTGTGGCGACCCCCTTATATGTGAGTTGGGGAGGTCCGGGGGCTGTCTTGATGGGTCTCGAGGGTGCCCCGATCTAATCCTGCAGAGCTCCTCAGTGCAGGAAATGAGGCTAAATGTGGCCTCGGTGGTGCATTCCCCCCTGAGGCCCCAAAATAGAACAGAGTCCCATTAGATAATGGGGTCTTCCTCGGCGCAGCGAGTGCCGGGGAAACCCCGGTTAAATGTGCTTGACCGGGCAGCATGTGGGACAGTGGTTAGCACAGGGACTGCGGTGCTGAGGACCCAGGTTCGAATCCCGGCTCTGGGTCACTGTCCGTGTGGAGTTTGCACATTCTCCCCATGTCTGCATGGGTTTCACCCCCACAACCCAAAGATATTCAGGTTAGGTGGAATGGCCACGCTAAATTGCCCCTTAATTGGAAAAAAATAAAAATAATTGGGTACTCTAAATTTATTTTTTAAAATGCGCCTGACACGGAATTCTGTTTCATTTCCGTTCGATCGCGCCAAGAGAGTACGCAGGGAAAGTGACCTTGAGGTCCACTTGCATAGATCTTTCAAGCTGGTAGGACACATTGAGAGACTGGTTAGCAAAGGATATAGGGTCTTAGACTGAAAGCTATGCTGAACTTTTATAAAACTCTGGCACGGACACAATGTATTGTGTACAGTTCTGGTCACGGCATCTTCGGAGGAAATTGAACGTTCTCGCGAGGGGGGTTACCTGCATTGTTCCAGAGATGAGGAACTTTAACTACAAGGTTAGGATGGCGAAGCTGAAGTTGTTCCCCTCGGAAGAAAAGAGGTTGAGGGGAGATGAGATCGAGTTTGACAAGATTATGACAGGTTTACATAAGGTAGACAAATAAACTCTGATCCCATGGGCTGGTGACGTAAGGGATAGGGGATACAGACCTAAATTTTTGGACAAGAGGTGTAGCGGACTATAAAGATCTTGTTTTTGTTTACACAGCGAGTGGTAATAATCTGGAACTTGCCATCTATGAGGGTGGTGAAAGCGCAGACAATCAATGCTTCCAGAAATAATTTGGATATGTATTGGAGCGAAATAAACTTTCATGACTATTGGAGAGAGGAAACAATTGAATGGCTATATTGCCCTACATAGAACTGAATGTTCTCCTTCTGTGAATGGCCTCCTTCTGTGCAGTAATGACCATGGCCCCAGGCCACATTGACTAACTGTAGAGGCAGTCCAAATCTTTGCTCAGCATGTCCTTGTTAGTACACATCAAGCTGGGTTCAGCACAGAATTGGAGAGCAAACTCATTTCGTTCCACTTGCGTCATCAGAACTGGCCCTCGTTGACACAGTTCCCGACAGATCAGAGCTCTGTTTCTTCACACCACGCCATGAGACCATAGCCACTATAGAGAAGCAATGGCCATCTTCAACAAGTGAGACTCTAAGAAGCTCCCCTTGACGTTCAATGGAATCACCTTCCAAACCTGCGACCGGGCAGCAGGTGCACGGAAACACCACCACCTGTAAAATCCCCTCCAAGCCGCACACAATTCTGGCTTGGAGCTATCTTTTCATTCCTTCACTGTCGCTGGGTCAAAATCCACAAACTCCCTCCCTCATAGTACTGTGGGTGGACCTACGCCACATGAACTCTGACGGTTCAAGAAGGCAGCTCACTACCACCTTCTCAGAGGCAATTAAGGATGAGCGATAAATGCCGACCCAACCAAGTGACACCCACGTTCTGTGAAAGAATACATTTCAAAACGCACAGCACCAGGTTGTAAATTCTGTGCAGTGCATCCTCCTTCACTGCTCGGTGATGCTCGTTTCCTCTGCTTTCTCCAGGCTCTTTCAATGTGAATTCATTTAAAAGAGCCTAAACTCAGGTTACAAATTTGGTTTGGCACCTCCAAATGGTTTGCAACTGATCTGGAAAAGTCCAAGCATTGTGATACCAATTTGCATTCTCTACGCTGCCTGTGATGTGGCAAGGCAAGTGAAACCCAAACTGACTGACGTGATGAGCCTCACAATCAGTTCTTGTGAGCAATGGGAACAGTCCCGTAAGGCAGTCAAAAGCTTTCCAGTTCACTTCCTGTGAGAGACAGTTGAACAGGAGGTACAGAGACAACCAAATGTCCTCAGACCGCTTAAGGAATCAATAATTAATTACTGGGCCTGAGGAAGCAGCTTTGGGCAAACTGCTCAAGAATTCATTGTTTCCAATGTGCACAGTTTCATCAGGATTTAGCTTTGCACATTTGCGGGACGCAATTTGTTTTGCATGACAAATAGTGACAGCAGCTCATTTAAAACATGCACGGGTTTGAAAGAAGCAAGGCTAATATATCTGTTCGAATTTTGTCCGACACGAAGATTGTGGTGCATAATTACTACATGCCAGTTGATTACATTAATTACAGGGTTCATATCCTCGTAGGAACCTAATTTTAAAAGTTTTCATTGGGAATCATGCTGTGATCTGCAGCCCATGTATCACGCATCCATAATAAGCACCTCACCAACTGTATCTCGAACAGCAGTGCTTCGCGACAGATATATGTATAAAAACAACAAACAATCATTCCACACACCCAGAAATAAAACACCTTCCATCGTCAAACTCCAAATCAAGGTCGCAGTATCCATCGGCAGCGCTGTGGCCCAGTGATTAGCACTACTGCTTCACAGCGCCAGGGACAGAGGTTCAATTCCAGCCTTGGGACGACTGTGCGGAGTTTGCATTTTCTCCCTGTGCCTGCATGGGTTTCCTCCAGGTTCGCATGTTTCCTCCCACAGTCCAAAGATGTGCAGGTTAGGTCGTCTGGCCATGATCAATGTCCAGATGGGATGCTTTTTTGGAGGGTCGGTTCAGACTTGATGGGCCGAATGGCCTCCTTCTGGAATGTAGGGATTCTATGATTCTACGTCAGTGGGTGATTCATGAAGAGGAGCTTTCAGAAATCTGTGTGTGCTTGGCGAGACAGAAAAACTGTCCCTTATTTTCATCAGGTTAATACAGTAGAGGGAAACCTGAGGCCCAGGGGCCAGATGTGGCCCATCTGGATTCTGAGTGCGGCCCACAAGACATTTTGTTGACCGTTGCCCACACACTAGGTTACCACTTTCCACTAATTTCTGTCCATGTTATTCTTTTCCTACTAGTATGACCGAGGTGATACGCACATAAAGCAAGGGCAAGTGAAGTGCGTGCTGATTCTCCACAGCATTGACTACGAGAGCTGTGCACTCCCTCTGTGTCCAAAGTGTAAATATTTATTTTGTTTTGACTCTTTGAAGTTGATGATAGTTCTACTAATAGATAAATGATTACCCATTAACAATAACTCGTTATGAAATGTTCAGCGTGTATTAAATGCATTTAATCTTATTCATGGGGTCATAGTTAGTGAACAAGCCTGTTTCAATCTTATAGCCCACTGAGATGAAGGAGGGCCACTCAAGTGGCGCCCTCACTCGCCTAGGTTGCCTAATACTGGGCTATGGTCATCACAAGCGATGCTCTGATGTGTTTTGGTGTAATTTAATTGAGTGATCTGTGTTCAAATGAATGAGGGAAGGTTTGCCATTTATTTGGTTCATTAAGATGGGGGCCATTTTAAAAGCTACTTTTAAAAATCTTGAGACCTCATTATTCTCTATGATTGCTGCTCTTAGATAATCTTTAAAAGCTCTTGATTTGACTCCTTGTCTGTCGAAAAAATGCCTGGATAGTTCAAGAAAACCCAGTTGATCTTAAGCTCAAGATCAGGCATTTGATTTAAATAACCATCAAACAACACTGTGCTTTGACAATTTATGGTATATTGGGTTAAGTGTACCCAAGAATCTGCAAGTTGAAGTTGATTAAAATATTGCTTATTATTTCCTGAGTCCGAGGTTTTTTGATCCAGATTTGGTATGGGTTTAAATGTGTGTTTCTCTGCTGGTTCTGTCTATAAGAAAATTCCGGAATAAGGTGGGTGAACTTGCGGCATGGGTTGGTACCTGGGACTTCGATGTTGTGGCCATTTCGGAGACATGGATAGAGCAGGGACAGGAATGGTTGTTGCAGGTGCCGGGATTTAGGTATTTCAGTAAGCTCAGGAAAGGTGGTAAAAGGTGTTAGTCAAGGACAGTATTACGGTGGCAGAAAGGACGTTTGATGAGGACTCGTCTACTGAGGTAGTATGGGTTGAGGTTAGAAACAGCAAAGGAGAGGTCACCCTGTTAGGGGTTTTCTATAGGCCTCTGAAAAGTTCCAGAGATGTAGAGGAAAGGATTGCAAAGATGATTCTGGATAGGAGCGAAAGCAACAGGGTAGTTGTTATGGTGGACATTAACTTTCCAAATATTGACTGGAAACGCTATAGTTCGAGTACTTTAGATGGGTCCGTTTTTGTCCAATGTGTGCAGGAGGGTTTCCTGACACAGTATGTAGTTAGGCCAACGAGAGGCGAGGCCATATTGGATGTGGTACTGGGTAATGAACCAGGACAGGTGTCAGATTTGGAGGTAGGTGAGCACTTTGGTAATAGTGACCACAATTCGATTACGTTTACTTTAGTGATGGAAAGGGATAGGTATATGCCGCAGGGCATGAGTTATATCTGGGGGAAAGGCAGTTATGATGCGATGAGGCAAGACTTAGGATGGAGAGGAAAACTGCAGGGGATGGGCACAATGGCAATGTGGAGCTTGTTCAAGGAACAGCTACTGCGCGTCCTTGATAAGTATGTACCTGTCAGGCAGGGAGCAAGTGGTCGAGCAAGGGAACCGTGGTTTACTAAAGCAGTCAAAACACTTGTCAAGAGGAAGAAGGAGGCTTATGTAAAGATAAGACATGAAGGTTTAGTTAGGGCGCTCGAGAGTTACAAGTTAGCTAGGAAGGACCTAAAGAGAGAGCTAAGAAGAGCCAGGAGGGGACATGAGATGTCTTTGGCAGGTAGGATCAAGGATAACCCTAAGACTTTCTATAGATATGTCAGGAATTAAAGAATGACTAGGGTAAGAGTAGGGCCAGTTAAGGACAAGTCGGGAAGTTGTGAGTGGAGTCCGGGGAGATAGGAGAGGTGCGAAACGAATATTTTTCGTCAGTATTCACACAGGAAAAAGACAATGTGGTCGAGGAGAATACTAAGATTCAGGCTACTAGACTAGAAGGGCTTGAGGTTCATAAGGAGGAGGTGTTAGCAATTCTGGAAAGTGTGAAAATAGATAAGTCCCCTGGGCCGGATGGGATTTATCCTAGGATTCTCTGGGAAGCTAGGGAGGAGATTGCTGAGCCTTTGACTTTGATCTTTAAGTCATCTTTGTCGACAAGAATAGTGCCAGAAGACTGGAGGATAGCAAATGTTGTCCCCTTGTTCAAGAAGGGGAGTAGAGACAACCCCGGTAACTATAGACCAGTGAGCCTTACTTCTGTTGTGGGAAAAATCTTGGAAAAGTTTATAAGAGATAGGATGTATAATCATCTGGAAAGGAATAATTTGATTAGATATAGTCAACACGGTTTTGTGAAGGGTAGGTCGTGCCTCACAAACCTTATTGAGTTGTTTGAGAAGGTGGCCAAACAGGTGGATGAGGGCAAAGCAGTTGATGTGGTGTATATGGATTTCAGTAAAGCGTTTGATAAGGTTCCCCACGGTAGGCTACTGCAGAAAATACGGAGGCATGGGATTCAGGGTGATTTTGCAGTTTGGATCAGAAATTGGCTAGCTGGAAGAAGACAAAGGGTGGTGGTTGATGGGAAATGTTCAAACTGGAGTCCAGTTACTACTGGTGTACCACAAGGATCTGTTTTGGGGCCACTCCTGTTTGTCATTTTTATAAAAGGCCTGGAGGATGGCGTAGAAGGATGCGTGAGTAAATTTGCAGATGACACTAAAGTCGGTGGAGTTGTGGACAATGCGGAAGGATGTTACAAGTTACAGAGGGACATAGATAAGCTGCACCACTGGGCTGAGAGGTGGCAAATGGAGTTTAATGCAGAAAAGTGTGAGGTGATTCATTTTGGAAGGAATAACAGGAAGACAGAGTACTGGGCTAATGGTATGATTCTTGGTAGTGTGGATGAGCAGAGAGATCTCGGTGTCCATGTACATAGATCCCTGAAAGTTGCCACCCAGGTTGAGAGGGTTGTTAAGAAGGCGTACGGTGTGTTAGCTTTTATTGGTAGAGGGATTGAGTTTCAGAGCCATGAGGTCATGTTGCAGCTGTACAAAACTCTGGTGCGGCCGCATTTGGAGTATTGAGTGCAATTCTGGTCCCCGCATTATAGGAAGGATGTGGAAGGATTGGAAAGGGTGCAGAGGAGATTTACCAGAATGTTGCCTGGTATGGAGGGAAGACCTTATGAGGAAAGGCTGAGGGACTTGAGGCTGTTTTCGTTAGAGAGAAGAAGGTTAAGAGGTGACTTAATTGAGGCACACAAGATGATCAGAGGATTGGATAGGGTGGATAGTGAGAGCCTTTTTCCTCGGATGGTGATATCTAGCACGAGGGGACATAGCTTTAAATTGAGGGGAGATAGATATAGGACAGATGTCAGAGGTAGGTTCTTTACTCAGAGAGTAGTAAGGGCGTGGAGTGCCCTGCCTGCAACAGTAGTGGACTCGCCAACACTAAGGGCATTCAAATGGTCATTGGATAGACATATGGACTATAAGGGAATAGTGTAGAAGGGCTTTAGAGTGGTTTCACAGGTCAGCGCAACATTGAGGGCCGAAGGGCCTGTACTGCGCTGTAATGTTCTATGTTCTATGTTCTAACAGTGGGGTAATTGCAAATAAATTCTTGCATTATCTATGACACAGTACAGTACAATTTCATTCACAAAAGCAATATGTACGGACAGGTGGAGGATATAGAAGAGTCCAATCGGCTCCTGGAGTCACATTACTGAAGGAGAAATAAATACCTGTTGTTGGGGGTTAGATGGAGGAAGGCCCATATTGCAGATAACATGTTTTACAGGAGCCACTAGTGCCACATGCTTTCACTCAATATTAAAAATACCAAACATTCAATTGTTCACATTGAACAAGGTAAAATACATAAAGTTATGAAATTATATTCCAAAAGTATTGCCTTACTGAACACTTCAACTCCATTCATGATTCAGTGGGAATTTCACCATCGGAAATGTGACTACACCAAAGATAACCAATTATGTGGATCGCTGCTGATTCTATTGATTATTCAAAGGATTAATCAAGCTATTTGAATTGCACTAAATCAACATCTGAAATAAAAAAAAGAACTTTCCAATTTAACATGCGCTGAGTGTCTTATCCATTATGTGCTAACATAACACACAATGAGCCCTAATTAATTTAGGTTACATTCCGAAACCAACAAATAAGTTAAAGGCCCAAATAATTAATACAAATATTTGTATTGCACTATTGTAACAATGTCATTATTCTTCCTGAGGACTTGGCCTGAAAATGTTAATGAAATGCGAGGTTGGTAGAGTACGAAGGTTCTGTGGATGCCGAATTATTATTGACTTTCATTTGCACAGGCCTGAATTTTATTTCAGCCGAGCGTTATGTCATTTAAATGCAGGAGAGTCTGAGGATGGATATTTTCACCTTTGTGTTTCGCCAAATAAACTTTCCTCACTCTAATCCAGACTCAGAACCAAAGAGATTTTGGGCGTAAACTTATTCTCTCGCTGGTGACGGGTTTGAAGCCGGGAGGGGCATGTAATTAGGTGGTTTGGCAACGTAACAGGACCCCACCACCTTCCTGCCTCTGCCAGAATTAAGCACTGACGGGGTTGACCTTTCACTTAATGACCACATACCCACCACTGCTGGTAATAGCCCGATTACCACGTGCTGTACATGGCAGCTAAAACTGTGTGGCCAGCTTATCACCTCGTGAGGGAGGGGTGGTGTCGGCCCCTCAAACAAAAGACTAGACATCTGGAAAATGGGAGAGGGGTGGGGGTCATCCTTTAAGAGTCACAACCCTGCCCTTGCTGCGGCTTCCTTGCAATCCCATCCCAGTGAGCACCCCCCTCCCAACCTGGTGGAATTACCCCCCCTACACATTACTTACCTGAGGCCTGGGATGCTCCGCGATCCTGGGACTTGGGCCCTGTCCTTCTGCCAGCAGCCACTATGAAGGAACATAGACACAATTAGGCGTAATATAGATATTTAGGCAGCGTTCAGATATAATTAGAACATTGCTTTTTAGGAATGAAGATTCCCTTAATAAGAAATCATCTGAGGCTGGTTTAGCACAGGGCTAAATAGCTGGCTTTTAAAGCTGACCAAGGCAGGCCAGCAGCACGGTTCAATTCCCACACCAGCCTCCCCGAACAGGCGCCGCAATGTGGCGACTAGGGGCTTTTCACAGTAACTTCATTTGAAGCCTACTTGTGACAATAAGCGATTTTCATTTCAAGAGAAGAGTTAAAGTTTCCATCCAGATATCTCTGTTATACACAGAGATATCACTGCCATATAACAGTACGGACTGAAAACAAATGTCCATTGTCTGACGATACAAAGTATCTTATGGGTGCTCGAATGTTTTTGAAGATCTTTGATTATAAGGTACGTCGTATACATTAATGCGAAAAGGACAAAATATGTAGATCTTGTCTATTTTAAATAATCCCAGTAACATAGCTTTTAGCAGAAGGAATGTTAAAAATAATATTAACAGACACTAACAACTCTTTGTGATGTAAAGCATGTCGAACTTGTTTGTGACCCGGAGACTCTGATGGTGTTAGGCTGAGAAAGGAATTTGTCAAGAAACTGGTACAAGGTGGAAGCAGATATCATCAATGAGTTATGAACCATTATTAATTCAAGTAAAAATGATCAATCATAGAAATGGAACGTTACAAATAATCTTGACGAAAAATCAGATGCTATGGGAATGTAACCTCGGGTTGATCTGGTCGAAAAATAAACAAACTGACTGTTCTTTGTAAAGTTCAAAAAGGTTTTAAGAATTATGCAATTCAGACTTTAGGAAACAAATAAACAGAAGTTATTTTAATTGTTACTGTAAAACATTACAATAATTTTTGACCAGTTAGTAAATATATCACCTTGCGTAGTATTCTGTGTACAACTCCAATAGCCCCGTCCATACACTCTTATGTGGGGAAATACATTACCAAAAAGAGACTTTCATAATTTCTGGGATATTTATAACCTAGCTGATGCTTATTAAGGACTGCTGCCTGGAAGAATTCTTTGTTGACTTCTTTCCTCAGGGGAGAGATAGATCAGTTGTTCAGATGTAAACAAGAGTCTGTAAGACGAGGCTAGCTTGAGCTTTGAGAGTAAGTATCAGAGAAATGTTCTCGGTCTGGAATAGTCCCGTAAGGGGTTAAAGGTATAATTCACTGCACTCACACCCTCCCTAGTGGTGCTGCTTAGCCTATAAGCTGCTGTCCTCTGATTGGTTGGCAGCTCTTGGTCGGCGAGACCTTCGGTGTCGGCCCTTGATTCCAAGGGAAGTCCCACTGCTGCACTCGCCACTGCCTGATTGGCTCGTGGTTTGATGGGCCTTCCCGAAAAGAGGCAGTGGGTGTCTATCGTTGGCTCTCCAGCCAGCAGGCGAGACTGCCCTCCCCTATCCCTGACGTCTCAACATAGTTCTGCCATTGCTTTCATGAAAATGTATTTACCAAGCTTTTGATGCAATTATACAATATGTGTGTATTCCCACTGTGGCAACATGCAAGTGACTTATTCATGTACCCTGACCTCATTGGCATTACAGCACCATAGGCAAAGAAAATACACCTCCTCCACATAAATGGTTGAATCAGACAAGCCAACAGAATTTCATATTTGATCCCTGGTCAGCATTATGTTAGTTGATCTCTGACAAGTATTAATGAAACTACATTGAACATGCAAACCACCAAGGTTGTCATCCAGAAATGACTGCTTGAAATCTACATGCATGCCTGTTGAAGAGAGGACTGAATTGACTCAGAACTATGTCCCTGCAGTCAGAAAGCATATTGACACTTGTTGCACGGTAGCTGTGGGCAGTATGGTAGCATAGTGGTTAGCACTATGGCTTCACAGTGCCACGGTCTCAGGTTCGATTCCCGGCTTGGGTCACTGTCTACGCGGGGGCTGCATGTTCCCCCTGTGTCTGCGTGGGTTTCCTCCTGGTGCTCCGGTTTCCTCCCACTAGTCCTGAAAGACACGCTATTAGGTAATAATAATAATCTTTATTGTCACAAGTAGGCTTACATTAACACTGATTGGACATTCTGAATTCTCCCTCCGTGTACCTGAACAGGCGGCGGAATGGGGCGACTCAGGGCTTTTCACAGTAACTTTAGGTAATGTAAGCCTACTTGTGACAATAAAGATTATTATTAAATATGAGCCCTGATCTCATAGGCAAGATACAAACGACTAACCAATGCCTTTGCAACCATCCAGTGAAGAATCAATGTCTTCAGTAGAGGAGGGGGAGAAATATGAGGGTAACCCGAAGGATCTGTCACTTTACAGATCATACCAATCTCCATGTAATTTTACAAACATGTGTATTTAAGACAGATATTTTAGTAATAAGAACATGCTTCCATAGGTACTATTTGGGAGAGATTTCTGTTGCCTTTGTCATGGACAAAATACATCACGTGCCTGGATTTTACGCATTGAAGTGCAGGGGTGGTTTATGATTTTGCTTTTTGCTGTGGATTGATTGGGCAAACATTAAGTCTTGTGATTTGCCAAAACATGCAGGGTAGTAATTCTGAGAGGATACATTATCAGTGGGCCTATGGTTGAAAATGTATGTTTTGTTGACCAAAAGTACTTTTGAAGTATAGCTGTTGTTGAATTATGGGCAAAACTCCCAGCCAACTTGGGCACAACAAAGTCACTTGAAGAAAAACGGGTTAAAGATTGATTGGGACACCAAGAGGACTCATCTAATCTTCTTCAAGGGCTTCCGGTTGCGGCGATGCGGAGCTAAGCCGCACGTTTCGGCAGCTCCCGCGACAACGGACTTTCGGGCCCTCCAGAGGAGCCCCAACGGAGCTTTTTTTAAAATCAATCCCGTGTGGGAAGGTGCAGTAAGGTCCCCCCTTACAATATATAGCAGAAATTAGCAGTGGAATGACGAGCAAAGAGGCCCTGGAGCAGAGACCGAAACGAGGGGAAAAAAGCAAGATGGCGGAGGGCGGAGAGCAAGCAGCGTGGGGGCCAGACCAGCAGGAGTTCCTCAAGCGATGTGTCGAGGAGCTGAAAAAGGAGGTGCTGGCGCCAATGCTGTTGGCGATCAAGGGGCTGAAGGAGACCCAGAAGACCCAGGCGGTGGAGCTTCGTGAGGTGAATGATAAAGTGAATACCAATGAGGACGAGATCCAGGGCCTAGCGGTAAAAATGGAGGCGCATGAGTCGGTGCACAGGAGGTGGGCCGAGAGAATTGAGGTGCTGGAGAGCAGGTTGAGGAGGAAGAACCTCCGGATTCTGGGCCTTCCCAAAGGAGTGAAGGGAGCTGATGCCGGGGTGTACGTGAGTACGATGCTCCATTCGCTGATGGGTGCGGAGGCCTCTCCGAGCCCCCTGGAGCTGGAAGGGGCCCATCGGGTCGTGGCGAGGAGACCCAAGGCTGATGAGCCGCCAAGGGCAATAGTGGCAAGGTTCCATCGCTTTGCGGACAAAGAAAGTGTGCTGAGATGGGCCAAGAAGGTGCGGAGCAGTAGATGGGAGAACGCGGTGATGCGAGTCTACCAGGATTGGAGCGCGGAGGTGGCGAGGAGGAGAGCTGGCTTCAACCGGGCCAAGGCGATGCTGCATAAAAAAAGAGTCAGGTTCGGCATGCTGCAGCCTGCCCGACTGTGGGTCACTTATCAGGACCAACACAATTATTTTGAAACGCCAGAAGAGGCTTGGACCTTTATTCAGATGGAAAAACTGGACTAGAACTGAGGGGATGTGGTTGCAGAGGGAGATGTCGGTTGTATATGGGCTTGTAAATATGGGTAAAGAATATTTCATGGGTGGGATGATGGATGGGGATGTGGGTAGAGTGCTGGTTAAAATTCCTAAAATTCCTTTTTTCTTTTCGGTAGACGAGATGATGATGATGGGGAATGTGGGCTTCGGTGCTGGAGGGAGGTGAGATTCGGGGATGAGGGAATTGGGATAAGGGCCGCAACAGGAGTTGCGCCACAGAGGGCGGGGCTGGTTCGGGAAAGCGCGGGCTTTTTCCCGCGCCAAAAGGGAGGGGGATCGAGGAAGGTAAGGAGGAGGAGAGACTCCCACACGGGGAGATCAACAGGTAGGCGGGGGAAGCCGGGGTCAGCAGAAGTCAGCTGACCCACGGAAGTAATATGGGGGGAGCAAAAGAGCTAGACGTAGATCTAGCGGGGGGGGGGGGGGGGGGGGGGGGGGGGTGGAGGTTTTTTTTTTTTTAGGGTTGCTGCTGCACTGTCCGAGGGGGAACTGAAAATTGAAGAGGTGGTCGGGACGGGGGTACCCCGCCTGGGGGACTGGAGGGTGCGGGAGGCGTGAGCACGGGACTGGCCTAAGATAAGAAATGGCTAGTCAGCGAGGGGGCGGCGGGGGTAACCCCCCAATCTGACTGATCACGTGGAATGTGAGAGGCCTAAATGGGCCGGTTAAGAGGGCCCGAGTGTTCGCGCACCTAAAGGGACTGAAGGCAGACGTGGTCATGCTTCAGGAGACACATCTGAAGGTTGCAGACCAAGTCAGGTTAAGGAAGGGATGGGTCGGACAGGTGTTCCACTCGGGGCTGGATGCGAAGAATAGAGGGGTGGCAATATTGGTGGGAAAGCGGGTGTCGTTTGAGGCCAAGAACATAGTAGCGAACAAGGGAGGCCGATACGTGATCGTGAGTGGTAGGTTGCAGGGGGCGGAGGTGGTACTGGTGAATGTATATGCCCCGAACTGGGATGATGCTGGATTCATGAAACGGATGTTGGGGCGTATTCCAGACCTGGAGGTAGGGAGCTTGATAATGGGGGGGGGGGGTTTAATATGGTGCTGGACCCAGCATTAGATCGCTCTAGATCTAGGACGGGGAAGAGGCCGGCTGCGGCCAAGGTGCTTAGGGGGTTCATGGACCAGATGGGGGGAGTAGATCCGTGGAGATTTGTCATGCCTTTGTCCCACGTCCATAAGGCCTACTTCCGGATAGATTTTTTTTTGTTCTGGGCAGGGCATTTATCCCGAAAGTGGAGCGAACAGAGTATTCGGCCATAGCCATTTCAGACCATGCCCCGCATTGGGTGGAGCTAGAGCTGGTGGAGGAGAGGGACCAACGCCCGTTATGTAGGTTGGATGTGGGACTGCTGGCAGACGAGGAAGTGTGAGGGAGTGTATCGAAAGTTATCTGGAAGCCAACGACAATGGGGAGGTGCAGGTGGGAGTAGTATGGGAGGCACTGAAAGCGGTGGTCAGGGGAGAGTTAATCTCCATCAGAGCTCATAGGGTGAAGAGAGAGGGCAGGGAAAGGGAGAGGTTAGTGGGGGAGATTGTAAGGGTGGACAGGTGCTATGCAGAGGCTCCAGATGAGGGACTACTCAGGGAGAGACGAAGTCTCCAGACAGAGTTCGACCTGTTGACCACAGGGAAGGCAGAGGCACAGTGGAGGAAGGCACAGGGGGCGATATATGAATATGGGGAGAAGGCGAGTCGGATGCTGGCACATCAGCTCCGTAAGAGGATGGCAGCGAGGGAAATAGGCGGAATCAAAGATAGCAGAGGAACTACGGTGCGGAGTGCGGGGAAAGTGAATGAGGCTTTTAAGGCCTTTTACGAGGAGCTGGAAAGGTCCCAGCCCCCAGGGGGAAAAGAGGGGATGCGGCGATTCTTGGACCAATTGAGGTTCCCGAGGGTGGAGGAGCAGGAGGCGGCTGGTTTGGGGGCGCCAATTGGGGTGGAGGAGCTGGTTAAAGGACCGGGGAGCATGCAGGCAGGGAAGGCCCCAGGGCCGGATGGGTTCCTGGCGGAGTTTTATAGGAAGTATGTAGACCTGTTAGCCCCGTTGCTGGTAAGGACCTTCAATGAAGCAAGGGAGGGGGGGACCCTGCCCTCGACAATGTCGGAGGCGACGATCTCTTTGATCTTGAAGCGGGATAAGAACCCACTGCAATGTGGGTCGTATAGACCGATCTCGCTGCTTACATATTTTGTATTCCAATGCCTCCCAATTGTGATTACTAAGGCCTTCTTTAAGAGGGTAAGCAGGAGCATTATGGGATTTGTGTGGGCGAGTAAGACCCCGAGGGTAAGGAGGGGGATCCTGGAGCGTAGCAGAGATAGAGGAGGGTTGGCGCTGCCGAATTTGGGTGGTTACTATTGGGCAGCCAACGTGGCAATGATCCGTAAGTGGGTGATGGAGGGAGAGGGGGTGGCGTGGAAGAGGTTGGAGATGGCGTCCTGCAAAGGAACGAGCCTGGGGGCGCTGGTCACGGCACCGCTGCTGATCTCGCCAATAAAGTACACCACGAGCCCGGTGGTGGCGGTAACGCTAAAGATCTGGGGGCACTGGAGACGACACAGGGGTGCGACGGGAGCCTCGGTGTGGTCCCCGATCAGAGACAACCATCGGTTTGTCCCAGGAAGGATGGACGGGGGGTTTCAGAGCTGGCATCGGGCAGGGATTAGAAGAATGGGGGACCTGTTCATTGACGGGACGTTTGCGAGCTTAGGGGCACTGGAGGAGAAGTTTGGGCTACCCCCGGGAAACGCTTTCAGGTATATGCAAGTGAGGGCGTTTGTGAGGCGGCAGGTGAGGGAATTTCCGCTACTCCCGGCACAGGGGATTCAAGATAGGGTGATTTTGGGCAAATGGGTTGGAGAGGGCAAGGTGTCGGCGATATACCAGGAGATGAAAGAGGGGGAGGCTTTGGTAGAGGAGCTGAAGGGTAAATGGGAGGAGGTGTTGGGGCAGGAGATTGAGGAGGGGCTATGGGCTGTTGCCCTAAGTAGGGTTAATTCCTCTTCCTCGTGTGCCAGGCTTAGCCTGATACAATTTAAGGTGGTTCATAGGGCACATATGACGGGGGCGAGGCTGAGTAGGTTCTTTGGGGTGGAGGACAGATGTGGGAGGTGCTCAGGAAGTCCCGCGAACCATGTCCATATGTTTTGGTCATGCCCGGCACTGGAGGGGTTCTGGAGGGGAGTTGTGGGAACAATATCTAAGGTGGTGAAAGTCCGCGTCAAGCCAAGCTGGGGGCTAGCACTATTAGGAGTAGTGGACGAGCCGGGAGTGCAGGAGGCGAAAGAGGCCGGCATTCTGGCCTTTGCGTCCCTAGAAGCCCGGCGAAGGATCTTGCTAATGTGGAAGGAGGCGAAGCCCCTCCAGCGTGGAGGCCTGGATAAATGATATGGCTGTGTTCATAAAGTTGGAGAGGATTAAGTTCGCCTTGAGAGGGTCTGCGCAGGGGTTCTACAGGCGGTGGCAACTGTTCCTAGACCATCTCGCGGAGCGTTAGATGAAGGTCGGACAACAGCAGCAGCAGCCCTGGGGGGGGAGGGGGGGGGATATCGTTTGTGGGGGTGGGGAGGGGAGGGGAGGGAGGGGGGGGAAGGGGGGTTCCTTTGGGGGACATTTGAGCAAGAGAACACATGAATGATCCGGAAACTGACATGTACGGGAAGAATCCAATGGACAAAATCTGTATCGTATTGATTTGCCATGTTCATGTCTTGCCACGCGAGTTCTCTTTCTTTTCTTTGTTACGGGTGCGGGGGGGAGTTGTTTGTAAGGTGGAAAATATTGTTGTTGAAAAATTCTTAATATAAACACAATTTTAAAAAAAATAATAATAATCTTCTTCAAGTGTTGCCATAAGGTCTTTTCCATCCACTTAAGAGGGCATATGTGTTTCACTGCACACGTTCAGTAGGCACCATTTGCATATCATTAGCGGGCCCGACTTGATACGCTCCAGGAGCTCCGCGATTCTCTGCCTCTGATGGGCTGAGTTCCCATCGGCATGATTCACTTGTGCTATTAAAAATCGTGAAACTGGGGTGGCGGCTGCTGAGAGAGAGAGGGGGGACGGAAAGTGTCCAACAGGGCCATAGGGTGCTGACAGTGGGGGCTTCTGCCAGGGCTGGGGGGAGTAGAGGAGGTGGTCGGGAGGTGGGCTATGGGGTCAGGGTGGATGACACAAGACACCATTGCCGCAACCGGCAATGCAGCCATGCAGCTGTGCATGCCGCTAACAACCCACTCTGAACCTGGTGCCACAAATCATATCGGTGTCCCCCAGAGCATATCCCCGGGTTCCCTCTGGCCCCAACCGACCCATCAGCTGTATTGGTGCACTCCAGAATAACCAGTGCCAGGGCAGCATGGTGGCGCAGTGGGTTAGCACTGCGGCTTCACGATACCGAGGTCCCAGGTTCGATCCCGGCTCTGGGTCACTGTCCGTGTGGAGTTTGCACATTCTCCCCGTGTTTGCATGGGTTTCGCCCCCACAACCATTATTGTGCATTATTTCAAAAGCTGGCTTTCAGGTTGTAGATGCAATAGGAAGAAGTTCAAATTGCAGTAAACCTTCTGCTCCTTAAACATTATTTTCTCAATGAAGAAAGTTACAATCAAATATGCATGGCTTGCTTTACCTCATCAAAGCTACTAATCAAAATGCATGCCAAGTTAGCCAATAAGTGCAGATGCAAAGGTACAAGAGGTTTTTAAAAAAATGTTTCATAAAAAATGCAAAAACTTTCAACAACTATACATTTGATCAGAACTAATGAAACATCACAACCTGAAATATTAACCATGTTCCTCTCTCACCAGATGTGGCCAGACGTCTGACAGCTTCTCGCATTTTCTGTTTTGATTTCAGATTTCCAGCATCCGTATTTTGCTTTTGCAAAATTAGACTTTTCTGGCTTCTTTATACTGTGACTCAAATTAGCAAAAGCTGTTGCTTCAATTTTAACTAAGTAAGAAATAATAGTCTGCCCGTGTTGGGATTGGTGTGTCAATTTGAGAGTGTAAAGGCTGTGATGATATGTACCTGCGGCATTATAATGTAAAAGTGCCCATCACAGCAAGGGTTAACATGGGACTGGAGAGTGGTACCACTTGCAGTGTGATGTATGTAGTCACATGATCGGAGAACAGTGTCGAAGAACATTGTAAGCAGCTAGCCTGCAAGACCATACTTGGAAGTGTAAATAGTTAAAGCCTACCAATAAAGGTGTCTAAGTTTAAACCCAAGGCTCAAGATTTCATCAATGGGCCACAATCTCTGCAACATAAAGAATCACATTCAGTCCATATTATGACAAGGAGCTTCTCAGATCAGAAGAATTAGATACAATTTTGTCATGATATGCAGGCACACACACACACACACACACACATAATGATATACAGACAAGCAGCTAATGGACACAGAGAACAGGACATGGGCCGAATGGCCTCCTTCTGCACTGTATCTTCTATGACATGACCAATAACAGGCAGGACACTCAGGGGTGGGATCTGACGATAACTCACACTCTGCCTGTTTCCACTGATGAACATCTAGGGAGTCAGTCAAGTGTGTTGTTACAATCACACACACCTCCACCACGTGGCTAAGAACTAATCTGGTTCAGTCAGACAGAGTAACCACACTTAAGTTAGCAGAGAGCTGTGCTAACTGTGCCATTAGTTCAATAAACCTGATTGAACTAACTTCAAGGTCTGGAGTACCTTTCTGATCTAAACTGCATCCAGTTACAGTCAGTGTTAGACCAGTGTACCTAACACAACATGATTCCAGGAGACTTCTAATTTAAGGTGGCTTACCTCAGTCTGTTCCGTGATGACCAGCAAATGTATCCCGGCACCATGGAGAAGATTCAGGCTCCTCACCAGCTCAGGACCTCCGGCAATCTCAGTGCCAACTGGCGGATATTCAAGCAAAGGTTTCTGCTGCACATCGAAGCCTCAGACCTCGAGGGTGAGTCTGACGCAAGAAAGATCACGCTTCTCTTCTCAACGGCGGGTGATCAAGCCATCGAACTCTTCAACTCGTTTAACTTCACTGAAGGCCAGGACAAGACAAAGTTTCAGGCCATCCTGGACAAGTTCGATAGTCATTGTGAAGTGGACACCAATGAAATCTTCGAGCGTTACATATTCAAACAACGTCTTCAAGGTAAAGATTAATCTTTCAATGCCTTTTTAACTAGCCTCCACCTGCTAGCGCTGTCCTGCAGCTTTGGTGATATTGCTGACTCCATGATCAGAGATCAAATCGTGTTTGGCGTTCACTCTGATCCTCTGAGAGAGCAGCTCTTAAAAATCAAGCATATGACCCTGCCAGTCGTGATTGAAACATGTACAGTGCATGAGCACGCAAAAAAATCGGTATGCCCAATAAAAATCGGCTGAAAATGAGAAACTTGCCTCCCTCGCGGCAGAGAGTGTGCAGGCCATCTCTCGGATGCAGCGCCTCAGCACTGAAGACAGCGGCCATTTCACACACTTTTCCTGGGGCCCCATGCATGCGCGATGCGAACGGGATAACGAAGCGGCCGACACCCACACTGCGCAGGTGCAGACGTCCGCCGACCGTACTGCGCATGTGCGACGATGTACACTCCGTCACGATGCCATGACGTGCCCAAACTGTGGCAATGCCCACTTAAAGGGACACTGCCCTGCACGAGGCAGGTGATGTTTAAACTGCGGGAAGCCTGGACACTATGCAGCCTTGTGCAGGTCTGCACCACCAGTCAGAGGCCAGCACTCCTGAATCCGGCGACGGCGCATCCAGAATGTACAACGACAATTACAGGATTCTGATTCTGGCAGTACAACAGATCCAGAGGATGAGTGCTGCCTACCGAGTGGGCATCATTACCACACGTGAACATGCCACACCTAACTCATCTCGCATTCAGTCCATCCTCGCTGCGGATTTGGAGGACGGATGACGTGCGTTGATGCAGGTCAACCGCTGCTCCATCCAGTTCAAGCTGGACACAGGTGCTTCTGCCAACCTCCTCTCACAGTTAGACTTCAAACGCATCAAGAAGCCCCCCTAAGGTCCTTCCAGCAGCCTGCCAGCTCCTGGACTGTAACAATAATGCCATCACGGCACTGGGGTCCTACCATCTTCTCGTCTCCAACCGGAGCACCCATGCACGGCTAAGGTTTGAAATTGTCAAGCTGGACAGGGCATTCCTACTGGGCACGCATGCCTGCAAAAAGCTAAACCTGGTGCAGAGGATTTATTCAACAACATCCTCCAACGTGGATATTCAAGCTGGCATTGACAACATCCTCGCTCAGTATCCAGATGTGTTTGACGGGATGGGCACTTTACCATATCGGTACAAGATCCTACTGCGACCTGATGTCAAGCCAGTGGTCCATGCACCACGCCGGGTCCCGGCTCCGCTGAAAGAGCGCCTGAAGGAACAGCTCAAGGAGCTGCAGCAGCAGGGGATCATTTCCAGGGTAACCGAACCGACTGACTGGGCCAGCTCGATGGTGGTGGTCAAAAAACCCTCTGGAGACCTGCGCATCTGCATTGATCCCAAGGATCTCAACCAGAATATAACGCGTGAACACTACCCCATCCTGAAGCGGGAGGAACTCACCAGTGAGATGGCACATGCAAAGTTTTTCACGAAGTTAGATGCGTCACATGCATTCTGGCAAATGCAGCTGGATGAGTCCAGCAGAAGACTCTGCACCTTCAACACACCATTTGGTAGGTACTGCTATAACCATATGCCATTCGGCATCGTCTCACCATCGGAGATATTTCATCGCATCATGAGGAGATGTTGGAGGGCATCGAAGGGGTTCGTGTGTATGTGGACGACGTCATTATATGGTCCACGACCCCCGAGGAGCATGTTTCCCGTCTCCAGCAGTTATTCCGCCGTGTCCACGCCACTGGCCTGAAGCTGAACAGGGCCAAATGTTGCTTTGGCATGTCGACGCTCAAGTTCCTAGGAGACCAGATCTCTCAGCAGGGCGTGTGCCCCGACACAGACAACGTCAAGGCCATCGCAGCCATCAAGGTCCAGGAAGACAAGAAGGCGGTATCGCGCTTCCTGGGCATGGGCAATTTTCTGGGCAAGTTTATGCCAAACATGGCCTCACACACCATGACCCTACGAAACCTAGTGAAGAAGTCCACTGCCTTCGAGTGGAAGGCGGCCCATTAGGCAGAGTGGTTGGAGCTGAAAGCCAAGCTCACCACTGCACCCGTATTAGCATTTTTCGACCCAGACAGGGAAACTAAAATCTCGACAGATGCGAGCCAGGATGGCATCGGTGCGGTCCTGCTGCAACGCGATGACACCTCATCCTGGGCACTGGTTGCATACGCATCAAGGGCAATGACGCCCACCGAACAGAGTTATGCATAAATCGAGAAGGAATGCCTGGGCCTTCTCACTGGCATTCTCAAGTTTCACGACTATGTCTACAGCCTGCCGACATTCACAGTCGAGACGGATCATAGGCCCCTGGCCCACATTATCCACAAGGACCTTAATGACATGGCGCCTCGGTTGCAGCGCATCCTCCTCAAACTCAGAAGGTACGACTTTGACCTGGTCTGCATATCTAGCAAGGAGCTCATCATTGTCGCTACACTGTCCTGCTCCATCACCGTGCCTAGTGAACCACCGAATGTCATCCGGCAGGTTGAGGCACATGTGCAGCTGGGTGCTAGCACCCTCCCGGCATCGGATGAGAAGGTGATTTGTATCCGTGAGGAGACAGCCAAAGACCGCCTCTTGCAGCGTGTTATGCAACACCTAGCCAATGGCTGGCGAAAAGGGCAGTGCCCTCAATTTTTCAATGTAAAGGACGACCTGACGGTGGTTGAAGGTATCCTCCTCAAACTGGACCGGATTGTAATTCCACTCAGTCTCCAGAGCTTGGTGCTCCGTCAAATCCATGAGGGCCTCCTGGGTGTGGAAAAGTGCAGACGCAGAGCCAGGCAGGCTGTCTACTGGCCCGGGATAAGCCAGGACATCGCGAACATGGTCCTTAACTGTGCGACCTGTCAACGCTTCCAGCCAGCGCAGAGTAAGGAGACACTTCAGCAGCATGAAATCAAAAATTCTCTGTGGTCCAAGGTTGGCATCGGCCTCTTTCATGCAAATGGTCGTGATTACATGTTAATCATTGATTACTTTTCCAATTACCCTGAAGTCGTGAAGCTCTCAGACCTCACATCTCGGACCGTCATCAAGGCGGATGATGTTCTCCAGGCATGGTATCCCACTCATTGGCATGAGTGACAATGGCCCGTGCTTCAGCAGCCATGAATGGTCTCTGTTTGCCCAGTCGTATCAGTTCAAACACATCACTTCCAGCCCACACTATCCGCAGTCAAACCGAAAAGTTGAGAAAGGGGTGCACATAGTAAAGCAGCTCATCTGCAAGGCCGCGGATTCAGCGTCTGACATTCACCTTGTGCTGCTTGCGTACAGGGCGACCCCACTGTCCACTGGCATGTCGCCGGCTCAACTCCTGATGAACAGGGACCTGCGAACTACACTTCCAGCCATACACGTGCCCAACCTGGATCACCTCCCGGTGCTGCAGAAGGTGCAGCAACTCCGAGACCGGCAAAAACAGGGCTATGATGCTGTGGTAGTATGTATTGGGGGTCATGTGGGACTGGAAGCCCTAATGTCATTGGCTGACAGATCCCGGGTCCTGGTTGGCCGTTGACCTCATACTCCGCCCTGAAGGCGAAGTATAAGAAGCCGGTGCCTTCCCCCGCAGGCCAGTTCGAGAGCGACACCTCTGACGTAGCTCTAGCGGCTACCCTTAACCAAGCGGGCAGACCCGTGGCCTTCTTCTCCCGAACCCTCCACGCCTCAGAAATCCGCCATTCCTCAGTGGAAAAGGAAGCCCAAGCCATAGTGGAAGCTGTGCGACATTGGAGGCATTACCTAGCTGGCAGGAGATTCACTCTCCTCACTGACCAACGGTCGGTAGCCTTCATGTTCGATAATGCACAGCGGGGCAAGATCAAGAACGACAAGATCTTGCGGTGGAGGATCGAACTCTCCACCTTCAACTATGAGATCTTGTACCGGCTCGGAAAGCTGAACGAGCCGTCCGATGCCCTATCCCGTGGCACATGTGCCAACGCACAAATTGACCGCCTCCAAGCCCTCCACGAGGACCTCTGCCACCCGGGGGTCACTCGGTTTTACCACTTCATCAAGTCCCGCAATCTCCCATACTCCTTAGAGGAGGTCCATACAGTCACAAGGGACTGCCACATCTGCGCAGAATGCAAACCGCATTTTTTCAGGCCAGATGGAGCGCACCTGATTAAGGCTTCCCGCCCCTTTGAACGCCTCAGTCTCGATTTCAAAGGGCCCCTCCCCTCCACCGACCGCAACGCGTATTTCCTTAATGTAGTGGACGAATACTCCCGCTTCCCTTTTGCCATTCCCTGCTCCGACATGACCGCGGCCACAGTCATTAAAGCCCTGAACAGCATCTTCACGCTGTTCGGTTACCCCGCATACGTCCACAGCGACAGGGGGTCCTCTTTCATGAGTGACGACCTGCGCCAGTTCCTGCTCAGCAAGGAGCTTCAAGCAGGACGACCAGCTACAACCCCCGGGGGAACGGGCAAGTAGAAAGGGAGAACGGCACGGTCTGGAAGGCCGTCCTACTGGCCCTACGGTCCAGGGATCTCCCAGTTTCACGGTGGCAGGAGGTCCTCCCGGACGCTCTCCATTCCATCCGGTCGTTATTATGTACAAGCACTAATCAAACGCCTCACGAGCGTCTCCTTGTCTTCCCTAGGAGGTCCTCCTCTGGAACGTCGCTGCCGACCTGGCTGGCGGCCCCAGGACCCATCCTGCTCCGAAAGCACGTGCGGGCACATAAGGCGGACCCGTTGGTCGAAAGGGTTCACCTCCTCCACGCAAACCCCCAGTACGCCTACGTGGAGTACCCCGACAGCCGACAGGACACGGTCTCCCTGCGGGATCTGGCTCCCGCCGGCACCACGCACACCCCCCCCGACACCATCAACCCAACCGCCCCCCTTCCTGCCACCACCGCACCCCGTGACCGCCCCCTTCCCAGGAGGATCAGTCCCCCTCCCCTTTGCACCGACAGCTGAAACCGTGCGGCTCCCGGAGGCGACAACGCTGGTACAAGCACCACCACCACCGCCGGGGCCGAGGCGATCGACACGGACGACCAGACCGCCCGACCGACTCGTGGCATCGATGTAAAACAAAGATGGACAGTCCAATGACCATTTTGTTTTTCCTATACCCTCTGTAAATAGTTGTAACAGGACGATACTGTCCAATACTGTACTACCATGCAACTGTTCTATCCTCCCAGGACCAGCCCTGTAAACCCTTACCACCATACGAAGCATCACCCCGCCGGGTTCATTTTTGACAAGGGGTGAATGTGGTAGTATGTATTGGGGGTCATGTGGGACTGGAAGCCCTAATGTCATTGGCTGACAGATCCCGGGTCCTGGTTGGCCGTTGACCTCATACTCTGCCCTGAAGGCGAAGTATAAGAAGCCGGTGCCTTCCCCCGCAGGCCAGTTTACTATCGGGCTGCTGGGGAACAGACACGCTTAATAAAGCCTCATCGACTTCACTCTATTCGTCTCACGGAGTCTTTGTGCGCCACAGATGCTCATGCCACCGATTTGCCAGTGTTATCCCCGTCAGACACTATTCGGGTCAAGATCCCTGATGGAGGCTGGTCAGCTCCAGCTGTCGTTGTTCGACAGGCTGCCCCCCGCTCGTATGTTGTGCGTCTGGCTGATGGTTCTGTTGTGCGACGAAACAGACGGGCACTGCGCAAAGTTGCCTGCCTGCAACCACATTCTTCTCCGTTTCCTTCTGTTGTTTTGCCACCTGCTGACACCTCGACTCACGAAGCCACCAGTCAGGCTTCAATTCCGCCCATCACGGCGCTGTCGTCCCCCACCACCACCTCTCCGGCGGTTGACCAGGATCAGACGCAAGCCACAGAGACTGGACTTATGAACATTTGTCCTGTTTGCTATGTTCTGTATTCTCGCATTAGACAGCTGTTTTCACATGTACATATGTTCACATCCACTGCATGTATATATGTTAATATTGGCCTATTCTTGTAAATACACTCACATATATCATCCAAACATAAAAAAAGGGGAGATGTCAAGATATGCAGACACACACACACACACATAATGATATACAGACAAGCAGCTAATGGACACAGAGAACAGGACATGACCAATAAGCAGGAAGGATACTCAGGGGTGGGATCTGACTATAAAAGACACGAGGCACTCACACTCTGCCTGTTTCCACTGATGAACATCTAGAGTGTCAGTCAAGGGTGTTGTTACAATCTCACACCTCCACCATGTGGCTAAGAGCTAGTCTGGTTCAGTCAGACAGAGTAACCACACTTAAGTTAACAGAGAGTGGAACTCACAGGGAACTGTGCCATTAGTTCAATAAACCTGATTGAACTAACTTCAAGGTCGGGAGTATCTTTCTGATCTAAACTGCATCCAGTTGCAGTCAGTGTTAGACCAGTGTACCTAACACAACAAATCTTACCATATTTCTTCAAAGTGTCTCACTGAGACTAAAAATGTGCATTTTGCTTTCCAGTTGCACAAATCATTTTTCACTCCAGAACTCATTAAAGAAGAAAAATGAGTGGACGTAGTTTAATGGTGGGGTGGGGCCTGATGGAGCTGGCACCCAGATCCACAGGGACTGCGGCACTTTAAAGGGCACCGTGAACTGATGTTTTACTCTCCACCCAAACACACCTGGACAATCATCGGAGGCTCCCCTCCACTACCGTGGATGTATTAGCGGCATTCCCTTCAGAGGCCACACCTCCGCGCCTGCAAATTCCCCCCTTCACTGCCTGCTCTCCCCTCCCCCGACCATACATGAATGGAACACCCCCTCCCCCAATAGCAGCATGGTAGCACAGTGGTTAGCACTGCTGCCTCACAGCGTCAAGGATGTTGGGTGATGGTGTGGAGTTTGCACTTTCTCACCGTGTCTGCATGGGTTTCCTTCGGGTGCTCCAGTTTCCTCCCAAAGTCCAATGGTGTTCAGGTTAGATGGGGTTACGGGGATGGGGCGGGGGAGTAGGCCGGGGTGAGGTGCTCTTTTGGAGAGTCAATGCAATCTTGATGGGCCAAATTGTCTCTGCCTGCACCGTAGGGGTTGTATGGATTCTGTGGCTAATGAAACTACCAGAAGGGCCCACCCTCGATCTGCCACTGCATAGTTTGGCACTGCCAAGGTGGCAGGATCAGTGCCATCCTGTTCCAGTGGGTAGTGCCCTCATATCCCTTTCCCTCGGGGGCTATACTTACCATTGCGCCTCCGGAGATTCTCCTTGACTGAATCCTGTATTTAAAAAGCTTTGTAAACCTCACTAGCGGAGAGGTCTGTTAATAATATTAAAATTCATCATAATCCATTCAAATGCGGTTCTCGCCCTTTGTGTGCATGAACCTCGTGACCTTAAGCAGCTTTAGGGAGTCAGAGATAAATGTACAAACGCAAGATGGGAGGTAGGGATAGGTAGGAAGGAGGGGGGGTAACAGGTTGACCATCAGCCCCATAGACATGTTGGGGGATTGGCCCGAGAGTGAGTAAAAATATGTCAAGCATGGATGGAGTGGTGTACAGCTGGGATTCACATCTAAAAGGGATAGAATAAGTGTGAGGAGATTTTTTTTTTAATGGCCCAAGAACTTCCTCAGTGGAGGCAAAAAGACCAAAGAAATGCAGATTGTGAGGTGAATGGAGTGGATCGAATTCCAACGAGTGTATGAAGAAATTTCCTGGTCGGGGGCTGTGGGAGGAGCAGTTGGAACTTTCTGGAGCATGGGAGTGGTGCAGACCCTTGATGCAGAGAATAGAAGCCAAGGAAGATAGAGCAATTTGAAGGGGAGAGTTGAGAACAAAAACCTCAAATAAACCAGTATGCGAGGCTTAGTTTTGTAATTTTCTTTTGAGATTTACATTCAGTTATCTTCTTTCCATCTGAACTTACCTTTTTGTTCACCAATGCAGATGATGACACTCGAGGCTGGGAACCGAGGCTGCTCCATGCCACACGTAGTGGCATATGCATGCAGACGATGACGCAGCAACTATTGGGCGCAATCTACCGACCACGTTACAACTGCAAGGCAGCGCGGCGTGGAACAACGCGATCAGTAGATGCCGCGTGTTCCCTCTTCCAGGATCCACTCGGCTTGCCTCGCGAGAACTAACTTGATCTCTCGAGACATCGCGATGTGAATCCCGCCCGTTGTGAGCGGATCACGTTTTGGCAAATAAACATTAGAGTGAGACAGCTAGTCTCACTCTAATATGCATTCCCACGATCTACCCAAGGCGCGGGATCTAATCCATTCGCCTCGGAGATCTTGGGTGAGTGCTGTTCAGTGCTGGTCTCCTCAAATGGGGACCAGACGGAGCAGCACTCATGGGGGTCTCCCAGGGGATTGCAGCCTCCAGATGCTTGGCCTCTGAGCAGGGTAGCACCCTGGCACTTCTGATGCCACCTGGGCACCTTGGCACTGCCAGCCTGGCACCCTGGCAGTGCCAGCCTGACACTGGAATGGTGCCAGGCTGACACGGCCAAGGTGCAAAACTGGTATTTTCCCCACGCTGTGGGTTGGGCCCGGAGATACCCTGCACGGGGGGTGGAGAGAGTGCGGGGGAGATCCTGAGGGCCCCTTCTAGATGAGTTGTGGTTTTGGAGGGTCGAGAGATCCTCAGTGCAGAAAACGAGACTAAGTGTGGCCTTGTCAGGGTGTACCACGATGAGGCCCTATATCTACCTGAATGACTGTTTAGTAGTGGGGTGTTTCTAAGTTCTGCGAGTGCTGGGAAACACCCGGCTAAATACGCTCACTGTGAGACTCTGCTCCCATTCGGGCAGATTGCACCTATTTTATTTGTATTTACAAAGAGTCAGGCACCTGCTCCATGCAATGTTCTTTACATTGTTCACCACAGTTGCAAAGTAGAACATTTGTGTGAGCTACAACAAGCTTAGGTGAGTTGAATGAGGCATTTAAAATATGCTGAATGAAGAATAATTTTTCAAGGTATCAGAGTATTATAAAATAGCATGTGCTCCTGATACGCTGACTCTTGGGATTTGCAGGTGTACAGACAACCTAATTGTCATGCATTGTACTTCAGGCATTGCACGTACATATTTGAGAGAAAGTCAACCTGACCTCCAATTGACCTGAGGCTCTGGTAAGAGAAGTTAACTTTTAATTGACCTTATAGGAACACATCAAGTTGCACAGAGCTTACAGCTTGATGCAGAATAATAGATCATGCATTACAGGGTTTAACACCTCTGCCGTTCTAAAATGACACATCCTTGACTTGACCAAGAGCGGTACTGCTGCAGAGCCAAAAATCTGCATTGAAAAGGCCACATCAGCATTCCAAGCATCACATTGTCCAAAGTACATTTTCTGACACTTACCATTAAAGTTACAATATCTGAAATTTTGTAATAAGTCTTTCCACAAAAAAGGTTCGGAGTTGCAGCTTGAAAAAAAAACCTTGCACATTTGATTCGAAAATTTAGAAAGGGTGCATCTAGGCTTGGCAGAAGAGTGAGTTTTACACCATATAATATTCCTGCTGACTTAACACCACCATGGGAGATTCACATATACACATGATGGAGTCCTTCACACATCAGACACCATAATTCAACAAGATAAAAGTGCAAATAAAAAAGACAAAATGTAATCATTTTATGTTGAGGTCAACCCTAGATTCATTGCTTTTGTTCAGAGAAGTTTGTGGATTGACGTGATGGTAGGCAATTACAAGTACCTGGCAATCTGCAAAATCATGAACAATAATTAACCTGCAATTAGTTTTAGGCTGTTTCTGACAATCAGATTTAATGGCCACCAAAGAAAAGGTCATATACACATAGGCACAGAACCAATGTAGCTGCAGGAAACTACAAGGTGCAGCAATACTTCTGTCACGAGAAAGCAATCTGCATTGAATAACACTTTTCATCTACAGGAAAGTAATTGCTTCCCAGTACAGAGGGCAGGTGTGATGTGTTGGGTACTCTGCTACACAGACGAACCAACACGGTTGCGAATGGTACAACTCAGTTTTATTACTAACATTTATTTACAGTGGCAAAACTGGTTACTGAGGTTCGATCATAACCCTAGAATCTGTGGACCTATTCCTAATACTTTCTTGGAGTGGCACTCAGCACACGGTGGATGCCTGAGTGGCTTGCTGTGAGCTCTGTGCCCTGAGCTGTCTCCTGCTGGAATGCCCGGGAAGTGTCGTGTTCCCAGTTCTGTACTCTGTATGCTCTTGCCTGTGATTGGCTGTGGTGTTGTGTGTGTGTTGATTGGTCCGCTGATCTGTCCATCAGTGTGTATGTATGTTTGTACCATGATGTTTACCTGAATATCATGACAGGTGGTGCACGAGACTGGGGAGAAAAGGAGCACAGGTGAGGAATGAAATAGCTTGGTTAAAATGGGGGATGATTTTATGAGAAATGAGCAATTTATGTTGTTTTTACATGTTGTTTCTACATGAATAAACTCTGGTTAACAAAGAAGATGTCAACAATAGTGCTTGATGGGAAATAAGATGTCAAGTGGAGTTTTGTGTAAACTGCAGTGCCAAGTTGTTGTAACTATGAGACTGCCCTTCGGGAATGAACAGGATCTACAATAACAGATGCAGGTGCAGATGGGAGGCCTCATCCTACATCATTTTTAATTGACGGTTCAAGGGTGTACCAGGAGCTAACTGAAACCACTGCTAGGCAAAGCAAGGGGGAAGCCAAAGTGAACATAACAAGTCCAAATAAGGAATCACTGATAAGGAAACTGCCATCGGGGCAGAGAGTGGGGTGTGTTTTCTCAGAGATTATATATAAAAAACCATGCTGTGTTAAATTCTGTGTGTCTGCTACTGTGACAAGCGACACCCATTCTTGCAAGATCGATTGAATAAAATACTTCTTCAGAATTTGACTAAGTGTAAATTATTATCAAGTGAGCGGTGTTTCTCACAATTGGGGGCTCTGTCCGGGATCATCTTCATTGATCAAGGGGGACGGCTCACGAGGAACCGAGAAGACGTGTCCCGTTATTTAAATGTTCTCGTACTTCGTCTTGAGTAGTTACCCACGGTCAACTGAACACGTTCCTAGGGTAGTCATTCTGAAGAAGCAAATAACGGAATATAGTGGCAGGCACGCCGTGAAAGTGAAAGTCAGGCAACTCTGTGCACGGAGCAAGGTAAGAAAAACGCCTTTTAAGTATTACCTTGTTGACTTGGGTTTGTATGTAGACATCCGTATAAGTGTATGGGCAGATTGATGATATAAGGACTCTGGAGTTTATATCTAGAAATCCGTATAAGTGTATGGGCGGATTGATGATATAAGTACTTTCAAAATTGTGATTGTTTTGACGGACCAGTCATAACTAGACACTTTACTTAGAAATAAGTGAAAGTTGATTGTATTACAATGGGAAGTAAAACTCGAAACAAGGGGAGGCGTCGATAAGAAAATCCCGAAGAATATCCCACCAGAAAGTCCATTGGGTCGGATGTTAGTGAATTGGGATTTTGAGAGTTGTACAAAAAATAAGGACAGGAAAAGATGTCTAGATATAAACTCCAGAGTCCTTATATCATGCAATTGGAGTATTATTGCTAATGAAGTTATCTTTGACAGCACTGACATTAAAGGAATTGCTATCCACATGAATTAAGCTCACTCTTATTATAAAAAAGTGCCATCAAGTTGACTAAATTAATTCTCAAATTTGTCTGAGACATTGGCTCGGGAACATTCCAGGTCCACTCGGTTAATTTAGCACTCTTGGTTAAGTTTTGCTTTATAGCTATTAGAGTCCTTCCCTTTTGTTTCCCTTTGTTCCCATTTATTTTATTTTTTTACCATTGGTCCATGGACCCATAATTGGAATGTGCTTTTAAGTTGAGGACTCAAGCTGAGACAGCCTGCTAGGCAGGACAGTGTGTTCCAGGTTTTGTATTTCGGAGAGGAGAAAACACATTTGTCGGTGCCGGGTGAATTTTATGAACCGGTTGTGGAAGAAGTCGGTTCGATTGGCTAGTGGGCAACCTGTAGGTTGGTAAGGGACAGTGTTCTGACTGACAACAGTCAGTGATTGTTTCTTGTGTGGTGCGGCTCAGAGAGCTGGGCAGAAGTGATTCGACTTTAAAAGGAGCAGAAACTGTCTTGCTGCTGAACTAAAGAACATACTGTGTTTTACTGCAATGTCTAAAAATCAGAAGACTGAGTCCTCATATGGAACATTTTATAAATCTCAACTTAATGGAAAACAATGTGAACGTTAATGTAAGATGCTCACACTAACTTCAGTCCAAATTCCTATTCTGATTAAAGGACTGTTTCAGGGTCCTTTTCAAGTTCAATGCAGCATTGAGAAATGGTTTTCAATAGATAGTTAATTAGTTGAACACAAAACAAATTAACCCAACAATGTAATCAAGGAACCTAGCTATATGCCAATTCTTGAGTTACACGTAGTTGACATGACAAGAGATCTAACACAGCTAAGTATTGAAGACAGTGATGTGCGTGTGAGAGTTTCATTAAAAATGTAGGAATTCAGCATTTTTCTTGTCTTTCATGTGATTGAGGTGTAATTATTTCAGAGCATCTTGGACTGTACATCGGCACTTCATTGGCTGCTGTAAGGTTACAGCTTGCTATTGCTTTAATGTAATAAGAGACAAGTAAATGAGAAACAGAAAATGCTGAAATACTCAGCAGATCTGGCACTATCTGTGGAGAGAAAATCAAGGTCAATAGTTCAGGCCAGTGACTAGTCATCAGAACAAGTGAATGCTGCCAACTAAATGGATTTGTTTCCTTTTACATGCATCGCAGTGAGTTAACTGTAGATACATAGATACATAGAAGATAGGAGCAGAAGGAGCCCTTCGAGCCAGCTCCGCCATTTATCGCGATTATAGCTGATCATCTAACTCAATAGCCTAATCCTGCTTTCTCCACCTAGCCTTTGATCCCATTCGCCCCAAGTGCTATACCTAGCCACCTCTTGAATATATTCAATGTTTTAGCATCAAGTACTTTCTGTGGTAATGAATTCCACAGGCTCACCACTCTTTGGGTGAAAAAATGTCTCCTCATCTCTGTCCGAAATGGTTTATCCTGAATCCTCAGACTGTGACCCCTGGTTCTGGACACACCCACCATTGGAAAGATCATCCCTGCATCTACCTTGTCTCATCCTGTTAGAACTTTATAGGTCTCTATGAGATCCCCCCTCATTCTTCTGAACTCCAGCAAGAACAATCCTAACCTAGTCAATCTCCCCTTATGTGACAGTCCCACCATCCGTGGAATCAGTCAGGTAAACCTTCGCTGCAGCAAGCAATTATGAATGAAAATGGTACATTGCCCTTATTGCAAGGGGATTAGATTATTGGGGTAAGGAAGCCATTCCTGTATTTTATAGGATTTTGGTGGGACCACACCTGGGACGATTCGCACAGTTTTTATTTCTGTCGTCAGGAAGGATATACTTGTCCAAAAGGCCTTAAAGGGTGTACTGAAGGTTCATTACACTGATTCCTGGGATGCAAATGTCGTCCTCTAAGAGGAGATTGTGCAGTGTGGGCCCATATGTTTATGGAGTTCAGAAGAATGAGGGGTGATCATCACTGAACCAAATAACATTCTTTTCAGAGGGCTTCAAAGGGCGATTGCCGAGAGGTCGTTTCCCTTGTCTGGAGAATTGAGAACTTCAGAGTGATAGTCTCAGGATAAGAGGACATCCATTTAGAATGGCGATGTGGTGAAATTTGTTCACTTAGAAGTGTCTGAATCTTTGGAGTTCTCTACTCCAGAGGGTTGTGGATGCTCAGTTATTGGTTATTTTGAAGAATGAGATCGATAGATATTTGGGCACAAAGGGATTCAAGGAAGAGAAAGATATTGCAGGAAGTTGGGTCACCATAATCTGATTGAATGGTGAAGCAGGGTCCAAATGCCATGAGAACTACTCCCACTGCTATTTTTCTGTTCTTCTAGTTTCTGCATGTTTGACTGCATTCTCCGTAAGTTGGGAATTAATTATTTGACAAGGAAAAATAGAAATCTATGTCACGTCGAATTGGTCTGGAACATCTTTGTTCATCTTGTCTTTTTGTAGTTTATCTTTTGTTATTACAGGCGATCTCCACGGTATTCCATCTTTCCGCCTATTAATCTGGCACTGTATCCTATTGGACAATTGGCTCACTTGGGGATTGTTTTCCCTCAGCTTACAATAGGCTTTATTTTAATAATGCTTTGCTATTGCTTTCTAGCACATACTGACATATGTGCAAATCTTACGGGAAATATAAAGTGAAATTCTCGTGACACTTGGCAGGACAGTCTCTAGAATTTCATGTTATCAAGGATCAAACATACTTATTTGAAGAGGTAAACAGCTACACTTTCGATGTAGCCACATTTTGGTGAAAGGATGCACATATTAAATAAAGCATTTATAACTTATTTCTAATCTGTAAGCCATATCCAAATGGCCTGCATTAATGGACAATTCCAAAATTATATGGTTCTAAAATTACACAATAATGCAGTATGGTGCAATCATTCACGCTAATCAATCACTGACTCATATTTAAAATGAATTATTCCCTCCGAGGCTAAATGATTCCAATCCTCTTCTTGAATCTTGTGGTACACTAAGGCAGACAATTGTCTGTTTCCACAGCCAGTATTTCCTGGAACAGGTCGGATAAAGTAGACCTGGAGCTGATGTTTCCTCTTGTGGGGCATTCTAGTATGAGAGGTCATAGTCTCAGGATAAGGGGTAGCAAATTTAAAACAGAGGAAAAACTAGAACCAGAGGACACAATCTCAGACTAAAGGGACGATCCTTTAAAACAGAGATGAGGAGGAATTTCTTCAGCAAGAGGGTGGTGAATCTGTGGAACTCTTTGCCGCAGAAGGCTGTGGAGGCCAAATCACTGAGTGTCTTTAAGACAGAGATAGATAGGTTCTTGATTAATATGGAGATCAGGGGTTATGGGTAGAAGGCAGGGGGAATGAGAAAAATATCAGCCATGATTGAATGGCGGAGCAGACTCGATGGGCTTAGTGGGCTTACTCTGCTTCTATGTCTTTTGGTCTTATGGTCTTTCTGTTGGCCACGACAGAGGCAGGCATATTATACAAATGCTGGATAATTCCTGGTCCAGTCAGGCAAGGGAATAATGCAGGTTATTATACGTGCCATCCTCTGTCCTTCAGTCACTGCTCCCATGGTTCTTATTCAGATACAATAATTAGAGGAGCATTGCAGCATTTAAATCTCTACATGCGATCTATCTGTAGATCACATTGTTCATGCATTTGTATATTTTTCCCTGTTGCTAATAGCGATCAACAACTAGGTGACAGTTATTCATTTGCTTAAATAAACTAAAACATTCCCACAGGTTTGTCATTGGATGAACAGGTTAATGATGTTCAGTCCTGCAATCCAAACCTAAATTTACAGCTGCAGAAAAGAAAGACTTTTGGCGGGATTCTCCGACCCCCCACCGGGCTGGAGAATCGCCAGGGGGAGGCGTGAATCCCGCCCCGCCGCCCCGACGCCGGCTGCCGGATTCTCCGGCGCCGGTTTTTCGGTAGGGCCGGGAATCACATCGCGCCGGTCGGGGGCCGTTGGCCGTGCCCCCCCCCCACCCCCCGGCGATCCTCCGCACCGTGATGGGCCGAGTGACTGCCCGTTTTCGGCCAGTCCCGCCGGTGTAAATCAAACAAGGTCCTTACCGGCGGGACCTGGCTCTGCGGGCGGCCTGCGGAGTCCTCGGGGATCTGGCCCCGGGGGGTGCCCCCACGGTGGCCTGGCCCGCGATCGGGGCCCACCGATCCGCGGGCAGGCCTGTGCCGTGGAGGCACTCTTTCCCCCTGTGCTGGCCACTGTAAACGTCCGCGCCCCCCCGAGGAATCCGGAGGCCGCCTGCAGATCCAGGTCCCACCGGTACGGACCTGGTTTGATTTACGGCGGCGGGACCGGCCGAAAACGGGCGACCACTCGGCCCATCGTGAAGCGGAGAATCGCCGGGGATGCCGCTGCCAACGGCTCCCGACCGGTGCGAGGCGATTCCCATCCCGCCAAAAAAACGGCGGCAGAGAATCCGGCAGCCGGCGTCGGGGCGGGATTCACGCTTCCCCCCGGTGATTCTCCGGCTCGGCGGGGGGTCGGAGAATACCTCCCCTGATGTTTATGAATGTTTTCCATTTCACTACACCTGGCATTTGCCAGGAATCCCCAAACTGCCCCTTGACCTGATAATATCTGTTGTTTTTGGAAGCGGCATAATTATAGTTAAATGAGCAATACAAATGTGATGAAACCCTGCTCAAGATGCAACATCATTTCCCAAGGTCTCGAGTTTTAATTAAACACTTTTGATCAGGTAATGTTGTAAGATGGCGAACTGTTATGTTGCTAATTTATGTGATAGCAAAGGCATTAAATGCTTCACGCCTGAGGGAATGTCCTCATTGCAGCAAGATCTAGATGGACGCATTGAAGTCAAATCCACTATGAGGGAAGATCTTATGAGGAAAGGCTGACGGACTTGAGGCTGTTTTCGTTAGAGAGAAGAAGGTTAAGAGGTGACTTAATTGAGGCATACAAGATGATCAGAGGATTGGATAGGGTGGACAGTGAGAGCCTTTTTCCTCGGATGGTGATTTCTAGCACCAGGGGACATAGCCTTAAATTGAGGGGAGATAGATATAGGACAGCTGTCAGAGGTAGGTTCTTTACTCAGAGTGTAGTAAGGGCGTGCAATGCCCTGCCTGCAACAGTAGTGGACTCGCCAACATTGAGGGCATTCAAATGGTCATTGGATAGACATATGGACGATAAGGGAATAGTGTAGATGGGCTTTAGAGTGGTTTCACAGTTCGGCGCAACATCGAGGGCCGAAGGGCCTGTACTGCGCTGTAATGTTCTATGTTCTATAACTGAAACTTCTTTTGAGGCTTATGATTGGAGTAATTGTGATCACAAGATAAACACAGGCTGTGGTGTGAAATGTTTCCGACAGTATAGGTGACTACATGTCAGAAAATACTTCAATGACTGCAAAGGACTGTGAGATATTCTGAAGCAATGAAATATAAATGCAATTCCCCCCCACCCTTCTGTACTAAATGACCTCCTTCTGTCCTGTAAATGTCAGTAGTTTTACAGCTGCAGCTCACTTGGATAACTATGCTGGCTCCCAGTTCGGACGGATAAAATAACGTAAGAACATAAGATCTAGGAGCAGGAGTAGGCCATCTGGTCCCTCGAGCCTGCTTCATCATGGCTGATCTTTTTGTGACTCAGCTCAACTTACTCGCCCACTCACCGTAACATTTTATTCCTTTATTGTTCAAAAACCTACCTACCTTTGCCTTAAAAACATCTATTGAGGTAGCCTCAACTGCTTCACTGGACAGGGAATTACACAGATTCACAACTCCTTGGGGAAAGACGTTCCTCCTCAACTCAGTCCTAAATCTGCTCCCCCTTATTTTGAGGCTATGCCCTCTGGATCGAGCTTCACCCGCCAGTGGAAACAACCTCCCGGCTTCTATCTTATCTATTCCCCTCAAAATTTGTATGTTTCTACAAGGTTCCTCCCTCATTCTTCTAAATTCCAGTGAGCATCGTCCCAGTCTACTTAGTCTCTCCTCATAAGCCAATCGTCTCAACTCCGGAATCAATCTAGTGAATCTTTTCTGCACATCCTCCAGTGCCAGTACATCCCTTCTCAAGTAAGGACACCAAAACTGTACACAGTACTCCAGGTATAGTCTCACCAGCACCCTATACACCTGCAACATAAATTCCCTGCTTTTAAACTCCGTCCCACTCGCAATGAAGGACAAAATTCCATTTGCCTTCTTAATTATTTGCTGCACCTGCAAACCAAACCAGCTTTTTTTTGTGATTCATGCACAAGGACACCTAGGTCCCTTTGCATAGCAGCATGCTGTAATTTTTAATCATTTAAATAATAGTCCATTTTGCTCTTGTTCCTACCAAAATGGATGACCTCACATTTATCAACATTGCACTCCATCTGCCAGATCCTTGCCCACTCCCTTATACTATCTATATTCCTCTGCAGACTTTCAGTGTCCTCTGCACACTTGGCTCTACCACTCATCTGAGTATCATCTCCGAACTTTGACACATTACACTTGGTCCCCAACTCCAGATCATCTATGTAAATTGTGAACAATTGCGGACCCAGCACTGATCCCTGAGGCACACAACTAGCCACTGATCACCAACCAGAAAAACATCCTGGTCTGGTTTCGCACAGGGCTATAGCTGGCTTTTAAAGCAGACCAAGGCAGGCCAGCAGCGTGGGATCAATTCCCGGACCAGCCTCTCCGAACAGGCGCCGGAATGAGGCGATGAGGGGCTTTTCACAGTAACTTCATTTGAAGCCTACTTGTGACAATAAGCGATTTTCATTTCATTTCCTTTTTCATTTCATTTCATCCATTTAAGCCCACTTTTTGGTTTCTGTCAGCTAACCAATCCTCTATCCATGCTAGTACATTACCTGTAAGGCCACGCACCCTTATCTTGTGCAGCTGCCTTTGTGTGGCACCTGGTCGAATGCCTTCAGGAAATCCAGATACACCACATCCACCGTGTTCCCCACTGTCCACCGCACTAGTAATGTCCTCAAAGAATTCCACTAAATTAGTCAAACGTGACCTGCCTTTCATGAACCCATGCTGCATCTGCCCAATGGGATATTTTCTATCCAGAGATTTCGCTATTTCTTCCTTAACGTTAGGTTCAAGCATTTTCCCAACTTCAGAAGTGAAGCTAACTGGCCTATAGTTACCTGCCTTTTATCTACTTCTTTCTTTCAACAGTGGCGTCACATTTGCTGTTTTCCAATCTGCCGGAACCGCCCCAAAATCGAGCGAATTTTAGTAAATTACCATATGCGCATTTGCTATTTTCCCTGCCACTTCTTTTACTGCCCTGGGATGCACCAACTTTGAGAAACCAACGGGTTTCTAAGCTGTTTGGCAATAATTTTCACCAAGTAATGATGCTACAGATGTCTGAAACAGGTAAAAGTCTTCTTCATATCCCACATTTTCAACTAAAATTAAACTTTTTGCATTTGCAGAAAAAGTTGAGAGTTTGCTGATGCCTGGATGATTCCTTCAAATGCACAATATGTTTTACAAATGCAAAAGGTTTTGATGTTGAGACTGACTCAGTCTAATCAATGTGTTAACCGCTACATGTGGCATTAATGTATGTAACTATGACAGTTTCAAACCCATAAGATGGGATATAATGCAACCTGTGAGGCAGGTTCTGAAGCGGGGTGGGGATTTTGCCACCTTCCCGCCTCCCCCCAATTAGGCAGAAGGCGGGAACGGTGGTCTTCCCACTCAGAGATTAATTGAAGCCCCTGAAGTAGCCATTAAAGGGCCTAATTCCGCTGAAGCTGGTCTTCAATTAGCAGTGGGTGGGGGACTCACCACTAGAGAAGACCATTGAGCAAAACCTGTCAGGGGTTCCTTCTTTGTAAGCACTCGGTGCTTGATTGAAAAATCCTGCATTAAGAATGGGGGACCTCTGTTGAAAGCCACCCTATTTGTCCTTGTTTCGGAATCCTCTTCCCACCACCACCATCCCCCAACCCCTCGCCCCAACTCACTGGCGAGACCCAGCCGATGACTTCAATCCTATTCACCCTCACCTCCATCTGTGGACCCATTGGTAATCTTCAGTGTAGTACTGACAGTGGCCTCTGATGGACCGGCAGGTTTTGGAGCAGGGGGTTGGGACAGACACTGGCGCAGGTAGGGGGGTGGGGGGGGGAGTTGTCAGGTGGTGGCAGTTTGTCAGGGGGAGAGGGGGCATTTGGTGGTACTTGGGTGGCAAAGATTAATTGAGGGAAGAGGTGTAGTCGGGTGGCGTGAGTAGTCAGGGGGTTGTGGCTCATGGGAGAGTCAGAGGTGGGGGGAGTTGGCGAATGTAGGGGACATTGGTGGTCGTTCAGGATGGGAGGTAATCGGGTGGTCGGGGGCTGGAAGGGTAATCAGGGGGATGGTATAGTTAGGATCAGGACTATAGCTACCCAGGAGTTGGAAATTTAATCTAACTTCTTCTGGTAACTATTCTGCTAATCAGAACATCCAAAGTATTTTATTTAAATCTAAGTTTTGGATGTCTCCAGGTCCAGGGCAATTGTTCATTCAAAATTTAAACTTTCTTGCCAATTCCCATGGAGACCTTGCATAGGGACTTATGGATGTGTATCTGCTCTGCCCTGCGCCACCCTCCCCCCCCCCCCCCCCCCCCCCGCCCCCCCACCCCCCCACCCCGCCCCAACAGAACATCTTCTGAGGTACCTCTATGGTATGATGACCCCAGAGAATGGAATATCTGGACTAATGTAATATTCTTGCTCTATCACTCGACCTCATTATAAAAGTAAGGTTATTCCATACTACTACAGAAACTGCACTGGAACTCTGATGACTGTAATCTTTAAGCAAGTTTCGAATGTTTCAGTGGTTTAGCATGTCTCCTCCTGAATGTCAACATGAAGGCGAGGGCGAAGCAAATGAAAATTCACCCGAAATACAGACTTTCACCCAAAATCCAATTTCCTAAATTGTGAGCAAGTGAGGTCTCTGTAAAATGGAATTGTACCAATTATTAAAGATAAAGCACTCCTGTTTTCTACCTTAGAGATACAATTGAGATTATTAATCCAGAAAATAGATGCCGCATGTCTACAGTGAGGCCTAACATCCCTGGTGGGTTTTGCCCGATCAGAGAATATCATATTTTCTGCCACCAATGTGCTAAGCATAGTTGAGCTTAATTATGTGTTTCAAATGATTTTGTTCTCATAGAAAGCAACTTGGTCAATAGTCGTGGTATAAGATGGAAAGCTAACATTTTTTTATGGATGAATGGAGTCAGAACTTAATTCAATGCAAGAAACTTTAAGGTGGTAAATACCATGCAGCAGATGATATCTCGAGGTCAGTGGAACATAGAACCAATTTTGAGGATCAACAAAACAGTGTGGCCCGGTAATGTGTCGAAAATAACGCTGAAGTGAAGCTTCGCAAAGTTTTAAATGTAGAGCAAACAGACCGATGCTCAAAAGGTTGCGATATCAATTTGCTCAGGACTCAGAGGGAGTTACATGATGAATGAATGGCTTGACCATTCAGGTCACTTTCATGAATCTGGATTCTAGAGGGAGCTACTCAAATGGATTTTCTGCCAAACAAGAGTGATCAGCTGAGAAAACAGTTACGTGAACTCTGAACGAGCAAGGTAAATGTTCCTGATCCAATGTCTCCAGACACCACAGTGCAGCTCGAATGCTGTATTCAAGTGGGTATCTGTGGCAGCAGTGAACTGAACTTGCCACTTGGCATTTTAATGTTAGGCAAGACAAATCTTATCACCGTAAATTTATTCCACATCCTTGCAGTGAAGATGCTCCAACAATTGTCTCAGGTGGGAAATTACAGGATATTGGTCTGATGATAATGAACCAAAAGCAATATATGACTGAGTCAGGCTGTTGTGTGACCAGGAAGGGAACCTGGTTTGGATTATATTTCATGTACTTATCAGCACTAGAAATCACAAAGAAAGAGGTGCTGTGAAAGTACCCTTGGAGGTGCTGCAATGCACCCTGAAACCACAGTGCGCCATTGTTGGAAGAGGTGAATATTGACGGTGGTGGCAAGCTTCTTGATGGTTGCTGTAGTTTCTCCCATCAAGATGAGTAGTGCATCTTCCAGCGCATTCCTCAATGTGTTCTTGGGGAAGATAGATAGGCATGCAATGAGATGGCAGGATGACAGCCAATAACCACAGAATACCCAATCTCTCTCCTGCTTTTGCTACCAGTGTTGATATGGGGTGTTCAGTTCAGCTTCATTTCAGTGGTGGCCAAAAGGAGTTGATGGTAGCAATGGTGAGGTACTTGAAAGAAAAGGAAGCTTTTGCTGGGATTTCCCTCATGTGGGGCGTGATGTACAGGCTGCGTTGCGCCCGAACTGGGTTGCGACGTGGCTGGTAGATGCCGGGGGAAGCCTCCCCTGTGGGTATCCCAGCAGTCTGTATGCTTCGCAAGATTGGGCGGTGTGATCACGATCCCGCCCACAATGGCGTGACCAATCCGCACACGCTGAAGTAGGTTTTAAACCTACTAAGTCATACTCATCCGGGGTCTACTGGACTCTCCGCATCCCAGGGAGTCCCCAGTAGGGAGCCATTCAGTACATATCCAAACAAACATGGACCAAGCGGAATGGCGTCCCCAAGGTCTCCCGGGACATCGGTGGTCCCCAGTAGGGAGCCATTCAGTACATATCCAAACAAACATGGACCAAGCGGAATGGCGCCCCCAAGGTCTCCCGGGACATCGGTGGCACCTTGGAGGCCAGGGACAGGGCAGGGTGGCCCCGTCGCCCTCTCCCTAGAACACAGGCACCTTGGAACTGCTATACTGGCACTGCCAAGATGCCCGGGTGGCACTGCAAAGCCAGCAGGAGCACTGCCAGGGTTGCAGTGCCTGGGTGGCATTACCAAGTGTCAGGGCCTGAGGGGGGCCATGCCCATGAAAGGAAGGTATGAAGGGGGGGGGGGGATGCAGCACAGGTATGAAGGGATCTCCCTAAGATTTTTTTGGGGGAGGTGGTGAAGGGTGAAGTCCTGGGAAGGGAGGGGCCCAAAAGGGTGGGTTGGATCACCTGAAGCCACCAGAGCCACCCCACAGCGGGGTGTGGGCGAGCCGCAAGATAACTTAGAGATCGGGGAACTCTTTCAAAATGGTGGCCCGATCTCGGCGGAGCCAGTCTGGCCAGTGAGTTCAGCTCCGCAGTGATGAAAATAAAGTGTGGGCTAAACTGGTGAGAAACTTCCCAGGGCCCAAAAAAGTGACTAAGTGTGGTTCGGTAGTCATGGGGAACTCGACGACTGAGCCAGCAGGAAACTCCCAGCAAAATCCGCCACAAATGACAGTTCGAAACTTTTCTGTTGGACCGTGCCCGTGATCATGGAATCATAAAATCCCTAAGGAAGCCATTCGACCCATGGAGTCTGCACCCACCCTCTGAAAGTGCACTCTACTCAAGTCCACTCCCCGTCCACCCCACCCTATCCCCGTAACACCCCTGAACACGAAGGGCAATTTAGCACGGCCAATCCACCTAACCTGCACATCTTTGGACTGCGGGGGAAACAGGAGCAGCGGGAGGAAACACAAGCAAACACAGGAAAAACGTGCAAACTCCACACAGTCACCCCAGGCCGGAATCGAACCCGGGTCTCTGGCACTATGAGGCAGCAGTGCTAACCAATGTGCCATTGTGCCACCCCTGACAATTACTTTGCAGTTACAGAGTGTGAATGTTATCTTATGACGCCAAACCCGAATATTATTTCCATTGTCCTGCTGTCTTTATCAGAGGAGATATAAACAAAACAGAACATTACGGGATAGTCAGCAGAAGTAGCAATCTGTATTCCTCATTGACCAATAACTCACTGGCCTTCAGCCTACCTTAGCAGTTATCTTAGTGACTATTACGGAGAAGATTATGTGAAGTGATTCTGATTAAAAATGAAAAACAAATGTCTTCGATAATTCTCCAACTTTGTTTCAGTTGTACATTTTCCAGTATGTTGACTTTCTATCTCTCAGCAAGAAGCTCACCAAGTATATGCCAGCATTACCAACTCCCTTTGATGAATGTAAATACAACTAGATACCATCTGCATGATGAATCCTCACAGCAGCCATTCCGCCAGCTTTATGTTTTTAAAAAGGTTTACTAATCGGTGCACACATGGCCACTTGCTGAGGAGGCAGTCAGGTCACTGGAGGCCGTTAGAAAGTAGGCCGTTCCCATTAATTGCATGGAGATTGGCTTTAAGCGGTGCCGGATTCGGTCCTCGCAACGGGAATGGGCCGGTTAGATAGCGAACCAATCAACACCCAGCGCGTTTCCCAATTTTGGCCTTTGACGCAATCTAACGGCCACAGTGCACTCTTGCTCAATCTCAACGTGGCCGTTGAATCGCGCCCCTAATGTTATGACAAGCTGGAATTCGACATCTATTATGCTTCGTGAAAAGGGAGCAAGTCAGAGAGATAGGTCAGACCAAATCTTTTCACTCGTATCTGTTTAAAGAATGTCATAATGATAAAGCCAGCTATTCTGAAACAGTCAGCAGAGGTGCCTGTAATAAAGACAAATGTATATACTCTGCTTCCTAAATCTTGTCCAAAAAAATAAAAAATAGTTCCTTCTGCTGCTTTTGACATTAAATCCTTCCACGAGTGTCACAAAACAATTGTAGTTTTGCTCAAATCTTTCATTCCCATCTGTGGGGAAGTAGCTAATGCACACAGTTTCGTACTCGTATCTGACATTTTGAAGAAAATTTGGGCCCACTGAAATCAATTTTGGAAAGAGTTAACCAACAGGAGATGAAGTTCGAGCATTAGCATCCAAGAGCTTTGGTGTTATGACAGTAAGAATGACCGGTACGCCTATTTGTACGGAGCTGCTAATCTCACCCAAACCTGAATAAAAATCAGATGTAAACCTCAAATTTAAATGAAAGGAAGTGACAAGCAATGTTTAAGTAATTTTTGAAGTTTTGAAGAATAGAGGGAAGGACAGGGCTAAAAGTGAGCTCATCATTATTTGTTGCAGTTACTGATAAGAAGGTTAAAAAGGCGAGATCCATTAATTCCCTTGAAATATCGTCTTTGCTGGAAATGAGGGTGAAAGTGACAAAGGCACACTAACAACTCAGTAGCGGCTAAACGCTCATCCGTCTTTCACTTTATGGGTTTACTATAGGCCTGCACGGGGCAGATAAACCACTTGTACATGATTGAACCATTTGAAAAAGTAATGCAGGAAAAAAAATTCGTTCCGGGAGAATCAAGTTGTTAAAAAAAGAATGACAGCAAAGTAGAAAAAAGGACAAATGAAAGCATCCATCATGGTCTCAGACAAAGGTAGGAAAGAGATAAGATGAGGATTAAAAGAACAGGAGAGACTGCCCTTCAGTTGTTCTTGCCCTCTCTCGGAAGCGCAGATCTCTGCAAAATCAGAAGGAAGCAGGAAAAATAAGAAGCATGATTCTGAGCTGGGTAATGAGGCCCATAATAGATTCTGGTGGCAACAGAGCAGTCAACGTAGAACAAATGGAGGCTTTCAGACAAAAAAAATCAAAAGGAGCAAATCGGGGCAGGGTGTGTGATGTTTTATACATACCGAAGAGTGTAAAACAGGGTAGCTTGCAGTGCATACAACAGGAATCCTACATTGCTTTTGATTCAATTCACACAAGCAAGCACGCCTCTCGAGAAGTAGCAGAAGCTGGTGAACTGCTTCAAAAGGTTAAGGTGCAGAGCTGATTATAAGCCTGAAAACAACCTGTGATTACAGCCAACATTTACTCAATTGTATTGGAAAGATAAATAACATAACCTAAAAGCATAAAAGGGAATGAACGTGTTGTGAGCCCAAAATTTCACATTTCATTTGGTGCATTTTCAGTATTGTGAAAATGGATATTACAGACTTTTGCCCGTTAAAAAGTGACATCTGCTGAATTGTGCTGAAAATTGCAATCTCCTTGCTATTTTAGAATAAAGTATTTTTCTTCGCGAACGATGCAGACTATCAAATGTGGCACCTCTATGCATAGCAATTGGAAATGCATTACCACGGGATAAGCATACCCAAAATATTTGAGTTTATTAAAAAAACTGTGGATTTGGTTCGAATCGTTTAAAATGTTTTGCCACTTTTCAACTGATGTTTAAGTGCAAGTGAAGCTTCACTCACCTGATGAAGGAGCTATAATCCGAAAGCTCGTGATTCCAAATAAACCTGTTGAACTTTAACCTGGTGTTGTAAGACTGTGCCCACCCCAGTCCAACACCAGCATCTCCACACTAAATCAAGGGCATCACTTCGAAAAAACGGCTATCCCAACAGTAATTCTTCAATATTCAACTCATCCCAGTTCACAGGAAAATTTACAACAGTCCTACTCTCCTGAGAAAATCTCTCCATCATCAATCTTCCCATTCACTCTTGGTCTCCTTTTTTCAATTCAACCATGAATGATTTTCTACTTTTCCTCCTCTGTTCAAGGAGTTTTCCCTCCTCTTCCCCACAAACCAGCACCCTACACATTCTCCCTCTTCTGCTCTTCACATTATTTTCATCCTCCAGGGCGTTCAATTCAAGCTGGCAATCACTTTTTTCCCCCTTCCTCGTGATTTTATGCCGACTTAAGAGGTTGTGCATTTAAGCCAGAGATGAGGAGAATTATTTTCTTTCAAAGGGTCGTGACTCTTTGGAACTCTCTGCCTCAGAAGGCGGTGGAAGCAGAGTCACTGAATATTTTTAAGGAAGAGCTAGATAGATTCTTGATTAACAAGAGGGGTGAAGGTTATCGGGGGTAGGCAGGAATGTGGGGTTGAGGCAACAATCAGATCAGCCATGATCTTATCGAATGGCAGATCAGACCCGGGGGCCGAGTGGCCTACTCCTGTACCTAATTTGTATGCTCGTATGACTTTCTCACCTTTTTATTCTTTTTGTTAATCGTCTTACTCAGGAACAAGTCTGTCCCAAAGAGCACCTCTTCTGATCCTCTCCCCACCGGAATTACCATTCCTGGTTTCTCTGTGGCCTTGACTCACCCAGAGGACTGCGATTTTCCTTTCCCCATCCACAATAAGCTCTTGTCTCAGCTCTGCCCCTCTCACCTCCCAAACACTGGTTTACGTTATCCTCATTAATTCTCTCTTCGTCTTCTATGTCTTCCCTTCCATTTCTTGTATTTAATTCTTCCCACTCAACGCTGTGCCGACCCAGGCGGCCCCGGTTGTGTGCAATTTTAAGCAAATATCAACGATAACCCACTACCATCGGACCGGCCTGTGTGCAATTGTCTGCAAATAAGAACTCACTTGTGCGAGTCATGCTGCTTTTCTTTACAATTAGGCAACAGCAAATAATTTTTAGACACAAAGGAGTCATGCAATGAAATATAGATGAAAAGTGAATTGATCCTTTGACCCAGACCGGAATTCAGATGTCAAATCTAATTTCTGAATTTATCAAATGTAGGTCAATACAAAATGGCCATTGCAGCATCGCCAATCAACTATTAGAGAGTCAAAACACATATCCACAAATGAGGCTCTTTCCCAAACCATGGTATACAGACAATTCCCATAAGCATACTTAGCGTTTCCTGAACCAAATTCTATGCCCTTCTAAAAAGGCGGCAGTATGTCGCAGGATGATCACCCCTTAACTGCGCTTTATATAGTTAACAGCATAAAGTTTTCACACACACTCCTGCAGCATTCACAAATTTCGGTAAGTACCAGTTTCTCGGCCAATAAACCTGTTCATTTTAGCCAGAATCTATTTGCAAATAAAATGAAATTACAGGGGCAAAAAGACACAAGGAATATTTTGAAAAATGAAGATTGAGTCATTCTGCAATGGAAAAAAAACCTCTTTCTCCTAAGTATTTCTTACACAGTCCATTACACAACAATACTTCCGGCTAAAGCGTCTGATTGTTTATACGGCTGTGGGTGGTGTAAAACTCCACAGCATTAGAGCTCGATATCAGACTGAACTAAAATGAAAGACACAAGAGAAATTTCCAACATTTACCCGAGTCCAAAATATTTCTAAATTGAGGGCCATCATTCAGTGTTATAATCGGAGGTAATTCTGCCCATCACATTTGTACTTGCTCTCTGAAAGAGATATGCTTTCACTGTGACCTTTTATTATTTCCAATTATCCCCTTCATTTTTTTAAAAACTGCAACATATTTTGCTTCCAGTACTCTTTATGCTCAAGCATTGCACCTGTTAATAAACCTATACCCTGACAAAAAATCCTTCCCAACCCTCCTCTTATTCTTTTGGTGATCAGCCCTTTGGTTATGTGAAGTGAATACAGCTTTCCCCCATTCTCTCATCATGAACATTCACAGTTTTCAACACTTCGACCAGATTAACTCATAATCTTTTCTGGCCAAATGAAAAAAAAGGGCTTTGTTTCTCTGTTCTCTCTTTTTAATTAAAGCCTCTCATTTCCTGCTACTCTCACAGTGAATCCACTCAGCAACCTCACCCTTGCCTTGACACGAAAACTGATCATTATGCGTCAATGTAACCAAATGAATTGCCTCAGTGTGTGATATCCACAGTAGTATCCGAGTAATTAACAGACACTTAATTCTGACCTTTTGATTCTTAATCTTAATTTTGAAAAATGAAAATGGAGTCAGTCTATAATGGGAAAAAAAACCTCTTTCTACAAAGTATTTCTGACACAGCCCATTACACAACAATACTTCCGGCCAAAGCGATTTATACTGCTGTGGGTAGCTCTGTGCAGAATGAGAATGGCAAATAATTTATGAACTGTTTTGCCACTTCAAATAATAATGCACATTTTACTGTCAATAACAATAGCCCATTATTTACTCAGAGTGGCAATTTCCAATTTGGGGGGGGGGGGGCAGACCAGGAAGGGGGGAAGGTGGGTCGGGTCACACCAGGAAAGGGGGAGAGGGTCGGACGTGGAGAGGGTTTGAACAATGGAGGGGCCATGGAGGGGTGGAGTTCAGACTGCAGGGGGAAGGTGGGGTGATCAGTCCAGAAAATGAGGTCAGATTGAGAAGGGTTGGATTGGATTGGATTAGTTTATTGTCACGTGTACCGAGGTACAGTGAAAAATATTTTTCTGCGAGCAGCTCAACAGATCATTAAGTACATGAGAAGAAAAGGGAATAAAAGAAAATACATAATAGGGCAACACAACCTATACAATGTAACTACATAAGCACTGGCATCGGATGAAGCATTCAGGGGTGTAGTGTTAATGAGGTCAGTCCATAAGAGGGTCATTTAGGAGTGTGGTGACAGTGGGGAAGAAGCTGTTTTTGAGTCTGTTTTTGAGAAGGGGAGGAATGTCGGACCGTCAGACCGGGAGGGGCCACTGGGGGTCATTGTGGGGGGGTGTCTTGTGTGAGGCTGGGTCTGGGTGTTTAAAGTTACTCTGGAGTTAGAAGCATTATTTTTCCATTTCATTGTTTCAGAGTGACTATCAGGGTAACACTAGCAGAACCATCCAAAGTTAGCAATTTAAATGACTTCCCGGTGGTTCCCAGCCCAGCACAATTGTCCAAAGGAAGTTCGCTCTTCTGGAAAATTGCAGGTTGCATGGGAAATTCCTAGAGGGATTCCCCAGCACATCATTAAGGTACCCCTTAAACGTTGGGCAACCAGGACGTTATGGGTCAATATGGTGCATCAGATCATTCTGGTTGCGTTTGAAATTCTCCCACATGAATACTAAAATAGAAATGATTAGCAGCTGAAGCAACAATATTTGGTTTATTGGCTAACCTTGAAATCTGGTCTTCCCTCGCTCTGACCCCGAATGCACTTTAGGTTCTTCAGAATCTTCTCCCAGTTCACATTATATCCACCTCCTGATTCAGTCCCTGCTTCCTCAATCTCTCACAACTTTGTTCCTGATGAATCAACTACCTTTTAATGTTTGCTAAAATTATCAAAAGTTCCCCCTTCCCTTGTTAAAGATTTCTGCCGTCGTCACATCTCAAGGCATCCAGCTATATTTGACCATCATTTGTCCTCATTGATGGTGTTGCCCTCTGATTCCCTGCTTACCTCTCCCATGTTTCTTTACAAACACCCCATGTTGTGCAGCACGGTAGCAGAGTGGTCAGCACAGTTGCTTCACAGCACCAGGGTCCTAGGTTCGATTCCCGGCTTGGGTCACTATCTGTGCGGAGTCTGCATGTTATTCCCTGTGTCTGCGTGGGTTTCCTCCGGGTGCTCCGGTTTCCTCCCACAGTTCAAAGATGTGCAGGTTAGGTTGATTGACCATGTTAAATTGCCCTTAGGTTAGGTGGGGTTACTGGCTTATGGGGCTAGGGTGAGGGTGAGGGCTTAAGTAGGGTGCTGTTTCCAAGAGTCAGTGCAGACCCGATGGGCCAAATGACCTCCTTCTGCACTGTAAATTCTATGATCTATGATTCTATGATCTATGTTTCTTTCCATACATCCCCACATCACTGAGACCATGCTGATCAAAGCAATCAATGATATTCTGTGTGACTGTGAGCATGGGCCTGTTCCCTCCTTTTCCTCTCACCCTGTGATCCTCAATTCACTTCATCTTCCTTCTCGCTTCCTCTTCTGCAATCGAATTACACGCCACTACCTTCTCACCATATATGTCTGCTCCTCCGTCTATAATGGAAACGTTTCCCTCAATGGTTCCTCCTTTGCCCAGTTTCCATTATTTTATTCCTCATCCAAATAATGCCTCAAAGCAAGAAACATCCTCAGAGCCCAGGGCAAGTTGCCACATATGTGTTGACAACATTCAGCTTTACCTCTCTCTGACCTGGCTCAAACTTTGCCCGTCTGACATTAACTTGCAGCATTTCACCAGTATAACAAGGGCAAGATCAAATCCATCCCGTTTGGGTTTTGGCCCAGTCTAGTCCCATCTCCCTTACCAGCTGCTCCCTCCAGTTGAATGTGTAACTTTGGTGTCCATGTTCAGTTCCGAACCTCACATCAAAACTGAAACAGTGTTGTCCACCATTTCTAGCCCAGTCCCTCTCAGTTTTAGACCTTTTTCATCCATTCAAGTTGCACTTTGGTTTCATGGTAGCATTCCTTCCTGAGTCAGAGGGTTGTAAGTTCAAGCCAAGAGTATCAGAGGACGGCTACATTGACAGAAGTGTATTTTTATGCAAATTGCATATTAAACTCATCAGGGATTTTTCAAATAAAGACAAGAGAATTTCCCTCATGCCTCAGTCAATGTTCATCCCTTACACAGCAGCGTAAAAACTGATCCTTTATTCCATTGACGTGCCTAGGACCTTGCTGTGTGTAAATTACCTGCATGATAACAGTAACTATATAGTAGTTAACTGGCTGTGAGATGCCTTCAGATGTGATGAAGACATTAAAGCACAATTTGAATGCGTCTTTCCCTCCATCATTTATTCATTCACCAACTCCTATTTCAATTTTTCAAATGCTTTCCCAGGCAGTTGCAGAGCTCCAAAATATGAGCTTGACATCCGATTGAATACTAATGGCCACATTTTTGAGGAATCAGGCCAACTTCTTGAAAACACATGGTTCACAGCCTCTCAGATGAGTCATGAACCATAGTCTTGACTCGGAAGTCATTTTGTTTTACTTACAATTCATTTCTTTTCAGCACAATACTATGGCCCTCCAATATACACCCAGATTGCTGTAGTTATTTTTTTTCTCCCTCATCTGTGAGACTGAACTGGTGATGTTATTTAATTTAAAAACTCTCGCCTTATTTTCATTAAAAATGTCCATCACTCTGTCCTTCTGGTAGCATAGATGTAAATGTAATTGAATAAGGTTTAAATTTTAAAAGAATTTGATTAGTTCAGTCCAGGATTGACAAGTCCACGGGAAAGTGTTAACCCTGATTGAACACACATTTATCCTGTTCCATCAGAAGCAGCAATCTAGAGGTTGGTGATACATATTTAGTTGAAGAAGGTTTCACCTCATAAATCCAATCTACACTTTCTCCACAGGAGGGATTTGATGTTTGTTCACAGTGTCTGCCCTTCTACAGTGGTGCATAGCAATAGAAGTGTTTTAACTTGGTCCATAATTTTACATTTGTTGAATTCCTATTCTCTAATTCTCACTCTACTCCTTCCAATTAGCAAGGAATCTAATTCAAAAGGTTCTCCCTGGCAACAAGCATCCCATGATTGCGCACAGCGCTGGTTCATATACCCTAGCAACGACTATGGACACCCGGTGTGCCACGCCAACAGCCGTATTTTTGATGCAGTATGTATCTTGGAACAACAACACTGCTGATACCTGGTGGGAGAGATATTCATAAAAGTGATGCAGACCGGAGTGCTGTGCAAACGTAACTCCATGTAACAGTCTAGCTACTGATTGAGAGAGCTCTTGCGCAGGTTACAGTCTGCCCTAGTTCAGGACAGGATATGGATGGGATTCCAGCATGTTAGTGAACAATAGAGCATATCGTTGGCACCACCACAGCCATTCAGACACCACGGGGGGGATACTCTGGACCGTTTGCCTAGGGGAAAAATTCACTTATAGCCGCTAATTCTAGCAAGGTGACCGTAAGGAGATTTGATCCGGGGAGATCCTAACCCTCCCACTGGCGATGTAATTAGGTTCATCCCAGCGAAGGTGTGAACCTGATTACCATCCACTGGAATACATTTATGCCGTATCTTGTTGGGGAGGTCATATGTTCCCTCTTGCTGGCATGACACCACCTCAGCTGGGATCAGAACTGCTCTCCAGAAGTCGAGATAACCATGCCGGGAGCACAGAGGCCAGTGAAGCCCCTAGATGGTCAGGGTCATGGCAGGGCACTGCCCCCTGATATTTTGGCAGTGCCAACCTGGTACCTTGACAGTGGCAAAATGGGAATGTCATGGGGATAGGGTTTGGGGCGGGGCCAGGGGAAGGGGTGGAGGTTCTGGGGAACCCCATTGGGTTCCCCCTAAGCCCCGATGCCAGTGATGGTGGTTGTAGAGGGGGGGACGGGACTGAAACCCCAATGCCGGTGATGGTATAGGAGGGGGGGCCTTGAATTCCTCATTAAGATCGGGGCGCCCATTAAACCGATCTCTGTTGAGCCGGACTTGCCAGCTCTATGAGACCTCGCCGCGCCAGGCTGTGTTTTTTTGACACAGTGTCAGAAGGTCTGGAGAGAAAACCTGGCAGTATCTCTGGGGAGAAACACACCAGTTTTCTGGCAGAACCTGACACTGCCATTTTGGTGGAAAATTCCGTCAGATATATTTCATTAATCACTAGGAATTCACTAGGAATTCCTGATGTGTTATGTACTCTGGGATAACACAGGCTGCAACTCGATGCAGCTTTGACCAAAAGATACTCCAAACTTTGAAGTATGTTCAATGTGATTTATTGAACCATCAGCACAGTTCTCTATGAGTTTGACTCTCCTGCTTATCTTGCTATAGTAACTCAGTCTAACCAACCAGTCTGCTCTGAGCCATGCGGTGGGTGTGATGCTTCTGATCTGCCCCTGTCCTTCTCTCTAAGTCTCACCTGTGGAAAGAGACAGAGCATGTGTCCTTTTATATGGGTTGCCCCCTTGTGGTAGTGTCACCTCTGGGCGTCTTGACTGCCCATTGGTCGTGTCCTATTCTAAGTGTTCATTAGCTGTATGTCTGCATGTCATGACATCTCCGGTGCTCCCTCTAGTGTTTACTTAATTGTAGTATATTTACATTAACCCCTTGTGTATTTACAATGATGCATATTACCACATCCCCCCTTTTTTCGTGTTACATATTTTCTGTACTTTGTTAAAGAAAATTGAAAAAAATAGGTAGATAAGTGATAACATGTACAAATCATGGTGACAGTGATGATTATACAAAATCAAATAAGATTTATGAGTCCAAAGTTCATGAATTCATACGTTCGAGTGGCAGTCTTGTGCTGTTATGGAAGTTTCGATGTTGATGTTGTCATTCCCTTGTGAACGCCGTCAGTGTCCCTGTGCTTAAGGAACCAAGAAATCATCAGGAGGTGTTCAAATGGTAAAATCACATCATTCTCTGATTTCGACTGTTTTTTTTATGCTTGTGGTAGCGATGCAGTATGTCATCTGCCTTGAAAGCAGGTTTGCTTGTTCGTAGTGGAGCAAACTCATCTGCCTTGAAAGCTGGTTTGCTTGTTTGTAGTGGAGCAAACTTGAATCGGTGAGATTCGTTGTCATGCCATGGTATGTTTGCACTCTCGCCATCGTTCTGAGCTGTGCTGTTACATTGTCCTGCATTTGCAGAGTTGTACCATCCCATGTCGTACCAGTCGTTGTTGTTTTTGTCATGCTTGTTGTTGACATTGGTGCCTTTGGTATGCTTCTTGTTGTTGTCTTTGTTGTTGTTTTTGTAGGTTTTGTTGTCGTGTTTGTTGCGCTCAATGACCACACCGAGTGGAGAATTCGAGTCCTTCACAAAGTTACTTCTGTCAGTGTCCTTTGTGGCATCTGCTGTTTCATTGAGCGTGCCGTCTCTGATTCCTCGGCGCACCCTGTCTGGAGTCATGTCCGGTTCATTTGAATCATCTTTGGTTTGTCGATGCTCCCCGTCTGGAGTCATTTCAGGTTCTTGTGGAGAGGCTCGAGTAGATGAGGTTTGAATTAACGTGGTGTCACTGGAGTCACTAGTAGCCTCACTTTGATTGTCGAGTGCCTCTGTACATACTAGCTGAGATCTGTCAGTCTCGCTGAGATGCCGCACATCTTGTATGGGAATTGTGAAGCCTTTGTCACTTGTCGCACATACAGTGGGTAGACCTTCAGTGTTTTCTTGTCGGTCAGATGAGCTGGATAGACTGTCAGAGTCTTCTGGTGGCTCAAATAATCTGGGTAGACTGTAATAGTCTTTTTGTTGTTCGCGTGAGTGTGGTAGACTGTCATAGTCATCTTGCTGTGCACTTGAGCGTGGCAGACTTGCATCGTCTGCTGCTGGTTGCTCAGATAAGGTTGCTAGACCTTCATGGTCTTGTTCATGCAAAGACTGCACTCTGGAGTCGTGCGTTGATTCCATCGTGGAGTCTGTCAACGAGCTTGCTGTGGCGGCTTGTACCGCTCTCTTTGTGGAGTCTGGCATCGTTCCCTGTGTGGAGTCAAGCAGTGGTCTGCTGTGGAGTCGATCTGTGTGCTCTCAACGGAGTCGTGCAGTGGTCTTGCTGTGGAGTCTTTCTGTGTTCTTTGTGTGGAGATGTGCAGTGGTCTCGCTGTGGAATCTGTCATCGCTTTCTGCACGGAGTCGGGGACTCTTCGTGCTGCGTGGACCACTCTCTGTGTGGAGTCGGGGACTCTTCGTGGTGCGTGGACCACCCTCTGTGCGAGTTGGGGACTCTTTGTGGTGCGTGGACCACTCTTCGTGGTGTGTGGACCACTGGTTTGGCATCAGGCCGCTCTCTGTAGGCTTGTACCACTCTGTCGCTTGGCATCAGGCCGCTCTCTGTGGGCTTGTACTGCTCTCTGTTACTTGGCATCAGGCCGCAGCAGAATCCTGTACTCATGGGTCGGGAGTCGGGATGTCGTCTATGCTGGACTGAGGAACCTCAAATCCGAAGAACTCGTCCATGACTGTGCCGGATGCTTCAATGGACAACACATCTCATTGCGGTTCAGATTTGGTACTGAGGTCGCCACGTCCAATGATGAAATCATCGTCTGAGTCGTAGTCTTCAAGGACTAAATCATCTCTTAGGGCGGTGCTAACTGCTTGTTGCAGGGTTCTGCGGAGGTTATTTTCATCTACTGGTCGAAGTTTAGGCATTGTGCTGTCTTTCCAGGTGAAAGAATTGTGTTTTGTGGCTTTAAAACTGTTTTTCACTATTTTCAGACATTTCCCCTTTAAGTGGGCGTGGTCTGGGGCCTCTGACGTCTTGACGCTTTAGAGCGTAGGAAGGATTGCGCATGCGCAAATCGCTTTTCCTTTACTGTGTGCTCTTTGCGCAACTGCGCATATGCGGCTTCTCGCGCATGCGCAAACAGACTTTCCTTTACTGTGCGCTTTTTGCGCAACTGCACTTGACACTGTTTTGCCGGTTCACGTCTTCTGGGGAACTGCGCATGTGCGGCAAAATGGCTGCCAATCAAAACTGCCGTTTGCCTCTGCTGCAAGCCTACCTTTGCCTCGTGGTGAGTATAGGCTCCAGTTTTATCGATTTTGTTTGTGTTTACCTCGCAGTAGTTTTCAAACTTATCCAGGACTGTCTGGAAGTCTCTCTTGTCCTGCCCTTTGGACTCCTTGAAGGAGTTGAAGATTTCTGTTGCACTTTCACCCGCAATGGTGAGTAGAAGATCCATCTTCTCAGCTTCGGCCACGCCATCTATGTCGGATGCTACCATGTAAATCTCAAACGTCTGCTTGAATGCACGCCAGTTCACACTGAGATTACCGTGAAACCTGAGCTGCTGAGGAACCGGAATCTCGATCATCTTGCCAGGGTGCTGTTGCTGGCAGTCACGGATCTTGCTGAGTTGAACTATATAGATTCAACAGGCACTACTGGTACCATGATGTGTTATGTACTCTGGGATAACACAGACTGCAACTCGATGCAGCTTTGACCAAAAGATACTACAGACTTTGAAGTATGTTCAATGTGATTTATTGAACCATCAGCACAGTTCTCTATGAGTTCGACTCTCCTGCTAATCTTGCTACAGTAACTCAGTCTAACCAACCAGTCTGCTCTAAGCCACGTGGTGGGTGTGATGCTTCTGATCTGCCCCTGTCCTTCTATCTAAGTGTCGCCTGTGGAAAGAGACAGAGCATGTGTGCCTGTCCTTTTATATGGGTTGCCCCCTTGTGGTAGTGTCACCTCTGGGCATCTTGACTGCCCATTGGTTGTGTCCTATTCTAAGTGTTCATTAGCTGTATGTCTGCATGTCATGACATGTCCGGTGCTCCCTCTAGTGTTTACTTAGTTGTAGTGTATTTACATTAACCCCTTGTGTATTTACAGTAATGCATATCACCACAATTCCATCACTAGGAATTCCATTGCAGTAATATTCAGATAAATCAGTGACCAATCTTTCTGTCTGATTCTCAGTCACCAATTCTTCATTGAAATTTACATGTTTTGTCAACTATTCGGTATTTTGGTCCCCAATTTGAACAGTAGGACCAGAAAATCACCCCTTAAAAATTAATCTTTCAGGAGCAATAAAATACAAATTAATCTTTAGATTTCTCTTGACTTTATCTTTTAATTAATGCCTTTAAAAAATATTGATGCTAGTTCGGGAAAGGAATATAGTGATTATCAAAATCACCATCTTAAAAACAAAGGCCCACATTCGGCCCTTTGCTGGTAGGTTTTCCGGCAGCGTGAGGTGACTTTAATGGGAATCCCAATTGACAGCGGCAGGAGTAGCGAATCCCGCCACCAGCGAACAGCGCACCGCCTCCCGCTGCCGAGAAACACGCGGCTGGGAGGCTGGAGAATCCCGCCCAAAGTCAGTTTGTACTCAATCCCTCAGGGAAATAAAACCTTCACAAATTCTTTTGAATTCATGAATTCTTTCACGGAAAGAATATTGTAATGTCAAATACAGTGACAAACAACAGATAGATAGTCCCTTCCACAGCTCACGCTGCTTCAGATGTGAATTAGAATTTCCACAAACACGCAAAAAAAAAACCACAAGCACAGAGTGAGGACTCTGTATGGGTTATATACACTGCAATTCTTTCTGTTATACAATGCAAATGTAAATCTGTTGCATTATTTCCAGGGAAGTACTATTTTTAACAGGTTCATTGGCAAGATGTGGGTATCATTGACCATGCTGGCGTGCACAATTCTTCTTTTGCTGCACTTCAGAAGGCAGTGGGCAGCCGCCTTCTTTAACTGCAGCAGCATCCAAGCTAATGGTTCTTCCATATGAGGTTGGCTATGGAATTCCAGGATATCGTCACAGCAGCACTGAAGGAATAGCAGGATTGTGTGTGACTTGGCTGGGAAGTTGGAGGAATTGGGACTCTCATGCAATTGTTACCTCTTCCTTTGAGTCGGTGGAGGTCGCAGGTTTGGAAGACATTGCTGAAGAAGCCTTGACAAGTTGCTGCAGTGCATCCCGGGACAAGATGGGGAAGGTTGTGCTGCAACCATAGTACATCAATCGTTGAGGATGTGGATGGCTAAGACAGTGGATGGGCAGCTGAAAAGTGGGATGTGCTTTGTCCAATAATATGAAACGTTCATAGCTGTTGCACACATCTGTGATTCACTGCAGGATACCCAGCCTCTTGCCAACTGTATGACATCTATGTGGCTGTTCCAGTCGAATTCCTGCTCAGTGGTGACCCCAAGATGTGAATAGTAAGGAACTGAAGAATGGCAAGTGCCATTTAAAAATAAGGGCCAGTATCATTTGAAATGGTTAGTGCCTGATACTTGTGTGACACAAATGCTACTCGCCACTTCCGAGCCCAAGCCTGAGTGCTTTCCAGATTTTGCTGCATGCGGGTATGGACTGCTTTCTATCTGTAAAAGTGACAATGGAAATGAACATTGTGCAATCACGAGTGAACAGCCTCACCTCTGACTTTCTGGCAGAGGAAAGGTTATTGATGTCGCAGATGAAGATAGTTGCGGCAAGCATGCTGTCATGAGAAACTCCAGTAATCTTCTGGGACTAAGATGATTGGACTCCAATGACTACAATAATCTTCCTTTGTGACATGTAGGATTCCAGGATTTTCCTTTATTCTCACTGACTTCAAATTTACTCGAGTTCCTGGAGCCGCATTAGGTCAGATGTTGAGTTGGTGTCGTGGGCAGTCACTCATGCGTCACTTTTGGAATGCAACCCTTAATTGGAATGTAGTTTGCAATGACGTCTGGATCTAAGGTTTTCTTGAAGAACCCAAACTGAGCATTGGTGGGTGGTTCAGTGGTGAGTAAAGGTTGCTTGATAGCATTTCCATGCTCTTGCTGGTGACTGATGGATGTAATTAGTTTTGTTGCATTATCCTGCTTCTTCGTGTCAGAATGTTTCTGGCCAGCCTTTCACGTTGTCATGCATTTGGCACTGGAACAGCTTAGTTAATGGCATGGGTACTTCTTAAGCACAGGTCTTCAGCACTGCTGCTGTCACATTGTTGGGCCCAAAGCCTTTGTTGTGTCCAGTGGTGCCAGTCTTTATTTGATGTCACTTGTGGTGTGTTGGGTACTCTGTTCCACAGTTATTCCTGGTACTATGATGTGTTTTATTGCTAACATTTATATACAATGGTAAACTGGTTACTGAGGTTCGATCATAACCCTAGAATCTGTGGACCTATTCCTAATTCTATTTTGTAGTGGCACTCAGCACATGGTGGATGTCTGAGTGCCTTGCTATGAGCTCTCCTGCTGGACTGCTCAGTAAGTGTCGTGGTCCCTGTTTTGTACTGTGTATTCTCTTGCCTGTGGTGTTGGGTGTGTGTTGATTGGTCCGTTGATCTGCCCATCAGTATGTGCTATGATGTTTACCTGAATATCATGACAACTTGGAGCAAATTAAACTGGCTGAAGATATGCATCAGTGTTGATGGAGGCATTCTGAAGAGGCAGAGAAGGTTTATCAATTCAGCATTTCTGTCTGGAAATACTTCAGCCATCTATTATGTGCTGTCATCGAATCAGAGAATCCCGACAGTGCAAAAAGAAGCCATTTGGCCCATCAATTCTGCACCCACCCTCTGAAAGAGCACCCTACTAGGCCCACTCCCCCACCCTATGTCTGGAACCCCCATCTAAACTTTGGCCACTACGGGGCAATTTACCAAGCCAATGCACTAACCTGCATATCTTTGGACTGTGGGAGGAAACCGGAACATCTGGAGGAAACCCACACAGAAACTGGGAGAACGTGCAAACTCCACACAGTCACTCAAGGCCAGAATCGAAGCCGGGATCCTGGCGCTGTGAGGCAGCAGTGCTACCACTGTGTCACTGCATCTTTCCTCTATAGCAGCACAAATCCATTACCTACCTTGGAGCAATCAACACACACCTGCTTATCAACTCTGCTCTTATCATCACTAACAGGCGATTAAAACTACTGCAGCTTCTATTATCATATTTTTGCTTGGAATTTCCCAAATTAGTCCATGTATTAAATACAAAGAAAAACACAAACATGCAAATAATTGTCAGCAAATGGTTTTATATTAGGACAGGATAGGCTAGGTTTCCGATCCCTGGAGTATACAAGATTAAAGGGTGATCTAATTCAGATAATTTACGATGATTAAATAATTTGATAGGGTAGATTGAGAGAAATTATTTCCTTCAGTGGGGGAGCCTAGAATAAGAGGGCATAACCTTAAAATTAGTATGAAGTCATTCCAGGGTGGTGTCAGGAAGCATATCTTCACACAAAGTGCAATGGAAATCTAGAACTCTCTCCCCAAAAGGTTAAGTCAACTTCAAACTGGGCTAATTAGATATTTGTCAGGCAAAGGTTACAGGACCAAGGCAGGTACATTGAATTGAGATACAGATCAACCAGGATTTTATTGAATGGTAGAACAGGATTGAGGGCTAAATTTTTCTACCTGTTGCATTTTGGGCCCAATCACTTTTGAAGACGTCAACTAGTTGGCAGGATGACATGCAGAGAAATGCTTCGCTAGATGGATACGCTTGCTTAGAAACAAATATTTGCAGGGCTCGCAACTGTCATCAAAATGTCGCTTCAAGAAATGTTTGGCTGCTCATATTACTGCAGTGATGTCAGAGTGTGGGTGGAGCTGGGCTGCCTGCCAGCTTTTTACTTTCGTTTTGAGCAGGCTGCAGGGTGTGTTTTAGTTTTGTTTTCAGTGTTGGCGCTGAAGCCAGACCAAGCAGGTGTACTGATGTTCTCTCTGCCATCAAAAGACTATCTCTTGTTCATTTGGTGAATTCAGAATTATAAATGTTTTCAGTAGTGACTTTAACCTGATGTGCTTCTGTTAAAGTTATTTTTTTTAAAGTCGTATGGATGTTAAACGGAAAGCTTAAAGGATTACTTAGTGTTGTAGTTTTTGGGGGTTGTATTTGAATTAATGGTTGCTAAGATGTTCACTGTATGTTTTAAAAAGGTTAACTTGAGTTCATGGAATAAACATTGTTTTGCTTTTAAAAAATACTTTTCCATTTCTGCTGTACCACACCTGTAGAATGGGCCATGTGCTCCCCATACCACAATCTATTAAAAGTTGTGGGTCAGGGGTATTCCATGATACACTTTCAGGTTCTCTAAACACTGGCCCATAACAAATTGGGGGCTCGAGGGGGATAAAAGTTTATCTATTGGATTGGCTTAGTGAACTTAAAGACAATGAGGGGTGAGCATATTGTGGGTGCTTTTCAGGTGTGGTATTTTAGTTTAAGTAGGGAGTGTGTTGTGGACAATGGCTCTTTCGGAGGCTCTGAAGTTTTTGGGGGTGGAGACAGTCACATGCAGTACCTTACGGACAGAGACTAAAAGCAGACTGTTAGATTTGGCAAAAACATTGCAGTTAACATTACCTGGCAAAATGCGGAAAGATGAGGTAATTATGGCGGCGGCTAAGCATTTAAAGTTGCCTGAGATACAGTTTGACTCTTGGAAATGCCAAAAATTCAGTTACAAATTAAATAAATGGAACATGAGAAAGAATTAAAGCAGCTTGAATACGAAAGAGAGAAAAAGAAAGAGAGAGAGAGAGCAGAAAAAGAAAGAGAAGGAAATGGAGCGGAAAGAGAGAGAGAGGAAAAAGAAAAGGAGAGAGAAGAAAGGAGAAAATAAAGAAGAGCACTAGCAGAACAAAACGAAAGAGAAAGGGAGATACAGATTAGGGTAAAAGATAAAGAGAGAGAGTTTGAACATCAGAAAATGGTCATGAAACATGACAGACAGTTAAAATTGGCAGACGTAAAGGGAAACGTACAATTGGATGATAGTGATGAGGATAGTGAGCAAGAGCGTCAAAGTGGAAGGCTTGGTGGGAATCTATTTAAATATGTCCAAGCATTGCCAAGGTTTGATGAGAAGGAGGTAGAAGCCTTTTTCATTTCATTTGAGAAGGTAGCTCAACAAATTAATTGGCCACAGGACATGTGGATATTACTGATTCAAACAAAGCTGGTAGGTAGGGCTAGTAAAGTGTTTATATCACTGCCGGAGGAGGTATCTGAGACATATGAGGAGGTGGAAAAATCCATCTTAGGTGCATACGAACTAATGCCTGAAGCTTACATAGAACATAGAACATAGAACAATACAGCGCAGTACAGGCCCTTCGGCCCACGATGTTGCACCGAAACAAAAGCCATCTAACCTACACTATGCCATTATCATCCATATGTTTATCCAATAAACTTTTAAATGCCCTCAATGTTGGCGAGTTCACTACTGTAGCAGGTAGGGCATTCCACGGCCTCACTACTCTTTGCGTAAAGAACCTACCTCTGACCTCTGTCCTATATCTATTACCCCTCAGTTTAAAGTTATGTCCCCTCGTGCCAGCCATATCCATCCGCGGGAGAAGGCTCTCACTGTCCACCCTATCCAACCCCCTGATCATTTTGTATGCCTCTATTAAGTCTCCTCTTAACCTTCTTCTCTCCAACGAAAACAACCTCAAGTCCATCAGCCTTTCCTCATAAGATTTTCCCTCCATACCAGGCAACATCCTGGTAAATCTCCTCTGCACCCGCTCCAAAGCCTCCACGTCCTTCCTATAATGCGGTGACCAGAACTGTACGCAATACTCCAAATGCGGCCGTACCAGAGTTCTGTACAGCTGCAACATGACCTCCCGACTCCGGAACTCAATCCCTCTACCAATAAAGGCCAACACTCCATAGGCCTTCTTCACAACCCTATCAACCTGGGTGGCAACTTTCAGGGATCTATGTACATGGACACCTAGATCCCTCTGCTCATCCACACTTTCAAGAACTTTACCATTAGCCAAATATTCCGCATTCCTGTTATTCCTTCCAAAGTGAATCACCTCACACTTCTCTACATTAAACTCCATTTGCCACCTCTCGGCCCAGCTCTGCAGCTTATCTATATCCCTCTGTAACCTGCTACATCCTTCCACACTATCGACAACACCACCGACTTTAGTATCGTCTGCAAATTTACTCACCCACCCTTCTGCGCCTTCCTCTAGGTCATTGATAAAAATGACAAACAGCAACGGCCCCAGAACAGATCCTTGTGGTACTCCACTTGTGACTGTACTCCATTCTGAACATTTCCCATCAACCACCACCCTCTGTCTTCTTTCAGCTATCCAATTTCTGATCCACATCCCTCAATCACCCTCAATCCCCAGCCTCCGTATTTTTTGCAATAGCCTACCGTGGGGAACCTTATCAAATGCTTTGCTGAAATCCATATACACCACATCAACTGCTCTACCCTCGTCTACCTGTTCAGTCACCTTCTCAAAGAACTCAATAAGGTTTGTGAGGCATGACCTACCCTTCACAAAGCCATGCTGACTATCCCTGATCATATTATTCCTATCTAGATGATTATAAATCTTGTCTCTTATAATCCCCTCCAAGACTTTACCCACTACAGACGTGAGGCTCACCGGCCTATAGTTGCCGGGTTTGTCTCTGCTCCCCTTTTTGAACAAAGGGACCACATTTGCTGTCCTCCAGTCCTCTGGCACTATTCCTGTAGCCAATGATGACATAAAAATCAAAGCCAAAGGTCCAGCTTACAGACAAAGACTTATAAATTGAAGGAAAGAATTTGGTCAAACATACATGGAGTTTGAAAGGCTCAAACAGAGTAATTTTGATAGGTGGATAAGGGCTTTGAAAATAGACCAAATGTATGAAGCTCTCAGAGAAATTATACTTTTGGAGGAGTTTAAAAATTCAATTCCTGATACACTGAGAACTCATGTGGAAGAGCAGAGGGTTAAAACTGCGAGATTAGCAGCGGAAATGGCAAATGATTATGAATTAGTTCACAAATCAACGCTTGGTTTCCGACATCAGTTTCAGCCTGTGAGGGATAGAAACTGGGGACATGAGAAATACTCAAGTGGTAAAAGTAAAGGTGATCTGATGGGAGATAACAAGGAGAGTGTACCTCAGATTAAAAAAGAAATCCAGGAGGGTGGAAGAGACATGAAAAGTTTCAAATGTTTTCACTGAAATAAACTAGGCCATGTGAAGTCACAGTGTTGGTAGTTGAAGAAAAGCACTGGGAAGGCTGATGTGGTAAAACAGGATAAGACAGTGGGGTTTGTTAAAGTGGGAAAGGAAAGCCCAAGTGAAGCGAAGGAGGGGCAAAAGATTGTACAGCCTGATCAAGAGGTGATTGATAAGAAGGTGCCAGATCTCTTTAAAGAATTTATTTGTGTGGGTAAAGTTTACTCATGTGTATCAGGAGGAGAAGGTAAAGAAGTCACAATTTTAAGAGATACAGGAGCTAGTCAATCTTTAATGGTAACAGATGAGTTATGTAATTTGGGAAGAATGTTGCTAGAAAAGGTGGTAATATGTGGAATTCAGGGTGAGAGTAGTGTTCAATTATATAAGGTAAGGTTGGAAAGTCCAGTGAAGAGTGGTGAAGTGATAGTAGGAGTAATAGAGAAACTATCTTGTCCAGGAATACAGTTTATCTTGGGTAATGATGTAGCTGGATCGCAGGTGGGAGTGATGCCTACTGTGGTTGATAAGCCAGTGGAAAATCAGACAACTGAAGTGTTGAAGGACGAATATCCTGGGATTTTTCCGGATTGTGTAGTAACAAGGTCGCAAAGTCACAGGTTAAGACAAGAGGAGAAATCAAAGAGTGAAGATGAAGTTGAAGTGCAATTATCAGAAACAATTTTTGATCAGATGGTTGAGGACTCTGAGTGTATACCAGAGTGTTAAACCATAAAAGTGATGTCTTGATGAGAAAATGTAGACCTTTACATATGCAGGTGGAAGAAAAGAGGTTCATCAAGTAGTATTGCCGGTAGGGTATAGAAAGGAGGTGTTGCGAGTTGCACATGAGGTACCAGTGGGAGGTCATTTGGGAATAAGGAAAACTCAAGCTAAAATCCAAAAACATTTTTATTTGCCTGTACTACATAAAGATGTAGTTAAATTTTGTCAATCATGTCACACATGTCAAGTGATAGGGAACCCTCAAGCAGTGATAAAACCAACGCCCTTAATACCCATTCCAGCATTTGAGAAACCTTTTACAAGGGTCCTAATTGATTGCGTAGGACCACTTCCTAAAATGATAAGTCGGAATCAATATCTTTTGACTATAATGGATGTGTCTACTAGGTTTCCAGAGGCCATTCCAGTACGTAATATTACAGCTAAAAAGATTGTGGAGGAGTTCCTTAAATTCTTTACCAGATATGGACTACCCACAGAAATACAATCGGATCAAGGATCGAATTTTACCTCAAGGTTATTCAAAGAAGTTATGGATAGCTAAGGAATAAAACAATTTAAATCAACTGCGTACCATCCAGAATCGCAGGGAGCGTTAGAAAGGTGGCATCAGACATTAAAGACAATGTTGAGGGCTTATTGTTACGATTAACCAGAGGATTGGGATAAAGAAATTTCATTCATACTGTTTGCAATTAGGGATGCACCTAATGAGTCCACCAAATTTAGTCCTTTTGTACTAATTTTATGGTCATGAGATAAGAGGACCACTTAAATTGATTAAGGAAAAATTGGTGACTGAGAAATTGGAAATTACATTATTGGATTACGTGTCAAAATTTAGGGAATGATTAAATAGAGCAGGTGAATTGGCTAGACAACATTTAAAAGTTACGCCAAATGTGATGAAACGGGTAGCGGACAAGAAATCCAAAGTTCATAGTTTTGCCAGTGGAGATAAAGTTTTAGTGTTGTTACCAGTGGTAGGTGAACCTTTAAAAAAATCTTTCAGATTGAAAGAAAATTAAGTGAGGTGAATTATGTGGTAAAAACACCAAATAGAAGGAAAACTCACCGAGTGTGTCATGTGAATATGCTTAAAAGGTAGTTTGAAAGGGAAGGAGAGAAAACGGAAGAGGTTTTAATGATTCTATCTCAAAGTGATGAACCAAATCCAGATGACTTGAATTTGACATACCTCAAATTAAATTGGAAAATGAGGATGTTCTTAAAATTGGGATAAATTGCTGAGTTACCTTCCAGAGGAAAAACGAACTGACCTGAAAGAGTTATTGATATCACATGGGCATATTTGTGGAGATAAATTGGGAAGTACTAAAATGGCTATACATGATGTAGATGTGGGAAATGCTGTTCCAATCAAACAACACCCATACAGACTTAACCCTTTAACATTGGCACAGGTTAACAAAGAAATTGAGAGTATGCTTACAAATGGCATAATTGAAGTGGGTTGCAGCCAATGGAGCTCACCCATAGTGATGGTACCTAAACCAGATGGTACCCAACAGTTGTGTGTGGACTATAGAAAGGATAATGTGTTACAAGAACGGACTCTTATCCTATCCCACGTTTGGAGGATTACATTGAGAAAGTGGGACAATCAGCTTTTATTTCCAAATTGGATTTACTTAAAGGTTACTGGCAGGTACCTTTATCCAAAAGGGCGAAGGAGATTTCAGCTTTTGTGACTCCAGGTGGTATATACCAATTGAAAGTTATGCCATTTGGCATGAAAAACGCCCCAGCCACATTTCAACGGTTAACTAACAAAGTTGTTTCAGGATTACCCAATTGTGCGGTATACATCGACGATCTGGTAATTTTCAGCCAGAGATGGAAAGAACATTTAAAACATCTGATGGAGGTATCCGATCAACTTCAGGAGGCGGGTTTGGTGATAAACCTAGCCAAAAGTGAATTCGGAAAAGCCCAAGTCACTTTCCTTGAGGAGTTTCCGATACCCGCAAGACCAAGGGAAATAATGCGATTTCTTGGCATGGGTGGATTTGATCGAACATTTGTGCAAAAGTTTTGTAGCGTGGTTGCTCCACTGATGGACTTGCTGAAGAAACGTCGAAAATTTCAATTGACAGCGGACTTTCAACAGGCATTTGACTGCCTGAAAGCTGTGATAACCAATGCTCCTGTGTTGGAGAATTGCAAGTGACTCTGTGATCAGATTGAACTAAAGTATCTGACTTTAAAGAGAAATGCGGAGGCGTAGAGCAATGGACGGATCGTGCAGAGACCTTCTTGTTCAATGAGACTGTCAATCGAGACGGATTTCAGTTGGAGGAAGAAGAACAAAAATTGACTATATTATTGTAGCTGTTTGCGTGTGTTGTTTTTTTTTAAACAAAAAAGTATACTTCTTAAAGGATAGTGAAAAGGTGAAAAATGAAACCATCTTGAAGTTGATGGGGTTTTTTTTTCTTGGGGGGAGGTGTCATGAGAATGTCACTTTAAGAAATGTTTGGCTGCTCATATTACTGCAGTAACGTCAGAGTGTGGGTGGAGCTGTGCTGTCTGTCAGCTTTTTACTTTCATTTTTGAGCAGGCTGCAGGGTGTGTTTTAGTTTTGTTTTCAGTGTTGGCGCTGAAGCCAGACCAAGCAGGTGTACTGATGTTCTCTCTGCCATCAAAAGACTACCTCTTGACATTTGGTGAATTCAGAATCATAAATGTTTTCAGTAGTGACTTTAACCTGATGTGCTTCTGTTGAAGTTTTTTTTAAAGTCGTATGTATGTTAAAAGGAAAGCTTAAAGGATTACTTAGTGTTGTAGTTTTTGGGGGTTGTATTTGAATTAATGGTTGCTAAGATGTTCACTGTAGTTTTTAAAAGGTTAACTTGAGTTCATAGAATAAACATTGCTTTGCTCTTAAAAAATACTTTTCCATTTCTGCTGTACCACACCTGTAGTGGGCCGTGTGCTCCCCATACCACAATCTATCAAAAGTTGTGGGTCAGGGGAACTCCATGATACACTTTCGGGCTCTCTAAACCCTGGCCCATAACAGCAACAAAGATGCACCAGGAGAGGCATCAGACTTAATAAAGTGCAGGGGGAAACTGAATTTCCCAAAGCTCCATTAACAGAAAATATTCATGTGAGAAAACCACTTTCTGCACCTCCCCCGAGGACCACATCCATTCTCCCATAACTTCCAATCATTTGTTTCCTCCTGAAAGATGATTGAATTATTTTGTAAAGAAGCAATTTGATGAGAGCCTGCTGTTCAGTGCAGAGGAACCCTGCAGTTGGGAATTATTTCACGGTTCTAGGAAAGTCTGGCAGCAGCATAAATATACAGAAAATTGAATTAAAACAAGACATGCACAAAAGAAGAATCACTAACCCAGAGTGCAGATCCGAAAACAATGGTTAGGAGACCAGAGGGGGCAAATATTACACAGTAGAAGCTGCTCTTAATTAACACTGTGTCATCTATTTTGTGTTTCAAATTTCCTCTCCATCACCATATGCTTATCAGGAAGAACATACACAACACTGAGCCACCAACATGCATTTTAAATGGACTGTTTCTATTTTCAGGCCAAAAAAAGACTGGGTTTATTGTGATGAGAACAGGACAGAAATTATGAATTTGAATGTCGAACTGAGGCATGTACAGTATCTCCCCCTCAGCTGAATGCAGTGCTTCCATCCTGATTACTACGAAAGACAAATAATCAGCTTATTTTTAAACAAAAAAACAGAAAATGCTGGACAATCTGTGGAGAGAAGGAAGCTAACGTTTCGAGTCTTCCGAGTCGACATGTTAGCTCCCTTCTCTCTCCACAGATGTGGACAGACCTGCTAAGATTGTCCAGCATTTTCTGTTTTTCGTTTCAGATTCCAGCACCTGCAATAATTTGCTTTTAGCTTATTTTTAAATACCTTTCCTTGCCTTGTTTGTAATTATATGAAAATGAAATGAAATAAAATGAAAATCGCTTATTATCACAAGTAGGCTTTCAAATGAAGTTACTGTGAAAAGCCCCTCGTCGCCACATTCCGGCGCCTGTTCGGGGAGGCTGGTACGAGAATTGAACCGGGCTACTGGCCTGCCTTGGTCGGCTTTAAAAGCCAGCTCTTTAGCCCTGTGCTGATATGTATAATCTAAGGAGAGTAAAGGATTAAAAAGATCATGTTCATGTATGTCAACACTAGATGGCATCACTGCGTAGTCTGACAAAAGGCTGGGTTACTTGGCATTCTGGGAGAAGCTGTTGGAGACGTTGATGTTGGAAGGATAGTGTGAAGTTGAGTTAGAGTGTAGGTTATATATTAGAGAGATAATTAATTACTGTATCATAGATTCAATAATATTATTTTGTTAACTGCTACTCAGTAGAGTGTGCGAACCAATTTAAGTAGTGTAAAATAAACTAATTTTGATTTAAACATAGAGCCTTATGTTCTTTGTCAACACTACGGCCGGGATTCTCCGAGCCCGCACCCGTCGAGATTGCCCGCAACGTCAGAACGCGATTATCCAGCGACCGGAAAATCGCTGCCAGCCGCACGCACGCGGCCGACGCAGCGCCGGTCGGGGGCCATTGACAGAGGGCGCCGGTTAATTCGCGGTTGACGGGCCGAGTTCCCGCCGAGTTCCGCCGTAGTGGTTCCCGTATGGTTCCACCCGGCGGGAGCTCGGACCCGCGGCTGCGCAGACCGTCCTGGTGTAGGGGTGGGGGAATCAGACTCCAGGGGGGGACCTCCACGACAGCCAGGCCTATGATCGGGGGCCACTGATCGGCGGGCACGTGTGATCCGGGGGGGGGGGGGCAACCTTCTTCCGCGCCAGCCCGCTGTGCGGCTCCACCATGTTGCGTGGCACTGCCACGCAAGCGGCCGCTGTACGCATGTGCTGACCCGCGGATGACCGCTGCGCCCATGCGTGGACCCGCGGTGAGTAGTGCAGGGCCGTGCTGGCCCCTGTGGGCAACAGAATCGCTGGGCCAAGAGGCCTGTTGACGCCAGCGTGAAACACTCCAGTGTTGATGCCGGCGTCAACACTTAGCCGCATTTTCAGAGAATCCTGGTCTACGACTTTGGCTATCTTGGAGAATACAAGGAACATAACATTGTGAATGCACTTCTTTGAATACAAACAGGAAGTGTAATCAAACAATGAGTTGCATTAAAGCTATATCAAAGCTACGTTAAAAGCTGTCATAAAATGTCAGATTTTGTACAATGCTTACTGTGCAGCACCACCGCCACTCACAGGTACTCCCGCAAAATACCTTGGTTGGCAGCTCCAAAACCAACACTTTTAGCTGACAGTAGAGAGGTCAGTGACTCACATTAATGACTTTCATGTTGTCTGCCATCTGGACGGGACAGTGGCACTGCTGCCTCACAGCGCCAAGGACCCGGGTTAAATTCCGACCTTGGGTGACTGTCTGAGTGGAGTTTGCACTTTCTCCCCATTTCTGCGTGGATTTCCTCCAGGTGCTCCGGTATCCTCCCACTGTCCAAAGATGTGCAGGTGAGGTGGATTGGCCATACTGAATTGCCTCTAACTGTCCAAAGGTTAGGTGAAGTTACAGGGATATGGCTGGGATTGGATCTATGTAGGGTGGTCTTTCAAATCGTCAGTGCAGACGGATTGGGCCGAATGGCCTACTTCTGCACTGTAGGGATTCTACTATTCGTCTATGATCATGGCAGCTCTTCACCACCAAAACAAAGTTAGGACTATATACAGCAGCAGCATTCACACGCTTTTCTTGGCAATTTCCTCTCTCTACGATGCGTGAAACCTCCTTTTTTATTCTTTCATGAGATGTGGGCAACTTGATGTCCGTACCTAATTGCCTTTGAGACGATGATAGCAAGCCACCTTCTTGAGCCATGGCAGTCCATCTGGTATCTGGAGTGAATTTTGCATAATTTAGCGGCTATTTCAGAAGCTAGTTACAAGTCAAACACATTGCTGTGGGTCTGGAGTCACATGTAGGTCAGATCAAGTCAGGACACCAGATTTCCTTCCCTATTCCTTCACATTAGTTGAACCAGATCGGATTTTTTTAAAAACCATCAGTACTGTTGCTTCACAGCACCAGCATCCCAGGTTCGATTCCCAGCTTGGGTCACTGTCTGTGCACGTTCTCCCTGTGTCTGCATGGGTTTCCTCCGGGTGCTCCAGTTTCCTCCCACATTCCAAAGGTGTGCAGGTTAGGTGGATTGGCCATTCTAAATTGCCCTCAGTGTCCAAACTGGTTAGGTGGGGTTACTGGGTTACGGGGATAGGGTGGAGGTGTGGAGTTAAGTAGGGTGCTCTTTCCAAGGGCAGGTGAAGACTTGATGGGCCGAATGGCCTCCTTCTGCACTGTAAATTGTATGTATGTTTATGTAAACAGTTCCATGGACCATTATTGACATTAACTGTCAATTCTAGATTTATTAATTAAGTGAATTTGGTAATTAATTGAATTGAATTTCGTCCATCTGCCATGGTGAGGTTAGAACCCCAGAGCCTTGGCCTCTCGATTACTCATCAAGTCACATTACCACGACGCCATCATCCCATGCTGGAATAAAGCTCTGTAGCAGTTGGCTGCACCTTCAGTACAATGTTCAAGTGGTCATTATTCCTGCTTGAAGCTGGATGGGACAGGGAACTGATTCCCATCATGCACTAAGCCAATCCTTGCATTTGAAATATTGGTCACCGAATATTGATCAGGAAAATGAAATCACACTCATGTTCCTCTCCATAAAACAGAGGTTTGTGCCAAATCGAGCATATTACTGTCACCCTTGCAGAGATCAGGCAAAGCAATATAGACAGCAGAGCAAATCTGGGACTTCCTCCTCCATACCACATAACCATGTACTAGATAAATCCAGAGGTAACAAGTGACAAAAACGCTCCGTTCTGTGCTGTTAAATTAAAGATTTATGAGCAGTGATTCTTCCCACAATTCTGTTTTTTTGAAAATGTTATATTTAAATAATTAGAGAACAGGTCCCTAAAGCAGCTGGAGTCACAGCTGTCATAGTATGCCCCTTACATCTGTCTTAGTAGCAAATAATGGGAAAGATATCAGGCTGGATATGAGCAGGCATAAGTGGTTGGCATCTGTTTCCGTACCATCAGCAAAATAGCAAGGCAGAAGGAGTGCTAATTTTATAGATTTTTGGACAGATTCTGGATAGCAGAATCAGAATGTTACTGATTCTTTGCACAACAATGCAAAACAATACAATCAGGGTGAACAGTTTTACAAGAGCTGCATAATAGATAGTTGTGTTACACAGGCCACTTGTCTTCCCGTTTTAATTAATTTTGGCAAGTACATTAGCTGACCTGCAAGAAATTATACGGAATGGTGAACAAACCATGCCCTCATCCCTGCTGAATCCTATGCAAATCCTGGGTTTTGTGCACAATTGTGTGGCAGATTGGTTCTCTCCTCGAGCAGAACTGGCTGAAATTTTATAAGCTGAGCCGAGCTGAAGTCATATTCTGCACAAGGCTACAGAAACGTTTCAAAGCAAGTGCGTCCTCTGAACTGCAATGTCCATTTGATAATAAATTTACGTTGAGCGTCACCAACAAGGTAAACTATTTTTTCAGGCTATGAATTTTCTTTTTCTTCATCAAAGCATTTTGCGTTTCAATGCTCCATTACACAGCAAACCATGCATAAGAGCACTTGACATGCCCATCAAAGGAGGGAATCTCAGCAGACATCAAATGGGTCTTTCTATTTATTTACACTTATAGCGATTTCCAACACTCTTACTGAATACAAGCATTTTTTTTTGTTTCTTAAATCAGACTCCGCTGGGAATTCTGTGATATTTGCACAGTTAATTACAAATTAAATTCCAGATATAATTCAGCAATTGGACCAATTTATTCTTTGTCATTTTGACTCTTAGAACAGGTTATGAAATTGCCTTAAAGGGATTGACCTCTTTGTAGAGCTCACCAGCAATACATGTCTCCAGACATTAGCGCCCTTTTGCCAGCTTTGTTTGAATACGCATTTGGGTCTCTTCTACTACTTTGGAAGGCTTGCGAATTAGTGCAATGATTGCCCATTTAAGAAACTCTGTGTAACTGGTCATGGGTTCTATGGGCCCTTGTGTGGCTGATGAGCCTGATGATCCTTGAGGTAAAGTATCTGGACAGCTCCTGCTTTCACCATTCAGATGTGAAAGGTGTGAACTAGACACCTGCTAAGGTGGTTGGGGCTATTCCTGACTTAGACACGCATGAGCTGATTGTGGGGGCGGGGGGGACTGGACCCTGGTGCAGGAACCAAGGTTGGACAGATCACGGCCGCGCTCGCTGGTCCCATCAGGGGGGGGCGAAGGCGCTGGCTGGGCTAATGGTGGAAATGGGAGGGGTGGACCCTTGGAGGATCCTGCACCCAAGGGAACGGGAGTATTCGTTTTTCTCAGCGGTCCATAAGGTATACTCGCAGATCGACGTTTTTGTGGTGGGGAAGGCTTTGCTGGCTGGAGTCATGGGGTCGGAATACTCTGCAATTGCAGTGTCAGATCACGCTCCACATTGGGTGGATATGGTGCTAGAGAAGGGGGCAGCGCAGAGACCGGGGTGGAAACTGGATGTGGGGCTTTTGGGGAACCAAGTATTCTGTGAGAAAATTGAAAAGGTAATTAAGGAATATGTAGGTTTCAATTGTACGGGTGAGGTGTCGAAGGCAGTCGTCTGGGAGGCTCCAATGGCGGTGGTGAGAGGTGAGGTAATTTTGTTTAAGGCCAGGTGGATAAAGAGGAGAGGTTGGAGCAGCAGAGGGTAATAGATGAGATGTTGGAGGTAGATAGGAGGTATGCAGAGGATGGGGACCCGTCAAAGTTGGAAAAGAGGAAGGAACGACAGGCGAGCTTCGACCGACTGTCCACCAGGAAGGCGGTGCGCCAACTGAGACGAGCAAGGGGTGCAGTTTATGAACATGGAGATAAGGCTATGTTAGCAGGTCAGCTCCGGAGGGAGGCAGCGGCAAGGGAAATTCTTCAGGTGAAGGATAGGGCAGGGAAGTTGGTGGTGGCTCCAATGCTGATTAACAAGGTTTTTGAGGAGATTTATGAGAGGTTGTACAAGTCAGAGCCATTCGGAGGAGACCGTGAGATGCAGGAATTTCTCGATGGGTTGGAGTACCCGAGGCCAGGGGAGGGGGACAGGGCTACATTAGAAGGAGCAATGGTGGAGCAGGAGATAAAGGATGCGATTGGGAGGATGCAGTCGGGGAAGGTGGCAGGGCCGGATGGGTTTCCGGTGGAATATTATAAAATATTGAAGGATAGGTTGGCACCCCTGATGGTGGGGATGTTTGAGGAGGTGATAGGGAAGGGGGTGTTGCCGCAAACCTTGGGGCAGGCATCGATTTCCCTGTTACTAAAAAAAGATAAGGATCCGACGGAGTGTGGGTCGTATCGGCCCATATCACTTCTGAATGTGGACGTAAAAGTGTTGGCGAAGGTACTGGCGGGTAGGCTGGAGGAGTGCCTTCCGAAGGTAATAGGGGAGGATCAGACGGGGTTCGTGAAAGGGAGGCAGCTGTTTTCGAACATTAGGAGGGTTTTGAACGTTGTTATGGCACCGGCGGAAAGAAAGGAAACAGAGGTAGTTGTGGCATTGGACGCCGAGAAGGCGTTTGATCGGGTAGAATGGGGGTACCTGATGGCAGTGCTGGAGCGGTTTGGGATTGGACCAAGGTTTGTGAACTGGGTAAAGCTATTATATAAGGAACCAAAGGCGAGTGTCTGCACAAATAATATCAGTTCGAGATATTTCTCTCTCCACCGTGGGACTAGACAGGGATGTCCTATGTCCCCCCTGCTGTTTGCACTTGCGATTGAGCCGTTGGCCATCGCATTGAGAAGTTCGGGAGCATGGAAAGGAATAGTGCGGTGGGGGGGGGGGGGGGGGGGTTGGGGAATAGAGCATAGGGTGTCCTTATATGCCGACGACTTGCTGCTGTATGTGTCGGAGCCGAGTGCGTCGATAGGAGGAATATTGGAGCTACTGCGGGTATTTGGGTCTTTCTCGGGGTACAAGTTGAACCTGGACAAGAGTGAGTACTTTGTGGTGTCTCGGCCGGGCGTGGGGGCAGGGGTGGGGGGGCTGCCATTCCGTAGAGCAGGGACTCATTTTAGGTATCTGGGGTGCAGGTTGCCCGGGAGTGGGGGAGGCTTTGTAGGTACAATATCACTAGTTTGGTGGGGAGAGTGAAAGCCGATCTGGCAAGTTGGGACGGCCTTCCTCTGTCACTGGCAGGTCGGGTACACGCGGTTAAAATGAATGTGTTGCCGCGATTCCTGTTTATTTTTCAATGCCTACCGATTTTCCTGCCAAAGACTTTTTTCAGGGAGATTGAGGGAAGGATTACCTCCATGGTATGGATGCTCCATTGGGGGCGGAATGGTCTCGGGGGGGGGGGGGGGTGGGGGGTTGAACGAGCGGGCGGGGGGTGGCGGTACTAGTGTCTATTCACTATGCTGCCCGGTGTCGGTCATTGATCTTTGTCCTGCACTGGAGGATAGTCCTCCTGGTCACACTCCTGGCGCTCACAGCCGCCACCACCTCATCCAAGGCAGCACTGGCTGCCCTGTGGCTCACCCTCCTGGACCCTTGGATGACACGGACATCCCTCCTGGCCTCCAGAGCATCTGGCAGCCTCTCCAGTGTTGCGTCCCCGAATCTTGGGGCCGGTCTCCTGGGTGCCATTGTTGTGAGCTGGCTGGGGATGGCTGAGCAAGTGCTGCTTAAGTGCTGCTCGACCTTGTTGGGAGGTGGAGGTGGAGAAGGTAGTCAAGAAGGCATACGGCATGCTTGCCTTCATTGGCCGGGGCATTGAGTATAAGAATTGGCAAGTCATGTTGCAGCTGTATAGAACCTTAGTTAGGCCACACTTGGTGTATAGTGTTCAATTCTGGTCGCCACACTACCAGAAGGATGTGGAGGCTTTAGAGAGGGTGCAGAAGAGATTTACCGGAATGTTGCCTGATATGGAGGGCATTAGCTATGAGGAGCGATTGAATAAACTCGGTTTGTTCTCACTGGAACGAAGGAGGTTGAGGGGAGACCTGATAGAGGTATACAAAATTATGAGGGGCATAGACAGAGTGGATAGTCAGAGGCTTTTCCCCAGGGTAGAGGGGTCAATTACTAGGGGGCATAGGTTTAAGGTGAGAGGGGCAAGGTTTAGAGTAGATGTACGAGGCAAGTTTTTTACGCAGAGGGTAGTGGGTGCCTGGAACTCGCTACCGGAGGAGGTAGTGGAAGCAGGGACGATAGGGACATTTAAGGGGCATCTTGACAAATATATGAATAGGATGGGAATAGAAGGATACGGACCCAGGAAGTGTAGAAGATTGTAGTTTAGTCGGGCAGCTTGGTCGGCACGGGCTTGGAGGGCCGAAGGGCCTGTTCCTGTGCTGTACATTTCTTTGTTCTTTGTTGTTCTTTGTTTGTTAGTGGAGGGCTGGCGAGCGTGGTCCCGGTGAATCAGCTGCTGTGCCTTCTTTTGCAGCGAGAAACCCGTGAGGCCTCGTTAAAGGCCCAATTAAGGAAGCTCACGGCAATTCCCGCTCACTACAACAGTTGGAAATGTTTCCGGAGAATCGCGCCCATTATCTTTTAACTAGAAAATAAAACAAAAGTCAAGCTCTGGACAAAGTTAAATTCGCCCTCTATTGCTAATCTTGCACCAAGTAGAACTGCAGAGATCTGAATAACAAAATAGTCAGTAGGTTCTATACTGTTCAGTGTCTTTTCATTTCTGCTAAAAATTCCAGAAAACAATATACGAAAAACTATAAGCAAGGCTTGACAGAAATCAATTGTACTTCACAAGCTGTTGATGCACATAACAAGACTAAACATAACTACAGTTTCTTATCCATCTGTTTTAGACCGAGGTCAGGATTTACTGGCTGTTCACTCAGTGGGAAATTCTGGTTCCGTGCCAGCGCATGGGTTTCCCGGGGAATCCCGTGGACCACGGTGGGGTCGATTGATCCCGCTGGCGGGCCGACTCTGCCGGCGAAAACCATGTGGCGGGATGCTCAGTAAATCCCGCCCTTAATTTTAAATGACCTGTTACAATAGGAATGCCTGAATCCTCGATGGCTGATCACAGGACTGAACACCAGTTGCCTCGCAATAGGCTCTTCTCCCATCTCACCACAAAGCTAAATCACCACCACAAGCAGATTCACTGGTTTCTTTGTTCCTTATCAAATCTATCAGTTTCTCGGAGACGAGGGTTTCCACGTTCTTGGATTGTTCCAGATCTCTCGGAATGGAAGATGAATCTTGCAGGTACCATATAGTCTCCTCCTTCATTACACCCAATTATTGATGAATTAGTGGCATTGTCCCATGTGGGCAGGTTGAGTGGCACATGTGTGTGATGTAGTCGCGGTGGGGGTGGGGGGGGGGGGGGTGGGGGGGGGGGGGGGGGAGGCGGCTGCCGGAAGAGAGAATTTGGGGTTCGCCAAAAATCAGAATCGTCTGAATGACAGCATCGATTTTCCATCGGGACCGTCTGCCGGTGCCTGCCATGGCGGATTTGGATTCCCATGGCAGGCTTGGGTGAAACTGATTTGCATCCCACGAGTGGGATGCAGATGAAGTGCCAACCTGAATCTCGCCACCCCCATCACATCCCCACCCCCATCATGCAAGATTCTCCGCACTACCAGTGGTCCAGAACATGTCTGGAACAACATGGCATGCAGCAGCTGAGACTTACTGCAGAACACCCAGGGTTGCCCTGGAGTTCGGATGAAGGATGCCAGCAACTCTGGAATCCTGGAACACCATAGCAGTGGATGAAGGAAGCATCTATCAGATGGATCTTCCAGCTCCAGCATCTTCGAGGAGATCCATCTTCGAATCTCAGAGTGTACCTGGAGATCCATCTTATTTTTTCAGGAGGCCCATCCTCTCTCTTCGACGGCAGGCAGTGATGTTGGGCACCTTTTAAATATGGCACCCAGACAAAATGGTGGCACTGCAATCAAGCCAGCCCTACCAAAGGGTATGGCGTGAACATCCATGGTGCACAATTTATGTGGTCAGGGCCAGAGATACGGTGTGGCTTCCCGCTTCCTGCTCAGTGGGAAACATTCCCCATCCCTGGCTCCACCACAGGACATAATTCTGGATGGGAGATTTCCGTCCACGGCGCGCTAGAGACTCTGCTTGGTTTTAATTTAATTTCTCGGTGCAACTCATCCGAAATCGACTTAATCAGCGCCAAAGATTGTACAATTTTAAATGCAAGTTACACGCAACAGCAACTGAGACCTCAATATTTTGCACATGTTTGAAACTTATCACGCTAAAAGCTCGCTTCCCTCCACCACCTCCATCCCACTACCTCCACATAAATTCAGCGATGCCCCAGGACACTTTAATTACCAATTGGAGTCACCACTAATTGCAGGCCGTCAAGACATCTTCAAATTAAAATCAGCTGGCTCTGGGCAGAAGGACACTAAGGTATATTTTAAAAGCTTCAGCAGTGCTACATTTAAATTTACCATGAAAATAATTTTGTACCCAAATAGAACTGTAAAGTAGTTCTGTCTATATTTTAAGTGACAATTTCAAAAATGTAAAATTAGGCTACTAACAGATGGTAGATTGACATTGATTAAAAATGTTTATTTTGTGATAAACCCATTTTCAGCTGTATACTCAAATGGCACCAGGCTGTCGCTCTTCGATATATCAATGAATATCTTTGAAGGCAATTTTGTAAAAAATACATTTTAAACATTGTATGTTTGCCCTGTGTGTTGACATATTTATTGTTTGGCAATGGATAGAAATTTAGGGAGTGTACCTACACTAAAAGACATTGCAGGGGTGTCAGGATGGCACTGTCAAGGGGTGGAGCCTGAGGTCATGGCCATGCCCATGAAAAGGGGGGGAGGTGAAGCAAAGTATGAAGGATGGGTGGGGGAAGGGGGGGCATGAGTAAAAGTAAAGTCACCATAGTACCAGATGACCCCTGCTTTCTTCTTTGAGGGGAAGAGCTGACTGGTGGTGATTTAACCTGTGGATCACCACACCTCAGGAAAGGGGCAAGGTTGAGAAGGTGGGCCGGTACAGGAATAGAACCCATGCTGTTGGCCTCGCTCTGCATCATGAACCAGCTGTCCAGCCAACTGAGGCTAGACCAACACTGGGGGGGGCGGGGGGGGTGGGGGGGGAGAGGTGAAGGGGGGTTACGAAAAGTGGGGGGGAGGGGTGAAGGATCTGAAAGTGGGGCCCTTAGTGACTCCATAGTGGGGTTTGCTCACTTGGTGAGGGGGGATGCAGCGATGCCTACGAGGATGGCTGAGTGTGGGGTCGGGTCACCCTCATGCCTGGGTGGTGTGGGGGTTGGCACCAGTTTCAAATTCCTAGGGGTGCACATCTCCAAAAATCTGTCCTGGTCCACCCACGTCGACGTTACCACCAAGAAAGCACAACAGCGCCTATACTTCCTCAGGAAACTAAGGAAATTCGGCATGTCCACATTAACCCTTACCAACTTTTACAGATGCACCATAGAAAGCATCCTATCGGGCTGCATCATCAGCCTGGTATGGCAACTGCTCGGGCCCAGGACTGCAAGAAACTTCAGAGAGTCGTGAACACCGCCCAGTTCATCACACAAACTTGCCTCCCATCCATTGACTCCATGTACACCCCCCCGCTGCCTGGGGAAAGCGGGGCAGCATAATCAAAGATCCCTCCCACCCGGCTTACTCACTCTTCCAACTTCTTTCATCAGGCAGGAGATACAGAAGTCTGAGAACACGCACAAACTGACTCAAAAACAGCTTCTTCCCCACTGTCACCAGACTCCTAAATGACCCTCTTATGGACTGACCTCATTAACACTACACCCTGTATGCTTCATCCGATGCCAGTGCTTATGTAGTTACATTGTATATGTTGTGTTGCCCTATTATGTATTTTCTTTTATTCCCTTTTCTTTTCATGTACTTAATGATCTGTTGAGCTGCTCGCAGAAAAATACTTTTCACTGTACCTCGGTGCACGTGACAATAAACAAATCCAATCCAATCATGCGGACTGTTAGTGATAGGGAGGATGTTCCTCCAGGGTCGTGGGTTGGGGGCACTTCCCCATATGATGGGGGTAATGTGTGGCAGGGGGGGTGAGGGGGACACTCAATCTCAGTTTGAGATCTAGACGGCCTTTAAAAATGGTGCCCGGGGAGGGGGGCAGCATGGTGACACAGTAGCTAGCAGTGCTGTCTCACGGCGTCGAGGTCCGAGGTGCGATCCCGGCTCTGGGTCACTATCCATGTGGAGTTTGCACATTTTCTCTGTCTTTGCGTGGGTTTTGCCCCCACAACCCAAAAAGATGTGCAGGGTAGGTAAATTGGTCACGTTAAATTGTAAAAAATGAATTGGGTACTCTAAATTTATAATTTTTTAAAATGGTGCCTGGATCTTTTAGGAGCCGGCTTGCCAGCACCCTTCATTCCGCACTGCAGAAGAAATTCTAAGTTTGGGGTTTGTCAGTGAGAAAGTCCACAAGCTCCAAAAAAAATGACCAAATGAGGGTGAATACCAGACTGGATTACGAACAAACCCTCGATGGAACACCCTGCCAAACCTGCCCAAAATGACTCTTCGTCATTTTTTATTGAGAATATTGCCCTGTATATTCATCAAAAGATGTACTCGGACCATCGAGAAGGCGATGTTGAATTTGGTATTAGCATTGCAACAATTTGACATTATGTTGCTAACAATTCATTGCAGACAATTGTTCATAGAGATCATAATCCATTGAAGTTTCTGGACAAGTTTAAAGATCGAATTTGCCAGACTGTTTAGATGGAGTTTATTGCTACAACCATTTAACTTGAAAATTACACATGTGGCAGGAAGAAAAAAAACATAATTGCAGATGCTTTATCATGACTTTGAGATGTGAGAAGAATGGAACATTCAAAGTTGGGGAAGAAAGACTGAAATGGACTATACTGATGTTTAAATTTGCATATATAAATATGATGGATATGTATCTTATAGTGTAATAGTCGTGTTTAGTAATGAGTAGTGTTTTAAGCTGAAAAGCCTTTGAAAAAGGATACCATCCTTTCATATTGCTCGTTTATATTTTAAGGGTGATGTGTGATAAATGTCAGAAATTGTTATAAATTATATTTTGTATTTTATTGTCGTAATGTTATTAAAAAACCCTGCGTTCAAATACATAGTCAGTATGTCGAACTAAAACTATGATTAAGGGAGTTGTAAAGCTGAGATAGTTATTGATTTTAACCATGCAGAAGGTTACGGAGAGCAGGCTAATGGAATAGGAGGTGCCCTAAGATGTAGATAATTAATGAGGAGTTGCGATTAGCCCTAGCTAAGCAGATCATAGGACATTTTCCTGGGAGGATACTGGAGAACGCCATATGCTTGAAATACTAGATGGTGTAATTAATGGAAGAGCCAGGTATATCTGTAGTTTTTGCAGTCCATTCCAAGATTTTATGTTGAACAGCCGTTTGCCATCGAATTAAGTCTGACAAGATTTTCAGGTTGTCACTGAAGGGGCCTCTCTCCAAAGGTCTGCACATAGAAGCAAGTAATCTTGATTATTAAATTTATTTTTAAGTGGCATTTGAGCAGTATTATGTTGCTTAATTGAAATATACAGTGGCTGGTCTAGATAGTGGGTTAAGTGGGCAGCACGGTGGCGTAGTGATTAGCATTGCTCCCTCACGGCGCCGACGTCCCAGGTTCGATCCCGGCTCTGGGTCACTGTCTGTGTGGAGTTTGCACATTCTCCCCGTGTTTGCGTGGGTTTCGCCCCCACAATCCAAAGATGCACAGGGGTAAGTGGAATTGGTCACACTAAAATGCCCCTTAATTGAAAAAAATGAATTGGGTATTCTAAATTTTTTTTAAAAATAGATAGTGGGTTAAAGGTTTTCCCCCCTTTTATTAAGAATTGTTTAAACTGTTATTTGTAAATCTGTTTCTTTGTTGTTAATATGGTTAATTCTGTATTTAAAGTTAAGTTTGTTTTACCATAAAAGATACCTATTGGTCAGTGTGATCACTCCTGTGGTTTAGCAATCTTTCCTCAGTCTTAGAAATTGAAAATTGTTGGGATCTTCGCACAATCCTAACAATGGTGATAAGCTTCAGCAACCTATCTAATTTCAGTAATGTTTAAGTTGGGCCTACAAAGTCACTGTTCATCTTTATGTCCCTAAAAGATCTATTTTAGAAAATCACAAGACAATTATGGAGTATGGCGAACCATTCAGCACACATTAAGCATCCATCCAGAATGCCTGGCTATTATTCCTCACACTGTACTGTCTGCAGCATTATAGAAATGTACAGCATGGGAACAGTTAATGTTATGTTACAATTAGCTACTAGATGAAGGCTCGGGACAGTACTATAAAAGGTACAGGGCTGGATTCCCGCACCACAATGGCAAAATCCGTTTTCCCGCACAAAATCGGAATCGGCGCCGGTTCCTTGATTCTCCGTCCCCCGAAAAGCAGCGTACTCAGGGAGTACACCACGCTGAGTATCCACCCCTCAGGCCATTTCCTGAGGCGCCCGTCCCGCTACTCACCGTCCCCGACCGGGCCGAGACCCCAACGGCGTATTTTCTAATGTGGTCCTGCCGTTCGGGAAACTCGCGAGGCGACTGCAGACTCAGTCCACGGCCGCCACAGTCGGGAGCGGGCCGACCGCAGGGTAGTGCGGGCTTCACTCGGGACTGGGGCTATGTGTGCGAGCGGTCCGGGACGAGTAAGCGGCCGATCAGGGGCACCTATTTCGGTGGTCCAGGTCCACGGGCTGAGTCCGCCATGAAGCATGGCGCGGCCACTTGACGCAGCCACCGTGCGCATGCGCGACTCTGACCCAGAAGTGCGGGGGGCTGTCGTATCAGCAGCTGGAGCTGCGAGCTCCACGACTGCTGCCTGCTTCAGAAATCTTTCCAGCCTGCTTGCTATGTATTCTAGTACGGAAGATACTCCTTTCAATGTATTAGAGTTTGAATAAATCAGGCTTAAAATAAGGCACTGGACTCCTGTCAGAATCTAGATCACTATGTCTGAAATATTCCTTCATAGTAATTCTACACAGCTGGCAGATGATTTGTTATTTCTGTGAAGTAGTTTGATTAATATGATATTTTGATTTATGCCTCATCTAAAGGTTTTGTTCATTGGATTGGTAAATGCTGATGCTTGTCAAAATAACCCTGAGGGAACACTGTCTTAGCATTACAGTCAATAGTGAATTGTGTCTCTATTACTCTAACAGACATTGTTAGGATCTCCGTGGAGGAACCACAAGCCAAAATAACCAAATCTACTCAATGAACCTCAAATGAAGAAATTACCCACAAGATTCGACTTTATCTAGCTTTTACTTCAACATGAATCAGAACCAACACAAATTACCCAATTGACAGACAAATGATACATCAAATAAAAATGGTAAATTTCACTTTGAATAGTCAATACAACAAAGTCTTATGCAACCATAAGCACCTGAATCACTTCCGACCAAATGTAGCACAATGCCGTTACATCGTTACACAAAATTCTGTTGTTTATTCATATAGAATAGGTCTGTGCCTCTGCATTAACAGTCTGGTAGCATAACCACCATTCAACTATTCCCTGCATGCTCAAAGGAACATGGCGAACTGAAGTGGGTAACATGGATTCTTTTTTGCAGAGGAGTTTCCTGACACTTTGCAGGTCAGTGGATTGCACAGGTCAACAAAAATGTTAACAAATGTTGCAATGCATCCTGTAGATAATACGCACTGCTGCCACTATGGGTCAATGGAGGAAGAAGATTAAAGATTTTGAATGGGGTGCCAATCAAGTGAGCGTCTTTGTCCTGGATATTGTCAAGCTTCTTAAGTGTTGATGGATCTCTATTTGCCTGGGTGAATGCAGCTCCAGCAACATTCAAGAAGCTCAATGTTATCCAAGTCAAAGCTGTGGCTTGATTGGCAGCCAAAATCCTGGAATTCCCTCCCAACAGTACTGTGGGTGTACCTACACCTCGGGGTGCGGTTCAGGGGTGCGGCTCACTACTACCTGCTCAAGGGCATTGAGGGATGGGCAGTGAACGCTGGCCAAGCCAGTGATGCCCACAGCCATAAACAAACAAAATTAAATAAACTTTTCCCTAACTGCTACGTTTTATGCCATCCCTCCTTTTTCCAGTCCTTTATATGACTTATCTCTTTTAATCAGCATCTCAGAAGCACACAATATTCTTAAATATATATTTAAAAGCATATTCTATATCCATTTAGTTTTGTCTTTCTCCTGCTTCTGGATGCCCTCATTCCATTAACTGTCCCCAAGGAGAAAGGGCTAGTCTGTTGCTTGGGCTCTGGCCTCTTGCAACTCATGGATTCAAGACTCACTCCAGAGATTTTAGCACATAATCTTCAAGACAAATGGTGGCGTTGTGGTAATTTCGCAGAACCAGTAATCAGGTGGCCCTGGCTCACTCTGCAGACATGGGCTCAAAGGTAAAGTTAACCTCAGTAACAGCAAATGACAACAACCTTGGCAAATACAGTAACAGAGAGCAGGGAAAATACGGGTGATAGACGGGACAAACGGTCGACGCGGAGGTGAACGCGAGACGACAACGGCAGCAAGAACCGTCCCGGAGAAGCAAGTAACAACACCAACACCAGACCCATTCTCGTATTGCCCTCTCTGTATTGGACATAACTACTGGAAATGTTTCTCCGGCTCCCAAATGTATATGTCCTCCCCAGTGTCCCAGTGTCCCCCCCACCCCCCACAAACAGGTGCCTACTTATGTGTTAAAAATAATATTGCTAACTGTACAGAGCTAGTGCACAATATCCTACCAGTTTTTTTTTTTGTTTCTTTTTTCTTCTCTTCTATATAGGGCGCGATTTTCCGAGGCCGTGCCGGTTGGGAGAATCAGTGGCCGAGCCATTGTATCGCGCGATGCCGATTCGATGCCTTCCCGCCATTCTCCCAACCGGTGAGAACGGCCCGGTCGGGTTCTGCACCGCGCCAGCCGGAGATCGACCGAGACACTCACAGCGGCGATTGTCCGGTACCCCGCTATTCTCCGGCCCGGATGGGCCAAGCGGCCGCTCCGACATGACAGCTTCCCGCCGGCCCCGTCCACACCTGGTCGCTGCCGGCGGGAACTGTGCAGGAACGCTGGGGGGGGGAGGGGGGGGGGGGGGCGGCAGCCTTTGTGGTGTGAATGGGGGTTCCTTCACCGGCGGGTCTCCGATGGGTTCTGGCCCGCGATCGGGGGCCCATAAAGGAGGACCTCCTTTCCTCCGCCGCCCCGCAAGATCCATCCGTCATCTTCTTGCAGGCGACCTCGGCGAGGATGGTAACCGCGCATGCGCGGGTGACTTCATTTACGCAACGCCGGCCGCGTCATTTACGCGGCACCACTTTTTACACGGCGCCAAGGCCCAGCGCGCATAAAATACGCGACCCCGCTCCTAGCCCCCCTGGGGGTGGGAGAATAGGGGGCTGGGAGAGGGCTCCGACGCCGGAGTGAAACACTCTGGTTTTCACTCCGGCGTCGGGACTTTGATTCCCTTTGGGAGAATGGCGCCCACAATTCTGTGTACATAACTGTAAATATACTTTGTTCAAAAATCCAATAAAAAATACTTATAAAAGGAAAGTAACAGCATCTATTAAATTATCATCGACTGTCATACAAACTCTTCCCTTTGGGGAAGGGAATCTTCCATCCTCAACTGGTCCAGCCTACATGTGACTCCAGACCCACACCAATGCATTGGACTGTTAACTTCCCCCTTAAATTGGCCCTGCAAGCCCTTCAATTCAAGGGACAATTGGGGACGGGAAACAAATGCCGGTCTTGCCAGTGACCCCCACATTCCAAGAAAGAATAAGTAAGTAAAAATTCTAGTTTGATACTCCAGTTGCTACTGAGGGTGCGTGTGCTGTTTGAGATACGTTCTCCACCGCCCCCCCCCCCCCCCCCCCCCCACCAAATTCAAGATGGATGTAAAAGGCTCCACAGCGCTTTTAAGAACAGCAGATTCTCCAAAATGCTGGCCAAACCTTATCCTTGAATCAACATCACTGAAAACAGATTGTTTAATGATTGATTGCATTGCTATTCGTGACACCTTGCTGTATACATTAACGCGTGATTGTTTTTCAAGAGTAGGAAAATAAACCGTGTTCATTTTTTCATGACATTTAATACAAAGCAAATCAGTCAGCCTGTGTAGTGCACTCTGGTTGCTTCAGCAAGCATTGAAGGCTGTTATTTTTAGCTAGTTACCATGCAGATATATTTTGAATATGTTAAAGCTAACAGAGTCTGACTTCCATGCACTAAGCAACCCATGGCCCATGCATGCACAAACATATATTTGTCATTAAATTTACTTGTAATCTTCTGCACACTGATGAGATTAAGGTAAAAGGTGTTAATACTCAATAAATGGAAAGTTTTCTGGGGCATCAACAATTTTGCAATTAACTAGCCATTTGTAAACAAGTGAAAATTAGATTGTGATGAAACCGCAGTGGTATAAGTCTGCAAGGAATTAAAAACTGTGCTCAGAAGCTACCCATCCAGAGAAGTGAGGTTTGAAATCTGACGGCTCACTCTTTGCATCCAAATTGTTATATTGCCATGGTTTCTGGTGCCTGTGAGTTCACATTTCCGCTTGTGTGAAAACAAATAGTTCAGGTCCGCACTGAATCATTGAGCTTTTTCCCTCTCTTGGTTGCGGGCCCCATCTTGTGTGCATTTCCTGTATTATCTGACTGTTGTTGCTTGCAATTCGTGCTCTTAAATAACCAAATAAACAAGCGAACAATTGGTATAAGGGACTGACCAAGGTGTGGATGTGCAAACATTTTTCTGGGGAACATACATACAAAATAGCTGAACCTTCTTGCAGGACAGACAAGAAGATAATTGACTTGGAAAGCATACAAAGTCACGCGGACTAGAATCGGAATAGGCCGGATAATGAAATGAAAGCAGGAACAAGCCACTAAATCCCAATAAAGGAAGCTTTGGAAGGAAGTTTTTTTCCAAATAAAGGAGGAAAGAATACTCCAGACATTTTGGTGGCATGATAAACAAAAGCAACTTGTCTTAAATGAATTTATCTTTGAAGGACAGAGGGAGCAAGGTGGAATTCACACCTACAGTAAGAAATAGGGCTGATTTTCCGGCTGTGTTACGTCCCGGCGCAAATCACATTATGGCGGAAACATCCCCCCCCCTCTCTACAAATCATACATTACCATACATTTTAATGTATCAAAATATTCAATGCCGAATCTTCCAGGAACGTGCGATGTCCCCCACCTGCCGGTGTGATGTAATGCTGGTGGGAATCACTACAGGTCTCCAAAAATGGTGACCAGTCATGATGACCACGCCAGGGCTCGGATACCAGTGTAGTTACGGGGATAGGGTGGAAGTGAGGGCTTAAGTGGGTGGGTGCAGACTCGATGGGCCAAATAGCCTCCTTCTGCACTGTATGTTCTATGTTCTATGTAGTCCTTCAGCGGTCAGGGAGTTAGCGGGCAGTGACCGGGTACTGACCCCTTGCACCTTGGCAGTGCCAAGGGGCCTTTAGGGTGATCCATGGGAGGGCCCTGATGCCAGCGATCGGGGAGGTTGGGAACGGAATGCCAGTGATCTTGGGCGTTGGGTGTTGGTGGGGGGTGGGGGGATTGATGTCAGTGATTATTAACGGGAGGCTTCTGATGTCCATTGCTGGGAGGGTACCTTTAAAATCACTTTGAGACTTTTTTCAAGGGAGCCCCGATCTCTGTGATGCCTGGCTTGCAGGTCCCATCCCTCACAATGACAGAGCAAAACGCACAGCCTTTCTGAAAAATGAGAAAGTATAGGAAAACCTGCCGCATGCTGGTTTTGAATCGGAACCTGACACTTTTTTGGGAAAATTTCAACCAATATCTCATCTCCCACATCAAATGTAGGAACAATATTTGAAAAAGCTGAAACAAATGTTAAACAAAGCTCAGCAGAGAAGGCCGGTGTGCATAAATCTATCCTCCCTTCCTATGATATGTCTATCAGTGAAGCTGAAACTGGTCTCAGCCATTTGAAAAAAAAATTCATTTACGGGATGTGGACGTCATTGGTTTGACCAGCATTTATTGCCCATCCCGAGTTGCCCTTCAGAAGGTGGTGGACTGCAGCCTTCTTGAACCGCTGCAGTCCTTGATATGTAGGTACATAAGTGCTGTTAGGGAGGGAGTTACAGGAATTTGCCCGAGCCACCATGAAGGAATTGTGACATATTTCCAAATCAGGGCAGTGTCTGCCTTGGAGGGGAACCTCCAAGTGATGGTGTTCCCAGGTATCTGCTGCTCTCATCCTTCTAGATGGTGACGATTGTGGGTTTGTAAGGTGCTGTCAAAAGAACTTCGGCAATTTCTGCAGTGCATCTTGTAGATGGTACACACAGCTGTCACTGTTCACTGGTGGTGGAGGGTTTGAATGTTTGTGGAAGCAATCAAGCGGAGTGTTTTGTCCTGCATGGCGTTGAGTTTCTTGAGTGTTGTTGGAGCTGCACTGATCCAGGCAGGTGGAAAGTATTCCATTACACTCCTCACTTGTGCCTTAAAGATAGTGGACAGACTTTGGTGGTGGTGGTGGTGGTGGTGGTGGTGGAGGAGGGGGGGGGGGGCGGGGGGTGGAGATAATGAGGCGAGTTACTCGCCATAAGATTCCTTGTCTTTGACCTGCCTTGTTAGCCACAGTATTAATTGTCATAATATACACCAATATATCATGGTGCAGATACACACACACTGATGGGCACACAGCGGGACCAACCAACACCGCAGCCAATCACCAGTTAGAGCACACGCACCAAAAAGACATGGGGCATCAGAGTTCCCGCTCATTCGAGCTGCAGCCTCCCAGTGGGACAGAGCTCACAGCCTGCAGCACAGATCTTCACCATGTGCTGAGTGCATAGACTGGTTAGGACAAGGCATAGGTCTTTAGTTCAATCTAATATCGTGTTACCCCACAGTGAAAGTATGTTCAACAATTTCTGACTTAATAAAATAGTGTTGCACTATTTTAAGTGTTGGTGGACTGTATGTGTTCCACGGATCCAGAGCACCCAACACAACATGATACCAGGAGTTGAGGGATATTAGAACTTCTTAGACCGACCTGTAAGTGATCTGCCTTCCACTAGCATACCGTCATCCTGCAAAATAGACAGCATCTGCCCGCCACCGCTCCGCATCACCGGTAACCTAGGGGCCAACTGGAAGATATTCAAACAACGCTTCCGACTCTACCTTGAACCCACAGACCGGGAGGGTGCCTGGTGCACCAGAAAGATCACTCTCTTCCTATCCACGGCCGGGGACCATGCCATCCACATTTTCAATTCTCTCACCTTTGCGGATGATGAAGATAAAACAAAGTTCAAGACGGTCCTCCTCAAGTTTGACACTCACTGCAGCACAGAGGTGAATGAAAGTTTCGAGCGCTATGTATTCCAACAGCGTTTGCAGGGTAAGGATGAACCTTTCCAGTTCTTTCTCACCCACCTCCGCATCCTTGCGGAGTCCTGTAGCTACGGGCCCACCTCCGACTCCATGATACGCGACCAGATCGGTTTTGGTGTTCAGTCGGACCCCCTACGCCAGCAGCTCCTCAAGGTAAAGCAGCTCACCCTAGCGACCGCCATCGAGACCCGCGTGCTACACGAAAACGCCACAAGTCGGTATTCCCACATCCAAGCGGTGAAACGGCACAGCAAGGTCGCCACGAGGCAGAACGGGTCCAAGCAATAGAGCAACTCCAGGGCCTCAGCCATGACGAGGGCAGCCATTTTGCACGCTTTTCGTGGACTCCCGCGCTTGTGCGCATCAAACGAGGGGACGGCGGCGTCGACGAATGTAAACCGCAGGCTCGCATCATGTACGACTGCACCGCGCATGCGCGGTGGCGCAGCAAACGTTCTGACGCTTGGACGTGCGGCAACTGTGGCTCCGCCCATTTAAAGCGGCAATGCCCCGCCAAATCCCGACACTGCCTGAGATGTGGCAAACTTAGACACTATGCTGCTTTATGCAGAGCAGCTCAGCCTGCCAACCCACATCGCTTCAGCCACCCTCGCAGGAATGTCCGGGCCTTTCAACCCACGGTCACCGATTCCGATGCGGACCTACTACCCAACATTGACACCGAGGACCCGAAGGCGCCTTTTCGAGTCGGTATCGTTACAAAAAACAGGGTGTCCCCGAAGCAAAGAATCCAGCCTCTATTGGTATACAGCATCGATCCAGACGATGAGTGGTGTGCCACCCTGACGGTCAACTGGTCCCAAATACGATTCCGCCTGGACACTGGTGCCTCCGCCAATCTCATTGCGGTCTGACCTCCAAAGCCTTCGTGTCAAACCAGCCATCCTTCCATCAGCCTGCCAGCTATTAGATTACAATGGCAATGCCATTGATGCCAGCGGCTTGTGCCAACTTGAAGTTACGCACAGGTCATGCAAAGCCATCCTTCCCTTTGAAATCGTGGGCTCCTCGAAAGCCTCCCTGCTTGGCGCGCAGGCATGCAAGCTGTTGAACCTAGTTCAGAGAGTTCACTCTCTCTCTCCTGATGACACGTCTGCCTTTCAGGACACCGACTTCAGGGCGCAACTCGACGCCATTATCAACCAGCACCACAACGTTTTTGAGGGCATGGGCACGCTCCCATACACCTACAAGATCTTATTAAAACAGAATGCCATGCCTGTGGTGCACGCACCTCGCAGGGTCCCAGCACCTCTTAAGGACTGACTCAAGCAGCAGCTGCAGGATCTCCAGAACCAAGGAGTGATTTCCAAAGTCACGGAACCAACCGACTGGGTCAGTTCCATGGTATGTGTAAAAAAGCCTTCCGGCGAATTGAGAATTTGCATTGATCCCAAGGATCTAAATCGCAATCTCATGAGGGAGCATTATCCAATTCCAAAGCACAAAGAGCTCACATGTGAGATGGCTCGCGCCAAGCTCTTCACCAAACTCGGCGCCTCAAAAGGATTCTGGCAAATCCAGCTCGACAAATCCAGCAGGAAACTTTGCACATTTAATACCCCCTTTGGCAGATATTGTTACAACAGGATGCCGTTTGGAATCATGGGCGGGATTCTCCGACCCCCCGCCGGGTCGGAGAATCCCCGGGGGCTGGCGTGAATCCCACCCTCGCCGGTTGCCGAATTCTCTGGCACCGGGTATTCGGCAGGGGGTGCGCGCCGCACCGGTTGGCGGGCCCCCCCCCTGGCGATTCTCCGCGATGGGCCGAAGTCCCGCTGCTGGAATGCCTGTCCCGCCGGCGAGAATCAAACCACCTCTCTTACCGGCGGGACAAGGCGGCGCGGGCGGGCTCCCGGATTCTGGGGGGGCGCCGGGCGATCTGGCCCCCACGGTGGCCTGGCCCGCGATCGGGGCCCACCGATCCGCGGGCGGGCCTGTGCCGTGGGGCACTCTTTTCCTTCCGCCTTCACCATGGTCTCCACTATGGCGGAGGCGGAAGAGACCCTCTCCACTGCGCATGCGCGGGGATGCCGTGAGCAGCCGCTGACCCTCCCGCGCATGCGCCACATGGCAAAGTTATTTCCGCGCCAGCTGGGGGGCACCAAAGGCCTTTCCCGTCAGCTGTCGGGGCGGAAATCAGTCCGGCGCGGGCCTAGCCCCTCAAGGTGAGGGCTTGGCCCCTCATGATGCGGCGAATTCTGCACCTCTAGGGCGGCGCGATGCCGGACTGATTTGCGCCGTTTTTGGCACCAGTTGGCGGACATCGCGCCGATTGCGGAGAATCCCGCCCCATATCTGCTTCAGAAGTGATCCATAGGATTATGGAACAAATGATGGAAGGCATTGAAGGTGTTTGCGTCTATGTCGACAACATAATCATTTGGTCCACCACCCCGCAGGAGCATGTTAGTCGCCTCCAGCGTGTATTCAAACGTATACGTGAGTATGGCCTCTGCTTCAACAGGGCCAAATGCTCTTTTGGTCAGACGGAACTCAAGTTCCTCGGGGACCACATCTCCCAGTTGGGTGTGCAGCCGGATGCGGACAAGGTAGCTGCTACCACAGCTATGAAAACACCAGAGGACAAGAAGGCGGTCCTACGATTTCTGGGCATGGTCAATTTTTTAGGGAAGTTCATCCCTAACCTCGCCTCTTATACCACAGCCCCCAGGAACCTGCTCCGGAAGACGACAGACTTCCAATGGCTCCCTGCCCACGAGCGCGAATGGAGAGAACTCAAAACAAAACTCACCAAGGCCTCAGTCTTAGCTTTCTTTGATCCAGCAAAAGAGACCAAAACTTTGAGCGATGCCAGCCAATCCGGCATTGGGGCAGGGCTCCTTCAACGTGATGAGGCCTCATCATGTGCCCCTGTTGCATATGCGTCACGTGTCATGACCCCCACGGAGCAGCACTACGCGCAGATAGAAAAGGAGTGCCTGGGCCATCTGACCGGTGTGGTTAAGTTTCATAGTTATGTCTACAGACTTCCTCAATTCACCATCGAGACCGACCATCGCCCGCTGGTCAATATAATACAGAAAGACTTGAACGACATGACGCCTCGCCTCCAGCGTATTCTTCTCAAGCTCCGGCGATATGACTTCCAGCTGGTATACACCCCAAGCAAAGACCTCATCATTGCTGACGCTCTCTCCAGTGCAGTCAACACTCCATGTGACCCAGCGGGATTTGTCTGCCAGGTTGATGCCCATGTAGCATTCACGGCCTCCAATCTACCTGCCACGGATGTACGCCTCGTCCAAATTCGCCGCGAGACGGCGGCTGACCCTTTGCTACAGTGTGTCATGCGCCACCTAAAAGGCGGGTGGCTCAAGGGCCAATGCCCTCAGTTCTATAATGTCAGAGATGATCTGGCGGTAGTAGATGGGTTTCTTCTAAAACTGGACCGCATTGTCATTCTGCATAGCATGTGCCAGCTCATCCTGGAACAACTACACGAGGGCCACCTTGGCGTGGAAAAGTGCCGCCGACGGGCCCGAGAGGCAGTGTACTGGCCCGGCATCAATGAGGACATAGCCAACACAGTGCTCAACTGCCCCACTTGTCAGCGCTTCCAGCCGGCCCAACCACGTGAGACCCTGCAGCCCCATGAGTTGGTCATGTCACCATGGACCAAGGTGGGCATCGACCTGTTCCACGCGCTGGGTAGAGACTATGTCCTCTTCGTGGACTACTTTTCGAATTACCCGGAGGTGATACGGTTGCACTTAATCACCTCGCCTGCAGTCATTCGTGCCTGTAAGGAAACCTTTGCTCGACACGGCATCCCGCTCACGGTTATGTCGGACAATGGCCCCTGCTTCGCCAGCCAGGAATGGTCCAACTTTGCCAGGCAGTACAATTTTGTCCATGTGACATCCAGTTCCCTGTACCCCCAATCCAACGGCAAAGCGGAGAAGGAAGCACATATAGTCAAACGACTCCTCTGCAAGGCTGCCGATGCTGGGTCTGATTTCTACCTCGCCTTGCTGGCCTATCGCTCCGCCCCACTGTCCACTGGCCTGTCGCCAGCCCAGTTGCTCATGGGTCATACCCTGAGGACGGCGGTGCCGTCCATTCATGTCCCAGACCTCAACCACGTTCCGGTCCTTCGCCGGATGCAGCTGTCTCGTGCACAGCACAAGGCGGCTCATGACTTCCGTGCAGCTGATCTCCCGGCTCTGGCTCCAGATGACAACGTCCGCATCCATCTTCCGGATGGTGGCTGGTCTGCGACCGCTGTTGTCCTTCGGTAGGTGGCCCCCCGCTCGTTCCTGGTTCGTCTACCGGATGGCTCCATTCGGCACCGCAATTGACGCGTCCTTCGTCTCATTCCACGCTCGCTACGTGATCCTCCTCTGTCGCCTCACCCTTCTGCTGACCCTCCCACGGACTATGCAGAAATCCCTGTCACTCTGCATCCCCCTGACTCTGTCACAGTCCAGCCCTCTCCTGAACTGGCGGCTCTCGACCCACCCTTGAGACGATCAACCAGTATTCGTCGCCCACCTCAGAGACTTAATTTATGAACTTTGCGTACTTATAGACTTTCTGAATTGTTTTGTTGCTTTGTTTGATCATTTACCTGGTTTGTATATCGTGTTCATCTCGTTATTCGTGTTGCACACTGTTTCTCTGCACCAGGCACCTTTCCATGTAAATAGCTTAGTTCTCATGTACGTAGTCCTGTAAATATGTCTTCGCACCCCACATGTAGATAGGAACACTCTTACCATATGCTATTTATTGCCACACATATACATTCTTTTATAAAAGGGGGGATGTCATAATATGCACCAGCATATCATGGTGCAGATACACACACACTGATGGACACAAAGCGGGACCAATCAACACCGCAGCCAATCACCAGTTAGAGCACACACACTATACAGACAGGGGGCATCAAAGTTCCCGCTCATTCGAGCTGCAGCCTCCCAGTAGGACAGAGCTCACAGCCTGCAGCACAGATCTTCACCATGTGCAGAGTGCATTAACTGGTTAGGACAAGGCATAGGTCTTTAGTTCAATCTAATATCGTGTTAATCTACAGTGAAAGTATGTTCAACAATTTCTGACTTAATAAAATAGTGTTGCACTATTTTAAGTGTTGGTGGCCTGTATGTGTTCCACGGATCCAGAGCATCCAACACATCATTAATCTGGCTGGGTCAGTTCTGTTTCTGATCAATGGTAACCCCCAGGATGTTGGTTGTGAGGAATTCAGCGAAGGTAATTGTTATAACCTACCTGCGGCCCGCATACGTTTGGGGTGATTAGGAGCCTTACGTACCCAGCAGCGCCGGACACCAAAACGTTTGATGAACTTGTGAATATAGTGGGGCAACATTTTAACCCAACCCCGTCCACGATAGTCCAGCGTTACCGGTTTAATACCGCTGAGAGGACCCCTGGAGAATCCCTTGCCGATTTTCTATCCAGGCTACGCAGGATTGCGGAGTGCTGTGACTAATGTGAGACCTTGTCAGAAATGTTCCGCGACCGTTTGGTTTGCGGTATTAACAATGCGGCCACCCAGAGAAAGTTGTTAGCTGAGCCAACATTGACTTTTAAACAGGCCATTCAAATAGTATTGTCCTGAGAGAGCGCAGAACGAGGAGTGCAGGAGCTACAGGGAATGGAAGTGCATGCCTTGGGGCGCAGCCCCTTCCGTCCGAAAATGTCCCCCCACACTCCTGCGGTACCTTGCGCGAGGCGACGTCCGGACCGACGCCAGTGGCCGTCAGACATTCCTCCCCGAAGGGAGCCTTCTCCAGAACCAATGGATGAGGAGCCATGTCCGTGTCAAACCTGTAGGCGCCGACCCCGTCACAGACGCCGGTCCTGGGGGCGCCAGAGGCACCGTCGTTCTGACCGAAACTGGGACCAGACCAGTGGCTGTAACTGGGACCAGCCCAGGGGCCGTACCTTCCATGTGGATGAACCTGCGGCGACTACTCCTGAGGACGTGGAGACGGAGGACGACTGCCTGCAGCTGCATTGTGTGGCAGCTCCCCGTGTGGCCCCCATTAAGGTGACAGTATGGGTCAATGGTCACCCGCTTGAGATGGAGTTGGACACTGGCGCAGCGTGCTCCGTGATCGCCCAGAGGACATTCGACCGCATCAAGCAGGGTATACAGATACTTACAGTAACCGACTCACAGGCCAGGTTGGCCACCTACACGGGGGAACCACTGGACATTGCAGGAACTACAATGACCCCTGTTGTTTATGGACGCCAGGAGAGGCGTTTCCCACTTATCGTGGTGCGCGGCCATGGGCCCAGCCTGTTGAGTCGGGACTGGTTGCGCCATTTGCGGTTGCAATGGCAGAACATCCTCCAAACAGTTTCTGAAAGGTTGACTGAGGTGCTAGGACGATACCCAGATGTATTCCAGCCTGATTTGGGGAAAATAAAAGGGGCCGTAGCCCTATCCAAGTCGAACCAGGAGCCACGCCGCGCTATTTCCGGGTGCGCCCGGTGCCTTACGCCTTGCTCGAGAAGGTAGAAGGGGAGCTCACTCGTTTGGAGAGTTTGGGTATTATCAGGCCCGTCCGTTTTGCTGACTGGTACCTGTAATGAAGCCAGATGCCACAGTTCGCTTGTGTGGCGACTATAAACTTACAGTGAAGCCGGCTTACCGACTCGACCGATATCCAATGCCTCGCGTAGAGGATCTCTACGAGAAGCGTGCAGGTGGACTCTCGTTCACAAAATTAGATATGAGTCACGCCTACCTGCAGTTGGAGCTGGACCCTGCCTCCCGACCATATGTAACGATTAATACACACGGGGGCTGTATGAATATACACGGTTGCCCTTTGGAATATCCTCTGCCTGTGCTATTTTTCAACGTGTTATGGAGGGCATTTTGAGAGGTTTACCACGTGTTGCTATCTACTTAGATGATGTTTTGATTACAGGGATTTCGGAGCAGGAACATTTGGAAAATCTGGAGGCTGTCCTTAGTCGCTTTTCGGAGGCTGGAGTCCGTTTACGTCGCACAAAGTGCGCATTTCAGGCAAAGGAATTAGTCTACCTGGGTTATCGGGTGGACCGCGAAGGTTTGTACCCCGTCGCAGAGAAGGTGCGTGCGATTCAACAGGCCCCCGCCCCGACTGACACTTCGCATCTTCGTTCTTTTCTCGGTCTCGTAAACTATTACGGGAAGTTCCTCCCCAATCTGGCAACTATGCTGGCCCCGTTGCACCTTCTGCTAAAGAAAAATCACACCTGGGTTTGGGGTCAGCCGCAAGAAGCCGCTTTCCAGCGGGTCAAGCAACAATTGTCGTCGTCTGGGTTACTAACCCACTGTGATCCTGGAAAGCCTTTGCTCGTCACATGTGATGCATCCCCGTATGGTATTGGGGCCGTCCTGTCCCACAAGATGGAGAACGGGGCCGAGCGACCGATAGCTTTCACCTCCCGCACATTGACTGCAGTGGAGAAAAAGTACGCGCAGATCGAGAAGGAGGGCCTGGCAGTGGTTTTTGCGGTGAAACGCTTCCACCAGTACGTGTATGGCCGCCATTTCACTATCGTGACTGATCATAAGCCTCTGCTGAGACTTTTCAGAGAGGATAAGCCAATACTGCCCATTGCTTCCGCACGGATCCAGCGCTGGGCTTTGTTGCTTGCTGCATATGAGTATTCTCTGGAGCACAAACCAGGAACGCAGATAGCAAATGCCGACGCACTGAGCCGATTGCCTTTATCGACCGGCCCCATGTCGACCCCCACGACCGGTGAGGTGGTTGCAACCCTAAACTTTATGGACACCTTGCCTGTCATGGCATCACAGATCCGTGAGTGGACCCAGACGGAGCCAGTCCTGTCAAAGGTTCTGCACATAGTCCTGTATGGTGGGCAGCATAGACAGCTCCCAGGCGAGTTGTGGTCATTTTCCTCCAAGCTGTCAGAATTCAGCATGGAAGACAGCATCCTCTTGTGGGGGACGCGTGTGATTGTCCCGGAAAAAGGCCAGGAGCTGATACTATGAGACTTGCACAATGGGCATCTAGGTGTGACCAAAATGAAAATGTTGGCCCGGAGTTATGTCTGGTGGCCAGGCCTCGACACCGACATTGAGAAGGTGGCCCAAAACTGCTCCATTTGCCAGGAGCATCAGAAGCTTCCGCCGGCCGCACCCCTACATCACTGGGAATGGCCAGGGCGGCCTTGGGCACGCTTGCATGCAGATTTCGCAGGCCCTTTTCAAGGATCCATGTTCCTTCTATTAATCGACGCCCAGTCTAATGGCTAGAGGTGCATAAGATGCAGGGGACAACGTCCTGCGGAACAATTGAAAAGATGCGTTTGTCCTTTAGCACGCATGGCCTCCCCGAGGTGCTGGTCACGGATAACGGCACTCCATTCACGACTGAGGAGATGAACGGCATACGCCATATCCGCACTGCCCCTTACCACCCGGCTTCCAATGGGTTGGCAGAGCGCGCAGTGCAGACATTCAAAAGAGGCCTAAAGAAGCAGTCTTCCGGATCAATGGACACGAGACTGGCTCGCTTTTTGTTTACGTATAGGACCACCCCCCATACACTGACTGGGGTAGCTCCCGCAGAACTCCGAATGGGCCAGAGACTTCGCACCCGCCTTAGTATGGTTTTCCCGGACATTGGCACAAAAGTACGCCGCACACAAGAACGGCAGGGACAGGGATTTTCTCGGCATCGGCCGATTCGGCAGTTTGCACCCGGTGACCCAGTGTTGGTTCGGAATTTTGCTGGTGGTGCCCAGTGGGTTCCTGGCGTAATCTTTCGCCAAACGGGCCCTATATCTTACCAGGTGCAAGCCCAGGGTCATCTCCAGCGCAAACATGTTGACCACGTTCGGTCCAGAAGACTATCCCCTCAAAAGATTCCTCGCCCCCGGTGCTCATTTCTACAGCCGCAAAGACTAGAGACAAGGGAAGGTAGTCCTCACAATCTTCCACTGGTGCCTCACTCAAAGCCTGCGCAGGTCGTTACAGAACAGAATGGAGATAGAGACGCTGACATGACGGAGGCAGCAGACTCTGACTCCGAGATGGAGACACAGGACGCATCAGAGGGGGAATCCTCGGGTCCACGGGCCGTGGATGTACAACCATTACGCCATTCATCACGGAAGCGCCGGTCTCCGTCTCGTTACACGCCGCCTGATTCAGCGCCGCGTGCAAATGGTGTCCGGCCTGCGGCAAAACGAGTCCGACGCCCTCCTTTGCCAGGGTCTTCGGAGGATTCCTTGGACTTTGGGGGGGGAGGGATGTTATAACCTGCCTGCTTACCATTGGCTGGGGACTAATGACAATCCCACAATCCTGTGGGAGTATGAGATTCCCCAATGAGGGGGGCGGAGAAACCATTAGTAAACTCCAAGTATAAATAAAGCTGGCCAGTTTAGGAACCAGCAGGAAGGAGTGTGCAGCAAGGGAAGTTGCTGCTGCTGTTATATATATATATGTTATTGTAAATAAATGTGATTGCTTTGTATCCTTAAACTCGTGCTGGATTCTTCGTGGCCCTTACAGAAGTAATGCCATTGAATGTCAAGGTGCGATGGTTTGATCTTTTCTTGTATGCGATGGTCATTGCCTGACACATGCGTAGGGTGAATGTAACTTGCCAATTGTCAGCCCAAGCCTGGATATTGTCCAGATCTTGCTGCATTTGGACATGGACTGCTTCATTATCTGAGGAGTCGCGAATTGTGCTCAACATTGTGCAGTCATTTGTGAATATCCCCACTTCTGACCTTATGATGGAAGGCAGATCATTGATGAAGCAGCTGAAGGTGGTTGGGCCTACGACACTATCGCAAAGAACTCATGCAGTGATGTCCTGGAGCTGAGAGGATTGACCTCCAAACACCACAACCTGTGTGCCAGATATGACGCCAACCAGTGGAGGGTTTTTCCCCAGATTCCCACTGACTCCAGTTTAGCTAGGCCTCCTTGATGCCCCACTCAGTCAAATGCTGCCTTGATGTCACTCTCAACTCACCTCTGGCATTCTGCTCTTTTGTCCCTGTTTGAACCAAGGCTGTAATGAGGCCAGGAGCTGTGTGACCCTGGCGGAACTCAAACTGAGTGTCCATGAGCAGATTACTGCTGAGTAAGTGCCGCTTGATAGCACTGTTGATGATGAGGGGTAACGCGAGAGGAGATGTCACGTAGGGTTTCTTTGGACCTTAATCTCTCTTTCCCATTATTCCCATCACATACCATATATGCTAAATGATAAAAGGCAACAGATTTCACCCGCCACATGTCTCACGTCTCTCCATTCACGTTTAAAGCCAGCACTTTCCCGTCTTTCATTTCAGCTGCTGAATATTTCGGCACCCACACATTTCAGGAATAGGATACCAGCATTTCCGAAGATGTGGCATAACTTGATCTGATGCTAGCACGCACCTGCTCAGAGACTGGACCATAAGTGGTTAGATGAGAGGTGTTCACATGGTGAATCGCCAGCCACACGTGTACAGCACCTGGGGCAAGGGCATGGTATCTGTATTCAATGTTGCACCTGTTCTTATTCCTCATGTTACTGTTTCTCCCCATCCTCCTGCCCTCATTTATTGCCCAGCTGGTGGAAAGGGCTGACCCCTTATTATGAAGTAATGCAAAAGATTATCTCAAATCTGGATAACATGTCAGGGCTAGGTAGCAAAGCTACTCCTAAATGATCAAGGCAATGGAATTACCACTTGAACGCACTGATAAATTGTTCAGTATCTTTTATGGGTGGTAGCTGAGCTTTCATTGGACACCAGCTCTGCAGCTATGCCTGGGTGCCTGACAAACATAACAGCTTTTTGGGAGAACATTCCAGGAGTTCAAAAATAAACAGGAATTGAGTTAGTAAGGTTATTTTTTGAGATGAAGTTAAAAGATTTGGATCCAGTGCTCTTGCCTAAGGCTGAATAATGTCACCAATCGTTCGACTGATCAGAGAAAGTTTGATGGTTAGGAGCAGAAATAGGGCAGGTCGAGAGAGAGGGCTGATGTAGTCTTTTTCAGAAGGTGACTTGGTTGGAGAATTATGGGGAAGGTGGAGTGTAAAACAGAATAGGGCGAAAACCAAGATTGCATGGAAGTCAACCTGCCTTTATTCAAACAGTTGCAGATTTAGAGAAAATGAAAAAAAAAAGTAAATCTTATGTGGACTTGTTAGTCCTTGAATGGCTGCTTTCTCCTGTCACGATAATAGAAATCTATGGCCAAATGAGAGCTACCTACAACTTCAGCAGCTAACCACAGATACAATCGTGTTTTAAGAAGATCTACTATAAAAATACAAGAAACTCTGATAAAAATTGCCGCCACGAGTCATCTGATGGCTGATACTGTAAAGTTTCTAGTTAAGTTGCATGGGAGGCATGGAGGGAAGGCAGCGGGGGAAATAAGTAAGGCAAGGTAAGGAAAGGTGGTTTGTTCGTGACAGATAAATACATTTGGATTGCAATAGGAATTTACAGGGGAAATAAATATTAAAAACCATTGTTGCGACCAACTGAGGGGCCTGAGTTCACGTCTCCTCACGAGGTCTTTTTTTTAGTTCAAGTGCCTATTCAACTTCATTTTGAAACATTGATCAACTCCATTTCCAGAACCCTAATTGGCAGTGACTTCCAGATCATTACCATCCATCGCATTTTTAAAAATCTTCCTCGATGCTTGTCCAAAGCCTTAAATGTGTCCTTGTACCACCTGCTAGGAGAAACAGAATTTTCATCTCTATCTTATCTAAACTTGTTATCATCTTGTGGACATCTCTCATTTACTCCAAAGACAACAAGACCAGCTTCTCCAACCTCATTTCCTTGCTGAAATATTTTACCCCTGTGGGGAACTGTTCTGGTAAATCCTCTCTGCACAAGAGGCTAAATAGCCCTTTTCGCACTTCAGCTTTTTTTGCGGACTATGGCAAACAAATTATAGAGAGGAATTATGCAAGTATTTAGAAAAATATACAACATTAGTCTTATGTGTTTGCTAAATTCTTTTTTAAATTAAAAAAAAAACAATTCATTTTTTCCAATTAAGGGGCAATTTAGTGTGTTCAATCCACCTACCCTGCACATCTTTGTGTTGTGGGGGCGAAACCCACGCAAACTGGGGAGATTGTGCAAACTCCACACGGACAGTGACCCAGAGTCGGGATTGAACCTGGGTGTTTGCTAAATTTTGATATACTTGCTGAGATTATTCCCCTTGATGTGCTAATTAACATTCTTCAGTGAAAGCTCAGTTTTTGAAAGAAAATTTGCAGGTGTGATCATTATGAATAAGTTTAATTATGTTTTTTTTAAACCAATTTACTTTCGCAATGATGGAAGTGGAATGATCGTGCTAATCCGATAAAGATACCATCTGACCTCCATGTCTGCTGCGATGTGAGAGTTAGTACAATTATTACTTGCGGGAGAACTGTGGTGAAGCTGTGCAGCTCTCACTCCTCGGACACATACAACCAGAGAACTGACGGCAGTACTCTGTGCGTAACAGGCAAGTGAGTGGGCAGGGAAAATCAGGCCAGAGGTTGAATACTTGTTATGATCAATGGACAGATTGATATCATGATGTGAATTCTGAGCTTTCATTCGAAAAGAAGAGAGCAAACGTCCAAATTCTGGAAATGATGCAGAGAAGTACCACAATGCCACTTGCTAATGAAAGAGGTTTGTACTATGAAAAAAGATTGGATAACCTTGGGCTCTGCAATCTGAAGGCAAAATCAAAGGATACCTTTACGAAGTGTACAACGCGAAAAAGGGAGAACTGAAGCGGATAATTTGGAACAGTGTTTCAAGTTTAAACTAATCATGGAGTGGAAATGTAAAACAAAGTGAAAAAGGAAAAGTTTGAACTGATGTCACAACATGATCAATGTCTGAAAATGGTTTTCTTCGAAGCATGTGTGTGTCAGTTGTGGCTCAGTTGGCAGAACACTCGCCTCTGAATCATATGGTTCTGAATTCAAGTCCCACTCCAGGGCTTAAATGCAAAAGTCAAATCTGACATTCAAGTGCAGTATTGGGAGAGTGCTGCAATGTCAGAGATGCTGAATTCAGATGGGATGCTATATTGAGCTCTGATTTGCCAACTCAGGTCATACCCATTTAAGTCTTCTTTTCTTTTATATATTTAGAGTGCTAAATTGATTTCTTTCCAATTAAGGGGCAATTTAGTGTGGCCAATCCACCTACCCTGCACATCTTTTGGGTTCTGGGGACGAAACCCACGCAGACGGGGGGAGAATGTGGGGTGTGATTCTCCGACCACCCCCCCCCCCCCCCCCCCCCGCTGGTGAATTGCGGGCGGGCGGCGTGAATCCCGCCCCCGCTGGCTGCCGAATTCTCCGGTGCCGCGGTTTTGGCGGGGGCGGGAATCATGCCGCGCCAGTTGGCAGCACCCCCCCCCCGACGTTTCTCCAGCCCGCAATGGGCCGAGCAGCCGCCCATTTTAGGCCGGTCCTGCCGGCGTAAATTAGACCTGGTACTTACCGGCGGGACCTAACACCTCCGGGGTGGCCTCCGGGGTCCTCGGGGGATGCGGCGGGATCTGGCCCCAGGGGGTGCCCCCACGGTGGCCTGGCCCACAATTGGGGCCCACCGATCCGCGGGCAGGCCTGTGCCGTGGGGGCACTCTTTCCCTCCGCACCGGCTGCTGTGGACGTCTACCATTGCCGGTGTGGAGACGAACCCCCCGCGTATGCACTGGGATGACGCCAGCACATGCTGGCTCGCCCGCGCATGCGCCAACTCGCGCTGGCCAGTGGAGGCCCTTCAGCACCGATTGGCGGGGCGCCAAGCCCCTTCAGCGCCAGTTGGCACGGCGTCAACCCTGCCGGCACCAGCCTAGCCCCTGAAGGTGCGGAGGATTCCGCACCTTTCGAACGGCCCGACGCCGGACTGGTTCACGCCACTCCTCAGTGCCGGGCCCACCGGCCCTGCTGGGTAGGGGAGAATCCCGCTCCTGGAGAGGGGACATGTGTTCAATGCTGAGCTACTACTTACTGCAATAACTCTCATCTGGGATTGGTCCTGCAGTTGCCTCGGTATCAATGACAAATGAAACACAATACTTAACAAATACAGCTTAGAAAGTAGGCACCTCTCTCAGTGGACGGTTCAAGGCCCCGGCAGCGGGGTAGGGTATGGAATGGAGGAAATGAATACTGAAGAACAACTGCAGAATAAGAACTAAGCACCCACAATTCAAAATTACAGGGGTCAAATAATTTGCCAATATTTTAGAGGAATAAAATAGTCAATGCGCATTACGCTGATCAAGGAGACACAGCCTGAGTGAGTGAGACACAGACAGAGTGAGAATTTGGTAATTTGGTGCAGTGAGGTAATTCGGTGAAGAGTGGGAGAAGGTGCTTTTTCCCGACTGTTTTGTTTTCTCTCTTTCTTCGGGTCTAATTTCGGGAGCCGTTCGGAGGAGGAGGAGCAGTCTCTGTGAGTATAAAAACCTAACGGTAACTTCCTGTTTTCCAGTTTTTTTTTCCAAAAGTGACGTCAGAGGGAAGCTGCGATCTGATTGGTTGATAGCAAATCTGCCCCAAATTTTAAAAAAAACACAGCTAAACTCGTAAACTTAAATTAAACTAATGAATTAATTAGTGATGGCTGGTCAGGTGATGTGCTTGAGCTGCTTGATGTGGGAGCTGGCAGATCCCATTGCGAGCTGCAGCGACCACGTCTGCAGTAAGTGTTGGCTGCTCGAAGAGCTCCGGCTCAGAGTTGATGAGCTGGAGTCTGAGCTTCAAACACTGAGGCACATCCAGGAGGGGGAGACTTACCTGGACACTGTGTTTCAGGAGGCAGTCACACCTGTCAGAGTAAGTAGTTTAAATCCTGCCAGCGGCCAGGGACAGCAGGGTGTGACTGCAAGTCAGGCAGGTAAAGGGAACCAGCAGTCAGGAACTCAGGAGCCTCAGCCCTTGACCCTGTCCAACAGGTATGAGGCACTTGCTCCCTGTGTGGATGGCGAACAGGGCTGCAGGAAGGATGAGTCAGCTGACCAAGGCACCATGGTTCAGCAGGCCATTCAAGGGGAGGGAGTAAATAGGCAAGTTGTAGTTGTAGGGGATTCTATTATCAGGGGGATAGATAGTATCCTTTGTGGGCAGGATAAAGAGTCCCGCATGGTATGTTGCCTGCTCGGTGCGAGGGTGCGGGACATCTCTGACCGGCTTGAAAGGATACTGGAGAGGGAGGGGGAGGATCCAGTTGTTGTGGTCCATGTCGGTACCAACAACATAGGCAAGTCTAGAAAAGAGGACCTGTTTCGAGATTACCAAAAGTGAGGATTCAAATTAAAAAACAGGTCCTCAAGGGTCATAATCTCCGGATTACTGCCCAAGCCACATGCAAATTGGTATAGGGAGGCAAGAATAAGGGAAGTTAACATGTGGCTGAAAGAGTGGTGTGGGAAAGAGGGGTTCCTTTTCATGGGACACTGGCATCAGTTTTGGGACAGGGGGGACCTATACCGTTGGGATGGTCTCCACCTGAACCGAGCTGGGACCAGTGTTCTGGCGAAAAGAGTAAATAGGGTGGTCAATAGGACTTTAAACTAGAGATTGGGGGGGGGGAAGGGAAAGTCAGGGAACCAAGAGGTGAAGTAATCAGTGGGAAGCGTAGCTGCTTAGGAATACAAAAAAGTACGAAAAGACAGAACTCAGGAGAGGTTACGATAGTCCCCATCCCACAAAATATGACACAGTGTAAGGAAAGGCTCAGTAAACCAAGGTCCACCACACTAAGAAAACAAAAAGGGATGGTCAATAGAGAATTAAAGGTGCTATATTTAAATGCGCGCAGTGTACGGAACAAGGTAGATGAGCTTGTGGCCCAGATTGTGACTGGCAGGTATGATGTGGTAGGCATCACAGAGACGTGGTTGCAGGGGGTTCAGGACTGGCATTTAAACATCCCGGGATTCACAACCTATCAAAAAGACAGAGAGATGGGCAGAGGGGGCGGGGTTGCCTTGTTAATTAGGAATGAAATTAAATCAATAGCACTAAACGACATAGGGTCAGATGATGTGGAGTCTGTGTGGGTAGAGTTGAGGAACCACAAAGGCAATAAAAACATAATGGGAGTTAAGTGCAGGCCTCCTAACAGTGGTGAGGACCTGGGGCACAAAATGCACCACGAAATAGAAAGTGCATGTCAGAAAGGCAAGGTCACAGTGATCATGGGGGACTTCAATATGCAGGTGGACTGGGTAAATAATGCTGCCAGTGGACCCAAGGAAAGGGAATTCATTGAATGTTTACAGGAGGGCTTTTTGGAACAGCTTGTGATGGAGCCCACGAGGGGACAGGCCATTCTGGACTTAAAGTGTTATGTAATGAGCCAGACTTGATTAAAGATCTTAAAGTAAGGGAACACTTAGGAGGCAGTGATCATAATATGGTAGAATTCAATCTCGAATTTGAAAGAAAGAAGGTAGAATCAGATGTAATGGTGTTACAGTTAAATAAAGGTAATTACAGGGGCATGAGGGAGGAACTGACGAAAATTGACTGGGAGCAGAGCCTAGTGGGAAAGACAGTAGAACAGCAATGGCAGGAGTTTCTGGGAGTAATTGAGGACACAGTACAGAGGTTCATCCCAAAGAAAAGAAAGGTTATCAGAGGGGGGATTAGGCAGCCATGGCTGACAAAGGAAGTTAGGGAATGCATCAAAGCAAAAGAGAAAGCCTATAATGTGGCAAAGAGTACATAGAACATAGAACATAGAACAATACAGCGCAGTACAGGCCCTTCGGCCCACGATGTTGCACCGAAACAAAAGCCATCTAACCTACACTATGCCATTATCATCCATATGTTTATCCAATAAACTTTTAAATGCCCTCAATGTTGGCGAGTTCACTACTGTAGCAGGTAGGGCATTCCACGGCCTCACTACTCTTTGCGTAAAGAACCTACCTCTGACCTCTGTCCTATATCTATTACCCCTCAGTTTAAAGTTATGTCCCCTCGTGCCAGCCATATCCATCCGCGGGAGAAGGCTCTCACTGTCCACCCTATCCAACCCCCTGATCATTTTGTATGCCTCTATTAAGTCTCCTCTTAGCCTTCTTCTCTCCAACGAAAACAACCTCAAGTCCGTCAGCCTTTCCTCATAAGATTTTCCCTCCATACCAGGCAACATCCTGGTAAATCTGCTCTGCACCCGCTCCAAAGCCTCCACGTCCTTCCTATAATGCGGTGACCAGAACTGTACGCAATACTCCAAATGCGGCCGGACCAGAGTTCTGTACAGCTGCAACATGACCTCTCGACTCCGGAACTCAATCCCTCTACCAATAAAGGCCAACACTCCATAGGCCTTCTTCACAACCCTATCAACCTGGGTGGCAACTTTCAGGGATCTATGTACATGGACACCTAGATCCCTCTGCTCAGCCACACTTTCAAGAACTTTACCATTAGCCAAATATTCCGCATTCCTGTTATTCCTTCCAAAGTGAATCACCTCACACTTCTCTACATTAAACTCCATTTGCCACCTCTCAGCCCAGCTCTGCAGCTTATCTATATCCCTCTGTAACCTGCTACATCCTTCCACACTATCGACAACACCACCGACTTTAGTATCATCTGCAAATTTACTCACCCACCCTTCTGTGCCTTCCTCTAGGTCATTGATAAAAATGACAAACAGCAACGGCCCCAGAACAGATCCTTGTGGTACTCCACTTGTGACTGTACTCCATTCTGAACATTTCCCATCAACCACCACCCTCTGTCTTCTTTCAGCTAGCCAATTTCTGATCCACATCTCTAAATCACCCTCAATCCCCAGCCTCCGTATTTTTTGCAATAGCCTTCCGTGGGGAACCTTATCAAACGCTTTGCTGAAATCCATATACACCACATCAACTGCTCTACCCTCGTCTACCTGTTCAGTCACCTTCTCAAAGAACTCAATAAGGTTTGTGAGGCATGACCTACCCTTCACAAAGCCATGCTGACTATCCCTGATCATATCATTCCTATCTAGATGATTATAAATCTTGTCCCTTATAATCCCCTCCAAGACTTTACCCACTACAGACGTGAGGCTCACCGGTCTATAGTTGCCGGGGTTGTCTCTGCTCCCCTTTTTGAACAAAGGGACCACATTTGCTGTCCTCCAGTCTTCTGGCACTATTCCTGTAGCCAATGATGACATAAAAATCAAAGCCAAAGGTCCAGCAATCTCTTCCCTGGCCTCCCATAGAATCCTAGGATAAATCCCATCAGGTCCTGGGGACTTATCTATTTTCAGCCTGTCCAGAATTGCCAACACCTCTTCCCTACGTACCTCAATGCCATCTATTCTATTAGCCTGGGACTCAGCATTCTCCTCCACAACATTATCTTTTTCCTGAGTGAATACTGACGAAAAATATTCATTTAGTATCTCGCCTATCTCTTCAGACTCCACACACAATTTCCCATCCCTGTCCTTGACTGGTCCTACTCTTTCCCTAGTCATTCGCTTATTCCTGACATACCTATAGAAAGCTTTTGGGTTTTCCTTGATCCTTCCTGCCAAATACTTCTCATGTCCCCTCCTTGCTCGTCTTAGCTCTCTCTTTAGATCCTTCCTCGCTACCTTGTAACTATCCATCGCCCCAACCGAAACTTCACACTTCATCTTCACATAGGCCTCCTTCTTCCTCTTAACAAGAGATTCCACTTCCCTGGTAAACCACGGTTCCCTCGCTCGACGTCTTCCTCCCTGTCTGACCGGTACATACTTATCAAGAACACGCAGTAGCTGCTCCTTGAACAAGCCCCACTTATCCAGTGTGCCCAACACTTGCAGCCTACTTCTCCACCTTATCCCCCCCAAGTCACGTCTAATGGCATCATAATTGCCCTTCCCCCAGCTATAACTCTTGCCCTGCGGTGTATACTTATCCCTTTCCATCATTAACGTAAACGTCACCGAATTGTGGTCACTGTCCCCAAAGTGCTCTCCTACCTCCAAATCCAACACCTGGCCTGGTTCATTACCCAAAACCAAATCCAACGTGGCCTCGCCTCTTGTTGGCCTGTCAACATATTGTTTCAGGAAACCCTCCTGCACACACTGTACAAAAAACGACCCATCTATTGTACTCGAACTATATATTTTCCAGTCAATATTTGGAAAGTTAAAGTCTCCCATAATAACTGCCCTGTTACTTTCGCTCATATCCAGAATCATCTTCGCCATCCTTTCCTCTACATCCCTAGAACTATTAGGAGGCCTATAAAAAACTCCCAACAGGGTGACCTCTCCTTTCCTGTTTCTAACTTCAGCCAATACTACCTCGGAAGAAGAGTCCCCATCTAGCATCCTCTCCGCCACCGCAATACTGCTCTTGACTAGCAGCGCCACACCTCCCCCTCTTTTGCCTCCTTCTCTGAGCTTACTAAAACACCTAAACCCCGGAACCTGCAACATCCATTCCTGTCCCTGCTCTATCCATGTCTCCGAAATGGCCACAACATCGAAGTCCCAGGTACCAACCCACGCTGCCAGTTCCCCTACCTTGTTTCGTATACTCCTGGCATTGAAGTAGACACACTTCAAACCACCTACCTGAACGCTGGCCCCCTCCTGCGACGTCAAATCTGTGCTCCTGACCTCTATACTCTCATTCTCCCTTACCCTAAAACTACAATCCAGGTTCCCATGCCCCTGCTGCATTAGTTTAAACCCCCCCAAAGAGCACTAACAAATCTCCCCCCCAGGATATTTGTGCCCCTCAGGTTCAGATGTAGACCATCCTGTCTGTAGAGGTCCCACCTTCCCCAGAAAGAGCCCCAGTTATCCAAAAATCTGAAACCCTCCCGCCTGCACCATCCCTGTAGCCACGTGTTTAAATGCTCTCTCTCCCTATTCCTCATCTCACTATCACGTGGCACGGGCAACAACCCAGAGATAACAACTCTGTTTGTTCTAGTTCTGAGCTTCCATCCTAGCTCCCTGAAAGCCTGCCTGACATCCTTGTCCCCTTTCCTACCTATGTCGTTGGTGCCAATGTGGACCACGACTTGGGGCTGCTCCCCCTCCCCCCTAAGGACCCGGAAAACACGATCCGAGACATCACGTACCCTTGCACCTGGGAGGCAACATACCAAACGTGAGTCTCTCACGCTCCCACAAAATCTCCTATCTGTGCCCCTGACTATAGAGTCCCCAATTACTAATGCTCTGCTCCTCTCCCCCCTTCCCTTCTGAGCAACAGGGACAGACTCCGTGCCAGAGGCCCGTACCCCATGGCTTACCCTTGGTAAGTCGTCCCCCCCACAAGTATCCAAAGCGGTATACTTGTTTCTCAGGGGAACGACCGCAGGGGATCCCTGCACTGACTGTTTTTTCCCAGTCCCTCTTACAGTTACCCACCTATCTCCAATCTTTGGTGTAACTAATTCCCTGAAGCTGCTATCTATGACCCCTTCTGCCTCCCGAATGATCCGAAGTTCTTCCAACTCCAGCTCCAGTTCCCTAACTCGGTCTTGGAGGAGCTGGAGATGGCAGCACTTCCTGCAGGTAAAATCAGCAGGGACACTAACTGCATCCCTCACCTCAAACATCCTGCAGGAGGAACATTGTACTCCCTTAGTAGTGAGTAGTGGGAAGTCAGAAGATTGGGAAGGCTACAAAAACAAACAGAGGATAACAAAGAGAGAAATAAGGAAAGAGAGGATCAAATATGAAGGTAGGCTAGCCAGTAACATTAGGAATGATAGTAAAAGTTTCTTTAAATACATTAAAAATAAACGGGAGGCAAAAGTTGACATTGGGCCGCTCCAAAATGACGCTGGTAATTTTGTGATGGGAGACAAGGAAATAGCTGAGGAACTAAATAAGTACTTTGCGTCAGTCTTCACAGTAGAAGACATGAGTAATATCCCACCAATTCTGGAGAGTCAGGGGGCAGAGTTGAATATGGTAGCCATCACAAAGGAGAAAGTGCTAGAGAAACTAAGAGGTCTAAAAATTGATAAATCTCCGGGCCCAGATGGGCTACATCCTAGAGTCCTAAAGGAGATAGCTGAAGAAATAGTAGAGGCGTTAGTTATGATCTTTCAAAAGTCACTGGAGTCAGGGAAAGTCCCAGAGGATTGGAAAATCACTGTTGTAACCCCCCCTGTTCAAGAAGGGAACAAGGAAAAAGATGGAAAATTATAGGCCAATTAGCCTAACCTCGGTTGTTGGCAAGATTCTGGAATCCATTGTTAAGGATGAGATTTCTAAATTCTTGGAAGTGCAGGGTCGGATTAGGACAAGTCAGCATGGATTTAGCAAGGGGAGGTCGTGCCTGACAAACCTGTTAGAGTTCTTTGAAGAGATAACAAATAGGTTAGACCAAGGAGAGCCAATGGATGTTATCTATCTTGACTTCCAAAAGGCCTTTGATAAGGTGCCTCACGGGAGACTGCTAAGAAAAATAAGGGCCCATGGTATTCGAGGCAAGGTACTTAAATGGATTGACGATTGGCTGTCAGGCAGAAGGCAGAGAGTTGGGATAAAAGGTTATTTTTCGGAATGGCAACCGGTGACGAGTGGTGTCCCACAGGGCTCAGTGTTGGGGCCACAGCTGTTCTCGTTATATATTAATGATCTAGATGACGGGACTGGGGGCATTCTGGCTAAGTTTGCCGATGATACAAAGATAGGTGGAGGGACAGGTAGTATGGAGGAGGTGGGAAGGCTGCAGAAAGATTTAGACAGTTTAGGAGAGTGGTCCAAGAAATGATGAAATTCAACGTGGGCAAGTGCGAGGTCTTGCACTTTGGAAAAAAGAATAGAGGCATGGACTATTTTCTAAACAGTGACAAAATTCATAATGCTGAAGTGCAAAGGGACTTGGGAGTCCTAGTCCAGGATTCTCTAAAGGTAAACTTGCAGGTTGAGTCCGTAATTAAGAAAGCAAATGCAATGTTGTCATTCATCTCAAGAGGCTTGGAATATAAAAGCAGGGATGTACTTCTGAAGCTTTATAAAGCATTAGTTAGGCCCCATTTAGAATACTGTGAGCAATTTTGGGCCCCACACCTCAGGAAGGACATACTGGCACTGGAGCGGGCCCAGCGGAGATTCACACGGATGATCCCAGGAATGGTAGACCTAACATACGATGAACGTCTGAGGATCCTGGGATTATATTCATTGGAGTTTAGGAGGTTGAGGGGAGATCTAATAGAAACTTACAAGATAATGAACATCCTTACAAGATGAGGAGAAATTTCTTCAGCCAGAGAGTGGTGCGTCTGTGGAATTCATTGCCACAGAGGGCGGTGGAGGCCGGGACGTTGAGTGTCTTTAAGACAGAAGTTGATAAATTCTTGATTTCTCGAGGAATTAAGGGCTATGGAGAGAGAGCGGGTAATTGGAGAAGAAATCAGCCACGATTGAATGGTGGAGTGGACTCGATGGGCCGAATGGCCTTATTCCGCTCCTATGTCTTATGGTCTTAATACTGCCAAACAACCTGGATAACTGATGCTCTCATTGCTATTAGAATTCCAAGCACACAAAAATTAAGCATGACAATTCGAATGCATGCAATATATGCAACTAAAATTCATCAATTCATTTTAAAAGAATACAAGAGAGAACAAAACTTTTTTTAAAAATGCACTTTCAAATTCAGGTTATTTCTCCGGTTGGTCATGATAAGACAAACACAATCAAGAACACTTTTCAGCTTCTTTCATGTGCTGAGGGGGGGAGACAATGTACAGGAAGATTCTCAAAGAGCAGTCAAAAAGCATTATCTACCCTTGGCTTCCAATGGCAACCGGGGGTATCGAACCTCATAATATACATTAATCAATCATGACTGCTTGATATTCTCGCAATTCCTACGGGTTTGGAGCAACAGTGTTGATGAAGTGGAATAATTCTGACTGGACCCAACCCCTTCCCATCATCATATCCCAGCCAGGATTCGGTATCTATTCAACTCTTTTTTTTTTAAACGGGATGCAAGAGTTATAATGAGAATTATGCTTGATGGAAGTTGATTCCACCTAAGGTTCTATTAGAAAACAATTAAGGGAGCATCTCAACTCTGGCTCTGCTGACTTGCAGTCAATTGTTCACTCATGTGAAAGAATACAATCATTCACTTACATCTACACTTCCCACCAGGGACTGAACTGGCATGTTTACACAAGAATGAGCCAAGTTGGCTGCCTGTAGCTTGGTTTCAGCAGAATTACTGCCTTCGCAAGCAGATGCTGGAAGTTGCCTGAGGATTTACAACAGTTGGTGGATGTCGATGCTGGACGGACAGCACAGCCCATGAAACAGGAACAGGGGGAGGTTGAAGGAGACGTTCAAGAAAACGGAAACATTGGCTCGTGGATTGCTATCCAAAAAGCCTGCATTCTGGAAACACCGGCTTTGCAAAATTGGTCAGTCGCATTTGAGCTTTGCTGCTGCCTGTGATTGCAACACATTTTTTAAAAATGCCAGTTTCACCAATGATGTACAGCATGTGACAGAGAGTGACAAAGACAGTATCAGGTAAAGAGTATTCTCGTGAATACTGTCAAGAACACGAAAAACCAATTGAAGATTTTCAGCTGGCTTCGTGGTGCGGCTTATTTGCATGTGAGAAATTCCATATATTCATACACAAGGCCCTGTCCTTTGCAGACAGAAGGAACATGTCCACTCATTGCACCCTTTTCAACTGAAGAAAAGCTTGGGAAACAGTCATTTCCTGGTTCATACCCTAGAGCAGGGCCTTGATCAATCAGAGATGTGCTGCCTGATATGAATTTGAACAAAACTGGGTAGTTAATTGTCCCATGCTTCATTCTCCAAGGCAATGCTTCCATCAGAGTCCATTTACAAACCAATGAACACTATCTTCTGATGGGGTATAATCTGTTGCTTCCCTTGACTGTTGGAATTTCTTGCGAGCTGTCCTGATAAGAGCAAGACAAAGAGTTTGATAGCGTACTTCTTTTATCAACGATGCTCAATGTCATTTTTTAAAACCAAATCACTGCAAATGCTGGAATCTGAAATCAAAAGGGAAAATGCTGGAAAATCTCAGTAGGTATGGCAGCATCTGTAGAGAGACAAAAGAGCTAACGCTTTGACAAAGGATCATCTGGACTTGAAACGTTAGCTCTTTTCTCTCCCTACAGATGCTGCCAGACCTGCTGAGATTTTCCAGCATTTTCTCTTTTGGTTTCATTTTTAAAAATATGATTTTAAATTTGAGAGACATAAAAGAACCAACATCGACATGATACATTTATTTGTTCAGGGAATGTGGGCTTTGCTGGCTTGGCCAGCATTTACCGTAAATGTCCTTGAGAAAGTAGCTGGTGAGCCGCCATCTTGAACCACTACGGTCCATGTGGTGTACTTCATCCACAGTACTGTTAAGGAGAGAATTCAAGGATTTTTATCCAGCGACAGTGAGGGAATGCTGATCCAGTTCCAAGACAGTCTGGTGTGTGGCTCAGAGATGATGCTGTTCCCATGCACCTGCGGCCCTTGTCCCTCTAGGTGGTAGAGGCCGTGGGTTTGGAAGGTGCTGTCAAAAGACCCTTGATTAGTTTCTGCATTGCATCCTGTAGCTAGTACACACTGCTGCCACTGTGTGTCAATGATGGAGGGAGTGAATGTTAAAGGTGTTGGTGAGATGCCAATCAAGCTTGCTACTTTTTCCTGGATGGTATCAAGCGTCTTGAGTGTTACTGGAGCTGCACTCATCAAGGCAAGCGGAGAGTATTCCATTACATGCCTGACTTCTATTTTATAGATGGTGGACAGGCTTTGGGGAGTCAGGAGGTGAGTTATTCACCACGGAATTCCTAGCCTCTGTCCTGCTCTTGTTGCTGTCATGATATTCAAACACACACATCATGATAGACACACCAACAGACAAATCAGAACACACAACACCACAACCAATGACAGAAAGATATAAAAGCACAGACACGACCCCCGGTGGTCAGTATTAGCTGCAGAGGAGAACCAGGACACATCTATTGCCAAACACACTCAGGGAGACAGCACGTGCAGAGTATCCAGAACGAACTGTATTATAAGAGTTATAATAAAATAGAGTTGTACCACATACAACTGTGTTGGCTCATCTGGGCACCAGAGCACCCAACACCACATGGTACAGGAGTGGATCGATACCTGCCGGCATACCTCAGTGTACACAGACAACCAGCAGTGCCCAGGCAAAATGATGTACGAGCTCCCGGTTCCGCAGGCGCTCCAGTGCCACGGCGACCTCCGCGAAAACTGGCGGCGATTCCGGCAAAATTTCGAATTGTTCCTGGTGGCAGCTGAACTCAAAGACCTGGATGATAGGGAAAAAATTGAATTTCTCCTCACCGTCGCCGGTGCAAGGGCAAGAGAAATATTCAGAAGGTTCAGGTTCTTCAGGAGGCAGCAAAGGTACGATTACCAGGCAGTCCTGGGCAAATTCTCCAAGTACTGTGAAGAAAACGCAATCCAATGGGCACATAAAGGTAAGAAAAGCTGCAGTACTCACCTCGTGGCTGGGATCCCGGAGCCCGAATTCCCAGAGGCCGAAATCCCGGGCCTGAGAGAAGGCTGGGTCGAGGTCGGCGGCCATCTTGCTAAAGGTATAACGCTAGCACAGTTGCGCGAGAAGTGCGCAGAACCGGAAGTTTCGTTTGCGCATGCGCGAGATGCTGCGCATGCGCAGTCAAGAAAACGGCCATCGGTAAAGGAACAGCGATCTGAGCATGCGCAGTCGCTTCCTACATGCTACATACCGAGCGTCAGGATGTCAGAGGCCCCAGACTGCACCAATTTAAAAGGGAAATGTCCCAAATCCAATTTAAAAGTGAAACGTCCCAAATCAAAAAAACAAAAATCTGTTAAAGCTGTAAAACAACCTTCCCTCACCTGGAATGACAGCACAGTGCCGCAAATTGACCCAGGAGATGAATTTGACCTCCGAAGAACCCTCCGACAAGCAGTTACCTACGCACAAGCCGATGATTCCGACCTTGAATACTTCGATGATGATTTTTACAGTGTTTCCGGACCTCGCGAGCCCAATGATAGTTCTGTGGTCCTATATGACTATGACTCGGACGAACCTTTCGTGTTGCACATTGGCGGCCCCCACATTGAATCCGACGCAGATGCGGATTCATTTTTCGGATTTGAGGATCTTCAATCCAGCAGATATGACGTTCCAACTTATCAGTACCGGATGATGCTGCAGCCTGACATTAACAGACAGGGAGCGGTGCAAGCACACGGAGAGTGCCCTGCTGCCACACAGAGCGTGGTCCACGTCCCGCTCAACGTTCCCGACTCTATGAAAGAAGCCATGCAAGACTCCAGAGTGCAGTCCTCGCATGAACCAGAAGTTACTCCAGTGTCACAAGCTTCCACAGCAAGCTCGTGGACAGACTCCACAATTGCAGAAATGCAAGACTCCAGAGCGCAGTCCTTGCACGAAAAAGAAGTGACTCCAGTGTCACAAGCCTCCACAGAGAGCTCGTGGACGGACTCCACGATGGAAGGAACGCAAGACTCCAGAGCGCAGTCCTTGCAGGAACAAGACCATGAGGGTCTAGCAACCTCTCCTGACCAACCAGCGGCAGACGATGCAAGTCTGCCATGCTCACGTGAACAGCAAGAAGGCTATAACAGCCTACCATGCTCCACTACACAGCAGCATGACCATGACGGTCTCTCATGCTACAATGAAGGGCACAGCGCTGAAGACTGTTCAAGCCCAACTGAAGACAAGCCAAAGGAATCGCCTCGTCCAAGCCCGAAGAAAAAAGGTTTATGCGCTGACCTTCAGGATCATTGTAGCCGAACAGAGATTAATAATGCTGCACGGCCACAGAAGGATGCTGAGGATTTGCTAACGAAATTAATTGAATGTTTAACTTGCAAGGAGCAGACTGAGAATTGCCAGTGTTTTAGTACGGATCGAAAAAATGGACAAGACATTGATCCTCAGGTAATGGAAATAACACAACCTGAATCATATCTACAGCAGGGACAAATGTCTCCCTTCAACACAATGCCGCAAAATCCCAACTTCGGAGACCAGCAGTTAGTCAGTAATGACTCTTCAAACCTTGGGGGGAACATTAATTGCATTGAACCTATACACACTCCACTGATTATTGAGCAGAACATTGGAGCAAGAATCCTGAGGACACCGACATCGAGTAGCCAGATAACGAATTTAAAACCCACAGCAGTTTCAAGTGAACCAAGTGTGCTTTCCACTAATGGTGAAGATGCAGATAAGGTCGACCCGATTATCCATTGTACCACACTAACCCCAGTGATTAAGCAGTTATGTATGGGGAGTATAATGTGGGCAATTGAGAACAGTAAAAGAGAGACTGTGACCATGCCAGTCCCAGCAAAATCAGACCCAGAGACCATGAAGGCATGTACATTAAACAAAGTTACATATGAGGTACCTGAGAAGAAAAGTGAAACGGAATGTTCTTTGGAAAATGGTACAATGTCGATAGAAACAGTGGATCCTATATTCGAGACCATACATATGGGAGAATTTGGGGGTAATAAACAAGGTTCTGCAATGTCTGGGGGAAGATTTAAAGTTCCAAAGAAGAAAAGCCCAAATGAAGGACAACGGCAAGACAATGACAGTCCACCGACATGGTGTGCACCACCAGATGAAAACTCTGACAATTTACCCAACCCTAGTGAACAGCAAGCTGCTAATGACGATCTATCCACGGGATGTGAGACGAGTGACGACAGCATCCCACTTCCCATGCAAAAGGTGCAAGGTGACAGACCTCGCCTAGTGCGTACCGAGGCACTCGACGATCACGGTGGGACCACTGACGACTGCGGTGGCGGCGCACCGCTTCCACCCTCGATGGCTCGAGCCTCTCCACTGGTTGGTGCATTCCTGCATGTTCCGACTCCAGAAGTGCAGCTTCAGGGAATCTCGGCTGCCTCCAGTGAACCTGTTGGGACTCCGAACGGGGGGCATCGACGGAAGGCAGACCGGACTCCAGATGGGGAGCAGCCAAGCGCCGACTCTGATTTGCGCACGCCAGACCTTGCTCCGGACGGGCGGTGTCGCGGCCTCGGTGATGGCACGCTCAGGGTGACGGCAGATGCCACGGCGACAGGGAATGGATCGCGTGGCAGTCCCACTGGGTCGGCAGTGGCAACCAGCACCGGCGGTCCAAGATGGACACACCAATTCGCGCCATCGCCAGACGTTGATGCGAGCAACAATTCTCTCTCCAAGGCGACATGCTTCGACGTTTCTCTGCGGAGTCGCCCTTCCGGCACAGCAGGTGGCCGGAACCAGCGTACACGGTCTCGGCCAACTTCCACATCTGGCACAGTCATCGCCTTGCATGATATTAGTGATGGTGCTACTTCGATGGCAACGACCCATCGGCTACAAGATGCCGTCCACCACAAACATAAAAAGAAAACAGACTCCACCTTGTTCCTGGCATGCAGGGCGGATGGATTGGTGCGTAGGCGCAATCAGCGGGCTTTGTGCCGCCTTCCACGCTCGCAACTGCACCGTACGCACACGCCGGATCCTCCACTGGTTCCCAAGGATGACTTCGTGGAGATGCCACGGATCATGCCCCTTCCATCGCCACCAGAACCAAACCACAGCCAGGGCACCACTAACAAAGATGTTGAATGTTATATTTGCACGAATGAAAAAACCAAGCACTGCACGAAGTACAACAAATGGTAAAGTAGAGACTTCGGCAACAGCATCACCTCCAACAGTCCAAGGTGAACCAGTGTGACCCCAAATCTCCACAGTTGAACCGGCTTGAGGACCAGCCCATTCTTGAGGCGGTCACCCATTAGACTGGACTTATAACGCTGTTCATACGTTCAAAAAGTCAAACACTTCTGTATTATAACCTGTTGTTGTTTATTGTTCCAGATATCGTCTGACCGGACCAATGTTCAAGTTTTTTTTTTTCTCTCGCATCCAAGTTTTGTTATGGTACAACCTTGTTAGTGTGACGCACCCGACATCGCCCCATGTAAATAGTTACGTCATAAACACACGCTGTACACAACACACACACACACTCTTAGATGCACTCACGACACAATTATATTTATAACCACGTAGGCACTTATCTTTGTAAAAAGGGGGGATGTCATGATATTCAAACACACACATCATGATAGACACACCAACAGACAAATCAGAACACACAACACCACAACCAATGACAGAAAGATATAAAAGCACAGACACGACCCCCGGTGGTCAGTATTAGCTGCAGAGGAGAACCAGGACACATCTATTGCCAAACACACTCAGGGAGACAGCACGTGCAGAGTATCCAGAACGAACTGTATTATAAGAGTTATAATAAAATAGAGTTGTACCACATACAACTGTGTTGGCTCATCTGTGCACCAGAGCACCCAACACCACAGTTGCCACAATATTTATATGACTGGTTCAATTCAGTTCTGGTCAATGGTGATCTCCAGGATGCTGATAGTGTTCGAGCGTGATGCGAGATGTCGCATTGAGAGCACGCCACAGAATTAATGTAACCTGACAGAACGGGTCACTCCTGTGTGGAAAACTTGCTTGAGAGTCAGATTTTTGCACATTTTCACACAGAAGTAAAGTTCAGAGTTTGTCTCATTGAGCTGCCTCCATGAAACAATCCAATCAGTTATGATACAAACTGCATTTTTCAACAAGCTACCATCAGGAGGTCAGGGGAAGCCTCCTCCCTGGCAACTGAAGAACAGAAGAGGAATTGTACCTAATCTCAGTTTTAAACATTTGGAGATTGTATGACGAAGGGAAAACACAATGCTGACAATCAAGGGAATAAATGGACTACTTAAGAGATGGTGAAACTGGATTAAAGATGTCACCAAAATGATCATAGAGGGCAAATGTTATGAATACTGCTCTGAATTAATGGGCGGGATTCTTCGGTTCACCAGCCGCGTTTTGCAGCATGGTGCACCCCCGTCGTCAGCGGGTTTCTCCCTTCCCACAGCTAGCGACTGTGGTCACCCCTCACCATCGTGAAACCAGCGGGCGTGGGTGCGCTGCCAGCGGACCAGAAGATCCAGACGACGGAGAATTCCGCTCAATGTCTTTTAATCATTCCTCACAAACCACAATATCAATTCTTCCCAGAAAAGATACCAAGAATATATAAAACTGACGAATGGGGGGTTGTAAACATGATTTATACAACTGCCATCACCAACAGTGAGGGAATAAGAAACTGCCTTGAAAATCTTAGCGACATGTTGTTATTGTGTATTACCTTAACCAATTAACACACAAATTCCCCAGAAATTGTCAAAATTATATCTCGCCCACAGCAAACACTATGAGCACATTTAGTTTGGATTGTGTCCCCAAACCAGTTTGTAGGCTGATGTGTTGGGTGTTCTGGATCATAAACAGGTCACCAACACTGGAAGTGGTGCAACTCTATTTTATTATAAGGTTAATTATATTAACATACTTGAACTGTGGGTAAATGCAATACCAGCTTTAACTGGTGACCCTTGCCTCGTCCTAACAGGTGATGCACTCAGCAATGGTGAATGTCTGTGCTGTAGGCTGTGAGGTCTGTGCTCCGAGCTGGCTGCTCCTAGAATGAGCGGGAACTCTCCTGTCCCCTGTCTTTACAGTGCGTGTGCCCTCATTGGTGACTGGCTACGGTGTTGTGTATGCTGATTGGTCCCACTGCATGTCCATCAGTGTGTGTGTGTGTCTGCACCATGATATACTGGTGTATAATATGACTTCCCCCTTTTATATAAAGAATATGTGCCTGCGTGACAATAAATATCATGTAGTGAATGTACCTGACTATGTGTGTGCGTGTTATTTACATGACTATGTACACAAGGCTAATCTATTTACACAGGAAGGTGCCTGGTGCCGAGAAATAGGGTGTCACACCAACAACGAAATGAACATTATATACAAACTACTGGAACGATGAAACAGGATAACAGAACAGATCAAAGAGTCCAACATCGTAAAACTCATAAGTCAAGTCTTTGAGGTGGGGGATGAATTCTGGTTGACCGTCAGGGTGGCACACCACTCGTCGTCTGGATCAGTGCTGTGCAACAACAGCGGCTGGTGGTTTTGATTCGGGGACAGCCTGTTCTTTGTTATAACAGTGACTCGAAGAGGCTCCCTTGGGTCCTCAGTGTCACTAGTCTGCGGGAAGTCGGAATCGGACTCGGTTTGGGGGTAGGTAACTGCTTGTTGCAGGGTTCTTTGGAGGTTTATTTCATTTCCTGGTTCAATTTGAGGCATTGTGCTGTCATTCCAGGTGAAGGAAGCTTTAAAAGATTTTTTCTTTGATTTGGGACGTTTCCCCTTCAAATGGGCATGGTCCGGGGCCTCTGACGTCATGACGCGCATGACGTAGCACGTAGAAGGCGTTTGCACATGCGCAGATCGCGGTTCCTTAACTGATGGCCGTTTTCGTGATTGCGCATGCGCGGCGTCGCGCATCTGCGCAAGTGCAGTCCCTTTAGAAAGATGGCCGCCGAACAAAATAGTTCTCTGCTCCGGGATTTCGGTCTCGAGGTGAGTACTGGCGCTTCTCTTACCTTTCCTTGCTGGTTGGAGTGTGTTTTCCTCACAGTATTTGCTGAATTTGTCCAGGACTGCCTGGAAGTCGCTCCTGTTTTGCCCCTTGGAGAACTTGATTTTTAAAAAAAGGATTTCTTCTGCTCTGGCACCGGCGATGGTGAGGAGAAGCTCTGTTTTTTCAGTATCGGCCAGGTCTTCTAGTTCAGCTGCCAGCAGGAAGATTTCAAACTTTTGCTGGAATGCCCACCAGTTTTCGCGGAGATCGCCGTGGCACTGGAGCTGCTGCGGAACCCGGATCTTGAACATCTTGCCTGGGTATCGTTGCTGGTTGTCACTGTACGCTGAGGTGCCAGCGATGCGGAGCGGCGGCGGGTTGATGTTCTCCATACTGCAGGATGCCGGAATGCTGATTAGTTGTAGGTGGGTCACAGAAGTGCTAGTATGCAACCACTCCTTAGTACCATGATGTGTTGGGTGTTCTGGATCACAAACAGGTCACCAACACTGGAAGTGGTGCAACTCTATTTTATTATATGGTTAACTATATTCACATACTTGAACTGTGGGTAAATGCAATACCAGCTTTAACTGTTGACCCTTGCCTAGTCCTAACCAGGTGATGCACTCAGCACATGGTGAATGTCTGTGTTGCAGGCTGTGAGCTCTGTGCTCCGAGCTGGCTGCTCCTAGAATGAGCGGGAACTCTCCTGTCCCCTGTCTTTCTAGTGCGTGTGTTCTCACTGGTGATTGGCTGCGGTGTTGTGTATGCTGATTGGTCCCACTGCATGTCCATCAGTGTGTGTGTGTGTCTGCACCATAATATACTGGTGTATATTATGACATAGGCCAAAAACATTTCAACCTGTTTACCTCAAAAAATATTGGGTTCTGCTTGAGGGATGAGGAAGCTGGATTTGGCAGTGAGATCTGCTTTTGATCTCCCAAAATCCAACTTATCATGTTCAGAGCAAGTGAGTCAGCAAAATATTCAAGTGAGCAAGAAGAACAACTATGCCTCAAGTTCTCTCATAGACAGTCAGCCATTTTTCCTGCTATTCACAGAATATGGATGCTGCCCAGAAAATTAAGTTAAAATCTCACAATAAAATTGTGCACAAGTTATCACTGGAAGGAGTATCAAATGCTTTGAAGTGGCACTCAGTGCTGGCAGCAGTGAAAAGATCTGAAAATTGGGCATGATTGTAGGTTTGAGATTGGGCTGAGTGAACCACTCTCAGATCAGCTCAGTCCTAGCTGCTTTAAAAACCTGTCAATACCAATACCGGAGCAATGTTTTCTATTTTAATAACGTATTGTTAAAATAAAAACTTAATTTTACAAAATAACTTGTTACAAAAATTCAAATTTCTCAAATCGGCAAATGCTCACTGGGGTATGGCAATTTTTTGGATATATAGTCAGAGGACAGAATTCAGGGTCAAATGAGGGTCACGACACCGCATTGCATGGGGCACAGTCACCCAGCAGTTACTTTCACTCACAGAGAGCAAGTTGGCCAATTACGACTGGTGGGCAGGCTCTCAAAGCTGGAGATGGGCTGGGTGGTCTCTTTGCATGCCGTAATGGCTCAACTAGCAGGATATTTAAACCCCAGTGAAGATTAAAACAGAGGTACGGCCACTTAAGACCAATTGCCAGAGTCCAGTGGGACACCTTGCAGCACAGAAGCAGCAGCATTTTTGATTTTTTTAGCTGAGAGAGTGCCTGTGGCATTAGCCATGGCTAGGCAGGTGGGTTATTCTCAATACCTGTCTGGAATGCTAGTACCACCAACTCACCACCCCCCCACCATGCGCCCCCCCCCTCCCCCCCACCCTCTACCCCATGTCCCTGGCGTCCTGCCAAAATGCCTTCTCCAGGCAACTGACCGCTCAGCGCATGTGGGCTCTGGCAATAAGAACATAAGAACTAGGAGCAGGAGTAGGCCATCTGGCCCCTCGAGCCTGCTCCACCATTCAATGAGATCATGGCTGATCTTTTGTGGACTCAGCTCCACTTTCCAGCCCAAACACCATATCCCTTAATTCTTCAAAAAACTATCTATCTTTATCTTAAAAATATTTAATGAAGGAGCCTCTACTGCTTCACTGGGCAAGGAATTCCATAGTTTCACAACCCTTTTGGTGAAGAAGTTCCTCCTAAACTCAGTCCTAAATCTACTTCCCCTTATTTTGAGGCTATACCCCCTAGTTATGCTTTTACCCGCCAGTGGAAACAACCTGCCGCATCTATCCTATCTATTCCCTTCATAATCTTATATGTTTCTATAAGATCCCCCCTCATCCTTCTAAATTCCAATGAGTACAGTCCCAGTCTACTCCACCTCTCCTCGTAATCCAACCCCTTCAGCTCTGGGATTAACCTAGTGAATCTCCTCTGCACACCCTCCAGTGCCAGTACGTCCTTTCTCAAGTAAGGAGACCAAAGTTGAACACAATACTCCAGGTGTGGCCTCACTAACACCTTATACAATTGCAGCATAACCTCCCTAGTCTTAAACTCCATCCCTCTAGCAATGAAGGACAAAATTCCATTTGCCTTCTTAATCACCTGTTGCATCTGTAAACCAACTTTTTGCGACTCATGCACTAGCACACCCAGGTCTCTCTGCACAGCGGCATGTTTTAATATTTTATCATTTAAATAATAATCCCTTTTGCTGTTATCCTACCAAAATGGATAACCTCACACTTGTCAACATTGTATTCCATCTGCCAGACCCGAGCCCATTCACTTAGCCTATGCAAATCCCTCTGCAGACTTCCAGTATCCTCTGCACTTTTTGCTTTACCACTCATCTTAGTGTCGTCTGCAAACTTGGACACATTGCCCTTGGTCCCCAACTCCAAATCATCTATGTAAATTGTGAACAGTTGTGGGCCCAACACTGATCCCTGAGGGACACCACTAGCTACTGATTGCCAACCAGAGAAACACCCATTAATCCCCACTCTTTGCTTTCTATTAATTAACCAATCCTCTATCCATGCTAGAGGATGGATGCCCTTAATGCCATGCATCTTTATCTTATGCAGCAACCTTTTGTGTGGCACCTTGTCAAAGGCTTTCTGGAAATCCAGATATACCACATCCATTGGCTCCCCGTTATCTTCCGCACTGTTAATGTCCTCAAAGAATTTCGCTAAATTAGTTAGGCACGACCTGCCCTTTATGAACCCATGCTGCGTCTGCCCAATGGGACAATTTCCATCCAGATGCCTCGCTATTTCTTCCTCGGTGATAGATTCCAGCATCTTCCCTACTACCGAAGTTAAGCTCACTGGCCTATAATTACCCGCTTTCTGCCTACCTCCTTCATTAAACAGTGGTGTCACGTTTGCTAATTTCCAATCTGCTGGGACCACCCCAGAGTCTAGTGAATTTTGGTAAATTATCACTAGTGCATTTGCAATTTCCCTAGCCATCTCTTTTAGCACTCTGGGATGCAATCCATCAGGTTCAGGAGACTTGTCTACCTTTAACCCATTAGCTTGCCCATCACTACTTCCTTGGTGATAACAAACCTCTCAAGGTCCTCACCTGTCATAGCTTCATTTCCATCAGTCACTGGCATGTTATTTGTGACTTCCACTGTGAAGACCAACCCAAAAAACCTGTTCAGTTCCTCAGCCATTTCCTCATCTCCCATTATTAAATCTCCCTTCTCATCCTCCAAAGGACCAATATTTACCTTAGCCGCTCTTTTTTGTTTTATGTATTTGTGGAAACTTCTACTACCTGTTTTTATATTCTGAGCAAGTTTACTCTCATAATCTATCTTACTCTTCTTTATAGCTTTTTTTAGTAGCTTTCTGTTTCCTCCTAATGATTTCCCAGTCCTCTAGTCTCCCACTGATCTTTGCTACTTTGTATGTTTTTTCCTTCAATTTGATACTCTCCCTTATTTCCTTAGATATCCATAGTCGATTTTCCCTCGTTTTACCGTCCTTCCTTTTTGTTGGTATAAACCTTTGCTGAGCACTGTGAAAAATCACTTGGAAGGTTCTCCACTGTTCCTCAACTGTTTCACCATAAAGTATTTGCTCCCAGTCTACCTTTGCTAGTTCTTCTCTCATCCCATTGTAATCTCCTTGGTTTAAGCACAAAACACTAGTGCTTGATTTTACCTTCTCACCCTCCATCTGTATTTTAAATTCCACCATATTGTGATCGCTCCTTCCGAGAGGATCCCTAACTATGAGATCCTGAATCAATCCTGTCTCATTACACAGGACCAGATCTAGGACCGCTTGTTCCCTCGTAGGTTCCATTACATACTGTTCTAGGAAACTATCGCGGATACATTCTATAAACTCCTCCTCAAGGCTGCATTGACCGACTTGGTTAAACCAATCGACATGGAGATTAAAATCCCCCATGATAACTGCTGTACCATTTCTACATGCATCAGTTATTTCTTTGTTTATTGCCTGCCCCACCATAATGTTACTATTTGGTGGCCTATAGACTACTCCTATCAGTGACATTTTCGCCTTACTATTCCTGATTTCCACCCAAATGGATTCAACCTTATCCTCCAGAGCACTGATGTCATCCCTCACTGTTGCCCAGATGTCATCCTTAAATAACAGAGCTACACCACCTCCCTTACCATCCACTCTGTCCTTCCGAATAGTTTGATACCCTCGGATATTTAACTCCCAGTCGTGACCATCCTTTAACCATGTTTCAGTAATGGCCACTAAATCATAGTCATTCACGATGGTTTGCGCCATCAACACATTTACCTTATTCCGAATATTACGAGCATTCAGGTAAAGTACACTTATGTTGGCTTTTTTACCTCTGTTCTGAATCTTAACACCTCGATCAGTAACCTCTCCTAAGTTACATTTCCTCTTAACCTTTCTCCTAATTTTCCTTGTCGTTGAACCCATATCTTCATGTAACAACCTGCCGCGTCGCTTACCATTAATGTTTTCACTACCCGTTTCATTCCTTTTAATATTCCTGGTCCTATTCACTGAGCTCCCCTCAGTCACTGTACCTTGTACTGTCGCCCTTTTTGATTTTTGACTGTGGCTTTTCTGCCTTACACTTTCCCCCTTACTGCCTTTTGTTTCTGTCCCTGTTTTACTACCTTCTAACTTCCTGCATCGGTTCCCATCCCCCTGCCACATTAGTTTAAACTCTCCCCAACAGTTCCAGCAAACACCCCCCCCCCCCCTCCCCCCCAGGACATTGGTTCCAGTCCTGCCCAGGTGCAGACCGTCCGGTCTGTACTGGTCCCACCTCTCCCAGAACCGGTTCCAATGTCCCAGGAATTTGAATCCCTCCCTCTTGCACCATCTCTCGAGCCACGCATTCATCCTCTCTATCCTGACATTCCTACTCTGACTAGCTCGTGGCACTGGTAGCAATCCTGAGATTACTACCTTTGAGGTCCTACTTTTTAGTTTAACTCCTAACTCTCTAAATTCAGCTTGTAGGACCTCGTCCCGTTTTTTTACCTATATCGCTGGTGCCTATGTGCACCACGACAGCTGGCTGTTCACCCTCCGCCCCCCCCCCACCCCCCGAATGTCCTGCAGCCACTCCAAGATATCCTTGACCCTTGCACCAGGGAGGCAACATACCATCCTGGAGTCTCGATTGCGTCCGCAGGACCGCCTGTCTATTCCCCTTACAATTGAGTCCCCTATCACTATAGCCCTGCCATTCTCCTTCCTGTCCAGCTGCGCAGCAGAGCCAGCCACGGTGCCATGAACCTGGCTGCTGCTGCCTTCCCCTGGTGAGCCATCTTCCTCAACAGTATCCAAAGCGGTATATCTGTTTTGCAGGGAGATGACCGCAGAGGACACCTGCACTGCCTTCCTACTCTTGCTCTGTCTTTTGGTCACCCATTTTCTATCTCCCTCAGTACCTTTCACCTGCGGTGTGACCAATTCTCTATACATGCTATCCACGACGTCCTCAGCATCGCGGATGCTCCAAAGTGAGTCCATCCGCAACTCCAGAGCCGTCAAGCGGTCTAACAGAAGCTGCAACTGGACACACTTCTTGCACGTGAAGGAGCCAGGGACAGTGGACGTGTCCCTGAGCTCCCACATCACACACGAGGAGCGTGACACGGGTCTGAAATCTCCTGCCATGTCTTAAACCTTCGGTTAACTTCAACAATTACAATTTCCCCCCCCAAATTTAAATAAATAAATAAACAACGAAGAAAAAATAAATAAATATACCAATGAAAAGAAACAGAAAAACAGAAACACTACTTACCAGTCACTTACCAGGGATAAAAAGCACTTCCTCCCCACCCAGCTTCGAATTCCCACATAGATTCAAATTCCCAAACTCACTCTTGGTTCTGTCTCACTCTGGCTGTGTCTTCTCTGGCTCACTGGGTGTGAGTTTACAAGTTGCGCTTTTTAAACTGTCCTGAATTGTCTCCCCTCCCCCACCTGCTTTTAGATCAAGGTAGATTTAAGTGACTGACACTTAACTGCCAACCAGTTATGTGAGTGGGTGGGGCAGCCCTTGTTAACCTACACTGCACAATTCCAGCTTCATTTAAATTAATTTAAACTCCTGAAATTTAAAAGGAGACGCCTTACTGATTTGATTCAATTCCCACCTAGATTCAAATTCCCAAACTCAATCTTGGTTCTGTCTCACTCTGGCTGTGTCTTCTCTGGCTCACTGGGAGAACTCACTGGGAGTGAGTTTACAAGTTGCTCTTTTTAAACTGTCCTGAATTGACTCCCCTTCCCCACCTGCTTTTAGATCAAGGTAGATTTAAGTGACCGACACTTAACTGCCAACCAGCTATGTGAGTGGGTGGGGCAGCCCTTGTTAACCTACACTGCACAATTCTAGCTTAACTTAAATTAATTTAAACTCCTGAAATTTAAAAGGAGCTGCCTTACTGATTTAATTCAATTCCCACCTAGGTTCAAATTCCCAAACTCACTCTTGGTTCTGTCTCACTCTGGCTGTGTCTTCTCTGGCTCACTGGGAGAACGAATAGGTCGTAACAAGCCTTTAATTGACATTGCTTTTTGGCAGGGCGGCCAGCAAACCAGCACACAAGCCATGCCTCGGTTTCAATCTTCACTGATGATTCAACATCCTGCCTATTGAATCATTAAGGCAGAGAGAGACCATTCAGCCCATCAATCCACACCAACTGTTTGCAGAGCAATCCTGTCAGATCCATCCCCTCACTTGATACTCTCAGATCTTCAAGGTAATTCCACCCAAGTGTCCATCCAATTTCCGTTTCAATATTTTGATTGTTTCTGCTTCCATTTCCCTTGAATTCCCAGTTCATTATTACTTGCATCACTAGCAAGTTTTCTTCACATTGCCCCTGCAGCTTTTGCCCCAAACCATAAATCTGCATCCCCTCGGCCTTGTACCATCAGTTACTAGAGTCATTAGAGCTCATCTGCATTAATTTTATCTCACTAATGAGATTAAAGTCAAATGCAGTGGCCTCCCGGTTCACCCCCCCCCCCTAAAAGTAGGGACCAGGAGCCATAGATTCCGAGGGGGGGCATCAAGAAGAGATCAACCCTCTCCATTTACCTCCAATGAACAAAAGGGCATGGCAGCCACTGGCCAGATGCCGTGAAGTGTCCTTCAAGAGAACTGGGGATTGGGGGCCTCGGGCTGGGCTGGAGGGGCCAGTTCGAGGGTCACCCCCAGGATTTGGGTCACTTTGGGACAGTGATGCCTTGAAGCCTGCTTTCTTTCATGTTTCACACCCATAACAGGGTAAAGAACAGCTTTAGCCTGTCTGTCCTAAACTCCTCTCACAGGACAGAGCCATTCAGCAGCTTGATTCTTGGAGATGCAATTCAGTCCCCTTGAAGTTTCAATGTGCTCTGTGATTTCATTGTTGCAGTAATGCCTTATTTTATTCCTTTGTACTTGTTTTGTTATAGTCCATTTCCCACCCCATTGACTTTTACAAGCCTCTATGGTTTCACTGTTGCGGTATTCCTGCTTTTATCCCTTTGTACTTGTTTGTTCATATTCCATTTCGCACCCCATTGAACTTTACAAGCCTCTTGATTGACAGTTTAAGGCTACCTCAAAGGATGAGTAGCTTGGTTTTATTTTTATAGCACGTCATGTTCCATTAACTATGAAGTGCTTCCTCTTTTGAGCAGGGGCACTGTCTGACTGCATTTTTTTGACAAGGATATTTTTCAAATCTGAAGTGCTTCCTGAAAAGAGCAGGGGCGGGATTCTCCGTTATCGGCGCGATGTCCGCCGACCGGCGCCCAAAACAGCGCCAATCAGTCCGGCATCGCGCGCCCCAAAGGTGCAGAATTCTCCACATCTTGAGGGGCCGAGCCCTTACCTTGAGGGGCTAGGTCCATGCCGGACTGATTTCCGCCCCGCCAGCTGGCGGGAAAGGCCTTTGGTGCCCCGCCAGCTGGCGCGGAAATGACTTTGCCGGGCGGCGCATGCGCGGGAACGTCAGCGGCCACTCACGGCGTCCCCGCGCATGCGCAGTGGAGGGGGTCTCTTCTGCCTCCGCCATAGTGGCGACCATGGCGAAGGCGGAAGGAAAAGAGTGCCCCCACGGCATAGGCCCGCCCGCGGATCGGTGGGCCCCGGGGCCGCAACTGGTCCAGGGTCACCGAAGCCAGTCGTGGCTGTTGCGTCAGGGCGTTTCCTTCAGACCCCGTGGAGCCGTCTATGCTGGGGTCCTTGGCTATCAGCCAAGATGGCCACTCCCATGGATCGCACGTGGCCGGGGGGTCACAAGATGGCGGCGCCCATCCTCCCCGCGTGGTGTCCGGGACCCAAAATGGCGGCGCCCGCTGGCCGCACATGGATCGTTGGGGGTTGAGTCTGCTGTCTCCGTTCTCCCCCGGAGATAGCGGCGACCCCCCGGGACTGGCACACCGCTGAGTAGTGCCCCATTTTGCTGCAGCTTTTACAGATGGCTGAGCGGGCCGGGCAGCGCTGCCGGGGGTGTTTCGCCTGCGTAGACTTGGTTTATGGGCCGAACGTAGACCCCTTTCAGCATGGTGAGCGCCGTCGGGAAATCCTCCGCGTCTTCGATGAGCGTGTAGATCTCCGGGCTCACCTTGGAATGCAGGACCTGCATTTTCTGGTCTTCCGTGGTCCGGCCGGGGGCAGTTCGAAGGTAACCTTCAAAGCATGCTAGCCAGTGTTTAAACACGGCCGCCGAGTTTGCTGCATGGGGGCTGATTCGCAGACACTCCGGGGCGATCTGGAGCTCCATAGTCTTTTTAAGTTTGCTCAATAAATTGTAGCACAATCAATTACTCATGAGTCGAGAAGTGATGAAGTCAATCGAGGCTTTATTAAGCAAGACATGTTCCCCAGCAGCTCAGTTACAGAATGCGGCTGCTGGGAGAACCCGGCCTCTTATACTCCGCCTTACTGGGTGGAACCAGCCGGCGGCAGATCCAACCAGGACCCAGTGTCTGTCTACCAATAGCCTCTCGGCATCACAGGTACCATACTATCCCTAATACATACCACCACGCAGTTCAAAAATAGAAGCATCGTTGTTTGGCTAGAAAAGGCATATTTAACAGCTGGAACCCAGCTCATAAATGTCAGGCTTCCAGAATTTGAATTAAAATTAAAAGAAAATTAAAAATCGGCATTAATACACTCTTAACAACAATTAGCAGCTACTTGTACAGCTTTAAACAGCCTGATTCATCTTGGGCTGTTTAACGCAGGATTAAGTCTTCAATATTCATATTTGAATTCAAATTTGAAGATGCAATGGTGAGTGAGGTTCAGGAGTATTCTGTTGCGATGCAAGAAGATGATTTTATTTTTCGTCCATGAAGTGCTCACAATATGTGCCAGGATCCTCCATTGTAGATCCGCCCCACTACCTCTGCCTGGGAGAACGGAGAATGTGGAGCTCAGTCAAATCTCCCATTCACTGCAGCGGGGCCAGAGAGTCCCGCGGCCATGAAGGGAAGAAGAGTCCCACCTGATGTGATACTTGGAATGTTTCAAAACTGTTACTGCAAAATATTAAAAAGAAAGCCACTCTCCAGAAACTTGGGGAGGTAGAAAATAGTCGACAGGATTCTCCGTCCCGCTGCACCTGTTTTCTGTTGCCGCCCCCACGCCCCCCCCGTCAGTAGGATACTCTGTCCCGGCAGCCGGCCAATGGGGTTCCCATTGTGGGCACCCCCCTCGCCTTCGTGAGATCCGCGGGCATGAGCGTGCTGCCGGCAAAGCGGAGCATCCCACCAACAGAGAATCCAGCCCAGTGTACGTTACATCTGTTTTGGGGAAAGAATGGTATAAAGCAAACCAATCCATCAGTGTTAAGAGGCACCTTTTCAAAATTTGTAGCTCACGTGAGGAAATCATTAGATCTCTACAAACTTTGTGTGATTATGGTTTGAAGGCAGCAAGAGATCGTGATGTGTTGCTGAGGGTCTAGTGACGGAAGGAATGCAGCTAAACGTGGCTTAGTTTAGCTTAAATTAGATAAGGGCATTGGCTTCTTCATTAATCTTTGCTTTTCCTCACGCATTTGCAAAGTTTATTAGAGGAAAGACCAGGAACATTAGAATGTTTGATAGAAATGGCCAGGTTTGGAGTGTATGTGTGGGAGTGTGTCATTGAACCTTAGCTGTCAGCATGAACTTGGAAAAAGAAATGAGTGCGAATTTTGCAAGCAGGAGAGAACCGACGGCACCTGCTGTTTACCTCATTTACACTTGCAGCGCAACTTGTGGAAATTAGAGAATCAGAATAACGTGGCCCTCTCTACAGAGGTCCTTGGACCTGTGTTGAAGAATCCTTACTGAGCCTGTATTTTTGGCACTGTGGGTGCTGGTTCACATCCAAAATCCCTTCCATGTTGCACGCCCACATTTGGTGCGGATTGTGCCAGGTGCTTTTTTGGGTATATCAGTAGTGCCAGTGCTAGGAGAGTGCCGCAGATGTATGCAAGATAGACAGACCGTGATATAAGGTGGTGTGTAACCCCGACTTAACTCCAGCAGAGCCATTTTTGACCTCAATGCTCCAGCGACACCCTCTGAAACTCTCATAGCTGAACATGTAAACATACATTCAGTGTCAGGAATGATCCTGCCGCCCCACCTCCAGTGCTAAATGGATCATCAGGTTCATTGCTGATGGATTTCTGCTGGCTACTGTTGAATCAGTAGAAATGTTTGGTTGTTTGGACTGCCCTTTAGACCTGGGGAAGTCGAAAGGGAGCATGTGATGAAGGTCTTGATTTTGATGGTTCTGCTCCGACTATTGGTTCTCAGTTATGGCTGCAGGGTTTTATGCCACCCGAGGGTCTGGAGGGAGTACTTCTTCTATTTGAACCACAGCTCTTTTTCATTGAGGATGTACTCACTGAAATCTGCAGCCTACTGCAGGCAGAGCTGGGCAAGGACTGTTCATTGAATACTAATTGTTTCATTGTAGGGAAATGGTGGGCACTAATTGGGGATTCACTTGTGCCCCTCTAAATAGAAACAGACAGAAACAGTGGATGTCAGGTGTTATATTCTCTAAGTGCTGCAAAGAGAAACTGCATGGAGGTGCCACACGCTTGGATTCTCACTAACACAATGAGAGATTTATTAGGAGATGTTGCTCATACAATCTAAGATAGAGACTGGAAGCCCGCACAAAAACACTCTCTGCTGATCTCACCACAGATCATGTGACGTTCCACCGGCAGGGATATATTCTCTGATACATAACACTCCTCCCTCATATTCCGATCCCAGTCCAGATCCCAACAGTGGCTAGGATACTGGACTAAAACCTCAATATTTTAGTTTATTTGTAAGACCGCAGAAAGAATGATTCGCTCCAGGAGTGTTTGCATGAAGAAATAGGGATTTTTAAAAAAAGTTTATTAGGAATACCATATTAAACTCTTCAACTTCACAACCGAAAAGAACAGCTTACCCCTCAAACATAACTAAGTTATTGCAGTGTCCGTCCGGGGGCAGCATGGTACCACAGTGGTTAGCACAGTTGCTTCACAGCTCCAGGGTCCCAGGTTCGATTCCCGGCTTGGGTCACTGTGCAGAGTCTACACGTTCTCCCCGTGTCATGTGGATTTCCTCCCGGTGCTCCGGGTTCCTCCCACAGTCCAAAGATGTGCAGGTTGGGTGGATTGGCCATGCTAAATTGCCCTTCGTATCCAAAAAGGTTAGGTGGGGTTACTGGGTTACCTGGGATAGGGTGGAGACGTGGGCTGAAGTAGTGTGCTCTTTCCAAGAGCTGGTAGAGACTTGATGGGCCGAATGGCCTCCTTCTGCAGCGTAAGTTCTATGAACTCTATGTATATTATTGTCTCTAAGGAGTCCTCACTAGACTGGAAGTGAACTGAGTCGCATTGTCACTTAAGACCTGCTCCAGTCTACCAAATCTTGTGAATAGTTCATCCAAAGTGTCAATAATTTGTTCTGTCGTCATGGATTTCACAACCACTACTTCCGATCATTTAGACAGTGCATCTACAATGACTGGGAACATGTGTACCTCCAACGGAGCAGTATATTCTATGGATCTTCTGCGCCATTTGCACGGATGCAATGTTTGCAGTGGTGGAGTGTTGTACTATGTAGTTTTGCAAAGGACTGACATTGCCCCAATTTTTCTTTGGTTTGCGCATCTAATCCTGGCCACCAAATATGAGCCAGTGCCAGTTTCTTCAGCTGCACCACACCAGAATGTTCCTTATGCAGTTAGTCAAGGGCTTTATTACACATGCACAAAGGAATAATCACTCGGATTCCCCATAATAAAACTCCACTCTGAACTGTCAACTCAAGTCTTCTTGTGATTTACAATGTAGTTCTGTCATCGTTCTTTCTTGGACCATGTCCATCACCTTCCCCATCACTGGATAGTTCTTGTGTATCTCTGAACTTGAGATGAAGTTACAAGTACAGTATCCATGAGTGAGAAATATAGGATGTTGACAAAATGTTCTTCAGTTTCTTGCTTGACTTGTAACGGCATTCTTGACAAAACACCAGCAATTGCATGTTGCTCTGATTTATGATATTGGATATCGTATATGTGTGCCGATAATATCAAAGACTATCTCTGTAACCTATTAGCTGCCCAAAAACCGTTATCAAACATCTATGATCCATCAAAGAAGTAAAGTGACATCCATAAAGGTATCCAAAAATCCTGCAAATCCACTGGCAGGATTGGCGTACCAACATGTGTGTCCTCTCCCGGGCCAATATCCCCAGTATTGAGGCACTGGTCACGCTCGACCAGCTGCGACATTGCTCGCCTACCTGACACAAGACTCCCAAAACAAGTGGTCTGCACCGAGCTCTGCAGTGGCAAGCGATCACTCGGAGGGCAGAGGAAATACCTCAGGGACACTCTCCCTAAATAAATACAACATCTCCACTGACAGGTGGGAATCCATTGCCTTAGAACGCACAAGTTGGTTAAAAAGCATTTGCGAAGGCACCAATCATCTTGAGCGCTGTCGGGTGGAGCACGCAGAGGCCACGCACAACAGCAGAAGGAAAGCGCAGAATCCAGAGTGTCTCACCCACCCACCTCATCAAACACCACCTGCCAAACCTGTGGCAGAGTTTGCAGTTCCAGGGTCGGACTATTCAGCCACTGCAGAACCCACCTCCCCAGAATGGAAGCAAGACATCCACGTTGTTGAAGATTTGTCCAAGAAGAGGAAGGTGAAACCTTCTTACTGTAAAATTGATGCTCAAAGCCACTTTATCGAGCTGAGCGTAATTTGTTTCTCTGCTAGTAAGAGTTTGTGAAGCACATGCTATCAGTCATTCCTCTCCTGAAGGTATGATATGCGAGAGGAATGCACCAACGCCATAGGGTGATACACTGCAAGCAAGTTGTGAATTCAGTTGTGACAAGTTATCACTCCGCACTGACAAGATACCCAGTTTCAACTCCTGAGGTTTTTCGGATAGGTCATCGCCTGAGGAGTTTTGTCTACTAATTTCTAGAGACGGCTGTTATGCTTAGGTGTAGTTTTTTGCTTGCACATCCTTGGCATTGTTAAAGTTTGCTGAGCCCAGCTTGCTTTGGCAATATGGCTCTTTTGCCACAGATCTAGCACTTATTTTCTCTACTCCAGCATTCCCCCACTGAGTCTCCAACCTGTGTTCTTCGAAGACATGGTTGTATTCTTGCAGCCTTGTATCTAATGGTCTCCATCTTGTGGATCTTTGCTCCAATCCCTATCTGTGAAGCTCCACAGCAGCTTTGAGAGTTAAATCAATTAAAGTAAGCAGCTTCCTCTGAATAGCTCCATTGGGGATCCCACATTTCTGCCTATCATGAAGAGTTTCGTTGAGTGTTCCATGAGGCTCGTAGTATTTTTCTAACCTTCTAAAATTTGCTACAAATTCTAAAAAGGGGGGTTGGTTTAGCACACTGGGCTAAATCGCTGGCTTTTAAAGCAGACCAAGGCAGGCCAGCAGCACGGTTCGATTCCCGTACCAGCCTCCCCGAACAGGCGCCGGAATGTGGCGACTAGGGGCTTTTCACAGTAACTTCATTGAAGCCTACTCGTGACAATAAGCGATTTTCATTTTCATTTCATTCATTCATTTTCATTTCATTTTCAAATGTTTTCACCTTCTTCCTGACTACAGCGGTTGGAGCAAAACCTTTCTGTAATTAACAGCTGTCTAGATGAATTTTCATTCATTCACTACAGGCCTTTTTCCCCCAGTTGTGCTGACTGACCATTTTACAACAGCATAAATGTTTTATGCCCACCCAAACTGAGAAATGTTGCAACCTTTAGGTTCTCCAGTGTATGATTCGCAATGAGATAAAGTGAAACCACTCTTCATATGATTTCCATCTCTCTCAGTCTTCATCAAATGCATCCCACCATTCCAGATACCGAATACTGGGGTATATACATAACCAACTTCCTGCCTTTCATTTAATTTTGATATGTGGAACAAGTGATTCCCTCATCCACAGTGCAACTTAGAAATTGTCTTTTTGCCTGACTGTGGTTTGATGTTTTCCCGAGTAGTGGCCTGTACAGAGTGGCCTGCACAGAGTCGGAAGACTTCGGAATCCCCGTTCCTGCTGCCTCTTTCAATTCACCATGTGTGTGGTCTCTGCAGCCTGGACCCTCCCCACTTCAGCAGTAGGCAAGTTTTTGAACTGTTGTTCTGCTTACTCACAGCTGTGTTCCATTTTTAAAAAACATTCAACATTGGCAGCTGTTGCTTCAGCCGAAGTGAGAGTCCAGACCCAAGAAGCTATTCTCCACACTCAGCGCCTTCTCCACGTTTATGGTCAAAGATTTATTTTTTTCTTCAACAATAGTGTTTGCTTGCCTCAATCCACATTGCCAGTTTTCCCTTGTTTTCGGAGGTCTAAAATGGAGAACTGGCAATCTGCTCAAAAATGCTCTGCTGACATCATTACAGACCACGTGATCTTCCACCATCTGGGCTGTATTCTCTGATACATAACATTGGGTTAGCAGTTATATGCTTGTCATGAGTAACTCAGTGAACAAATGTTTATAAAACATGTAAAGGTTCGCTGGGAACCAATTTGGATCCCGGCCCCAGATCACTGACCGTGTGGAGTTTGCACATTCTCCCCGCGTCTGCGTGGGTCTCACCTCCACAACCCAAAGGTGGATTGGCCAGGCTAAATTGCTAAAAAAAAATCCTGTCCATTATACAATTCATTGTGCTCTGCTGCACAATGCCTGGGCTTACTGTTTCTCACTTCAAACAATTCATGTACTCAGTATGCAACAGATTTAGACATGTGGAATAATTTGTAGCATGTTTATCCTGTCATTGTCTGGGTGAAGGGGCACGCTGGCCCCAACGATTCTAATCTGAACCAATTGTGTGAATATTTGTGATCTTCTCTGTATAAATATGTGAAATAATGATCTCTGTCCTGCACTAGATTTGGGGGATTTGTTGCATCTTGTGGTTATATGTGGTTTATCCTCTTGGAACTGATGCCTTAAGGACAGCATGGTGGCGTAGAGGTTAACACTGCTGCCTCATGACGCCGAGGACCCGGGTTCAATCCCAGCCCCAGGTCACTGTCCGTGTGGAGTTTGCTCATTCTCCCCGTGTCTGCATGGGTCTCAGCCCCACCCAAATGATGTGCAGGGTAGGTGGATTGGCCGCACTAAATTGTCCCTTAATTAAATTTTTTTTTAAAAGAACTGATTTCGGTATTTTTCTTTATTTTGGGGTTAAAGAATCGTTGATTGACTCCTGCAAAGGTACAGGCAGTCACACATTTTAGAAAGAGACGATCATGTGTCGTTGGTGTTTCTGGTATAACTGGAGTTGGGGGAGGTGTGTTCGGAGTACACGCCCGAACATGGCGTGGACATCTTATCCTATATTTCTGTTGGCTGCACGAGCACTGCTATATGTGAAGGTGTGCACCATTTTACCATGATTTCATGGCTTTATCCTCTTCTCCCTCATTGTCTAGTTTCTCTGTTCACCATCTTTTCTTGCATAACCGGAAGCACCAAGTTTAATGATTAAGAGGAACCAACTGCGTTGGTGTTCCCCTGTCTTTTTCTGTCGTCATATATGCTGATCCGTTTATACTGCACTGTCCCAGTTTTGAGGATTGTGGCGTTATTTGTAAAAATGGAAAAACTCTAATGAATATATATATATTGCTTTATTACATTTTTTCCCAGTTAGCTTAGTTTGAATGCTACGTTTTGCCATCAGCCCAGAGGTTTCCCGACGGCGTGGGGCTGCCCACAATGGGAAACCCCATTGACTGGCCGGCGTAACGGAGCATCCCGCCGGCGGGGTGAAACAGAAATGTGGTGCGGCGAAGAATCCAGCCTGTGGAGCTTTTTATAGTTTTCTCTGAATTTACATTATTTTCATGGTGCAATTCTCCACTCCACTATGCAATTAACTTGTGTATTTTGGCACTACACCTGGAATATGAAAGAAAAGGTTTAATGATCCACAAATGGGAGGCGAGTGCAAAAGTCTCAGACTGGAGGGTGACAAACTATGTGGTGATCAAGAAGTACATTTGTCAGGCTTGTGCATAATGTGCCATATCATCACTCACATTTCCCAGCAAGTTACAAAGCCACAGCAGAATCAATCATGAATGAATATTTCGGCAAATAATACTTTGAGCAAAGTTGGGCAACTCTTTAAATAAGAGATTCAGAAAGACTTGATTTACGGTAAAGCGCTAATCCAAGGAACACCATTATTGAGGCACATTACGTTACACGTTGAAAGTCTCATGATAACATTAACGGTTTTGTTCAGCATTAGCAAGTTTAAGCAACATTACTTTTGCGAGAGCTCTATGGTATCAAGCAAGTCTCGTTGAAAGGCGCAATGGATACACTTGAAAGACGAATGCAGAATTTTGAATCTACTTCAGCTGGAGTTTTCAATTTTGCTCCACATTCTTATTAATCCAGTCGACGCTAAGCTTCCACATTGTTCCACCTCAAACAGTTATCTCCATCCACAAAACATTCCATCTAAATCTCAGCATTGCGGTGTGCCAACAGCAGGGATAATAATATTCTTTGTGTTCCTCAATGTGATCTCGTCCCTCTTATTATCTGAATCAGTCCCAAAGTGCTACTGAACATAATTAAAGCAAAACATTTATAGTACAAAGAGGTTGGAGGACTTGAGAGGGTTTTTATGGGGGGCCGGGGGGGGGGGGGTGCTGCAGCCTCAGAGTACTCTATCAGCTGTGATCAGGTGTCTGCAAACCGCTGCCGCTGCTGAGGGGACCATAGCTGTGAACAGATTTCTGCCAGACTCTCAGCCTTCCTCTTTGCCAAGGTTGCTACGAAGTTAAATGTCACCATTCCTCATCACAAAATACGGTCTTTTCACTTCATATGGCAGAGATAGATAAAACTGTCAGCCCTGCACGTCAAGATGATCAATTCAAGCTTTTGATAGGACTCATCATTGTGATTTTAATTGCTGCAAAAACCTTGATATGGATTGTTTTTCAGGCATGTAAATTTGTTCCCTCTCAAATTCTTCCTCGGAAAATGGATTGTGTTAGTATATCTGGCTTTTATTGGATGCTCATTGGGATAAAGTTAATAGGCTGCAAACCAATAATTATTTTGTGCCTATTTGATAATGGCACTTATTACTTTCAGATCATGGAGTGTGCAAAATAGTAAGCAGGTTGACTATCTGCCCTCTCCCCTTGGACTGACAATAATATTTCAAGAAACTAAAGATTCAGAAGACACCCTATATGTCACAGTGCCAGTGCCATTCAATTCCTTCCCCTGGTTAATACACTTTAACCTATTCACCATGTGCCTACTGTTAAGCTGTTAGAAAGGTAACAAGAGAGTTCAATAGCACATGCTGGTGTTACAGGCAGAGGAATTAAGGCCGTGGTGTCACCATTGGCTGCCGGTGGGATCTTCCAGTGTTTGTATGGCTTGCCCGCCCTGCCACAGGGGAATCGCAGTGGAAGGTTGCCTTTGGCAGGACTGGAAGATCCGCCAGCGGAAATGGTTGGAAAACTCCACCCTAAGAAACTAGGGCTGGGATTTATTTCCCCTCCCTAATTGCCCTTGAGGGGGAAGTTAAGAGTCAACCACCTCGCTTGCTGTGGGTCTGGAGTCACATGTAGGCCAGCCCAGGTAAGGATGGCAGATTTCCTTCCCTGAAGGACATTAGTGAACCAGATGTTGTTTTTTTTTACGACGATCGTCAATGGTTTCATGGTCATAATTAGACTTCTAATTTCAAATTTCACCATCTGCATTGGTGGGATTTGAACCTGGGTCCCCAGAGCATTACGCTGGGTCTCTGGTTTACTGTTCAACTGACAATACCACTACACCACCGCCTCCCCAATCCCACCTAATAATCGCGAATGCATGTGATGGTGGGTAGAAAACGGATTTGTCGTCACTCGTCCTTCCCTTCCCCCTCAAGTTCTCATTCCATTAATATAAAGCAATTTGTTTAATAATTGTAAACTGAATTCTGAAAGGGCTCCAACGTGCACTCGTGAAGTTTATGCATTTCAAAACGTTCTTTCTCCACCTTGAGGAATGAGTAATATAAAAGTTAGCATCCAAAAGGTTTATGCATGTAACAGTATCCTGTGGACAGCCAACCTATCACTGGACATAAGAAGTACTTGTTCTGATTTCTCAAGTGCAGGAACAATTCCCACTTCACCCTGATGGGAGCACAGAGAAATAGGGATAAATTGATGTACAATCTTGTGGAAGCAGAGTTGCAGCATCAAAAGAGAACAAGTTAGTTAATCAACTAAAGGGCCATTCTTTACTCTCGCCAAGAGCAAGTGAGTGAAAGACATGCATGACTCAAGGTAGGTTGCTGAATTGAAATTCCACAGTCAATTGAAACCTCTCCTGAAGTCGTTTTGGAAGCAGAGAATAGACCAAGAGGCTGCTAACCGCCACAGAAAAAAACAGGTGCATCTAAAGAATGTGAAAAACCTTCCTGTGTATTATTGTTTTCCTGTTTATTGAAGCAGGCCCTATTCACAGATGTCTACCTGAGATTTGTGGAAGTGTGGGTTCTATATTCCGATCTTGTTCTGAAGCACAGCAATTTAACAAAGTTCACAAACTCTTGACAAGTCACCAAAACAGTTTCTCCCCTTTTATTCAGCATTTCAATATTTGTATTGATATTTACTTTTAGTATGTGTCAACCATGGTTCAATGGAAGCACACTAAGGCAGAAGATTCTAAGTTTTGGTCACGGTCCAGAATTTGAGTACAACAGTTGGGGACTGACACTCTGGTCCTTTACTGAGGGAGTGCTGAAATCTCAGATATTTTTGAACGAGATGTTAAACGGAGGTTACCTCAAGCATGTCAGGTGGATGCAGAAGATCCCATTGCAAGATTTTGAAGATCTGGCTAATAATTATTCTTCAATCAACGTCACAGAAAAAACAGATGATCATGATCACATCACTGTTGTGGGAGCTTGCTGAGCACTAATTTGTTGCAGTCGCCGACGGCGACTAACTAGGCTTAAAATACCTGATTCCCTGTAAACCACTTTGAGATGCCCAACAGTCATGAAAGGTACTATATAAATGCATGTCTTTTTTTCTCATCAACTCTAACCTTTAACCCTGACACAATAGTTGTGTGTTGCTCACAGTGGCATAGAGGCAGCGAACAGGTGAACAATGTAGCAATGTAAACAGTAGGGTCATGACAAAAGCAGCTTCTGAGGTCTTGTAGGCTGCGGAAACTTTCTATGCATGCCAGCTGCTTAGCTCTTCTCTCTAGAAAGAGTTGCTCAACATTATGAGGAGTATAGACAGGGTAACTATCTGGATTGGTGAAATGGTCAGGAACCAGGGAGGAATTTGCAATGTACTCAAAGGTGACATGAAGACAGACTTTTTTTTACTTGTTCAGCAAGCGGTTACAATCGAGAAGCACCATCTGAAAATATAGTGGAGGGAGATTCAATTGTGGCTGTCAAAATTGAATTGAAAAAGCACCTGATGGAATAGGATTGGAAATGCGAAAAGGGAAAGGAAGGGAGAACAAGTCTTGATAAATTGTTCTTGCAGAGAACCTGGCATGGGCTTCATTGGCTGAATGCCCTCCCACATTGGGAAGAATCTTCCAGTCCTGCCAGCAATGGCAAGCTTAGCGGGTGAGAGAATTTAATTTGGCGTAAGGACAAAATTCAGGTTCCCGATGGCAAGATGCACTTCAGGAATCAAGCCCTTGGGCTTTAAAGGCGGGTCGAACTTCCTGACGAACAAATTCGGGAAGCCCTTTTGCATGCATTAACAAGTCACGCATGGTCATTAAGAAGCCACCTCACCAACATTAAGCTCCCCCTCCAAATTAAGTTGCCTGCTGGGAGATTTTAGAACATTCACTATTACGACTGTGTGTAATTAAGTGGCAGGCACCTGAAGAAGTAGGCTGTTTCCATGATTAACACTGTGGTGCTGCTGCATTGTCATCTCTGGGGAGTGCCGCTAAATGTCAGCCGATGCTCGAGACTGGGTGACGGCAGTGAAAGGTGCATGAGGGATGACCAAGGCAGGGTGAGTGGGAAAGGTCGGAGCAGTGGCCAGGCAAAGGTGGAAGTGGTATGGTCCGCACCTTTGACCCCACCCCCCATGAAGTAATGGTGGGGTGGTGACTTCCTGCCTGGCCCCATGCGAATTGCTGATGTGTATATAATGAGTGGAACAGAGCAGGATCGGGTGTGGTCCTCCACCCACCCCCCCCTCCCCCACCATGCCCAATGGGAAACACTCCCACTTCAGCGCCAACTATGAAATTTAGACCCCAGAACTGAAGATTCTGGCCCATCATCCTTTGATCTCAAATTTGGGTTTTTGTCCCCCTCGCTTATAATGCTTTCAGAGATTATGTGGATGTGATTTGTTTTCTTTTCATACAAAGTCTGACAGATGCACTAAAAACCTACTTAAAATTCGAAGTCGCAACAGTTGAGTCAGAGTTATGTAATAGTTAATGAAGTATGTATGTCAAACAGCAGGCAACACAATTCTTTCTTTTAGTCCTCAGTTAATAGAGTTTGTTTTGTGAGGGCCACGAAGAACCCAGCACGAGTTTTAAGGATACAAAAAATAACATTTATTTACAATAACATATATATACACAACAGCAGCAGCAACTTCGCTTGCTGCTCACTCCTTCCTGCTGGTTCCAAACTGGCCAGCTTTATTGATGCAGGGAGTCTACTAATGATTTCTCCGCCCCTCTCATTGGGGAAGCTCATACTCCCACAGAATTGTGGGATTGTCATTAGTCCCCAGCCAGTAGTAAGCAGGTAGGTTATAACATCTCTCCCCCCCAAAGTCCAAGGAATCCACTGAAGACCCTGGCGAAGGAGGGCATCGGACTCGTTTTGCCACAGGCCGGACACCATTTGCACGAGGCGCTGGATCGGGCGGCGTGTAACGTGACGGAGACCGCCGCTTCCGTGATGAACGGCGTAATGGTTGTACATCCACGGCCCGTGGACCCGAGGATTCCCCCTCGGAAGCGTCCTGTGTCTCCATCTCGGAGTCGGGATTTGCTGCCTCCGTCATCTCGGCGCCTCTATCTCCACGCGGTTCTGTAATGACCTGCGCAGGCTTTGAGTGAGGCACCAGAGGAAGATTGTGAGGAATACTTTCCATTGTGTCTGGTCTCTGTGGCTGTAGAAATGAGCTCCGGGGGCGGGGAATCTTTGGGAGGGATAGTCTTCTGGACCGAACGTGGTCTACATGTTTGCGCTGGAGACGACTCGGGGCTTGCACCTGGTAAGAGATTGGGCCCGTTTGGCGAAAGATTATGCCAGGGACCCACTGGGCACCACCAGCAAAATTCCGAACGAACACTGGATCACCGGGCGCAAACTGCCGAATGGGCTGGTGCCAAGAAAAACCATGTCCCTGCCGTTCTTGTGTGCGGCGTACTTTCGTGCCAATGTCCAGGAAAACCATGCTAAGGCGGGTGAGAAGTCTCCAGCCCATTAGGAGTTCTGCGGCAGCTACCCCAGTCACCGAATGGGGGGTGGTCCGATATGAAAACCAAAAATGAGCCAGTCGTGTGTCCATCGACCCGGAATTTCGTTGAGCAAATTTGAAGACAAAAGGGTCAAAAGCTTCCTTTTCTGACTTTGCTGTAATGGAGAACTGGTTTTGATGTTGCATTGGGGTGGCAAGTGTAAGGTTTGATTGTTGACCACAGGGAAGGCACAATTAGCGTGTGTGTCACCCTCAGAGCAGCTTTTGCACTCGTCACAGTGGCCAGTTTCTGCTTCCGAGGCAACAACCTGCAAACGTGTTCCTCACCTCCATTTCAGCCACAGAAGACCAAGAGGTGCACCATGGAGAAAACTCTTCCTCGCAAAATAAAAGTCTCTGTCTCGAATTAATCGAGATAAGCTATCCAATCAAACAAATACAAAATAAACACTTGGGATGAATCCAACAACCGCAGGCATTCAAATTTGCACTTCAACTGGCACAAATACTTTCAGGTATTTTGGATTGTAAAATGTGATCTAATTGACATAGGTTGAAATAAGTAACAGTTTCTAACCTAGTTGTTTGAAAAAAACTCATGAATAAGATATGTTTTGAAATGGAGGACCTTGATATAGGGTGCAACCAAAGATTTTAAATCAAATTTATGCCTAACAGATTTTCTATATTGGAGCCAATGGGTCATGTACTATCTCAAATAATGTTAACAGTTGCCTGTCTTAGAATAGCTCGAGTTAATTGAGGAAGCTTGCAGTTCAAAATTATTTCTCTTCACTGAAGTTCACTAAATTTAATTCATGCTAGGTTTAGAAAGCACTACCATGACAGCACAGTCAAACTCACGTTAGTTCTTACAATACAGCCAAGAGAACACCTGAAAACATCACATTAAGTACTTATTAATAGGGAGGATAATTCCTGATGGTGGCCATTCCATTAATTAAATATCAATGTTGTAGCAAAGGAAGTTCTGATCTGACAAGTTTACTACAAATGCAGGATGATCTGCAACCAACACATTTGCTTCATTAGATGCTGCAGCCTTCACTGCCCTTGAAAAAGAAGTGCAGTGCTCTTCACAAATTTCATGAATATTCTAACATTTAAACATGATGCATTATCATGGGGCCTCCGCAAAGTCATCAGGGATGCCAAGAGACAATACCAGACTAAGCTAGAGTTACAGACTAACATCACGGACTCTCGACAATTGTGGCAAGGTTTAAACAACATAACGGTTACAAAGCAAAGCCGAGTAAAATCTCCAGCAGCAGGAAACCATCAAACCATTGTCAGCTACCCCAGCAGCTCGGACAAACCCATACCTACCGTCACACCTTCCGAAGTCAGATCTGTCATCTTGAACGTGAACTCTCTGAAAGCGATGAGTCCTGACGGGGTCCATGGTCGTGCACTCAGATCCTGTGCGGACCAACGGATGTGTTCGTGGACATCTTCTACCTCTCCCTACTCCATTCCGAGGTTCCCACCTGCTTCAAGAGGACCCCCGTCGTACCGGTGTCAAAGAAGAATCCGGCAACGTGCCTCAAAGACTACCGTCCGGTGGTCTTGACATCGATCGTCATGAAATGCTTTGAGAGGTTGGTCATAACACACATCAACTCCATACTCCCAGATTGCCTTGATCCACTGCAATTCGCATAACGTCGCAACCCCTCCTCCACAATAGTCCTCAATACCAGGGCCCCGCAAGGCGGTGTACTTCGTCCCCTACTATACTTGCTATACACACATGACTGTGTGGCAAAGTTTGGCTCCAGCTCCATCTACAAGATTGCTGATGACATGAGTAGTGGGTCGGATTTCGAACAATGACTAGTCAGAGTACAGGAGGAAGATAGAGAACGTGGTGGAGCGGTGTAACAACAATAATCTCTCCCTCAATGTCAGCAAAACTAAAGAGCTGGTCACTGACTTCAGAAAGCAAAGTATCATACACACCCCTGTCTGCATCAATGGTGCTGAGGTGGAGATGGTTGACAGCTTCAAATTCTAGGTGTGCACATCACCAACAATCTGCCCTGGTCCACCCACGTCGACACTACGACCAAGAAAGCACAACACCACCTTTACCTCCTCAGGAAACTAAGGGAATTCAACATTTCCACATTGACTCTTGCCATTTTTTACAGATGCACCGTAGAAACCATCCTGCCTGGCTGCATCACAGCCTGGTATGGCAACTGCTTAGCCCAAGACTGTAAAAAACTTCAGAAAGTCGTGAACACCACCCAGTCCATCACACAAACCAGCCTCCCATCCACTGACTCTGTCTACACCTTCCGCTGCCTTGGAAAAGCGGGCAGCATATCCAAAGACCCCTCCCACCCAGCTTATTCAGTCTTCCAACTTCTTCCATTCGGCATGAGATACAAAAGTCTGAGAACACGCACTAACAGGTTCAAAAACAGCTTCTTCCCCGCTGTTACCAGACTCCTGAATTACTTTCACGAGGACTGATCTGATCTCTTCACACATCATCTCTACTGAGCAGTACTGCACACCGTACGCTTCACCCGATGCCTGTGTCTATGTATTTACATTGTGTATTTATGTAGTCCTATGTTTTGTTCATGTATGGAATGATCTGTCTGGACTGTATGCAGAACGATACTTTTCATTGTACCTCGGTACACGTGACAATAAAACAAATCTAATCCTAGAAAATGAAGCATTAAAACGAGCTTCATTTTGTTTTTATTCTACGTTTCTTTCTTTGGTCTGTTTTAGACAATAAAAGTTAATGACACAATAAAACTGATTTAGAACAATTACAGCCCAAGACTGGAGGAAATCTTAATTAACCTGAGCGTGTGGGTCAGTAAAGCAAGCTTGCTGAAGAAATGTAAGGAATCATTCCACTCAGACAGTTATGCAGTATGTAATTATGAACCAGGCAGAAATACTGCAAAGTCTGATAAATAGCCAGAATTTAAACGGAAATATTGAAATCAGTTGTCTCTATGAACAGAGGTTAAGCATGTAAGTTGCAACATTAGTGAAGGTAAAAAAAACACAAATGCAAGCACATTAATCTATACAGATGATCGTGTTTTGCAGAATCCAGAGACTTGGTGAAAATGATTTCTCAATTCCAAAGGCTTTCCTGCAATCCTTACAAGCTGTTTTCTTTTTTAAAAAGTGTCACCCAAAATTTTAAATTTTCACCCAAGTTCGAGTGATATATCCTGGAAGTCAAGCAGTGAGTTTTATGTGATTGCCTGTTGCAAACCTACTCGAATGCACTGATTGTGCCCACAGGCTGGTACCACAGGGTCACACAATCTGCATGACAGCAATAATAGTCAGTTTGTTGCTTTCCTGTTGTAGTGTTAACAGCAGGTTAGCACCTTGTCAAAGTACCACTTGAATTTTCAGATTGCATGCATTTTCCGAGTCTAGAAAAGTGTGGCACCAAGCAAATTAAGTTTCTCCAGTATGAAAATATTTCTACCAATTAGGTAAAGGAAATTGGGGAATTACATAATTGAGAATATAAATTACATATTACTCTCCCACCAGTAGGCTGTCTGCTAACTAGGAAAGGTACTGCAGCTCATTCTGCAAAATTACCATCAACTTCTCATACAATGCAAGGGCAGCACGGTAGCACAGTGGTTTGTACTGTTGCTTCACAGCTCCAGGGTCCCAGGTTCGATTCCCGGCTTGGGTCACTGTCTGTGGGGAGTCTGCACGTTCTCCCCGTGTCTGCGTGGGTTTCCTCCGGGTGCTCCGGTTTACTCCCACAAGTCCCAAAAGACATGTTGTTTGGTGATTTGGACATTCTGAATTCTCCCTCTGTGTACCCGAACAGGCGGCGGAAAGTGGTGACTAGGGGCTTTTCACAGTAACTTCATTGCAGTGTTAATGTAAGCCTACTTGTGACAATAAAGATTATTTATTTATTGTCAAGGCCTGGTTACTCTTGAGAAAATGATGGTGAGCTGCCATCTTGCACCTTGCACTATGTGTCAGTGGTGGAGTGTGCAAATGTTTAAGGAGGTGAATGGGGTGCCAATTAAGCGGGCTGCTTTGTCATGGATTGTGTGAAGCTTCTTGTACATTGTTGGAACCACACTGATCCAGGCAAGTAGAGAGTGGTCCATCACACTCCTGACTTGTACCTTGTGGATGTAGATAGTGGAGGCTTTGGGGAGGAGAGTTCCATGCCACAGAATTCCCAGCCTCTGACCTGCTGACTTTGAAGTAGTTCACACGAGTTGTGACTTCTGTACTTAAGACATGAAGGGTAGGAAGTTAGTTTATGCTCACTTGCCAGCATGATCGGGGCCCAGGGTAAGATCATGCCCAATGATGAGTCTTGGGCTCATTTGCATGACACCACAGAATTGGAGATGTCCGCTGGACATCACCAGTTTTTACACAGAGCGTAGTGGTTTTTACACAGAGGGTAGTGGGTGCCTGGAACTCGCTGCCGGAGGAGGTGGTGGAAGCAGGGACGATAGTGACGTTTAAGGAGCATCTTGACAAATACATGAATAGGATGGGAATAGAGGGATACGGACCCAGGAAGTGTAGAAGATTTTAGTTCAAACGGGCAGCATGGTTGCCGCAGGCTTGGAGGGCCGACGTGTCTGTTCCTGTACTGTACTGTTCTTTGTTCTTTTGGAGTTTGCTGACAAATTGGATCTAAATTTTAACCTGCTGTATCACAGGCTGGGGGCTCTGAGCTCGGTCCTGGGAAAGTGGGCGCGCTATGATCTGGAAGAGGCCGGCAACTATAATCTGCACAAATGCTCGGGTTGGCTTCACATTCTTGAACAGTTTTTTTTCAATGTATCATTTTTCATGTCAACCTGCAGCAGTTCTTGGCCACATATGGGGGGTGGTGGGGGGGAGGGGGGAGGGGGGGGGGTTAAAAAAACATGTTTGGCCACATATAAACTTGAAGTTAGTTGACCCTGTGTGACATTATTCAGGGCAAATCACTTCCAGTCCTATTTAATCTGCTATTCTCAAAATATGAGTGTTATGTGTTGCTCAGTAGTCCATTTGGTGGCACCATACATGTGCATAACAAATTGAGAGACAAAGTAATAGAACATAGGACTAGAGAAATAGTGCATGGAGATCTCCTGTACTATAGCTAGGGAACAAAGAACATCAATTAGCGAGTAACCCTCGGCCACAGTGACATCAGAAGAGCCCTTTGGAGCAGACCATTTGTGTTCCATCATTATTGGAGCAAATAATATGATGTGACTTCAAGACATAAATGCCCAAAAAATGTGCGCATCAACTCTAAACATTGTCAGCACCTAATGGTGCAGAAATACTTAATAATAATACAGCACAGTAACCTTGTAAGGTACCAGCTCCAAGAATGCAGAGACTCCTAGATATTGCAGAGTTCTTTTCTGGAATTTTGTCAGGAGTGGTATAACACAAATTAATTATTAAATGTTCAATTATAAATGAGAACAGTTCAAAGGAGCGAATGAAGGAATGTGTGGAATCTTGGGACGCGATTCTCCGACCCCCCACCGGGTCGGAGAATCGCCGGGGGCTGGCGTGAATCCCGCCCCCGCCGTGTCCCGAATTCTCCGCCACCAGAGATTTGGCGGGGGCGGGAATCGTGCCCCACCAGTCGGCAGGGGCGGGCGGGCCCACCCCCGGTGATTCTCCAGCCCGCGATGGGCCGAAGTCCCGCCGCTGACAGCCCTCTCCCGCCGGCGTGGATTAAACCACCTTTTGAACGGCGGGACAAGGCGGCACGGGCAGGCTCTGGGGTCCTGGGGGGGTGGGGGGGGGGCGCGGGGCGATCTGGCCCCGGGGGGGGGGGTGCCCCCATGGTGGCCTGGCCCGTGATCGGGGCCCACCGATCCGCGGGCGGGCCTGTGCTGTGGGGGCACTCTTTTTCTTCTGCCTTCGCCACGGTCTTCACTATGGCGGAGGCGGAAGAGACCCCCTCCCCTGCGCATGTGCGGGGACGTCGTCAGCAGCCGCTGACGCTCCCGCGCATGCGTCGCCCGGCGAAGACCTTCCGGCGCCAGCTGGCGGAGCGGAAACCACTCCGGCGCGGGCCTAGCCCCTCAAGATGAGGGTCCGCACCTTTGGGGTGGCCCAATGCCAGAGTGGTTCCCGCCACTCCATTACGCCGGAACCCCCGTCCCGCTGGGTAGGGGAGAATTGCGCCCCATATATTTTAAATTCCAAAACCTAAGATTTATGAGGCTGTGGTCTAGTTTTTGAAAGTCTAACCAGATTAAATATACATTTTAAATAAACGAGAATAAGGAGGCTAAAATGCGCGACCAAGTAGAAACACAGAAATGAGTTCAGGCAACACCACAAAAAGACAAGAACAAGATTGCAAACTGAAGTTGAAATGGCCTCAATCCATGAAGCACACTCCTTGAATCTTATGGTCAGTGACAGGTATCATGATGATTAAATCACTAAAAGCTTGCAACAGGTCAAGATGATGATGCAGTAATATTGGGGGGTGACACATGGATTCAATTGTAAGCTGTTTGTCACGTCTAGTATATTTAAACGAAATATCAGTCGGGTTTCTCTGGTGTACTGTTAGCTTGCTGGGTGAATTGACAAGTAAGCTCTTTGATGTTTCTGAGGCATATCAATTAGCCTTGGCTATATTAGCAGACGGACACAAAATGAATTTGCCTGACTTTATGTTGTTATTTTTGTGAAAGTGTTGAGTCATTTAAAATAAGTTTGTTCTGCTCCTAATAAAGCAGCAAGCAGGGAATATGAACTCAATGAGCAGACATCCATACAAAATGCTGATGTTAATTTCTCGACTTACTTCATTCACAGTGAAACTGCTGTGGATATTGCTTGTTTGGGGCATTACTGAAGGGTAGGGCACATGATGTAAAATATTTGAATTGAAGCCTCAAACATGTATATACTATTATCAATGGTAATGTCAGGAAAGAAGGTGTAATTCTTTATGTTAACTTTTGGCTTCTATGTTTTAGCATTATTCAATTTGACTGTGGAAACTAAAAAAAATTCAAACAAAGTAATTTAACTTACAAATAGGTTTAGTTATAAGTTTCCCTTGTCCTGACCAACACAGATTGGCCAGTGGTGGGATCTTCTGTTCCTGCCGTTGTCAATTAGGTTTCCCGTTGAATGCCTCCCTCACCGCCGGAAACCCCACAGTGGGGATGCATCATCGGCGGGACTGGAATGGGATGGTCTTCCATAAGTATACAAATGCTAAAAAGGTAATAACAGGAGGGGCAAATTCAGGACCAAAAAGAATCTATGCGCAGAGGCAAAGGGCATGGCTGAGGTACTAATTGAGTTTTTTGCATCAGTCTTTACAAAGAAGAAGGTGCTGTCAAAGTCATAGTGTAAAAATAGGTCATTGAGATACTGGATAGGCTAAAAATTGATTTTAGTTTGAAGCGGTATCCGTTGGATAAAAAAACAAAGTGCTGGAAAAACGCAGGAAATCAGATAGCGTCTGTGGAGTGAGAAACATTTCGAACTGAATATGATTGTTCTTCAGAACTGGATAACTGGTAGTTGGACATTTCAGTTGTTGGGATGTTTTCCCGGAGCAGGTATGGAGGTGGATCGGCTGTCCACAGTGTGAAAGCGGGCAGCCAATTTACATAATAAAGAACTGAATTAGGAGCAATTTTACTGACTTGCCAGCATTCAACTGGTGGCGGAGCATTTCCCTGCCACATACAGAAACTGTCAGCTCAATGGAGGTGGCATTCCTGCAGCAGTCCGGGAAACTTTGGAGCTAAAAGTTCCATCCCCCAAAGACGGTGCAGTGGGCAAGAAGGTCCACTGTATGGCTCCAATAAGTTAACTGCGGCACGATCAATTTGATTGGAGACGAAGTTGAATCCAAACTGAGGCTTTATTAGTATCAGATGTGTGGCCTCCCACAGCAGCTGACAAAATGGCTGCGAGCTGGAGGCCACACATATTTATAACCCGGCTCCTGGGCGGGGCTAGCATGCAGGGGCCACAGGTGAACCTGTAGTGCAGGTTCTACCGTACAACCTCTAATATCAGAACACAGTGTTTTACCACATTCACCCCCTGTTAAAATTGAGTCCGGTGGGGGTGGTGGATAACTACATACAATTAGCAATTTATTTTTTTCTCTTTATAAATTTAGAGTACCCAATTCATTTTTTCCAATTAAGGGGCAACTTAACGTGGCCAATTCACCTACCCTGCACATCTTTGGGTTGTGGGGGAGAGACCCACGCAAACACAGGGAGAATGTGCAAACTCCACACGGACAGTGACCCAGAGCTGGGACGAACCTAGGACCTCGGCGCCGTGAGGCTGCAGGGCTAACCCACTGCACCACCGTGCTGCCCTACGATTAGCAATTTTTAATATTTACAGAGCAGTAAAAAAATGTCTCTGGTCATCTGGTGGGCCGGTCAGAGGTTCAGCCGGTCTGGTGCCTTGATGGTTCTTTGAGATCGACGAAGTGGTGACGGTGATGTTGGCGCCGTCGTGGTCGAAGTTGACTGCGGGAGCGTGCCAAAATCCTCTTCATCAACGGGGGTGATCAGGGGGAGGACGGTCGTTCCTGGGGGGGGGGGGGGGGGGGAGTGGGGGGGCGACAGGGGTGGTGTGGGGGTGGAACTTGCTGGTGCCAGGTCCCTGAGGAAGACGGTATCCTGGCGGCCGTCGGGGAATGCCATGTAGGCATACTGTGGGTTTGCGTTGAGCAGGTGCACCCTTTCCACCAACGGATCCGCCTTGTGGAGCTGCACATGTTTACGGAGAAGCACGGTTCCTGGAGCTGTGAGCCATGTTAGGAGCGATACCCCGGATGTGGACTTCCTGGGGAAGGCAAATGTACTGTTAGTAGCAGTGCAGAGTCGTGAGCGAGTGGAATGTAGTGCATCAGGGAGGACCTCTTGCCAGTGGGAGGCCGGGAGATTTCTGGACCGCAGAGCCAGCTGATAGCCCTCCATACCATCCCATTCTCCCTTTCTACCTCTCCGTTTCCCCGGGGGTTGTAGCTCGTCGTTCTGCTGGAGGCGATACCCCTGCTGAGCAGGAACTGACGTAGCTCATCACTCATGAATGAGGATCCCCTGTCACTGTGGATGTGGGCGGAGAAGCCGAACAGAGTGAAGATAGAATTAAGGGCTTTAATGACGGTGGCAGACGTCATGTCGAGGCATGGGATGGCGAAGGGAAACCGGGAGTATTCATCGATCACGCTGAGGAAATATGTGTGTCGATCGGAGGAGGGGAGGGGGCCTTTGAAATCCTCGCTGAGGCGTTCAAAGGGGCGGGAGGCCGTCACCAGGTGCGTGCGGTCCGGCCAGTAGAAGTGCGGTTTGCACTCCGCACAGACCTGGCAGTCCTTGGTGATCGTCCTTACTTCCTCGACGGAGTAGGACAAATTTTGTGCCTTAATGAAATGATACCCACAAAGGCTGTCGTGCAGGGCCTGGAGTCATTCTACTTGTGCGCTGGCACATGTACCTCGGGAAAGGGCGTCTGGGGGCTCATTGAGTTTGCCAGGGCGATACTTAATCTCGTAATTATAGGTGGAGAGCTCGATTCTCCACCGCAAGATTTTATCATTTTTGATCTTGCCCCGCTGTGTGTTGTTGAACATGAAGGCTACCGTCCGTTGGTCAGTGAGGAGAGTGAATCTCCTGCTGGCCAGGTAATGCCTCCAATGTCGCACAGCCTCAACGATAGCCTGGGCCTCTTTTTCGACGGATGACTGCCGAATTTCGGAGGCATGGAGGTTGCGGGAGAAGAATGCCACTGGCCTGCCTGCCTGGTTGAGGGTGGCAGCAAGGGCGACGTCCGATGCATCGCTTTCTACTTGGAAAGGAAGTGTTTCGTCTACGGCGTGCACTCCAGCTTTGGCAATACCAGCTCTGATCCGGGCGAAAGCCATTTGGGCCTTGGACGTCAGGGGGAAATGAGTGGATTGTGTGAGTGGGCGGGCCTTGTCCGCATAGTTTGGGACCCACTGCGCGTAATATGAGAAGAACCCCAAGCGGCGTTTGAGGGCCTTGTGGCAGTGGGGGAGGGGAGCTCCATGAGGAGGCGCATGCGGTCGGGATCGGGCTTCAGAACTCCTTTCTGGACCACATAGCCGAGGATGTCTAAGCGGTTTGTACGGAACACACACTTCTTGTTATACATGAGGTTGAGGAGAGTGGCGGTGCGGAGAAATTTAGCAAGCTTGGCGTCGTGGTCTTGCTGATCATGGCCGCAGATGGTCACTTTGTCTAGATATGGAAACGTGGCCGCAAGCCGTACCAGTCGACCATTCGGTCCATCTCCCTTTGATAGACCAAAACCCTATTGGTGACGCCGAAGGGGACCCTAAGGAAGTGATATAGATGGCCATCTGCCTCGAAGGCGGTGTATGGCCGGTCCAATTTACGGATGGGGAGCTGGTGGTAAGCAGATTTCAGGTCCACCATTGAGAAGACCCAGTACTGTGCAATCTGGTTAACCATGTCAGATATGCGTGGGAGGGGGTACGCGTCGAGCTGCGTGTTTTTGATGGTCTGGCTGTAGTCCACGACCATTCGGTTTTTCTCCCCAGACTTAACCACTACCACTTGAGCTCTCCAGGGGCTGTTGCTGGCCTCGATGGCCCCATCCCGAAGCAACCGCTGGATTTCGGACCTGATGAAGGCCTTATCCTGGGTGCTGTACCGTCTGCTCCTGGTGGCGACGGGTTTGCAATCTGAAGTTAGATTGGCAAAGAGGGAAGGAGGATCGACCTTTAGGGTCGCGAGGCCGCACAAAGTAAGGGGTGGTAAGGGTCCGCCGAATTTAAGGGTCAGGCTCTGGAGATTGCACTGGAAGTCCAGGCCGAGGATAAGTGCAGTGCAGAGGTTAGGGAGGACGTAGAGGCGAAAGCCGTGGAACTCTACGCCTTGGACTGTGAGCATGACCGTGCAGTACCCCCGGATCACTACGCGATGGGATCCAGAGGCCAGGGAGATACTTTGATTGGTAGGGTGTACCTTAAAGGAGCAGGGCCTTACCGTATTCAGCTGTACAAAGCTCTCGGTGCTCCCGGATTCCAGTAGGCAGGAGGTCACATGGCCGTTGACTTTTCACGCTGGTGGATGCGTTGGTCAGAGTATGTGGTCGGGACTGGTCGATTGCCATGGAGGCGAGCCGTGGTTGATTGTCGGGGAGTGATGCGGCCGTTGAGTTGAGGTCTTGAAACGCCGTTGCTATCCATGTGCTGCGGGGTGGACAAGATGGCGGCGCCCGGAGATCCTGGGGATTACAAAATGGCGGCGCCCATGGAACGCACGTTGCGGGGGTGGAGCAAGATGGCGGCGCCCATGAAATGCATGTGTTGTGCAGGGGAGAAGATGGTGGCACCCATTGGTCGCACATGGCCTGGGGAGGAGAGGAGGATGGCGGCGCCCATTGTCCGTGACCGGGGGGGTGGGCGACCGTGACCGCTGAGCGGGCCTGGCACACCGCAGCAAAGTGGCCCTTCTTCCCGCAGGCCTTACAAAGAGCAGCGCGGGCCGGGCAGTCTTTGGTGGGGGTGTTTTTACTGGTCGCAAAAATAACATTGGGGCCCCCCAGAGATCACTGGCTGGCGCGTAGCTCAGGCATATTGAGTGGAAGCCCCCCCGCTGGGGCGGCTGCCTGTAGGGTCCATGAAGCGTAGGAGGAGTGGGCCGCGCGGTTGGGGGCGTAGGACTGGACATTGCGCAGGGCGACCGTCATGGAGAGCGCTAGTGTTTTAGTCTCTGCGAGGTCGTGCGTGGCCCCTTCTCGGAGCTGCTGCCTGATAACATCAGAACCAATCCCAGTTACAAAAGCGTCCCGCATAAGGAGATCTGAGTGCTCCTTAGCTGTAACATCCTGGCAGTCACAGTCCCGAACTAGTGGGATCAGGGCCCTCCAGAAGTCCTCGATTGACTCACCAGGTAGTTGAGTACGCGTTGCGAGCGTGTGTCTGGCGAAGAGCGTGTTCGTCTTCTGTTCATAATTTTCTTTGAGTCGAGTCATGGCATCAGCGTAATTGGGCGCATCCTGGATCAGCGGGAAGACTTTGGAGCTGAATCTCGAGTACAATATTTGAATCTTCTGAGTCAATGGAACAGGGGTCGGCGCCGCGTTGACATACGCTGCAAAACAAGCTAGCCAGTGCTGGAAGTCCTTTCTGGCGTCACTTGCGTGTGGATCCAGCTGCAGGCGATCTGGTTTATTCCGGAGGTCCATCTTCTGAATCTGAAAGCATGATCAATTTGACTGGAGACGAAGTTGAATCCAAACAGAGGCTTTATTAGTATCTGATGACACAGCAGCTGATGAAATGGCTGCGAGCTGGAGGCCACGCATATTTATAACCTGGCTCCTGGGCAGAGCTAGCAAGCAGGGGCCACATGTGAACCTGTAGTGCAGGTTCTACCGTACAACCTCTAATATCAGAACACAGTGGTTTACCACATGAACCAAAGGGGCTTCTCCTCCTAACCGAGGGCCTGCCAACTTCTGCCCTTTGCTATACAATCAAAGCTCTGGCCATCTGATTGCTGATGGCAACATTGGGAGCTGCCCAAATGGATAACTAGGAAAACATGCTTGGAGGCAGACAATTATTCTTTTAATCTTTCACAGGATATGCGCGGCGATAATCCATATTTCCCCTTGAGAATATGGCGGCCTTGGAAGTATCACCATGCTGGTCTCACTGCCGGCAAGCGCATGGTCGGGACCCCCATTTGGTCTCGATGTAAGGGTCCTGAAGGTCATGGGAAAATCCTGCTCCATGAATCTGTGTATGAAGCAAGGGACAGCACTGCCTCTTGAGGGCTTTTGTTTGTTAATCACTCTGTCTCCACTTGAATGTAAATCATTCTACTTGTTTAAAATGTACTTTCCAATCAGTTAGTTGAATAAAGTAAATGCTATAAGACATGCGATGTTCATCATAGCAGTTAAGAAGGTATAATGAAAGAGAAATTGTACAGGTATAAGAACAAAGAAAAGTACAGCACAGGAACAGGCCCTTCGGCCCTCCAAGCCCGTGCCGACCATGCTGCCCGACTAAAGTACAATCTTCTACACTTCCTGGGTCCGTATCCCTCTATTATCATTCTATTATTGTATTTGTCAAGATGCCCCTTAAATGTCACTATCTTTCCTGCTTCCACCACCTCCTCCGGCAGCGAGTTCCAGGCACCCACTACCCTCTGTGTAAAAAAACTTGCCTCGTACATCTACTTTAAACCTTGCCCCTCGCACCTTAAACCTATGCCCCCTAGTAATTGACCCCTCTACCCTGGGGAAAAGCCTCTGACTATCCACTCTGTCTATGCCCCTCATAATTTTGTAGACCTCTATCAGGTCGCCCCTCAACCTCCGTCTTTCCAGTGAGAACAAACCGAGTTTATTCAACCGCTCCTCATAGCTAATGCCCTCCATACCAGGCAACATTCTGGTAATTCTCTTCTGCACCCTCGCTAAAGCCTCCACATCCTTCTGGTAGTGTGGCGACCAGAATGGAACACTATACTCCAAGTGTGGCCTAACTAAGGTTCTATACAGCTGCAACATGACTTGCCAATTCTTATACTCAATGCCCCGGCCAATGAAGGCAAGCATGCCTTATGTCGTCTTGACTACCTTCTCAACCTGTGTTGCCTCTTTCAGTGACCTGTGGACCTGTACACCTAGATCTCTCTGACTTTCAATACTCTTGAGGGTTCTACCATTCACTGTATATTCCCTACCTGCATTAGACCTTCCAAAATGCATTACCTCACATTTGTCCGGATTAAACTCCATCTGCCATCTCTCCGCCCAAGTCTCCAGACAATCTAAATCCTGCTGTATCCTCCGACAGTCCTCATCACTATCCGCAATTCCACCAACCTTTGTGTCGTCTGCAAACTTACTAATCAGACCAGTTACATTTTCCTCCAAATCATTTATATATACTATAAACAGCAAAGATCCCAGCACTGATCCCTGCAGAACACCACTAGTCAAAGCCCTCCAATTAAAAAGCATCCTTCCATTGCTACTCTCTGCCTTCTATGACCTAGCCACTTCTGTATCCACCTTGCCAGCTCACCCCTGATCCCGTGTGACTTCACCTTTTGTACTAGTCTACCATGAGGGACCTTGTCAAAGGCCTTACTGAAGTCCATAAAGACAACATCCACTGCCCTACCCGCATCAATCATCTCTGTGACCTCTTCGAAAAACTCTGTCAAGTTAGTGAGACACGACCTCCCCTTCACAAAACCATGCTGCCTCTCACTAATACGTCCATTTGCTTCCAAATGGGAGTAGATCCTGTCTTGAAGCATTCTCTCCAGTAAGTTCCCTACCACTGACGTAAGGCTCACCGGCCTGTAGTTCCCTGGATTATCCTTGCTACCCTTCTTAAACACAGGAACAACATTGGCTATTCTCCAGTCCACCGGGACATCACCTGAAGACAGTGAGGATCCAAAGATTTCTGTCAAGGCCTCAGCAATTTCCTCTCTAGCCTCCTTCCGTCTTCTGGGGTAGATCCCATCAGGCACTGTGGACGTATCTACCTTAATATTTTTCAAGACGCCCAGCACCTCATCTTTTTGGATCTCAATGTGACCCAGGCTATCTACACACCCTTCTCCAGACTCAACATCCATCAATTCCTTCCCTTTGGTGAATACTGATGCAAAGTATTCATTGAATACCTCGCCCATTTCCTCTGGCTCCACACATAGATTCCCTTGCCTATCCTTCAGTGGGCCAACCCTTTCCCTGGTTACCCTCTTGCTTTTTACGTACGTGTAAAAAGCCTTGGGATTTTCCTTAACCCTATTTGCCAATGACTTTTCGTGACCCCTTCTAGCCCTCCTGACTCCTTGCTTAAGTTCCTTCCTACTTTCCTTATATTCCACACAGGCTTCGTCTGTTCCCAGCCTTTTAGCCCTGACAAATGCCTCCTTTTTCTTTTTGACGAGGCCTACAATATCTCTCGTTATCCAAGGTTCACGAAAATTGCCGTATTTATCCTTCTTCCTCACAGGAACATGCCGGTCCTGAATTCCTTTCAACTGACATTTGAAAGCCTCCCACATGTCAGATGTTGATTTACCCTCAAACATCCGCCCCCAATCTAGGTTCTTCATTTACCGCCGAATATTGTTATAATTAGCCTTCCCCCAATTTAGCACATTCACCCTAGGACCACTCTTATCCTTGTCCACCAGCACTTTAAAACTTACTGAATTGTGGTCACTGTTCCCGAAATGCTCCCCTACTGAAACTTCTACCACCTGGCCGGGTTTATTCCCCAATACCAGGTGCAGTACAGCCCCTTCCCTAGTTGGACTGTCTACATATTGTTTTAAGAAGCCCTCCTGGATGCTCCTGACAAACTCTGCCCGTCTAAGCCCCTGGTACTAAGTGAGTCCCAGTCAATACTGGGGAAGTTGAAGTCTCCTATCACAACAACCCTGTTGTTTTTACTCTTTTCCAAAATCTGTCTATCTATCTGCTCCTCTATCTCCCGCTGGCTGTTGGGAGGCCTGTAGTAAACCCCCAACATTGTGACTGCACTCTTCTTATTCCTGATCTCTACCCATATAGCCTCACTGCCCTCTGAGGTGTCCTCCCGTAGTACAGCTGTGATATTCTCCCCAACCAGTAGCGCAACTCCGCCACCCCTTTTACATCCCCCTCTATCCTGCCTGAAACATCTAATTCCTGGAACGTTTAGCTGCCAATCCTGCCCTTCCCTCAACCAGGTTTCTGTAATGGCAACAACATCATAGTTCCAAGTACTAATCCAAGCTCTCAGTTCATCTGCCTTACCCGTAATACTTCTTGCATTAAAACAAATGCACTTCAGGCCACCAGACCCGCTGTGTTCAGCAACTTCTCCCTGTCTGCTCTGCCTCAGAGCCATACTGGCCCTATTCCCTAGTTCTCCCTCAATGCTCTCACCTTCTGACCTATTGCTCCCATGCCCAACCCCCTGCCATACTAGTTTAAACCCTCCTGTGTGACACTAGCAAACCCCGCGGCCAGGATGTTTATGCCTCTCCAGTTTAGATGCAATCCGTCCTTCATATACAGGTCAGACCTGCCCCGGAAGAGCTCCCAGTGGTCCACATAATGGAAACCCTCCCTCCTACACCAGCTGTTTAGCCACTTGTTTAGCTGCTCTATCTTCCTATTTCTAGCCTCACTGGCACGTGGCACAGGGAGTAATCCCGTGTTTACAACCCTGGAGGTCCTGTCTTTTAACTTTCTGCCTAGCTCCCTAAACTCTTGCTGCAGGACCTCATGCCCCTTCCTGCCTATGTCGTTAGTACCAATATGTACAACGACCTCTGCCTGTTTGCCCTCCCCCTTCTGGATGCTCGCTACCCGTTCGGAGACATCCTGGACCCTGGCACCAGGGAGGCAACATACCATCCTGGAGTCTCTTTCACATCCACAGAAGCACCTATCTGTGCCCCTGACTACAGAGTCCCCTATGACTATTGCTCTTCTGCGCTTTGACCCTCCCTTCTGAACTTCAGAGCCAGCCGTGGTGCCACTGCTCTGGCTGCTGCTGTTTTCCCCCCGACAGTATCCAAAGGGGTATACCTGTTCGAGAGGGGGACAACGACAGGGGATTCCTGCACTGACTGCATGCCCTTTCTGGTGGTCACCCATTTCTCTGCCTGCACCTTGGGTGTGACCACATTTATATAACTGCTATCTATGACGCTTTCCGCCACCTGCATGCTCCTAAGTGCATCGAACTGCTGCTCCAACTGAACCATGCGGTCTGTGAGGAGCTCCAGTTGGGTGCACTTTCTGCAGATGAAGCCATCCGGGACGCTGGAAGCCTCCCGAGCCTGCCACATCGCACAGTCAGAGCACTGCACCCCTCTAATTGACATTGCGTCAATTAATTAGTAAATTAAATTTAAAAGTTACTGTTGACTATATGTTTTCTAGCACTAGATTTCTACTACAAATGTGAAAGCTAAATACAGTACTCTCCAATCTCTGGCTTAGATACCCCTCAAAATTATAATTAAGTAATTATGTTTAATTAGTTTAACAATGCTTAATTTTTTAAATTTAGTGTGGATTCCCAACCAGCCAATCAGGTCACAGCTTTTCTGTGATGTCACTTCAGTTTCCCCCCTCCCCCCACACACAAATTGAAAAGGTAATAAAAGTAAAAATGAATAAAAATCACTTACTTACCTTCCGAGGATCTCAGATGCTGTCTGGTTCTCTCCCTGCAGATTAAAAGTTACAGGCCAGAAGAAAGAGAGAGAACAAAACAGTAGGGAAAAAGCACCTTCTCCCACTCTGCACCGAATTACCTCACTGCGCCAAATTACCAAGTTCCAAATTCCCACTCTGGACATGTCTCACTCCGGCTGTGTCTCCTTGACTTGCGCAAAGCAAATAATATCAGGCCTGATCAACCAATAACCACCTTGTGCTTGAAAACTAACAGTGTAACACATTGAACTTTACACTGAGCTCATTCATTGTGCTGTTAAGTGTATGTGCAATCATTCTTACTAATAGTTATCATTGTAACCTTCATTCCTATGATTACCAATAAATTGTTCTGAACTCTATTATCTTAAGGAAAACAAATTCATAAGACCATAAGACATAGGAACAGAATTAGGCCATTTGGCCCATCGAGTCTACTCCGCCATTCAATCATGGCTGATATTTTTCTCATCCCCATTCTCCTGCCTTCTCCCCAGAACCCCTGATCCCTTTATTAATCAAGAACCTATCTATCTCTGTCTTAAAGACATTCAGTGATTTGACCTCCACAGCCTTCTGCAGCGAAGAGTTCCACAGATTCACCACCCTCTGGCTGAAGAAATTCCTCCTCATCTCTGTTTTAAAGGATTGTCCCCTTTAGTCTGAGATGGTGTCCTCTGGTTCTAGTTTTTCCTACAAGTGGAAACGTCCTTTCCACATCCACTCTATCCAGGCCTTGCAGTATCCTGTAAGTTTCAATAAGATCCCCCCCTCATCCTTCTAAACTCCAACGAGTACAGACCCAGAGTCCTCAACCGTTCCTCACATGACAAGTTCTTCATTTCAGCGAACCTCCTCTGGACCCTTTCCAAGGCTAGCACATCCTTCCTTAGATACGGGGCCCAAAACTGCTCACAATACTCCAAATGGGGTTTGATCAGAGCCTTATACAGCCTCAGAAGTACATCTCTTGTATTCTAGCTCTCTTGACATGAATGCTAACTTTGCATTTGCCTTTTTAACTGCCGACTGAACCTGCACATTAACCTGAAGAGAATCGTGAACAAGGACTCCCAAGTCCCTTTGTGCTTCTGATTTCCTAAGCATTTCCCCATTCAGAAAATAGTCTATGCCTCAATTCCTCCTTCCAAAGTGCATAACCTCACAGTTTTCCACATTGTATTTCATTTGCCACTTCATTGCCCACTCTCCCAGCTTGTCTAAATCCTTCTGCAGCCCCCTTGTTTCCTCAATACTACCTGTCCCTCTACAAATCTTTGTATCATCTGCAAACTTAGCAACAGTGCCTTCAGTTCCTTCTTCCAGATCATTAATGTATATTGTGAAAATTTGTGGTCCCAGAACAGACCCCTGAGGAACACCACTAGTCACCGACTGCCATCCTGAAAAAGACCCCTTTATCCCCACTCTCTGCCTTCTGCCGGTCAGCCAATCCTCTATCCATGCCAGGATCTTACCCTTAACACCATGGACTTTTAACTTATTTAACAGTCTCCTATGCGGCACCTTGTCAAAGGCCTTCTGGAAATCTAAATAAATCACGTCCACTGGTTCTCCTTTGTCTAACTTCCTTGTTACCTCCTCAAAGAACTCTAACAGATTAGTCAGACACGATCTCTCTTTGAGTTAGAAAACATATGCAACAGCAGGCTAGATGATAGATGCACTCATGTTATCTGCCTCAGTTGCTATAGGTAGGATAAGGCTCTGATAGGAATGTATTTTGGCCAATACAGCACCCACAAATAATGATCTTTCTGTTTGTATAGAATGATATGGTGCTCTTTATGCTTGTACTGTTGGTCCAAATAATCAAGCACAGTTGGAATTACTGAAAAAGGATGGAGAAACAAAAATGTGAGCAACTTCAAATTCCCTACAGAGAGCGTCAAGAACATCAATCCAAACTCTTTGTCACTTAAGAATATCTGTCCTCACTGGGTGATTTTAGCCAATTGATACCTGATGGCGTGAAGGAGCAATTTGATACTACTGATTTTCTGTCTCTCAAGTGGCTAAGGAGATGAAGGCCAAGAAAATCTGCTGCGCCATCGTGCAAGAGTGCATCCTTTTAACGGCAATGCTACACATCAATTGCAATTTATTTTCCACTTCCACAATGGAACTCAAAAATATATGCCCCTCTAAGGCTACATTTACTTTTAATATTTGTTCATAGGATGTGGGTTTTACTGGAAAACCAGGTTTTTTTTTACCAATCCCTAAATTATCCTTGAGAATGGTGAGCCTCCTTCTCGAACAGCTGCATCCGGTGCAGAGTGGCTGCATCCATGGCAGGGAGTTTCAGGGTACTGGCCCAGCAAAAGGGGAGGAATGGCAATATATTTCCAAATCAGAATCATGAATTACTTGGAGCGGAGCTTGGAGCCTGCAGTGATCCCATGTGCCTGTAGCCCTGCTCTTCAAAGCAATACAGGTCAGAGATTTGAATGGTGTTGTCCAATGAGCCTTGGTGAGCGACGACAGTGCATTTTGTAGCTGGTATATCCTGTAGTTACGGTGAGTTAGTGGTGGAAAAAGATAAGTGGGCCACTTTGCTCTGAATGGTGGCGAGCTTCAAGCACTATTAGAGTTGCATTCATTTAGGCATGTGAAGAGTATTCCATTACACTCTGGACTTGTGCCTCGTGGAAAGTGGAAATGCTTTGGGAAGTCAGGAGGTGAATTACTCGCCACAGAATTCCTAGCCTCATACCTGCTTTTGCAGGTAATGTACTGTATGCCTGGCCCAGTTAAACTACAAGTCAATGGTGGTCCCCATTAACGATGGCGTCTTCAGTGATGGTAATGTGATGATGTCACAAGGGGATAAGCGGATTATTATTTGTTGGAAATGCCGATTGTTTGCCATCGGTGTGGTGAGAAAGTTACTTTGCCGCTCACGAGCTCAAGTTTGAATACTTTGCAGGACTTTCTGAATACAAGGATGGATTGTTTCATTACTGGAGGGGCCTAGAATGAAAATACAATGGAAAATATTGTCCCTTGTATTCAAATTTATTTTAGTTTTGTCTGGTTATATTTTACCCAATAATGTCCGAGCGTTCTTGACCTCTGAGCTGTTGAGAAGATGATAGGCAGCTAATTCCAAACTAGGGTCAGAGTAGGAAGCAGAGTGAAGAAGAAAAAACAAGATAATAGGAGATTAATGAGCTGTCTTAAAAATAGAGATTAGGCCAGTGGAATTCATGAGCACTCAGCAAAACCTTGAAACTTTAACTGGTCATATATGGACATCAGCCACATTGTGGTACACTCAAACAAACATCTTCTCACACAATCCTATGACACCTTCTCTTTGTAATATTACATATGTATGTTAAATGCCAAAAGGGTATATTCAAGTGAATTACTGCCTGGTGCCAGAAAGCAAGACCAGACAAGTGTGTCATTAATCAGTATGACAGTCACAAAAGAGTATACCAGCAGTGTCATCTGTCCCTTCAGCATAATTGTTGGGTAGGTTATCCAAGGTGCAATATTTAGAGTGGCTTGCATCCTGCATTCCATTACAGCAGTCACAAAAGTCGATTATGTAAACTACCTTTAAAAATGAAGCAAAATAACTGCAGAATAAAATGCCAACATTTGTCCAGTGTGTCAACAACGATCTTCAACTGTCACACTAAAATCACTGACAATGACAAGCAAATGCTCAATAATGATCCCAGATAGAAAACACACACAACATGAACCAGAAATCAGATTTACATGATGATATGTTTTTGCAAACAGAACAGTTGAATCAATGCACCTTCATTTACAATTCAGTTTGCATGTCACATGAACTTAAGCAGATCAAAACAACAGCTCCTTCCTACAGAATGACTGTCTTTACGGTCTCAATGTTCTAACTTGTCTTATGCTTCGAAGACATAATGGCCCAGAGTTTTTGAGCGCAATCAACGAGACAATCCACACAACGTGAATTTGTATATCACAAAAGCAGATAAACATCCAAAAGTGCTTCGCAAGAGCATATTATCAAACAAAATATGACACCGAGCCATGAGAGGAGATGGCAAAAGATAGAAAGAGGTAGGTATTAAGGAGCTGCGTAAAGGAGGAATGAGAGGCAGAGGGGTCCAGGAAGAGAATGCCAGAGATTAGGGCCTTGACGGCTGAAGAAATGGCTGCCAGTTGCGAAGTGATTTTAAGTATTACATTCAAAAGGCCAGAAGTAGAACAGTGCAGGCATCTCAGAGCGTAGTAGAGCTGGCAGGCATCACAGAGATATAGAGGGGTACATTATTTACATGGGAGACAGTGTAGATCAGCAAGCACAGGGATGTTGTGTGAATGTGACATTACGCAAGTTAGGGTTTGAGCAGCAAAGTTCTGGATGACCTCATGTCTGCGTGAATCATAGATATCACAGAATTTACAGTGCAGCAGGAGGCCATTCAGCCCATCGAGTCTGCACCGGCTCTTGGAAAGAGCACCCTACCCAAGGTCCACACCTCCACCTTATCCCGATAACCCAGTAACCCCACCCAACACTAAGGGCAATTTTGGACACTAAGGGCAATTTAGCATGGCCAATCCACCTAACCTGCACATCGTTGGACTGTGGGAGGAAACCGGAGCTCCCGGAGGAAAGCCACGCACACGCGGGGAGATTGTGCAGACTCCGCACAGACAGTGACCAAAGCCGGGAATCGAACCTGGGACCCTGGAGCTGTGAAACAATTGTGCTATCCACAATGCTACCGTGCTGCCCCCAAATCAGCCAAAACAGTGCAAAATATCATGGAAAGTGAAGTGTATGTTATGTTAAGTGTAGCGATCTTTTAACATTGGTTTATAAATCATTGCACCCAAATCTAAGCCAACCTAAAAACTAGGCATGCACCCACATTAAAATAATGAGCATCATGAGTTTAATGAATGTACATTCAAGGGAGCTATTCAAATTGATTTCGTTTTTTTAAGCGCACAGGTATGTTTTAAATGTTTTTACATTTTGAAAGATATCTAGCTGACAAAGAAACTGGAGCGGCATTCTTTGAAAACCGACGGGGTGGGCAACTCCGGCGTGAAGGAGTGGTGTGAACCACTCCGGCGCCGGGCCACCCTGAAGGTGCGGAATCCACCGCACCTTCAGGGGCTAGGCCGGCGTCGGAGTGGTTTGCACCACGCTGGCCGGCGTGGAAGGGGCTTGGCGCCATGCCAACCGGCGCCGAAGGGCCTCTGCCAGTCGGCGCAAGTTGGCGCATGCGCGGGAGCGCCAGCGTGTGCTAGCGTCATCCCAAAACATGCGCAGGGGGTTCATCTCTGCATCGGCCATCGTGGACTGTTACAGCGGTCGACACGGAGGAACAGAGTGCCCCCACGGCACAGGCACGCCCGCAGATCGGTGGGCTCCGATCGCGGGCCAGCACTCCGTGGGGGCACTCCCTGGGGCCAGATCCCCCCGCGCCCCCCCGAGGACCCCGGAGGCCCCGCGCGGAGCCAGGTCCCGTCGGTAAGTACCTGTCGTAACACACGCCGGCGGGACCAGCCGAAAACGGGCGACCACTCGGCCCATCGTGGGCCGGAGAATCGCCGGGGGGGGTCGCTGCCAATGGCCCCCGACCGGCGCGCCGCGATTCCCACTCCCGCCAAATCCGCGGCGCCGGAGAATTCGGTAACTGGCGGGGGCGGGACTCACGCAGGGGGCGTCAGAGAATCCCGCCCCTGATTGAACTAATTAAAGGTTTAGTATAGTTGTTAAGTCAGTTTCAGTGATTTAAGATTACTCACTAGTGCTGGACCATTCATTCTTAAAATGCTTTAATTTGGGGAAATGATCTACTTTCAGCTTGTGAATAAAACTGCACCGGGTTGTGTGCACTGATAGGATCTCTTCAAATCAAAAGGCATTTTTAAATGTTATTTTTAAAGTGATATGTGGAGTTCATTGGGACAGTTATTCAGCAGATAGAAGCGGTTTTAATTCTTCGAGGTTTTGCCTGGTTAACTATTCTGTGAAGAGAGTTGGAACCTTCCAAAAGTTCTAACTTTAAAATCAGAGTTTGAGGGTCCTGGAGACTGGGTAATTGACTCAAGAAAGTCCAAACTTCCCAGGCAGTACCCGTGCATTCCACGACGGTGGACTTCCGAGGCATTGCCCAGCATATCTTCCAGGGTATGGCCCTCTGGCTGACGGAAGATCTGGGTAATACGGCACACAATAATGTCATGTGTTACAGTTATGCAACAGTTACTGAGTGATCTTATGCAAAATTCACACAATCAATAATCATTACGATAGAATGGGTTAATTTAAATTACTTAGGCTGGATTCTCCGCCCCCCGACGCCGAATTCGCGTTTGGCGACAGGACAGAGAATCCATGTTGGCGCATGAAATCAGGACCGGGGCCGGTTTCGCAATTCTCCGCCCCCCTGAAAATCGGTGTACTCGTGGAATACGCCGCGTCGAGTAACCACCACCTTAAACCATTGCCTCAGGCCCGCCCGCGATGCTCCATCCCCGACCAGCGGAATTCCCGACTGCGTGGTTCTAACATGGTCCCACCATCCGCGATCCGCGCGTGGCGGCTGCGGGAGAGGGCCCAGCGGCGGGCAGGGAGGGCTTCATTCGGGGCTGGGGGGAAATGTGTGCAGGCGGGCAGGACGCACGAGCGGCCGATGTGGGGTACTATTTCGGCGGTCCAGGTCCGTGGGCTGAATCCGCCATGGAGCACGGCAAGGCCGCTGCAGGCCGCTGTGCGCATGCGCGCCCTCTGACCCGAAAGTGCGGGGGCCATATCGGCAGCTAGAGCTGCGAGCTCTACGACAGCGTCCTGCTAGCCCCGGTGAATCTGTGACCTTTTGACGCCAGTTTTTCTGGCGTAAAAGACCACAGTTTTCCCGACGGCGTGGGGATATAGTCCTCAAAACGGAGAATCCAGTCTTTGATATTATTCACTGATTCACAGTTTTGGAATAGTCATGCAGATGTACAAATTGGTAAAACGATCACATAACAGAATGAGGAATATGATATTTTGAGGCAAACTGTAATGTAAATAAATAGAAATCTATATGTAGTCAGTATATCTGGATGTATATCAGGAGATCTTGAAGTTTTATTCCGTCTGCCAAAGTATTTTTGCGTTTTGATGTTGTCTCCAGGGGTGCGAGTGGCTAAAGACACATAGATCTGAAAATGTTTTTGTGGAAAATGTTTTTGTGATAGGAATCGAGTACATTTTAGAGCGCAAAAATGACAAACTCATTGCAGCGCAAAGAGCTGGAAATTATAACACATTTTACGATCGGTAGTGAAATGCAATTGCTTCTGGACCATTTCAAGTGGGTGAAATTATGATCCTACAACTAGTGAGAAACATTTTGAGTGACTGTACTGTGTTACCCCAGCATTTACTTTTTATGGACTCTTCTTGGAAATAGTTGCCTGTTCATAAATAGGGTAGTAAAGAACTTTCAGGGGGAGGTGGTAGTGCAGGAGGGCGCGTGGAACGGCGGTTAGAATGCAAGTCCAAGCTCTGAGCCCTGGCCAGTTGCGCCCGGGGACTCGAGGAGAAGAGGCATTGGCTGTCCTCCTTTGTATATAGAATCAAATATTAATACATTTCCTAGAGTGCAGAAGAATGCCATTCGGCTCAATCAGTCTGCACCGATCCTCCGAAAAAGCACCCGATCTGGGCCCTCTCCCCCGCCCTATCCCCACAACCCCATCTAGGCTTGGGACACTAAGGGCAAATTTAGCCAATCGACCTAACCTGCACATCTTTGAAGTGTGGGATCAAACCGGATTATCTGGAAGAACCCACTCAGACACGGGGAGATTGTGCAAGCTCCACACAGATAGTTACCGAAAGTCGGAATCGAACCCGGGTTCCTGAAGCTATGGGGCAACAGTGCTAACCACTGTTCCACCATACATATATAGTTAAACTTCAAGAAATACATGTGTTAACTTTCACCCTCTGAGTATTTGTTGAGCCTCACAGCTATTACAGCAACAGACCAAATTAATTTCTGCATTTTGATCATTTGTGCCTCAACATTGTCCTTAGTGTTGGGTGGGGTTGCTGGGTAATGGGGATAGGGTGGAGGTGTGGACCTTGGGTAGGGTGCTCTTTCCAAGAGCCGGTGCAGACTCGATGGGCCGAATGGCCTCCTTCTGCACTGTAAATTCTATGATACTATGATACATCTCCATCCACCACCACCGCATGTTCATTTACTCACAGGTAACAGTCAAGATCCTGAAGACCTTGCAAACTATTGTTAAGGGCCAGGGTTTAGAGAACCCCAAAGTGTATCATGGAGTTCACTTGTCTCCTCTTTTTTTCTTATTCAACTTCTTGTCTTCCGTAATATGGAGGATGTCAAACCGGTGAGAATTGGTCACAGAGCGTCTGGGCAAAGTGATGGGTGACAGTGCAGCCAAAAGTCTCCTGCATGTCGACAGTGAGGCTCATCAACCTCCAATAACAGGTTCCTACTCTCCCAATTTTAGATCCATCTCTGGAGCAGCAGCAACATCAGGAGATGGGGAACCTGTATTTGGAGGAGCTGGAGCAGCGAGTATGGAACAGGCAGAATCTATGATTGTAGAACAACCCCCACGCTGCCTGCTCCACCAATTACTGCTCTGCAGTCAGTACCACTCTCAGCAATTGTCAGTTTAACTGATAGTTAACATTTTTTTTAAAAACTCTGACAGTTGCTGAGAGTGGGGAAGACCTGACAATTCCAATATTCTTTCAGGCGTCCCGGAAAGCAGCAGTTCCTATTCACAGCAACTATTAGCGAAACTGACACTTCTGATTTTTTGTTCTGAAGAAAGCTCAAGGCCACTATCTAGTTTGCCTTATGGTTGCACCTGCCCTGGCATGCCAGGTGTTAAGGGTAAGATGCAGCGTGCACTTCCTCCTGCGCAATCATCCTCTCATCAGACGCTCCCAAATGTTTTGGACTACGCAATCTGTTGTCTGTCGGTTGATATTAAAATTACTGTGCTGTTTATCTTGGTGTTTATTGTTGCGTTAAAAAAAATCACACTTTTTGCTTTTTCATTGTTCTTCAATGATTTAACATCTAAAGTGTTATAGATACATGTTTAAACTATTTGTAAAACTGAAAGCTAATTTTTCATTGACTCCCTCAATCCAGCATTAACATTGTTGGGCTTTTAGTCTTCTGCCGCCATCCTTTTTGTCACTAATGTGTTGGAGCCAACCAATGCAGCTATATATATAGACGGGTGTTAACCACATCATTTTCATCTGGTAGTTTAAGACAGTTTAATTATGAATCGTTGTCTCGTTGAATTAACCTGAGAAGAGTTTCATGTTCTTTTTTCTCATCTGCTGTTACTCTTTGCAAAGGTCTAAGCCAGTATCTTCTGTTCAAATTGTTTTCCCTAGCCACCGGTTCAACCTCCTGCCTGGGCTTAGCTGAGAGAATTAGAATCACAGAATGCCCACAGTGAAGAAAGAGGCCATTTGGTGCATCGAATCTGCACCGACCTTCCAAAAGAGCACCCTACCTAAATTCAATCCCCACCCTATCCCCGTAACTCCCCCTAACCTTTGGACACTACGGGGCAATTTAGCATGGCCAATCCACCTAACCTGCACATCTTTGGACTGTGGGAGGAAACCGGAGCACCTGGAAACATCCCAGATTGACATAGGAAGAATGTGCAAACTTCACGCAGTCACCCAAAGTCAGAATTGAACCCGGGTCCTTGGTGCTGTGAGGCAGCAGTGTAGCACCACTGTGCCACCATGCTACCCAAAAAATAGCTGATTGTTCCAAGCCTATTTCTTTGCTTTCCAATAATGGGATCAAAATGCCAGTTAAGAGCATTAATCATCGTCATACCACGAGCAAGCAAGCAACGCTTGGAACAGCTCACATTAGAAATTAGAATTCAAAAAACAAACTTCTGGAGCACAGATTACGGACTGTCAGACTGAGGGTCCACAGGTTGAATAGTCACCTTGTTAGTCATCCAGGGTGTGAGTTGTGAAATGTATAAATCGAGGCCAGATCAGATCAGTCACACCTTCAGTTGGATAGATTTGACATGATAGCTACCATAGATCCAGCCAACTGATGATCATCATGAACTGCAATGGTGGTCTAAGTAACCTGAGCAAGCTTTTATCAACCTTGATGAACCTGTCAATGGAGAATTGAAAATGTCCCAGCAAATTATGGCACAATGTAAATAATGCCATACCTCAGAGTTATTTCCTGTAACCTGCGTGTGTACTAACAATGGCGCACATCATTAACGCTTCATTGCTAGGTTGCAAGTTTCCAACAAATTCAATTCATCATCAGTTAAAGGATTATGAATAGCAGAGAATTAGAACACTGTTCCTTTACCTCTGAGACTTGGCTTCAATCCAGTGCAGACTGATGGGATGAAACCAATTGTATGAGACCCAAGTGAAGTGAGTTTTGGCAGTTTGGTCCAACCCTTCTTGCAAACTCAATATAAATACACTGAAAATCATGGTGTAATAAGGCCATCAGTTGGAAATCATGTTAAGAGGACTCATTGCATCATTCTCATGTTCTTTTGAGGAGTTATTAGGTCACATTATTGGAAAGACGAGGAAGTGTTTTATTCTACATCTGTACATCTTGAAGTGACCTTCTTGGCACATTATTCCATTTCACAGCAGTGGTAATACAATGAGCCTATTTTTTCTTCAAAAGTACTCCAAATAACTTGGCCCGGTTGCAAACTGGCAGCCATTATTAAAATCCTTTTAGTATAGCATTGCGAGGAGGAAAGGAGAGAAGAAATATTGCTGTCACAGTGAATCCTTTGTACATTTTCATCACTTGGAAAGCATAAATGACACAATGAGAGCTCAGAGGGTGCAATTATTAACCCATTAAGGTGGCACGGTGGGGATTAAATTGACGCAGTTAAGCACTGTGCTCATTAAATGGAAGGACATGCTCCCTGCAATTTCCCACATACATTTTCACTCAGAGCTTAATGTACAGTTGAAAATGGACGCGAGAGCAAAGAGGAAGAAATTGCACTTTTAAGGAAGGAAAGGAACTCGGAAGGTGAATCACCCGCCATGTATTGCTGACCTCGAGAAAGCTACCATTAGCAGGCACATGCTTATTCTTTTGGCTATTTGCTGCCTCTGCTGGCCTCAACTGACAAATACAGACAAAATTGAATACGCACTGCCAGTTGAATTAATGCAGGTTTATTATAGCTATTTGTCCATTTAAACAGTTACATAGGTGTCAAGACTCATGACTTGAATGAAAGATGTGCGCCCCGATTGGAAAGAACTTGGCCAGGTTCGCTCTGAAAGGTGTGTGCTGTTGAGCCTTTAAACTCGGGTCTGATGTCTTGCGAATGTTGTTCCCGGGTTATCATTCACAAATTCTTTGTGGTGCTAAGTTTGAAAGGTTTCAGTTCTCAGTTTATATTTCATTCATAGAAACACTAGCGCACATCGACCTGATTCTTCAACGAGGAGAGAGAGAACCTTGTTCTTGATGTTCTCAAAATAAAAGCGTGATCAGTGAAGTTGTTTTCCCATTAAAGTCATTCTACTGAGAAGCAGTTATTCTCACACAGACAAGTCTGTTGGCATTTTTACCATCATACTTCGCCGCCCAATGTTAGCCATTGTCCTCTTTTACCATCATGCCTTGCGGCACAATATGGCAATTGTCCCACACGCAGCAGGCTAAAGAATTAGAATAGTGAACGTTAAAGAAAAATGTAGAGAAAAGAAGAAAAGAATGAAAAATCTACTAAGGTGGGATAAATTAAATAACCGGGTGAATTTCACAGCCCCATCTTGGCGCAGGCTGGCTGTAAAATGCGGCAAGCAGTTCAAAGGTCCTTTGACTTCAGTGAAACTGGAAAAGCCCACTGCCGCGAGGGGCTGGAAGGTTCCATCAATTATCTCCAGTCATATCACAGGGACTGCAGCTCTGGAGCTTCATCAGCATGCTGCCCTCATGAGGGTGAGGAATAAATACATTCTAACGTGGACCAAGCAGGCAGAGTCTGGAGAACTGAGGGGAAACCCATCCCCAGCGACAATGTTGGGAGCGCGAGGTTATCTCTTTTTGCCAGCGGCCCACTTCCTGCACCATGGAGCCACTGGTTCTGATCACCAGCAGCCCCCATTCCCTGAAAAGCTGCTAGGAGGATGTCTACAAGCAGTTGGTGGCCTCCCAATATGACAGAACACTGCCGTGCCATTGGCAAAAAGCCAACAGCCCAGGAAAATTCTCTGTCCTTACTTCAGATATTAAATTGATTGATTAGAGTCACACAAGCCCTTCTGAGAAAAGCATTTCACTCTGGAGTTCTCCTTCAAGCTTTTCAAAATGATTAGCAGGTTCTGCAAACAGCCCAATGGATAAATGCTGCATGGAGTGTGTTACCGAGGCCGTGTAGCTGAGAAAGTCCCAAGATTCAATTCCTTGTGTTTGCCAACAGGCTTCTGTGTCGTCAGCTATTAAAAATACTTCCACTTCTGAACATTATCCACGAACGGATAACATCTGGCTGCAATTACATATTCAACCCTGTAACCTTTTAGCAACTTAATGATGCAAACTGCATAGTTTCACACCTCAAAATTAGTTATTCAGTGAAGTACCAGGAATCTATCAGTGAGATCAAATCTTAGCTTAAAAGTGAGGAGCAGTGCAAATTTGAACTGGGCAATTAGGTACAATCTTTGGTCAGGAACCAGTTTAGGGATTATTATTTATTATGCCAATGCCTGGTAATAGTTTTTTCTGCTGTTCAAATTCACAAAGAAAAACACAAGTGTTGACATATTAGGCTTAAAGATAATGGGCAGGGTTCTCCGTCCCGTTACACCAAATTTCTGATGCGACATGCCCCGCCTGCAGCAGGATTCTCTGTCCCGGCAGACAGCTAATGGGGTTCCCCATTGGGAAATCCGCAGGCGGAAGTGCGCTGCCGGCGAAGCGGAGGATCCCGCCGACGGAGAATCCAGCCCAATATTACTTGTATCTATTATGCATTGGTTACGCATTTTTTAAAAATTCACAAGTATATTGTTACAAATGGGAGGCATTATAGGATAGTTATGTTTTAATCTACCTCATAACTTAAGTGAGATACCCTCAATTACGACTCAGGATAACACAAAGGCTTTAATAACCAGAAAACCAGACAGCTGCCGAGAAGTGTGCTCACTGAACGCTGCCTACTGAACGTAACCTTATATACAGCTTTCTGGGGGCGGAGCCGGAGGCGGAGTCCCCCAGGGTTCCAAATCCGGTCTTAAAGGGGCCTACGCATTAAAGGTACATATGTATACAGATATGATTCATCACATTCACCCCCTATTTAAAAAAAAACGCACAGTCAGTCGGGGGTGAAGTGGAATTACAAGTTCAGTCTTTTGGGTGGTCCGATTGCCCGTGTCGACCTTCTGAGCTCCGGCGGTGGTGCGGCGGATACGGTCATCCTCGGTGGTGGTATATCCAGAAGCACGGTTGTCTGAGCCTTTGCCCGCGTTGGAGCAGGGGGGCTATCCGGGGTGACTAGGGTGATTGGTGCTGGTGCCGGATGGGGGGAGGGGTGCGCGATGGAGGGGGACGCTGTCGGAGTCGACCGCCAGTGCGGGGAGGAGAGCGTCGGTGGAAAGGGGGGGGGCGTCGGTGGGCGAGCCAGCGGGTGCCAGGTCTCGCAGGGAAACGGTGTCCTGCCTGCCGTTGGAGTGCTGGACGTAGGCGTATTGAGGGTTTGCGTGTAATAGTTGGACCCTCTCGACCAGTGGATCTGTCTTATGGCTCCTCACGTGCCTCCGGAGTAGAACTGGTCCCGGAGTCGTCAGCCAACGTGGAAGCAAGACCCCAGAGGTGGACTTCCTGGGTAAGACAAACAAACGGTTCTGAGAGGTCCCGTTCGTGGCCGTACAGAGGAGTGACCTAATGGAGTGTAGGCATCAGGTTGGACCTTCTGCCAGCAGGCAATTGGGAGACATCTTGACCGTAGGGTTAGAACAACAGCCTTCCAAACTGTTGCGTTCTCCCTCTCCACCTTCCCGTTTCCCCGCGGGTTATAGCTGGTCATTCTGCTTGAGGTGATGCCCTTGTTGAGCAGATACTGACGCAGCTCATCGCTCATGAACGATGTACCCCGGTCGCTGTGGATATAAGCGAGGAAACCAAACAGGGTGAAGATGCTATGCAGTGCCTTGATTACAGAGGCCGAGGTCATATCGGGGCAGGGTACAGCGAATGGGAAGCGAGAGAATTCGTCAGTGATAGTGAGGAATTAGATGTTGTGGTTGGTGGACGGGAGGGGCCCTTTGAAGTCCACGCTTAGTCGCTCAAAGGGCCCAGAGGCATTTACCAGGCAAGCCTTGTCTGGTCGATAGAAGTGCGGTTTGCACTCCGCACAGATCTGGCAAGCCTTGGTCATGGCCTTGACCTCCTCGGTGGAGTAAGGTAGGTTGCGGACTAGATGAAATGGGCAAACCAGGTGACCCCCGGGTGGCAGAGGTCATCGTGGATGGCCCGTAGATGGTCTTTCTGCGCATTGGCGCACGTGCCGCGGGACAGGGCATCTGGGGACTCGTTGAGCTTCCCCAGACGATATGTAATATCGTACGTGTAGGTGGAGAGTTCGACCCTCCACCTCAGAATTTGATCATTCTTTATTTTGCCCGTTGTGCGTTGTCGAACATAAAGGCGACCGATCGTTGGTCGGTGACGAGGTCGAACCTCCTACCGGCTAGGTAGTGCCTCCAGTGCCGCACGGCCTCCACAATGGCTTGTGCCTCCATCTCGACTGCAGAGTGTTGAATTTCCGAGGCGGGGAGGGTTCGGGAGAAGAATGCTACAGGTCTGCCCGCCTGGTTGAGGGTAGCAGCCAGGGAAACGTCTGATGCGTCGCTTTCTACCTGGAAGGGAATGGTTTCGTCCACCGTGTGCATGGCAGCCTTGATGATATTGGCCTTGATACGACTGAAGGCCGACTGAGCCTCAGCCGTCAGGGGAAAAACCGTGGTCTTAATGAGTGGTCGGGCTTTGTCCGCATATCTGGGGACCCACTGGGCATAATAGGAAAAGAGCCCCAGGCATTGTTTGAGTGCCTTGAGGCTACGGGGGAGGGCAAGTTCATGCGGTCGGGGTCTGGCCCTAGGACCCCATTTTCCACAACGTAGCCAAGGAAGGCTAGCCAGATTGTGTGAAACACGCATTTCTCTTTATTTTATGTTAGATTGAGGGCTCGGGCGGTCTGGAGGAACTTCCTCAGGTTTTCGTCATGGTCCTGCTGGTCATGGCCGCAGATGGTGACGTTGTCCAAGTACGGGTATGTAGCCCGTAAGCCGTACTGGTCCACCATTTGATCCATTGCCCTTTGGAAAACTGGGACTCCGTTTGTGACACCGTAAGGGACCCTGAGGAAGTGGAAGAGCCGACCGGCTGCTTCGAAGGCTGTATAGGAGCGTTCCTCTGGGCGGATAGGGAGTTGATGATAGGCCGATTTTAGGTCGACCGTGGTGAATACTCAATACTGGGCGATTTGGTTCACCATTTCTGCTATGCGGGGAAGTGGGTACGCATCGAGTTGCAGAAAGCGGTTTATGGTCTGGCTATAGTCCACCACCAAACATTGTTTCCCCCTGGAGCGGACTACCAGTACTTGTGCCCTCTAAGGGCTGTTGCTAGCCTCTACGACCCCTTCTTTTAGTAGCCGCTGAACCTCTGACTTGATGAAAGTCATGTCTTGGGCACTGTACCGCCGACCCCTGGTGGCGACGGGCTTACAGTCGCGGGTGAGGTTCGCGATGAGGGGGGGTGGTGCAACTTTGAGTATCGCCAGGCTACATACCGTGAGCGGGGGCAGGGGTCCGCCAAACCTCAGGCTCAGGCTTCGGTGGCTGCACTGAAAGTCCAGACCGAGCAGTAGGGGGGCGCAGAGGTGAGGGAGGACATAAAGTTTAAAACGGGCGTATTTGGCGCCTTGGATAGCAAGGTTCGCAACACAATACCCTGTGATTTGGACTGAATTAGACCCAGATGCGAGGGCGATAGTTTGGGAGGCGGGATAGGTGAGCAGGGAGCAGCGTCTTACTGTGTCTGGATGGATAAAACTCTCCGTGCTCCCAGAGTCAAAAAGGCAGGGTGTGTCGCGGCCGTTGATTTGAACCTGCATCATCGAGTTTCGCAGGTGCTTCGGCCGAGATTGATCGAGCGTGATCGCTCCTAGTTGCGGGCAGTCAGAGTCCTTGGTTGAATCGGACTCGCAAAATGGCCGTCGCCGTCGGTCGCACGGTTTGAGTTTTGAAGATGGCCGCCACCAAGATGGCCGCCCCATGATTCGCACGAGGCCGATGACACGTCGGAAGTAGGCGTCTCTGGCCGCCGTGCAGCCCCGTTGCGGGGCCTGTGGTCCTGGGAGTTCGATTTCTGGGCCCGATGAGACTTTTGTTTCTGATCTTCGCAAAGTGCCCCTTCTTTCCGCATTCGCCGCAGATAGCGGAGCGGGCTGGGCAACGTTGGCGTGAGTGCTGGCCTTGCCCACAGAAATAGCTTTGGGGGCCCGGTGTGAGCGGGTCGCCGTGCGGCGCAGGCCTGAAGCGTGGCCGAGTCTGGAGTGGATCAAGATGGGTTCACAAGGTCCGTGGAGATTATGGTGGGCCGCTTCCAGGGAAGAGGCGAGCGTTACCGTGCCTTGGAGGTCCTTCGCTCCGTCTTCTAGGAGCCGCTGCCGGATGTACGTGGATCGGATACCGGACACGAAAGCATCACGAATATGTAAGTTCATGTGGACTTCTGTCGCAGTTCCTGGCGAGCACGGTGATCTCTCCAAGTATTCATCTTGCGTTTCCCGGAGCGCTGGCGGCAGGTCGAGAGCAAATGTCTGGCGTGTACCTCGTTTATCGGCTTTACGAAGCGCTTCTGTAGGATTCCGACCGCCGTTTCGTACGTCGTAGCTTTCTTGATCACGGAGGATAGTCGGTGGCCCACCCGGGCATGTAGTAAGCTCAGCTTGCGAGGTCCGCAAACTTCAGTCTCTGAGGAATTCAGATAGGCCTCAAAGTACTGGAGCCAGTATTTAAAAATTTCAGTGGCTTCCGCCGACTGAGCGTCCAAATTGAGCTTCTCCGGCTTTAGACCGCTGTCCATCATGATGTAGTCTGGTTATTAAATTGAGATACCCTCAATTACGACTCAGGAGAGGAGTTTGATAATATAAAGGCTTTAATAACCAGAAAACCAGGCAGCTGCCGAGAAGTGTGCTCACTGCACGCTGACTACTGAACGTAACCTTATATACAGCTTCCTGGGGGTGGAGCCGGAGGCGGAGTCCCCCAGGGTTCCAAACCCGGTCTTAAAGGGGCCTACGCATTAAAGATACATATGTATACAGATATCATTCATCACATTAAGGTTTTAAAATAAAGATCCCCTGGAATGGGGGATGATGTCAAGCTGTGCTGAACTCCACCCACCCACAGGCTTATGTCCCAGTGGCCATGGGGACAAGGACTCAGGTCACAACCTACAGAGTAAGGCATAAGCTTTAACACCAGAACACAAAGGCAGAAGCAGCTGGCAGACTCTCAGAATTACTCAGAGGAAGAGATCTGGGCAAAGCTGACCCCCAACAGCTGCTGTTATACCAAGCAAAAGAAAAGGGCTGTTTTTAGAGTAACCAACCAAGTTGGACAGAAACCATGTTCAAGGAAACAAGGATTGTGATGTGCAATCAACATTTGTGCTCCCGAGCCTGCTCCATCATTTAATAAGATCTGTTTTAGTTTTGAATTCCACGTTCCCATCCATCCCTGATAACCTCTGATTGTCTTCCCTAACAAGAATCTAGCTACCTCGGCATGAAAAAATATTCAATGACCCCACTTCCAATACCTTATGAACCAGAGAGTTCCACAGCCGCACAATCTTCTGAGACAGTGTTTCTCCTAATCTCTGTCATATGAAGGCGAGCCCTAATTTTAAATCAGCATCCCCTAGTTCTGGACTCAGCCAGAAGGGGAAGCATCCTTTCAATGTCCACCTTGTTTAAACCATTTAGGATTGTATACCCGTCAATCACTTCACTCCACTGGAAACAAGCCCAGCCTGTGAAACCTGTCCTCATTTGACAACCTGCTCACTCCAAATATCAATCTAGTAAATTTATTCGGAACTGGCTCCAACATAGTTACATTCGTCCTTCAATAAAGGGATCAAATCTGGACACAGTACATGCGATTTGAGGCGTGATCTACCGGTTGCATCCCGCCCAAATGGCTGTTACATCTCGGGAATTGGTTAGATCATGCGAGACGTGGCAATCTGAGTCCCGCCCATTATGGGCAGGACCCGGTCTTGCGCGGTTAAGTGAGTTTAAAAACCCACTTAGCTGTGCGGACGCTGGATGGAATGTCCACCCAGCATATCAGTACTTGGGGGGGGGGGGGGGGGGGGGGAGTCTCCCAGGTGATTGGAGGCCCCTGGATGGTCGGCCTCTGGCCAGGCTGGCACCCTGGCACTGCTGATATCACCCGGGCACCTCAGCACCGCCAGCATTGCAGCCTGGCAGTGCCAGGCTGGACTGGCACCTTGGCACTGCCAGCCTTGCACCCTGGTGCCAATCTGGCACTGCCAGGGTGCCCAAGCGGCTCTGCCAGGCTGTCAGGGGCATTGCCAGGGTCCCAGGCTAGCAGTGCCAAGATGTCAAGCTGAATTTTGCCCATGCTGGGGATTGGATCCAGGTGTGTCCTGCCAGTACGTAGTGATGTGCGGTGGGCTTGAGGACCCCCCAATAGGTGAAATGGGGCATTAGGAGGGGCATTCGCCACCAGGGCCCGAAATAGCAACAGAATGCAGTTAGTTAGTGGACTAGTTCCCGGCAACTCACTGTGAGATGCAATTCACTGTTGCACCAATGCTGGACTTTATAAACAGTTAGAGGCCACGGAATACACAGAAGGAATCTTGGAATGGGCAACCATTTGATTATGCTCACTGAAGGAATTTGTTTAAAATGATACTAGAAGATACACATTGATGAATCAGGGAGATGGGATCCAGTTAGCATCGGGTGGACCTTTAAACTTGAACTTACGACTACATGTCTACAGAAAGTGCGTTATAATGTACAAACAATGGTGTGGGCTTTTCAGCAGCTGTGTTAAGAAGTTAAAGGAGAGGATTCCTTCACTCTAGTTTCGGGAATTAGTTGCCTGATAAGTAATGTTTAGTCAAAGTTGACTTTAGTAGGTTTGTTACAGTAAAAGACTCAAAACATTAAATCTTGTGCAATTCTTTGCATGAATCACTGGGAAATTTATATCCCTTTTTGAAAGTCATTGGCCACTCGGGGAATCATAAGAATATTAGCAAATGTCTACGTAAAATTGGAGAACCCTACTCACAGCACAAGCAGTCAAGTTAAATATTGGGGCATGAAGCAATAAGAGGTATTGAATGCTAGAGACATGTGAATACTTGTACACATCATAAATTGCAAGCTCTGATCTGTAATATTATTACTGATTGCAGAAAGAGCAATGTCGGCTCCTGAAAAGATGTTTCTCGCAATGTGCCTGATCAGCTCCATACAAATTATGGAGAGTCCACTGGTTATGTAAAGCAGTAATATTCATGAATAAAACATTAAATCAAACCAATTAATATTCTACCATGACTTCATTCATTTAGTTCTGAAATATCTCAGTGATTCGAAAAGGTTATAAAATCAACCATAATATAATGGAGGTTGTGTTTTCAATTGTGACTTCAACATCTCAACTGTCTTTGAATCTCACACAGCAGGAAAGTGTTCTCACTCTGTATACAAGGGGCCATATGCCAAAAAAAGTCACTAATTGCTACTAAATTACTAATATCACTTACAGAGATCACAACTGAATTATGAAAAGGAAATTTGTTACATTATGGAAGGAGTAGTATTCGTCAAAGTTTGGATTTGAGATATATTTGCGGTCGTGATTTCTTCTACATTTACTATGTTACATCTGATCTGAGAGTGAGCATGATGTTGTCACTGGGTGCATGTGATGGGACAATGTTCTGCTTTCCAGAGTCAACATCTCTCACCTTGAAAAGTACAAAATTCACGAGCAATAAAACATATTTAAAAATACCTTAACTCTGCAATTTTTCATGGACATCAACAGTGCTACTCTTAGTCTCATCTAATTCAAACTAAGAGTCATAATGCTAGAGAAGTAGGCCATTCATCCCACTGAATCCGTTTTAGCCCTCTATACCGCTGCTCTACTCTAGTAGCCATGGGCTAATAATGGCTCAGTCTTTTGTTGCAGATGGTGAAGAAATGGCTTTCACAATTCATCTCACATTACTCTTGCTCCACAGCTATTTCACAGTGTTGCCAGTGGAGAGTTTTAGTAATTTGGCATCAGTTTGAATTTGATGCCCCTAAATGGTAACCTGTGATGTCTGCAAACAGAGCAATTGTTCAAAAAACCAGATTGTGTTCCTCAGTGGGGATTATTCATTCAGCAAAGCAGGAAGTAAAACACAGGAAAGATAACTTTAATTCAAATTATTAGAAAGGAGCATAAAGATTGAGACATTCATTTGGGCTTAAAGTACATACAAAGAAAAGTGAAGATAGAAAATATTTTTTTTAAATGTAGAATTGTTCTTTTATTAAAGTCTGCAACATTATTTTTCTACTGAGGGAATGAGACACTATACTTGTTAAATTATCTATTTAGAGCCAAAGAGGTAAGTAACATTTACTGTGCTGACAAAATTCAGGTCTCCATTGTTGAGCTACATTTAAAGCAGGAATAGCTTATTTAGTTAAAATTCACAGCATAACAATGAAGCGTGTGCTGATTCCATCAGCAAAGATTGAAACAGCAAAGCCTTGCGGGAACAAGGAATCTTTTGACTCCCATATTTCCAAGTTCACCTGTTCATGTACCTGAAGTTGCTGTCAGTTTTACCCAATAATAGCTTCAACTTGATTTTTACAGGAAAATACAGGCCAATAAAACATGTACTTCCACAGAATGTCTGGCATGCACTTTCAGGAATTATTCCCATCATTAAATGATTAATTTAGGTAAAATACTTTACATTTACTTTAGTCAGAAGGAAATTAAATACAAAATTAGAGGTCAAGAAATCCTATATAAAATGGAGCTACAAAAATAGTTACAAATGGATGAGACAATTCAGTGCCTCTGCAACCCAACCCCAAATTCAATTCCAGGTATTGATTACTCATTGCATGAAAAATGTTTCCTGTTATCAGTCTTGAACTAAACTTCTCCCAATTTGAATCTATTGCCCTTTGTTGCCCAGTCTTTATTTTAACCTGAATAATGCTCAGGATTAACCTGTTCCACTCCATTTTCAATCTTGTCCAACAGTATAAGGCTCTGTCTCATTCATCTAATTTCAAGGCAAAATAGTGTATATTTCTATAGATTTCATCATAATTTAGTCCCCTGACACGAGGGGTGAGTTTTAACTTTTTGACTCCCCCCAGCCACCCAGGATTGCATTGTGTTGGGAATTTTCCACTCAGTGTTTCAGCTTGTGTGTGCGTGTGTGTGTGACGAATATAAGAATATAAGAAATTGCAAACTTGCAGTATTATTAAAACCTAGATTAAAATGCTTACAGACAGTATGTCGGCTAGAGCTGAGATTAAATGCCATTTTATCTGTTTGCAGGTAAGTGGTGTTGCTATCCAGAGGGGCAGGGGATCAGAGGCCTCAGTCCCTGGTGGTCTTGGGAGCGGTGGGCTCAGAAGGAATGGTAGGGCATGCCGGGGAGAGTGAAGTGGTCTGGGTGATGTTCAATCACAGAGGTGTCAGCGAGGCAGGAACGTTGGAATAAGAAGTGGCTGACAAGCCTTCACCTTCCTTTAGCCAGTGAGTTTCCCAAGATCCAGAAAACCTGTTTGGCTAGAATTACATTTTAATGGTGGATAAATGAGGCACACAGTCTCATTATAATAGTTAAACTGACACCTGCCTGTTGGGAGTGGGTTGGTTGAATGCCCCCACCATTTTTCCTCCTGTAAAACCGCAAATGAGTGGGTTCAGGTCAAAATTCCGATTTTTATTACTTTAATCTCCCACCTGACCCAATGTCATAATTTTTTGGGGGGTTAACATTCCCCTCCAGGGATCAGGGGCGAGATTCTCCGACCCCCCGCCGAGTCAGAGAATCGGTGGGTGCGGCGTAAATCCCGCCCCCACCAGCCGCCAAATTCTCCGGCACCGGAGATTCGGCGGGAGCGGGAATCGCGCCGCGCCGGTCAGCGGCCCCTCCTCCTCCAGCCTGCGATGGGCCGAAGTCCTGCTGTTGTAATGCCGGTCCCGCTGACGTGAATTAAACCACCTCCCTTACCGGTGGGACCAGGCGGCGCGAGCGGGCTCCAGGGTCCTGGGGGGGACGCGGGCCGATCTGGCCCCGGGAGGTGCCCCCACGGTGGCCTGGCCCGCGATGGGTGGCCCACCGATCCGCGGGTGGGCCTGTGCCGTGGGGGCATGTTTTCCCCTCCACGCCGGCCATAGCCTCCGCGATGGCCGACACGGAGGTGACCCCCCCCAGCGCATGCGGGGGGATGTCTTCAGCAGCCGCTGATGCTCCCGTGCATGCGTGGACTTCCGCTGGCCGGCGGAGTCCCTTTGGCCCCGACTGGCATGGCGCCAAAGGCCTTCCATGCCAGCCGGCGGGACAACAACCACTCCGGCGCGGGGCTAGCCCCTAAAGGTGAGGGCTTGGCCACTAAATATGCAGAGAAATACGCACCTTTGGGGCGGCCCGACGCCGGAGTGGTTCACGCCACTCCATCCCACCGGGACCCCCGCCCAGCCGGGTAGGGGAGAATCCCGCCCCAGGTTTGTAGCCTCTCCTGGCATAAAATTCAGGCCTGGTTTGCATTAAACTTTGGTAATCAGAATGTGTGGCCCAGGCAGAAAACTACACAGATTCAGCATGATCGTCTCAAAGTCACAAAATATAAAGCAAGATTTAAAAGAACAAGGTATGCATTCAGATTGGAGTTTATCACAACATTCTTTTAGCTTCAACAAGGAATAACAGAAATTGCAAGTTTCTTAATCAACCAAAATATATTAGTTGAGAGCCTACATCATACATCCAAAAAACATTCATTATCTTGTGTAGAAATATGTTTAACAGATTGGAGAGAGGCAATTTGTGGAACAATATAAATAAATGCATTCAAAAAGAATGCTTTGAATAAATTGCAACACAAAGAGACAAGAGCAGTTCTTAGTTCCCTGTTTTTTACTTCTCCCCTAAACGTCCTTTTTACTTCTCCCCTTAACGACAGCTAATTTGACCTATCCAATACAACACAGGAACAGGCCCTTCAGCCCTCCGTATATCATAGACAGAAATTTCAAGTTTCAAATACACACTGCAAATACACAATATTGCATGTGAAGTGACTCACTGCTTTCTATCGACCTGCATTATTGCAAGGTTAAACAAGATCCCTCATGACTTGAATCTGCTCATCACATCCATCACAAATGTCGTTCTTCGATTTTTCTAAAGGGAGCTCAAGGGCTGGACTCTTCTGCCCCTCAGCCATGTGTTACTCGGCGGTGCCTCGTTCCCTCATGAGAGGATTCCCTACTCCCGCTGCTTGTCAACAAAATTTCACATCTCACATCACCTGGAAACCCACGGGCAACGGTGTGCTTCCAGCGGGAACAGGCAATCTCAACAGTCGGAGAATTCTGGCCCGAATTACCAATAGATGCAACGAGGCTGGAGTTAAATAATGAAGAGGCTTTATTCCACAGTAAGGCGAACTGAATTCAATGGATATAATTCATTTCCAAGGAATAACATGAAAAACATCAGTTTGGTGGATTGTTTTGCTATTGATCCAACCTCTTTGAGGTCCTGTTGCCTTAACAGCCTCCCTGTCACAAACAGCAGATTGCCTATTTGTGTCTCACTTTTCACCCCCAGGGTCAGAGTCAGAGATCGAAGTGTTTTCAAATGGCACAGGGGAGAGCTGTTTCCAACTATCCAGTCAAGCTAAGGAATTATTTATTGATTAGCCTTTGGGAAAACATACCTTCAACGTATCAGCAAGCCTTTTAATTGAGCATCTTTTGTTTAAAACTTGAGAGAATAGACATTTGTCACCAAGAAAGGCAGCACTGAAAATAGCTGCGCTCTCTAACCCCCCCCCCCCCCCACTCCCCTCTCCCCCGTGGTGATATGCATCACTGTAAATATACAAGGGGTTAATGTAAATACACTACGACTAAGGAAACACTCGAGGGAGCACCAGAGACATCATGACATGCACACACACAGCTAATGAACACATAGAATAGGACAAGGCCAATGGGCAGTCAAGACACTCAGAGGTGACACTACCACAAGGGGGCATTTACACAACTCATGTAAAAGTACAGGGCACACATGCTCTTTCTCTTTCCACAGGCGACCCTCAGAGAGAAGGACAGCGGCAGATCAGAAGCATCACACCTACCATATGGCTTAGAGCAGACTGGTTAGTTAGACTGAGTTACTATAGCAAGATTAGCAGGAGAATCGAACTCAAGTAGGAGAATTGTTAATTGTTCAATAAATATGTTAAACCTATCCCAAACTCTGAACCTTTGTCAGAGCATACATCAAGGAAGTAGCTTATGCTACATGAAGAAGCATAGCACAACATGGTACCAGTGAGTGCCTGTTGAATCAATATAGTTCAACTCAGCAAGATCCGTGACTACCAGCAACAGCACCCAGGCACGATGATCAAGATTCCGGTTCCTCAGCAGCTCAGGTACCACGGCAATCTCAGTGCCAACTGACGTGCATTCAAGCAGAGATTTGAGATTTACATCCGACCTAGATGGCATGGCTGATACTGAGAAGATAAAGCTTCTACTCACCATTGTGGGTGAAAGTGCAACAGAAATTTTCAACCCCTTAAAGACTCCAAAGGGCAAGACAAGAGAGACTTCCAGACAGTCCTGGACAAGTTTGAAAGCTACTGCGAGGTAAACACAAAAGAAATCGGTAAAACTGGAGCCTATACTCACCACGAGGCAAAGGTAGGCTTGCAGCAGAGGCAAACGGCAGTTTTGATTGGCAGCCATCTTGCGAAAGGAGCTGCACATGCGCAGTTCCCCAGAAGACACAAAGCGGCAAAACAGTGTTTTGCACATGCGTGAGAAGCCGCGCATGCGCAGTTGCGCAAAGAGCGCACAGTAAAGGAAAAGCGATCTGCGCATGCGCAATCCACTCCTACGCTCTACGTCACAAGCGTCATGAGGGCAGAGGCTCCAGACCACGCCCACTTAAAGGGGAAATGCCCAAAAATAGTGAAAAAAAAATTTAAAGCCAGAAAACACAATTCTTTCACCTGGAACGACAGCACAATGCCCCTCCGCAGAACCCTGCAACAAGCAGTTAGCACCGCCCTAAGAGATGATTTAGTCCTTGAAGACTACGACTCAGCCATTGATTTCTTCCTTGGACATAGCGAGCACAATGACAGCTCCGACACATAAAGTGATGATATGGTCCTTGAAGACGACGACTCGGTAGATGATTTCATCATTGGATGTGGCGACCTCAGTACCAAATCCGAACCACAACGAGATGTGTTGTACATTGAAGAATCCGACACAGACATGGATGAGTTCTTCGTATTTGAGGATCCTCAGCCCAGCATAGACGGCATCCCAACCCATGAGTACAGGTTTCTGTTGCGGCCTGAAGCCAAGAGACAGAGAGCGGTACAATCCCACAGAGAGCAGCCTGATGTCACACCAGTGGTCCACGCACCACATACAGTGCTCCATGCGCCACAAAAAGTCCCCGACCCCACACAGAGAGTGGTCCATGCATCACAAAGAGTCCCCGACTCCGCACAGAAAGCGATGACAGACTCCACAACGAGACCACTGCACATCTCCACACAGAGAACACAGAAAGGCTCCAACAGCGAAACCACTGCACGACTCCATTGAGAGCGCACAGATCGACTCCACAATGAGACCACTGCATGACTCCACACAAGGAACAATGCCAGACTCCACGGAGAGAGCGATACAAGCCTCCACAGCAAGCTCGTTGACAGATTCCACGATGGAAGCAACGCTAGACTCCAGAGCGCAGTCCTTGCATGAACAAGAAGTTACTGTGAAAAGCCCCTAGTCACCACATTCCGGCGCCTGTTCGGGTAAGCTGGTACAGGAATTGAACCCACGCTGCTGGCCTTGTTCTGCATTACAAACCAGCTGCCTAGCCCAGAGCTAAACCAGCATGTATCTGAAAGATATCTAAAATGAGGGTCAGTGTTAGGACCCTTGATCTTTTTTGTATATATTGATGACCGAGACCTTGGTGTATAGGGCAAATTTCAAAATTTACAGGTGATACAAAACCTGGAAGTATGGTGAACTGTGAAGAGGCCAGTGTAAGACTTCAAAAGGACACAGACAAGTTGGTAGAGTGGGCCGACAAATCAGAGGTGAAGTACAATGTGGAGAAACGTGAAGTGATTCATTTTAGTACAAAGGACATGGAGAGTCAATAGAAAATAAAGGGTACAATTCGAAAGAGGGTGCAGGCAGGAGAAGACAAACTTAGGTGCATATGTCATTGAAATGTGGCCGGACAAGTTAAGATTTTGGCTCTTAAGGCATGCAGTATCCTGAGCTTTACAAATAGGCACACTGAGTACAAAAGAAATTAGGTTATGTTGGACTTATATGGGACATTGTATATGGAACAGGTTGATTTCATCCTGTTCTGGGCACATCACTTTAGGAAGGATGTGAATAGTGCAATTTGTGATAGTGCAGAAAAGTTCACAAGAATAGTTCTAGGGATGAAGAACTTCAGGTATGAAGATAGATTGGATAAGTTATGACTTTTTCTTGGAGAAGAAAAGACTGAAAAGAGATTTGATAGCGATGTTCAAAATCATGAGTGGTCTGGAGGAATAGATAGGGCAAAGTTATTCGCACTTGTGAAAGGGTTGAGAATGGGAGAGGTTACGTTCCCAGCTGACATCAATATTGGAAAAGTCAAGTCCCAGAGTGAAACCTGGCTTAATGGGTCCTAATTTATTTTTCTAGAAACCGTGGAGATGAGTTCCTGAACAAATTCACAGGAGTCTGCTAATTAACTTTTAACACAAAGAATAAATATATTATTAAACAAGAAAAAATAACTTAATTGCATCAGACACAAAGGTTGGGAATATCGCAATATCAGCACAAGAAAATTATTTAAATATTTATGATTCCTTTACTCCAGCTATACCTTTACAGATACATAGAAATTTGGAAAGGTAAAACAATTTACCATATCAATCTTACTCTAATATTCAGGGTACGTATGAATCATATGTGAACTAACAGGTAAGGTGTGGTACATTTGAATTAATAGACAATCTGTGGTCAGGCACACCACACTCCAAAATAAATGACAGATGCAACCAAAGCAGATTCCATGGATTTCGCAACAGCCTACACAGATGCTTGTCTCACAGTGAGCTAACCAGCCTCAATGCAATTGCCTTTCTCACAAGATGTTCCAATGTCCATGTTTGAATAACTCTTCCTGGGAGTTCTTTCCAAAGGTCATTCCTCTCAGACGGCTTGAACAAGGGCCCACCTCCTGGGTCTCAATCTCACCTTCCGAGATTTGCTTTGCCTGGATCTCCACATACACTCAAGCTGCACCTTCCAAGAACAACTTAAGAGCATTGGCCAAGCCAAACAGAATACCGAATGCTCCAAAAGTGTAGCTACTCCCTGATGGTTTACAACAAGGACTCACCAAAATTTGGCTATCCTCTTGGACCTTCTTGGCTTCTCTTGAGCACATTTCTGTTTCAACTCTGCTCCCTGTGGCTCTGTCTTTAATTTAGAGCCAATAGGCGCGATCCAATGGCCACACGGCACCAAAAATGGAGCCTACTGCAGCACAGCGTGGCCTATGAAAGCTGGGAGACCCCGCTCCGTGGACCTACCCAGCTTGCAGCGCCTCGCGAGATCCAACGTGACCTTGTGAGACATTGTGATGTAAATCCCGCCCAAATCTGCATATTAAATCGAGACAGCTAGTCTGACTTGAATGTGCAAAGTCCCGAGATAACTGAGGCATTGGAATTCATCCCCTTCTCCTCAGAGACTTCAGGCGAGTACCGTTCAGCACTGGTTTCTACAAATGGAGACCAGACAGAACATGTCTCCCAGGGGATCGGACATACCCAGCAACATACCCTTTGGGAAGGGTTGTGCCCTGGCACTGCTGTGGCTACCTGGATAACTTGGCAGTGCCAGCCTGGCACTGTCAATGTGCCCAGGTGATCTTGCCAGCTGGCATGGGCACTGATAGTTTGCCAGGTTGGCACTGCCAAGATGCCCAGCTGGCATTTTTTTGCACGTGCACGATTGAGCCGGGTTGATCTGCGTGGGTGTTGGGGAGGGTGGGGTCCCTTAGTGCATTCGAGCTGGGAGGATGGGGGAGGCTGGGAAAGCTTCGGGGGCATTGGAAATCGAGATTTCCAATGGTGCTCTGGTACAGGTTACCTGACCTGTATCTCTGTGCTGTCTTACTTTTGTTCTTCTGCACATGTGCGAAAGTTGAACTGCGCCTGTGCGGCCATTTCCCGACCAGCGCATGCAGAAAAGTCCCGAAGACTGCTGGAAACTTCCGATCTCTGGCTCCTAGTTAAGGGAAGTTCATTGGGTTTCATCACAGAGGGCACAGATTTAAAACATCTGGCAAAAAGGGTGACATGGTTAGCAGTGATGCCTCACGGTGCCGAGGACCCAGGTTCGATCCCAGCCCCGGGTCACTGTCCGTGTGGAGTTTTCACATTCACCCGTGTCTGTGTGAGTCTCACGGCCACAACCAAAAAAAGCGCGCAGAGTCGGTAGATTGGCCACGCTAAATGGGCCCTTAATTGGAAAAAAATAATTGGGTACTCTAAATTTGTATAAAAAAACAATTGGCAAAATGAACAAAAACATGGGGCGCGATTCTCCGCTCCCACACCGGTTGGGAGAATCGCCTGGGTCGCCAAATTTTCCCGCGATGCCGGTCCGACGCCCTCCCGCGATTCACGAAAGCGGCCAGATCGGCACAATCGCGGGGGTACCGGTGAATCGCCATTTTGGCTGTCTCGGGCGATTCACCGGTACCCCCGCGATTCTCAGTGCCGGATGGGCCGAGCGGCCTGCCCAAAACGGCGGGTTCCCCCCCACCGCCGTCCACACCTGGTCGCTGCCGGCGGGAACAGCGCGGGAACGCTGGGGGGGGGGGGCGGCCTGCGGGGGGCGAGGGGAGGATCCTGCACCGGGGGGTGGGCCTCAAATGGGGTCTGGCCCGCGATCGGTGCCACTCTCTGAAGGAGGACCTCCTTTCTTCTGCAACCCCACAAGATCCGTCAGACATCTTCTTGCGGGGCGGACTCGGAGAGGACGGAAACCACGCATGCGCGGGTTGGTGCCGGCCAACCCACGCATGTGCGGGTGACGCCAGTTATGCGGCGCCGGCCGCGTCATGTATGCGGCGCCGCCTTTACGCGTTCAAAAAGGAAATAGGCTGTGATTTGAAGAGGAAGAATGCACGGGGAGAAGGCAGGAGATCGGCAGTCAGTAACATGCTCATTCGGGGGCTGGTGCAGACAAACTGGGCAGAATGGCCTCTTTCTGCATTCTACAATATGAAACATGCAGTGGTTTCACACACACCCTGCTCACTGACTGCACCAACAAGAGCAATCACAAACAAAGTATAGGTTTCTTCAACTGAGAAAGCTTTTAGTTGAAACATGAGTATAAGCCAACCATCAAGCATTTATGATAAAGCTAAAAATGTAAGTTTCTATCAAGCATGTAGGTGGCGAGCAAACCACATGCAAATCACAAAGTTCAAAGATAAATGACAATGGGGTTGAAATTAACCTGATTCTGTTGTCGGGCCCAGATTCAATGCACGTATGGACAGAGAGAGCCAAGGTTAATCTAAAATTGGCCATTTGGATTATCAACATATTCTGGTCAAGCTGTTGTTGCTTGTTGGATCCTTAAAGGTGACTCATCTTTGTGTAGGATTGAATTTAGACTGGCTGCCAAGCTGACCAGGGCCTGACAAGGGCCTGGACTGGAGGAGGAAATGGAGATTGAGGGTGTTCGAGTTTACTACCAGGGCTGAGGAGATGGGGCAAATCAATTCTGCTCTGTTGACTCCAGAGAAACAACTTTCATAAAATAGCTCATATTTGGTTTGGGGCCACAGGGACCACAGAAGAAGGCAGAATTGGCTAAGCTGGTCATCTGAACCAAAACAGAAATTGCTGGACATTCTCAGCAGGTCTGGCAGCATCTGTGGCGAGAGGTCGGAGCTAACATTTCTAGTCTGAATGACTCTTTGTCAAAGCTGGCGCACCTGTGCCTGAAACGGGGGCACATCCATACCAATTCCTACCTCAATCCTTTGAAGCATTGCTAACCCAATTTTAGTCCACTTAAAGCAAAATGTTGATGTATAACCTCAGAGTGAATAAAGTGTTTCTATTTAATATTAATTTTATTACCAAGCACACGTGTCTGAAAATCAGATTTTTCCCAACTTTGCTGTGAACATTAAGAAGTCAGAATCACATTATGCCGCTCCTCTAAATCGTGTATTTCTGGTGATTTATTTCCATGTTATGACACGTCTCTCAGGATTGTTGGACACAAAGCGATGGATCACATCAGCAACCTTACCTGACCTGATGTAAGGCACCATGCTGCTTTCCCATGAATTCATAACTGACAGAAAACTGCTATTTTTAAAAAAACCTCACATTTCCAAAGTACTTCCACAGTGCAAACAAAATCCATGTCGTGAAATCATGAATTATGATTCTCAACAAACAAACCATAAAATAATCCTTCCTGTCACTCATCTTTCCTGCACGAAAACATTGTGACTGACTGGCTCACAATGACAGCAACAAACATTGGATGGGTCTGTGACAACTAAAACTATTCTTTTTGGTTTGAGAACTGACAGGCAAAATGTTGCTGCAAAACACTTCTGCTTTTGTGCTGAGTAGAAGCAATCCTTTGGGGAGGAAGATTTTAGAATCAGAGGATGACAAAAGTGAAGCCCTCAAGGATCGAATCAGGGAAAACAGCAGTACTATTCTTGAGTGATAGCTGTCCGCACATTCACCTCAGACTGTCAGGCAGCAGTTAAGTGATCAACATTAAGATCTCTTATGGGCGGCACAGTGGCACAATTTTTAGCACTGCTGCTTCACAGCTCCAGGGACCCAGGTTCATATCTGGACTTGGGCGACTGTCTGTGTGGAGTTGCACTTCTCCCCGTGTCTGTGTGGGGTTTCCTCCCAGTGCTCCGGTTTCCTCCCATTGTGCAGGTTAAGTGTATTGGCCATGTTAAATTGCCCCTGAGTTTCCAAAGGTTAGGTGGGGTTACTGGGTTTCAGGGATAGGATGAAGGCCTGGGCTTAACATAGAACATACAGTGCAGAAGGAGGCCATTTGGCCCATCGAGTCTGCACCGACCCACTTAAGCCCTCACTTCCACCCTGTCCCCGTAACCCAATAATCCCTCCTAACCTATTTGGAGACTAAGGGCACTTTAGCATGTCCAATCCACCTAACCTGCACGTTTTTGGACTGTGGGAGGAAACCGGAGCACCCAGTGGAAACCCACGCAGCCACGGGAAGAACGTGCAAACTCCGGACAGACAGTGACCCAGCGGGCAATTGAACCTGGGACCCTGGCGCTGTGAAGCCTCAGTGCTATCCACTGTGCTACCGTGCTGCCCCAAGGAGGGTGTTTTTTCCAAGGGCTGTGCAGATCTGAAGGGCCAAATGGCCTCCTTCTGCACTGTAATTCTATGTTCTTTTGATACCGTTCCTCAACTATTTTGAAATATGCAAGCACATTACAGTATGGCCACTTGTTGACTTGCTGTCCTTGTGAGGAATACTGACTTCTTGCCCTATGTAATCGTCGGCTGCACAATCACGGCTATGATCGCACCACGAGGCAAACTTCAGAGTAGACCATTATTAAATGACAATGCAGCTCAGGAACAGGCTGTTCGGCCCACTAAGCCTGCGTCGATCCAGTACCAATTCACGTCATGTCACATTAGACGATCAATATAGTGTGCTGTCGCAAAACATTCTATTTTACTTTACTGAATTTGAAAAGTTGTTATGTATAACAGGCCAGTAGCTGACCAATGCAGCGCACATCAACATGTCTCAACTTTCAACACCTCTTATAATAAGTAAATGCAGCATGATGGAATAATACCATATACTTTTCCTGAAGACCAAAGACCAATCGAATTCTTTCAAACCACTGCAGTCAACTTTAGAATCCTCCCTATATTTTTAATCATACCAGCTAATTAAATAAACATAATAACAAAACAAAGTGCAATATTAAAGTTCAATACTTTTGCACTACTCCTACCATCCTTATCCCACCATTATAAAATAAGTTTGGGCCTCATTTTAACTTATTCAAAACCCATTTACGTACAGAGAACTAGAATCAGGCCCAATGATTTCCAGTGCCTCTTTCAAAGTTAAATTGTAAAAATGATTGGCAAATTACATTATTTTACAGAAAATTACATGCATTTCACCTACTAGTGATAAGCCCTGAATTGGAATAAATCACATTTGTTAAATTGCAATGTTTCCATTCACACCTCGTTATTGTCCTGTCTCTGTCGTTCTGTGTCAATCATGTTTATATAAGGAAAGGTCCCTTACCTGATGGAGAAAGGTGGTGCCATGTCACGGTGGGTTCAGGCCTTCCAATAGCGAGGCACATGAGAGTCACATTGCTGCCCTCATTCACAGAGACACTGCTGGAGATGTTGACGATTTTTGGTGGAACTAAGAAGGCAAACACAGTAGGATTTGTTTTAATACTATGATGGGAGAAATGGGAGAATTCATTGATGTATATCTTTCAAGATCAATTTAGTTTACATTCCTCACTGTGAAGATGCACCAAACAAATGTATTTCAAAGCCAATCCATTTCAGAGGAAGAACTCGATACATGACTTTATGCAAACTGACAAGAAAAACAGAGCTTTTTTTAGAAATAGCTCAACAAGCTTAATCCTGATTCAATATTCAATTAAAAAGCATCAGAGTTTAAAAATAATGGCTAAATTTCAGTCTCTAAGGGCTAACCAAATATTGGTATTTCCACCAAGCTCTGATGCAGATACATCAGTGACAGATAAAAGAAATGCAAGCCAAATAATAAGCAATTAGTTGCTGCGTTCAACATATGACTGTAAGGGCTGTCAAAATGTTCCTGCAATTCAAGTCTTTTTTGTGTGTGAATGATACAGTAATAGACAAGCTTTACAGGCATTTTCCAATAGCTGTACCAAGTGTAGTACCCATTATATCATATGTTTATATGTAAGATTGGTTCTGCTCAAAAAGTCAAATCGATCTTGAATTCTACATTCAAAGGTATCTTTGGATCAGCTCAATCCAGGCAGTTATGTCATTAACCAACTGCCATTAACGAAACACAATCATCCCAGGAGAAAGGAAAACCCTGTTCAACAAGCTTTTGCTACAAACATTCATAGTGAAACCTTTGCAAGAATTGTTTGCTGAATGCCTGAGCACTCTCCATAGCAGACAAATGCAGTTCAATACTAAAGCAATGCTGTTCTCATATTGTTACATGTTTTATAGTTACAAAATCTGCCAGCAAAGATATCTTGCACTTATTCAGAAAAAAGCAACATCTCAGCTTCTTCACAGGACATAAAGGGAAATGAACTGCAAATCAAGAGGGCAGGTTGGTGATGGGGAAGATTGCATATCGAGAACCAAAAGTTGGATCACTGTGGTGAGTTTTTTTCCCCCATATTCAAGGGATGTGGGTGTCACTGGCTAGGCCAGCATTTATTGCCCATCCCATTTGCCTTTGAGAAGGTGATGGTGAGCTGCCTTCTTGAATCACTCCAGTCCATGTAGTCTAATACATAGATACATAGAAGATAGGAGCAGGAGGAGGCCTTTTGGCCCTTCGAGCCTGCTCTGCTATTCATCACAATCATGGCTGATCATCCAACTCAATAGCCTAATCCTGCTTTCTCTCCATAGCCTTTGATCTCATTCTCCTCAAGTGCTATATCCAGCCGCCTCTTGAATTTATTCAAAGTTTTAGCATCAACTACTTCTTGTGGTAATAAATTCCATAGGCTCACCACTCTTTGTGTGAAGAAATGTCTCCTTATCTCTGTCCAAAATGGTTTACCCTGAATCCTCAGACTGTGACCCCTCGTTCTGGACACACCCATCAATGTGTCCAGAATACACCGACAGTGCTGTTAGGGAGGGTGTGCCAGGAGTTTGACCCAGCGACAGTGAAAGCACAACAATATAGTGGCTTGGAGGGGAACCTCCAGGTGGTGGTGTTCCCATGCATCTGTTGCCCGTGTCCTTCGAGATGGTAGCGGTTATGGGTTTGGAAGGTGCTGCCCAAGGAGCCTCGGTGAGTTTGTGTACTGCATCTTGTTGATGGCACACACTGCTGCCACTGTTCGACAAGCTAAAGGAGGTGGTTGTAGAAAAGCAGATAGATTTAGAGAAAGAATGGGTAACTGAGGATAAGGAGAAACGATCTGAATCAGAATAAATGCAAAGTTTTTGTAGGATCACAAAGTGTAGAGTTGGATGAAGAAACAGAGATAGTGAAAGCTGATGCCACAAAGGTACTTAATTCCAATGGTAAGGATTTTTGATTTGCGATTCTTGCGACGAAGAAGCCAATAGTGGTCAGTGTGAACAGGGATGACTCGACAGTGTGATATGATGTGGGTAAGATAAAAACAAAATGTACAAAGGGTAAGGATAGGAGGTGAACCAAGAATGCATGGCACAAATCAGCCTCAATGTTAAATTGAGGTGCAAATCAGGAGTGCTCGTGTTTGCCTGCCCAACAAAGCTGCATGTGTAGCCATGCAGTATCGTAGAAGGTACCATTAGCAAATTGTTCAAGTTCAAATATATGCACCCACACCAAACAATTTAAGATGCTGAGCATTCAAAATGCGTGACAAAAATAAACAAACAATTGATGGGTTATTGTTCCAGGCCTAAAAAGGGACAATAAATGTTTTCCAAATAACATGTCGAGATCCTGCCTGCTGCCAGTTTTTTTTGGCCAGTTCGCGGCTATGCAGCTCTTAGTCAGGTTTGCAGTAAAATGGAGCCCATACCCTGATCAGAATCAGACTTGGCTATTTAAAGCTCACCACTCGTCTATTAAAGTGGCTTTCTTGTGCCTTAATTCAGGCTAGTTACATGCAGTGGAAGAGACAAGATCGCCTGCGAATAAGGGATGATTCCCCACTATTGCCACCTTAACCCTCTGCATGCATCATTCTTGCTGAACAGGCAGGTCAATCCTGAATGTGTAAGTAATGAAGAGATGGGGAAAGAACTCAGCAGCAGATAGGTTGAAGGAGGTGATATTAGAGGAAGGTTGAAGCAAGCTGTCATTTGGATAGAGGTTATGAGCAGCCCAATCACTTAAACAAAGCAGTAACATATTAGGTTGGAACTGCAGGCAAGTAATCAAGCTCCAGACCTCACATAGCCTTGGGCCGAACATGAACAAAACAGGTGAATTCCAGTGGTCAGGAGAGAGTGATCACCCTTAATATCAAGGCAGCTTTTGACCAAGTGTAGCATCAAGTAGCCTTGGTAAAATTGGCAATGGGAACTAAAGGGAGCGAAACTATCCACAGTTTAGATTCATGCCTTGCACAGATTGCTGTGGTTGTCAGAGGACAATCGTCTCAGTCTGGGGACACTGCTGCAGGGGTTGCTCAGTGTAGCGTCTTAGAACATAGAACATAGAACAATACAGCGCAGTACAGGCCCTTCGGCCCACGATGTTGCACCGAAACAAAAGCCATCTAACCTACACTATGCCATTATCATCCATATGTTTATCCAATAAACTTTTAAATGCCCTCAATGTTGGCGAGTTCACTACTGTAGCAGGTAGGGCATTCCACGGCCTCACTACTCTTTGCGTAAAGAACCTACCTCTGACCTCTGTCCTATATCTGTATATAGTCTTGACCCAACTATCATCAGTGATCTTCCCTCCAACATAAGTAGAGATGTTCAATGCACTATGTTCAGCATCATTCATGAGTCCTCAGGTACTGAAGCAGTCGGTGCCCATATACAGCAAGATCTGGATAATATTCAGGCTCGGGCAGATAAAGGGCAAGTGGCAAACATTCACACTACACAAGGGCCAGGAAACAACCATCTCCAATGAGACAGAATATAACCATTTTCTCTTGACATTAAACATTACCATCTCTGAATTTTCCACCATCAACATCAACATTCCCGTACCGGCCTCCCCGAACAGGCGCCAGAATATGGCAACTAGGGGCTGTTCACAGTAACTTCATTGAAGCCTACTTGTGACAATAAGTGATTATTATTATTATCCTCTCAGGGTTAGCATTTACCAGAAGCTTAACTGGACCAGCCATGTAAAAACTGCAGCTACAAGAAATTTCTGTGGTGAGTAGCTCGCGTTGTGACTCCGCAAAGCCTGCCGTTACAAGGTACAAGTGAGCAATCTTCTCCATTTGCCAGGACGAGTGCAACGCCAACGATACTCATGAAGTTCAGCTCTATTCAGGACAAAGCTGTCCGCTTGATTGGCAACTGATCTGCCATCTTAAACATTCATTCACTCCACTTGGCACTAGTGATCTCTACCACCAAGAAGGATAGGCAGCAGACACATGGGATCATCATTACCTGATCGTTACCCCATCAAGTCACTTAATATTCTGACTTGGAACTATACTGTTGTTCCTTCACTGTCACTGGACCAAAATCCTGGAACATCCTCCTCATAGCACTCTGGATGTACAGTGTAGTGCAGCAGTTTAAGAAAGCAGCTCACCACCACCTTCTCAAGGGCAATTAGGGATGATTGCAGTGCCTACATGTCAAGGACGAGAATTATAAAATTATGTTTCACTGTAAAAATTACAACAATTTTAGTCTGCTGATATGAAGCTGTAAGCACATTCTTACACCATCTTTAGCTAAGCTATCAAGTGTCGTAAAGCAAAAAGATAAACACTCGGCGACCAATTTATTTTGAACGATGCACTCACTGATGCCTTTCAGGCTGTACCTCTGGTATATAACCTCTGGAACGCAGCCTTCTGAACCCTCTATCCATCCCCTGCTATGAAAACCTTCCTCTGCAACTTGAATACCCGACGATTGATTTCTCCAATCTTTTTCTCAACCTTTGTTCTTTACACACTTCAGTTATTAGAGAATCTTAAAGCCCATTCCCTCTCCTGCATCAGGTACTGGCCAACAATTACCCTAACATCTGTCCAGTTCACCTGGATCTCTGCCCCAGTAAATTGAGTTCAAGCTGCCCATTTCAATTTTCAAATCCCTCAATTACTGTATTCCATCTTATTCATGCCTACCCTGCATCCTCCCATCCAATTAGTTCAATCTTTCCCCTTGCCACCTCTGGATCATTTGTCAATCATCTTCCATCTGTGCCCTCTGGCTATCGTCCCCATAGCTATTGGATACAGTTTTTCTTTATTTATCTAATTCCTTCATGATTTTAAATACGTCTGTCTGTGTCTGCCTGTTTGTCTCTCTTCTCTCAGCGTTCGCTGCTCCAAGGTGAACAACTCCAGCTACTCTGATTTGTCCACATAACCGTGATCCCTCAACCATGGAACCATTCGAGTAAATCTATTCTCTACCCTCTCAGAAGCCTTCACGCCTTTAGCCGCACACAATTACAATTGTCCAGCTCGGGTTCAACTAATGTTTTATACAGCTCAGCATCATTTTCCAGCTTTTGTACTCTGTGCCTCTATGTATAAAATTCAGGATCGCCTTTCCTTCCTGAACTGCCTTGCTAACATGTCCTTCAAAGATATGCACACAAATACCCCGAGGTTGCTCTCTTCTCCTGTCCCCTATAAAATTGTGCCATTAATCTTGTATTGTCTCTGTTAATTCTTTTGAGCAAAATGTATCACCTCAAACTTCTCTGCGTTGAATTGCATGCACCATGTGTCTGCCCATTCCCGTCGCCAAGAGACTGTAGCTCCGCAGCAGCACGTGGCTTATTAAGGATACGTGTGGCTTCTGACATTAATGTCTGCACTCATTTTGTTCTCATCGTAAATTTTTAGCAAAGCGTTACCTCTATGTAATTCTGATTTAAAAACATTATCAGTGGAGAAATCTAACGGCCATGCCGTGCAACGCCCGACTTGAGAAGCGACACGGCTGGTAAATCTCGCAGGAGACCTCCCACAAGATTTTCCCAGTGCGCTACCCACCCACAATGAGCGGGACCCAAATCTGGATGTTAAAGTGTGCAGTAAGGCACACTTTGCTATACATTTGCCAGAGTTACCCAAGGCTAACTCCCACGCCTCGAAGACCCGGAATGACGTAGAGTTTTGTTCAATTACGGGGTCGTTCCGGGCACTGCCAGCACCGGGTAACACTCAGGTAAACACGCTCAACAATGGAGCTCTGTGTCATTTCTGTTAGATCGCGCCCCAGATACCCCTTTGGTGCTGAATAGTTTAACAGATAACAGCTGGAACGTATGAAATGCTTAATCACAAAAGTAGAAAATTCCATTGAAAACTTGCTTGGATCAAAAGTCATAAAAAGTTGCCAAACAAAATTTCACTCCAAACCATTGTGAGAGTCACTCATGAACGTAGACCATACACGTAGAAAGGAACGAATTGCGACTCTTGTTTTGAGGGCATTTTGTGACAGAACAATTTAATTCATTACAGAAAACATGGGTGGGGTTCTCTGATCCTGAGGCTAAGTGTTGTTGCCTTCGTAAGCACCCTTGCATTTCATGGCGGCATCAACATGCCCTCAGGAGCAGCTATTCAGCCAGCACGGCACTGGAGCGACCCATGACGCTCCAGCTGCTGATGCCGGTGTCAAATGGGCGGCGCGGGTCTGCGCATGTGCATTGCGGCCATCCCTTCACCGCTCCGGCCCCAACGCAACATGGCATAGGGCTACAGGGGCCGGCATGGAGCAAAAGAGGCTCCCAGCCCGAGAGGCCAGCCCGCCGATCAGTAAGCCCCGATCGCGGGCCAGGCCACAGTGGAGGCCATCCCCGGATGGATGCACGCCGAGGTCTCGCCGGGTCAGACCACACGTGAACGGCGCCGGCGGGACTAGGATTTTTTTTGCGTCCGTTCGGCCCGTCCCGGGCGGAGAATCTCCGGAGGGGCCGCATAGATCGGCCCCCAACCGGCACCGTGCCGACCACGCCGGCGCCAATTCTCTGCTCTCCGGAGAATCGGTGGACCGGCATCGTGCCCGGCACGGCGATTCTCCGGCCCGGCGTGGGCTGAGAGAATCCCGCCCCATATGTTTGCGACATTCATCAGCATTACTGTGCAGAATATTAAAGTCGACAGACATTTTTTTTAACTAACTAGCATTTGAATTTAATTTGAACTCGGGTGTAAATTAGAGGGGGTGAATGGCAAGAATGAAGAAGTGTACTTATGTTTTGCTTTTCATTATTATTGCCGTTTGAGTAACAGCATTGTGGTTCTTTTAGATATTGAATTTTTGACTTTAAAATTTGTTATACTTCCAAGTTTTGTGTCATTTTGACAGGCATAGCCTAATGAATACACATAGACTGACTTGAAATTTTACACTTGTTAAAATGCCCTTTTGTTTTCCTTGGGATCACCATTCCTGCCTTTTACGACAACACAGAATTCTTCATGTGAAGGGCACGATCTCCTTTTCTTCATAATCCTACTCTGTAGTGAGCCACTAGAAGATATACAAGACTGACCTGCATTGATTCACTCAACTGTTTCCCTCCCTCCTTACAGAGAAGCAAGTGGTCTCTGCTCCATATATCTTCAGTGACACTTGTCACAATGTGATGAACTTGCATCTTATCAATCTATTGCACAGCAGGCTGGTGCTCCAACATAATGCACTACTGTTTTGTTTGTACTTCAGATAGATTTATCTTTTATTTAGCACACATATCCACACAAGCTAAATAATGACACATTCTGTTCGGTCTCAACTCGGGAAAATCTAATTTCCCCGAGATTGATTTACAGAAAGGCCCAGGATGAGGGCCTCACATATTGTGTTTTCATAGAACTGATGAGGCATCCAAAATCAAATTACGAGGTAATCATCCAATCAACCTAAAGAGAAATCCCCAAAAAGGTAACGTAAGCAGCTTATTAATGATTGCAAGTAACACCAGCCATTTGACCGAATAAAATGCTTTTTTTGGTTTCGATTGATACAGGTTAAAATGGACCTAACATTTAAAAGTGCAGTTTTTCATGTCCCAATAGTAATCTTTTCCAAAACAATGTTTATTGTTTCATGCAACCATTCCTTCAATTAAAGATTTTTTAAAATTAAAAATTGAGAAAATATACATTTGATATAATGTCGCAGTGTTAAGAGGGGCTCTCATAAGGGCAGCACGGTCCCGCAGAGAGTTAGCCCTGCTGCCTCACGGCGCCGAGGTCCCAGGTTTGATCCCGGCTCTGGGTCACTGTCCGTGTGGAGTTTGTACATTCTCCCTGTGCTTGCATGGGTTTGCCCCCACAACCCAAAGATGTGCAGGCCAGGTGGATTGGCCAGGCTAAATTGCCCAATTAGAAAAAAATGATTTGGGTACTCTAAATTTATTTAAAAAAAGAGGGGCTCTCATCAATGAAGGCCACAAGCACCTTATGGTTCCCATTTTCTCAAGGTTATGTGCAACTTGTGGAACTTTCCAAGCCAGGGAATTGCTGAGAGGTTTCTGAACTTCAAGATTGAGATAGGTGGGAAACAATTTCAGCATATGGGGGTTGAATTTGCGGTCCTGAAACAGGAGTCAAACGATGGTGTGACGGCAAAATAAATGGTGGCCCAGCTGCAAGGTCACAAATCCTTACCTCCATTTCTGTCAATGGCCATTTTTCAGGCCATGGTGAAGGGCATAGGGAGGCCTACCCGATCTGACAATTTCACTGGGTCAGGAACGCCTCAGAAGACTTCCATGACGACACTAAGGGAGAAGGGGGAATAACGACCACAGAGGTAGGACAGAAGGCCAGGAAATTTCATGGAATCATATAATCCCTACAGTGCAGAAGGAGGCCATTCGGCCAATCGAGTCTACACTGACCCTCCGAACGAGCACACCACTAAGGCCCACTCCCCCACCCTATCTCTGCAACCCCACCTAACATTTTGGACACTGGACTTTGGTATTATTCTTCTATAAAACATGGCTGAGCTCAGGAACTAATATAGGAACATAAAAATGAGGAGCAGAAGTAGGCAATTTAGCCCTTCGAGCCTGCTCCGCCATCCAATCAGATCATGGCTGATCTCTTCCTGGCCTAAAATCCACCTCCCTGCCTGTTCTCCATATCTCTGTAGAAATTTATATCAGAAATATATCTACTTCTTGAAACAATTTAATGATTCAGACTCCACCACTCTATGGGGCAGCGAGTCCAGCAAATTCACCACCTCTGTAAGAAGTAGTTCCTCCTCAACTCAGTTTTAAATCTGCACCTCTCAACCTATATCTGTGGCCTCTCATTCTAGATCTAACCATCTTGTAAACCCATGATTTGCCACTCTGTTTACACAATGTATTGGACCATCAAGACTTTTTTGAACGCAATTTCTTGACCACAAGAGTGCTGAAATAGCTTTTGTCCAACTCATTTTTCGATGTAATTTGCAAGTTATAGACAGTATGCATCTGTTTCTATGTAAAAAAAAGTAGGATAGGATAATGCGAGGCATCACATGTAGGATACAGCAGTGTGGCGACACTGAAACGGCACCAAAGTGTGATATCACATAGAACCGGGCAGGATAATAAAGAGTGTCATTGGCACCCAAAATCTTGATTGAATAAAAGCTAATAAACCACAAAAGACAAACAATTGAATGGTTGACCTTAATCCATAGGCTGGTCTATTCAACTGTGCGGAAACACTTTCACATCTGAACTCCTTGTTGTTTGCCATATTATTTCTCAAATTTTCTTTTATTTCCATTCTAAATGTAACAGACAGATAGCACGTTGCAACATTTGACTGCAAGAGTAGCAAGATTCCAGTCGACACCAGAGATCCATTTCTGCGTTATAAGGTCAAAAATAAGCCACCTGATTTTCAGTACATTACATCTCAAAAACAATTTTGTTTTTCATTACCACTCAGTAACAAAATGCTTCTCTTTCCTGTCTTGTAGTGATATTTTTGTTTCAGTTAAAGCACTGATAAAACTGCTGATAACTGAGGCTCATTATAATGGATGACAGGCCTCATATTTCAGGTGTCTTTTATTAAGATTTTTCAGGCAAATTCTCTGTAAGAATGAATAATTTATTATTGTCACCGAGCCTCACTAAATAAATTGGCACGCCTTTCTGTATCCTTAACCCATAAAACATCACTAGCCTGGCAAACAATAATGAAAGATGTATGTGTTGTTGTTCCACATCTTTTGAAGATAATAATAGCTCGGACGTTTTCCCCGGTGAGATGTTACACTCTATAGGACGAGAATGGGATGCTCAATACTAATGTCAGCAATACATTTTTAAAAATGAATAAAGTAACGTGTCGTGTCATTAATCTCGCAACTAATGCAGGCAGACTTGTACTTGATGACAAATGACCAGTCTAACTCTCAAAGTCTCAAATAAAAAATTATTATCTTCTGTTACAGTAAAACATTCATGAATGCCACAAACACCTTGCTACTCAGCGGGAGCTGAAAAGATCTCTGGGCAACACTTTCAACTGACATGAGAGAAACTGGTATAAAACAAACTTCAAATTACATTGGCAACACTAATAGTGATGACAGTTAAAGAAGAGGCATCTTCTTCCCTCCATTTCAATGTCCTTTGCAGCCCCATCAGTGCAGGGAGTGTAACTATTCTACTCCGCCCCACCGCAACACCCACCCAACTGAATGACCCTGATCTTACGCACCGAGGATTTCAGATTCTCAAGAATGTCTTCATATGCAAGTAGGAAATTAGCATTATTCTCTCTTAGCCTGACCAATGGAGCGCAACTCTGCAGTGAGCACTTCATGGAGCGGAGACAAACAGATAATGGACACTGCACAGCAGCGGCAGAGACATGGAAAACCTTTGCAAATGAATAACAGTGGGCTTCTGTGGACAAGGACAGATGGGATTCGAACAGAAATACACTAAGTAATTCAAGAATACATCAATAAAAAATACCAACTTGTTTACTTGAATAGCACTTGCACACATGGCTGTGCTAATAGTTTGTCCTTGGTGCGAATTCCTTCTTGTTGACATATCAGAGTTCAAAACCCAAATAAATAATCCAGAAAGATGAGAAGAAAAGAAATGTCCTTCATGGTAAAACAGATCCAGGTGTTCATGATGGATAGCTGACTTTCGGATTAGGAATTTAAATGTGAAATAAATGCAACCAAAGCTCTTAATTGCTTGGATGGCAGTACATAAATCAGGCATAATGGTTGTGAATATCTGCTTTCGACACTAAGTTCTTCTACCAGTGGGAAAACATGGAGTGATTCCCGACGACATAGGAGCATTGCCCAGGTGTGATTCCCACACCTTCAGCATGCTAAAATATGCATAGCACGTAGCACCAGCCAGACGGCGCTTACCGATCTCGGGGCGCCATTTTTACCGGGCGTCCAGATCCCGATGTCCTCTTCTCCACAATGGAAATGTTGACCCCCACCTCCGCCCGCTGATAAGGGGAGCACCCCCAACAGCTCAGAAAAGAGGGAGATCCTCACTCTCACCACGAAGATGGGGTGCCACCATCGTAGATAATGAAGATCTACACTTCTGAATTGTCTGTGCCTTTGGAAAGATTGCCTGCAGAAAATTGGGAAGAAACATGATTCGGTGGCAGAGTTCATAACATCAGCTATGGAAAGGGTGAGTTGGATGGAGAGGAGATTGCCAAGATTAGCCTGCAGGCAACAATGCTGGGTGGGAGGTTTTGTGGGAGAGGAAAGTGGGGAAATTGAGGCTTTTGCTTGCAGTGAACCAGCGTCAAGTTCTCCAATGAGCCCTTCAAATGATAGAAGCATAGAAGGAAGCTACAGGCTCTTATATAACTGAGTCAAGCTTGCTTGAGCAGGAAAATGAGCAGGAAAAGGGCAGGGTCTGGCAGAGGGAGCATGAGGTGGTATGGATGGGGCATGGGAAGTGTGTAAGAGTCCTTCCTGGTTATTTTCTTTGTTCCCATTTGCTTATTTTATTATTTGGGTCTGGGGACCCATAATCAGAATGTGCCGGTAAACAGAAGACTCAAAGTTAAAACAGCCTGCTTGCAGGATACTGTGTTCCCAGGTTTTGTGTTTGGAAGAGGAGAAGCCAGACACCTCAGCACTGGGTGGGCCTTAGGAAGCAGCTTTGGGGGGACTTGGTTCGAATGGTTAACTGGCAACCGGTGGATTGGTCAGGGACAGTGTTCTGCCTCACAACAGTCAGTGATTGGTTGCTGCATTATGCTTTCACAGACCCTAGCAGAAGTGTTTAGACCTTGGAAGTGAAAGTAACGCTCCCTCTCTCGCTCCTGCTTGCTAAAATGGAAGAACTGCTCTATTGTTCTGAAAGCAGTGAGTGCCTGGCACATCCTTTGCTGTGAACCTGAAATTATGCTGATTCTGGAGAGAAAGTAGACAACCATGCCAGAGAAAAGCCATTGAAAGCCTGGAAGGAAGAGTATCAAAAAGAAAGCCTGAATTTCAGAAAGACATTGACTGTAAGTCATCCAAGTTCATCAAAGATCCTTATTCTTTTATTTTTATTAGTATTTTCTTTCCTTTTCCACCATCCTTTTCTCTCTGTATTGTTTGTCTCTGTGTGTGTATATGTATGTATAATATATATACACATATATATATATGTGTGTGTATATAATATATATATATATATATAGAGAGAGAGAGAGAGAGTGGGGCAAGTTAGGAAGGGAGGGTTGGGAAAGCGGTAGTAGATAAGCAGTTATATTTTCTGTCCATGAAATTATAATACTGTACATAATAATAAATTACTTGTGTTAAAGTTACAAACCCGGTGACTGTAGTTTATTGGGTTCAACCAAAAACCTCGGGTATTTTAAACAAAATCTAATTTGACCTGTGTTGTGACTCTGGATCAAATGGGCTGGAATTGATCGTCCACTGGACTAGGGTGTTGTGACAGAATATTTGCACAAATCATTGAAGCTGGCAAGACGAGTTGGAAAAGTAGTTAATAAAGCAAATGGGATCCTTGGCTTTATAAATAGAGGCATTGAGCACAAAGCAAGGAAGTTTTTTGTGGATTTTATAAAGCACAGGTTAGACCCCAACTGAAGTCTTGCGTTGAGTTCTGGTCCGCACACAAGGAAAATGCGAACTCAGCTGGATGGACTGATTGGAGAAGCTGGGGTTGTCCTCCATAAAGAAGGTTGAGAGGACATTTGATTGAGGTGTTCAAAATCATCAGGAAGTCTAGCGGGAGTCGAAAGGGAAAGGCTGTTCCCATTGACAGAAGAGTTGAGAACCAAACGGCACCGATTGAGGGCGAATGGCAAAAAACAGCTTTATTTACTCTTTGGATAATCCTGAAATGTTCTCTTTTGCAATTAGTTATTTTCTAACTCTGTTATTCAACCTTTTCAGTAAAACCTTAGGGATCCAGTATAGCCGGGGGTGGAGGGACTGGGAGGTGGGAACAGAGCAGTAATAAATTCATCTAAGAGTGGAGGAGATTAAGTGGATAAAAACGTATAAATAATAAAGAGCATATTTCAAGATAAAATGGGAAGGAAGAGAAAGGCTCAGAGGAACTTTGACTATTACGATATAAGTAAAATAGTATAAGACAAAAGAAGGTCGTGATAAAGAGAACTGGAGGCTTTCAAAGCAATTTCTAGCAAACTACAAACTTTTATTTTGTATCGTGTCCAGGTGTTGCTCCTGAACTCCCCAGATACCGCATCGGTATTCAACTCTTGAAGAAACATGGGATTCAACGAGGTTGAGTATAAAAGCACTTGCTATGAAAGAGGAAACAAACATTTTTGAGGGACAGTTTCAACCGAGAAAGAGCCAGGAGTAGTCAAATAAGGTAATACGAACAGTGCCAACGTAGAAGGAGGACGAAGGAGCTAGGCCAGGTAAGAGGTGGCTGCTGTTGACCTTGAAAGAAGGTGTTTTTGAATCATACATTATTGAAACCTTTTGCATGGGGCAAAGAAAATCTGAAAAATAACTGCAGATGGGATTAAATGAGAACAAATGAAAAAAAAAACCGATGAATGCAGAGTAGAATCATCAGCATGAGTGTAGGAAGGAAAAGAGTGGGCGAGATAACAAAGCCTTGGGGAACTACTGCATCAATGAAACAACAGAGTACTGGGACATGAATTGCAGCTAATAGAAGTTGTAAGTGCACTTGTTAAACACTGATGTCAAAATAAAAACTTGCTTTCGTGTAGCTGACATCAGTCAGCACCAAGGTGCAAGATTACTTAACTGGTTTACAAATATGAAGATAAATTTTTTTAAGCACAGTGCAAAGGAGGTTGTGGGGGACAGACAGGAATTTAACAAACAAAAAATGAATTTGGTTCAAACTTGAAGTTTAGATGCAAAATCCAGCTTGTTTGTGGCAATCATGCTCATTAATCACGTTCTAATAGCCGTCATGGGGATTGATCTAAACATTTTATTGTTTTTCCTCCACAATATTCCTTCAACATGTTTTCATTCATCCACCTATTGAATTCAAAATCATAGAATTAAATATTTATCCAATTTCCTCTGGTAGTCATTACTGACTCTACTTCCACTCCCCTTCCAGATCCGAACAATTAATTCTATGATCTATATGTTTTTCCTCATTTTGTTTTCTGGCTCTTTTGTCAACTCTTGTAAAGCTGTGTCCGCTGGTCACTAACCCTTCTGCCATGGTGAACAAGTTATCCTTCTTTACTCACAACGAAACCCTGAATCAAAGTTATTGCCTCAACTATTAAATCTGGATGTGACTGTCAAAATTCTGTGCGATGAGGCTTACCCCATCTTCCATTTTAAATGTCAAATATTCAACCCTGTATCTATGTCCCCTCATTCATGAATTCTCAATTAATGGAAACAGTTCTTTTAAACACTTCTATTTATATCGTCTGCAATCGGAGTTAAAATGACCAAGTCACAGTTTTTCTAGTCTTCCTTTGTCATGTATTTCCTCAAACCATGCAGCATTCCCGTAACAGCCTCCCCGATCAGGCGCCGGAATGTGTCGACAAGGGGCTTTTCACAGTAACTTCATTTGAAGCCTACTTGTGACAATAAGCAATTTTCATTTCATTTCATTTCATTCTCATAATTCTGTATTATACTCATTCTCACAATATCCTTTTCATCGTATGGAGAACAATCCCAACACACAGTCCTCTGACGTAATAAAAATGTATTTTGACTTTGATATTCTATTGTTTTTGTGATAAAAAACGGCATTTTATTAGATTTTTCCCTCAGGTCTCATCAATATAGGGTTCTCTCTTAAAGTTATGCAAACCTATTTAATTGGTAGCCATGATGTGGAGATGCCGGTGTTGGACTGGGGTGAGCACAGTACGAAGTCTTACAACACCAGGTTAAAGTCCGACAGGTTTGTTTCGATGTCACTAGCTTTCGGAGCGCTGCTCCTTCCTCAGGTGAATGAAGAGGTCTCTTCATGGAGACCTCTTCATTCACCTGAGGAAGGAGCAGCGCTCCGAAAGCTAGTGACATCGAAACAAACCTGTTGGACTTTAACCTGGTGTTGTAAGACTTCGTACTATTTAATTGGAACAGTGGTGAATGGTTATGTTAAGAAACTAGTAATGGACAGAACATGGGCTGATTATTCATCTCCCAAAGCTAAGCAGTCCTCATCTGATTCTCAGCAGCCACCATTTTCATTGGATCATTAAACATGGAGAGTCATTCAATTGACATGGGGATTTTCTGAACCCTCCACACTCTCCAGGACGTGTTTTCTGGTGGTGGTGATGGCTTGTCATTGGCCGTAGGCAGGATCCTCTGATCCCACTGATATCTACACGTTTTGTGGGGCTCGCCTGTCCCGCCGCTTGGGAACCCGCTGTGGGGGCTGCCTCCGTCAGGACTGTAAGATCCAGCCAGTGGGCAGGGCCAGAAAATCCCGCCCATTGACTTAGCTTCTAAATACATTTCTCCTATATCAAGTTCATCTGTCATTGCTATTTTTGTGTAAGTGGGTGTATGCCTAAAGGCAGTGGGAACTAACGCCAGGTAAGACACTTGGCGAGAAACCTGCTGTTGAGTTGGGAAACTTTTAACAGGCAATTTTAAAATTGCTTGCCAACTTAAAAAATTATATTGTCATGGTTTATGAAGATTTAACTATATTTTCAATGCAATGGTTTGATTTTCATATTGATTTAATGTCCTGCCAGCTGCTGTACCGTTGTACCATTATCCACCAAGGATCGAACCAATGAGACATACAGCAATGCTGACAAGACTTTGAAACGCTTATGCAATAAAAATAAACCATCAGGTATTCAAAATGCCCTTAAAAAAAACATTCTCTTAACCACATAAAATCGAAAATTCAAAAAAGGTAGCAATCCCCTTTGCAACTGTGTGAACAACCTTCTTCAGAGTAGCGACCAGATCAGTCAGACTTGAAGCTCAGTCAAGCATTCATAATGAGGCCATTTAGCAAAAGAGATGTCTGTCCATCTGTTCAGTTTGCTTCTGTTAACAGTTTCTCGAATGCATTATTGCAATTGCTTGGTAGAGCTCCAAGAATGACTAAGGAACTCAGCACAGCAGGGATTTGTTTTACGGTATTAAGTGGGGTTGGCTAGCTTTGTTTGACTGACAAAAGTATTACCTTGTAATAACTTGATCTTTGTTTGAAATGGTTTTTCTATGGCTGTGTGTTGACTTAGACAAGACTATAGGTTCCTTCACTGGGTGTGTTTGATTGACAGTTTTCTGAGCAGGTAAGAGGCAGCATTTGCTTCAAAGGGAATGTTGAAAGCCTGATTATTTTTATTTGTGTGTGAACATTTCGAATATTTCTTGGTGTTATTACTTTGTTTCATGTGACAATTGGATATTAGGTGAGTTGGTATAGGGGATGCATGAGGAGCATGGAGGGAATGGGAGATATGAGGGAGCATGGAGAGGGCATGGGAGAGAAGTGGATAGGAAAGGACAGGGGGGGGTGATGGAGGGGAGAGGGAGGTGCATTGTGAGGGCTAACAATGATCAATTGAACTGGGTTGATGTCCAAGAAAACAGAGGTGAGCCTCACTATCTGCCCACCTCAATTGCTGCCCTGGGCCTGCTTCAGGAGGCGACAGCCCCGGCTCCAGCCCATACCTCTGACTTTTAGAAGTCGAGACCATGACATTGAGAAGGGTCATTGAGAAGATTTCCCCCGAACTGAAGACGAAAAACCGGCCCTAGCGGCACAGTGGTTAGCACTTCTGCCTCACAGCGCCAGAAACCCGGGTTCCATTTTGGCCTTGGGTAACTGTCTGTCTCTCTGTGGCTGCGTGGGTTTCCTCTCGGTGCTCCGGTTTCGTCCCATAGTCCAAAGATGTGCCGGTTAGGTGGATTGGTCATGCCAAATTGCCCCTTAGAGTCCATGGACGTGTAGGTTAGGGTAAGGGGTTATTATGCTAAGACAGGGAAATGGGCTTGGGTGGAGTGCTCTTTCAGAGGGTGGGTGCAGACTCGATGCGTCAAATAGCCTCTTTCTGCCTTGTCGGGATTCTATGATTCTGTGACTTCAAGCTTTAAATTAAGTCTACACTGGCACTCAAAACAGGCTCTTGTGAATCAGTAGTGTCTTCTTCATTGTGTCAGCATTTATTTTCTATTGCATTGAAAAATATTGCCAAGAGTTTTAATGTGAAATCACTTAAATACATCCATGGGGCTCAGGCATGAGTCTCTGAAAAGAGCTAAACTATTGATCTGTGAACTTCAGTGGAAAGATGTGATGAAAAAATAGTCAGTTTCTTACACCTTTACGTTCTCATGTGATCTCTCATGTGGTGCCTTATTTAATCTTTCCAAAAACTCCAGATGCAGTGCATCCACTACATTTCCCTTATCTAGCATGTCTCCATTCTGATATCCATACTGCTTGTGTCAATTTTCAAGAAACATGGCAGTTTCATTCCTAATGAAATTCAAATGTTTCCAAATTTTCCTCACCACCGATGTTAAGGCAACAAGCCTATCACGGTGTGGGCGGCACAGTAGCAGTGCTTAGCACAGTTGCTTCACAGCTCCAGGGTCCCAGGTTCGATTCCCGCTTGGGTCACTGTCTGTGCGGAGTCTGCACGTTCTCCCCATGCCAGCGCTGATTTACTCTGGGTGCTCCAGTTTCCTCCCACAGTCCAGAGATGTGAAGATTAGGTGGATTGGCCATGCTAAATTGCCCTGAGTGTTCAGAAAGGTTAGGTGGGGTTACTGGGTTACACGGATAGGGTGGAGGTATGGGCTTAAATAGGGTTCTCTTTCCAAGGACCAGTGCAGACTCGATGGGCTGAATGGCCTCCTTCTGCACTGTAAATTCTATGATCATTCCCGAGAGAAGCACTGTCTCCCCTTTTAAAAAAAATAATTGGTAATACACCGGGCACTCAGTCATCTAGAACACATCCATACTCAGTCCAGACCCAGCCCTGACATTTACTCACCCACATCCCTCAGGATGCTGGGGTGTATCCGCCAGACTGTATCGTTTGCCATCCTTTAGCTGAATTTATCAAATTATTGTTCATCTCACTCTTAGCTACTTCAGGGTTTTCCTCCTCTCTCACATCCTTCTCTTCAGCAAAGAGCAATGCAAAGGACTCATGAAATACCTCTGCCTTTTTCTGATTATCAGAATGATCTACAAATTGAAAATCCTCTCTTCCCATGGAAGGAACTTAATTATATTGTAACAGGTATTTTTAGAAAATCTTTTGTTCCTTTTCATGGTTTCTCAAACATTTTCTTCATACTTTCCCATAGCTTTCCTTATCACACTTTTCTTTTATTATCATCTAGTTTTCATTATTATTATAATAATCAATGGCCCACCTCTTCAATTTAAATTGCTTTTCAACCTATTTTCCTTTTTCAATGAAATATACTTACTCATTAAAAACAAATTGATGGCAAAGATAAAAGTAGAGAGAAATAACAAAAATGAAGAACGTTGTAGCAAACTGCAGGACAATGCATAACCAGGATATAATGTACCCTGTACAACATATATATGGGGGCTGGTTTAGCACACTGGGCAAAATCGCTGGCTTTTAAAGCAGACCAAGGCAGGCCAGCAGCACGGTTCAATTCCCGTACCAGCCTCCCCGAACAGGCGCTGGAATGTGGCGACTAGGGGCTTTTCACAGTAACTTCATTTGAAGCCTACTTGTGACAATAAGCGATTTTCATTTTCATTTCATTTCATATTGTATAATAGTGCAAGGATATGTTTGCGCGCATGATACAATATGGGAGAAAAGGGGTGAAATTCTCCCCCAACGGCGTGATGTCCGCCGACTGGCGCCCAAAACGGCGCCAATCAGATGGGCATCGCGCCGCCCCAAAGGTGCGGAATGCTCCGCACTTTTGGGGGCTGAGCCCCAACATTGAGGGGCTAGGCCGGCGCCGGAGGGATTTCCGCCCCGCCAGCTGGCAAAAACGGCGTTTGTTGCCCCGCCAGCTGGCGCGGAAATGACATCCCCTGGCGGCGCATGCGCGGGAGTGTCAGCGGCCGCTGACAGTTTCCCGCGCATGTGCAGTGGGGAGAGTCTCTTCCGCCTCCGCCATGGTGGAGGCCGTTGCGGAGGCGGAAGGGAAAGAGTGCCCTCACGGCACAGGGCCGCCCGCAGATTGGTGGGCCCCGATCGCGGGCCAGGCCACCGTGGGGGCACCCCCCGGGGTCAGATCACCCTGCGCCCCCCTCAGGACCCCGGAGCCCGCCCACGCCGCCTTGTCCCGCCGGTAAATACCTACTTTAATTTACGCCGGCGGGACAGGCAATTTCTCGGCGGGACTTCGGCCCATCCGGGCCGGAGAATTGAACGGGGGGGGCCCGCCAACCGGCGCGGCCCGATTCCCGCCCCCGCTGAATATCCAGTACAGGAGACTTCGGCAACCAGCGGGGGCGGGATTCACGGCGGCCAACGGCCATTCTCCGACCCGCTGGGGGGTCGGAGAATGACGCCCAAGATGTGGGAGCAGTAGCAGGTAAATTGTTTTCACGTCAAGATGAATTCTTGAAAGGAAATGAGTTCAGGGAACCTGGATGGACACTATACTCAAAAACAATCAGGGAAGCACCAGGAACAGAGAACATTGGCTGGATTCCCCATTTCACGAATCCAGAAGCACGAATCGCAATCGAGCGGAGAATCGCGCGAATGTGAAAAATTGAGTTTTGCCCCCAGCACCGATTGTGATGCCGTGTTCCTGTCCCTCGCAGCCGACGATATCGAAGTTTGCATCCCGTGCTGGCGAGTCCTTGCGAAACTGTAATTTGCATGCATTTTAATATCATTACCAGGTTGACCATTTTATACTCCACTCCTCCGCAATGCTCCGCCACTCTTAGGCGGAAATCTCACTGGCGCAAATTAATGTAAGTATTTACAAGCGGGATCTGGGTGCCTTGGCTGTAGAGGGAGAGAGTTGACTAAAAAAAAACACGAAAACAAAACAATTGTCTGGCTTGCTGGGAGGTGACTGCCCGGGCCAGGGGGGAGGGACTTGATGTTCCCTCAGCATCAGGGTGGCCTGGCTCAAACCGTCATTGCTGCAGAATGTGTTTTCAATGTAACCCTTTGCTACTACTTACAAACTCCTGACTGCTCACACTGCTGAGTGCTACCTGTGCCCTTTGAATGTTCAGAAGGCCACCAGTCATCTGGGAGCTGACCCAGGCTTTCCCTCTGGACACCTTCATATCCCAGCTGGGGGATGTTGTGGACAAGTTCAGTCAGGGTCCAACCAGGCGTTGGGGCTCCTCAGAAGTCCTGCCCCACTGTAGAAGAAGTAGTGGATCAGCAGAGCTCATCACAACCAAAGAACACCTGCAATGGCCTTTGGAACCCTCCCTGGTTCTCTGCCCCACTCAGGGCAGAGGCCTCACCAGTGACCTCAACCCCTCTGGATCACCAACTTTCCCTTCCTGGGGAAGCTGGCAGCACTGATTGCCTCTGCCAAAACCTCCAGGGCTGTGTTCAGGAGTGCCAGGTTGGCCTTGCAGAGCTGGCATTTTTTTGCGTGAGATCGGCTGGGGTGCCCGGGGTGAGGGTGGGGGGGGGGGGGGGGGGGGAGTGCAGGGACCTTCCCATAGTGCGTTCAAGCTCAGGGCGGGGAAGGTTGGGGATCGCTTCGGGGACCTCGGAGATCAGGATGCCATTTAATCTCTCACCACACCTGGGGGGTTCCGGCGAAGGAGCTCCGCACTGCACAAAACGGGAATATGTGCGGCCTCGGTGCATGCTCCCCAGTCCCTTATGCAGCACAACTTGCATTGAATAGCCCATGTGTTCCTCGGAGCTCGCTATGGGACTTTGTTCCCTTTGGGAGAATCGCGCCCTAATTGTCAATGAAGAGCAGTGGGGAACTCGCTGGCAGAACCGGTGGAAAAACTCACTACAAATCGACTTAGAAATTATTAAATTAAATTCCACCCTTAGTTTCCCAAACGGAGAATTCCGACTCATAGGTTTGGCTGTACTCGGGACTGCGGCTTGTTTGTAATGATGATAGAGAGGGGACTGTGAAAAAGATGGTAGATGCCGTTATAAATACATTTTAAACTGTACGGAATGAATTAAGAATGCGCATTTACATTCAACACTTTGTAATGATATATCACTGGCTCTAATGTTCAAGTTATTTTTGTTCATGGTTCATACTACTGTTCTGGAGGTAATGTTTAGTTCTGGGAAGGTTATTTTAGTAAAGCTAAAGTAATTAAAACGTGAGGCTGGAGTGATTGCCAGAACACTTAAAGATATGGCAGTTCAGAAGGTTACCCATGTTTATTTAATCGAGACAGAATAGAAGAGAGAGTGTTATAAAACAGCAGGTGGGCTCACTTGCTGTGAAAACTATAAACGAGGGAAGAATTAGTTTATTCCATGCTGTTGCGACAAGCCGGAGGGTAAGAGCTTTCAAAAAGGGGGAAGAGGAGGAGATGCACTGTAAACAATCTCCAAGTAAAGAATTCTGAAATAAAGGCAATGAACAGGATTTTCCCACCCTTCCGAACAATGGGATCTTCCATGAACTCTTATGGCGGGGTGGGTGAGCCATGCAAAAGCCCGTGGACTTTGGCAGGACCAGAGGATCCCACCTGCGGCCAATTATTTACCGCATCCGCCATGGGAAAACCTTTCGCGGGGAGGCTGGAAAATCATCGCCATTGTTGGGATAATAAACCAGTGGTTGGATCCACGCTAATTCTTCGAGTGAATTGAAAAAGTGGCTCACTTGATTCGGCTTAAAAAAATCATTTTGTTCTGTTTTATACTTGGGCAGGTCCCTTAAACAAAGAACAGACCTTTCCAATGTTCTCTCTTGGTTATGGGCATCATAACGGTTTCATGTGCGTACATGAATTCAAACTGGTTGCCTTATTGGGCACGATTTAACCACCACGTTGTGCCCAACGCGATCTGGGTGCACCGGTTAAAGAGTGGGAAAGGCTCAGTTTATGCCAAAATCTGACACTGGCCTTCCTGCTGACAGCGTGCTCACACCCATCCTCTCTGAATGGAGTGTGTATCAGGGGTGTTTGATGTGGAACCACTGTGCCAGGGGGATGGGGGGAGCGGGTGTAGGCAAGTCTGCTGGTCTGTTGCGAAGATTAATGTGACAGAGGCTTCATATGTGTCAGTTATAGCATGTTTTAATTGTAAACATTTGACATTTCCATTCCTCCCAGTGACAAGTAGTCCCCCCCACTCACTCGCAGTGTCCACTCAGTGATCATCTCCCTTCTGGATCTTTCATGGTCTGGTATTACGTCTAGATGTGTCCCCAGATGCACGTGCTATGTGGCCTTTGAAGCCCTTGGCGGATGTCCTCTGAAGGGCCTGAAGCATGAGGGCCCCAGCCTCTTTACTGGTGTGTCACTGGTGTCACCATGCCACCCTTCAGATGCATCGGTTTCAGGAGAGGGGGGATTCGGAAGAACTAGAGACCTTTGTTGTCTCCTTGGTGACAAGTCCGGGTTGGCCTCCAAGGTTGGCTCAAAGGGCTCTGGGGTCTCCATGGGGATGGAGGGGCAGCTGGAGCAAGCTCTGAGGCATTTGGCCCTGCCAGTTCTGATGCCTCCCCATTGTCTGCACCACGGTGCTACTCCTCTGTGACTGGGCCATGCTCTGGAGTGCCTCAGCAATGTCCATCTGCATCTGGGAGATGTCCCACAGCAACTGGACCATGCTCTGCAGTGCCTTGGCAGTGTCCATCTGCATCTGGGACATGTCCCTCATCGATTGAGTCATGATGCCGAGGCCCTCAGCCATGGTAGTCACAGACTGAGCCATACCAGTATGGCTGCTTTAGCTCAATGGGCTAGACAGCTAGTTTGTGATGCAGAATAAGGCCAGCAGTGTGGGTTCAATTCCCGTACCAGCTGCTAATTCTTAATTCTCCCTCTGTGTATCCGAACAGGCGCCGGAATGTGGCGACTAGGGGCTTTTCACAATAACTTCATTGCAGTGTTAATGTAAGCCTACTTGTGACAATAAAGATTATTTACATTTACATTTATCTTTGGCACCATCACTCAGGACGCTGATGTCGTGCTCCAGGCGGTTACCACCCTAGCAGTGTCGGCCTCGGTACCATGCATTGTCGGTATCATCTCTGCACCTGTAGCTTTTGGGTCTCCTCCAAATGGATATGCACTCACTGAAATGTCACTGACATTTCCTTCCTGAATCGTACGGCTGTGTTCTATCATTTGTATCCGCTCTGGAATAACCTGTCCAGAGACTTGGCATCTGACTGGGACTCAGCTGAGTCCTGGGATCCAGCAGACCACCAACTTTTGACTCCAATGGATGTTCCTGCCTCCACCTAATGTGCAACAGCAACTGTACGCTGCTCACCAAATTGAGCCCCAGAAGCCTTTCCACTAATGTCGCCAACCGAGGTGTCCCCCCCCCCCCCCGCGCTGACGGAATGTGGGGGGTGATAGCTGTGACGCCTCAATGGTGGCCTCCTCAGAGTTCACCTCTGAGGTGGTCTCTTGGGCTGGGGGAGGGGGAGGGGGAAATTACTCCCGATAGCCCAGCCCCATCAGATAGAGATCCTGCAAGACAATGGACATGTGGTCAGTGAGAGGGAAGGATCATTTTGTCTCACATGAACAATTCACTTCAGACAGGCCATCTGGGGAAGGGGCAATGAACCCTTACCTCTGCGGTGCAGGCCAACATCACTGTTGTTAATTGCTCTCTCCTCGGTCAACCCCACGATTTCTCGGGCCTGTTCCTCAAAGGAGGTGAGAACTCGAATCTCTGGTACTCCGCAACACTATCTTAGCTCTTTACCACTTATTATGGGCTATCGTCTCCTGCGGGGACAAGGAGAGGGCACTGTGAGCCCCACACTTGATGGGTGAGGGGGTTTAGAGCAGGTGACATGTGTGGGCACCACACCTGGATATGAAGAGGTTGTGCTGGTTGGTGCAAGTGGGTTCTGAGGAGCAAGCACGATCAGTGGGGGGAGGATGCAAGATGTCAGCCAGTGTTTCAGGAAGGGGGAAAGTGGAGTTTGAGACGTGGCAGCTAGACCTTATGCCATGAGAGTGGTGGCAACTTACCCTTGCAGCTCGGTGGAGGTCAATTGTCTTCTCCCTAAATTGTACGGCTGTGTTTCTGGCCATGCTGTCCACAATGATAGCCGATGCCATTGCCTTCCAGGTGGCATTGATGATGCTCCTCCTGATCCTCCGACCTCCTCGTTCAGAAGCCTGGCCAGCTCGGCATCCCCAAAGCGAGGAGCAGGTCTGCGCATTGCCATGCTTGTGTGTTAACTGGGAGTGAGGGAGTGTTTATCAGCAATTCCCCCTTGCTAGCAGCGAGACGCCAAGACACGAGTCTGGTGAATTTGACAGTGAAAGGGCCAGTAATGGCGAGATGCTCGTGGAGGCACATTTCAGGCACTAAGTGCCGTTAAATACGGGCCGTGATCTCGGCAATGCAACCGTTGAGAAATACCCTGCCAAAAATCATGCCCATTATACCTCTTTCTTGACAATATATTAGCCTCAAATTCATAGAAAGGACATTTCTGATCCATGCGTAGATATTGTTTTGTCATCTTGCGCTCTGATTATACTGCAACTATTCAACTTTCCGTTGAAACTAGTCTCTCAGAGGAATTGATGATTTTCAAGGTTCTTAGTGCAGGAGGCCACGCACATTGAAAAGGTAAAAGAGAAACAGAGGTAAATGGCAAATTTGTGATTAGATGAAACCAAACCTGACTTTTAAAAGCCTAAAGAGTGAATCAGCTGTAAGTAAGTTCCACAATTTTGCAGGTTGGGGAAAGAAAGAGTAGTTTTGCTTTTCCTCCAAATTCTTATTCAACGTCTGAGTTTAATATTGCTATCAAAGATTGCTCACATCTGGAAAAGAAAATAATACACAGATCTGTCTCAATTTTTTGTAAACAATGGGCATGAATGCTCACCTTTTCCAAGAGAAACCAGTAATAAAATAACACAAACAGGACTTAAAGAAACTTAACAAACTCAAATTAAAATTGCATTTCTGGGAGTGATTATACACTCTGGTACCAACCGCCCCCCCCCCCCCCAACCCCACCCCCACCCCACCCCCACACTCCCAAGGCCATGGAAGCCCTAAAGTGTATCGGCAGACACGATCTCCAGGGACACTCCCGTGTGGTCCTAACCATGGAAGAAAAGCAAACAGTTCGGTAAACCTTCCCCCCTCAACCAGTTGACGGCCATCTTGGCCAAGCCCCAAAAGCAGTCCAATGAGGAGATTCACCAACAGTGTTAGTTCAATACGATGGCTTCTGCCAAGATTTGAAACCATGAATTCTCGTATATTACAGCTTAAAATCCAAAACGAGAATTATCATTTTCGGCCAACAAGACCATTTTTAAGAATTCTGGAAATACCTAAAATTACAGCTCTGACCCATCAATAACATGACCAATTGAAGAACTTTCTTTTGATTTATTCAGAGGATGTGGGCATCGTTGGCCTGGGCTAGCATTTATTGCCCATTCCTAATTGCCCTTGAACTGAGTGGCTTGCTTGGCCATTTCAGAGGTCATTTCAGAATAAAACACTTTGCTGTAGGTCTGGAGTCACACGTCGGCCAGACTGGGCAAGGATAGCAGATTTCCTTCCCTCAAGGACATTGGTGAACCAGATGTTTTTCTATGGCAATCAACAATGGTTTCATGATCATCTGCATTGTAAATTCCAGATTTATTTCACTGAATTCAAATTTCACTGAAAGGCGTAAACATTATTGAAGCTAAATATTGCACAAGCTGTGAGCTGCTAAATCTTCAAAAACAGAAAACTATTCATGAGAAAACATGTTTCAGCTCAGGCTGTCTACAGATATCAGTCAAGGACCAAATTATAGGAAACGCTTTATTTACAAAATTTGCATACAAGAATTCAATTGAACACTGTGCAGCTGTCACTCATGTGTGTCCACTACAACAAGGAACAAAGGGGAAGGGAGTTACTGCATCACTGGTAAAAATATATCCTTACCATATCTATATCTGGAACTTATTAGATAAACAGAGAAAAAAATGTGCTTGGTGATATTATCATTAAGTATATGTCCACAAATTGCAATTGGATGACTACACTCATATGCTATATATCATGTAATTTTACTTTACAACTCTGAACGGACATAGATAATTTTGTAACAAATGTACACGTTTGATTGTTATGCATTAATGTTATATGACCAAACCCCAAAGTATAACTGTGTGCGTAATCTTTGGATCAAGGCTCTCTAGCATGACACGAGTTGGAATGCTGGAGCTCTTGCTATAGCTCGTAATAAAGGCCTTGTTCCAAAACTTTAAGAATCTCTGTCTGGTCACTCGTGAGTGAGAGAATGATTTACACTGTAGCCGAATAGTTGTATTCTCTCCCACAACATCCACCGTCAGCCAAAATGGGATTTGGTCCTTGACTCTAGGGCGTTACCCTGGATTTGCTGTGACAATACCAATTTGGCACGACCTCCCCGGTTTTCTTTGGCCTTGAAATCCACTCACCATTCCCCAAGTAGAGGAGTTGATTGAGTCAGAGACTAGGGGCGAAATTCTCCCCCAACGGCGGGATGTCCGCCGACTGGCGCCAAAGCTGGCGCCAATCAGACGGGCATCGCGCCGGCCCAAAGGTGCGGAAGGCTCCGCATCTTTGGCGGCCTAGCCCCAACATTGAGGGGCTAGGCCGACGCCGGAGGGATTTCCGCCCCGCCAGCTGGCGGAAATGGCGTTTGTTTCCCCGCCAGCTGGCGCGGAAATGCGGCGCATGCGCGGGAGCGTCAGCGGCCGCTGTCAGTTTCCCAGCGCATGCGCGGGAGCGTCAGCGGCCGCTGTCAGTTTCCCGCGCATGCGCAGTGGGGAGAGCCTCTTCCGCCTCCGCCATGGTGGAGGCCGTGGCGGAGGCGGAAGGGAAAGAGTGCCCCCACGGCACAGGCCCGCCCGCGGATCGGTGGGCCCCGATCGCAGGCCAGGCCACCGTGGGGGCACCCCCCGGGGTCAGATCGCCCCGCGCCCCCCCCCAGGACCCCGGAGCCCGCCCACGCCGCCAGGTCCCGCCGGTAAATACCAGGTTTGATTTACGTCGGCGGGACAGGCAATTCCTGGGCGGGACTTCGGCCCATCCGGGCCGGAGAATCCAGCGGGGGGTCCCGCCAACCGGCGCGGCCGGATTCCCGCCCCCGCCCAATCTCCGGGAGCGGAGACTTCGGCGGGGGCGGGATTCACGGCGGCCAACGGCCATTCTCCGACCCGGCGGGGGGGTCGGAGAATGACGCCCTAGATTTGAGTTGTCAAAAATATCCTAAAAATGTTTATTGCCTCGAAATATTGCAAGCGCATGTCCAGCAGCAAAGGATTGGCCTGACATTCGGTCATCTCCACAGTCTGGGGTGCATGCAAACTTTGATCATCGAGGTGAAATCCCAAGGAGAAATCTTTAACAGCACTTCTTGCTGAAACTCCTGGAAATTACATTACGGATGAGCCCCACTATGTATGGGTTGTTTGGTAACTCAGAGGTCTGGAGGCTTGTATGTTGAATGTTAAGTATTTAATAACATGTCATAATTATATGCATCTCCAAGATACATACAGCCTAGCATGTGTGATGTATCCATGCTGGTTTCTCAGTCTACTATCATGTGACTATCTACATCATTATATGGCAGTAATTTTTCCCCAGTCCCACATTAGTCCTTGCTCTGCCAGATACCATTAGTTTACACCCCACAGGTCTAAGATGCCTCAGTAATGTTTAAAGGGCAGGGAATTTCATCTCGTGCCTTGGCCAACATTACTCCATCAAACAACTTCACAGATTGCCTGGTCAACCATTTTGCCACCCTTGCTGTGCAAAATGTGGCTTCACTTTTTGCCTAGATAACAACAGTGACTGAGCTTCTGAATAATTCATTGCAGTTGAAGCCCTTTGAGATTTTAATGTTCCACGAGTAAGATTAGACTGGAATGAATCTCAAACTTCAAGTCATTCAGTCACTTTTGCCTTTATTTTATAGCTAATCAACCTCAAAGAGATTTCGCCTTCCATTTTGCCAATATCTGGATGGCAGCTCTCTTTCCCGATTTTGTCTTTTCGCCTAATTTCCATCTCTTTTCCAGTCTGTCGTAACAGCTGCCTTTCACATGTGGAGTTTGGGCTTTTGGAAATGCATGCAGGCCCAGTGTTATTTTTTGCTAGATGAGATAGATTGTTCAATTTTCAAACAATTCAACTCATCAGAATCACAAAGTAAATCAATTTTTAATAAGCCGTGAAAAAAATACTCCAATTGACATTCAGCTGATGTCAGTCATAAGCTCAGAAATTATACAAATCCCAAACCATTCATCATTAAGGCTTCAATGCAGCAGGGCACACAGCATTACTCAACTGGTATTCAATTACTTAATGATTGTCAGCTTTGATCTGCACCCACAATATATTAATCTCATTGTGCCAGTGGAGACTTTCATGGGCTAACTAATACTTGTGTTGACTAAGTTCCGGGCAGACTTTATCCGAACCTGCAATAATGCAATACCTTGGAATTGAAGACATTTTGCAATTTTAGCCCTAGCAGTGAAAATGCATTTTTAAGCGCCTTATTTGCCAGGTATTCACAATTGGATAAGTCATGTTGCATTCAAGGCCATATAGAATGCGCCAACAGAATTTCTACATACATATCGAAGCAGTCCATGTCCAAATGCAGCAAGACCTGGACAATATCCAGGCTTGGGCTAACAAGTGGCAAGTAACATTCACACCACACAAGTGCCAAGCAATAACATGGCTCCTTGACATTCAATGGCATTACCATCATTGAATCCTTCGATACAAACATCTCGGGGGTTACCATTGACCAGAAAGTGAACTGGACTCGTCATTTAAATTCTGGGGCTACAAGAGCAGGTCAGAGGCTTGGAATTTTGCAGCAGGTAAATTGCCTCCTTACTCTGTAAAACATGTCCATCTACAAGGCACAAATCAGGAGTGTTGTGGAATACTTTACACTTGCCTGGTTGAGTGCACCTCCAAAAACACTCAAAAAGCTTGACACCATCCAGGAAAAAGCAGCCCGCTTGTTTGGCACTCCATTCACTCCCTCCACTAAGGACAAAGTGTGGCAGCCGGGTGTACACCTACAAGATGCATGGCATGAACTCATCAAAGCTCCTTTGGCAGCATCTTCTAAAGCCGCAACCACCAAGGTCTAGAAAGACAAGGGCAGCAGATACAAGGAAGCACGACTACCCCGGAAGTTCCCCTCCAAGCCACTCACCATGCTGATTTGGAAATGTAATGACGCTCCTTCACTGTCGCTGAGTCAAAATCCTGTGATTTCCGCCCCCCACCCCCCCCCCCCTCCCGCAGCTACCTTCCACACACACACACACAGACACACACACACACACAGCACTGTAGGTGTATCTATACCACATGAACTGCAGTGGTTCAAGAAAACAGCTCACCGCCATCTTCTCAACAAAATTCAGGGATGGGCAATAAATGTTGGATCAGCCAATGAAACTCACCTCTCATGAATTAATAACAATAAAAAAAATGAACCAGCAGTATATATAAAATTGGTGCACAGTAGGTTAATGGCTGAATTAGAAGAGGGTGGAACAACTTGGAACCTGAATGCAAAATTGCACTTCAAATGTTGTTGCAAGGATCAATTTCTGCCGAATTTTACCAGTAAAGTAAAAGAAGGTAGTCGAGTGGAAACACGAATAAATAGTGGAGGTGAGCAAATGAGCTTCAGGTGCCATGTGTGTCAGGCAGGGCTTAATTGTTAACGCTCTCATGTGTGAATCACAAAGTTCCAGGTTTAAGTCCCACTCCTGCAGGACTCGGGTACAGAAATCATGGCTGATACTCCAGTGCAGGACTGAGGGTGTGCTGCACTGTTTGAGGTATTATCTTTCTGTTGAGGCATTAAATCATCTTTCTACTTGGGTGGATGGGAAAAAAAGTCCCACAGCACCATTTTGAAGAAGGAAAAGGGAGTTATTGCTGGCATTTTTGTCAATATTTAGTGCCCAATAGACATCTCATAAAAAATAATTGTCTGGTCATTACCACTGACATTGAAAAGACCATTGATGCCTCCTTAGCTAAATACACAGGACTAAAGTTTCTGATTTGAGTATAATTGCAATTCCGCTGAAAACTGTGCCCAAAATGCACAGATTTGCATTAAGTCTGAGATTGTGCAGTCAGGCAGTGTTTTAAAATATACATTTTCAAAAATGTTTCACAACAATTATCTGCACATATTAAAGATTCGGTCAAGTTAAAACAGCATAAAATGGGGTTGATCAGAAAACATAAATCTTCGAAATCACCGTGTCAATCCACTACCTCCGATTAACCCAATGTCATATTACTGAAATATATAAAGCTATTTTCTATTTATATCACCGTCAGTTTCTTCCTAAATTAAGAACATAAAATGCATTCAAAAGCTTTTAAAACATACACTTAACTCTCCTTGAGCCCAAAAGAACTAATTTAATTTTCAACGCTTCCGTGAAGGCCTGTAAATGAGTGTAATTAGTAGAAACATTCAATGGTCATTAGGTAACCCACAGTATGTTTAACACCAGCAAAAATAATTTAGAAGTTTAAATTGCGCCAAATGCAGAATTGTGGCAAATGCAAATGTGCAGCAAAGCAAACTTGTCGCAAATACAATTTGTGGTGAATGCAAAATTGTGGTGAATGTAAAATTGCGCTCAAAATTCTTTTGCACTAGCTTAATCAATTTCAACGGAAATGTACCATGTGTGACAATGATGGATCAATGGAGAACGTTCTCACATTTGAATCACGAGGACCCAGGTTCAAGACCCACTCCAGGAATTCACAGATTCATAGACACTCTCCAATGTAGAAGGGGATCATTTGGCCAATCGAGTCTGCACCAACGCTCTGAAAGACCACCCTACCTAGGCCCACTCCCCTGCTCTATCCCTGTAACCCACCTAACATTTGGACCCTATGGAGCAATTTAGCATGGCAAATCCACCTTACCTGCACATCTTTGGACTGTGGGAGGAAACCGATGTACCCGGAGGAAACCTACGCAGACAGGAGGAGAACATGCGAACTCCACACTGACCGTCACCCAAGGTCGGAATTGAACCTCAATCCCTGATGCTGTGAGGTAGCAGTGCTAACCATTGTTAGTGTTCTATTGGGCAGTACTTGAAGGTAAAAATCAAGGTTGATACTCCGATGTAGGACTGAGGGATGCTGAACTGTTGGAAGTACTGTTAATTCAGATGAGATATTAAATCAAGGCTCCATCTGGCTACTTGGGTGAATGCAAAAATAAATCCCATGGTACTATTATTGCTGTTGACAGGAGTTGCTGAATGTTTATTGGCTGCCACCTTTCCTACATTAGGACAGTGACGACGAGAGTACTTCACTGACTGTAAAATGATTTGAGCATTCTGGTATTCTGGTGGTCATGGAAAGGCAAATACATATCTTTCTCTTGTCATGAGTTGGGAAGGAAAAAATAAAGCAATGATCTTGCTTCTGATTGCCATCTAGTGACATCAAGCAGAAGCGCACATGCATGGTAATGAGGGAGACCCTCCGGTGATGTGTATTCACCTCCCCGTGACCTCACAACCAGCTGATTCATGCAAAGGGAATGATTATTTGAGTGAGTAATCATCAGAGAGGGCTGATATAGGGTCACAATAGAAGGAAGGAAGATTAAAAGTGAATGCAATATCTTTCCATGAAATTGTTGCTGCTTATATCCACCTGGAAGGTTCTAACATATTGTTGTCAGGCAAAGGAAGCAATATCTTTTTAGCCTGTCTCTCTTGTAATGGGATGAGAGTCTGAGGAAATTTCTATTGTTCACACTATATCATTACCACTGGTAATAAAATCATGTTTTAGTATTGTAGAAACAGCTTGTACTTACAAAGCAACTTTAATAGAGCAAAATGTCTAAAGGTATTTGAAAGAGTTCTAAAAGATAAAGAGGATTAATTAAAAGTGTTTTTGGGGGGGGAGGGTGGGGAACAGTGGGGCTGGATAGAGGGTCATCGATAGGTGGAGATTGACAAAGGTGTGATGAACAAAAAGACAAGGGGAATGTACAGTAAGAAGTCTTACAACACCAGGTTAAAGTCCAACAGGTTTGTTTCAAATCACAAGCTTTCAGAGCGCTGCTCCTTCCTCAGGCGAATGAAGAGGTAGGTTCCAGAAACATACAAAATAGACAAAGTCAAAGATGCTTTGAATGCGAGCATTTGCAGGTAATTATGTCTTTACAGATCCAGAGAGAGGGGTAATCCCAGGTTAAAGAGGTGTGAATTGTCTCGAGCCAGGGCAGTTGGTAGGATTTCAAAAGCCCAGGTCAGATGGTGGGGAGTGAATGACATGAATCCAAAATCCCGGTTGAGGCCGTACTCATGTGTGCGGAACTTGGCTATAAGTCTCTGTTCGGCGATTCTGCGTTGTCGCGCGTCCTGAAGGCCGCCTTGGAGAACGTTTACCTGGAGATCAGAGGCTGAATGCCCTTGACTGCTGAAGTGTTCCCCGACTGGAAGGGAACATTCCTGCCTGCCGATTGTCGCGCAATGTCCGTTCATCCGTTGTCGCAGCGTCTGCATGGTCTCGCCAATGTACCACGCTCCGGGACATCCTTTCCTGCAGCGTATGAGGTAGGCAACGTTGGCCGAGTCGCACGAGTATGTACCGCGTACCTGGTGGGTGGTGTTCTCACATGTAATGGTGGTACCCATGTCGATGATCCGGCAAGTCTTGCAGAGATTGCCATGGCAGGGTTGTGTGGTGTCGTGGTCGCTGTTCTGAAGGCTGGGTAGTTTGCTGCAAACAATGGTTTGTTTGAAGTTGCGCTGTTGTTTGAAGGCATGTAGTTGGGGTGACCTTGGCAAGATGTTCGTCTTCATCGATGACGTGTTGAAGGCTGCGAAGATGATGTCGTTGTTTCTCCGCTCCGGGAAAGTACTGGATGACGAGGGGTATTCTGTCGGTTGTGTCCCTTGTTTGTCTTCTGAGGAGGTCAGTGCGGTTTTTTGCTGTGGTGAGTTGGAACTGCCGATCGATGAGCCATATCCCGCTCGTACGAGGGCATCTTTCAGCATCTGTAGATGTCTGTTACGCTCCTCCTTGTCTGAGCAGATCCTGTGTATACGGAGGAGTGTCCATAGGGGATGGCTTCTTTAATGTTTTTAGGGTGGAAGCTGGAGAAGTGGAGCATCGTGAGGTTATGCGTGGGCTTGTGGTAAAGCGAAGTGTTGAAGTGACCATCCTTGATGGAGATGAGTGTGTCCAAGAATGCAACTGATTTTAGAAAGTAGTCCATGGTGAGTCTGATGGTGGGATGGAACTTATTGATGTCATCGTGTCGTCATTTCAGTGATTCTTTGCCGTAGGTCCAAAAGAAAAAATGTCATCAATGTATCTGGTGTATAACGTCAGTTGAAGGTCCTGTGCGGTGAGGAGGTCTTGTTCAAACTTGTGCATGAAGATGTTGGTATATTGAGGTGCGAATTTCGTCGCCATGGCTGTTCTGTGTGTCTGGATGAACAACTTGCTGTCAAAGGTGAAGACGTTGTGATCCAGAATGAAACGGATGAGTTGCAGAATTGCGTCTGGAGATTGGCAGTTGTCGGTGTTGAGTACGGAGGCTGTTGCAGCAATGCCGTCGTTATGGGGAGATGCTGGTGTAGAGTGCCGAGACGTCCATTGTGACGAGGAATGTTCCTGGTTCAACTGGTCCATGGGTGCTGAATTTCTGTTAAAGGTCCGTTGTGTCACAACAGAAGCTGGGCGTTCCTTGCACGATGGGTTCCAAGATGCCCTCGACGTAGCCAGAGAGGTTCTCACACAGGGTCCCATTGCCTGATACGATAGGCCGGCCTGGTGTGATGGCCATGTGTATTTTCGGGAGGCAGTAGAGATCTCCAACGCGGGGAGTACGAGGGATGAGAGCACATAGTGTGCTCTGAAGGTCTGGATCCAAGGTCTTGATCAGTCTGTTGAGTTGGCGGGTGTCTTCCTTGGTTGGATCTGCGGGTAACTGTCTGTAGTGTTCCTAGTTGTTGAGTTTTCGGTACACCTCTTTGCAGTAGTCTGTTCTGTTCAGTATGATGGTCGCCCCTCCTTTGTCTGCTGGTTTGATGATGATGTTGCAGTTGGTCTTGAGAGCGCAGATGGCATTGCGTTGTGCTTGGGTGACGTTCGGGGCTGTCTTGTGAATGCGACTGATGAATCTGGCATTGATGCAACTCCTGATGGCTTGAGCATACATGTCGAGCCTGGGGCAGTGGCCTTCCAGAGGGGTCCAATTCAACTCTTTCCTCTTCGGTTGCCGTACCTCAGATCTCTCGGTCTGCTGTTCCGGTTCATTGGTGTCTCACTGTCAGCCTCCTGTGGAAGATCTCCCGGAGCCTCATTCGCCTGATGAATTCCTCCGTGTCTGCCACGAGACTGATGGGGTCCATTTTGGTGGTGGTGCAGAAATTGAGTCCTCTGCTGAGGACTTCGATTTCGTCTGGTTGAAGGGTGTAGTCCGACAAGTTGACAATAGATTTCCCTGTATTGTTTTCTACTGTGGTACTGGGGGAGGCTTCGTTGCTGCTTTTGGTGATTCCGAGTTTCTCAAGCTTCCTATTCTTGGTGTGCATTTCGATGGCGTAATATCCACATCCTCCACATCAAGGGGAATGTAAATAGTGGTGATAATGACTAAGAAGGGGGCTGATAGTGTTACATTAAGAGACCAGAATGTGTTAATGGTGGAAGAGAGGTAAGCAGTGGGTCAAAGGACAACTTGGAACAGGGAACAGATGACCCTAGTGGGGTGAGAGGGAAGAGGAGATAGCGGTGAGGGAAAAACGGATCGATGGAAGATAAGAAAATAAATTGATACAAATAAAAATGGGGTTAAAGTGGAGGAGAGAATCTACAGCCTGACGTTGTTGAGCTGAATGTTATGTCCGAAAGGGTGTAGCGTGCCGAATCGGAAGATGAGGTGCTGATCCTCCAGTTTGCGTTAGGAGTCTCAGGAATGTTGCTCGTTTCAAATTACTCTAAGGATTAGTGTACATGCAGCCTCTACTTAATCCCTGTATAATTGCACATGGTTAGTCAAATCCAAATGGAGCTCACAGCTGATGCACCTTCTAATTATCTTCTCAATGTTGGATTCATACATATTGTTCCTCTTTATATGTTGCAAACATAAATGTGGAAATGGGAATTTGCAATTGTACTTGCCTCTGTAAGCATGTAACCCGACAAGTACCTTCCTACCAGTTGATTATCTGCAACTTCTCCAGAAGGGTGTGGCGTAATCAAAGCTCGACATTAAGCCTCTAATGACAGTTTTCATAATAAATACGAACGCTGCAAACTGAGAAGAATGCGCACAAATGTAATACGTATCAAACACTTTTGTGTTGCTTTTTCCCAAGAAAATTAATTTTACATAAGAAACTCAAAATAAAATTGTTCTCAAAATTATACATGCTGCTGCTGAGATATAGCAACCAAAATCCTTTTCAGCTCATTGAGCTGATCTTCCATATGCAAAAGACCAAAGGGCAGAATCTACCAGTCGCGTTGCACCTGAAAAGGGCGGGATCTACCTGGCTTGCCATGCCTCGCGAGATCTAATGCGATCTCGTGAGACATCACAATGTGAATCTTGCCCGTTGTGGGCAGGATCACTTTCTTGGAAATCAGCATATTAGGGTGACATAGCTAGTCTCACTCTAATATGCATTCCTGAAATCTACCCAAGGCATGGGGTCTAACCCTTGGGGACCTCAGGCGAACATTGTTCAGTCCAGGGGCGGGATTCTCCAACCCCCCGCCGGGTCGGAGAATCGCCGGGGGCTGGCGTGAATCCTGCCCCCGCCGTGTCCCGAAGTCTCCGCCACCAGGGATTCGGCAGGGGCGGGAATCGTACCGCCGATTCTCCGGCCCGCGACAGGCCAAAGTCCCGCTGCTGGAATGCCTGTCCTGCCAGCGTGGATTAAACCACCTTTTGAACGGTGGGACAAGGCAGCGCGGGCAGGCTCCGGGGTCCTGGGGGGGGGGCGATCTGGCCCCGGGGGGGTGCCCCCACGGTGGCCTGGCCTGCGATCGGGTCCCACCGATCTGCAGGCGGGCCTGTGCCGTGGGGGCACTCTTTTTCTTCCGCCTTCGCCATGGTCTTCACTATGGCAGAGGCGGAAGAGTCCCCTGCTCATGCGCACGGATGACGTCAGCAGCCGCTGACGCTCCCGCGCATGCGCCGACCCGCGTGCTCAGCGAAGACCTTTCGGTGCCGGCTGGCGTGGCGCCAAAGGCCTTTCCCGCCAGCCGGAGGAGCGTAAACCACTCCGGCGCAGGCCTAGCCCCTCAAGGTGAGGGCTTGGCCCCTAAAGGTGCGGAGACTTCCGCATCTTTGGGGCGGCCCGACGCCAGAGTGGTTCCCGCCACTCCATTATGCTGGAATCCCCCGCCCCGCCGGGTTGGGGAGAATCTCGCCCTAGGTCTCCACAAACGGGGACCAGATCCAACGGCACTCATGGTCGGTCTCCCAGGGGTTTGGAGGCCCCAGGTGCATGCCCTCTGGGCAGGGTGCTATCCTGGCACTACTGGTGCCACTTGGACATTTTCGCATTGCCATCCTGGAAGTGCCACATGGGTGTGTCTGGCACTGGCAAAGTGCTCAATGGGCACTGCCAGGGTGCCAGGTAGGATCTGCCAAACTAGCATTTCCTGCATGGTGATGTTTGGGCCGGGCGGTGTCCTGCGCAGTTCTGGGGGCCCGGGGACCCTTTAAAGTGAGTTGGGGCTTTTGGGGGTCGCGTTGGGAGTTCAAGAGATTGGGATGGCATTTAAAAATGTCGTCCCGGACTCTCGCTGTGCTGAAGAGTTCCGGCGAGCTGAACGCCTCGGTGCAGAAAATGGGGCTAAGTGCGGCCTCATCAGGGAATTCTCCGCTGAGGCCCCTAATCTTCCTGAATGGGCATTAGATAGCATGGTGTTTCTTAGCACCTGGAAACACCCAGCTAATTGCAATGGGCCTCTGTCCCTATTTGGGTAGATCGTGCACAAATAATTTGAGTTCCCTGCATTCATACCAGATCTGAATGGATGTCAATTCATACTCAATACATTAGATGCATCAGGACCCAGTTAATCGGCCTGGATGTGATCGCAGTTATTCTGATTTTCATTGTATTGTTTTTGAATTTGCTTGCTGAGACCTGGACTGTATTTTCTTTAACGTGGATGTTTTAACAAATGGTATCAGGGTGTGTGTTATATTAGAAAAACAAGGGCAGCACAGTGGCACGGTGGTTAGCACTGGGACTGTGGCGCTGAGGACCCGGGTTCGAATCCCAGCCCTGGGTCACTGTCCGTGTGGAGTTTGCACATTCTCCCCGTGTCTGCATGGGTTTCACCCCCACAACCCAAAAACGCGCAGGTTAGGTGGACTGGCCTTGTTAAATTGCCTCTTAATTGGAAAAATGAATTGGGTACTCTAAATGTTAGAAAAAAAATATTAGAAAAACAAATGCTTCCACAATGGTCACATGTTAAACATGCTGTGCCTCGAGTGCATAAATGATGGCTTAATTGTTTATGATTATTTTGGTTGCTTTATATTTTTATATTGTGACACATGCTAATGAGACTCTTAAGAAATTTTGACTCAAGTTGGATCAATTACATTATGGTCCATTATGTTAAGACACCCTGGGTTGTGGGCAGTCGATTGCAACCCCACAGGCCCCGGAATCCCAACACAAGTGAATGAACTAATAATTTGTATAAAGTTTCTGAAATCTTTGGCCCTTGACTGCTCCAATGACTTACTGCCACCAGATTTATAAGAGAAACACAACAACTGTTTATTTATAACAAAAATAGAGCTAAGCGATACTCTTAATAGAATAACGGTCAGCTAATCTATTATTCGTCCCGTTTTACCGTCTCACCCTCTACCCAAACTCACACAAGACAGACACACACGGGTGTGGGGTAAAAATAATAGGAATTAAAATATGAACTGGAAGATGATTGTTCTTGCTCCGGATGTTTCAGTCATTGCAGCAGTAGACTGTCCTTCCAAGATGCGGAGTGATTGAAACCAGTGATTGGATTGCTAACGGGGATCTTCTGGCATAAAGAATATTCAATCAGAACTCCCAGACTGTAGGTTTCCCTCTAGGAAGTCACTTTAACTTTTATTAACCTGAGCTTTCACTCTAAAAGAACAGCCTCAGGCCTGTGTAATTCGTAGTTGGGTCCAATTCCACCAGAATATCTCCATCAGAACATCCTTTCTGACTTAACAGCAGAGCTCCCTACGCAAGATTTCAAAGAAAGGGTTTTTAAACAGCTGACCCTGCCTGCAGCTGGTACTGGACTGGATTTTCTTTGTAGCTGAAACTCGCTTTGCAGACAGAAAGGTCTTTACTATGGACCTTCAGAAAGTATCCATCAGATGAAAGAAAGAGAGAGAGAGAAAACAGAGCTATTACCCTCCAATTTCTGTTCAAAATGAAACTAAACTCTGGAAACACAATCTCACAGGGAAAGGAACATTCCAGAATGGTCAGCACCAATCGGCATAGATTATCATTTAAGCCCGGCAATCTGAAACAACTCATTGGCCACCAGCCAAGCCCATCAAGATGAGTAATCACTGATGACAGACCAAACAGCACATCCTGCTGCAGGTTCATTTAAACAAAAATTAAAAGTGAAGTCCATCGTAAAGGCACAGGTGTAGTTTTGTCCATGTACAAAAATTGAAATAGCAGAATAACAGAAATTAAAAGAAAAAAAGAACAAGGGACAGACATGGATTACCAGGAGGATCCTTTACAATTAGCCAAAAATAAAATGCCTGATTTTGTAGTTTCAGTTTAACAGCTAGAAAATTAAGGACTGTAACAAAATACAGTTAAAAGAACAAGCTCAGCTATAATGCTGACATTTGGTTGTGAGGCTGAAAATCCACCATCCAAGCAATCAGGCCACCATCTTTTTGAAAGCCTGTAAAATTGTCTTTTTCTTCTCCACGGCTTTTTACAGCAGACTCACCATGGACTACTCTCCAGAATCGGTTGCATTCTTGGGCACACGCATCTCCATCAAGGAAGGTCACCTCAGCACGTTGCTTTACCGCAAGCCCACGGATAACCTCACAATGCTCCACTTTTCCAGCTTTCATCCTAAACACATTAAAGAAGCCATCCCCTGTTGACAAGCCCTCCGTATACACAGAATCTGCTCAGACGAAGAGGAACATAACAGACATCTAAAGACGCTGAAAGACGCCCTCGTAAGAGCGGGATACAGCGCTGGACTCATCAATCGACAGTTCCAACACGCCACAGCAAAAAAACGCACTGACCTCCTCAGAAGACAAACACGGCACACAACCGACAGAGTACCATTTGTCGTCCAGTTCTTCCCCAGAGCAGAGAAACTACAACATCTTCTTCGCAGCCTTCAGCATGTCATCGATTAAGACAACTTCTTGCCAAGGCCATCCCCATACCCCCACTACTTGCCTTAAAACAACCACGTAACCTCAAACAGACCATTGTTTGCAACAAAGTACCCAGCCTTCAGCAGAACAGTGACCACGACACCACACAACTCTGCCATGGCAACCTCTGCAAGACTTGCCAGATCATCGACATGAATACTACCATTACACGTGAGAACCCCACCCAGCAGGTACACGGTGCATACTCATGTGACTCGGCCAATGTTGTCTACCTCATACGCTGCAGGAAAGGATGTCCTGAGGCGCGGTACATTGGCGAGACCATGCAGACGCTGCAACAATGGATGCATGGACGTCGTACGAGAATCACCAGGCAGGAATGTTCCCCTGCAGTCAGGAACATTTCAGCAGTCAAGGGCATTCAGCCTCTGATCTTCAGTTAAGCGTTCTCCAAGGCGGCCTTCAGGACGCGCAACAACGCAGAATTGCCAAGCAGAAATTGATAGCCGAGGTCCACATGCATGAGTACGGCCTCAACTGGGACCTTGGATTCTTGTCACACTACATTCACCCCCTCCCATCTGGCCTGGGCTTGCAAAGTCCAACCAACTATCCTGTCTTGAGACAATTCACACCTCTTTTACCTGCGATTATTCCTCTCTCCAGTCGCACCATCTCGATGTGTGAAGACTTAATTACCTGCAAAGACTCGCATTCAAAGTATCATCTTGCATCATTGACTTTATCAATATACGTGTTTGTGGAACCCACCTCTTCACTCACCTGATGTGGAGATGCCGGCGTTGGACTGGGGTGAGCACAGTACGAAGTCTTACAACACCAGGTTAAAGTCCAACAGGTTTGTTTCAATGTCACTAGCTTTCGGAGCGGTGCTCCTTCCTCAGGTGAATGAAGAGGTCTGTCTGTGACCTCTTCATTCACCTGAGGAAGGAGCAGCGCTCCGAAAGCTAGTGACATCGAAACAAACCTGTTGGACTTTAACCTGGTGTTGTAAGACTTCGTACTTTGTTCACTCACCTGATGAAGGAATCTCTGAAAGCTAGTGATTCCAAACAAACCTGTTAGACTTTAACATAGAACATAGACATAGAACATACAGTGCAGAAGGAGGCCATTCGGCCCATCAAGTCTGCACCGACCCACTTAAGCCCTCACTTCCACCCTATCCCCGTAACCCAATAACCCCTCCTAACCTTTTTGGTCACTAAGGGCAATTTATCATGACCAATCCACCTAACCTGCACGTCTTTGGACTGTGGGAGGAAACCGGAGCACCCGGAGGAAACCCACGCAGACACGGGGAGAACGTGCAGACTCCGCACAGTGACCCAGCGGGGAATCAAACCTGGGACCCTGCCGCTGTGAAGCCACAGTGCTATCCACTTGTGCTACCGTGCTGCCCTGTGACATTTCTGTTTCAATCTCTCGGCTGCAAAATTATTTATAACCTGGTGTTTTGCAGCCGGGACAGAGAGTACCTGAGGGATTTTGCGTGATATTCTTAACCAGAGCCCCCAAAAGTGACATATTTCAAAAGTCTGGTCCATTGACGTGCACGTCTGTTGGTAAGTTCAGTGGCAAAATGTTCTCTTCGTCCCAATATCCCTGCACCGTTCTTCATGGGGCATAACTCTGCAGCACACATCTCATCATAAATAAGGACACTGGCCACATTACTTACAGAACCTATTAACTCTTCAGAATATTCTTTCCTCTTTGTGGAGTTTAAGCACTTAGTACTGGTGTGCAAGGAGGATAAAACACAGCAATCAAGGTTTAATGTAACACTTGCATCTCACAGAGGAATTCTTCTTGAAAAGACAACAGAAGTTAATGGCTTTTCCAAGTGGTACGAAACAATTCTAAAAGTGTTAAGTGGATCCTGACTCTTTAGCTGGTTTTAAAATCTATATCCAATTTATTCTGCAAAGCTAACAGTGTTTTTTTTTTCATCAGGAGCCGAGTGATTGTGGCCCCTTTTCTCCAAGGGTGTAAATACAGAACAGCATGTTGGCATCATGACTGGCAGCATGGACCCAAGTGATTTCTTTCATTTATGCCCACTTAAAGAAGAAAGATTTTCATTTTAAAAGTACACAACAAAGGAAGGTTGTCAGATCACGGGGCTATATTCTCCCCGCCGCATTGCCTTTTTCAAGAGTAGCCGAGCTGCACCATACCGCGTTCTAAATGGCAGATTTCCTAAAACCTCTGCACAGTGCCTTTTAGGTGTTTGCAGTGGGCGACCTGTGACATTTCTGTTTCAATCTCTCTCAGCTGCAAAATTATTTATAAAAAGGAATTTTTGAACAAGGAAAAAAAAATCTAGTTCAAGAGTTGCTCCCCTGGGTTCCTATGAACATGCCAGGGAGATGCCGCATAATCATCACTAAGACCTATACACTGTGTCACAAGAAGTAGAGAAATACAACCAAGGAAAGAAACAAAGCCTATGGTTTGATGTGAACAATAATAAGGTTCACTAAATATGGAACTGAAATATGTCATATTTTCATGACTACAGATTTATTTGGAAAAAGTTCCTTATGCAGATGTATGTGGTAGTGTGACTCCACATTCCAAATAATGTCCAAAAGTACCACCCTACTTGCCGACTCTTTTCCTTGTATTGTTGAAGAGTGATCTTGAATCTTGCTCTGAGTTAGTGCCTTCAACTTATTACAATTGATGGTTTGAATATTCCTCTTGACAGTTTTGCTGTGAGACCTGAGTTGGTTTGTAATTCAGCTGACAGTCCCACCCAGTTTCTGGGTCATGGCTCATTTGTATTGCGGTGTGGGCTGTCACTGGTATTTCTGTGGCATATAAAGAACCCAGCATCAACAGGAGAACAATAGAAGGGGAGAGCTCCTGAAGTACCAAGAAAAGGAAATTTTATTTTAAAAGGGGGAAAACAGTGCTTCAAAGCCAAATATACATGATAAATTGAAAGGGTCCCCATGAGCCAAGGCCTATTCTTGAATTGACATGGCAGCAGAGGTGAAGGCGTAGTTGCCACCATATGGACACCCTCCCTCCAAAGGGAAGGATTTCAATATCATTGGCTTTTCCTCCATGCCTCTTTATTTCGTATTTGGGGTTAGCAGTACATTGGACAGGGAAGTACTTTGGGAACATACATTATGGATCAAGTGGCTGCATTCCCTGCTTGGGGTTGGAGGAGTGGGGTGGGGGGGGGGGGGGGGGGGGGGGGGGGCGGTGAGCGGAAGAAATAGGAAAATGCTCATGCCATTATTGCTGATAGGGGATGGTTCACAATCACGGATGTTGTCACCACTTCTCTGGCAGCTGAAATGTGTGGCGCAGTCGGTCAATCTTACACTTCCCCTTTCACTGCAAGCTCACAGCACAAACAGCGCATTGCTCAACGCTAATTCCCAGTAACTTATCAATGTCACCCTTACCCTCGTTATTCAATTTCTTTTGACAACCAAGGCAGAAGTTCTATTGACACCAGAGGTCAAATGCACACTTTCCTTAAAGTAAATGCCACAAGTCTGAACCTACATATCTGACAACTGAACATCAAAGACATGATAAGTGGATCCTATGTCTGTGCAGGTGTGTTTCATGCTTCCTCTCCCTTCCAACCATGAGAAAGTGACACGAAATGTGTTGTCTGGATAATTTATCATAAGGAATATCATTCAAAACAACAACCGCAAAGTAATTTCTTTCTTCATAAATAATGAAATATTCCATTATATTTGCCATTTCTTCTGTCTCCAATATTCCTCATACTCCAGAGTCACTCAAGTCAGAAAATGCCCTGTGATTATTGTAAGTGTACTATTTGTGACAATTTGTTGGAACTGGAAAGAACTATTTTCCAACAGGAGAGGTTTAATTGAATAAAGCAGTGCTCAAAAGCCCCACGGGTGAAATATGCATGTGTACAAAATGCAGCATCTAATGAAATTTCACTCGTTGTTGAAAAATACATGAACATATTTCTGAAGCTTTTAAAAAAGAGAGAAAGAAAGATATTAGTTTTAAATCAGACTTAATATGCTGTCTTTTTTTATGTTTCTGTATTCCAATAGGAGAACAATACTAGGAGCAACGACGCTGAAAGATGCAAGGTGGGATTATTATTTTGAAGTAATTCTTCGGTGTGTAATTAATAGCCCATTGAGAAGCAATATAAATGAAATGACATATGTTGCTCTGATGGAAGAGTGGCAGAAACATACAATTCTCCATTGCCCCAGCCCCACGTGTTTCTCGGCAGCGCGCCATTCGTTGGCGCCGAGATTCTCTTCTCCGCCATTTGGCCATGGGATTTCCTATTGAACCAACCCCACGCCGCTGGGAAACCCGGTGGGTAAAAGAATTCCAACAGCCTGAGAATTCTGACCAGTATCTGGTGCAGTTTAGTACATGCCATCAAATTATCCTGAATAAAATCAAGCTGACATGAACTCTGTGCAGTTTTACCAACACTGGTGTAAATTGGTATCTCAAATTATCAGGATAGGCTCACAGCAAAAACCATAAAGATGTGGGTGAAGTTTACAACATCCGATGTGCTTCTGGTCAGTATTAATTTCAGCCCCCTCATATTTCCCTAGTAATCGAAGATGAAAAACTACTTTGATCTTGCCATCCTGTAACTTTGACAACTGGAGTTAGGTCACAGAAACATTTCCATTGGGCAGTGTGGTATTATCAGGTATTATGGTACCTGAGAGACTGAAGTACCATTGGTTAAACCTAGGGGTTTATCATTGGCTGTATAGTATAGTAGCTCCGCCCTGATAGGCGGGGTATAAGAACCCGTGCCGTCCCAGCAGCCCTCATTCTGTACTTGAGCTGCTGGGGAAGTTCTAGCTTATTGAAGCCTTCAGTTGCACGACAACCTCGTTTTAGTAGTTATTGATCGTGCAAGAATTTAATAAGCTAGACTAAGTAGAAAGAATGGACCTCCGAATCAAGCCGGAGTGTCTGCAACTCAGTCCCCACACGACAAACTCAGCGGCGATTTTTAAGCACTGGCTGGCGTGTTTTAAAGGCTACCTTGAGACGGCTGGAGACACACCCTCGGGGGAGCAGAAACTGCACGTCCTGCACTCAAGAGTCAGCCCAGAGATCTACACCCTCATCGAGGAGGCGGAAGATTTTGATGCAACAATCGAACTTTTAAAAGGACACTATATTCGCCCAGTAAATCAGGTCTACGCTCGTCACCGGCTTGCAACAAGACGACAAAACCCTGGGGAATCATTGGAGGAATTCTACCACGTGCTATTGGTGCTGGGCAGAAGCTGTGGCTGCCCGCAAGTTTCGGCTAGCGAGCACACGGAACTCCAAGTCCGGGACGCTTTTGTAGCAGATATGAGCTCTTCCGAAATCCGCCACTCCTCAGTCGAGAAGGAGGCCCAGGCCATAGTAGAAGCTGTGCGACATTGGAGGCATCACCTGGCCGGCAGGAGATTCACTCTCCTCACTGACCAACGGTCGGTTGCGTTCATGGTCGATAATGCACAGCGGGGCAAGATAAAAAACAACAAGATTTTGCGGTGGAGGATCGAACTCTCCACCTACAACTATGAGATCTTGTATCGTCCCGGGAAGCTAAACGAGCCTCCTGACGCCCTGTTCCACGGCACATGTGCCACCACACAAGTGGACCGCCTCCGAGCCCTCCACGAGGACCTCTGCCACCCGGGGGTCACTCGCTTTTTCCATTTTGTTAAAACCCGCAACCTGCCCTACTCCATCGAGGAGGTCAGGACAGCCACCAGGGACTGCCAAATCTGCGCGGAGTGCAAATCGCACTTCTACCGGCCAGAGAGGGCGCACCTGATTAAGGCTTCCCATCCCTTTGAATGCCTTAGCATGGACTTCAAATGCCCCCTCCCCTCCACCGACCGCAACACGTACTTCCTGAACGTGATTGACGAATACTCCCGGTTCCCATTCGCCATCCCCTGCCCGGACATGACCGCAACCACCATCATCAAGGCCCTACATAGCACCTTTGCACTGCTCGGTTTCCACGCGTACATACACAGTGATAGGGGGGTCCTCCTTTATGAGCGACGAACTGCGTCAATTCCTGCTCAACAAGGGCATCGCCTCGAGCAGGACGACCAGTTACAACCCCTGGGGAAACAGACAGGTAGAGAGGGAGAACGGAACGGTTTGGAGACCGTTCTACTGGCCCTACAGTCCAGGAACCTCCCAGTCTCCCGCTGGCAGGAAGTCCTCCTGGAGGCCCTCCACGCCATCCGGTCACTGTTTTGTTTGACCACCAATCAGACACCTCACGAACGTCTCCTTGTCTTCCCCAGGACGTCCTTCTCTGGGACTTCGCTCACGACGTGGCTGGCAACATCCGATCCCATCCTGCTCCGAAATCACGTGCGGGCGCACAAGTCGGACCCGTTGGTCGAGAGAGTCCATCTGCTGCACGCTAACCCCCAGTACCCTGATGACCGACAAGATACGGTCTCCCTACGGGACCTGGCGCCCGCCGGAATCCCACGTACATCCCAGCCACCAGTCCCACCCTCCTCTTCACTGCAGCACCTTACAGGAGAATCAGTCCTCCCGCCTCCCCCACCCACCGATGCCCCCTACAGACACCCCCTTCCCAGGTCAGCCGTTTTTCCCACCAGCGCCGTCTAGGGGTGACAAAGCTGCCATGGAGGCTGAAACCACGCTTCCTGAGTCGTAGACGCCCGGGCCCCCACCGGAATCACCACCGAGGCTCAGACGATCCCGGAGGACGACCAGGGCACCCGACCGACTGATTGCTTCACTTTAATGAATGTATATACCCACCATGCTTGTAAATATTCGCTGTAAGGAGGTATCACGGTACCTCCATATCTGATCATACCATGTTGTTACATTTTGTTGTTGCTGGTAACCACCCCCGTCGGACTCTTTTTTTAACAGGGGGTGAATGTGGTATTATCAGGTATTACGGTAACTGAGAGACTGAAGTACCATTGGCTGTATAGTATAGTAGCTTCGCCCTGATAGGCAGGGTATAAGAACCCGTGCCGTCTCAGCATCCCTCATTCTGTACCTGAGCTGCTGCGGAACAGTTCTAGCTTATTAAAGCCTTCAGTTGCACTACAACCTCGTTTTAGTAGTTATTGATCGTGCATCAGGCAGGTTCTCAAAATATAAATATGTTAGCCAAATTCAAACTATGAAAAAACCTGATTTAATGAATGATGAATTGCAGGCACCTGACAACTGCCTGAAGACAATTATTTACTGCAGGTGCTATCAAGCAATAAACTCAAAACACAAGAACTTATTATATTTTTAAAATTGGTTCTCGGTGGGTTCACAGGCAGGACACAGGCCTTCCAGTCCTTGCCATTTCAACTCACCGTCCTGCTTTCTTGTTCACATGTTCATCCTTGGTCTGCTGCAATGTTCCAGTGAAGCCCAGCATAAGCTGGGGGAACAGCACTTCATCCACGGTAGCACAGTGGGTAGCACTGTTGCTTCACAGCTCCAGGGTCCCATGTTCGATTCTGCTTGGGTTACTGTCTGTGCGGAGTCTGCACCTTTCCCCCGTGTCTGCGTGGGTTTCCTCCGGGTCCTCCAGTTCCCTCCCACAATTCCTGAAAAACGTGCTGTTAGGTGAATTGGAAATTCTGAATTCTTCCTCTATATACCCAAACAGGCGCTGGAATGTAGCGACGAGGGGCTTTTCACAGTAACTTCATTGCAGTGTTAATGTAAGCCTACTTGGGAAAATAAAGATTATACTATATATATATATCATCTTCCAATTGGGCACGTTACAGCCTTCCGGTCTGAACACCTTCGTCCTACTTTTAGTTCTGTCAACTCATTCTAATTTGTTCCATAGATAAATTTTTCCCTCATCACTGACCCCCTCCCCCACCCACCCATCCCACTTGGGCCATCCATTCCCTTTTCCTAATCATCCTTTGACACACTGCTCACCTTTGTTCTGCCATTAACAAATTCTGACCACTTAATGTGTCACTATCCGCACCCTTCTTAGCCTTGATCACCACCATTTACATTCCCTTTGTCTTTCTGTCCATGACATCTTTGTTAATCTCCAACCATCACTGGCTCTCGCTCCAGCCCCACTGCTCCACCATCACCCCCTCCCCCACAACAGTATACATCTTTTTTAAAATCATAGAATTTACAGTGCAGAAGGAGGCCATTCGGCCCATCGAGTATGCACCGGCTCTTGGAAAGAGCACCCTACCCAAGGTCAACACCTCCACCCTATCCCCATTACCCAGTAATCGCACCCAACACTAAGGGAAACTTTTGGAGACTCAGAGCAATTTATCATGGGCAATCCACCTAACCCGCACATCTTTGGACTGTGGGAGGAAACCGGAGCACCCGGAGGAAACCCACGCACACACGGGGAGGATGTGCTGACTCCGCACGGACAGTGACCCAAGCCGGAATCGATCCTAGGACCCTGGAGCTGTGAAGCAATTGTGCTATCCACAATGCTACCGTGCTGATCCTATTTCGAGTTCACTCCAGGTTTGACAAAGAGTCATCCAGACTCGAAAGGTTATCTGCCTTCTCTCTCCACAGGTGCTGTCAGACCTGCTGAGATTGTCCACTATTTTCTGTTTTTGTCTCGAACTTCACTCAGCTAATATTGGTTACTTTGAGAATAAATTAGTTAGTGGAAAATAGCATATAACTGATGCGCTGCCCCTGTGCTATAATCTCCTTTCACTTCCAGGGCCTGAGTTCAAATTCAGCTTATACTTAGTTCCACCTTAGGAAACTAGAGCCATGATTTCACACCAACCGGTAATTCCATTCAGATGTCATACCCTGGATATGAAAAATTCACACTGGTAGCATGGTGGAAGTTATTATTGTAATAAATCTAGAAAACCAGCAAATAACTGACCCAATGCTTCACATGCACCTAAGTGTTGCTTTTGTCAACGGGTCAAGGGCTAGTAGTGGGTTATATGACAGATACTCATCAGTTATATTGGTCGGCATTCTCCATTCTTTTGTGGGATGGCAGACAGTTCCTGTGGCTCCATTCCTGATGGCCAGAATGGTGGAACTTGCGCCCAATTTCATACTTAGAGCCTGATTAATTATGCATGAGTCAGTATCTGTCTGAATCACCTGGCTGGTTGGGAGATGATTCATCCATCCACTGTCAGGTGATGGGTTCAAAGGTCCAGGTGCCATATTTAAACACTAGTCCAACATATTCCTATCACTCGCTCTAGCACAACTGTCTTCACCAGACTGTTCAGAATGGGTGGAACCCAGAGGCAAAAGGCTGGCTACCTCATGAAGAAGTAGTCTGCACCCTTATTCAATCACCATGCACTCGAGGCCTTGATTCGAGGAGTTCTGGCTTGGAGGCATGTCCTTGATCCAATGGATGGCTCAAGGAAGTATGCCAACATCATCTCACCGGCCTGGGAGGCCAGTGCCCAGGAGGTCAGTGCAGCTGTCAACCGTGCCAGAAGCGTAACCCGGTGCACAAAATGGATGAATGATATCATCTCTTCCACCAGGTTAAAGCCTCTCTCAGCACCCTTCACTATCAAACGCATGTCATGTACTCAAATGGCAACACTCGGCATTCACGCCACGCATTAGCGCGAAAAGCAACCTGCCATTAAGGGAATTTCAAATGGTTTTTATGCTGGTGAGTTCCGACTTTTCGGATCCTATTGGATTCTCCACTCCTGCCTACCATCAAACCTCTCGTGGGCAGGATGGGAGAATTCCGCCCATGTGAGACAGTCACAGAAATTGTGTAAATCCTCCTTCATTTTTTGTAGTGAAAATTATGTATTACTGTACTGAGCAGATGCATTCTCACCTCCTTTTGCCAAATGTGATTGCCATTTTTTCAGAGTTGTTAAAATGGTTGTTGTAATGATACAGGATTTCCTCTCCTTCCTAGCATAACTCAATAGTCTCACCCCAAAGTTTCTGCAGGATCCCAGAGTGCACATGAGATGCCGGCTCCTTTAAGCAGCTCAATCAATGGTGCCATGGAACTGAATTTCGCAGCCAGGATTTGTGTGCGTACACAGAAGAAAGTTGTCTTGCAGCATTGGCAACAACCTCAAAGTGATGTGGAAAATTTTAAAGTCACGCTGATTTTGTAAACAAACACTAACAGGTGCATACTGAAGCTGAACTCATTAATTACACCTGGAAGGACGGACTGGTTACTGGCGCTGAGACTCCCTTTACTGAACTCTAGATAATTTACTCGGCCTTTTAGCTAAGATGAGCGTGAGGTCAGGTGTAATGCCTGATTCTGGTATGTCTCTTGGGGACCATGAATTGGATTCAATTTGAATTGGTTTTTGGAGTAGGCAAGGAGCTGGATTAGGGGTTTGCCCCTGTCCACACTCTGAGCTCTTGCTTTGTAACTCTGATAAAGTAATAATAAAAAATGAGTTGAATGACCATGTGGAAAGTGCACCAAAGTTTTTGAGCAGATGGATATCTGACACGTATGCGTAAGTCTTTAAATCAAATTACAATATCCAAATAGGTGCCAGTAGGGGTTATTATGTGCTGGATAACTAGTGCACACATTTATGTTGACAAGTTGCACTGTTTCAGCTCTTTTTAAACAGTCAGTGGTCAAAACGGGGCTATCCATGCTCTAGGTTGGCTGAGGTATTTTGGAATAAAATCAGCGTGTGTGTTCTTGTGGCAATATTCCATAAATCGAACAAACAGAAATTTGACGGATTTGCATTTGATGGCATAGTTTGCATCCTCAAACATGGTTGTGGATTTCTTTGTGAGTCATACACCCAGTTGACGAAAATAAAATTGGAAAGAAATGTGGTTACTCCTGTAATAAAGTTTGTTTCAAAGATCCCTATTTGCCAGTGGAATCATTCCTGGAACAAAGCATTCTTTCCTCATAGTTGACAAATTGAATAACCGTCGGAGTTTCTCATCCGGCTTCCAAATCTAATTTGGGGTCTGGTCCAGTACAGTAAAGAGATCGAGTATGGGTGGCCTGAGACACCATGGGTGAAAACAGATGGATTCAAAATCAAGGACAGAGGGTCTGTGTGAGAAGGTGATGATAGCTTAGCTGGAGGAAGTAGTGACTGAAGCAAGACTGAATGTCAGACTGGAGTTGATTAAGTGTTATTTAATTTTCATTTAAATTGTCTCTCTTTTAGATATTTACTTTTTCAACAAAGCTATCACAAATAAAAATAGCATGCTCCGCAGTGTGGCACGATATTTGGTGCACAAAACTTTAACAATCACCCCATCAGTCCTGCTGAAGCCTAACAGACCTCAGCCTCTCATATCTACCACAATGATTTCCAGGTTTATCTTGTAAAGGGACCATTATTCCAGATTACAGTGCTTACAATTTTCTCATCATATCTGCAAAGCGAGAAGCCTGCACCTCTTCCTTCCAGGTATGTCAGGGGTGAGAAAACAATCAAAGACAACATTGAACTTAGAATGTTTTGTCAGAGGAATCACGTTATGTCGGAAGATCAGGAAACGGCTGATGAATGAAGGAGATATTTTTCATTTGTTCTTACCTATGAAGGTAAAGTCACAGTCACATCATTGCAGGATTGGTATTGAGCTAAAATTGCTTTAGTAGAAGGAACAGAGGAAATGGTTTCACCTAGGATTAATGTACTTGAGATTCATGGTGCCACAGGACCTAGAGACTTTTGTCCCAGAAGGTGTAGGGAAATAGGGGAGATTATAAGTGAGCAGCAAAGTTATATGTTTGATAGTGTGTTGATCCCCAGAAGGCTTACAAAGACTAGTCTTCGTTTTTTTCGGTCCCACTATTTCAGAATAAGAGTTGTGGGATTGTGGAATATGCTTCCACACAAAGTGGTTGAAGTAAATAGCAGTGAACAGAGGGAGTTGGAAGCAGGCAATCACACAAGGCATGTGAATAAATCTGTCAGTTGCAGCTTTATTCAGAGAAGATGGGCAAGAGCTTTTCAAATGCCATTTCGCACAGGTAAATACAGTGTCAACCACATGGGGAATAGGATGTTGTGCCTGCAACCCAGAGCATGAGTAAATACTGAGTCAAGATTGAAATAAAATGCTGGAAAAACTCAGGAGGTCAGCATTGAACTTGGTTTTGATGCCCCCACAGTTTGAACAGTGTGGGCTCACATAATGAATCACATTTAGGTGACAGAGTTAGAAGTGGTTTTCAATAATTTTTAAATCACTCACAAATCATCAAAAGAAGAAAAGTTAATGTGACCCCTGGAGTCCACTGCTTCCTTCATCATAAACAGGAATCCAAATATAGTTTTTACAGCTCCCATTTCATTTTATACTTTACACTCACAGCCAAGTCACAGGTCCTGTCACTGACACTTCTCAATTGTACGAAGGAATTGGATCATGTTTCCTCTCATTTTTTTAAAAGCTGAAAATAAAATAAACTCTGTAAGTCTCTTAGAATTTCAAGTCCCCATTACAGCCTCTTTTCTTCATGAAATATCTCCAGAGATTTGATCTCATGGAGATCAGGTGCAAAAAGTTGCATTTAACATTCCAAATATGTCATTATAAATTATCTGTACAATACTACATTATTTTTTGATTGAAAGTCAATTGCACTTGAGGTATATCCCAGTAGTATGAATGACAATATTTCCATATTGACTTGAAACTTTCAATGGAAAGAAAATAATTGCTCTTCAAGTAAATCACTTGAGTGGATTTTCTAATTCACATCAATTCATTGTCTTCTTTGGAATTGCATTTTATTAATCCACATTTGCTGTTTCTTAGCTTAATTGGTCCTGATACTTGTGAATCTTTCTCTCTCTCCATTATATTTGTAACCTGGTCACTTTGAAGGGAATCATCAATCGCTTCATTCAATATTGCACAGGAGATACCCTTGTCAAAGTTATTTACGGATTCTGTGAAACAAAAGAAGATCTGTGACAAGCCACTATGGAATGCTGAAAATCACGCGTCCCTACCCCCAACCCAGCACCCCTCTTCATTGGCAGACATGTTAAGGGGTAGATAGCAGGTAGCTCAACCAGTTGGTTTACTTTTTTTCCTCTCACTAAAAATACTTTTTGCAGCACAGGAAATGGGATATTGTGGATTTTTGTATTCCCATCATTGGGGGAAGAGGATTTTCTGGCCTCGATTTGGGGTAGCAAGGGGGTGGGGGAGGTATGGGAATGGTGGCTGGGGCGGATGATCGAGGGGAGAACCAAAACAGCTTTTACGTTGACAAGATTTTCCCGCTCCATTGTCCACGACCCCACCAATTAATTAATGGTATCCTGACAGTAAAAGTGTGACGTTGTGGGACCTGCCTCCTGTTTTTTTCTTGACTTAGTGTCAAACCATATGGCTAGGAAAGCCAGCAGTGCAGCCGGTGGGCGAGACCCCACTTTTCCCGCCCAAGTTGACGTTTAGCCCCAAAAAACGGTAAATCCTGCCAATTGAATAATAACCTGTTGGTACCGGATTTCATACAATATTACCTGGAAATTCGAAACTTATATACCTCTACACGCACCTCCATGCTGCTTTCTTGCGGAATATTTTCGCCTGACATTTGGGAACTGTCAAGGAAGTGCCAGACAATTTGCTACTGTTTATTCAAGGCGCAAGCTGCTGAGGTGATATTCATGCAACATCTAACGGAATGTCCAATTTTTCTATTGATCTCTACTTTATGACGACAGTGGTCATTTCTGTTGCCAAAATACTGGGCTTGATGTGCGTAGAGACTGCAAAGAACTTTTAAGATGGTGGACGCGATTCAGATCCCTTTCTAATGGATCCCTTTCTGACCAATCCCATTCCGTCAGTAGGTGAAGGAGGTGGAGTGGGACATACACAAGAGAAATGTGAACTCAGCAGGGCATCTGAACTCTGTGCAGGGTTTACAACAATCTCATTTTCACTGTAGTAAGGGCATAAACCTGCAGCATGGGAACCATGAATTCATGAAGGAATTGTGAAGTGCGGGTGATGTATGTTCAACAGTCAGACTGTCAACTTATTTTAAAACCCCAATTCTTAAAAATAAAACTAAAGCCTATCTGTGTCAATGAGAATTGTTAAACCTTTGTTCTATGTTTCATAGTTACAATACCTGTTTGCCAACATTACCCAAGAGGTCATCATTATTAATGGTTGGCTGCTTTCCACAATCTACAATTATCCCTGTTCAGAGTTTGAATGACAAAAGATCAAAGAGGTTTTTAAATAATTAGCTGCCTTTTATGTAGGGTTATGAATGCAAGTCTGCTTTAATCAGGGATTAAATACTTGAGAGGCTTTTAACATTTTGAAATGGGCTTTAACGAATAGTAGTGTTTATAATAGTGAAAACAAAAATTGATATTTAGGGCGCATTTAATGGAAATGTTTCCAAGTGTCATTTGTGGCAGGTTTTGCTGACAAGTTCCCCACTGCTATCTAATGACACTTAATCATTTTTATGGGCCCTGGGGAGTTTCTCACTGGCTTAGCCCACACTTAGAATGTTTTTCCTCACTGGACAGCTGAAATCAGAGAATGACCCACTCTTTTGAAATGGTGGCCCGATCTCTATGGGAGCTTTTGGGTCCCGGGCAATGTCACCCCGCACACACATCGGCATTACTCCATACCCTCCAAGTGAGAACTCTGCTATGGGGTCACCTCTTCAGACCTGTTAGTTAGTTAGTTCCCAGCTAATTAGTTGCAAGCTCATTACAAACAAGTCAATATATGACAGCAGCAGCTTAAGTTACACACCATTCTGATTTTGACATTCATCACCATTCTGCCGATGGGTTGAAATTCTGAAACTTCCTTGCTCCAACACTGTGGGAACATCACCACCATAGGGACTATAGAGGGTTAAGATAAAGGATCACCACCAGTTACTCAGAGATAACTAGGGATGGGCTTATCAATTACAATTGGCAGCCTGGATATGAACATAGAAACATAGAAAATAAAAGCAGGAGGAGGCATTTCGCCCCTTCAAACCTGCTCTGCCATTCATTATGATCATGGCTGATTATCAAGTTCGATAACCTGATCCTGCCTTCCCCCCCACTGTATCCCTTTAGTCCCAAGAGCTATATCTAATTCCTTCTTGAAATATGACTTTGGAAAGCTGGTCAAGTCTGTTTCTTCCCTTACATTTGAGACTGAACGTCTTGCGAAAAAAATATATTTTGGCGGATTTCGGGAAAACACGATTGTAACAGGCAATATTTGACTGAAGGGATTAATCTTATCTCTAAAACTAGACACAATAAAATGAATGAAATAGTAATGAGATGGTGTGAAACTGTAAGTTGGAAGCTGCAAAGAAATAGTCGCCAAATTGTTATTTCATTGCAAATATCAGCAATGTCCAATCACTTGCCAATTGCGAGAACAGCAATCATCGTCTAAATCAGACTTTGTAAATGACACTAATGATCCTATAATTGTGCCAGGAAAAGGACAATTTTCCTCTTAAAAGCTCTAACAAGCAAATTCATGATGAACAGATATTCCAAGTGACAGAATAGGGTTTTTTTGTTATGTTGGACTGAACTGCCGTTGCATCTAATGGAGCCTCTCCCAAGCAAATCCAGATAGCTTGTTAAAAATTGTGCAGATGGTTCATATTTGTATATGCAATCAAATGGTCAGAACTGAAATTCACTTTGCTTGATTGAATCTTGTGAATTCAAGGAGGTGGCCCCCTGCTACCCGGTTAAGCTGTCACTGGGAATTAAAGCACAGCTGTGATGTCAAATTACCGGGTAAGTAGGCAGAGCTGAGATTTCTTTCATAATACATGTAGTAATGGAGACATTGCTCCAAACGGCTTCCAGTGCCTATTCCAAGTTACCAACCTGCAGAGTTTGGGACAAAATGGCATGTAGCACAACTTATCTCTCGACGCATTCCTCATTTCTTGCCCTCCCGCTGCAGAGTATTCTGAATAGGAATGGAGCGCAACATTATCTGATTTACACGATGACTTAATATACTGACACACAATGAATTCAATTTGACAGTGCTGCTGAATTAGAATATTCATGGTGTCATCAGTGTGACATCTGTGTTAGACTTTGCATAGTATTCACTGAATTGATAGATGTAATCTGACCTGCGAACTTGCAAAATAATTCTGCCCACCACCATCAAAGTAACACTTGTACAAATGTTACTCCCAGAATCAAATGCTTTTTGTTACCCAGGAAGGACTTTGTTGCATTTGTTTGGTGGTGCACTGAGAATATTTCACCTTCGTTGCTGTTATTTTAAAATTGCTGCTTAGCCAGGGGGAGGGGGGGGGGGGGGGGTCATGTGTCCCGTGTGAGGCTGGGTCTGTTTTTTAAAAAATAGTTACTCTGGTGTTAGAGGAGATTTTTTTTTCTTCCTTCTAACTCTTTCAGAGTAGCTATCAGGGTAAAGCTGACAGAACCATCTGAAATTGCGATTTTAAATACTTGTGTTAGGTGGTTCCCAGTGCAAAGCAATTGCCCAGAGGAAGTTCGCAATTCTGGGCAATTGCCAGGTAAACCCTTACAATGGAACTTCCAGGAGGGATTCCCCAGTGCAACCTTCAGGTACCCCATCAATACGATGCTGGGGAATCAGGAAGTTATGGGCCTGTTTTTACGAAGCAAGTACGCCATGTGAAAATGAAGTGGAGACTTAAAGAACACATTTATTTCTTCTTGGGCATTTTTATTTTACTAACACGGACTTGTCATTTCACTAGTCGGCAGTTTATATTCCATTTTGTGAGTTGACAATCTCACCTTATTCTGTCAGCCCACATGGCTTGGGGGTTTAGAATGACAAAAGGTACGGGTCTGGGAGCTTGCATGTGTGCACTTGAATGCACATACCAGTCAATGAGTTACCAATTATCAATGGTGCATTTCTGTAATTTTCCCGTTGCAATCAGAATGCAGCATCTTTTTTTAAATATAACTTTAGAGTACCTTGTCGTGTTGGGTGTTCCGATACACAAACGAACCAACACGGTTGTAGATGGTACAACTCTGTTTTATTATTCTGTACAATAATAACTATTAACTTCTGGCTGTGGTTCGTACTTCACCAGCTAACCTGTGGACCCAGCCCGAGCACTATCTTAGTGAGGCACTCAGCACATGGTGTATGTCTGAGTGACACGCTGTGAGCTCTGTGCTCTGAGCTATCTCCTGGTAGAATGAGCGGGACTGTGACGTTCCCTGTTTTATAGTGCGTGTGCTCTCACTGGTGATTGGCTGTGATGTTGTGTGTGTGTTGGTTGGTCCATCTACCTGTCCATCAGTGTGTGTGTGTGATTGCACCATGATATGTTAATATGGATATCATGACATACCCAATTCATTTTTTCCAAGTAATGGGCAATTTAGCCTGGCTAGTCCACCTACCCTGCTCATCTTCGGATCGTGGGGGCAAAACCCACGCAAACACAGGGAGAATGTGCAAACTCCACATGGACAGCGAGCCAGGGCCGGGATCGAACCTGGGACCTCAGCGCTATGAGGCAGCAGTGCTAACCACTGTGCCACATTGCTGCCCCAGAATGCAGCATCAACAGACGTCACTACCTCTCCTTGGGGCTTTTTAATTATCTGTACAAATGACATATTTGGTGTTGGTGCAGGACACAAAATGGGACAGGGGTCAGCATTCAATATGCAGTAAATAACATGGAAAGACAGGTGAACTAGGAAGGTTGTGAGTAAAGTTAGGAGTTACTCATGATCCAAAATGATGTACGTTGGATTCTCAGCCATGTCAACTGTTCCCCTTGGAGCAGTAAACCTGCTGTCAGAGTTTATTCTAAAATAAACAATTTGCCGCTGCAAGGGATCTTGCCAGTCTGTAATCTGATGCTGTAGTCTGACTGGCATCTGTGAGTGAACATTTAAGGTCTCAACTATGGTCTGTTGAACGTGGATAAATAAAAACATTACTTTTTGTTTCCTTCTTCACAGGTAGGATTAAAACTATGTCACTTGAAAACTAAAATTTTAGTCTATTCATCTATTCAATAATGGATAATTAATTTTTATTTCCTGGGGGCAGCTTAGAAATATGCGCACCAACACATGCTTGAGGCAATGATTGAAATTCTAAATTTGCTGCCAAAATTCTATTGTTAGCACAATAAACACTGGGCATCCATTGTGCTTGACATGATGAAATTAAGGGCCAGGTCTCAAGGAGATGAACCTGAAATTCTCTGACAGTGGACTTTATGCTAAGGTACATGGAAAAATTGTATATAGAATCTGTTGGTACGCAGAGAGAGCTCCCAGCATTCACTTCATTAACCCAGTTAAAGACAACAGATGCACTTATTGCAGTTCTAAGAATACCCAGAGGTGTCATACAGACACTGATTTGATTATTGAAACTGCTAAATCCTCTGGGCTGAAACTGAAAACTGTCTAAATTTCACAGGATGTGCCAAATGCATTTGTGCACAAAGATATTCACATCAAACCTGCCAAATCGGTTTTGTCAGCAATTTCCATAATATTGTATTGCTTCATTGTGATCAGGGCAAGGAAATGCCTCAAAATAAGCATCAGGAAGAGAAACTTTCTCTGAGGTTAAAAAACACCCTGCTATTTAAAGGTGTGTTTATTGGATACAAATCTGACCAGTCTGAATACACAAATATGAATCTTTCCTCAGGAAACAGTAGCATAGCGGTCACGAGGAGAAAAAGGATGAACGCAACTAGGTCTCTCCATCGGTTCTTAATTGAAAATGCAGATAATAATTGGACTCCTTGCACTTCACAGATTGAGATAAGATGAGGAAGAAATGACAGACGGCAGAAAGGTAGTCATGTGCAATATTGTCGTGTCTATGTATATATCGAAGATGCTACAAGCCCAGCCCATTCAGGTTGGTGAGCTCTATCAAATTGACTCAACCGTCGCATTTCTCATGCCCCCACCAGCCCATTTGATGATAGGCGCGAGCAAGGGGGGGGGGGAGGGGGGGGGGGGGGGGGAAGCTTGGCGGGATGCCCAGAAATCGTTTCTGCACCAATGTGAATTTCCCCCAGGGTATTCTGCTGATGCCCACTTACTGAGGATGGGGAAAGCCACTGGAGGCCGGCGTGAAACTGATTTGCATTCCGTGAATAGGAAGCAAATAAAGTCCCGAATCCCATGCCCGATTTTCTGAAACGTCAGCAGGAAGACAGGCTGGTGCAAAACACGTCTGGAACAACATGGTGTGCTGATAGCAGGACCTACCTGAACAATGCCTCGGGGCTGCCTCCAGAGTTTGGAACAGCTGGCAACTCTGGATTCGGAGCACCACAGTAATGGTGGAGGCAGCAGCTACAGGTTTTATCTTCCAGATTCAGTGTCTTGGAGGAGGTCCAAGCTTCAGATAGTTCTTCGATATCCATCTGCTTTCTCAGGAGGTCCATCTTCATTTTCAGGAGGTCTATATTCTTTCCTCAATAATGGGTCAGAGATGTTGGGCGTATTTTCAATATGGAGTCCAGATACAACTGCCGACTATGTGCCATCATGCCCGCCTTGCCACAGGATACAGAGAAAAAACCCTGGTTTCATAATTAATTAAGTCGGAGCCGGAAGATTTTGTGTGTTTTTCACTGGGTTCCACAGTGGGAAATACTTCATGCTCCGCCCCTGCTGCAGGACGTAGTCGTGGAATGGGAGAAATCCACCCAACATGTTCTTTGCTTTCATATTTGCATATATTTGGATTTTATATTCCATCTGCTGCTGAATTCCTCATTCATTACTTTTGTTAGCTCCAAACTTAACTGATCAGCTCTACTGGCCAGCTTCTCAAGATTTATTCTCCTAAACATATTTGAATCAAAAAATCTTTTGCTTTAATCCTAAATTATATCAACTGCATTTATCCATCATCACTGGATGAATGTTCGCTTAGTGACACTGACTCCCATCCAGCAGGAGCATTTTACAATTTTCAGCCTTGTGTTTAAAGCTCTCCATATGGCCTCACAGCTTCCTATCTCTATGAGCTCCTCTATCCTAGTAACCCTCCAAGTACTCAGCACTCCGCCCCCTCTGGATCCCACTGCATCCCTGAAGAGGCAGGTAAAATCCACCAATGGCCTTCCTACCGCCTTTCCACCCAGCCCTAGCCTGTCTGAAACTTTATAGGGGCTGGGAAAGATGTCAAATGGTCAGTTCATCTTTGGGCCTACTGCGGTCTTAAATGGCCAGTTAATGGCCTCGCCTGAGCGCATCAGCATAAACCTCCGCCTCCTCCCCCTGCACCAATTCCACTCACCCTGATCCCTGACTCCAGACTTAAGTTGAACTCTTACTTAATGCAATAAATGCTGCTCCCAGTGTTAAACTGCTGTTGTGTGACCGTCAGGATCATGAGGGGACCTTTCAGCCCGGGAAGGCATACACCTTGGCACCTCATAAAATCAGGCCCATGTTTTCATAGTTTGTTTTATAAAGTAGTTATTGGCAGTGTCTTTGTATATTTCACCTTCGAGTGCTATTTGGATGGTGTCCATCTTGCACAGTTACCTACCTAGACACTAAATGAGGTGGCACAGTGGTTAGCATTGTGCCTCACAATGCCGGGGACCTGGGTTCGATTCCGACCTGAGGTGACTGTACTGACCTGAGGTTTGCACTTTCTCCCCATGCTCCCCATGCTGCGTGGGTTTCCACTGTGTGCTCCAGTTTCCGCCCATAGTCTAAAGATTTGCAGGTTGGGTGGTTTGGACAAGCTAAATTGCCCCATAGTGTTCAAACGATTAGGTGGGGTTACGGGGCATGGGTCTAGTTAGGGTGTCTTTCAGTGGGTCGATACAGACCCAATGGACTGAATGACCTCCTTCTGCACTGTAGGGATTCTATAATCTGTCTTTTCAGGTAATGATAGGCTTGTGGATTTTTATTTCAGATTGACAGCACTTTTATAATTTTCTTCCCATTTCTGATGTTTTGAAAAAGCGAATGTCTTGAATTACGTTTTTGTTGTTTTTCATTCTCTTCTGTGTGTAATTTCCATGTACAACATGTGCAACACTGATTTGCTTTCTCGGGATAATCATAACCAAATATATCAATCCACGTTTCAGCAGGGCACAAGGAATGTTTTTATTCTTTAGACAAGCAAGCATTTCGTAAACTTGGTTAATCAATCAATAAAATCTCTGCTTTCAAATCTAGATTTACTGAAATAAACACTAGAACCCAGGGGCAGGAACTCTTAAAAGACTTAGGAGCAGAAGTAGGCCATTCGGCCCATTGAGTCTGCTCTGCCATTCAATGAGATCATGACTGATCTAATACAATAATCCAAAACTCCACCCTCCCGCTTTATCCCCATATAACTTGACTCCTTTACTGGTTAAAAATCTGTCTGCCTCAGCCTTGAACATACCCAAAGACTCAGCCTGTACAGCTCTCTGCAGTAAAGAATTCCACAGAATCACTTCCCTCTGAGAGAAGGAATTCCTCCTCATCTCTGTCTTAAATGAGCAACCCCTTGCTCTGAGATTATGCCCTCTGGTCCTAAACTCTCCCACAAGGAGGAACAACCTCTCAGAGTCTACCCTGTGAAGTCCACTGAGAATTCTACATATCTCAATTAGGTCGCTTCTCATTCTTCTAAATTCCAAAGAGTACAGGCCCAACCTACTCAACCTCCCCTCAAAAGAAAATCCCTCCATATCTGGTATCAACCCAGTGAACCTTCTGTGAACTGCCTCCGGTATACTTAGAAAGTTTTACCATCAGGTTTTGTTCGTATTTCTTGTGTCATTAGCCAAAAATTGGCTAAATCACGACTAAAAATCAAAAACCTGCGAACGCATAATGAGTTTCTGCAATATTTTGCATTAATTGAAGATAATTGGGCATGCCCACAAAACTGACTGCATCCCTGAAGGAAATAATCACCAAGGTGAGTTTTTGCTGATGGTGTTCATTCACAGGCCTACTAGGAAGCTATTTAAATTGAGCTTTTTTGGCGCAAGGTCACTGACAAACAGCACATTTTAAAAGCTTTCCACCATGTTTTGATTTACCAAGAAACGGATTACTGCGCACCAATGGAACTACTAAACGGCCCTGTGGTTTCTGAAAGTCATTTTCAATTATTTAAAATCCGATGATACACTCTGATTTAAAATGTTTATGTTTTGCGATCAATCCAATCAAACAGCTCCGAGTTACCCCACTTCAACATAATAAAGGAATTTTTAAAATGCAAACTTACAACAAAAATATCACCATCAAACACAGCCCAATTGAGATGGCCCCCTTGTGGATATTATGTTTGGTAATGCGTAATTCAGGTTGAACGGACATTTGACAAAATAAACACTTCTCAAAACCGACGCAGTTTTGACAGTAATTTGCATCCAGATCGTCAAACATGTCTCAAGTGGAAACCTGAAGTGAACATTTCTATTGCTTTTATTTTCACAACTGCCATGGAAAGGCCACATAAACTGACTACTAAACTGGAGAATGGTGGACTAGCTCCCTGCACTAGTTGTTCTCAGGTCCACATGGAACTTATGAATGGTGGTAACTGCTTCATCTTTCGGGATATGAGAACACCAATCCTTGAAGGAGTATGGGTGTGAAGTAAGGTGATTACGATAATAAGAGCGACAAAACGGGAGGAAACCAAAGACCCCTATTAAAATAGCCGATTATGTAAAATCTCCATGAATAAAAGAATGAAAAACCTTTCACCCAATACTGATCTCACAGATGAACAGTGGCATCTAATGGCAACTTAACCAATGCACGGAGCCAACTGCATTTGTTCAATCACGCTCACTGACCAGTTTGCGATGCTCTAGTATCATATGGTCAGCAGGTTCAATTAAAACTATTCAGTGATGCTGGCTACAGATATTCTTAGGGACTAGGAAACTAAGGTTTTCATCTCAATCGTGATTCTTGCCAATCAAATCCTGTCAAGTATCTAAATGATTCAAATTAAACAGGAACAGCAACTCTGTTTGGGTTAACGTAATGCATTGACAGAGATAACTACATTCTGGTTGAATAAAATACAATACACTGACATCAGGTTCAAAACATGGGAACAGGAGTGGGATTGAACCTTCTGGTCATGACTCTGTGTCATTGCAGGCAGGCAAGCAGAATACATTGTAGGCAGATGATCAGTCACAAGCACTATGGTTGTTTTTTTACCTTCCAAACACAGTGGTGATCAGTAGACTACTTTGCAAAAGGTCCGGATTAAACCCAAGAGCGGAATTCTCCCAATTTGAGACTGGAGTGTGTTATTGAAAATATGGAAATTTGTGTCATTTGAAACATGGAAGTCTGGCAATATCTGGTCTGAGAGAAACATGAGAGAAAGTAGGGAAAGATCCCACAAAGGGTTAACAGCAGCTGCCAGGGAAGGATTGTAAAATGCAGATATCCTTGGTCAAGCAGGCTTAGCAAACAAGACAAACAGGATTTTGAATGAAGCCAAAAACAATGGCTCACACCTTCATTGAAAGTAACTATCTTAGTTAGCAGCTGGGAAAGAAAGGATGAGGTTCTAGGTGTGAAAATTTGCTAATACCAGGTTTATCAGTCTACGAGAAACATAATTCAAAGTCAAAATTATGAGCTGAGGACACAATTGGAAAATGAAACTATAGAAATGACAGGAATTAAAAGTAACACCTCTTGAAACCAAAGCATTTTGAACACCACAAAGGAAACAATGTAATCAGATCTATGAGATGAAGTCATGTCAAAATGAATACTTAGTTGGATTAAAAGGTTCAGATCAAAGGTACTTTTTACAATCAAAGAAAATAAGAGTTACTTTACAATAACGTCATAAAAACGTAATTGTTAGAAAGTGAATATAAACCGAGAGACCAGAGCAGGAACTACCAAAACGGGAACCAGAGCTCAGAGGGAGAGAGAGAGAAGCAGAGAAGGAACAAGCAGCTAGAGTCAGATTACAATCAGCTCGGTCATGGGAAAGAGACAGGGCAGAGCAGCCGAGCTAAAATAGCTAATACATCTAAGGAAGACTAGAATTTAAAGAGTAGGCAAATTCAGCTCAAAGATAGTGAGCAGAGTCAGCTCTCATATCTCAGTACATGGGAAAGATAGGACACAGCAACTGAGCTAACCAGCGAATACATCTAAAGAAGACCAGACTTTAAAAGAAGATTGATTGTCAAGTTGGGCCTGAAGGTCCCTTCAACCAACCAGAAGGATCCAGAAGCAAGATCTTTTTTACCTTCCTGTAAAGAAGTGATTGCATCTTTTAAAAAGAGAAAAAAATATATTATAATAAAATATCTTAAAAGTTTTAACCTGAAACAGTGTTTATTAGTCTACTTTACTTACTTAGCAATGCGGGACCCAGGATCGATACTACTAAGTGGTAAGTAGATGAAATCTTCGGTGAAGGTATGGGTTATACCGGGGGATAACTTGAAAATATAGTTTGACCTGAATAGCACCCACTGAAGCTTGCATCGGAGTCGGGGAGTGAGAATCCCTGATCACCATTTAGAATGTCGGCCCTTTTTGGTGTAGGGGGAATTCTAAGAATAGTGGTGAGTTTTCAAAAACAAGTGCAATCTCTCCAAAAGAGAACAAAGTCCCCTAGCGAGCGCATTTAATCATATGTTTCTCAGCACTCGCGGTACCGAGAAACACATGACTATTCCATGTGACTCACTTTGAATAAGGGGCCTGAATGAGCAATGTGCAGCCGAGGTCGCACATAGCTCCATTTTTTAGGGAGCTTCGCTCGCCCGAACTCCCCCTTGTAGCTAGAGATCAGGACACCATTTTTAATTCCCCAAAACAATCCCCAATATCCCCCCAGCCTGAACACAATATGGGAGAGTCCCCAGCCCATCCTGCACCACCCACCAACACCCATGCAACCTCAGGACAATCGCATGCATCCGCGCACAGAAAATGCCAGCTTGGCACATTGGCAGTGCTAACCTGGCACCCTGGCATTATCCATGCCAGCTGGGTGCCAGCCTGGCACTGCCATGGCACCAGGCTGGTACTGCCAGGGTGCCCAGGTGGCACCAGGTGTGCCAGGACACCACCCTGCCCAAAGGACAAACAGCTGGGAGCCTCCGATCCCCTGGGAGAGCCCCAGGAGCATCATTCCGTCTGGTACCCGTTTGTGGGGCACCAGTGCTGAATGGCAATTGCCCGAGGTCTCCGAGATGAAGGGGATGAATCCCAATGTCTCAGGTACATCAGGAATCTGCACATTAGAGTGACATTAGCAGCCTTGCTCTAATATGCAGATTTGCCAAAAGAGTGATCCCACCGAAATGGGTGGGATTTACATCGCAACAACTCGCGAGATTGCGTTGGATCTCGAGAGGCGTTGCAAACCGGGATATCCCAGGAACGGGGTCTCCTGGCTTTTATTCGCCATGCTGTGCTGCGGCGAGCTGCTTTTCAGGCGCAGCCATTGTATCTCACCCAAGGTGTCCTGGTGGGGAAAGGAAGGCAGTCCCAACCTTATAAATCATTCACCCGGGTTCTGGATTCTCTGGTCCCCCAGCCACATGTTTCTCAGTGGTGCACTGTCTGTTGGTAACGGGATTCTATAATCCTGCCCCTTGTCAATGGGATTTCCCACTAAGGCCACCCCATGCTGCCAGGAAACCCATGGGCAGGGGTGCGTTGCCTATGGCAACAGAGAATCCCAATGGCCAGAGAATTCTGGCCCGCGTGTTTAATGCCATATTCAGTGTCAGGCCAGCCTGGATGGCACAAAGTCCGCCATCATGTATGGTATTGTATAAAACACTTGTGAGGCCACAACAGGAGCATTGTGTGCAATTCTGGTCGCCACATTACAGGAAGGACATAATTGTTCTGGAGACAGTACAGAGGAAGTTTACAAGAATGTTGCATGGGCTAGAAAAGTGTAGCCTTGAGGAGAGATTGGATACACTGGGATTCTTGTCCTTGGAACAAAGAAGGCTGATGGGTGACTTAATAATAATAATAATAATAATAATAATTACTTATTGTCACAAGTAGGCTTCAATGAAGTTGCTGTGAAAAGCCCCTAGTGACTTGATTTAGTTCTACAAAATTATGAGGGGAAGATATAGAGTCAACAGGCGAAAATGTTTTCTCTTGATAGAGAATTCCAGAATAGATTCAAGATAACTGACAGAAGGGTTAGAGGGGACATAAGGAAGAACGTTTTTACGCAGAGGGTAGTGGGTGTCTGGAATTTGCTTGTTGATGGTGGAGCCAGAGACCCTATACTCTTTTTTCAAAATACCTGGCTCTGCACCTGAAGAGTTGTAAGCTACACGGCTATGAACCGGTGCAGGAAGATGGGATTAGAAAGGGTACGTTGGTGTCTTAGGGCCGGCATGGACAAGATGGGCTGAGTGACCTCATTCTGTGCTGTAACTTTTCTATGGCTCTATTCTTTGTCCGGGAGCCATATTGAAAAGGCCCCCGACATCACTGACGCACTATTGGAGAAAAAAGATGCACCATGTAAAAGAGAAGATAGATTTCTGGGAGCACTCTGAGACCTGAAAATGGACCTTCTGTGAAGGAAGATGGCTATCCAGGAACATCCTGTGGCTAGGAGGTAGTCCATCTCCAGGACATCTAATCTGGAAGGGCCACCTGTAGATACAGTCTGACCCACTGCTCTGGTGTTCCAGTGCCCAGGGTTGTGGGCGGCCTCCATTAGCCCCAGGCATTGTTCAGGTGAGTCTGAACGTCACATTGTTCCAAACATGTTTCACATCAGTGTAATGGAGAATCTGGTGACGTCGGACCTTCATCTGTAGCCCACTGACGGGATGCGAATGAGATTCATGGCAGCCTCTGGCAGGTTTTCCGACCCGCCATGTCGAACAGCAGTGGAAGATCCCACAGTAAATTCATACCGGCGTGAATCCAAATTCTGGGCCTCCCGCCATCCCCCCCCCCCTCGCCCAATGCCGACCATCAAACACACCGGTGTGGGCTTGGTAGAATTCTGTCCTCAGTTTCCTGGCTTGCATGGATCAGTGTCAGGTTGAGAGACCTCATGAGAACAGGCATATTCTCTCATTAAAACTTTGAGGTGGTTATAATAAAAGAATCTTAATAGTTGGTGGATAGCAATCTGCTCAATTAAACAGCTGAAGTTTCCTTTATCTTAAACAGAAAGTTGACCCCGGTCCTCCTTGATAATATGTAAAAAAAAGATTGTTTCACTTTCAATTAATCCCCTTCATTATAGGTTTGTACAGCAGCGGATGAAGAGAGGCAATGAAAGTGTAATGTTTGAGGCTGCTTTCAAAATAGCAATGGATAACCTGCATTTGATTCTAGGTCTCCACATCTGGAATGTAAAATCTTCAAAACTGTTCGAATCAAGATCAGAGAAGATTTACACGGCTGCCTCTATTTGCAATATTTCTAAACCGACACTACTGAAAAGGTGTAATTGACAATTCAGTCATTTGGAATAAAACATGAGATAAGTTATGTACAACTTGGAATAAAGCCCAACTTCGGGAACATAAATGTATATTTCATCCGTGCCCCAATAGTCTCCATCTAGTATTGACTCAGTTCCCACTAGGTCCCCACTATTTCTCTCATTAATCATGCTAAAAGCCCTGGCAGTGAATTTTACTGTGGAAACTATCACCATCAAGTTTCTTCACAATGTTATTATCTACAATTCACACTTCCTAACAAGGATAGGTGTATAACAATCAGGATCTAGACCCCATGTTGTCCCTTTTTTCCCCTCTCCAAGGTCGCCGTGTACGAAGATCAGTCATAATCTTGCCATTAACTTTGCAATTAATTACAGTTCAGGGATTGAACAAGTGACCTTCATGTTCAAAACCAAACAGTGACTAATTACCCATCGTGGGAAATGCCTAATGCCCCTTTAAGTGGCTCCTCGCTTGAAGGCTGATTTCCTTCAAAACACTGCAATATCCAAACAATGCAATGTTCTATAAAAAATTCTAATAGATCTTTAATGCTGAATAAATCATTAATAACATTCACAGGATAACATACTTCCATTCAGGCTTCTTTGTGAGCAGCTTATAAAGCAGTCAGTGTGAACATTACAATAACTTCCATGTGCACATCTGATTATGTTCCCAATGGAGGCAGTTTTGGGACCAAGTGGTTTGCATAATTAACAGAGACCCGAGGCTAGGTTTGGAAACATATCTGTGATAATTTATTTCACTATAATGCATAACTCAAGTTATTAACAGCCATCATTTTAGCTTGAACTGGTGCTGAAAGCTGCTAGCAACTATGCTCCTTCTATAGTTTGGTCATGGAAAGTGAACAAAAGGTATATTTAATTGGAGTAAAATATTTAACTATACATACAGCATAATGTTAAAGAACGGATATTATCAAAGATCAATCGATAACATAAAACATTCAGTGGTTAGTTGGCGTTCACCGCAGTAACAAGATGCACACACAAATAACGCTAACCAGTTCTCGCGTGGCCGATGAGCCTGATCCAAGAGTCGCATCTTTAACCGTATACTTGTCAGGTGTTTCCAGTCGTTGGACTCTAGGGGCGGGATTCTCCGACCTCTGCCGTGTCGGAGAATCGGCGGGGGGGGCGACGTGAATCCCGCCCCCGCCGGCTGCCGAATTCTCCGGCACCGGAGATTTGGCGGGGGGCGGGAATCGTGCCGCACAGGTCGACGGCCTCCCCCCCAGTGATTCTCCGGCCCGCGATGGGCCGAGTTCCCGCATGTTTTTGCCGGGTCCCGTCGGCGTAAAGCAAGGTAGGTCCCTACCGGCGGGACCCAGCTCCGTGGCCGGCCTCCGGGGTCCTCGGGGGGGCGCGGGACGATCTGGCCGCGGGGGGTGCCCCCACGGTGGCCTGGCCCGCGGTCGGGGCCCACCAATCCGCGGGCGGGTCTGTACCGTGGGGGCACTCTATTCCTACGTGCCGGCCGTGTAAGCCTCTGCAATGGCCGGCGCGAAGGTGAACCCCCCTGCGCATGCGTGGGGATGTCGTCAGCATCATGGCTGGCACGGCGTCGAAGGCCTTTCACGCCGGCCGGCAGGGCGCAAACCACTCCGGTGCCGTCCTAGCCCATGAAGGTGCGGAAGATTCCGCACCTTTGGGGGCGGTCGAAGCCGGAGTGGTTCCCGTCACTCCACTGCGCCATTTCTGCCCGCCCCACCAATTCCCGGAGAATCCCGCCCAAGATCACTGGTATGCCTTTGGAGGCCATAGAGTCATATAGGTGTACAGCATGGAATGAGGCTCTTTGCCCTATCACATCCGCACCAGCCATCATGCACCCAACTATTCTAATCCCATTTTCCAGCACTTGGCCCGCATGCTTGGGTACTATGGCATTTCAAGTGCTCATCTAAATACTTCTTAAAAGTTGTGAGGGTTCCTGCTTCTGTCACTCTTTCAGGTAGCGAGTTCCAGATTCCAACTACCCTCTGGGTAAAAATGTTTTTCCTCGCATCTCCTTTGAACATCCTGTCCATTATCTTAAATCTGTGCCCCCTGGTTATTGATCCCACCACTAAGGGGAAAAGTACCTTCCTATCCACGCGATCTATGTCCCTCATAATTTTATACACCTCACCCCAGCCTATCCAGTCTCTCCTGATAACTGAAACACTTCCTCGCAGACAACATCCTGGTGAATCTCCTCTGCACCGTCTCCAGTGCAATCACATCCCTCCGATAGTGTGGTGACCAGAACTGGCATGAATCCCAAAGCCTTCTTAACCACCTTCTCTACCGATTCTGTTGTCTTCAGAGATCTGTGGACATGCGCACCAAGGTCGCTTTGATCCTTTGTACATCCAGATCATTAATGTACACTGCAAAGAACAAGGGATCCAGCACCAATCCCTGTGGAACACCACTGGAAACAGACTTGCAGTCACAAAAACAAAGTTCAACCATCATACTCTGCCGACTACCACCAAGCCAGTTTAGGATCCAGTTTGCCAAATTGCCCTGGATCCCATGGGCTCTAACCTCCTTCATCAGCCTCCGATGTGGGACCTTGTCAAAGGCCTTGCTAAAGTCCATGTAGTCTACATCAACCACACTACCCTCATCTGAACACAGTCATTTCCACAAAAAATGCAATCAAATTTGTAAAACATGGGGCTGGATTTTCCGTCCCGCTGCGCCAGAGTTCTGTTTCAGCATGCCGGCGGGATGCTCTGTTTCGCCGGCTGGCCCTGGTGGGGCTGCCCCATTGTGGGGCAGCCCCACCGTCGGGAAACCCCCGGGCTGCCATGCTGACTATCTTTGATTAATCCTTGCCTCTCCAAGTGGAGATTAATTCTGTCCCTCAGAACTTTTCCAGTAGTTTCCTTGCGACTGAGGTTAGACTCACTGGCCTGTAATTCCCGGGTTTGACCCTACTTCCCTTCTTAAATAATGGCATCACATTAGCTGTCCTCCCATCCTCTCCTGTGGCCAGAGAAGATTTGAAATATTTTGTCAGAGTCGCTGCAATCTCCTCCCTTGCCTCCCACACCAACCTAGGATGCATCTCATCTGGGTCAGGGATTAATTCCCTTTTAGGCTCATTAATACTGTTAATGTTAATGTTAAAACGTTCAAGTACATCACATTTCGCCTCTGATTTCTATATTTCATCATCGTTCTCTGTATTGAACACAGATGCAAAGTACTCATTTAAAACCTCACCTATATCTTTCAGTTCCACACACAAATTGCCAGGTTGATCAATAATGGGCCCTACTCTTACCCTGGTCAACCTCCTGCATTTAATATACTTATCAAACACCTTTGCATTTTCCTTTATTTTACCCACGAGTGTTTTTTTCATGCCCCCTTGTCGCTCTCCCAATTTGTTTCTTAAGTAACCCCCTGCACATTTTGTACTCCTCCAGGGCTCCGCTGTTTGAGCCCTCAGTATCTGCCGTAACCCTCACTTTTTTTCTTTATCCAACCCTGGATATCCCTTGGCATCCAGGATTCTCTGGACTTATTGCTCCCACCCTTCATTATCACGGGAACAAGTTGGCCCTGCAATCTCTCTATTTCCTTTTTGAATGAATCCCATTGCTCTAATGCAGATTTTCCAACAGCTCCCAGTCAACTCTGGACAGATCCTGGACTGTTTCATTAAAATTGGCCCTCCCCCAATTCAGAACCTTAATTTTCAATCTACCTTTGTCCCTTTCCATAACTACCTTAATTTCTACTGAGTTATTTATGGTTTCCAAAATGCTCCCCCACTGAAACTCAACCACTTCCCTGGCTTCATTCCATAAAACTAGATCCAGTATCACCCCCTCCCTTGTAGGACTTTCTACATATTGGCATAAATAGCTCTCCTGAATGCATTTTTAAGAATTCTGCCCCCTCTAAGCCTTTCATACTTTGACTATCCCAGTTAATATTGGGGAAGTTGAAATCCCCAACTATTATTACTCGATTTCTGTTACAATTCTCAGAGAATTGCCTGCACATTTGCCCTTCTATCTCCCTCTGACTGTTTGGGGGCCTATACCCCAGCAATGAGATCGTCCCCTTTTTGCTACTAATTTCTACCCATATGGCTATTTGAGGAACGTACTAATGGTATCATCCTGAGTATTGCTGTGATGTTTTCCCTAATCAATAATGCAATTCCTCCTCCTCTTTTGCCTCCCCCAATATCACACCTGAAACTTCTATACCCTGGGACATTCAGCTTCCCGTCTTCCCCTTTATTCAGCCAAAATTCTGTGATTGCAATAATGTCATAATTCCATGTGCCGATCAACATTCTGAGTTTATCAGTCTTACCCGTCAGGCTCCTTACATTGAATTCAATGCAGTTTTGTCTCCCAGTCCTCCCACGTACCTTATCATACTGCTGTCTGCTCTGCCCACTGGACTTGCCTGGTTTATCCTCTATATTTGACTCCCATCTGTTCACAAATGCCCTGTTACTTTGGATGCCATCCCCCTTTTAAATGAGTTTAAACCCTTCTCGGATCCACAACCATGTCCCCAGTCGCCGCTCCAGCTCCAAAACTCGGGCTTCCAAGAGTGGCAGCTGGAGACACTTCTCACACACATGCTGGTTCCGGGAACTGCAAACGTTTCCATCTCCCACATGGAGCAAGAAGAGCAGATCACGTTTTGGAGCTCTGCTGCCATGTCTTACCCCTTTAAGTTAAATTAATCCTTTGATAGCAAATAATATTAACTGGCATTAACTAATATTAATTCGGGCCCTTCTTCACTGTTCCTTGTTATTATATGCTGCCGGGTGCCCTTGAAGAATTGTGTCCCTTCAATCAGGATGTTTCTCCAAGTAACAAGCTTTTCCAGGCATTAGCATTGATGTTGCATTTGTTGACATAAGTCTTCAGGGCATCTTAGAAGTGCTTCTTTCGTCCTCCTCATGTTTGGAAGCCTTTCTTAAGCTGGAAAAAGAAGATTTGATTTGGATCTCGGCACTCTAGCATCTTAAGCACATGACCATCGCAGCGAAGTTGGCTTTGGATGATCATGGTCTCGATGCTGGTGCTCTTGGTTCCTTCAAGGACACTGATGTTAGTATGCCTGTTCTCCCAGCCAATGCGGAGAATCCGTCTGAGACAGCGTTGATGGTACCTCTCCAGGACGTTGGGGTGGCTTTACACATGCCTAAAGAAACATTGTGATTGCATTGATCCTCACAAGGAAAATTGCAGCAAACAAGAATAAAAAGCAGCTACTGGTCTTAAAATGTCTGTTTAAAGGAAGATACACGTTGCCCAGACAGAAAGACAACTGTTTGGAAATAATGCTGAACGAATAATGTGCACGACCTGACTGGTATAGAGGGGAAAAGAAAAGCTGAAAATGTCAGTGTGTGAAAATGAGTTTTTGATTCCAGTTGTTTGACTTCATTTAAACCTTGGGCGCAGAGTGGAACAATTAATTTGTCTTATTCACCTGATGTTCTTTGCCCTGTTAATCATTGAGACAGATAGGGCAGGAGAGCCCCAGATGTGATCTGCGCTCGACTCGGACAGAGGGAGGAACATGACCAGAACCCGTACTGTGACCTCTAACTGAGGACCAATGCAGAAAGAGTGAGAGTGTGCGTGTGTTTGTGTATTGTTATGACCAGGTGAGAAGGCTCCGCTCTATTCGGCCTCCTCAGTTGGTCACAACAAACATTTAAGGTTATTTTTCACAAGGTTCTGCCTTTTCCAAATGAGAATATATTTAACCACTTATGCAGTGAGCAATTGTGAGCCAAACAAACAAGTTGTTCTTGAGTCAAACAAAGACCAGGGGTGGGTTTCTCCGGCCTTACAGCCACATGTGTCTCAGTGGCACGCAATTCGCTGGCGGCGGGAATCTCTGCTCTCACTGCCATTAATGGGATCTCCCAGTGCAGCGACCTCGTACTAATACACACATGCACAGACACACTTTTTTAAAAAAGTTAAAATAATATCCAATTAAGTATCCTTTGATTGACTTTGAGGCGTAGATTTTAAATTATGTGGTAGAATTGAATTAGCTGATTTTGTGGATGTGGCCAGATGTAGATGTTGTTGCAATTATAAAGAGATCTTGGTTTGCTGATAGGTTTCCTGAACCTGGAGACTCACAGTTTTTCCAAGAGAGAGAGAGAGACAGCCCGTTTCCCCTGCTGAAATCTTTCTTACTCACTCCCTGTGTCAGTTGCAATCTCCCTGAAAGAGTGGTAGAGGTGGGAACTCTCACAATTTTTAAGATGCATTAAGATGAACACTTGAAACACTTTAGCACGACACCAAAACATCCAGCTAGTGCTAGAAATTGGGATTAGAATTGATAGACGCTAGTTGGCCGGCGCAGACATGGTGGGCTGAAGGGTCTTTTTCTCTGCTGCAAAGCTCTCTGATTCAAAGTCACAATTCAAATCATTACTGCAGATGGATCTCAGGGTACAAGTTTATGGGCAGGAATCTCTTACCATGCCTGCTCGACGACCGGAGAATCCCGCCCGAAGACAATGGGGGCGATTCTCTGAAATGGAGAACAAGTGCCCGCGCCATTGTAAACGCCGTCGCGAGAGGGGGACAGCAGCGGCGCCGCGAGGAACGCGGTGTGCAGAGCGCTGGAGCGGCGCCGTCATCGCGCGACGCCACGATGACGCATCGCCACGTATAAGGTAATACGTAGGGCGGACAGAAACACCGGGGGACGACATGGAGGAGCCCCATCGCGCCGCACGCCGCTTCAGGGACAGTGACCTGGAGTCACTGTCGGATGCCGTGGAGGAGCGCAGGGCCATCCTCTACCCCAGCGAGGACAACGGCAGTCAAGCAGCACCATGAGGCATGGATGGCGAGAGGTGGGGGCCGCAGTCAGCACTGTGGGGCACATCCCCCGCATGGCGGAACAGTGCAGGAAGAAGCTGCACGACCTCATGAGGGCAGCGAGGGTAAGTCCCTTGAGCCGCGCCCCGGGCAATGCCTCCCCCATTGCACACGCTAGGGGGGGGTGCCGGGGGCGGGAGGGGCAGCAGGGGCAGTGGGTGCCGGGGGCGGGGGGGCCCTATGGACAGGCGCCGGTGGCGGGGGGGGGGGGGCGGCGACGTGGGTGGGGGGGGCGCCTGGGGCACTGGGGGGTGGGGGGGCGCCAGGGGCCCAGAGGGCGGAGGGCCGGGGACCACGGGGGGGGCGACGGGGGCGGCGCCAGGGGCAGAGGGGGTGCCGGGGGTGGGGGGTGTGTGCCAGGGGCGGGGTGAGCACTGGTGGTCCAGGGGGGCGGGGGGCCCAGGGGGTGGGGGGTCAGGGGGCCGGGGGGGGCGCTGATTGCACCTGGGACACATGTGGATCCCCCCCCCCCCCCCGTGGGCAGGTGCCATGGCGTGGGTCGGAATGTCCCCTGCATGTGTTAAAGTTGCGTTCATACATGCGTCCTGCAAGTTTCCGTCTGACCATGTGCTCCCCCCCACCACCCAAGGGCAAGACAGTGCACAATTTCCGGGAGCGTGCAAGAACCGGAGTTGGATCTCCCCAGCTGTACTCCCTGACCCCATACGAGCAAAGGGCACTGGACCTTGCTGGGGGAGCCCCCAGCTGGGAGGGAGCGCCGGGCCAGGTCGGAGGCGAAGCTCCAAGTGAGAATCCACTGTATGCATGCAGTCCCCACCCCACCCCTGACACTGCACCACCCCACAGTCAATGCCCTCACTACGCACCCCCTCAACCCCTAACAAATGACGATGCAAGACTGACGAGACCTGCCTTAATGTGTTATCCAGGGCCGCATGAACATGCCGTGGGACCGACCGATCACCACGCCGAATGCAGCACCAACCTCTTCCGGCCGCAGTATCTAACCGGACAGACGAGGACGACAACGGGCAGGAGAGCCGTCCTTTGAGGCTGGCAGACTGAGGCCTGACGCACAGAGGACAGACAGAGACACCAGGATAGGACGATAATGACTCATATGAAAGTTTGACGGACGGGGAGGGGACAGCTAGTCCGGACAGTGACGCACAGAGGACGTCGCGGCACTCGAGGCACGGGGCAGGGAACCTCGCACCGGCCGTGGTCTAAACAAAGCGGGCCAGGACTCCACACAGGAGACAGAGCTGGGGACAGACGAAGACCTAGCGGCCGCAGCACTGCTGTCACCCACACCCCGCAACACCACAGATACACTCACGTCGGTTGGACAAGTTAGTGGGGGAGAGGCATTTGGTACACATTCTGGTGCGCACCACACAGTCAAACCGGTACAGCAGGTGGAGGTAGGAGAAGCTGAGGGCCTGGACGGTCAGAGGGCAGGCCAGGCCCAGCACCCAGCTGCTGCACAGATGGCTCCCGCTTTCCTGGCCATCCCAGGCCCACCCACAGACCCGATGCAATTGGCACCCCAGAGACCAGACGACGGGATGATGGCTGTCTTCCGGCAACTGCAGAGCAGCTGGAGGAGTCCATCCGCGTCAAGGAGCAGGGAGTGTTGCCGGTCATGGCTGCAACCCAGACCGACACCGCACGGGTGGCGTACGCGATGGAGGCAATCGGGGAAACGGCTTTGGCCATGGGTCAGATTCTTCAGGACGTGGGGCTTAGTGCGCACGCGTCATCCGTGGCCCATGGCAGAACTGCCCTCTCATAGGCAGCCATGCTCCAGAGCCACATGGACATTACCGCCGTGCTCCGGGGTCTGGCCCAGTCTCAGCAGGCCATCGCTGAGAGCTTCGGCGGCCTTGCCCATGTGATGGACGGTGTCGCCCAAGCCCAGCGGGAGGTAGCGATGTCCCTGACAGGGATGTCGCACTCCCTCAGCTCCAGCTGCCGCAAATTTCGGACCCTGGTCGATACCCCCCCCCCCGCCCACATCGCAGCCCCCCCGCCACCGGTGTGGAGGGGTTAGGGGAGGGAAGCAGGGGTGGCGGTGTAGGGGGGTTAGGGGAGGGAAGCAGGGGTGGCGGTGTGGGGGGGTTAGGGGGGAAGGGAGGGTGGCGGTGTGGGGGGGTTATGGGGGAAGGGAGGGTGGCAGTGTGGGGGGTTGGGGGGGAAGCGGGGGTGGCAGTGTGGGGGGGTTAGGGGAGGGAAGCGGGGGTGGCGGTGTGGGGGGGTTAGGGGCGGGAAGCGGGGGTGGCAGTGTGGGGGGGTTAGGGGAGGGAAGCGGGGGTGGCGGTGTGGGGGGGTTAGGGGAGGGAAGCAGGGGTGGCGGTGTAGGGGGGTTAGGGGCGGGAAGCGGGTGTGGCGGGGTTAGGGGAAGGAAGCAGGGGTGGCGGTGTAAGGGGGTTAGGGGCGGGAAGCAGGTGTGGCGGGGTTAGGGGAGGAAAGCGGGAGTGGCGGGGTTAGGGGAGGAAAGCAAGGGTGGCGGTGTAGGTGGTTAGAGGGGAAGGGAGGGTGGCGGTGTGGGGGGGTTAGGGGGTAAGCAGGGGTGGCGGTGTGGGGGGGTTAGGGGAGGAAAGCGGGGGTGGCGGGGTTAGGGGAGGGAAGCAGGGGTGGCGGTGTAAGGGGGTTAGGGGCGGGAAGCAGGGCTGGCGGGGTTAGGGGAGGGAACCGGGAGCGGCGGGGTTAGGGGAGGAAAGCAAGGGTGGCGGTGTAGGGGGGTTAGGGGAGGGAAGCAGGGGTGGCGGTGTGGGGGGGTTAGGGGGGAAGGGAGGGTGGCGCTGTGGGGGGGTTATGGGGGAAGGGTGGGTGGCAGTGTGGGGGGTTGGGGGGGAAGCGGGGGTGGCAGTGTGAGGGGATTCGGGGAGGGAAGCGGGGGTGGCGGTGTGGCGTGGTTAGGGGCGGGAAGCGGGGGTGGCAGTGTGGGGGGGTTAGGGGAGGGAAGCGGGGGTGGCGGTGTGGGGGGGTTACGGGAGGGAAGCAGGGGTGGCAGTGTAGGGGGGTTAGGGGCGGGAAGCGGGGGTGGCGGGGTTAGGGGAGGGAAACAGAGGTGGCGTTGTAAGGGGGTTAGGGGCGGGAAGCAGGGGTGGCGGGGTTAGGGGAGGGAAGCGGGAGTGGCGGGGTTAGGGGAAGAAAGCAAGGGTGGCGGTGTAGGTGGTTAGGGGGGAAGGGAGGGTGGCGGTGTGGGGGGGGTTATGGGGTTAGGGGAGGAAAGCGGGGGTGGCGGGGTTAGGGGAGGGAAGCAGGGGTGGCGGTGTAAGGGGGTTAGGGGCGGGAAGCAGGGGTGACGGGGTTAGGGGAGGGAAGCGGGAGTGGCGGGGTTAGGGGAGGAAAGCAAGGGTGGCGGTGTAGGTGGTTAGGGGGGAAGGGAGGGTGGCGGTGTGGGGGGGTTAGGGGGTAAGCAGGGGTGGCTGTGTGGGGGTGTTAGTGGAGGAAAGAGGGGGTGGCGGTGTGGGGGGGTTAGGGGAGGGAAGCAGGGGTGGCGGTATAGGGGGGTTAGGGGTTGGGAAGCGGGGGTGGCGGTGTGGGGGTGTTAGGGGAGGGAAGCAGTGGTGGCGGTGTAGGGGGGGTTAGGGGCGGGAAGCGGGGGTGGCAGTGTGGGGGGGTTAGGGGAGGGAAGCAAGGGTGGCGGTGTAGGGGGGTTGGGGGGAAGGGAGCGTGGCGGTGTAGGGGGGTTGGGGGGAAGTGAGGGTGGCGGTGTGGGGGGGTTAGGGGTGGTAAGCGGGGGTGGCGGTGTAGGGGGGAAGCGGGGGTGGCGGTGTTAGGGGGAAGTGGGCGTGGTGGTGTGGGGGGGTTAGGGGAGGGAAGCAGGGGTGGCGTTGTAGGGGGGTTAGGGGGAAGGGAGGGTGGTGGTGTGGGGGGGTTAGGGGAGGGAAGCAGGGGTGGCGGTGTAGGGGGGTTAGGGGTGGGAAGCTGGGGTGGCGGGGTTAGGGGAGGGAAACAGGGGTGGCGGTGTAGGGGGGTTAGGGGCGGGAAGCAGGGGTGGCGGGGTTAGGGGTGGGAAGCAGGGGTGGCGTTGTAGGGGGGTTAGGGGGGAAGGGAGGGTGGTGGTGTGGGGGGGTTAGGGGCGGGAAGCGGGGGTGGCGGTGTGGGGGGGTTAGGGGAGGGAAGCAGGGGTGGCGGTGTAGGGGGGTTAGGGGAGGGAAGCAGGGGTGGCGGTGTGGGGGGGTTAGGGGGGAAGGGAGGGTGGCGGTGTGGGGGGGTTATGGGGGAAGGGAGGGTGGCAGTGTGGGGGGTTGGGGGGGAAGCGGGGGTGGCAGTGTGGGGGGGTTAGGGGAGGGAAGCGGGGGTGGCGGTGTGGGGGGGTTAGGGGCGGGAAGCGGGGGTGGCAGTGTGGGGGGGTTAGGGGAGGGAAGCGGGGGTGGCGGTGTGGGGGGGTTAGGGGAGGGAAGCAGGGGTGGCGGTGTAGGGGGGTTAGGGGCGGGAAGCGGGTGTGGCGGGGTTAGGGGAAGGAAGCAGGGGTGGCGGTGTAAGGGGGTTAGGGGCGGGAAGCAGGTGTGGCGGGGTTAGGGGAGGAAAGCGGGAGTGGCGGGGTTAGGGGAGGAAAGCAAGGGTGGCGGTGTAGGTGGTTAGAGGGGAAGGGAGGGTGGCGGTGTGGGGGGGTTAGGGGGTAAGCAGGGGTGGCGGTGTGGGGGGGTTAGGGGAGGAAAGCGGGGGTGGCGGGGTTAGGGGAGGGAAGCAGGGGTGGCGGTGTAAGGGGGTTAGGGGCGGGAAGCAGGGCTGGCGGGGTTAGGGGAGGGAACCGGGAGCGGCGGGGTTAGGGGAGGAAAGCAAGGGTGGCGGTGTAGGGGGGTTAGGGGAGGGAAGCAGGGGTGGCGGTGTGGGGGGGTTAGGGGGGAAGGGAGGGTGGCGCTGTGGGGGGGTTATGGGGGAAGGGTGGGTGGCAGTGTGGGGGGTTGGGGGGGAAGCGGGGGTGGCAGTGTGAGGGGATTCGGGGAGGGAAGCGGGGGTGGCGGTGTGGCGTGGTTAGGGGCGGGAAGCGGGGGTGGCAGTGTGGGGGGGTTAGGGGAGGGAAGCGGGGGTGGCGGTGTGGGGGGGTTACGGGAGGGAAGCAGGGGTGGCAGTGTAGGGGGGTTAGGGGCGGGAAGCGGGGGTGGCGGGGTTAGGGGAGGGAAACAGAGGTGGCGTTGTAAGGGGGTTAGGGGCGGGAAGCAGGGGTGGCGGGGTTAGGGGAGGGAAGCGGGAGTGGCGGGGTTAGGGGAAGAAAGCAAGGGTGGCGGTGTAGGTGGTTAGGGGGGAAGGGAGGGTGGCGGTGTGGGGGGGGTTATGGGGTTAGGGGAGGAAAGCGGGGGTGGCGGGGTTAGGGGAGGGAAGCAGGGGTGGCGGTGTAAGGGGGTTAGGGGCGGGAAGCAGGGGTGACGGGGTTAGGGGAGGGAAGCGGGAGTGGCGGGGTTAGGGGAGGAAAGCAAGGGTGGCGGTGTAGGTGGTTAGGGGGGAAGGGAGGGTGGCGGTGTGGGGGGGTTAGGGGGTAAGCAGGGGTGGCTGTGTGGGGGTGTTAGTGGAGGAAAGAGGGGGTGGCGGTGTGGGGGGGTTAGGGGAGGGAAGCAGGGGTGGCGGTATAGGGGGGTTAGGGGTTGGGAAGCGGGGGTGGCGGTGTGGGGGTGTTAGGGGAGGGAAGCAGTGGTGGCGGTGTAGGGGGGGTTAGGGGCGGGAAGCGGGGGTGGCAGTGTGGGGGGGTTAGGGGAGGGAAGCAAGGGTGGCGGTGTAGGGGGGTTGGGGGGAAGGGAGCGTGGCGGTGTAGGGGGGTTGGGGGGAAGTGAGGGTGGCGGTGTGGGGGGGTTAGGGGTGGTAAGCGGGGGTGGCGGTGTAGGGGGGAAGCGGGGGTGGCGGTGTTAGGGGGAAGTGGGCGTGGTGGTGTGGGGGGGTTAGGGGAGGGAAGCAGGGGTGGCGTTGTAGGGGGGTTAGGGGGAAGGGAGGGTGGTGGTGTGGGGGGGTTAGGGGAGGGAAGCAGGGGTGGCGGTGTAGGGGGGTTAGGGGTGGGAAGCTGGGGTGGCGGGGTTAGGGGAGGGAAACAGGGGTGGCGGTGTAGGGGGGTTAGGGGCGGGAAGCAGGGGTGGCGGGGTTAGGGGTGGGAAGCAGGGGTGGCGTTGTAGGGGGGTTAGGGGGGAAGGGAGGGTGGTGGTGTGGGGGGGTTAGGGGCGGGAAGCGGGGGTGGCGGTGTGGGGGGGTTAGGGGAGGGAAGCAGGGGTGGCGTTGTAGGGGGGTTAGGGGGGAAGGGAGGGTGGTGGTGTGGGGGGGTAAGGGGCGGGAAGCGGGGGTGGCGGTGTGGGGGGGTTAGGGGCGGGAAGCAGGGGTGGCGGTGTGGGGGGGTTAGGGGAGGGAAGCAGGGGTGGCGGTGTAGGGGGGTTAGGGGCGGGAAGCGGGGGTGGCGGGGTTAGGGGAGGGAAGCGGGAGTGGCGGGGTTAGGGGAAGGAAGCAAGGGTGGCGGTGTAGGTGGTTAGGGGGGAAGGGAGGGTGGCGGTGTGGGGGGGTTAGGGGGTAAGCAGGGGTGGCGGTGTTGGGGGGTTAGGGGAGGAAAGCGGGGGTGGCGGGGTTAGGGGAGGGAAGCAGGGGTGGCGGGGTTAGGGGAGGGAAGTGGGAGTGGCGGGGTTAGGGGAGGAAAGCAAGGGTGGCAGTGTAGGTGGTTAGGGGGGAAGGGAGGGTGGCGGTGTGGGGGTGTTAGTGGAGGAAAGAGGGGGTGGCGGCGTTAGGGGGAAGTGGGAGTGGCGGTGTGGGAGGATTAGGGGAGGGAAGCAGGGGTGGCGTTGTAGGGGGGTTAGGGGCGGGAAGCGGGGGTGGCGGGGTTAGGGGAGGGAAGCAAGGGTGGCGGTGTAAGGGGGTTAGGGGCGGGAAGCAGGGGTGGCGGGGTTAGGGGAGGGAAGCGGGAGTGGCGGGGTTAGGGGAAGAAAGCAAGGGTGGCGGTGTAGGTGGTTAGGGGGGGAAGGGAGGGTGGCAGTGTGGGGGGATTAGGGGGTAAGCAGGGGTGGCGGTGTGGGGGGGTTAGGGGAGGAAAGCGGGGGTGGCGGCGTTAGGGGAGGGAAGCAGGGGTGGCGGTGTAAGGGGGTTAGGTGCGGGAAGCAGGGGTGGCAGGGTTAGGGGAGGGAAGCGGGAGTGGCGGGGTTAGGGGAGGAAAGCAAGGGTGGCAGTGTAGGTGGTTAGGGGGGAAGGGAGGGTGGCGGTGTGGGGGGGTTAGGGGATAAGCAGGGGTGGCTGTGTGGGGGTGTTAGTGGAGGAAAGAGGGGGTGGCGGTGTGGGGGGGTTAGGGGAGGGAAGCAGGGGTGGCGTTGTAGGGGGGTTAGGGGCGGGAAGCGGGGGTGGCGGGGTTAGGGGAGGGAAGCAAGGGTGGCGGTGTAAGGGGGTTAGGGGCGGGAAGCAGGGGTGGCGGGGTTAGGGGAGGGAAGCGGGAGTGGCGGGGTTAGGGGAAGAAAGCAAGGGTGGCGGTGTAGGTGGTTAGGGGGGGAAGGGAGGGTGGCAGTGTGGGGGGATTAGGGGGTAAGCAGGGGTGGCGGTGTGGGGGGGTTAGGGGAGGAAAGCGGGGGTGGCGGCGTTAGGGGAGGGAAGCAGGGGTGGCGGTGTAAGGGGGTTAGGTGCGGGAAGCAGGGGTGGCAGGGTTAGGGGAGGGAAGCGGGAGTGGCGGGGTTAGGGGAGGAAAGCAAGGGTGGCAGTGTAGGTGGTTAGGGGGGAAGGGAGGGTGGCGGTGTGGGGGGGTTAGGGGATAAGCAGGGGTGGCTGTGTGGGGGTGTTAGTGGAGGAAAGAGGGGGTGGCGGTGTGGGGGGGTTAGGGGAGGGAAGCAGGGGTGGCGGTATAGGGGGGTTAGGGGAGGGAAGCGGGGGTGACGGTGTGGGGGGGTTAGGGGAGGGAAGCAGGGGTGGCGGTGTGGGGGGGTTAGGGGAGGGAAGCAGGGGTGGCGGTATAGGGGGGTTAGGGGAGGGAAGCGGGGGTGGCGGTGTGGGGGGGTTAGGGGAGGGGAGCGGGGGTGGCGGTGTGGGGGGGTTAGGGGAGGGGAGCGGGGGTGGCGGTGCGGGGGGGTTAGGGGAGGGAAGCAGGGGTGGCGGTGTAGGGGGGTTAGGGGCGGGAAGCGGGGGTGGTGGGGTTAGGGGAGGGAAGCGGGAGTGGCGGGGTTAGGGGAAGAAAGCAAGGGTGGCGGTGTAGGTGGTTAGGGGGGAAGGGAGGGTGGCGGTGTGGTGGGGTTAGGGGGTAAGCAGGGGTGGCGGTGTGGAGGGGTTAGGGGAGGAAAGCGGGGGTGGCGGGGTTAGGGGAGGGAAGCAGGGGTGGCGGGGTTAGGGGAGGGAAGTGGGAGTGGCGGGGTTAGGGGAGGAAAGCAAGGGTGGCAGTGTAGGTGGTTAGGGGGGAAGGGAGGGTGGCGGTGTGGGGGTGTTAGTGGAAGAAAGAGGGGGTGGCGGCGTTAGGGGGAAGTGGGAGTGGCGGTGTGGGAGGATTAGGGGAGGGAAGCAGGGGTGGCGTTGTAGGGGGGTTAGGGGGGAAAGGAGGGTGGTGGTGTGGGGGGGTTAGGGGCGGGAAGCGGGGGTGGCAGTGTGGGGGGGTTAGGGGCGGGAAGCGGGGGTGGCGGTGTGGGGTGGTTAGGGGCGGGAAGCAGGGGTGGCGGTGTAGGGGAGTTAGGGGCGGGAAGCGGGGGTGGCGGGGTTAGGGGAGGGAAACAGGGGTGGCGGTGTAAGGGGGTTAGGGGCAGGAAGCAGGGGTGGCGTTGTAGGGGGGTTAGGGGCGGGAAGCGGGGGTGGCGGGGTTAGGGGAGGGAAGCAAGGGTGGCGGTGTAAGGGGGTTAGGGGCGGGAAGCAGGGGTGGCGGGGTTAGGGGAGGGAAGCGGGAGTGGCGGGGTTAGGGGAAGAAAGCAAGGGTGGCGGTGTAGGTGGTTAGGGGGGGAAGGGAGGGTGGCAGTGTGGGGGGATTAGGGGGTAAGCAGGGGTGGCGGTGTGGGGGGGTTAGGGGAGGAAAGCGGGGGTGGCGGCGTTAGGGGAGGGAAGCAGGGGTGGCGGTGTAAGGGGGTTAGGTGCGGGAAGCAGGGGTGGCAGGGTTAGGGGAGGGAAGCGGGAGAGGCGGGGTTAGGGGAGGAAAGCAAGGGTGGCAGTGTAGGTGGTTAGGGGGGAAGGGAGGGTGGCGGTGTGGGGGGGTTAGGGGATAAGCAGGGGTGGCTGTGTGGGGGTGTTAGTGGAGGAAAGAGGGGGTGGCGGTGTGGGGGGGTTAGGGGAGGGAAGCAGGGGTGGCGGTATAGGGGGGTTAGGGGAGGGAAGCGGGGGTGACGGTGTGGGGGGGTTAGGGGAGGGAAGCAGGGGTGGCGGTGTGGGGGGGTTAGGGGAGGGAAGCAGGGGTGGCGGTATAGGGGGGTTAGGGGAGGGAAGCGGGGGTGGCGGTGTGGGGGGGTTAGGGGAGGGGAGCGGGGGTGGCGGTGTGGGGGGGTTAGGGGAGGGGAGCGGGGGTGGCGGTGCGGGGGGGTTAGGGGAGGGAAGCAGGGGTGGCGGTGTAGGGGGGTTAGGGGCGGGAAGCGGGGGTGGTGGGGTTAGGGGAGGGAAGCGGGAGTGGCGGGGTTAGGGGAAGAAAGCAAGGGTGGCGGTGTAGGTGGTTAGGGGGGAAGGGAGGGTGGCGGTGTGGTGGGGTTAGGGGGTAAGCAGGGGTGGCGGTGTGGGGGGGTTAGGGGAGGAAAGCGGGGGTGGCGGGGTTAGGGGAGGGAAGCAGGGGTGGCGGTGTAGGTGGTTAGAGGGGAAGGGAGGGTGGCGGTGTGGGGGGGTTAGGGGGTAAGCAGGGGTGGCGGTGTGGGGGTGTTAGTGGAGGAAAGAGGGGGTGGCGGCGTTAGGGGGAAGTGGGAGTGGCGGTGTGGGAGGATTAGAGGAGGGAAGCAGGGGTGGCGTTGTAGGGGGGTTAGGGGGGAAAGGAGGGTGGTGGTGTGGGGGGGTTAGGGGCGGGAAGCGGGGGTGGCGGTGTAGGGGAGTTAGGGGCGGGAAGTGGGGGTGGCGGGGTTAGTGGAGGGAAACAGGGGTGGCGGTGTAAGGGGGTTAGGGGCAGGAAGCAGGGGTGGCGTTGTAGGGGGGTTAGGGGCGGGAAGCGGGGGTGGCGATGTCACTGACAGGGATGTCGCACTCCCTCAGCTCCAGCTGCCGCAAATTTCGGACCCTGGTCGATACCCCCCCCCCCCCCGCCCACATCGCAGCCCCCCCGCCACCGGTGTGGAGGGGTTAGGGGAGGGAAGCAGGGGTGGCGGTGTAGGGGGGTAAGGGGAGGGAAGCAGGGGTGGCGGTGTGGGGGGGTTATGGGGGAAGGGAGGGTGGCGGTGTGGGGGGGTTATGGGGGAAGGGAGGGTGGCAGTGTGGGGGGTTGGGGGGGAAGCGGGGTGGCAGTGTGGGGGGGTTAGGGGAGGGAAGCGGGGGTGGCGGTGTGGGGGGGTTAGGGGCGGGAAGCGGGGGTGGCAGTGTGGGGGGGTTAGGGGAGGGAAGCGGGGGTGGCGGTGTGGGGGGGTTAGGGGAGGGAAGCAGGGGTGGCGGTGTAGGGGGGTTAGGGGCGGGAAGCGGGTGTGGCGGGGTTAGGGGAAGGAAGCAGGGGTGGCGGTGTAAGGGGGTTGGGGCGGGAAGCAGGTGTGGCGGGGTTAGGGGAGGAAAGCGGGAGTGGCGGGGTTAGGGGAGGAAAGCAAGGGTGGCGGTGTAGGTGGTTAGAGGGGAAGGGAGGGTGGCGGTGTGGGGGGGTTAGGGGTTAAGCAGGGGTGGCGGTGTGGGGGGGTTAGGGGAGGAAAGCGGGGGTGGCGGGGTTAGGGGAGGGAAGCAGGGGTGGCGGTGTAAGGGGGTTAGGGGCGGGAAGCAGGGCTGGCGGGGTTAGGGGAGGGAAGCGGGAGCGGCGGGGTTAGGGAGGAAAGCAAGGGTGGCGGTGTAGGGGGGTTAGGGGAGGGAAGCAGGGGTGGCGGTGTGGGGGGGTTAGGGGGGAAGGGAGGGTGGCGCTGTGGGGGGGTTATGGGGGAAGGGTGGGTGGCAGTGTGGGGTGTTGGGGGGGAAGCGGGGGTGGCAGTGTGAGGGGATTCGGGGAGGGAAGCGGGGGTGGCGGTGTGGCGTGGTTAGGGGCGGGAAGCGGGGGTGGCAGTGTGGGGGGGTTAGGGGAGGGAAGCGGGGGTGGCGGTGTGGGGGGGTTACGGGAGGGAAGCAGGGGTGGCAGTGTAGGGGGGTTAGGGGCGGGAAGCGGGGGTGGCGGGGTTAGGGGAGGGAAACAGAGGTGGCGTTGTAAGGGGGTTAGGGGCGGGAAGCAGGGGTGGCGGGGTTAGGGGAGGGAAGCGGGAGTGGCGGGGTTAGGGGAAGAAAGCAAGGGTGGCGGTGTAGGTGGTTAGGGGGGAAGGGAGGGTGGCGGTGTGGGGGGGGTTATGGGGTTAGGGGAGGAAAGCGGGGGTGGCGGGGTTAGGGGAGGGAAGCAGGGGTGGCGGTGTAAGGGGGTTAGGGGCGGGAAGCAGGGGTGACGGGGTTAGGGGAGGGAAGCGGGAGTGGCGGGGTTTGGGGAGGAAAGCAAGGGTGGCGGTGTAGGTGGTTAGGGGGGAAGGGAGGGTGGCGGTGTGGGGGGGTTAGGGGGTAAGCAGGGGTGGCTGTGTGGGGGTGTTAGTGGAGGAAAGAGGGGGTGGCGGTGTGGGGGGGTTAGGGGGGGGAAGCAGGGGTGGCGGTATAGGGGGGTTAGGGGTTGGGAAGCGGGGGTGGCGGTGTGGGGGTGTTAGGGGAGGGAAGCAGTGGTGGCGGTGTAGCGGGGGTTAGGGGCGGGAAGCGGGGGTGGCAGTGTGGGGGGGTTAGGGGAGGGAAGCAAGGGTGGCGGTGTAGGGGGGTTGGGGGGAAGGGAGCGTGGCGGTGTAGGGGGGTTGGGGGGAAGTGAGGGTGGCGGTGTGGGGGGGTTAGGGGTGGTAAGCGGGGGTGGCGGTGTAGGGGGGAAGCGGGGGTGGCGGTGTTAGGGGGAAGTGGGCGTGGTGGTGTGGGGGGGTTAGGGGAGGGAAGCAGGGGTGGCGTTGTAGGGGGGTTAGGGGGAAGGGAGGGTGGTGGTGTGGGGGGGTTAGGGGAGGGAAGCAGGGGTGGCGGTGTAGGGGGGTTAGGGGTGGGAAGCTGGGGTGGCGGGGTTAGGGGAGGGAAACAGGGGTGGCGGTGTAGGGGGGTTAGGGGCGGGAAGCAGGGGTGGCGGGGTTAGGGGTGGGAAGCAGGGGTGGCGTTGTAGGGGGGTTAGGGGGGAAGGGAGGGTGGTGGTGTGGGGGGGTAAGGGGCGGGAAGCGGGGGTGGCGGTGTGGGGGGGTTAGGGGAGGGAAGCAGGGGTGGCGTTGTAGGGGGGTTAGGGGGGAAGGGAGGGTGGTGGTGTGGGGGGGTAAGGGGCGGGAAGCGGGGGTGGCGGTGTGGGGGGGTTAGGGGCGGGAAGCAGGGGTGGCGGTGTGGGGGGGTTAGGGGAGGGAAGCAGGGGTGGCGGTGTAGGGGGGTTAGGGGCGGGAAGCGGGGGTGGCGGGGTTAGGGGAGGGAAGCGGGAGTGGCGGGGTTAGGGGAAGGAAGCAAGGGTGGCGGTGTAGGTGGTTAGGGGGGAAGGGAGGGTGGCGGTGTGGGGGGGTTAGGGGGTAAGCAGGGGTGGCGGTGTTGGGGGGTTAGGGGAGGAAAGCGGGGGTGGCGGGGTTAGGGGAGGGAAGCAGGGGTGGCGGGGTTAGGGGAGGGAAGTGGGAGTGGCGGGGTTAGGGGAGGAAAGCAAGGGTGGCAGTGTAGGTGGTTAGGGGGGAAGGGAGGGTGGCGGTGTGGGGGTGTTAGTGGAGGAAAGAGGGGGTGGCGGCGTTAGGGGGAAGTGGGAGTGGCGGTGTGGGAGGATTAGGGGAGGGAAGCAGGGGTGGCGTTGTAGGGGGGTTAGGGGGGAAAGGAGGGTGGTGGTGTGGGGGGGTTAGGGGCGGGAAGCGGGGGTGGCAGTGTGGGGGGGTTAGGGGCGGGAAGCGGGGGTGGCGGTGTGGGGTGGTTAGGGGCGGGAAGCAGGGGTGGCGGTGTAGGGGAGTTAGGGGCGGGAAGCGGGGGTGGCGGGGTTAGGGGAGGGAAACAGGGGTGGCGGTGTAAGGGGGTTCGGGGCAGGAAGCAGGGGTGGCGTTGTAGGGGGGTTAGGGGCGGGAAGCGGGGGTGGCGGGGTTAGGGGAGGGAAGCAAGGGTGGCGGTGTAAGGGGGTTAGGGGCGGGAAGCAGGGGTGGCGGGGTTAGGGGAGGGAAGCGGGAGTGGCGGGGTTAGGGGAAGAAAGCAAGGGTGGCGGTGTAGGTGGTTAGGGGGGGAAGGGAGGGTGGCAGTGTGGGGGGATTAGGGGGTAAGCAGGGGTGGCGGTGTGGGGGGGTTAGGGGAGGAAAGCGGGGGTGGCGGCGTTAGGGGAGGGAAGCAGGGGTGGCGGTGTAAGGGGGTTAGGTGCGGGAAGCAGGGGTGGCAGGGTTAGGGGAGGGAAGCGGGAGTGGCGGGGTTAGGGGAGGAAAGCAAGGGTGGCAGTGTAGGTGGTTAGGGGGGAAGGGAGGGTGGCGGTGTGGGGGGGTTAGGGGATAAGCAGGGGTGGCTGTGTGGGGGTGTTAGTGGAGGAAAGAGGGGGTGGCGGTGTGGGGGGGTTAGGGGAGGGAAGCAGGGGTGGCGGTATAGGGGGGTTAGGGGAGGGAAGCGGGGGTGACGGTGTGGGGGGGTTAGGGGAGGGAAGCAGGGGTGGCGGTGTGGGGGGGTTAGGGGAGGGAAGCAGGGGTGGCGGTATAGGGGGGTTAGGGGAGGGAAGCGGGGGTGGCGGTGTGGGGGGGTTAGGGGAGGGGAGCGGGGGTGGCGGTGTGGGGGGGTTAGGGGAGGGGAGCGGGGGTGGCGGTGTGGGGGGGTTAGGGGAGGGAAGCAGGGGTGGCGGTGTAGGGGGGTTAGGGGCGGGAAGCGGGGGTGGTGGGGTTAGGGGAGGGAAGCGGGAGTGGCGGGGTTCGGGGAAGAAAGCAAGGGTGGCGGTGTAGGTGGTTAGGGGGGAAGGGAGGGTGGCGGTGTGGGGGGGTTAGGGGGTAAGCAGGGGTGGCGGTGTGGGGGGGTTAGGGGAGGAAAGCGGGGGTGGCGGGGTTAGGGGAGGGAAGCAGGGGTGGCGGTGTAGGTGGTTAGAGGGGAAGGGAGGGTGGCGGTGTGGGGGGGTTAGGGGGTAAGCAGGGGTGGCGGTGTGGGGGTGTTAGTGGAGGAAAGAGGGGGTGGCGGCGTTAGGGGGAAGTGGGAGTGGCGGTGTGGGAGGATTAGGGGAGGGAAGCAGGGGTGGCGTTGTAGGGGGGTTAGGGGGGAAAGGAGGGTGGTGGTGTGGGGGGGTTAGGGGCGGGAAGCGGGGGTGGCAGTGTGGGGGGGTTAGGGGCGGGAAGCGGGGGTGGCGGTGTAGGGGAGTTAGGGGCGGGAAGCGGGGGTGGCGGGGTTAGGGGAGGGAAACAGGGGTGGCGGTGTAAGGGGGTTAGGGGCAGGAAGCAGGGGTGGCGTTGTAGGGGGGTTAGGGGCGGGAAGCGGGGGTGGCGGGGTTAGGGGAGGGAAGCAAGGGTGGCGGGGTTAGGGGAGGGAAGCGGGAGTGGCGGGGTTAGGGGAAGAAAGCAAGGGTGGCGGTGTAGGTGGTTAGGGGGGGAAGGGAGGGTGGCAGTGTGGGGGGATTAGGGGGTAAGCAGGGGTGGCGGTGTGGGGGGGTTAGGGGAGGAAAGCGGGGGTGGCGGCGTTAGGGGAGGGAAGCAGGGGTGGCGGTGTAAGGGGGTTAGGTGCGGGAAGCAGGGGTGGCAGGGTTAGGGGAGGGAAGCGGGAGTGGCGGGGTTAGGGGAGGAAAGCAAGGGTGGCAGTGTAGGTGGTTAGGGGGGAAGGGAGGGTGGCGGTGTGGGGGGGTTAGGGGGTAAGCAGGGGTGGCTGTGTGGGGGTGTTAGTGGAGGAAAGAGGGGGTGGCGGTGTGGGGGGGTTAGGGGAGGGAAGCAGGGGTGGCGGTATAGGGGGGTTAGGGGAGGGAAGCGGGGGTGACGGTGTGGGGGGGTTAGGGGAGGGAAGCAGGGGTGGCGGTGTGGGGGGGTTAGGGGAGGGGAGCGGGGGTGGCGGTGTGGGGGGGTTAGGGAAGGGAAGCAAGGGTGGCGGTGTAGGGGCGTTGGGGGGAAGGGAGGGTGGCGGTGTAGGGGGGTTGGGGGGAAGGGAGGGTGGCGGTGTGTGGGGGTTAGGGGCGGGAAGCGGGGGTGGCGGTGTAGAGGGGTTAGGGGGGGAAGGGGGATGGCGGTGTTAGGGGGAAGTGGGCGTGGTGGTGTGGGGGGGTTAGGGGAGGGAAGCAGGGGTGGCGTTGTAGGGGGGTTAGGGGGAGGGTGGTGGTGTGGGGGGGGTTAGGGGCGGGAAGCGGGGGTGGCGGTGTAGGGGGGTTAGGGGGGAAGCATGGGTGGCGGTGTGGGGGGGTTAGGTTGGAAGTGGGCGTGGTGGTGTGGGGGGGTTAGGGGAGGGAAGCAGGGGTGGCGGTGTGGGGGGGGTTAGTGGGGAAGCGGGGGTGGCGGTGAGGGGGTTAGGGGGTGGCGGTGTGGGGGGGTTAGGGGGGAAGCGGGGGTGGCAGTCTGGGGGGGTTAGGGGGGAAGCGGCGGTGGCGGTGTGGGGGGTTAGGGGGGAAGCGGGGGGTGGCGGTGTGGTGGGGTTAGGGGGGAAGCGGCGGTGGCGGTGTGGGGGGTTAGGGGGGAAGCGGGGGTGGCGGTGAGGGGGTTAGGGGGTGGCGGTGTGGGGGGGTTAGGGGGGAAGCGGGGGTGGCAGTCTGGGGGGGTTAGGGGGGAAGCGGCGGTGGCGGTGTGGGGGGTTAGGGGGAAGCGGGGGTGGCGGTGTGGGGGGATTAGCGGATGAAGGGAGGGTGGCGGTGTGGGGGGGTTAGGGGCGGGAATCGGGGGGTGGCGGTGTGGGGGGGTTAGGGGCGGGATGCGGGGGTGGCGGTGTGAGGGGGTTAGGGGCGGGAAGCGGGAAGCAGTGGTGGCGGTGTGGGGGTATAGGGGCGGGAAGCGGGGGTGGTGGTGTGGGGGGGTTAGGGGGGAAGGGAGGGTGGCAGTGTGGGGGGATGGGGGGGAGGTGTGGGTGCCCACTGACAGTTCTGGCCGAGGATCATTGCATGGGTGAGGCCGGGAGTGGACCCCACCCCGACACCAAACACGCCTTGTCCTCCGAGTGACAACGACTGTGCCAAAATAAAGGGGTCATGCACGCTTCCCGGATACTGGGTGCAAACGTGCATAATACTCATCCCCTGGTCGCACACCACCTGTACATTGATCGAATATGCACCCTTCCTGTTCATGAAGACGTCCCTGTCCCGCGGTGATTCACGCAGGTTGACATGAACACCATCCACGACGCCCTGTACCATCGGAATGCCGGCCACCTTGACGAATTGCGATGCACTGGCAGCCTGGTGAGCGCGGTCCTCCGGGAAGCCGATGATCTGTCCAGCGACTGCATAGAGGCCATCGGTTACTGCCCGGATGCACCGGTGCACCGACGCCTGACTGATCCCGCACAGGTTCCCGCTCGGACGCTGGAAGGAGCCGGTCGCAAAAAAATTCAGGGCCACAGTTATCTTCACCCTCACTGGGAGGGCATGTCCTCCCCCTGTTCCACGTGGCTCGAGGTGTGCCAGTAGGTTGCATATTTGTGCAAACGTCCCACGGCTCATCCGGAGGCTGCTCCTGCATGCCACCTCCGTCATGTCCTCGTACGAGATGCGGTCCCGGTACACTCGGTCACGCATGGCACGCCTCCGCCGCCTTAGAACGACTGCCTGGTCGTCCTCGTCCCTAGGTGATGCTTCAGGATCTGTGTTGCCGCCCTGTTCCCGGCTGGCGACGTGGGGATGGTCCGCATCCTCCGACTCCTCGTGGACTGGTCGGGCATGGTGGCCTGTAGCAGCAGCGCCTGGCACGGGGCCCTCCACTGCCACTCCCTCTGCCGCACCCTCCATGAGCCTCCCTCCTCGCACGCGACGGTTTGCCATCTGCATGGCTGCCGCTGCCGCCACGGCGGTGAACATCGACGGCTGCTGCGAAAACATCATGCACTTGAAGGGAGGGGGTGGGGGGGTTGGTATGGGAGGGAGAGGCAAGGACGGTTGTTAGTAGGGTGCTTTGATAAGCGGCAGCCAGGGCCCTTTGGATGAATGGGTGCCCAGGCAGCCTGCACACTGTTCAATCAGACACGCACCGTCCCACCCGCCATGGTATCCGTTTCCCGCACCGCTCAACCTGTGCCTCCGCATCGCTCAGCCAGCAGACAGATCCCTTCACCATGGCACCGGTTTGGTACGATGACTTCGCCACCATCCTGCCGCCGCACTCCATCGGGGGTTCTCCGTCCCGCGGCCAACCGTTAGTTGGGCCCCCCCAACCCGGCAGGATGGTGGGGCCATTTCCCCACTCCGTCCTCCGTTCCTCTTCCCAGGACCACAACACCGCCACCGTCCCCAACCCCATTTCCCCCTTCCGTGCACGCCTTCACACAACCCATCCTCGTTGGCCTTGTTATGGGTCGGAATGTTTGTGGGAGCGGAGCGTCCCAGCTACTGGCTGGGATGGCCTGTTGTATCTTGTCAGAAATGTAGCTGGGCACTGGCAGGCCTTTCCCCAGAAGCAACAGCGCCGGGGTGTAAATCTGACCCAGCGAGAGCCAATCAGAGGCCTGCAGCTCTCTTGACCGACAGCGCGCAAGAGAGGTGGTGGCTGATGCAGTTACAATATCCATTTGAGGCCCAGCATCATTGCTGGATCCCAGGCTACAAGAGGGGATTTTGCAGGGTGCAGTCAGGGAGGAAAGAGGCAGCAGCAAGAGTTGGGGAAGGGGATGTGCGGAGAGGCTAGCTATCAATGGTTACCTCCCTTTCTGATGCCAGGTCCTTTGAACAGCCAATAAGAGCTTTTTATCATAGGGCCACCTTCTTCCTCCTCATCCACCTCCTCCTAGAGCCACAAGTAACCCAGCACTCTTTGTCTGTCATGCTCCTTGCATGGCACTTGCAATGACCAGCTCTACGTTAATACCAGTGGCAGGATAAGATTCGATGGTGGCAATTAATTCCCCACTTAAGTCCTCAGTTAGTGGTGTTATAGCAAGGCCATCCATGGGCCTTCCTGCCACTGGCACGGATGGAGGCAGGAAGGTGGCAGATAAAATGTCCACTCACCAGCTAGCCTGCCACAAGGGAGGACACAGAATTCCACGCATGGTCCCATTCTCAGTATTTACGTAATTTGTGTCTACTGAGTTGTGGTGCAGTGTTTGAATTGGCTTCAACATTAGAACTGGGTGGAGAGAAGCCAAATATCCCTGCCTCAGTGGCTATCCAGTGGTTTCTGCTAGAAAGTTAACAAACTTGATGAGAACCCGATTAAACTCTTTTGAGGAGCCCTTCATATTTGAAGAGCTCAACAAAACTCACTATCCAGGTGCACGCATGAAGGCATGGCAAGGTGCTCAAAATGGCTGGCTGCAGCAGAGCAGTACTACAACACAAAGTAACACTGTCAGGAGACGAGAGGAGCAAGGTTTGTGTGCATTTTGATGACTTGCTGTTGGTTTTCATTTCCATCCCGAACCATCACAGAAGCAGATTGATTTCACTGACCCAGCACTGCATCAGCTGCAGCTATAATGTATTCATTTGAAAATGCATACTTGTTTATTAATAACGTTTTCTGTTTGGCATATTCCAATTCATTTCAATATTTCACCATCATTTTGACGAATAGAGGATTGACTTGATTTGAATATCTTGTTACATTTTTCAAGATACACTCTGACAAAAAGAACAAAACTCACGCAGCATATTTCAAATGAAAACATGCAAAGGATTCACTCATGAGTGGATATTCTAATCTGATGATATGACAAACATTATGGATTGAATTTCTCCCATTTTGAGATAAGTACGGGATAAGTGTTTGTCCCACCACCCCAATATCGGGATCCCGCACCTGAAACGTGGGAGACTTAGAATTATAGAATCATAGAATTTACAGTACAGAAGGAGGCCATTTGGTCCATCGAGTCTGCACCGGCCCTTGGAAAGAGCACCCTACTTAAGCCCATATCTCCACCCTATTCCCACACCTCCACCCTGTTCCGTAACCCCACCTAACCTTTTTTGGAGACTAAGGGCAATTTAGCATAACCAATCCACCTAACTGCATATGTTTGGACTGTGGGAGGAAACCGGAGCACTCGGAGGAAACCCACGCAAACACGGGGAGAACGTGCAGACTCCGCACAGACAGTGACCCAAGCTGGGAAGCGAACCTGTGACCCTGGAGCGGTGAAGCAACTATGCTCAACACTGTGCTACGGTGATGCCCCAAAAGCGAATTCCCCTCCAACTATCCTGGTGAGCCATGAGATGATGGATTTAAAGGTGCCTCTGCCATTTGCCATATTTAAATATCAAACCAGCACACTCATATTGCTCTCTCCAGCGAAGTCTATTCCTCAATTCATGGACCTTCTCCCAAGCCCATTAATTTTGAGGCGCCCATACCCCACTCTTCCCACTGAATTTGGAGTCGTCACCCATTCCCTGCCAATAAGCGATGTGGTATCCTTTTGACCCCCTTGTTTGGGAGTTTTTCATACAGCCCTGTCGGGCTCCAGCTTCCCTCCCCTCGGTCTTCCCTTTGCTTTCTATTGTTCATCGACTTCATTCAAATCATTGCCCCTCTGCCTACCACCAAGAGCCCTTGCCCTCCTCCCCCATCCTGGCACAGCCATCCTTCCACATCATCCCCCTTGCCTTCATCAGGGCATAGCCCTCTGAACCCACTCCAGTTCCTATCGAACTTCAGACCTTTGTTGAGGTGGAAGCCTGGGTCCCGCAGCAAAGCCCTGTCAAGAAATACACTATTCCATGGCACCAAAGGCAAGGAGACCCCTGTGCTCCCCAACCCTAAGCGCAACGCAATACTGATCTAACTTGGTGACACAGGAGGGTCCATGGATTCAGCAGCCAACTTGTCATGGAGATGGAGGCAGGAACCAGTTTGTCCCGGTAGAGTGCTGAATGGCACATCAGGAGGAGCGTAGCACTAAGGCAGAAAGTTGTTGCACTCACCCCGAAGTCTCTGGCGAATTAAGGAGCGTCTTGTGCGCGTCACTCATTAGCAATTGGCTTTGACCAATGTAAATTCCAGTTGGCGTGATGCAAGATGGAAAGCCCTGATGGGTTGTCGGCAGAAAGTGTTTTTATAGTGTTCATGAGATGCAAATGATTGCAAATGCCGTTTGCACCACCTGCGAGCCAGAAGAGCGATCCACCATTAACCCACCATTAGGAGAATTGGAACACAATTTTTTTTAGTAGGTTACTGACATTTTAGCTGCTGCCAGATTCACCGCGCCTGCCTGCCAGCAAACCTGCTGATTTGGAGAATTCCACCCCATGTATGTCCAATTCAGAATCAATGTTATGAAACTGCTCAAGAATCATTGACAATTATTTGGTAAATCTACCATATCATATTTGCAATACTGTACATGAAATTGAGAACCAAATAGACTCAAAATAGCCTTGGGAACACAAATTTAACTGAACATTCAGAGATTTTGTTGCACGGAAACAGAATGTGAGATGTAAAGAAATTATCAATTGTGTGCATGCTGACTTTGACCACCATGGACATTTAAACATAAAAATACTCAACTTATTCACCTTAACACTAACCCTAAGCTATATTAATGATTGGACTGAGGGAAATGAATGCACTATTGCTAATTTTGCATAAAAATAGGTGGGAAGGCAAGTGGTGAAGATGCCACCAAAACTCTCCAGAGGGATATAGACAGGTTAAGTGAGTACTGGGCTAAAACTTGGCAGATGGAATGTAATGTAGGAAAATGTGAAGTTGTGCACTTTGGTAGGAAGAAAAAAGGAGCTGAATTCTATTTAAATACAGAAAGCTGCAGCACGGAGGAATTGTGTGTCCTTGTGCATAAATCACAAAAAAATGGCATGCAGGTTCAGCAGACAATAGGGAAGGTAAATGGAATGTTGGCCTTTATTTCAAAGGGAATGGAGTATAAAAATAGGGAAGTTTTGCTAAAATTATATAAGGCACTAGTTAGACCATACGTGGAATACTGAGAACAATTTTGGTGCCCTTATCTAAGGAAAGATATACTGGCATTGGAGGCAGCCCAGAGAAGGATCACTGGATTGACCCTGGGTATGGAGGGATTTTCTGATGAGGAAAGTCGAGTAGGTTGGGCCTGTACTCATTGGCGTTTAGAAGAATGAGGCGACCTTTCTGAGACATATAGGATTCTCAGAGAACTTGACAGGGTAGATGCTGCGAGGTTGCTTCCCCTTGTGGGGGAGCCAAAGAGCAGAGGGCATAATCCCAGAGTAAGGGAGCGCCCATTAAAAACAGTGATGAGGAGTAATTCTTTCTCTCAGAGGGCAATGAATAGAGGCTGGGCCGTCAAATATGTTCTAGGCTGAGATGGACAGGTTTTTTAATCAGTCAGGGAATATGGACATAAGATGGGAACATGGGTTGAGGATTATCATATCAGATCAGTCATGATCCCAGTGAATGGCGGGTCAGACTCGAATGGCTGAATATGAAATTCTGCGTCACATAGTCTTACATATTCAACTGGTTGACAATAATGTTTTTGGTGTTCTGAATCATCCAATAACAAAGCAATCGCACAATACATCAGGCTCTAAACTTTCAAGCACACAAAATAATAACAAAGGTTTATTCTTTCATTACCCCATGGCTACAACCAAAATACATGTGTGTTTATAAATTCCAAGAAAAGAACCTGAGTCAGAAATTTAGTTTGTCTTCAAATGATTCAAATGATGCTGCAACTTCTGTTGTTTCTAAGTTCCACCCCAGTGGTTGCATTCTCAGAATTCAACACAAATCATTCCCAGGCACCTATATTGAGATTGACTGTCACAAGTAATATATTCATATTTTCACATGTCCCATAGTCCCATTACATGAAACAGACTTGGGAAAATATGTTTAATGGAGGCAAAGGAGGGTGGGGAAGGCAAGAGCGATAATCAACTTTTCCTTTAAAACCCTAGAATTAAATAACCATCTTCTCTCACGGGCAATGTCTTTCTGGTTTACTCGCACTTCAAACAATAAATTGAACGATGTAATAACCATTCGAATAAATGATGCAAAACAAAAGCACTGAATCATTTGAACAAGTAGTTGAGAGAAATTATTTAATGGCATAAGGCTAAATTTCCACTAAAGCTCCGAGGCAGCTCACTGCTATTAATTCTAAATGACGCAAAAAAAAATTCCTTGTTGACCAGGATGACTGAAAGCTTTGCAACATATTAATGGCCCAATTTTACTGTAACCAGTGAGATCAGTACTTTCAAGGCAATCTCGGGTAAGTGCACATGCAGGTGCACAGGTGAACATGAAAACGAGAAGCTGGTGCCAAAGTTGCCCTGTTTCTCCAAACACTGTGCCGAAGAGTTTCTCCTCACAGATATTGGTATTGAAATGTTTGTAACAATATTGTCAACGCCAATCCAAATCAAGAGAGGGGAAGAGAGGGCTTATGAAAGTCTGACTCCGCTGCTGCCTCAACTCATCTGCTGATATTCTTCATTTATACCATTGATATTTCTCCTCTCAAATATTTCAATGCTCTCATGGCCAGCTGCCATTTCCATCACCAAACACTTAGGCAAACCAAAGCTTCACTATCTGAACATACCAAGTCCTGTTCTATCATCACTCCTGTGTTCACTGCCCTACAATGTCGTCCAGTGAAGCAAAACCAAGGGCGCGATATATAGGAGCGCAACGTAGCTGGTAGACCCTGGGTGAAGCCTCCCGCGGGTATCCCGACAGCCACAACGCCTCGTCGGATCTATTCACGAGGCATCAGGATGGGAAACCCGCCCACAATGGGCGGTATCAAGCCACACACATATATGTAGGCCCTAAACCTACTTAAGGCCTACTTAACTGGTATCTACCAGCCTCGTGGGATCTACCGTCTTCCCCTGGAGGCCGCAGCCGGGCACTGGTCAGTACTGGTCCACACAAATGTTGACCAGTTGGAACTGCACCCAGGGGTTCTCCCAGGCCATCGAAGACCCCTGAGTGACAAGGTGTAGTACAAAATGGCCCCCTCACCCTTCTCTTGGAATGTGGCACCTTGGCAGGAGCACTGTCAGGGTGGTAGTGCAAGGGTGCCCAGGCTGCACTGCCAAGGGTCATGGCCCAAAGGACGCCATGCCCATGAAAGGAGGGTGGAGGGGGGATACGAAGGGTGTGGGGGGGGGGGGAGGGGGCATGTAAGAACGGGCCTCTGGGAGGTTCGGGGTGACGGCTGGAGGTCCTGGAAGGGAGGAACTGTAAAGCGTGCATGGGGGTGTGTGAAGAGTGAGGCCTCACTTGGGTGGTGTGGGATAATGCTCATCTATGTGGGGGTGACACTGCCCATGGGTGGGGAGTGTACATGTAGAGATTGGGGCAGCTTGCAAAATTGTGGTCCAATCTCTGAGTTCAACTCCCCAGTGATGAAAACAATTCAAAGTGTGGGCTAAACCAGTGAGAAATTCCCCAGGGTGTGTCTAAGTGTCGTTAGATAGCGGTGAGGAACTCGCCGGGAAACTCACAGCAAAATTCGCCACAAATGATACTTCAAAACTTTTCCGTTAACTCTTGACTTTATTGTGATCCCGGACCAGACCCGAACAGTCGCTGAGATATCATACAGAAACCCCAATATTTTATTTAATTTATAAGACTTTGAGGAAAGGATACTTCACTTCAGGAGTGATTCCGTAGACAAATAGGGATATGGCATATTAAAAAAAACCTTTATGCTTAACATGTTATTACGAAATTTTAGATCACAAAAATAGAGCTTACCAGTTAAACAATGTTTAACAATACTACCTTTAACGGTTACCTTTATTTCCATTCAAACAAAACCTATCTCAGCTCAAAGTCCATTTTAAAATACATTTACCCAACCTACGAATACTTGCTGGAAAGAGATGTCTTGGATAAACCACATAGAGAGAGACAGATCATCCAGGAAACAACTGCCATATTCTTGCCTGTGTCAAACCTCTGTCCTATTTACAGGCAAAAATCTTTTATAACTAAACTGATGGGAGAGAAGCTGCTAGTCTGTTCACAGACAGAACCATACTGAACTGAAACTCCAGGTCCCTCCTATTGTGAAACCTGCCTGCTTACCATTGGCTGGGGACTAATGACAATCCCACAATCCTGTGGGAGTATGAGCTTCCCCAATGAGGGGGGGCGGAGAAACCATTAGTAAACTCCAAGTATAAATAAAGCTGGCCCGTTTGGAACCAGCAGGAAGGGGTGTGCAGCAAGGGAAGTTGCTGCTGCTGTTATATATATATGTTATTGTAAATAAATGTTATTACTTTGTATCCTTAAAACTTGTGCTGGATTCTTCGTGGCCCTCACAAAACTGGCGACGAGGGTTAAAGTGAATAGCTATCGACACTGCTGAAGCCACCTCCCTGGATTTTTGTTGGATACAGGTTGGAAGTTGTTTTCTATTATACCATGCCTCTGTACAGACGTTTGGATGTTTTTGATGCTGCGCTGGAAAGCTGGAACCGGTACGCACAACGGATGCGTTACTATTTCCGGGCAAACAATATCACCGAAAACGAGTGCCAGGTGGTCATATTGCTCACCGCCAGCGGCCCGCATACGTTTGGAGTGATTAGGAGCCTTACGTACCCAGCTGTGCCGGACACCAAAAGGTTTGATGAACTTGTGAATATAGTGGGGCAATATTTTAACCCAACCCCATCCACGATAGTCCAGCGTTACTGGTTTAATACCGCTGAGAGGACCCCTGGAGAATCCCTTGCTGATTTTCTATCCAGGCTACGCAGGATTGCGGAGTACTGTGACTATGGTGAGACCTTGTCAGAAATGTTACGTGACCGTTTGGTTTGCGGTATTAACAATGCGGCCACCCAGAGAAAGTTGTTAGCTGAGCAAACATTGACTTTTCAACAGGCCATTCAAATAGTATTGTCCCGAGAGAGCGCAGAACGAGGAGTGCAGGAGCTACAGGGAATGGAAGTGCATGCCTTGGGGCGCAACCCCTTCCGTCCGAAAACATCCCCCCACACTCCTGTGGTACCTTGGGCGAGGCGACGTCCGGACCAACGCCAGTGGCCGTTGGACATTACTCCCCGAAGGGAGCCTTCTCCAGAATCAATGGATGAGGAGCCATGTCCGTGTCAAACTTGTAGGCGCCGACCCCGTCGCGGACGCCGGTCCTGGGGGCGCCAGAGGCGCTGTCGTTCCGACCGAAACTGGGACCAGCCCAGGGGCCGTAACTGGGACCAGCCCAGGGCCATACCTTCCATGTGGATGAACCTGTGGCGACTACTCCTGAGGACGTGGAGACGGAGGACGACTGCCTGCAACTGAATTGTGTGGCAGTTCCCCGTGTGGCCCCCATTAAGGTGACAGTACGGGTCAATGTTCACCCGCTTGAGATGGAGTTGGACACTGGCGCAGCGGTCTCCGTGATCGCCCAGAGGACATTCGACCGCATCAAGCAGGGTATACAGACCCTTACATTAACCGACTCACAGGCCAGGTTGGCCACCTACCCGGGGGAACCACTGGACATTGCAGAAACTACAATGACCCCTGTTATTTATGGATGCCAGGAGGGGCGTTTCCCACTTATCATGGTGCGCGGCCATGGGCCCAGCCTGTTGGATCGGGACTGGTTGCGCCATTTACGGTAGCAATGGCAGCACATCCTCCAAACAGTTTCTGAAGGGTTGACTGAGGTGCTAGGACGATACCCAGATGTATTCCAGCCTGGTTTGGGGAAAATGAAAAGGGTCGTAGCCCGTATCCAAGTCGAACCAGGAGCCACGCCGTGCTATTTCCGGTGCCTTACGCCTTGCTCGAGAAGGTAGAAGGGGAGCTCACTCGTTTGGAGACTTTGGGTATTATCAGGCCCGTCTGTTCTGCTGACTGGGCAGCACCAATTGTACCTGTAATGAAGCCAGATGCCACAGTTCGCTTGTGTGGCGATTATAAACTTACAGTGAATACGGCTTCCCGACTCGACCGATATCCAATGCCTCGCATAGAGGATCTCTACGCGAAGCTTGCAGGTGGACTCTCCTTCACAAAATTAGATATGAGTCACGCCTACCTACAGTTGGAGCTGGACCTTGCCTCCCGACCATATGTAATACACACCGGGGCCTGTATGAATATACATGGTTGCCCTTTGGAGTATCCTCTGCCTGCGTTATTTTTCAACGTGTTATGGAGGGCATTTTAAGAGGTTTACCACGTGTTGCTGTCTACTTAGATGACGTTTTGATTACAGGGACGTCGGAGTAGGAACATTTGGAAAATCTGGAGGCTGTCCTTAGACGCTTTTCGGAGGCTGGAGTCCGTTTATGTCACACAAAGTGTGTATTTCAGGCAAAGGAAGTAGTCTACCTAGGTTATCGGGTGGACCGCGAAGGTTTGCACCCCGTCGCAGAGAAGGTGCGTGCGATTCAACAGGCCCCCGCCCAGACTGACACTTCGCATCTTCGTTCTTTTCTCAGTCTCTTAAACTATTACGGGAAGTTCCTCCCCAATCTGGCAACTACGCTGGCCCCGTTGCACCTTCTGCTAAAGAAAAATCACACCCGGGTTTGGGGTTAGCCGCAAGAAACTGCTTTCCGGCGGGTAAAGCAACAATTGTCGTCGTCTGGGTTACTAACCCACTATGATCCTGGAAAGCCTTTGCTCGTCACATGTGATGCATCCCCGTATGGTATTTGGGCCATCCTGTCCCGCAAGATGGAGAACGGGGCAGAGCGACCGATAGCTTTCGCCTCCCGCACATTGACTGCAGCGGAGAAAAAGTACGTGCAGATCGAGAAGGAGGGCCTGGCAGTGGTTTTTGCGGTGAAACACTTCCACCAGTACGTGTATGGCCGCCATTTCACTATCGTGACTGATCATAAGCCCCTGCTGGGACTTTTCAGAGAGGATAAGCCAATACCGCCCATTGCTTCCGCGCGGATCAAGCGCTGGGCTTTGTTGCTTGCTGCATACGAGTATTCTCTGGAGCACAAACCAGGAACGCAGATAGCAAATGCCGACGCACTGAGCCGATTGCCTTTATCGACCGGCCCCATGTCGACCCCACGACCGGTGAGATGGTTGCAACCCTAAATTTTATGGACATATTGCCTGTCACGGCATCACAGATCCGTGAGTGGACCCAGACGGAGCCAGTCCTGTCAAAGGTTCGGCACATAGTCCTGTATGGTGGGCAGCATAGACAGCTCCCAGGCGAGTTGCGGGCATTTTCCTCCAAGCTGTCAGAATTCAGCGTGGAAGACGGCATCCTCTTGTGGGGGACGCGTTTGATTGTCCCGGAAAAAGGCCAGGTGCTGATACTAAGAGACTTGCACAATGGGCATCCAGGTGTGACCAAAATGAAAATGTTGGCCTGGAGTTATGTCTGGTGGCCAGGCCTCAACACCGACATTGAGAAGGTGGCCCAAAACTGCTCCATTTGCCAGGAGCATCAGAAGCTTCCGCCGGCCGCTCCCCTACATCACTGGGAATGGCCAGGGCGGCCTTGGGCGTGCTTGCATGCAGATTTCGCAGGCCCTTTTCAAGGATCCATGTTCCTTCTATTAATCGATGCCCAGTCTAAATGGCTAGAGGTGCATAAGATGCAGGGGATAATGTCCTGCGCAACAATTGAAAAGATGCGTTTGTCTTTTAGCACGCATGGCCTCCCCGAGGTGCTGGTCACGGATAACGGCACTCCATTCATGAGTGAGGAGTTTGCGAGGTTCATGAAGATGAACGGCATATGCCATGTCCGCACTGCCCCTTACCACCCGGCTTCAAATGGGTTGGCAGAGCGCGCAGTGCAGACATTCAAAAGAGGACTAAAGAAGCAGTCTTCCGGATCAATGGACACGAGACTGGCTCGCTTTTTGTTTACGTATAGGACCACCCCCCATGCGGTGACTGGGGTAGCTCCCGCAGAACTCCTAATGGGCCGGAGACTTCGCACCCGCCTTCGTATGGTTTTGCCGGACATTGGCTCATAAGTACGCCGCACACAAGAACGGCAGGGACAGGGATTTTCTCGGCATCGGCCGATTCGGCAGTTTGCGCCCGGTGACCCAGTGTTCGTTCGGAATTTTGCTGGTGGTGCCCAGTGGGTTCCTGGCATAATCTTTCACCAAACGGGCCCTATATCTTACCAGGTGCAAGCCCAGGGTTGTCTCCAGCGCAAACATGTAGACCACGTTCGGTCCAGAAGACTATCCCCTCTAAAGATTCCCCGCCCCCGGAGCTCATTTCTACAGCCGCAGAGACAAGGGAAGGTAGTCCTCACAATCTTCCTCTGGTGCCTCACTCAAAGCCTGCGCAGGTCGTTACAGAACCAAATGGAGATAGAGACGCTGACATAACGGAGGCAGCAGACTCTGACTCCGAGATGGAGACACAGGACGCATCAGAGGGGGAATCCTCGGGTCCACGGCCGTGGATGTACAACCGTTACGCCGTTCATCACGGAAGCGCCGGTCTCCGTCTCGTTACACGCCGCCTGAACCAGCGCCGCGTGCAAATGGTGTCCGGCCTGCGGCAAAATGAGTCCGACACCCTCCTTCGCCAGGGTCTTCGGTGGATTCCTTAGACTTTGTGGGGGAGGGATGTTATAACCTGCCTGCTTACCATTGGCTGGGGACTAATGACAATCCCACAATCCTGTGGGAGTATGAGCTTCCCAAATGGGGGGGGGCGGAGAAACCATTAGCAAACTCCAAGTATAAGTATAGCTGGCCAGTTTGGAACCAGCAGGAAGAGGTGTGCAACAAGGGAAGTTGCTGCTGCTGTTATATATATATGTTATTGTAAATAAATGTTATTACTTTGTATCCTTAAAACCCGTGCTGGATTCTTCGTGGCCCTCACAAAAATTATCTTACTAAGCTGAACACAATGGGCGGGATAATCCGAGTCCACGCCGGGTCAGAGAACCGCCGGGGGTGGGGCGGGAATCCTGCCACGCCGCTCAGATGCTGGGCCCCCGAGTCCCGTCAATCTGGTTCACATGTGGTCCTACCTGGCGGGACCTTGCCGTTCTGGCTGCAGGGGCCATCAAGGTGGGGGGGGGGGGGGGGCGGGGGGGGAGTTGACTCGGGGGGGCCTCCACTGTGTCCAGGCCCGCGATCGGGGGCAACCAATCGGCGGGCGCGCTCATTTCGGGGGGGGGGGCCTATGTTCCTCCACGTCAGGCGTCTGTAGGGCTCCGGCACGTTGCCCGGGGGCCGGCGCAGAGACGGCCATGGCGCGCATGCACAGACCTGCGCTGGCCGTGGCCCGCTTGGACACACCCGCGTCGGCCGTGTAGGGCTGGGTTTCAGCGCCGGAGCAGGCACAGCACTCCAGCACCATGCTAGCCCCTGAGGAAGGAGAGAATGAGTAGGACTGGAGGCCCATTGACGCCGGCGTCGCTCGCGCCGGTGTTGACACTGGCTTTAACATTTGGCCGGGATTTTGGAGAATCCCAGCCAATGTTTCTAATTATCTACTCCCTCGGGAGCCCTCTTAATACAAACAAAATTCCATTAGCCCAACTTCGGCAAACAATACCCATGTCTGGAATAAATTCTGACCTACTTTTATGATGCTTTAATTGTATCTCTGTCTTCTAAAAGCCTAGCTTCCTTTCAAACTAGGATTGTTTAAAAACATGAGTAGCAGTCACATACTAAGGCTTTTAACCCTTACTGCACCAACAGGCTATAGGAAAGCATAAGTGACAATGGCTACTGCTGATCAATTGCTGTTGACTGCAAAACATGGGGTGGGATTCTCCGTTCCTGCGGCTAAGTGCTGGCTCAAATCGGCGCGAACCCCTCACCGATTCTGAGGGGCTAGCACCGATGCCGATCAACCCTCCCACTTCCCACGCCAAAAATGGCCGTAGAATGGCCGGGTCCTGGGCCACACATGAGCATGGCTGACGACCTGCAGCGGTCACGCCGTGCAACATGGCGTAGGCCGTGCTTGGACCCGACCCGCAAACTGCGACCCCCACAGTTCACCCCCTGGCTACTACCCACCAGTCCCCCCAGCCCTCCCTGAAGCCCACCTCCCCCGGCCAGCGGCACGGATTCCATGCTGGGTTTACGATTTTTGTGAGGACATGTGGCCGGCGCCGTCTGGAACTTGGCCCATTGGAGGCGGACCGTCGTGAGTGGGCCGGTCAATGAAGCGGCAACGGAATTGTGACTGCACACGGCGTGCGTCACGATGACGCCAGGTTTTTTTGGGCGGAGCCTCACAAACCAGCATCAAACCGGCGCTGGTCCCAATTCCGGCTTCAGACCTCATTCGCTGCCCGATCGCCAAACACGATTTCAGCGTTGGGCAATGGAGAATCCCACCCATGGTCCCTGATAAGAGGGTCAATACTACTGAACCTTTTGATTATTTATTTGGAGTACCTTCACAGATACAGCTTATATGAAATATAGATAGCACACAGTCTTTAAGATCTATACCATTTTGTTAGTGCTATGCCAGGCCTGTCCAACATATGGCCCATGGGCCACAAAATGGCCCACTCTGCCTCTTCATCCAGCCTGCAACTCAATGTTCTTAAGCTATTTCACTCCTGTGTTTGCTGCTAATAGGTTGACTTAAGTGAGAGCGAAAGTGCGAGAGAGTGAGAGAGAATGAGAGTGTGTCTACCTCACACCCTCATCCCCACACACACCTACACATTAGATGTGGGCTGAGTTTGAGTAAGTGAGCATCCTGCGCCTGGGAGTGAGGCCGGGCACATTAATGATCATCTTCCTGAATTAGTTTTTGTTTCAATGATCTGTTTATTGCATTGACATTATTGTGTTTTTTTGCCCAGCAAGCTGTTTCTATTCACCATTTTTTTAAATGTTGAAATGCTCACTGTTTGTTGAACCTTATCTTTCCAAAATATGCTCATCAGCCACTTGAGTGAGAAAAAAAATCGAAACGTGGCCACTCATGCAAAAAGGTTGGACAACCCTATGAAATACTCATTGGATATGCAATTCAAGTACCATTTTATCCATTTCTGTAATAGTCAATCTTGTTTTCTATTCACCAGCAGTTTCTCATGAGATTTGCTGCTGTGCTGAACATATAATTTACCCAGGTTAAATATACAAGTATTTTACATACAGCTACAAACACTCTGGCAACTAAATTAACTAAATACACCTAGAGACAAACACAAATGATGCCTCCTCTATAAAAAGAAAGTTTATATAGAGATCATTGAAAATGCTGATTACAGGAGATGGCTGGTAAGCAATTATATCGGTGTTTATGCCAGTTTCATTTGCAACTCTATACTTCACTCCATTTTTTTCCTCTTTACCCCATACAGTTTCACAATTCTCTTCAAATGTCAATTCCAATTCTTAAATGCAGTCACTGATTAGGCTTGAATATCCATGACCAATAAAACAGTCAATGTTCCATGAATGACCTGCAAAAATACATCTATTCTGAACTGTCCATTTTATAATTTGAGTGCTTATATGCCTGTTTATTCTCAATTAACAGAGCAGTGGAAATCATCTTGCACCCCGCCCCCCCCCCCCCGCCACCCACCTACCACCGCCAACCCTCTACCACCAATCCTGGTATGACCCTTGTGAAACAACATTGTACAATGACCACCGGTATAAAGTCCTTTGTACAATGTTGGGCATTTCATGACAGAAAGTATTCGAAAGGGCCGAGCTAATACCTGGTACAGGTGCCTCATTCACTTTTGATTTTACACAGAATAAATCTGCTTCTATCTGGAAGAGAATATTTGGATCAGTTGGTAACAGCTATTTAAAGGTCATTGCTATAATTACTTCAACACTCACAGCCCATATTCAGTCTCCATAAATGCGACTGTGCAAACTAAACACGACAGTACAAATACTAACAAATGCACATTTAGTGGTGCATTAACAAAGGGGTTTATTTTAAATTGACCTAAATTCATCAGAATGTGCACACATCTTCTCTGCTTAAGCAGCCGTCCTGATCATAGTGTCTTATTGAAACGATGGGGCGAAATTCTCCCCCAACGGCGCGATGTCCGCCGACTGGCGCCCAAATCGGCGCCAATCAGACGGGCATCGCGCCGCCCCAAAGGTGCGGAATGCTCCGCATCTTTGGGGGCCGAGCCCCAGCATTGAGGGGCTAGGCCGACGCCGGAGGTATTTCCGCCCCGCCAGCTGGCGGAAATGGCGTTTGTTGCCCCGCCAGCTGGCGCGGAAATGCGGCGCATGCGCGGGAGCGTCAGCGGCCGCTGACAGTTTCCCGGCGCATGCGCGGGAGCGTCAGCGGCCGCTGACAGTTTCCCGCGCATGCGCAGTGGGGAGAGTCACTTCCGCCTCCGCCATGGTGGAGGCCGTGGCGGAGGCGGAAGGGAAAGAGTGCCCCCACGGCACAGGCCCGCCCGCGGATCGGTGGGCCCCGATCGCGGGCCAGGCCACCGTGGGGGCACCCCCCGGGGTCAGATCGCCCCGCGACCCCCCCAGGACCCCGGAGCCCGCCCACGCCGCCTGGTCCCGCCGGTAAATACCAGGTTTAATTTACGCCGGCGGGACAAGCAATTTCTGGGCGGGACTTCGGCCCATCCGGGCCGGGGAATTGAGCGGGGTGTCCCGCCAACCGGCGCGACCCGATTCCCGCCCCCGCCCAATCTCCGGTACCGGAGATTGGGTGGGGGCGGGATTCACGGTGGCCAACGGCCATTCTCCGACCCGGCGGGGGGTCGTAGAATGACTCCCCATACATCCAAATTGCCACAGATGCAATTGTCTTTTAAATCTCTGCTGAAAGCCACATAGGCTTTACTTATGTTCTAGCCCCAAAAAACCATGTTTGCTTGAGGAACAATGCAGTGAGATGTTCGAGGATCTCAAATGCCTTTAACTTCAACTTACTTTCTCTCGGTTCTCTTTTATATCCCCCAATGCACAACCTTGACTCCTGCACACACTGGAGGCTAAATTCTGATCTTGGGTGAGAGAATAAAATGGGTGACATCGATTCAGCAGATACACCTTTTCCTTGCAGGCAGATAATGTTCATTTTACATGACACCCAAAGTCAAATTTTGCCTCATTTTATCTGAAATCACACGATCCTTGTGATCACACATAAATTCAAACTTATTGCAGCTAACCAGCTCAAATTAGTTTTGTAAAAATGAGCAACAAATCAGAACTGAAATAGGAGATGGATAGAAAAATAAAATGCAAGTGATTCAGCTGGAACAAGCCACCACACTTGTAAAGATATTTGCAAGCAATTCATCAGCTTCATGGAGCATTCCAAGATTAGTAAATTGTAATCCCCGCTTCTCTTCCATTCCTATTTATCATTGGAAAACACCTACTAGTAAAATAAGGGTGAGCCAATGAAATTATTCCAAATTAATCTAGCCACCATCATGGTTTCTACACTAAACTGAGGACATACAACCAGAAATTAAGTTTATAACAGGCGAGATTCTCCGGTCTCTCAGCTACATGTTACTTGGCAGTGTGTCATTCGATGGCTGCGAGATTCTCTACTCCCGCCGTGTGCCAATGAGATTTCCTATTGAAGCCGACCAATGCCGGCAGGAAATCTGCGGGCAGGGGTGCGCTCCCGGCAGGTAAAGATAAGCCCAATGGCTGGAGAATTCTGGCCAACATCTACTTGTATGTTAGCAGGAAGCCAGAGATGGAGACATACATCTCCTTATAATTATCAGTCAAGTTTGAGATACATCAAACACCGCTGAAATAAAAGGTACCACATGTAGGTGAGGCAAGAACATCTTCGGGGAGTAGTGAACCACCAAGTGTGAAAGTGTATAAGAAAAGGCAAGACAACAACAAGGAGGAATCATTGGATAAACATTCTAGCTGTGCTAGAACAAAGCTTGGCCGACGCATATTCTACAGTTGCAAGAATGACCGTGCACTGTTACTATTGTCATTCAGCAATCAAATGTACTGTGTACAGTTTTTGGTCTCCTTATATGAGGAGGGATGTAGTTGCATTCGAGACAGTTCAGAGAAGGTTCACTGGATTGATTCCAGAGATGAGGGGCGTCATTCTCCGACCCCCCGCCGGGTCAGAGAATGGCCGCTGGCCGCCGTGAATCCCGCCCCCGCCCCGGTACCAGAGATTGGGCGGGGGCGGGAATCGGGCCGTGCCGGTTGGCGGGACCCCCCGCTCAATTCTCCGGCCCAGATGGGCCGAAGTCCTGCCCAGAAATTGCCTGTCCCGCCGGCGTAAATCAAAGCTGTTATTTACCGGCGGGACCAGGCGGCGTGGGCGGGCTCCGGGGTCCTGGGGGGGGCGCGGGGCAATCTGACCCCGGGGGGTGCCCCCACGGTGGCCTGGCCCGCGATCGGGGCCCACCGATCCGCGGGCGGGCCTGTGCCGTGGGGGCACTCTTTCCCTTCCGCCTCCGCCACGGCCTCCACCTTGGCGGAGGCGGAAGTGACTCTCCCCACTGCGCATGCATGAGAAACTGTCAGCGGCCGCTGACGCTCCCACGAATGCGCCGCATTTCCGCGCCAGCTGGCGGGGCAACAAACGCCATTTCCGCCAGCTGGCGGGGCAGAAATCCCTCCGGCGTCAGCCTAGCCCCTCAATGTTGGGGCTCGGCCCCCAAAGATGCGGAGCATTCCGTACCTTTGGGGCGGCGCGATGCCCGTCTGATTGGCGCTGATTTGGGCGCCAGTCGGCGGACATCGCGCCGTTGGGGGAGAATTTTGCCCGAGGGGTCTGTCTTAAGAAGACAGATTGAGCAGTTTAGGCCTACACTCTGTCATGGTTAGAAAATGAGAGATCGAATTGAGGTATACAAGATGATAAAATGTATTGGCAAAGTAGACGCTGAGCAGATGCTTCCTCTTGTGGGGCAATCTATAACGAGAGGACATCATTTTAGGATCAGGGGTATCAGATTCAAAACAGAGATGAGGAGAAATCACTTCTTTCAAAGAGTTGTGAATTTGTGGAATTCACTACTTCAGAGTGTGGTGGATGCCGGGGCATAATTTACGGAGGAGATAGACAGATTTTTAATTAGTATTGGGTTGAAGGGTTATGGATAACGGGCAGAAAATGAGCTTGAGCCCGAGCTGAGATCGGCCATGATCGTATCGAATGGAAGAGGGGGCTCGAGGGGCTGAATTACCTCATTCAGCTGCTAGTTCTTATGTAAATAATTTGCTTTGTAATCTAGGTAACAATGATTGTGATGTTGCTCTTGGCCAGGATCAGAATGTTCATTTCACTAAAAATTACAAGATAATTTAAATCTTATAGCCTTAAAAGAAAAATTTTGCAGTGTAGTTGCGCCAATTAATCTTTTAATTATTCATGGGATATGGGCTAGGCTCACTGACTTAGCTAACATTTATTGCTCTTCCCTAATTCCCCTTGAGAAGGCGGTGGTGTTGTGTTGCCTTCTTGAGCCATTGCAGTCTATGTGGTGAAGTAACACCCATGCTGTGGGCAGCACGGTTGCACAAGTGGCTAGCACTGTGGCTTCATAATGGCAGGGTCCCAGGTTTGATTCCCCGCTGGGTCGCTGTCTGTGCGGAGTCTGTACGTTCTCCCCGTGTCTGCGTGGGTTTACTCCGGGTGCTCCGGTTTCCTCAAAGACGTGCAGGTTAGGTGGATTGGCCATGATAAATTGCCCTTAGTGACCAAAGAAAGATTAGGTTACGGGGATAGGGTGGAAGTGAGGGCTTAAGTGGGTTGGTGCAGACTCGATGGGCCGAATGGCATCCTTCTGCATTGTATGTTCTTTGGTCTATGTTCTAGTTGTGTCAGAAAAGGAGAAAGTTGACAGAACCATAGAATTTTTACGGTGAAGAAGGAGGGCATTTGGCCCATCAAGATTTTATTGACCCTCTGAAAAAGCGCACTACATAGGCCCATACCCCCACCTTATCCCTGTAACCCCATAACCCCACCTAACCTGCACATCTTTGGATTGTGGGAGAAAACCAGAGCACCAGATGAAGCTTCATGCAGACACGGGGAAAAAGTGCAAACTCCACACAGTCACCCAAAGCCAGAATCGAACCTGAGTCCCTGGTACTGTGAGGCAGCAGCAACCAGTGCGCCACCATGCCACCCCACGGGGTGAAGAAAAATGAATTGGGGCAAGGAGAATTTTAAAATGAGCCAAGAACTCATTCAATCTCTTCTGTCTTCCACCCTATGAATCAGACTTTCCTATTGCCCTTGTCCCACTCACCACTTGCTCAAAGCTGATAACATCTCTAATTTTTAATAACAGCTAATTCAGAAATTATCACTCTCATGGCACTGGCAGTATTTTACTCGTTTGGACTTGCTGCACTTTTCAAATAAGAGTTTGAAGAGTGCTGCTGAAAGAAAAAGACAAGTTCGAAACAAAGAAAATAGGAGCAGGAGGCCATTCGGTCCTTCGAGCCTGCTCCACCGTTCATTGTGATCATGGCTGATCGTCCAACTCAATAGCCTAATCCCACTTTCCCCTATATCCACTTTGCCCGAAAAGATAGATTAAAATTGCTTCTTGAAAACATGCAATGTTTTGGTCTCAACTGTGGGAACAAATTCCAGAGGCAAACAACTCTCTGGGTGAAGAAATTGCTCCTCATCTGCCCTGAATGGTCTACTGCGTATCGTCAGACTTTGACCCCTGGTTCTGGACACATCCACCATCGAGAACATCCTTCCTGCATCTCCCCTTTATAGTCCTGTTAGAATTTTATAGGTTTCTATGAGATTCCCCCCCTCAATCTTCTGAACTCCAATGAATGCAATCCTAACTGATTCAATTTTGCCTCATACGTCAGTCCCTCCATCCCAGGAATCAGCCTGGTAAACCTTTGCTGCACTCCTTTCTATAGTAAGAACACCCTTCCTCAGACAAAGAGACCAAAACTGCACACAATATTCCAGGTTTGGTCTCACCAAGGCCTGTATAATTGCAGCAATACACCCCTGCTCCTGTACTTGAATCTTCTCGCTGTGAAGGCCAACATAGCATTTGCCTTCTTTACCACCTACTGCATACCATGCTTACCTTCAAGTGACTGGTGTACGAGGACACCCAGGTCTCATTACACATTCCCCTCTCTTAATTCATGGCCATTCAGATAATAGTCTTCCTTCTCGTTTTTGCTACTAAAGTGGATAACCTTACATTTCTCCAAATTAAACTGCATCTGCCATTCATTTGCCCACTCACTCAACTTGTCCAAATCACACTGAAGGATCCCTGCATCCTCTTCACAGCTCACCCTCCCACCCAACTCAGTGTCATCTGCAAATCTGGAGATGTTACATTTTGTTCCCTCATCTAAATCCTCATCTAATTATCTAATATATATTATGAATAGCTTGAGTCCTAGCACCGATCCCAGCAGTACACCACCAGTCACTGTCTGCCAATTGGAAAAAGACCTGTTAATTCCTACTCTTCATTTGCTATCTGCCAACCAGTTCTCTATCCATCTTGATACAATATGGGCCACTAAGAGCCACTTAAGTACTCTGCGTTGTAGATTATCACTTCCTGGGGACCATTTCTCTACCAATATTGATCTCTTTCAGTTCCCCCCTCTCACTAAATCCTGTGTGTCCTCAACATCTCTGGTATCTGATTTGTGTCCTCATGTGTAAGGATAGACCCAAGGTATGTATTTAGTTGCTCAGACATTTTTTTTGTCCTCTATTATACATTCCCTGTTTCTGACTGTGCGGGATCTGCATTTGTCTTCACCAATCTTTTTCTCTTCACATACCTACAGAAACCTTTACAGTCAGTTTTTATCTTCCCTGCAAGCTTACTCTTGTACTCTATTTTCTCCTTCTTAATCAATCCTTTGGTTCTTCTTTGTTGAATTCTAGACTGCTCCCAATACTGAGACCAATTGTTTTCCTTGGCCAATTTGTATGCTTTTTTCTTGGATCGAATACTATCTATAATTTCCCTTTGTAAGCCATGAATTGGCCAACTTTCCCATTTAACTTTTGTGCCAGACAGAAATAAACAATTGTTGCTGTTCCCTCATGCACTCCTTGAATGTTTGCCATTGCCTACCCACTGTCATCCTTTTAAGTAATGTTTCCCAATTTATCAAAGCCCATGATGTTGAAGCTTTTTCTCGAACACTCATCAGGACAGCTGCAAGAGTGCCAAATTTCAAAGGAAGCAACAATTTGACATTCTTACATCTTTCTGACGAGTGCAAGGTAAAACGCTTTGTCAGCATGTATCTTTTTTTTGAGCAATGCTCAAGTTCGGTACTGCCAAACAAATAGTTTGAAGAGTTGTGATGAGAACAAGACAAAAGGCTTTATCAGCACGTCTCTCTTATTTTTTCAGCTACACTCAAGATCCGTACTACCTAAATAGTTTTAAGAGTGTTAGGGAGACTAAAATAAAAACGAATGGAAATCAAATTTGAAAGAGCGAAGCATCTTGAACATTTTCTGACACAATGTTCGGTTATACTTTATTCACGATTTTTGTGAAGCTCAAGACAAGCTCGAGGAACAGTATCTCATCTTTTTGTGAGACACTTGACAGCCTTCCAGGCTTAATATCAAATTCAGCAGGGAACTGGGCACCAAGATGCATTATTGAAAACCAGAAACAAGATGTACAAATGTCTGGGAGAAACAGAGTTGGGAATAGTACAGAATTAAATGTGATCTTAGAAAGTACAGAGATCTAAGTCAGGTTTGGAGTGGATGTGTATAAATGCGTAGACCTTTAGCATCACTCCTATTTTCTCCTGTACATTTTCAAACCATTTTGGATCCAATCTTTGTTTCCAGGTTTGTTCCGTTATCACCTCTCTTTGATTTGCACCATCAGCCCTTTCTTCAAGTAATCACACTCACTCTTCACCTTATCACAGATCATTCCTTTGTGCCCTTTTCCTGACACCTATCTGGCAAGGGCTCCTGCTACCATTTTCCGAAGTTGTATATTTTCTGAAAGATTGTTCATCTTCAGTATCTTCCAGTTTATTTAAAAGATCATCAACTAGAAACATTGGGCTGTATATTTCTCAACTGCATGATGGTGGGTTTGGAGGCAGGGGAGGCCAAGAAAATAGTGGATGGGCCTTGTCTGGATGATGCGTCTGATATATGCTATATGCCTGCCACTAGGAAAGTTTTCTATCGGCATCTGGGGATCCTGATCAGTTATTCGCTACATTGAGGCAGGCAGATAATCACTGACCAAAATAGGTGTGACTTTGCAGCCTCACTGGCACTTTGCTGCCAGTGGAACAGTGCCCCCACGTACAATGGAGGCCATCTCCGTACGGCAGGCTGGCTGGACTATTGTAACTGAAGTCTCCATGCCCTCAAGAAGGTGCAGCCAAGAATTGCCACACCCCGGACTGGGATCTGGATCCACCAGACATCTGATTGGAGCCAGCTCCAAGGGGAGATGGCACACTGTCTTTAATAGGACGACGAGGATGAACGTGGCCAAATGGAGGCAGGTTCAGTGTTGTCGAACAGGCTGCTAATAAGTTCCGGCTCAGGATCCCGACTGTCGGAGTCCCATAGCCTGTGAGAAAATCTAGCCAATTCTCTGTGTCTCAGATACAATCTTAATTGCTGAGTATTCTGAGATTTTTTGGGGATTTATTTCAGATTTCCATTATCCGCAGTATTTTACGACTGAAGGTTTTTTGAATCACATGATGATGGAAAGCTTAGAAAGTCAAACTCTGCAGATGACAGTCATGCGCCTGTCAACCGCATGATTAGTCGTTCTCACATTCTTACCAGCTCAGCACAGTATAGTCAACATGTGATCCCAGTGCAAATATTCTCCCTCCGAGCACAGTGCCTGAATGCTTGAAATGATTGCATGCCAGAAATACATATTCCAAAGTGCGCATTAATTCAGCATGGCAAAACAGTTTCCCACTCAGCATACTTACTGACATGGCAATCCCCTCAGTATTCATCATTGTAAAGAATTGCAGGCTATTTCAGGCAGATGGTCATCGCTATTTGTTTCTACATATTAGCAGTTCATTTATAACAGAAGCAGGTCTCATGCTGATGCATCCATGACATTGAGTCATGGGCAAACCAGAACCAATGACATAACAGTTGATCCGATCATGCTGTAAAGAGTCGTTGAACACACTGGAACGTTACAGTATAGCTCAACAGAATACATAATTAAAACAGTCAGAGACAACTTATTCTATTTTGAAATGGTCAGACTAAACGACTGCACCTGAATAAAAGATATTCACCAGAGTGTTCATGAACCATTTTAAGTTGGCCTAATGGGGTTATATCCATTTTTTCTTTCCTCAAACTTGGCAATTTGTGGAGTGGATTGAGCAAATTAGCAAGTGAAAGTGCATTTCTTTAGTCTCGAGAAACAGGGAAATGAATAAAATTCGGCTCTATCCACACAGAGAGAGATAAAAGCATTGCGGTGAAACAGCAGATATAACATGAATAATTGCTGCCACTCGGCAAAACTTGGGTACATATACATGGAAAATAAACTTCATCATTCAAGTTCAGTGATGGCAAATGTAACATGCAAATATGTTTATAAAATGAAATGATTAGAGGTATTTTTAAACGTCTGCTGCAGTGCATCTTGGAACACATCCACTGCCCTTAAGCTGAGAACAAATAGAAATCTGGGGCCAGATTTTTGCAGATTTAGCAAGACCCCCACCCCCTTCAAAAAATGGTGGGTGGGACCTTGATGTGAAAGTCTTACCCTCATTTCCAGCAGATACAAGTTCTGCTGGTAGTGGAAATGCCATGGAATGCGATTCAGTGAGGAGGGAATCCCAATTTCAGTAGAGCCATTTAAACTTAGTACTGAATTCAAACAAGCCCCATTTTGGTTGGTTCAAGGGCCTTAACCGACAATGTGGGAGTCACAATTTTATGGAGTAGACATAAACTTTCCTCAAGAGTGCATAATTGTCATGATTTTCAGCTTTTTTTTCCAAAATCCCCTGCATTTTAACCTTTAAAAGCAGGCTAAAGCTGACAGAATTTTTTTTCAAAACCTCTGCTGGATTGCTTTGACTAACAGGCTGCATATTGCAACTTGGAAAAAAATGTTACATCAGTTGCTCGAGTATCAATTGAGGTATTTGTTGACATTTTTCTTTTTTTTTCTTTATTTAAAATAAATTTAGAGTATACAATTAATTTTTTCTAATTAAGCGTGGCCAATCCACCTATCCTGCACAGCTTTTGGGTTGTGGGGCCAAAACCCGTGCTAACCACTTGCTGCTCTGACATTTTTCCAAGTGCTAGAATTAAGTGATGAATTCTTGACTGTGTTTCAAAAGCTGTAATCATTTCAGCAGGTGTTTCGGAATTTAGTGTTTGGAAGACAGGTAAAGAGGCTGTTAAAGTATCATCTTTATTCAGATTCATGAGGGGTCTGAAGAGAAGTTTGTTTTTATAAGAGATTAACTACTTGAGGAGATTTACAATCTTTGAAAGCATTCCTGGAATTGTTGTTTTTTTCATTCTCAAATATGTAGAAGTGAAAGCGTATGAGGTCTTTTGCCCAAGCTGAATGATCCGAGACAGAAAACACTTGAGAGCCATTGGTGTATTGATGGAAAGAGAGACATGCGATCAAAGCGTTTTGTCTTGCACTTCCAGAATAATTCACAAGAAATTACCAACTGCAATGAAGAAACACAAATTTATACTGCATGAGAAGAGTGTACTGATTTGCTGGCAAGTAGAATCGGAATATATAGGTGATATACATGGATATACATGGAAATACCAGCTTTCAAAGTTAAATGCCTGACTTTGTTTCAATTCAAACCACGCAGATTGACCCTGACTGGTCAAGGCATTACGATGGGGATTGAACCAGGGATGTTCCCTAAGTTTCTGTTTAGTTGAAAAAGGTGCAATATATGGACATGTTCCTTCTGTCTGCAATGGACAGGGACCTGTGTGTGAATACATGTGACATCTAGCATGTCACACTGCAAGCCCAACTGAAAATCTTAAGTTGTTTTTTACTATAATTCTTCGCAGGAAAAACCTTATGGAACAGCCATTCCCTGGTTCATTCCCCAGAAAAGCCTTAACCAATTAGAGTCGCCGTGCCCAGTTTGAATTTTAACAAAACTGGGCAGTTGACTGTTCCATGCTGCATTATCATGACAATGTTGTCGCCAGAGTCCACTTGCCAACCAATTGGCACTCTCTTTTCAAGCAGGATAAATTATTGTTCCTCTGTTACAGTTGCTTATCTACTACAAGATATCCTGATGAGTGCAAGATGAAAAGCTTTGGTAGCATGTCACTTTTTTCATCAATACTCAAGTTCTGTACTACCGATAGACTAACGATTGGTGTGTCAGTATTCTGCCATAACAAAGCATTTGAATGTGTAATATGGGCTTATATAAAGGTCAATATGCAGAAATTATTGTGATCATATGTGATCATATGAGAAGTCTTTGTGTTATGTCTAACAGCAGTGGAGCATAATCTTATTAGCACTTTTGGTTTATGTTCAACAGCTGAAACATTGTCACATTATGTGTTGTGCCTGCAATTTGCCATCCTATTCTTAACCTAAATCCCAGTTTTATTTTGAATAAAACATTTCCACAAAGTACCATCTCTCAAACTAGATATACAAGGGCAGTAGATGCACAGGAACACGACTGTTCTGCACCATGACACACAACATCCTGACTTGGAATCATTTCGCCATCACTTCACTGTCACTGGGTCAAATTTCTGGAGCTCCCTTCTGTAACAGCACTGTGGGCTTAGCTGCAGTACATGGACTCCGGTGGTTACAGAACGTGGTGCACCGCCAGCTTCTCAAGGGCAGTTGAAGATGGGCAATAAATGCTGGCTGAGCCAGAATCCTAAAAAAAATGCTGAGTATTGAAGAATGCTTCAAAATTCGAAATGGAGAGGAGGTTGCTGAAAAGGTTTTGGAACTAAAAACTGCACAAGGTAAAAGCAGGAGGACAATAATTACTCCAATTTTTAACTCATAAAACTTTGAGAATTCTGATGAAGAAGTTGCAAAGTAACTTAATTTCCAGCATTGTTCTGAATTCTCCTTCTGAAATGAAGGAAATAAAGGAGTGGATGACGAAATCAATTAAGGAAGAAGAGTTAGTGCCATCTGCAGAGCCAAACCTGAACAAAAACTACAATCTTTCACAAAGAAACACGGGGAGCCAGCCATATGTTATAAAGGGTTGGATTCTCCGGTCCTCAGTCGCGTGTTTGTCGATGGCAACCCGTTTGCTAACGGCGGCGAGACTCCTCTCTTCCCATCGCTTGTCAATGGGACTCTCCATTGAAGCCATCCCCTCGTCCCCGAGAAACAAATGGGCGGGGGTGAGCTGCCAGCGGAAAAAGAGAATCCCGACGGCTCGAGAATTCCGGTCAATATATTGCTGCCGTCTTGGTTTGCTTTCATGCCAGTCATCTTTGCCCAAATATAACACTTCAAAGAAATGTTTCTCCATATCCGGTCCCTTAAATTATTTAGACATCTGCTATTTTTTTACGACATTTCAGAAAAATACGGAATTTGCAGAGGTGTTGGCAAGTTACTTTGCAAGTTCTTCATCAGAATCCTCAAGGTTTTGTGCTAAAAATTGCTTTGCCCTTGGGTGTTTATCAATCACATGACTCTGAAGCCCAAAGCTTTTCCGCAGCTGTTTCATTTAGAAATTTGCTGAACTCTGTAATTTTGGGATAATAATTTGTTTGCAGCACAACTGAAATCTCGGTTAAGCATAGGACTGAAAATTACAGACACAGCTCTCATGGCCACCACCTTTTAGATATTGAACTTGTACCTAAAATGAGGAGAAGATTATGCTCTGCTGCTCTGTCAGACATATTCAATCACTTTGTTATGGCGGAATACCAATACATGTGCCAGAGCATTTACAGTGTATGCTTACTTGTTCATGAATCAAACCACACAAAGAAATTTCAGGATGATGGACTAAAAAGCATAGAATACATCAAAAAATGCTTAAGTTATTTTAAAATGTCCACAATGTTTAGTTTCTCTTTTGAATCTGCTCAAGCCATGATGATATGCAATCAGTTTTGTTATGCAAATCTCCTTGACACAATTTTCCCAGAGCTCTCCTCCTACAGCATTTTTGACAATCATTTCTTTTTTACAGTGATATCCCTCAGGAGCTGAAGACAAGCTTTTGCTTTTGAACCAAAATTATTTTTTGAGGATGGGCATCCAGCCTTCTGACAACATTGGCATTCAATAATATAATGGCAAAAAGCTGGGTAATCAGCCAAAACATGAAAATATTAACTTCAGGAAAGCTTTATCCATATAGACCAGAAGATGAGCACAGGGTAATGCATATGCACACTTATTAAAAGGAACACGTTTATTCAGGTCCATTAGCAGTGGGCGCAAATCCCATTATGGCTGTTAAATCTCGTGTGAGGGCCTGAAAGGGATTTGCGGCAAAGCAGGATTTGCGCCAGTGAGATCTCGACTTGAAATCTTACCCGCTGCCCCCACTTCGCTGTTGGCATGATCTGCGAGGGCCTAATTTCCAGAAATTAATCTCTTACATTTATAAATTGCTTTATGCTATAGCGCCTGGGTCCGTGGAATACTCCCCACCCCCTCCCTTCTCCGGCGGCGTGACATCACGCTGGCACAAATCATTACTGGTTTTTGAGAACACGAGCCAGCTTTGTTGACATTGTTGGGGGCCTGGAGGCTCTGCGACTGAGGGCTGAGACTGGGCATTGTACCCTGGCAATGTCAGGGAGCATTGAGGTGGGAAATGAGGTGGGCACTGCCAGGGGTCACAGGCGGGAGGGTGGTAACCCTCCTCTATTGGGGAAGGCGGGGTTTCCCTTATGGGTAAGGTGGGGGGGAGGGGTGTGCGCCGACAAAAGCGAAGCGTGGGGGGCTGGGAAGAGTGGGCAGTGTGCCCCCCCAATACTTCTGTGGTGGCTTGGGGAGGGTGGGGGGCTCCTCAATGGTCATTTGGGGGGAGGTGCGGGGGGAACGACTGGAAGGAATTATATTTTCTTGTCGATGATGAAACCCTTTAAAGATGGCAGCCTGATCTCTTTGGAGCCCGGCTTGCCAGCTCTATCACGCTTTGCCCCACCAAAGTGATGGCACAAACCGGGCACTCCTATTTTCTTTTTGACAGAGTGTCAGAAGATCTGGTCAGAAAACCTGGCTGCATTTCTGAAGACACAAACATCAGTTTTCAGTCAGAACCTAATACTTTGCCATTTTTGTTTGAAAATTGTGCTTTACTATGAGTGCAAATCTGCTACCCAAGACAAAGTCATAATTGACCTGATAAAATCAATTTTTATCTTTAATGGATGTTGCAGAGAAAAGTACAGCTATTCGACCTTAGTGTACTTTTCCACTCACAAGAAATCAGATGGAGACTCTTGGACTAAAGGAACTAGGGGCGGGATTCTCCGACCCCCCCACCGGGGGGGGCGGCGCGAATCCCGCCCCGCCGCCGGCTGCCGAATTCTCCGGCGCCGGTTTTCGGGCGGGGGCGTGGATCACGTCGCGCCGGTCGGGGGCCGTTGGCAGTGGCCCCTCCCCGGCGATTCTCCAGGCCCCGATGGGCCGAGCGGCCGCCCGTTTTTGGCTGGTGCCCCCTGCGTGAAATACCGGAAACATGGCAGGCGCGGAGAAGAAACCCCCTGCGCATGTGCAGGGATCACGCCAGCGGTTATGCGCATGCGGCAGAACACGCTGGCGCTCCCGCGCATGCGCCAACTCGCACCGGCCAGCGGAGGCCCTTCGGCGCCGGTTGTCGCAGCGCCAACCACTCCAGCGCCGGCCTAGCCCCCAGAAGTGCGGAGGATTCCGCAACTTCCGGGCGACCCGACGCCGGAGTGTACCACGCTGCTCTTTGGCGCCGGTACGGCCCGCCCGCTGGTTGGGGGAGAATCCTGGCCTAGTTCTTTATTACAAGCTATAGCAAGGGCTCCTGGCATTCCAATATGGACACCAAAAAGGCACATATTCAACAATAGTACAGACAGTTATACCCTGAGATTCAATGACCATAAATTAGTATATACCAATCATTTGTTCCTTGATGGTTCAAGTTATCTATGCCCAATCATGACTCGATTAAGGCGCATCATGCATCGTATATGAGAATAACTGATCAATCGCATTAAAGGTCCACATGCTTAATCAAACTACCCAATCAAACTACCCAATCATTACAAAGGCACGTATGTTGTTTTGCAGTTAGTGATATCAGTGGTCTGATATCTGAGGTACAGCCATTGATAACCTTCCTCCCCTGCTGTTTAATGGCTCCAGACGAGGCATGGAGGCTATCCATCAATCCTCCCTGCTGCTATCAGCAGACATATTGGAGCCATAACAAATGGTACAGTATCCCACATTGAAGAACAGATGTTGAGACTTAATACCTGCAAGTTTCACCCCATGGGAGCTGGCCCCTCAGAGACAAAGTATGTCCTTGCAATGTCTGTTACAATTAGCAGCTTGTTTTCCCCCATCAGAACCAAGTAACTCTGTAACTTATCCCAGTATAGTTTTTAAACTGGCTTCAGTGTATTATCTAATATCGCAGGATGCCCAAATTTCCCTCTTCAATGGATATTATAAAATTCATATCAACTTGCTTAAGATTGGGAAAATGACCACAATTAAGATAGTCAACAGACACAGCTGCGAACAGCTGGAGACATCTCAGCATTCAGACCAATACTCTGATACTTGCAAAAGACATACGAGCCAGATTAGAGAGGGCTACCCTCTTGCATTTAAGAAATGTGGCGGACATAATTTGACTTGGTCAGATCAAAGTATAAAAGGAACACCGCAAAATTACAGCAGGCATTGTGAATAGATGATGAATTGTAGGATTTCTTTTAAATGTCGGGTAGGGGATACATTTTTAACCCGATCTGCTGGGAGTTGAGGATGTTTTATTCTGTTAGCAGGTGTTATATCAGATCTCTAACACAAAGCTGGGTGGGAGGGTGAGCTGTAAGGAGGATACAGAGATGCTTCACTTGATTTGAACAAGCTGAGTGAGTGGGCAAATGGATGGCAGATTCAGCAAATGTGGATAAATGTGAGATTATCCACTTTGGTAGCAAAAACAGGAAGGCAGATTATGATCTGAATGGCTATAGATTGAGAGAGACAAATGTCTAATAAGACCTGGGTGTCCTTGTACACCAGCCACAAAGTAAGCATGCAGGTGCAGCAGGCAGTAAGGAAGGCAAATGGTATGTTGGCCTTCAGAGCAAGAGGTTTTGAGTACAGGAGCACGGATATTTTGCAGAAATTATGCAGGGCCTTGGTAAGACCACACCTGGAATATTGTGTGCAGTTTTGGTCTCCTTATCTGAGGAAGGATGATCTAGCTATAGAGGGAGCGCAGCGAAGATTTACCAGACAGATTCCTGGGTTGGCAGGACTGATGCATGAGGAGAAATTGAGTTGGTGAGGATTATATTCACTGGAGATTAGAAAAATGAGGGGGATCTGATAGAAATCTATAAAATTCTAACAGGACTAGGCAGAGTAGGTGCAGGAAGAATGCTCCCGATCAGTCGGAGGATACAGGGTTAACCATTCAGAACTGAGAATTGGAGAAATGTTTTCACCCAGGGAGTAGTTGGCCTGTGGAATTCGCGTTCACAGAAAGCATTTGAGACCAAAACATTGCGGGCAAGATTTATCAACCACTCACCACGTGTTTTTCAGGGAGGCAGCCCGTCAGCAGGATCTAGTAGTCTCACCATTGTCAACAGGATTTTCCATCAACAGCACCCCTAATCGCCAGGAAACCCGTGTTGGACCAGAATTTCCTGCCTGTGTGAATATCTGGTAAATCCCACCCTGTGTGTTTTCAAGAAGGAGTTAGATATAGCACTTGGGGCTAAAGGGATCAAAGAATTGGGGGGAGAGGGGGGGGAGCGGGAATAGGTTACTGAGTTGGATGATCAGCCACAATCATAATGAATGGTGGAGCAGGTTAAAAAGGCGATGAAGACATTGGGCAATCTAATCCAGTGTTATAAACCCCATGAGGACCACGGGGAACAACACTGATCTCCCTGTGGGACTTATGGCATACAAGCTCCTCAGGTAGGGGGCGGAGGCCAACCACCTGGGGCTCGTTAAGGCAGGGGATAAAAGTAGGCCGATCACAGGGCCTGATCAGATCTATCCCCCCAGCAAACTTTGCATTGGGAGTGAGATGCTGTACTGAGCCTGTAATTGTAAATATGAAAATAAATTCATTTTTGTCCCCAACAGTTTTCTTATGAGTTCTTATATCTAGAAAGCTATTTAGTGAAGGGTAGAACTGGATCCATACTTGCATAAATATGTATTGGCAAAGTTACACATTACATGCATACACATCCCAACTCAACAACCTCAGCTTCGGTTAATTAAAACATACAATTAAAACACAATTAATAGATAATTAATAATTAGGATCTGAGTCAATAGATGGCCAAGCAGTTTAGTTCCTTTTTTACTTTCTTGTTGCACCAGGGAGGGCAAAGATGCCCCTCTGGGCCACAAAGAATGTTTAGACCTCCGCTGTCACAGACATATCCTTGCCCCACCGCCCCCACTTCCCAAATACAAGACAGCCCTGGCAGTTGATCCTACTGACTATCTGGTGCTGACAAGCTGCACAGTGAGTCCCCATTTTCTGCCAGCTTCTCATCCAGAATGGTTGGGCAGTCAATCAGCGGATTTCCATAATTAGTATCAACTGGTCTCATTCTTGTCAACTTTATGCTTTTTGGTTTAATCAAGGCAAGGGATACTCACAGGATTCCTGCTGCCGGTTGGAATTCAGGTCACGATAATGGAAGTTAAAACAGTGCATTTTGAAAAATTCACACATTATTGACAAAGTCCCACCAAAAACAATAAAGTTGTTTCAGAAGACCAGTAACAGGTTGATTCCCAATAAATTGGGCCAGCACAGAGGTTATTTGCACATGCGTCATTCATGTCTCAGTACACACACTGACAATGGAAATATGAGAATTGCGTAGCGCTGCAATATATTGGTATTCCTACTCAAATTCTGTTAATCAATTGACTGAGATATAGGTGGCATAGGCAAGACTAAATTAATTGCCAACAGAAAATGGTGGCAGGATTTTCCCATAGAAGAACAAACAACATTATGACAGTGATTACTAATTCAGATTACGGGCGGGATTCTCCAACCCCCCCGCCGGGTCGGAGAATCCCGGGGGGGTGGGGGGGGTGGATCCCTCCCTGCCACCCCGACACCAGCTGCCGTATTTTCCGGCGCAGGTTTTTGGGCGGGGTTCACGCCACACCGGTCAGGGGCTGTTGGCAGCGGCACCCCCGGCAATTCTCCAGGCCCCGATGGGCCGAGCGGCTGTCTGCTTTTGGCCAGTCCCACCGGCGTGGGTTACGTATGGACCCACACGGCAGGACCTGGCAGGTAGGTCGGCGGGGCGGTCCTCAGAGGGGCGCGGGGGGATCCGACCCCAGGGGGGGCCCCCACAGTGGCCTGGCCCGCGATCGGGGCCCACCGATCTGCGGGCAAACCTGTGCCATGGGGGCACTCCTTCCTTCCGCGCTGACCCCTGTAGGGCTCCGCCATTGCCAGCGGGGAGAAGAGAGCCCCCCACGCATGTGCCAAAATACGCCGGCCGGTCTGCGCATGCGCGGAACCATGCCGGCGGTTCCGCGCATGCGCGAGATCATGCCGGCCCTTTGGCGCATGCGCAAACTCGTGCAGTCCCTTCGGCACCAGCTGGAGCGGCGCCAACCCCTCTGGCGTCCACCTAGCCCCCGGAAGTGGGGAGAATTCCGCACGTTCGGGGGCTGTTGCGCAGGAGTGGTTTGCGCCGGATCTCCTGCCGGCGTGGGACTTAGTCCCCCAGAAGGGAGAATCCCGCTGTACTTCAGCATCTGACTAGAAACTGATATGAATTATTTTAATGACTTTTGTTTGAAACTTTTTATGGCTTATTCAAAAAACATTTCCCACAGCACAATTAGATACAGGGCAAAACTCTCACCACCAAAACTTTAGTCTCAAGAGATGGTTTTTTGCTCCATTTGAAAAAAAATCTTTGTCATTCTGCAGGAAGTGAGATTTGTCAATATAGGCCAAATTGGGGAAAGTTTTATAGAATCATAGAATTCCTAAGGTACCGAAAGAGACAGTTCGGCCCATCAAATCTGCACTGACCCTCTGAAAGAGCTCCAGGCCCAACCTCCCCCCCTATCCTCGTAACCTCACTTAACGTACACATCTTTGACACTACGGGGTGATTGATCATGGCCAATCCACCAAACCTGTACATCTTTGGACTGTGAGAAGAAACCGGACAAAATCCACGCAGGCACAGGGAGAGTGTGCAAACTCCACACATCCAAGGCCAGAATGGAACCCGGGTCCCTGGTGCTGTGAGGCAGCAGTGCTAACCACCATGTTGCATGATTAGCACTATGCTATGGAGTAGCTATAATATAGAAGCAAGCTTAAGCCTGTCTGAACTCATTTCAAGAAAGGTCAGTATACCCAGCAGAAGAACAAAATTTAAATCTCAATTATCTAGAATGGATGCAATCTGAGTGCCAGAGGTGGAATACCAGTGTGAGATAATACTTCCCAGAGATCTTGTGGCACACTGGATGGCGTCCCGTCCTCCGAGCCAGATGCTGTGGGTTCAGGTTCCACTCCGGACTTGATGGCTAAAGGAAGGTACATTGATAACAACATTTCAAATCCTTCCAATTATACCAAAGGAGGTTCCAGCCTGGGTGGATTCGGGGCCTGCCTCCGTGCCCTGCCCATGGTGGGGATTGCAATGCTGTGGGTCAGACCTGTGGGTCCCCTTAGCCAAGGAAAGATATACTGGCATTGGAGGCAGTCCAGAGAAGATTCACTGAGTTGATCCTGGGTATGGAGGAATCTTCTTATGAGAGGAGGTTGAGTAGGGTGGGGCTGTGCACATTGGAGTTTAGAAGAATGAGATGCGACCTTATTGAGACATATAGGATTCAGAGGGGGCTTGACAGGGAAATGCTGTGAGGTAATCTCCCCTCGTGGGAGAGTCTAGGACCAGAGGGAATAATCTCACACTAAGGGCTCGCTCATTTAAGACAGAGATGCAGAGGAATCTTTTCTCTCAGAGGGTAATGAATCTATAAAAGTCTTTGCTGCAGAGGGCTGTAGAGGCTGGGTCACTAAGTATATTCAAGGCTGAGATAGACAAATTTTTAATCAGTCACGGAATCAAGGGTTATTGGGATAAGGTGGGAAGTGGAGTTGAGGATTATTATATCAGATCAGTCATGATCTCAATCAATGGCGGAACAGACTCGATGGGACAAACGCTGTACTCCTGCTCTTATAACTTGTAGTATTATGGTCTGATGGACCTACCTTTGGGCAGAAAACTGAAGAAGAAGAATATCCTTCCCAATGATGGTTTAGATTCGAATTATGGTCAAAATGTCAATTCTATAGATTGTAGGTTACATGATGTTATTGTTGAATAACAATGCGAGATTGGCCCATATCCTAAAAGGTCGGTGATTACTCCATGTATTTAATACCCTGAATAAAAATATTAAATTAAAATTATGATTCCCCAAAAGAGATAAAGTGTGTTTGACATCTCTCAGTCAAATGGTGAAAGTTTCTTGATGTAGCTTGTTGTATGCAGCTCCCCCTACCCCTTTGTAAAGTTATCTTTATACCTCAGTAAACATGCTTGAAGCCTCTCACGGAAAAAAAAATCTTGTTTGCCACCGATAAAAGCCCACACCTCAACAATGATCAGCAAATTAATTGCCTCATCCTTGCAAGGCCTGATGGAATGGAGAGGGTAATGACTTCCACATCTTTTCATCTTCGACAACTCATCGTAAAATCGCAAGCATTTAATATGAAGGGCGAGCTCGACATTATGCCCGTGCTTTCTCGGTGAGTCAAGTGATGAAGTAAGACACAGATAATTTGTGCAACACAAGAGCCAAGTAAACCGACCTGAGCAGGCTGGAGATGGCTGAACTGAAGAGAACGCTTAAAAAGACATTTGAAAGATGAAACGAATCAATAATGTGGTTTTAAATTAGGAAAGGACAGGAGGGGCGTGAATGTCAGCTGAAGAAGCCGTGAACTTAATCAACTTAAGGAGTAACTTTACATTTTCAGTCAGCTTGGGGAACAGACTGTCACTAAACTCAATAAATTGCAGCTCAGTTGAAGGTTGTAAATGGGAATTAGATCAGTTCCTAATTTTGCAAATGGAAGTAAGTGGCTTGGGCAGCACGGGTGGGGAGGGGTGGCTGAAGGTGAAAACCAGTGAGATAAATCTCACAGCAGTTAGACAACGGGATGAATCGGATCTGTTAAAAGGGCCACTTAACATTTAGAGTTAGAGAGCGGTTACAGTGCAGAAGGAGGCCATTCGACCCACTGTGTCTGTGTCAGCTCACTGCAAGCACAACTCACCTACTCTCATTCACTCACCTCTCCCCATAAGCCTTGAAAATCTTCTCTTTCCAGATTATCTGATTCTCTTTTGAAGATGCCGACTGATTCTGTGTCCACCGCACTTTCAGGCAGTGCATTCCAGATCCTAACCACTCGCCGGGTAAAAATAAAGTTCCTCATGTCACCGTTGCTCCTTTGGCCAATTATTTACGATCGGCGTATTCTGGTTCTCGATCTTATCGCTAAGGGGAACAGTTTCACTCTATCCACTCTGTTCAGATCCCTCAGGAACGTTGAACTCCTCCATCAAATCTCCTCTGAATTCTCTATTCTCCAACGATATCAGCTCCCGTTTCTCCAATCCATCCACATAGCCGAAACACCTCAACCCGGGAAAAATGCTTGTGATCATTTTTCTGCACTCTCTCTAATTCCTTCACATCATTCTGAAACTGTAGTGCCCAGAACTGGGCACAGTATTCTTTAATTCAAAACATTTTTAATCTGCTCCAGAATGTCTGTTCCGGAGCCAATAACAGTGTCACAAAGCCTGTCTGTTGATGGTTCTGGACCCAGTGTACAATAATGAATAGAATCAGACAGTGCTCTCCATGGTTCACAATTCCCTGGCAGATAAGCCCCCAAGGCCCAATGATATTGGATGAAAAAATCAGATGCCAGCAGTAGTAATCGTAGACTCCTCATTCTTCGACTATGGTCCAAGATGCAAGTGATCTAATTTCACAGCAAAAGCTCCACTAAAGAATTTGATTAGAGGAGAGGAAGGATGTGCGCTTCTGGCTCCCAATCTCTTGCCGACTTTTACACAATCACAGAGGCGAGATGGATCCGAGCCGTTCAGGTAGCTCGGCAGCTGCATCATTATGCAACAAGGTAGGTGATAAGGCCGACCCTAAGAACTACCTCAGTTGGTATCGGGACTGAACACGTACTGAAGGCAATATTCTTACCGCACTCATTTCCAACTGAGCTAACCTCCCCTTTAGTCTGCCAGTAGTCACTGTGCAACTAATCATTACTTTTTACAGAAGCACTGATTTAAAAGCAACATACATACCTGTGGGAGCAATAAAGAGGGCAAATGCTTTGCAGTACTTCTTTAAAAAGAGTAATCACGAGAATCATTCAATGTGGAGAGATTTATCTTTATGATTGGATGTACTTGTTTTCATTGATCTGTGAGGTGCATTATATTGCTCCGTGTGGGATAAATGTGGACAATTAGCTGCCATTTATTGCTGAAAGGGATTTATTCTTTCAGGATGTGTTGCTTGTGATAGAATATGATTATTGGAATGTTTTGACATTTTCAGAACAATTATATTTATTTTCCCTCAAAGTAAATTATTTTACAACATGCATTTTGATGTGGATTTGTATAACATATGGAGATATATGTTAAATATATATAATGGAAAACAAAGCACAATACTTTAAGTATTTGGAGTTTTAAAACAAATTCCTCCACTTCATCCAGCAGAGGGCAGTAGAACGGAGCTCCTGATTGGCTGTTGCGGGAGAAATTTGCATTCGCCATTGTGCTCACCCTAACTTGAAGGTGGTTTGTGGAGGAGCTGTTGTCAAGTGACACTTAAACCCGAAACACTTCTTCAGTGTTTCCCTCCCTACCCCCTCCTCTAACCAAAACAAAAATGCTGTAAAGATCAAGAGGAAGGCTCAAGGGCAGTTAGAAGTAGAAAGAAGTTGAACCGTGATGTCACGGCCTGCAGGTAAGTTATTGGCTGATGACTGTGCCGGGCGCAGAGGTTGCTGAGTGAGTGCTTGCTGAGAAAGGGAGTGAATAACAGGTAAGCTATTTCTTTATTTTTTTTTATCTAGAGGAGATGGCAGGGAAGGTAGTGCAATGTTCCTCCTGCAGAATGTTTGAGGTGAGGGACGCCGTCAGTGTCCCTGCTGATTTCATCTGTGGGAAGTGCACCCATCTCCAGCTCCTCAGAAACCGTGTTAGGGAACTGGAGCTGGAGCTGGATAAACTTCGGATCATTCGGGAGGCAGAGGTGGTCATAGATAGAAGCTTCAGGGATGTAGTTACTCCAAAGAATAAAGATAGATGGGTGACGGTGAGAGGGGCTGGGAGGAAGCAGTCAGTAAAGGGATCCCCTGTGGTCGTTCCCCTGAGTAACAAGTATACCGCTTTGGATACTGTTGGGGGGGGGGGGACTTACCAGGAGTAAGCCATGGGGTACAGGTCTCTGGCACAGAGTCTGTCCCTGTTGCTCAGAAGGGAGGGGGGGGAGAGAAGCAGAGCATTAGTCATTGGAGACTACATAGTTAGGGGGATAGATAAGAGATTCTGTGGGAATGAGAGAGACTCGCGGTTGGTGTGTTGCCTCCCAGGTGCCAGGGTGCGTGATGTCTCAGATCGTGTTTTCGGGATCCTTAAGGGGGAGGGGGAGCAGCCCCAAGTCGTGGTCCACATAGGTAGGAAAAGGGATAGGGATGTAAGGCAGGAATTCAGGGAGCTAGGATGGAAGCTTAGATCTAGGACAAACAGACTTATTATCTCTGGGTTGTTCCCCGTGCCACGTGATAGCGAGACGAGGAATAGGGAGAGAGAGCAGTTGAACACATGGCTACAGGGATAGTGCAGGAGGGAGGGTTTCAGATTTCTGGATAATTGGGGCTCATTCTGGGGTCGGTGGGACCTCTACAAATGGGATGGTCTACACCTGGACCAGAGGGGTACCAATATCCTGGGGGGGGAAATTTGCTAATGCTGTTCGGGAGGGTTTAAATGAGTTCAGTAGGGGCTTGGGAACCTGAATTGTAGCTCCAGTATACAGGAGGTTGAGAGTAGTGAGGTCATGAGTAAGGTTTCAAAGTTGCAGGAGTGTACCGGCAGGCAGGAAGGTGGTTTAAAGTGTGTCTTCTTCAATGTCAGGAACATCCGGAATAAGGTGGGTGAACTTGCGGCATGTGTTGGTACCTGGGACTTTGATGTTGTGGCCATTTTGGAGACATGGATAGAACAGGGACAGGAATGGTTGTTGCAGGTGCCGGGGTTTAGATATTTCAGTAAGTGCAGGGAAGGTGGTAAAAGAGGGGGAGGGGTGGCATTGTTAGTCAAGGACAGTGTTACGGTGGCAGAAAGGACGTTTGATGAGGACTCGTCTACTGAGGTAGTATGGCTGAGGTTAGAAACAGGAAAGGAGAGATCACCCTGTTAGTGGTTTTCTCTAGGCCTCCGTAAAATTCCAGAGATGTAGAGGAAAGGATTGCAAAGATGATTCTGGATAGGAGTGAATGTGTGCAGGAGGGTTTCCTGACACAGTATGTAGATAGGCCAACAAGAGGCGAGGCCGTATTGGATTTGGTACTGGGTAATGAACCAGGACAGGTGTTAGATTTGGAGGTAGGTGAGCACTTTGGTGATAGTGACCACAATTCAATTACATTTACTTTAGTGATAGAAAGGGATAGGTATATACCGCAGGGCAAGAGTTATATCTGGGGGAAAGGCAATTATGATGCGATGAGGCAAGACTTAGGATGCATCGGATGGAGAGGAAAACTGCAGGGGATGGGCACAAAGGAAATGTGGAGCTTGTTCAAGGAACAGCTACTGCGTGTCCTTGATAAGTATGTACCTGTCAGGCAGGGAGGAAGTGTTCGAGCAAGGGAACCGTGATTTACTAAAGCAGTTGAAACACTTGTCAAGAGGAAGAAGGAGGCTTATGTAAAGATGAAACATGAAGGTTCAGTTAGGGCGCTCGAGAGTTACAAGTTAGCTAGGAAGGACCTAAAGAGAGAAGTAAGAAGAGCCAGGAGGGGACATGAGAAGTCTTTGGCAGGTAGGATTAAGGATAACCCTAAAACTTTCTCTAGATATGTCTGGAATAAACAAATGACTAGGGGAAGAGTAGGGCCAGTCAAGGACAGTAGTGGGAAGTTGTGCTTGGAGTCCGAGGAGATAGGAAAGGTGCTAAATGAATTATTTCGTCAGTATTCACACAGGAAAAAGACTGAGATTCAGGCTACTAGACTAGAAGGGCTTGAGGTTCATAAGGAGGAGGTGTCAGCAATTCTGGAAAGTGTGAAAATAGATAAGTCCCCTGGGCCGGATGGGATTTATCCTAGGATTCTCTGGGAAGCTAGGGAGGAGATTGCTGAGCCTTTGGCTTTGATCCTTAAGTCATCTTTGTCTACTGGAATAGTGTCAGAAGACTGGAGGATGGCAAAAATTGTCCCCTTGTTCAAGAAGGGGAGTAGAGACAACCCAGGTAACTATAGACCAGTGAGCCTTACTTCTGTTGTGGGCAAAATCTTGGAAAGGTTTATAATAGATGGGATGTATAATCATCTGGAAAGGAATAATTTGATTAGAGATAGTCAACACGGTTTTGTGAAGGGTAGGTCGCGCCTCACACACCTTATTGTGTTCTTTGAGAAGGCGACCAAACAGGTGGATGAGGGTAAAGCAGTTGATGTGGTGTATATGGATTTCAGTAAAGCGTTTGATAAGGTTCCCCACGGTAGGCTACTGCAGTAAATACGGAGGCATGGGATTCAGGGTGATTTAGCAGTTTGGATCAGAAATTGGCTAGCTGGAAGAATACAAAGGGTGGTGGTTGATGGGAAATGTTCAGATTGGAGTCCAATTACTAGTGGTGTATCACAAAGATCTGTTTTGGGGCCACTGCTGTTTGTCATTTTTATAAATGGCTTGGAGGAGGGCGTAGAAGGATGGGTGAGTAAATTTGCAGATGACACAAAAGTCGGTGGAGTTGTGGACAGTGCGGACGGATGTTACAAGTTACAGAGGGACATAGATAAGCTGCAGCGCTGGGCTGAGAGGTGGCAAATGGAGTTTAATGCAGAAAAGTGTGAGGTAATTCATTTTGGAAGGAATAACAGGAAGACAGAGTACTGGGCTAATGGTAAGATTCTTGGCAGTGTGGATGAGCAGAGAGATCTCGGTGTCCATGTACATAGATCCCTGAAAGTTGCCACCCAGGTTGAGAGGGTTGTTAAGAAGGCATACGGTGTGTTAGCTTTTATTGGTAGAGGGATTGAGTTTCGGAGCCATGAGGTCATGTTGCACCTGTACAAAACTCTGGTGCGGCCGCATTTGGAGTATTGTGTGCAATTCTGGTCGCCGCATTATAGGAAGGATGTGGAAGCAATGGAAAGGATGCACAGGAGATTTACCAGAATGTTGCCTGGTATGGAGGGAAGATCTTATGAGGAAAGGCTGAGGGACTTGAGGCTGTTTTCGTTAGAGAGAAGAAGGTTAAGAGGTGACTTAATTGAGGCATACAAGATGATCACAGGATTGGATAGGGTGGACAGTGAGAGCATTCTTCCCCGGATGATGATGTCTAGCACGAGGGGACATAGCTTTAAATTGAGGGGAGATAGATATAAGACAGATGTCAGAGGTAGGTTCTTTATTCAGAGAGTAGTAAGGGCGTGGAATGCCCTGCCTGCAACTGTAGTGGATTCGCCAACACTAAGGGCATTCAAATGGTCATTGGATAGACATATGGACGATAAGAGAATAGTGTAGATGGGCTTTAGAGTGGTTTCACAGGTTGGCGCAACATCGAGGGCCGAAGCGCCTGTACTGCGCTGTAATGTTCTATGTTCTATGTTCTTCAGCCAATAAAGCCCAAGGCCTGCCAAAGCGGCAGGATATTTGAAAGGAGTAGTTGGAGATTGTACAAATTATTAGAATTAGAAATATAAATCAAGGAGGCAAGGTGGCGCACTGGCTCGCACTGCTGCCTGACAGCGCCAGGGACCCGGGATCAATTCCAGCCTTGGGTGACTGTGTGGAGCTTGCACATTCTCCCCGTGTCTGTGTGGATTTCCTCTGGGTCCTCGGTTAGGTGCAGGTTAGGTGGATTGGCCATGCTAAATTGCTCCTTAATGTCCGAAGATAAGCAGGTCAGGTGGGGTTACGAGGATAGGGCGGAGGGGTGGGCCGAGGTAGGGTGCTCTTTCAGAGGGTCGGTGCAGACTCGATGGGCCAAGTGGCCTCTTTCTGCATTGTAGGAATTCTATGGTGCTATTACTTTCAAAGAGCCTAAAACTGCCTGTTAAGCCTCTTGTGACAATGGAGGGACCCTGCTGCCAGTTAAAAAAATCTCGGCCAAGAAGCATCTCCAGTTGGTGAGTATTGTGCACTGCTGAGAAGGTTGTATATTTCAATCCACTCTCAGTAATTCTTTAGTATTTATTTGCTCCATGAGGTTCCAGGTCACAATCACACATTTTTTAATAGAATAATTCCTCTCTTGAACTTACTGGATTTTTGTAAAGTGTTAGGAGAAGAGAAAATAACTCAAGAAAAAATACAAAACAATTAAAATTGAGGGGTAGCATGGTGACACTGTGGTTAGCACTGCTACCTCACAGCACCGCATACCAAGTTTGATTCTGACCTCGGATGGCTAAAATATGTGAAATCTAAATATGTGAAAAGTCTTTATTCCATTTATTCACTGCTTACAAAGACTTAACCTTGCAAAAGGCCTTGAATTGAGGCCCAGTGATAGGTCTGGAAAACAGTGTTCAGTTTTCAGATGTGCGCAATATATTCCAACATGTCGTCACTGCAGTCAGACATGTTTTTGGTGCCCTCGTGCTGCAGTATGAAATCCTAAATAAATATGTTGGGCCTTTGCGGCAGCAGCGACGGGAACAGGCGGGTGAGCATCAGGCCGACATTCATCGAGCTCTTCACAATCATCGACCTTCGTTTTTCATTGTAAATCCATCCCACTTTCTTGCAGCGTTGGACCTGGAGACGAGGATGTTCTCTGCTCCAGTTGCTTTGAGCCACTTTAGCAGAGTTTCTTCAGTGATAATCATCCTACTCCTCCTTATCCCTGTTCAGGGACTTTACCACCCCCATATTGACTGCCAGGCACCATTCAAACAGGTTTCTGACTCCAGCCAATCTCCTACCTACTGGCCAGTCAAAGGATTTAGTAGAGAGGTAGGACCATGGATGCGATCTTCCCAAAATGGAACAAAGTTCCCGGGTGACAGCGTTTAGCCGCGTGTTATCCCGGCATTTGCTGTGCCGAAAAACACATGGCTATTTAACGCGACTCGCTTTGAATAAAGGGACCTAAATGGGGAATGCGGGATGAAGCCGCACACAGCCTCCTTTTTTACAATGGGAAGCTCCGCTTGCTAGAAGTCCCCGTTGTAGCGAGAGATCAGAATGCCATTTTTAATGGCGTCCCGATCTCTTACGCACACAAAGAAATCCCAGACCTCCCCCCTCAACCCAAACTCAACATGGGAGGGTCCCCCCAACCCCCCACGCATCCCCCAACACCCTTGGCAGGTATTCCTGGCCTGATTGCACACACAAAAAATGCCAGCTTGGTACCTTGGCAGTACCAACCTGGCACCCTGTCAGTGCCCCTGCCAGCTGTGTAGTGTCAGGCTGGCACTCACATGGATCTGCCTGGATGTCAGCCTGGCACTGCCAGGGTACCTAGATGGCACTGCCAGCTGGCAGGGCACCACCCTTCCCAAAGGGCATGCAGCTGGGGGCCTGCGATTCCCTTGGAGACCCCCACAAGTGCTATTCTGTCTAGTCCCTCTTTGTGGGGACCAGTACCAAACGGCGCTCGCCCAAGGTCCCCGAGACAAAGGGTTTGAATCCAAAAGCCTCAGGTACCTTGGGAATCTGCACATTAGAGTAACGCTTACTGCCTCTCTCTAATATGCAGATTTGCAAAAAACCGATCCCGCCCAATGTGGGCGGGGTTCCTTGTGCAACATCTTGCGAGATTGCGTTGAATTTTGAATTGCGAGCCGGGTAGATCACGGGAGTGGGGTCTCCCGGCTTTCACTGGCCACGCTGCGCCATGGCGAGCTGATTTTCTGGCGCAGCATGGTCGGAAGATCGCGCCCTACATATGTATTTAGGTGAGACCGTGTCATTAAGAATGTCAGTGCTCCACATTTACAGGTTTACTAGATTTAATGTCTGCTACTGGGCACTTTTCCAGCCCGACCCTTTGAAAACCCATTCATATATAGCCAAATATTTTATACATCCTTGATAGGCATTTGCTTCCACACAGAAAAAGCAAAAAAAAATTTCAATGTTATTAAATATATTATGAAAGCAGGTGTGGCAGCATTGAAATCATAATGTAGGAAGGTGCAGTAGCCATTTTGCACACAGCAACATTCTGCAAGGAGCCATGCGATGAACTAACCTGTTTCTTTTCCCCCCCCGTTTTTTTCTAAAATTAGATTACACAATTAATTTTTTCCAATTAATGGGCAATTTAGCATGGCCAATCCACCTTCCCTGCACACCTTTAGGCTGTGGGGGCGAAACCCACGCAAACATGGAGAGAATATGCAAACTCCACACAGACAGTGACCCAGAGCCGGGATCGAACCTGGGACATCAGCACCGTGAGGCAGAAATGCTAACCACTGCGCCACCATGCTGCCCTACCTGTTTTTCTATTGGCCTGTCGATGTACCAAAGTTGGCCAAGTCAGTAAAATAACTCACTGCTCTACTCTGAATAGCATGACTGAATGTTGACTACCAATCTGATTGAGTGCCAGCCTGGATTATTATGCATTTGAGTCCTGGTTTATAGTTTGGTTGATGTATTTCCTATCAGAGGTGAGGATGGCATCAGTTCAGCCGAACTGAAATTAAGTTATGAGAGCAGTTAAAGCTGACAGACCTGATTAAAAATGGACATATGCACTGAATTGGAGGCACCTGATTATATCTACATTGGCAATGCAAGTCGTGATGTGCTCGGTTTCATCTCATTTAAAGAAAATCAGTTATTTAAAGAAACATCCAACAGACATTAAAGCACTCAATTAAAAAATTAGCCATCAAACTGTCAGGAATTCAATGAAATATTATTTTCTTCTGTAGATTTTATTTAATTGTAATGAAAAAATGTTCTGAAATGTTCAGAATTCAACACATTCCAATTTCTTTTTTAATTTGTAGAGAAAGGTTTTGAGAAAAAAAATCTAGCAGTGACTGTATAATTTAGGCTTCAGTAATAATCAAAAATGCTATATGTGTTTTCAAAAAAATCACTAAATCACTTGATGTACTCGGTCTGGAGAAAACGACTCCATTCTCATTCTGTGCTTGTTCATGTATTCTCTGCTGCAAATGAACTGCAGACCAAACAATTTAATTCTAGCCTTGCTGCCAGATATCAGATCAGGACTATAATGTATAAAGAAATGCAAAATAGATATAAGATTGACAGTGGTGTTGTATGAGGCATGTATTCGGCAGTCCAGTAGTGCTGTACATTAGTTTATCAACAAATGTGTCAGAGGGTAGTACAAGACAGGTTTGCATCTAGAATTCTTGACTGAACAAGCCTGGGCCATCAGAGAAGGGCTGAAGGAAAATCATGGATTAATTTAACCATTGGCACCATCATTCCACACAGTTCACTAGAAATGCATCGCTTCCCTGCCCTTTTGGCAGAAAGGGAGATTTAAAAATAAAGAGATCAATAGAGAGAGTAAATTAAAATGTTACATTTGCTCATGCTGTCCTAATACCAGAAGGATACTATCAAAGAATTAGCAAATAAATAGATAGCATTTTGATCCTCGGGGGATACATATAGGAGACTCACATTAAAGCATTTAATGTTCTGCAATGAAGTTCATACCAGGTTCACTTCTGCATCTGACCTGATACATGCTGTGCAGTAAAAGAGCATTGCACCACTTAATATCACAATAGTTTCCTTTGCACATGAATCTTTTAACACATCCTCAAATTGCTTCTGTTGTTCTATTGCTCTTACACTTGACTTGACATAAATTACTTTAATTAATGTCAAAACATATAAAGTTATACCACTGAATATTTTCCTCACCTTGTTTCTTGCTCAGTCTTTGCTCCAAAGGAACATCCTCAAAGGAATCTCTTCAACCTACAGCTAAATTCCTCAAAACCCTCTTCCCTGGCTTCTCATTCTTCCTCAATTGACCTCATCCTGAACATTGGTTACCTCAAATACTCCTTCACCTTGCCATCGGTGCCATGTAACCTTCAACATGCTTATAAAGTCAATTTCAGTTTGGTTAGCACTGCTGCGTCACGGCGCTGAGGACCCCGGTTCGATCCCGACCGCAGGTCACTGTCCATGTGGAATTGGCACATTCTCCCCGTGTCTGCATGGGTCTCACCACCACAAACCAAAGATGTGCAGGTTAGGTGGATTGGCCATGCTAAATTGCCCCTTATTTGGAAAAAAATTAATTGGGTTACTTTAAATTTTTTTTTAATGAAAAAAGAAGTCAACTATTAATTCCTTCCTCATTTCCTGAAATTTACACCCAAGTGACCATTTGCAATTCTCTCCCTCCTCGCTCTCGAGAAAATGTCCATCTCTCAGCACCTCCTTTGCTATCATGTCACTGCATCTGTTCACAAACATAACAGTATCCTTGCTTTTGATACCATTAACTGTACTGGATTCCTCACGGTCTCCCCACATCACAACGCAGGAATCGCAGCATAAATCTTATGCTACAAATGGTTTGGTTTAACTATCACCCAGTCGAGCTGCGTCAGGTTACCCTAGCTGCATCAAGTCTTCTGCTCGCACTTAAATCGCATTCCACACACTTATTTTCCACTGGCAGCTGTCCATTTAGAGTTGCCTCCTTCACCTATTCCACCTCATTTCAGAGTCAGCAATCAGGAGGTCATGGGATTCTTTCTCTCCAAAATGGAGGATGTTGCTTACTTTTTACCAGGTCCTCTGTCCCTCGCTAAGCACTCCTAAATTATTTCACCTACTTGAACTGTGGACTCAGAACACTCTGGCCTTCCCTCTCATTGACGACACAGGCTTCACTCCAAACGTAGTCACCGATGCGACCCACCTTCCACTCTGTTGCTGGTTCAGTTAAATCAACCTTTTTCCCAAGTCCACAACTGAACGCCTGGCACAAGCTTCTGTAGTTAGTCCAAATCTCATCAACATTGTCAACTGGGGGGCAGCACTGTGGCGCAGTGGTTAGCACTGCAGCTTCACGGCATCAAGGTCCCAGGTTTGATCCCAGCTCTAGGTCACGTGTGGAGTTTGCACATTCTCCCCACGTTTGTGTGGGTTTTGTCCCCACAACCCAAAGATGGGGTTAGGTGGATTGGCCACTCCAAACTGCCCCTTAATTGGAAAAAAATGAATTGGGTACTCTAAATTTATTATTTTTTAAAAACATTGTCAACTGCTTCCATTCCTTGGGTGATTACCTGTCCTTTCCTTTCAGAACTACAGTGATAGCCTTAGTGATTTAAAAACTCAATCTTTTGGATCTATTATGCAGTCCAACCCACCAGACGGAGGATCAAGAAGGAATCAAGGTATCAGTTGAGGGACGGAGGGAAGGAGGAGGCGTTCAACAGCAAGGTAGGGGGTGGCACAAACTCTCACTTCTATTCTGGGTTGCCCAACGCCACTACCCAGACCATTCTCGATCAGGTCCGACCACCTGTGAATGATCAACACTACCCCTGCCCCACAAACCCACAAAGCAAACATGCCAGGGTTTCTCCCTGCCGACATTTCCTTCAAAACAAGTCTTCCGCTCCCGGAGGCCAGTGGCAGTGTGATGAAGTCCTTATGTGGGCATTCTTGTCCACTTAAGGGCCTCAATTGATGGCAGGGCAGGATGGCCATCCCTGAGCCAATGGATGGCCTTCTCACCATGGCTTAAGCGGGGTGAATGTAAAAATTCCGGGAGGCGCGGGCTAAAAGGTGAAACAGGTTTATTTTCCAACACAAATAAAACAACAGCCACTTGTACAAAACAAATGTTCTAACCCAGGGCTATCGGAAACTGCATGTCCGGGTCTGGGTGTCAATATTTAAGGCCTCTGCTTGTGAGTCCCTATTGGGTGGGCCTTCGCCCGTTCAACATGGGTACTCATATTCTATGAAGCCTATGGGGAGATCAATTAGTGATCTCCCATCATCTTTGTAAGAGTCATCACATCCCTCTGCCTACAAATCCATTTCATCCTCTACATTCTTGCAGTGAACTGGTTTCTTTTGCCTTTTGGCACTGGGCCTCGAGTCTGTGACAGGTGGAGTCAGATCGCGGGGGGAGGGCGTGAAGTGGAGAATGAACCTCTCTTTGCTCAACACACGTCTGAGGATTACAGCGAGGGCCTCAACCTTGGTGCTGGCTTCCAGGTGCAAACCAGTCTCCTCAGCCTTCATCCAGAGTCTCCATTGTCGGGGGAACGACCCTTAAGTCCCTGATGGGCTGAGAGCCTGTGGCAGAGGTGGCCGCGACTGGCGTTGGGGTCATAGTTTCCACTGGAGTGGGCTCCCTCCTCCTCAGCTGGGTCTGGTGCTTTTTCACGACCTTTCCTTGGACCTTGACTCGATTAGAGACAGGTCCTGTCTTTGCCAACACGATTTCAGCTATCAGCAGCCTGGAGCCATCCCTGAAGTGCCCTACGTATACGGCGTCTCCTGTTTTAAATGTTCTCTCGGGCCTCCTGGTGATGTAATTCCTCTTTTGGTCATCCTACTTGACTCCACCTTCCCCGCCAAGTTAGGAAATAACAGGCTTAGCTTGGTGCGTGGCCGTTGATGTCCCATCAATAATTCCGCTGGTGCGACCCCTGCCATGGTGTGAGGTGCGGTTCAAACAGGAATCAAATCAATCTTGTGTCCATGGCAGCCGCTGGTTGATTCTTCATTGCGTTCTTGAATGCCTGTACCGCCCACACTGCCAGATCATTGCCGATGGGTGTTACGGAGCTGTTCAGATGTGCTTGGTGCCGTTTGACTTCAAGAATGCCTGGAACTCCCCATTTGTAAAGGTGGTACTATTATTGGATGCAAGGACTCGGGTATGCCCTCGGTACTAATGCTTTGCTGGAGTTTTTCTATTGTTGCGTACAAAGGTCTGGAGGCCGTGCGATGGACTTCCAGCCATTTAGAATGGACATCGACCATAATGAGGAACATGGGTCCTAAGAATGGATCAGCAAAGTCTACTTACATTTATACCCATGGTCTTCCTGACCATTCCCAGAGGTGTAAGGAGGCCGAAGGTGGGAACCCCTGATTCCCCTGGCATGATGGCACAGTGGCTAGCACTGCTGCCTCACAGCTCCAGGGACCCGAGTTCGATTCTGGTCTCGGGTGACTGTGACTGGAATTTGCACTTCCACTCCGTGTCTGCGTGGGTTTCCTCAGAATGCTCATGTTTCCTCCGACAGTCCAAAGATGTGCAGGTTAAGTGGATTGGCCATGCTAAATTGCCCCTTAGTGTCCAAAAGGTTAAGTGGGGTTACTGGGTTGCAGGGATAGGGTGGTGTCATGGGCTTAAGTAGGGTGCTCTTTCCAAGGGCCGGTACAGACTCGATGGGCCAAATGCCTCCTTCTGCACTGTAAATTCTATGATTCTACGATAAGGAGCATTGCTTCAGCAAGTCCTAGATACCTGCATCAAGCTCCCGCCACCAAACGTAGCTTCTCATGAGTATCTTCAACTTGAATACCCTGGGGTGAATTTGAATTGGGCACTGCACTGGGTGGAGGACGACTACCAGGGATCCCCACTGGATATTACAGCATCATTTTAGAGACACTGGGGTAAACATCTACTTTGTTGACATATCCTTTAAGTTAAATCATGGTCCAATGCCCTGACAACATTATTTTGACTTCTATTTCACTCCTTAAAAGTTTTTAAAACCTACTTTGTCAATAATGCATGCAACTGAGTCACAGCTCTGCAATTGATTAGTTTGCGCTCAGCTACACATACCCTCCGATCACCGGTATACATCTTTCTGAAAATAAACTGCAAATGTCTAAATTGTACGGATGCTTTTAAAATGCACCATTATCATTTCCCAGAAGAGTGGCTAGTCTATCAAGCTTCATCTTGATTTTTTTTAAGTTCAGGTATCATTTATGTATTTCTCTCTGTTCATAGAATCATAGAATTTACAGTGCAGAAGGAGGCCATTCGGCCCATCAAGTCTGTACCAGCCCTTGGAAAGAGCACCCTACCCAAGCCCACACCTCCACCCTATCCCCATAACCCCACCGAACCTTTTTTGGACACGATGAACAATTTAGCATAGCCAATCCACCTAACCTGCACATCTTTAGACTGTGAGAGGAAACCGGAGCACTAGGAAGAAACCCACGCAAACACGGGGGAACGTGCAGACTCCGCACAGACAGTGGCCCAAGCCGAGAATTGAACCTGGGACCTTGGAGCTGTGAAGCAACCATGCTAACCATTGTGCCTGCGTGCTGCCCCACCGTGCTACCGTGCCACTCAACTGTGCTACCGTACTGCCCCACTGTGCTGCCGTGCTGCCCCACTGTGCTGCCGTGCTGCCCCACTGTGCTGCCGTGCTGCCCCACTGTGCTACCGTGCCACTCCACTGTGCTACCGTACTGCCCCACTGTGCTGCCGTGCTGCCCCACTGTGCTACCGTGCCACTCCACTGTGATACCATACTTCCCCACTGTGCTGCCGTGCTGCCCCACTGTGCTGCCGTGCTGCCCCACTGTGCTACCATGCTGCCCCACTGTGCTACCGTGCCACTCCACTGTGCTGCCGTGCCGCCCCACTGTGCTGCAGTGCTACCCCCCTGTGTTACCGTGCTGCCCCACTGTGCTACCGTACTGCCCCACTGTGCTGCCGTGCTGCCCCACTGTGCTGCCGTGCTGCCCCACTGTGCTGCCGTGCTGCCCCACTGTGCTACCGTGCCACTCCACTGTGCTACCGTACTGCCCCACTGTGCTGCCGTGCTGCCCCACTGTGCTACCGTGCTGCCCCACTGTGCTACCGTGCCACTCCACTGTGCTACCATACTGCCCCACTGTGCTGCCGTGCTGCCCCACTGTGCTGCCGTGCTGCCCCACTGTGCTACCATGCTGCCCCACTGTGCTACCGTGCCACTCCACTGTGCTGCCGTGCCGCCCCACTGTGCTGCAGTGCTACCCCCCTGTGTTACCGTGCTGCCCCACTGTGCTACCGTGCTGCCCCATTGTGCTACCGTGCTGCCCCCCTGTGCTACCGTGCTGCCCCACTGTGTTACCGTGCTGCCCACTATGTTACCGTGCTGCCCCACTGTGTTACCGTGCTGCCCCACTGTGCTACCGTACTGCCCCACTGTGCTACCGTGCTGCCCACTGTGCTACCCCACTGTGTTACCGTGCTGCCCCACTGTGCTACTGTGCTGCCCCACTGTGTTACCGTGCTGCCCACTGTGTTACCGTGCTGCCCACTATGTTACCGTGCTGCCCCACTGTGTTACCGTGCTGCCCACTATGTTACCGTGCTGCCCCACTGTGCTACCGTACTGCCCCACTGTGTTACCGTGCTGCCCACTGTGTTACCGTGCTGCCCCACTGTGCTCCCCACTGTGCTACCGTGCTGCCCCACCACTGTGCTACCGTGCTGCCCCACTGTGTTTCCGTGCTGCCCACTGTGCTACCGTGCTACCCCACTGTGTTTCCGTGCTGCCCACTGTGCTACCGACTGTGCTACCGTGCTGCCCCACTGTGCTACTGTGCTGCCCCTCTGTGCTACCGTGCTGCCCCACTGTGCTAGTGTGCTGCCCCACTGTGTTACCGTGCTGCCCACTGTGTTACCGTGCTGCCCACTGTGTTACAGTGCTGCCCACTGTGCTACCGTGCTGCCCCACTGTGCTACCGTGCTGCCCACTGTGCTACCGTGCTGCCCCACAGTGGTACCGTGCTGCCCCACTGTGCTACCGTGCTGCCCCACTGTGCTACCGTACTGCCCACTGTGTTACCGTGCTGCCCCACTGTGTTACCGTGCTGCCCACTGTGCTATCGTGCTGCCCCACTGTGCTACCGTGCTGCCCCACTGTGCTACCGTGCTGCCCCACTGTGCTACCGTGCTGCCCCACCACTGTGCTACCGTGCTGCCCCACTGTGCTACCTTGCTGCCCCACTGTGTTACCGTGCTGCCCCACTGTGTTACCGTGCTGCCCACTGTGTTACCGTGCTGCCCCACTGTGTTACCGTGCTGCCCCACTGTGCTACCGTGCTGCCCCACCACTGTGCTACCGTGCTGCCCCACTGTGCTACCGTGCTGCCCCACTGTGTTACCGTGCTGCCCCACTGTGCTACCGTGCTGCCCCACTGTGCTACCGTGCTGCCCCACCACTGTGCTACCGTGCTGCCCCACTGTGCTACCGTGCTGCCCCACTGTGTTACCGTGCTGCCCCACTGTGCTACCGTGCTGCCCCACTGTGCTACCGTGCTGCCCACTATGTTACCGCGCTGCCCCACCACTGTGCTACCGTGCTGCCCCACTGTGTTACCGTGCTGCCCCACTGTGCTACCGTGCTGCCCCACCACTGTGCTACCGTGCTGCCCACTATGTTACCGCGCTGCCCCACTGTGCTACCGTGCTGCCCCACTGTGCTACCGTGCTGCCCCACCACTGTGCTACCGTGCTGCCCCACTGTGCTACCGTGCTGCCCCACTGTGTTACCGTGCTGCCCACTATGTTACCGTGCTGCCCCACTGTGTTACCGTGCTGCCCCACTGTGCTACTGTGCTGCCCCACTGTGTTACCGTGCTGCCCCACTGTGCTACCGTGCTGCCCACTATGTTACCGCGCTGCCCCACTGTGTTACCGTGCTGCCCCACTGTGCTACTGTGCTGCCCCACTGTGTTACCGTGCTGCCCCACTGTGCTACCTTGCTGCCCCACTGTGTTACCGTGCTGCCCCACTGTGTTACCGTGCTGCCCACTGTGCTACCGTGCTGCCCCACTGTGTTACCATGCTGCCCCACTGTGCTACCGTGCTGCCCCACCACTGTGCTACCGTGCTGCCCCACTGTGTTACCGTGCTGCCCACTATGTTACCGTGCTGCCCCACTGTGTTACCGTGCTGCCCCACTGTGCTACCGTACTGCCCCACTGTGCTACCGTGCTGCCCACTGTGCTACCGTGCTACCCCACTGTGCTACCGTACTGCCCCACTGTGCTACCGTGCTGCCCACTGTGTTACCGTGCTGCCCACTGTGCTACCGTGCTGCCCCACTGTGTTACCGTACTGCCCCACTGTGCTACCGTGCTGCCCACTGTGCTACCGTGCTACACCACTGTGCTACCGTACTGCCCCACTGTGCTACCGTGCTGCCCACTGTGTTACCGTGCTGCCCAATGTGCTACCGTGCTGCCCCACTGTGTTACTGTACTGCCCCACTGTGTTACTGTGCTGCCCCACTGTGCTACCGTGCTGCCCACTGTGCTACCGTGCTGCCCACTGTGCTACCGTGCTGCCCACTGTGCTACCGTGCTGCCCACTGTGCTACCGTGCTGCCCACTGTGTTACCGTGCTGCCCCACTGTGTTACCGTGCTGCCCCACTGTGTAACCGTGCTGCCCCACTGTGCTACCGTGCTGCCCCACTGTGTTACCGTGCTGCCCCACTGTGTTACCGTGCTGCCCACTGTGCTACCGTGCTGCCCACTGTGTTACCGTGCTGCCCACTATGTTACCGTGCTGCCCACTATGTTACCGTGCTGCCCCACTATGTTACCATGCTGCCCCACTGTGCTACCGTACTGCCCCACTGTGTTACCGTGCTGCCCCACTGTGTTACCGTACTGCCCCACTGTGTTACCGTGCTGCCCACTGTGTCACCGTGCTGCCCCACTGTGCTACCCCACTGTGCTACTGTGCTCCCCACTGTGCTACCGTGCTGCCCACTATGTTACCGTGCTGCCCCACCACTGTGCTACCGTGCTGCCCCACTGTGTTTCCGTGCTGCCCACTGTGCTACCGTGCTACCCCACTGTGTTTCCGTACTGCCCCACTGTGCTACCCCACTGTGCTACTGTGCTGCCCCACTATGTTACCGTGCTGCCCACTATGTTACCGTGCTGCCCCACTATGTTACCGTGCTGCCCCACTGTGCTCCCCACTGTGCTACCGTGCTGCCCACTATGTTACCGTGCTGCCCCACCACTGTGCTACCGTGCTGCCCCACTGTGTTTCCGTGCTGCCCACTGTGCTACCGTGCTACCCCACTGTGTTTCCGTACTGCCCCACTGTGCTACCCCACTGTGCTACTGTGCTGCCCCACTATGTTACCGTGCTGCCCCACTGTGCTACCGTACTGCCCCACTGTGTTACCGTGCTGCCCACTATGTTACCGTGCTGCCCCACCACTGTGCTACCGTGCTGCCCCACTGTGTTTCCGTGCTGCTCACTGTGCTACCGTGCTGCCCCACTGTGTTACCGTGCTACCCCACTGTGTTTCCGTGCTGCCCTCTGTGTTACCGTGCTACCCCACTGTGTTTCCGTGCTGCCCACTGTGCTACCGTGCTGCCCCACTGTATTACCGTGCTGCCCCACTGTGTTACCGTGCTGCCCCACTGTGTTTCCGTGCTGCCCACTGTGCTACCGACTGTGCTACCGTGCTGCCCCACTGTGTTACCGTGCTGCCCCACGTGCTACCGTGCTGCCCACTGTGTTACCGTGCTGCCCCACTGTGTTACCGTGCTGGCCCCTCTGTGCTACCGTGCTGCCCCACCACTGTGTTACCGTGCTGGCCCCTGTGCTACCGTGCTGCCCACTGTGCTACCGCACTACCCCACTGTGCTACCGTGCTGCCCCACTGTGCTACCCCACTGTGTGACCGTGCTGCCCCACTGTGCTGCCGTGCTACCCCAATATGCTACCGTGCTGCCCCACTGTGCTACCGTGCTGCCCCACTGTGGTACCGTGCTGCCCACTGTGTTACCGTGCTGTCCCACTGTGCTACCGTGCTGCCCCTCTGTGCTACCCTGCTGCCCCACTAAATTACCATGAATGAAATGAAAATCGCTTATTGTCACGAGTAGGCTTCAATGAAGTTACTGTGAAAAGCCCCTAGTCGCCACATTCCGACGCCTGTTCGGGGTGGCTTGTACGGGAATTGAACCGTGCTGCTGGCCTGCCTTGGTCTGCTTTAAAAGCCAGCGATTTAGCCCAGTGAGCTAAACCAGCGCTGCCCCACTGTGCTTCTGTGCTGCCCCACTGTGCTACTGTGTTCTTGGCATACAATTGATCACTTTTTGAGAGTTATTTTTAGTGCTTCAAGCCCCACTCTGGTGCTCAAACAAATAAGCCTCACCTGCAAAATGGATGCAAAATATCCCACAGCACACTTTGGAAAGGAGAGCGGTTTTCCACAGGTCCCAGTCAACATTTATCCCTCAGCCAACACTGCCAATAAGAAGAATATCTGTTCAATTATCTCGGTGCTCTTTGTGTGAGCGTGGTCTGTGATAATTGTCTGCTGTGTAACTCGACCTTACGGGAATGACTGACGCCACTTCAAAAGTAGCTTTTCTGCTACTATGTACTTCAGAATATTCTGAAGCCATGAAAGGTGCCATATCAATGCAAGCGCCTCTTTTGCTTTATTGATCTGTTATCTCAGATTCATTCAGGACTCAAGCAAAGGACTGATTTTCAACTGGTCAGTACAGGGTTAACTTGCTTATGAAAAAAAAAGTTTTAATATGTGGTCTCGATTTAAAAATAACCTTTTTGCAGTGCTGGCTGAAGACTGACGTCAAATAGACCAAAATACCCTGAAAACAAACGTAATCCTTCAACAAAGCTGAAATTGAGAATACTATATCATAAGGAGGCAATCTCACTCTCTTAACAGGAATTGACTTGAACTGAGAAACTGGCAGATTGTCTGATAGTCCCTTTCCTGTAAACCCATCCAATAGAAGCAACCACTACATCAAAACTCGAACCACTCCCAGAGGGGAAATCTGATTTGTAACAGAGCAGGGAATCAATAAACAGGAATAGCTTCCTCTTGAAGCCTGCCAACAGCATCATTTACAGTGGGCCATATAATTGTCTCTCCACCCATCCAATACTCTTTGCCCAACATATAAACTAAAATTTCAACCCTCAAGTAGGTAAGGCCGCCAACTGTGTGAATAAAACATGCAGGCCAAAGCAAAAAAAAGAGCACCATTCAATAAAATGTCCAATGAATTAACTAAACATATTATGACGTGTAAATTTTTCAGAAAAGTGATGAAAAGGATTCCTCTCTCTCCCAATTTAGTCTCCTGTTCTTTTTTTGTAGTCCCACTTTTGCTACGAGGCAAGAGAGGAATCCACCACTACGCGAGTCAGAATTGAATTAAAATAATTTGAAAACTAGCATTCATTAAATCAATTTATGCATCATACAAGTGAATAAATGTGTAGTTGAATATTGTACTTCCACAGTTATCACTTGGAGGAACAAAAACACTGATATAAATAATGAAAATAAAATGTATCAAACATTTTCTGAATTGTAGCATCAGCCTGCTGATTTGGCTGCAAAGTCCTTCAATTTAATGGGCTTTTCAAATGCGCTAAACAATTGAACAGAGCACTTAAATCCCAAGAGCTCAGACGAGTCTAATGTAAGCCAGCACTCATATGAAATGGGGTTTCTTCCACTGAAATAATACATGGGGCACATTGCTGGTGACATCCAAGAAGAACAGCTCTGCACTGATCACAATCACTCACAGTTTCTGCACTGCTCTTCATGGCCATTACTGCCAGAATCCCATTAGCCAAAAGTAAATGGAAAAGACAGAGATTTCTATTAAATACACTTATCAGCTGGAGAAACCAGTTAAAACAAAGGACTCGGAAAGAAACTCTACATTGTACTTGCTGCTGAAAGATCTCCCTGCCGACATTTCCTTCAAAACAATTACACGAGTAACCTGCTGAATTGTCGATGCATGGGAAAAATGATAGAGAGATGGTTTGATTGTGTAACAGGGTACACAGATTATTTCTCTGCAATTGGTACTGATTCCAATACCAAGTGCAGGTATAGTATATATTATCCATCATATGATAATCAAAGTCCTGTTAGTAAATCGATGTATAACACAAATTTGCAAGCTAAGCATTGCTTTGATATCTTAAACAGTAAAATATGAATTTTAGCCTCTCATATTGGGCGGGATTCTCTAATCCCGCGGCAGAGTATCCACGTTGCGTTTTACGGCGGTGTCAACGGGCTGAGCCGAGGACTAATTCTGGCCCCTACAGGGGGCCAGCATGGCACTGGAGTGGTTTACGCCACTCCAACTGTGGTCTAACCAACGTTCTGTACAGCTCCAACATAGCCTCCTTGCTCTTATATCCTATGCCACAATTGATAAAGGCAAGTGTCCGACATGCCTTCTTAATTAACCTATTCACCTGCTCTGCTGCCATCAGGAATCTGTGAACATGTACCCCGAGATCCATCTGTTCCTCTGAGCTTTCAAGTTTGGAAATAAGTTACATGAAGATGTCGGGGCACACCTGAACAATGCCTAGGGTTGCCTCCAGTGTTCAGGATGGGGGCTGCCCGCAACCCTAGACCCTGGAACACCACAGCAGGGGGAAAGGGTGCATCTGCAGGTGAACCTTCAGATTTGGTGTTCTGGAGGGGTGGTCCATGTTTTAGCCTCAGAATAGTCCTGGTGATCCACCTTCTTGCCCAGGAGTTCCATCTTCCGGTTTCAGAGTGCCCCTGGAGAGCGATCTTCAATTTCAGGTGGTCCACTTTCTTTCTTCAGTGGTGGGGCAGTGATGTTGAGCTCCTTTTCAATATGACACCTGGACATGGCAGTGGACTCTGCGCCATCCTAACCTGGTCTGCCACTGAATGTGGTGTAAAACTCCCAGGTGCCTAATTCAGGAGACTGAGCTGAAAGATTTGCTGTGTTTCCCCACCGGCCGCCACAGCACTGAGGGTGTAATTCTCCCATCTTGAGAGCAAGTGTGGAGGCGGGCAGCTTTGGCGGCTCCTATCCGACCTTCCAGAATATCGAGATCGCACGTTTGGAACCTCATTGATTATGCAATAGCACATTACCCTCCAAGCTAATTTGCGGACCGGCAGCTGATTCATCCGCCTGCCATCAGCTGCCGTGTTCAAAGGTCATGGCACCATATTTAAATACCAGTCCAGCTCTCTCATGTCACATTCTCCAGCCCATCTGTCTTCACCAGATCATGCAGGATGTCAGCAACCCAGTAGAAAAAAGCTATCATCCTCAAAACAAAGTCTGTTCCTCGATTCAACCACCCTCCTCACATGCCCATCGTCTGCGGAGTGCCCATGCCCCACTTGGGCCTCTGCCCACCGTATGTGGAATCTTCATCCATTCCCTTTCACAATGTGGTATCTTTCTGACCCTCTTGTTTCTGAACTTTTCATGCAGCTTTGTCAGAGTCCAGTTTCTCTCCGCACATCTGCCCTCTGCCTTCCATTGTTCATCATCCACATCTACATCCTTCCCCTTTTGCATGCCATCATGAAGGCTCACCAACTCCCCTCCCCACCTGTACAGCACTCCTTGCACATTGTTCTTCTTATCTTCGTTAGATCACACACCTACCCCCGGCTTTACTTCAGACCTTACTCCCAGTGAAACTGTGGACCTTTGTTGCAGTGATTTCTTTAAGTCCGCAGCACAGTCCTGTCCAGATAGACATTGGTCTATGGCATCCAGGAGGAAGGAGGCTCTTGAACTCCCCAGCCCCAGGCACAGTACTGATGCACCTCGGTGACACAGGAGGTTTAATGGGGCCAGCAGTACGATTTTGTCCATGAAGACTTGCTTGGCATGAAGATGGAGGGCAGGAACCAGTCTGCCCTGGCAGAGTGGTGAATGGCACATCAGAAGCAGCGCGGCACAATGGCAGAAGGTTGTTCCACTCACCCCAAAGTCTCTGGCGAACCTAGGACTGCCTTGTGCACGCCAACCATTGGCAATTGGGTTTAACGGCGGTGTAATTTCACACTGGCATCTCGCAAGATTGAAAGGCCTGACGGGATGCCGGCGAGTGGTCGTTTTCATGAGCATTCCTGAGATTCAGATGAATGCAAATAGCATTTGCGCCAGCGGGAAGAGCAAACCACCATTAACCCACCATTGATTATAATGAATGGTGAAGCAGGCCCAAAGGGCCGAATGGCCTACTCCTGCAGCTATTTTCTATGTTTCTATATGCAAGATTCTCTGGCCTCCCTATGCTGCATTTTGAATCTATAGGAGGCAATCCGCTGCTGACCGACGCGGGATCTTCTGGTCCCGCCACTGTCAGTGAGGTTTCCCATTGAATCTGCCGGGAAACCCAGGGCGGGTGTGCGCTGTCGGCAGGACCGGAGATCCAACCGGTGTGAACAGTTGGACGATCTCCCGCTATGTTTCATTGGGAGAATTGCATTGTGGTTTTACATCAGCGGGATATCAACTTTCTGCCTCTCACCAGGTTAGCCGTACCTGCTCATCACCAAACCCATCGCAGGCAGATTGGGAGAACATCTGGTTCATATGTTTTGGAATATACCATTTAGTTTTCGAATAGAATTTTCAGTTTTAGGAATTAAAGTGTAATTGTAGAAAATTGAATAAATGCAACAAAATAAAGTTTTGAGCCTATTATACCTAAAAGCCATGTTGCCTTAAGTTGTTAACATCTAGAAAGGTAAGATAGATAAAATGTTGGGCTTTAGAGACTGTCAGAACTAAAGAAATGGCAGTTCAAAAGGTGACCCATGCTTGTTTCATTACATCAGAAGGGATAAAGCATGTCGGCTTACTTAGCTAGAGAGCTTGAGAAGTGACATCCACATTACTTACAAAGAAGTGCAGTCCAGATAGATTTTTTTGTTTTGGGAGTTAAATTACGCATTCAATACACCCTGAAATATTATCATAGAACTAATATCATAGAATCGCTACAGTGCAGAAGGAGGCCATTCGGCCCATCATGTCTGCACCAACCCTCCGAAAGAGCACCCTACGTAAGCCCACTCCCCCACCCTATCCTATTAACCCCACCTAACCTCCACATTTTTGGACTGTGGGAAGAAACCGGAGCACCAAGAGGAATCCCACACAGACACGGGGTGAATGTGCAAACTCCACGCAGACCATCGTCCAAGGTTAGAATTGGACCCGGGTCTCTGGTGCTGTGAGGAAGCAGTTCTAACCACTATGCCACTGTGCCGTAGGTGTAAAGACCAATTACTTCATAAGATCAAAAAATAAATAATTCACTTGAAGATCAAGTTGAGGACTGCCCAGAGCAGGCTACATTGTTATGGTGATGGATGGAGCTTTGGAAGGTTCTCTGGCTTAAATTTATCTGGGTGTGTGCTGAGAAAAATTGGTTGCAGTTTGGAATTTGTGAGGTTTGAAGCTCATGAAGAAATGTTAAACAGAGTTAATGATAATGGGATAGACCTGCACTGAAAGCAGAGTAAAACACTAACTTCATCATTGACAGTGTAGAATGCGGATGAGGCTTCGTCTTAGTTTGAATTTTGTGAGGGAACAGTTGCTGGAAGATTGGCTATTTTGTAACTAATGGGAGAACCTACAGTAGACCTCATAGTGTCTTCTTGAAAAAGAAAGTAATCAGCTGAATTAGCTTGGAAATACTGGAAAAATAACCAGAACAAGAGACTGGGCATTCACAGTCAAGAGATTGTGCATGAAAGTTTAACCTCTGAGAATAGCTAGGGCTACAAAAGAACTGTCCAGAGGACGGGAGATCCCTAAAGAACTCATGACTTGAAAATTTTTATATCTATTTCGAGAGCTCTTGGTGAAGTAAGAAGTAAACCTGAGTGCATCAAATATGTAGGGCTGGATTCTCCATTAGTGAGACTATGTCCCCACTCCAGCGTCAAAACGATGGAGGTTTACTCCTGGCAAGTGACACAAATTCATAGCCCTGCAAGGGGTTGGAAGGGACCCGGAGTAAATCTCGCAGCTTTTGCTGCAGATTCGGGCCCCGCACTCCTTGGTCAGGACGTGCAGACTCTGCACACACAGTGACCCAAACGGTCATCAAACCCAGGTCCCTGGCGCTGTGAAGCAACAGTGCTAACCACTGTGCTACCGTGCGAAGGACCCAATCACATAAATTTAACATTTGAATGTAGCATTGAAGAAGTATTCCATTGTTGTATGTGCCATTTTTAATGGAGACATTAAACCAAAACCTAACTTGGCTGAACAAGCAGAGACAAAAGATCCCATAGCATTATTTGAAGAAAAGTTACTTCGGTCAACATTTATCCTTTAAACTAAGTCCCACAAAATTGATTAGTTGGTCATTCATTTTGTTTGTTATTGTGACACCTGGTTACACCCAAATTGGCTGTGAAATTTAACTACATTATGAGAGTGATATAACTTCGAAAAGCAAGTTATTGGCTATAAAACACATTGAAAAATCCTCCGAATGTGAAACACACTTTACAAATGCAAGTTCTTTCCCCCTATTTTGTAAAAGGTATTGGTAATATTTGCTAAATCACACACACCTTATTGAATCTTTTAAAACGCACTCAAGAACATGAAGATCAAAGCAAATTACTGGGGATGCTGGAATCTGAAACAAAAACAGAAAATACTGGACAATCTCAGCAGGCCTGACAGCACCTGTGGAGAGAGAAGTGAACTAGCATTTTGGGTCGGCAAGATTCTTTTTCAAAGCTTCATCCAAACGAGAAATGGTATTGCATTTCTTCATGCAGGTTCCCAGCATGACTCTGTAATGGGCAACAGGTGGCCTGTGATAGTTCCCATTGTTACATCAACTACAGCTAGTGGTGGAAGGATAATCCCCACTTTTCAAGACCATTTTACTGACAAGAAGATGGTTTCAAATCTGCTTTGCAGAGAAAACCTAGCTTTCGGTGACAGCATATTTCGTGACCACTGACACTAACTGTCGGCGATCTTCCATAAAAGTTATAATTTAGGTTCAGCTACCTTCCAAATGCAGCGTGGCAATGTTACATTATATCGCAAACCAAACAACGGTGTAGACAAGTTATTTATGTGTGATCGATAATTAACGGTATATCTTACAGAAAGTATTTGATTCCTGTCACATTATGTTGAATTCCTGGGAACCCAATCAGTGAAAAATGGAACGTTAAATTCAAACGGCACTCAAGAACCTGTGGCCTTGTGTTTAAAATTAGATTAACTACAAAGGTGATGACAGCTTTACCGTGGCCCCCACTTCTAGAATTTGGGCAATAAAAAGATGATTGCTGGAGGGGCTGGTTTAGCGCAGTGGGCTAAATAGCTGGCTTGTAATGCAGAACAATGCCAGCAGCGCAGGTTCAATTCCCGTACTGGCCTCCCCGAACAGGCAGCAGAATGTGGCGACTCGGGGCTTTTCACAATAACTTCATTGAAGCCTACTTGTGACAATAAGCGATTACCATTATTATCATTACAACATTTGAGAGGCATATCTGGGGCTGCGATTGGCACAGAATTTTCTGGAGACTTGCAGTATTGGAATGGCGCATCTACAACACGAGGTTCTGATTTTCACATCGTAATTTATAATCCAAGAAAATATACGGGAAATGACATTTTTTATGCCAGGCCATTTAACTGGAACATCTGCATTATCCCTTGTTGAAACCATACAAAGAGGGTCCACCCGTAGTCAAGTAAATCGTAATTGCAAAATTTTCTGAATTTACGCTAGTTTTCACACTGCAGTCACTCAGACTGCAAAATAATAGTACAGGTATTTTAATTCCTGAACTTAAGATAATCATTGAAAGTGAAATAAAATGTACACTCCTTCTTGATGCTTTGATTCTAGTTAAAAAACAATTAAAACACTTCATCATCATTGCGTGTTAGGTTTAGTATAAAAGTAAGTAGTCGTTATAGTCCCAGATGACCATAGGCTGCTTTCCCATTTGAGGGGGGGAGTAACTGGTGATGATTTAACCTGAGGATCACCACACCTCAGGCGAGGGGCAAGGACGAGAAGGCGGGGCTTTCATAAATAACCTCAGCCGTACGGGAATTGAACCTGAGCTGTTGTCTTGCTCTGTATCACAAACAAGCTATACAGCCAACTGAGCTAAACACGTGTGGAGGTGCCTGAAAACCCTGGGGTTTCTGGCCAATTTTTGAAGAGAAATCCTTAAAACCTTGGCCGGGATTCTGCCGCAATTGGCGGGATGGCCCGACGCCGGAGCCAAGAGCGGCACGAACCACTCCGGCGTCGGGCCGCCCGGAAGTTGCGGAATCCTTCACACTTCTGGGGGCTAGGCCGGCGCCGGTGGGGTTGGCGGAAGGGCCGGCACGAGCTGGCGCATGTGCAGAACCGCTGGCATGTTCTGGCGCATGCATAGAACTGCCGGCGTGTTTCCTGGGCATGCGCAGGGGGTTTCTTCTCCGCGCCGGCCACGGCGGAGCCTTACAGAGGCCGGCACGGAGGGAAAGAGTACCCCCACGGCAATGCCCACCCGCAGATCGGTGGGTTCCGATTGCGGGCCAGCCTGCCGTGGGGGCCCCCCTCGGGGCCGGATCCCCCCGCGCTCCCCCGAGGACTCCGCTAGCTGTCCTCCAAGCCAAGTTCCACCAGGATGGACCATGTCCATTTCACGCCGGCGGTGCTAGCCGAAAACGGGGCCCGGAGAATTACCAGGGGGGGCCGCTGCCAACGGCTCCCGACCGGCACGCCGCGCTCCCCACCCCCGCCCGAAAACCGGCGCCGGAGAATTCGGCCGCCGGCATCGGAGCGGCGGGGCGGGATTCACGCCCCCCCCCCCCCCCCCGCCCCCCGGGCGACTCTCTCGATCCGGCAGAGAATCCCGCCTCTTGTTTGATATCACATTATTAAGGATACCTGTTTCCAGTAGTTGCCTGGGATGTGTGAATATCGCCCGACCCACCATAAGGGTAGATGTATTTCAAGTGTCCTATGAACCTCTTGATTGGAGCACATTGTCCGTTTTATGCTTTGAAAAAAAGGAGAAACAAGGGACCACACTGGAGTGTGTTGACAACGGGAAGATGAGGCAATAAACAACGTAATCAGTGGTGCCAACCAGAGATTGCATCATTCCTTTGGATTTCGAGCCATTGTGAAAACTGGCTACAAGATTACGGACTGACCAGAGCTCCCCTGCAGAGATAATTCGATAAAAAGTGACTTCAAAAAGAGCACGCATACAGTTAAGATTTAACGGCTGTAGAAGTAAAATTTAGGGACAGATGTTTGTACCACTGAAGAGGATTATCTTGGTGGTGGGTTATACTCCTTACATTCTGCATTGGAGTAACACAGTCCTTTATTTAATCACATCCACATGAACAATACTGAATGACTGTATTTTCACGTGAAGGAACTTGGCATGGTATCAATTTTCAGGCACAATATTAGACAACTTGCACCATTTGTACTCTGAGGCTGAAGTTAAGTATTCACCTTTGGGGAACAAATAACAATTTTGATTGTTTCTAAGCTGTTAAGCCACTTTAATGCAAAATCTCTCCTTTCTATAGGTAATATTCTCAGGTACATTCAAAATGCTATTATAGGTCAATCTGTGCATTGAAACATTGTAGATACGGTACACAAACAAAACTACATCATGGTTCAAGCATCGCAAGGCGGTTGCACTAGTGCACTAGTTTAGGGAAAGACTGACACCCTGGGCGGGATTCTCCGCAATCGGCGCGATGTCCGCCAACCGGCGCCAAAAACGGCGCGAATCAGTCCGGCATCGCGCCGCCCCAAAGGTGCGGAATTCTCCGCATCTTGAGGGGCTAGGCCCACGCCGGACTGATTTCCGCCCCACCAGCTGGCGGGAAAGGCCTTTGGTGTGCGGCGCATGCATGGGAGCGTCAGCGGCCGCTCACGGCATCCCGCGCATGCGCAGTGGAGACCATGGCGAAGGTGGAAGGAAAAGAGTGCCCCCATGGCACAGGCCCGCCCGCGGATCGGTGGGCCGCGATCGCGGGCCAGGCCACCGTGGGGATCGCCCCGCCCCCCCCCCCCCCAGGACCCCGGAGCCTGCCCGCGCCGCCTTGTCCCGCCGGTAAGAGAGGTGGTTTGATTCTTGCCAGCGGGACAGGCATTCCAGCAGCGGGACTTCGGCCCATCACGGGCCGGAGAATCGCCGGAGTGGGGGGCCCGCCAACCGGCGCGGCGCGATTCCCACCCCCGCCAAATATCCGGTGCCGGAGAATTCGGCAACCGGCGGGGGCGGGATTCACGCCAGCCCCCGGCGATTCTCCGACCCGGCGGGGGGTCGGAGAATCCCGCCCCCTATCCTTCTCATTCAGCTTTCATTTTTTTTCCATAAATTTAGAGTACCCAATTGATTTTTTTCCAATTAAGGGGCAACCCGCGGCGCAGGTGGGCATAATATCTCACGAGTGTTTTCAAGCTCCACATTTGAAAAACTCACTTTGGAATTAATTCCACGGTTGCTTCCTCTCAGACAGCTGCAACAATGGCCCATCTTTCAGGGTTTCAATCTGACATTCCAAGGCTCCTTTCCCCTGGATCTCCAAGTGCACGCAAACTTCACCTTACAAGCACAATTTCAGATCTCAGCCATGTCAAGCAGGACAACGGTGCTCTAAAGTCAGCAGCCTTTGTCTGCCTCTTTAGATCTGCATGCTTCTCGCAAGCCCACTTCAGTTCAAGCCTGCTCCTCACAGCACTCTCTTTAACTCAGAGCCTATTACACTGCGACTTTCTTTTAACTTGAATTCTGGGAACTCATTCTGTCGCCTGGTTTTGTCCCTGCCTGAGACTTTCTTCTGTGACGTCTCCCCACCCCCTCGTATGTCCTGGTCCCTGCGACACATTCAGCACAATGGCGCTCTGTTATCAGGTCACCTGACCTGCTTTCCTTGTCATTCTATCTCTTTTCCTCTGCTCAGGCATGCAGAGCCACTTTACTGATTAAAGAATTTTAAGGACATGGACTGTGCACGTGTAGCTGGTCTCCTGCTGATACATGTGTGGAAGGCCCAAGGCACGCTGGGAACTGGAGTATCCGACCTCCGAAGGTAAGTATTTAAGTTTCATCACAACTCCTTTCGTCAATCAGAAATCCATCTAACTGAGCCTTAAAAGTATCAATGACCCTGCTCCCACTGCTCCATGGGGAAGAACATTCCACAGACTAATGACCTTCTTAGGGGAAAACTAGTCTCTCCCATCTCAATGTTCACCCTGTTATATCTTGTATGTTTCAATAAGATCACCACTCACTCTTCCAAACTCCATTACGCTCCACCTGCCAAATTTCTGCTTGCTCACAAAACTATATCTCTTTGTGGACTCTTTGGGTGGGATTCTCCGACCCTGTGTCGGGTTGGAAAATCCCCGGGGTGGGGGTGGGGGGGGGGGGGGGGGGCGGGCAGCGTGAATCCCGCCCCGCTGCTCCGACGCCGGCTGCCATATTGTCCGGCGCCGGTTTTCAGGCGGGGGCAGGGATCACGCCACGCCGGTCGGAGGCCGTTGGCAGTGGCCCCCCCCCCCGGCAATTCTCAGGGCCCCAATGGGCCGAGCAGCCGTCGGTTTCTGGCCAGTCCCGCCGGCGTGAAATGGACATGGTCCCACACGGCGGGACCTGGCTGGTAGGCCGGCTGGTGCGGTCCTCGGGGGGGCGCAGGGGGATCCGGCTCCGGGGCAGGCCCCCACGGTGGCCTGGCCCGCAATCGGGGCCCACCGATCTGTGGGCGGGCCTGTGCCGTGGGGGCACTCTTTCCTTCCGTGCTGGTCTCTGTAGGGCTCCGCCATGGCCGGCGCGGAGAAGACACCCCCCTGCTCATGCACAATAATACGCCAGCCGATCTGCACATGCGCGGAACCACGCAGGCGGTTCTGCATATGCGCCAACCCCTCCGGCGCCGGCCTAGCCTGCAGAAGTGCAGAGGATTCCGCAACTTCTGATTGGCCCAACGCTGGAGTGGTTCACGCCATTTTTTTACGCCACTGTCGTGCCATCAGGGGCTTCGGGAGAATCCCGCCCCAAATGTCTTCCTCACAACTTAGTTTCTTACCTATTTTTGTGTCTTCAGCAAATTTAGCAACTATACATTGGTTTCTTTTATCCTAGTCACTGATATAGATTCTGGGGTTCTATATAGTTCCTGGGGCCCCAGCTGTGATCCCTGACGTTCCCTAGCATGAACAACAGGAAACCCCATTGACAATGGAGGGGCAAGATCTCGCCTCAGGCCAATGGTGGCCCACCTCTGCTGCAGCAAAAACATATTGCGGAGGGTGGGGGAGTCCCACCTAAAATGTTTGTTCAGTGCTTACACCATTTCCTTATTTCCCATTATTAATTCCCAGGATTCTCTCCTCTCAAGGACCAATACTCACTTGAGTTACTCTTTTCCTTTTTAAATACTAAATAAATAAAGACATTCTTACTACCTGTGTTTATATTTATAGCTAACTGTCTCTATTACGCAAACATTATTAATCTTTCAGTCATTTTTTTCTGGTTTCTCCGAATTTCTGTCCTACCACCAATTTTTGTAGAATTGTCCATTTTTTTCTTTCAATTTGACATAGTCTTTAACTTCCTGAATTAACTGTGGGTGGTGTAAGACTCCCCAAATCCTTCTTTCATACTGGAATATACCTACCATTGCTGATTGTTATGACATGTCTCCTAAATATTTGCAATTTCATCTCCATTGACCTATCCTTTAACTTAATTTTCTTGCTCATATTTGTCAGCTTTGCCTTCATACTCATCTAATTGCCTTTTTTAAAGTTTAAAATGCTAGCCTTGGATCCAGTCTTCTCTTTCTCAAACTGAATGTGAAATTCAATCATGTTATGATCACTAATATCTAGTGGCTCCGTTCATACAAGGTTATTAATTATATCTGCCTCATTTCACACAACCTTAAGCTAGGTATGGCTCCAACCATTGGAGAGCTTTTCCTGATTCCCATATGCCTCCAATTTTAACATGGCTCCTTAATTCCACACCCAGTCAATGCTGCCTTAATGTCAAGTGCAGTCACTCTCACCTCTCCTCTTGGGCTCAGCTCTTTTGTCTATGTTTTGAGCAAGGCTGTAATGAGATCAGGAGCCAAGTGACCCTGGCGGAAGGCAAACTGATCATCAGTGAGCAAGTTATTACTATGTAAGTGCCACGTGATAGTACTGTCGACGTTACCTTCCGTCAATCTGTTATATCTGTTTCAGAGTTTATTTTCTGCACTTCTTAATAACTGATTATTGTTCCTACGTCTTGCTTAATTCCATGATTCTAACTTCGCATTTCATAATCTCAGAACAAAATCCGTCAGTTCTAATAGTGCCTTTTCCAAAATAAGAGAATAAAGTATTCACGTTGCTGTTGAAATGCTCATTCGGTAGATTGTAACCCTGAGTGTCCTTGCAACCAAGCAGATGGGTGAGAATGCTGAAGAAGAGAAAAGCAGATCACACGTATGCCTAGAGATGCGAAAACAGTTTGTGCCAAATGGAACATGAACTTGTGAACATGGATAGATGAACAGTTCACTATCACTACAGTGGCACTAAACAGCTTGGGGCCTGTTCAATACAATAAAATAGACTGGTAATAACAACATGTCTTAATTATATCTTCCCACAAGTTTCAGCATCAATTAATGAAAGATTGTGAGTTTGTACTCTTCAATTGTTATCACTTGCCAGGTGAAAATTATTTCTTAAACCCTATAATTTCTATAAATGGCACCTCGTAATTTTGATAATATAGAACAGCATTTCTTTCCGTTTATCTGCATCTGTACTGTCACAAGTCAGTATCTAACAGTGAAATGCACCAAAATAGCTTTAGTTAATGTCCAATTTAATGTGCTATTCAGGAGTTCCTCTCATGGAACAAACTGATGGTCATCAGAAAAAAACTCTTTGAAATTCGAATTGCTAGCAGAGAGAAATAATAGGAACTCAGGAATGATGTCCAAGGGCATTGCTGGATGGGAACAGCATCAAAAACATTGGTGCAGAAAAACTGTCTGCCCTGTTACGGCTCCCAGTATATCGGATGCCATCTTGGGAATGTTCTACCGCTGGGTATTTGATCCACTCACCTAATTCAGCCAGTCAGTCCTTTTACTTCGCAGATTGAGTTGTTGTGGTATGCTTAGCATTCTGATATATGTTTTGAGGGACAACTGGGTGGAGGATGCATTGTGTACATTCCATTGCATTCACACAAATGGCTGAGGAAAACATTTTAATTATTCTTATGGAAGCTATTCGGACCAGAGCTCCACTAAACACAGCTGCTGCTGTACTAGGCTCTCTAACCTTCTGCGAACAGTGTTGGCCTGGTTGGTCTCTGAACCGCCCTTAAGTTGTATATCTGTTCGGTGCCACTCTTGTGGCAACAAAGCCGGTCTCCAAAATGCGTCAGGCCAGTCAAAACCACAGTTTGTTAATATAAAGATTTTAAACCACAAAATGTGTACTGTTTGTACCACAACCATTTGTACTGTTTATCTGCAAGTAAAGCTTTAAATATATGGTAAAATTATATATGTCACATACAATTTACTGAAAAGTTATTTTCTATTCAAATAGAGAAACATAGAGGTCAGTTAAAATAGGAAACAATGAACATAAAGGATTAGTCAGCATCAGAAACATCATCTCATCGTTCAGATGGTGACATAATGTGTGAGAAGGAAGGTTGTGTTTCTTATGTCAATTATCTGAATCTCCAAATTATGCTATTACTTTGCAAAAAGGTTTCCAAAAGATTTCAAATTTCAAGCTTGGGAGACCATGGATTCATTACAAAAAGGCATTATGTGAACACAAGTTGTGGTTTTGGGTCAGTTATCCTTTTCTTGGCACTGGCTCTCACATCAGATGTCAGTTGTCAGTGTGCTCCATATCACTGATGTGTGATAACATTCACGCTTGATTGTGGTCAAATTATTAAATGACAGGAAATATACTTTTTGAAATTAGGGAGTCAATGAGACAACAATCAAGATTTTTTTCTTTAAATGACTAAACACAACAGCATTTTCTGCCCCCCCCCCCCCCCCCACCCTTCTCGCCACCAGGATCTTCCAGCCCCCATTAAAATACAGCATTTGCATGGCTTTCCCGTCACGCCACCAGAGAACTCTCCACAGGGAGGTTGACTTTGGCAGAAGGTTTGACTCCAGCCATTAAACAATTTCTCTCTTCGCCCCCCTTGAGCTCCATTTTGCTAAGATTTCATGGTGTCATACTTAGTTGCTTTCTGCCTTGATGTCAAAGGCAGCAAATATCACCTCACCCGTGGCTGTCAGTCTTTGTGTCCATGTCCTTGTGTCCATGTCTTGTTCAAAGCTGCGATGGGTTCTGAAGCTAATGTAGAGATTGATATTGGACAATTGGCTAGGTTAAACTTTTCTTGAATTTTGTAGATTGGACATGCCTGGGTGATCTTCCATATTATTAGGGAGCTGTCAGTCTCATAGCTAAACTTCAACAATTTGGCTGGGGTGGAGAAGGGAAGCAGAGCTATTTCTGCTCTGCTGGTCTCCAGCACTGCAGCCAAGATGTTAGAAGGACTCTGGAATGTCAATTGTCGTGATATGTACTCTGGGATAACACAGGCTGCAATTGGATGCAGCTTTAACCAAAAGATACTCCAGACTTTGAAGTTAGTTCAATCTGATTTATTGAACCAGTAGCACAGTTCTCTATGAGTTTGACTCTCTGGTAACCTAAGTGTGGTTACTCTGTCTGACTGAACCTGACTAGCTCTTAGCCACATGCTGGAGGTGTGATACTGTAAATACACCCTGACTCACTCTGTAGATGTTCATCAGTGGAAAGAGGCGGAGTGTGAGCACCTCGTGCCTTTTATAGTGAGATACCACCCCTGAGTGTCCTGCCTATTCTCTGTGTTCATTAGCTGCCTGTCTGTGCCTGTCTGTATATCATTATCTGCATGTCTGCATATCATGACATCAATGTACTCGGTACGCTCAGCCACTTTGTTACATGAATAGGATGGGAATAGAGGGATACGGACCCAGGAAGTGTAGAAGATTGTAGTTTAGTCGGGCAGCATGGTCGGCACGGGCTTGGAGGGCCGAAGGGCCTGTTCCTGTGCTGTACATTTCTTTGTTCTTTGTTGTTATGTCGCTTGTAGTGGATCAAATTGACTTGATATCATAATTTATGGTTGTTAGGGCAGCGTGGTAGCGCAGTGGTTAGTGCTGCTGCCTCTTGGCACCAAAATCCCAGGTTCGATCCCGGCTCTGGGTCACTGTCCGTGTGGAGTTTGCACATTCTCCCCGTGTTTGCACGAGCTTCGCCCCCACAACCCAAAAGATGTGCAAGATAGGTGAATTGGCCACACTAAATTGCCCCTTAATTGGAAAAATTAATCGGGTGCTCTAAATTTATATTTAAAAAATAATAATTTATGGGTGTTGTGAGCTAGGGAAGAGATTGAGATGGATTATCAAATTGGCATTTTTGGTTGAAGACAAAATAAGGCTTTAAGCTTTTTCACTTTCACTCAAGTTCTGGATCCACAATAGTGGAGAATGAAAATATTCATGAAGCCATCCCCTCCCATTAATTCTCTGACTTACCATTACCATTCTCAACTGGACGCAGCAATAGTCCAGAGATTTTCCCTTATCTATGGTTATAGGGTGGCTCAGTTGGGTTCCACCAGGGCCAGTTAGCTCTAGACCTCGTAACATCCTTGATCCATGCATGAACAAATTCCAGAGGTGAAATGAGAGTGACTGCCTTTGACATCAGCTAGCATTTGACTGTGTGGCATCAAGGAGAAAAATTGAAATCAAGTTCTGATAAAAGGTCATCGATCTAAAACATTAAATCTATTTATTTCCAGGTGCTGCCTGATCTGCGGAGCATTTCCAGCAATTTTTGTTCTTATTTCATATTTCTAACATCCATAGTATCGTGCTTTTGAAATCAATGGAAATCAGGGGGGAAATTCTTCAATGGTTGGAGTAATATCTTACCAAGAGAGGATTTTTGTTGTTGATTTTGGAGGCCAATCATCTCGGCCTCAGGATATCGCTGAGTTCTTCAGAGTTCCTCAGGTTAGTGCCCTAGGCCCAACCATCTTCAGCTACTTTATTAATGACCTTCCCCTCAACATAAAGTCAGAAGTGGATAATTGAATGGTGTTCAGTACAATTTGCAAATCATAGAATTTATAGTGCAGAAGGAGGCCATTCGGCCCATCGAATCTGTGCCGGTCCTTGGAGAGAGCACCCTACTCAAGCGCACGCCTCCACCATTTCCCTGTAACCCAATAACCACACTTTACTTTTGTGGACACTAAGGGCAATTTAGCATCGCCAATCCACCTAACCCACACATCTTTGGGCTGTGGGAGGAAACCGGAGCACCCAGAGAAAACCCACGCAGACATGGGGAGAATGTGCAGACTCCGCACAGTCAGTGACCCAAGCCGGGAATCGAATCTGGGACCCTGGAGCTGTGAAGCAACTGTGCTAACCACCGTGCTACTGTGCTGCCCTCAGACACTGAAACAGTCGGTGCCCACATCAAGCAACTCGGGCTTGGGCTGATAAGTGGCAAGCAACTTTCATGCCACACAACTGTCAGCCAATGACCATCTTCAACAAGAATGAATATAAGCACTTCCCCTTGACATTCACAAGATTACCATCGCTAAGTCCTCCACTTTCAACATCTTGGGGGTTACAGCTGACCAGAAAATTAACTGGTCATACAAGCACTTTGGCTATAAGAGGTCAGAGATTGTGGAATCTTTTGACAAGTAACTCACCTTCATACTCCTCAAAGCCTGTCCATCTACAAGGCACAAGTCTGGAATGTGATGGGAAATACTCTCCACTTGCCTGGATGAGTGCAGCTCCAACAACACTTGTTAAGCTTGACATCATCCAAAGCAAAGCAGCTCACATGATCTGCAAACAATCCACCACTTTGAACGTTAATTCTCTCCACCACCAATGCTCAGTGACAGCTCTGCAGGCTATTCACAAGATGCATTTCAGTAACTCACCAAGGCTACTTTGACAGCACCTTCCAAAACTGCAATCTCTCCAACCTAGAAGTACAAGGCCACCAGATGCATGGGAACACTACCACCTGTGAGTTCCCCTCCAAGGCACACACCATCCTGTCTTGGAACTATGTCACCGGGTCAAAAACCTGGGACTCCCTAACAGACCTGAGCCACACAACCGCAAAAGTTCAAGAGGTTGGTTCATCACCACTAGCTCAAGGGAAGCTAAACAAGGGCTGTAAATGCTGGCCTTTCTAGGAAAGCTCACATCCCAAGAATTTTTTTTAAAAATCATGTTGCGGCCTGATTGATTTAAAACAGGTTCCCACATGTATGGAGGAGGGGATATTGGTCAACTCAAAAGCTAGTGGAAGGTAAAACAGCTGTGGGTGGGTGTGGCCTCAGCATGGTAGCTGTCTCAGCCTAAAGTAAACCCTTCCTATACGGCACTCTCACTCTAGAAGATGTTTGAAGTCAAGGTCTTTGCGTCTCGGTACTGTGAATTATTATGCAAATGATCTACCACCGGAGAATTGAATGGTATTTGCAACTGACTTTGTGGGAAGGTTTTGCACCAGTTGATAACCAATTAGAAATAACTTGGACATGAAGGTCAAAAATATCCCCGTAAGCAAAAACAAACATTTGTTGTCGATTTAGTCAAGAATGCAATATGATAAATATCACTCGAAGTAAAGCTGATCATGTAACTCACAAACTGCCATTCTCACTGACGTGAGTGGATACATTTTTGTAGGCCAAGATAATGATCTGACCACTGTGTCTGTACGTTGTCATATGATGCCATATCAACAGAAGTCAAAATTATTGTTTTCTTGTTATTAATGGTCTTTATCGTTTAAGTTAGGAGCTGCTTTGACACATCAGCAATTATTGTGGCATCACACGTAATTGGTATGTAATGTAATAAAATATTTAGCACAGCATTCTTCTTCTTTCACTTGTGGAAGAAATGAATGCATTAGTCACTCAATTGTCAGACATGACACTTAACTCCTTGTTTTCAGATACATATTTCACATACAAAACAATCGGCAGCATTCTGATCTCTGGGCTCATGATAAATACATGATGATCGGTACAGGACAGAATAGCAGTTGAATAAGGTTGACAATAATGGTGGTCTGGAATATGCTTTAAGTGATATTAGTGTCAAATGCCATTGGGCTCCCCAATCCTCCAGTGGCAAATTCCTGCAGGAGCACTGTGTTCAAAGCCTGAACACTGTCATGTGAGAGTACCTTTAAGAAATGGGTGTTTATAAATGGGTGTGTATATAAATATATGTAGTGAGAGTACCTTTAAGAAATGGGTGTTTACTACTGCAGTGATGTCAGAGAGAGGGTGGAGCTGGGCTGTCTGCCAGCTTTTTACTTTCGTTTTAGGCTGTTTGCTGCAGGGTGTGTTTTAGTTTTGTTTTCAGTGTTGGAGCTGAAGCCAGACAGAGCAGGTGTACTGTTGATCTCTCTGCCATGAAAAGACTATCTCTTGATCATTTGATGAATTCAGAATTATAAATGTTCTCAGTAGCGAATATAAACCTACTGTGCTTCTGTTAAAAGGTGTTTCTTTTGTCTTCTGGATGTTGTTTGGGAAGTTATTAAGGATTACTTAGTGTTGTATTCTTTGGGGGTTATATTTGAATTGATGGTTGCTAAGATGTTCACTGTATGTTTTAAAAAGGTTAACTTGAGTTCATAGAATAAACATTGTTTTGCTTTAAAAAATATTTTTCCGTTTCTGCTGTACCACACCTGTAGAGTGGGCCGTGTGCTCCCCATACCACAATCTATTAAAAGTTGTGGGTCAGGTGAACTCCATGATACACTTTGGGGTTCTCTAAACCCTGACCCATAACAACACTCAAAGTAATATGGCCCAATGCAGAATAAAACCCCAAGTTATTTAACTGGGAGCAACGCCTGCTATCTGTTTCTGTGGAGATGGATCAGAGTGTGTAAGGGCACAGTGCCCAGGTCAGGTTCAATTTGACCAGATGATCTCCACTGACACAGTATAAATATATCACTTTGCATTAAAAAGAGGCCAGCATATGTAGGACTATCTCTGAACTGCCATGTAATCCCAAATCATGTTGTTTTATATCTGACCATCCATGCACAGTGCACAAGCTCAATAAATATTACTGTGAGAATAACACCAGTCAGGGGAAAATGAGAAATGCTCAGCTGATAAAACACTTGCCTCAGGTTTAAGAGTTCAATAAAGTTCCTGAAGCAAGTCAATACCTTCAGACCACCTGCTGAGCATTTGAATACTGACTCTGAGCTCTCCAGCGCTAATCTGTACTAATCTCCGTAGCTGTGGCAATCACAGTGAAGTGAATTCTGCATGCTTCTTGCCATTGATTTTAATGGGGGTGGTTCTGTTCCACTTTTTCAGCGAGCATCCAGTGGAGGAGTGCAGAGGTCTCTGCAGATTACAGATAAATGGCACAAGTCACTCGTGGCAATGTTTCCTGGGATTGCTGTGGTGGCAGCCTTCAATCTCGTAAAATGATGGTTTGTGCCGTGGTGGTCAACTCTATGTTAAGCATCGTCTGATATAGTTCAGGAGCTCCACTCTGGCACGGCCGTCTCTGCCCCATTTGGTGTGGAAGAACACAGTAGAGTGAGAAGTTGCACAATTCACTGTCCTCTGTTTTCTCGGAGCCCTCTTCTCCGACTGCTGGCCTCTTCCAATGACCTTCCAAACATCTGCTCCCAGAAGTCACAGCTGTCAGTGACTGCCCCCTATTCGTCAGTGTGAATGTCTGCCATCTTAATATTTTACTGCCTTGCAGCAGAAGGATGGACTCTCAGGTGGTCATAACCCAATGGCCAATTCATCATACTGAAGGTCTTTGGGCAAACAGGCATCATCCACCCAACAGATGTGACCGAGCCAGTGCAGGTGTTGGTTTAGCGATGAGTGCACATTGATAGAATTTGCATGCTCCAGGACCTCTGAGTTGGTGATATTGTCATGCCACGAGATGCCAATGATATCTCAGAGATATCATTGGCAAACACCAGCCCTCGCCAAGTGTTTGCTGAGAGCTCTGGCTTGGTATTCTCAGTTAGATTCTATACTCTCGTACTCAACCTGGACATAACAGCTACAGATTTTGAGATGCGTGTTTTGATTTCAGCATCAGGTTGTTGGTGATTATGGCACCTCGATATGCGAAGCTATCAACAACCTCCAGCATCACATTGTCAATGCTGATAATGGTGGTTTGGTAACATACTGGACCCTGTTATTTGTCTTCTTATGCTGATGGTCAAACCAAATACTTTACAGGCATGAGTCTGTCCATTTGCCACTGTAGGTGTTCAGCAGTATGGAATGTTAGTGCGGTATCGTCAGCATAGAGTGACTCTCTGATGGAAACTTACCGCACCTTATTCTTGGATCTCAGACGAGCAAGGCTAAACTGCTTTCCGTGAATTCTGGCACCTAACTAGACATCTCTGTAGATGACGTGAAGGCATACGACAACAGCAAAGAAATATACGAGAGAGCATCAGTGCCAGAACACCACCCTGCCTGACCCCTCTCAATTTCACCAAATTGTCGGGCTGGTTTAGCACAGTGGGCTAAACAGCTGACTTGATAAGCAGAACAAGGCCAGCAGCGTGGGTTCAATTTCCATACCAGCCTCTCCGAACAGGCGCCAGAATGTGGCGACGAGGGGCTTCATTTGAAGCCTACTTGTGACAATAAGCGATTTTCAAATGTTCTGATGTTGCACAGACATAGCTGACTTTACCCACCAAGTTGTCATGAAAAGTGTCAGTCATTGCTCAACTGATAGCCTGCTTATTGGTGAGGCAGAAGGTTGTGGGTTCAAATCTTACTTCAGGACTTGAACACGAGAATCAAAGTTGGCATTCCACTGCAATGAAGGAGTGCTGCACTGTTGAAGGTGTTGGACCTGCATGTTAACGGTAAGTAAAAATAAAATAAACTTGCCATAGTCCCAGATGACCAGGGAGAGAGCTGACTGGTGGTGGTCTAACCTGACGATCACCACACCTCAGGCGAGGACCAAGGTTGAGAAGGTGAGGCTTTCATGAATAACCTCAGTCGGTATGAGAATTGATCCCGCGCTGTTGGCCTCGCTCTGCATCACGAGACAGCTGTCCAGTCAACTGATCCATATGTGTATCGTTACTGACAGGCACAATGACATAACTGTTCCATGCTTTTCACCCTCAATACATTATTAAAAAGTTGCATAAACTTCATTGGTCAGATAGGGGGGGGAGGGACGGTGGTGGAGTTGTAATGTAGTTGTAATGTACCCAGAGGCCCAGGCCAATGCTTTAGGGACACGGATTCAAATCCCACCATGGAAGCTGGTGGAGTATAAATCCAATTAATGAAATCTGAAATTGAAAGCTAGTATCAGTAATGATGAACATGAAACTATCGTCAATTGTCGTGAACCCTCATCTGGTTCACTGCTATCCTTTTGGAAGGAAATCTGCCGTCCTTACCCAGTCTGGCCTACACATGACCCCAGATCCACAACAATATGACTGACTCCTAACTGCCCTCTGAAATAGTCTGGCACACCACTCAGTTTTGGAGAAAACTAGGGATGGACAACAAATGCCGGCCTTGTCAGTGACACACACATCCCTCAAAGGAACAAACATTTAACAAGTCCCACCTTGAAGTTCAATTTTAATCTCTAAAACAAGAAAAGTGACATATTTTTGGTGTTCCTCATTAAGAAATGCTTACTCTTTCTGAATTCCTGAAAGCAGCTGCAACACTCAGGGCTGGACAGTAGAATGCCAGGAAGAAGACCAAAACTGAACCTTTGTACGCCTCCCAGCGATTGACTGAAAAATTGTGTTGGGTGATGATTTGGAGACAGGCTATTTACCCCGATCCTTGTGTGCAGGATGCACATGGCTCACCGAAACATGTGATGAAGTCAACAGTGAAGGACCTCATGCTCTCAAAATTTAAAAACATAACCAGGTAAAAGTGCTTCAGTTTGGCAAATGAACATCCTCCTACTTTTCAGCCAAACTTCAAAGCCAAGATAGTTTAAATGGACCATTTGATGTTCGCACTATAAATTAACGTATCAAGCTCTCATTACAGTAATAACTCCTCCTTCTCAGAGAATAAGGGACCAAATCTTTCTGTTGAACTGTCACATTATCGTATTTAAATCTAGATCAGAAGAGATTAATGTCAGGTTTCCAGGTGATGATTTCCTATCCCTCTGTAGGTTCAATTGAACTAATTTATCAAATGTTGTATGTTTTGTCGGCTTAAATAGCTGACAAAATGCCCTCAATTTCCTCTCATTCAACGGAGACAAATCTGATCTGAAGTGTTTCAAAAACACCACGTCCAACTACTAACTGAACGAGCCCTGCCCTTGTGCATGTCCTTTGTGTGTTCAGGTCCCAAAAGTTCACATAGTTCTGTAAAAGATCGTGACATTCCTAATGAAACACTTATTAATGTGTTAAACATATTAATCTTTACAGGTTTTCTGATTCTCCTTAATATTAATGCTGCTGAATATTTTAACAGCTCATTACTCTCAGTACAGTCTATACAACAAAGATGAGATGAATCTCCACAATTTAATGAGCCCCTCTGGTTACTGGAGAATACATTAAACCTGAGGGGGAAAAAAAAGGTTCTCTGAACGTCAGAAGATAAAAAAGAGAACGCTTCAGATCATTAAACACGAGAGGAAAATGCTGTCACTTCCAAAGTCCATTTACAGTTTTTGTTAATAAATACATTACAGCTAATTTAGAAGCCATGTGGCAAAATTTATATGAGCTGGTTGAACAAAATGCTGCTTCTCAATTCACCGGGTGTACCGCACGGCATCATCAGGCAAAGCGAAGGGTAGAGGGGTGAGCCTCCTCATCAACTCCTCCTGGAGCTTGGATGTGGCGACCCTGGCGACCTACTGCTCCCCAGACCTGGAATACCTGACCGTGAAGTGCTGCCCATACTAGATTCCACGTGAGTTCACTTCAGCCATTATCACAGCAGTCTACATCCCACCCCAGGCAGAAGTGAGGAAGGCGCTGGACAAACTATACACAGTTATAAACAACTACGAAACAGAGCACCCGGAGGCCTTGTTCATCATGGCCGGAGACTTCAACAAGGCCAACCTCAAGAGTGCATTGCCAAAATTCCACCAGCACATCTCCTGTCCAACCAGCGGCGACAACACTCTTGACCACTGCTACTCAAAAATCAAGGGCGCCTACCGTTCCATTCCCCGACCGCACTTTGGTAAATCAGACCATAAGACGGTGCTCCTTCTCCTGGCATACAAGCAGAAACTCAAGCGAGAGAATCTAGCTAAGAAGGTTGTGCAGTGCTGGTCCAAGGAGACAGAAGAGCTCTTATGTGACTGCTTAGAGACAGTGGACTGGTCCATATTTAAGAACTCAGCGACCAACTTAAATGAGTATGCCACCACTGTCACAGACTTCATCAGTAAATGTGTAGATGACTGCATGCCAATGAAAGCAATACGTACGTTCCCCAACCGGAAACCATGGCTCAATTGCGAGATTGACTCCCTACTGAAGGACAGATCTGAGGCGTTCAAGACCTATACAAGAAATCCAGGTACGACCTCCGCAAAGCCATCCGAGATGCCAAGAGAGAATATCAAACCAAGCTAGAGTCACAGACAGACTCTCGTCGGTTGTGGCAAGGACTAAACAACATAACGGGCTACAAAGTGAAGTTGAACAGTATCACTGGCAGCAGCGCACCCCTCCACGATGAACTCAATGCATTCTATGCTCGGTTCGAGAAGGTAACCAACAATCGGCTGTCGACTGCCCCAGCAGCCCATAATTCACCCCTACCCACCATCACAGCTTCCAAAGTCAGATCGGCCTTCCTGAAAGTGAACCCTCGGAAAGCGACGGGCCCGGACGGGATCCCTGGTCGTGCACTCAGAGCCTGCGCGGACCAGCTGGCAGAGGTATTCGTGGACATCTTTAACCTGTCCCTACTTCACTCCGAGGTCCCCACCTGCTTCAAGAAGACCACCATCATACCGGTGCCAAAGAAGAACCAGGCAACGTGCCTTAATGACTACAGTCCAGTAGCCCTGACTTCAGTCATAATGAAGTGCTTCAAGAGGTCGATCATGAAGCGCATCACCTCCATACTCCCAGAACACCTTGATCCACAGCAATTCGCATGCCGCTGCAACCGGTCCACACCAGACACCATTTTCCTGGCCCTACGCTCATCCCTAGAGCATCTCGAAAACAAGAACTCCAACATCAGACTCCTATTTATTGACTACAGCTCCGCCTTCAACACCATAATCCCAGCCAAGCTCATATCAAAGCTCCAAAACCTAGGACTTGGCTCCCCACTCTGCAACTGGATCCTCGATTTTCTGACCAACAGACCACAATCAGTAAGAATGAACAACAACACCTCCTCCACAATAGTCCTCCACACCTGGGCCCCACAAGGCTGCGTACTTAGCCCCCTACTCTACTCCCTGTACACACACGACTGCGTGGCAAAATTTGGTTCCAACTCCATCTACAAGTTTGCTGACGATACGACCATAGTGGGCCGGATCTAAAATAACGACGAGTCAGAATACAGGCGGGAGATAGAGAACCTAGTGGAGTGGTGGAGTGACAACAATCTCTCCCTCAATGCCAGCAAAACTAAGAGCTGATCATTGACTTCAGGAAGCAATGTACTGTACACACCCCTGTCAGCATCAACGGGGCCGAGGTGGAGATAGAACATAGAACGATACAGCGCAGTACAGGCCCTTCGGCCCACGATGCTGCACCGAAAGAAAAGCCACCTAACCTACACTATGCCATTATCATCCATATGTTTATCCAATAAACTTTTAAATGCCCTCAAGGTTGGCGAGTTCACTACTGTTGCAGGTAGGGCATTCCACGGCCTCACCACTCTTTGCGTGAAGAACCTACCTCTGACCTCTGTCCTATATCTATTACCCCTCAGTTTAAAGCTATGTCCCCTCGTGCTAGCCATTTCCATCCGCGGGAGAAGGCTCTCACTGTCCACCCTATCTAACCCCCTGATCATTTTGTAGGCCTCTATTAAGTCTCCTCTTAACCTTCTTCTCTCTAATGAAAACAACCTCAAGTCCATCAGCCTTTCCTCATAAGATTTTCCCTCCAAACCCGGCAACATCCTGGTAAATATCCTCTGCACCCGCTCCAAAGCCTCCACGTCCTTCCTATAATGCGGTGACCAGAACTGTACGCAATACTCCAAATGCGGCCGTACCAGAGTTTTGTACAGCTGCAACATGACCTCATGACTCCGGAACTCAATCCCTCTACTAATAAAGGCCAACACTCCATAGGCCTTCTTCACAACCCTATCAACCTGGGTGGCAACTTTCAGGGATCTATGTACATGGACACCTAGATCCCTCTGCTCATCCACACTTCCAAGAACTTTACCATTAGCCAAATATTCCGCATTCCTGTTATTCCTTCCAAAGTGAATCACCTCACACTTCTCTACATTAAACTCCATTTGCCACCTCTCAGCCCAGCTCTGCAGCTTATCTATGTCCCTCTGTAACCTGCTACATCCTTCCGCACTGTCGACAACACCACCGACTTTAGTGTCGTCTGCAAATTTACTCACCCACCCTTCTGCGCCCTCCTCTAGGTCATTGATAAAAATGACAAACAGCAACGGCCCCAGAACAGATCCTGGTGGTACGCCACTTGTAACTGAACTCCATTCTGAACATTTCCCATCAACCACCACCCTCTGTCTTCTTTCAGCTAGCCAATTTCTGATCCACATCTCTAAATCACCCTCAATCCCCAGCCTCCGTATTTTCTGCAATAGCCTACCGTGGGGAACCTTATCAAACGCTTTACTGAAATCCATATACACCACATCAACTGCTCTACCCTCGTCTACCTGTTCAGTGATGGTGAGCAATTTCAAATTCCTAGGGGTGCACATCTCCAAAAATCTGTCCTGGTCCACCCACGTTGACGCTACCACCAAGAAAGCACAACAGCGCCTATACTTCCTCAGGAAACTAAGGAAATTCGGCATGTCCACAAAAACCCTTACCAACTTTTACAGATGCACCATAGAAAGCATCCTATCGGGCTGCATCACTGCCTTGTATGGCAACTGCTCGGCCCTGGACCGCAAGAAACTTCAGAGAGTCGTGAACACCGCCCAGTCCATCACACGAACCTGCCTCCCATCCATTGACTCCATCTACACCTCCCACTCCCTGGGGAAAACGGGCAGTATAATCAAAGATCCCTCCCACCCAGCTTACTCACTCTTCCAACTTCTTCCATCGGGCAGGAGATACAGAAGTCTGAGAACACGCACGAACAGACTCAAAAACAACTTCTTCCCCACTGTCACCAGACTCCTAAATGACCCTCTTATGGACTGACCTCATTAACACTACACCCTGTATGCTTCATCCGATGCCAGTGCTTATGTAGTTACATTTTATATGTTGTGTTGCCCTATTATGTATCTTTTCTATTTCCCTTTTCTTCCCATATATTTAATGATCTGTTGAGCTGCTCGCAGAAAAATACTTTTCACTGTACCTCGGTACACGTGACAATAAACAAATCCAATCCAATCCAATCTAATCTTTATATATTGTATGACAATATATAGCTATTGTAAGCTATAAGCACAAGCAAGCCCCATAATCATGATGTAGATATTTACTTGCTGTCATAACAGTCAAGGTTATGGGCCAAGTGCTGGGAAGTGGGACTCATGTACATCAGAGTGTTTTTTTTTGCCGGTTTTAGTCTCCTTACCTGAGAAAGGACATATTGGCACTGGAGGGGGTGCAGAGGAGATTCACTAGGTTGATCCCAGAGTTGAGGGGATTAGATTATGACGAGAGGTTGAGTAGACTGGGACTGTACTCATTGGAGTTTAGAAGGATGCGGGGGGGATCTTATTGAGACATATAAAATTATGAAGGGAATAGATAGGATAGATGCGGGCAGGTTGTTTCCACTGGTCGGGGAAAGCAGAACTAGGGGGCAGAGCCTCAAAATAAGGGGAGGTAGATTTACGACGGAGTGTAGGAGGAACTTCTTCACCCAAAGGGTTGTGAATCTCTGGAATTCCTTGCCCAGTGAAGCAGTTGAGGCTCCTTCTTTAAGCGTTTTAAAGAAAAAGATAGATGCCTTTCTAAAGAATAAAGGGATTCGGGGATATCGTGTACGGGCCGGAGATTGGAGCTGAGTCCACAAAGATCAACCATGATCTCATTAAATGGCGGAGCAGGCTCGAGGGGCCAGATGGCCTATTCCTGTTCCTAGTTCTTATGCAGGCTTGATGGCCCGAAAGGCCTCTTCTATACTTTATGATTCTATGATCAGTTTTTGGGGCATTTTCTGCAAAGTTCTATTTTGAATGTTTGGTGAAGAGATCTTGCTTTCCTCACCATACTGCCAACTAAGGGAGAACTGAGAAATTCATAGCCACACATTTTGAGGGAAAAATGATGGTTCGCTTTCTTCTGTGCTCCATAGAGGGAATGGTTCTCACTGTAAGCAAACAGCATACATTCATGACACCTTTTATTTTCTCCCCGAAATGAATGAATACAGAAGCACAACTTGTATGCTCTGATTTTCCAGGGTGCATGCACTACAAGCTCTGCTCCCTGCTGGAAGCATTGAGTCTGGCTTTTGATTTCCAAACACGAGAAACATTCATGATGGTGAAGATGGACAGAACATGGTTGGCACTGGGCTGTTTAAGGTTATACATGACAAAATAAATCCCAGAAGGATAGAAGTTCAAGTCCAGTTCGCATACCGCTACTCTAAAAATCATTTCCTATTTCCTAGTCCCTCTGTAAGTGCACAACCCTCGGTTTCAGAAAACGTCATGAGCAAATGCAACTCCGAAGCATGGCTTAATTGATATCTTCCGATAGCTTTGACAGAGAGATCCAGATTCAAAAAGTTAGCTCCCTTCTCTCTCCACAGATGCTGTCAGACCTGCTGAGATTGTCCAGTACTTTCCGTTTTTGTTTCAGATTCCAGCAACCACAGTAATTTGCTTTTATCTTAGTTGACATCTTGTCCACTGGTTTAAGCTTGTCCCATATTCTTGATGGAAATTACCATGTGCAGAAATTTCAATTTAAAAGAGTTGCATCAAAATAATTCAGCTATTAGCCGAGATACAACATTTTGAGTTTTCCTTCCAACTTCCCAGTCGGATCCATATGAGCACCATGTATCACCAAGTTTCCATTTATGTTTTAACTTCTTAGTTTTCCTACCTCTAAAAAGATGCTCCAGTCTACAGAGCGGCTTAATGTTCATTAAACCAGGAGTATTACTGCCAACAAAAAAACATTGGGCTAGATTCTCCGATTGTGAGGCTATGTCCGGCGTGGGAATGGTGCCGTTTTACGCCCAAATATCCGGCGCAAATTGACCACCGATCCTTCATTTGGCTGGGGGCTAGCAGTCAAACAGCGTAGAGTACCTGGCTCTAGCTGCCGCTATTGCCTGGAGAACTGCAGGGTCTGTGGCTGCGCATGCACACGGCGGCGGCCTGCAGCGGCCGCGCCGTGCAACATGGCGCCGGCCACACGCGTACCCGGCCTGCAAAATAGTGCCCACCCTTCGGCCGGCTCGCAAGCTCCGGACCACTCCCCAAAAGTGCTGCCCCCAGCCCCTGACAAAGTCGCCCCTGCCCGTGGACCGGCCCTCCCCTGACTGTGACGGCGCTGGACTAAGCCGCCACACCGAGTTCCCGGCGGATGATAGCGCATGCGACCGACACCGTCGGGAACTCAGCCGGTCGGGGGCGGAGGATCAGGGGGGGTGGGCCTCAGGCATCATCCTGAGGCCGTCGATATGGCACGTGGCATACTCTGGGAGTAGGCCGCTTTGGAGGGGGAGGAGCATCGCGAAAGCGGGGCCACCCCCGCTTTCATTGGGAACAGGTATTCTCCGGCCAATCGTCGATCGTGATTCCGACATCGGTGTCAGGAGGATCCCGTCCATTGTGTTTGATTTTTTAGAAGTCAAACACTGGTGGCAAATAACCTAATTTCCTTTTGTTTTTAAAAAATGTTGGAGTCTTCAGCATATTTAGAATGTCTTCAAGTTTCCTAAGTAACAGTTGCAACACACAAAAAAGTAAATTAATTTGTCAAGTATTTTGAGGCTGTTTGACGAGAAGCTATATAAATGCAAGGTTCTTCTTACAACTTATTCAAAGTTAAGCAGTATACAATCTTCTTATACAATATGGTGTTCTGACAAATCTGGCTGTGAAATTTAAAAATCACAAAATAAAACATACCTGGCGGATCTTGAATTGGCGTGGAAAAGAACAATACTCACGCGACACTTACAATTTGTTTTTGCAGCTGTTTTCCTCCTGAATGAGCGATATGAAGCAAAAATAAAATTCTATATACATACCATCCCAAACAGTTTTATGTCATCTTATGAAATGTGCCAGGAATGGTATGCAACTAATGCGTCCAAGAAAGCAGAAAGACATGTCATTATGTGGAAGGTAATCTTGATCAGATTTTCACAGACCACTGGATTGACAAATCATTCGAAGACAGGGATTGAGTGAAATCTTATTCGCCGCAGTATCTGTGCTGGTAATTATTCAGTCATTCTATCACAATATTATCAAGCACCATGATTTAAACAAAGTATGGTTGTTGGGTCCTCAAAATAGTAAGACTCATTCATCTCGACTCTTGCTAATATTGCTTTGACAATAACATCCCGATGTCAATACACATGATCTACAGTCACTTTGCTAGTAAAATAGATCCTGCATCTATTCAAAGAGAATCATAGGGTGGTTACAGCAGGGAAGGAGGTTATTCGGCTCATTCTACCTGTGCCAGCCCTCTGCAAGAGCACAATGAATGAGTCTACACCTTATAGCCCGGCTATTTATTTCTTGTCGGTTCTCATATCTTTTTTCTTTTATAAACCATGATTAAATCCATCTCCATCACACTTATCAGACAGCCCATTCCAGATCCTAACCACACACTGCATAAAACATGTCGTCGCTGGTTCTTTTGTCAATCAGTTTAACTCGGTGCCTTCTGGTTCTCAACCCTTTTGCCACTGGGAACATTTTGGGCGGGATTTTCCATTTCAGAAACTAAGGGCACAATCCACTGGCTGCGTTGCATTCTAGCTCAGGCGTGGTGCGGCCGATGAGTGCCGGGAGAGCCCTCTTGCGGGCTTCCCGGACATTTTCACGCCTTGCGGGTTTCACCCAAGTCCCGCGAGGTGTCGGAGGCAGAATCTTGGCCACAAGGGGCGGGACCAAACAGTGCACGCCGAAGCCCATTTTAAATCTTATGTTCAATTTGCCCGGTATCGACCAGCATCGTGGGATCCACTGGCCTCCCCAGTGAGGTCGCAGCTGGGCGCCGTTCAACGTGGACCAGGCAGGACGGCACCCAGGGGGTCTTCTGGGCCTTCAGAGACCCCTGGGATGTAATGGTCACTACAGGGTGGCCCCCTAGCTCTCCCCTGCGAATGCAGGCACCTTGGAACTGCACAGCTGACAACGTGGCACTGCCAAGGTGTCTGAATGGCACTGCCAAGCTGGCAAGACCACTGCCTGGGGGTCCATGCAAGAGTGCCTGAATGCCAAGGAGGCATTGCCAGGGGTCAAGGGGGGCCATGCCCACGAAATGAGGGTGGAAGGGGCGGGGGGGGGGGGGGGGAGAGTTGGGAGTGGGGAAGTGGATGTGGTGGGCAATTAAGTAGGGGCCTCCAGGAGGACAGGCGGGTGTCGGGTCTGGGTCCTGGAGAGGAGGGGCTGCTGTAAGGGGACTTGGGGGGCCTGTAGAGGGGGGACCCCCAAGGACCCCATAGCGGGTGTCCGCACTTGGCGGGTGTGGGGTAGTGCCAATGTGTTTAGGGGTGACATTGCCCATGGGTGCAGGGTACAAGCTCACTTAGAAATCGGGGCACCTTTTCAAAATTATGGCCCGATCTCCGAGTTCAGCTCCCCAGTGCTAAAAAAATTCTAAGTGTGGGCTAAATTGGTGCGAAACTCCCCAGGGCCCAAAAAACTTACGAAGTGTCATTGAATAGCGGAGGGGAACACGCCGGCAGAGCCGGTGGGAAGCTCCCTGAAACAGTCACCACAAATAAACTTAGAAATGTTTCTGGAGAATTGCGCCCTAAGTGTTGACACCGGGATTGAATTGGTGGACTTCTATGGCAGCGGATAGCGAAGAGAGTCCCCAAATGCCAACCCGAGACACCCCGCCTGTGCACCCTGCCCACCCACCCCCATTCCCACACCAACCCCTGGCTGTTCTCCTTGGTACTCTGGCCCCAGCACCCTTCCCTTCCAGCAGGGGTACCAATGGTTGTTGCTACCCATGCCAGCGGTAAGATCTGTGGTCCCCATCCGGCGCCGTCCTGAAGGGGCTACTCTGGGTGGGCCATGTGATGCTCTGCCGGCGGGTTGCACCCACATTGGTGGGGGGATGTGGTGGGGCACCCATATGGCCGGTGTCCCTCCACGCAACCACTCGCCACGGTGGACGGTCAGTGGGATGCACAGCAAGATGGCTGCCATGCAGGCCGTGGCAAAGGTGGTCCATGCTTGGACACCCTGGTCCCGGGGGGGTCACTCCGATCCCACAGCCCATCCCATGGCCGTCCCCCACTGCTGCCCCTACTCCCCAACCCAGCCCTGGCAGATATGCCCCCTCCCCCGCACCCCTAGCCCTGCTAGTAGAAAGACCTGCAGCCCACGGTCGCGCCTCTGGGATTATGACCTGCCTCCTCCCTCCCTCAGCAGCCATGGCAACTGTTTCCAGATTTTTAAAACCACAAGTGATCCTTGCTTTCGGGAATTCCTCCTGGCAGAGGCGGAAGTTCCGGAGACTACTGGGATGCGACGCTTAATGATATTCCAATAGTTTATACTGTACGTGCGGAGTTGAATGCATTGATACTGCTGTCAAGGCACTGGAGTATGGCATATCGTTGGTCACGATTTTCGGCTTACGGGCGATTCTCCGCCCAATCACGTTTCGCGATTCCGACATTGCTGATTGCCGAATCCCGCCATTTGTCTTTATCAATCCTGTCTAACCCCCCTCAGGATTTTGAGCACCTCCATCAAATCCACAAATCTTCTCTCAACTTTCAGTTCTCAAAGGAAAACAATCTCGGTTTCTCCAGTCTGCCCACAAGAGTGAAACTACTCATCTGTGGAACCATTCTCACAAATCTTTCTGGATCCTATCAAAAGTCTTCACGTCATTCCTAAACTGCAGCACCCTGATCTTTACTCTGATTTATAAGTTATTTGTTTATAGCTCCTTCATGGAAAAAATTAAAAAGCGAACAGTATTTTGACATTGCTAAGAAAAGAAACATTCAAATATTCTGTTGTTCTCCCATCAGAGAACTGATTATGAAACACATCTTGCTGGAGTGGGGCATCTCACAGCATGTGCTGTTAGAATCATAGGATGCCGACAGTGCAGAAGGAGACCATTTGGCCCATCGAGACTGCACTGACTCTCTGAAAGAGCACCGTACCAGGTTCCACTCACCCACCCTATCCCCATAACCCCACCTACCCTTTGGGTACTAACGGGCAATTTAGCATGGCCAATCCACCTAACCTGCGCATCTTTGGACTTTGGGAGCAAACCGGAGCAAGCCCACACAGACACAGGAGAACATGCAAACTTCACACAGTCACCAGAGATTGGAATCAAACCGGGGTCCCTGGCGATGTGAGACAGCAGTGCAAACTACTGTGCCACTGTGCCACTGTTAGTAGATCTTTTCCTGCACATTACAGCTCAAAACATGTTTGCACCGTAACCTTGTGGAAGTACGAACTGATAATGATATGCAGAGGACAAGGAGAAGGTGTAAAAATGTACCGACTTATGAGATTTTAAGGATTGAGAATGAGGTAGAGGAGCGAGGGTGAAGAGTGAATTACTGTGGGTGCATCTGAGTTAAATCTGATACAGAAGAAAAAAATGAGGCAAAAAGAGAAAACTAGTTGTGATTCATGATGCCGTGACTTTGCACCGCTGGGGTGGGGGTGGGGGCTGGAAGATATGGCGTGGCATGTCTGATGATATTTAAATACATTTAAGTTTATGGATATCATAAGATCACGTCACCGGGCAGAAGGTGAGGAAGATCTCAAACCGAGATCTTGCTGGTGTAAATCTAGTTATGGCCCTCTCGCGCGATTTAGCGGCTATAACAGGACTTGCACTCGTGACGAATGGACCCGAAAAATCGTGCCACCTTCAGAAGGTGATGGTTGAGCCATTTTGTTGAACTGCTGCAATCCATTTGATGTCGATACACTCACAGAGCTGCTAGGGAGGGAGTTCTAGGACTTTGACCCATCAACAGTGAAGGAACGGTGAAATAGTTCCAAGTCAGGATGATGTGTGGCATCAATACAACCAATATGGTGGTATTCTTATGCAGCTGTTGCCCATGTCTTCTGCAAAGGAGTAGATAATAATAATAACTTTTTATTGTCACAAGTATGAAGTTACTGTGAAAAGCCCCTAGTCGCCACATTTTGGCTAACCCCATTTGCCTGCATTTGGCCCATATCCCTCTAAACCTTTCCTATCCATGTATCTGTCCAAATGCCTTTTAAATGTTGTCAATGTCCCTGCCTCAACTACTTCCTCTAGTAGCTCATTCCATATACGTCTCACCGTCTGTGTAAAAACGTTGCTCCTTAGGTTCCCATTAATTCTTTCCCCTCTTAATTTACATCTATGCCCTCTTGTTCTCGATTCCCCAACCCTGGGAAAAAGACTGAGTGCATTCACCGTATCCATGCCTCTCATGATCTTATACATCTCTATACGGTCACCCCACTGTCTCCTACGCTTCAAAGGAAAAAGTCCTAACCTGTGCAATCTCTCCCTACAACTCAGTCCCTTGGGTCCAGGCAACATCCTTGTAAATCTCTTCTGCATTCTCCCCAGTTAATGACATCTTTCCCATAGCAAGACAACGAAAACTGAACACAATACTCCAGATGCGGCCTCACCAACGTTCTGTACAACTGCAACATAACTCCCTCAACTTCTACACTCAATGGCCTGACTGATGAAGGCCAGCATGCCAAAAGCCTTCTTCACTGCCCTATCTACCTGTGACTCCACCTTTTGAGAACCTGAACTCCAAACACCCTCTGTTCCACAATACTCCCTAAGGTACCATTCTCCGTAAAAGCCCCACCTTGATTTGAAGATCCTGCTGCAACTTTAGATAACCTTCCTCACTGTCTACAATACCATCTGTTTTAGTGTCATCTGCAAACTTACTTATCATGCCCTGTACATTCTCATCCAAATCATTGATATAGATAATAAACCGCAATGGGCCCAACAATGACCCTGAGGCTTGTCAACTGCATCCTGAAAACTTGAGTGTAGTGACCACTATTTCACGCCATTTCAGTCAGGCAGTTTAAAGGTCGGGCCACGGGGCGGCATGATAGCACAGTGGTTAGCACTGTTGCTTCACAGCGCCAGGGTTCCAGGTTCGATTCCTAGCTTGAGTTACTGTCTGTGCGGAGTCTCCCTGTGACTGCGTGGGTTTCCTCCAGGTTCTCCGGTTTCCTCCCGCAAGTCCTGAAAGACGTGCTTGTTAGGTAATTTGGACATTCTGAATTCTCCCTCCGTGTACCCGAACAGGCGCTGGAATGTGGTGACTAGAGGCTTCTCACAGTAACTTCATTGCAGTGTTAATGTAAGCCTACTTGTGACAATAAAGATTATAATTATTATTACTATCTGCATCTTTTAGTTCCCTGTTTATTGAAGGATGTCGACTAAAATGAAGTAGGCCAGCATGAGCACTCAATGTGATTCCTGTTGGTTAAGCTCTTCTATGGTATGAATATTGGAACCATACAGTAGGATTTTTAGATTTTTTGGATTCACTACAGCAGCTATCAAGGTAAAGGCATCGCTGCTATCGTGTAGTGTTATAATAATTTGCAGTTCAATTGGGACAGAGTGATCTCACTAGAATTGGCAGCTTTCTACTTCAGAATATAAGGTAAATACTACTTTAAATATTCATGGATATCTTAAATATCTCTCTGTGACATTTGCAAGACCTGGATTATTGAAGGGAAACAAGATTTTACTTCCCTTTCTTAGAACTATCAACGTTGCAATTACCATCAAAAGTAAATTGCGTGTTAAATTCTTTAATAAACTTTTTCATTTCGAAAATATATTGTCATATGTAGTCTTTTGTATCCAAATAACTTCTCTGTCTGTTGTTCAGTGCAGAGGTACATTGTTGAGGAGAGAAGCCAAGACCCTTATAATATCCAGTTGTCGTAATCCAGCTTCAGCTTATTCAAAAGGCTGTCTGGAGGTGATAATATTCTCTGGTTCCTTTCCTTCAGGATGATTGGATCCATTTTTCAGACCTATTTAAGTGTTTGTGGGGCTCGTCTTTCTCAAACTTAAGAGAGAATGATCGTCCCAGTAGTACGCCTGATCCAGAATAGCCCCCAAAAGGGGCATGGGCTATAATCCACGCAACTTCTCCGTGGTCAAGGTCACAGGTTTGGAAGGTGCTGTCCAACGAGCCTTGGAAAGTTGTAAAAGGCATTTTGCAGACGGCACACACTATGGCTCTGTGCATGAATGTTTAAGGTGATGGATGGGGCGCTGATCAAGTGGACTGCATTTCCCTGGGTGGTGTTGAGTTTCTTGCATTTTGTAGGAGCTGCACTCATCCACGCCATTGGAGAGTATGCCATAACCTTCCTGACGTGTGCCTTGTCGATGGTGGACAGGCACTATATTGATATATTTTAAGAAATAAATTAGCAGTGCACCTACCATGTGTGTTATTCCTGTTGCACCAAGCGTTGAATGGTTTAACCAAGGGTCGTTACATTTCCTGCTGGAGATTGCTCAGGAAAAAACAAATGCTCAGTTGTTTTTATAAAGCTGTTTGTGGGGCAAGGTGAAACACTGCTGGCCAGATTTCACCCCTTCCCTCACCACCCGAGGGCCACGCTGCAAACTGCCTGACTGAAAAAGCATGCAAAAACACGTGAGCTGAAAATTCAAATGATGTGCAAACCGAAAAACAGGCTTCTTAACTGTGGCCTTTTCCTGGTAACAGGGGTAACATCGCCACCTTCACATATTTTTATTTAATGAGGACATCCGAATAGAACAAAATCAGCTTCTAAAATAAAATTATAGTTAGTCCCCATTAACTTTGGTGGCACAGTGACCAGCACTGCTGCCTCAAAGCGGCAGGAACCCGCGTTCAATTCCAGCCTTGGGTCACTGTGTGGCGTTTGTACATTCTCCTTGTGCCTGTGTGGGTTTCCGCTGGGTGCTCCGGTTTCCTCCCACAATCTAAAGATGTGCAGGTTAGATGAATTGGCCATGCTAAATTGCCCTTTAGTGTCCACGGATGTGCAGGTTAGGTTATGCGGTAGAGCGGTGTGGACATGGGTAGAATGCTAATTCAAAGGGGTGGTTCAGACTCAATGGGCCGAATGGCCTCCTTTTGCACTGTCGGGATTCTGATTCTAATATTAAGTTATACTGAATAATATAAAAAAGGAGAGAAAATGCTAAAATATCAGATACTCAGATAGTAGCCAAGGGTAATTAAATTGGGGGCAGATAAACCACAGCTCCGTCTATATTCTTCCTCATAAAGATGTAATTTTATAACAAACAGCCAAATTTATGTTTACAGTAAATATTAGCTGATTCAATACATCTGTCGCTACCTTTACTTGCTAAACCCTCTGTTGAGACTGTGCACACTATTTGTAAACAGACAGATGGCCCAAAGAGGACTGAATTTGATAATTCAGAGCCTTGAGGAATGATTGTACCAAGTTACATCAAACCACGATATTGAAGAAGGGTTGGCAGGGCAAGTGATGGGAATATCAAATTAAAGCTGTCTCAAGATAGATCATTACGATTGTGTGTGTCAAGATTTCACATTGCAGCTCATTCCCAATCCGTCCGAGCAACATCATGAATTCACTTAACTGCCTTCAGCACAAATGTTTCCACATAATTAAAAACAACTTTTTGATTAATTCAGTGCAAGTGTTATGTCTAAATTCTAATTGTGATTTGTAATGGAATACACAATTGGCAAGGGTAGGGGGGTTGCGGATATAAATTTGTTCTACCCGAGGGAAGCGATCCATCACTGCTGAGCTAGTAAGTATTCCACACTTTTATAATCCATTCCAGACCTTCCCTATTCCTGAATTTTCTTTCTGCAGTCAGGTCAACAGGCGCATACCATATTCCGAGTCAAAGTAACAAATTCCTTTGTAATTTGAATACATGCACTGTTTTTTCTTGCTGCAGAAATGAAGCATCAGGCACACTATCTGTCAAGGCTAAATACACAGTACTCCTATACAAATACATCCTACAGACAATTATATTTTACACTGCCTCCAGTTATTTCGTATTACAGAGTTCTATCTGTATTTTACTATTGCAATGCTCCTTTAGAATGGATTTATATCCACAATCAATACAAACTTAAGAAGAATTTGGAAACTGAAATGGGAATGCACTCAAGGCAATTTGCCACAATATGGCCAACCTCTGCACCATCTACTTTCATGAAAGACACCTGCCTAGGTTTTGGGAGGGGTTTATTCATATCCACCCAGTTAACTGATGCTGGTTTGGGGTATCAACAGACATGGAGCTCAATTTTAACTCTGTCTGAGTCAATGGTTTTTTAGTGTGTCAACCTCCATAATAATGTCATGGTGTCCATTAACACCCACCCTCCCCCACAATGTCATGGTGCCAATTGAAATTGCATGCCAATGGGAAAGGGCGCGGATGTAGTTACTGAGCTGAAGTTTTAAATGCAAATCTAGAAATAGTTCATTCATTATGGCTTTGAAATTTCAGCCATTTTACTCATTTAAGTGAATGTGGGCTTCACTGGCTAGGCCAGAATTCATTGCCCATCCCTAATTGCCCTCGAGCAGGTGGTAGTGGTGAGCTGTCTTCTCGAACCACTGTAGATGTTGTGTTGTTAGGGAGGGTGTTCCAGTGGTTTGGGCCAGCGACAGTGGAGGAACGGCGATATATTTCCAAGTCAGCATGGTGAGTGGCTTCCAGGGGAACTTTCAGGTGGTGGTGATCCCATGCATAAGCTGCCCTTCTCGATAGTATCAGCCGTTGGTTTGGAAGATACTGTCTAAGAAGTCTTGGTGTGTTCCAACAATGCATCTTGTAGATGGTATACACTGCTGCTACCGTTCATTTGTGGCGGAGGGAGTGGATGGTTGTGGAAGGGATGCCAATCAAGTGGGTTGCTTTGCCCTGGATGATGTCAAGATGCTTGAGTTGTTGGAGTTGAACTCACCCATCTTGAAATTGCATCTTATTGCATCTTGAAATAAAATGTATTTGGTCCTTGGATTTACCAGTGGGTTATTAACTTGGTTGACTGCCAGTTGACATTGTATTATGAAGATTACTCTGTGCTGATGCCAATTAGTTAGGCACAAGTAAAAAATGTACATTTGACAGCTCAACAGATTGTCTTGATTTTGTTCAGACATTCTTCTTAAAATGGATTTCATCTTGTTTGAAGTTTGGACAGTGAATTTGTCAGAAGTGAATGTGGTAAATATGAATCAATATAAGATATTCAGGCATTAAGTAACTGTGGACAATAAAAGATGAAAAACGATACTGCACAGTCTGAGTTGGTCAACTGTAAAATGGTTTAAGTATCATGGAACAGCAATGACTTATATTTATTCCTTGCATATTGCATAACATTGCATAGTTGAAATGTCAATAATTTGTCTGGTACACAAAAACACAAAAATCTTTTATCAAATCACTCAATGTCTTTCTGCACTAAAAACTTTCATTATCATGGAAAAATGTTGCTTTCCTTATTGACAAAGGCTTTCAGAAGAAAGAAGTCATTTCACGTTTGATAGTCTCCTGTGATTCTAATGATGGCACAAGCATTTGACTGCAGAGTTCCATCTTTAGAAGAACATTACTCAAACATGAGTGAGATAAATTGCTTGCAATTTCTCATAAAATAAATGATTTGCTTCTTTCAACAGATGCCGTACATTGGGTTAGTGGAAATCAGGTTAGTCACCAATTAACACTTGCAATAATATTGCGTTCAAGAGACTATCAATTTTTCCAAAACAATAAGTATGGAATAAAAATCATGTAGAATTTTCAATTACTTTGTATTAGTTATTTCATAGACAATTTGAAAAAAGGAAACTGGCAAAACTGACCTTTGTGACAATTTGACAACATTGTTCAAATTTTATATGTTGAAGAGCCATTATCCCACATGATCAATACCATAATTGTAAAATGTAAATTAGAGAATTATAACTTCAATGTCCTTTATTCATTTCTGGATTTCTCTGGGAGGTCTCCATTGAACAAATGAGCAGCAACAACATTGTGAAGTGATAAGTTGTCAAGCCTGACTCTCATAGCCTCAGCTACAACAGGGCTTTGATAGCCGAGAAAACACATTACTATAACTCCGTAAATCAACAAATGCTGACGCAATTGGGCTTACTAAATGCATAACGCCTAATTTCCCTTGATGTCATCGGCATTCACTTTTGGCAACAATAATGAGTTGAGTCTTGCTGGAAAGATAATGGCATTTAACAATCAACACCATTATTAAAATGCAAATGATCCATATCATTAAGAAATAAGGCCAAGTTACGAATCTTCAGATTTGCTGGTCAATTTACCCCATTCTGCCCCGTGCTTTACCTAAATGACAACACACCTTTCGCCCCCATGCTATTTCTAAGAGCTTTCTGAATTTGCATATTAATTGTGCATTAAATTAGCTGAGTAAAGTTAGAACTGAAACTTAATAATGCAACAATTGTTGATATCGTGCCAATCAACCTTTCTCACCCAGAAACAGAACAATTCCAATTTTTCAATCACATTCTTACATGTAACATATTGCTATGAGTATTTATTTTTAAACCTGGTTTTGTTTTCTCAGTTTTTCATTCTCTTTGTTTTCTTATTATTACTGTCTCTTTTTTTCTCCTCCTTAAGAAAATCTCATTATGTCGCTCTCTTTGTTTCCCCTTTATGGAACTAATTAGATTCAAAGTGACCTGCTCCTCAATCCCCGGTTCTGTTCAAAATAATGTTATTGGCTAATGTTGGTCCCATTGTTCATTGAAGTCCCAGTGCCTTCGTCACACTGTAATTAATGTCTGGGATTTTGAAGTCAGTGGCAAATTCACCTGGAGTATTGTGTACAGTTTTGATCTTCTTCCTTGAGAAAGGATGTATTGGCACTGGACGGGGTGGAGGGGAGATTCACTAGGTTGATTCCGGAGTTGAGAGGATTGGTTTATGAGAAGAGACTGAGTAGACTGGGACTATACTCGTTGGAATTTAGAAGAATGAGGGGGGATCTTACAGAAACATATAACATTTTGAATGGAAAAGATAAGATAGAAACAGGGAGGTTGTTTCAATTGGCGGGTGAAACTAGAACGAGGGGGCACAGCCTCAAAATAAGGGGGAGCAGATTTAGGACTGGGTTGAGGAGGAACTTCTTCACCCAAAGGGTTATGAATCTGTGGAATTCCCTGCCCAGTGAATCAGTTGAGGCTACCTCATTAAATGTTTTTAATGCAAAGATAGATTTTTGAACTGCAAAGGAATTAAGGGTTTTGGGGAGTGGGCGGGTAAGTGGAGCTGAGTCCACAAAGAGATCAGCCATGATCTTATTGAATGGCGAACAGTCTCGAGGGGTCAGATGGCCATCTGCTGCTCCTAGTTCTTATGTTTTTATGTTCTAAAATAATGACACTTTACACTGACTTTGGAGGCCAGTAAAGAGATAGAAATCACTGTTGGCATGTGTTTCCACTTTCATGAAGTCAGCTTGAATCTGGCAACAAGTCAAGTGGGAACTCTAGGCATCCAGGAAAACTAGTATCATCAAGCAAGGTAAACAGTCAGTCATGTTGAGGTATTCTCCCAGAAAGCATGCCAGGTAGCAAAGAGCAAAATTGTTCTACCCGCTAAGAGTGCAATAAATGACTGGGACAAGTACATGGGAAGTAAAATAGAAGCTGAAACATAAACTATTAAGAAAAAATATTTTACATTTGTGAAGTTTCCACAAAAATAAGATTAGTTTTCCAGGGTCAGAGAAGTTTTCCAGCAGTTAGTGCATGAGTAAAAATCCAACTATTAAACAAGGTGTAGTTTTTCAATAGTTTTTACAATGATTTCAACAGCATCAAAGGGCATTTTTTCATCAGTTCAGTGATTTCTATTTGATTGTAGTCCATGGGGAATTCAACAATGCACCCTGAGGAGAAGCATAGAATTGCTTTCCGCAACTTCTGGATTTCCACATTGAATTGCGTTTGTGTGGATCTCAGACTTTGCTGTCAGCTTTACAGGAGTAAAGGTGGAAAACACGGACATCTTCACTTTCACTAATGTCACAAATCTAGGCCAACACAGTCACGCTGCAAGCCAGGGACTGCGCAAAATATTTTTGAACTGAGGGTGGAAGGAAAATTCTAACTAACAATAAATGCTGGGAGATGGCCTATTAAAACCAGCAAAGTTAATGAGCCGACTCTTTTCAAAGCATTTCAGAATACTCCTACTGCTCTGTTCTTCTTCCATTTCCATGTAACTTGCTCTGCTTCACGAATTTATCAATTCTTCACTTAACAGATGTAATGACGGCTGCCTCAACTAGTGTCTGTGGCAATGCACAGCATACTCCAACAACCACCGATGTGAAGCAATTTCTCCGAATCACTGTGCACATTTGCCTGTGACAATATTATATTGATGACTTCTCATTATTGACTCCCCAGCCAAAAGAAACATTAATTTTAACAATCTCTATTAAATCTTCTGTTAGCCTTCTCTGAAAAGTCCTCCGAATATAAGTCTCTCCTACAGTTTCCCAACCTAGGATAGAGAAGTCCAAGCTGCACACAGTTCTCTGATTGTGATGTAACCCAATTTGTTTGATCCAAGTCTTTCATCTAGCTCCTTCTTTTCTCATCACTCAATAAGGTGTTAGCTGAGATCGAACCATGAGGGTATGACTCTTCAGAACATTGTAACAGACCAAGGCCTTGAGGTTCAGCGGCATCTGCCTCCATCCCCAACATTTACAGGCATGAAACAGCTGCATAAACCTTCATAATGGCAGGTACGAAGAGTGTACACATTGAGAGTTAAAATTGTGTCACCTGCTTTCTTGACAAAAGGCGAATAATATCAGTGCCCAATGCCACAACTGAAACAAACATTAGGCCTGTGTATCACCTGTTTGAGGCCCTGAGGCAGTTGACATGAGCCGGACAGCAAGATGTATATATTTACTTGAACAGTTTAGGCCTACACTCTCTAGAGTTTAGAAGAGTGAGGGGAGATCAAATTGAGGTATACAAGATGATAAAAGGTATAAAGTAGACGTGGAGTGGATGCTTCCTCTTGTGGGGCATTCTAGAACGAGAGGTCATAGTCTTAGAATAAGAGGTACCAAATTTTAAAAAGAGTTGAGGAGAAACTACTTCTCCCAAAGGGTTGTGAATTTCTGGAATTCGCTACCCCTTAGTGTGGTGGATGCTGGGACAGTGAGCTCATTTAAAGAAGAGTTAGACAGATTTTTAATTGGCCAGGATGAGATCAGCCATGATCGAATGGCGGAGCAGACTCGATGGGCCAAATGATCTGATTCTGCTCCTATATCTTATAAACTTATAAGTCTTGATCCAACATGCAAAGAATGAAAGCCAGTGCTGCCATCCTCTGCCCCACAACTCTTATCATCACCATCATTTCCCCATGATCAGCTTTATGGCTCCCCTGACATAGCAGCTATCTCCACCCCTTATCCAAGTCATGCCATCAAACTCTGTACACTGATCCATCTTCACTATCTTAGCACCCCCACCCAATCACTGCTTCCTTCCTGACCTAATCATTCCTCTGCTCATGCCATCACCTCCAAAAGAAAATGATGAGGATCAAGCTATAGCATGATGCCTACAGCTAACCATAGCTTTGAGAAGTAAACATTTTCATTAAGCAGTCTCATCCATGCAAGCCATATTAAAAGTAGAGCATGCTCCTCTTAATTCAGTTTTTCTAATAATTTGTTTTTGCAAGAATCCTCATCACTGTATTATTCACATTGAGCTGAATTTTCAGGGGTTGGGTGGCAGGAGTAGAATGGCTTGCCCTCATCCAAGAGGCAAACACCATTCCAAGAGCTGCTGGTCAATCAAATTCCTGCACTTCTCCAATCCCAGCAGTGCTACCGGGACCGGTGGGCATTGCGAGGATTACAGTGAACCACCTAAAGAAGGGGAACCAGGAGCCCAGAACAACACAAGTGTGGAGTCTCACTGGGATCAACTTGGCAGGCCCCAGTGAAGGAGTTGGGAAGGTGGGTGGACAAGGGAGGGAGAGAGGAGGAACACATGGGGCGGGGTTTAACTTTAGCGGAGAGCATCTCCAATGGGAATAGGACTCCCAAATTGGAGATACCGCCCCTAAATGGTAACCAGGGCACCAACTTTGACTGGGTGGCCTGCACACTTGGTGAGTGTCTCCTTGTGCCAACTTCCGAATAATCCCAGTGGAACTAGCAGGAGGTCCTAAGTGGCCATTCGTTGGTCATTGAATGTCTTCTATTGACCCGTTTTTGGTTCTTCAAAATGTATCAATATATGAAGTAGACAATAAAAAGCAGCTGACCTTCACTGGATAAGCTGCTTTGGTGACCCTAGTTGGTGTATAGCAGAGCTGCAAGCAGAATTCTCCCCACTCTGCCTAGAAAACAGTGCTGAACCCCTATTGACACACGCAACAGAAAGGCTGAAGCTTCAAGAAAACATCAAAACCACCCCCTTTCTCACCCAGTTCCCTCTGAGTAAATAACACAACAATGGAATGACATCCCCATTGCCTCTCATTCCGTCCCCGCAACCCCTACCTCCATCCTCCCAGCCCCCAAACCTCCCCCCTCCGTCCTCCCAGCCCACAACCAACAACCCCCCCCCGCCCACCCCGCCCATCCTCCCAGTCATTGTTCTGTCAAATCCAGATCCAAAATCAATTTTTGCAATATTCAGGCTTCTTTATCCTGCCCCCACACTGCTTACAAAGAGAAGGGCTATTATGCAGTAAAATAAATGTGCTGTGCATCTCTCCCTCACCCCTCTTATCTTATAACCTTCTTTGAAAATTAATTGCCCAGCAATGCAAACTGGTGCCTCTGAAAGCTAGAACGGTATCATCATTCCTTTCCCTGGAACCGCATTGCTTTGATTGTACTCACCCTGCACGACTGAAACCACTAGGACTTTGGAGAAAGCAGTCCACGCACTACAGCCCAGCAAGTACAGAAGGCAGAATCTAAAAGCTGCAAGAGGTGACATTGTTACAAGGACATCACCGGAGAGTGTCTGTGTCTCTCAGATCTCAGCCATCCATCCATAGAATTTCTAACATGCAGAAGGAGGCATTCAGCCCATCAAGTCTGCACCGACCCTCTGAAAGAGCAATCTAGGCCCACTCGTCCATCCTCTCCCCGTAACCCCACCTAACCTGTACATCTTTTGACATTAGGGGGAAATTTAGCGTGGCCAATCCACCTAACCTGCACTTCTTTGGGCTGTGGGAGGAAACCGGAGCACCCGGAAAAAACCCATGCAGACACTGGGAGAAAGTGCAAAAGCCACACAGAAAGTTATCCAAGGTCGGAATTGAAAAGTGGCCCGTGGTGCTGTGAGGCAGCAGTGCTAATGACTGTGCTCGAAGCACGCTGGTGCTGTTTGTCGCGAATCCTCCTCTTCCCACCCTGGCCGCCTACTCTTCCTCTTCCTCCCCTTTGCTCCAACCGCATCAAGCTTGCAAATTGCGTAATAGTTTGTTTTCGTGTTTTGAGGGGGGTGAATGCCAGGAGATGTTTTTATATACAGCCGAGCAGACAGCTGAACATCTCAGCTGAAAGAAGGCACTTCCAACAGTTCAGCACTCATTTATCTTCTGCCCTCCCTCCCCTGTCATTTGTGGATCCCATGCCATAGGAAGGTGTGTTCCATTGTCAACCTGCTCCTGTTAAAACCCCTCATAATCTTGAGCACCTCTATCAGAGCTCAAAGCTCTTCAAAAATTATTGAGGATGCTGAACAAATAGGCCAGGCACATTTGCAAAACAAACACCCCAAAAGCATGCAATTATGTATATACCTGAAACATTCATTATTGGTGACACAGTGGTTAGCACTGCTGTCTCACAGCTCCAGAGACCCGGGCTTAATTCCAGCCTCGGGTGACTGTCTGTGTGGAGTTTTCACTTTCTCCCCATGTGTCCATGGGTTTCCTCTGGGTGCTCTGGTTTCGATGCACAGGTTAAATGGATTGGCCATGCTAAATTTCCCCTTTGTGCCCAAAAGATCAGGTGGGTTAGTGGGTTATGGGGATAGGATGGAGGTGTGGGCTTAAGTAGGGTGCTCTATTCAAGGGCCGGTGCAGACTTGATGGGCCGAATGGCCTCCTTCTGCACTGTAAATTCTATGATCTATGATCGCCAAAGTTTAAAATATTGTCTTCCACAAACAATAATGTATTTGTGAGATTGGCCAAAACCGCAAGCAACACAGCATCATGAATTTAACTGGGAATAAAGTTTTATTATGGTGGTATTTGGATGCAGCAACTCAAAGAATAAAAACTTCCGAAAGAGATACACATGTATTTCAAAACAAAATAATAGTGTGTTTGCCACTTCTCAGTGTTTTACGGTTGTCAACCAGGACTAAATGCCCTTGCCAAGCTCAGCGGCAACAATGAGAAATGACCAAAAATAAATGTTGACAATCCTTTCTTTTCAGCATAACCATTATGGCATGCATTTTTTTTCCATAAATAATCTAAAACCCTAATGTTTTATTCAAATCACATGCAACTTTGAAAAAGCCCAAAGGGACACTATCGCATATTCAGGCCAAACAGCCTGAATTTCTTTTCCTTAATTAAAATTTTTTTTCATCATGCCATTCTAATAAACTGCGGGGATTTAAAAAAAAAACCCAGATAAATAATGCAAACCATGCAACCATATTTTTCAGAGCTGTCAAGATTATCTTTTGATATCCAAGCTAATTATTTGAAGAAACTGGAAATAGCTACTGGATTCAACAATTCGATTAAGAAAGCAATACTAATTTTTCATGGTAAATTTTTAATGGAGAGGACTGTATTAATGGTGTTTATTCATACTGGTGACATTTCCTATATATTATTGAAGGTAAATGGACTTATTCTAAGACTTTGCAGAAAAGGAACACAGTATAATTATGTTATGATGGTTATGAAAGGTGTTTAAATAAATCTCCAGAAATGATGACACTTAAATGTTATGATGCAGAACCTTTTTATACAGCGGCTATATCTGTTCCAAGTAAATAGCTCTTTTATGGAAGGGCCGAAATACATTGAAAATTATTTCAGAATGTAAGATTGAACCCTCTATGGGACCTACATCGCAGACCTCCCTTTTTCTTTCCATTCTGTTTCAATCAAATAGGGCATGCACAAAACACTGATCCAGAACTTTCCAAATTAACGCAGGTCTTCAACAAATGTTTGCTCTGAAATATATTTCTTATTTACAATGTGCTGAAGTTAAATGGATCTTATCTTTGCGCTGAGGTGAAGGCAGCTTGACTGGCTATGCTGTCAGTTGAACTCAAAGGCTTACACAACAAATTGTACATAACTGAGTCACTTAGACTGCACATTATGGATCTATGTAATGTGCCTTTCCATGTCACACTGAGGTAAAATTTATATAATTGTAGCTTATGTTACATTGATTCACATTCTGCTCTGACATGGTGAACTGGGAAGCAGACTGCTCATATGGGTCTGGTTTAGCACACTGGGCTAAATCGCTGGCTTTTAAGGAAAACCAAGCAGGCCAGCAGCACGGTTCAATTCCCGTACCAGCCTCCCTGAACAGGCGCCGGAATGTGGCGACTATGTGCTTTTCGATATCAATAAGTGATTTTCATTTTCATTTAATGAGTTACTGCTGCACAAGGTTCCATTCTTGGATAAAATCTTTATGCCTTTGAATATGTTTCTGGCGGGTACACAGTTGCTGATGACCCACAGATTTCTCCCCAACATGTATGTGTCCTCATGTGCTTACTCTTGGCCAATTCTTCTGCGGCAGTCTGACCGAAGAATCTAGTGGGATACAAGACAACTTTCCTTTGTTAGAAGAAGAATTAAACAGATTAGTGTTTTGCTAATCGCACAGTTGATGACGACAACTTCATTCTCTTTTTAAAAAAATTTAGTGTACCCAATTAACGTTTTTCAATTAAGGGGCAATTTAGCATGGTCAATCCACCTAGCCTGCACATGTTTTGGGATGTGGCGGCAAAACCCACGCAAACACGGGGAGAATGTGCAAACTCCACACGGACAGTGACCCAGAATCGAACCTGGGACCTCGGCGCCGTGAGGCAGCAGGGCTAACCCACTGCGCCATCGTGCTGCCCACACAACTTTATTCTCCATGCAGGTGCCCCATTATAGTCTTGGAAAGTGCATCATTAACATTTGCACCCAAGCATGGACTTTTTGGAGAAAGTCTGGCTGACTTGTTATGCCTCATTCAATTACACTATCCCTCCCAGAACTTCGGCAATACAATATATGGGTGGCATGGTGGTTAGCACTACTGCCTCACAGCGCCAGCGACCCAGGTTCAATTCTAGCATTTAGTAACTGTCAGTGTGGAGTTCTGCAAGTACTCGCCGTATCTGCTTGGTTTTCCTCTGGGTGCTCCGATTTCCTCCCACAGTCCAAAGATGTGTTGGTTAGGAGGATTGGCCATGCAAAAATTGCTCACTAGCATTCCTAGCGCCGGTGTTGGGCCATCCCGCCAATTGCGGGAGAATCCCTCCCATGGTTTTCAATTCGAGAAAATTATGATTTGATGCAAGGAACTGCCATTGACTATATGCATGGTGTTCTTCTCGGACTGGTCAACAAGCTACTTAAAATCTGATTTGAGCCAAGGTTGACATAGTTGATCAGAGGTTACTCAGTATAAAACCACCAAACTTCACCTCTCGCTTTCCAAGGTCTATCAAACAACATATAGTGTACTGGAATGCACATGAATGCAGAGCAAGGCTTTATACAATTTTGCCCCTGTGCTGTGTGCCATTATACCTGGTGAATCCTCCAAACACCACCTTTTTTTAGTTGAGGTTGCTTATATACTATGCAAGAGGAATGAAAAAGTTGAGCCTTTGCACTGCAGATTGTGTTGTCGTGCATTCAAGACCTAGATGGGGTTCTGTGACGTTTGCCTATTTTCCAAAGTAAGCTACTCAACATTTATTAAACCCATTATTATTTATAGATCTGTATACATCTGAGAAATTTTGTATCAGGTTGGACTTCTACCTCCAGATCCCCGTTGCTTAGTCATGTGTCTCTACATCATAGTTACATCAAATACTTTGGATGTTAACCCTTTACATCTCTTCCAAAGTCTTTATCCCAACTGTATACATTGTCCAATATCCATCCCACCCCACTCCCCCAAAGTCTGAGACTTCAGGGGGACTTAAGGGGCTGGTTTAGCCAGGGCTAAAGAGCTGGCTTTTAAAAGCATACCAAGGCAGGCCAGCAGCACGGTCCAATTCCCGTACCAGCCTCCCTGAACAGGCGCCGGAATATGGCGACTAGGGGCTTTTCACAGTAACTTAATTTGAAGCCTACTTGTGACAATGAGCGATTTTCATTTCATTTCATTTTCATTTCACAGGGTTAGTCTCTGAGGTGACTTGACCAATCTTCTTGATCTTGTTCTGTTCGCTTTCTGAGGTCAAAAGTGCATTCCACAATCTCTATCTTTGTTCAAAATGAATTTCCTTCTCCGTCATGGCTGTTGACCTTTGTCTTGCCCCTTGTTCCTTATTTCCTTCCAGATCTGAATAGCAAGCCAAAGTTTTCTTGACTTTCTTCCCAAGGATTTTAAGTTTCTCCTTATATTTCCTGTCTTGATCCTATAAGATCTCACTTGTGGAGTTTTGGTCCCCTTATTTGCGGAAAGATGTAGTGGCATTGGAGGCAGTTCAGAGGAGGTTCACTAGGTTGATTCCAGAGATAAGGGGTTTGTCATATGAAGAGAGATTGAGTAGTTTAGATCCATACTCACTAGAGTTTAGAAGAATGAGGGGAGATCAAATTGAGGTATATAAGATGTTAAAAGATATAGATAAAGTAGACATGGAATGAATGCTTCTCTTGTTTCTAAAACGAGAGGTCAGAGACTCAGGATAAGGCGGAGCAAATTTAAAACAATGATGAGAAGAAACTACTTCTCTCAAAGGGTTGTTAATATGTGGAATTCACTACCCCAGAGTGTGGTGGATTCTGGGACAGTGATGAAATATAAGAAGGAGTTAGAGAGATTTTTAATTGGTAATGGATTGAAGGGTTTTGGAGATCGGGCAGGATAGTGGAGGTGAGGCCATGATGAGATCAGCCATGATCATATTGAAAGGTGGAGCAGGTTTGAGAGGCGAAATTGCCAGCTCCTAGTTCTGATGTGCTAAGAAATAGCTGTTCTGTCTGATTTCACCATACAGCTCTTGGTCTATTGTCCTGTAGGTAACGGCACCTTGAGCACAAATCTGGTGTCTTGATTAATAAGGAGATATGTTGATTAATATGGAGATCAGGGGTTATGGGGAGAAGGCAGGAGAATGGGGACGAGGAACAGATTAGCCATGAGCGAATGTCGGAGCAGACTCAATGGGCCAAATGGCCGAATTCTGCTCCTGTGTCTAATCGTCTTATGGAAATCTTTCTATTATGATACCTTTTTTCTCTTGGTCACGTATCCATACTCTCTCCCTGGGTGCAGCACTGCTAAGTCATGTACTCTATGCATCAAGTTGAAGTTATGAGCTTGCCTGTGCTTATGTCTCTCTTTAATCATTTCAACTTTCTCATGTTCATTCAAGGTGATATTTAGGTTCAGTTTCTGCTACAGAGCTGCAAGTGGTGTTCTCAGTGATCTGTCCATTCACACCTCTGGTGGTGCGAATCCATTCTGTAGTTTTCAGGATAAATAACAAAGAAGGGATAAGTTAAGATCTTCATTCCTCTTCATCGCGTCTTTAATGGCTTGAAGACTCTTAGCTTCTCCATCCAGTTGCGGATACTGGTGTTGCTTGTTGATTCAAGACTGTGCTTACTGCTATCCAGTTCTAGACTCTGCTTATTGCTGTTCAGACTCTGGCCCTGTACCTCAGCTAGCATCTGCTGCACCTGCAATGTTCTAACCTATTTGCTGAGTCTTCAATCCATTCCTTTCATCCTTTTTTCCAGAATCTGTTGCCTCATCAGGCCTGTAATCTTCTCTTGGAGTTTTTTCTTGGGTCTTTCCTCACTCTCCGCTATCACCATGTTTTGTTGTATGTTTGGGTTCTAGTGAGAGTTCTTTGAGCTTTTTCTGAATTCCTGAAGAAAGCTACTCAAAACTGTAGTTTGTTGAAACCATCATCATTTATTTACAGCTCTATGTAAATCTTGGGAACTCTGTCCAAGGTTGTACTTTGCTCCCTCCAGGGTTCTGTTACTTAGTCATGCATCATTCCATAATTCACGGTAACTCCATTGCAGTGTTTATGTAAGCCTACTTGTGACACTAATAATGATGATAGTACTAACTGTTATATCAGCATCAGATTCTTCTGATGTTAACCGTGCACAGACATGAGATCATTCACTACAATGTATTTTTTGAGCTTTGTGCATGGATGGACATGTGCATCAGTTACTTCATTTGGCTGATGTTGTTCAGGGTTTGTGACCACTTTGGGATAACAGCTGCTTTTATTTTGAAGGGCTTAATGGAAAGCTACTGAGACATGTTCATGATGCAAATAGATCTGTCATGAAGATAGCAAATGCTTCTACTATTATACTCTTAGAATTCCTGGGCTCGGAATGAGATTGCCTCTTGATTCAAGGTTGCTAGCTTCTACAATAATTTGCAAGGACGAGGAACCAAACCTCAAAATGTGTTGCCAATGAAAAGGACATCTATACAATGGACAAAATGTTAGCAGTAACTGATATGGAGGTTTCATCAACTGTGGAAAATGCAGATTTGGCTCCGAAGACCCTGTTCTATTTCCTCCATGCCAAAATTCACGGTTTGATTCTCTGTGGTCTTCAATATTCAGCACGAAAGATAGAATATCATCAGTTTTTTTCAGGAAGATGGCAACTTTGCCTGGGTAGAATTATTTCTGAGATGTGTGTACTGGCCATATCCGGATGCCCAAGAATATGAACGTGACTATGCATAAGTTGCTGTGCTGAGAAGATTAGCAGTGGCACGATGTATGGAAGTTGGAATCATCAATGATGTGTTAACAGGGATTACACTTCAGTTTATAGTGCACAGGAAATCTCATCAGTTTGCAGCAGTTCCCTTAAGCTCCATCAATGATGTTTGTGTGTACATCAATGTTGATTATGGAGAACAATGTGCTTGATCTTACATTTAGATTTTTGTCTACTCGCCATGTTGAAGTTGATGGAAATTATATTGAAACAGCACTGCCATAATCAAATTCTGCCCAGCTTTAATATGTTGTATATTTTGTCGATACATTGGAGGGTTGATGCAGATTTATGAAGGCATATATGAGGCCCAATAAATTTTAAAATCTGTTTTCCCTTTTGCCTTGATTCAGTACAGCTTTTGCATTATGATACTGATATTGCAAGTCTAATTTCAGTTGAAACACAGCATAGGGTATCGTACTACAGATGCACTTGGACAAGTCGCCATCTTGTAACTCATCAATGTTGAAGCCTTACTTCATTGCAAACCAGTACAATTTTTCTGTACCAGTCAGTCTTGCCCTGGCAATGCTGAATTGTGTAAGTTCACCTGCACATTAATCCTTTAGTCGAAGCATATAACCAGACTGCTGCAACAAAACATTAAAACCATAAGAAATATATACTTGAAAATTAACTCCCAAGTGCTTAACTGTTTGATTTCCACTGATGCATTTTTCTCCGCACTAAATGAAATTAGGTATATAAGGTGCCTGTAACTGTGGTCACCCATGTACAAAATTGGAAAAAAAAACAAGAGAGCACCTCCCCCAACGCATGATCTGTGCGTTGACTATGCACACTGCATACACAAAATATGGCATCAGGTGGGTTAGAAAAAAATGATACAATATGATGCCATCTGATGTATGAAACCTAGCCAATTTTTGCCATGATAACCATAACTTAAGCGTTTCCTCAGGAACACCTCTAAGATAATTTTTGATGTCAAAATGCTTAAAGTAAGTAACTATATTGATGACAAATGTTTGGTGGCGATTGATTACAACTATGTCAGTTGATTGCCTCCTGCGATGTCAAGTGATAGCTAAATGATCAGATCTGGGTGTGAATTATATCGAATGGTAGCTGAATGACTGATTGTGAGCGCAAATGGTAGTTAAATTAATACTCTTGAGTGCAGCTAATGGCAAATGATTGCTGTTGATCGCAAATGATGTCAAATGATGTCAGAATTTTCTGGTCATAATAATAATTGCTCATTGTCACAAGTAGGCTTCAATGAAGTTACTGTGAAAAGACCCTAGTTGCCAAATTCTGGCGCCTGTTCGGGGATGCAGGTACAGGAATTGAACTCGCACTGCTGCCTTGTTCTGCAATACAAGCCAGCTGTTTAGCCCACCGTGCTAAACCAGCCCCTGATGGCAGCTCAAGGTAGAGGAGAAATTAATCTGGGTTGAGAATACATTTGGCACTTAACATGATCAATCTTTGAAAAACAGGACTGAACAAAGCCGAGATATGTTACTTTTTATTCTGAGTAAATGAGTTGTGCTGAGCCAAACAAACCTTTTCTGACCAGGAGATTTCAAGAATAGATCATAGAATTTACAGTGCAGAAGGAGGCCATTCGGCCCATCGAGTCTGCACCGGCTCTTGGAAAGAGCACCCTACCCAAGGTTAACACCTCCACCCTATCCCCATAACCCAGTAACCCCACCCAACACGAAGGGCAATTTTGGACACTAAGGGCAATTTATCATGGCCAATCCACCTAACCTGCACATCTTTGGACTGTGGGAGGAAACCGGAGCACCCGAAGGAAACCCACGCACACACGGGGAGGATGTGCAGACTCCGCACAGACAGTGACCCAAGCTGAAATCGAACCTGGAGCTCTGAAGCAATTGTGCTATTCACAATGCTACCGTGCTGCCCCCAATAGGCAGTGTAACATTGTACTGCCCATGGCTACCGCTCTGAATCTAGATCCTGATGCCAATAGTGCAATCTTAAAGATGAGACATCAAGCGAGGTCATGTCTGTATTCATGGGTGGGGTGAACATGAAAGATATCATGGTACAATTCATAGAAAAGAAGGGGAGATCTCCCTTAGTCCTGACTAATATTTATCCCTCAACTAAAAATTACGAACTAATGAGGGAAGGGTAGCAGAGTGGGACTTATTGGATAGCTTTTTGCAGAGCTGACATTGGCACAATGGGCTGAATGGTCTCTTCTGAGTTATTTTGTTCAATGATTCTGACCAACATCACTAAAACAGTTATTTACTTCATTCCTGTTTGTGGGGCCTTGCTGCACTCACCCACAGTCCAACAGTGACTACTCTTCAACAAAATACTTCCTTGACTTGAAGTTTATTGTTGGCATCCGACGGTTGCGAAAGACCATAATGCAAGCTTCTTCTTTCTTTCCGGTTCTAACTGCAACGAATAGTCTTGGAACATTGATCGTTCGCTGAAGCCGTCACAGAGAAGTCGAAACTTCGGACACAGTGGTGAACAGAAGAGGCGGCAAATCCCACACTGAGGAAATTAGTACTTTTACACAATTGCAGTGTTACATTAAGCTGCATGTACAAATGCTCAGGTAACTTTTTGGATCACTTGGAACCTGTGTAACATCATGGATGTATCATTTTTCATAATATCGTCTTGTCCTGTCAACATTAAGAATTAATCATCCAGCAGCTTTCTCCTAATAACTAATGGGTTTTCTGCAGCCAGGCAATGCAGTAGGATTCTTCAAAAGCCCCCTTCTGTTCAGAGCTATGTGATACATTATTATTGCAACCCAACAATCTGAAACGATCATCATTGAAGGTTGAAGTGGCAGGCCACATCTTCAGACCATGTCTTGAGCGTTTGATTCAGTTTTGCTCACCAAGTCACGAGAGTCATTCTCGTGCTTGAAGCAGTGCAATGAAAAACCATGTGGCTGGCCCTCTGTGATATCCAGAATGAGGTACGAGGAAACACTTATGAGAGAAGATAGTTGAGTTTATGAAAATAAAACTCTGGTATTACTTCAAATCAAATTATCAGAGTAGCTGAAGGAGGCTTCAAACAAGTGAAAGGCAAATCTAGGACTGAGACCAGGAAATTGTTCTTCATGCAAAGGGAAAGGTTTTAAATTCCACCATTGAGGGAAAATTGACAGGTCACCCATTGGACAGCCCATGTGGGATTGAAATGAAGTCAGTTCAACATGTCCTATCTGGCTCTACATAATCATGTGACAGCTCTCTGGAGGCTTCAATCTCAAGATCAGTTCAATAAAGACCTCCGATTGAGACAGACACTGAGAAGCTCTGCAGCTCTTTAAACACAAAACAAGGGCAAAGATTCTCCGGGACTGCCTGCGAGAAGCAGGATTCACGACCGGCCACAAAATAGCTCGTCAGTCCAAAATCAGGATTCGCGCTGGGCATCAGACCCATCAGTAGTCTCCGTGCCCGCCGGATATAAATGGGAATCCAGACCCGCAGTAGCGGGAAGGTACAAAGCACTAATAAGCATTCATTTGAATGTGATGAACGAGCTGGAAGCCCGATACACCTGCTGCCCATCATGCTTCATCCCCCAACCGCCAGCAGGAAGTCACGTGGGCATCATTTGTGCAAGTATTTAAAAACAGGTTCCTGGCGCCATGGCATTTCAGGTGGAATTAGGAGCCACAAGAGGAGAATGCAGATGCATTAAATAAAGAACTTGTCAATTCCAAGCAGAAGATTGGTTGATGCCCTCCACACCACAGATAAGCAATTGGTCATCTTTCGGCCTTGAGATGGCAACACTGTGAGATTGTAACAGGTTTAATTAACAAGCCGGAATTAACGTTTTGAAATATGAGTAACTGGTACATATGAGTGCAATGTCTTCAACACTAGAGCTCAAGGTAAAAACAAGACGACGGAACAGCATGTAACTGCAGCAACATGGCTGGAAATATCATGTGATTTCAGATAGCTAAGAGTTAATCTAATTAAAGACCGAATAATCTTAGGTGTACGAGAACTCTCAGTGAGAGTAAGTCTACTGCAAGATGAGAAACATATTCTCCAGAATGGGTAGACATGCTTAGAAATGTTGAGGAGTTTGTAAAACTTCAGTTAGAGCATACGTGTGGTAGAACGTGTGGTAGAGCAAACCAGGAGATACATTATGTTGAGGGACATTGCAGTCCGAAAAAGCAGAAAAATCGGCAACAAAGGGCAGAATGCAAATACAGTGGAAGACATCATACAAAGAAAAATATGATCAGCATGGGGAAGGCAGTATTTTACCTGGAAGAAACTGAACCATTATGCATGTGCATAAAGAAGCAAAACAAGCCGACGCAGGTGGCCTCTGGCAGATATCAGCAGAAGAGTCTGAAGAGGAACTGTATTTTATATAGCACTTTGATTCTGTCAAGTCAATAGACTATAAGTAGTTTGGTGACTGTTGCAGTGAATACTGCAGAAGGAGAGTGTATAGTGAACAGGAATTGTCAGATACACACCAGTGCATCAAGCAACATAATGACCTTCACACATCTATGCGAAGTAGTTCAACGTCATAATCCAAAACTGAAGCATTCGATATAAAGGTTTAGTTATATGTTGTCACAATACTCACACTGAGAGGACATATTCGTCTGAGAACACAATGCAATGGGAAAGAAGAAAGATCGGGAGTTCCAGATCATAGATTGGATGCATCAGCCGCTCATCTCAGCTGAAGCAAGGCTAAAATTTGGACCAGTAACCCTGAACATGCCAACAGAGAAAACACAACCAATGACCCCAGAGATAGGGTGATAGAAAACCCCAGAGATTGGGGCACAATATTCAGGTTGCTGGCCATGTCTGTACCATGAAGGTAAATGATGCATTTCTACATCAGAGCTGAACTGGTAGATTTGAAGCACACGATTCAAGCTGAGTATATACCGTTGAAAATGCACAATAAGCCGGGAGCTTCAATGAACCAAGCTGTGTGAAATATGAACAAACAAATTTCAGTGTTGGTTCAAAGGTGCTAGGAGGAAATAACGTCCCTCAATTCCATAGTTTGCAAAGCAAAACAGGAGTTGGAAAAGCTGAACCAGATATACAGCCAAGCAAAACAGCAGGCAGAAAAGACACAAAAAGAATCAATGAAGAATCAATACGTAGCCACGAAAAAAAGAGATATGATCAGCTCAGCATAGACTGACTAATAAAACAAACTGTTGTTAATGAATGAGAACAGTGGATGTATAGTGGGTAACTTGGATAACTCACAGTTACATATACTCATGCATGCAAATTTGTCTTTTATTCGCTAAGAAAAACAGGGATGTTTGTATCCCTGTTTGGGGTATGGAAAGGGGAATATTTGGGTTTGAAGTGCAATTGTATGTGGCTTTCTATAGTCGTGACCTCTACAGAAGGCAGTTATCTGGAGATGCCATCTTAAGTTCATTTTAATAAAGAACCAAAATCGACACTGAGAAGTTCTATTGTTGTTAAACATGGAACACAGTCCTCCTCTGTGTTGTCCATTCTGTTGAAGGCAATGGAAAGGGGAATTAAGCAGTGTGTATGTTACCGCCTCCTTTTTATCCTGTGGTGAAAGTTAAATTTTATTCCAAATAGTCTTCAACACATAGAACTGGTTCCAAGATACAAATATTCTGGAATTATTTCGGAAGCATTTTGATGCTGCAGTGGTAGGATTATAAGGAGCTTCTAAATGAAGGTTACCTCTGACTTGACTGTTTCAACATACTCCTGGCTGGTCTCCCATATTGTCCCCTTGGTAAACTTGAGGTCACCCAAAACTCTGTTACCCGTGCCTTAGGTCATATAAATTAAATCCCATTCCCCCATCACCTGTGCTCATTGACCCACATTTGATCAAGCAACATCTTGATTTAAAAATTCTCATCCTTGTTTTCAGATCCCTCCAAGGCTTCCCCCAATGCTCCCCCCCCCCCCCCCACCCCTCAATTTCAATAATCTTCTGAAGCCCCACAAAGCTAATCTATACTGGTCTCCTGCGCATCCGGTGCAGGATTCTCCAAAAGTGGGGCTATGTTCCCAATCAAGCGTAAAGACTCAGGCGAATCACTCTGGACTTTCCACTCTGGACTTTCCTGAAGAAAGTCCAGAATGATTCTCCTATCTGATGGGGGCTAGCAGGGCCCCGGAGTAGTCTTCGCAGCTCCCACTGCCGATACGGGGCCCTGCGCTTCCGGTCGGGGGTCTTCGCCTGTGCACACCGGCGGCCTGCGCCGATCGCCCCGCGCAACATGGCAGACCCACACCGCGGACCGGCACCAAAAAGATAGCCCCCCCCCCGAGATCGCGCGTGCCCGCGAATCGGTGGCCCCCGATCGATAGCTTGGCTGTCTGTGAGGCTGCCCCCGGTGAACGATCCCCCCGCTCCACACCAGGACGGCCGCGGACTCAGTCTGCAGCTGCCACGCCGAGTTTGCGATGGGTGGGACCATGAGAGACGCACGCCGTCGGGAACTTGGCCAGTTACACTTGGAGAATTGCTGCGGGGGCCTCTGTCAATGGCCCCCTACCTGCACCATGTAGAACACGCGCGCGCAATTCACGACGATCCTCCAGGGACCGGAGAATCGCGGGAGCGGCGTCACACTGGATTGCGGCATCAGCGTCCATTCTCCTCCCCCGCGCTGATCATGATTTTGGCGTGGAGGCTCAGAGAATCCCGCCTCCTTATTTGAACTGCTTGATCATTGGTGGCTAGGCCTTCAGTTTCCAGTCTCCCATCCTACTTCACATTTCTCCTTTAAAACACTGCCAAATCCTACCTCCACCTTCCCTTATATATAATATTTCTCTATGGCTCAGTTCCAATTTTTGTTTTGTAATGCTCCTACAAAAGAGCCTTGGGGCATATAATTACATTTATATTGTGTACTTTGTGATTAATGTAGAAATTTTGATATTTTACATGTGTAGTAATGTTATGAAAAACCCTAGTTTAAAATACATAGAGGCAGTGTGTCTACCAAAGCTGCAATTAAAGAGTCATAAAAGGTGAGGTAATCATTCATTCCAACCACTTACTTGGTTACAGATAAAAGGCTAATTGAATAGTGTTGTGATTGCTGGGATTCCCTAGAGTATAGCTAATTTATGAGGGATTATATTTAGTCCTAGCCAAGCAGGTCATGGAACTTAGTGGGACAGATAATTTAATTAATGGGAAGAGCCAGGTCTGTCTGTAGTTTGAAGTGTGTTACAGGATTTTAAGTTGAACAGCAGTTTATCATAGGGTTTGAGTCTGACAAGAGAAAATGATTTTTAGGTTGTTCCTGAAGAAGTGTCTCCCTCTCCAAAGGTCTGCACAGATAAGTAAGTTAGACATGGCACATGAACAGACGGGGTATAGAAGTATATAGGCATTTGGTCTAGATAGGACACGTGATTGGTGCAGGGTTGGAGGGCCGAAGGCTGTACTGTTCTTTGTTCTTTGTAACCTGTTGCTAACTTTATTTCTAAGTGGCATTCAAAGTATATTCCCGTAACAGCCTCCCCGAACAGGCGCCGGAATGTGGCGACTAGGGGCTTTTCACAGTAACTTCATTTGAAGCCTACTTGTGACAATAAGCGATTTTCATTTCATATTGGGTTGCTTAATTGGAATTATTGGCAGGTGTTGATAGTAAATTCAAGTTTCCCTATTATTTGAGAACTGTTTAACTGTTAATTTTAAAGCTATTTCTTTGATGTTCATGTGGTTAGTTCTGTGCTTGAAGTTTGTTTTAAATCAAAGAAACCTCTTGGTCAGAGTCATCACTCCTGGGCTGAAGTATCCTTTCCTCACAGTTCTCCAAATCGGAAAATTGTTTGGGGTTCTCTCCTGGTATCTTAACAAATGTTGGGGTCTGGGACCGGTATCCTAACACTTTAACACATGTTGCTGTTGTTGAAGGCAAGTCAAATAATCTTAGTGATTGGTAATTCTCTGCTGAACTTGTGAATAAGAGCCTATAAGGCGGTTGCGCACTTGGAGGCTGAATTTCATACAAAAGGTTAAAAAAAAACCTTCCTACTTGAAATAAAGTCTGGGGATCGCTATTTCTTCAGTGTGACAGCTTCAGCACTTGTGTATTGAAAGAGCAGTGTCTACAGGGAACCATAACAATATAAGTGCTTCTGCTGCTGTAAATGATCATGGTTTAAGTTAAAAGCAAGAAACAAACAGATGAAAAGAAAACAGCACTGAAAGATTACAAACAGTGACTTATTGTGCACTGTGTACTTCCTACTGTTGCTGAAATGGTGGCATGCAAATAGAATTATCACAACAAAGCCAGTCGACTAAAACTGACCAAACACTCCACAACATGATCTGTCATAATGCGAGAACCTTTTTGGAAAGATTGCTGACATTTAAATCAACAAGTGAAAGCTGGGGGAAAAAATGACGCGCCCCATAATATATCATTCTCAAATTTGCTGTTGGAAATGGAAAATGGAAACGATTTCTTGGAGAAATTGAACTTTATATTGACTCAATTAAATGTGGAAGTCAGCCTATATTTAACAGACATGCTGCAATAAGTAAAATATTTTGATTGACAACCTATTTATTGAAGTCAGTTCTCAACGTGGCTGATTAGAGGAGTCCAAACTGCAGGGTGAATGTCTGATATTTTAGTACTTGCTTTCCTCTTTTCTATATTTGCTTTGATTAGATTGCCGGGCAATACTACTCGCTTTACCAATGCCTGAATGGTGCAATAGAGAAGAAACTCTGGTGTAACCTGCCATCCGAAAATATTTCTCACTCTCGCTAAATGGCTATATTAGACAAAGTCAGATGTGAATACAGTCCGCTGATCAAATTAATGGGGATAAGTAGAAAAATGTCATTTTTCCAAATCAAGTAGAAAATAATTGACAGACTTCACCACAGGAATGTTTTACCCTTGTCTTGAACATAAGTAAAAGTTCTTCTTTTGTGTTACATGTATGCATACTTGAGCTTAAGGACGTCTTGTTATGTAATGGAAAGTATCTCTGCTTCTGAGCTAGAAGGCTCTAGGTTCACTTCCCGCCTCAGGACCTGATGGCCAAGGGAGGGGTGTTCACAGGATGACTAAACAAGTTGAGTTTAACCGTTTCCAAGCCTATAGCAGGCAGTAAGAGTGGGAGACATTCTTGGTCAGCCATGTGATGGAAAGAAGGTTAGAGCCTCTACATCACGATCCGTAGCTCCAGTTTCAATATGCATCTACAACCACAGCAATAGAGGCTCCCTGACTGTTGCAAGTTTCTGTTACAATACCATCATATTCTGTTATTTTAACACTGACTTCTTTTCTATATATTTACTCTGAATAGATTATGAGCACTTTTATCTGCTAAAAATGTGTAAGTGGTGCAATAGAGAATAAAAATCTGCTGTTCGGGATATCATAGGTGTTGTGGGACAAATGTCATTCAGACACTGGAGATAGTTAAAGTCAGAAGTTTCTTACAACCATGCAGGGGTAAGATTCAAATTGCAGAACCGCGCAAAATGCGGTTACAGTGAGTTATACACAATAAAGCTTCAGCTGGCTACATGCCAGGCTTATTTTGTCTGTTCATGGCCCTCATGTGTTCCTAGTAAGCACACCCTATTATGGTCTCATCGACAAGCAAGCTAGTGGGAAAGTAACAAATGTAAAAGAATTTTGAAAATAGCTCAAGCTTATCAGCTACTTCACCAGCAAAACGATGCCGGGTTCAGTGCCACAGTGGGGTTGCAGGGTGAGCTCTTTTCATAGAATCCCTGCAGTGCAGAAGGAGGCCATTTGGCCCCTCGAGTCTGCATCCACCCTGAGAAAGAGCACCCTACTTAGTCCCACTCCCCCGCCCTGTCCCCATAAACCCATCTAACCTGCAGATCTTTGGGACAATAAGGGGCAATTTAGCATGGCCAATCCACCTAATCTGCACATCATTGGACTGTGTGAAGAAGCTGGAGCACCTGGAGGAAACACAGGCAGACATGGGAAGAAAGTGCAAACTCCACATAGTCACCCAAAGCCAGAATTGAACCCTGGTCCCTGGTGCTGTGAGGCCACCATTATGCCACCACAGCTCTCTTTGCGCTTTAAAAATGGCACCCCAATCCTCGGGTAACTAAATTTGCTGGTGGGTCAGGCGAATCAGAGGACGCCTCGCCAGCGATACGTCGTGGGACCCCGCCCCATGAAATTTCTTTTTCAAAATCCCAGACCATATGGCTGAGATAGCCACCATTGCTGTCAGCGGCTCAATACCCCCGCCCAACATCGTGCTTTGCCGATTTTCGGAAAAATCTCCCCTTAAAGATTTACTCAAAAAGGGGTCAATTTTTACATGAGTTCGATTTTTAAGGTTTACTAATCCAGCCTCCACCATCACCTTGCTATTGTTGAGTTGCCAGATCAGAGACTGTTCCCAGCAACCCCACCTCTAAAATGGTGCGAAAGGCAGCAAAACAACCTCCATGAAGACAGACATTAATCTTGGTGCAGCAATTCATCACATTTAACAATACATCAAAAACAAAATACAAATTTATACAATCAAATTCATTTTTTTCACAATAAAGAATATTACTTAGCAGTAGAGCATTGCCTTAATATATTTTCAAGTCGATAAAATCACCCTCCTCTTTGTGTTCACAACAATATAATGAATCCCAATCTGCTTCTTAAATGGCATCAGCATAAGGATCATCAGCACCACCTTGATCAACAATCACATTGTCATTGGCCATATCATTCTACAAATAATCACTTCCTGTGCCATCAAATACATTGGATATCTCACCGGTCTTGAATGATTTAATGGCAATTTCCGTTCTTATTTCATCCCGGTCTCTTCAACCCATCCACACAGGATTGTTGACTTGGACGCCCATATGCTGCCACCCTTGGTGAATGTCTTGTCTCTGGTCATTCCACTCTTTTCTCATGCTGACCTAGAAGGGCTTGTTTAGAGATGGTTGAACAAGGTTGGTCAGACTGACAGGTTGCCAACCCTTCAGGCTTGTCCTGGAGTCTCCAGGAATTGGAGATCAATCTCCAGGACACACTCTGTGCAGCCCTGGAGAAAAATAATCCGGACATTAAAAAAGATTGTATTTTTATGTCATTTACTTTGAACTTTTCTCTTTACTCCTGATATAAAAATATTGAACATGGGTAAATGGTACAGTCAAGCACCATCCGATTGGAAAATTAGTCCGTTTGCTTTCCAATTGGTGTAGGGGAGCAGAGCATCACAAGGATGGATGCGCTGGCTGATGAATGATTGGAGAGTGGGAGCGTGCCAAATGCTGAAACCTCCAGGAATTAATTTAATCACAGTTGGAAACCCCAGTTCGACGATTGAGAATTACTGGTTTTGTAATCCATCTTCAGCAATATCACCGACAAGGTAGGATCTGAATGTTCCCCAGATGCGAAGCCTTTTTGCCTTTCTGTAACCTTCCTGGTCGGAAACTTCAAAATATCCTCGGGCGTATTGTCAAGCCATCGTCATCCATCCATTCTTTATTGTGGGCATGGACAACTAACTCTTTTTTGGGGGGGTTTGCTCTTTTGGGAGAGTTTTTTTCACATCTTAAGCTTTGTCCTGTCATACACAAGGCAGCACAACTATGAACTATTCTTTTAATGGACAGTTGTCTTCACCATCACGCATGCCAAAATCCACATTCACAAAACAGGCCAATATGGATCAAATCTTTTGTCGATGTTTAATTGTAAGCCACTGAAATGCGATAAGCTTGTCATCATGTTCCACTGGCCGATGCTGTGAAGTCACGGTCTTCTGTCACAGTGCAAAATCATTTGGCTTCATAAACCGGTTACACCATCCAGAGCTGGCTTTGAAACGTTGAGGAACAGAGGCCAAAATGTTCTGACGCACCCATTGGCCAGATCCCGCTGAAGCCAATGGGCTTTTGGTTGGCTTGCCACATCTGCTGTGAGAGAGTCTGCTGTCGCAGGATCAGAAAATACCAGCCAACGTCTCTATTGTGGTGATTTTAAGGACATATTTTGCAACTTGGTCCTCCAACTGCAACTGTAACTTATGCTCAACATTCTTCTATTTGCACATGTATTCTTAGGTATCTGCCTTCTTTGCTTCGAGAGCTTCCTCCAATCCCTAATGTTCCTCTCCGATATCTTGAATTCTCCAGCTGCAGCACAATTATTTTTCTAGTCTGCAATCTCAATTGCTTTGAGTATATGCGATTCCCTCTTGGGTGCAATTTTCTTGGAATTCAGCAAAGGCCAATGGCGGGTGGAAAAAGTGGTGTCGAAGCCAGCTGACAGCAACAGAGACTTTCTTTGCCGTATAATGCTGGGCATAAAAACAAAGGGCGGGTCGGCCTCTTATTTGCCCTCCCTTCCAGCAACTTAGTCCCTCCCCTCAAAAATCGAGGCACCACTTTTAGAGGCTGCCATAGTGTGGTGATTTTCACCTGGAACCATTCCTTCCCATCCCCCCACGTACGTACGCGCATGCTCATTCCTATTCCATGGCACTTCCCCTTGGCACTGCTTTCTACCATTGCCCATAGTGCTACCCTGGGCAATTCCCAGGTATGACCCTCTCCCACCTGAGCAATGCACTCATCTAGGCTCTCCTCGAAGACCTGCTTGCCAAGTGCACACCTTTGGAGGTCAATCATGTTTCATGCCATTCTGCCCTCACAGCGAGGGGGAAGTGGGGAGAGGGGGTTATGATAACCAGGTGTTAATGTATTCAAATGACAATGTGAGGACACGTGCTATGCCACTGACGGGGGAAGTGGGCAAGCACATCAGCATGAAACACGATTTGGAAGTTCTCGCAGGTTTTCCTGCTCCTGTCGCCGAACCCGCCAGACGCAAATGGGAATGGAAAATCCGGTCCCTTGACACCATATTGCCATAATAAAGGACGATTGGCTGGAATGCAGCTTGCATCATTGAGGTGGTAACCTTGACATTGCATGCTGATGTGCGCAGACGCGAGTGTTGATCATCCGCCTTGAACGGTATACTATTCTGTCAAGCATAGTTACCACAGGACAATTTTGACTTCAGCGCCAAGCAGGTGGAAAGCACAAAGAGTTTGGATTCTTTGGCTAAAAGTCGGGAGTTGGCTTAGACATGAGGTATATGAAAAATGAATTGTTTTTGGGCAAAAGGACTTTTACACAAAGTGGACCATTACTTGAGCATATGCAGTAACTATTGCCCTTTGCTGAAATCCTATTTTATCTGCAGCAGAGGAAATTGTCTCTCTGGTAAGGTCTGGTGAGCCGAGTGGAACAATGGGGAGCATTCATGTTGTTCTGTTCTTATTTCGGGAATGGGAATGTGGAAGCAGGACAAGAAAAGAACACAACAGTTTAATTAGCCAAGACAATGAGCTAAAAGTATCCCATGCAGCTTCCATTCACCACTTTAAGTTACTAAATATTGCTGCTGAAGCTAAAAGATGCTTTGGGATATATGTGAAAGATGCAACATAAACTGGGATTATTCTTTATTTCTGATATGACTGTGATTGTAGTCCATTGTTATTTCCGCATGTCAAGTCTGGTTTTCTTCTAAAAAGTTTGAAATTTTTCATTGATGTACATTGGAGTTTTATATCTGCAGCACTGTCACCATAGAACCACAGAAAAATTACAGCCCAGAAGGCCCATTGGCCCAGCTTCTCCATGCCAGCCGGAGGACGCCCAGGCACCCTTTCTAATCCCACCTTCCTGCACCGTCCATATCTGAACTCTTCTGGAAAAACATAATTTCAAGGCTGAGTTATCAATACTTTTTCTATAATACAACAGCAATTAATTTTAAGATGAAATTTATGGAAACGGAAGATGGGACTTTCCAATCTCACCAGATGGCTCTCTGAATTTTCCCATTCCATCTGTGATGATGCCTGCCACTGGCAGAACTGGAATATCCTGCTCTGAGTTTCATGATGTTTTAAAACATATTTTCAAGAAAACCAACTTGGAGCTTTTTATCAAAATGTTATTGAGTGTTCCAGTTTCAGAGATCAACCTCTCAGGCATAAAGTGATAATTACATATTATTCAGCTGACAGCACCTGTTTTACTGCCAAACAAGTCAGAATTAATACCTAACATCTTACATTGTAAAAACGTGCAGATTGTTTCAATGTAACTTAAGAGAGCAAACAATTAGACTACCAGTTGCGGCTATACGGAGCGAAGTCGCACATTCGGCGGCTCCCGTAAAAACGGACTTTTGGGCTCTTTTCAGGGCCCCCAACGGTACTTTTTTGACCTTTCCCGGTGTGGAAAGGAGTCTATAACAGCTGCCCGTCAATATATGGCTTCAACTAGGAGCGGGGTGACAAAAAAGGTGGTGCTGGACCCGAAGAAGGTGCGAGGGGAGAAGGACAAAATGGCGGCAGGCGGAGACAAGGCAGCGTGGATGCAGTGGGCAGATGAGCAGCAGGAGGGTATCCAGCGCTGCATCAGAGAGATCAAAACAGACCTGCTAGAGCCGATGAAGGCTTCTATTGATAAGCTGCTGGAGGCACAGACAGCCCAGGGGTTGGCGATCCGCGAGGCTCGACAAAAGATCTCTGACAATAAAGGTGGAGGCGCACGAGGCGCTCCACAAGAAATGGCAGGAACGGTTCGAGGAGATGAAGAATCGGTCGAGGCATAAGAATCTGCGGATTCTGGGCCTCCCGGAGGGGCTGGAGGGACCGCCGTGGGGGCCTATGTTGTCACCATGGTGAACTCGCTGATGGGAGCGGGGTCCTTCCAGGGGCCCCTGGAGCTGGAAGGGGCCCATAGAGTGCTGGCGAGGAAGGGGCCCATAGAGTGTAAGGCTAAAGAGCCTCCACGGGCGGTGCTGGTGAGGTTCCATTGATTCGTCGATCGGGAGTGTGTGCTCAGGTGGGCCAAGAAGGAGAGGAGCAGCAGGTGGGAGAACACGGAGGTTCGAATATACCAGGACTAGAGTGCGGAGGTGGTGAAGAGGAGGGCCGGGTACAATCGAGCGAAGGCGGTGTTGCACAGGAAGGGGGTGAAGTTTGTCATGTTGCAGCCGGCGCGACTGTGGGTGACCTACAAGGACCGACACCATTATTTTGAGTCTCCGGCGGAGGCGTGGGCCTTTGTTCAGGCCGAGAAGTTGGACAGAGATTGAGGGTCGGGATGGGCGATTGGGGACTGTGGTTGATATGTTATGTTTAATTTTTTTTTTTCATTTTCTCGACGGGGGGGCCTTTGTATTGCTCCGGGTTTCTTTTTCTCTGTGTTTTCACTTTTGGGTTGGTGAGGGTGGCTGGGGCGGGTTGGGCACTGTTTTAGTTGGGTTGGTCGGGGGGGGGGGCTCTTGGAGGGGGGTAGGTCAACGGAACAGGGGGGGTGGACGGCGGTGAGATGGGGCCCCACGAGGAGGGAGAGGCCCAAGTCGGGGGTGAGGGGACCGAGACTGCAAAAGGAGCTGCGTCAGAGGTGGCGAGGCCTGGTAGGTGGAAAGCGCGGGCTTTTTCCCGCGCTGAAGACTGGAGGGGGCGGGGAAGCGAGAGTTGTTTCCCGCGCTTAGAATGGAAGGGGGTGGGGGGAGAGCCTATGGATGGGTAATGGGAGAGGAGGGTGTGCCACACAATGGGAGGAGTCAAAGGTGAGGAGGTGAGGCGGGAGTGGCTGGGGTCAGCAGGAGTCAGCTGACTTGCGGAAGTGCAACGGGGGAGTAAATCAGCTAGGATGGATCCTAGCTGGGGGGTGGGGGTGGAGTTGGAGCCTCGGCGTGGACCCCATTACGGGGGAACCACCGGTTCACCCCAGGAAGAACAGGTGGAGGATTTTCGGGGTGGCACAGGGCAGGGATACACAAGTTGGGGGACCTGTTTGTGGACGGGTGCGCTGGAGGAGAAGTACGGGCTCCCCCCGGGGAACACCTTCAGGTACTTACAGGTAAGGGCGTTTGCCAGACGGCAGGTGGTGGAATTCCCATGGTTACTGCCACACCAAGTACAACAGGACAGGGTGCTCTCGGGGGTGGGTGGGGGGGGAGTGGGGAAGATCTCGGAAACTTATCAGGTGATGCTGGAGGAGGAGGAGGCCTCGGTGGTGGAGGTAAAAGGTAAGTGGGAGGAGGAGTTGGGAGAGGAAATTGAGGAAGGGACGTGGGTAGATGCCCTGGGGAGGGTGAACTCTTCCTCATCGTGCACGAGGCTCAGCCTCATACAGTTTAAGGTGCTGCACAGGGCACACATGACCGGGACAAGGATGCACCGGTTTTTTGGGGGCGAGGACAGGTGTGTTAGGTGCTCAGGGAGCCAGCAAATCACACCCATATGTTCTGGGCATGCCCAGCGCTGGAGGAATTTTGGAAGGGCGTAGCGAGGACGGTGTCGAGGGTGGTAGGATCCAGGGTCAAACCAGGCTGGGGTCTCACAATATTTGGGGTGGCAGAGGAGCCGGGAGTGCAGGAGGTGAAAGAGGACGGAATTCTGGTCTTTGTGTCCCTGGTAGCCCGGCGAAGGATTCTTCTTCGGTGGAAAGATGCGAGGTCCCCAAGCGTGGAATCCTGGATCAGCGACATGGCAGGGTTCATTAAATTGGAGAGGGTGAAATTCGCCTTGAGAGGGTCAGTACAAGGATTCTTTAGGCGGTGGCAACCGTTCTTAGACTTCCTGGCAGAGCGATAGACATTGGTCAATGGCAGCAGCAGGTTGGGGGGGGGGGGGTTTACTTTATTATTGTTCTTGTTATTTACACTGAAGGGTCTGAGGGGGTGTATATACCGATGGTGTTAAGTTGGGGTGTTAATGTTAATTTATTATTTATGTACGGGGGGGGCGGGCATGGGGGGTTGCTTTTCTAGATTGTGTTTTGTACTTAACTGTGTTGGGTTCTTTTTTTCATTTTGTTATTGATATTTTATGAAATTCTTTAATCAAAAATTATTTTTTTTAAAAAGAGATCACACAATTCCTAGTTAGACAAAGAGCAAACACAGATATTTAGAGTTTGCAAACGGCACCTCACTGTGGCAAGAACCATAGGCTAAATCTATATCCTGCCACTTAAGTAAAGTCGCCATTGCCCCAGATGACCATAGGCTGCTTTCCCCTTTGACAGGGAAAGCTGACTGGTGGTGGTTTAACCCGAGGGTCACCACAGTCAGCCAGTACGGGAATGGAACCCATGCTGTTGGCCTTACCCCGCATCACAAACCAACCACAAACACAAGGCCAACCTCAAGAGTGTACTGCCAAAATTCCACCAGCACATCTCCTGTCCCACCAGCGGCGACAACACTCTTGACCACTGCTACTCAAAAATCAAGAGCGCCTACCGTTCCATCCCCCGACCGCACTTTGGGTAATCAGACCATAAGACGGTGCTCCTTCTCCCGGGATACAAGCAGAAACTCAAGCGGGAGAATCCAGCTAAGAAGGTTGTGCAGTGCTGGTCCAAGGAGACAGAAGAGCTCTTATGTGACTGCTTAGAGACAGTGGACTGGTCCATATTTACGAACTCAGCGACCAACTTAAATGAGTATGCGACCACCGTCACAGACTTCATCAGCAAATGTGTGGACGACTGTGTGCCAGAGAAAGCAGTGCGTGCGTTCCCCAACCGGAAACCATGGCTCAATCGCGAGATTGACTCCCTACCAAAGGACAGATCTGAGGCGTTCAAGTCAGACGACCCTGACCTATACAAGAAATCCAGGTACGACCTCCGCAAAGCCATCCGAGATGCCAAGAGAGAATATCAAATCAAGCTAGAGTCATAGACAGACTCTCGGCGATTGTGGCAAGGACGAAACAACATAATGCGCTACAAAGCGAAGCCAGGCAGTATCTCTGGCAGTAGCGCACCCCTCCCTGATGGAACTCACTGCATTCTATGCTCGGTTCGAGCAGGTAACCAACAATCCGCTGTCGAGTGCCCCAGAAGCCCATAACTCACCCATACCCACCATCACAGCATCCAACGTCAGATTGGCCTTCCTGAAAGTGAACCCTTGGACATCTTTAACCTCTCCCTACTCCACTCAGAGGTCCCCACCTGCTTCAGGAAGACCACCATCATACCGTTGCCAAAGAAGTACCATGATGTGGAGATGCCGGCGTTGGACTGGGGTGAGCACAGTAAGAAGTCTTACAACACCAGGTTAAAGTCCAACAGGTTTGTTTCGAATCACTAGTTTTCGGAGCGCTGCTCCCTCCTCAGGTGAATGAAGAGGTATGTTCCAGAAACATATATATAGACAAATTCAAAGATGCCAGACAATGCTTGGAATGCGAGCATTAGCAGGTGATTAAATCTTTACAGATCCAGAGATGGGGTAACCCCAGGTTAAAGAGGTGTGAATTGTGTCAAGCCAGGACAGTTGGTAGGATTTTGCAGGCCAGATGGTGGGGGATAAATGTAATGCGACAAGAATCCCAGGTCCCGGTTGAGGCCGCACTCATGTGTGCGGAACCTGGCTATAAGTTTCTGCTCGGCAATTCTGCGTTGTCGCGCGTCCTGAGGGCCGCCTTGGAGAACGCTTACCGGAGATCAGATGCTGAATGCCCTTGACTGCTGAAGTGTTCCCCGACTGCAAGGGAACATTCCTGCCTGGTGATTGTCACGCGATGTCCATTCATTCATTGTCGCAGCATCTGCATGGTCTCACCAAGGTACCACGCTTCGGGACATCATTTCCTGCAGCGTATGAGGTAGACAACGTTGGCTGCGTCGCACGAGTATGTACTGCGTACCTGGTAGGTGGTGTTCTCACGTGTAATGGTGGTATCCATGTCGATGATCTGGCATGTCTTGCAGAGATTGCCATGGCATGGTTGTGTGGTGTCGTGGTCACTGTTCTGTAGGCTGGGTAGTTTGCTGCAAACAATAGATTGTTTGAGGTTGCGCAGTTGTTTGAAGGCAAGTAGTGAGGGTGTGGGGATGACTTTGGCAAGATGTTCATCTTCATCGATGACGTGTTGAAGGCTGTGAAGAAGATGTCGTAGTTTCTCCGTTCCGGGAAAGTACTGGATGACGAAGGGTATTCTGTCGGTTGTGTCCCCTGTTTGTCTTCTGAGGAGGCCGGTGCGGTTTTTTGCTGGGGCGCGTTGGAACTGCCGATCGATGAGTCGAGAGCCATATCCCGTTCGTACGAGGGCATCTTTCAACGTCTGTAGATGTCTGTTGCGCTCCTCCTCGTCTGAGCAGATCCTGTGAATACGGAGAGCTTGTCCATAGGGGATGGCTTCTTTAATGTGTTTAGAGTGGAAGCTGGAGAAGTGGAGCATTGTGAGGTTATCCATGGGCTTGTGGTAAAGCGAAGTGCTGAGGTGACCGTCCTTGATGGAGACGAGTGTGTCCAAGAATGCAACTGATTTTGGAGAGTAGTCCATGGTAAGTTTGATGGTTGGATGGAACTTATTGATGTCATCATGTAGTTGTTTCAGTGATTCTTCGCCGTGGGTCCAAAGGAAAAAAATGTCATCGATGTATCTGGTGTATAACGTCGGTTGAAGGTCCTGTGCGGTGAGGAGGTACTGTTCAAACTTGTGCATGAAGACGTTGGCGTATTGGGGTGCGAATTTGGTCCCCATGGCTGTTCCATGCGTCTGGATGAAGAACTAATTGTCGAAAGTGAGGACGTTGTGATCCAGAATGAAGCGGATGAGTTGCAGAATTGTGTCTGGATATTGGCAGTTGTCAGTGTTGAGTACGGAGGCTGTTTCAGCAATGCCGTCGTCATGGGGGATGCTGGTGTAGAGTGACGAGACGTCCATTGTGACGAGGATCTGGAGAAGAACCATGCAACATGCCTCAATGATTACCGTCCAGTAGCCCTGACTTCAGTCATAATGAAGGGCTTCTAGAGGTTGATCATGAAGCGCATCACCTCCATACCCCCAGAACGCCTTGATCCACTGCAATTCGCATACCGTCGCAACCGGTCCACAGCAGATGCCATTTCCCTGGCCCTACACTCATCCCTAGAGCATCTCGCCAACAAGGACTCCTACATCAGACTCCTATTTATTGACTGCAGCTCCGCCTTCAACACCATAATCCCAGCCAAGCTCATATCAAAGCTTCAAAACCTAGGACTTGGCTCCCCACTCTGCAACTGGATCCTCGACTTTCTAACTCATAGACCACAATCAGTAAGAATGAACAACAATACCTCCTCCACAATAGTCCTCAATACCGGGGCCCCGCAAGGCTGCGTACTTCGCCCCCTACTCTACTGCCTGTACACACACGGCTGTGTGACAAAACCTGGTTGTAACTCCATCTACAAGTTTGCTGATGATATGACCATAGTGGGCCGGATCTCAAATAACGACGAGTCAGAATACAGGAGGGAGATAGAGAACCCTACAACAATCTCTCCCTCAATGCCAGCAAAACTAAAGAGCTGGTCATTGACTTCAGGAAGCAAAGTACTGTACACACCCCTGTCAGCATCAACGGGGCCGAGGTGGAGATGGTTAGCAGTTTCAAATTCCTAGCGGTGCACATCTCCAAAAATCTGTCCTGGTCCACCCACGCCGATTCTACCACCAAGAAAGCACAACAGCGCCTATACTTCCTGAGGAAACTAAGGAAATTCGGCATGTCCACATTAACCCTTACCAACCTTTACAGATGCACCATAGAACGCATCCTATTTGGCTGCATCGCAGCCTGGTATGGCGACTGCTCGGCCCAGGACCGCAAGAAACTTCAGAGAGTCGTGAACACCGCCCAGTCCATCACACAAACCTGCCTCCCATCCATTGACTCCATCTACACCTCCCGCTGCCTGGGGAAAGCCGGCAGCATAATCAAAGACCCCTCCCACCCAGCTTTCCCACTCTTCCAACTTCTTCCATCGGGCAGGAGATACAAAAGTCTGAGAACACGCACAAACAGATTCAAAAACAGCTTCTTCCACGCTGTTACCAGACTTCTAAATTACCCTCTTATGGACTGACCTCATTAACACTACGCCCTGTATGCTTCATCCGATGCCGGTGCTTATGCAGTTACATTGTATACCTTGTGTTGCCCTATTATGTATTTTCTTTTATTCCCTTTTCTTCCCATGTACTTAATGATTTGTTGAACTGCTCGCAGAAAAATACTTTTCACTGTACTTCGGAACACGAGACAATAACAAATCCAATCCAATCCAATCCAGTCCACCCAACTGAGCTAAACAGGCCACTTAAATACCCAATCCATTGCACACTGCAAGCAAGAAAGAAAGAAATTGCATTCATGTAGCTCCTTTCACAACCTTGCAGTGTTGCGATAATAATTCTGAGCATTTTTACGGTCAGTGAAATACTTTTGAATTGCAGAGTGTATTATAATGGCGGGATCATGACAGCCAATACTGTGCAGCAATACCTCATAAACTGCAGATCTCATGGCCAGACAATCTGCACTAGTGAAGCTAGTTAAGGGGTAAATATTGGCCAGGGCACCAGGAAGAATCACCTCAGTCTTTTCTGAGTACTTTCACATGATATTTTCTCTTGACCTGAATGGGAAGACAGATGGTGTCTTCCCTGTTTTAACACCTCATCCAAAAGATGGCATCTCCCATTGTGCAGCACTCCCTCAGTACTGCACCAGAGCGTCGGCCTGGAGTATGCCTCTGAAGTGGGGCCTGATCCCTCAACCTTTTCGATCCAGGGCAAGAATGCTACCACTGAACCAAGGTAGACACCTTAATGATAGCATTAAGTATATTTAAAACAAAGGTTAGGGCTAATTATCCCACTGACGAGATATTAAGTTTATTCATGAGCACATTGAATTTCAAATCAGTTACTTTTTATTTGTATTGAAGCACACATTTGCGTATTCATTTTTAGAATCATAGAATTCCTGCAGTGCGGAAGGAGGCCATTGGACCCACTGAGTATGTTGCTCTACCTAGGCCCACTTCCCTACCCTATCCTCGTAACCTCACCTAACCTTTCTAACACTAAGGGGCAATTTAGCAGGGCTAACCTATCAGCTTGTATTTCAAGTACCTTCTTCTGCTTAAACTTGTGGTCTGGGGGAAACGTTTATGACTGTTTACAAGTTGTTGGATAATGTTATTTCCGCTGATGGAGTGCAATTGTTTCATTGTTATTTCACGAACTGACTGGAATCACATCTCTCCCTCTCTTTACCTCTGAAGAAACAGTGACTCGGTTTCTCTCTCCATGCGTGCTGTGAGACCAGCTGAGTTTTTCTGGAATTTTCAGTTTTTATTTTAAAATCTTTGATCTGTTTGGTAAGGTGGAGCTTTTACTATATGTTATACATAATTGCACAATACATTTGCAAGTGCTGTGAAGTATATTGTGAAACTTTAAAAACACTATGACTACGGAGTTATGTATCGACAACTCTCATTAATATATCGAAGTTATTATTTAAACTAACAAGAACGTCAGCCCAGGAGAAAAGTTGGCTATATTAGGGTAAATATAAGTAATGTCAAGCTGGCAATTTTCTCTCCTGACCCTCTCACAACTCCAATTTGCACTGGAGCACCCTTTTACTGTTGCCAGATAATCTGTGCCTTTGCCATATTTCATTGCCAGCCAAGATGGTGCCTGCAGGCTATACAATTCTTACAGCCGCGTCTGTATTCATCTGATAGCACCACACACATGTACGATGGAATGTTCTAAATGCCCACAAAGCCTAGTACGGGTGCTATTTCAAAATTGTAGTTCCAGATGTCGTTTCCGGACCCCGATGCTCCAAGATTGTTTGACATTTTTAGAGCACTGGAAGGGTAGGGAACAGGAAACACAATTGTCATCAATTAGTGTCCCATTAAGCTTATTAAGAAGATTATTAAGAGATCCGTCTGTTGGAGAATGTGATTTTTCAGCTTTAGTTTGGCACGTCTGTGCCCAACTGTTGGGTTAATTGTGGGAATATTGTGAAGTTCATTAATGATTCCCTAATGACTTAATTTTGAAAGTCCAACCAGCGCTGGGTGCAGCACTGTGCCATTTCTGTGTCAAATGACCGCTTGCCTTCATGCGCCAGCTCCTGGCCTTCTGAGGAGCTGCCTACCCGCCCTAATCATAAGGCAGCAGCAGCTTCCAATGCGACGGTCACATGCCTTTGACCCCAGGCAACCAGTTCCTGCTTCCTTGCGATGTACAACATCACCAATTGGGCACTGAGCTCACCTCTGCCTGAACGAGGGCACTTGAATTCCAAATTAAATGTTTAGGCATGGGGTTGGGACTCAGAATCCATCGGGATCTTGACCTATCAGGTTCCCAATCCTGCTTTGAAAATCCAGATCATCTATGGGGCTCATTGGTGACCCAGGTTTGTGGTCCATGATCTTGGTGAAAAATCCAACAAGTGTCTGGAACAAAATGAGAGGGGGGTTTGCGCCCCGCTGGTGTAAATGGCGATGGGGCGTAAGATCTCACAATGCTATCGTAATAGGATTCCCCCCATGCAATGACGGGAAGCTCATTTAAATACATTTTAATATCATTTGTGGTCTTTCCCGCTGTTTCATCTCCCACATTCGGATCCTGGTCACCTCCCCCTTTGGGGAGGTCTGTGTGTGTGGAGGGGGGGGCGCCCCTGTGTATGTGGGGGCAGTTCCCTGTGTCCGTGGGAAGATATCCGATGTGCGGGGAGGCGGGTGTCACCATATCTTGATATTATTGTCATTTCTGTAGGGAGCCCCGACCTCTAGAAGGCCAACGTTGGGGTGGGCTCTGGCATGGGACCAGCCTCAAGCACATTTTTCAACTAAGTTTGAAAAGTATCGTGGGAAAAGCTGTCAGGCAACTCACTGCTTTTCACACCTAAAATAACACTTGGTTAAAAAACAGAAAATTCCACCTAAAGAGCTCTACACAGCCTTTAGTGGTCTGACTATGGCCTTTGACACCGTCAACTGCAAAGCCATTTGGAAAGTCTTCCAGCAACTAGGATGTCCAGAAATTTTATTTATGATCCTGCAACTCCAGGCAGCAACCGAGCTTTACAAAGGATCACATTTTGACCCAGACAGGCATCAAGCAAGGCTTTATAATTGCGTCTTTTCTCCATGATCTACCTTGGGCTGGTCACGTAAGCCACAAGAGGTCATGATTGTGTTTCCACTCGATGGGATGCTTTTCGACCTCGACATGCTGACGTCAAGACCAAGGTGATCCTCCAGCATATCGACAATTTACAATATGCCGATGTTGTAGTCTACACTACAAGCTGCGCTCAGGTCATCCTCAAACTCTGCAACTCCGCACACATGTTGTCAATTGGAGCTTTATTCCAGGACATGGCTGGCAAGGTCACCTTTGTTCCAACTCCCAAGATCAGCTTGACCAAAATCTCCCAGGAGCCCTCCCAGGAGCACACACCTCCATCTTCAGCTGTTGCTGCTGATGGGGAGACCGTTGTGTTAATCACCCTGGGGTAACACGGACTGCAACTTGATGCAGTTGTACTGGAAAGTAGACTCCAAACGTTGATGTTCGTTCAACACGTTTTATAGAACCTGCTAGGCAGTGCACACAGTTCGCTGTGGGTTTGACACTCTACTAACCTAAGCGTGCTTACTATAACTAATTAAACCAGACTAGCTCTGAGCCACGTGTAGAAGGTGCTGACTGATATATACACCCTGACTGTCACTACAGTTGTCATTCATGGAAAAGAGCAGAGTGCTGATGCCTCGTGTGTTTTATAGTGGGAAACCCTCTTCCACTGTTCTGCCTGGTGATTGGTTGTGTTCTGTCCTGTGTGTTGACTGGCTGTACTGAATATCTGTCACTGCCTGTCTGTATCTCATTGTGTGCATAAGTGCATATTACGACAGAGACTTTACAAGTTGTTGAACACTTCCAAAGTCTTGACGGATATGGATATCAGACGCAGAACATTCTGATGTGTGTACATCAGTTCTGAATAACATGGTTCAGTACCTAATGGGGAATTCAGGGAGATAATAGCTGACTAATAAACAAATCATTTTTTGGACATTCCCAGGATCTTCTTTCTGTTCATTCCTGAAAACAATCACGCAAGCACCATTTCGAGAAAGGCAGCTGCCAAGATATATTCTCCATTTCTGCTGAGCGAAAACTGAGCCAGTAACTTCAACTGCTCGGTGCCACAATTTTTGCAGTTTAGCATTTCATAGACATGCAGACAGAACACCCATGTATTTGCAGCTGTAGATTTGTGTGTAATCTGTGCAGGAAAACAATTTCAAAATTAATAAGTGAATTCAAAATGCAGTGCTCATGAACAAAATAAACTCGGTATCACAATAGTGTATTTGTTTATACTATAGGCAGTTTAAAATTAAATATAAAATAAATTCTTGTCTGTTCCAAGTTAAACATGAGTCAATTCTGTTCTGACCTCAGGGCAGCACGGTGGCGCAGTGGTAGCACTGCAGTCTCACGGCACCGAGGTCCCAGGTCCGATCCCGGCTCTGGGTCATTGTCCGTGTGGGGTTTACACATTCTCCCTGTGTTAGTGTGGTTTTAACCCCCACAATCCAAAGATGTGCAAGGTAGGTGGATTGGCCACGCTAAATTGCTCCTTAATTGGAAAAAATGAATTAGGTACTCAAAATTTATTTACTTTAAAAAAAATTCTGTTCTGACCTTAAAGAGAAAGATCCTGCAAAAACAAAGCCGAATTGTTTCACGCAACACATTAATGTGGGGAAAGTGTGTTGTTACTTTTTGTAATTTAGAAAGAGAAAATGTATTTAAATTGAACCAGCATATTGCACAACAGGTTTATGACAGCTTATTATAACTTTAGTTTGAGAATTACCTAACCCAAGACAAGCTGAGTGAAGTTAGATTGCCGGCCCCATATTATTTTCTGGCCAAAGCTCAGTGGAACTATGTTAATACTGTCCGAATGTCAATTAAAACTTTATTCAAGCAGACGGCTGGCAAGCTGGCTGGCTTTGCGCTCAATCCTAAAAGCGTTAAATTTGTTTATTGAATTAAGATCCAGCATCAGGTTGCCAACCCTTACTGGAAATGTTCCAGGAGTTGTCGCCGGAAGGTTCCAGGAGGTGTTGCCGGAAGGTGCAAGCGGCTTCAACGATGATCCAATGTTTCCAGAGACAGAACCTGGTACCTGGCTGGGAATTCACTGCAGACACTGCCTAATTTGGGTTCCCCCAAATGATTGGCCGGGAGTCTACCGGACTCGACGTCAAACTCCAAGTGGCAGCACGGTATCACAGTGGTTAGCACAGTTGCTTCACAGCTCCAACGTCCCAGGTTCGATTCCCGACTCGAGTCACTGTCTGTGTGGAGTCTGCATGTTCTCCCCGTGGCGTGGGTTTCCTCCGGGTGCTCCGGTTTCCTCCCACAGTCCAAAGATGTGCAGGTTAGGTGGATTGGCCATGCTAAATTGCTCATAGTGTTCAAAATGGTTAGGTGGGGGTTATTGGGTTGTGGGGATACGGTGCAGACGTGGGCTTAGGTGGGTTGGTCTTTCTGGTGCGGACTTGATGGGCCAAATGGCCTCCTTCTGCACTGTAAATTCTATGTCTACGTCAAAAACATTTTGAGACATTTTGGACGGGTTGTTCTGCCCCCTCCAAATCCCCCACAGTGGGTTTTCCTGTGGAGGATGCAGCGAGACAGTGACCGTCGGGACAATGACCGCCGGCGGGATCTTGCGCTCCCTCCAAACTCTACGGACTTTTGCATGACTCGTCCCACCCCAACTCCGAGGATCACGTCACAAGGGGCCGACTGCTGCCGGAATAGAAGAACCCACCGGCGTGAAGGGACCGGAAAATCCCTCCCTTCAAAGCGTTACTTTGGATAAATTAATTTGCCCACTATTCCGTACACAGAAGCTCACCATTCCCCGAACAGGCGCCAGAATGTGGTGACTAGGGGCTTTTCACAGTAATTTCATTTGAAGCCTACTTGTGACAATAAGCGATTTTCATTTCATTTCATTCATTGTTCAATGGTAATCTGCTGATGCTCTTGGCATCGTGGTGACATAAAGCATAAACTGACACTGAGGCAGGTCACGCAGACATACTGTGCTCATCAAAGGCATTGCCTGTCTTTTCCCACCATACACAATGGACTCAAGGTGAGGAGGTCAAAGATGCGAGCACTAGCCTGCTGGCTGGAAGAATCACATGGCTGAGCCGAGATGTTTTTTTCTGCTCAGGGGTAAACGAGAAGCTGATTGCAGTCTTGGCAGTTTCTTTATAAATGAAACTATTCTGTGAAATGAACTTGTGGCACAATGGGTAGCACTGCTGCCTCACAGCGCCAGGGACCAGGGTTAGATTCCGACGTGGGTGACTGTGTGGAGTTTGCACGTTCTCCCTGTGTCTGTTCCTCCGGTTTCCTCCTACAGTCCAAATATGTGCAGGTTAGGTGGATTGGCCATGCTAAATTGCCCCTTAGGGTCCAACGGTTGGGTGGGGTTACGGGGATAAGGCGGGGGCTGAAGCCAAGGTGGGGTGGTATTTCGATGGGTCAGTACAGACACTTTATACAATAAGTTTTATCTTACGTGGAGTGTGCTTTTTGCAGTGGGTTTAATAGAGGCACCCCTTTCATCCTGGCAGATGAAGTGGTGCACATTCCATGGTTACTGTCATGGACACTGCTGAGCAAGTCGTCCTGGCAAAGCATCCTAACTGGACAATGCCGCACTGGAACTCAGTGTGTGCGACTCTCCAGCTGAAGTGGAAGCTTCTGAGGTGCTGCAGGATCCACGGTTGTTGCTGCAAGAACACACTGCTCCTCGCCATCATGGTGGCCAACAGCAAACAGCCAGAGAGGTAAACCTGGCAGATGCCTGACCCGCAGCTTTAGCCGCTGTCCGTGCCTCATCCCACTCCACTCCTCCCGGAGTTGTCGCACTGCTTCCCCTGTAGCTGATTGCTGGCCGCATAGCTGAAGCCTGCCTCTGCTGGTCACAATACTGGCTTGACTTTCCGTCCATCTCCAACCTTGGGCTGAGAAAAGAGCCAAAGAATAGGCCCGGCTCAAATTCCCCAAATACAAGGAGCTCGCCCTCACCCACTCCCAGCATTTGGTTTCCAAGGTACACTGATCCTCCTCCCATAACTCAGCTTCCTGTCTGTGGGCTCCTTAAGTTGATGTTTCCTAGCATTATTTCCCTAAATTCCATAAGCACCGAGTGGTCCCAGGAATATTGCAATCAGAATGCTGGGTCGACACAGAGATGCAATGGAATTTGAAGGTGATTATTCTAACCACAACACACAATCGATTCCTTTCCATAGCCTAATGGACAGTGTTTGCAGTGAATTTACAGCATGCTGTCAGGTTCAGTCTCTGGAAACGTTGGACTATCATTGAACCTACTCGCTCCACATCACTGGCTTTCTGTGATGCTGGTGACAACTCCAGGAATATATCCAGCTTGAGTTGGCAACACTACCTCAATTAACCCAGCATGGACCGCTGCTTCTTCCTGGCGTGCCTGAGGAAACCACAGTGTGGTCTCTATCGCACCCAATGCAAAAGCCCACTTTACACTGTAGCCAGTTAAAATGGCTAACTCCCGATTTAGAATGGCTAACTCCCGATTTAAAATGACGAATGGCAAAGGCTGATGGGAAAGTCAGCCAACAGGACACAAACGAGCAGCTACAGGTTGAGTGTGTATTTACCTCTGGAAATGCCAGACAAGATCAATACCAGCACCCATCAGCATAACAAAACACCAGCCATCTGCATATTAATGAGCAATCCCCAGGAACAATGAGCAACATTTAGAAACATAAAGCCAAACCAGACTCCGTGGCGCCAGCAGAAGCCGACACAATGGGAGGTGAACGACCACCTCAGACCGCCCATCGATCAGGGAACCACTCCAGCATTGGAGAAAATCGAACCAAGTGATTGGGACAAAGTCCAATCACTTGGAACCAGGTACAGGGTCCGCCACAAAAGGCGGGAAGCCCCTGGGGACTATGAGAATCAAGCCCAAGTTCAAATCGCGCCTCTGCTTCTCTTCTGGACCGGGTCACTCAGCAACGCGAACCAACCCTTGACAGTGACCGGTCCAGCCATCGCTGTTTTTTAGTATGTCTTACTTCAACGCTCGCTACGAGATAGGCGCTCCTAGTTACCAATCTGTACCAACTTCGAATCCCGCAGGCTCAGAAACCGAACGAAAGGCCATTCATTTCCCTGACCTGGTGGGCCAGTTCCAAGTTAAGTATTGGCCTGTTCGTCATAGAAGTAGCTTAGACATAGAATTTATGCATGAGTAGTGATTACTGTGTATAATAAATGTGCTTTGATTTAAATCTTACTAAGCGGTGTATTGGATTATTGATCATTACTCGGACTTGAACCACGTGGCGGTATCAGAAAGATACCTGGCGACTCAAGAGCAAAGGTGATAAAACAGAGCAATTAAACTGAGGCAAAAGTTAGCAACAATACCAGATAAAACTTGCTGAATAAATCGTCACCAATTCATTTCAGGCAATTGTTTTGTTTTTTGAAAAACTCAGCTGGGACTAAAATCAACATTCCTTTCTACCTCAGATCTTGTTGGGGTGGGGGGGGGGAAACCTTCTCAGTATATCTGTACCATTTTGCTAGCCAGTGTAGCCATCTGGGATGGCCACGTCCCGATTACAAAATGGACACTTGCAAAGAATGCAGGGAAAATTGGACAATACTGAGAAACAAGCAGGTGCAAGGTCTGTCTGGTGATTGGAGCCTTGGCTCTCAGACAGGACAGGAACTGCTAAGCCACCTACATACTAATGAGACATCTCCGGGGATAAAAGGGAAACATTTAGATAAACAATGTTAAGGCAGACACCCCGGCACCAGAGGAGACTCAAACAAAGCAAACCAACGGCCACCTAGGACACGCCCAGCAACCAGGGAACCCACCCCTCTATTGGAGGAAGATCGATAAGAATGATTAGGAAAGGCCCAATTAATTGAGGCCAAGTTCAAGGCCCGCCTAAAAGCGCGCGAAGCCCTTTTAGGTATAAAAGTTATTCTCCAAGAAAGAATCTTTCTTCTCAGCAAAGAGACCAGACGAGCAGCTACACCAGATCAAGTAAGTTCCAAGTCAACGCACGCTACGAGATAGATGCTCCTAGTTGCTATGATGTAAACAGTTCAACCCAGCAGCCTCAGAACCGAGCAACGGCCATTGTTCCTCTGACTGAGTGGGCACCCGAAGCTAAGTATAGGCTTTAGTAATAGTGATAGTTTAGTTTGTAGAGTTTATGCATGAGTAGATTTGACTGTGTTTAAATAAATGAGCATTGCTTTTGAACTTACTAACTGGTGTATCGAGTCATTGATCAGGATTTGGTTCTGAACATTGTGGCGGTGTCGAAAGATACCTGGCGACTCTTGAGCAAACGTAATTAAACAGAACCAAATTAAGAGAAAATACCAAAGAGAGCAACAGTGCTCGTTCCTTTTACCTCCTCACTTTGACTCACTCCTGCTTAGTGGGGGAAACAAAACAAGAAACATTCATGAGCGTAGTGATGTGAGCACCCTGTGTCAGTATTGGTTTATTTCATGAAGCTGACATGTACGCCATTAGATTACCATTTTTACAATCAACGATGAGGTCCTGTGTACCATTTGTTGTCCATATTAATTCATTTGCTTAGAATAATGCCTGAAATCTCCTGGAATGTTTTATTTGGCTGCTGGGAGAAAAACGCCGATTCCAGTCGACTCCTGGGGCATCATTCTCCGCCGGCGGGAGTCTCCGTTTTGCCGGCGCCCGGGGGGTTCCCAACGGCGTGGGGCTGCCCCACAATGGGAAGCCCCATTGACCGGCCGGTGTAACGGAGCATCCCGCCGGCGGGTCGGGGCAGAAATGTGGCGCGGCGGGATGGAGAATTTCGCCCCTGGCTCTTCGGGGAGTGTTGGCAACACAAGCAATAACTGATTGAACTTAACTCTGCACTATGGTTACAATGATAGGGCAGCCTCTTTCTTGATGGAGGTTGCACAGCACGTTTGGTTTCCTCACGGTTACAAAGCTGAAAGGTTCACCTGGAACGAAATAGCTTTGTACGAACATATGACAATTGCCTTGCTAGAGTATGCTAACATGCCTTGAACTGAGGATTAGCTGAATCTCTTCATGATCCAGGTTTTGCGTGTCTAAGGAAATCTGCTGGTAGCTGGCAATGATTAAGGGAATTGAAGCTGCAGAGGCATATCCTAGACATATCCCTGTTTTATGAAGAGAATACACAACTTGGCAAGGGGTAGAGACTTAGCGGGGAGTGGGTAAGGGTGACCTCTCCAATGACAGGCACCTTGTTGGCATTCTCACCTGCTTCACTGCAAAGATCTTGTTCAAGAAGGCTGCAAGTCTCAGCAGTAACCAGGCATGATTACCTGAACAATTTGAGGGGCTGATGCTCAGACATGTGGAGAGAGCTGGCGCTTTGCCTGTGTACCATGTGTTAGGGCTTGACATTCCTTCCAGTTGCATGTAAGTGTCCATCCCATCTGCTCCGTGGAGGGCCACGATGTTGAGGAGAAGGCAGCTGGTGTTGCTGTTGGTAGTGATGTCACCTCTGCTCCAAACATGATCAGAGGTGGAAAGTGGAGCAGCATAAGGTGTTCTCAACCCATGGTGAAGGCTGTCAGCAGGGAAACGCAGCTGAAAATGTGTGAAGTGCTAGGCAGGCAAAATGCCTCTGTGGGCCGGGATTCTCCAATCCCGCGGCCAGGTTCTGACGCCGGTGTGAAAAGCGGCGCCAACCACTCCGGCATCAACCGTCCCCGATAATGAGGACTGCTCCCCTTTCTAGGCGGCTAGGTCGGCGCGGAACGGCCGGCGTGATTCTGCGCATGCGCGTGGGTTCCTGTCTCCGCGCCGGCCCCCGGGCAATATGGCGAAGCCCGACGCGGAGGAACATAGTCCCCCACGGAACCAGCCCGCCCCCGATCGGTAGGCCCCGATCGCGGGCCAGGCCACCGTGGATGCGCCCCCCCCCCCCCTGCCGTGGTTGGATCCCCACCCCCCTTCCAAGATGGCCCCCACAGACATACCTTCCAGTTCCCGCCGTGTAGGAGCTGAGCAACCCATGCCGGCGGAACTCGGCCGACACTTGGCCCGTTGGGGCCCGGAGAATCGCCGGAGGGGGGTGCGCTTTCAAAGGCCCCCGACTGGCATGGCGCCGATCCCGTGGGCGCCCGAGAATCGGCGCCGGATAATCGGTAAGCCGGCATCAGGGTGCGATTCTCGCGTCCCCCGGGGATTCTCCGACCCCGCGCCGTGTGGGAGAATCATGGCCATGATCTTTGCATTCACCTGTAAGCAGTGAAAGCACTTTCTGAGAGAGTTTCTTTGAACAGCAATCCTTCACCTGGCCATGACTGGAGCTCTTCAATATGGGTGACAAAAGCCATCCCACATTGTCAGTTTCCTGCTCTGCACCCACTGTGACTGTTGAGTTTTCAAAACATGCCTTTGCACTTTTAATAGTGAATTTTCAGAATTGCAATGAATGCTAGGATAGCCAATTCCACAGGCTTCTCTTGTTGCTTGATAGGAAACATTACAATTGATTGCAATCGCTCGTAAATTGCAGACATGCAAGCGGTCATGATGCTCAGGGTGAGCAGAGGGAAACTGTGATGTGGGAGAATCAGGAGAGCCTTTGGAATTACATGAGCATGTGTAAGTCTGTGGATACCAGGAATCCTCTAATAATCTTTGCGCATGAATTGTTTGTTCAGATTATAAAGGGAGTCCCTTGTATGAAGGTAACAGATATCCAGCAGTTGTGAACACAGCAAAATTGACTGAGTTTCTTCAGTGTTTCTTGTTACAGGAATCGTATATCACATGAGTCTCAGCTCAAAATGAATCACACACACCAGTGATGTTGCCAGTCCACTCGATCTTCACTGCACCAGTGCTCCAATGTGACATGTCCATCAATCACATCACTGAGGTATTTACTGTCACCCAAATGTGTGATATCAAGACAAGACATGAGGACAGATTGCTGGTTTATCGCAGTAAATGTTTTAATTAGTTAATCAATTTCAACATATTCCACCACAAAACACATCCGCCTCAAAGCTGCACCAACTAAAAGAAGCTGCTGACAGACTCTACTCCAATCATTCAGATGTGACAGCAATTTTGTATCCTTGAGCCCAGGAGAAATAAACCTAATTATATCTAACGTATTTCCAAATAGACGTCAGATGCCTGATAAATAACTGTGAAAATCTATAAAATATAGTTGCAAACATACAAGCAAACTGTTTTATGGATATCTTAATGATTTCTACCTTTAAGCTGTTGAGAATTCAAACTGCCGATGAAGGGGTGGTTATGAAATGAAATGAAATGAAAATCGCTTATTGTCACGAGTAGGCTTCAATGAAGTTACTGTGAAAAGCCCCTAGTCGCCACATTCCGGCGCCTGTTCGGGGAGGCTGGTACGGGAATCGAACCGTGCTGCTGGCCTGCCTTGGTCTGCTTTAAAAGCCAGCGATTCAGCCCAGTGAGCGACACAGATTGTAAGAAAATCTAAAATGTTATATATAATTCTACTGTTTAAAGACTTCAACAAAAATAAAAGTGGATCAGAAGGAACTAATACTATGAGCATGAGTTACAACATTGTAAGTGTTTTTCATATGAAGATTCATGTCCTCGGTTAAGGTTGGATCAATTATACAGTGGTGCAGTCGTAATGTCACTGGGTTAATAAACACAGAGGTCCAGGCTGGTGTTCAGGGGACATAGACCAGTATATTTTGGATCATAGAGTTTCCCTTCCTGCTATCTTAAGATTTGGTGAGAAACACATCCCCGCCAATACTCACTGCCCTGCAGCCATTTAATGCTCCAAAGGGCGCTAATTGACTGTGGGAAGGACCTCTTCCCTAACTCAGGTGGAATTCCTGCCTCAGAGAGCTGCCGCACAATCTGACTGACCGGTAGCGCTCTAGTCCAAGCCGCCCCAGTGTCTAAGTCCCAGCTGTCCAGAACCAGGTATGTTTTGGGAGTTTCGGGGCAGGGAGGGGAGGGTAGAGTGGAGGAGGGGAATTGTTGTAAATGCCAGGGGTGGGGTAGCTCCCACTCTGTCCAGACCTTTTGTCGGGGGAGGGAAGGGGTTATCAAATGTTAAAAAGACGCTGTTGATGGAGGTGCTCGCTAATGCTCCTTTGAGGCCTGAGCAAGGTCACTTTTTGGGCTTCCCCCTGAAACTGAACTCTTCCCACTAGCCTGAAAATTGAGGCTGAATAGGAAATGGTACATAAGTAATCATTAATTGGCCACTGTAGGGCTTCAATTGGGGCAAGGATGAGAAGGCCAGCTTAGGTTTCGCCTGTACCACTGTAAAATGTCAGAGAGGTCAGGGTGGCAGGAATCCAGTGGGAAGGCCATCTGAAGAATTTTATGGCCACCTGCCACCTGGGGAAAGTAAAATTCTGTCCATGTGTTCCAATTTCACTCCAGCAGCTTGTGGTATTTAAATTAAATTAATAAATCTGGAATATAAAGCTAGTCTCAGTACTGGTGACCACAAATCTATCTTTGATTGTTCATTAATGTGTTTTATTGAAGGAAATCTGCCGTCCTTACCCGGACTGGCCTACTTATGACTCCAAATCCACAACAATGCGGTTGACTCTTAATTGCCCTCTGAAATGGCTCAATAAGTCATTAAAATCAAGCGCAATTAGAGATAGGCAACAAATGCTGGCCTAGCCCCCAGCACCCACATCCCATGAAAGAACAAAGAATAACTAATATTAAAACACAAATCTACAATCGAAGAACAGGGCCAGACTAAATTCAGAGTATTTTCCTGCTTGTTTACATAAGTGTCCCATCCCCTGATTAGGGTTAGGTCCTGTACTCTGCATTCGCTTACAAGAGAAGCAATCAAGCGACAGTTTTGTGAATTCCATCATTTCATTTTGGTTAGCTTTGATGAAGGACCTTCACAGATGCTGAAACCCCAATGTTGGATGGGTGTCTCCACTATAAGACCATAAGACCATAAGACATAGGAGCGGAAGTAAGGCCATTCGGCCCATCGAGTCCACTCCACCATTCAATCTTGGCTGATTTCAACTCCATTTACCCGCGCTCTCTCCATAGCCTTTAATTCCTCGAGAAATCAAGAATTTATCAACTTCTGTCTTAAAGACACTCAACGTCCCGGCCTCCACCACCCTCTGTGGCAATGAATTCCACAGACCCACCACTCTCTGTCTGAAGAAATTTCTCCTCATCTCTGTTCTAAAGTGACTCCCTTTTATTCTAAGGCTGTGCCCCCGGGTCCTAGTCTCCCCTGCTAATTGAAACAACTTCCCTATGTCCACCCTATCTCAGCCATTCATTATCTTGTAAGTTTCTATTAGATCTCCCCTCAACCTGCTAAACTCCAATGAATATAATCCCAGGATCCTCAGACGTTCCTCGTATGTTAAGCCTACCATTCCAGGGATCATCCGTGTGAATCTCCGCTGGACCCGCTCCAGTGCCAGTATGTCCTTCCTGAGGTGTAATACTGTACTGTTGCCTAAAATGCCACTTACTTTGGTTTATTACAGAGAAGTTGAGCGAAAAATATAAAATCAAGTATGCTAATTCAATTTACACAGCAGCAAAATGCCACTGAATGCACTTCAATTCTGCTGTTGAGATGGTGATGGAGTGGAACCATGGCTTTGTTGACCTTCATGCTTCAAGCTTAAAACTTGCAATAATAGGATTGTCTGACTGTTGTGAAGGATCCATTAGTTATTCATCTGAAGTCAATTTTTAGTCCAGAAAATATTGCAAGTGCTGTGGAATTTTCACGCAAGCTTGAGTTTTCTGTTACCAAACAAAGCTCTATGGAGAAGTTGCCCATGTGAATCTCATCGATAATTGAAAGGGCTATTAGAAAAAAAAGTAATTTTGTTGTCTTGGAGTAGTTTTTCGGTCACAAAAATTATGCTGGAATTTGCTTTATTGTTTTACTTCTTCATTTTTTTGCCTAAATCCAATAGTGACATGCATGGCACCTTTCAGAGGAGAGGGGGCATGTGGTTTACGGCCCATATGGTTCCTCCTGTGTAATGCTGTGGGAAAGGGCAATTGTTAGTCCTGTGCCATGCTATTATATTCAGACTCACATCGGGGAACACATTCAATTTCACAGAAGATGTACACTGCTTATTGAAACAGCCTTTGTATTGTGAACACAAGGTCTCTTGTTGGAAAATGCCCAATCATGACACAGCCCTTGGTCAGAGTCACATACACTTTTCACCTAATCTCTGTCGGGCATGTCGCAACAATTGGCTACAGTTGCATTATGTTTTCTCCTCTTTTGTTGTGGACAGGCAAACACATTTTTGACCTTATTTGATGAAAAGTCATGGTCGAAAAAAAACACATTCAGCTGCAGTTCACTGGAATCCAGAGAAAGAAAATTGTCTCTCTTCTTGCCGTCTGTACTCGAGAATCTCAAAAACTCGAGCAAAGTATGGACAAATATCATCAGCTGACACTGCAGTGCCCTTCCACTTAGAGCACACATATTGATCGAGAGAACAAAAAACAATGCAGCCACTGTCACTTAATATTGATCAATAGAAAATGACAACCTGACACTTTGCTGATGCATGGTTTCCACACACGTAGTGACACATCCATGTATCAGTGTATATAAGGCAAAATTGACACCAAGATCTTTGTTGCATAAACCTACACGAGATCCAGTGGGCTTATTTGACGATATTGCGAGCACTGACTGTGTTTGTGAGTTTCAAATGTGTCCACACACGATCAGTGGTAACTGATTATGGAAAATATCAGCAGTAAATTTATAATAGTTCACATGGTGGTCTAACACAAAAGGCTTGGCCTGGTATTAGAGTCCTTCCTTTTGATTTCCATTTTTTCCCGTTTCTTTTGCTTTATTTTATTATTTTTGATCCATGGACTCATAATCAGAATGCACCTTTCAGCAGTGGACTTAAACTGAGGCAGCCTGCTAGTCAGGACAGTGTTCCAGGATTTGTATTTTTGGAGAGGAGAATACAGACTCGTCAGCGCCAAGGGAATTTTAACAATCAGCTTTGGAGGAAGTTGGTTCAATTGGCTGGCTGCAAACCTGCGGTTTGGCCAGGGACAGTGTTCTGGCTGACAACAGTCAGTGATTGATTCCTGCGGGATACTTTTGAGAGAGCTGGGCAGAAGTGATCAGATTTTGAATGAAGAAGGGGTTCTCTCTCTCTCTGCTGAAGTAAAGGACGGCTTTATTGTCTTAAAACCAGTGAGTGCCTGGCACTTCTTTACTATATTGTTGAAATCTTGAATCTACAAAGAAAGTAGGCTGCCTTGACAGAAAAAAAAACCTGCCCAAGCTTAGAGGGAAGCAGCATCAAAGTGAAATATTGAACTCCTGAAAGATGTTAACTGAAAAGCATATTAGTGCATTGGAGAGTGTTTATCCTTTTTACCTTATCATCAATATTCTTCCCTCTCCACCACCCTTTCTCTCTTTGTTGTGTGGGTGCACAATGTGGGGTGAGTTGGAAGGGGGGGGGGGGGGTTGGGTGAGGGATATTAGGTAGTCAAGTTACATTTTTGTCACTTTAATTATATTACTGTTAAATAATAAAAGGTTATTTGTGTTTAATTTACAAATTCTGATAACTGCAGTTTATTTGGCTCAGCCAAGGTCTTCATGTATTTTAAAATAACATCCAATTTCACTTGTGTTGCAACTCCAGGTCAAGTGAGGCTGGAATTGACCGTGCGCAAGCCCAGGGGGCTGTGACACTGGATTAAACTGCAATGCACATTTTTCAGCACAAGTCAGTGGGCAGTAAAACTATTATTAGCAATGCATTTGGATCCTTTGCTTGTGATTACTTGTCAGGAAGTGAGTAATTAAAACTCTGCCTTGGGTATGGTGCACAGTATATCCATTGAGGGCAGAAGCACAGAAAAACCATTCATTGAAGTTGTGGATATTTTTTCTGCCCTGAATAAAACTAAATGGAAATTTGGGCAGACCATGTTGCGAAAGTGAATTTGTCTACTCCACACTGGAATTAAATGTTTATATTAGTGCAATGACCTAAACAAATGGCAAGCCAAGTGAATAGATAAACTTCTAACGCCAATTTTCAGAAAGTAACAATTTCTTCTTCAGCACAGTAGGGACACTTTCCATGGACCTACAGTTACATTTGATTGGACTGTACTTGAGATTCTGTCGCACAAACAATATGCTATTTTGGACATTACATATGAGCATGGGCGGCACTGTGCCAATGTGGTTAGCACTGCTGCCTTACAGCACCAGGGATCTGGGTTCGATTCCACCCTTGGGTGACTGTCTGTGTGGAGCTTGCACTTTCTCCATGTGCCTACCTGGGCTTCCTCCGGGTGCTCTGGTTTCTTCCCACAGTCCGAAGATGTGCAGGTTAGGTGGATTGGCCATGTTAAATTGCCCCTTTGTGTCCAAAAGGTTAGGTGGGGTCACATAGATAGGGTCGGTACATGGGCCTCAGCAGGGTGCTCTTTCCAAGGGTTTGTGCAGACTCAATGGACCGAATGGCCTCCTTCTGCACTGTAGAGATTCTATGATTCTATAGGAGATTTCTATTTCTCTTTGACGACCACATATTTTCACTTCACTGTAAACCTCAATGCTGCTGTTCCAGTCTGTGCTGCAAACACCCATAAAGTAGCAATAGTAGACTCTGCGACTGATTACCCATGCGCAATCCTGTTTTCTTTCAATTTCAAAACAATGTCAAACCCACGCATTGTAAAGTGAGTGTCAAGGCCCAAGTCCACTCCAAAGCAGAAAAGAGTGGGGCCACCTTTTTTCAGTGAACTTGCTCTTCACCGCTTCGTGGGGCGGCACGGTAGCACAGTGGGTAGCACTGTTGCTTCATCGCGCCAGAGACCCATGTTTGATTCCTGGCTTGGGTCAGTGTCTGTACGGAGTCTGCATGTTCCCCCGTGTCTGCGTGGGTTTCCTCTGGGTGCTCTGGTTTCTTCCCACAAGTCCGGTAAGATGAATTGAAAATTGTGAATTCTCGCTCAGTGTACCTGAACAAGCCCCGGAGTGTGGCGACTTGGGGATTTTCACAGTAACTTCATTACAGTGTTAATGTAAGCCTACTTGAGACACAAATAAAGTTTATTATTATCAGTGTTACGCCAGGTCTTGTGTTTGGGGTTAGATTGCTTGGACACAAGAACTCGAGCCTTGGAATGATGTGAACCCACCCTGCTCTGATTCTACACTCAGTGTAAATGTACCAAGAAATTGTTTCACGTGTCAAAACGCGAAAGAATCCTGAAGGAGTGGAGCAGATAAGTTTATTATTTTCTCCTAACATTTGGAAAGAAGTTAACAATCATTCATATTTATTATTTTCCTTCTTTAAATTTAAAGCGGTTGCGTAAATGAATCTTGCGAGTCTGTTTGTAATGCAATATAACAGTCTTTAACTTCCTTATTGAAACAAAATTATTTTGTCTTATCGTAAACAGTGGTGTTCAATAGTAGAATTAAATGAATAATCATGAAGAAGAGGCAATTGTGTGCCAATAAAACTTTCCACTGGATTCAGTTGCTTCATTTAACATTTCCAATGTTCACGAGTCGGAAATATCACTCCCGTGTCAGTGGGCAGTAAAACTATTAGTAGCAATGCAATCAAACATGCGGAATTCATGAGCAGCATCCTGCGATCGCACACAATAACTCAATCAATGCATTTCAAATGAACAAGCCAATCTGCACACTGGGCATGATATAATCGGAGCATCAACTCACAACTTGTGTTGGAAAGGGCGGGCGGAATGATGGAAAGGTCAGCAACTATGGTCAGTAACAGGCTGATCAATAACATATTTTTCAGAGAAATAGGAGAATATGTTTACATGCACTTCAACGATGGTGGTGTAAGAGAGTGCTTTTTAATTGTGACTGAGAGGAGTCGATTGTACAGTATTATTATGGCTGCAATTAATAATTCATGTAGGTCATGTTTTTGTGGTGACAGGAATGACTATTTGGAGCTCATCCGCTCGTTGAAGTGGCTGTACATGAATTTATTTGGCATGGCTCTGGCTCAATCACATGCAGGGTGGATGCCAAGACAGAAAAAAAAAGGTGGGCTAAAGACTAACACGTCACAAGGCAGAACGTGGCAAGTTGGGTCACACAAGGATCGGTGCCAGGGCCACTTTTGAAAACAATTTATATCAATGATTTAGGATTTGGAATCAAAAACAACTACGTGGATGAAAGCAAATTTTCTGGGGACAAGCAGAAGAGGAGTGCAACATTATTGCAGGCACGGACAAACTTGCAGAATGCGCATATAATTTAATTTCAATAGAGTTGAAACCTACGGGTTTCCCGGCGGCTTCAATGGGAATTCCCACTGACAGCAGCGGGAGCAGAGAATCCCGCCGCCAGCGAACTTTGCATCGCCGCGTGCCGCTGGGACACATGGAGAATCCTGCCCCATTTATTTTTTGGGAACTAAGGGCCCGATCGAAAGGCATCGTCGTGCCCGGCTCACGACATGACAAGGCGTGAACCTCTCGCAAGATTTGTGACACCCGGACGCAACATGAGATCCAACGAGATCTTGCGAGGCGACACAATCTGGATTTCGCCCTCACAGGGTAAGATACAAATTTGCATATTTAAGTGAGCCAGGCAGACAGGCCCACTTAAATATGTCTGCCCCAAGGGTTGCTGTTTGGCGTAGTGGTTAACATTGCTGCCTCACAGTGCCGAGGACCGGGGTTCGATTCTGGCTCCAAATCACTGTCCGCATGGAGTTTGTACGTTCTTCTCGTTTCTGCGTGGGTCTCACCCCCACAATCCAAAAGACGTGCTGGGTAGGTGGATTAACTATACTAAATTACCCCTTAATTGGATTATTGTTTTAAATGAAAAAAATAAACATCTATACCGGATCCTCCCAAGGTCCGGGGTCGAACTCCCAGGCCTTGCCATGGCGCCATTAGAGGCGCTGGGTGGTCAGGCTCTGGTAATAGTGGTACTCTGGCATTCCAGCTGGAATTGGTCCCATTTGGTAACGGGGTTTTTTCCAAAAATTGAGTTGTTTCCTCATTCTAGTCTTTGTTAACTTTAGACCTACGTCTCCAAAGTTCTCATGGTTAGCCTCCCATCTTCCGCAATTCATTAATTTGAGCTCATCCAAAACTCTGCTGCTCATATCCTACTCATGTTAATGCCCATAGAATTCCTACAGTGCAGAAGGAGGCCATTCAGTGTGCATCAACTCTCTGAAAGAGCACCCCACCTATGCCCACTACCCCACCCCACCCCACCCAATATTTGGGCCCTAAGGGGCAATTTAGCATTACCAATCCACCAAACTTGCACGTCTTTGGACTGTGGGAGGAAACCGGAGCACCCAGACAAGGGAAGAAAGTGTAAACTCCACACAGACTGTCACCCAAAGCTGGTATTGAACCCGGGTCCCTGGTGCTGTGATGCAGCAGTGCTAACCACTGTGCCATGCAGTATCTCTTTCTTCCCTGAATGGTTCTCAAAACCCACCATCCCACACGCCCCTATGCTCTTTCACCCCTTACTGCAGTAAGTGCCCGGGAGTTACCTTAATCTACGATTTATCAATCTTTTCCATGGGCCTTCTTTCAATCCCAGCAGCAACCACTATTAAGTTCTGGTGCTGCTGGGATTGCTGGCCAATAAGATTGGCAGGAACATACCATTCAGCCATCACCCAGGTTCATTGATTGTTTTAGCTACTAGTCCAGCAACACAATTTCAAAATGATTTCCCTTGTTTTCAAGTCCCTCTACGGACTCGCCCTGCCCATTTCTGTAACCTCCCCCAGTCCTACAGCTTTTGCGGTCTCCGTAATCCTCCAGTTCCAACTAATTGCAATTTAATTACTCCATGGCTTTGGGTTGTTCCCTCGTTAAACCTTTCTGTCTCTCTACCTCTCTTATCCTTTACGGTGCTTATTAAAACCTCACTGACCAAGCTTTTGTTTAACTTCCCTAATATCTCCTTGTGTGCCTTTGCTACTCCTGTGACATGCTTTGAGACGTTTTACTATGTTAAAGGCACTACATAAATGCAAATAGTATTTGCTAACCTCAGAATCCAGTTCTAGAAAATTAATGGAAATTAAATATGGCAATACCCAGAATGCGTGACCACCATATAGGGCATTGTAGCCACTATAAGTACATGCATTGTAAGCACACAGACTTTGTTATTCAGTATTTGTTTTATCTCCTTCCCCAGTAACAGTCTCAGGCTAAATTAGAATCTTCATAACCTTGCTACCCTATTGGAGCCAGACCTGCATTTCTTGCTGCATGTCCTGCCCAGGACCAAGATCTCTTATTTCCACCCCCATAGCACTGACAATCTTTCTGGACTTTTCATGATGTGCAGATTGTTTTAGATTTAATTAACTTTGAAGTGCAGGACTCCCAAGCAAATGGTGACAAAGTGGGTTTACAAATACAAGCAAAAACAAGTCAAAAACACACTTGTCAATTCTTCACCATTTTATTGAGGTCATCCCGAATGGTCATAAATACCAGTGTTTCTGTGAACTCTCTATATTACCTGGTTCCTTTGTACTGATGGTCTCATGAGAATGGTGAAAACACAAGGGCCAGAATTAACTGACCTCCACCCTGCGGCATGTTTTCACACGGTGTTGTGGATCACCATTGGTCACTGGCGGGATCTTCAGTACCCGCCAAAGCCTACGCCGTTTTGCATGCTACGCTCTCCCCGCCGCCGGTGATCCCGGTGGGTAATTTCACCTTCGGTGGGACCAGCAGAAAATCCCATGCAGGATTTTCAATGATGTCTGAGCACCGAGGAGTGTTGAACAGCTTACAGTTTATATCAAAGCATGATGGTGTAACACTGTTCAAATTAGGATACGGTAAATTACGAGAACTCTTTCCAATTCTGACCAAAAAATAACAAAGTTGTGCAAATGATTTAGTCCTGTTAACAAATTAAAGCATGACTGATGTATGCACTGTTTCTGAACATTTGTGTTTGTTTTGTTGTGTGAGGAAGGCTCACACTATCGCCAGAACGTTACAGCGTTCCAGCAGAAGGTTGGCAGGCAGGGCCACAAAATTAGTTGCCATGTTAGTTTCACTGTGCCCGTTATCTACCAACACCAGGGGAGGCATCCGGCAGACCACTCAAGTTCAGTGAGGGGTTCACTCCGATTTTAACATCGTGAATCACCCACGAATTCTCCATTGGCGCGAGCACTTAGCCGCAGGAACGGAGAATTCCGCCCCTGATATTTTTTTTCATGTCTGGCATCATTTCTTTGCCAGGATGATGGCAGCTGAATAGAAATGCGTACAAGAACATCTCCCTTATTCGTCTCTGCAGGCTAGTGTTAGAGATTAGACATAGCTTCGGAAGGATTAAACTTGAAGTAAACCGAAGCTGCATTTTGTCATTTGTGGGGTTATAATTGAGATTGATTTTCCTTCTGGAAGATTTGGTCACTAATAAGTTACAGTTAATTTCTTATCATTGCATTTCCCCAACATTTATTCTATTTTATATGCCCAATAGCAGGGTCAAAATGGAACAATGACTCACACTATACAATTCACAGACCAACAGCAGCAATTAAATTTCAATCCAATTCTCAATAAGGAGCAAAGCACAAAAATCCATATTTTCAATTTCTCTGAAATTAGCAACAAGGCAAGATCAGTATCAGGTGATTGTAAAGACAGCGTTAATCTGCCAGGGCTTCGGACACTGTAAGAGAAAATAATACTCAATAAATCTATTCAAGTAGAAATTCTGTACTTGATAACACACCCACAGGGAGCTTCCACAAGTGTCTGCCCAAACGGCTGTACCTTCAATGGTACAGCTGTGTGTATCATATATTAATACTCAGGGCCCTGTCCTTTGCAGGCAGAAAGAACATGTACACACATTGCACTGTACCTTCTGTGCAGAAAGCCCAGAATCACAATTTAATTGGGGCTCCCAGTGCCGATCATCCACTTAAGTTACAGCAGATGATTGGGAGATATCGCCAAGGAAATTCCTATTAATAATACTTAACTTCATGGGCATTCGACAACAGGTAACCAGTGGTTGAAATGGTTTGTTTTTCAACCTTTAAATGCTCTTTGAATCGAGTATTGCTGAAAGAAGGCATTTTGTCAAAGCTTTCTGTTCTACACTCACCAGGATAATCACAAGAATACTAATGTTCGGAGAAACAGCAATTTTATGCTGTATGAGGGCAGCATGGTGGCGCAGTGGCTAGCAATAGGACTGCGGCACTGAGGACCCGGGTTCGAATCCTAGCCCTGGGTCACTGTCCGTGTGCAGTATGCACATTCTCTCCGTGTCCGCATGGGTTTCACCCCCACAACCCAAAAGATGTGCAGGTTAGGTGGATTGCCCATGCTAAATTGCCCCTTAATTGGGGAAAAAATAATTGGATACACTAAATTTATTTTTAAAACTTTACGCTGTATGACATGAAGTTGCTGATTGGTTGGCAACTGGACTCTGATTAGTAGAAGCGTTGACATAAGGAATGCAGAAGTTGATGGTGACTGACAGTTAACTGCTGAACATTGCTTGAAATTTAAACCAGGCAGCTTGACTCTACTGGTCAAGGCACTGTCCTGTGGAATTAATCAGTGAATGGCTAGCACTTATTTTGTTTCGCTGATAGTGCACAGGACCTGTGTATTAATATGCGTAGTTTACAGTACACATGCCACAATACGAGCCCGACTGACAATTTTAAATGCAGCATAGTGATATTAGCAATAGGCTGCTGCCATCAAGCCAAAACGATGTTCTACTGATCAAACAAATGGGTAATGTGCTATATGAATTTCAGTGCCAGTGTCAAGCTTGGTATGTAGGCCATACCTCCCGAAGTTTGCCAGATTGTATCAAATAGTACGTCCCAGCCACTGCTCACAATGGACAAGGTACAGACTACCCAACCAGCCATTACTTGTAAATCTCAAAACATTACTGGGCAGCACGGTAGCATTGTGGATAGCACAATTGCTTCACAGCACCAGGGTCCCAGGTTCGATTCCTGCTTGGGTCACTGTCTGTGCGGAGTCTGCACATCCTCCCCGTGTGTGCGTGGGTTTCCTCCGGGTGCTCCGGTTTCCTCCCACAGTCCAAAGATGTGCAGGTTAGGTGGATTGGCCATGATAAATTGCCCTTAGTGTCCAAAATTGCCCTTAGTGTTGGGTGAGGTTACTGGGTTATGGGGATAGGGTGGAGGTGTTGACCTTGGGTAGGGTGCTCTTTCCAAGAGCCAGTGCAGACTCGATGGGCCGAATGGCCTCCTTCTGCACTGTAAATTCTATGATAATCATTGTGTCCAAAGTTGGATGCAATTCTTCAACATTTGCTAAATAATCCTCAGGCCCCTGAAAATTACACTGACAATTAAATTAAAAATTAATATGGATCTAAAATTTTGAAGTCCGATTAATTCATAGTTAGTGGGTTATGAGCCCAACTTTGCACTGGTTTCGCATGCATTGTTTGAACTACTGGATCCTCGGGAGTAGAGTTGGTTGACCAATCACAACTTTTGAAATTATAGTGCGTATGTCCAGGAGATGTGGGTCCTCCCTGACAATCAGTAGCACATGGCAAAATGGCAAAACCCAGTCCATTGATGTGTTAATCTCAGCACCTTTCATAAGACGATCAACCATACGATATAGGAGCAGAAGTAGACCATTCGGCCCATTGAGTTTCTTTTCATATTTCCTTTTTCATAGCAGTAACATTTTTGTAATCTTTGCTGTTGTTTCTTTCTAATCTCTTCCAGTACTCTAGATTTAGATTATTCCTTGCACTTCTATACTGTTAGTTATCACTGTCCTCTTTTATTGATGAAGGCTGTTTTGCTTAGTAAGTAGAACTTTTTACCTTTAGGGGTATATATTGATCATGTATTAACCTGATTATTTTTCTTGAACACCTCACTGCTTATCTGTAGTTTTATTTGGTATTGTGTTGCATCAACGTGAGGTAAATATTCCCTTGCCATTAGATTGTTAACTAAATCTGGTTCATTACTCATTACTAAGCTTAGTATGATCAGACTTTGGTGAGATTGAGGATATATTGCTTCAGAGAACGATCTTACTGATGTACTTAGGATGGCATCAATCTTCTCAGATGAAAAATGGAAGCATGAGCAATAATCATTTTGGAAAATCTCATTTCAAAATGTGAGCAGAGATTCTTCTCAACATTTCTGAGAAGTGTAAATCTTTATCAGTTCCCTGAACAATTAAAGGCCAGGAAGTTTAAATATTAGAAGAACTTGGTATCATATTCCACAGTTTTATCCATTTCAGAGGCCAGATTAATCTGTAAAACATTTATTTATGTATTACACCACCCTTAAACATGAGACTGTCAAGTTTCATTGAAGGCACTCCTCAGCCATTATTCAAATAGATTGCCTGTGTAGAACAATTAACCGCTCATTTAATTTTTAACACAGTTCATTTTCTTCCTTTATAAAAAAAGCTGCAGTGTATCTTGCAACTCTTTAAAATACCATCAGTCACCATTATGCTCAGCGACATGACCCCCAAACAGTGGCTTTTTCCAGAACATGCTATAATGAATCCAGCTGTTGTGAGCTAAGGGGAAGGATTGATAAGACGGGATTGTTTTCTTTGGAGAAGAGGAGGCCAAGGGGAAATTTAATTGAGGGGTATAAAATTATGAGGAGCCAAGATCGAGCCGATAGGTGATGGGGCCCGCAGTTTGTGGAATCTGGGGCTGATGAGTTGCAGTGGGTGATAACCTCACTCCGGCTCCTCTCCCCCCTTTGCTCTGGAGCGAGGGCTGCATCTGCATCTGCGGCCTCTAGCAGATTTTCAGCCATGGTTTCTTAGTCTTTTTTGGGGGGGGGGAGGTTAAGCCAGGTTGTCCATAATTTGGTTTATAAAGCACTTACTGAACAATCCTGTCTCTGCTGATAGCTACAATAACAACCGAGTGAAGGTAATCAGTTCAGCTTGTAATGTGGATTTTTTAAACTTGCTTGAAGCAAATAATCCTCGGCAAATAAAAGGAATATGTTCAAGCCTTGAGCCTCTCTTGAATTACCTTGGGGCTTCGGATGCCTAAATCTCCCTGTTTCTGTCTCCATGGCAATGTCTTGGCCAATCAGAGTTGATTTACCAACCAACCATCGCTCTTTTCTCCTGACGTCTACATTTTTGTGATCATTTTAAATTTGGCGTTCTTGTGTTTTCATAGATTCAGAGTTTTACAGCACATCAAGAGGCCCTTCGGCCCATTGTGTCTGTTCTGACCATCAAGCATCTAACTAATCAAATCCCATTTTCCAGCACTTGCTTCGTGTCCTCATATGCAATGTCCTAATAGGCGCAAGATGAAAAATTTTGTAAACTTCTCTCCAGGAATATTTTAATCCTCCTAATCGAGAGAAAGTGAAGCCATTTACACCATCATTGGTGTCCCCATAATCTCTTTGCCTAATAAAGGCCAAATCAACCGTGAAACCTTGGCATGGTGAGAGCACAAATTTAAAATAATTGTAAAATAGCTCGAAGGCGTTTCCAATTTCCTTCAGAACTCATTGATCACCTCTGCTTCTACCACCCTCATAGGTGGCAAGTTCCAGGTCATTGCCACCCACTGCGTAAATAATTTCTTCCTCTAACTTCTCCCCCGCCTCCCCACTCACCCCAATCCCTTGCCCAAAACTTTAAATCCGTATCCCCGTCTCTTTATTTGATCAGCGAAGAGGAACAGCTTTTATTTTTGTACTCTAAGTAAGCTTGTCATTATCCTGTACACCTCTATCAGGTCTCTTCTCAACCTCATTTGCTCCAAGGAAAGCAACTCATACTTCTTCAATTTCACCTTATAGTTAAATTCCCTCATTCCCGGTACATCTCCTCTGAGCCGTCTCAAGGGCCCTCACATTGTCCCAGAGTATGCCAACTCGAACAGGACTCTGGCTATAGTCTACCTGTAGCTTTCCAGAAGGTTTGCATAACTTCCCTGTACTTAATACTCTATTTACAAAGTTCAAGTTCCCATATGCTTTGCAAACTATTCCCTCAGTATCTTCTGCCACCTTCAAAGGTCGACGCAGATGAACCCCTGATCGCTCTGCCATTCCACACTGCTTCTTCTTATTCCATTTGCCAAAATTATCAAAAGCAGAATCAACAAAGTATTTTAAAATGGAAACAAAATACTAGAAATCTGAAGTAAAAACCTAAAATGCAGGGAAACCCCAGGGTCTGGCAGCATCTGTGGAGACAGGGAGAAACAGAGTTAATGATCCAAATATCCCACCCGTTTGCGTTTGCGGGATCATCCTGTGCCATCAACAGCGAACCCCTGGCGCATATTCCACGGCAACCGGGGGGGGTGCAAATAATGAGAGACTACGTTAGCAGCAGCGGGATCATGCCGCCTTCACCACCCAATATTGGACCGCCTCTGACACTGCAAAACACCCAATGGGGATAGGTGGAATATTCCACCAAACGTTTCAAGACCAATATGACTTTTTCGGAACTCCAAAGAAGAGCCATATTGGAATCAAAACGTTAACTCTGTTTCACTCTCCACAGGTGCTGCCAGAGCTGCAAAGTTTTTCAAGCGCTTTCTGTTTTTATTTTAAAATGGAATTCGATAACTATTCGAAATAGGAAATATTAAAGCAATGGAGATCAAGCTGAAGATAAGGTTAGTTGACTCAAGTCGATAGGAACAGTGTTACATACTTATTGGACTAAAAGGTCAATTTTATGCTGCAATATTCTTCTCCAGAAAGAAAATTTCATTCATGTACATTTCTTCCAAACATATGAAATCAGTGCAAATTATCAACGCAGTCACATTCAATTTAATTTATAAATGATGGAAAAAAGAATCACAGCTTCGAATGATTGACCTCGGAAATATTTTCTACCAAGGGTTGGGCTAAAAATATAATTTAAAACTAATCAACTCTTAAACAGAAAATACCCAACTTTCCTCCTCTGTCAATTTTTTCCATGTTCCATTTGTACTAAGAATAACACTATTGCCAATTTCAAGGAATATATTAGACAATGTGCATTTGCTGTCTCATTATCACGATGCAGAAACTAAAAATAAGCAGAACAAGAAAAAAGATTTTGAGAAAATTGCAAAACACACCGTCTGCTATTATGTACTGTGATTAGTATCACAGCATTGATACTAATCACTTCCAGATATAACCTGAGCATCTCATGGACAGCCCAATGTGTAAATATACAATAGCAAAGACCAGGAATCCCATGTGACCTGAATTGGATATTAATTTTTTTCATACAAACCCCGCTAAGGAGGTTACGAGTTTAGCTCTGTTGGCTGGATAGCTGGTTTGTGGTGCAGAGCAAGGCCAACATCGTGCGTTCAATTCCCGTACCAGCTGAGGTCATTCATCATTATTCTGAACCTTGCCCCTCGCCTGAGGTTCAATGATCCTCAGTTTAAATTACCGGAAGTCAACTCACCCTCTCAAAGGGGAAGGCAGCCTATGGTCATCTGGGATCATGGCGACTTTATTTACTTACCCCAATATGGATCTTTGAAACCTTGATGATGCAAGATTCACTGAGCTGCTTTATTTCGCAACAAGCAAACATTTAGGGTGACCATTGTATTGGACGGACTTGGTTTATCAGTATAGTTTATCTTTCAGCAATAATAGAAAATCATGTACATGCTATACCTTCCCATATTCATGAGTTGCCTTCCTGTACTTCAACAAAGCAATCACAAATGATACACTTGCATTCCAACTTTCTGAATCTGCCAAATGTGTGCGCTTGTGTGACCTGGCCTTCATGCATCCCCATGTTTTTGTTACCTCCAAACTTAACAAGTACAATGTTTTTCTAGCTGGATCCTCATCTTCCAATGTGGATAATTTTGACCTCATCCAAAATTACTCACACCCTAACTCATACAAAGTCATGCTCACTCACTATGCACTCTGACCGATGTTGGTTCTTGGTCCCCCAATGCCTCAATTTTACTATCCTTATTCTGGTGTTTAATTGTCTCCATGACCTTCCTGTTCTTTACCTCCGTCTTACTTCTCTCGCCCAACAATGTTGGAAAACATTGTACTCCTCCATCTCTGGCTTCTTCCAAGCCCCCTGTTTTCTTCATGTTATCAGTGCTAGGTATTTCGTCAGCCATGTAGACCCAAACCTCTGGAATTCCCTCCCTGAAAATTTTCACCTTCTTGACCAAGCTTTGGGTCACATTTCCTAATGCCTTCTTTTTTGGCACTGAGCCAGATTGACTACATTCCTGTGAAGCACCCGAGGAGGCCTTATTACATTAAGAATGCAATATAAATACAAATTGATTTATATGCTTTAGGCAAGATGTAACATCCTCAATGTCAGCTTGTGAATGGAAAATCCCTCATTTAGGCTTTGTTCAATGCTAACTGTTTTAATTTTAAAGCTTGCCCGTGAAACGTATTCCAGGTTATATCATTTCCTAATTCCGTCGGGAATAAAAGCAATCTTTATAGACTAAGATATATCAGACTGTTGACAAATGGGACCAAAAGCGACAATCAAAACACATCATAAGTGTGTAAGATTTAAGTACAAAGGATTGAATTGTCAACTACATCCATTGAAACTTACCAGACATTCTTAGTTGGTTATAAGACGAGGCCTTGCTCACTTGCTGTTATTATAGTGATGTCAAAACGTGCATAGTTGAGGCAAAATGTTTCTATGGCAATAGCCTTAACCATGAGACTGAAATCTAACTCAAAACACAACAGTGACTCTTTTATTTAGCAGCAATTAAGACAGCATTTGCAATGAAATATGGAGCACACTGTGTTAAATCACCACCGCTTTATGTATAAAGTGATTAGTGTTTCTCTAAAAGGATTTAGCAATGAACCCTTGAACTAATAAAACAGTTTGGTACATAATTTCTAATCATGTGATAGCAGCCTCATCAACTGTCAGGTTCCACATTCAGGAGCTAATATAAGTGCCTCATTCATGTCCTTGAGCATGAGTTCCATCATTTTTAACTGAATTCATTTAAGGGATAATTGCCCAAGCACTTTCTTAAGCTAAAAATACTTTTAGCATTATTACCATCCTGCAAAGCTGTGTCCTCCCTTTTGTCTGGTTTCCATCAACATTTTTGTAAGCGGAAGTGTTTATGAAGTGCACAGAACGAAAGGAAGTTGGTCTGCTAGTTACAAGTAATTTCCCATGCAGAGCACGAGGAGCTCCATCACTAGAGTACCCTGTTAATTAAATTCCCTTATCTTCCAGAATGCTGGATGGGACATCCTATTTTATTGAGAGATGGAGAGGGAAATAGCCAAATAATAATCTACCTGTCCACATCACAACGTTTCCTAGTTGCTAAATATGAATCTGTGCTTACATTTTTGTATTTATCTATATTTGTGTATTGTTTGGGACCTTTGTACAAGATGGAGATGCAAATCCCGACTGCATTTGTGGTTTCGATCACATGTGATACTATGGGATCCAGCTTTTTGATAGATTGGCCAGCGATGAAGCAAGATTAAGTAAGACCTGCATCAAGCAGTCATGGAGTAAAGGAAAGGGCTAAGCTGTCTTTTGCTTCCCTAATAGTTTACAGTTCACAAGGATGGCAACTGGCCGGTGCTTTTCAAATTTTCCTCATGTCGTTGTTGGAGTACTTTTGCTGATTACTTTAAATCTGTGACCTCTTGTTCTTGGCCCTTCTACCAATGGGAGCAGTTTCTCTCTGTCTATCTTACTTCGACCCCTCGTGGATTTGAACACCCCAATCATATCTCCTCTCAATCCTTCTCTTCTCCATGCAGAACAACCCCAGTTTCTCCAATCGAGCTACGTGACTACAGTCCCTCATCGCAGAACTATTCATTTTTTCTCTGGAGCCTACACATTTTCCACAGTATATTGCAGAAATTTGGACAAAATACTGCAGTTCAGATCAAACGACTGTTTTCCAAAAAGATCATCATAATTTACTTGCTTTTATACTAAAATGCCTCTATTTATAAAGTCCACAATCCTGGGTGCCTTTTCACATTTTTTCTATTGAGGATGGACAAGGGGATGTACAGGAGCCTCCTTCTGCCATTACTATTTAATTGTCAGGTCTGCAAAGTTTTGATCTGTCCCACTGTTTGTGGGTTGCTTAGCTGTGCTGTTCAACATTCATGCTTATTTATTCTTTCATGAGATGTGGGTGTCACTGGAAAAGCTAGCACTTAATGACAGACATTTAAATCCCACATGTAGAGTGCATTCTGTGCCTCAATATTTCTCCCAAGTGGTGTCCAAATGGAGGAGCACTGTTAATCAACTGAAGGAGTGCAGTAGGTGACAATCAGCATAAGGTTTCCTTATCCCTGTTTGACCTGATGACAGAGTAAATATTAAGGATTCCCTGATCCACCTCCTCCTGATTGGAAATCACCGTTGGTGAGTCTGCCCTGTCAGTGGGGCACGACATATCAGAGATGGTATTATATGAGTCTGGCTAATTGATTGTGAGGTAAGGTTTGGTCAGCATGATTATGTTGGCATAATTCTTTCCCCAATTTTGCACAAGTCCAGAGATGGTCGTGAGGATGGCTTTTCAGGGCTAACTGGACCAGTTATGTTGGTATCATTTGAACTGGATGCTTGGAAAGATCCAAGGTGGCTTGTCTAATTTTTATTTTATTTTGTCATGGTGGGTTGATAAGCTGGCTTGCAGGCAATTTCAGAGAGCTGTTACGCTCAACCACATTGATGTGGGTCTGGACTTAGACATCATAGAAACGCAAATTGTTACAGCACAGGAGGAGGCCATTTATTCATCATGTCCATGCTGGATCTGTACAAGGGGGCTGCACGGTGGCACATTGCTTAGCAGTGCTGCCTCACAGTGTCAGGGACCCAGGTCCAATTCCAATCTTGGGTGACTGTGTGGAGTTTGCACATTCTCCTCGTGTCTGCGTGGGTTTCCTCCGAATGCTCCACTTACCTCCCCTAGTGTCCAACGATGTGCAGGTTAGGTTGGGTTACGGGGATAGGGTGGGGGAGTGGGCCTGGGTAGAGTGTTTTTTCAGAGGATTGGTGCAGACTCGATGGACCAAATGGCATCCCTCTGCACAGTAGGCATTCTATGAATCTATGGTTGGTTCTATGAGCAACTCAGTCCCACTTCCCTGCCTCTTCCTGATAACTGTGAATTTTTTTTATCTTCAGAATCATCCCCTTTTGTAAGCTGTAATTGAATCTATCTTTCACACACTCTCAGGCAGTGCATTCCAGATCACCCACTCTGCAAAAAAAAACATTTTTACTCAAATAAAGGCAAGAGTAGGTTAAGGGCTTTCAAGTTCATTGTCGAAAGGGCATTAGTGAACAAGGTGGCTTTTTACTGCATTCCAGTAGTTACATGGTCACCGTTATCGATGTTAGCTTTTTATTCCAGGTCTACTTCATTTACTGAATTGAAATTCCCCATGGTGAGACTCATGTCTCCAAAATGTTAATTTTGTCCTCCAGATTAGCCCAGTAATATAACCGCTACTCCACAGTACCCAGGAACTGCTAAGTGGTCATTAAAGAGGACGAGCCATTTTAACAAAATGGATGGAGAAAATGTTTCTATTTTCTGGTAAATCTTTTGGCTGTAACAAAATTATCATCTACAAAAAGCAATTTGCGTTTATTGACTCCAGAGTTCGAGAATTTACAAACCACTTAGTCACAGGCTACAATTTTTCCAAGTCTGTGAAAATTGAACACCACAACAAGTAGCTCCATCAAGGGGATGACGGAAATCATTGCAGTCTTAGTATCATAACTGTGGTAATATTAAGGTGGCTGTAAGACCCAAATCGTTGCAAGTGTTTGAAAAGTTTGACTGCTGACTTTAAGATGCAGGTTTCCCAGTTCTGAAAAAAAAATACAATCTTCACCTCCAAACAGCATGCAAAATCAAAATGCTACAGATACTGGAAATCTAACAGAAAGGAAATGCTAAAAACATTCAGCAGCTTGGCCAGCATTTGTGGAGAGAGGAACAGAGTTAACAATTCAGGGTGGCGACCGTTCATCAGATGATAATTTTGTTACAGCCAAAAGATTTACCAGAAAATAGAAACATTTTCTCCATCCATTTTGTTAAAATGGCTCGTCCTCTTTAATGACCACTTAGCAGTTCCTGGGTACTGTGGAGTAGCGGTTATATTACTGGGCTAATCTGGAGGACAAAATTAACATTTTGGAGACATGAGTCTCACCATGGGGAATTTCAATTCAGTAAATGAAGTAGACCAGAAGATGCTTGACGGGTTGAAGCAAGGACAGAAGCAGGGGCTGGGGTGAGGGAGAGGAGTGCAAAAGCAAAAGGGAAGGTCTGTGATAGGACGGAAGGCAGAAGTGACTATATAACAATAACCTGATGATGCAAGGGAAAAAGGGAAAGGAGGTGGGACAGGGAATGGAAAAAAGAAGAATCAATAGCAGCAACTGCGTTTCAAGAAAAAGGAGCAGTAATAACGATCTGAAATTGTTGAATTCAGTGCGATTTCCAGAGGCTGTAAGGTGTGTATACTTCCTCAGTAAACTAAGGAAATTCAATATGTCCACATTAATTCTTATCAACTTTTACAGCTGCACCATAGAAAGCATCCTATCTGGCTGCATCACAGCCTGGTATGGCAACTGCTCGGCCCAAGACCACATGAAACTTCACAGAGTCGTGAACACGGCCCAGTCCATCACATGAACCCGCCTCCCATCCATTGACTCCATCTACACCTCCCGCTGCCTGGGGAAAGCGGGCAGCATAATCAAATACCCCTCCCACCCGGCTTTCTCACTCTTCCAACTTCTTCCATCGGGCGGGAGATACAAAAGTCTGAGAACACGCACGAATAGACTCAAAAACAGCTTCTACCCTGCTGTTACCAGACTCCTAAACGACCCTCTTATGGACTGACCTCATTAACAATACACCCCTGTATGCTTCACCCAATGCCACTGTTATGTAGTTACATTGTATACCTTGTGTTGCCCTATTATGCATTTTCCTTTTATTTTATTTTATTTTCATGTACATAATGATCTGTTGAGCTGCTCGCAGAAAAATACTTTTCACTGTACCTCGGTACATGGGTCAATAAACAAATCCAATCCTTAAACAAAACATGAGATGCTGCTCGTCAGGTTTACAGTGAGCACTGTTGCAGCAGAGTGGGAGGCAGTAACACAGAGAGGTTACAGTGAAATTGAAATGGGCAAAGTATACAGGTGATGGCATTGTGGCACAAGATGGAGGGGCCACTAGATTTCTGTCCATCATTTTTTTCTATGTTTGTATAACATTGTATATTCATCCTCGTAAAAACATCCCCATTTACTAAATGTCGACTATTGAGGAATGTTCTTCAGAAACAGTTAACCAGAGATATGAAACAGAACTTTTTAAACCATGCGTTAGCCTATGTTATTAGATCAGTTTGTTTTCTTTAGCTTTGACAGATGTCAATTTTATTTCTTATTCATAATTATATAACAAGCCAGTGTAGAAATTGGACTGGAAAACTCTTCATCTGTGACAAAGGAACGTGGAGTGTTTCCCGCTGCGGAGGCCAATGGGAAAACACACCAAATCCGGCCCCAACCTCATTGCTTGTGCAGCCAGTTGGTTGGTACCACATTCCGTGGCAAGGTAGGCCTGTTGGCATGTGGTCCGTCATCCTATCCAGGTGCCACATTCAAAAGGCACAACATAACTGATCAATTCTTGAAGGCAGAAGGTGGGCCTCCTGAAAATGAAGATAGATCTCCACGTACATTCTGAGACTGGAAGATGGACCCCATCCAGGACATTGAATCTGGAATGCCACTTGTAGATGTTTCCCCTCACCCACCGCGATGGTCTTCTGGTATCTGGAGTTGCCAGTGGCCTCCATCCTGAATGCCGGAGGTAGCCCCAGGCATTGTTCAGATTAGTCTCGTGCATCAGCGGAATGCAATTGAGTTTTACGCTGGATTTCCTGATCCGCCATAATGTGCATCAGCAGAAGATCCTGCAGGATATTCATGCCAATCTCAAACCGATTTTCGGGTCTCCTATTGAATTCTGCCCCCTGTCCCACTATTGAATCTGCCAGCAGGGACATGGGAGAATTCCACCCTAAATCTTGTGATTGGTTGTTGAGTAATATTTAATGCTGCAGTCACAAATAGCCTCCAGAACAAAAACTGACCAAACTTTCCAACTAAACAAAATTAAATGTTTAATGCACAAAACATCATACAGATGCAATAACCAATGCTTGTCAAAAAAGCTTTTGACAATGAACAGATGCTGCAATTTAATTAAATGTCTTTGCCTGCGGCTCCTTTGTTTAATCAGCACAGGAGCCATGTGTTGCCTTATACGTGCCTCAATAAAGGGGCAAGTATAATGAATATATTTCTTTACTATAATTATTTCAATATTAATGCACTCTTTTAAAGAGGGAACCTTGCAATAGGAGATCCCTTAATGAAGTAAGATTTAGGTAATGATTAGGTGAATTGGACATTCTGAATTCTCCCTCTGTGTACCCGAACAGGCGCCGGAGTGTGGCGACTAGGGGATTTCCACATTAACTTCATTGCAATGGTAATGTAAGCCTACTTGTGACAATAATAAGGATTAGATAAACTTCACTATTCTTCTGTGGTTTGCCATTGATTTGTGCGTGCAAATCGATTTATGATCTTCAGAGTGCAGCTGGTGTCGCAAATGTTGATCAAGGACATGGGTGGAACGTAAAAACAAAAAGGGGGTAATTATGATGCAGGGATTGTACCATCGGTCCCTAAACTATGAGAGAGAGATCGAAGAGCAGATGTGTATGCAAATCTCAGAGAAGTGTAATAACAATAGGGTAGTGATAGTGGAGGATTTCAACTATCCCAATATAAATTGGGATAGGCAAAATTTAAAGGCTTAGAGGGGGCAGAATTCTTAAAGTGCATCCACGAGAGCTTTTTGAGCCATTGAGCCATAACGGAGAAAGTCCTACAAGAAAGGAATGGTACTTGACCTAATTTTAGGGAAGGAAGCTGGGCAGGTGGCAGAGGTGTCAGTGCGGGAGCATTTTGGTGATTGTTTAGTCAGCACATGAGCTATTTGTTGCCTCAGACCACCTGTGAAAATGATGTCAGTGCTAGAAGGGGAATCTCAATAAAGGGGCAAGTATTATGAATGTCTTTCTTTCTTTAATTATTTCAGTGTTAATGCACCCTTTTAAAGAGGGAATCTTGCAAAGATTCTCCTCAAAATTAACCTCTTTGTCAAGAATTTTGGGCACTTCCTGTAATCCTACCCAGTTTTGTTTAGCACCCATTTTCCTTGTGCCATTGTGATGTGCCTTTGGAGAGGCATGGTGGCGCAGTGGTTAGCTCTGCTGCCTCACAGCACCAGGGGCCCGGGTTCGATTTTGACCTTGGATGACTGCCTGAGTGGAAGTTTCATGTTCTCCCCATGTCTGCATGGTTGCTCTGGCTTCCTCCCAGTCCAAAGATGTTCAGCTTCGGTGGATTGGTCATGCCACATTGCCCCTTACTGTCCAGGGATATGCAGGTTAATTGGGGTTATGTGGACAGGGCAACGTGGTAGGCCTGGGTGGGGAGCTCATTCAGAGGGACGCTGTAGACACAATAGGCCCAATGACCTCCTAATGTACTGTAGGGATTATATGGATTTCTGTGCCATACGATGAGTTATGTGAAAGACACTGGGCGGGATTCTCCGCAATCGGCACGATGGCCGCCGACCGGCGCCAAAAACGGCGCAAATTAGTCTGGCATCGCGCCGCCCCAAAGGTGCGGAAGTCTCCGCATCTTGAGGGGCCGAGCCCTTACCTTGAAGGGCTAGGCCCGCGCCGGACTGATTTCCGCCCCGCCAGCTGGCGGGAAAGGCCTTTGGTGCCCCGTAAACTGGCGCGTAACTGACTTTGCCAGGCGGCACATGCGTGGGAGCGTCAGCGGCAGCTCATGGCATCCCCGCGCATGGGCAGTGGTGGGGGTCTCTTCCGCCTCCGCCATGGTGGAGACCATGGCGAAGGCGGAAGGAAAAGAGTGCCCCCATGGCACAGGCCCGCCCGCGGATCGGTGGGCCCCGATCGCGGGCCAGGCCACCGTGGGGGCACTTTGGACTGTGGGAGGAAACCGGAGCACCCAGAAGTAAACCACGCAGGCATGGGGAGAACGTGCAGACTCCGCACAGACAGTGACCCAGCGGGGAATCGAACCTGGGACCCTGGAGCTGTAAAGTAGCTGTGCTAACCACTGTGCTTGCGTGCTGCCCGTGTACCGTTCTACATTTAACTTTCATCAATTTGAACCTGTATCCCCTTATAGTCTTGCAATATTATGCTTCATTCCCTTAACAATCCTGCTTCCTTCAGCACGATCAGAATTCTTTTTAGGCATAAAATTCAGTTCTTCTGGTCTTACCTCATAATTCAGAGGCCTGGATTCTCTGCTGCCCGCCACCGGTAGCAAAATCCCGATGAGGCGGAGAATAAAAAATTCGGGATCGCCGCCAGATGCGGTGGGCGCCGATCCGAATGCAATACTCAGAACCCGGCTGGTGGCGCGATCGAGGTTCATACCAGTGGGAGAATGTAAATGAATGCAAATGGGTCTTAATGAGGCCATTTGCATCCATTTAGCGGGCCCAGCACTCTATTCTCTGACCGCTGTGATTCTCCGGTCCTCTGGGCCAGGAATCACATGGGTGGGGATTACTACAGGTCTCACCAAACATGGACCTCACGGTGGGCCAAAGGCATAACTGCTTAAGGGAGTTGCCCTCCCTCCATTCCCCCGCACAATGCATACCTTCCCACACCTCCTCTACCAGATACCCCCACATTCCCCTCCCACGAGACACCCAAAATGGGAGAACCCCTCAAGAAACCCCCTTAATAGGGAGACCCCCACATGGATCCCCTTAATAAGGAGACCACCAGGGACCCCCTTAATAGCGAGCTCCTCACAGGACCCTTTTTTTGAAGGAACCTCCCACAGAGACCTCCTGACAAAGGAATCCTCCAAAGGGACCCCAAACTAAAGGAACTCCCTCCCCCCCCCCCCCCCCCCCCACAGGGGCCCCCTAACTAAAGGGTCCCACCCCACCAGACCCCCTGACTAATGGGACCGGGACCGGGACCGGGACCCCCCCCCCCCCCCAGAAAAAGATCCCTGTCTGGAAGCTGGAAAACAGTCCAGGCAGGGGCAGTGTAAAAAAGTACAGTTGCAACACTTACCTGGAAGCTTTATGTGTCCATTCCTGAAAGGAGAACAATTGTGACCTATGTTTAAACCTGTGTTGCAGATCCATTAGCTGCAAGCCATTCATTCATTTCTAGTAGTGGCTATGATTGACTGCTTCCCCAAAACAGCTGCAGCCTTTGATTCATTCAACTCCCTTCATAGATGAGTGACTATGATGAGGCCTTGCCATTCATACTCCCTCATGCCCAACCCCTTCCCCACCTCATTCATGGCCCTTCATATCTTCTGTGCCAACTCAATGGCAATTCCTGCCTCCCCATCCCATATCCTCTCATAACCTCCATGTCACTGCCATAGCCACTCACTTAGTGCCCACCAGGGTACATCTCAGGAACCATTGACAATAAACAAATCTAATCCAATACAATACAATACAATGCCACAAAACATTTAACAATCTACTGCAACTCTCACTCCTATACACTTGATAATTTTTTTTTAAAAGCTTCCATTCATAAATATACATGAGAAGCTTTTAAATCCCACGTGCTTAATCTTATATAAAAAACATCTATTTCACTAACCTCATCAAATTCCATTAACCCCTTAATTGCCTCTTTAAGTTGTCAATCAAATTTGAATTTAGCACTCCCAACTCAGGTATAGTCGCTTTTGAAATCAACCAAACATTCATAATTACATAATATCTCTTGGAGACTTGCCGAACCCGTCAGCTACCTCACCCTCCGATGAGCTATCCTTTTCCTCCTGGTGTGGCTGCACCCCACTCGGGCACAGTGACGTACCACATGCCTCTAGACTAGGCTATTAGAGGTGTCTGCAGTGGGTGCATCTCAGCTGCTGATTTGGAGTGTGAGATAAAGGGCCCTAGGGTTCCAACGTCGGGGCTAAATGCGAATCTCGACCCTGCACCATGTCGTGCGGAGCCATCGGACAATGATTTTTCCTGAATTCGACAACTGGAGGCTGGGTGGCACACTCACCACCCAATTAAAGACTTCTGAGTTTCGCTCTGGAACAGAGTTAACATTGTCTGAAACTTTGGGCGGGACTTTCTGATCCTGCCGAAAGTCAATGGAATTATGGCTGCCTCTCCAAATTTTCTATTCCCGCCCGCAACAATGCCCACCATGGATTGGACCAGGAACTCCCAGTCTTTAACACTGTTTCCCTCTCCACAGATGCTGCCAGATCTGTAGCACATTTCCAGCAATGTCTGTCTTTACTTAAATTAAAAACACTGCTGTAAGGAATTTAAAATGTGGCCAGACAACTATTGTTGTTGGAGCTAATAGGAAGACAAAGGATTGAAAATCCATCGTGCCAGCTTGATGAATACAAGGCATGATCCCAGTGTCAGAATGGCTAGGAATGAGGCCTGATCAAATTTTTAATTATCCGCCCACCCAAAAATGGATCTTACAAATTTATCAGCAGGACCGATGCCTCAGCAGATTGTGCAATCCATGCCAAAAAACAAGTCGGAAGCATACCGTTTTCGACCTGTTCTATCATAGAACAAAAGGCTGGTGCTTCTGCTGTTCTGTACTTTACGCCTTTTCTCAATGATCCCATTTTTAGCTTCCTGCTGCTTTTATTTTTAACCAAAACCCGTCCCTTGTTTCTGCCTGCCCCTGCCATCTGACATTCTTTATATTCGGCCCTAAAGTACTGAAAATAAAACTTAATTTGACAATAGTAATTATAAAATCTTACAGGAAAATTTAAGGCGTGCCTGTGAGAATTAATAGGTCACTCATTACTGCTGACTTCAGCAGAAACCATTCCCGGTGAAATCTGGAGCTAAGCCTACAATTCCATACGGGTTTGAATCGCACGCACCAACTCAAACGTGCTGAACAAGTTAACTTTGTATTTTCACCAAAAGAACCAGCTGAAGGATAAGTGCCTATATATGCTGTTGAGTCAGTGTCAACCAGGGAGATGATACAGTGTGATATGTCACTGTCAGAAAAGGATAGTTGATCACCATGCTCTGAATCACAGGAAGTACAGCTGGAGTAGTGTTTTGCTTTTCAGGTCATTTACTGGGAACAGATACTGAGACCACAAATGTGCGGATGTAGCTTTCTATTTTTATGATTATGTGATTGGGCGGCACAGTAGCACTGTGGTTAGTACTGTTGCTTCACAGCACCAGGGTCCCAGGTTCGATTCCTGGCTTGGGTCATTGTCTGTGTGGAGTTTGCACGTTCTCCGTGTCCGCGTGGGTTTCCTCCGGGCGCTCCTGTTTCCTCCCACAAGTACAAAAAGACGTGGACAGGGATTCTCCGAGCCCCCGCCGGGTTGGAGAATCCCCAGCGGGGGAGGCGCGAATCCCTCCCCGACGCCGGCTGCCCTATTCTCCGGAGCCGTTTTTCGGGTGGCGGCGGGATTCCCGACACGCGGGTCGGGGGCCGTTGACAGTGGCCCCCTGGCGATTCTCCGGGCCCCGATGGGCCGAGCAGCCGTCCATTTTTGGCCAGTCTCGCCAGTGTGAATTACTCACGTGACGCACAGCGGGACCTGGCAGGTGAGTATGCGGGGGCGGTCCTCGGGGAGGAAGAGGGGGGGGAGCAGGGAGCTCCCATGGTGGCCTGGCCTGCGATTGGGGCCTACCGATCTGCGAGTGGGCTTGTTCCGTGGGGGGAATTCTTTCTTCCGTGCCGGGCCCCTGTAGGGCTCCGCCATATTACCCGGGGGACGGCACATGCGCCAAAATAAACCGGCCAGTCTGCACATGCGTTGAATCACACCGGCCGTTCCGCGCATGTGCGAGATCACGCCAGCCGTTCTGCGCATGCGCGAAGTTGTGTCGGCCCTTCGGCGCCGGCTGGAGTGCGCCAACCCCTCCGGCGTCCACCTAGCCCCTGGAAATGCGGAGAATTCCGCACTTTCGGGGGTTGATGACGCCGGAGTGGTTGGCGTCGGTTTTCCCACTGGCGTGGGAACTTAGTCCCCAGAAGGGAGAATCCCACCCGTGCTGTTAGATGAATTGGACATTCTGAATTATCCCTCTGTGTAGCCGAACAGCCGCCAGAATTTGGCGACGAGGGGCTTTTCACAGTAACTTCATTGCAGTGTTAATGTAAGCCTACTTGTGACAATAAAGATTATTATTATTATATTAAAAAGCAGGCACTTGACTGACATGCCTTCAAAAGTTAAACCAATGCAAAAAGAATCCTTAAATTTGATTGCTCATTTTCAGAATTTTGGAAAATTGAAATCTGATTGCTGGGGCGGAATGTTCTCCACTTTTGGTGGGGTGGGCGGGCAGGAAAAACGAGGTGAAAGCCGCCGGTCCCCTGGGCAGCTTCCTCCTCCTTAGTTTTAGGTACCGGGGTTAAGAAAAACTTTTAAAGGGGCGGTTCCCACGATGTCACATTGGTGGCCCAACAACTGAGTTTTTAAAAAATTGGGTCGCACATTTTCACAAAAAAAGGACCCCTCCCCATTCTCTATGGAACTCTCCACCCCCCCCCCCCCTCCGCATCGAGCCACCCGCAAGGAACTCCCACCCTCATGGAGCCCCACCCCCCAACAAGACCCCCAATTTCCATCAGAGGCCCACCACGGAATCCCCCATTTCCCGTGAAGCACCTCCTCCAAAGAAACCCTCTGCCCCCTCACAGAGCCACTCCTCCCCCCTCAAATGGAAGTCCCCCTTCCACAGAACAACCACCCAGAAAACAGTGACACCCCAACACCAGGCACTGTCCAGCAGTACTGCCCGGGCATGGACCTCTTCCCCCCCCCCCCACCCTCCCGCCCCTGGGAGATATACATATCTGTGTGCCTCCGACAGGTTCTGCTCGCCAAGTGCACATCGAGGGAACCTGTCATGATTCCTGTCAGCATTCCATCATGCCCAATATGAATGGATGAGCTAACATGGGGAGGGAGGGGAGAGAATGGCCTGATAATTATGTTTAAAATATTCAAATAGGGATTCTGATGTTGAACATCAGGATTCCTGTTATGTCTTGGCAATAATAGAACATAGAACATAGAACAATACAGCGCAGTACAGGCCCTTCGGCCCACGATGTTGCACCGAAACAAAAGCCATCTAACCTACACTATGCCATTATCATCCATATGCTTATCCAATAAACTTTTAAATACCCTCAATGTTGGCGAGTTCACTACTGTAGCAGGTAGGGCATTCCACGGCGTCACTACTCTTTGCGTAAAGAACCTACCTCTGACCTCTGTCCTATATCTATTACCCCTCAGTTTAAAGTTATGTCCCCTCGTGCCAGCCATTTCCATCCACGGGAGAAGGCTCTCACTGTCCACCCTATCCAACCCCCTGATCATTTTGTATGCCTCTATTAAGTCTCCTCTTAACCTTCTTCTCTCCAACGAAAACAACCTCAAGTCCATCAGCCTTTCCTCATAAGATTTTCCCTCCATACCAGGCAACATCCTGGTAAATCTCCTCTGCACCCGCTCCAAAGCCTCCACGTCCTTCCTATAATGCGGTGACCAGAACTGTACGCAATACTCCAAATGCGGCCATACCAGAGTTCTGTACAGCTGCAACATGACCTCCCGACTCTGGAACTCAATCCCTCTACCAATAAAGGCCAACACTCCATAGGCCTTCTTCACAACCCTATCAACCTGGGTGGCAACTTTCAGGGATCTATGTACATGGACACCTAGATCCCTCTGCTCATCCACACTTTCAAGAACTTTACCATTAGCCAAATATTCCGCATTCCTGTTATTCCTTCCAAAGTGTGATGCCATTAGACGTGACTTGGGGGGGGATAAGGTGGAGAATAACACCTCACACTTCTCTACATTAAACTCCATTTGCCACCTCTCAGCCCAGCTCTGCAGCTTATCTATATCCCTCTGTAACCTGCTACATCCTTCCACACTATCGACAACACCACCGACTTTAGTATTGTCTGCAAATTTACTCACCCACCCTTCTGCGCCTTCCTCTAGGTCATTGATAAAAATGACAAACAGCAACGGCCCCAGAACAGATCCTTGTGGTACACCACTTGTGACTGTACTCCATTCTGAACATTTCCCATCAACCACCACCCTCTGTCTTCTTTCAGCTAGCCAATTTCTGATCCACATCTCTAAATCACCCTCAATCCCCAGCCTCCGTATTTTCTGCAATAGCCTACCGTGGGGAACCTTATCAAATGCTTTGCTGAAATCCATATACACCACATCAACTGCTCTACCCTCGTCTACCTGTTCAGTCACCTTCTCAAAGAACTCAATAAGGTTTGTGAGGCATGACCTACCCTTCACAAAGCCATGCTGACTATCCCTGATCATATTATTCCTATCTAGATGATTATAAATCTTGTCTCTTATAATCCCCTCCAAGACTTTACCCACTACAGACGTGAGGCTCACCGGTCTATAGTTGCCGGGGTTGTCTCTGCTCCCCTTTTTGAACAAAGGGACCATATTTGCTGTCCTCCAGTCCTCTGGCACTATTCCTGTAGCCAATGATGACATAAAAATCAAAGCCAAAGGTCCAGCAATCTCTTCCCTGGCCTCCCAGAGAATCCTAGGATAAATCTCATCAGGTCCCAGGGACTTATCTATTTTCAGCCTGTCCAGAATTGCCAACACCTCTTCCCTACGTACCTCAATGCCATCTATTCTATTAGCCTGGGGCTCAGCATTCTCCTCCACAACATTATCTTTTTCCTGAGTGAATACTGACGAAAAATATTCATTTAGTATGTCGCCTATCTCTTCAGACTCCACACACAATTTCCCATCCCTGTCCTTGACTGGTCCTATTCTTTCCCTCGTCATTCGCTTATTCCTGACATACCTATAGAAAGCTTTTGGGTTTTCCTTGATCCTTCCTGCCAAATATTTCTCATGTCCCCTCCTTGCTCGTCTTAGCTTTCTCTTTAGATCCTTCCTCGCTACCTTGTAACTATCCATCGCCCCAACTGAAACTTCACACCTCATCTTCACATAGGCCTCCTTCTTCCTCTTAACAAGAGATTCCACTTCCTTGGTAAACCACGGTTCCCTCACTCGACGCCTTCCTCCCTGCCTGACCGGTACATACTTATCAAGAACACGCAGTAGCTGATCCTTGAACAAGCCCCACTTATCCAGTGTGCCCAACACTTGCAGCCTACTTCTCCACCTTATCCCCCCCCAAGTCACGTCTAATGGCATCATAATTGCCCTTCCCCCAGCTATAACTCTTACCCTGCGGTGTATACTTATCCCTTTCCATCATTAACGTAAACGTCACCGAATTGTGGTCACTGTCCCCAAAGTGCTCTCCTACCTCCAAATCCAACACCTGGCCTGGTTCATTACCCAAAACCAAATCCAACGTGGCCTCGCCTCTTGTTGGCCTGTCAACATATTGTTTCAGGAAACCCTCCTGCACACACTGTGCAAAAAACGACCCATCTATTGTACTCGAACTATATCTTTTCCAGTCAATATTTGGAAAGTTAAAGTCTCCCAAATTAACTACCCTGTTACTTTCGCTCATATCCAGAATCATCTTCGCCATCCTTTCCTCTACATCCCTAGAACTATTAGGAGGCCTATAAAAAACTCCCAACAGGGTGACCTCTCCTTTCCTGTTTCTAACTTCAGCCCATACTACCTCGGAAGAAGAGTCCCCATCTAGCATCCTCTCCGCCACCGTAATACTGCTCTTGACTAGCAGCGCCACACCTCCCCCTCTTTTGCCTCCTTCTCTGAGCTTACTAAAACACCTAAACCCCGGAACCTGCAACATCCATTCCTGTCCCTGCTCTATCCATGTCTCCGAAATGGCCACAACATCGAAGTCCCAGGTACCAACCCATGCTGCCAGTTCCCCTACCTTGTTTCGTATACTCCTGGCATTGAAGTAGACACACTTCAAACCACCTACCTGAACACTGGCCCCCTCCTGCGACGTCAAATCTGTGCTCCTGACCTTTATGCTCTCATCTCCCTTACCCTAAAACTACAATCCAGGTTCCCATGCCCCTGCTGCATTAGTTTAAACCCCCCCAAAGAGCACTAACAAATCTCCCCCCCAGGATATTTGTGCCCCTCAGGTTCAGATGTAGACCATCCTGTCTGTAGAGGTCCCACCTTCCCCAGAAAGAGCCCCAGTTATCCAGAAATCTGAATCCCTCCCGCCTGCACCATCCCTGTAGCCACGTGTTTAAATGCTCTCTCTCACTATTCCTCATCTCACTATCACGTGGCACGGGCAACAACCCAGAGATAACAACTCTGTTTGTTCTAGTTCTGAGCTTCCATCCTAGCTCCCTGAAAGCCTGCCTGACATCCTTGTCCCCTTTCCTACCTATGTCGTTAGTGCCAATGTGGACCACGACTTGGGGCTGCTCCCCCTCCCCCCTAAGGACCCGGAAAACACGATCCGAGACATCACGTACCCTTGCACCTGGGAGGCAACATACCAAACGTGAGTCTCTCACGCTCCCACAAAATCTCCTATCTGTGCCCCTGACTATAGAGTCCCCAATTACTAATGCTCTGCTCCTCTCCCCCCTTCCCTTCTGAGCAACAGGGACAGACTCCGTGCCAGAGGCCCGTACCCCATGGCTTACCCCTGGTAAGTCGTCCTCCCCACAAGTATCCAAAGCGGTATACTTGTTTCTCAGGGGAACGACCGCAGGGGATCCCTGCACTGACTGCTTTTTCCCAGTCCCTCTTACAGTTACCCACCTATCTCCAATCTTTGGTGTAACTAATTCCCTGAAGCTGCTATCTATGACCCCTTCTGCCTCCCGAATGATCCGAAGTTCTTCCAACTCCAGCTCCAGTTCCCTAACTCGGTCTTGGAGGAGCTGGAGATGGCAGCACTTCCTGCAGGTAAAATCAGCAGGGACACTAACTGCATCCCTCAACTCAAACATCCTGCAGGAGGAACATTGCACTCCCTTCCCTGCCATTCCTCTAACTTTCTACCAAGATCTGGCTAACAACTAAATTAAATTTTTTATAAAAAATAATAATAATGTAATAAAATATGGTACTTACCTCAGACCAATGGGTTTTATTATTAGGTTAGAGGAGGAGAGCGGGTGGGAGACACTACACGTGTAGTGTCTCGGGTTTCCTCTCCACCAGAAATTATTGGTGAGGGTCTTCCCAGACGTCCGCGGGTCGACTTCCTGTTCCCGCCTAAAACACTAATTAAAAAAAAAAAATTCTCAGCTCCTGCTGAAATTGACTAACCAGCCAGCTCCACTCCCGCCGAAATCGACTGGCCTGCCCCTGCAAAGACAAGTGCTTTTAAAGGACAGACTTACCTCCCAGCAGCCACTTCCGCACTGCTCCCGCTGAAACTGACTCACCAGCTGTTCTCCCGCCGAAATCGACTGGCCTGCCCCTGCAAAGACAAGTGCTTTTAAAGGACAGACTTACCTCCCAGCAGCCACTTCTGCACTGCTCCCGCTGAAACTGACTCACCAGCTGTTCTCCCGCCGAAATCGGGAGATTTCTTGGGATAATCAGAACGAGAAATTCCGCCGGTGTAAATCTTGTTTTGGGACTCATGTGGGATTTCCCACTCAAGCCGCCGATCTGGCCCTCCTCCCCCCTCAAAAATGGTTCCCAAAAATGCCCCCCCCCCCCGCGATATGAACAATAATGTGAATTTCTGCCTCCATTTCATATCATTCAGTTCAAATAGAGACTGTCATTAGGTTGCAAAATGGCTTGAAGAAAATCAGGGCCGGATTTTCATGGAATTGGGAAAATTCTGCAGACGTTTAATAACGGTTAATGGGATATTTGGCGCTTCCTCCCTGTTTCCAGCCAAAATTAATTGCGACTTTTAATATTTTTAAGGCAAAGTTGGATGAATTATTGGTAAGCAAGGGGGTGATCGACTATCAGGGTAGCTGGGAAGCAGATTTGATGTTGCCATTACCTAATCTTTGGACGCTAATACCTAACCTTAACATCTTAGACGTTGGGAGGAAACCAGAGCACCTGGAAGAAATGGGCAGCATGGTAGCACAGTGGGTAGCACTGGGGCTTTTCACAGTACCTTCATTGTAGTGTTAATGAAAGCCTACTTGTGACAATAAAGATTGTTTAAAAAATCCTCGCAGACACGGGAGAAAGTGCAAACTCAACACCGACATTCACCCAAGAATGGAATTGAACCCAAGTCCCTGGCGCTGTGAGGCAGCAATGCCAACCACTGTGCCATCTCAGCACCCACACGATCAAATCTCTTCAGGATCTTGTGTGTTACAAAAAGATCAACTCTCATTCAGCTAACCTGCAGTGAGCATTGACCCAACCTGTTAAACTTTTCTTTATATGCTAAGCCCTTTATCCCAGGAATCAGTCAAGTAAACCTTCTCTGAACTGTTTCTAACACAATTACTGTCATGTGAGAGTACCTTTAAGAAATGGGTGTTTATCAGTGATGTCAGAGTGTGGGTGGAGCTGGGGTGTCTGTCAGCTTTTTACTTTTGTTTCAGGCTGCTTGCTGCAGGGTGTGTTTTAGTTTTGTTTTCAGAGATGGAGAGCTGCAGTCACAGCCAGAAGGTGTATGAGTCTCTCTCTCTGTAATATAAAAACTGTAAATCGATCCTTTGGTGATTTAAAACTAATAACTGCTCTCAGTAGTGACTTTAACCCGATGTGTTTCTATTAAAGGTTTTGTTTTTAAGTCTTATGGATGTTAAAAGGAAAGCTTAGTCTTTGGGGGTTGTATTTGAATTAATGGTTGCTAAGATGTTCACTGCATGGTTTTAAAAAGGTTAACTTGAGTTCAAAGAATAAACATTATTTTGCTTTGAAAAATACCTGTAGAGTGGGCTGTGTGCTCCCCGTACCACAATCTATTAAAAGTTGTGGGTCAGGTGAACTCCATGAGTGTTCTCTTTGGGGTTCTCTAAACCCTGGCCCATAACAAATTGGGGGTTCGAGGGGGATAAAAGTCTATCTATTGGATTGGCTTAGTGAACTTAAAGACAGTGAGGGGTGAGCATATTGTGGTTGCTTTTCAGGTGCGGTATTCTAGTTTAAGTAGTGAGTGTGTTGTGGACAATGGCTCTTTCAGAGGCTCTGAAGTTTTTGGGGGTGGAGTCGATCACACGCAGTATCTTACGGACAGAGACTAAAAGCAGACTGTTAGATTTGACAAAAACATTGCAGTTAACATTACCTGACAAATTGCGAAAAGGTGAGGTAATTATGGCGGTGGCTAAGCATTTAAAGTTGCCTGAGATACAGTTTGACTCATTGGAAATGGCAAAACGTCAGTTACAAATTAAATAAATGGAACATGAGAAAGAATTAAAGCAGCTTGAATACGAAAGAGAGAGAGAGGCAAAAGAAAGAGAAAGGGAGATACAGATCAGGGAAAAAGAAAAAGAGAGAGAGTTTGAACTTCAGAAAATGGCCATTAAACATGACAGTCAGTTAAAATTAGCAGGCGTAAAGGGAAACGCACAGATGGATGATAGTGATGAGGATAGTGAGAAAGAGCGTCATAATCGAAGGCTTGGTGGAAATCTATTTAAATATGTCCAAGCATTGCCAAGGCTTGATGAGAAGGAGGTAGAAGCCTTTTTCATTTCATTTGAGAAGGTAGCTAAACAACTGAAAGTGCCACAGGACATGTGGGTATTACTGATTCAAACAAAGCTGGTAGGTAGGGCTAGTGAAGTGTCTGCATCACTATCAAAGGAGGCATCTGAGTCGTATGAGGAGGTGAAAAAATCCATCTTAGGTGCATTTGAACTAGTGCCTGATGCCTACAGAAAAAGGTTTATAAATTTAAGGAAAGAATTTGGTCAAATATACATGGAGTTTGAAAGGATCAAACAGAGTAATTTTGATAGGTGGATAAGGGCTTTGAAAACAGACCAAACGTATGAAGCTTTCAGAGAAATTATACTTTTGAGGGAGTTTAAAAGTTTAATTCCTGATATAGTGAGAACTCATGTGGAAGAGCAGAGCATTAAAGCTGCGAGATTAGCAGCAGAAATGGCAGATGATTATGAATTAGTTCATAAATTAAAGTTTGGTTTCCAACATCAGATTCAGCCTGTGAGGGATAGAAACTGGGGACATGAGAAATACTCAATACCTCAGATTAAAAAAGACATCCAGGAGGGTGGAAAAGAAATGAAAAGTTTCAAATGTTTTCACTGCAATAAACTAGGCCATGTGAAGTCACAGTGTTGGTGGCTGAAGAAAAGCACTGGGAAGGCTGATGTGGTAAAACAGGATAAGACAGTGGGGTTTGTTAAAGTGGTAAAGGAAAGCCCAAGTGAAGCGAAGGAGGTGCAAAGGATTGTACAGCCTGATCAAGAGGCGATTGATAAGAAGGTGCCAGATGCCTTCAAAGAATTTACTTGTGTGGGTAAAGTTTACTCATGTGTATCTGGAAGAGCAGGTAAAGAAGTCACAATTTTAAGAGATATGGGAGCTAGTCAACCTTTAATGGTAAGAGATGAGGAGTTATGTAGTGTGGGAAGAATGTTGCCAGAAAAGGTGGTGATATGTGGAATTCAGGGTGAGAGGAGTAGTGTTCCATTATATAAGGTAAAGTTGGAAAGTCCAGTGAAGAGTGGTGAAGTGGCAGTAGGAGTAATAGAGAAACTATCTTGTTCAGGAATACAGTTTATCTTTGGTAATGATATAGCTGGATCGCAGGTGGGAGTGATGCCTATGGTGGTTGATAAGCCAGTGGAAAATCAGACAACTGAAGTGTTGAAGGACGAATATCCTGGGATTTTTCCGGATTGTGGAGGAACAAATTCGCAAAGTCACATGTTAAGACAAGAGGAGAAATCAAAGAGTGACGATGAAGTTGAAGTGCAATTATCAGAAATGATTTTTGATCAGATGGTTGAAAACGAACAAGAACAGGTGGAGGATGAGTCGGATATTTTTAGTTCAGGAAGATTGGCGGAGTTACAGCAGAAATATGTTGAAATAAAACGGATGTATCAGAAAGCATATACGGAAGAGGAATCTGAGTGGATACCAGAGTGTTATTATCGTAAAAGTGATATCTTGGTGAGAAAATGGAGACCTTTACATATGCAGGCGGATGAAAAGTGGGCAGAAGTTCATCAAGTGGTATTGCCGGTAGGGTATAGAAAGGAGGTGTTGCAAGTTGCACATGAGGTACCAGTGGGAGGTCATTTGGGAATAAGGAAAACTCAAGCTAAAATCCAAAACATTTTTATTGGCCTGGACTACAGAAAGATGTAGTTAAATTTTGTCAATCATGTCACACATGACAAGTGATAGGGAAATCTCAAGCAGTGATACAACCAGCACCTTTAATACCCAGTCCAGCATTTGAGGAACCTTTTACAAGGGTCCTAATTGATTGCGTAGGACCATTTCCTAAAAAAAAAAGTGGGAATCAATATCTTTTAACTATAATGGATGTGTCTACTAGGTTTTCAGAGGCCGTTCCAGTACGTAATATTACAGCGAAAAAGATTGTGGAGGAATTATTAAATTCATTACTAGTTTTGGGCTACCCAAAGAAATACAATCGGATCAAGGATCAAATTTTACCTCGAGGTTATGCAAAGAAGTTATGGATAGCTTAGGAATAAAACAATTTAAATCAACTGCGTACCATCCAGAATCGCAGTGGGCGTTAGAAAGGTGGCATCAGACATTAAAGACACTGTTGAGGGTTTATTGTCAAGATTATCCAGAGGATTGGGGTAATGGAATTCCATTCGTACTGTTTACAATTAGGGAAGCACCTAATGAGTCAACAAAATTTAGTCCTTTTGAGCTAATTTTTAGTCATGAGGCAAGAGGACCACTTAAATCGATTAAGGAAAAATTGGAGAGTGAGAAATCGGAAATTACATGACTGGATTAGGTGTCAAATTTTAGGGAACGATAAATAGAGCAGCTGAATTGGCGAGACAACATTTAAAAGTTGCACAAAATGTTATGAAACGGGTAGCGGACCAGAAATCCAAAGTTCACAGTTTTGCCAGTGGAGATAAAGTTTTAGTGTTGTTACCAGTGGTAGATGAGCCTTTAAAAGCTAGATTTTGTGGACCTTATCAGATTGAAAGGAAATTAAGTGAGATGAATTATGTGGTAAAAACACCAGATAGAAGGAAGACTCACCGAGTGTGTCATGTGAATATGCTTAAAAGGTACTTTGAAAGGGAAGGAGAGAAAAAGGGGGAGGTTTTAATGATTCCAACTCAAAGTGACGAGCCAAATCCAGATGACTTGGAATTTGACATACCTCAAATTAAATTGGAAAACGAGGATGTTCTTAAAAATTGGGATGAATTGTTGAGTTACCTTTCAGAGGAAAAACAAACTGACCTGAAAGAGTTATTGATATCACATGTGTAAGTTTGTGGAGATAAATTGGAAAGTACTAAAACGGCTATACATGATGTAGTTGTGGGAAATGCTGTTCCAATCAAACAACATCCATATTGACTTAACCCTTTAGAATTGGCACAGGTGAACAAAGAGATTGAGAGTATGCTTAAAAATGGCATAATTGAAGTGGGTTGCAGCTAATGGAGCTCACCCATAGTGATGGTACCGAAACCGGATGCTACCCAACAGTTTTGTGTGGACTATAGAAAGGTTAATGCAGTTACAAGAACGGACTCTTATCCTATCCCACGTTTGGAGGATTGCATTGAGAAAGTGGGACAATCAGCTTTTATTTCCAAATTGGATTTACTTCAAGGTTACTGGCAGGTACCTTTATCCGAAAGGGCGAAGGAGATTTCAGCTTTTGTGACTCCAGATGGTATATACCAATTCAAAGTTATGCCATTTGGCATGAAAAACGCCCCAGCCACATTTCAACAGTTAACTAACAAAGTCGTTTCAGGATTACCAAATTGTGCGGTATACATCGACGATCTGGTAATTTTCAGCCAGACATGGAAAGAACATTTGAAACATCTGATGGAGTTGTTCGATCGACTTCAGGAGGCGATTTGGTGATAAACCTAGCCAAAAGTGAATTTGGGAAAGCCCAAGTCCCTTTCCTTTGCCATACAATCGGACAGAGTTGAATGGTCCCACGGGGTGTGAAAACAAAAGTAATTGGGGAGTTTCCTATGCTCTCGGCATGATGGGAAATAATGCGATTTCTTGGTATGAGTGGATTTTACCTGAAATTTGTACTGAATTTATTGTTACAGCCATTTCATTTAAAAATAGTACATGTGGCAGGACGAGAAAACGTGATAGCTGAATGTGATGAACGGAAGCAGTTTCAGTTGGAGGAAGAAGAACAAAAAAAAATGGACTATATTATTATACCTGTTTGCGTGTGTTTTTTTGAAATGAAAAAGTATATTTACTATGTGCATTTCTTAAAGGATAGTGAAAAGGTGAAAAATGAAACTATTTTGAAGTTGATGGTTTATTTGTTTTTTCTTGGGGGGAGGTGTCATGTGAGAGTACCTTTAAGAAATGGTGTTTACAAAATGTACCTTAAGAAATGGGTGTTTATCAGTGATGTCAGAGTGTGGGTGGAGCTGGGGTGTCTGTCAGCTTTTTACTTTCATTTTAGGTGGTTTGCTGCAGGGTGTGTTTTAGTTTCATTTTCAGAGCTGGATAGCTGCAGTCACAGCCAGAAGGTGTATGAGACTCTCTCTGTAATCTAAAAACTGTAAATTGATCCTTTGGTGATTTAAAACTAATAACTGCTCTCAGTAGTGACTTTAACCTGATGTGCTTCTGTTAAAGGTTTTGTTTTTAAGTCTTATGGATGTGAAAAGGAAAGCTTAAAGGATTACTTAGTGTTGTAGTCTTTGGGGGTTGTATTTGAATTAATGGTTGCTAAGATGTTCACTGTATGTTTTAAAAAGGTTAACTTGAGTTCATTGAATAAACATTGTTTTGCTTTAAAAAACGCTTTTCCATTTCTGCTGTACCACACCTGTAGAGTGGGCCGTGTGCTCCCCATACCACAATCTATTAAAAGTTGTGGGTCAGGTAAACTCCATCATACACTTTGGGGTTCTCTAAACCCTGGCCCATAATATTACATCCTTCTTCAAAGAAGGATACTAAAACTGTACTCAGTATTCCAGATGTAATTTCATCAAGGCCCTATACAAGTGCAATAAAACTTTCTAATTTTTGTATCCCAATTTCCGTGCAATAAACACCAACAATCCAGTTGCTTTCCTTATCCCTTGCTGTACCTGCATTTAAACTCAAGATCCATGCACCATGACACCCAAATCCCCTTGCAACACCCAGTTCTGTAATCTCATTCCATTTAAATGGTATACTTCTTTTTTATTCTTCCTGTCAAAGTGGAGAAATTCATATTTTCCCACATTAATCTACATCTACCAATTTCTTGTCTACTCACTTAATCTACCTATAACCCTTTTTAGACTCTTAACTCCTCTTGACAAGTTACTTTCCAGCTCATTTGCTGTTATTGGCAAATTTAGCTCCATATATTCAGTCTCAACATCCAGGTCATTGATACGGATGACACATATTTGAGGACCCAGCACTGACACCTGTGGCACTCCATTAGTTATTGCTCGCCAACCCAAAAAGAGACCCATTTAACCTTACTCTCTGCTCCCTGTTGGCTAACCAACCCTTCATCAACGCTCCCCATATTTAACACCAAAGTTGTGTGTATCTTGCGCAGAAACCTTTGATGTCGCACCTTATCAAATGTTTTTTGGAAATCCAAGTATACATCTTCTGGTTCCCCTCTATCCACTTTGCTTGCTCTTTCCACAATAGATTGTTTAATCACAATGTCTCTTTCATAAAATCAAGTTGACTCTACCTGAAGCATTATCATTTTCTAAATATCTCATAATATCCTCCCTTCATAATTAATTCCAGCAATTTCCCTGTGGCTGATGTTAGGCTAACTGGCCTATAATTTCTTGCTTTATGCCTCCTTCCTTTCTTGAATAAAGGTGCTTTAGCTCATTAAGATCTGCTGAGACCCTTCCGGAATGTAATTAATTTTGGAAGATTATAATCAATGCATTTAAAAACTTTGCAGCCACTTCTTTTCAGACCTTAGGAAGCAAGCTCTCTGGTCCAGGGGACCTGTCAGTCTTTAGGCCTAATTGTTTTCTCAGCATCTTTTTCCTTGTAATGTGGACTGCTGAACTTCCTCCCTCCCTTTCACCTCTTAATTTTCAAGCATCTATGGAAAGTTTTCTAAATCTTCGACAGTGAAAACAGGCCCAAAATACCTGTTCAACACCTCTGCCATTTCCTTGTTTTCCATTATTAGTTCCCCAGACTCACTCTCTGGAAGAACAACATTCACTTGAGTTCTTTTTATCCTATTTAAATTCTTGTAGAATCACTTACTATCTGCTTTCCTCATTCTTTGTCTAAAATCTGACCAATCTTCTGACCTACACCTAATCTTTACCTTCCCTATTTAAGAAGGATTCATCATCTGTGGTCATGATGTGGAGATGCCGGCGTTGGACTGGGGTGAGCACAGTACGAAGTCTTACAACACCAGGTTAAAGTCCAACAGGTTTGTTTCGATGTCACTAGCTTTCGGAGCGCTGCTCCTTCCTCAGGTGTCATCTGTGGTGACAGAGTTCCTTCTCGCTGGGATAAATCTTTGCTCAGACGTATTAAATCACCCTGTTGAAGTCTGTCACTGAATCTCTACTGTCCTATCCATTCACCAAGCTTCCCAACTCAGCTTAAATAGCTACACCTTCATATACTTATAATTATTTTTATTAACCTATAAAACACGAGTCTATACTCCTCCCCTTCAAACAAACATTACATTTTTTGATCCTGTAATGATCACTGGAACCTAGATTCTCCATTACTATAAGGCTCATTGCTGATTACTGGGGTAGAAAAGGCCACTCCATGCTTGGCTCAATGAAGTCATTTTCCAGGCTACCTTTGCTAATTTTATTTCCCAAACTACATTAGAGATTAAAGACACCCATGATGACTGTGGTATGTTTTAACATGTACCATTTATTTCTTCATGTTTTAATTAGCTTGGGAACTACTCCCACAAGTGACCTATTACCTTTCCTCTTTCTTATCCCTACCCAAACTGATTCTACATCTTACTCTTTTCAGCTAAGTTCATCGCTCATTACCGTGAGAATGACATCCTTAATTAGCAGTACTACCCCACCACCTTTTCCGAGTTTCCTATCTTTTCATAATATCATATATCCTTCAATATTCACATTGACGCCACGGTCAACCATGAACCATGGGCTGGATTCTCCGATCGCAGACGCCAAAATTGGGTTTGGCGATTGGCTGGAGAATCACCGTTTACGCTGGAATCAGGGACATAGCCGCAGAATCAGAGAATCCAACCCCATGTCTCTCTAATGGCTACCAGGTCAAACATATTTATTTCTATCTGTACTAACAATTCCACCACCTCATTGTGAATTGTGCAAGCAATCAATTACGGAGGCTTCAGCTATCTTTTTACCATTTCTCCGATCTCTGGCTCTGTTCGCTTGTGCACAATTACGTTTGTATTCTCAGCCCCTTCCTGCCAGACCCTGGTTACCACCTCGCAAGTCACGACAGTGCTCTATTGACTCATTGTTTCCTTTGATTTACGGCATCTCCTCTCCCATGTTGCTTACCCCCAATACCTGGTTTAAAGTCCTCTTTACCGCTCTCATTATACTACTTGCCAGAACACTAGTCTCAACACAGTTCAGGTGAAGCCACTCCCAAACATATAGTCCCACTTTCTCTAATGTTGGTGCCAGTGCCCCACTAACCAAAGGCCATTTCTCACATATTAGTCTTTGAGCCACGCATTCATCTCTCCAATCCTATTTACCAAAAGCCAATTTACTTGAGGCTATTATTACCTTCGAGGTTCTGCTTTTCAATTTAGCCGCTAGCTGCTCATAATCTCGAAGCAGAACCTCTTTCCTCGTCCTATCTATGGCACTGGCGTGCAGGTGGACAACAGCAGCTAGATATGACCACTCCTACTGCAAGTTCCTTTGCAGCCCAGAGCAGATGTCCTGAAGCATGAAACTGGACAGGCAACACAGCCTTGTGAATTCTTGCTCTTGGCTACAGGGAATTATGCCTATCCCCCTGGCTATGCCACCCCCTACTACTACTGTATCTGAAATCCAGATCAGATACAGGTTTGCTTTTTTTTTTACATAGCACTCAATGTCATATCCTGAAGTCTTCAGAAAACCATACGGGATTTGCATAAGTGGATTATCTTATTTTCCTCTCCCACACAGGGCCAATGTTGATCGTGCCCCAAAATGAATTAATGGATCTCTACTCGTCTGCGTTAGGCAAGCCATTTTAGCTAGTTTTTAAAGGTAGATCTCTCTGAACCTTCACAAATAATTTCCGGAAACTTTCAATGATCTCAGAATGAGCATTTAACTGAGGGATTCAAATCATACCACAGAGAAGGCAAAATCCAAGTGATTGATGGCCATCAGTTAAATGCTTTAGATTACAAACTTCTGGTCACTCTGGGTACTGATTAAGATTTATGATAAATGTTATTTTCAGTCTGCACCATGTCTTTGCTAATGCTGTTTATGTACCTTTCATTGCCAAAAGTACAGGTGCAGGTCCAAAGATGTGCAGTGAATTGGCCAAGCTAAATTTCTCCTTAGTGTCGAAAGATTAGGTGGGGTTGGGGTAAAGTGGGCCTCGGTAGGATGCTCTTTCAGAGGGTCGGTGCAGACTCGATGGACTGAATGACATCCTTCTCTATTGTAGGGATTCTATGATTCTATTCTATGATGCTGACTTTCCCTCGGCTCCATAATTTATTGGGCTGGATTTAATGGTCATGATGTTGGACCCATCCACTAGTTGGAAAGCCAGTGGTATCCCGGCCCAGCAATTTCTGGGAATCTAACGGAATTTAAATCCAATCAGACACTTACCTGCTTGTCATCAGGATTTCCAAAACCTTTGAGATGAAGATCCCTCCTCCAGGAGCTTCCAGCCAATCAGAGGCCGACAGCTACTTCGACCCAGTAGCACCAGTGAGAATCATGGCCACTGTTGGTCCTGCAGGAGGCCCGAGAAGTGGAACATTGTTGGGGAGGCCGGAGCCCAGGGGGGTAGGGTGAGCCTTCCCGGGAATAGTCAAGCAGGTTTTAGCAGGGGGACTGGAGGTTGGTGGGGGAGGAGGAGATTTAAAGGGCAGGGGATTGTCTTTAGACAAAAGAACTGCGCTGGTCACCTGTGGGACTCAAGTTGGGCACAGAATGCCCAAGAAAATAAGCAACTCCCCTGCAACTTCAAGACTCGCCCGACAGGGCATAGCTGATGGCTTGTCCATATGGCATGGCTACCCATTAATGTGGCAAAATGAAATCCTCAAGTGGTTCTCAACTGATACCTTAAGGGATTCGATTGGTTGAGGAATGGGAAAGTCAACCTTAATCTTCCCTGCTCTGGGCCGAATCAAAGATAACTCACGGAGGCTCTCCATCTTCCCACATGATTATACAGCACTTACATCATCTAGCTTGCTCCTCAAATGCCCATCCCTCAAGCACTCCAGCCTCATCAGTAAAGGCACAATGTTTATCCATCATGTCCAAACTGCCTCCTTCCCGTAATTCTAACAGGGTGTAATTGGCCATGTTTTGGATATCCTTTGACGAAGGACCTCGGTTTTGCCTTCTATGTGGCATGGTTTGAATCTCTCAGTTAGATTGTCATATAATGACAAGACAATGGAAACTAAGGAGAGACCAAGAGTCAACTATGCTACTTTTAAACAGACAATATTTTCAGCACAAGATTCCAAATTTTTTTAGCGAAGACTTTCCGACACGATGGCACAGTGGTTAGCACTGCTCCCTCGGTTTATTCGCTGTAACCTGTTCTGATACATGTTTGTAATAAAATACGTTTTTTAAAAAGCACTGTTGCCCTGCCTCACAGAGCCAGGGACTTGGGTTTGATTCTGATCTTGGGCGACTGTCTCTGTGGTGTTTGCACGTTCTCCCCATGTCTGCGTGGGTTTCCTCCGGGTGCTCCGGTTTCCTCCCACTATCCAAAGATGTGCAGGTTAACTCATTGTTATGGGGATAGGTTGGAGGAACGGGCTTTGATCGGGTGCTTTTTCGGAGGGCTGGTGCAGAGTCGATGGGCCGAACAGCCTTCTTCTGCCCTGTAGTGATTCAATTGTTCACAGGACAAACTTAAGTTTATAAGTAAGAGATCATTACTTCCAAATGTATTGGCATTAACGAGTGGAGCTGCAGTTGAACTTTTTTTTGCTTACCTCACAGTGACCCAGATTGGGCTATATTGCAGAACCAGATGTGCCAAGCCAGCACATTGAAGATCAAGGTGCTGTTAGATCCGGTACCGATTACTGCCATTGATCAGGTTCTTCTGAGGTGACTTTCACCTCTTTCACAATATGTCAGGATAGGTTCACAAATTAGATCTGTGAGACTCAATGTAATAATTTGGGCAAAGATCAGGGAAGCAGAGTAAATAGTGCTGGATGGCAGCTATCTGGCTATGTGCTGAATCGCTGTGCTAAAATCTGTACAATTATGTAAATCTGTAAAGTTATACTTAATTCTCTTAATTAACACTATGCTCCCAAAGCAACTGCCCCACATATCACAATTTGTGCCACAGGAAAAGTCTTCTTTCCCAATTTTCAGACTGGTTCACTCACTACCTTATTAAAATGTGATTAAACGGTCATCTGTGAACCAATCAAGATTTTGAATTTATTAGGCCCAATGTACAGATTTTTGCAAAGTGCCGACAGTCCTCACAATATCCTGAACCCATGGTAACAGCATGAAGACTGCAGCAGAGAATTCCTTCCGTCTGCTAAAATTGGCAGTGAGGGTAAAATCTGAAAAACCACTGACGAAAAATGAAAGGGAAATAAAAGTGCATTTGTATTGCAGCTTTCAAAGTCTCAGCGTGACCCAAGATGAGACCCCTAAATTTCCCTTAATTGACCACGTAAGGGACTCGCCTGGCAGCAGAGTGGGAAGTCGAATGAATTGCTTTTGAAGTTGTCTGTTGTCATGTGGGAAATTGAGGCTACAAATCTCAAAAGAGGAATCTGGTCACCACTGTCTACATTCACTTCCTTTAAAGACCTTTGAATGCAATATCATGTCATTCCAATGCATGCACCTCCAAATGTTGTGAAACCCATACAGCAGCACTCAAACCCTATCCTGAGGAAGCATGATCATATGTTCAGAATAAAGAAAAACATGAAAGGGGACTACTGCAATGTTAAAATATATTCTTCTCTTCTCAAATAAAGGGTGATGTATCAACAGGGTTTGAGAGCTCTCCTGGACATCACCTAGGTAACCAGTCCTGTCGCCTGAGTTGAGATCATGTCAGTCAGCTGACTGTTCAAATGTGGCAGGAAATCAAAGCCAAGCTCGATCCTGTCTTTACACGACATCTATAAATGTGCACTTCACAAACTGAAAAGCAATCAGGGACAGGAGTCCTGGCTGAGTTTTCCCATTTTTAGCCATGGGTTTCTGAGGTAAACTATAGTACACCGCCCACTGCGCTGACTGATTCAAGACGGCTCATCAAGTACGGTTGGAACTTTACACCAGATAAAGCACTGGACATTCCTGCCCCATCCAACATTGTCTTATGATGACATAGTTCTGCGAATAAGTGGTCAGGGAGAGCCCATTAGCGCACTGATCAGTGTGCATTGGCTAGTTTCAATAAACCGTTTGTTGCAAAAAGTAAGAAACCATTACAATACAAATTTACATAAGAAACCTTAAAATCTCCAATCAGGTTTAGCCTCAAACTTTTTTAACACTTCTCTAGTGTGATACAAAACTGTCAAGATAGTTTAAAACTTTCATTTAAAATTGCATTCTTCTGAAATAAAGGTTCTGCGCGGTATTTGGCAACATTCATCTCACTGATTAAAATTAAAAACTGGTTGAATTTATTTGTTCAGGCAGAAAAAAAATAATCTGCAAGGAAATGACAGTTTTATTATACTTAGTAAAATCAGTACACAATTCAAGGTTGACTATTTTAGTTCTTTTTAAAAAAGAAACCTATTCAGATGCTGACTCACTGAACTAATTTCAAGAGTTTTTTAAAAAACATTTTTAAATGGGATAATTGCTATTGAATTCTGCATTGCATGTTTTTTCGCTCAGTTGTACAAAAGGGTACAATTGGACCATACCTTGTACGATTATATGCACCCGCGATGTCCTTGGATGGTTGTGAGTTTGAACTGAACATGTGTATGGGCCTTCGTCGTACACATCCACACGCACTATCTGAATGCTGTATTCTGTTTGGCTATTCGTCACAATCACCACCCGAGGGTCCAGCGACCACTTATCCTTCCCTGCATAGAGTATGCTAGAGCGATTCAACCATGCCACTCGTGTCACTCCACTGTCAATAGAGCACCTGAAGTGAGATCAGAAAAGAGCAAACATCAGAATGTGAAGACATGTGAACAATAAAAATAAAACGCTATTTACAACACCTTTTATCGTCTCCTGAATGATCACAATAACAGCAAACGGAATCTTGATATGAAGCAATACATGACCTCCAGTTGAGGTTTTGGGTTCTCCAATGTGTCGTATTATGTAGGAAATTAGAATATTTCACTCAATATCAATGAGGAGTAGAAAAGAAAGATTGCATGGAGAAAGAAGAAAAGGAAAGAAAAAGTAAGCAAAAATTGTTTTGTGAAATCTCCAACAATAATTAAAATCTGATGGAATGAGACTTCACACTTGACAAGCTATTTTTTCAACGCCATTCAGAGATGTTATTTGGCAGTAATTTAGAATTATCATGCTGTCAAAAAAATACTAAATTGAAATGGACAATTCCTAAATTTCCGCAGCAAGTTTAGTCAGTATCTTTCATGTAAAACATATGGATTTCATGCCATTCAATGTGTATGAATGGGGATCCAGGGAAAAGGTGCCATGTTCTTGCAGCTTATGGCGAGCGGCACATCTGCAACATCTGGATTTTGAGTGTTGAACTGCACATCTGCACAGACTTGAATCTGTGGTTTGATTTGTGAAAACAAAATAATAGTGACCACTGTTAATCTCTCTGTTATATTTACCAGACATTTTGGTGTAACATTTCCTGCACAGAACTTTAATAGCATCAGGGAAATCATAAGTGAGATGTTGTAACAGATTATCCTGGACAAATTGTGGAGAGAGCGGTCAAAAATTCTGAATCAACAAACAGGGTACCTTTTAAAAATGCACAACCTTGGGGGCAAGGAAGGAAGTGCAGGAGAAGAAACCAGACAAAAAAAAAAAACAAGAAATAAAATGACGTGTAAAGTGCTCAAATTGAAAACAGGAAATGGTTAAATGATAAACTATATTGGGTTGGATTCTCCACTTTCCCAGCCGCGTGTGGCATGCCGTTCGCTGGCAGTGGGACTCTATCTTCCCGTTGCTTATCTACGGGACTTCCCATTGAAACCATCCCATGACACCCAAGAAACCCGTGGGCGAGGGAGCGCTGCTGGCGGGAAAAGTGAATCGCAGCAGTCGGAGACTCCCGACCATTATCATGAGACAATAAGGAATGGAAGACACCAGAGATATGTGTGACACTGAGGAGAAGGCAGGTAGAATTTTTTTTAAATTACAAAGTAGAGCGAACTATTTTATGAGCAGGTTAATTACATAGGACTGCATACATAGTATTACAAAGGAATAAAGATTACAGACAGGCCATTCAGCCCAACAATTCATGCTGGTGCACATGCTCCACTTAAACCTTCTCTCGTTTCCCCTCATCTAAACCTATATTTGTAACTACCTATACCCTACTCCCTCAAATACGTTTCCAATTTCCCCTTAAATGTACCTATAAAGTTCCGATTTCAACAATTTAGGTCACTGCTACAGAATAGCATACTCACTATGGGACATCTCATTTTTCAACTCAAACTCTTGGAGGCATGGTAAGGCAATTTTGAAAGACAAAATCTTCTGTTAATTTATATTAACATGCATTTGAGCACATATCAGACTCATTGGAGTAGATAGTGACTTTATGAGATTATATAAAACAGGTAACAGTGGCATGAATTTTTATCCTCGAGGTGGTTAGCAGGAGTCGGCGTAATTCCCAGCTTAGCCCGCCTACCTCATGAGAAAGTATTGGCCTGCTGACTGGGAAGAAGTTCTGAGGCAGCCTCAGGGCTGTCAGGGGCAGAGGTGGCCTGTTTAAAAGGCTCATTTTGGTGCTGTGGGACTTTGTCCTAGTTAAAATAAAAACACTCCAGCCCCGCAGACACACTCATGACCCATCCATGGCACGTCATGCTGTCAATGCCAAGTCAGTTCCAGCCAACCCCCCCACTCTGGACCCTCTACCCATCCCCATGGCCCTCCATGGCCCCAATACCAAGCCATGTTTCTTCACCCAACACCTCTGGCCCTCATGCATCCAATGCCAAGCCATGCCCCTCTGCTCATTCTCCTATTGCCCAGCTATGTCCCTCCAACCACTGCCCATGGTTCCTTATGCCCCCTATGTCAAGCTGTGCCTCCCCACCCAACACCCCCATGATCCCTCATGCCCACAATGCCAAACTATACCTGTCCACCCATCCCGATAGACACCTCTGCCAAGCTATGCCACTCCCCCCACCACCTCACAGCCACTATGGCTAATTATGGCTCTTCCATGTCCACTGACCCACTATTTACTGTACAGAAACAATGAATCCTATAATGACAGTTACGGTGTGTCAAATAGAGCTTTAAAAATGTGATTCATTTGTTCTCTATTTCCCATTTCTCAACCTTGCCCCTCGCCTGAGGTGTGGTGATCCTCAGGTTAAATCACCACCAGTCAGCTCTCCCCCTCAAAAGGGACTACGGCGACTTCCTTACCTTACTTCTCACTATGTTAAAAAAAAGAGTAATTTCACTCAAGGCAATAAAAAGTGTCAATGATCCAGGTCCTTTAAAGTATGATTAACAAAAACCACAAACCATTGAAAGCACATAATCTTGTGTAAATAAACATGGTAAAACTGACCGCAGCGATCAAAGAACCAGGGCTGTCCATGAAGCAATGTTTTCCCTGGGGCACAGCTGTCAGCTTTCTCTCTGCCATTATCCCTCTCACTCAACATTTATCCTAATATCTGATCCTTGCAAAGCTGTATCAATGACATGGTGAACTTTACATTTTCTACACAGTTATGATTCATGCACCTCAACTTTAAAGCAATTATATCGCTTCTGTGTTTAGAATTGGCTCTTGAATTTAGCAATCAGAAATTAAAGAATAAAGCATTTCTTCCAGTCTTCACTTGGCATTCCCCAACCAATTTGTTCTGGATTAGTTGAAGTGCTGGGCAGTTTTAAGCACAAGTTGGCTTTCTCATCGGCAACTATATCACTAACCTTTTCAAAATAAATTTTAGAGTACCCAATTAAGGGGCAATTTAGCGTGGCCAATCCACTTAGCCTGCACATCTTTGGGTTGTGGGGCTGAGACCCATGCAGACATGGGGAGAATGTGCAAACTCCGCATGGACGGTGACCCGGGGCCGGGATCGAATCCGGGTCCTTGGAGGCATGAGGCAGCAGTGCTAACCACTATGCCAGCATGCCACCCACTATGTAACTAACTTGTATAACTGAAAAGTCAAAGACGTTTCTCTGAGAATCTGAAAAATAGAAACCTTCAAACTGTGGAATATTTATTGAAAATAAACTATAGTCCCGTGAGTGGCCCTAGACAAGTGCCTCGAGTAGCAATTAGCTTCCTCCATACTTTAACTGTTCTGTCAGAGCTTCAGCTCCTCCATTATTTGTTGCTCAACTTGACAAGGTTTAATAAACAATGTGTATGTTCCTCACATCCTTTCATAAGTATAGCTGAATCTCGTACTATTGCTGTCATTGTTGTGGTTTGTGCCTTGAAGATACACAGAGATGACACTCACCAGGTTCTGTGTGAACAGGACGTTATTGCAAAGATTTATTTTAATGCCTGCCTTCTCAAATTTCTGTTTGATTTCAGTTTCTCTTTCTCTGTCACTCCACCCACAGACCTGACTAAAAGCACACAGCACAGAAAACAATCAACAAGCATATATAATCAATCACTGAACAATTGAATACAACATCCACCACTGTCCCTGGACTCCGTTGTCCAACTCCATGGAGGTCAATGTGTTTGGTCGGGATGTAAGTGACAATCCTCCACTTGCCTATCAGAATTGTGGCTAAATAATACTACAAAAGGTGCTTGAATGCGAGCTAGACCTTCTAAAGTCAAGAGCGCTCAAGATGTACACAAATGTTCAGGGCAGCTGTATATGTTGTTGTTTTTTCCTTTGGAGCACAGTTGGGTTTATTGTCTGTAATATTGATTGGGATCTTACGTTTCCATTCGCAGCGGGCGTGAATGGCGATGGGAGCGCAAAGTCTCGTCAGAGACCCAAAACACGATCGGCGGGATTTTCCATCGCGATTGTCACCGTTCCCCCTCCAGTGACAATGCCGGGAACCGTACTAGAATAAATATAAATCCACTCGTCAGGACACTACGCCTGATAATTCCCACCCTATCCCCCACTCCGCCAACATTATGACTGCTCTCTCATGGCAGGCACCTGGCAGAGAAGCTCAGGTGAGTGCTTCACTCAAATGAAGAGGGTCATGTCTGGGCAGTGCCAGGAGGCAGTGCTGTAGTGGGGGCATGCATGGATGCTTAGGGATGGGCAGTGTTCTGTTTTTACTTTTTTGCATTGGGGGGTCCTTTCTAAAGGCGATGTTGCTGGTAGAGTCCAGTGTGACCCACGCCTTGGATTTTCTTTCCCTCATAGTTCCTCAGTATGGCAGAGAAAGCCGCTGTTGGGGCCGGCAGCTTCAGCACCATTTTCCCCCTTCGCTGCCACACTCTGCATTGAAAATGAAAAATCTGCCCATTGCTACTTATATTCAAACATTCAAAGATTCAACCTGCTTTGATATTTATGTATTTGCATTGTTTCAGCACTGGTTCAGCAATTCTTTTTCCTTCTATTCTATAATTCCATTCATTAAACAAATAGACTGCAGATCCAATTGTTCACCAAGATCCCAAATGCCTTTTTGATAGTTTGCACTTCCAGTAATTTGAAATATATTTTTCTGGCTGCAAGGCAAATGACAACACAGTGGTTAGCACTGGTGCCTTACAGCGTCAGGGACTCTGGTTCGATTCCAGCCTTAGATCACTGTCAGTTTGCATGTTCGCCCCGTGTCTGCGTGGGTTCCTCCGGGTACTCTGATTTCCTCCCACTGTCTAAAGGTTGCTTAGAGACGCCTCAATATAAGCCTTTAGGGGTTCTGCTAAGGAGGGTCCACCACAGCATTTAAACATCAACCACAAAGTCTATCTTTTCTGCATGCCAGTTCTTCCGAGCTGAGCAAGTTTCGTTGAGATGGCTACACTCATGAGACTCCCACTTTTCAAAGATTATCATAGAATTTACAGTGCAGAAGGAGGCCATTCGGCCCATCGAGTCTGCACCGGCTCTCGGAAAGAGCACCCTACCCCAAGGTCAACACCTCCACCCTATCCACATAGCCCAGTAACCCCACCCAACACTAAGGGCAATTTTGCACACTAAGGGCAATTTACCATGGCCAATCCACCTAACCGGCACATCTTTGGACTGTGGGAGGAAACCGGAGCACCCGGAGAAAACTCACGCACACACGGGGAGGATGTGCAGACTCCGCACAGACAGTGGCCCAAGCTGGAATCGAACCTGGGACCCTGGAGCTGTGAAGCAATTGTGCTATCCACAATGCTACCGTGCTTGCAGTGGAAAGCATTTGAGGGGCTGGTTTAGCACAGTGGGCTAAAAAGCTGGCTTGAAATGCAGAATAATGCCAGCAGTGCAGGTTCAATTCCTGTACCGGCCTCCCCGAACAGGCGCTGGAATGGGGCGACTAGGGGCTTTTCACAGTAACTTCATTGAAGCCTACTTGTGACAATAAGCGATTATTATTATTATTATTATTATTATTATTAAAGGCCACATTGAAACAATGTAATAACTGTTGACCTCAACTGTCAGGGCCCAGGGGTTGCTGAGCCCAAATATCCACAGTATGAAGCTTGCAAAATGACTGTCCTCTGTTGTAGACATCTGCAGCTGTGCTATAGACCACTTAATAAACAAAAAAACAACTCGATCAATGAACAGATTCAAGGTGATGCTTGCATTGTTTTCACAGGAGGAGAGGTGCAAGTGATTCATATTTTAAAGCAATAAAAATGCGGTGCAGAAATTTTCTGCAGCTCAAAGGTGTTTCAGTCAGAGAAAAATGCTACTAATTTAATTTTCCATTCATCCATTAAGCCTCGTCCCTAAACAAATTCGCAATTTCAGTCAGTATAGCTTTTGCTGAATAATTATCTCATTCAATACCACCAAGGAATTCATTTTCCATAACCAACCATCCACAAACATAATCCATTCTCAATTTATTTCTTTAAAGCCATCAGGCAACACAGGATAAGAATCCACTTGTTTAAGCTGCTTTATATGTTTCTTGCTAAAACATCTGCACTATTGTCCATGACTAGCCCACGCTTACGTCACTGTGATATTTCTACCTTAATCCCCATATGATTAGAGTGCTTTGTTCTCTTGGCAGATTTTCTAATCAAACTTATTTTGTTCCACGTACGATTTTGCAGCGCACTCATAGAATCGTACAGTACCGGAGGCCATTCGGAACCTCATGCCAGTGCCAGCTCTTTGAATGAACCTTCCAAAGAGCACCAAAGTCTTGCTCTTTCCTCGTGGTCCGAAAAAGATCCCCTTCTCAAATATATATCCTATTCCCTTTTGAAAGTACTCCTCTGTTTCCTTCTTTTCATCAATAACAGATATACATTTCATTAACATTTGAATTCATAACTGCTGTCAGTTTGGTGACCTACTGTCCCTCAAAAACAAAGTCTGTCCCCCCTTGAAGTAACTCTGCTGCCTCAGTTAAGTTCGGAGTGGTAAGCATTGCATCAATTTTCACATCATTGTCCATTATTTTGATCAGGAGCTGCTCTTGATTTATCCGCTCCTTTTAACTATGTCTTTGGTTCAGAGTTGTGTGCCACCCTGTTTTTCAAAGAATTGTGGCAATAATGCATGTTTGTCCACAGACTATAGAAAATCATCAGTGCACTGGTCCAGAAGCTGTTGGCAACAAATGGCGAGCTTAAGGGCAGCATGGTGGCGCAGTGGTTAGCACTGCAGTCTCACGGGGCTGAGGTCCCAGGTTCGATCCCGGCTGTGGGTCACTGTCCGTGTGGAGTTTGCACATTCTCCCATGTTTGCGTGGGTTTCGCCCCCACAACCCAAAGGTTGGTTGAACATGCTAAATTGCCCCTTAATTGGAAAAAGTGAATTGGGTACTCTAAATTTTAAATGGCGAACTTATTGCCCAAATTATGGTGGCACTAATTTTTTTAAAAAAAATTTCGAGTACCCAATTCCTTTTTTCCAATTAAGGGGCAATTTAGCGTGGCCAATCCACCTACCCTGGGACGTGGGAGTGAGACTCATGCAGACAAGGAGAGAATGTGCAAACTCCACACGGACAGTGATCCGGGACCGGGATTGGACCCGGATCCTCGGCGCCATGAGGCAGCAGTGCCAACCACTGCACCACCGTGTCGCCCATATATTTGTGGCTATAATGCAATCTCCCAAGTGTTGTGGATTGCCGCAAACTTCTGGATGGTTTGCCTCACACCAGTGTTAAAATCTTGCAAAAAACAACAGCTTAGCGCCAACCTCACTATTGTATAGACATTTCTGCATTTGCACTCCTTAAAATGGATTCAACTCACTGTAGGAAGTTAGGGCTGTCATTTAACTGCATAAGGATCCTTTTACTGGCGAGATTTATTCTCTTGGAAATGCAGTTTTACCTCTCCAACCCAGAAACTGCAGTTTCATTCCTGCAGGTAATGAATTGGTCATAGAGATTTCTAAAGTGAAAAATACTACATTCCTTTTGTCTTTTCTATTCCCGCTCCTTCTTAATCTAATCATTCTCTCTCTGTCGTTCAATTTCCAGCCCTAATTAGACTCTAATTTGCCCCATTTGCTTCTCCGTCATTCCTTTGTGTCTTTTTCCTTCTATTCCATAATTCCAATCATTAAACAAATAGACTGCAGATCCAATTGTTCACCAAGATCCCAAATGCCTTTTTGATAGTTTGCACTTCCAGTAATCTGTACTGAGATATATTTTTCTGGCTGCAAGGCAAATGGCAACACAGTGGTTAGCACTGGTGCCTTACAGCGCCAGGGACCCTGGTTCAATTCCAGCCTTAGATCACTCTCTGTTTGCATGTTCTCCCCGTGTCTGTGTGGCTTTCCTCCCACTGTCCCAAGATGTGCCGGTTAGGTGGAGTTAAGGGGATAGGGCGGGTGAATGTGCCGAGATCGGATGCTGTTTATGAGGGTCGGTGAAGACTCGATGGGCCAAAGGGCCACCTTCTGCACTGCAGGGATTCAATGGAAAAATTATCTAACGAACAGGGCAAAATATAAGGTATCCATCTCCTGGAATCTCCAGGAGATTAGAACATAGAACATACAGTGCAGAAGAAGGCCATTCGACACATCGAGTCTGCACCGACCCACTTAAGTCCTCATCCACTCTATCCCCACAACCCAATAACCCCTCCTAACCTTTTTTGGACACTAAGGGCAATTTAGCATGGCTAATCCACCTAACCTGCACGTCTTTGGACTGTGGGAGAAAACCAAAGCACCCGGAGGAAACCCACGCAGACACGGGGAGAACGTGCAGACTCCGCACAGACAGTGACCCAGCAGGGAATCGAACCTGGGACCCTGGTGCTGTGAAGCCACAGTGCTAGCCACTTGTGCTACCGTGCTGCCCACAAAATTTGCGGCCATTTCGAATAAAACATTCCAATATCTTCGAGCAACAAAATATTCATTGCTATTTCAGCATTTTATCAAAATGTGCCCAACCTAACAGGCTTGGGTATTCAGAATATGCTGCTTGACATGCAACACTAACTTTTTTGATTGTTGAGAGTCCGATTTGCCCCTGTTCATTCCCTCATCAAATTTCTGCTCGGTTTTTGACTGACATTGGAAACACTTGCTTTTTTGTGTTAATTTCATTAAAGTTTGATGCAGCTTAGATCATTTAAATTTCCATTCAGTTTTCTGTGTTCACACTGACCTTTACTGACCTCAGTGGGCATCTAAGATTGCTAAGTTATATTTTTCCACAGAGTGTAATGTGAAATTTCTACTCTTAATATTTGAGATGATTTCTGGTGAAATATAAACAGTAGTTATTTGGGTATGTTACATGATGTCAAATGCTTTGCCATTGCCATTTTTGGTGTTAAGCCAAAGGGTTCCCAACTTATAATTCTCCCCCTATGACCTGTAATTTTGGAGGAGCAATGTACGTCAGTCAGGCTGTATCAGAACCAAGCTGTGCGCACCCTGTTGGTCCAATCCCCCTGCCATTTACAGATGCGCACTTTCTTAACTTTCATAATCACAGGATGCCCCAAAGTGCTTTGCAGGCGGTGAAGTAATTCTAAGCTGTTGGGATATAGGAGATTTGGCAGCCAATTTGACACAGCAATATCACTCAAACCAACACACAAGGAGGGAGACCAGGAGCAGGAGTCAGCAATTCAGCTCCTTGTACTTGCTCCGCCATTCAATATGATCGTGGCTGATGGTGGGGTCCTGTAGCCAGTTAAAATGGCTAACTCCCGATTTAGAATGGCTAACTCCTGATTTAAAATGGCGAATGGCAAAGGCTGATGGGAAAGTCAGCCAACAGGAAAGAAGTCTAAGACAGAAGTTGATAAATTCTTGATTTCTCGAGGAATTAAGGGCTATGGAGAGAGAGCGGGTAAATGGAGTTGAAATCAGCCATGATTGAATGGTGGAGTGGACTCGATGGGCCGAATGGCCTTACTTCCGCTCCTATGTCTTATGGTCTTATGGACACAAACGAGCAGCTGCAGGTTGAGTGTATATTTACCTCTGGAAAGGCCAGACAAGATCGATACCAGCAACCATCAGCATAACAAAACACCAGCCATCTGCATATTAATGAGCAATCCCCGGGAACAATGAGCAACATTTAGACACATAAAGCCAAACCAGACTCTTTGGCGCCAGCAGAAGCCTACACAATGGGAGGTGAACGACCACCTCAGGACCGCCCATCGATCAGGGAACCGCTCCAGCATTGGAGAAAATCGAACCAAGTGATTGGGACAAAGTCCAATCACTTGGAACCAGGTACAGGGTCCGCCCCGAAAGGCGGGAAGCCCCTGGGGACTATAAGAATCAAGCTCAAGTTCAAATCGTTCTTCTTGACCGGCTCACTCAGCAACGCGAACCAACCCTTGACAGTGACCGGTCCAGCCACCGCTGATATCCAGTAAGTCTTACTTCAACGCTCGCTACGAGATAGGCGCTCCTAGCTAACAATCTGTACCAACTTCGAATCCCGCAGGCTCAGAACCTGAACGAAAGGCCATTTGTTTCCCTGACCTGGTGGGCCAGTTCCAAGTTAAGTATTGGCCTGTTAGTCGTAGCAGTAGCTGAGACGTAGAATTTATACATGAGTAGTGATTACTGTGTATAATAAATGTGTATGCTTTAATCTTACTAAGCGGTGTATTGGATTATTGATCATTACTCGGACTTGAACCACGTGGCGGTATCATAAAGATATCTGGCGACTCAAGAGCAAAGGTGATAAAACAGAACAATTAAACTGAGGCAAAAGTTAGCAACTGTCCTCTGATTTTAAATGTTGACTGAGGGATGTGTATATAGATTGGCCAGTCCAGCTGGCAGAACATCCCTGTTCCTCTTCGAAAGAGTAGCACAGGATGTCTTCACACTCCTGAGAAACCAGGCAAAGTCCTGTTTTACAGCCTCATCTAAAGTGAACGCCTCTGACAGCGCAGCACTCCCTCCATACAATGCTAGCGTGTCAGCATAGATTTGTGTTCAAATCCCTGATGTGGGGTTTTCATGCAGAACCTTCACTGCTACCACTAAACCATAGTGTTGACTGTCACAGAGTTCGTTCTGAGTCACCAGGCCGAGTAGTTGGAACTTTATGCCCCAACGGCTGCATTGCAACCTGTAATAAAAATGCACCATGCAGCCATAAACAGCAGTGGCTTCCACAGAAAGGTGTTCCCTGAATCTCCTTCTAAATATGCTACTAACACGGGGCGGGATTCTCCCGCAACTGGTCGGATGGCCCGATGCCAGTGCCAAGAAGGGCGCGAACCACTCCAGCAAGGGGCCGACCGTAAGGTGCGGAATCCTCTGCACTTCCTACGCTTGGCTGGCACCGGAGGGGTTGGCAGAACCACCGGCGTGGTTCCGCGCAAGCGCAGACCAGCTGGTGTAGTTCTGCGCATGTGCAGGGGGGTTCTTCTCCGCGCGGCCATGGCGGAGCATTACAAAAGCTGGCATGGAAGGAAAGAGTGCCCCCATGGCGCAGGCCCGCCCGCAGATCGGTGGGTCCCGATCATGGGCCAGGCCACCGTGCCCCCCCCCACCCCCGGGGCCCTATCCCCCCGTGCCGGAGTGGTTCACGCCGTTCTTGGCGCCGGCGTCGGGCCATCCTGCCAATTGCGGGAAAATCCCGCCATGGTGTCCCGTGAGGATGATATGCAAAGGTGGAAAGAGGCCACATAATTTTTGCTAAATAACAGATATAGGGCATCCATCTTCCATCAAAAAATAACCAAAGCACATCGCCTCTCGTGAACATTTTTATGGCTCCGATGAAAAAATTACATCTCTCCAGGCAATTATAATTCACCCAATTAAAAACGGAGTCATAGCTGTTCCATACACAATTAATTGCTTTGCGTTTCCGGCCATTGCAGCACATCGTTCCAAGTTTTAATCGATTCTTTGTAAATTGACTGCCATGTTGCTGCCAGTCCAGTTAAGAGCCCACACTCAATTTCCAGAAAATAAAACTCAACTTTATTTAACTATTATATCCAGCTCCAGTAGTTCCCTGCTGGGTCTTCACTAGCCAGTGCCTTACTGGCCGACTGTATTTGGACAAACATTATTAAAGGTCCCCCGCCATCTTATCAGGGGAGCTCGTATTCTGCAAGGTCCACGGGATAGTTAATCATTCAGCAGTGGATGCAGTAACTTGCTTTGCTGCCAAATTAACTGTTTTTAGATGGTCTCTGCTTCTCGTGAATTATCGGCTTCCATTTAGCTGCAATGATACCTGACTAATTTCTATAGGCGCGATCTAACGGCAGAGTGCAGTCGCGAGCGTGACCTGCCAGGTGCTCCCCGGTGGCCGATCCGGCAAGATGGCGAGCGGTATCAAACGTCGATTAAGGCTGGTAATGACCCCCCACGGGCTTCACGATGGCAATGGCTGTCCCTCCCGCTGATTCACCTGGACCGCGCCCATCAACTCCCAATGAACGGGGGGGGGGGGGAGGGGGGGGGGGAGCAGCACATAAACCGCTCCCTCCAAGCAAACCCCAGACAGTTCGCAACCATGCCGCTGCACAAACTAACTCCACATTTGGAGATGCCGATGTGGCCCTACTGTTGGACATGGTGCAGTCAAGGTGGGACATGATGTTCTCCCGAGGAGGTCGAAGGGTCAGCCACAGGTCGGCCAGTACTGCCTGGGAGGCAATAGCAAAGGCTGTCAGCACGTGGAGCTTGACGAGAAGAACCGCACTCCAGTCTTGTAAGAAGCTCAAGGGCCGCACGGTTAAGTTGACTTGGGCCCCCGGGCAGCGGGCCCATATGTCACCCTTGCACCGAAACCCCACACCCAAAAGAACTCCTCGGAGAGCTCCGGGGTTGCCATATTCGAGATGTCACAGCTGTCACCCACACCTTGGTGGGCGATATTAGTGGACAGCTTGTGGGGCACAATCTGGTGAGCACCACAGTTCCTGATGTATATCAGGTGGAGGCAGAAACATCGAGCAGAGACACCAATTAGAGGTCCGCTAGATCCCAGCACCCAGCTGGGTCCCAGTCAGATGCCAAGCCTCTGGACAAGGTTATCCCGGAGCTGATGCAGATGCTTGTGTGCAACCATGATATACAGGAGGGAATATTACCCACACTCCAGTGGATCCATTACCAACTGGAGGTTCCCAAAGGCTATGGGCACTGTTGATGGCACCGGCAATGCGTGGGACCGAGGCCAACACTGCTAGGGGTGGTGAGCACATTGGAAAGCCTGCAGCACAATGTCAACAAAAAGTGGTGGTGTCCAAGGCATTGCTCAGTCAGTGACGGCCACGGCTGAGCGCCTCAACATCATGTCCCAGTTGCGAGCGGATGTGTTACTCTTGCAGGTGGACCTTGTCGATGTTCTGCAGAGCATGTCCCAGTCTCAGGTGGACATTGATGAGGAACTCCAGACCATGTTCCAGATGCAGGTGGACATTGGGGAGACACTCCAGAGTTTTGCCCATTCACAGAGGAGTATCGCTGAGGGCGTTCACACCATAGTATAGACAATGGAGAGTCACCTGGGCTGGCTGAGCAGATGAGCCAGCGGTCTCTGGAGCTCACTCCAGCTGCCCCTCTGTACCAAGTTGACCCCCAGGGCCCTCTGGGCACTGGCCAGGAGTCGGACATATGTGCGAATGGGTAGGAGGGTGGGGGAGGAGATGGGTTTTGGGCGGGGGGGGGAGAGAGGGTGGGATGACGGTGAGGATGAGGGCCTCACTGCTCTTTGGGCATGGCGGACCCTCACCGTCATCTGTCTTTCATCCTCCAGCTGCTCCCGTGGATCCTCCCCAGGGTCATTCTCCAGCCCCTCCTGGTTCGGCTCCTCCTAGCACTCCTCCTCAGACAAGGTTGCACGTCCCTCCTCCTCCACCACCAGCATGTCATCCCGCTAGTGTGCCAGGTTGTGGTGCTTTACTCTGCCAGGAGGGTAGAGTAAAGCACCACAAAGTGGGCAGTCCTCTTGGGTGTGTTCTGCAGTGCACCACCAGAACAATAAAGGCATCCGAACATTGAGCAGTCCTGTGCACCGGTCAATAACAGCACGGGTGGCAACACGGGCCTCGTTATACCATGTCACCGCATTGGTCTCCGGCCTCCATACTGGCATCATTAGCCAAGACCTCAGCCAAGACCTTAGCGGATACCTCTTGTCCCCCAAGAGCCAACTGTTCATCCAGGGGTGGTCCTCGAAGATGCCTGGGATCTCCGAGTGACCCATGATATAGCTGTCATGCATACTCCCTGGGAAGCATGCACACAAGTGCATGACCCGGAGGTGTTGGTCGCATTGAGTTGAACATTCAGGGAGTGGAACCATTTCTTCATAATGAAGGGCACTCCCTGTTGCACCAGTGTGCACAGGTGACATGCGTATCATCAATTACCCACTGGACCTCGGGTATCGCAGCAATGGCACAGAATCCTGCTACCCGGGCATTTTGGTGGGCTTGGTCCAGCTCGAAATTTATATAGTCCAATGCCCGGGTATACAGGACATCTGTGAATTCACAGAGGCACTTGTGCCTCCAGGTTGGGAAATGGCGCACAAGTCCCTGCTCGAGCCCTGGAATGAACCTGAAGCATACAAGTTCAAGGCTGCAGTGTCCTTAATGGCCACTGGGAGTGGGTATCCTCCTCCATGTGGTGCCACGTCCGCAAGGGCATGACACAGGTGTCACACTGTCGCCTTGCCGGAGTGGAGCCTCTTGTGGCAATAACACTCGCCTAAGAGTTGGTACCTGTACCCATGGGATTCCACTCAAGAGTTGTGAAGTAATGCCAATTCCTAATTAGCAATAGCCTTCAACTGTGCAGCCAGTGGCTGCTCATGGTCAGGGGGTGTTATAGTAACCCTCACCTATTGCCACGGATACAGCTCTGTCCCAAAGGGGATTATCATGCCCGACATCTCCTCAAATAACAAATAATATCTGTACACCTTGCGCCCTCGCTGGCCTCCCCCTCTGGGTCACTCCTGTAGCCACATAAAATGGCTGATTCCCGATTAGAATGGTCAAACCCCGATTTAAAATGGCGAACGGAAGAGGCTGATGGGAAAATCAGCCAACAGGACTCAAACGGACAGCTGCAGGTAAAACAGCGTATTCGCCTCTGGGGCAGTCAGTCCAGACCGATACCTGCAGCCATCAACATCACAACAGCCCAGCCATCTGCATTTTAATCAGCCATCCCAGGAACAATTGCTACAAATTAGCAATTGAAAGCCGACCCAGACCGTTCGGCGCCAGCAGGGGCTAACACAAAGAAAGGTAAACGACCACCCCCCAATCAAAGAATCGCTCCAGTATTGGAGCATATCGAACAAAGTGATTGGGACCAAGTCCAATCTCTTGGAACCAGGTACAAGGTCCGTCCCGAGAGGCGGGAAGCACCTGGGGACTATAAGAATAGGGGCCAAGTTCAACTCGACCCTTCTTTTCCTGCTCGCAACCTTCGAGACCCTTCTACAAGAAACCGTAAGTTTTACTCCAGCAATCGCTACCAGATAGGCACTCCTGACTATCGACTTGTACCAGCTTTTGAATCCCGCAGGCTCAGAACCAATTCGAAAGACCATTCGTTTCCCTGACCTGGTGGGCCATTTCCAAAGTTAAGTATTGGCCTTTAGTGGTAGGTAGTAGTCTAGAAGTAGAATTATTGTATAAGTATTAATTGCTGTATTTAATAAATGAGCGTTGATTTAACTCTTACTAAGCGGTGTGTTGCATTATTAATCATTACTTGGACTTGAACCACGTGGCGGTATCAGAAAGATACCTGGCGACTCATGATGAAAGGTGGCAGAATAAGAATAAAGTAAACTAAGGCTAAAACGAGCAACACTCCCCAGCCTGATGTGGGTCGGGCCCTCAGGGTTGCGCCATTGCTGCTGACGCCACCTTCTCCGGCATCTGGCCACCTGGACTGCCACCAGCACCACAAGGGCAGCTGCTTCGGGTCCACAATACCATCCATAATGTGATATCTGTAAGGAATTGGAGAAGGTGAGAGACCGACAGTCAGTTTTGGCTTCCACCCCGGGACCCTCGAGACCCCCAAAACCTCTCCGACACTTACCTTCCCCGACTTCTCTCAGGATGCCATCCAATGAGCCAGTTGTGCTGCGGGACCCCACCCTACACATGCACTCCCGGCCACAGCAAGGGCCTATACACTGGACTCTAGATTCCAGACACCTGCCGGGAATATTACTTGGACTGGATTCAATTTCCCTCGTCGAGCCACGCACTTACCCTCCAGTCGTGGGGATACCCGCAGTGCTGAAGCCCAGCTCCAGGGTGTTTGACTGTTGGCTGCTGCCTCTATAGAATGTGCCCGGGATAATTTCCTGGAACAGTATGTAATGGAACCTACAAGGGAACAAGCGGTCCTAGATCTGGTCCTGTGTAATGAGGTAGGATTGATTAATGATCTCATAGTTCGGGATCCTCTTGGAAGGAGCGACCACAATATGGTGGAATTTAAAATACAGTTGGAGGATGACAAGGTAAAATCAAACACTAGTGTTTTGTGCTTAAACAAAGGCGATTACAATGGGATGAGAGAAGAACTAGCTAAAGTCTTTGGGAGCAAAGACTTCATGGTGAAGCAGTTGAGGAACAGTGGAGAACCTTCTGAGCGATCTTTCACAGTGTTCAGAAAAGGTTCATACCGACAAAAAAGAAAGACGGTAGAAAGGGGAAAAATCGACCGTGGATATCCAAGGAGGTGAGGGAGAGTATCAAATTGAAGGAAAAAACTTAGAAACTGGCAAAAATTAGTGGGAGACTAGAGGACTGGGAAGTCTTTAGAGGACAACAGAAAGCTACTAAAAAAGCCATAAAGAAGAGTAAGGTAGACTATGAAAGTAAACTGGCCCAGAACATAAAAGCAGATAGTAAAAGCTTCTACAAATATATAAGACAAAAAAGAGTGGCTAAGGTAAATATTGGTTCTTTGAAAGATGAGAAGGGAGATTTAATAGTAGGAGACGGGGAAATGGCTGAGGAGCTGAACAGGTTTTTTGGGTCAGTCTTCACAGTGGAGGACACAAATTACATGCCAGTGACTGATGGAAATAAGGATATGATAGGTGAGGACCTTGAGATGATTGTAATCACTAAGGAGGCAGTATTGGGCAAGCTAATGGGGCGAAAGGTAGACAAGTCTCCTGGCCCTGATGGGATACATCACAGAGTGTTAAAAGAGATGGCTAGTGAAATTGTAAACGCACTAGTGATAATTTATCAAAATTCACTAGACTCTGGGGCGGTCCCAGAGGATTGGAAAGTAGCAAACGTGGCACCACTGTTTAAAAAAGGAGGTTGGCAGAAAGCGGGTAATTATAGGCCGGTGAGCTTAACTTCGGTTGTAGGGAAAATGCTGGAATCTATCATTAAGGAGGAAATAGCGGGGCACCTGGAGAGAAATTGTCCCATTGGGCAGACGCAGCATGGGTTCACAAAGGGTAGGTCGTGTCTGACTAATTTGGGAGAATCTTTTGAGGACGTTCCCAGTGCAGTAGATAACGGGGAGCCAACGGATGTGGTATATCTGGATTTCCAGAAAGCTTTTGACAAGGTGCCACACAAAAGGTTGCTGCATAAACTAAAGATGCATGGCATTGAGGGTAAAGTGGTAGCATGGGTAGAGGATTGGTTAACTAACAGAAAGCAGAGAGTGGGGATAAATGGGTGTTTCTCTGGTTGGCAACCTGTAACTAGTGGAGTCCCTCAAGGATCAGTGTTGGGCCCGCAGTTGTTCACAATTTACATAGACGATTTGGAGTTGGGGACCAAGTGGAATGTGTCAAAGTTTGCAGACGACACTAAGATGAGTGGTAAAGCAAAAAGTGCAGAGGATACCGGAAGTCTGCAGAAGGATTTGGATAGGTTAAGTGAATGGGCTAGGGTCTCCAGATGGAATTCAATGTTGCCAAGTGTGAGGCTATCCATTTTGGGAGGAATAACAGCAGAATGGATTATTATTTAAACGGTAAGATGTTAAAACATGCTGCTGTGCAGAGGGACCTGGGTGTGCTGGTGCACGAGTTGCAAAAAGTTGGTGTGCAGGTGCAGCAGGTGATTAAGAAGGCTAGTCGAGTTTTGTCTTTCATTGCTAGAGGGATGGCGTTCAAGACTAGTGAGGTTATGCTGCAATTGGAAAAGGTGTTGGTGAGGCCGCATCTGGAGTATTGTGTTCAGTTTTGGTCTCCTTACCTGATAAAGGACATATTGGAACTGGAGGGAGTGCAGAGGAGATTCACTAGGTTGATCCCAGAGTTGAGGGGATTAGATTATGATGAGAGGTTGAGTAGACTGGGACTGTACTCATTGGAGTTTAGAAGGATGCGGGGGGGATCTTATTGAGACATATAAAATTATGAAGGGAATAGATAGGATAGATGCGGGCAGGTTGTTTCCACTGGTCGGGTAAAGCAGAACTAGGGGGCATAGCCTCAAAATAAGGGGAGGTAGATTTAGGACGGAGTGTAGGGGGAACTTCTTCACCCAAAGGGTTGTGAATCTCTGGAATTCCTTGCCCAGTGAAGCAGTTGAGGCTCCTTCTTTAAACGTTTTTAAGAAAAAGATAGATGCCTTTCTAAAGAATAAAGGGATTCGGGGATATGGTGTACGGGTCGGAGAGTGGAGCTGAGTCCACAAAGATCAGCCATGATCTCATTAAATGGCGGAGCAGGCTCGAGGGGCCAGATGGCCTACTCCTGTTCCTAGTTCTTATGTTCTTATGCCCTGATCCCCTGTCGGCGGTGGCAACGGACTACACAACTTGTGATGTGGTGGGAGGATGCAAAAAGATTATCTGAACCCATTTGCATTCCATTAATGGGCTAGATGTCCAATTCTCCATGCCACTGAGATGCTCCGGCCCTTTCAGATGGAATTTTTGCGGGCATGGATCAGTGCAAATATTTTCCAGCGTGGCTGTTGCGGTGGTCCCCACGGTGGGTAAAGGGGGTAAGTACATAACATAGGTGCCCCCAACAGCCATTGGAGAGCCCCCAACCCTCACAACTCAAACTGTTGCTCCAACTGACCACTTCAAAATCACACAAGCGTGAAGGGAAGAGATTGGAAAGCACTTAATTCTGTTTGAAGTGGTCCAGGAGCTGTCAGACAAAGCTTGTTGTTTATAAAAATTGCAGTTAGAGCACTTCAGAGTTATTCAAGCATAAAGTAAGAAGCGTGGAGTAATGTTGACAAGCAGAGTGTGTGTGAAAGCCTTCAATCACAGCCAGTATCAAAGAGAACTGAATGAATGGCTTGCAGCCCACAGATCTGAGGGGGGTTTAAACACAGCTGACTGGTTTTCTCTTTCCAGGAATTGACACAGTGCTTCCTCTGTCTGAGCCAGTAGGTGTATTTCCCAGGTGTTAGAGTAGCAATTGATTTTCACTGCCTCGATCTGGACTTCCCTCTAGCTTCCAGACTGGGGTCTCTTTTCTGGGATACTTCCTGACAGGGCTTTCTTTTCTGGGGGGCTTTCTGAAAGGGATCTCTCTTCTGGGGGGCTTCCTGACAGGGGTCTCTCTTCTGGAGGGCTTCCTGACAGAAGAGTCTCTTCTGGGGGACATCCTGACAGGGGATTCCTTACAAAGGTTCTCTTCTGGAAGGTCTGTGGTAGGTGTCTCTTTATTTAGGAGGTCTCTGGGAGGGGTCCCTTTATTTAGGGAGTTTCAGAGGGTCACTTTATTTAGGGGGTCTCTTTGGAGATTGGGAAGGGTTTGGTGGGGCTACGGTGGACAGGTCTTTCATTGTGGAGGGGGGGGGGAAGAGTGGCCCTCGGATGGACTCCCTTAAAGAGTTACCCCCTTTTCCCACCCCTTTGCCCACCACAAAGTCCATCGCGTCAGGGCCACGCTTGTCAATAGCAGTAGTGATTCTCACACACGCGATTCCCAACCCAGAAGACTGAAGAATCAGGTGTGCCTGGAGAGTATGTTACCTGGTCTACTAAGCGGTTGACCCATTTGCATCCTCCTGTTGCCACGGGATGCAAAACTCTATCCCATCGCCAGCAGGAGAAGGGGAGGTCGGAGCATCGGAAAAGGATTGGCTCTCTTATATCTGCTTTGGAAACAATTGATGCTCATTTCTCACAGCAATGTTTCATTAGTATGACATGGATAACACTACAAGATTATCGATAAACATGAGGCATTATAATTCATCACAAGTCATTTCTATTGAGCATGTGCCATAAAAATCATGTCAAAATCATGTTTAAACAACACAAAGTGCCAATACCATCAATTCCATCGTTGGTTGCAATTTTTTCTTATTGTCAGGAATACAGGTACAATGATGGAGCTGTGTAAGACACTGGTGAGGCCACAACTCGATTATTGTGTGCAGTTCTGGTCACAGTCCAGGAAGGACTTAATTGCTCTGGAGAGAGTGCAGAGAAAACTTACTGGAATGTTGCCAGGGATGGAGAATTGTTGCTACAAGGAGAGATTGGAGAGACTGGGGTTGTTTGTCTTGGGACAGAGAAAGCTGAGGGGTGACATGATTGATGTATGCAAAATTGTGAGGGGTAGAGATAGAACAGACAGGAGGGTGAAAAACAAAAGAATAGACAGGAGGAACCTGTTTCCCTTGGAAGAGAAGTCAAAAAACAAGAGTCATAGATTCAAGCTAAGTGGCAGAAAGATTAGAGGGGCCATGAGGATAAACATTTTTATGCAGAGGTGGTGGGAGTTTGGAATTTGCTGCCGAAGTTGGTGGTCGAGACAGAGACCCTAAACTCTTAGACAAAGTGCCTGGATCTGCACCTTAAGTGCTGTAAGCTACAGGACGATGGGCCGTGTGCAGGAAAATGGTATTAGAAAGGCCTTCTGGTTGTCTTCGGATCAGCATGGACGTGATGGGCTGAATGGCTCCCTTTTGTTTTACACATGCACCATAGGAAGCATCCTACCTGGCTGCATCACAGCTTGGTATGGCAACTGCTCGGCCCAAGACCATAAGAAACTACAGAGAGCCGTGAACACAGCCCAGTTCATCATGCGAACCCGCCTTCCGTCCATTTTCTCTGTCTCCACCTCCTTGGGAAAGCAGGCAGCATAATCAAAGACCCCTTCCACCCAGGTCATTCTCTCTTCCAGCCTCTTCCATCGGGCAGAAGGTACAAAGGTCTGAGAACGTGCAGCAACAGATTCAAAAACAGCTTCTGTCCCCGTTGTTACCAGACCTCCTGAATGGCCCTCTCAGGGGCTGATCTCTTCACACATTCTCTCTACTGTTGTAGCTCTACATTCAATATGCTTCACCTGATGTCTATGTCCATGTATTTACACTGAGTATTTATCATATGTCCTATGTTTTTCATGTATGGAACAATCTGCCTGGATGCTACGCAGAGCAACACTTCTTACTGTACCTGGGTACACATGACAGGAAATCAAAATCTAAAATCTAAATCTAAAAAATTTCTGTGCTGTATAATTTCTATGGTTCTATCGAGTAGTACTGCAACAGGGAGACTGCAAAATGATTCTGGAAATTCCAAGTGAAATGTGGTGTTTTGTGCGTCAAAGGTTTCTTTTCTGCTCATTAAAGATGGGCAAGTACAGTACACAAGGTAGTGACCCTGATAGGTTCTGCTGTCCTTGCAGAGAAAATGGAATGCTTTTAGCATAAAGCTGTAAATTTGTCAGACATTTGTTATTCTACATTGGCCCCCAGCTGGTCTTCGCAGCAGTGCGGGCACCATGATAAAGTGTTTGGATTCTCATTTTTAACAATCCCCTCTAAAAGTATGTGGATTCAAGCTGACGCTACCTGTTGTTTGCAGGTTGACTGTTACAAGGCAAGAAAAGGCACGTTGGACACTTAAGGTTCAAGAAGACCCAAGTTTCTTCTTTGCCCTTTTGATGATTTTTTAAATCTCATCACAGCTGCACAAGATAAATATTTACAATTCAATTAAAACGCTTCCTTTCTCTGCCTTCTCCCTCTGGCTATGGTGGGCAACTCACTGCGTTCTGCCTTTTAAAACTCAGGAATACCGAGCTATCTTTTTGACTAAACATAGTGTCACCTGCCTGTGGTGTTCTTTGTGGTTCTAATTCAAGGATGGTTGGTGTGGTGTTCACAAAGACCACAAATAGCTTTTATGTTGAACACATCTGAAGATTTATTTACACCACTTAATTGGATTTAACACTTACTCCGAGATAATAATCAGCTGATAATAAACATACACTCTACCTTCATCCGCTACTAATCTCTACACTAATACAATAACTATGATCTGCTCTCACTCACACTATCTTTCCTACAGTCCGTCTTCTAGCTTTCTCCTCAACCTCTCCCCCAGGTTTAGCATTGATGCCTTCTGGAGTTCTGCATCTAGCTCCCTCTAGTGGTTGATTTGGACATAACATTAACTCTTACAGTTCTGTTCATTTATCACAATATCACACTGCCGAACATCTTCATATGCACCTCCATCTCAAATTTTCTCTGCTAATGCTCCTATTGGGTGTGTGTGGGTTATGGGGTAGGGGAGACTCTGCAGCCCTGTCACAGTAGGAGCAGTAAAGTGCAGCAAACCATGCAAAACACCATTGGTTTTGATAGGACTGGAAGATCCTGCCAGCGGGAGGGATCACAAAATTCCAGTGCAAACACTGGATGGCTGAATTACTTCCTTTGCTTCTGTAAACATTCTAAGATATGGATGAGGTACTGAATACTCCTTTTACCCATGAAATCTGTCTAAGAAAAGAATGAGTCTTCAAGGAAAGAAAGGAGGGGCGAGATTCTCTGGCCTCCCCGTAGCGTGTTTCTCGGCAGCGGAATCTTCTGGTCCCGGGGTGGGGGGTGCGCCGTCGGAGGGACCAAAAGATCCTGCCAGTGCAAGCAGCCGGAAGTTCCGACCCGAGAGGGTTCAAAGGAAGGAGGTAAAGTGCACAGCCATTCATCACATTAATCGTTCTGTTTTCAAAAGGTCAAGTCCAATTTAGGCTTGTGTAACTTATTTTAATTTACCGAGCTATCTTAGTGTGCAAAGGCAAACTGAGAACATTCAAAGATTTCTCTCCGAATCTGCAGCTAATAGAAAACCATCTCTAAGCTATGAATCTGACATTGCAATCTTCATTACTTAACCTTCAGGGGCTGGTTTAGCACACTGGGCTAAATCGCTGGCTTTTAAAGCAGACCAAGGCAGTCCAGCAGCACGGTTCAATTCCCGTACCAGCCTCCCCGAACAGGCGCCGGAATGTGGCGACTAGGGGCTTTTTACAGTAACTTCATTGAAGCCTACACGTGACAATAAGCGATTTTCATTTCATTAACGGGGTTCATTTCACAAATGACATTTCCATGGCACAATTATAGTGCAGTGCTGTCACAGTGTTTCTTTTCATCAGGCCATGTCTTCAAACCCCGCACAAAGATTTGCGCATGACTGTGCACTGACACTTCATTGTAATACTAAGGCAGTACAACATTGCCAAAGGTGTCAGCCCACACATTAAACCAAAGCACTGTGTGGTTGCTCATAGAATCTTATGGCATGGTTCCATTGAGCAGCGTGGCGCCCACTCAGTGTCCTGGTCAACATTTTTTCTTCAACCAATATCACCACAAAAAGAAATATCCGCCAAAAGTAAATGTTTCCAAAATATTCCAGAGAGTTTTTGGCCATCTGTCCTTGAAATACAAACGTAATAATTGCCCGATCAGGAGCTTTCAGCGGTTTGAGCCATGAAGCCACCAGGTAGATTATTGTACATTTTAACCACTAATTGGATGTCCTTTGGTCTCGGCCAACATTATAAATAGCGCACATGATTCAAACTAAAAATTAAAAGTCAAAGCCAGCACATCTAGGGGGAAAAATGTGTTTCCGCAGCTCAACAGACATACCCAGATTCCTGGGGGTCAGGCCGCTAACCTGTATTCAATTGTATCAACACAATCAATGAACTGGATACAAAAGTGATGACATTTAAATGTGCAGGTCTGGATGTTTCCTTGCCTCTATTTACTTGACATACCTGCTACTTTTCTGTCACCGACTGACCCAGATTTAATGGTGTTCACAGTTATTAATGGAGAAATTGCGCAGCAAATTGCGGTGAGGAAGACATGAATCATGAAATGCAAATCACCATAAGCTACTGGGTGATTTGCTCTCACAGAAATGGCAACCCATCCTCAACCTCTCACTGAGTTTTGTGAAGCTGCTGCATTTGCGCATTAATTGCCAATTAAATGGCAAAAAAACAAAGAGGGATGCCTGAAGTGGATTAATTACCCTCAGGAAGCCCAGTCCTTGATTTAGTTCAAATCACCTATCAAATAGACAGTTTCCATTGTTGGGCCACAAATTTAGCTTCCGTTTCGATCTGCAGAGTAATGTTCCGCATCAGTGAAAACATAAAACGTCTTCAAATCAACATCTTCTCAAACAATCCTGGGCTCTTCCACAAGACTGCTTGAGGATAGCAGTCAAGAAAACAAACAATTCAGTCTGTCACAAGTCCTCAGAATGTTAAAAGGTTGAATACAAAACACTCGCCTATAAATCAATGTAAATCTTCCAGATGAATAATTAAGCTCTGTCAGAATCAATTTATTTTAAATTATAATGGAAAGGTCCTTTAAGCAATAGGACACTATGCCCTATTAATGAGCTCTTAAGGCTGCTGATGGGGTTTGACACTAATGGGGTTGAAATCAAGTCTGCATTTTTATTTCTGAACTGATTAAAAGTTACCTGACTATTTATAATCTTGACAATCTTTCTTGAAGACACTCTATAAAATGAAAAAGGCAGAACTAAGTAAGGCTGGCGGTGCTCTTTATTCAGCTGACACAGAAAGGTGACTACCAACTTCACTGTAAAAAGTGTGATTCTTCCATACGCTGCGCAAAGGGAGTTTCCAGCAGTCACGTAGATGAGGTAGGGACAGAGATTAGTTATGGATAGAGATTATTTACGGCTGTCGTGAAACCAAGATATCTTGTTGATGGACAGAATATAAGCTTCAAAACTCAATTTCGTGGTAAACCGATATTGCCTGCTGTTGTATTCAAAGTGAGCTTGCACACAAGGAGCTGGGATATGGGATTTTGGCAGGACAAAACAATATGGCTCCATTGGCAGTGTTGGGCAAGAAATCCAACAGCACTGGGTTGGATGCATAATTGCGTAAAAAAGGTCAAACTAGGTGACCCAAAATAAAAACAAATTACTGCGGATGCTGGAATCTGAAACAGAAACAGAAAATATTGGACAATCTCAGCAGGTCTGACAGCATCTGTGGAAGAGAAAGGAAGCTAACATTTGTGTCTGGATGACTCTTTGTCAAAGCTTTGACAAAGCTCAGCTTTGACAAAGAGTCTTCCAGACTCAAAATGTTCGCTCCCTTTTCTGCCAGAACTGCTGAAATTGTTCAGTATTTTCTGTTTTTAACCGTAAATAATATAGTGGCAAAGAGGAAGAGACAGTGATGGATTCCTGGGATGCTTTTGAAGTGACCATGTGCAGGGGAAGCCATGAAAATCTATCAAGATTGATTTATTGGCGATAATATGACAGATAGGAATGAGACCATATCAGTGCAAGACTGTGGAAGTCCACTCTCAATTCGAGCCCATTTGGAACTTTGATTCCAAAAATAAAGCAGTGTGTTAACCCGCTGGGGCATGCAGAGCTCTTTCCTTGTTAAAATTAAAGTGGTCCACATCTTACAGTTCTTGGATCATCGGAAACCACACGCATCCCAAAGTGGGCTTTGGGACCATGCGGAAGTCCCAACCCAATGACTTCATGGAAATTGTCCTCAAGGTTTGAACTCTGATGGGCATTTCCCCTGCTCCCTGGAAACCTCCGAATCAGTCTCCAACAACTGAGTGAGAGTCGGAAACTCCGGACACTTCCGACTTACTCACCTGGATAGTTACCCAGGAAATGTTAGACAGAAAAAAAACCTAGTCTAGCAACTGCACATCTGCAACTGACACCCCTGACACACCCTTCTATCCCCCTAACTGAACCCCTCAATCCCCCAACTCATCTCCAACCCACCTGACTAGCTCCCAAACCCCAATTCCTCAGCCGGCCTGAAAAGATTTGCATCCCCCCTCCAACACACCAAACGGTGCCCTTCCCGACAACTCCCAAACTCCCCTCCTCCTACTCCTCCTCTCTCCACCCCCCCCCCCCTCCCCCACCCGGCATCCCCAGCCAGATCTGACTAGCCTCCGACCTGACAGCCCCTCCTGACAGGATTCAACTATCCCCAGACCCACCTAGCTACTCACTCACCCACCTACTACCCTTTCCAGCTGCCAGCTCCCCCAGCTGACAGCCTATCCATTACCTCACCTAGCTTCCCCCTTACATACCTACCCATTCACTCATGCATAGCGACCTTGCAACACTCACTGGAGTATGGCAGCGAGTGTCGCAAAAAGGGTGTGTGATGACTGCGCAGATTCCCTTTGCTGCTCTCTGAGAGGATTCCTCCACTGAGGAAGTTCTGCAGGATTCTCCATCGGAAGTCGGAGACTAACGAAGTATCTTGCTGTCTGACACAGAGGTTCCCCTTCTGATTAGAAATTAGGGTTGATTAAATATTTTCAAACAAATGACTATATTTCCTTTGTTCCATCAACATTTTCGCACATTTAGAACAAAGACAATAATTATTTTTTTTTAAATTTAGAGTACCCAATTCATTTTTTCCAATTAAGGGGCAATTTAGCGTGTTCAATCCACCTACCTTGCACATCTTTGGGTTGTGGGGGTGAAACCCTTGCAAACACGAGGAGAATGTGCAAACTCCACACAGACAGTGACCCAGACCCGGGATCGAACCTGGGACCTCGGCGCCGTGAGACTGCAGTGCTACCCCTGTGCCACCGTGCTGCCCTAGAACGAAGACAATAATTAGGTGTTTTTGAAATCGTCTTTTCACTTTGGTAGCTTGGAATCAATGTAACTGAACTCAGGTTGGACTGACTGAAATTTTATCAAAGGAAAACTCATGTATCCACAAGCAAAATTGCCCACAAGTACCTGGACATGCCCATCCAAATGTGCTTTGCAGCTCGTAATTTCTTGTGTCATTTATTGTGCTCAAAAGGTAAGATTCAGTGTCGGATATACTTCATGCTTAATGCTCAGATTGAAAAAGCGGCTTAAAAGCTCAATTTGGCACATTAGTCAAATCTGACTGATCTATTAGGCAGAATATTATGCTGCTGAAATAAAAATGCCACATTGCTTGGAAAGGAGATGATTATATTTGCAGCACTGAGCACAAAGCAAAGCTGAGAGTGGTTTTCCATATGACATTATCCTGCCTATCTATCAAATGTTTATTTGTTTTTGCTACTAATGAGATAGTTATTGGGAAAATAAAAATGATTAAAAATATATATCTTATCTACAGGCTCATCAGACTTCTCAATTACTTCCAACAACCAAGGGCCTTTTGAATAGTCTGAAAGGTCAGCACTAGATGGGATCACATTCATTAAATATCAAGAGATCTATTCCTCAGTGGTATAGTGGACTGTGCTCCCTCTGCATACATAAACATCATTTCACTAGATAGGTTAACAGTAAATTACTTCATTTTACATAATGAACATCTATATTGCCCACATAGTAATTTGATCATTAAACCTGGTTAACAAAATTACCTCGTGTTTGCATACATGTGTGAACTACTAGAATACGCGAGTGTCTTATTGCAAATATGTTTCAGTCAGGTTGATTGATCATTAGAGGTGTTGTTTTTGTTCCACATAGTAGCATCCCACAAAGTTTGATTTCATTTCAGTTGCCTGCTGTTATGATTTTCCTTTTCTTAGGAGTTGATTTCCCCATGGGACTTGTGAGCTTCCTAGGTCAGGGGTGGAGGCTCGTTAAAGACTACACGTAAAAGCCAGCCCAAGGAGGGCCTAGTGTGATTAGTTCTTCCAGCCAGGACTGGATTGGAAGAGAATTTCTGCCATGGGCAGAATATTGTATGTAGTTAAATAAATCTGTTCCACTACTGCTGGCTTCTTCAAGTTACTAAATGTATATTGTTATAAGTTGTTATTACAACACATTGGGCTAATGCATGGTCAATTCCAGACCCACAGACCCCAGAGTCCCAACATAAGTGAATTAACCAATATTTTGTATAAAGTTCCTGAGATCTTTGGCCCTTGACTGCTTCAGTGACATACAGGTACCAGATTTGTAAGTGAATTACATCAGCTGTTTATTTATTATAATAGAGATATGACATGTAATAGTTGTCTGAAAATAATGGCCAGCTAATCTACTACCCCCCCTCCCCTTTTACTATCCCACACATGCAAGACATACACATGCAGAGGGAAGGGTAGGGAAAAATAAAACAGCAAATGTGAAATGGAAGATGAGGGTCCTTGCTTTGGATGTTGATGTTGTTTTTTCAGCTGACTGTCCTTCCAGGACACTGAGTGATTGAGAACTAGCAGTTGAATGGCTAACAAGGATCTTCAGGCTGGAACATTCAGTCTGAATCCCAGACTGTGGGATTCATTCTGGGGAGTCACTTTCACTTTTATTAACCTGGGCCTTCACGCAGAAGATCCGCCTCAGACCTGTGTAATTCGTATTTGTTTACAACTCTGCCAGAATATCTAACAGCTGTTCTAAGATAATAACAGAGTTCCCCACACAACATTTGAAAAGTATTGTTAAACTACTGACGCTGCTTGCACCAGGTGCTGGACTGAACTTCCTTGCAGTTCAATCTGACTGTAGAAAGAGAATGGTCTTTACTTTGAATCTTTGGCCAAAGTCATCAGGCCAGAGAGCAAGATCAGGGCTGTAGCCCTCCAGATTCTTGACCAAACCAAAACTAAATGCAAAAACATAGTCTCATAGAGTAAGGAGCATTCCAGAGAAAAACCTGACCAACAGCACGGTCCAGTGATAAGGTACAGCAATCTGAAACAATCTATTAGCTGACAGCCAAGTCCATCAAGATAGAACATAGAAAATACAGCACAGAACAGGCCCTTCGGCCCACGATGTTGTGCCGAACCTTTGTCCTAGATTTATCATAGATTATCATTGAAGTTACAGTGCAGAAGGAGGCCATTCGGCCCTTTGAGTCTGCACCGGCTCTTGGAAAGAGCGCCCTACCCAAACTCAACACCAAGGGCAATTTGGACATTAAGGGCAATTTATCATTGGCCAATTCACCTAACCCGCACATCTTTGAACTGTGGGAGGAAACCGGAGCACCCGGAGGAAACCCACGCAGACACGGGGAGGACGTGCAGACTCCGCACAGACAGTGACCCAAGCCGGAATCGAACCTGGGACCCTGGAGCTGTGAAGCAATTGTGCTATCCACAATGCTACCATGCTGCCCTTGAGAACAAATAAATCTACACTATATCATTTTACCGTAATCCATGTACCTATCCAATAGCTGCTTGAAGGTCCCTAATGTTTCCGACTCAACTACTTCCACAGGCAGTGCATTCCATGCCCCCACTACTCTCTGGGTAAAGAACCTACCTCTGATATCCCTCCTATATATTCCACCTTTCACCTTAAATTTATGTCCCCTTGTAATGGTTTGTTCCACCCGGGGAAAAAGTCTCTGACTGTCTACTCTATCTATTCCCCTGATCATCTTATAAACCTCTATCAAGTCGCCCCTCATCCTTCTCCGTTCTAATGAGAAAAGGCTTTGCACCCTCAACCTTTCCTCGTAAGACCTACTCTCCATTCCAGGCAACATCCTGGTAAATCTTCTTTGCACCTTTTCCAAAGCTTCCACATCCTTCCTAAAATGAGGCGACCAAAACTGTACACAGTACTCCAAATGTGGCCTTACCAAAGTTTTGTACAGCTGCATCATCACCTCACGGCTATTAAATTCAATCCCTCTGTTAATGAACGTGAGCACACCATAGGCCTTCTTCACAGCTCTATCCACTTGAGTGGCAACTTTCAAAGATGTATGAACATAGACCCCAAGATCTCTCTGCTCCTCCACATTGCCAAGAACTCTACCGTTAACCCTGTATTCCGCATTCATATTTGTCCTTCCAAAATGGACAACCTCACACTTTTCAGGGTTAAACTCCATCTGCCACTTCTCAGCCCAGCTCTGCATCCTATCTATGTCTCTTTGCAACCGACAACAGCCCTCCTTACTATCCACAACTCCACCAATCTTCGTATCGTCTGCAAATTTACTGACCCACCCTTCAACTCCCTCATCCCAGTCATTAATGAAAATCACAAACAGCAGAGGACCCAGAACGCCAGTGCGGTACGCCACTGGTAACTGGGATCCAAGATGTGTCACTATTGATGTCAGTGTAACAACACAGCCAGCTGAAGGTTTGTGGGAGTTTTTAAATCAAAGGTGAAGACCATTTAAAGGCAGAGGCAAATTTTTGTTCAGGTACAAAAATGATAAAAGCCAAAACAGGAGAAAATAAAGCGGAAAAAAAAAGGGACAAACCAGGATTAACAGAGGATCCTTACATTGTCTATACAGATTTGCTGCAAGTATATTTAAGAAGACGAAGCCTACTTCAGGCTGTCCGAAGCAAGATTCTTCAGGTAATGCCAAGCATACTCCAGAAAGACCCACAGTTTAAAATGCTTCAGAATTGTACAAGTAACAGAAAATAATTATCACTCAGAGAAATATCAAGGTTAACAGGGTGATCTTATTACAGCTCGAAGTCCAATGATGTCAGAACCAAAATCAAGATGAATTATTTTGGCGACAGTAATGGTAAACGTGCTCTTTTTGAACATAATTTAACTGGAACTTAAACTAGAAAGAAAAAAAAATCCTGCATACAGAAAATGGAGACATAATATTAGTGGATCTAAGAGTGGTCTTGTGAGAGCGAGCTAATGCATAATTTGCAAAAAGATTAGAAGAAACTTTACTCTGTACCTAATCCAGCACTTTGTAGCATTGGAAAAGTATTTGATTTTCAAGTGTGGTTCGCCAATCCTTCACTTTAAGATGCAACATTCAAACCAGGAATATAATAAAAGGTTTCCAATGCTGTGACTGTGCTGTACTTGATTGAGTCTGCAAATTGACAATGCCATGTGTCACCCATGTGAAACTGGTTTAATATATTAGCTAATTTAATTAATGCTGGCCAATCTTATATATCTGTGCAAACTTGCTCAAAATGTAACTGCAAGTGAGGTTGCAGTTGGTAGCCCAATAATACCCTTAGGGCCAGCTCCTTGACATGCAGAACTTTCAAAGCCAGAAGGCATGAATTGCAACAAGTTAACTGTTTTCCCATGGAATGGATTTGTTTTGCGGATTCATTGATTTTATTTTTAATTGCTATTTTACTGAAATTATACTGAAGCTGATATCAGCAGCCAGAGACCTGATGCTTCTCTTGACAGTCAGAATAAATTCTCGAACGAAATGTCATTGACAAATTGTAGAGGCCACGCTGCTGGCGAGGACAGAGAATTTGGCACTCAGCGAAATCTCCCATTCACTGCAGCGGGACTGTAGAATCGGACAGTGACTTCCGCCCATGGTTCTTAAAGATAGTGCTGCATCGGGAATTAGAATTTTTCGAAAAATGTATTATTTTATGGTATATGGGTGTCATTGGCTATGCCAACATTTATTGACCATTCTTAATTTCCCTTGAGAGGTTGGGGGTGAGTTGCCTTCTTGAGCTGCTGCAGACCATGTGGTGTAGGTACTACCCATAGCACTGTTCGGAAGCAATCCCAGGATTTGGAGCCAGTGAAGGAGTAGCGATTTTGTTCAAAGTCCGGGTGGAGTAAGCTTGGATTGAAGGGGAACTCGCAGGTTCCAGTGTTCCCCAAGCATCTGCTGTCCTTGTCCTTCTTGGGTTTGGGAAGCACTGTCAAAGCAGCCTGAGTTACAACAGTGCATCTCATAGATGATACACACTGTGCGTCAATGGTGGTCTGAGTGAATGTTTAAGGTGGTGGATGGGGTACCAATCTAGTGCGCTGCTTTTTCCTGGATGGTGCTGAGCTTTTAATTCAAATCCACAAGCATTTATTAACCATGGTATGATATGAATTAAAAAATAAAATATGTCAGGGTTTCAGTTTGGCACCTGTGTTCTGAAACAACAATTGTTTACCTTCACCTGAGGAAGGAGCAGCGCTCCGAAAGCTAGTGATATCGAAACAAACCTGTTGGACTTTAACCTGGTGTTGTAAAACTTCTTACTGTGCTCACCCCAGTCCAACGCCGGCATCTCCACAACAATTGTTTAGTCAGTGGCCATTTAACTGCATCTGAAGTATAGCTGGGGAACCAATTGTATTGCATGTATCAGTCAATTTTATTGACCTATTTAACAGACTTAGAAGATTCATGTCAATGTCATTGACCTGTTTACTGCTGCAGTATTGTTTCGGTGTTTATTATTCCAAGCTCTTCTTCACAAAAGTTTACATGAAATTGAGAAAACCAAGATACAGTTTCCCATGCTTGTCGAGAAGTTACTGCTGAACTATATCGCAAACATAATTGTTTAGATTTTATTCATGCATCTTCACAATCTATTCTAAATGACAAAATAAAATCACATAAACAGCCTGAGACGCTTCAAGGTTCAAGTTGCATCAATAGGCTGTATTATCATGCTATTAAATCTCCTTATCCTGCACTGAAATACGCTTGAGGAAAAATATCCAATGTGCGTTTGTCCTGAGTATGGTAGCATGGTGGCTGTGTTATTTCACTGACCGAAGTAATGATCTCAAGCCAAGAGTTCAAATCCCTGCACTGCAGCTGGTGAAATTAAATTTTGTTAATTAACTAAAAGTGAAATCAAATGTTTGGAAGTATCAGTAATGATCACCAGGAAAGAGCTGGATTGCTTCAAAAACCCCATCTGATTCATTAATGTTAGTTAGGAAAGAACACCACTATCCTTACCCAATCTGGGCTACATGACATGTGACTCCAGACAGCAATGTCATTGACTTGGAAATTAGCCAGCAAGTTGCATCAAACCCATTACAAATCCGAATCAAACCAGCAGACCATTGCTCCTCATTAATAAGGAAATTTAGTGTCAACTTTAGGCACTAGATACCACAAAGACATGCTATGTCCAATTGACGATGCAAGATATGTGCAACACAAATGTCACGTAATGGCCACTATCAACAAGAGAGAACATGACCACCTCCCTTTGACTTGCCACCACTGGATCTTCCATCATAAAAATTCAGGAGGGGGACTTTCCACCTGCTAGGATAGTGCAGCTACAGCAACACTAAAGGAGCTCATCACTACCCAGAACAAAGTAGCCCACTTGATTGGTACCCCACCCACCTCCTCAGATTATTCCCTCCCTCCACCACTGGCACACAGTGGTTGCAGTGTGCACCATACCGGAGATGCATTGCAGCAACTTGCTAAGGCCACTTCAACACCTTTCAAATCTGCAACCTCTAGCATCAAGAAGAACAAGGACAGCAGACACATGGAAGCATCTCCTCCAAGTTCCCCTTCCAGTCATATGTCACCCCCCCCCCCCCCCCCCCCCGCCCAAACCCCAGATGTGATTTTACATTGAGAACAGTACCTCAGATGGGAAGCCCACCCTTGTCACAATTTCCTTTCCTGCCGAGCTTCAATTTTTAAGCTAGCAGGTGCCAGAAGGAGCTGGCTACAAAACAGGAAGATTTACCATCCTCTGTGTTGGGCAGGAAGATAGGCAGCATCTCCATCGGACACCCTCTTTTTATTGGGGGTGCCCTCCCCTTGAAGAATGGATATCTCCAGACCTCCCTCCCCCATCCCGATAACCCAATCACCCCCCCACACACACTAACCCCCCACCACCAGGGCAGCATGGTAGCAAAGTGGTTAGCACAGTTGCTTCACAGTTCCAGGGTCCCAGGTTCGATTCCCGGCTTGGGTCACTGTCTGTGCGGAGTCTGCACGTTCTCCCCGTGTCTGGGTGGGTTTCCTCCGGGTGCTCCGGTTTCCTCCCACAGTCCAAACATGTGCAGGTTAGGTGGATTGGCCACACTAAATTGCTCTTAGTGTCCAAAAAGGTTAAGTGGGGGTTACTGGGTTACGGGGATAGGGTAGATGCGTGGGCTTGAATAGGGTGTTCTTTGTAAGGGCCGGTGCAAACTCGATGGGCCAAATGGCCTCCTCCTGCACTGTAAATTCTATGACTATGACTTCTATGGCCCCACCTCCCCAGGAGTCCCTTATCCTCTCAGGGACCCTCTACCATTTACCTGGCCTCCATGTCTCGACACTTGGGGTGGAATTCTCCCATTCCGCCTATGGCAACTCTGGTGGTGGGTGGTAGTGGAGAATCTAGCAGGAGCCATAAAGGCAGAAACCAGCAGGCGTATAATCATATTGCAATTGCCCCAATTACGGATTAATTGAGGCTTGGTCTTCCAGCTGGCTAGTGGCGAGAACCACATTTGCATTAATTTGCAACTCATGAATAGTCATTAAAACATCTGGCCACCGATATTGTGCCAAGCCTTCCTATCTGGCAATTGATTGATCCAATTAATCAAGCAACGTGTGTACAAGGCTGTCATCAGTTTGCAAGAGACTTTCAGGTGAGTGCAACAAAGCCTCTACGCTGTAGAGTTGCACTGCTTCTGATAGGCTGTAGACCACTCTGCCAGGGCAGACTGGTTCATGCCCCCATCCCCATGGCGAGTTTGTCTTCATGACCAGCACCGTGCTGGTGGACCCATGGACCTTCCTGTCTCTCCATGTTGGATCAGTACTGTGCCTGGGGTTTGGCAGCACTGGGGTCTCATTTCCCCTGGTGCCACACACCATTGTCTATCTAGACATCACTGTGCTGTGGGGCTCATGCAGCCACCACACTAAAGGGCTGAAGTTCAACTGGGGCTGACCTGATGAAGATAAGGGGGCAATGTGGAAGGTGGGTTGTGCGAGGAGCTGAGGGGAGGCAAGGACTCATGATAGCAGGCAGAGGAGTAAGGAGGTGAATGAAGAAGACAAACAATGGAAGGCAGAGGTAAGACTGAGGGAAGCTGAAGGAAGCTGCATGAAAATCTCATAGACGATGGGGCTAAAGGGATACCACATTGTTTACTGGAAGGGTTGCACAAAGACTCCAGATGAGGAGGGTAGATATCCATGTGGGTCATGGACGCCTTTCAGGCAATATGCCCGGGAGAGGGTGGTTGAATCATGGAACAGACTTCTTCTTGAGGCTGCTAGCCTTTTTCGTCTTGGTTACTGACATCCTGCATGGTCTGTGGAAGCCAAGTGGACTGGAGAGAGTGATATGAGTGTGCTGGACTGGTGTTTAAATATGGCGCCGGAACCTTCGATCCAGTCAGCTGACGGCAAGCGGACGAATCAGCTGACGACATGTCAGATGAATCAGAGGAGAACTCACTTGTGCATAATTCATAATAACTTAGTACCATAAAAGTTACTGTGCAGAAGGAGGCCATTCAGCCCATCGAGCCTGCACCCTACTTAAGCCCACACCTCCACCCTATCCTGTAACCCAATAACCCCACCCAACCTTTTTGGACACTAAGGGTAATTTAGCACGGCCAATCAACTTAACATGTACATGTTTGGACTGTGGGAGGAAACCGGAGCACCCCGAGGAAATCCACGCAGACACGGGGAGAACGTGCAAACTCCGCACAGCAGTGACCCAAGCCGTGAATCGAACTTGGGACCCTGGAGCGGTGAAGCAACTGTGAAGCACAGTGCAAATCACTGTGCTACCATGCTGCTATCGTGTTGATGAGGTTCCATGTTCAGAATCAAGCCTGGGATCCTGCCCTTCTAACGAACAGAAAAGGCACCACTGGAGCCACCAGACGTAGTCGCAAAAATGGAGAATTCCGCCCTCAGTCCCCGGTACGTGGCTGCAGTACCTCTACCGGCCACTGCAATGCTGTACCTGGGCAGACTGGAGAGTGGTCGGGTAATCTGATCTTCAGGCCGCTCTCCAGTACGGGACTTTCAGCCAAGTGAGGGCGAAGGTCCCACCTGTCACCAATCAACGTTCGTTTGACCATGAAATGACAGCGGGCCTGCCGGAGGTGGAGGGGATGCAACCTCTCCATCCGAAAAATTCAGACCCATGACTTTTCATTGTCTTTTACGAAACAACAGACTTGCAAGTGGTATCAACAGGAGGGTTCTCTTATTAGGATTCAGCCAAAACATATCAATAAAGAATTTATTTGTACATCTCTCTTGAACAGCTATGGTTAAGGGTAATAGAACATTTTCTAAACACGTACAGTTTGATGTTGCCCTATAATACTTCACTGGGAAGGTCACTGTGCAATTTGTGTGGCTGGTAATTTGAGCTCTTTCTGAGAATATCCGCAATGTGCTATGATTCTAAAGAAGACATTTAGCATTTCCACTGTGGTCACGTTGATGATTTGAAGGATTCATGTAATCAGGAGTCCAGGATGAGATTGCTTGAATCACTTTTGAATCAAATCATGGATGCGAAGTGTATGAACTCGGGGCACAAACACAGACCCAATTCAATGAAATCTGAAATGGATTCATTTAGTGCCAGAAGCAGCAGCAAAAAAGCAAGTATTCAGTGCCACAACAATCATGTTCAAAGCTGATTATACTATTTATCGCAGAAAATGAAATGAAAAGAAATAACCACAGCAACCTCTAGGTACAGATTTTACTTTCCATCTCTTTAAAGGTTCCCCCGGCCATTTGATAAGTATACAGGCAAGTCACTGTTACATTTACAAAAATAGACAGAAGTGCCACAATGTCAATGGGGATCAGTTTATGGTGACTATTTTTACTGTATGAAATTGCAGTTTTCTAATGTTTCTAGGTCTGCTTTCGCCCATCTTTCAGTGATTCTTGCCCATAATTTCTGCTTCAGCATATATTCTTTTTCCCAGTGCAAGGCAGGGGGTTAGGAGGCAGGGCGTGAAGCAAAGACAGAATACAGCATGCTGGGTAAGCAACCTAATGAATGCCTGCCCCTGGAAACAGAATCAATGTGACAGGAGTCGACCCATCTGGCAGCAGCAGGTTGCCATTTACGGCCATTAATGAGCTGACAGGGCAGCACGGTGGCGCAGTGGGTTAGCCCTGCTGCCTCACGGCGCCGAGGTGCCAGGTTCGAACCCTGCTCTGGGTCACTGTCCGTGTGGAGTTTGCACATTCTCCTGTGTTTGCGTGGGTTTCGCCCCCACAACCCAAAGATGTGCAGGCTAGGTGGATTGGCTATGCTAAATTGCCCCTTAATTGGAAAAAATGAATTGGTACTCTAAATTTAAATCAAAAAGAAAATGATTAATGAGCCAACTACATAGCAGGCCGGGAAAACATCAACGTCTCCCTCTTCATCGCCTGACTACAAGCCTGCTAGGAAGCAATGCCCACAACTACAGTCACAAGCTGTCCAGTGGCTACGATGTGTTAGCTTTTATTTGTGGCATTCCTGCCAAAAACACCCTCCTCCAGAGGCATCATCACAGCCACATGACATTGGCAACTACCTAGAACATGCTCATTCCTAGTTTGGTGGATGTACTCAAAAGTTGCCACCATTTCTGGAAGAATATCTTCAAGTAGTACATACCCAGGGGAATGGTGCTCAGCTCTATTGATTGATTTTTATTGATTGACTATTATTTTATTATTATTATTTTCGCTGCCTGGTATCAATCAGAAATCTGATGAAATAGAAGCATACAATCCTGCCCAAGACATTTAGTTGGAACACTGGCTGTAATGAGTTACTGAAATATTCCAGAATATCACATCAGGAAAATTATAACACAACAGAAACTTAGACTCTTCTATCCATCAAACATTATTTAGCATTGCATTTGCAACTCGTCAATGCATGAAAAGGGGTCAAGAGTGCAAAATATATACCATTGTGAATCAGCTCTATTTCTGTTCTGATGTATTTTGATTTGAAAGTGTTGAACGAGCTATCAAAGCCACCATGTAATAGATTAATAGCACCTTAGTAAATCCAAGTGACCTAAAACACTCAATGCAATGACATTACTTTTTGAATTACATTGACTATTATCATCATGTCACTTAAAGTTAAAAGCTGACATAAGGCTGCACATATGTTCAGATTTAGTGCAAAAGACAACAGCATAGAAGGCTACAACACATAATACAATTGCTAATCATTTTATAACAGCCTTGGGTGTGCGCCTTAAATATTCACAACAGTAAGATAAATAAAAAAGAACATTAACGGGTGAGCCAGAGGTGCTTGCGAATTCTGTATTCCTACTGAAAGAAAAATCATGATCTTGCACCAATCTTACTCCCTGTGGGCAGGAACCTCCCTTTCAATTAGATAGTTGTCCTGACAGTTACACATTGAAAGCTGATGAAGTAGACAGGTTTTTCTCACAAACCTAGTTAAGCTGTGACAGGATGGAGCTCCTATCCGACTCAGTCAGTAACTGAGAAACCTCTCCCTCCAATTTGGGGGTGTCTCTGTCACAGGTCTCAGTGCCAAGGAAATTTGACAAAATACCATTGCTGACATCAATTCAGCGCAAATCTGGATGGTAGCAAATATAGACAGCAGCAAATGTGCAATGAGGGCATTGATAGATATTGGAGGATAGCTGGCTGCTGGGAAATTAGAAGACATCAAGAGCATTAATGAGTTGGAGAAACAGCAAGAGCGAAAACAAAGCAGATTTTGGCCTACAGTTATACTATAAAAAAGGAAAACATGAAGTCACAGCTTCACCGAGATCGTATTTTTGTGTGCCTTCATTAGTTTTGTAAATTCTACAATACAAAATAAACAGAAGAAAAAAGCCTGGGGATAAATCTCTTTCGGATCAGGTAGCATTGAACCAATCAACTATAAATGAAATATTTTGCCATTGAAACCACTCCATAAACATGTGTTTGTTTTATGCCTGTGAAATCATATGATAAGGAAGAGGAACATTCAGCCTATCATGCCTGTGTAAGTTCTGTGAAAGAACTATCCAGTTAGTCACCACTAGTCGAGCTTCTTGAGTGTTGTTGCAGCCACACTCACCCAGGCATGTGCAGAGTATTCCATCACACTCCTGACTTTTGGCAGCACAGCACATCACAGCTGATCTAGAAGTCCCTGGATCAGTCTTCAATCTGTGCTGATATAAATCACTGACTGCGAGCTGGTAAGAGCCGCAGTGTCCATGGACTAAGAAAGAGAAACTAAGAAACTGTTATGTGAGCATAAGCGTGTGCATGTCAATGAGAGGTGAGGGTGGTAAGGACGGTTATTCTCAGGTGTGATGTGCCTTGGAGTGGGCCTGTGCCAGGGAGCCCCCGAGTCACATAAGCGGCACGCAGGTGAGGTGAATACAACCAGGCAATCCTGAGGCTGCGTAGGGACAGGTGACTAAAATGCAGAGCTACTCTCAACTCCCAGGACAGAAGGCTCGGCAAGGCCACACTTGGATTATTGCGCACAGCTCTGGTCGCTGCACTATCAAAAGAATGTGGAAGCTTTGCAGGGGGTGCAGAGGAGGTTTACCAGGATGTTGCCTGATCTGGAGGGTGTTGGCTATGTGGAAAGGCTGAATAGGCACGGACAATTTTCATTAGAAAGAAATGCTGAGGGTTTTGGCCAAGGCTGGTGTCATGACCGGCACAGGCTTGGTTGGGCTGAAGTTTCTGTTCCTGTGCTGTATTGTTCTTTGTTCTATGTCCAAACTCTCCTCGTAGCTACACCTTTATAGCCTAGTTTCAGAAAAGGTTTAAGCTTAATATTTTAAGTTGAGCAATTGCTCAGTGAAAGATTCAGTTCCAAGCATATCCAACAGGAAAAGGAATCTGCAGTGAGCAACACTTCATGTCTGTAATGATAACATTCATACATACACAAGATCAAAATGGATCTTGCTCCATAAAACTCAGCTGCTCCTAACAAAAATAAATTAAGACCACTGGAAATGAAAAGCACATTGAATAGTGTCTGTAAAGAGGGAACAAACAAGTTATACATTTCAATCAGGTAAATGGACACACCTCAAATATGATAGAATGTCAGTTAGCATGTGTAGAAGATGGGTCCTAACATTCTGGGTGTGCAAATCCAACAGTTCTGAAGCCCCACCAACATAGTCTCTTTTTATTTGAGATACTCAATATATGCATATTATCCATATTTTAATATCTAGCTTTGACTGCCTCTTCAATCATTCACACGCACTTTCTTCCACTAACGTCTGCAAAACCTTCTACATGTCCAATAATCTTCATCTGAATTACTTGATTTGCCTTTCTGAGAGTTTACTAATGTTCCCTCCTGTGACTAATGGCAATCCCACAATCAGTTGGGAGTATGAGCTTCCCCACTGAGGGGGGACAGAAAAATCATTAGCAGATTCCCTACATAAATAAAGCTGGCCAGTTTGGAACCGGCTAGAGGGGAGTGAGCAGCAAGGAGTTGCTGCTGCTGTCGTATATATATGTTATTGTAAATAAATGTTATTTCAGTTGTCACGTGAGAGTATCCTTTAAGAAATGGGTGTTTAAGAAATGCACCTTTAAGAAATGGAGCTGCTCATGTTACTGCAGTGATGTCAGAGTGTGGGTGGAGCTGAGCTCTACTTCTGCTTTTTTAGTTTTCAGTTTGAGGAAAGCTTGGGTGTGCCTGTGAACTGCACTACTGTTGACCTATGCCATCCAAAGACAATCTATGGATCATTTTGTGAACTCAGAATTGTAAAAAGGTCTCAGTATTGAATATAAAACTAATGTGCTCCTGTTTGAAGGTTTGTTAAGTCTTTTGGATGGTAAAAAGGACAGAATACAGGTATTTAGTGTTGCATTCTTTGGGAGGTGTTCTTGATTTACTGGTTGCTAAGATGTTCACTGTTTGTTTTAAAAAGGTTAACTTGAGTTCATAGAATAAACATTGTTTTGTTTTAAAAACCACTGGTCCACTTTCTGCTGTACCATAAGCCGTGTGCTCCCCATACCACAATCGATTAATAGTTGCGGGTCAGGTGAACTCCATGGTACACTTTGGGATTCTCTAAACCCTGGCCCATAATGCTTTCTATCCTTCAACTCGTGCTGGATTCTTCGTGGCCCTCACAAAACTGGTGATATGGGTTAAAGTGAATAGCTGTCCACACTGCTGAAGCCACCTCTCTGGATTTTTGTTGGATACAGGTTGGAAGTTGTTTTCTGTTACACCATGCCTCTGTATGGAGGTTTGGATGTTTTTGACGCTGCGCTGGAAAGCTGGAACCAGTACGCACAACGTTACTATTTCCGGGCAAACAACATCGCCGAAAATGAGCGCTAGGTGGTCATATTGCTCACTGCCTGCAGCCCGCATACGTTTGGGGTGATTAGGAGCCTTACGTACCCAGCTGCGCCGGACACTAAAACATTTGATGAACTTGTGAACTTAGTGGGGTGACATTTTAACCCAACCCTGTCCACGATAGTCCAGCGTTACCGGTTTAATACCGCTGAGAGGACCCCTGGAGAATCCCGTGCCGATTTTCTGTCCAGGCTACGCAGGATTGCGGAGTACTGCGACTATGGTGAGACCTTGTCAGAAATGTTACGCGACCGTTTGGTTTGTGGTATTAACAATGCAGCCACCCAGAGAAAGTTGTTAGCTGAGCCAACATTGACTTTTCAGCAGGCCATTCAAATAGTATTGTCCCGAGCGAGCGCAGAACGGGGAGTTCAGGAGCTACAGGGAATGGAGGTGCATGCCTTGGGGCGCAACCACTTCCGTCCGAAAGCATCTCCCCGCACCCCTGCGGTACCTATACTATACGGGGGAACCATTGGACATTGCAGGAACTACGATGACCCCTGTTGTTTATGGACGCCAGGAGGGACATTTCCCACTTATCGTGGTGCGCGGCCACGGGCCCAGCCTGTTGGGTCGGGACTGGTTGCGCCATTTGCGGCTGCAGTGGCAGCACATCCTCCAAATAGTTTCTGAAGGGTTGACTGAGGTGCTGGGACGGTACCCAGATGTATTCTAGCCCGGTTTGGGGAAAATAAAAGGGGCTGTAGCCATATACAAATCGAACCAGGAGCCACGCCACGCTATTTCCGGGTGCGCCCAGTGCCTTACGCCTTGCTCGAGAATGTAGAAGGGGAGCTCACTCGTTTGGAGACTTTGGGTATTATCAGGCCCGTCCATTTTGCTGACTGGGCAGCACCAATTGTACCTGTAATGAAGCCAGATGCCACAGTTCGCTTGTGCGGCAACTATAAACTTAGTGATTACAGCTTCCCGGCTCGACCGATATCCAATGCCTTGCATAGAGTAACTCGACGCGAAGCTTGCAGACGGACTCTCGTTCACGAAATTAGATATGAGTCACACCTAACTACAGTTGGAGCTGAACCCTGCCTCCCGGCCATATGTAACGATAAATACACACCGGGGCCTGTATGAATATACACGGTTGCCCTTTGTGGTGTCCTCTGCCTGCGCTATTTTTCAATGCGTCATGGAGGGCATTTTGAGAGGTTTACCGCGTGTCGCTGTCTACTTAGACGGCATTTTGATTACAGGGACGTCGGAGCAGGATCATTTGGAAAATTTGGAGACTGTCCTTAGATGCTTTTCAGAGGCTGGAGCCCGTTTACGGCGCACAAAGTGCGTCTTTCAGGCAAAGGAAGTAGTCTACCTGGGTTATTGGGTGGACCGCAAAGGTTTGCACCCCATTGCAGAGAAGGTGCGCACAATTCAACAGGCCCCCGCCCCGACTGACTCTTTGCATCTTTGTTCTTTTCTCGGCCTCATAAACTATTATGGGAAGTTCCTCCCCAATCTGGCAACTACACTGGCCCCGTTGCACTTTCTCCGAAAGAAGAATTACACCTGGGTTTGGGGTCAGCCGCAAGAAACCGCTTTCCGGTGTGTAAAACAACAATTGTCGTCGTCTGGGTTACTAACCTCACGATGATCCTGGAAAGCCTTTGCTCATCACATGTGATGCATCCCCGTATGGTATTGGGGCCGTCCTGTCCCACAAGATGGAGAACGGGGCCGAGTGGCCGATAGCTTTCGCCTCCCACACATTGACTGCGGCGGAAAAGAAATACGCGCAGATCGAGAAGGAGGGCCTGGCGGTGGACTTTGCTTCCACCAGTACATGTATGGCCGCCACTTCACTATCGTGACTGATCATAAGCCTCTGCTGGGACTTTTCCGAGAGGATAAGCCAATACCGCCCATTGCTTCCGCACGGATTCAGCGCTGGGCTTTGTTGCTCGCTGCCGACGAGTATTCTCTGGAGCACAAACCAGGAACCCAGATAGCAAATGCCGACGCACTGAGCCGATTGCCTTTATCGACTGGTCCCATGTCGACCCCCACGACCGGTGAGGTGGTTGCAACCCTTACTTTTATGGGCACCTTGCCTGTCACGGCATCTCACATCCGTGAGTGGACCCAGACAGAGCCAGTCCTGTCAAAGGTTCGGCACATAGTCCTGTATAGTGGGCAGCATAGACAGCTCCCAGGCGAGTTGCGGGCATTTTCTTCCAAGCTGTCAGAATTTAGCGTGGAAGACGGTATCCTCTTGTGGGGGACGCGTGTGTTGTTCCCGGAAAAAGGACAGGAGCTGATACTAAGAGGCTTGCACAATGGACATCCGGGTGTGACCAAAATGAAAATGTTGGCCCGGAGTTATGTCTGGTAGCCAGGCCTCAACACCGACATTGAGAAGGTGGCCCAAAACTGCTCCATTTGCCAGGAGCATCAGAAGCATCCACCGGCCGCTCCCCTACATCACTGGGAATGGCCAGGGCGGCCTTGGGCGTGCTTGCATGCGGATTGCGCCGGCCCTTTTCAAGGATCCATGTTCCTTCTATTAATCGATGCCCAGTCTAAATGGTTAGAGGTGCATAAGATGGTAGGCACAACGTCCTGTGCAACAATCGAGAAGATGCGTTTGTCTTTCAGTACGCACGGCCTCCCCGAGGTGCTGGTCATGGACAACGGCACTCCGTTCACAAGTGAGGAGTTTGCGAGGTTCATGAAAATGAACGGCAAATGCCGTATCCGCACCGCCCCATACCACCCGGCTTCAAATGGGTTGGCAGAGCGCGTAGTGCAGACATTCAAACGAGGCCTAAAGAAGCAGTCTTCCGGGTCGATGGGTCACAAGGCTGGCTCGTTTTTTGTTTTCATATAGGACTACCTCACATGCGGTGACTGGGGTAGCTCCCGCGGAACTCATAATGGGCCGGAAACTTCGCACCCGCCTTAGCATGGTTTTCCCGGATATTGGCGCGAAAGTACGCCACACACAAGAACGGCAGGGACATGATTTTTCTTGGCATCGGCCGATTCGGCAGTTTGCGCCTGGTGACCCAGTGTTCGTTCGGAATTTTGCTGGTGGTGCCAAGTGGGTCCCTGGCTAAATCTTTCACAAAACGGGCCCTACCTCTTACCAGGTGCAAGCCCAGGGTCGTCTCCAGCACAAGCATGTAGACCACGTTCGGTCCAGAAGACCATCCCTTCCAAAGATTCCCCGCGCCCAGAGCTCATTTCTACAGCAACAGAAACTAGACACAGTGGAGAGTATTCCTCACAATCTTCCTCTGGTGCCGCACTCAAAGCCTGCGCAGGTCGTTGCAGAACCGCGTGGAGATAGAGACGCCGGGATGACGGAGGCAGCGGACTCTGACTCCGAGATGGAGACACAGGACGCCTCAGAGCGGGAATCCTCGGCCCCACGGGCCGTTGATGTACAACTGTTACGCCGTTCATCACGGAAGCGGCGGTCTCCGTCTCGTTACATGCCACCTGATCCAGCGCCTCGTGCAAATGGTATCCGGCCTGCGGTAAAACGAGTCCGACGCCCTCTTTCGCCAGGGTCTTCGGTGGATTCCTTGGACTTTGGGGGGGAGGGATATTATAACCTGCCTGCTTACCACTGGCTGGGGACTAATGGCAATCCCACAATCCTTTGGGAGTATGAGCTTCCCCAAAGAGGGGGGCGGAGAAATCATTAGCAGATTCCCTGCATAAATAAAGCTGGCCAGTTTGGAACCGGCTAGTGAAGAGTGGGCAGCAAGGAGTTGCTGCGGCTGTTGTGTATATATATGTTATTGTAAATAAATGTTATTTCTTTCTATCCTTGAACTCGAGCTGGATTCTTTGTGGCCCTCACAAAACCTCCCATCTGATAGTCACAGTTCAACATTAAGAGCTAAACCTTCTGCATGCACCCATCACAGCAATCATCATGGACCGGGCACACAATTTTACAGACAATTTAAAGGTCCATTGACCTCGGCAAGGATTTCTGGTCTGGGGGGTGGGTGCACCCGGAAAACGCTGCCCGAAGTGTTACAAGTTTGCCTCGTCCACATGTCATGGAATTCCAAAACATCACCTGTCTTCTATCGCATAAACCTTATCTTGAGGAATCAGTTTCATGTCTCTTCTCTGCAGTGCCTCCAGTGCTTGAAAGTTTTGCTTACAACTCCATTTACAGAAGTGAACACAAGTCCCTGGATTTTGTGGACAGCAGAAAAGTATTGCAATTCACCACTGACCTCGAGAAAAGCTGCACAGGAAAATCCAGTGACATCTGCATTTTACCTTTCCTGATGTTAATTCGGACCTGGCACCAAGTCAAGGGTGTCCAACAACAATGTTGCCATCAAACAAGGCAAGCAGCCAATCACAGACAGCAAAACAAGAAGTCAAATGAATTGACTTTTCCACATTTCATTTAAAACTTCAGAGAGACGAGTAAAGATTGGAGCATGCACCTGAGAAGTTGAAACCAACTTATTAAAAAAAGTTCAATCAATGAATTTTTAACATAATGGAAAAGTTTGCCATCACACAAATATAAATTTAGCTTTCCTAAGCCAGAGAGGTTGATCATCAATAGTCTAACTTAGTCTGCTGCTAAGAACAGTGATTCCTCAAAGGCATATATCGTTCATAGAGCATAAAATGGAGAGTTCTAGTCAGTTCAGTGATTTTTAAAGCATGCCACCTGCAGGAACTACAGTATTGTACCCTGTGGAAGAGCAGGAAGCATTAACAGAAACGTTCAGATTCAAGCAACATTTCTGTTCTCATTTTTGGCTTTATCTTATTAAGTTACGGTCATACAAATAAGCCAGAAGTTCACATCTGGAAATGGAAGTCAACTTTCTTATTGTTTGTGTAAACTATAAAGTTTAACTTATTAGATGGAATCCCTACAGTACAGAAAGAGACCATTTGGCCCATCGAGTCTGCACTGACCCTCCAAAAGGGCACTCTAACTAGGCCCACTCACCCACCCTATCCCCGTAACCCCACCCAGCCTGCACATCCTTGGACACTAAGGGGCAATTTAGCATCGTCAATCCAACTAACTTGCACACCTGTAGATGCAATCATTAAAAACATTTGTACTTCATCCTTGCAAACAAATCCTTTGTCTGTTTGAAAGAAAATTCTCTACAGGCGAGTTGAAACTTGACACAATCTTTAAAAAAAAAATCATGATGAAGATGACATCTCGCCTTGTGCTGGAGTGTTTTCCGGATATTTCATAAATTGCAGCAAATTGTGCTCAATATTTTTTGTTCCTCTTTTGATTTTACCTCAATCGTCTCCTTCAATTGTTGCCAGAATAAGCAAGGCTGTTGGGTCTTTGTTTCAAATGTCCAAACTTGGTTAACTTTCTCTCTCTAATTCTACTTAGTAAACCTTTTGATTCCTGAATTTCTACTCCTGACCTGACCCCCCCATGTGTATTTTAATCCATGCAACAGTCTGAGCATCCACCACCATTTCCATGTTACCCTCTCTCATTCTCTTTCTTTAGAGTTCAACTATTGCATCCACAGAGTGAAACACTCCACACTAGTGACTGCACTAGACATGTTTTCATCTTTATGTCGATTCTTTTGGATTATCAGATGCTGCTTAAGTCATTGGTTACGCTGCTTGCTGCAGCCAATTTAATCAGGATTTCATTCTTGGATGTAACTTTGGTGTCCACCATTGAGCCAATATACTCAAATTTGTCCACGGATTTGGTGCTTCCAATCTTGACTTTTCCACTGCCATTTCGAGCCATAAATTTTGCTTTTTGCCTCATTTATGTTCAGTCCAAAAGATTCACAGGGGCTTTTCACGAGGGTCACCATAGTCTCAAGCTCTTCCTATGTTTCGGCTATGATGTTGCCTGCATACCTAGGTTCCATATTCTACAACCTCCTTTGGTGCAACCACATCTCTCTGGTAACTCTTGCTGCACCATCTCATCATCTTCTTTCCCACAGCATTAAACAGCATAGATGACAGGGAAAGATAAAACTGTAATTTCAAACAATATTATTTAATTTATTTTGTGGTTCTAGAATATAATATATTGCACTTTTCATTGAATAAAATAGTAATGAAGCCAAAATGTGATTTGGATCTCTCCTCTCTTCATTTATTTTCAATTCAACTGTTGAGTACCCCGACTGGATGTGCAAATTGCTACCTTTGATGCTGTGCACTTGTTTGTTTCTGAAACTCAAAAATATCATGGGACTATGCTGGAGTAGACCCTGCAGCAATGTGATGGAAGTATGCTGAGGTAGCTCAAAATGACTTGCTTTCTAATGTTACTGTCCTCCTTCTTGGAAAAGTTCAATGGTTCTGTTTAATCCCTTTATCCCTGAAAGCAAAAGTAAAAATAAGGAACTTGCAAGGTGCACGAGGGGGAACAAAAAAAATCCCATTTGGAGTTATGCAATACTTCCACTACCATATATTTAAAAGGTTCAGAAAGGGATACAAAACACAACTTCTACGGTGCAATTTAACAGAGTCCCATGTCAAACACATTTGGTGAGTGTTTCCCGGCACTGACAGTGGTAAGAGTGATTCGGCTATTCAATGGGACTCTGCTTCATTTCTGGACCTCGGCAAGGAACATCCCGCTGAGGCCACACTCAGTTTCATTAAAAGTGGTGCCCTGATCTCTGGACCCCTCCTCCCACCCCCTCCCACTCATTGTGCCTCCAGACCTCCCCTCTATAAAGGGGTCATCAAGCCCACCCCCACACACACCACACCTCATAAGGGCAGGGCAACCCCGGGTCCGATCCTCGGCACAGGTATGGTGCCACCTGGGCACCTTGCCACCACCTTGCCAGAGTGCCAAGCTGGCAGTGCCACAGTGCCCAGGTGACATTGGGGGCTCCAGCGTACCATCTTGCCCAGAGATGACAATCGAGGGGCCCCCAATTGCCTGCGATACCCCCTCCCTCGCAAGTGTCGGTTCATCTCGTCCATATTTGTGGAAACCAGTGCTAAACAGTGCCCACTTGGGGTCTCAGTCGAGGCCATTAGGTCCTGCCCGCTGGGTAGATCCGGCGTAGACATATTCAACTGAGACTAACTGCTCCCTTGAATAAGCAAATCTGGGTCCCGACCTCAATGGGCAGGATCTAGATCGTGAAGATCTCATTAGATCTTGCGAGGCATGAAGAGGCCGGTAAATCATGCGAGATGGGCCTCCCGCGAGATTTACTGGCCTCAACGCGCCCCAAGTCGGATTCGGTGTTGCTGATAGGTCGCGCCCCATATTAATAGTAACAATACAAAAACAGAAAGAGTAATGTGAGAGAATTACAAATTAAGATCAAAGTGGAGCTCAGAATAACAAACAAATTCAATCGAAGACTTTCAACTATTCTCCACCTTTGCTAATTTGCAGTCACATTTTTACATTTAAATTAATTTTATTCAAAGTTTTATACAACAATATTCCAGATTGTAACACATGTTGATAAGATTACAGATAGTTTGCTATGAGTAGGTGGGTTGAATGTGATTATCAGTGGCTCTGGGAACTCTATTAGTAATGGTGCCTGCCATCGTAATAAACGCCACAGGCCATTATTACTCACATCTTATTATTACTGTTCACACAAATAAATTGACAACAACTGCCATTTAACTCCATGAATAAGAAAAATCTCCATTTCCTTTTCCTCTGAACAATCGCTTATCAGCCTTCCGCAGACAGTCATCCAATTTAATTCTCAAAAACAGCCCACAATATCAGTTTTTATAAAAATGTGCAATGTATAGTGAAGAGGCCTGATGGAGATTAAATAACAGAAGTTCCATTAACAACCAAATTTGCATCCAACAGTTCATCAGCACAGTTTTACATTTGTCTGTTCATACTTTATGTCTGTGCAAACTGCATTTTGATTTGTGCCCGATAATTAGAATGTATTTTGATTTTGAAGGAAATTTTCAACCTATTAAGAATCTTTAGTGTTCACATTTCTTTCTTTTCTCTTGGTTGCTTCAAAGGACCCTGTGAACTATTCACTTGTGACAATGCAGATGAAACGCTTATCTGTCACTGACTGTGAAATCTCCTCTACTGTTGATTAAACTGTAATGACAGGCAAAATGTGCATTCCTTTTAAGATTGGCTTACAGGATTAGAAATGAGAGTGTTTCCAACATTTAAATGAAAGAAGGCAGCTGTCAAAAAGTGACAGAAGTCACAAAATCCTTTAACCTTTCTTTTAAACTCAAGTGACTGGAAAGCGCAACAGGAGAAATCAATGCACAATTTTGCAGACCATTGTGATATTGGGTAGAAGTATAAGGAAAAGGATTGAACTCAGCATGTTGATTGTTTTTATTAATGTATGGGATGTAGGCGTCGCTGGTTAGGCCACCATTTATTGCCCATCCCTAGTTGCCCTTCAGAAGGTGGTGGTGAGTTGCATATTGAACCGTTGCAGTCCTTGAGGTGTAGGTACACCCACTGTGCTATTAGGGAGGGAGTTCCAGGATATTGCCCCAGTGACAGTGAAGGAACGGTACTATACTTCCAAGTCATGGTGATGAATGACTTGGAGGGAAACCTCCAGGTGCTGGGGTTCCCAGGTATCTGCTGCTCTTATCCTTCCCGATGATAGTGGTTGTGTGTTTGGAAGGTGTTGTTTAAGTAACCTTGGTGAGTTACTGCAGTGCTTCTTGTAGGTGGTGCACATGGTTGCCACTGCTCGTCGGTGGTGGAGGGTTTGAATGGTTTGCTTTATTTTTTGACATATGAGTTCAAAGGTCCCCCAATTGATTGACAAGTTCCTCCAGCATACCTCAGCCATGAAAGTCTCAGTCGTGCGCCAGTCTTCAACAACACAGTTGGTTAGCCTCTACCCTTTTATCTGTTGGACGTTTATGGCAAAGATTACCGTACCAATAGGTTGATACTTCCACAGTTCATCCCCCAAAGGGGTATAAAGTATCCCCGAATTGGCAACAACACCAGCTGAATATAAATCTTCAGTTTGTATTTTGCAGGGCATCGAGAACTCAGCAGAGAGGCATTTTGATAACCAAGTTTGATTGATTGAAGGATGCATTCAAACATTGCAATGTGATTTCAGCTTGAATTTCAGAACAAATGACGGTGCTGAGTACCAAGTCATCGCTGTTTCCCTCAATCAAGATTAATCCATTTAATGGTTGAGTCTACAGATAACAATAATCCCCAACGACAATCCCTTGTCTATGCATCTCAACTAAGGTATCAGTTGAGACCCAACAACTGACTTTGGTGATGGATTTTGTGAGTTGTCACAGCCACGTGAGATAGGGTAAAAATGAGTCCCCGATCATACCATTCCAAGTCTGACCTTAATAGGGTTTTCTTGTGAATTTGTAAGGATAAAGGTATTTGATCACTGTTTGTGCTTAACCATTTATGTACCGACTGCAAAAAAAAACACTGGTCTGGCCGGCTTTCTTGAGTTGAAGAGAAAAAGGGGTTAGTTTTTATTTAGCTGAAAACCCACCCAGGTAAAGATATAAAAATATTCAAAAAGATAAACCCACATCAGGCCTTCGCAACTCACACACAAGCATGCAGAATTACAAAACGTACAGTAGGAAGTTGTTTTCTTAGCTAAATTAAAATTCAATGCTGCAAGGTTAAAAAAAAAAAGAGGGTTCGCTTGTGGCTGCGTCAGGTTTTCTCCATGGTAATCTTAAAGTTCCAGGAGTGACAGCCCTTGTGCAACTGTGCAGGAGACAATTTATTTTTGAAAATGTAATCCATCTTTGCAAGAGGTCGATGATTTTTGTACCTGAAATTCCTTTTGATGGAAAATCACTATCTCTGTGCTGGATTCTTAACTGGTATAGAGATAGGGCATTAACTTGCGAGAGAAGAAGGGCCTTACTTGTGAGAGAAGAGAGAGCTTGTTACTATTTCATTGACAGCTTTTCAAGAATGCTTGTGCGCTGTAATAAAAATGATTTTAACAATGGTTACCGCAGTCACATGACCTCTCTCCCTATAAAGATTTCAGAAGGTATTTGTTTACCTAATATTTGGACAGACAGTGGTTTCTGTTTCATGTTCTAGGTGATTAGACCTGTAATGCCCCAGCATTAGCTCCTGAATATCCGTCTTAATGGGATAAGAGCAACACCTTTCCATCTAGCTATTGTTCTGGCAGACATTTTGTCTCCACTTGAGATGTAACCTTACAGAAATGCAAATGCGAGGCTCAGTGCAGTTTCTGTCAATCTTTCCAATTAGTTTTTTTTACATCAGCTGGTGTGAAATTCCATGAGGATGTCTGTGCATTTCTTAATTGTATTTCAAATTGGACCATTTCAGAAAATTGGTCAACTGATAACACCAGACATCAGTGGACTTGTGGCAGCCATCTTAAGACAGTGACTCTGCTTCTGTTTTGGAAACTGCTTTTTAAGCAGCTCAATATATGTTCAATCAGCCAATGAAACTGCAGATTGAAAGCACTCATGCACAAGTTACACCACTGTGACAGAGTGGCATTTAATGCAGGTGACAGGGAGTCTCGCACATTGGCTGGAGAGCTGGTGAACTACTTGAATTGTTTCTTTCAGGGAAGGCCTGTTGAATTAAGTGCCACTCAATTTAACTGGAAAGCTGAGTGCCTTCCCTGCAATCAGGGAAGATGGTGGGATAGTATATTGTCACTGGACTAGTAATCCAGAAACCCAGGTTAATGCTCTGGGGAATCCAGGCTCAAATCCCATTACGGCAGATGTTGAAATTTGAAGTCGATAAAAAACACCTGGAATTAAAAGTCTAATGATGACCATGAAACAAATGTTGATGGTCTTAAAAACCCACCTGGTTTATTGATGTTCTTTAGGGAAGGAAATCTGTCATCCTTGCCCAGTCCAGCCGACATGTGACTCCAGACTTACAGCAAGGTGGTTGACACTTAAATGCCCCTGAAATGAACGAGCAAGTCACTCAGTTCAAGGGAAGTTAGAGATGGGCAGTAAATGTTGGCCCCGCCACATCCCTTGAATGAATAAACCAAGGACCCAGCAGTCAAAGTCCCATTCCTGCTAGCTATCAGCCAAATAGAGTTTGGCCACTCTGTAGAACTGCAGCATCACTGGGAAGGAAGTGACTACTAATAGCACAATGCTGACCTAAGGCCTAATGTCATTGCTGGATGCCGGGCCACAGGTGGGTGATTTGGGGGATGGGGGTGAGGGGGTAAAGGGGAAGGGGGGTGAGGCATGGGATTTGGCTGCAAGGGGTAAGATGGCCCACACTGGGACTGCCTTTCCAGTGACAGGCCCCTCGATCAGATACCGAGTGCATTTAAACGAGGGACCAGCAGGAGCCCAAAAGGAACCTTGCACAGGTTTTCTTGTGTGTACCCTATATGGCGAGCACCCTTACCCATTGTTGGGCTAATACCAGCGGTGGGGGGGATGAGGCCCTTGAGTGGACATTGATTGCCCACATGAGGGCTTCAGTTGGTGACAGGATATCCATATATCGCACCTTTGACCTGATCAGGGTGGAGGCTGGAAGATGGCAGGCCCTCCATGTCCATTTAAATACCTTAGTCACCAACCTCATCATAGTGGAGGGGATTAAATGCCACACTGGGTGAGAAATATCAGCCAGCATTCCTACTTTTAAGCACCTCTTCTGGAACAATATATGTGAGTACATCCAGTAAGAACAAATTCAATGTCAAATAATTTGTGCACACACACTGTATAGGTTTGTATAGATGCTGTATAGGTGCACACACACTGTACAGATGCTGCGAAGCAACCTCTTCTCTTCTGAACACATGGCCTCCTTCCTCACCAACTTTGTGAAATTAGAGCAAAAATGAAGAACAAAAAAAAGATACAAGGCCTCCCATTTCTATCTGTACTTTTTTTTGTTTATTTTCCCCTTTGTATGTCTTTTCTTTTAAATTGTATTGCTTTCTCAGAGTTACAAAGCCAACGCGTAGAATGGACAGGCAAAACAATTCATCCATCTCCTGCTTTGCTCCAAATACCAAACCAAATTCAAATTGGGTTTGATTCAGGATCCTCACAAGAGCGACATACAAGATCCAAGCTGACAAGAAAAGGCGTTGCGCACCATCTTGGGATTGACCTGAAGCTTGATCTTAGTTAAAGGCCGAGAAGCCATTTAAATGACCAGACTCTTCCTCTCGCTGATGTTAATAAAATGGGAGGCATCAGACACACCCAATACCTTGAAACACACTATTCAGTTTACTTGATTTAACACAATTTTGGCATGCTCATCAGAGTGGAGAGAAAGTGGTAGCAAAAATTTTATCAATACCTCGATCACTCCTGTAACAATTGGTACAGTACTCTGATGAAGTATTAACTTTCTCAGACTTTAACTTAAATCAAAATGCTTGGCAGATGCCAAGGAATCATAATGAAGTTCACTGCAAAGAATGTCAGCCATTAAACAGACAATTTGTGGCAGCGGTTACTCTATGTACATTTAGGACCAACATTAGTTTCCTACCATTGTTCTATATCCTTCAGTTTTTCCAAGGTTCCAATATTCAGGCACAGTTGACAAATTGCAACACTAAGTTAGAGACCAGCCATAAAGCTCTTTAGTGACTTTGGAGGGCAGTAGATACAACAGGTAACTTAGCAACCATCACGTCATAATATACACCAGTATATCATGGTGCAGACACACACTGATGGACACACAGTCACCATACACAACATCGCAGCCAATCACCAGTGAGAGCACACGCACTATAAAGACAGGGGACATCAGAGTTCCCGCTCATTCGAGTAGCAGCTAGCTAGGAGCACAGAGCTCACAGCCTGCAACACAGACATTCACCATGTGCTGAGTGCATCAACTGGTTAGGACAAGGCAAAGATCTTTAGTTAAAGCTAGTATCGTATTTACCCACAGTTCAAGTATGTTTAAATAGTTAACCTTTTAATAAAATAGTGTTGCACTACTTCAAGTGTTGGTGACCTGTATGTGATCCAGAACACCCAACACATCACATCACATAAAGAGAGTAACAATAAACGCATATGCAGTCTGCTGCATATTCTCATGTGGTGGTTTCCCAAGCCCTGCTGAGCCATATGGGGCAGGCTGTCTACCTGGTGAATTGACATAAATTTAAAGATTTGTGATCTGTGGCATTCTTGCACCAAGTTCAGTGAGCTTTGTGTGACCTTGCTCAACTAAAAATGTTGGAGAAAACAGCTTACAGAAAGTTCAGGTGTGTGTGTGTGTGTGTGTGGGGGGGGGGGGGGGGGGGGGGGGGTTTCTTTTGGAAGGAAATAAACCAAATTCACAACAATCAAAATATTTAAAGTAAGTCTATCCTAGACTTTGAGGCAATAATGAAGATCAGTCACATTATCTCATGGCTATGCAAAGGCGTGTTCTTGATCGCCTCAGAATAATTGAATCAATTGTCAGCTCCAATAAACGTTTTGCAGCCAGAGTTGACTGTGATGAGAACAAATGTCTGACAAAACTGACCAAAGTGTTGGTAAGGAGTCTGAATAATCTCTGTCGATGCAGCAAGGGGTCTAGCGAAGATAAATTCGCCAATGCAAAGATTCCAAATATATTCAAGAGGCAGCTAGATGTAGCACTTGAGGAGAATGGAATCAAAGGCTATGGGGAGAAAGTACGATTAGGCTATTGAGTTGGATGATCAGTCATGATCGTGATGAATGGTGGAGCAGGCTCGAAGGGCCAAAAGGCATCCTCCTGCTCCTATCTTCTATGTATCTATGCATGTATGTATTATAAGTTATCTTCTGGGTTCACAGCAGAAAGTGCACTTTTCTTTTGAATTAAATATACAGCAGTTCTAATCTGATGGTAGTAATTAACTCAAAAGCGTGCTTCATCAACTAATGATTATTGAAAATCACAAAAACTGAAGTTTTAATTAAGGCACTTCCTGTGGTCCCGAGCCAATACAAATAATGATGTCTAGCCTCTTTGCCAGCTACTTCCCCAGTGACTTGCTGCCTGAATGACTGTATGAGAGATCTAAGTCTGACCATTCTGTATCTCAAACCATTGAGAGATTGTATTCTCGTTTCATATTCCTGCTGATTTTCTCCCCCGCTTCCCAATACTTCTGTGAACAATGCTTGCCGATGACATCGGCGACAGAAATTGATTTGAAAAAGATGAGAGCTAAACAGAATCTACCAACTACATTAAAATTGATAGACGGATAAGATACAGCACCTCAGCTTCTATTGTGTCGGTTTTTTCAAACACTCAAGTGAATTGGCTCACTCACTCAATTTTCAAGCAGCTGAAATTGAGAGAAACATTGTGAAGGTTCCCTGTAACTATTAATAAACTCTGTACTTTGAGAACAAGTTACTATTCGTGGAACGTTCCAATTTCATATTTACAAACAGATTATTGACTATAACAGTACGTGTGGTGGTTTTAAAAATAAGTCTGCATGGTTCAGCGGTTCAAACAAATGAAGAGCTTTATCACAAAATGTTAACGCTACAGGATGCTGTGTTAGACTGCCCATTTGCCCGTGCAAATGGTCGATGGGATGACGTCATGTGATAGGTCTCTTAAAGTGCTCATGTTCCTCTGCAAGGCTGCTGGTGAGTAAACACTAGAAATACCGCAAATGCACAACAGTACATTGTGTTCGATTTTTATTATGCTCTAACAAGGAGTGAAATGGCTCGGGTATTGAGTTCACAATTCCTTACATATTATAATCTTTATTATTGTCACAAGTAGGCTTACATTAACACTGCAATGAAGTTACTATGAAAATCCACCAGTCGCCACATTCCAACGCCTGTTCGGGTACACAGATGGAGAATTCAGAATGTCCAATTCACCTAACAGCACGTCTTTCGGGACTTGTGGGAGGAAAACCGGAGGAAACGCACGCGAACTTGGGGAGAACGTGCAGATTCCACACAGACACTGACTCATGCGGAAATCAAACCTGGGACCCCGGCACTGTGAAGCAACAGTGCTACCATTGTGCTACCGTGCCGCCCATATTATGTCTGTGACTCAGCAGGTCTGCTGAACAGAGTCCTGTGGGGGTTTTCGCAGAAAGAATGGAAAAATAAATAAGCAGTTTATTTCTGGCCATGAACCAACAGAATCAATTCCAATAGCACTTTTTGAAACAGCATATGGAATAAAATCTCAAGGGAAAGATTCTCCGGTCCTCCAGATGCGTGTCATAATATACACATCAGTATATGATGGTGCAGAGACACACACTGACTGACACACTGCAAGACCAATCAACGCGCACAACACAGCAGCCAATCACCAGTTAGGGCACAGTCACTATAAAGACAGAGGGCACTAGTTTTCCAGCTCATTTGGGGTGTAGCCTCTGAGATAGACAGAGCCCGCAGTCAGTAGCACAAACATCCACCATGTGCTTGCAGTATAGGCTGGTCAGGTTAGGCATAGGTCGTCAGTCAATCTAACATAGTGTCGACCCACAGTGCAAGTATGTTTAACAGCTCTTAGTTAATAAAATAGAGTTGTACTATTACAAGTGTTGGTAGCCTGTCTATGTTACTGCTCAGGTAAATGCAGTCTCCACAGATCCAGAGTACCCAACACATCAATGCGTATTTCTCAGAGATCCACCGTTCGCTGCTGGCAGGATTCTCTCTTCCCACCAATTGTCAATAGGATTTCATGTTGAAGCCACCCCACGCCACCAGGAAACGCATGGGGTGGTGGTGGGAGTGGGGCGGGGGGTGGGTGGGTGCGCTGCCAGCTGGAAAAGATAATTCCAATGACTGGAGAATTCCGGCCAAAGAAGGCTCACTGCTCAATATTTCCTGGGCGGGATTCTCCGAACCTGGGGCTAAGTGTTGACGCCATCGTAAACACCGGAGCGTTTTACGACAGTGTCATCTGGCCCCTAGGATCAGTGATCCTGCGCCAGACAGGGGGCCAACACAGCACTGGAGAGCCTCATGCTGCTCCAGCTGCCGAAACGAGCGTCAGCACGGGTGGCGTGAGTTCACGCATGCGCACCACGGCCGGCACGAGTTCGCACATGTGTGTGGTTTGCCGTCTCCACTCCGGCCCTGATGCAACACGGCAAAGACCTGCAGGGGCCTGGCTCGGAGGAACATAGACCCCCACTGGGATAAGCCCGTCCGCCGATCGGTAGGCACCGATCGCGGGCCAAGCCACTGTGGAGGGCCCCCCCCCCCCGGAGTCAGAACCCCTCCCCCACCAGGCCTCCCCCGCAGCATGAACCCCAAGGTCCCGCCGGGTAGGACCACACGAGAACGACGCCGGCGGGACTCGGCCGAACCTGGCGGGCAATCGGCCCATCGCGCGGGGAGAATCGACGGGGGGGGCACCGGCAATGCGCCGACCACGCTGGCTCCATTGCCGCCGATTCTCCAGTCACCAGAGAATCGGCAGACCAGCGTCGCATGATTCGCGTGCCCCTTCGGTGATTCTCCAACCCGGCGCGGGGTCAGAGAATCCCGCCCCCTATTTTCTGCTTCGTTGCTGATGCCTCAAGATCAGCATTGCAATGCTACCTCAACTGGCAGCATTTCCCCCGATGAGAGAAGATAGACGAAGGAGAAAAACACAGGTGCATAAAGATGGGCTGTGTGCCATTCTCACTTCCTGCTATCCTCCGAAAGTTTCACACATTATACTAGTGCAGAAACAATCAATTGTGAATGCGACTGTTGATTTTTACAATGCTTTGAGGAAAAAATGCCAACACTGTCCCCAAAAATAATCTTGTTGCAGAAGTACATTCGGATTCATATTCAGGACATAATTGCATCTAATTGATACAATCGGATGGTTTGGTTGTTTCCTTTCTGTTTTGAGTTCTTAAAAAGTGACAGAGGGGACACATTGCGGGTGATTCTCCGATATTGAGGCCAAGTGTTCGCGCCGTCGTGAACGCTATCGCGTTTCACGACGGTGCAAACAGGGCCCCGACACGACTTATTCTGGCCCCCTTAGGGGGCCAGCACGACGCTGGAGCGGTTCACGCCGCTCCAGCGTCCTTACGCGGCACCAAATGGGGGCCGCGCCAACCCGCGCAGTTGGGCTGCGCCATCCTGCGCATGCGCGGGGAACGTCTTACGCACGCCGGCCCCTCACCAACATGGAGCCGGTGTTCTGGGGCCACGGGCAGAAGGAGGTAGGCCTGGGGGTGGGGGGGGCGGGGGCCGGGGGGGCAGAGGCCGGCCTGCCGATTGGTGGGCCCCGATCGCGGGCCAAACCCCATCGGAGGCCACCCCGGTGAAGGAGCCCCCCCACCCCCCATAGGCTGCCCCCCACAGCGTTCCCACAGAGTTCCCGCCGGCAGCGACCAGGGGTGGACGGCGCCGGCGGGAACCTTTCGTGTCGAGCGGCCACTCGGCCCATCCGGCCGGAGAATCGCCGCTCGTTGGTTCTCCGAGTGTCTCGGTGCGAATCGCGTGCCGCTGGTTTCCGGAGGGTGGGAGAATCGCGTGCGGGGGTCAGTGCGGCGTGGCGCGATTTGCGCACCGCCCCGGCAATTCTCCCACCCAGCGTGGGTGGGAGGGGGGGGGGGGTGGAGAATAGCGCCCATTATTGTTGAGGCACTGCATCAGTGACTTGCTTTATAAAGTAGCCAGGTGCTTCTTTGGAGTAAAGGGCTTGGATTCATCGCCCCCCCCCCCCCCCCCCCCCCCACCCAGCTTCAAGAGCCAGCCTGCTGCCCTTAATGACCGGGGAACCTGTCCCAGAGCCAATTAAGAGCTCACCAAATGAAAATCTTAACTTTAATCAGTTTCACACCAAAGGCAGATTCAGGAACTCAGAACTCCTGTCTTCTGTCCATCTCCACCTCCCCGTGCGGGAAAATACCACCTTGACATTGCCAGGCTGGCACGCTGGTGACTCTGCCAGTGTTCCAGGCTGGTAGTGCCAAGGTGGCATCAGCAGTGCCAGGGTGCCACCCTGCACAGAGGTCTCCTAACGCCTGGGAACCGTTCCCAAAGTGACATTCCACCTGGTTCCCATTTATAGAAACCAGTGCTAAATGATGCCAGACTGGGGTCTCCTTGGCGAGACCAATTAATCCCGGACGGGTTAGCTCTGGTGGAGACATATTGCCTAACTGTACACTTAAAAATACTAATTTAAGTCCCGTCCATTGTGAGTGGAATCCAGATCGCGACGTCTCACGAGATCCCATTAGATCTTGCGAAGCATGGCGAACCAGTTGACTCTCACAAGAGTCCTCTTGTGAGATTTACCGGCCACGTCATGTCCCGAGTGGGGCACGACGCAGCCGTTAGATCATGCCCTTTGTTCATTAATCTGGCAACGTCTGTGTCAATGGTATCCTAAAGAGTTTGTCAGTAATGATATACTGTGAAGAACAAGGACACTAATTTTATGAAGGCGTATTCACTCTGGTAATGGATGGTAATCAGCCTAAGGGATGAAACCTGTAAGATATTGAATAATCTAAAACAAAGATTGGTGAAAGTAATCAGATTTCTCCAGCAACAGGGTTACATTCTACCTTATGCTACAATGTTAATTCAGATAGGCTTTCCAGGGATGACAGCAACCATGGGGTACACTCATGGGGCTAATGTACATTCACTTCTTCACGAATAGTGTTGTAGATGTTGTAGATTTTTGCTCATGACCAAACCGCAAATTTCTGTCGGATTCTGTTTTTATTTTAAATTTGTCACGAGGTGTTGAGACTAACTATTGATAATTTTCCGATACTTGTAGCCTGATATCATCCTCCGCACTGGTAACTTCAGTCACCTTATACACGCATTGATGAATGTCATTATGGACTGCGAGAGTTTGAGGGTGTTGGGGGGGCTGAGAGGATGATACAATTTGGATTTGCACCGTCAAAACCAAGAATAACGGAGAAGACACAAAAAAAACTTTTGGAGATTGAAAAAGGAAACAGAATAGACCAGCGGGTCCATCAGTAAAGGCATTTTAATGCTCAGTGAAGCGATTAAAAAAGCTTTATAACATGGCATGAAATCGCTAAATGAGGCAGTGAAAATCAATAGAAAAAATGCAGATCATAATAACGTCCAAAATAGTGTCAAATCTGATGCCTCCACTTACACATATCCTGAGACAAACTCAGATGAAATCTGCTAAATTGATCAAGGCTGGAAGATTCAACAACAGCTTTCCGCATATCTTTTGATCAGTGGTAAAGCATTGAAGGAGGGCCTTCAGTTACGAAAGGCCACAGACGAACTTGCATGCTCTTTATTTCTCTTTGAGTTTACTGCAAACACTTTGGATTATTACAAACATGATGAGAGGTTTTATTAGGATGTTGCTCAGACCAGCGTAGATGGAGAACTGAAGCCCATGCAAACACTCACTGCTGATGTCACTACAGATCACGTGATGCTTGCTTCAGCAGCAGGGATGCATTCTCTGACACATAATATGCCTCCCCCTTATTTCTTTGGTGCAAGGACAAATGTTTAATCTTTTTACAACAGATCCACTTATGCACTCTCTCTACACGCATAGACACAACTCAGGTGGACGTCTATTCCTTTTAGGTTGTATTCGATGTACTGGAACCTGGCTACACGAGGAAATATCCTCTTTTCCTTCAATAGGTGGCACTTCTCGGGAAGTTATACCAAGATTTATCTCTATAGGTATTGGGAAGTCCTCAGAAACAAAATCTGAACTTGTCACTGCATCTTGCCTCTGTTCCGAAGTATAGCTGTCTACATGTCCAAGGCAAATGCATCATGAGAAGTTTCCACAACTTCACTTCGTGAAGCGAGTGGTTGGTCAGTAAGATGCCAAAAACCCGTTCATCATCCATCAGTACGGTGTATGATATTGGACCTGACTTTGCTCGGATAACAGCAGGTACCCATTTCTCATTGACCATGCAGCTTCTGGCTAACAACTCTCATTGATTGAATACTCGCTTTTTAGAGTTTTGTCCCCATCCAGCAATCTGTGTTTGTTGTCAATCTCTGAAGGATCAGGTGGTAGTAACAAATCAAACTGTGATCACAGTTTTCTCTTGAACAGCAGCATTGCTGGCAAACTCAGTGCGGTTGCATATGTGGTGTTCTGATCAAACATTAAGAATTTGTCCATTCTTCTTTACAAAGTACCTTGGCCCTTTAATACCTTGATGGAATATTTCAATGATTGAGCAAAGCATTTGGCCAACCCATTTGTTGAAGGATGGTACAGAGCTAACTTTATGTGCTGTATACTGTTCCCTCTAAAGTAATCCTTCAACTCCTTAGAAGTGAACTGAGTATTATTGTCACTTATGACTTGCTCCGGTGTACCAAATCTTGCAAATATTTGGCCCAGCTTCTCAATGGTCTGTTCGGTCATTGTGGATTTTTTGACAATGAGTTCTGGACATTTAGTGTCCAAAATCACAAAGAACATGTAACCCTCCATTGGATTAGTACAGTCTGCATGTATTATCTTCCATGGCTGTGCTGACAATTCCTGCAAATGCAATGATTGCAGTGGCGGTTTTTCTTAGTTTTGCACAGGACTGACATTGACTCAGTTTATCTTCGATTTGACCACCGTACCAGCTCCTTCATCCTCATCACACCAGGATGTCCCTTATGCAGTTGGTCAAGGACTTTACGGCGCAAGCTCGTCGGAATAATTACACGGATTCCCCATAAAATTCCAATCTGAACTGCTATCTCAAGTCTCTGTGTGTTGTTTGGGCTGGAGGTCTGGATTTTTACTCTGAACATCTGACATCGTTCCTTTTTGGACCATGTCCATCACCTTCCCTATCACTGGATCAGTTCTTGTATACCTCTGTACTTGAAATGAAGTCACTGGTAAATTATCCACGAGTGAGAAATACAGGATAGTGACAAAATATTCTTCAGGTTCTTGTTTGACTTGTAATGGCAATCTTGACAATAGCATCAGCATTTGCACGTTGCTCTGACTTACAATATTAGATGTCGTGTGTGGGTACCAGCAATAACAAAGACCATCTTTGTAACCTACCAGCTGCTAAAGAAGGAACACCTTTATGTGGCCCAAAGATTGTCATCAAGGGTCGATGATCTTTCTGAAGAGTAAAAAAGTGTCCATAAACGCAGTGGTGGAGTTTTCTTACCCTCCAAATAATGCTCAAAGCCCCTTTTTCCAGCTGAGTGTAATTTGTTTCTGTGTTAGCAAGAGTTCGTGAAGCAAATGCTATCGTTAATTCCTCTCCTGAAAGCATAATGTGTGGGACAACTGCACCAACCCCGTTGGATGATGCATTGCAAGCAAGTTGTAACTTCAGCTTGGGATTGTAGAGAACCAACAGCTCTGACTTCTGTGAGGCATCTTTTACCTCATCGCACGCACTTCCACATTCTTCTGAACAGTGCAAACATGTTTGGCACATGACAAGGTGTGTAAAAGGCTTCAATCGTGTTGATAAATTCGGTACAATTTTATCATAATAATTGGTCAATCATAAAGACGACCATAGTTGTGTCACATTTTGAGGACGTGGTTTCAAAGATTTCTGACATTTTCTTTAGCTCCTTGTGTATCGATGATAGGCCCAGATAATTTATGGATGTCTTAAAAAAGTCACACTTTTAGTTTTCAACGTGGAGATTATGGTTTTGCAGATGTTTCAGAGTACCTGTTCACTCGAACCAGTGATGAGAATGGCATCTGTAGTGATCTCTTTATATGTTAATACATGATTAGTTCATGTGCAGTCAGTGCAGTCAGATGATCACTAGATGGCAACACTAACAGTAACTATATAAGGAGTTTCACGCTCTTTCTTAGTGTAGTGTGTGTGCATTGCAGCTCGAGGATAGAGGTGACCAGCTCAGAGTGTAGTGCATTATATTCCTTGTTAATTTAGTCTAATCTTAGTTAATTATATTACTAGTCAAAGTATTAAAGTAAAAGAACTCACAAGTATATTACTTTGTGACTTCCGGTGACGGTGGGCGGGAGGCAGCCGCACATTGGAGGGCTCCCGTTCGGGAACGGCATTTTCAGGGTTTAACGCCCGGTCCCAGGGGCAACGGAGGCAGCAAAAGCAGGGAGAAGGCACAGTGAAGGGAAATGTCGAAAATAAGTTTCAAAAACGGCCGTGAAAAAAGCGGCTGAAAGTCAGTCGGGGAGTAGAAAGGTCACCGCGGGGACGGCAAGAAAAGTGGAGGCTGGGGCACCAGTGGAGGCCGTATTGCCCACGGCTTAAGAAATGACTAAGATAATGGCCGTGGAACTCAAAAGGCAGTTCACAAAACAAATGGAGGCGATGAGGAAGGAGATGGGGGCGCTATTGAAAGTGCTGGTGGAGGAGGCATTTGCCCCGGTGAGGGAGGCGGTATTGAGCGTAGTGGCGGAGGTGCGGGAGCAAGGTGAGGCGCTGAAGGAAGTGGAAGAGACATTATTGCAGCACAGTGATCAACTTACCTCGATGGGGAAGGAGATGCGGAAGGTGAATGAGATCAACAAGGGCCTGCGAGCCAAAATGGACGACTTGGGAAACAGATCCAGGCGACAGAATCTAAGGATCGTGGGTCTGCGCAAAGGAGTGAAAGGCCCGGGGCCGACTGAGTATTTTGCCACAATGTTGTCGAAGCTATTGGGGGAGGGGGATGATCCCTTCCGATATGAACTGGATCGGGCTCATCGGTCGTGGAGGCCTGTATCAAAGGAGAGTGAGCCGCCAAGAGTAGTGACTCTGTGTTTTCGTAGGTACAGTGTGAAGGAGAAGGTCCTGTGCTGGGCAAAACAGAAGCGGGTGGTGCAGTGGGCAGGAGCTGGTATATGCATATATCAGGACTTTACGGTGGAGCTGGCGAGGAGGCGGGCTGCCTTCAGCCAGGTGAAGAAGGCACTGTACATCAGTAAGGTGCAGTGCGGCATAGTATACCCAGCTAAGTTGAGGGTGACCTACAAATCCAAGGACTTTTATTTTGGGCCGGCAGAAGCAGCAGAGGAGTTTGCAAAGGCAGAAAGACTGTGGCTGAATTGAGAAATGGTCATGAACCGATGTAGCCTCATGTAACTGTATTTTTTCACTGCGTGCTGGTGTATGTGCTAAATGAGCCAACGTTGTATATATTTGGACAAGGGAAGAGATGGGACTTTCACTTGCAATGATGGTTCTTTGGGGCTGGGGTATGTATGCGGGGTTTGTGTGCTGAAGGGGATTTCTTGGGTTTTCCTGGGACCGGGCAAGGGGGAAAGAGACCCAGGTGGGGGCCAGTTTAAGCCGGCCAGTGAACGGGAGTGAGGTTTGGGGAGGGGCTGCGGCCATTGGAGCCTGGCAGAACAGGTTCTGATGAGTCTAGCCGGGGTGGAAAGTTGGGGGGAAGGAACAGAGGTTGGGGGGAGGAGTTTTATAAGAGGAAGTGGAGGGGATGAGTCGGGGAGGGGGGGGGGGGGGGGTTTACAATACATGGGCGTCATTTACAGTACTCCTTCGGGGATTGGATCGCTTTGAATGTTAGGGGAGGGGGTGGACTCTATAGGTCAATGGTGACCATAGGCGATTCCTGATTCCTTTTTCTTTTTGTTTCCTGTGTTTTTCCCACCATGAGAGGGTTTGTTTTATTTGATGTATCATTGTCAGGTGGGGCGTTGTTTGGGATGGTGGGAGGATGGGATCGTTGTTGTCGATAAGGGGATTGACTTTGTATTTGTTACCGTTTACTGCTTGTTGGTGGGGTGTAAATTCTGAAGAAAATGTGAAAATGGAGAATAAAAATATTTTACAAAGAAGTATATTATTTTGTTACTCAATAAATAATTTGCCACCAACTGGAAGACTTCGACTGTTTATCATCAAGTTAAATGCAACTCAGCAAGACAAATGAGTAATATACATATTACATCTCTGTAATATAACAACATCCAAATAACATTGCACCCCATTTAGCTCATTCAGAATTGATAAAGAGCAGGAGCATTTATTATTCCAAAAGGAAGTCTTCTGTAATAAAACCGACCTTTGTGCGTCTCAATAGTGAGTAGCGGCTGTGATTTTGCAGCAACATTAATTTGTTAATACGTCTGTGATAAATTGATGTTACTGAATTCCTATCCTCCAGAAAGTCCAGCAAACAAGTCTTCAATCAATGGCAGCAGATAGTGATCGGGGCACAATACCAGGTTAATAGTTGTTTTGTTCTCACTGACCTATCGTCTTTCTGCACAGGAACAATTGGTGATGCCCAATTACTCGTAGCAACTGGCTCAATGGATCTCCAATGTCACCTCAGCCTCAGGTAATGAAGGCAGAATTAAGGGGATTCAGATTTGATACAGCAAATAATAAAGCTTAGGATTTGGAAAACAATCTTAAGCTGCAATCATGATGACAAGTGACATACCATGCAGTACAGAGCAACACAGATTCTGTTTTTCAAAACGATTCCCCAAGGACAATTTTAACAGGTACAGAGTCAAGGAAGTGGCCATGCCCTCTTCGCTCAGCCAGTTTTGGCAATGCTGAACCGTTTTCAGTTTGAGCCTTGGCTGACTGCAGTCAGTGAACTTATGGTCTTCGAATGGATTGCAGCTTGATGACTGCAGCCAGGTGGGAAATTGGCTGTCTTCCTTACTGAGCCAGCAATAGGTCAAATGTCGGAAGGAGGGGTTGCAATACCAGCCCTCCAAAAATTACAATCAAAAACTACCTGGTTCTTCCTCCCCTCCCTCCCTACCTGGTTGCTTGTTTCCTGGTTCCTTTAACAAATATACACATGTACCAATGTTCACTTTTTGTGCAATTCATAGAGCACAAAGGTAGATAAGTATTTGAAAGTGACTTGTGGGCAATGGATCAGAGCACTCAATTAATGTAAAGGTGCACTTCTAACCAATACCGCCATACAGCATTTCAACATCATTTATCTCCACAAACTATCAATTCCCACAGATTCACCTCTCCACAACAAAATCAGCTTCTGTCCAATTATCTTGACTTCTGAATCTTATTTCCACAATCCCGCATTGGTGATCATTGGTTTTGTTTCCAATGCTTAATTATCAAAAGTCACGTAGAAAATCATGACAGTTTAACAGACTTCGGTCAATTCTTGAAAAACTCCAAAATAACAATAGACTGGATTCCACAACAGCAAATTGACTCATTGTGAAGTTCATTAATTCGCTGAAAGGGATGAAAAGGAAAAATATATAAATTATTCCTTGCACATGCTACATATCTCTGTCTTGCCAAAGGAACTATTCAAAGGACTTTCATGTCAAAAGTGTCATCATGAGAGCATGGTTTACGTTTAAACAGGTTCAGTTCTGCTCAATTTAAGTATCTGATTTAGCTTACATTTCTTTTCATGTCACTGATGATTAGTAGATGAGAGCTGTAAAACATGAAAGAAAATTGCAATCCAGTGATTCAGTGTAAAACATGTCAAGCGCTCATGCGGTTTCTTCTTGGATAAATGGTCACTTGAAACATAGAGCAACATTTAATGAAGGCATTGGGGTCTTGACAACTGGCTGGAGAGCTGGTGAGTGCCCCACCTTGCCTCTTTTCGGGGAGCCTGACAAGTTAAGTCATTGAGGTGCTTAACTAGACATTCCCTAAGATCAATCAACCTGGGGCTGAATTCATGCTCGCCAAGAGCTTCCAGCCACTCAGAAACCGACAGCTCTACTGAACAGGTGCTCCAATCGGGGCCAGATCCTAAGTGAATGATGGCAAGAAGGGTGTTGCAGGGTGAGGTACATGGGGATGGTAGGAGCGGGGTTAGTAAAAAGGGCAGGGGGTGGTTTTTCACAACCCCCAACCTCGCTATTCCCAATGCTGGGTCCTTCGATCAGGCATCAAGTGCCTTTGAATGAGGGACCCCGGGAACACATGAGCAACCATACTTTTGTTGCTTGTTGTGCCCCCTGCATGGAAAGCAAGCCCCCTCCAATACACCATTAAGTGAATACTAGCGCCACTGGGATGAGGCCCTAAAGAGGGCATTAATTGCCTGTTGAAGAACCTCAATTGGCAGCGGGGTGGGAAGGCCTGCCATTGGCCTTCCTGCCGTGGACTTAATCAGGATTGAGGCGGTAGTTCATGGCTTATGGAATCAGAGCTCTGGCACCATTTTGGCTAAGCCAGAGATCCTCTCTGTTCGGCTGCACTTTCAGGCCTAAGTGTGAAGGAACCTGTAAGATAGCTGAAGGTGGGATTATTCATATATGTGGACCAAATCTGGATCATAAGGCCTCAGTTGGGAAAACTGTTTCATTTCATGACCAATGGCTATGCCATAATATCCCATTGGGAAGCAACATTTTCCATCCAATCGTACTCACTTTACGTTCTGAACAATGAACACAAAAGGTAACAAGAAAATATTTGATATATCCGTGTGTGAGAATTGAAAAGCTTCATTGCAAGAAATTCAGTAAACTGGAGAAACAGCCTTCTGGAACTTCTGGCTGGGAATGCGTGCTGGGTAATTTGGCCAAGGCAGAATTTTGCTACAGTCGGCAAGTTCTGCAAAACAGATCTAAAACTGTGCAGAAGTGTTGCCTGAGACTGAGAAATACAGACCCCTTTTTGCTTGTTCGAGCTAATAAACCTGTCTTCCTTTACCAGCCCTTCAGTGCACAAGGTAACCAGTGAAGCTAAATGGTCATGGCTTTTACAAAAATATTATCAAATAAACTATTGCAGAAATAGATATAATGTTGCAAACCTAGTTCTAATTGATGCCAGTTAAAATTTTAATTATTGTGAGCTTTTGGGAAAATGAATAAACCAATTAATTGCGCATCGGGCAATAACTGGCTATTTTGTGGAATAAAACAAGTGAAAAGCGAAACAATCCAGAGCTGCTTATTTCTCAGCTGACCATGGACTGCGATCACTCAAGGTGAATTGTCAAGTGAGGTATTCTACTTCTCATTTACAAACCAATCCACCAAAAGCAGGAAATCGTTCCTGTGGTGTTCTTCGTGTTTCTTATTTCAGGATGGCTTGCTTAGTGTCCACAAAGACCACAGTATAGCTTTTACGTAAACAAAGCTATGATTTCATTTACACGAATAAAACTGGGATTCGACACTTTGGTCTTTAAGAATACAGAACTGATCACGAACATCTAACTACATTCATCTAATGCTAATCTCACTACTGGTACAAATTACAATCTAACCTTGCTCACGTCATCTGCTCTTATGACCTTCACTAGCTACCTCCTGCATACACTCCTCCCCTCAGGTCTAGCATCACTGCCTTATAGAGCTGTATCTGTAGCTCCCTCTAGCGGCTACTCTTGACACTACATTAACCTTGTAATGCCAATAGTTATAATACCACCTTCCTAAAAATATGGGGAGTGCCCCATAAGCTTACATACAATGCAGCTATAACGCTGCCGACAGGTTTTGTGCCCGGAATGAGGGATTCATCAATTCTGCAAGATTTCTCACTCTTGTGCACAGATTGGACACCATCAAATGACAGGAAAAAATGAAATCAATGATAATTTCAATGACTTACTTCCCCAGTCTACGACATATACTATTTGAAGAGACTATTGCTGGAAGTGGACTGCTGTCCTACATTTAAACAGAGCTACAATTCATCTAATCTAATGCACAATTGCAACAAAAAGAGGCCATCCTTTAAGCAATTCTCTCAAGTTATAGAGTCAGAGAGTTTTACAGCACAAAAAGAGGCCCTTTGACCATGGGACCATAGATAAGTTACAGCCCAGAAAGAGGCCATCTTGTCTGTGCCAGCCCGAGGACATATCCAGGTGCCCTTTCTAATCCCACCTTCCTTCACCCGATCCATAGCGCTGTATCTTAAGGTGCAGATCCAGGTAATTTTTAGAAGAATTTAGCATCTCTGCCTCCACCACCAACTCAGGCAGCAAATTCCAGACTCCCACTACCCTCTGCATAAAAATGTTCTTCCTCATGTCCCCTCTAACCCTTCTGCCACTTATCTTGGATCTATGTCTCCGGTTCTAGAATTATCCACCAAAGGAAACAATTTTATCCTGTCCACTTTTTCTCTTCTCTTCATAATTTTGGACACCCCAATTAAATCACACCTCAATCTTCTTTGTTCTAAGGAAAATAATCCCAACCTATCCAATCTCTCCTCATGGCTACACTTTCTGAGACCTGGCAAGATTCTTGTAAACCTCTTCTGCACACTCTCCAGAGCAATTAAGCCTTCCTGTAATGTGGTGACCAGAAATGCACACAATACCCCAGTTGTGGCCTAACACATTTTTACAATTCCAACAATATATCCTTACTTTTATATTCTATACTTCTGCTAATGAAGGAGAGCATTCCATATGCATCCTTTACAATCTTGTCTACTTGAACGGCTGCCTTTAAGGACCTGTGTACTTGTGTGCAAGATCTCTCACTTCATCTACCCCTCTTAGTATATTCCCATTTATTGTGCACTCCCATAATTGTTTGGCCTCCTGAAATGCATGACCTTAAACTTCTCTGTGTTAAATTCCATCGGCCACTTTACCACCCACTACATCAACCCATCTATGTAATTTTGGAGAGTGTAGCTATCCTTTAGACTGTCCACCACTTGGCCAATCTTTATGTCATCTGCAAATTTCCCAATCATGACCCCATGTTCATGTCCAAATTGTTAATATATAACACAAATATACACCGAGCCCTGTGGAACACCACTTGAAACAACTTTCCATTTACAAGTGCAGCCATTGACCAATACCCTTTGTTTCCGATTACAAAGCCACATTCCCCTGTATCCCACGGGCTTTTACCTTTTTGACCAAGTGGGACCTTGTGAAACATCATGCTAAAATCCACGTACACAACATCCACTGCACTACCTTCATCAACTCTTCTTGTCACTTATTCAAAGACCCATCGTGTCTGTACCATCCATCAAGCACCTATCTATTCGAATCCCATTTTCCAGCACTTAATCCATAACCTTGTATGCTACGGTGTTTCAAGTGCTCATTTAAATGCTTTTTAAATGTTGTGAGGGTTCCCGCAGCTACCACCTTTTCAGGCCGTGAGTTCCAGATTCCCACCACTCTGCGCAAAATCGTTTTCCCTCAAATCCCCTACCCCTTACCTTAAATCCAAGCCCCCTGGTTATTGACCCCTCTACCAAGGGGAAATGTTTGTTCCTTTCTGGCCTATCTGTATGCCTCATTATTTTGTACACTTGATCATCTCCCCCCTCAGCCTCCTCTACTCCAAGGCAAACAACCACAGTCCAACCAGCCTCTCTTCACAGCTGAAACGGTCCAGTTCAGGCAACATCCTGGTAAATCTCCTCTGCACCCTCTCTAGTGCAGTCACATCCTTCCTATAGTGTGGTAACAAGAACTACGCACATCATCCTAGCTGTGGCCTAATGAGTGTGTTATGCAGCTCCATCGTAATCTCCCTGCACTTATATTCTATATTCAAGTAAAGTTGTAATGCATACAGGTCAATATTCAAGATCTTTAACATCTATTCCAATTGGCAACATAAATTGACCCAACATACTGGCATACATGGAGTTTTCATATGTATATCAAAGGTTAAATATGTGTAACAAAGCATTTTTACAGCTCATTCCAAATGTCCAGTACCCTGAATATTAAACATTTGCTAAGACCAACTTTCTGTTTGTTTGGTTGAATCTTCACAACATCATGGAATATTCCATCTGTAACACATTTTGTCCCAACAGATCCCTCATGGCTTTAATTCCTATTATTTCCTGAGTACAGCACGCAACTTTTCAATCTTAAATAAGAATGCCACAGGTTTCAGTGTCAAGAAGCAAGCAACATGGCCTTTCTCTCTGTCAGTTCCATCATAACTTCACATTTATTCTTTACTTTTTTGCTGCACCATCTAATTATATCAACCATTAGCATGGAGTCAGCTTCCATATATATGTTGACAAAACTTTTTTTGTGCAACCACTGTAGACTCAAGGGTTAACATCTGAAGAACATAATTGGACAGAATCAACATGAGTTTATGAAGGTGAAACTATGTTTAACAAACCTGTTGGGAGTTTTGTGAGGATGTAAATAGAAAACCAGATAAAGGGGAACGCTGGATGTGGTATATTTAGATTTTCAGAAAGCTTTTTTAGGTTGGTAAAAAAAATTAGAACACATGGGTAATATACTCACATGGACTGAAAACTGGTTAACAGGCAGAAAGGAGAGTTGGAATAAATGAGTAATTTTCAGGTTGGCAGGCTGTGATTAATGGTGTACCGCAAGGATCAGTGCTTGGATCCTATTGATTCACAATCTATATCAATGATTTGGATGTGGGGATTAAATGTAACATTCTGCAGATGACACACAATTTGATGAATGTTTGAATTGTGAGGAGAATGCAAAGATGCATCAAAGGGATTTGGAGGGGCGAAGCCAGTGGCACAAATCTGGCAGATTGAATACAATATGGATAAGTATGGGGCAGAATTTTCAGGATGGCAAGCACTGAGTGAATAACCCATTTGTGCTGACTCTCAGAAGTCTGCTGCCATTTAATGTCCTTGGAAGGAAGTCCGGCCTTGGAAAGCCATCGGCCAATCTGATTGGCTGATGGCTCTCCAATCTGTCCAGGCACAACTCTGCAGTGGCCGAAAGAGGCACTGCAATGCTCTGTCTGGAACAAAGTCCTGGGCCATTCATAAGGCAAGTTCCAGGGACAGTAGGATAGGCGATGCACTTGGAGGTCTGGGAGTGGGCAGGCAATCGTGACATCAGTGGGTAGGCTGGGGGTGGGGGTTGGCAAATCTTAAGGGGCCACCTAGAGGAAGTATAAATTGTAAATTTGTGCAGAGGTCTCAATATGGAAACAGCATGTAAATGAAAAATTATGGTTTTAACAAACTGCAGTCTCAAGCAGCTTATTTTGGGGGAATAGGCAAACTCCAAACAACCCCATCTAGACCATCTCAAACAACAAGGCTTTTTTCAATGTTGCTGTGCAATTTGATTACTTGTTTGACATTAAATTGCAGTCCATCACCAAGACTGTTTACTTTCACCTCCCAAATATCTTCCATTTCCATCACTGCCCTTTTCATTTCCAATAGCTACACCATTGCCCTCTTCTCCAGCCACTCTACCGAAATTACTATCATCCGGAACTTCACTAGTTAGATTCCACCCTACACAAAGTCTTTCTCATTGAATGTCACTATTTTGGATGAACTCCATCAATTCCTTGACCCCGCTAGAAAGAAACCTTTTTTCAATTTGTTCCATGGCAAATCCGGAGATTTGCAAAACTTTCTACCCACACTTTGTGGGGCACCTTTGAAAGGTTTCAGTACATTGAAGAAGCAACACATGTTTGAATTGTTGCTGTTGAAACATTATTCAATGGAATCAAGGTTTGCCTGATGTCATTCTTTTCAAGTCAGTGATAGATTTTCTGACAACACTTTGTGGCACTAAAAAATTGATTAAACTATCTTGCACCTTTGCATTGCCAGGAAAATAGATTTTAAACCCATAAAGACATCCTGAGGCACTTTCACAATGCTGCTTCTTTAGATTGGATTACAGGAGGGCAGGATCCATCTATCAATTCCTCTTGTTTACCTTGTTAGAATTGGCTCCGTTATCCTCACGGCTGAGTTTATGGACCCATTTCACGAGAATGACAGAGAAGATTCCAGCAAGGTAATCGTGAAAGCCAGCATACCGAACTGTTCTTGTGCAACTCAAACTAATCAAATGCCAATGTAAAAGTGCCATTCTTGATTGAACAATTGTTTGCAGTGAACAAACAATTCAGATGACAGATAGCATTTTGTCCCTGCAGTGCCTCTTAGATTGCTGATTCGGGCTCTTTATTATTCAGTGCCCTTCATCACATTCATTAGCATGGGTCATTTCCATTTGATAAGTTGAGGAACTTGATTAATGCAAACCGATGTTTGATTGGAAATCATAACTTTGCACTGGCAGTGCTAAAACAACATCGTACATCAGAATGGACAGCATGCCCGGCCATGTGGGAAGTGTTTGTCCTTGACTGTCTTGAGGTCTGGCAGTCTGACAATTGTAATTCAACAACAATTTACATTTAACGTAAGGAAATGTCCCAAAGCGCTTCACAGGAGTGTTATGACACAAGGTATAACACTGCAACACGTAAGAACACATTAGGTAAGATGAGAAAAAGCTTTGTCAAAGAGGTAGGTTTCAGGATTTTCCTGAGGCTTCACCTGAGGAAGGAGCAGTACTCCAAAAGCTAGTGTTTGAAATAAACCTGTTGGACTTTAACCTGGTGTTGTAAGACTTCTTACTGTGCTTTTTATAAAGGAGGAAAGCAAGGTCAAGAAGCCGGGAGGTGTACGGGGAGGTGTGGACAGGGGCTGCTTGACCAGGAACCAATGTCGTCAGCGGACACAGGATAGGGGAATGGGACTTGCTGCGATTTGGACACAGGCAGCAGAGTTCTGGATGAACTCAAGGTTACAGAGGATAGAATGTGGGAGAACAAGAAGGAATGGATTGGAATAGTTAAGTCTGGTGGTACCAAAGGCATCAGGTAAGCTGGGACAGGGACATAGTCAGGCGATGCTCTGGAGGTGGAAATAGGATGAAGAGAAAGTCACTAACGAGAAAGATAAAAATGGACTGTAAAGGTTTCTATGGGAATGTAGAAAGGACAGCAATAGCAAAGACAAATGTGGGCCCATTACAGGATGAGACAGGATTTATAATAGGGACTAAGAAAATGGCAGAGCTACTTGGAAAAAAAACTTTTTGTCTTTCTTCAGAGAAGAAGATACAAAAAAACAATCCCAGAAATTATTCCCACATTCTCCATTTTGATTTGGGGCGGCATGGTGACACAGTGGTTAGCACTGCTGCCTCAGCACCAGGGACCCGGGTGCAATTCCCGCCTTGGGTGACTCTCTGTGTGGAGTTTGCACGTCCCCCCTATGTCTGCGTGGGTTTCCTCCGGGTGCTCTGTTTTCTTTCACAGTACAAAGATGTCCACGTTATATGGATTTTACCATGCTAAAATGCCCCTTAGTGTCCATAGGTTAGATGGGGTTACGGGGATAAGGTGGGTCTTTGGGCCTAGGTAGGGTGCTCATTCAGGGGGTCAGTGCCAGCTCAATGGGCTGAATGGTCTCTTTCTGCACTGTAAGGATTCTGTGATTCGATGAAATATTGCAGAAACAAGGGAGTGACGGCAATGAGGAACCAAGAAATGAGTAATATTAAAGTAGTTGTAGTGGCAAAATGAAAGGGACTATATCGATTTCTGAATTGTTCCTATTGATTGGAAGTTAACAATGTAACCCCACAGTTTAAGAAAGGAGGGAGACAGAAAACAGGGATACTACAGACCTGTAGCCTGACATCAGTCGTAGGAAAAATTCTAGAATCTCTTATAAAGGACTTGAGAACTAGACATTCAGAAAATGTTAGGATTAGGGGCAGCATGGTAGCATTGTGGATAGCACAATTGCTTCACAGCTCCAGAGTCCCAGGTTCGATTCCGGCTTGGGTCACTGTCTGTGCGGAGTCTGCACATCCTCCCCGTGTGTGCGTGTGTTTCCTCCGGGTGCTCTGGTTTCCTCCCACAGTCCAAAGATGTGCAGGTTAGGTGGGTTGGCCATGATAAATTGCCCTTAGTGTCCAAAATTGCCCTTAGTGTTGGGTGGGGTTGCTGGGTTATGGGGATAGGGTGGAGGTGTTGACCTTGGGTGGGGTGCTCTTTCCAAGAGCCGGTGCGGACTCGATGGGCCGAATGGCCTCCTTCTGCACTGTAAATTCTATGATAGGCTGCATCAACGTGGAATTATGAAAGGGAACTCATGTTTGACAAACTTGTTGGAGTTTTTTGAGGATGTGACAGAACAGATGAGGGGGAACCAGAGGAGGTGTTGTATTTGGATTTTCAGAAGGCTTTCGACAGGAGAATAGTGAACAAAATTAGAGCTTATGGAATTGGGGCTGGGATACAGGCAAGTTCAATAATTGCAGAGGTTGATTGAATAATGTTATCAGATAAGATATTAATATTTTTCCAACGGACAAAAATGCAAATGTGCATGTACACTAAATCAGACAAACAAAAATGCAATGTCAGAGTTAAATTTTATCTTTAAAAATGCATTCCTTTTTCTGCCATTATTATAGGTTTGACCAGCGGGAGGATAGTTATAGCAAAACATCAATGCAGGATACAAAACTGAACTTGAGTGTCAATTCTGCACACATTCCTAACATTGTAAAAACATCACACGCGCTAGTGAAGAAGAAATAGTACATCCACGTTAAAATTATAGTCGTATCAGCTTTAACGAAGACAATTGCCATAAAATCGAATTTCGGCTATGTGACATACCTTATTGATTTCGCTCATAACTGGGCTCAAAGGGGAGCTTTACATTAGGTTCCGATGAAAGAATAATGACCTGAAACATTATTACTGTTCCCCAAGATGCTGCCTGACGCGATAAGGGTTTCCAGGATTTTCTGTCTTTATTTTGAATAGTTTGTTTGGGGCACGTTTATTAAACTGTACATAAATGGTCCCTTCTAAACACTGGTCTGGATGCTCCGCTCCCTCCAGTTGTGTGTTTCTCGGTGGCGCACCATTCGCTGGCGGCGGGATTCTCTTCTCCCTATACTTGTCAATGGGATTTTCAACTGAAGTCATCCCACGCCAACAGGAAACCCGCGGCCGGGGGTGTGCTTTCGGCGGGAACAGAGAATCCCACAGCCGGAAAACTCCAGCAACCGTCTTAGCTTTCCCGTCAATGCAGCTAATTAGGGCAGTGAGTTGGTCAAATATGAAGAGCGATCAACTGGGTGCCAGAAATGCCTTCAAAATTAGAAAAAAACTTAGAGAAAATTGAACAAGAAAAACCTGACCTCAAAATGCTAACCTAATCTTTTAAAGAACACTTGCACAAGTCAACTTATTGACAGAAACAAAGCATACTTACATGAGCTCTATATGTAACACTGGACCTTGGCCTTATTTACGACCTAAGTTGCATTGTGTTTCAAACTCTTTTAGTTCCCTTCCGTGCTCTAGTGGGGATGAACCATTCAACATAATACAGTCCAAACCAAAAATAAAGAAACAAAAATAACAAAGAATTTAGTTGAAAATGAAGAAATAATGCTATGCATTGAGAATATGGAATGGAAAAGCAGCAATAATCATAACATGTGGCCACAGCTTGAGCTCTTGTACACTGAAAGTCATAAAATCCTTTGAAACTGAAGTGTTGATGCTATTGTCTATTTATCAGCTTGGTCTGATCAGTGGCAAATAACAAGTAACATTCATGCCACAGAAGTGCCAAGTAATTACCAGCTCCAATAAGTGAGAATCTAATCCTTTCTTGACATTCATAGAAACACAGAAAATAGGAGCAGGAGGAGGCCATTCGGCCCTTCGAGCCTGCTCCGTCATTCATTATGAATTTAATAACTTAATCTAGCTTTCCTTTTCAGATTTTCAGTGACATTATTTGTTGAGGCTTAATGCGGTGTTAGATAATATGTAATACAACTTTGCATAATCAAGAAATATAATGGGAAGCTGTTTCACGTATTGATATGCTAACTGCACATTGATATGCCAGAAGCCAAGTTCACTGGGTTTTGCCAATTTCCAATTAGATTGAGTTGCACAACTGCTCATGGACTTTATATCTTGGAGTACAGGTTCAATATGAAGCTATTGTCGTCTTGCATCAGAGGTTGACATAAGCAGCCCTCTTAAAGAATGAAAACTGAGGATTGAGCAAGAATGAACTTTTGTTGGCCCGATCCCAAAGTTTGTTTTACTGGGGCAAAAGTCTCTTGTGCTGAAGAGAAAAGCGATTTCCTAATGTCTGTGTTGGTGCAGCATTTTCAATCCTTCATCAATTGGAATAAAATATTAAATGCCGGGGAGCTCATTTCCCAGTGCATTTATACATTCTATAGCATTGCCAATTAATCCCCTGATTGACATGGTGGAGGTGTTACTCTGCGAAGTCGGTCGTGTATTTTGTTGGATTTAACTTCACAGTTTTGGCTGTAATCTTTTCATGTTGCAGTGTTTCTTTGAATTTTATTCTGCTGATTTGAGGAGGTGTTTTAATCATCAGTCTTATGGAATTTATTTTTGCTGCAGAATTGATCCTTTGTACAACTCTCAGTCTTGTTGGTGGATGATGGTAACAGTTTAGTTTCTTGCTTATCCTGTGGCATTAACTCGACTTAATTCAAATGAGTTTTCATTTCTCTGCAACATTTTGGTGTTGTATATATTTCTGCAGTTGTTCACCACTGGTGTTTGTTTCCCGACTGATTCTTGTTTGATTTTCATGTTGCCCCATTGTGGCACCCACCAGGGCCTAGCTTTGAGCCTTCTTCAAAATTGGATATCCTAAATAAAAGAATTGAACATTTTAAATTAAATACAGTCCAACCTCAGGCAAGCTGCTGAAATTCAGACAGACCGAAGTCCAATGCACAAGTCCCAGGACAGGCTTCCTGGACAGGCCTGGACCTGCCCCGGCAATCACCCATCAAAGGATCATCGCACCCTATTCATATGTACAAGCCCGTTGTCAGGAGCCCAGATCAGGCCAGACTTTCTGTTGTCTAGAATTCCCGCCGATACCTTATTCGGTAAGGGGTTACGTGCAGGCTACACTATCAAAGCTGGACACCTGGGGCGGGCCCAGGTGCCCTGTCAACAGATCATCAATCGGACCATTGGGTGTTGTGACTCCCTTCCAAGGTCTCATTGGCAAAAAGCCAGAGGAACTGGCAAAAGGGAGGGAGGATAAAAATAGGCACCTGATGCACATCAGCAGCGAAGACGTGGGAGGTGACCTTAACCATCCGAAGATTGACCAGAGAAGGAAGGAAGAAGCTGTCAGTGAGAAGCTGCCGGTGCGATGTTTCAGGCAGATCTTGTCTGGGTACAGCGCAACTACAGGTTATCCGAGAATGTTTTCCTCTACCATCGCCCCTGTCCCCATAGTGGTGTCTTGGCTGCATAATTTAAGTTTCAGAAAAGGTGATAACAGAGCACCTCCATGTTGAAGAACTGATCTAGTACTTACATTCTATCACAGCCGACTGCTCCTGTCAAGTTTAAAGGCCTCTGTCTTGTCCTTCAGCTTCGAGAAATAGGACATCACCCTTCATTGAACAGGGAGCCCATCTCCTTGCTAATTAAATGGAAGCCTGCATGAAAATCCCAGTGAATGACTGTTTCCCCTCAGGGTGCGTTCAGTACCCAGAAACAGTTCTGACTTCTGTTTCCTACATCCATAGGGAAAATCCAGCTACTGATAGTGACTAAGTCAAAAGCATGAATTTTCTGGCTGTTCAGACCAGCGAGATCTTCCAGTGCTGCCGACCAGAAGATCCCGCCGTAGGGAAACTGCAGTGCGGGTGTGCCGTTTGTGGGACCATAAGATCCCACCAACGTGCACAGCCACAAGATCTCACCCATTGTGTTTCTGCAGCACGGTAGCACAGTGGTTAGCGCAGTTGCTTCATAGCTCCAGGGTCCCAGGTTCGATTCCCGGCTTGGGTCACTGTCTGTGTGGAATCTGCACGTTCTCCCGTGTGTGCGTGGGTTTCCTCCGGGTGCTCCGGTTTCCTACCACAGTCCAAAGATTTGCAGGTTAGTTGGATTGGCCATTCTAAATTCCCTTAGTGTCCAAAAAAGGTTAGGTGGAGTTACTGGGTTATGGGGATAGGGTGGGTGCTCCTTCCAAGGTCCGGTGCAGACTCAATTGGCTCAATGGCCTCCTTCGCCACTGTAAATTCTATGTTCTATGTTCTGTGAGTTTGAATGTCTTTGTAAATCCTAAATTGTATTACTGCATGAATTCAAGGAAAGTATACCTTTTGCATCAAGTGCTATTTGAACAGTAGGTTGTGAATTAATTGGTCTTTTTGCGGTAAAATCGGAAACCATGCTGCAAAAAAATTTTTTTTCTTATGCATTCAAGACAAGTATAAGAACAATTCAATGTGATTAAAGTACAGAAACTTAATAGTAAGCCTTTTTAATGATTTAGTTTCAAATCCATAATAACTTCCATATTGACACAGCCCACTTCCCATTTCCAAAGGTTTGCAGGTTACGTGGATTGGCCAATCCGAGGTTGCAGGGATAGAGCGGGGTAGCGGGCCTAGGTAGGGTGCACGTTCAGCGGGGCGGTGCAGACTCAATGGGCCAAATGGCCTTCTTCTGCACTGTAGCGATTTTATGATTTGTTTTCATGGCATCACGTTGAAGAACCTTATCTGCTTATTACATGCCATCTGGAGTACATCGATGATTTTCGGAGGGGTGGGAGTGGTATGCCGGTGATCATTGTCGGAGAAGAGCGAATGCCAGTGCTGATTGTCAGAGAAGAGGAGGGGGGGAAAGTGGCCCTGATACTTATACCTCTGTGTTGGGGGCTGGGGATGCTTAGGTTTTAGTGTTGATCGGTGTGCCCTTTAAAATGGCGCCCCGATCTCTGTGGAGCCGGTTGCCGACTCTATCAGGTCCCGCACCGCCAAAGTGATCGCATAGACTATGCCAACTCATTTTTTTCTTTAAAGAGGCTCAAGATCTGGTGAGAAAACTGGTCTGTGCAACTGGAAGTTACACGCCAGTTTTCTGTCTTAGCCTGACACTTTGCCAAACTCAGGTAATATTCCGCCCAATATCAAAATACTATTGATCTCCGTCTTCTATCAGTGGGTTTGGTTTACACTGCTACCTGTTGACAACTGGCCAAAAGGCAAACTTCTACCTCAATAATAAAAACAGAAAGTGCTGGTAAAACTCAGCAGGTCTGGTAACAAGAGTGGAGAGAGAAACATAGTTAACGTTTCGAGTCCAACCTGCCTCTTCTTCAAAACTCAATATTTCCTCTCCACAGATGCTGCTAGATCTGCTGAGTTTTTCCAGTACTTTGTTTTCATTTCAGACTTCCAGAAAATGCAATATTTTGCTTTTATTGTACATTTTTTAGAGTGGAATTGTCATGTGAAGGCTACCAAACAATAAAAGTGCCAGCAATGCAATCATCAGCATTGCCACTATAGGTAAAATAAGATCAATTTCCCCTTCGATGTCCGTGGAAACCTTAACATCTCAGTTTTCAACAGATCTCTGGAAGCTAAACAAACTTTTGTTTCTGAATTGCAAATATGTATTGCAAGGTGTATGAGGTGGACAGCATTCAGGCATGCAGTTTCTGCATAAAGATTCTAAATTGGTTTAGAATCCTTATGGAGTTGAGCATGCTTACAGCTTTTAACAGTTGATGAATTTGACACAATCAGCCTCGGAATTAAGCATCTCTTTGGAATACTAAACATGGTGCACAAATGCGCGAGTATAAAATCCCCCCCCCCCAAAAAAAAAAAGAACTAATACTGGTAATTTGTCAATGTCATTATGAAATGTAAAATTAAGTGATTTGATGTTCATCCAATGTGCTGAATAGGCAAGAAATGAGGAATCATGAGCAATAATCAAGGAAATCTCAAGGCAAAATGCTACTTAAGCAAGTAGTGCACACGTTCGAGTTAAATTTATAAAATTAACCACGATTCAGTCCAGCAAATGCAGACATGGGAGCATTCTGAGAACAAAATAGGCACATTCATAAAGAGGCAGGACAGACTGGCATTTGTTTCATATCAAGGAACAAAGGAGATAAAAGTATAGTCCAAATCTACCAAATGAAATGTTTCATATTGATTGAAGGCTATGTTCTTACATTTCCTTGAGTAAATGGAAAATCTATCTACTTTCAAACACAAAAACTTCAAAATGGAACTTATGGCCTGTAATACAAAGCACAGGTCAACCATTCTTTCCTCAGATTCTCTATCTATCTTGCCTAGTATTCCCATCCACGTCTCATGCTCCCAATCTTTAACTTCCTTCAGTCCTCATCTGTCATTCTCCTCCCTCAGATCCTCGGTCTAGTTTTCTTCATTTGGTCCAAGCCTCTGGTCGACCAGTTCCCCCTCTCATTAATAAACGAGAATGCTTAGAAATGTTTGCAGGTGGCGTCAAACAAAAACTCATATGCATCAACCAGGATTATTCAGCACTGTTCATTATGCTAGTCATTGTGTACACATTTTCTACGTAGAGATGGTAGGTACAGCATCCAGAACCGAACACATTGCGAATACCAGCTGAAGTGCCGATCATTACTCTCAAGTCAGATGAACCCCAAATTTTATCAGCGAAGTGGATTGAAAATTTTCCGTCTTATAAAGCAATCCAAAACGCAATGATAAATGATCATTCAACTTATCCGGTTTCTTGCTCCACAGCTCATATACAATGCCGATATATATACACAATGAACACTGCCAATGGATAAACAAAACTGGAGTACTCTAAAAGTGATATCCATTTTTAATAAAGGGTAAAGTCATTCTAAGGTTAAGCTCCATTAATTATTAAGCAGTTACCTATTACCAGCCCCAGGCATTTTACATACATTAATACTTTATTTTATTTTAAGTGTACGGCACTTACGAAATGCCTCTCTGAAACCTATGTGCTTCTTTCATCAAATGATGGGCCCAATGCACTGGAGTGACACTTGGATGCCTTGGGCGACATTTTCTCCTCATGGCATCATTAAAATTTATCTCTTTAGATCCAACTGCAAAAACTGTCCATTTTCCCACTTTGCAGTTTTCATCGAGTATGTGCTTTGTTAGTGAAGAGGGAAAGAAAAGCATGCTGGGCTCAATCATTTAATGGAGTAATTTTGCTGCAATCGGCCACTGGCAGGTTCCACAAGTTCCTCCTCCAAATTGCATTTCCCGAATATCTCCACCACGTTATCAAGTCAAATGTAGACCACAGGGCTTGTTTCCTTTCAAACAACAGAGCCAACACAGGGCTCAACAACAATTACAGCTGCAATCTGACTCCATACACAAGCCATTTGTGGAAGACTATTCGTGAAAGTGCAGACTATCTTTCGGTAACGTGTACAGCCTTCAGTGACTTATGTGGATTGTAACCATCTTTTCATTCATACCCTACTTTGAGATGCTGACCTATTTCTAATACAAACAAATCACAATTAATCTTCCATTTGCAAATACTGTACTGATCACTGGACTGCAGGTTTGATGATATAAAAGAGTTAAAACATTTGAAGCAGTCAAATAATCTCCATTTCATTCATCAGTCCCATTAAAGTTAAATTCTCTGTAATATTTACCCTAAGAGCATATTTCAGCTACACTTAAATCACTGGGCTAGGTCACCCTGACACTCCTCTCATTTATCCCTAACAGCTACATAGCTCAATATGGACATTTTCTCATTTATCTGTATGCAAACTAAAACCTTTGTACCACAGTCACCCGAGGTGCATCATCAGAGCCCTGACAAAATTGAACGATAATTAATCTTTGACAAAGGACAGAAGGGTAGTTAAAATTATATCAATCAATTTGAGGTATTCATGATCATTCAACCAGCTAGCAATGCCTATCTAATCTTGCTGAGTCTGTCAGCAAACAGTAACTGAGCAGTAACAAAGTTATATGGTTTAATGCCCTGGATTTAGAACATTTTAACCACAAGATGCCAAATCCATTCCATTCTAAATATGCAGAAATGTCTTTGGTAACCATTACTGTGACAGCTATGGAATTCTGCCCGACCATAAATGCACCAGTTTTGGCCACTGCGACTCAAGAAGAATGTACTGACCTTCGAGAATATGCAATCAAGCGGGCTGCTTTTCTGATTATAAAGGGTGTAATAATAGAGCATTTAGAAATACATAATATATGGGGCAGCATGGTGACGCAGTGGTTAGCGATGCTGCCTATGGCACTGAGGACCAGGTTCGATCCCGGCCCCGGGTCACTCTCTGTGTGGAGTTTGCACATTCTCCCCGTGTCTCTGTGGGTTTCACCCCCACAACCCAAAGATGTGCAGGGTAGGTGGATTTGCACGCTAAATTGCCCCTTAATTGGAGAAAAAAAGTGATTGGGCACTTAAATTTATTTTTAAAAAGCAATACATAATATGTACATAATATAATGATGCAGAGTCACAAGGCTTCATGAATCATGCCCGACAAATTTATTATAATTCTTTGAGATGGTGATGAGCAAGATAGATAAAGGGGAATTAGTAAATGCAATGTACTTGAATTTACAAAAAACGTTCAATAATGTACCACACAAAAGGCTATTTAAAAAGGTAAGAGTCCATGGTGTTGGGGATAGTATATCAGCTTGGATAAAGGATTGGCTAACTGACAGCAGATAGAGAGGTGGGATAAAAGGGGTATTTTCAGAATGGCAAACTGGAACTAGCGAAGTGCCAAAGGGATAAGTGCCGGAGCCGCAATTATTTTTACAATATTATTAATGATTTGGACAAGGGAAGTGAATGTACTATTGTCAAATTTGCAAATGACACAAAAATAGGTGGCAAGGCAAGTGACGATGACACAAGAATCTACAGAGGGATATCGACAGGTTAGGTGAGTGGGAAAAAACTTGGCAGGTGGAATATAATGTCGGAAAATACGAAGTTATGCACTTTGGCAGGAAGAGTGAAGCAGCTAGAGGTTACGTAAATGGGGAAAGACTGCAGAAAACTACAGCAAAGAGAGATTTAGAGTTGCATAAATCACAAAAAGCTAGCAGGCAAGTTTACTCGGTAATAGGGAAGGCAAATGGAATGTTGGCCTTGTTACAAATAGAATGGAGTATAAAAATATGGAAGTCCTGCTAAAACTATAGAAGACACTAGTTATACCACACCTGGAATACTCGAACAGTTTTGGCCTCCTTATCTAAGGAAAGACATTATGACATTGGAGGCAGTCCACAGAAGATTCACTGGGGTGATCCTAGGTATGAAGAGATTTTCATATGAGGAGAGGTTAAGTAGATTGGATCTGTGCTCAATGGAGTTAAGAAGAGTGAGCGGGGACCTTATTGAGACATGTAGGATGCCCAGGGGGCTCGACAGGATAGATGCTGGGAGGTTGATTCCCCTTATGAGAGAGTCTAGGATCAGAGAGCATAATCTCAGAGTAAGGGGTTGTCCATTTAAGAAAGAGATGAGGAGGAATTTCTTCTCTCAGACAGAAGTGAATCTGTGGAATTCTTTACCACAGAGAGCTATAGAGGCTGGGTCAATATGTATGTTCAAGGCTGAGATAGACACTGGGGCAGGATCCAATCATCACCTTTTAACAGGCTGAGTACGGCCTTTTGGCCAATTCATGAGCCACTAGCCAATCAAACTGAGTCCCACACCATCTCTCCCTGGTGCCGGAAAGTCTGAAGCTGCTGTTCAAACTAGAAGAAACTAGCAGAGTGTTCTCTCCTATAACTTCTGAATTCCTCATTCTCTCTGCTGCTTGACTTCAGGATACATCATCCATGAATCAAAAATAATAACGGCAAAACAAAAGAAAGGGGAAATAAGGGACTAAACAGGAAGGACCCTTGCACAGATCTTCATTTATTATTTATTTTTGAAAGCACGCAGAGAAGTCAATAAAATGCAACGGGCACAATCTAACTGAATTGGAATAGAATCCCTTGTCGAATGTGTTGAGCCGGGTGTTTCCCGCCTCTCACGGCACTGAGAAAGACCACTCTATGGAACGGGACTCTGTTTCAATCCAGGGCCTCAGTGGGGAAGACCCCGCCAAGGACGCACTTTCCCATTTCCTGCACTGAGAAGTTCCTCAACTCACTTATAAAGGAGTCCTTGGGTGGGCCTCCTCACATAGGCAGGGAAGCCGTGGGGCACGATCCCTGGCACAGGCACAATCCAAGGCTGGCACCTTTGCAGTTCCCCTACCAGCCTTAAAGTGCCAACTAGACATCTTGGCAGTGCCAGGCTGACACCCAAGCGGCACTGTCGGGGTGCCAAGCTGGCAGTGCCAGGGTACCAGTGCTAATGTGCCCAGGTGGCACAATCAGTGCCAAGGTGCCATCTTACCCAGAGGGCAAACACAAGGGGTCCTGCGAGACCCCCCCCCCCCAAGTTTGTTTTGCCTGGTCCCCAATGGCACTTGCCTAAGGCCTCCGAGGCGAAGGCGTTAGATCACAAAGTCTTGGGCAGACCAGGCGATCTGCATATTAGAGTGAGACTGGCTACTAATTCTAGTATGTAGATTTGGGAAATACTGATACCACCTATAATGGGAGGAATCCAGATCACGATGCCTTGATCGAGGCATGGCAAACCGGGTAGATTGCAGAAGAGGCTTCTCCCTGCCGCATCACCCACCCCCCCCCCCCCCCACCCCACCCCCCACCCCCCAAAAAAAATTCTCGTCTGGGCGAACGGGGTCGCTTTGCGGCCGGTAGATTTTGCCCAAAATCTGATCAATCTTTTCTTTGTTACAAGCTTAATTTTCCCACCACATTCCCAAAATTACTCCTGGCTATCACGGTCCTTATTCTAACTTCTGTATCACAGCTGCCATCTTGACTTCTAACTTACTTGTTCCAGTGTGACATCATCCACTTCAAGCTTCATTCAGTTTATTCCAATAATTTCCTCCAAACTACCTTTGTTTTTGTCATTTCCGTGTTCATACTCAATCCATAATCTAAACTTCTAGATTTGCCTTGACAATTTGTAGGGCCTTTTCCGATTCTGCAATTTGTTCTTTATTCTTTTATGGGATGTGGGCACTGTTGTGTTATGCTTCTTTATGTAGCATAAGCTGCTTCCTTGATGTATGCACTGACAAAGGAAGGTTCAGACTTGGAGATAGGTTGAACACATTTATTGAACAGTTAGCAATTTCCTACTTGAGTTCGACTCTCCTGCTAATCATGCTATAGTAACTCAATCTAACTAACTAGTCTGCTCTAAGCCATGCATGGGTGTGATGCTTCCGATCTGCCCCTATGTCTCTGAGTGTCGCCTGTGGGAAAGAGAAAGAGCATGTGTGCCCTGTCCTTTTATATGGGTTGCCCCCTGGTGGAAGTGTCACCTCTGGGTGTCTTGACTGCCCATTGGTCGTGTCCTATTCTATGTATTCATTCGTTGTCAACGAGCTTGCTGTGAAATGAAAATCGCTTATTGTCACAAGTAGGCTTCAAATGAAGTTACTGTGAAAAGCCCCTAGTTGCCACATTCCAGCGCCTGTTCGGGGAGGCTGTTACGGGAATCGAGGCTGGCCTGCCTCGGTCTGCTTTCAAAGCCAGCGGTTTAGCCCTGTGCTAAACAGCCCCAGTGGAGGCTTGTACCGTGCTCTCTGTGGAGTCTGGCATTTTTCCCTGTGTGGAGTCATGCAGTGTCTCGCTGTGGAGTCGATTTATGCGCTCTCAACGGAGTCGTGCTGTGGTCTCGCTGTGGAGTCTTTCTGTGTTCTCTGTGTGGAGACGTGCAGTGGTCTCGCTGTGGAATCTGTCATCGCTTTCTGTGCGGAGTCGGGGACTCTTTGTGGTGCGTGGACCAGTCTGTGTGTGGAGTCAGCGACTCTTCGTGGTGCGTGGATCACTCTCTGTGTGGAGTCGGGGACTCTTCGTGGTGCGTGGAGCACTGTTCGTGGTGGATGGACCACTAGTGTGGCGTCAGTCCGCTCTCTGTGGACTCGGACCTCTCTCTGTCTCTGGGCGTCAGGCCACTCTCTGTGGGCTAGTACCGCACTCTGACTCTTGGCGTCAGGCCGCTCTCTGTGGGCTGGTATTGCTCTCTGTCTCTTGGTGTAAGGCCGCAGCAGAATCCTGTACTTCTGGGTTAGGATGTCGTCTGTGCTGGGCTGAGGATCCTCTAATTCGAAGAACTCGTCCATGTCTGTGTCGGATTCTTCACTGTACAACACATCTCGTTCCGGTTCGGATTTGGTACTGAGGACGCCACGTCCAATGATGAAATCATCGCCTGAGTCGTAGTCTTCTAGGACCAAATCATTTCTTTGGGCGGTGCCTACTGCTTGTTGCAGAGTTCTGCGGAGGTTACTTTCAGCTACTCGTCGAAGTTCAGCCATTGTGCTGTCGTTCCAGGTGAAAGAATTGTGTTTTCCGGCTTTAAATTTTTTTTTACTGGACATTTCCCCTTTAAGTGGGCGTGGGCCTCTGATGTCATGACGCTTGTGGCATAGAGTGTAGGAATGGATTGCGCATGCACAGATCACTGTTCCTGTACTTTGTGCCGTTTTTGCAACTGCGCATGCATGGCTTCTCGCGCATGCGCAAAACACTTTTGTCGGTTTGCGTCTTCTGCGCAACTGCGCATGTGCAGCTCCTTTCACAAGATGGCTGCCAATCAAAACTGCCGTTTTCTGCATTTGCAGACCTACCTTCACCTCGTGGTGAGTATTGGCGCCTCTTTTGCCGTTCTCTCTTGTGTTTTCCTCGCAGTATGTTTCAAATTTGTCCAGGACTGTCTGGAAGTCTCTCTTGTCTTGCCCTTTGGAGTACTTGAAGGTCTTGAAGATTTCTGCTGCACTTGCACCCATAATGGTGAGCAGAAGCTTTATTTTCTCTGCATCCGCCACGCCATCTAGATCGGACACTACCAGGTCGATCTCAAATCTCTGCCTGAACACATGCCAGTTTGCACCGAGATTGCCGTGGTGCCTGAGCTGCTATGGAACCGGAATCTCGAACATCTTACCTGGGTGCTGTTTCTGGTAGTCACGGACATGTTGAGTTGAACGATGTAGATTTAACAGGCACTAGCTGGTACCATGTTGTGTTATGCTTCTTCGTAGCATAAGCTGCTTCCTTGATGTATGCACTGACAAAGGAAGGTTCAGACTTGGAGAAAGGTTTAACACATTTATTGAACAGTTAACAATTCTCCTACTTGAGTTCGACTCTCCTGCTAATCTTGCTATAGTAACTCAATCTAACTAACCACTCTGTTCTAAGCCATGCGTGGGTGTGATGCTTCTGATCTGCCCCTGTGTCTCTGAGTGTTGCTTGTGGAAAAGAGAAAGAGCCTGTGTGCCCTGTCCTTTTATAAGGGTTGCCCCTTGGTGGTAGTGTCACCTCTGGGTGTCTTGACTGCCCATTGGTCGTGTCCTATTCGATGTGTTCATTAGCTGTATGTCTGCATGTCATGATGTCTCTGGTGCTCCCTCTAGTGTTTACCTAGTTGCAATGTATCTACATTAACCCCTTGTGTATTTACAGTGATGCATATCACCACAGGCATCACTGGCGAGGTCAGCATTTGTTGCCCTTGAACTGAGAGGCTCGCAAGGCCATTTCAGAGGGCATTTAAGAGTCAACCACATTACTATGGATCTGGAGTCACATGTAGGCCAAACCAGGTAAGGATGGCAGATTTCCTTCTCTAAAGGGCATTAGTAGGACAAATGGGTCTTTACGACAATCAACAATGGTTTTGTGCTCATCATTAAACTCTCAATTCCAGATGTTTTACTTTTAATTTAATTCAAATTTCAACATTTGCCATGGATTACCCTGGATTACTAGTCCAGTGACAATACCACTAGGGCAATGCTTCCCCTGATTCTGCAAATGTTGTCAACCTACCTCAGGTCTGTTATGTTCAAGGGCAGCACAGTGGCACAGGGGGTTAGCCCTACAACCTCACGGCGCCGAGGTCCCAGGTTCAATCCCGGCTCTGGGTCACTGTCCGTGTGGAGTTTGCACACTCTCCCCATGTTTGCGTGGGTTTCGCCCCTACAACCCAAAAGGTGTGCTAGGTTGATTGGCCATGCTAAATTGCCCCTTAATTGGAAAAATTAATTGGGTACACTAAATTTATTAAAAAAAAAGGTCTGTTATGTTCATGCCTCCAACCTTTACCCCCGGATGTACATCAAATTCTCTGAATATATGTTTTGTGTACAGATTGAATTTGGTAATCTGATAACTCATCATGTGGCTTGGTGTCATAATTTGTTTTCTCATACTCCTGAGAAGCACCTTAGAATGTTCTGTTGTTTTAAAGGTGCTCTTTTTAAAATATTCTTTCATAGGATATGGCGGTCATTGGCAAGATCCCCATTTGTTGTTCATCCTGAACTGACCTTGAGAAGGTGGTGGTGAGCCGCTTTCTTAAACTGCTTCAGTCCACCTGGTACAGGTACATCCACAATTCTGCTCGGAAGGCAGTTCCTGGATTTTGATCCAGCGACATTCAAAGAACAGCAATATAGTTCCAAGTCAGGATGGTGTGTGCCTTGGAGCGGAACTGACAGGTCGTGGTAAATAAATAGAAGCTATTGTTGTTGACCGAGCCAGTGGCATGCAATTGTGGCATTGTAGGAAGATTATTGCTTTACAACTAGCTCTATTATATCTGACCTGGAAGCACAATGTAAATGCCAGATCTCAAAATGGAGGTTGCCCAAAGAACAAAACATTTTTCAATCGGATGGGCACAAATTTATTACTTTAAAAATAGAATTGCATTTAATTTGTAACAGAAGTAGTTTTGCGCATTTATTGGTAAATGTAAAGTTGAGCACCCTAAAGCATGTTTTTTGTCTCTTTATCATACAATTGAAAATAACGGATTAAATGAGTTAGGCAATCAGTACCAGGCACAGTATCTTTTGTTTGTATCCTCAAATTGAATCATTTCTAACGTGTTGCAATATCGATTTACAATGTGTACAGAAATAGCTGGGTTCTTCACTCAAACAGGATAAGTGTCTTGTTCCACTTGTGAGCTGCTGAAGTTTATTTCCTATATTTCACAGATACATTTTTTTGACCACATGGCAGCATTGATAGAAGCAGTGGAGTGTTTGTAGGCTGGGGCTCAATCATCTAGCAATAATCACTGGTCAGGGAGATAAGCTTAGCCTCACTACATGCACACGGCAATTTTTGTTCAAAATTAAACCTGGTTCAATCCAGAGCTTTCTGGCAAAGTTTGTTTAAGAAAGGTAGCAAGGATAATCCAGGTAATTACAGGCTGGTGAGCCTTACATCACTGGTAGGGAAATTATTGGAGAGGATTCTTCGAGACAGCATTACTCCCACTTGGAAATAAGTAAACCTATTAGCGAGAGGCAACGTGATTTTGTGAAGGGGAGGTCGTGTCTCTCTAACTTGATCGGGTTTTTCAAAGAAGTAACGAAGATGATTGATGAGGGTAGGGGAATGGATGTTGTCTACATGGACTTCAGTAAGGCCTTTGACAAGGTCCCTCATGACAGACATGGCAGAAGGTGAAGTCGCACGGGATCAGAGATGAGCTGGCAAGATGGATACAGAATTGGCCCGTTCATAAAAGACAGAAGGTAGCAGTGGAAGGGTGCGTTTCTGAATGTAGGGCTGTTCCTCAGGGATCAGTGCTGCTTGTAACATATATAAATGAAATGGAGGAAAATGTAACTGGTTTGATTAATAAGTTTGCTGACGAAACAAAGGTTGGTGAATTGCCGATAGCCATGAGGACCGTCAGAGGATACAGCAGGATATAGATCGGTTGGAGACTTGGGCGAATAGATGACAGATGGAGTTTAATCCGGACAAATGTGAGGTAATGCATTTTGGAAGATCTAATACAGATGGGGAATATACAGTAAATGGCAGAACCCTCAGCAACATTGACAGGAAGAGGGATCTGGGTGTACAGGTACACAGGTCACGTGAAAGTGGCAACACAGGTGGAGGAGATAGTCAAGAAGGCATACGGTATGCTTGCCTTCATCGGCCGGGGGATTGAGTTTGTCATTTTTGGCAAGTCATTTTGCAGTTTTATAGAACCATAGTTTGGATGCACGTGGAATATGGTGTTGAATTCTGGTCGCTGCACTACCAGAAGGGTGTGGAGGCTTTGGAGAGGGTACAGAAAAGATTTACCAGTATGTTGCCTGGTATGGAGGGCATTAGCAACAAGGAGAGGTTGGAGAAACTTGGTTTGTTCTCACTGAAACAACGGAGGTTGAACAAAGAACAAAGAAAATTACAGTACAGGAACAGGCCCTTTGGCCCTCTCAACCTGCGCTGATCCAGATCCTTTATCTAAACCTGTCGTCTATTTTCCAAGGATCTACTTCCCTCTGTTCCCCCCCCCCCATTCATATATCTGTCTAGATGCATCTTAAATTATGCTATCGTGCCCGCCTCTACCACCTCCGCTGGCAAAGCGTTCCAGGCACCCACCACGCTCTGCGTAAAAAACTTTCCACGCACATGTCCCTTAAACTTTCCCCCTCTCACCTTGAAATCGTGACCCCTTGTAATTGACACCCCCACTCTTGGAAAAAGCTTGTTGCTATCCATCCTGTCCATACCTCTCATAATTTTGTAGACCTCAATCAGGTCCCCCCTCAACCTCCGTCGTTCCAACGAAAACAATCCTAATCGACTCAACCGTTCTTCAAAGCTAGCACCCTCCATACCAGGCAACATCCTAGTGAATCTCCTCTGCACCCTCTCTAAAGCATCCACATCCTTCTGGTAATGTGGCAACCAGAACTGCATGCAGTATTCCAAATGTGGCCTAACCAAAGTCCTATACAACTGTAACATGACCTGCCGACTCTTGTACTCAATATCCCGTCCGATGAAGGCAAGCATGCTGTATGCCTTCTTGACCACTCTATCGACCTGTGTTGCCACCTTCAGGGTACAAAGGACGTGAACTCCCAGATCTCTCTGTACATCAATTTTCCCCAGGACTCTTCCATTGACCTTATAGTCCGCTCTTGAATTAGATCTTCCAAAATGCATCACCTCGCATTTGCCTGGATTGAATAGAGACAACCCCAGTAACTATAGACCAGTGAACCTTACTTCTGTTGTGGGCAAAATCTTGGAAAGGTTTATAATAGATAGGACGTATAATCATCTGGAAAGGAATAATTTGATTAGAGATAGTCAACACGGTTTTGTGAAGGGTAGGTCATGCCTCACAAACCTTATTGAGTTCTTTGAGAAGGTGACTAAACAGGTGGATGAGGGTAAAGCAGTTGATGTGGTGTATATGGATTTCAGTAAAGCGTTTGATAAGGTTCCCCATGGTAGGCTACTGCAGAAAATACGCAGGCATGGGATTCAGGGTGATTTAGCAGTTTGGATCAGAAATTGGCTAGCTGGAAGAAGACAAAGGATGGTGGTTGATGGGAAATGTTCAGACTGGAGTCCAGTTACTAGTGGTGAACCACAAGGATCTGTTTTGGGGCCACTGCTGTTTGTCATTTTTATAAATGACCTGGAGGAGGGAGTAGAAGGATGGGTGAGTAAATTTGCAGATGACACTAAAATCGGTGGAGTTGTGGACAGTGCGAAAGGATGTTAAAAGTTACAGAGGAACATAGCTAAGATTCAGCGCTGGGCTGAGAGGTGGCAAATGGAGTTTAATGCAGAAAAGTGTGAGGTGATTCAATTTGGAAGGAATAACAGGAAGACAGAGTACTGGGCTAATGGAAAGATTCTTGGCAGTGTGGATGAGCAGACGGTGTCCATGTACATAGATCCCTGAAAGTTGCCACACAGGTTGAGAGGGTTGTTAAGACGGCGCATGGTGTGTTAGCTTTTATTGGTAGAGGGATTGAGTTTTGGAGCCATGAGGTCATGTTGCAGCTGTACAAAACTCTGGTGTGGTCTCATTTGGAGTATTGCGTGCAATTATGGTCGCTGCATTATAGGAAGGATGTGGAAGCATTGGAAAGGGTGCAGAGGAGATTTACCAGAATGTTGCCTGGTATGGAGGGACGATCTTATGAGGAAAGGCTGAGGGACTTGAGGCTGTTTTCGTTAGAGAGAAGAAGGTTAAGAGGTGACTTAATTGAGGCATACAAGATGATCAGAGGATTGGATAGGGTGAACAGTAAGAGCCTTTTTCCTCAGATGGTGATGTCTAGCACGAGGGGACATAGCTTTAAATTGAGGGGAGATAGATATAGGACAGATGTCAGAGGTAGGTTCTTTACTCAGAGAGTAGTAAGGGCATAGAATGCCCTGCCTGCAACAGTAGTGGACTCGCCAACACTAAGGGTATTCAAATGGTCATTGGATAGACATATGGACGATAAGGGAATAGTGTAGATGGGCTTTAAAGTGGTTTCACTGGTCGGCGCAACATCGAGGGCTGAAGGGCCTGTACTGTGCTGTAATGTTCTATGGTCTATGTTCTATGAACTCCATCTGCCATTTCTTTGCCCAACTCTCCAATCTATCTATATTTTGCTGTATTCTCTGACAGTCCTCCTTGCTATCTGCAACTCCACCAATCTTAGTATCATCTGAAAACTTGCTAATCAGACCACCTATACCTTCGTCCAGATCATTTATGTATATCACAAACACAGATCCCTGTGAAACACCACTTGTCACCTTTCTCCATTTTGAGACACTCCCTTCCAGCACTACTCTCTGTCTCCTGTTGCCCAGACAGTTCTTTATCCATCTAGCTAGTACACCCTGAACTCCATACGACTTCACTTTATCCATCAACCTGCCATGGGAAACTTTATCAAACGCCTTACTGAAGTCCATGTATATGACATCTACAGCCCTTCCCTCATCAATTAACTTTGTCACTTCCTCAAAGAATTCTATTAGGTTTGTAAGACATGACCTTCCCTGCACAAAACCATGCTGCCTATCACTGATAAGTCTATTTTCTTCCAAATGTGAATAGATCCTATCCCTCAGTATCTTCTCCAACAGTTTGCCTAGCACTGACGTCAAGCTCACAGGTCTATAATTCCTTGGATTATCCCTGCTACCCTTCTTAAACAAAGGGACAACATTAGCAATTCTCCAGTCCTCCGGGACCTCACCCGTGCTCAAGGATGCTGCAAAGATATCTGTAAAGGCCCCAACTATTTCGTCCCTCGCTTCCCTCAGTAACCTGGGATAGATCCCATCCGGACCTGGGGACTTGTCCACCTTAATGCCTTTTAGAATACCCAAAACTTCCCCCTTCCTTATGCCGACTTGACCTAGAGTGTTTAAACATCCATCCCTAGCCTCAACATCCGTCATGTCCCTCTCCTTGGTGAATACTGATGCAAAGTACTCATTAAGAGTCTCACCCATTTCCTCTGACTCCACCCATAAATTTCCTCTTTTGTCTTTGAGTGGGCCAATCCTTTCTTTAGTTACCCTCTTGCTCCTTATATATAAATAAAAGGCTTTGGGATTTTCCTTAACCCTGTTAGCCAAAGATATTTCATGACCCCTTTCAGCCCTCTTTATTGCGCGTTTGAGATTTGTCCTACTTTCCCGATATTCCTCCAATGCTTCATCAGTTTTAAGTCGCCTAGATCTTATGTATGCTTTCTTTTTCAACTTAGCTAGTCTCACAATTCCACCCGTCATCCATGGTTCCCTAATCTTGCCATTTCTATCCCTCATTTTCACAGGGACATGTCTATCCTGCACTCTATTCAACCTTTCCTTAGAAGACTCCCACATTTCAAATGTGGATTTACCCTTAAACAGCTGCTCCCAATCCACATTCCCTAGCTCCTGCCGAATTTTGTTATACTTGACCTTTCCCCAATTTAGCACTCTTCCTTTAGGATCACTCTCGCCTTTGTCCATGAGTATTCTAAAACTTACGGATTTGTGATCACTATTCCCAAAGTAATCACCGACTGATTCTTCAACCACCTGGCCGGGATCATTCCCCAATACCAATTCCAGTATGGCCCCTTCCCGGGTTGGACTATTTACATACTGCTCTAAAAAACTCTCCTGGATGCTCTTTACAAATTCTGCTCCATCTACGCCGCCAACACTACATGAGTCCCATTCAATGTTGGGGAAGTTTTTCTATAATCTGTCTACATATTTGTACCTCTACTTCATGCTCACTTTTGGGAGGCCTGTAGTAAAGTCCCAACAATGTTACTGCACCCTTCCTATTTCTTAGCTCTACCCATATTGCCTCAGTGCTCGAATACTCCATCATGCCCTCCTTAATCACAGCTGTGATATCATCTCTGACCAGTAATCCAACTCCTCCACCCCTTTTACTTCCCTCTCTATCCCTCCTTAAGCATCTATACCCTGGGATATTTAGTTGCCAGACTTACCCTTCCCTCAACCAAGTCTCAGTAATACCAATAACATCATATTCCCAGGTACTAATCCAAGCCCTAAGTTCATCTGCCTTACCTGTTGCACTTCTCGCATTGAAATAAATGCACCTCAGACTACCTGTCCCTTTGCGTGCATCATCTCTTCCCTGTCTACTCTTCCCCTTAGTCACATTGAGTTTATTATCTATTACCTTACTAGCTTTAGTTGCTGCCTCTTTACTGACCTCTAACTTCCTAATCTGGTTACCATACCCCTGCCACATTAATTTAAAACCTCCCCAACAGTGTTAGCAAAAGCACCCCCTAGGACATTGGTTCCAGTCCTGCCCAGGTGTAGACCATCCGATTTGTAATGGTCCCACCGCCCCCAGAACCGGTTCCAATGTCCCAAAAATCTGAACCCCTCCCTCCTGCACCATCTCTCAAGCCACGTATTCATTCTGACTATTCTTGAATTTCTACTCTGACTGTCTCGTGGCACTGGTAGCAATCCTGAGATTACTACCTTTGAGGGCCTACTTTTTAACTTATCTCCTAACTCCCTAAATTCTGATTATAGGACCTCATCCCATTTTTAACTATATCGTCGGTGCCTATATGCACCACGACAACTGGCTGTTCACCCCCCCCCCACTTCATTATGTCTTATAGCCGATCTGAGACATCCCTGACCCATGCACCCGGGAGGCAACATACCATTCGGGAGTCTCGTTTTTGACCACAGATATGCCTGTCTACTCCCCTTACGATTGAATCCCCTGTGACTATAGCCCTGCCATCCTTTTTCCCGCCCTTCTGTGCAGCAGAGCCAGCCACAGTGCCATGAGCCTGGCTACTACTGCCTTTCCCTGGTGAGTCATCTCCCCCAACAGTATCCAAAACGGTATACCTGTTTTGGAGGGGGATGACCGCAGGGGACACCTGCACTGCCTTCCTGCTCTTTCTCTGCCTTTTGGTCACCCATTCCCTGTCTCTCTTACCAATCCTAATCTGCGGTGTGACCAACTCACTGAACGTGCTATCCACGACCTCCTCAGCATCGCGGATGCTCCAAAGTGAATCCATCCGCAGCTCCAGAGCCGTTGTGCGGTCTAACAGGAGCTGCAGCTGGACACACTTCCCGCACATGAAGGAGTCAGGGGCATCGGTCGCGTCCCTGAACTCCCACATTGAGCACGAGGAGCAGAACACGGGTTATGAGCGGCAACCTGATAGAAGTCTACAAGGTTATGAGGAGCATGGACAGAGTGGATAGTCAGAAGCATTTTTCCAGGGTGGAAGTGTTAATTACTAGGGGGCATAGGTTTAATGAGCAAGGGGCAAGGTTTAAAGGAGATGTATGAAGCAAGGTTTTTTACACAGTGTGTGGTGGGAGCCTCGATCTCGCTGTCGGGGTAGGTAGTGGAAGCAGATACAAGAGTTTAAGGGGCGTCTTGACAAATACATGATTACAGGATGGGTATAGAGGGACATGGTCCCCGGAAGGGTAGGAGGTTTTAGTTCAGACGGGCAGCATGTTCGGTGCAGGCTTGGGAGGGCCGAAGAGCCTGTTCCTATACTGTAAGTTTCTTTATTTTTTGTTCTTTAGTCTTTGAATTTGAGGTCGCTATAGGCTTTTAAAATAAAGTAAATACAATGTTTGTGAGGAACGGCAAAGGGAACCGATCTTGTCCTTGGAAATAACAACAGATTGGCATCAAAACAGCTTGTTGATTTTCTTTTGCAACATACTGTTCTTTACTCTTCGCATCTATCAACCAGTGATCATGCCAATAAATTCTGATTGCACTTAGTGCAATGCTTTAGGCATCATGTTACTGCATTCAAAATGCAGCATTATTAAATATGTTTATTTAAAATTGGTAAAGTACTCAATAATATTTCTATGGTTTTGGAGTTAGCACCATCCCAGAGTTATACAATCTCATTCTAATGCACTCTGCTGAATAAAGCTCGACTTTTTCGGGAAATCCTCTTGCCACTGTCTGGGGCTGTCTCCCTGTAATTGAATGTGTTCACATAATTAGAGGTTTAATTTGTACTCTACTTTCTTTCCATGAGTACGCCAAATTACATTATCTGTTCACAGCCTCTTCAACTCCATTCTTTGTTCTTTCAGGCTCCACAATTCTTACTAATTAACCAACAATGGATTTTTTTTTAAAGTCGCAGCACGTCAAAATGTGCTGAGGATGACAAGCTCGGAAACAAAGCTTGTGAGAGGGCAAATTTATCCGTTTTTAAAAACTTTTTATTGAAAGCAACTACTGTTTAATAGCTCAATCAAACCACATTGGTGATGTTTCTTTGGTTTACAAAAATGTGATCATTGCTTGCTTCAATGAAAATCATTGCTCACAAATCAATGTATATTCAAATGTATCAGCGAAATATTTTACAATTGAAGATCACGATTAATTGATTTCCCCTCTCGTTGTCCCTGGAATCCATTTTCCCAGTCAAAGGAATCAACAATAACTCCACATGGACGGGTCTCAAATTAAAACCATCAGAACCGTGGTGATGATGCAATGGGAATGCCATGGGACTCAGAAATCAGGGATCTTAGTTTAATGTTCTGGGGACACGGGTTCAAATCCCACCCCAGCAGGTGGTGGAATTTGAATTCAGTTCAGTGAAAGTTAGTCTCAGTAATGGTGATGATCGTCAATTGTCATAATCGAAAATTATAAATGCCTCAATAAAATATTTTCGTAAAAAAAAATCAATTGTCACTGCGAGGTTGGGGGTGGGGGAGAAGGGAGAGTCCTGATGACTACGAGGTGGGGGGGGGGGGGGGGTGGAGGGTGAGAAGGGAGAGGCTGAAATTTTACTTTGAGATTGGGACTGTAATCTCAGAACATCAGATTTGCTGGCATGTTCAGGCCCTGCCCCTCCAACTGGCTGTGCGATCTTGGCGGCACGCTGAAATTGCTGTTAAATCAGATGAAAAAAACATCCGTGAAGTCACCGGGTTTCACACAGCTTTTCTTACCTGATCCAACACTGTGCAATTTTGGGAAAATTGTACTTTTTGTGTTTGTAACTGCAGAAGTATGCTATAAATGCCAGGCGGTGTGTCCATGTACCAGTGCTGCATTTCTTGTACTGAATAAAAATGGCAGGTGGTTTTCAGTGGATGGACGAGTGATCATGAAGATCACATCAAGCACCATCATTCCATTGTGGGGGATTAAAAAATATTGAGTAAGGCGGCACGGTGGCACAGTGGTTAGCACTGCTGCCTCACGGCACCAAGGACCCGGGTTTGGTCCTGGCCCCGGGTCACAGTTCATGTGGAGTTTTCACACTCCCCCCGTGTCTTCGTTGGTGCCTCCCCCACAACCCAAAAGATGTGCACGGTAGGTGGATTGGCCATGCTATATTACCCTTTGTTTGGAAAAAATAAATGGGTACTCTAAAACAAATATTGAGTATTGGGGGCGGGGGTAGAGGGCGGTGGAGAGATCCTACTCTTCGTGGTTAAAAAGTCAGAAGACCATTTAGATGAGAGAAGCTGTACTTCAAGAAAAGAGAAGGGGAAAGAACACAAAGAAAAAATGGAATGGGATAATGGTATGTTTTTTTTAGTGATTCAAATAATATTTCCAAAAATTAGGATGACAAATATCTTGGTCTATAATCTTGTAGAAATTGATTTTTGCAACTTACTGACGATGCAGTCAAAATGACGGAAACTACAAAAGCTCCAAGCTGAAAAGGAATTTTAAAAAAATAACTGTCTGCCTGATTACCAGTATTCAAAATAACCCTATTTTTTTTTAAACATATTAGTCCAACATTCATATTGTTTAAAATACTTCACTGGCAAGATTAGTGGACACTCAGGGCGGGACGTTCCTGCCCTTCTCACCAACAGAATCTTCAGGTCTCGTTGAACTCAACCTGTTTTGACGGGTTCCCTGGCAACAGGGCGGGTGAGCCACTCGAAGGCCCATAGGCTTGGGTGGGGCTGGAAGATCCCACCGGCGACCAATGTCTCACCGCATCCACCATGGGAAAATCCCCCATGTGGGAGACCCAGAAAATCCTGGCCTCCATATTACCACCATCTTGGATATTATGGAATGAACAAGCTCTTTTCCACCAACCGTGCAGGATGTTCCCATCCCATTCACCTCCCTGGTCACCTCCTTAGCTTTCCCTCCAGGAGGAAACTTAATTGAGAAAATATGTACATAAATAAAGAATTTGATGAGGTAAATGTGCACCTGAACTTATTTTAAATCCCGATTAAATATTGAAAGCCATATTGCTGTATTTTAGGATGGGGTAAGTTGGCATGGTTAGTGAGTCCTGATTGTAATTTGGAATACAAATAAAGCAGTTCATTAAGATCATCTTTCATGCAAGGGTGTCTGAGATATAATTATTCTTGAATCAGTTGCCAATTCACCCAGAATTTGAAGTTTACTACAGGTCTATGTTGGTGTTACTGCCAATGTCTAATTAGCACAGCTTCCAAAATGTCAGATTTTAATAATCAACTCTAATTTTCGGTGAAATGAAGAAGAAATTACCGCATAATGGATTCCACACATTACAAAGGAAAATGGCTTTCTCTGTCCAAAGCCACTTCATAACCCAGGACTAAATGCAAGTTACTTAAGGAAGTAAGGGGGAAGAACATCCATGTGACAAGATGCACTGTTGCTCCAGCATTAAAAAGAAATAGCTACTTGGGGGCCTCCTGAGCCTGCTTCTTTGCAGAGCCACTGTTGTGGTGATTGGTGTTAATCCACAGGGAAAATGGATGTAAACTGCTGGAGTCAGTGAAACCTGGCGCGCAACTTTTAAAGCACGCTTTAAACAGCCTGCTGGAAAATAACCAAGTAGCAATGCTTGGCTCACTCAATTCTCAGATAATTTCACAACATTTCACATCAAGTTTTTGATTATATTTTTCAGGAATGCGCACTGCGGGATCCTCTGAAGGAAGCAGCCAAAGAAAACCATGAATCCTAGGCAGAGGAAGGCAGGATTGCTCTCACTTGGACTTCAAGGAAGTTGAAGTCAGGAAACACAGATTCCTGGGTGTCTGTGCCAGCAAGGCAGATACGCCACTTATATCACTTGGATGGAGTCATAGAGTGCCAATATTTTCACCCCAACGGCTTCCAACCAGTGGCACAAGAATTTCACTAACCTCATCCAGACAGACTAGATAACACACCGTATATGTCCACCCTGGCCATCAGAACACTTTTCAGTGTCTTACAGCAACCCATGGATAAATATAGCAGAATATGATGCACAATGATAAAGAAGGGGCTCTATCAGGGCAGCACGGTGGCGCAGTAGTTAGTACTGCTGCCTCACGGCGCCGAGGTCCCAGGTTCGATCCCGGCTCTGCGTCACTGACCGTGTGGAGTTTGCACATTCTCCCCATGTTTGAGTGGGTTTCGCCCTCACAACCCAAAGGTGTGCAGGGTAAGTGGATTGGCCATGCTAAATTGCCCTTAAGTTAGGTGGTGTTGCTGGGTTACAGGGACAGGGTGGAGGTGTGGGTTTAAGTATGGTGCTCTTTGCAAGAGCCGGTGCAGACTGGATGGGCTGAATGGCCTCATTCTGCACTGTAAATTCTACGATTCTATGAAATTGCCCCTTAATTGGAAAAAAATGAATTGGGTACTCTAAATTTAAAAAAAAGAGGGAGCTCTATCGCAGCATTGTGCACTCTTGCTATTCAGCTCCCTCCATACCAATTAATTAATTGCACAAGCCTAAATGTGCTTTCACCATTTTAAAAGGCTCAGGAACCGAAACGTCTTCCTTGATCTCTTCTAAGCTGTTAGCACAGATTCCTCAATCACAAAGCGTTCCCTCACGGATTCTCCTGCTGGCGAGGTAGGTGCACGATGCCTGATGAAGGTAGGCCACTGGAACAAGCATCCCAACATTCATGGCGAAAGAAACAAAAGCCAAAGAGCTTATGGGGAGCCACTTAGATCTGGCCATGGGCGAAGGTGAGGTCAGCGCATTGGCAGAGTACCAAATTAGCGACTGAACACCTACAGTTATCCAGGCACCCTGGTGAAACATTGCACTAACACAGCTTTTAACTATGCCTGTCTCCTTAATGTTTATCCATTCCTAAGTTTTACTTTATTTTATTGCAGATTGAAAAGAGCAATGGGAGGCATAAGAGAAGTATAAGGAATAGATAGACATCAAGCAATAATGAGAATGATGAAGAGAAAAGTGTTAACAGTAGTTTGTTGCTCCACCGAGACTTCCTTCCACATGTTCATCTGTCCCAACAATCGCCTTCAACCCATTCCTCAATCACTTGCTTTCTCGTCACTGACATTAGTTCAGACAGTTTTACTCAGGGGCAATGGGATGATTTCACTGGGGTCGTGACAATGACCTCTCGGCAAAAGCTGGGGTATTGGCAACTTGTGACCCAGGATCCTTGGGTGAAATGAAGAATGCTCAATGAACATATGCCCCATGTGCAAGCTTTGAAGTCAGTCACCAGCACTCCTTTGTGAGGAGTAATCATTGCAGCATGTGGTCGCTTAATTGGAATCTTCATCACATCAGAAGCAGAGTAACATCGAGGGACCAAGGGGTGCTTCCACGTGGAAGCGCAAATTGCAACAATAGGGGAGAGAATAGAGAGCAGCCAGCAGAACAGGTTCCCAACAATTTTGGGCTATGAAATACACTGTTGTGTCTCAGAGTTTTCGGAATTACAAAGCTACCATTAGACCAGTCAAGCTGCTGATCAGTGAGACCTCAGATCAAAGGACACAGTGGAATAGCAAAAACTGGAGTCCACCTAACTGATATCAGCTCTCAGGGCTGCAGCAAGTATTCTAGGCCTTTCTCTTCAGAATACCATGTCAGTGGAACATGAGAACTGTTATCAGTCTGCTCAAGAGGCTCTAATCTGGAATTAAAAGTCGAATGATGACCATGAAACCATTGTTGATCATCGTTAAAAACCCATCTGGTTCACTAATGCCCCTTAGGGAAGGAAATCTGCCATCCTTACCTGGTAGCCTTCATGTGACACATGTAATGGTTGACTTTTAAATGTTCTCTGAAGTGGCCTTGCAAGTCACTCAGTTAAAGGGCAATTTGAGAAGGTCAATAAATGTTGGCCAGCCAGTGATGCCCACATCCCATTGATGAATTTTTAAAAAAAACTACCTGACTCTCCTTTGCATCTCCTTCTCCTCCGTGACCATGGCACCTAAAAGTTTGCTGAAGTGAATGTGGTAGCTGATACTCAGGCGTCTTCGTTGCAGATAGGGTTGCAGAATAAGAATCTGCCAGTGTCTGATCTTGTCAGAAGCCAGTATGTAGAGTGAACAACAAAAGTAAGCACGCAAAATCTTCAGACACTTACAAGTTCAGATATTCCTTACTTTCATCTTATCCAGCTGATCCTGAACAGCTGCCCTGCTTTATAAATCTCAATCTAAGCCAGCCAGAAATATGTCACCAGGAAACTGCAAGGATGGACTCAATGGGAAGATCACAGGAACTCGTGTTAAATAGTGAAAATTGGATTGCATCCGATTTTCCTGCCGAAAATGTTTTCTGTGCTCTTTCCTGCTCACTAATGCACTGAAAATCGCAAAAATACTCCTGCCCCAATAAATCATTTACAGATATAACAATCCTAGCTTTTTTTAATTTAAATTTCTAATTAAGGGGCAATTAACCGTGGCCAATCCACCTATCCAGCACATCTTTGGGTTGTGGGGGTGGGAACTGCACAGAGGCGGGGAGAACATAGAACATACAGCGGAGAAGGAGGCCATTAGGCCCATCGAGTCTGCACCGACCCACTTAAGCCCTCACTTCCACCCTATCCCCATAACCCAATAACCCCTCCTAACCTTTTTGACACTAAGGGCAATTTAGCATGGCCAATCCACCTAACCTGCACGTCTTTGGGTTGTGGGGGTGGGAACTACACAGAGGCGGGGAGAACATAGAACATACAGCGGAGAAGGAGGCCATTAGGCCCATCGAGTCTGCACCGACCCACTTAAGCCCTCACTTCCACCCTATCCCCATAACCCAATAACCCCCCCTAACCTTTTTGACACTAAGGGCAATTTAGCATGGCCAATCCACCTAACCTGCACGTCTTTGAACTGTGGGAGGAAACCGGAGCACCCGAAGAAAACCCACGCAGACACGGGGAGAACGTACAGACTCCACATAGACAGTGACCCAGCGGGGAATCGAACCTGGGCCCCTGGCGCTGTGAAGCCACAGTGCTATCAACTTGTGTTACCGTGCTGCCCCATGGTGCAAACTCCACAAGGACAGTGACCCGGGGCCAGGATCGAACCCGGGTCCTCGGCGCCGTGAGGCAGCAGTGCTAACCACTGCACCACCGTGTCGCCCTACAACAATAGCTTTCTAGGATTAACCACAAAATCATCATAACAAGCACTTATCATGTTATCGAGAGTGGGATAAGTGATTTTTACAGTCTTGAAAACATGCTTAATCAAAGCATTCTTTTATGTATTATAACAGTAGCTGGTAAACTGGAATAGAACAATTGCCTTTTCCCTTTGCACATTGTTCTCCACTGCGTAACTTGTGCTTTCAAGACAGACGCAATTCAAGTGAGAAGATGAACATCACACTCCCATACAGCATTCCGACCTTCAGCTTGCCCGAGCGCTGACAATGCTCATTCAGATGAACTAGGGTAGGCAGTTCGAGACTCATGTTCCCAATCCTCAGACCGGGAACCAGCGGCGAAATTCTCTGGTATCGGCGCAATGTCCGCCGACTGGCGCCCAAAACGGCGCAAATCAGTCGGGCATCGCGCCGCCCCAAAGGTGCATCTTTGGGGGCCGAGCCCCAACCTTAAGGGGCTAGGCCCGCGCCGGACGAATTTCCGCCCCGTCAGCTGGCGGAAAAGGCCTTTGGTACCCCGCCAGCTGGCGCGGAAATGACATCTCCGGGCGGCGCATGCGCGGGAGCGTTAGCGGCCGCTGATGGCATTCCCGCGCATGCGCAGTGGAGGGAGTCTCTTCCGCCTCCGTCATGGTGGAGACCGTGACGAAGGCGGAAGGAAAAGAGTGCCCCCACGGCACAGGCCCGCCAGCGGATCAGTGGGCCCCGATCGCGGGCCAGGCCACCGTGGGGGCACCCCCCGGGGCCAGATCGCCCCGCGCCCCCCCCCAGGACCCCGGAGCCCGCCCGCGCCGCCTTGTCCCGCCGGTAAGGTAGGTGGTTTAATCTACGCCGGCGGGACACGCATTTTAGCAGCGTGACTTCGGCCCATCCGGGCCGGAGAATCGCGCGGGAAGGCCCGCCAACCGGCGCGGCGCGATTCCCGCCCCCGCCGAATATCCGGTGGCGGAGAATTCGGCAACCGGCGGGGGCGGGATTCACGCCAGCCCCCAGCGATTCTCCGACCCGGCGGGGGGGGGGGGGGGGTCAGAGAATCTCGCCCCAGGTATTTAATCAACATCGGGGACTGCTCCATCAAGTAAATGCAAACTATGCATGAGAATTATTTAGAAATGCACTCAAAGCATATTTATTTTGATTAAACTAGCAAGTTTGCACTCATTCAATTTTTAAAATAGTTTGTTGAATTATATTCATCAACTGGTTCAAGATATATCGGTTTGCATATCTCTGTTCAAGCAGAAACGTCCTGCTGCTCTGCATTCTATCGAGTCAAACACTGAAATCTCCTTGCTTTCTTCATCAGTCATTCTTTTCAGGTTTTGAAGATAAAATTGAAAGCAGCATTGTGCTTGTGTGTGTTGTGTCATTCATAATGAAGGACAGGCAAGTCTATTGTGAGAGAAACTGACATTCCATTCGATACTGGCTTCCCTATTATGGTACATGTACTTGAACATCCTGACTTCAATAAAAAGCAAAAGGCTAACATGATAGAGATTCAACCGCATGTCAACTGTAAAAGACTCATTAGCTGAGAAACCAGTTTGACACAGGAGAGCCAGCATACAACATCAGTCCATTTGCTTTAATTTTGAATGTTAAGTTAATTTCTCAATGTTCTCCCCTTTTGGACCTGGCACTCTCTTGCTGATCAATGAACTTATTGAGCTGGGGAAACATAGACATCCCGAGTGAAACAATTCCTCATGGCCCCCTACTCCCGCAATGAGTGAATGCTACCAGTTCATACTTACAGGACCTAGAAGGCACCAGAGTTATTCATCTGAAGGAGTAAATAGCATTTTTTAAACAAGATAGATTTCAATTAGACAACCACATCACAAAATGTTCTTTGGTAGTGCATGCGGTGTTGGTGCTGTTTTGGGTGCCATTTTGGTATCAAAATGGTGTCCTTGTGGCACATGCACAGTTCTGGTGGAACCTGTACAGGATGGGGTGGCATGGTGGCACAGTGGTTAGCACTGCTGCCTCACAGTGCCAGGAACCCTGGTTCAATTCCGGCCTCGGGTGACTGGAATTTGCACTTTCTCCCCCTTATCTGTGTGGGTTTCCTCTTGGTGCACCGCTTTCCTCCCACTGTCCAAAGTGATGTGTTATGCTCTCGCTGTAGCATAAGTGGCTTCCTTGTGGTGCACTTAACAAAGGAAGGTTCAGACGTGGAGATAACTTCAACACGTTTATTAAACTATTCACACTTCTATTACTCGGGTTCAACACTACTGCTAATCCTACTATAACTAACCAGACTGACTAGCCAGTTGCTGCAATCCACGTGGTGGGAGTAATATTGAATCAACCCTGTGTCTCTACTCACTAACTGTCTCCACTGGAAAGAGATGTAATGCCCTCCTGTGGCCGTGTCACCTCTGTGTGTAACGTGAATGTCCATTGGTCGTGTCCTATCTAGCTGATCTATTGGTTTTGTCTGTGTGTGGGATGTCTCTGGTGCTCCCTCTAGTGTCTAGCTAGCCTACATGTATTTACATTGATGCACATCACCACATCCCCCCTTTTTTATATGTTACATATTTTCTGTACACTTTAAGAAAATTGAACAAAAAACAGGTAGATAGGTTAAGGTGTATACAAGTCATGGGAACAGTGATTAAACAATAAGTCCAAATCATTTGTGTGAGTCCAAAAACCATCAATCATCATGGTCAAATGTCTCTCTTGGTTATGAACGCCATCAACATCCCTGTGCCACAGGAACGAAGAAGTGGTCAAATCACTTCGCTGTCTGATTTGGAGTCCCTTTCTTTTCCGATGTTTGTGATGGTGCTGTCGGATGGCAGGATACCTTATCTTGTAGCTGATAAGGTGTTGATGTTGAAGAGGTACCATCAACAGTATCATTCAAGGTCATGGATGTGCCATATTTTGAAGTTGGATAAGACTGTACATACTGGTTCTGGCCACGTGCTGTGCAGGAAGGGTGATCCTGCTGAGAACAGTTGAAGCTTGTCGAATTGGAAACAGAATTGCAGCTCGCAAAAATACATGGTGTGAAATAAGAACCTTGCATCTGATAGGAATATGCCATCTGGCCAGGCTGGGGTGCAGCAAATCCTGGGCTGTAACTAAAGCATCCAGTCTGTAGTGCAGATTGCGCTTGCGGTAGTCCTCCTTCGGTCTTGATTCCATTAGTGGGCAATCCGTAGTGCTGGCCTGTTTGAGAATCTGCTGCATAGACTGCTGACTGCTGCATGCCTGAATACTGGGTTTGTCCAGCATGAGCTGTCATTGGCTGCACTGCTGGTGTGGAAAAAATGTGTGGATATAGCTGTGGTGAATATTGGTGTATTCCTCTTGGACTGTAGCCGCTGCTTCTTATTACTGACCCAGTGTAATTGTTAAGTGAGCCATCTCCTGTCGTTGTGGCATCTGCTGTCACCCTGAGCATGCCATCACTGAAGTTGCGGCACTCCCTGTCTGGAGTAAAGTCCGGCTTACGTGAATCAGAGTCGGCCTTTGGTTGCTCCCCATCTGGAGTCTGGTCTGTTTTAACTGAGTCAGTGTTGGTTTGTTGATGCTCTCCGTCCGGAGTCTTAGCAGGTTCACTGGAGGCAGCTGAGATTTCTTGAAGCTGCAGGTCTGGAGTCGGAACATGCAAGAATGCAATGACTTGTGGAGAGGTTCGAGCGAATGAGGGTGGAAGTATCATGGTGTCACCGGAGTCACCAGTGGTCTCACAGTGATCGTCGAGTGCCTCTGTACACACTAGCTGAAGTCTGTCACTTTGCTGATCTTGCATGGGAAGTGGGATGCTGTCGTCACTCGTCTCACATACCGTGGGTAGATCCTCAGTAGCTGCTTGTTGTTCACTTGGGTTGGGTAAATTGTCAGAGTCTTCATCTGGTGGTGCAAACAATGTGGGTGGACTGTCATGGTCTTGCTGTTGTCCTTCATTTGGGCTTGGACTATCGTCGCGCTTTGTTTTTCACTGTAGCATGATAGACCGTCATGGTCGTCCTGCTGTGCACTGGAGCGTGGTAGACTGTCATAGTCTTCTTGCTGTTTACTTGAGCATGGCAGACTTGCATCGACTGCCGCTAGTTGGTCAGAGGAGGTTGCTAGACCCTCGTTGTCTTGTTCCTGCAAGGATTGCGCGTCGGAGTCTTGCGTTGCTTCTGTCGTGGAGTCTGTCCACGAGCTCGCTGTGGAGGCTTGTGACACTGGAGTCACTTCTTGTTCGTGCAAGGACTGCGGTGTGGAGTCTTGCGCATCTTCTTTTGTAGAGTCGGGAACCCTGAGCGGTGCATGGTCCACGCTCTGTGTGGCAGCAGGCCGCTCTCTGTGGGAATGTACCGCTCTCTGTCTCTTGGTTTCAGGCCGCAGCATAATCCTGCACTCACGAGTCAAGATGTCATATCTGCTGGGCTGAAGATCCTCAAATCCGAAGAATTCGTCGTCGGGGTCGTCAATGTGCAACACATCTAGTTGCAGTTCGGATTTGGTACTGGGGTAGCCTCGCAAGGTGAAAGCTTCATCTGAGTCGTAGTCTTCTAGGACCATATCATCACTGTTTGCGTCGGAGCTGGCATTGGGCTCGTGAGGTCCAGAGAAAACGTAAAGGTCGGTATCGAAGTATTCAAGGTCAGAATCATCGATTTGGGCATAGGTAACTGCTTGTTGCAGGGTTCTTTGGAGGTTAATTTCATTTCCTGGTTCAATTTGAGGCATTGTGCTGTCATTGCAGGTGAAAGAAGGTTGTTTTACGGCTTTAAAAGATGTTTTCTTTGATTTGGGACGTTTCCCCTTTACATGGGCGTGGTCCGGGGCCTCTGACGCCATGACGCATGTGACATCATACGTAGGAAGCGTTTGCATCGGCGCAAATCGCTGTTCCTGTACCGGGAGCCGTTTTCGTGATTGCGCATGCGCGGCATCTTTGCGCAAATGGACCTTCCCGTTCTGTGCATTTCTCGTGCAACTGCGCAAGTGCAGTCCCTTTAGAAAGATGGCCGCCGATCAAAATTGTTCTCTGCTCCGGGATCGCGGCCTGGTGGTGAGTACTGGCGCTTCTCTTACCATCTCTTGCTGGTTGGAGTGTGTTTTCCCCACAGTATTTGCCGAATTTGTCCAGAACTGCCTGGAAGTCGCTCCTGTTTTGCCCATTGGAGAACTTGAATCTTTTAAAGATTTCTTCTGCTCTGGCACCGGCGATGGTGAGCAGAAGCTCTGTCTTTTCAGCATCGGCCAAATCTTGTAGGTCGGCTGCTACCAGGAAGATTTCAAACATTTGCCGGAATACCCGCCAGTTTTCGCGGGGATCGCCGTGGCACTGGAGCTGCTGCGGAACCCGGATCTCGAACATCTTGCCTGGGTATCGTTGCTGGTTGTCACTGTACGCTGAGATATGGTGATATGGATTGAAACAGTTCACTGCTGGTACCATGATTTGTTATGCTCTCGGTGTAGCATAAGGGGTTTCCTTATGGTGCACTTGACAAAGGAAGGTTCAGACGTGGAGATACTTCAACACGTTTATTAAACTATTTACACTTCTATTACTCGGGTTCGGCTAATCCTACTATACCTACCCAGACTGACTAACCAGTTGCTGCAATTCACGTGGTGGGAGTGATATTGAATCATCCCTGTGTCTCTACTCACTGACTGTCTCCACTGGAAAGAGGCAGATCATGTGTGTGGTGTCCTTTATATATGGGTTGGTGTAATGCCCTCCTGTGGCCGTGTCACCTCTGTGTGTATCGTGAATGTTTATTGGTCGTGTCCTATCTAACTGATCTATTGGTTGAGTGTGTGTGTCATGTCTCTGGTGCTCCCTCTAGTGTCTAGCTAGCCTACATGTATTTACATTGATGCACATCACCACACTAAGGTGAGCAGGTTAGGTGGATTGGCTATGGTAAAATTGCCCCTTAGTGTCCAGGGATGCACAGGTTAGGTGGGGTTATGGAGATAGGGCAGGGGAGTGGGCCTCGGTAGGGTGTTCTCTCAGAGGGTCGGTGCAGATCTGATGGGCCAAATGGCCACCCTCTGCACTGTGGGGATTCCATGTCATTTTGGTCAGGGTGGAGAAGTCTGCACAGATACTTACAGAGGAGGCAGGTCGTGGTACAAGTCAATATTATTTATGGTCATTTGACGCCGGTCCTGCCATTTTCGAACTTGCGACACCAGCTAATGTCCTCCTTTAAGAACATAAAGCTGAACGTGCATTCAGCAGCAGGAAGGACCTTTGCTCCTGAAGTTTTTTTCAGGCTATTTTCAGGTGATTTGCTGACTGATTTCCACTAACACTGCCTGAGCTTGTACAAAGGCTATGAGCTTTCCACATCATTTGCATGTCACAAATCATGGTGCCTTCATTATAATATCCTACTCGGTTTGCAGCAAGGCAGGACTGATCATTGGCAATGGCAGGAAGCAAGCTGCTGACAGAGAAAGAGCTCGCCTTTCCCCAGACCAACCTCCATCAAGCCTTTAACTAAATGGATTTGAGGCGGGTTCCATTCAGATTTGAGACATTTTACATCCCATCTGAACTAACTGTTCCTTGGGGGTTACAATTTCTCCCTGCCACCCTCACTAGCAAAGGCACATATCTCCTGTGTCACAACTCTGGTCTTTATTAGCAGTTAAACATTCCAAAGTGATAAACTCAGTCAACAACTATGATAAGAAAGTCCAACATAAATATTAGCTGCAATGTCAGGTTGCCCATCAATATTGCGCCTCTCAATGCCATCGGCCAGCTACACCGCTCTGATAGTATCTAGCTCTTTTGCTGCTGACTTTTTCCTGGGCTGTTTTAGACCCCCACCCGCCCCCCGCCCCCCACACCTCCTCCCCTCAGCATTGTTCATGCAGAATTCCCATTCCTAGGAGTCGACCCTGAATTACCCTGTCACTATTCCTGCATTCCACTGTAATATGCTCAAAAGTAGAAGGTTACAAGTCAACGACACCAAAGGAGGTACAAACAATATTAATAGACAAAGCAAGGCTCGATATAAATGCAAGCTCTAAACCCCATCAACCGCGTATTCCCCACACACATCACTGGAAAAAACAATTCACAAGCCTCATCAATTCTGTTTCACCCATCATTTCCCGCCCAGAAGGATAAAAAATTTAAAAACAAAAGGAGCAAACATCGTAAATGCAGAGGCGACGACCATAAGAAAAATAGAATTTATAGAGTCGCAGAGAAAAAAAACAGACAAATAACAGAATTAACCAAGGGACATAGATGTAAAACAACTGGTAACCAATCATTGACCCGTTATGTAATTCACCCAATTTTCCTTCCGACTGAAGTTAATGGAAAGGAAAACTGAGTAGGGCCTCTCGTGCGTGGTCCATTCCAGATCATTCATGATGCACAATCGCCTAAAGTTAAAATACCCCCATTATATTCTTGAACTTCGGAACAAGAGTACATCATTCAGCTCATCATGCTTTCTCCGCCATTCAATTAGATCATGGCTGACCATCCATGTCAACACCACTTCCCCGTGCTATCCACATATTTCCTGCTGTCATTAGTCTCCCGAATGTTCTGATCATAGATACATAGAAGATAGTAGCAGGAGGAGGCCTTTTGGCCCTTCAAGCCTGCTCCACCATTTATCACAATCATGGCTGATCATCCAACTCAACAGCCTAATCCTGCTTTCTCCCCATAGCCTTTGATCCTATTTGCCCCAAGTGCTATATCTCACAGCCTCTTGAATATATTCAATGTTTTAGTATCACCTACTTCCTATGGGAATGAATTCCACAGGCTCACCACTCTTTGGGTGAAGAAATGTCTCCTCATCTCTGTCCGAAATGGTTTAACCTGAATCCTCAGACTGTGACCTGTGGTTCTGGACACACCCACCATTGGGAACATCTTCCCTGCATCTACCCTGTCTAGTCCTGTTAGAATTTTATAGTTCTCTATGAGATCCCCCCTCATTCTTCTAAACTCCAGCAAGAACAATCCTAACCTAGTCAATCTCTCCTCATATGACAGTCCCGCTATTCCTGGAATCAGTCTGGTAAACCTTTGCTGAACTCCCTAGAGAGCAAGAACATCCTTCCTCAGAAAAGGAGATGTAAAATGCACATAATATTCTAGGTGTGGCTTCACCAGGACCCTGTATAATTGCAGCAACATATCCCTGCTTCTGTACTTGAGACCTCTTGCAATGAAGGCCAATGTATCATTAACCCTTTTCACCGCCTGCTGCATCTGCATGCTTACCTTCAGTGACTGGTGCACAAGGACACCCAGGTCCCCTCTCCCAATTTACAACCATTCAGGTAGTAATCTGCCTTCCTGTTTTTGCTTCCAAAGTGAATAACCTCACACTTATCAAAATTATATTGCATCTGCCATTGATTTGCCCACTCACCCAACCTGTCCAAATCATGCTGTAGGATCTCTGCATCCTTGTCATGGTTCACCCTTCCAACCCAACTTGGTATCATCTGCAAACTTTGAGATATTACATTTTATTCCATCATCAAAATCATTTATATATATTGTGAATAGCTGGGGTCCCAGCACCGATCCCTGTGGCACCCCACTAGTTACTGCCTGCCAATTTGAAAAGGACCCATTAATTCCTACTCTTTGTTTCCTCGCTGCCAACCAGTTTTTTTATCCACCTCAATACACTTACCCCAATCCCATGTGCTTTAATTTTGCACAATAATCTCTTATGTGGGACTTTGCCAAACGCATTCTGAAAGTCCAAGTATACCACATCGACTGGCTCCCCCTTGTCAACTGTACTGGTTACATCTTCAAAGATTCCAACAGATTTGTCAAGCATGATTTCCCCTTAATAAATCCATGCTGACTCTGACTGATCCTGCCACTCTTTCTAAGTGTTCCGTTATAAAGTCCTTGATAATGGATTCAAGAATTTTCCCCATGACTGATGTTAGGCTTACTGGTGTATAATTCCGTGTTTTCTCTCAGCTCCCTTTTGGAATATTGGAGTGCATTAGCTACCCTCCAATCTGCAAGGACTGTTCCAGAGTCTGTAGAATCCCAGAAGATGACCACCAATGCATCCACTATCTCCAGAGTCACCTCCTTAAGCACTCTGAGATGCATATTATCAGGCCCTGGGGATTTATCCGCCTTCAATTCCATCAATTTTCCCAGCACCATGTCTCTAGTAATACTGATCTTCCTCAGTTCTTCCCTCTCACTAAATCTTTCATTCTCCAACATTTCTGGTATCTGATTTGTGTTCTCATGTGTAACCAGTAACTCCACTGGAGTTTCACTGTACCATGTAATAAAAACATTATGAATATATGGAATTCATGTACATCACATTTTAAAATGATCTTTAATTAATTGACACATTTCTTGAAGCTAATTGTTCAAAGTCTTCTGCCAATGGATTTTTATTAAGCAACTCCTGTTGTGAAGTTACCATTTGGTTAAAAGAGCAACTAAACTCCGATCTCACCTTTGTTATTCAGTAATAGAAATCAGGAATTTTACAGAGGTTATTTATTACCAGTGGTGTGGAATCTGCCTTTCATTGCAAGCATAGCTCATACAGAAACATGGGCGGGATTGTCCGGCTGTGTTCACCCGGTGACCGGAGAATCCCGCCCGAGGTCAATGGACTTCTCCATTGTCCACGTCTTACCCGTGGCGTTCTTGTGGTGGGCAGGGCAAAATAATCCAGCCCATAATAACTCCTAATACAATTGCAGAGTAGACTTTGAAGGATCTGATCTAAATTAAATGCCCACAGATTTTTCGATGAATTTAGCACCTCCAGTAATTAGCAGAAATGTTCTAGACTCTTGTCTGGCAGTAAGTTATTCAGAGTTTAAGTGTATGTGAGAAATGATGTGATAGGTACAATGTTATTTACACTCAACATTCTGCCACATTACTCTGGCGTAGAGGAGCTCATTTGGTAACCTCCAAATTTGAACACTTTCCCTTCATTTATTTATTAACTGGTCCTTCATTAACAGGCTGACCCAGGGGCCCACGGACACCTGGAGGGAGGATCATCCACTGGGGCACAGCCTGGGATCTTCCACCCAGGCAACCCTGGGATTGATCAGTCAATCGGAATCCCTCCTTCCTGAGGCCGGCACAACGTAGGCAAAGTGAGCAGAACAGGTGACGCTAAATGCCAGTGCCACCCAAAATTAAGCCTGGGCCCTCTAGGACTTGGACGCCCACCAAGAGCATCTCAGGCAAGTCGGCAAGCTACAAACTGTAAATTGTGTCCGTGTGGACTTTAAGTGTGTGTGTGTGCAAATGCTTGTTATTGTTTTACTTCGATTGGTTCAAGTACAATAAAGTTAACTTCTTCCTTTGTTCAACTCAAGCAAAACTGACCTGTTAATTATTTCACAGTCACAGCGTGTAAGCAGTTAACTTCTCACTGAATCGGCAAACAAAAAAGCTGCTGCTGTGGTTAAAGGAGGAGAATGCAAAGAGGGGAGCCATTTGACCCGTTCTCAACTGGTCGGAGCAACTATTTATCATAAGATTGTGCATGAGGCAGATGTTGGCATAGTGCTAAAGTCACAGGATCAGTAGTCCAGAGGCCCAGACTATTGGTCTGGGGACATGGGTTCAAAATCCCACCATGGCAGCTGGTGGGATTTCAATTCATTTTCAGGAAAAACCTGAAATTGAAAAGGTGGTCTCGGTAATGGCGACCATGAAACCATCACAGATTGTTTTAAAAATCCGTCTGTTGCACTCATCCTATAGAGAAGGGAATCTGCCACCCGGACCTGGCCTACATGTGGCTCCAGATCCAGGGCAATGCGGTTGGCTCCTAGCTGCCTTCTAACACACCACTCAGTTCAAATGCAGCTAGGGATGAGAACCAAATGCCGGTCTTGCCAGAGATGTCCACATCCCATTGTAAGGCATTTCTAATACCTCTTGTGTTTCTGTTATGCTGCAAGGGATTTTTAATATCTCCTGTCTTCCTGGTTGTAGGTAAAATGTAACCAGTTGTGGAGTGGCACAGTGCATGCAGCTCCACCAGTGGCAGAAGCATAGAGTGTGGAGGGCATCCAGACCAAGGGAGAAGGATTCGCTCTGAAGACATTGTCGCTGGGCTCATATTAGACCTTTTACAAATATTGCATACAGACATACACAGTGACATACACACAGACACACATTATCAGAGACACACACACACACTCAGACAAGCACACAGACAAACGCAGACAGAGATGCACAGACACAGACACACACACACACAGACACATGTGATCTTGCATTGCCATGGTTAGAATGGCAAGGGAGGTATGACCCAATTCAAGATATTACTGTGTATGTCAAGGGACCAGGGTCAGAAAGGGGCATAATGTCACAGCCCACAAGGAGTCTGTTTCTGCAGGCAGGGAAGAGGGATCAGTCACAGGAAGCACTGTGGAAGAATTTGTTCAGTCCACCAATCACCACTGGGCCTTACTCAGCAACTGGTGTTGGAGGTTTATGCTATTGCTGACGGGGTTAACAAGGTTTTCCACAGAAAGTGAAAATTATATCCAAAGTTTGTTTTGGGGCATTGGTACCTAGTATGGGGTTCTGGGGCATCATTCTCCGACCCCCCCGCCGGGTCGGAGAATGGCCGTTGGCTGCCGTGAATCCCGCCCCCGCCCCCGCTGAAGTCTCCGGGACCGGAGATTGGGCAGGGGCGGGAATCAGGCCGCGCCGGTTGGCGGGACCCCCCGCTCAATTCTCCGGCCCGGATGGGCCGAAGTCCCGCCCAGAAATTGCCGGTCCCGCCAGCGTAAATCAAAGCTGGTATTCACCGGCGGGACCAGGCGGCTTGGGCGGGATCCGGGGTCCGGGGGGGGCGCGGGGCGATCTGACCCCGGGGGGTGCCCCCACGGTGGCCTGGCCTGCGATCGGGGCCCACCGATCCGCGGGCGGGCCTGTGCCGTGGGGGCACTCTTTCCCTTCCGCCTCCGCCACGGCCTCCACCATGGCGGAGGCGGAAGAGACTCTCCCCACTGCGCATGCGCGGGAAACTGTCGGCGGCCGTTGACGCTCCCGCGCATGCGCCGCATTTCCGCGCCAGCTGGCGGGGCACCAAACGCCATTTCCGCCAGCTGGCGGGGCAACAAACGCCATTTCCGCCAGCTGGCGGGGCGGAAATCCCTCCGGCGCCGGCCTAGCCCCTCAATGTTGGGGCTCGACCCCCAAAGATGCAGAGCATTTTGCACCTTTGGGCCGGCGCGATGCCCGTCTGATTAGCGCCGTTTTTGGCGCCAGTCGGCGGACATCGCGCAGTTGGGGGAGAATTTCGCCCCAGATCTTAGAGGGAAGTGAGACACCCCCCCACCCCGCACTGCCATGGTCGAACCTTTGAACAAACTGAATACATGAACATCTAAAGAAAAAATATTTAACTGATTGAATTTATACAATGTCCGGAGTACATAATTAGGGAATTGCAAGGCAATAATTTCATACTAGAGTTCTGAAAAGCTTCTAAACAGCATCTGAACCCCTCTGTGAAATGATAGCATTTTTACCATTCTGATTATTCTTTGTCGAACAAGTTTGCCCAACTCTAGTCTGACTGGGATCGTGCCAACTGCCCGCAACATTGCAGGATCACTTTTAATATCATAGATTATCATAGAATTTACAGTGCAGAAGGAGGCCATTCGGCCCATCGAGTCTGTACCGGCTCTTGGAAAGAGCACCCTACCCAACATCAGCACCTCCATCCTATCCCCAAAACCCAGTAACCCCACCCAACACTAAGGGCAATTTTGGACACTAAGGGCAATTTATCATGGCCAATCCACCTAACCTGCACATCTTTGGACTGTGGGAGGAAACCGGAGCACCCGGAGGAAACCCACGCACACACGGGGAGGATGTGCAGACTCCGCACAGACAGTGACCCAAGCCGGAATCGAACCTGGGACCCTGGAGCTGTGAAGCAATTGTGCTATTCACAATGCTGCCCCAATATATTTCTAGCCTTTCGATTTAAAGCACGTCTTTTGTTCCAAACCACTCATCGTGTAAAATTATGAAAACTGGAGGATTTGATGACCTGGGCTATAAAAACAGGAACAAAGGCGATTCCTAGCCTGTGCAACACAAAGATTGGAGAACAAAAGACCATCCAAGGAATTGAATCCTGCAGTTCGTTTGACCTTGGGAAACTTCCTGGTACTTTGAAACGCTGTACACCTTGTTTTATTCCATATTGGTATTTATTTTGTCGTTGCCTTTCTCACATTCCGCCTAGTGAACATTTTATCAGCACATTATTGGAAAGGAATTTTTTATCTGCAAATGTTACAGCATTATAATGGCTTTAAAATGCGATGAAAGCTTGGTGAATCATAAGCATTAGGGAAGTTAAATTGAGGGAGGTAATTAACAAGATTAGCCAAATTAGTACTGTCTCCAGTTCCTCATCCTGACTTTGTAGTGGCTGTCTTTTGTACTCAGATAGTCTGAAAGCAAATATTGGGATTCAAAATTATCTTCCTATATTATTAAACATAAATACTGAATAAAAGAGAAGAAATAAAACAGCACAATCTAGTTCTATAGTGGAAACCCAGCAAAGATAGGACAATTCTGAGAACTAATAATGCTATTAAAAAATGGAGATATGAGTTTAGAATTATTCAGCAATAACCTCTGCGAACAGAGGTATGTGGAGGATGAATATTCGAGTACCAATGCTTTCCACAAAATAAATCATCTGGTGTCATAGACAAGGTGATTTTTGAACAATGTGAACATCTGAAAGATGTTGAAGTATGCATAGTTTACGTAAACCTAATCGACCTTGCATTTTATTCACCCATGTTTGACTCCCATTCGTTAATCTGAAGCAGACTGATCAAATTCTATACTGGACAAATCAGGTTGCTAAATAAACAAATCGGCAAGGAAACATTTGTTCCAGGTGGACCCAACCAATATTTAATTTGATATGTGAACTTGGATCATTCTGCTCTAAATTAAACTGAGCACTATATGAAATATAGAAGGAAAGTCAGAAAGAAAAAACTTGAACGTATACAGTGGGTAGGACTTTCCTCCACCCGCCCCAAGCTGGAAGCGGCCTCTCATTGGCTGGTGGTGGGGCAATTCAGTCTCGCCAACGTCCACAGAACTTTACATGCCCCACACTCTCCACCGCCCGGGAACATGCTGCGGAGGATTGCTGTCGGCAGGATCGGAAGATCTCGCCAGCGCGTAGGGCTGGTAAACTTCAGCCAGTATGTTTTGTAAGATCAGGGTATCCGTAAGGACTTTGCGGACAATTAAACTCTTTTAAAGCTTTTATTGAAATGGAAACACACCAAATTTGCGCAGTACGAGATAACAAACAGATCATTGTGTTTGTTAATGGTTTTGGCTTGAGAGATAAATATTGCTCAGGATACTGGGGCAATCTCCCTCTGCTCGTCTTCAAAATAGGGCTATGAGATCTCTGCCTCAGAAGGCAAGCGCAAGGCCTCGGTTTTATGTCTCATTTGAAAGGCGAGGCCAGCAACTGTACAAACCCAACTCTGTCCAACACTATCAACTGAAATGATAAAGTTCCTGGCATGGGATTTGAATGCACAATCTTCTGAATTAGTGTTGAGAGAGCTAGAACAGAATCAAGGATGACACCTAATTAAAGAAAATTTTCCTCATGCTTCTTCAGGAAGGAAGCTGGCAAACACTGCAGGGGCAGAAATATAGATTGGATTCTACTCTGCATCTCATAGCGGTAACACTGGGCTTGATTCTCCGCTCCCCGACACCAAAATCGCGTTCGGCGACGGGGCGGAGAATCCATTTTGACGCCCATATCGGGAGAGGCGTCGGTTTTCTGATTCTCTGCCCCCTGCAAAGCGGGCCAATTATCCACGGCCTCAGGCCATTTCCTCAGCCCACCCTGTCCGTCCCTGACCGGCCGAGTTCCCGATGGCATGGGACTCTCATGGCCTCAGCCATTCGGGAACCTCGGCTAGCAGCTGCGGACACAGTCCGGGCCGAAACAATCAGGGGAGGACCGATCCACGAGCAGGGGGGGCTTCATTCGGGGCTGGGGACACTGTGGGTGGGCAGCCCGGGCATGTGAGCGGCCGAAGGGGGGCACTACGTTTGCGGTCCGGGTCCGTGGGCTGAGTCCACCATGGCGCACAGCGCGGCCGCTGCAGGCTGCCTTCATGTGCATGCGCAGCCTTGGAACCGGAAGTGCTGAGGGCCGTAACGGCAACTAGAGCTGCGAGCACTACGCTGACCCCCAGCAAAACGGGGAATCGGCAGCCGTTTTACACCAGTTTTCATGCCGGCTTGGGGACTTAAGTGTCCAAAATGAAGAATCCAGCCCATTGTCTTTTCGAACAGTGGGAGGTTGAAGATTGATTGTGGTCAAGGATTGGTTCTGTGTGTACTCCAAAGACCACTACCATAATCCAAATGTATTGGAATAATATTTGTGAGAATCGACTGTCCCAAGTTAGACAAGATGATTTTAGGGAAGTCGCTGTTCAATGGATATGGCAGAAACGGGCTGCCAAAGAGGACCATTCTGTGAGAAGATGGCAGTGACAATGCCAGAGGAGATCCAGCAACCGCAATGGATACAGTTTGATACCAATCTATCCAGTAGTTATTTTACTACTAATTTGCAGATTTCATAAAGTTGACATTTATTATTTCACAAAATAAAAGTTGTGCTGTGCAGGAATTCAGAGCTGACTTGACACCTGTGCAACTGTACAACCATGGCATTAAATGTGAGATCACATACAGACTGCACAATCGGGCTTAGTGGTTTGAATTAAGTCATTAGGCCCATTATCTTGAAGCACAACAAACAAACTGGGTCATCTCAATTAGATTCATTCCATCGCCCTCTCATTTAAACTATATACTTTTGGTTAATACTGCAAATTCATGCAATTATAACAACATAGATTTGTTTTATTAAATCAGAAGGGTTGCCACGAGATGAAACAGCTGCATGGGATCTGATCTGGTTTATATAATGGCCGTTAGCTGTGTGCTCAGACGATCATGTAGATCGATGGAGGTCTGTTGCGTTAACTGGCAGTTGAAAGAGCACCCTTCACAGTTCACCACATACCTGCATTGGCTGTTGTGACCCTTGACTTAAGGGAAAAGAAAATGGCTGGTTCTAAAGTTAAAGAAAATTTAGACTTTTTGTCTGCCTACACAGTCAAACCTATGTTACATGGGTATTTCCTACCAATTTATTCAGAATACTGTACATGGTCTCCCTTTGTACTCTCTCAAACAAACCTCTGAATTTTAAACCGTCAAAATCAAATCAGCAGAATGATTTTGTTTGCGGACAGAAATGTTAATCTTGTTGTCCAAGCGTCAACATGTGTTTGACTAAGACAGAAATATACCCTTTATTTAGTTTTCCACCTCCACATTTCCACCAAGATTGTCAGACCTCCAAGTTATCACAAAAGCTCCAAGCTGAGAGTCCAACAACAATTGCAGCAGCAGGCAGCCTATTTTCATTCTCGGGTGTAAACTCATTAACTTGGCAAATTATGGAGATGCATGCTATCTGGTTTGTTTAAATTGGACCACCCATTAATATACATGACTTCCCAGAGAAAAGCAGGCCACAGTGGAAATACAAAGGGCTTTGATTCAATTAAATACCAAGGGTGAGGGTGGCATGGTGGTGCAGTAGTTAGCACTGCTGCCTCATGGTGCTGAGGCCCCGGATTTGATCCCGGCCATGAGTCACCATCCATGTGGAGTTTGTATATTCTTCCCGTGTTTGCGTCAGTTTCACTTCCACAACCAAAGATGTGTAGGGTAGGTGTATTGGCCACACTAAATTCCCAAATGTGGTATTATAGGTATTACGGTACCTGATAGGCTAAAGCACCTTTGGTGGAAATTGTATGCTTTCTATTGGTTAGAATATGATAGCTCCGCCCTGCTAGACGGGGTATAAGAACCAGTGCCACCCCAGCAGCCTTCATTCTGTACCTGAGCTGCTGGGGGAAACATCTAGCTTGTTAAAACCTTCAGTTGGACTACAACCTCGCTTTAGTGGTCATTGATCGTGCATCAATTTAATAAGCTAGATTTTTTAAGAAGAAAGGATGGAGCTCCGAATCAAGCCGGAGTGTCTGCAACTTAGCCCACACGCGGCGAACTCAGCAGCAATCTTTAAGCACTGGCTGGCGTACTTTAAAGGGTATCTCGGGACAGCCGAAAACGCATCCACGGGAGAGCAGAAACTGTACGTCCTGCACTCACGGGTGAGCCCGGAGATTTACGCACTCATCGAGGAAGTGGAAGACTTCGATGCAGCAATAGAGCTGCTAAAAGGCAGCACGGTAGCATAGTGGTTAGCGCAATTGCTTCACAGCTCCAGGGACCCAGGTTTGATTCCCGGCTGGGTCACTGTCTGTGCGGAGTCTGCACGTTCTCCCCGTGTGTGCGTGAGTTTCCTCCGGGTGCTCCGGTTTCCTCCCACAGTCCAAATATGTGCAGGTTAGGTGGATTGGCCATTCTAAATTGCTCTTAGTGTCCAAAAAGGTTGGGATGGGTTACTGGGTTACGGGGATAGGGTGGGGGTGTGGGCTTAGGTAGGGTGCGCTTTCCGTGGAGAAGTTTGTGGTTGCAGTCCGCTTTTGTTGCTAGCTTCAATGACTCCTTCCCTCAGTAGCCTTTGGACCTCTGACCTAATAAAGATCCGATCCTGGGCACTGTACCGTCTGCTCCTTGTGGCGATGGGTTTGCAGTCTGGGGTGAGGTTCGCAAACAGGGAAGGCGGATAGAACTTGAGGGTCGCGAGGCTGCAAACAGTGAGGGGGGTATAGGGCCGCCGAATTTGAAAGTTAGACTTTGGAGATTATACTGGAAGTCTAGCCCTAGGAGTGTGGCCGCGCAGAGGTGGGGAAGGACGTAGAGCCGGTAATTTTTAAACTCCCTTCCCTGGACCGTGAAGTTTGCTACACAAAACCCCTTTATCTCTACCGAGTGGGCACCAGGGACCAGGGAGATTTTTTGATTAACGGGGTGGACGAGGAGAGAACAGCGCCTTACCGTGTCGGGGTGTATGAAGTTCTCCGTGCTCCCAGAGTCGATTAAGCAGGACATCTCGTGCCCGTTCATTAGTACTGTTGTTGTTGCAGTTGAGAGTGTTCGAGGCCGGGACTGGTCCAGGGTCACCGAGGCTAATCGCAGCAGTTGAGTGTTCTCTTCGGTCAGCTGAGCTGGGCTCCTGGCAGTCCATCCAAGATGGCGGCTCCCATTGGTCGCACATGGCTGAGGGTGCACAAAATGGCGGGCCTATCCATCGAACATGGCATCCGCGGGACAAGGAGGAGGAAGATGGCGGCACCCACTGGCTGCACGGGGACCATGGAGAGGTTTGTGGTGGCCGTCCGCATTCGCCACCGGAGACCGCGGCGACCACACGGGCCTGGCATACCACCACGAAGTGGCCCTTTTTACCGCATCCCTTGCAGGTGGATGCGCGGGCCGGGCAGCGCTGCCGGTGGTGCTTAGCCTGCCCGCAAATGTAGCAGCGGGGCTCCCCGGGGTTGCCAGGCCGCCTTGCAGCACAAGCTTGTGGGGGGATGGGGGATGTCTCGGGGTCGGCTGGGGAGGGGTTCCACGCTGCCCAGGGGGCTGCCACGCGGTCAGGAACATAAGCGTGGGCATTTTGAGAGGCCACATCTAGGGAGCCTGCAAGGGCCCGTGCCTCCTTGAGACCTAGGATGTCTTTTTCCAGCAATCGCTGGCGGATTTGAGAGGACAGCATACCTGCCACGAAAGCGTCCCGGATCAAGTGATCTGTGTGGTCGCTCGCCGAAACTTGCGGGCAGCTGCAGTTTCTCCCCAACACTAGGAGCGCACGGTAGAATTCTTCCAGCGATTCCCCAGGGCTTTGTCGCTTCGTTGCTAGCAGATGTCGGGCTTAGACCAGGTTTACCGGGCGAATATAATGTCCTTGTAGCAGCTCCATTGCTGCATCAAAGTCGTCCGCGTCCTCGATGAGGGTGTAAATTTCTGGGCTCAACCTCGAGTGCAGGACCTGCAATGTCTGTTCTCCCGTGGGTGTGTTTTCGGCCGTTCTGAGATATCCTTTAAAACACGCCAGCCAGTGCTTGAAGGTTGCCGCTGAGTTCGCCGCATGGGGACTGAGATGCAGACACTCCAGCTTGATTCGGAGCTCCATCCTTTTAAATCTAGCTTATTCAACTGATGCACGATCAATGACCACTAAAGCGAGGTTGCAGTCCAGCTGAAGGCGTTAATAAGCTAGATGTTTCCCCCAGCAGCTCAGGTACAGAAAGAAGGCTGCTGGGGCGGCACGGGCTCTTATACCCCACCTTGCAGGGCGGAGCTACCATCCAGCTTGACCAATAGGAAACATACAATATCTACCAATGGTGTTCCAGCATTACCAGGTACCATAATACCTCTACACCGACTACCACACTATGTAAGGTCTATATACTTAAATATTTCAACAATAGAGTGAACTACAATGGTACAAAAGTCAGTAGAGTAATCATTCGGCACCCATCAATTTACATTTTGCTTTTAATATAGTTAAAATAACTAAAATTTCAGAGGTGGGTGATCAGATGGAATTTGGCCCTGGGTCCGTTAGGGAGATATTAAGGAAGGGATCCAATGGCCACACTGCGCCCGAAAAGCAGCATGAAGAATAAAAACCAGTAGGTCCCACCCCTGGAATCTACACGGCTCGCAATGCCTTGCGAAATCCAACATGAGAGGCACGGTAGCATAGTGGTTAGTGCAGTTGCTTCACAGCTCCAGGGTCCCAGGTTCGATTCCTGCCTTGGCTCTCTGTCTGCACAGAGTTGCACTTTCTCCCCGTGTCTGCATAGGTTTCCTCCGGGTGAGTGGTTTCCCCCCCACAGTCCAACGATGTGCAGGTTAGGTGGATTGGCCATTCTAAATTGCTCTTAGTGTCCAAAAAGGTTGGGAGGGGTTACTGGGTTACGGGGATAGGGTGGGGGTGTGGGCTTAGGTAGGGTGCTCTTTCCAAGGGCCGATGCAGACTCGATGGGCCAAATAGCTGCCTTCTGCACTGTAAATTCTATGAATTCTATGATGTCGTGAGATGTTGCCATGAAAATCAAGCCCTCAATGGGCCGGTTCACTTTTTTGGCAAATCTGCATACTTGAGCGAGATAGTTAGTCTCACTCTAATGTGCAGATTCCCAAGGTACCTGAGGCTTTGGGATTCACCCCCTTTGCTTTGGACATCTCGGGCAAGCGCCATTCAGCTTTCATCACCATAAACAGGGACCACATGCAATGGCACTCGTGGGGGCCTCTCCTAGCTGCATCCCCTTGGACAGGATGTGCCCTGGCACTGCTAGTGCCATCTTGGCACACTAGTGCCAACCTGGCATTTTCTGTGTCCGTGTGATTGAGCTAGGGGATGCGGGGTGGGGGCTCCCATATTGCGTTTGGGGACGGGGTCGGGGTTTGCTGCGGGGCTTGCTTCGGGGCCTTTCGCTACACTGGAGAGTTCTAGCGAGCGGAGCTCTCCAGTGTACAAAATGGGGATTTGTGCAGCCTCGACTGTGCGTTCCCCACTGTGGCCCCTTATACACTGCGAGTTGTGTTGAATGGACATGTGTTTGTTGGCGCTGCGCGTGCCGGGAGACACATGGCTAAACGCTCTCGCCATGACACTTTGTTCCATTTTGGTTGAATCGAGCCCTGGAAAGTTTCATCAGAGGTAGATTTTAAAGAGTGACTTAAGGGAGAAAAACAGATGGAAAATCAGAGAGGTTTACGGAGTGAGTTCTGCAGTTTAGGCCTTGGCAACTGAAGGCATCGCTGCCAATAGTGGAGCAATAAAAACTAAGGATTAGCAAGGAACAAGAACTGTAGGAGATTAAAGATCTCAGAGGGTTCTGGGGAAGGAGGGGTTTACAGAGGTAGCGATGGGACGAACCATTAAAGGATTTGAACATGTTTAAGGATTTTCACATCTAGGATTTGCTGCAGCAAAAACCTGGTACAGGTCAGTGAGCACAGGGGTAATGGGTGAACAGGGTTCAACGAAAGTTAAGATAGAGATAGGAAGCAGAGTTTGAGCTCAGAGTTACAGAGGGCAGTAGGTGGGATTAAGTTTACATACCAGGTGGCATAGTGATTAGCACTGCTGCCTCACAGCGCCAGGGACCCGGGTTCAATTCCGATCTCGGGTGACTGTGTGGAGATTGCACTTTCTCCCCGTGAGTGTGTGTGGTGCTCCAGTTTCCTTCCCCAGACCCCAGATGTGAAGATTAGGTGGATTGGCCATGCTAAATACCCCTTAAGAGTCTAAAAGGTTAAGTGGGGTTACTGGGTTTTGGGAACAGGGTGAGGGCGTGGGCCTAGGTAACATGCTCTTTCCAAGGGTCGGTGCAGACTTGATGGGCTGAATGGCCTCCTTCTGCACTGCAGGGATTCTCTGATTCTATGAAAAGTTAAATAAACCATAAGTGCCTTTACAAATTAGGGGAAAAAATTGATTCAATTTATTTAGGTTTGAGAAAATGCTTCTAGTTATATCACCACACATATTACATGGCATAAACAGAACATGTTGCCATCCACAACATATGTGAAGAGAGAAGGGAGCTAACGTTTCAAGCCTGGATGACTTTGTCAGTTTAAGCCACCCAAAGAGCAGCTTTGAAAAACAGTCATCCGGAATCGAAACATTAACCTCCTTTCTCGCTCCACAGATGCTGTCAGACCTGCTGCGATTGCTCAGTATTTTCTGTTTCTGTTTCAGATTCCAGCATCCACAGTAATTTGCTTTTATCTCCATGTTTTCATCCAAACGCTTTGGCCAAACAGCACTGGCATATGATATTGAAGAGAATTAGAACAAACTAGAATCTTCTGCAAGCTATCAGCACTCGCCTTGTTTCATTCTGAATTCATTTATTTCCCACCAATGTCATTTCCCTCCTGAGACGTCCTCCCAGGATCTCTCACAGACATTCCCATTTCACCCGTATTCCATTTTTAAATCCGATTAAATTACAATGCACTTCATAACATTCTGTAGTGCCTTCGTGGAAAGTGATTAATTGGCAGTAGCAGCTGATGTGAATCTCACAAACCTCCACAATTTGAAGAACTGCAAGACCCCTGTATCTCCTGCTTCAATTTTGCAACTGCTTCGTTTTCCCACCCCTGTCAACCTTTCATGCACTTCTTGTACATTAATTATCTTTAATTGTTTGCAGACGGCAGGCTTTAAATTGAGCCCCTATAAATAGACGCATAATGAAACCGGCTGTTGGAGGTATATGCTTGTAATGTGTAACTCTATTAATAAATATAAAAGTATGTAAAGTTTGGCTTCAGTTCTATCTTTCACCAATGCCTTTCTGGAGCTGAACACGCTTATGGTCCAGATTTTGGCCAAGTGGTGGAGACTGCATGGACCTTCAGAATAATGGACGGGACCTGGATTTGTCAGTCCTGCTCCCCCGCTTCAGACAGATCAAATTTTCACAAATACAGGAAAGGGGGCAGGGCGGGCCTCACACGATGGAAATATTAACTCAGCTGGGCCATTTCAACTCTGTGATGAGTTCAAACAGACCTCATTTTCACTGTAACAAAGGCCTTAACCTGGGGTATGGGAGTTACGCATTTTTAGAGAAGTTGTAGATTCTCTTGGGGGCAGACAAAATCTGTAGAACTGTCAAGCTATATATTTATTTAAATCCCAAGCCCTTTAACAATCAAAAAAACAGCCTTCCTGTGTCAGTGAGAGGCAAAAACACTAACACTGTGAAGTTATTCAAATCCCTAGCTCTTTCAAAATTAAAAAGCCCGCCTGTGTCGTTGAAAATAGAGTTCTTCAGTTCGTTACAATTGCTGTCTGACATGAGCACAAGAGCTATTATTATGCTATTATGAATGCTTCGCAGCTTTCCACAATCTATCATTATCTCAATAGAGGATCTTAAGTTCTCAGTTTAACTGACAGCTCAAACGTTTATTGAAGGTTTAATTGTGTTTGATGTGGTGTTATGAACATTGGTGCATTTGTTTTTTTTATATGGAATTAAGTACTTGAGGGGATTTAAAGCTTTTGAATGGGGTTTCATGAATGGGAGTGTTTTTAACCATACTAAAGGTTGTAATAAATATTCAGACTTTTATGCTAGCTCAGCGTGGCTCTTGAGGTATAGTGAATACTGGATGAGTTGGCATGGGGTGCAGTGGGAAAAGGTGATGGATGGGGCATGGGTTGGCATGTATGTTGATATTTGGAATATAAGGGGCCTGGGGGTGGCTTGGTGGGTATGGGTTGGCAGTGAATAGGCATGGGAGCATGATGACAGCATGGGGAGTGGATGGAAGGGTGATGTGGTATGAGGGATGAGGGCCAAACATGTATTTCCCTTCACTGACTCTTAACTAACTGAAGGTCAAATCTGTAGAATCCTTGAAGCTGTTCCAATATCGAGCACTGCTCACACACCTGAACAAGATACAAGAAAAAGGTTCATCAACCATAGGACAGCCCTCATCTTAGGAGTGTCATGGTGGCACAGTGGTTAGCACTGCTGCCTCACAGCACCAGGGATCCAGGTGACTGCCTATGTGGAGTTGGCATATTCTCCCCGTGTCTGCATGAGTTTCCTCTGCTTTCTCTGGTTCCCTCCCACAGCCCAAAGATGTGCAAGTTAGGTGGATTGGCCATGCTAAATTACCTCTTAGTGTCCAAAGGTTAGTTGGGGTTACGGGGTTATGGGGAAACGGCCGAGATGGGGTGTTCTTTCAGAGGATCGGTGCAGACTCGATGGGCTGAATGACCTCCTTCTGCACTGTAGGGATTCTACAAAAAATTCCACAAAAATTATTAAGCCTCACAAATTATTTGTCATAAAATTAATTTCTCAATTGAATAAGCTCATTATATATTCAGTATAATTTCTCATATTGTTGGTCTGAGCTACAAGTGCTCTGTTCTATCTACATTTCCTCCACAGAAAATCTCCAGAGTTCACACTGAAACATATTGTACCATTTTCTACTCATTCCCTTCTTTCACAGTATCTTCAATTTGGACCTCCTCGCCTTCCTCAATCTTGGCTTCCTCATACAATCTTCTGTCCGGTCCTCAGATTTAAATTTACATTGACCACAAATGCCAACGATCCCCACCTCGTTAAGATTTGTTTCCTTCCCAACACCTACACATTAAATCTTGCACTCTAATTTATTTAAACCCCTCGCGGATATGGTCACCCATTTTGATTAAGTTTAAAAATAGTAACATTTTCAACCTCACATCAATTTGTGAACTGTGTATTACATTAAAGCAGAACAAAACCCCCAAAAGTAATTTAGACATGTCAGGTTTTCAGGCAAATCAGTGAAGGAGAGAGAAATGACACCAGCAACCTCTGTTGCTAAGAAATTCAGAGCACTCATATTAAATTCAACTTTTGACAGACAATACCATCCTCTACTCATATTACACAGCAATCTCAGACATTAAACAATTCCAGTTTGTGAAATGCAATTATATCTTGTTTGAGTAGGAGCTGAACATGGGTTTAATAAATAGGCCCAACTTTATACAGTGCTCACCTGCAAGGACACTGTAACAGAACATATTAAATCGAACATACTAATGATAAGCCTCATGTGCAGGCACTATATAGTTCGAGAAAATATTCAATCACAGTTCCTTCTGTGCACATGCGATGGTAGTGGCTTGTTCCAATCAATGTAGTTATAAGGAATTAATGTCAGAAGTAGGCAGCCTGATCAACCACCTGTTTAAAACTTATTTAATCGCAAATGGGGTACGAGCTCATCCGTTGAATTTTAGCTAAAATATTACAGAAGAGTTACTTCAGCTTTAATGTTGAGGTGAGGTTGAATAGTTAATGTCTTTGGATTATGGTTTTCAAATGGAGACAACAATTGTCGAATTTTTGAAAAACTTCAAACGACTAGGCTGTGCTTGTATCAACTTGACTTGCACACCATTGAGGAATTGAAAAAGGCCTGGAAAAGAGAAATGCCACTCTAAAATTGCTGTGCACAAGAGTAACCCATTGTTGATTTGCCTCTTGTCTGACAGGACCTAGCCGCTGCTTAGTGTCTCGTCACAATGATATGGCTGTAATTTCTCTAATCAATACAATCCCCCTGTCTTCAGTTACATGTAACTACATAATCCAGTATCAGCATTTAAACAAGTCACAAAGCAGCATTCAAGTCAACTATTTTATTCAAACATTTTAAATGTAAACTACCAGAGGATCATAACATAGAGTCATAGAATCCCGAGAGCAGAAGGAGACCATTCGGCCCATCATGTCTGCACCAGCCCTTGGTAAGTGCACCCTACTTAACCCATTCCTCCATCCTATCCCCATAACCCAGTAACCCTACCTCACCATTTGACATTAAGGAACAATTTATCATGGCCAATTCACCATGAATTGAGGTGTTAGTGTCAACACTAAAATCATACATGTCATTCAATCAGTCATTTTAACCTGGAATTTCCGGCCAGTGTTTGATCAAACATTATCTCCTTTCAATCAAACATTGGCCGGAAATTCCAGGTTAAAATGACTGATTGAATGACATGTATGATTTTAGTGTTATTCTTGAGGCATGGCGAGCCGGGTAGATCCCGGGAGGGGAGTCTCCCGGCTTTCATCAGCCAAGCTGCACCACGGCGAGCTGCTTTTCCGGCGCTGTGTGGTGTTGGATTGCACCCTGTGATTCATGGGAACAAAGAAGCAGGGTACTTTTAAAAATTAAATAAAGTTCATGCGCATTGAATGAGTATTAAACAATCATCCTCACAGATTTTGAAAAAAATAATAAAAAGCAAAATACCGCTGATGCTGTAAATCTGAAATAAAAACACAAAGTACTGGATCAACTCAACAGGACTGGCAGCATCAGTGGAGAGAGAAATAGTTACCGTTTCAAGTCGGATGACCCTTCAAAGCTGAAGGGGTGTAGAAGTGCGATGCGTTATATAGTTGAAGAGGGGGGTGGAGAAGGTGGGGCAGGATAGGTTGCTGCTAAGTAGAGATGGAGAAAGATGTCATGAACACAAGACAAAGGGAGAGTTAATGGTAGCATTAAGGATCAAAGAACAATCTGAGAGTGATAGATAAATGTATGATAGGAGAATGTGTTAATCAGAGAACTATGGTCAGTGCTCAATGAAAGCAGAGCTAAAAAACAAGGCTACAAATGCCCCTATAGGCGAGAAGATTTGTAATGGGATCATTTCTACTCCCTGGGCGCAGTTCTCCCATCGGGAGTCTAAGTGCCGACGCCGGAGTGAAAACCGGAGTGTTTCACTCCGGCGTCGGAGCCTGCTCCCAGCCCCCTATTCACCCGCCCCCGGGGGGCTAGGAGCGGCGTCGCGTCATTTACACGCGTCGGGCCTTGGCACCGCGTAAAAGCGGCGGCGCGTAAATTACGCAGCCGGCGCCGCGTAAATGATGTCACCCGCGCATGCGCGGTTGCCGTCCTCCCCGAGGCCGCCCCGCAAGAAGATGTTGGATGGATCTTGTGGGGTGAAGGAGGAAAGGAGGTCCTCCTTCAGAGAGGCCGGCCCACCGATCGATGGGCACCGTTCGCAGGCCAGACCCCATTTCAGGCCCCCACAGGTGCAGGAAACCCCCTCCCCCTCCCACAGGCCGCCCCCCCAGCATTCCAGCGCTGTTCCCACCGGCAGCGACCAGGTGTGGACTGTGCCGGCGGGAACCCGTTGCATTGGGCAGGCCGCTCGGCCCATCCGGGCCAGAGAATCGCCGCTCGCCTGTTGCAAACGGCGAGCGCCGATTCTCCCAGCGGCCAGCCGTGATTCTCGCCGCACCGGTTTGGGGGGGGTGGGAGAATCGCGTGCTGGCGTCAGGGCGGCATGGCGGGACACGCGAGGCGCCCCAATGATTCTCCCACCCAACGTGGGGGGGGGGAATTCCGCCCCCTATTTTTCTGCTCTGCAGAAAATAAAACCCATTACATTTCTACCCTTTTTTAGCTCTGGAAAAGAGTCATACGGACTTGAAACATTAACTGTTTCTCTCTCCACAGATGCTGCCAGACCTGCCGAGTCTATTGAGCAATATTTTGGTTTTATTAAAAAATAATAATAGTTATGAATGATCCCCTTCTTGAATGTATTTACTAAGTAAATATTCCATGTGGAAATAAAATGTCATTGTGTCCATCACAGAAACTGCAGCAGCAAGAAAGCAGTTTCCAGTCATGGGCTGACCTGACCTAATCGAACATATGGAAATGTATTCAGAAAATTTAGGATTTGACAGTTTTTCAACACCAACTGTCCAACACTCAAAATTGATTGCATATATTCAGTAAACATTAATGTAGTCAAGCATAAAATACAATGCACACTCAGGGAGAACTAAAAGCGATCTCGCTTTACAATCAGTGACCACAGAGTAGCCTGTGTTCAGTCAGACACTGCGCTCTACAAGCTTTTTGTTACCATCCTATTGCCTATCGTAGGTCCTCTCTGTTGTGTTATGTACTCTGGGATAACACAGGCTGCAACTGGATGCAGCTTTAACCAAGAGATACTCCAGACCTTGAAGTTAGTGCAATCTGATTTATTGAACCAGTAGCACAGTTAGCACAGTTCTCTATGAGTTCGACTCTGTTAACCTAAGTGTGATTACTCTGTTTGACTGAACCAGACTAGCTCTTAGCCACGTGCTGGAGGTGTGATACTGTACATACACCCTGACTCACTCTGTAGATGTTCATCAGTGGAAAGAGACAGAGTGTGAGCGCCTCGTGCCTTTTATAGTGAGATACCACCCGAGTGTCCTGCCTGCTCATTGGTCATGTCCTGTTCTCTGTGTTCATTAGCTGCCTGTCTGTGCCTGCCTGTATATCATTATCTGCATGCCTGCATATCATGACACTCTCTGCTGAGAAGTGGAGCACTTCCTGGCAGTTTATGAATAGCGTGTTACGGTGAAATCAAACACCCTGGAGACTCAGGTCAGTTTACCGGTCGTTTCTTCAAGCAAACTCAAGGAGAGCATGTCTGAGTCAATCCAAGACAGTACATTCCTCTGAGTTGTTACTTCGTCTTGTTTACACATTTAGTCCCTGTCCTTTTGTGACCGTGGGTATGTTCTTGGTCGCATCGGCTCACTAACTGTCGCAATAGGTGCGAAGTGTTTCAGATCAATTGTCCCGACTGCTGTGACCCTTTTTATTCCAGTGGCTGACGCCTTGTTACCTGCAACTGCTATCACAAGAAGTGACAAGTGTTGTAAATCCCCTGTCTCGTCTTCTAATGACTGACATCTGTCTAGTTATCGTTCACACCAACTGTGGGCTAGCCCAGACTAGGTTTTGCTGTGCCCTTTGTCTGGGCGAACATATGTCAATTATCCCAGCAGCTTTTGCTTTACTGGTTCATACATAATGGCCGGGATTCTCCGGCCAAATTCTGCGCCGGCGTGAAAAGTGTCACGAGCCACTCCGGCATCAACGGGCCTCATTTGGCAGCTATCCACCCCTTCCGAGTGGGCTAATACGGTGCTGGAGCGGTGTTCGCAGCTCCGGCACCCGAAAGCCGGCGCGCCACAAGTCCATGAATGCGCACCACGGCTGGTGCAAGTTTGCGCATGCGCGCTGTGGCCGGCGTGAGTTTGCGCATGCGCGTGGGTTCCCGGGCAATGTGGCAGAGCCCTACAGGGGACCGGCATGGAGGAACATAGGCCCCCCACAGAACTAGCCCGCCCGCCAATTGGTAGGACCCAATCGCAGGCCAGGCCACCATGGAAGCCCTCCCCTGGTGTCGGATCCCCCTCCACCAGGACAGACCCCGCAGACAAAAATCCGAGGTCCTGCCGGGTGGACCATACGTAACCCACACCGGCGGGACTCGGCCGAACTCGGCCCATCGAGGCCCGGAGAATCGCCGGGGAGGCCACTTTCAACAGCCCCCGACCGGTGTGGCGGCGATCCCGTGGATGCCCGAAAATCGGCACCGGAGAATCGACGAGCTTTCATCGGAGCAGCGTGGCGCGATCCTCGCCCCCTCCCTCCCGCCCCCCCCCCCACACCAGCGCTTCTCCAACCCAGTGCGGGGTCGGAGAATCCCGGTCAATGTTTTTTTAAAATAAATTTAGAGTACCCAATTATTTTTTTTCAATTAAGGGACAATTTAGCGAGGCCAATCCACCTATCCAGCACATCTTTGTGTTGTGGAGGTGAAACCCACACCGACAGTGACCGAGGGCCAGGATTCAAACCTGTGTCCTCAGCACCGCAGTCCCAGTGCTAACCACTGCGCCGCATGCCGCTCTCCAATGTTTTTTTTAATGACTTAATCTGTCAACATTCCCCCCATGGGTTCAAATAGGTCCTCCCTTGATAGTTAGCTTTCTTTGTGGCAAAGGTTCACTCCAAAATTGAGCCACTAATCAAATTCAACAGTTCAGGCAATTGTAACTAGGCCAACAGTGATGTAAACAAACTAACACTGACACAACTCTCCCTCCTTTCTATCCTGCTGAAGGATGTGATGTTTGCTGCTATCGAGTTTTCAAGTTGAAACTGGTTAAAACTGAGTGACGTTCATAATGTGAGATTTGTGCCACCTAATTGCTATTTCAAACATCGCTTCAGCATGTACTGCAACCAGGTACTAGGTTCCATTTTCTCAATACTTGATCTCAAATTCAGTGTAGTTTCTGTCATAATTCTGCAGCAGAAGAATGGCAACAGACAGTTTCAGTTTCCCAAAGCTGGATCCTACGACTGTAATAGCCCAATAACATAGAGAAAAAATTGGGATATTGGCAGAGGTATACTTAAACAGGTAGGGAACTCAGTACTTGAATGAAAAACATCCGTTGCAAACATTTCAGATAGCAACAAAAGTTATTCCCCTCCCTTGCCATTTTATTTTCTCCAAGTTTTTATCCCCTATTTGGTTTCAAGGGATTGTTGGAGTACAAGCCCCCTGCAGCACCTCATCCATATGGACATTATTTATATGACCACAAGGCCAAGACGACCAAACTTCGTCCTCATCTGCACACCTCCAGCTGGGTCATTGTATAAGCCTTTTCTTTGTTTCATAGGATGTGGACATCATTGGCAAAGTCCTTAATGGTCCTTGAACTGAATGGCTCGCACGGCCATTTTGGAGGACAGTTAAGAGTCACCAGTAGGCAAGACCGGGTAAGGATGGCAGATTGCCTTCTCTGAAGTGAACCAGCTGGGGTTTTTAATGACAAAAAAATTATAGTTTGATGATCACTTTATATTCCAGATGTATTAACTGAATTCAATTTCCACCAGCTGTCATAGGTGCCCCCAGAGCATTAATTGAGCAGTTGAATGACTATTCCAGTGATATTGCCACTATGCCACGGTCTACCTTGTACACTGACCAAGGAGTAAAACGCTGCTACTCAAATCATCTCCACAATCAAATCAGCTATCCAAACACAGGTCAGGGATCCACCCTGTGACATTCCTTGCTGAATGCATTAGTTGGATAAACTCAGAGCTGCTGAGGTTCTGAATCTGAATTTCAAAAGAAAAGTTTGCAGTCTTTAATGAATGGTATTAAAAGGAAACTGATACAATTGTCTCAACATGGGACAACAATTTAGAAATGTTTCAATGGGAAGGTGTTTTGAGAGTGTGACATACATCAGCGTGCACCACTGGGCTGTGTATACTTTCAGGTTGGCACATTATCTGAATCACAATGTTAACATCGTTCACGTGAAAACATTGAACCCCAATGCAACCACGAAACGAGCAGCACAACATGGCTGCACCCACTTGGGAATGGGCTCCCAGCCACCAGGTGGCAACAGTATATAATGGTGGTGCTACAAACAGGAAAATTAAATAAAAAAGAAAAATCCTTCCCGAACCAAAAATGAAGTGGGGACCCTGGATCCAACTGATCCAGATTAGTTGGAAGTTAGTCAGTATTATATCATGGGTTGATTCAGGAGGGAGAGCAGCAAAAGTGATCATTCATGAGGCTTGCTGCCTGGAATTAAATAACTAATTGCACAATTTAGAAAACAAACAAGCAAGTGCATATTAAAATATGCAGATTTTAATTCGGGAAAATGTGCCATTATGTTGTCATTACAAATTGCAACAAAAATAATCTCACTCTAAAACTGGAGATAGCATCCAGCAAAATGAATGAACTGGAGCCAGTGATAAATTGCAATATTACATTAAAAAATATCAGCATTCAAGTGCTTTCAAACAATCAACTGAGGGAATTGTTTTGTGCCCAACTATGAATCGCTTCAAAGGAAAAAACTAACTTTTGGCAGTGCCACCGATCATATGAGCTAATGGCCAGAATTTTGGCAGATCAAATCCTTCCGAGCTCGACAAAGTAATCTGAAAATGATAACAAAATATAAATGCTCAGTTAAAATATATGCACAGACTCAAGACCGTTTACTTTGGCAACATTTCCTCTGTACATCTTGGCCAGGCCACTGAACCTTTCATAAAGTTGCTCCTTTCCCTGCCTACCTTCGACATTTTTTCTAAAGCTTTTGAGGAGGAAAATTGGAGCAGAATAGCACTCCGACAGTAATTTCCACTCCCCAGATGTTTAAACCCAATATAATGGGAAATGATTAGTTCTGTAATACATGTGAATGTTAAACCTGTCATTACAGACATGGCTATATTCTCAAAATATCACTGTGCATGCAAGCTGCGTCACTACTCTTTGTGAAACTTGAGCAACAACACATCAACTGCAACTTTCATTCTTAAAATTTAGGTGCAAAATCTTTCAAGTGACATTAAAAGTATTAAAACAGATATGTCTCATTGGGATTCAAGCAGCCCTCTTTATTCTGGCTCAAAACATTCGGGATAAGCTAATTTTGGGTGGGTGAAGTGGTGATGAAAATATATCTCATTGTCGTGTACAGAAATCTTACTATACTGGGCAGGGCGGAAACAGGAAAGATGTTTTCCCTGCCCGGGGGATCGAGAACAGGGGACAGTCTCAGAATATGAGGTGGGCCATTTGGGACTGAGATTAGGAGGAATTTCTTCAGGAAATGGGTGGTGGACCTTTGGAATTCTCTATCCCTTTTGATGAAAAGTGGGAAGCAAGAGTAAGAAATTAGACTTTAGTTTGTGCTGAAGGAGTTTATGTGGGTTCATTGGTGGGGATATAAGTGAAGATGGGTGGGGCAAGTCCAAATCCAATTCTGTTGTAGCAGGGAGGGATATTTTTTGGGTGGGTGAGAAAAAGAAGATTGGGGGGGTCGGTCATCTCGGGGTTGAGGGGTTGCTGGAGTTCAGTTTGACATTCATAAGGTTGCATAATAATATTAAATCCTTAAAAAATTTTTTTTTTTTAGAGAATACAGTTCTTCTTTTTCTAATTAAGGGGCAACTTAGAGTGACCAATTCACCTAGATCTTTTTGGGTTGAGGGGGTGAGAACCACACAGACACGGGGAGAATGTGCAAACTCCATATGGTCAGTGAGCCAGGGCCGGGATCGAACCTGGGTCCTCAGCGCCTTGATGTAGCAGTGCTAACCACTGCACCTCCGTGCCAGCCATAACTGTATTAAACCCTGATGAAGTTTTAAGATGTCCTAAATGGATTGGAATTCTGCACTTAATAACAATTCATTACAGGAGAAATCCAATTTGTGGCTCCAGTTTTAACTTTGAACATCAATCTATCACTGCTACACAAGTAAGATGACAATAACTGAAATCCTCATGGTTCCATGGGGCAGCATTTGCAGGAAAATACAATCATTTTACATGACTGATGTCTGTGAATCTCCGTAAGGAAGAATAAACTGAGGAAATGAGGACTGGAGTCTCTCAGCCTTGCAGTTTCTGACCTTCCGAAATAAATTGTTTCACCCAGTGGTCAAAGCTTTTTAAAAAATAAATTTAGAGTACCCAATTTTTTTTCCAATTAAGGGGCAATTTAGCGTGGCCAATCCACCTAACTGCACATCTTTGGGCTGTGGGGGTGAAACCCACGCAGACACGAGGAGAATGTGCAGACTCTGCACAGGACAGTGACCCCAGCCAGGAATCGAACCTGGAACAGTTGGACAAGTGAAGCAACAGTGCTACCCACTGTACTACCGTGCCGCCCTTCCAGTGGTCAAAGATGAACAAACATTGGCAACACTGGGTTGACAAATAAGTGCCATATTCCTTATCATATGTCAACGGGATAGAAAAGTTGGCTGTTAACTATACGTGTATTACACTTTGAACAGTGACACTCATATGTCTGCTATCATCACCAAAGTAAATTGAACAATGACCTCAGAGCACCAAGGAGGCTAATGGACATACATTTTATATAACTGCAGAGATAAAGCGTGAAAATATTTCACAGTGAAGAGATGTCCCATTTAACAACTCTAAAATCAGAGTTGTCCTTGACTTGTCCAACTGAACCAAAGTAATCAACTTGAGAGGAACAGGGTGGTCCAAGGTGGTCAAAGTTGTGGCCATATCTATTATTCAACAAAGTAAACAAAAATTGTTCCACTTCTTAATTAGGTAACTGCCTAAGTTTCTTGTCAACCTTTTGCAATATGTAGATCAAACTACCATATAATTTACTGCAACCAGAAAATCACCATGGCTAAGTTTCAAGAGGATTGGAGCAGAATGGTCCAGGAAAGGCTGACCAATAATATGAAAAACAACATGCATTTTATATGGCTTTCATATAGTAAAACAACCCCATGCAATTAGGAGACGAGCTTCAGATTCAGATAAGTTTACCTCACACATCGCAAAGGATAGCAGGCTCACCAGGAATGCATTTACATGGTCAAGTCTAGAGGTAACACAGACATGGGTGAAGTGTTTCAGATGAGTTCAGGAAGGGTTGGAGTTAGACAGTGTTACAGAGATGGAAATATGGTGACCTGATTGATGGCGTGAATATGTGGTTGGTAGTTCACCTGGAGGTCAAATACATGATCATGCTTGTGTGGTTCAGCCTGAGACAGTTGCTGGGGAGCATGTTGGAGTTAACAGCGAGAGAAGAGAGTTTGCAGCTGGGTGCGATCAAACCGAATTGCAAGAGCCCTGTGCCGAGTGCGTTTAGTTGGGAGTTTCCCGGCACAAGAAGCACCACGCTATCAAATGGGATTCTGTTGCAATCCGGGGCCTCAATGGGGAACACGCCAAGGCTGCGCTTAGTCCCGTTTCCTGCACTGAGGAGCTCCGCTCACCAGAACTCCTCAATGCAGGATGGCATCACGAACTCTCGACCCTCCCCCCCAAACCCCCTCCCCAGACGTGGCCCCGACTCCTCCAAAGCCCCAACTCACCTATAAGGGTGTCCTCAGGGACCCCTGCACCTCACCTCACACGGACAGGCGCCCCAGGCCTGATCCCTGGTGTGCGCTTATTGCCAGCCGGGCATGCTGAGAGTGCTACCTGGGAATCTTGGCAGTGCCACCTGGGCATGTGGACAGTGCCAGGCTGGCACACAGGTGGCACTGCCAGGGTATCACTGCGAGGGTGCCAGGCTGGCAGTGCCAAGGTGCACAGCTGGCCCTAGCAGTGCCAGGGTACCACCCTGTCCAGAAACTAACAACATGGGGGCCTCGGAACCCCCCCCCAACACCCGGGCCTTGGATCTCATGGAAGACCACCTCCCACAAAGTGCGGTTTCACCTGGTTCCCGTTTGTGGTGACCATTTCTGAAAGGCACCCACCTAGGTTCTCCAAAGTGAATGGGTTAGATCCCAAAGACTTGGGTAAACCAAGCAAGCTGCATAATACAGTGAGACTAGCTACTCACTCTAATATGCAGATTTTCCAAAAGCGGATTCCGCCCACATCGAGGTCCCGTTAGATCTCACGAGACGGGTAAATCCCAGAAGAGGCCTCTCCAGGCAACTACCGGCCGCGTCGCATACATTCGGGTGGGATGCGGCTGGTAGATCGCGCCTGCAGTGTCCAAAGACAACGGGTTTGATCATTCCCATAATATGGGGCTGAATTGCTGCTCACCAGTTCAGGATGTTAGATGAGCAGCCCAGTAACACGGAGTTAGTGGAAAGTTGAGAGAGACATCCTTATGAGACATCCTTGACTCTAGCACCAGGGAGACAACATACCAACCTGGAATCTTGTTTGCGGACCCAGAAATACCTATCTATTCCCCTTACAATTTAATCCGCTATAACTGTTGCATTCCCACACTGTTACTCCTCCCCAGTGCAGTAGAGCCAACCATAGTGCAACAAATTTGGCTGTTGCTGCTTTCCCCTATGAGACCAGTCCACCAAAAGTATCCAAAGAGTTGTAGAATCCAAAACCCTGTTTTGCAAGGAACTGGAGATTTATGAACTGCCTGTCTAGTCCTCTTGCTCTGCCTGATGGTCACCCAATTCCTTTCCTGCATGTGGAATCTTAGCCTGCGATGGCACGACCTCTCCATACGTGCTATCCATGATGCTCCACACCACACAGATGTTCCAGTGTCCCCAGCTGGCATTCCAGCTCTGAGAGCTGTCAGGAGCTGCACACTTCCTGCACACATAGCGACCCCGGGCACTGGAAATGTCCTCAGCTTCCCACATAGATCAGACAAAGCACACTATGGCTTTTGAGCTCTCCTGACATGATTTAGCCCTTCAAATTAAACCTTTTGGAAGATACTTAAAATCAAATAATATCAATTATTCTTGGGCTCTTCTTTTCTGATGCTCGTAACTACAGATTATAGCCCTTACAAACTACAGACCACAAGATATAGACCGCATAATCTACAAGCGATAAATGTAGTAATGCATTATGGATTGCAAGTATGCGTTGACATGTTGTTCATGGAATTTCACACCTGAAGGCATCAAAGTTCACTTCAAAAAGGATTATTGACGAATGGACATGCCATTTGCATCTTTATGAGCTTACCTCTCCAGCAGAGACTGAGTGTCCCTCAAATCAATGGGAATCTGCAGGCTACCCAGGATATACAACCAACAGACATTCAAACACCTGGAGAGAATGAAACAACCCCATCTCCTGTGGGCTCTTACCATCTTGGATTGTGTCAAAGATTTCTCAGATGAAACATCAAAATATTCGGCAACAGTGACTACAGCAGGCATGGTACTCAAAATCTTTTGGACTATGTCATGATATTCAGATAAACATCATGGTGCAAACACACATACACACTGATGGACAGATCAACGGACCAATCAACAAACGCAACATCACAGCCAATCACAAGCAAGGGCACATGCACTATAAAACGGGGAACACCACAGTTTCCGCTCATTCCAGCAGGAGACAGCTCAGGGCACAGAGCTCACAGCAAGCCACTCAGACATTCACCAAGTGCTGAGTGCCTCTCCAAGATAGTGTTAGGGCTGGGTCCACAGGTTAAAGGGTAATGAACGAACCACAGTAACAAGTTTACAGATGTTGTTATTGATAGTAATAAAACAGAGTTGTACCATCTGCAACCGTATTGGTTCGTCTGTGTAGCAGAGCACCCAACACGACAGAGTACCAGGATTGGAACACAGCAACTATGAGACCTACCTACACATCTTTAGGAATCCGCCATCCTGCGCCATGGACACCATCATCCCGCCGCAGCCGCTCCAGATCGCTGGAAACCTCGGCGCCAACTGGAAGCTGTTCAAACAGCGCTTCCAGTTCTTCCTGGAAGCCACAGAAAGGGAGAATGCTTCTGACACCAGGAAAATCGCCCTCCTCCTCTCCAGGGCAGGGCAACATGCCATCCACATCTACAACTCCCTGGTGTTCACGGAAGGTGAGGACAAGATGAAGTACAAGACGGTCCTTCTTAAACTCGAGCAACACTTCAGCGTCGAGGTAAATGAGAGCTTCGAGAGGTACCGCTTCCAGCAGCGCCTGTAGGGTAAGAATGAGCCTTTTCAATCTTTCCTAACACACCTCCGTATCCTCGCGCAGTCCTGCGGTTACGAGGCCACCTCCGATTCCATGATTCGGGACCAGATAGTTTTGGGGGTCACAGACGACCGGGAAGCCTTCCGTGTTGCGGTCATTGACAGGAACCGGATGTCCCCAAGCAGGACCCACCAGCTGATGCCAGTGAACAGTGTCAATTCGGGTGATGAATGGTGTTCCACCCTAACGGTCCAATCACATTCCGTTTAGACACTGGTGCCTCCGCCAACCTAATAGCATGGTCAGCCTTCTACGCCTTGAAGGTCAGACCACCGATTCGGCCATCCCGTTGTAAGATGGTCGACTACAACGGAAACGTTATCCCGGCCATGGGATCCTGCCAGCTCCAGGTGACACACAACACACACACAGCATCACTGTCCTTTGAGATAGTTGGAACATCGAAGGACCATTTAGGGCACATTTAGGGCACAGCTCCACTCGCTCCTCGCCCACATCCAGGAGGCATTCGAGGGCATGGGCACACTGCCCTACACTTACAGAATACGGCTCAAACCGGACGCCACCCCGGTCATTCATGCACCTCGTAGAGTCCCAGCCCCACTCAAAGACCGCCTCAAGCAGCAGCTGCAGGATCTCCAGGACCAAGGAGTGCTATCCCGGGTCACGGAGCCCACGCCATGGGTGAGCTCCATGGTGTGCGTTAAAAAGCCCTCTGGTGAACTCCGGATCAGCATCGACCCGAAAGGCCTGAACAACAACATCATGAGGGAACACTACCCCATACCCAAATGGGAAGAGATCACGAGCGAAATGGCCCGGGCTAAAATTTTCACAAAGCTTGATGCCTCGAAGGGTTTTTGGCAGATCCAACTGGATCAGTCCAGCAGGAAGCTGTGCACCTTCAACACTCCTTTTGGCAGGTTCTGCTATAACAGAATGCCGTTTGGCATCATCTCGGCATCCGAGGTATTTCACAGAATCATGCAACACATGATGGAGGGCATCGAAGGGGTGCGCGTCTATGTTGACGACGTCATCATCTGGTCCACCGCACCACAGCAGCACATCAGTCATCTCCAGCGTGTCTTTGCTCGGATACGAGGACATGGCCTGCACCTCAACCGAGCCAAGTGCTCTTTTGGCCAAACTGAGCGAAAGCTTCTGGGGGACCACATATCCCGGTCAGGAGTGCGTCCGGATGCAGACAAAGTGAGCGCCATTACAGCCATGCCGCAGCCGGCAGACAAGAAAGCAGTGCTACGCTTTCTCGGGATGGTCAACTTCCTGGGGAAGTTCATTCCCAACCTTGCCTCTCACACAACGGCTCTTCGCCACCTAGTGAAGAAGACCACAGAGTTCCAGTGGCTGCCCGCACACCAGAAGGAATGGGAAGAGCTCAAAATTAAGCTCACCGCAGCCCCGGTATTGACGTTCTTCGACACCTCTCGAGATACGAAGATCTCGACTGATGCCTGCCAGTCCGGCATTGGGGCAGTACTCCTGCAATGGGATGGCACTGCATCATGGGCCAGTCGCCTATGCCTCACGGGCCATGACCCCCACAGAACAGCGCTATGCGCAGATCGAGAAGGAGTGCCTGGGTTTGTTAACCGGCATAGATAAGTTCCACGACTACGTGTATGGTCTCCCTCAGTTCACCGTGGAAACCGACCATCGCCCCCTGGTCAACATCATGCAAAAGGACCTGAATGAGATGACCCCTCGCCTCCAGCGCATTCTTCTGAAGCTCCGAAGGTACGACTTCCAACTGGTCTACACACCGGGAAAGGACCTCATCATCGCGGATGCCCCATCCAGAGCAGTGAGCACACCGCCCGATTCGGAGGGATTCGTCTGTCAGGTCGAAGCGCATATGGCCTTCACATCAGCCAATCTGCCAGCTAATGATTCAAGTCTTGCCCGTATTCGCCGGAGGCTGCGGCTGACCCCCTTCTACACCATGTGATGCACCACTTGACGGGAGGGTGGCTCAAAGGACAGTACCCACAATTCTACAATGCCCGGGATAACTTGGCCGTAATTGACGGATTGGACCGGATTGTGATTCCACACAGCATGCACAGGCTGGACCTCGAACAACTACACGAAGGCCATCTCGGGGTTGAGAAGTGCAGGCGGAGGGCCCAAGAAGCTGTCTACTGGCCGGGCATCAGCGACAACATTGCCAACATGGTGCTCAACTGCCCCACCAGCCAAAGGTTTCAGCCGGCGCAGCCCCCTGAGATGCTTCACATGAATTGGTGACGTCCCCCTGGGCGAAGGTGGGTGTGGACCTTTTTCATGCGCTTGGCAGGGACTACGCCATCATCATAGATTACTTTTCGAATTATCCAGAGGTCATACGCCTGCACGATTTGACATCGTCCGCTGTCATCAGGGCATGCAAAGAGACCTTCGCTCGCCATGGCATTCCGCTTACTGTCATGTCGGACAATGGGCCCTGTTTTGCAAGCCAAGAATGGTCTTCTTTCGCTGCTTCGTATGGCTTCTCACATGTGACGTCCAGCCCGCTGCACCCCCAGTCCAATGGCAAGGGAGAAAAGGGCGTTCATATCATCAAGCAGCTCCTCTGCAAGGCTGCTGATGCCGGATCTGACTTCTGTTTAGCCCTGCTGGCCTATCGCTCGGCCCCACTAGCCACTGGCCTCTCACCAGCCCAGCTGTTGATGGGTCGCGCCCTCAGGACCACTGTGCCATCCATTCTTGTCCCTACACTCGACCACATTCCAGTACTGCAAAGGATGCAAAAGCAGCGTGCTCAGCAGAAGGTGGCACATGACACTCGGGCAACTGATCTTCCTGCCTTGGCGCCTGGAGACAACGTCCGCATCCACCTACCAGAGGGTGGCTGGTCGGCAACTGCCGAAGTTCTCCGACGTGTGGCTCCCCGCTCATTCCTGGTTCGCATGCCTGATGGCTCCATTCGCCGGCGCAATCGCCAGGCTCTTCGCCTGCTTCCGCGCTCGCTACGTGATCATACACTGGAGCCACGCCCTCCTGTTGTTCCTGATGTCGACTTCGTGGAGCTTCCTGCCACCATGCCCATTCCTCTGTCGCCTGTGGCCAGGCCCATTCCTCAGCCGGTGGATCCTTGAGGCGGTGAACCCGAATTCGTCACCCGCCTACTAGGCTGGACTTATGAGCCTGTTTGAACATTGGACTCACTAAAGTCTTATGCCACAATGTTAATATGTTTCTCTTTTTGTCATTACAGGAGTTCGTTTTGATGCTTGATGTTTACACTTGTTTTGTTTATGGTACAACCTCGTTGCTATGTTGCACCTGACACCTTCCTATGTATATAGTTTAGCCTCATGTACATGTTGTAGATATTGCACACACACATTCAGCTGCGGTCAGTACACATCTATATTTATTAACACATAGGCACATTTTTTTTGTAAAAAAGGGGAGGATGTCATGATATTCAGATAAACATCATGGTGCAGACACACATACACACTGATGGACAGATCAACGGACCAATCAACACATGCAACATCACAGCCAATCACAAGTAAGGGCACACGCACTATAAAACGGGGAACACCACAGTTCCCGCTCATTCCAGCAGGAGACAGCTCAGGGCACAGAGCTCACAGCAAGCCACTCAGACATTCACCATGTGCTGAGTGCCTCTCCAAGATAGTGTTAGGGCTGGGTCCACAGGTGAAAGGGTAATGAACGAACCACAGTAACAAGTTTACAGATGTTGTTATTGATAGTAATAAAACAAAGTTGCACCATCCGCAACCGTGTTGGTTCGTCTGTGTAGCAGAGCACCCAACACGACAGAATATACAGGACTTCAAAAACTGAGGTTGCCAAGCAGAGGCAGGGGAAACTGGAGAGCTGCTCATGGAGCAGCCAAGAATCGCACTCACCCGAGGTCCCAGGTTCGATCCCGGCTCTGGGTCACTGTCCTTGTGGAGTTTGCACATTCTCCTCGTGTTTGTATGAGTTTCGCCCCGACAACCCAAAGATGTGCAAGCTAGGTGGATTGGCCACACTAAATTGCCCCTTAACTGGAAAAAATGAATCGGGTGCTCTAAATTTAATAAAAAAGAATCGCTCTCGTATTTACGTTCCGTAAACCCAATCGCTAGAGTCTAAAAATCCAGCACCAGAGATAGAGACAGCAGCAGAGAGCGTTTGGGAGAAGGCTTGAGCAGTGAAACAGGCTTCGTGCTCTCTCTCCCCCTTCCCCCATACATAAGAGTAAGCACAGCATCTGGTTCAAGAAATCAACGTACCCAAGACAACCAGGAAATCGAGATCTTGCAAACATTGCAACATCTCCTACATCAACCTGTTCCTAAGGAACTAGATAACTTCAATTGCTGCAACATTTAATAATCTACACCTCAAAGACAAGCAAAAGACTTCCAGCCATATCTTTTTAACTTTTATTTGAGCTAGCTTTCCTTCTGATACCTGTGTGTGTGTGACGTTGCATCTTTTATTACTTTTTCTCAGGTTTCGCAGTTGATGAACTTGCGTTTTGAGATGATGTCAGGTTTTATTAAAAGGCGCTTAGTACCTGGGAAGAGGGAACCATTGACAATATGAGAAGGGGAGGGGCCATGTAGACCCCCCCACCGATGACAACTAAAAACCGCAACAGAAAGAAGCGGAATGCAGTATGTGACACTCAAGGCAGAAGTCAGCACTAAGAGGGAAACTAAGTTACCAATGGATGAAAGAGAGGGGGGGGGAATAACATGTAAAAATATATGTAAATAAGAAACTACTTTCTTTGTAATTATTAGGTACACTTGAGCTGTTACTCTGTAAAAACCAGAAAATATCAATAAAAATATTTGAAAAAAAACAATATGAGCTCTGTGGCCATGGGTCATGTTATATGCTTGCAACCCTGTGTTGAACTAAGTGTTGTTACTTTGGGGTTGCTCTTTTCTTTGCACTGTTGATGGAAATATCTGGTTGGTCTGTTTATCTTCAAAGGCTTTGCATGGACGTCTAATTGAACAAGGCAGGTTACCTTCAAAAAGTGATCAGAAACAAGCAACTGCTTTTTTAAAATTGCCAATCACAAATCATGGAACAAATTTCACAAGGTTATTACATTTGAATCAAATTTCTTGGGTCTTCCTTTGAACAGGAGTTCCAGATAAACTAATTCAGTATCAATTGCATTAAGTTAAGTTAGGCCAAGTTTCCTGTGACTGTTTTGTTTTTAAACCAGTGGGGGCAGGAATTAGACAAGACCAAATCTTGGGCAAAGCTACTGATCTTTTCAGCAGCGTCTTTGGAGATGGAAGCCCGCAAATTTACATTTTCTTCCAAAAGGTTATTTGAACTAACTGAATCAGTGACCAGCAATCAGAATAGAAGGAGTGTTCAACACAATTTGGAATCAAATCCACACACAATCTGACACAAGAGGCTCATCTTCAGGAGGTGTACAACCTGCAAATTGCGTGCACAAGATCAAAATTAATTTTTTGACTCATAATCAAATGGCCCTGAGATATATCTTAATATTTGATTAGCCCTGATGATCAATGCTTTACATCATCAGAATGAAGCAATTATGAGTAATTGTTACATGGAAAGCATGAGCTCTCTTTTAGGGCCAATATGTTAAAGTTAGAATATTAAAAACATAATTCAAGAAAAATATATTTTCCAGTTGTCCCAGCACAGGATAATTTGCTACAGGGAACAGTTAAAGCAGAGACCACTACATCTTTTAAATAATACATATTCAGGGCACGGCACAATATTCATTTTGGATTGTTCCAGGGACACCAAGTAGCAGCAACTTATTGACTCCACACCTTTACATTCATCAGTGTCCTAAAGGCAGCAATACTGAACATCCAGGGGTGGACTTTCATGGAGTTGGGTAAACTTCTGTGGAAGTGATAAGCCTGGACTCAGTTCTGGGATCCCCAACCTGATCCCCAGTGCCCTCAATTTTCAACAGTGTGGTTTAATTGTGTGGGGTGGATTGATTGTGAGCCTGCATCCTGCACTCCCAAATCCATAGTAGAGATGGACATCTCCTAGTCCCTTGCAATTTTCATGGAGTTGGGCTAGCTTTTGAAGGACTCAAGGTTCATTGGCTCCGCAATGGTGTTGTGAACCATAGTCTGGATGAGGGAATCTTTTGAAAGGTCAGTTCAAAAGGTCTTACCATACCCCACATGCCAAGCGATGCACCTATACCCACCCTCATGACTCTCATACCCTCCATGCCAAGCACTTCCAAGCCTCATCACATATTCTTGACTGAGAGCCAAATCATCCATTCATCAGTTATAACAGCTGCCTCCCAGGATGTTATCATTCAAACCCAATTTTGGGGAAGAGGATGGAGGGGAGGAGGGAAGGAAGGAAGAGGAAACAGTACTCGGACAGGGATCATACATCTTTGACTGGCACAGACATGGCAAGATGAATAAGAGGAACAATACAGGCAAGCACCTGAAGACAAGCCTAATAGCCAGTGATAATGGTATTTGTTTGGCTCAATTTGTTGCACTCTCACCGAGGATTCAAGCTTCATTCTTGAATTTGGACATATAATTTAGGCAACTTGAGTGTGTGACTCAGGGTATGTTGCATTCAAAGGTGTTGTTTGTCAGGTGATAACCCTAGGCCCACTCACTCTGCCTGTCTGAATGGTTTCAGTAGACCTGACGTTCTCACCAGTCTAATGGAGTAATAATAGCAGAGTAAATTTACACAGCACAGTATGATTTAACCAACCTGCTGATTTGAGGTTAATTAAGTTACTGCCAACATAGATATATCTTGGTAAGAGAATAACATAAACATCATAAAATTATATTTTATAAATTATAACTGTTTATGGAACAGGGATTCACACTTAAATAAGAGCAATAATTTAAATTTAAATACATTATTCTGAACATCAACACATTTTAATCTCTTCTACAAATATATGTGCACATTTTGTGGTTGTTCTGGGAGCTAAATTAGCCATCACAAGTATGGAGTAATACAAGCTGAGAACAAATCATTAACCATTATAGCAGCTGACCTTACATTCAATGAATAATTCAAACTTCTCAAATATATTAGCAAGTATACACACCAACTGTTTTCAAAGAAGGAAATGCTGAAAGTTCAAAGAACGCAAATATTAACTATAATGAAATTCGATGAGACCCAAAAAAGGATATAATCATAGAGGTACTGCAGCGCAGAATGAGGACATTCAGCACATCAAGTCTGCACTAATCCTCTGAAAGAGCACCCTATCTAGGCCCACTCCCCCACCCCCATCTCCGAACCCCACCTAGCCTGCACACCCTTAGAAACTGAGAGACAATTTTAGTATGACCAATCCACCTAACTGACACATCTTTGGACTGTGGGAGGAAACTAGAGCACCCGGAGGAAACCCCCGCAGACATGGGGAGAACGTAAACTCCATACAGACAGTCACCCATGGCCGGAATTGAACCCGGGTCCCTGGTGTTGTGAGGCAGCCACCACCACCCCTACAGGGATGGTGATACATGATTACCCTGTCCTTTCTGTTTCCGATGCATAAGGCAAGGAAACTTCATGCTGCCCATTTACATACATGACTTATTTACAGCCAGCTCCTGGTGCACTGCCAAGTGGCTGTACTCCTAAGCAAAATTAAGAGAGGTAGCACTGGTTTAAACTAACCTGCGGAATTTCAAGCCAGCCTGCACCTCACCTCATGGAATTGGTGGCCGACTCTATTATACCTGTGGGCTTAATCGTGATAGCGGGTCTGATGGCTGTTAACTCAACTTCCATTGCAGCAGAAGCAGAAACCACCGAATATATGAGTGCTACAGTGAAAGCTCAGATTGAAGTCATGCAAGCTCAGCTTCGAACGCCAAAGTTAAGACTTTGGCTGCATATCAGTTATATGTAGGTTTGGAGTGTCTGACAGCAGTCTATGAAACTGTCCTCCAGCAGATTGCCAGGATTGTTAAGGTAATGGCGCCTGAAGGGACAGGAGTGCTGACGAGCATGAACTTAGTGTCCACTCTCAGAATGATCGCATTCGCACTTCCACGAATGCTACTCTGCTCATTCCCTTTGCATTTATGTTTGCCAGCCAAGTCAGACTGTTGCCACACATGCCAAAGTGCTGGAGTCCAAAGAAGGCCAGAGCTGTGTGGGGTTGGCCTGCATGGTCATCTTCAATCTCTCCTTGTGAAAGTCAACAGTCGCCTGATGTAATGTGGGTCCTTCAGACGTCAGAATGAAGAGCTCTTGAGACTTGTATGTTTAATTATGAACCATTGATTGTTAGTCTTTAAATATTTTGCAAATCTTAGATATTGTCATACATGCAGTTGCTTTTCCAGAGTATTCGCTGAGTCTATTATCATGCGACTATATACATCATACCATGGGCAGTACTACTCTCCAGTCCTATGTTAACACGTGTTTTTACAAGCACACTTACATCGCAATAGCATGAGGGCAGATAATAGAACTCCTTCTTCCAGTGATGCCACAGTCACTGGGACAGCACTGCAGTGGAGCACTAGGAAAGGCAAAGGTACCTGGAGGGTTAACACAAAGTGTGGTGTAATGGGGTAACAGAATAGACATGTAGAATATGATGCACCTGCATCATCAACAGTCATACACGAGGAACTCTTTACAGCAGATAGGGAACTCTCTGAGGAGTTAGGCCTACACTATAACTCACTTTGTAAATATTTTGCACCGAGTAAATAAACTAGTTTAAGTGACTACCCAAATCTGACTAAAGTTCCTCAAACTACTTGAAAATTGAACTTATATCAAAACTGACTTGCTCAAAACAAAATACAAATATGTATCCAAGTACATATCCGTAGCTTATGAGGGGAGTGCGAGAGGAGGACACTGGGACAGACAGTCAGCAGCACCTAGAGCTGGAGTAGAGGCTACGAGAGGGTCACTGTTTGTCGGGAGACAGAAAAGAGTGTCAGACTGCAGTTAAAAATCTGGGGCGGGATTCTCCGACCCCCCGCCGGGTCGGAGAATCGCCGGGGGCTGGCGTGAATCCCGCCCCCGCCGGTTGCCAAATCCTCCGGCACCGGATATTCGGCGGGGGTGGGAATCGCGCCGTGCCGGTTGGCAGCCCCCCGCCCTCCCGGCGATTCTACGGCCCGCGATGGGCCGAATTCCCGCTGCTGGAATGCCTGTCCCGCCGGCGAGAATCAAACCACCTCTCTTACCGGCAGGACAAGGCGGCGCGGCGGGCTCCGAGGTCCTGGGGGGGGCGCGGGGCGATCTGGCCCCGTGGGGGGGGGGGGGGTGCCCCCACGGTGGCCTGGCCCACGATCGGGGCCCACCGATCCGCGGGCGGGCCTGTGCCATGGGGGCACTGTTTTCCTTCCGCCTTCGCCACGGTCTCCACCATGGCGGAGGCGGAAGAGACCCCCTCCACTGCGCATGCGTGGGGATGCCGTGAGCGGCCGCTGGCGCTCCTGCGCATGCGCCGCACGGCAAAGTCATTTCTGCGCCAGCTGGCGGGGCGCCAAATGTCTTTCCTGCCAGCTGGCGGGGCGGAAATCAGTCCGGCACGGGCCTAGCCCCTCAAGGTGAGGGCTCGGCCCCTCAAGATGAGGAGGATTCCGCACCTTTGGGGCGGCGCGATGCCGGACTGAATCGCGCCGTTTTTGGCGCAGGTCGGCGGACATCGTGCCGATTGTGGAGAATCCCGCCCCCTGATTGGACTAAGTGAAAGTGAAAAGTGAAAGAGAAATCAAAGGCACAAATCAAAAGGGGCACAGTGAAAAATGGGAACAGGACAAGGAATATCAATAAGACCAGCCTTAGTATGCGGAGCGTACGCAATAAAGTGGATGAATTAATTGCGCAAATAGTATGATACAGTCGGGATTGCGGAGACATGGCTGCAGGGTGCCAAGGGATGGCAATTGAACATCAGCGATATTCAGGATTCAGAAAGGACAGATAAAAAGGCAAAGGTGGTGCGGTTGTATTGCTGGTTACAGAGGAATTTAATGCAATAGCGAGGAAAGATATTGGGCGGGATTCTCCGGTATCCGGCGGGCGGGCTGTACTGGCGCCAAAGAGTGGTGTGAACCACTCTGGCGTCAGGCCGCCCGGAAGGTGCGGAATCCTCCGCACCTTCGGGGGCTAGGTCGGCGCTGGAGTGGTTGGCGTCGTGCACACCAGCACGAGTTGGCCCATGCGCAGAAGCGCAAGCGAGTTCCCAGAATTGCTGGCGTGATTCCTGCGCATGCGCAGAGGGTTTCTTCTCCGCGCCGGCCATGGCAGAGCTTCACAGCAGCCGGTGCGGAGGGAAAGAGTGCCCCCAAGGCACAGGCCCGTCTGCAGATCGGTGGACCCCGATCGCAGGCCTGGCCACCATGCAGATTAAATCACCTACCTTACCGGCAGGACAAGGCGGCGCGGGCGGGTTCTGGGATCCTGGGGGGGCGCAGGGCGATCTGACCCCGGGGGGTCCCCCACGTTGGCCTGGCCCGCGATCGGGGCCCACTGATCCGCGGGCAGGCCTGTGCCGAGGGGGCACTCTTTCCCTTCCGCCTCCGCCACGGAGATGTCAGATGACAGTTTCCCACGCATACGCAGTGGAGGGAGTCTCTTCCACCTCCGCCATGGTGGAGACCGTGGCGGAGGCGGAAGGGAAAGAGTGCCCCCACGGCACAGGCCTGCCCGGATCAGTGGGCCCCGATCGCGGGCCAGGCCAACGTGGGGGACCCCCCGGGGTCAGATTGCCCCGCGCCCCCCCCAGGATCCCAGAACCCGCCCGCGCCGCCTTGTCCTGCCGGTAAGGTAGGTGATTTAATTTACGCCGGCGGGACAGGCAATTTATCGGCGGGACTTCGGTCCATCCGGGCCGGAGGATCGAGCGGGGGGGCCCGCCAACCGGAGCGGCGCGATTCCCGCCCCCGCCGAATATCCGGTGCCGGAGACTTCGGCAACCGGCGGGGGCGGGATTCACGCCAGCCCCCAGCGATTCTCCGACCCGGCGGGGGGTCGGAGAATGTCGCGCCAGATGTGGAATCTGTATGTATAGAGCTGAGAAACACAATGGGGTAAAAAACATTAGTGGGGATTGTATATAGGCCCAAATGGTAGTGGTGATGTTGGGGATGACATTAAACAGAAAATTAGAGACATATGCCATAAAGGATCATCTATAATTATTGGTGATTTTAATCTGCATATAGGTTGGGCAAACAATACCGTAGAGGAGAATTTTCTGCGACTTATAGGGGATGGTTTTCAGGACCAACATGTTGAGGAACCAACTTCAGAACAGGTCATCCTAAACTGGGTGGAATCAGAAGGAAATAACTGGCAATCTAGTTTTGCAAGGCCACTTGGGGATGAATGACCATAATATGACAAAATTCTTTCTCAAAATGGAGAGGGAATTGGTTGTTTCTGGGACTAGGGTCCTGAATCTAAGTAAAATAAAATACGATGGTATGATGTGCAGATTCGCTGTGATGGATTGGGAAACATTACTTATAGGGATGATTGTGGATAGGCAATGGCAAACATTCAAAGAGTGCATAGGTAAATGGCAACATTCCTGTCTGATACAATAATAAAATGGGAATGGTGGACAAATCATGGCTTACAAGGGAAATTAAAGATAGTACTACATCCAAGAAAGAGGCATGCAAATTGACCAGACCAATCAACAGACCTGGGGATTGGGAACAGTTTAGAATTCAGCAAATTAGGACAAAGGGATTGATTAAGAAGGGGAAAATAGAGTAAGAGAGTAAATTTGCAGGGAACATAAAGACTGATTGCTATGTGAAGAGAGAAAGATTCTTGAAGAGAAATGTAAGTCTCTTACGGTAATCATCAGGAGAATTTCTACTGGGCAACAAAGAAATGGCATACTTTTGTTCTGTCTGCACAAGTAATGGCCAGAGATTTTGGGGAGTTTAGTGAGAAGGAGGAAGTGAAGAAAATCAGTATTCTTAGGGAAATGGAAAATTTATGGGATCGAAGGCCGATAAATTCCTCGGGCCTGATAATCTGCATCCCGGAGTACTTAAGGAAGTGGCCCTAGAAATAGTGGATGCATTGGTGGTCATCTTCCAAGATTCTTACGACTCTGGAACAGTCCCTACAGATTGTAGGGTAGCTAATGCAATCCCACTATTTAAACAGAGAGTTAGATAAAAAAAACAGGGAACTATAGACCAATCAGCCTGATGTCGTTTGTGGGGAAAATACTGGAGTCCATTATAAAAGGTTTAAATGCAGAGCACTTGGAAAACAGTGCCTGCATCAAACAGAATCATCATGCATTTACAAATCGGAAATCATGCTTGACAAATCTACTGGGATTCTTCAATGTAACTAGTAGAGTGGATGTGGTTTATTTGGACTTTCAGAAGGCTTTCTACAAGGCCCCACATAAGAAATTAGCACATAAAATAAAAGCACATGGGATTGGGGGTAGTATACTGAGATGGATAGGAAACTGGTTGGCAGACAGGAAAAAAAGAGTAGGAATAAATGGATCTTTTTCAAAGTGGCAGGCAGTGACCAGCGGGGTACCACAGGGATCAGACCCCAGGAATTCACAATGTATATCATTATTTAGATGAGGGAACTAAATGTACCACCTCCAAATTTGCAGAACACACAAAACTGGAAGGAGGGTGAGCTGTGAGGGGAGAACAGAGATGCCACTGTGTGATATGGACATGTTGAATGAGTGGGCAAATACATGGCATATGCAGTATAATGTAGATACATGTGAGGTTATCCAGTTTGGTGGCAAAAACAGGAAGACAGATTATTATCAAAATGGCTATAGATTGAGAGATGGGAATGTGCAATGAGACCTGGGTGTCTTTGCATAACTGTCACTGAAAGTAAGCATGCAGGTGCAACAGGTGGCAAATGGTATGTAATGAGAGGATTTGAGTACTGCAGGGATGTTTTGCTGCAATTATACGGAGCCTTGGTGAGACTACACCTAGAATAATGTGTGCAGTTTTGGTCTCCTTATCTTCTGAGGATGTTCTTGCTCTGGAGGGAGTGCAGCGAAGGTTTACCAGACAGATTCCTGGGATGGCAGAACTGATACATGAGGAGAGAATGGCGTTTAGAAGAATGAGGGGGAAATCACATAGATACCTATAAAGTTCTAACAGGACTAGACAGGGAAGATGCATGATGGATGTTCCCAATGGCGGGGAGAGAGTCCAGAACTAGGGGTCACAGTCTAATGTTATGGGTTGGACCATTTTGGACTGAGATGAGAAGTTTCTTCACCCAACGAATGGTGAGCCTGTGGAATTCGCTCCCACAGAAAGCAGTTGAGGCCAAGAAGGAGGTAGATATAGCTCTTGGGGCTAAAGAGAGCAAAGGATATTGGGGGAAAGTGGGAACAGATTACTGAGTTGGATGATCAGCCATGATAATAATGAATGGCAGAGCGGGCTTAAGTGGGCTGAATGGCCTCCTCCTGCTTCTATTTCCTATGTTTCTATGAACTAAATAAATGGTTGTGAAAATGTTCAGCTACCATGCTTCATCAGGTATAATACAGTGCCAATCAGTACTTCCAAAGTACACCTTTTCTTTACTGTTCCACCATTGTATTCTGTCTGCATGTTATATTCAACACACGTTTTTTTTTTAACTAAGTGTATTTTAGAGGGGAAAAACATTGCTTTTGTTTTTGCATGCATAATAAATTGCAGTTCAAATGAACAATGTTTCAGATACATTGCCAATTTAAAATTAAACTCTCTGGTTACATCTGTTCTCCGAACAAATAATTTTGCAGCAAATAAATGCTGCGGCTTGTTGACATATTAAAATATTTTGTAAGTTAAAGACTAATTTAACAATCCTGGTAATTGAGGAGGATTGGAATAATAACACTCATAACAAATGTTGCTGCTTATAAAACGGTAGCAGCACATGGTCACAGGTGGAGAGCTTACAAGCAGCGGACTGCAATTCAGAAACATCAACTAATGTCAATTTCTTACATAGAACATAGAACATACAGTGCAGAAGGAGGCCATCCGGCCCATCGAGTCAGCACCGACCCACTTAAGCCCTCACTTCCACCCTATCCCCGTAACCAAATAACCCCTCCTAACCTTTTTGGTCACTAAGGGAAATTTATTATGGCCAATCTACCTAACCTGCACGTCTTTGGACGGTGGGAGGAAACCGGAGCATCCGGAGAAAACCCACGCTGACACGGGGAGAATGTGCAGACTCCGCACAGACAGTGACCCAGTGGTGAATCGAACCTGGGACCCTGGCGCTGTGAAGCCACAGTGCTATCCACTTTTGCTACAGTGCTGTTACTTTGGTAGCAGTTAGTACTTTTCCACCCACTCCCGGTTTTGTAGGGGGGGGGGGGGGGCTGGGGGCGGAGTGGATGGAAGCAGGGGAAAGAGTAAGAAAAACGTTAATTAAGGTGGTTAGTCTGCACTAGAAATTATAGCATTTCTTGAATTTTCTACAATCAGTTTCAGGGTCCCACATCAGTCATTGCAGGACAAAGTTCCTTCCTCTATATCCCAACCGTATAGTGTCATTCTAAGTGCAGAGTTTCGTCAAGGAAAACACTTTATACATCAGCATATCTTTACACAAACGAGTGATCGACATTTTGAATGAGCTGCCTTGAGAAATAGCTTGAACCCAGTCTGTGGCAAAACAATTAAGGTCTGAGGAAATGTCGATTTTCGGAGCTTAAATTTGAGTTTGAAAAATGCAGCACAAGAGATCAAACATGGAAAGGTCGTTACCCTTCAGACTCGACTATTCCAATGTTCTTCTCATTGGCCGGTGACCGCCGCTCTCTGTAAACGGGAGCACATCCAAAACTCTGTCCATTTTAGAACTCATCCCAAACCGTGCTCATTCAACACGGCTGAGCTTGCAAACCTCTGTTGGCTCCTGGCCTAGCAATGCTTCAAATTTTAAAATTTGCAATCTGGTATCCACACCCTTCCATGGCCTCACCCCTCCCTACCTCTCTGACCTCTGTACAATAAAGGGTTGCACACTCCTCCAATTAGAACAAAGAACAAAGAAAAGTACAGCAGAGGAACAGGCCCTTCGGCCCTCCAAGCCTGTGCCGACCATGCTGCCTGACTAAACTACAATCTTCTACACTTCCGAGGTCCATATCCCTCTATTCCCATCCTATTCATGTATGTGTCAAGATGCCCCTTAAATGTCACTATCGTCCCTGCTTCTACCACCTTCTTGTACATTCCCAATTTATTTCCTCTATTGATGGGAGTCCATCCAGCTACACAGACCCTAGGCTGCAGAATTCCCTCACCAGGCCTCTCAGCTTCTTGGCTTCTCGCTCTCTAACTGGCTCCTTAAAACTCTTTGACCGGGATTTTTTAGTCCCTTGTCCTCATCTCTCTTTACATGGATCAATGTCAAACTTTGCCGAACAACATTCCTATGAAGAGTTTCGGGACATTAACTTTGCTTATACAAGTGCCAGGATAATGTGGCTGTGGCACTTACAATGCTGTTTGGGACTTCAGCTATTCTAATTTTAAACTTCCAAAAAATGAAGTCACAAAAATAATTCATGCATAATTAGCAAACTAATTTCAAGAAGAATAAAAGGTTTGGTAGGAAGAACATGGACTCCATCTGCTTGTTGGGAATTAAGAGTTTAAATGAGGTAGAGAAGCCAAGTGATCGAGACATAGAGATAGATAAATTTCTCAAGGTATTGTTGTTGGTTAAAATGGCCATGTATAAGCCAACATTAAGTTAGAAAGGGTAATAATTGAAAGACAGAGAAGCATGTTAAAGTTGCACTGAGCATTTGTCAGACCACATCTCGAATGTTCGTAGTATTCGGAATAAGGTAAATGAGTTGATGGTGCAAATTATCGTGAATGACTATGATTTAGTGGCCATTATTGAAACATGGTTAAAGGATGGTCTAGACTGGGAGTTAAATAGCCAAGGGTATCAAACTATTCAGAAGGACAGAGTGGATGGTCAGGGAGGTGGTGTATTTAAGGATGACATCCGGGCCATAGTGAGGGATGACATTGGTGCTTTGGAGGATAAGGTTGAATCCATTTGGGTGGAAATCAGGAATAGTAAGGCGAAAAAGTCACCGATAGGAGTAGACTATAGCCACCAAATAGTAACATTACGGTGGGGCAGGCAATAAACAAAGAAATAACTGATGCATATAGAAATGGTTCAGCAGTTATCATGGGGGATTTTAATCTACATGTCGATTGGTTTAACTAGGTTGGTCAAGGCAGCCCTGAGGAGGAGTTCATAGAATGTATCCGTGATAGTTTCCTAGAACAGTATGTAATGGAACCTATGGGGGAACAAGCGGTCCTAGAGTCCTGTGTAATGAGACAGGATTGATTAATGATCTCATAGTTAGGGATCCTCTCGGAAGGAGCGATCACAATATGGTGGAATTTAAAATAGAGATGGAGGGTGAGAAGGTAAAATCAGACACTAGTGTTATGTGCTTAAACAAAGGAGATTACAATGGGATGAGAGAAGAGCTATCTAAGGTAGACTGGGAGTAAAGACTTGATGGTGAAACAGTTCAGGAACAGTGGAGAACATTCCAAGAGATTTTTCACAGTGCTCAGCAAAAGTTTATACCAACAAAAAGGAAGACGGTAGAAAGAGGAAAACTTGTTCGTGGATATCTAAGGAAATAAGGGAGAGTTATGCTGATCAATAAAAACTGAACAGGCTTGTGTTCTTTATTTAAAGTCTTGATAGAAGTCTTTATGATTTACAAATGTTTCGATCGGTTTGATGTAAAGACGATTGGTTGCATTTAATCCCTCCCCGGCAGCAGGTTTGGGGCAGGAGAACATTTTATGAGGAGGCAGTGTGCAGTGAACCTCATCACCTTCCACCGCCGTCCGATTAAGTAGAGGGTGGGAAGACTCATGGATGGCTATCCTGCCTCAACATGAATTGAGACCCTTAGGCTTCCAATTAACACCCACTTTAATGGCATCATCCAATCGACATTGGTATTTAAACAGTGATGGAGTGATGGGCAGGGGGGTCAACAAAGAACAAAGAAATGTACAGCACAGGAACAGGCCCTTCGGCCCTCCAAGCCCGTGCCGACCATACCCGACTAAACTACAATCTTCTACACTTCCTGGGTCCGTATCCTTCTATTCCCATCCTATTCATATATTTGTCAAGATGCCCCTTAAATGTCCCTATCGTCCCTGCTTCCACTACCTCCTCCGGTAGTGAGTTCCAGGCACCCACTACCCTCTGCGTAAAAAACTTGCCTCGTACATCTACTCTAAACTTTGCCCCTCTCACCTTAAACCTATGCCCCCTAGTAATTGACCCCTCTACCCTGGGGAAAAGCCTCTGACTATCCACTCTGTCTATGCCCCTCATAATTTTGTATACCTCTATCAGGTCGCCCCTCAACCTCCTTCGTTCCAGTGAGAACAAACCGAGTTTATTCAATCGCTCCTCATAGCTTATGCCCTCCATACCAGGCAACATTCTGGTAAATCTCTTCTGCACCCTCTCTAAAGCCTTCACATCCTTCTGGTAGTGTGGCGACCAGAATTGAACACTATACTCCAAGTGTGGCCTAACTAAGGTTCTATACAGCTGCAACATGACTTGCCAATTCTTATACTCAATGCCCCGGCCAATGAAGGCAAGCATGCCGTATGCCTTCTTGAAAGACTACGTGAGAAACTCAAGACGAAACCCAGCAGGGGCTTCCAGGGAGGGGGTTCCTCCTTCAAATGCATTCAAGTGCCTAATCAAAGGATCCAGCACCAGGAATTGTGTGTGTGTGTGGGAGCCTTACTGCGAACATTCCTCCTTACCTTTTCTTCCACTCCCCTCTGTTTAGTGGAGCAACGTATTTAGAGGGGAAAATGAGCACAATGTTCCACAATTGCCTAGCTGCACACCTCATTAATGCCTTCTCAGTCTCACCATCTCCGGCTCCCTCCCTTGGGCTACCACTTTTTTTTTGTAAAAGCCAGAACAGCACCTCCTCCCTCACTGCACTAAATTCCCTCAGTGACAAACTTCCTGGATTTAAGCACAAGGTCTCGCTGCAGACCGTCTCCTGCTGCCGTCTTTATGCGGCCAACTAGCTCAACACCACCATGGGAACACCACCACCTGCACATTCACCTCCAAGTTACACAGCATTCTGCCTTAGAAGTATATTGCCATTTCTTTGCTGTCAATATCCTGAGCTCCCTTCCTCATAGTATTGTGGGTGTCCTTCCATCACATGGTCTACAGTGCTTCGAGAAGGCATCTCACCATCACCTTCTCAAGGGCAATTAGGCATGGGCAATAAATACTGGCCTGGTCTGCGATGACCACATTCTATAAAAGAATAAAAACAAACTAATGGATGATATAAATTTTCATTACACTTTAGATGCCCAAATCTGATCGATTTTGAAAAAATCACATAAAATGATTATTCCCATTGGATATTTAACAATAGCTCTCGTCAAACAGTTATATATTTCAGACCATTAATAAAATGCTTCCGGAAGGTAGGTTGCTGACTGATTCCTTCTGAGTTCTTTCAATTCAGGTCTGGAGTGTACTTTAGGGCCTCTGGACATTCTGTCAACAAACACTTTGTACCATTAGACTGATACTCAAATACCAATCTTGTCGCATTATTCAGCAACAGCCCAAGGTGATTAAATTACTTTTTGAATCGTTACCAAGATACTTTATCATATTTTACATTGCAGACAACTTTACCACCAATGCAACTTCAAGTGTGATAACCTCTTTAGCATTCATCAGTGCCTAATGGACACAAACACCTCTACACCTACAGGCAGCTTGACCCCATTCTTGTTCCCTGAGGAAGCTTACACTTTCGAGCTACTGCTGCAACTGTCAAAACATTTCTGGGATTTTCCTAGGGGTGGGGGGGGGGGGAGAGGTAGACAATGCACAGACATCCCAAGTGTGAAGACTGGCGGGTACTCGTAGGTTGGGCTTTGGAATGTTTGTAGATTTTGACAATGTGTCAGAAATGATGTACAGTCAAGAAGAACTGCAATTTTCTTTCCACCCCTCCCAACAAAAATGACTGTTCTGACATCATTAAAAGTCTGTATGTTGCATGAAGCAACAAAGGCAACAGGCAGAGACAAGCTGAATGCAAGGCCTCATGTTAAATCAGAGGGAAAATGTCTTTGCTGTACCCTGATAAGTTGTTACATTACAGCAAATTGCTTTGATCAATACATGTTGGTTCATAGCTTACTAAGACAAGATGGCCTATCATTTTAACAACAAGGGCTACAAACAATTTGAAAGTGAGCACTGCTGCATAGACCACATAACAGAAAATGATTGCTTGTTTCATTAAATTTTAATTGTCACAGACGCGTGTAACTGTAAGCGATGTAAAGAAAAATTTCCAACCAGATACAAATTGATGCTTTCTCATCCATTGAAAGGTTAATACCACTTGGAGTGGCTATGATTAGGTTCTTTGTGGTCCATTGTGTCACCAGAATCAAACAGCACTCACACGCTTACCAGGGACGATCATCATAGATCTGTAATTATCACAGTGGACTTCAAAACAAAAAGTAAACAGATCAGCAATTTCAATTGCTTGCCGTGTTTATCTCAGTGAATTCAGCAAGCCTTTCTTCCCCTACAATTTGTTTTTGTGCACTAATCAAGCCGCGGGTTTGGGATTTGTCAAATTGCATAGCATTAAAGTTCTGGTTATCAGGGTGCTATTATCTGCAGTTGCTGATGTTTCTACATACTTGAATAGAAATGTAATGCGTGTGTTACAAGGAGTTCAAATGCAAAGGGAAGAAAATGAGTTGGCATATCATATAGTATGAATGTAATTAAAGAATATATATTTTTGAGTACTACTAAAAAAGGAGACATGAAGCATTTTGGTTCGCACTCATCAGTAAACTTTGCAAGAATATCTATACAAGGGGAAAACAATAATTTATACTGTATCTACACTCTCTTCTCATATAGTATAAATTGTTGTTTCTTCCAATGTTGGTATTACTGCCAAATGACCTGATGAGTGGAAGATGAAAAGCTTTGACATGTGTCACTCTTCAATAACACTCAAGTTCTGTACTACTAAACAACTATTAATATATATTCTAAAACTTTACTGCAATGTGCAGTGGCCAAAAGGAAATAGGAAAGGTTTTTCCTTTTGACTGTATTGGTGCCACTCCAACTTTTTGTTTCTCATCACAGGTGGGTCAAGCCATCCGGAAATGTTAAGAGGGCAACAACTCAGCCAATCCCAAAAGGTTGGAAACACAATCCGAATCATTGGGGATAAAAGGACTGTTTGAGTTCTCTGGGCCATTTAAAAGGTGTTCGGAACATTATCCGGGATATCTTGGTTCACTGGTGGCACTCTTAATAATAATTTCATTGTCACAAGTAGGCTTACATTAACACTGCAGTGAAGTTACCGTGAAGAGCCCCTCCCGAGTCGCCATATTCCTGCGCCTATTCGGGTACACAGAGGGCGAATTCAAAGAATGTTCAAATTACCGAACAGCACCTCTTTCGGGACCTGCGGAGGAAACCGGAGCACCCGGAGGAAACCCACGCAGACACGGGGAGAATATGCAGACTCCGCACAGACAGTGACTCAAGCCGGGAATCGAACCTTGGACCCTGGGGCTGTGAAGTAACAGTGCTAACCACTGTACTACTGTGCCGCTCTTGTCCTTAGGTCAGAAATTTGTGGTTTGAATCTCCTTTTTAAGAGCACATATTCTAGTCTGACACTTCAAGACAGTACTAAGGTAATGCTACACTGCCATCCTTTGGAATAGACATTAAATTGAGGTACGAGCTTCACTATTCAAAGATCAGAGTTCTCCTGATGTTCTGGTGAAGAGATTTCTTTAACCCAGGCCAAAAACAGTTGATTTGCTTATTGATTTCTGCAAAACCTTGCTGTACACAAATTGTCTGCCACAATTTCACAGATGTATACGGTCGCTACCTGGCGAGCCCATACCCTCACCCTTATGCTAGTGTGTTTCCAGTCTCCATCACTGAGATAGCAGACAGAAAATGTGCAAAACCTGTACAAATTGATTCACTGTATAACACTGCTTGCCTTACAGTAAAGTGTCTAAAAGGCATGCAGCAACCTGACTGTGATCAGAAACTTTCTATATGGGATATCACATGGTCGGGTTGCTTCCTTCAATATAAAGCACTTCCTACAAAGCCACCAGGATAAATTAATCTGATTATACTCAGAATCAAGCCTGCGTCTGTTTATGCAAATCTGCTGGTTGGTGTAAGCAATCTCCAGTATGGAGGTCCCAAATCCATGCAGGTATAACTCTCTATTACTGAGGGATAAATCAACCCTTTATTGGTGCAGCATATGAGGTGAATGGTTGCAAGGAATTCTGACACATCCCCTCACTGAGTTGTGAAAGATCATAAATCACTCTGTTCATATTCTTTATCACACTGTCAGCTGGGATATCAGCCTGCTTCCTGCATTTGACATTATCATAGCAGACATTTCCAGAATGCGCGGCTCCATGTGTGGGAGGGCACTCTCAGCTGCTAACACATAGCAGATGCAATTTATCAAGCAACTGTCGGTCATTGCTGACTGTCTCAAATTGGGAGAGGTGCTAGGGATAAGGGGTTAGAAAGCATTTGTGTTTACTGTACTGTACCTGCTACAATCAAGTCCAGAACAACTATGTTTTCTTGCACATAGACAGTTTGTCTGTGGACGTTTAATCATATGGAAAGTCGAAGACAAATTATATTAGTTGAAAATTCGCCTGCTCTTCAGTAAATAGAATTTATCATGGCGGGTGTCATAATGTGCACCCATGCACATCATGAGGTAAAATAGGCAGTGACAGACACCCAGGTTAGCCAATCAATATACAGGACAGAACACAACCAATCACCAGACAACACCAGAGGGGGGCTTCCAACTATAAAACACACGAGGCATCAGCACTCCGCATCTTTCCACTGGTGACAACTGTAGTGACAGTCAGGGTGTATATATCAGTCAGCACCTTCTACATGTGGATCAGAGCTAGCCTGGTCTGGTTAGTTAGAGTTAGTACACTTAGAGTAGTAGAGTGTCAACCCACAGCCAGCTGTGTGCATTGTTACAGAAGTTCAATAAATCGTATTGAACCAATGCCTACGTTTGGTGTATGCTTTACCGTTCATCTGCATCCTGTTGCAGTCCGTGTTACCCCAGGGTGAATAACACGACATGATACCAGGAGTCTGCTTCATGTAAGTAATTTACCTTGAATAATTCAGTGACGACCAGCAAGTGCCTTCCAGCAGCATGGAGAAGATCCAGGCCCCTCCACAGCTCTTGATCTCGGGAAATCTCGGCGCCAACTGGCGGGTCTTCAAGCAGAAATTCAGTCTATACATTGAGGCCTCAGGCCTCAAGGATGCGTCTGAGGCCAGAAAAATCGCGCTGCTCCAATCGACTGCGGGGGACCTGGCCATCCAAATCTTCAATTCGCTCACTTTTGCCGACGGCGAGGACAAGACCAAGTTTCAGACTGTGTTAGCCAAATTAGACAGTCACTGTGAAGTCGAAACGAACGAGAGCTTTGAGCGCTATGTCTTCCAGCAACGCCTTCAGGGCGAGGATGAGCCTTTCCAATCTTTTCTAACTCATCTCCGCATATTAGTGCAATCCTGCAACTACGGTGACACCGCTGATTCCCTCATCAGGGATCAGATCGTGTTTAGGGTCCACTCTGACGCCCTGCGGGAGCAGCTCCTAAAAATAAAAAACATGACCCTACCAGTAGCCATCGAGACGTATAAAGTGCATGAACAGGCGGAAAGTCGCTACTCCCGCCTTAAATCGGCAGAACAGGACCAACTTGCCTCCCACGAGGCTGAGAGTGTACAGGCCATCGCCCGAATGGAGCGCCTTAGTATCAATGAAGGCAGCCATTTTGCGCGCTTTTCCCGCGGTCCCACGCATGCGCACCACGGATGGGAGAACGAAGCGGCCGAAGACCACACTGCGCAGGTGTGAGCGGCAGCTGACCGCACTGCGCATGTGCGACGACGCACGGAGCGTTACGAGGTCAACGTCATGACGTGCCCGAACTGCGGCACCGCCCACTTAAAGCAGCAAAGCCCTGCAAGAAGCAGGCGATGTTAAAATTGTGGGAAGCCTGGCCATTATGCAGCCTTGTGCAGGTCTGCACCTCCGATCGTGGGCCAGCGATCCCAGTTCCAACGCAAACGCGTTCGAAGTGTGCAGCAAAGGCTGCTGGATTCGGATCCAGAGGACGACTGCCAGGAGTCCCCATATCATGTGGGCATCATTACAACGCATGACGAGGCCTTCTCAAATTCAGCAACACACCTACCCATCCTCAACGTGGATTCTGCGGACTCAGCCTCTGACTTTAACCTTGCGCTCCTGGCCTATAGGGCAACCCCTCTGTCCACCGGTATGTCTCCGGCACAGCTCCTTATGAATCGTGACCTGCGGACGGCTGCTCTGGCCATTCATTTACCTGACCTGGATCACCTCCCAGTGCTGCAAAAGGTGCAGCAACTCAGAAACCAGCAAAAGCTGACGTACGATGCTCATGCTACTGATTTGCCTGTCCTCTCTCCGGTAGTTGCTGTTACCATCAAGTTGCCTGGTGGAGGCTGGTCAGCTCCTGTTGTTGTTGTTCAACAGGCTGCTCCCAGGTCATTCGTGGCTCACATGGCTGATGGATCCATTGTCAGGCGCAACAGAAGGGCACTGTGCAAGCTTGCCTGCCCGGATCTCACGTTCCTAGCTGTTGTTATGCCTTTTCCGGACACCTCGCTCCACGAGGCCACCAATCTGGCTGCAATCCCGCCTGTCAATGCGCCGTTGTCCCAACCTCCACCTCTCAGGCGATCGACAAGGATCCGACACCAGCCCCAGAGATTGGACTTATAAATATTTCCTTTGTAGATATTGTTCTGTATCTGCACGCTAGACACCTTACATGTACATATGCATTCACTCGCCATTTGCTGTAAATTGTTGTATCTGTAAATATGTCGTATATGCTCTAAGCAAACAACAATTTTTTTTTTTAAAAAGGGGGATGTCATAATATGCACCCATGCACATCATGAGGTAAAAACAGACAGTGACAGATGCCCAGCTTGGCCAATCAACATACAGGACAGAACACAACCAATCACCAGACAGAACACCAGAAAGTGGCTTCCAACTATAAAACACACGAGGCATCAGCACTCCGCCTCTTTCCACTGGTGACAACTGTAGTGACAGTCAGGGTGTATATATCAGTGAGCACCTTCTACACCTGGATCAGAGCTAGTCTGGTCTAGTAAGTTAGAGTTAGTACACTTAGAATAGTAGAGTGTCAACTCACAGCCAGTTGTGTGCTTTGTTACAGAAGTTCAATAAGTCATATTGAACCAATGCCTACGTTTGGTGTATGCTTTACAGTTCATCTGCATCCTGTTGCAGTCCGTGTTACCCCAGGGTGAATAACACGACAGCGGGAGGGGTGGGGGGCAGTGGGGAGAGAGAAGTTCACCTTCTGTGATATTGTCTATCACCAGATTTTTGATATTAGGCTGCAGAATCAAGTCTATGGGCTTGATCGAACAACAACACTGTTGTGGCGCAGCATGGCCGATAGATGCCAAGAGATGTGCTCCCGAGATCTACCTGGCTCGCAACGCCTCATGAGATCTAACGTGATCTTGCAAGATGTTGCGATATTCAGTACTGGCCTCCACAAACGGGGACCAGACGGAATGGCACTCGTGGGGGTCTCCCCGGGGATTGGAGGACCCCAGGTGCAAGCCCTTTGGGCAGGGTGGGACCCTGGAACTGCTGGTGCCACCCATACACCCTGGCACTGCCAATCTGCCAGTGCCACGTTTGTGTCAGCCTGGAGCTCCACAGAGCACAAAATGAGGCCATGTGCGGCCCAGGCCGTGCATTCCCCACTGAGGCTCCATATCTAACCCAGGTGCTGTTTTATAGCATTGTGTTTCTCAGCACTGCGAGTGCCGGGAAACATGCGGCTAAATGTGCTGGCTATGGGACTTTGTTCCCATTTAGTTAAATCCCGTCCTGTAGCTGAAAATTTTGTAATTACCTCATATTAAAATAACATGCACGTCATGACTTTTTATAAAGTAAAATACAGCGCGTGGACCAGTGCTCTACAGTTAAAGGATCGTAGAACATTCATGAGGAAGTCGTATATTAAGTTTACTAATCTTTCCTGTATAGTTTTCCTTAATATTTTACTGTTAGCAACATTAAGGTGCAATGTGCACAAATAATTTTGTTATTTCTGAAATTTTGCCAGATGTACTTGTGGAAAAAGTTACAAATGTCGAATGATACTGGAATAATTCTTTATCCCAGAAATACAGAGTCAACCTCATGAACAACAGACAAACAACATAACATCATGTGTCTGCTATTATTGATTGCAGCTACTGGCTGCAGTGTACACAATATTCCCAAAATATTGGAGATTTATTAAGGACAGTTGGGGTGTGGAGCAGAGGGTGGGGAGAGGCAAGGTGGCATTATTCTATTTATTTACAGATATAAAGTATAAAAATGTGGGCAGAGCATTTGCTAATTTTGCACTATTCGCTGCTTGTTATTCACTGTTAAAATAAAGGCAATTCGTTTTTTGAAAAAACAAAAGTGATCACATGCTTTCACAGGGAACACCAATGACCATATTAGACACAGAGATGCAAAGATCAATTGGCAGAGTAATTAAAGAACGGATTGGTTCAGAGGGGCTAAAAAGGAGATGAACTATCAAGGAAAGTAATTTCAGGTGTCTCCCAATTTTGCATGTTCACCTTGGGCAAAAATATCAACATTTGATTGTGCATATGCTCATCATGTTGTAGTTTCTGCCAGAATAATGGAGATAAAACTACAGGAAAAAAAATGCAATCATAGAACATAGAACATACAGTGCGGAAGGAGGCTATTCGGCCCATCAATTCTGCACCGACCCACTTAAGCCCTCACTTCCACTCTATCCCCGTAACCCAATAACCCCTCCTAACCTTTTTGGACACTAAGGGCAATTTAGCATGGCTAATCCACCTAACCTGCACGCCTTTGGACTGTGGGAGGGAACCGGAGCACCCGGAGGAAACCCACGCAGACACGGGGAGAACGTGCCGACTCCGCACAGTGATCCAGCGGGGAATCGAAGCTGGGATTCGAACAGTGCTATCCACTTGTGCTACCGTGCTGCCCGAATCAGTAGACAAAGACAGTCTAATTTGTATCTGGAAGCACTTGATCTATCAATAAGGCAGAGAACAAACTTGCAGTTAACTGCCTACATATTTTGAAAAAGCTGTCAGAAGTCTGTCTGCTTTGAATTACGTAAATGTTAAGATAACCTGGAAAAAAGGCCAGTTTTATCCCAATGCCTTTAACTGGATGTTATGTCGTGTTGTGCGGCAGGCACCACAGCATTTGCCTTTCCATAGGTGTGAACCATCAAAGCAAACAGCAGGTAAAATAAAGTTTGGAAATTACATCAATGCATACTGATACGTTTAATAGTAAACTCTGTGCTCTTCAGTTTATATTGAGATTTATAATATCAGCAAGATCAGTTTTTCACTTGGAACTTCAAACAAAATCAAGTTTGGTGGGCAGTGCTTCATTTCCAAGATAACATGTGAAAGCAAAGCAGTTAGCCATTTCCTCATTATCACAGGGTTCTTAGACTTCGCAGGCGTTTAATAATGTCTAATTGAAGACTGCAAAAATGATTTCCTCTACACCATTGATGGACAAGGGTGCGATTTAATGGTGTACATTGATTATCCATTAATGTGTTCTAATTTGCACGTTCCAAGATAGGTCAACCTTTTATTTATTGTCTAAGGTTGTGTGGGTGTGTAAGAGAGAGGGGAAAGAGATTGACTAACTTATGTTCCCTGCAGTCTTTCTCCAATAATTGTCATTCCAGAAATAACTGGGCAGAAGCAGGAGAAAAATATTGTTTAGTCACTACTGGTTTAAAAAAATAAAATTGTAACAGTCACAACTGCTAGCAATTGTGTAAATTTGAAGCAATTTCCCTTGACTTGCAACTAATTCACACTTTAACTAACTACCATATGCAAAGTGAATCATTCCCTCCCATATTGGAGAAAAGAAAATCTGCAACACCTCTCTGCTGCTACACCTTTAAAACAACTCACTAATTTACTTGATTAAGTACAATGCAAGTATAGGTGGTTGCAGTAATTTGGGAACCCCCAGCTACTGAGGTACAAGTCTTGATTTGCAAAATGAACAGGAATCCAGTTGTAAAAAGGCGTTTCAATCTCCACCTAGTGATAACATGGTGAACACTTTCCCACTTCTACCACGTGTAAGTGGTTCCTATTCACAAAAGCACAGCAGCTGCAGAACCCATAGAAAATGATCGTGTTCACCCTGGATGACAGGCCTCAAATTACCAACAGTTGAGTCAGATTATCATTTTTCACCACCAGTAAGTGAACCATAGTCAATGCAGTGGGATAGACCATGACAAAAGTATGCCAGAAATCTCTAAAAGGTTCCCCTCGAGGTCACTCACCATCCTGACTGGGAACTATGCCGCTATTCCTTCAGTATCATTGGGTCAAAATCCTGGAACTCCCTTCCTACCAGCACTGTGGGTGTACCTATACCAAGTGCACTGCAGTGATTCAAGGCAGCGGCTCACCACCACCTTCTCAAGGGAAGTTAGCAAGGGGCAATGAATACCCACCTTGCCAAGGACGCTCACACTCTAAGAAATAATTTTTAAAAAATTTACTTTGTCGACAATTCTCAGGTCTGGCTATACGACACAGTCACTGCATCCATCATTACAAGCTCTTAACCAATAATTTGGATAATTGAAAGCATCTTAATACAATCCAAGGCTATTTTAACATTATTAACCTCTTAATTTCATTCAGCAAGTAATACTAATACTCAGTTCCAGTACACATAGCAGCCATTAGCAGAGTAAGATAACGTCTTTGTAACTTCTGGGTAACTTCAGTGTAGAGAACACTTTTTCTGATGTCTTTGTGAGGCAAACAAAATTTATGCTGTGGTTGATGTTACATGGATCATGTATTGAGATGGAAGTCATATACACTAGGGCAAATCCTGCGAGAAATCTAATAGTATGCTCACAACACATAACGTCATGAGGAAATTAGTCACCAGTTTCAGTTGATTAAGGATTGTGAATGTCCAGAAGTCGATGGTGAATTTACACTGCTCCATCATTTGTTTGACAAAAGTGGCAGACGACACTTAATCTCCCTGTTATTTCTAGGAGTTTGCTGGGTTTCCACATTAATTTGACGAATGTGATATAAAATAATTCTTTTAGAGATATTAGTTACTGTAATGTAGAGATAGGCCAGTCTCATCCTGGTGAGTTCACAGACAAAGGATTTCAGACCGCATGGCAAAGCAAGGAGGAGGTGTGTCCAGCTACGGAGGGGAAAAGGATGCTGGGTAATAGGGGGCCAGAGGAAGGGATTGGAAGTGAGCCAATTAGGATGTATGGCCAGGTCAGGAGGGGTATAGGATGACCTATGGGAATCGTGTATGTGAAACTTGATGCCATTTGTGTGTATCAGTAGAGATTCCTTTGTCCTACAGACTCACTTGATTCCGGAGGTACAGAAAGCAAGATGTGTTTTGTACCGCTGTGAACTGAGTCAGGCTTGCAAGTCAAATAAAATAACTAATGCTGTACCTGCAAATCCATCTCGACTTTTATTGAGGCCAGACTGATGGGTAAAGAAATTTATGTTTTGTCAAATTAACCATGAGGTGAGAGTGACTGGCCTTGACATCAAGACAACATTTGCCTGTGTATGGCATCAAGGAGCCCTAGCTAGACTGGAGTCAATGGGAATCAGGGGGAAAACTCTCCGCTGGTTGGAGTCATACCTGGCACAAAGGAAGTTGGTTGTGGTGGTTGCAAGTCAATCATCTCAGCTCCAGGACATCAACACAGGAGTTCCTCAGGGGAATGTCCTGGGCCCAACCATCTTCAGGTGCTTTAGCAATGACCTCCCTTCCACCATAAGGTCAGAATTGGGGATGTTTGTGGATGACTGCACAATGTTCAGCAGCATTCGTGACTCCTCAGATAATGAAGCAGTCCAAGTCCAAATGCAGCAAGATCTGGACAATATCCAGGCTTGGGCTGACAAGTGGCAAGTTACATTCACGCCACACAGGTGCCAGACAATGACCATCACCTGCAAGAGAGGATCAACCACCGCCCCTTGACATTCAATGGCATCACCATCGCTGAATCCCCCACAGTCAACATCCTGGGGGTTACCATTGATCAGAAACTGAACTGGACTAGGCATGTTTCTTTTTAAAATATTTTTATTGTCCTCCTTTTTCACATTTCTCCCACATTTACACCCAGCAACAAACAAGAAGCAGTAACCAATACAATGTCAATCCCCATATCAACAACACCAGTCACATCCTCTTACCAAACCCCCAAACAGCAGCCCGCATGTTAACATAGAAAAATAACAAAAAAGGAATCAGGAATCACCCACAGTGATTCCCTGCTGGTTTCATCTGTGGGAAGTGCACCCATCTCCAGATCCTCAGAATCCGCGTTAGGGAACTGGAGCTGGTGCTGTATGAACTTCCGATCATTCGGGAGGCAGAGGCGGTCATAGGTAGAAGCTTCAGGGATGTAGTTACTCCAAAGAATAAAGATAGATGGGTGACGGTGAGAGGGGCTGGGAGGAAGCAGTCAGTACAGGGATCCCCTGTGGTCGTTCCCCTTAGTAACAAGTATACTGCTTTGGATACTGTTGGGGGGGATGACTTACCAGGGGTAAGCCAAGGGGTACAGGTCTCTGGTACAGGGTCTGTCCCTGTTGCTCAGAAGGGAAGGGGGGAAGAGGAGTAGAGCATTAGCCACTGGAGGCTCCATAGTTAGGGGGACAGATAGGAGATTCTGTGGGAACGAGAGAGACTCGCAGTTGCCAGTGTTGCCTCCCAGGTGCCAGTGTGCGTGATGTCTCGGATCGTGTTTTCGGATCCTTAAGGGGGAGGGGGAGCAGCCCCAAGTCGTGGTCCACATAGGTACCACGACATAGGTAGGAAAAGGGATAGGGATGTAAGGCAGGAATTCAGGGAGCTAGGGTGAAAACTTAGATCTAGGACAAACAGAGTTATTATCTCTGGGTTGTTACCCGTGCCTCGTGATAGCGAGACGAGGAATAGGGAGAGAGAGGAGTTGAACACATGGCTACAGGGATGGTGCAGGAGGGAGGGTTTCAGATTTCTGGATAATTGGGGCTCATTCTGCGGTCGGTGGGACCTCTACAAACAGGATGGTGTACACCTGGACCACAGGGGTACCAATATCCTGGGGGGAAAATTTGCTAATGCTCTTAAGGAGGGTTTAAACTAGTTCAGCAGGGGCTTGGGAACCTGAATTGTAGCTCCAGTATACAGGAGGTTGAGAGTAGTGAGGTCATGAGTAAGGTTTCAAAGTGTACCGGCAGGCAGGAAGGTGATTTAAAGTGTGTCTTCTTCAATGCCAGGAGCACCCGGAATAAGGTGGGTGAACTTGCGGCATGGGTTGGTACCTGGGACTTCGATGTTGTGGCCATTTAGGAGACATGGATAGAGCAGGGACAGGAATGGTTGTTGCAGGTGCCGGGGTTTAGATATTTCAGTAAGCTCAGGGAAGGTGGTAAAAGAGGGGGAGGGTTGGCATTGTTAGTCAAGGACAGTATTACGGTGGCAGAAAGGACGTTTGATGAGGAACCGTCTACTGAGGTAGTATGGGCTGAGGTTAGAAACAGGAAAGAAGAGGTCACCCTGTTCGGGGTTTTCTATTGGCCTCCGAAAAGTTCCTGAGATGTAGAGGAAAGGATTGCAAAGATGATTCTGGATAGGAGCGAAAGCAACAGGGTAGTTGTTATGGGGGACTTTAACTTTCCAAATATTGACTGGAAACGCTATAGTTCGAGTACTTTAGATAGGTCTGGCTTTTGTCCAATGTGGGCAGGAGGGTTTCCTGACACAGTATGTAGATAGGCCAACGAGAGACGAGGCCATATTGGATTTGGTACTGGGTTATGAACCAGAACAGGTGTTAGATTTGGAGGTAGGTGAGCACTTTGGTGATAGTGACCACAATTTAATTAAGTTTACTTTAGTGATGGAAAGGGATAGGTATATACCGCAGGGCAAGAGTTATATCTGGGGGAAAGGCAATTATGATGCGATGAGGCAAGACTGGGATGGATCGGATGGAGAGGAAAACTGCAGGGGATGGGCACAATGGAAATGTGGAGCTTGTTCAAGGAACAGCTACTGCGTGTCCTTGATAGTATGTACCTGTCAGGCAGGGAGGAAGTGGTCGAGCAAGGGAACCGTGGTTTACTAAAGCAGTCGAAACACTTGTCAAGAGGAAGAAGGAGGCTTATGTAAAGATGAGACATGAAGGTTCAGTTAGGGTGCTCGAGAGTTACAAGTTAGCTAGGAAGGACCTAAAGAGAGAGCTAAGAAGAGCCAGGAGGGGACATGAGAAGTCTTTGGCAGGTAGGATCAAGGATAACCCTAAAGCTTTCTATAGATATGTCAGGAATAAACGAATGACTAGGGTCAGAGCAGGGCCAGTCAAGGACAGCAGTGGGAAGTTGTGCTTGGAGTCCGAAGAGATAGGAGAGGGGCTAAATGAATATTTTTCGTCAGCACACAGGAAAAATACAATGTTGTCGAGGAGAATACTGAGATTCAGGCTACTAGACTAGAAGGGCTTGAGGTTCAGAAGGAGGAGGTGTTAGCAATTCTGGAAAGTGTGAAAATAGATAAGTCCCCTGGGTAGGATGGGATTTATCCTAGGATTCTCTGGGAAGCTAGGGAGGAGATTGCTGAGCCTTTGGCTTTGATCTTTAAGTCATCTTTGTCTACAGGAATAGTGCCAGAAGACTGGAGGATAGTAAATGTTGTCCCCTTGTTCAAGAAGGGGAGTAGAGACAACCCCGGTAACTAAAGACCTGTGAGCCTTTCTTCTGTTGTGGGCAAAATCTTGGAAAGGTTGAGAAAAGATAGGATGTATAATCATCTGGAAAATAATAATTTGATTAGAGATAGTCAACACGGTTTTGTGAAAGGTAGGTCGTGCCTCACAAACATTATTGAGTTCTTTGAGAAGGTAACCAAACAGGTGGGTGAGGGGAAAGCAGTTGATGTGGTGTATATGGATTTCAGTAAAGCGTTTGATAAGGTTCCCCATGGTAGGCTACTGCAGAAAATACGCAGGCATGGGATTCAGGGTGATTTAGCAGTTTGGATCAGAAATTGGCTAGCTGGAAGAAGACAAAGGGTGGTGGTTGATGGGAAATGTTCAGACTGGAGTCCAGTTACTAGTGGTGAACCACAAGGATCTGTTTTGGGGCCACTGCTGTTTGTCATTTTTATAAATGACCTGGAGGAGGGCATAGAAGGATGGGTGAGTAAATTTGCAGGTGACACTAAAGTCGGTGGAGTTGTGGATAGTGCGGTAGGATGTTAAAAGTTACAGAGGGACATTATAAGCTGCAGCGCTGGGCTGAGAGGTGGCAAATGGAGTTTAATGCAGAAAAGTGCGAGGTGATTCATTTTGGAAGGAATAACAGGGAGACAGAGTACTGGGCTAATGGTAAGATTCTTGGCAGTGTGGATGAGCAGAGAGATCTCGGTGTCCATGTGCATAGATCCCTGAAAGTTGCCACCCAGGTTGAGAAGGTTGTTAAGAAGGCGTACGGTGTGTTAGCTTTTATTGGTAGAGGGATTGAGTTTCAGAGTCATGAGGTCATTTTGCAGCTGTACAAAACTCTGGTGCGGCCGCATTTGGAGTATTGCGTGCAATTCTGGTTGCCGCATTATGGGAAGGATGTGGAAGCATTGGAAAGGGTGCAGAGGAGATTTACCAGAATGTTGCCTGGTATGGAGGGAAGATCTTATGAGGGAAGGCTGAGGGACTTGAGGCTATTTTTGTTCGAGAGAAGGTTAAGAGGTGACTTAATTGAGGCATACAAGATGATCAGAGGATTGGATAGTGTGGACAGTGAGAGCCTTTTTCCTCGGATGCTGATGTCTAGCATGAGGGGACATAGCTTTAAATTGAGGGGAGATAGATATAGGACAGATGTCAGAGGTAGGTTCTTTATTCAGAGAGTAGTAAGGGCGTGGACTGCCCTGCCTGCAACAGTAGTGGACTCACCAACACTAAGGGCATTCAAATGGTCATTGGATAGACATATGGACAATAAGGGAATGGTGTAGATGGGCTTTAGAGTGGTTTCACTGTAATGTTCTATGTTCTATAGTCACCATTAACACATACCGTACCTCTCTCCCCTAATGTTTGATGTTATCCAATTCTTGAAAGCACATAATGAATAACGCCATTATTTGTAGAACCCCTCCATCCTTCCTCTCAGTTCAACCGTAACCTTCTCAAGAGTTAAGAATTCCAGCATTTCCCCCGCCACGCGGAGAGGTTGATCTCTACCCCAAGAGGAACCGCCTTTGGGCGATCGAGACAAAGGCTACAACATCTGCCTCCGCACCCGTTTCCAATCCCGGATGGTCCGACACCCCGAATATGGCCGCCCGAGGACCCGGGTCCAGTTTCACATGCACCACTTAAGAGATTACCCTAAAAACCTCCTTCCAGTAATCCTCCAGCTTTGGACAGGACCAAACCATCTGAACGTGATTTGCGTGGGCCCTCCCGCAATGTTCACACACATCTTCTACCCCCTCAAAGAGCCAGCTCATCCTCACCCTTGTGAGGTGTGCTCTATATACCACCTTCAGCTGTATCAGCCCGAACCTCGCACAAGAGGTGGAGTCGCTCACTCTCCAGAGCACCTCACACCAGTAAATAGCCCTGTAAACTGCTGACACTACCCCCTTCTCCAGTCCACCTGTCATCAGCACCTCCGCCAGCATTGTGGAGGCCGGCTCCAACGGGAAGCTCTGTATCTCCTTCCTGGCAACATCTCAAACCTGCATGTATCTAAACATTTATTCCTGCTGCAGCCCATACTTCGCTCTCCACCTCCTTCAATCCTGCAAACCAGCCCCCAAGAAACAAATCTTTATGTCTTAATTGAACTAGCCATGTTAATATTGTGGCTACCAGGGCAGGTCAAAGGCTAGGAATCCTACAGCGAGTAACTCACCTCCTGACCCCCCAAAGCCTGGCCACCATCTACAAGGCACAAGTCAGGAGTGTCATACAATACTCTCCACTTGCCTGGACGAGTGCAGCTCCAACAACACTCAAGAAGTTCAACACCACCCAGGATAAAGCAGCCCGCTTGATTGCTTCCCTTTCCACAAACATTCAAATCCTCCACCACCGATGAACAACGGCAGCCATGTGTACCATCTACAAGATGCACTGCAGTAACTCACCAAAGTTCCTTCGACAGCACCTTCCAAACCCACAACCACTACCATCTATAAGATCAAGTGCAACAGATACATGGGAACCCCACCACCAGGAGGTTCCCCTTCAAGTCACTCACCACTCTGACTTGGAAATATATCGCTGTTCCTTCACTGTCGCTCCGACAACATCCTGGAACTCCCTCCCTAACAGCACAGTGGGTGTACCTACACCTCAAGGACTGCAGCAGTTCAAGAAGGCAGCTCACCATCACCTTCTGAAGGTCAGCCAGGGATGGGAATAAATGCTGGCCTAATCAGCAACACCCACATCTCGTAAATGAATAAAACAAAATTCATGTATAAAGTTAGGGCCAGTAATTAATAGCAAAATTACACTTTAATGTTAATGGTCAATGCATTGCCAATCAAAGTCTCTGGCTCAGAAATCGAAAGGTTGAATCAGCTTCATCTCATTTCTGCATCAGGTAAATCCTTCATAGGGATAAGGATTTGATAAGGTTTTTACCATGCCTTTCACTCTGGGAGTCATTCAACAAGTACCTTTCTAGACTTTAAAGGGATACGGGGAGAGCATGGGAATACAGTCTTGAGATAATCAGCGATGTTCATATCCAATGGCGGAGCAGGTTCGAATGGCCGACTCCTGACCCTATTTTCTATGATTCCATGAATCGAATATACCAATTTAAGATGAATGGCAAAAGAACCAGTAGCAACACGAGGAAAAACCCTTTTGATGCAGCAAGTGGTCAGGACCTGAAATTCACTAGTGGAGGTCGATTCATCTGTAGCATTCAAATGTGAATTGGATAATTATCTAAAGAGAATAAGTTGGATAATTATTTGGAGAGAAGAAAGTACAGAAAAAAAGAGTATGACTATTTGAGTTGTTCTTGCAGAGACGCAGCCTGGATATGATGGGCCAAATGGTATCCTTCTACCCCAAAACCATTGCACATTTCTATGCAGAAAATAAACTGAAATTTGAAATTATCTTCGATTTTTATGATTTTTCTGTCTCTCTTTGTCCAATCAGCACTGAACGTTGCTGAGGAAGAAACTAGCCTACCTATTAAATGATGACCATTGTTCATCCAACCCTTCAGCAGCAGACTCCTTGCTGACTGTTTGGTCAGAAACTGCAAGCTACCTTCAATCTGCTATTTTTTCCCCTCTGTTGACCTTGCTTTCTGCTTCTTTCTGAACATTTGTCAGGCCTTCTTACATGAGTGGCATTCGAACTACTACTCTCTCTCACACACAGTAAAGTAATGGAAGGGGATCATCAACAGTGTTATCAAATGGCACTTACTTAGCAATAACCTGCTCACTGACGCACAGTTTGTGTTCCTCAGCTCCTCACCTCATTACAGCCTTGGTTCAAACATGGACAAAAGAGCTGCGCTCCAGTGGTGAAGAGAAAGTGGCTGCCCTTGACATCAAGGCAGCATTTGATCGAGTATAGCATCAAGGAGCCCTGGAGTCAATGGGAACCAGGGGGAAAATCTCTCCACTGGTTGGAGTCATACCTGGCACAAAGGTAGATGGTTGTGGTGGTTGGTGGTCAATCATCTCAGCTCCAGGGCATCACTGCAGGAGTTCCTCAGGGAAATGACAAAGTGACAAATAACACTTACATCACAGAAGTGCCAGGTAATGGCCATCTCAGATAAGAGAGAATCAAACCATTGTCCCTTGACATTCAATGGCAGTACCATCACAGAATCCCCCACTATCAACATCCTGGGGGTTACCATTGACCACAAACTGAACTGGACTCACCATAATAATACCGTGGCTTCTAGAGCAGGTCAGAGGCTGTGATGCTACAGGGAATAACTCATCTCCTGACTCCCCAAAAGCCTGTCCACCACCTACAAGGCACAAGTCAGGAGTGTGATGGAATTTTCTCCGCTTGCCTGTTGAGTGCAGATCCAATAACACTCAAGAAGCTCAACAGCATTCAGGACAAAACTGCCTGTTTGATTGATACCCCTTCCACAAGCATTCACTTACCTCACCACCAAGACACAGTAGCAGCAGTACATAACATCCACAAGACTCACTTCAGGGACTAACCAAGGCTCCTTAGGCAGCACCTTCCAAACCTATGACCACTACCACCTAGAAGGACAAGGGCAGCAGATACATGGGAAAACAACCATCTGGAGGTTCCCCACCAAGTCACTTGGAAATATATCGCCGTTCCTTCACAGTCGCAGGGTCAAAATCCTGGAACTCCCTCTCTAAAGTACTGTGGGTGTACCTGCACCACATGGATTGCCGTAGTTCAAGAAGGCAGCTCACCACCACATTCTCAAGGGCAATTAAGGATGTGCAATCAGCCAACGAAGTCCATATCCCGTAAGAAAATGAATAAAAATAAAAATCATAAGCATGGTACATGCCCTGTTGCCATGATCATCAGTGGGGGCAAAATCAAAATGAAGCTCGAAAGATCATGCTTGGGGAAGAACAGAAGGGTGTCACTGATAGCCTGAGGCAGCTTGTGGAAGTCACCATCGTCAGGTTAATCTCGGTCACAACTTGTCAAGAAATATGGTGAAAAACCGTCAAGCTACAGTATCCCTTTTTAACTGTCTTTTTTCAGACACCGAAGGCAACTTGGTCACTTCAGCAGCTATCGTTGAGTGCTCCCCACTTCCAAATGTTCCCATTCTCAAAATGCTCACTTCAGTTGAACCGTATGCATTTAGGTGCATAGAAGAGCACTGCAGCCAGCAGGTGTCTGTAACACTTCAGACATCACATCGCACAGCATCCGAAGTGAATAAAAAACAGAAAGTCAATAATTTCCCGCAGTTCCTTCTGACCTTAATAGCCAGACTCACCTCAGGGGAAAAAGGCAATAATTTACAAGCAGCTGCAAATCGACAGAAATCTCCATGAGCAATTAACTTCTAATTGACCTTTCTATGTGCCTATTTAGACCACTTCATTGCACAAACTACTTGTCAAGTTGAATGACACTCCCTCTTACTAATGAATCATAAATTTGTTCCAAACCATGAATTACCTGAGTGCAACGTCACAAAATCATCCTGTTCTGATTTTTTAGAAAGAAAACTCTAAAAACACCTCTCAGCCAAACAAATACTTTTGAGATGTGGTTAGCACAGTGGATGTCAACAACAAGTCGACCTATAAGGCCGTGGAAAATCCTTCCCCAAAAAAACTAGGGTGGACATATACGCGAAGAAAAAAAATGAGCTGCCGACGTCGCTGTGGAGTTGACCAGTTAGAAATTTCACCAGGATCTGCACTAGGGCGGCACGATGGCACAGTGGTGAGCACTGCTGTCTCACAGCACCAGGGACCCGGGTTCATTTCCGGCCTTGGGTGACTGTGTGGAGTTTGTACGTTCTCCCCGTGTCTGCGTGGGTTTCCTCTAGGTCCTCGAAAAGCAGCTTAAGCCACGCAGAGTGGCTGTTAAAAGCGGGAACACCCTGCTCCCGGCATCTACCCGGCTTGCAATGCAAGATATTACACTGTAAATCCTGCCCATTATGGGCAGGATCACTTTTTCGCAAATCTGTATATTAAAGCAGATTCCTGAGGTACCTGAGGCATTGGGATCTACCCACTTCACCTCAGAGACCTCGGATGTGCGTCGATCAGCACCGGTCCCCAAAAACAGGGACCAGATAGAACGGCACTTGAGGGAGTCTCCCAGGGGATCAGAGGCCCCAGGTGCATGTTCTTTGGGCAGGGTGGTATCTTGACACTGCTGTTGCCACCTAATACTGCCAGCCTGGCACTGCCAAGATGCCCATGTGGCACTTCCAGCTGGAAGAGGCATTGCCAGGGTATCAGGTTGGCACTGCTACTGTGCCATGCAAACATCTTTTGAGTGCTGGTGATCGGGCCAGGGGTGCCTTGCGCGGGTGTTTGGGGAGAGGGGTGCGGGAGGGGTGGGGGAGCCTGGAGACCCTCCCATAGTGCATTGGGGCTTGGGGAGACGTCGGGGGTCTCACATTTAAAAATGGCATCCCAATCTCTCGCTATACTTCACACGAACGGAACTGCTCGGTGTAGAAAAAGGGGCAATGTGCGGCCTCTGCTGCACGTTCCCTGCTGAGGCAACTTATTGAACACGAGTGGCGTTGTATAACCTTGTGCATCACAGTGCTGCAGGTGCTGGGAAACACGCAACTAAACGCGCTTGCTATGGGACATTGTTCGCAGTTAGCTGAAGCGCACCCTATGTTCCATGTTCTAAGGAGTGAGCATGTCTTAAACTCCCACCTACCTTCAGAATGCAACCCCTACTGTCTGCTTTATCCCTTGTGCCCAGCTATAAGTAAATCATTCATTTGTGGGGTGATAAATTGAGGCTGACTATTAATGTGAGTATACTTTGACTTTTGGGGGCGGATAAATGGATGCTAGGTCAACTTATACACTGTCTTTTGTGATATATGGACAACAAATGGAGCAGCCATCTGTGGCGGCCACTGTGAAACTGCAGAGGGGAGACATTTTATTCCGGGATGCAATCACACCCCTTCATTTAGGTGATTTAGATTTGGTTAGTGGTCAGGAGGAGGATGATGTGAATATGAATCAGGAAGGTACGGGGATTGTTATTTAGTCCGGAGGAGTGAATAAATTCCACTCTTTTCCATTCCTGGTATTGATTATGTCAGAGTTTGAATTTCGACACGTTGTGATTTTTCAATTCAGTGTGTACTTGACCCTATGCTATGTGAAGAAATAGGTCAGCCATTCTTCCAGCGGAGTGGGCAGAGGGGGTCGTGATTTTTGGAGGGAAGAGCTGGAAGGTAAGCTGAGTTTTTGATTTTTAACTTACTTTTTCTGAGCTTTTTTTTCTCAGAGCAGCAGGAAACCGGAAGTCGGCCGTGGGGAGACCTGGGAAGGTTTGTATTACCCAATAAAATTGAACGGTGAGGAAACCCGAGCCACTACATGTGTACTGTCTCCCACCCTCCCTCCTCCTCTAACCTAAAAAGAAAGTCTCAGTGCTGTGAGCAGGTAAGCTGTCTACTTTTTTTCTTTCTTTTTTACAGGGAGACGAAGTAGAGGTGATGGCAGCTAGGGCAGTGGAAGGTTCCTCCTGCAGAATGTTTGAGGTAAGGGAGACCACCGGTGTCCTTGCTGACTTCACCTGCAGGAAGTGCAGCCATCTCCAGCTCCTCACAGACCATGTTAGGGAACTTAAGCTGAAGCTGGATGAACTGAGGATCATTTGGGAAGTTGAGGGGGTAATAGATAGAAGCTACAGGAACATAGTTACACCTGAGAACAAAGGTAGCTGGGTAACAGTTAGAGGTGGGAAGAGGAGGAAGCAGTCAGTGCAGGTCATTGCTCTCAACAATAAGTATACTGCTTTGGATACTGTGGGGTGGGATTACCTAGCAGGTGTAGGCTGCAGAGACCAGGTCTCTGGCATGAGGTCCGTCTCTGGGGCTCAGAAGGGAAGGGGGTGATTAGGAGAGCACTAGTTATAGGGGACTCAATAGTTAGAGGTACAGACAGGCAGTTCTGTGGGCACAGGCGAGACTCTCGGATGGTTTGTTGCCTCCCGGGTGCCAGAATCCATAACTTTGTGTCTTCAAGATCCTTAAGGGGGAGGGTGAGCAGCCAGAAGTCGTAGTGCACATTGGTACCAAAGACGTAGGTAGGAAAAGGGGTGTGGATGTAATAAACGAGTTTAGGGAGTTAGGCTGGAAGTTAAAAGCCAGGACAGACAGAGTTGGCATCTCTGGTTTGTTGCCAGTGCCACGTGATAGCGAGGCTAGGAATGGGGAGAGAGTGCAGTTGAACACATGGCTGCAGGAATGGTGTAGGAGGGACGGTTTTAGGTATTTTGATAATTGGAGCGCATTCTGGGGAAGGTGGGAGCTGTGCAAGCAGGACGAGTTGCATCAATATCCTGGGAGAGAGGTTTTCTAGTACTCTTCGGGAGGGTTTAAACTAATTTGGCAGGGGAATGGGAACCGGAATTATAGTCCAGCAACTAAGGTAGCCGATGTTCAGGACGCCAAAGCGTGTAATGAGGCAGTGGGGAAGGTAATACTGACAAAGGAGAGTACTTGCAGGCACGGGGATGGATTAAAGTGTGTATATTTCAACGCAAGAAGCATCAGGAATAAGGTGGGTGAACTTAAGGCTTGGATCGGTACTTGGGCCTGCGATATTGCGGCCATCATGGAAACTTGGATAGATGAGGGGCAGAAATGGTTGTTGGAGGTTCCTGGTTATCGATATTTCAATAAGATTAGGGAGGATGGTAAAAGAGGCGGGGGTGGGGGGGTGGGGGGGCATTGTTAATTAGAGATAGTATAACAGCTGCAGAAAGGCAGTTCGAGGAGGATCTGCCTACTGAGGTAGTGTGGGTTGAAATCAGAAATAGGAAAGGAGCAGTCACCTTGTTGAGAGTTTTCTATAGGCCCCCCAATATCAGCAGAGATGTGGAGGAACAGATTGGGAAACAGATTTTGGAAAGGTGCAGAAGTCACAGGGTAGTAGTCATGGGTGACTTCAACTTTCCAAATATTGAGTGGAAACTCTTTCGATCAAATAGTTTGGATGGGGTGGTGTTTGTGCAGTGTGTCCAAGGGAGCTTTTCTAACACAGTATGTAGATTGTCCAACCAGAGGTGAGGCCATATTGGATTTGGTACTTGGTAATGAACCAGGACAAGTGATAGATTTGTTAGTGGGGGAGCATTTTGGAGATAGTGACCACAATTCTGTGACTTTCACTTTAGTAATGGAGAGAGATAGGCGCGTGCAACAGGGCAAGGTTTACAATTGGGGGAAGGGTAAATACGATGCTGTCAGACAAGAACTGAAGTGCATAAGTTGGGAACATAGACTGTCAGGGAAGGACACAATTGAAATGTGGAACTTGTTCAAGGAACAGATACTACGTGTCCCTGATATGTATGTCCCTGTCAGGTAGGGAAGAGATGGTCGAGTTAGGGAACCATGGTTGACAAGAGAGGTTGAATGTCTTGTTAAGAGGAAGAAGGAGACTTATGTAAGGCTGAGTAAACAAGGTTCAGACAGGGCGCTGGAGGGATACAAGATAGCCAGGAGGGAACTGAAGAAAGGGATTAAGAGAGCTAAGAGAGGGCATGAAAAATCTTTGGCGGGTAGGATCAGGAAAACCCCAAGGCCTTTTACAAATATGTGAGCAATATGAGAATGACAAGAGCGAGGGTAGGTCCGATCAAGGACAGTAGTGGGAGTTTTTGTATTGAGTGTGAAGAGATAGGAGAGGTCTTGAATGAGTACTTTTCTTCAGTATTTACAAATGAGAGGGGCCATATTGTTGGAAAGGACAGTGTGAAACAGACTGGTAAGCTCAAGGAAATACTTGTTAGGAAGGAAGATGTGTTGGGCATTTTAAAAAAACTTGAGGATAGACAAGTCCCCCGGGCCTGACGGGACATATCCAAGGATTCTATGGGAAGCAAGCGATGAAATTGCAGAGCCGTTGGCAATGATCTTTTCGTCCTCACTGTCAACAGGGGTGGTACCAGGGGACTGGAGAGTGGCGAATGTCGTGCCCCTGTTCCAAAAAAAGGAATAGGGATAACCGTGGGAATTACAGGCCAGTTAGTCTTACTTTGGTGATAGACAAAGTAATGGCAAGTGTACTGAGGGATAGGATTTCTGAGCATCTGGAAAGACACTGCTTGATTCGGGATAGTCAGCACGGATTTGTGAGGGGTAGGTCTTGCCTCACAAGTCTTATTGAATTCTTTGAGGAGGTGACCAAGCACGTGGATGAAGGTAAGGCAGTGGATGTAGTGTACATGGATTTTAGTAAGGCATTTGATAAGGTTCCCCATGGTAGGCTTATGCAGAAAGTAAGGAGGCATGGGATAGTGGGAAAGTTGGATAACGAACTGGCTAACCGATAGAAGTCAGAGAGTGGTGGTGGATGGCAAATATTCAGCCTGGAGCCCAGTTACCAGTGGCGTACCGCCGGGATCAGTTCTGGGTCCTCTGCTGTTTGTGATTTTCATTAATGACTTGGATGAGGGAGTTGAAAGGTGGGTCAGTAAATTTGCAGATGATACGAAGATTGGTGGAGTTGTGGATAGTGAGGAGGGCTGTTGTCGGCTGCAAAGAGACATAGATAGGATGCAGAGCTGGGCTGAGAGGTGGCAGATAGATTTTAACCCGGAAAAATGTGAGGTGGTCCATTTTGGAAGGACAAATATGAATGCGGAATAAAGGGTTAACGGTAGGGTTCTTGGCAATGTGGAGGAGCAGAGAGATCTTGGGGTCTATGTTCATAGATCCTTAAAAGTTGCCACTCAAGTGGATAGAGCTGTGAAGAAGGCCTATGGTGTGCTAGTGTTCATTAACAGAGGGATTGAATTTAAGAGACGTGAGGTGATGATGCAGCTGTACAAAACCTTGGTACGGCCACATTTGGAGTACTGTGTGCAGTTCTGGTCACCTCATTTTAGGAAGGATGTGGAAGCTTTGGAAAAGGTGCAAAAGGGATTTACCAGGATGTTGCCTGGAATGGAGAGTACGAGGAAAGGTTGAGGGTGCTAGGCCTTTTCTCATTAGAACGGAGAAGGATGAGGGGAGACTTGATAGAGGTTTATAAGATGATCAAGGGAATAGATAGAGTAGACAGTCAGAGACTTTTTCCACGGGTGGAAAAAAACATTATAAGAGGACATAAATTTAAGGTGAATGGTGGAAGATATAGGGGGGATGTCAGAAGTAGGTTGTTTACCCAGAGAGTAGTGGGGGCATGGAATGCACTGCCTGTGGACGTAGTTGAGTCGGAAACATTAGGGACCTTCAAGCAGCTATTGGATAGGTACATGGATTACGGTAGAATGATGGGGTGTAGATTAATTTGTTCTTAACCTAGGACAAAATTTCGGCACAAATTTGGGCCGAAGGGCCTGTTCTGTGCTGTATTTTCTATGTTCTATGTCTCAAGTTATCAAGTAAAGAATTGCTTTTGCTGTCATTGTTAAAATCCCAAGCATAAGCCTACTTTAAAAGGTAAATGCATGTCCTGAATCCCATGACATATGCACACACACACAAGCAAACAACACAGAAGAGGTTTGTGGCGCACAAAGACTCCGTGAGACAAACAGAGTGAAGTCGATGAGGCTTTATTAAGCGTGTCTGTTCCCCAGCAGCCCGATAGTAAACTGGCATGCGGGGGAAGGCACCGGCTTCTTATACTTCGCCTTCAGGGCGGAGTATGAGGTCAACGGCCAACCAGGACCCGGGATCTGTCAGCCAATGACATTAGGGCTTCCAGTCCCACATGACCCCCAATACATACTACCACATTCACCCCTTGTCAAAAATGAACCCGGCGGGGTGATGCTTCGTATGGTGGTAAGGGTTTACAGTACTGGTCCTGGGAGGAGAGAACAGTTACATGGTAGGACCGTATTGGACAGTATCGTCCTGTTACAACTATTTACAGAGGATATATGAAAACAAAATGTTAATTGGACAGTCCATCTTTGTTTTACATCGACGCCACGAGTCGGTCGGGCGGTCTGGTCGTCCGTGTCGATCGCCTCGGCCCCGGCGGTGGTGGTGGTGCTTGTACCAGCGTTGTCGCCTCCGGGAACCGCACGGTTTTAGCTGTCGGTGCAAAGGGGAGGGGGGCTGATCCTCCTGGGAAGGGGGCGGTCGCGGGGTGCGGCGGTGGCAGGAAGGGGGGCGGTTGGGTTGATGGTGCCGGGGGGGTGTGCGTGGTGCCGGCAGGCGCCAGATCCCGCAGGGAGACCGTGTCCTGTCGGCCGTCGGGGTACTCCACGTAGGCGTACTGGGGGTTTGCGTGGAGGAGGTGAACCCTTTCGACCAACGGGTCCGCCTTATGTGCCCGCACGTGCTTTCGGAGCAGGATGGGTCCTGGGGCCGCCAGCCAGGTCGGCAGCGACGTTCCAGAGGAGGACCTCCTAGGGAAGACAAGGAGACGCTCGTGAGGCGTTTGATTAGTGCTCGTACATAATAACGACCGGATGGAATGGAGAGCGTCCGGGAGGACCTCCTGCCACCGTGAAACTGGGAGATCCCTGGACCGTAGAGCCAGTAGGACGGCCTTCCAGACCGTGCCGTTCTCCCTTTCTACTTGCCCGTTCCCCCGGGGGTTGTAGCTGGTCGTCCTGCTTGAAGCTATACCCTTGCTGAGCAGGAACTGGCGCAGCTCGTCACTCATGAAAGAGGACCCCCTGTCGCTGTGGACGTATGCGGGGTAACCAAACAGTGCGAATATGCTGTTCAGGGCTTTAATGACTGTGGCCGCGGTCATGTCGGAGCAGGGAATGGCAAAAGGGAAGCGGGAGTATTCGTCCACTACATTAAGGAAATACGCGTTGCGGTCGGTGGAGGGGAGGGGCCCTTTGAAATCGAGACTGAGGCGTTCAAAGGGACGAGAAGCCTTAATCAGGTGCGCTCCATCTGGCCTGAAAAAATGCGGTTTGCATTCTGCGCAGATGTGGCAGTCTCTTGTGACTGTACGGACCTCCTCTAAGGAGTAGGGGAGATTGCGGGACTTGATGAAGTGGTAAAACCGAGTGACCCCCGGGTGGCAGAGGTCCTCGTGGAGGGCTTGGAGGCGGTCAATTTGTGCGTTGGCACATGTCCCGCGGGATAGGGCATCAGACGGCTCGTTCAGCTTTCCGGGCCGGTACAAGATCTCATAGTTGAAGGTGGAGAGTTCGATCCTCCACCGCAAGATCTTGTCGTTCTTGATCTTGCCCCGCTGTGCATTATCGAACATGAAGGCAACCGACCGTTGGTCAGTGAGGAGAGTGAATCTCCTGCCGGCCAGGTAATGCCTCCAATGTCGCACAGCCTCCACTATGGCTTGGGCTTCCTTTTCCACTGAGGAGTGGCGGATTTCTGAGGCGTGGAGGGTTCGGGAGAAAAAGGCCACGGGTCTGCCCGCTTGGTTAAGGGTAGCCGCGAGAGCTACGTCAGAGGCGTCGCTCTCGACCTGGAAGGGGAGGGACTCGTCGATGGCGCGCATCGTGGCCTTTGCGATGTCCGCTTTGATGCGGCTGAAAGCCTGGCAAGCCTCTGTCGACAGCGGGAAAGCCGTGGTCTGTATTAGGGGGCGGGCCTTGTCTGCGTACTGGGGGACCCACTGGGCGTAGTATGAAACGAACCCCAAGCAGCGTTTCAGGGCTTTTGGGCAGTGCGGGAGGGGAAATTCCATGAGTGCGCGCATACGTTCGGGGTCGGGGCCTATTATCCCATTGCGCACTATGTAGCCCAGAATGGCTAGCCGATCGGTGCTAAAAACGCACTTGTCCTCATTGTACGTGAGGTTCAAGGCTTTGGCAGTCTGGAGGAATTTTTGGAGGTTGGCGTCGTGGTCCTGCTGATCGTGGCCGCAGATGGTTACATTGTCGAGGTACGGGAACGTGGCCCGTAACCCATGTTGATCAACCATTCGGTCCATTTCCCGTTGGAAGACCGAGACGCCGTTTGTGACGCCAAAAGGGACCCTTAGGAAGTGGTATAATCGCCCGTCTGCCTCGAAGGCTGTGTACTTGCGGTCACTTGGGCGGATGGGGAGCTGATGGTAGGCGGACTTGAGGTCCACGGTGGAGAAGACTTTATACTGGGCAATCCGATTGACCATGTCGGATATGCGGGGGAGAGGGTACGCGTCTAGTTGTGTGTACCTGTTGATGGTCTGGCTATAGTCAATGACCATCCTTTGCTTCTCCCCTGTCTTCACTACTACCACCTGCGCTCTCCAGGGACTATTGCTGGCCTGGATTATGCCCTCCTTTAGTAGCCGCTGGACTTCGGAGCGAATGAAGGTCCGGTCCTGGGCGCTGTACCGTCTGCTCCTAGTGGCGACGGGTTTGCAATCCGGGGTGAGGTTCGCAAACAAGGACGGGGGTTGCACCTTGAGGGTGGCGAGGCCGCAGATAGTGAGTGGGGGTATGGGGCCGCCGAATTTAAACGTAAGGCTCTGTAGGTTACATTGAAAATCTAAGCCCAGCAAGGTGGGGGCACAGAGTTGGGGAAGGACGTTAAGTTTGTAGTTTTTGAATTCCCTCCCCTGTACCGTTAGGGTAACTATGCAGAATCCCTGGATCTGTACGGAGTGGGATCCTGCGGCTAGGCAAATCTTTTGTGCGCTGGGGTAGGTAGTTAAGGAACAGCGTCTTACCGTGTCGGGATGTATAAAACTTTCCGTGCTCCCGGAGTCGACTAGGCATGGCGTCTCGTGGCCGTTAATTAGGACCGTTGTCGTCGTCGTCTGGAGAGTCCGGGGCCGAGCCTGATCGAGCGTAACCGAAGCGAGCCGTGGTTGTAGTAGTGGGGTGGGGTCCGTTGTTGCCGTCCAAGAGGACGTCGGGGATGGATAAAATGGCCGCCCCCATACCTCGCCCGTAGATGAGGGGTCACAAGATGGCGTCGGGGGTGGGCAAAATGGCCGCCCCCATGCGTCGTACAGGTCGGGGGCGGTCCAAGATGGCGGGGCCCCTCCTCCCCTCGTGGTGGTCGGGACCCAAAATGGCGGCGTCTGCGGGTCGTACATTGAGTGCTGGGGGGTCTGGGGGGCGCTAGGACCGCGCGGAGTTTCCGGGCCGCGGGCGCTAGGACCGCGCGGAGTTCCTTTGGTGCGAGCTCCAGGGCCGCGGGCGCTAGGACCGCGCGGAGCTCCCTCGCTGGGGACCGGCAGGTCAGTGCGAGCGCTGGGACAGTGAGGAGGTCCCTCGCCGGGGACGGAGGTCGGGGTCCAGGTGAGTTGTATTGCCGGCGGGTCAGGCGTGGGGCGCGGGACGGGGGCGAGGGCCCAGGTCGGCGGCTCCGGCGGGTCAGGCGTGGGGCGCGGGACGGGGGTGAGGGACCAGGTCGGCGGGTCGGGCGTGGGGCGCGGGACGGGGGCGAGGGCCCAGGTCGGCGGCTCCGGCGGGTCAGGCGTGGGGCGCGGGACGGGGGTGAGGGACCAGGTCGGCGGGTCGGGCGTGGGGCGCGGGACGGGGGCGAGGGCCCAGGTCGGCGGCTCCGGCGGGTCAGGCGTGGGGCGCGGGACGGGGGCGAGGGCCCAGGTCGGCGGGTCAGTCGTGGGGCCGCGAGCGCTGGCACCGCGCGGAGCTCCCTCACCGGGGACAGCGGTGGTCGGGGTCAAGGTAGGTGGCGCCGGCGGGTCAGGCGTGGGGCGCGGGACGGGGGTGAGGGTGGCGTTCGGGATACGGAAAACCCCTTCCTCTCCGTGGAGAGTGTTGGCTGGCACCCAAATCGGGAGCGCCGGCGGCGGGTCATACGTGGGCTGCGGGGAGGGGGGTTGGGGAGCGTAGGCGGCGTGCAGGGCTCCCAGTTCTCCCGGGGCCGCGGTGGTTGGGACCCAAAATGGCGGCGCCTGGGGGTCGCACATGGCGTGCTGGGGGAGTTGGGAGGCATAGACTGCCTGTAGGGCTCCCTGTTCTCCCGGGACGGCGGCGACCACGCGGGACCGGCACACCACCGCATAGTGGCCCTTTTTCCCGCAGCTTTTGCAGATGGCTGCGCGGGCCGGACAGCGTTGTCGGGGGTGCTTCGCCTGGCCGCAGAAATAACAGCGGGCGCCCCCGGTGCGACTCGGCGTTTGGACTGCGCAAGCCTGTGGGGTGTCCGGGGGGGGGGGTAGGGGGTTTGCCGCGGCGGGTACGTACGGGGCCCAATGGCCTGCCGCGCGGTCGGGGCCGTAGGCGCGGGTATTACGCGCGGCTACGTCCAGCGAGGCTGCCAGGGCCCGTGCCTCTGAGAGTCCGAGTGACTCTTTTTCTAGAAGTCTTTGGCGGATTTGGGAGGATTGTATACCTGCAACAAAAGCATCGCGCATTAACATGTCCGTGTGTTCGTTCGCGTTCACAGACGGGCAGCTGCAGGCTCGTCCCAAAATCAGCAGCGCGGCGTAGAACTCGTCCATCGATTCTCCGGGAGCTTGCCGTCTCGTCGCGAGCTGATAGCGAGCGTAGATTTGGTTAACTGGGCGAACGTAGAGACTTCTCAGTGCTGCGAACGCCGTCTGGAAATCGCGGGTGTCTTCAATGAGGGTGAAAATCTCCGTGCTCACCCTCGAGTGCAGGACCTGCAGTTTTTGTTCATCTGAGACTCTGCCTGTGGTCGATGTGATGTAGGCCTCAAAGCAAGTCTGCCAGTGTTTGAAGGCTGCTGCTGCATTCACTGCGTGGGGGCTGATCCTCAGGCATTCTGGAATGATCCTGAGCTCCATAGTCCTTTTTAGGCACGCTTAATAAATTGTGGCGCACAAAGACTCCGTGAGACAAACAGAGTGAAGTCGATGAGGCTTTATTAAGCGTGTCTGTTCCCCAGCAGCCCGATAGTAAACTGGCATGCGGGGGAAGGCACCGGCTTCTTATACTTCGCCTTCAGGGCGGAGTATGAGGTCAACGGCCAACCAGGACCCGGGATCTGTCAGCCAATGACATTAGGGCTTCCAGTCCCACATGACCCCCAATACATACTACCACAAGGTTAAAGAGGGTAAAGGATGTGATAAGAGTTGAAGCCCATCAGAACAAAAATAAATATACACTTCAACATTTCTTTGGTGGTCTTGAAATTCTGTCAGGCGTGTAGCCATCTGGGATGGCCACTTCCAACTAGGTACAGAGAAACCCGCAAAGCCTGGCGGGTAAAATGGACAAGCCAAGACTCAGGCAGGCTCAGAGCCTGAAATGCATATTCATAAGCAAGAAGTCCAGACGGTATCGAAACTCCGTCCAATTAGCATTTTAATGGGGCCGATTAACGTTTGATGGCCCATCTTCCCCAAAACAAAGGACTGTTACTCAAGCAACCGGGACAGTCCCAGACATTTCGGCGCCACACCCTGTTCAAGGGAAATACAAATAACGGGGTCAGTGACCGCTTGGGACACACCCAGCCATCCAGATCCCTGCACACTTATTGGTTAGGAATCGAAAGGAGTGATCAGGGATCACCCAATTAGTAAGGCCCAAATCGAAGGACCGCCCAAAAGAGAGCGAAAAAACCCCGAGTATAAGAAGAGATAGCCATATGTTCGCTCTCTCGGATCTTGGCCCTGGTACCCCGGTTACGGCCATCGCCAATTGCAGCAACACCAGAAGCGAGTCCAAGTTCAACGCCCGCTACCAGACAGATGAGCCCAGCTGAGCAGCAGTTACTCCTTCGAACCCGAGAGGTCCAGAATCGAACAGCGGCCACTGTTTTCTGACCTCAGCCGGGTGCCCGAAGTTAAGTACAGGTTGTCTCAGTCGATAGGTATAGTTAACTAGTAGTGTTTATGTTCCATGACTAATTGTATGTAAATAAAGTACCCTTGACCTTGAACTAACTAACTGGTGTTTGGCTCTTTGATCAATAGTCGGTTGAAACTTGTGGTGGTATCATTCAATACCTGGCGACTCTAAGCATTCGGACATAGATAACCCAGAAAGAAGGGCAAATTCACTGATTGCCATAATTGGAACAGAGCCACAGAAACGACAGAGTAAGAGAAACTCGCAACAGGCGGGTCATTTTATATGCCGCATACACACAAATACATGAATTTTGGTGATGTCTTATATGACAGGTCAAGTTATGCACTGCAATTTATGGTATATGATAGACAAATGAAACAGTCATGATGGCTGCCACTGTGATGCAATAGCGACATTTAAGAGGCATTTTGACGAATACATGAATAGGATAGGAATAGAGGGATATGGACCCCGGACGTGCAGAAGGTTTTAGTTTAGGCAGGCATCATGATCAGCGCAGGTTTAGAGGACCGAAGAGCCTGATCTTGCGCTGTACTGATCTTTGTTCTTTGATACTTCAGAGATGTAAGCTGGCTGTTTTTTCCGGATCTGGGGCGAGATTCTCCAACCCCCCGCCGGGTCGGAGAATCGCCGGGGGCTGGCGTGAATCCCGCCCCCGCCGTGTCCCGAATTCTCTGCCACCAGAGATTCGGCGGGGGCGGGAATCACGCCATGCACAGTCGGCGGGCCCACCCCCGGCATGGTCTTCACTATGGCGATGGCGGAAGAGCCCCTCTCCCCTGCGCATGCGCGGGGATGATGTCAGCAGCCGCTGATGCTCCCGCGCATGCGTCGCCCAACGAAGATCTTTCGGCGCCGGCTGGCGTGGTGCCAAAGGCCTTTCCCGCCAGCCGGTGGAGCATAAACCACTCTGGCGCGGGCCTAGCCCCTCAAGGTGAGGGCCTGGCCCCTAAAAGGTGCGGAGACGTCTGCACCTTTGGGGCGGCCCGACACCGGAGTGGTTCCCGCCACTCCATTAGGCCGGAACCCCCCCTCCCCGCCGGGTAGGGGAGAATCCCGCCCATGGTCTCTTTGAAGCTGTAATACAAAGTGGATATTATGATATTTCAAGTTCCTTTCAATTAAAATACAGTTATCTCTGAGTTTATTCCAAAAATGTCACAGAAATAGGATCCAAACTTAAGAACAGCAGGGAGAGAGACAGAGATGATGTTACATTTTGCAGTCTTTGTCTTGTACTGGTCCATTCTGCATATTCTATTGCTTTAACAAACCAGCAAGCTTCTAAACATAGCTTTTCATATGTGGGGTTTCGACCATATCACAGCTAGCTATCAGAACACAGTGGGGGGCAATTCATATTCACAAAGGAGTTTTGATGTTCCACTGTAAAAGAAATCAAGATCCCACTAAAACAAATACCATTGAAACAGACATCGGGGTTCCTGAGCACCCTCCTTGCATAATCAGGTTTGTTAGTCCTTCTTTGTTGCTGGCTGTTTCTGGTGTCAAGCAGCTTATTGTCCTTAGGTTTTGCAGAGAGTTCAGACAGTGGAAAGTTGTGAAGTCCATCAGGCAAGACAGCCTAAACATGTCGCCTAGCAGTCCACTCTCATTGGCTGCTGGAAAAGTGGCACATTTGTAGATCAGGTGACTTCTGCAGCTGTTTTAAAATAGTGTTTTGCAGTTCCAGATGTTTATCTTTTGAAACAAAAATCCGAGGCATCCCATCAGCCGATGAAACTAACGAATACCGTTCCACATTGCACACAGCACATCGCCATGGCAGGATTACAGATTCGGTGGTGAAGAAGTCTTGGGAAACCAGTGAAACATCAGGGGAAGAGATTGCACCATCATGAGATGAGCAGTCATTAAGGCTTTCACCACTATCCAACAGGTGGAAATCACTTGCTAGCAGTGTGGATGAGAACAAAGACTGCAGAGAGCATGGGTAAATAGGTATCAAGGTAGAGGAGGTCACTTAAGTGGGGAGTATGGAAAGGAATGCGGTAGCTGTGGGAGGTATCATAGTCAGGAGGATAGATAGTGTTACCTGCAGCTATGACCAGAATCTGGAAGATTGTGATGCCTACACAGACGCCTCTTGCCCCTCCCTGGTGAGTTGATGCAGTGCATCGTGTAGACGGCACACAGGAGCAGCGGTGCACTTGTGGCGGAGGTGGTGAATGTGTGAAGAGCTGCCTTATCCTGGGTGGTGTTGAGCCGCTTAAATGTTGTTGCAGCTGCATTAATCCAGACAAGTGGGAAGCATTTGATCATGCTCCTGATTTGTGCAGTGTAGATGATGGAAAGCCTTTGGGGGAATCAGGCGATGGATGCTTTGCCACATAATACCCAGCCCTAGCCTGGTCATCCAGTCACAGTAATTATGTGGCTAACTCAGAGAGAGGGAACCCAGGGAGATATCCCAGAGAGGGAGGACACAGAGAGGAAAACCATCAGGGTGGAGTCACGAAGAGGCCACCGGGAAAAATAACTCGGGAGAAAAAACACTGGGTAAAGTAGCCAAGAAAGAGGCTCCGAGCAGCAAAAGTTTCTGTTGGCAGGCTCCAGTTAGTGAGTGCTGGGGAGAAGCCCAGGAGAGCTGAAATGGCAGTGGAGGATCAGTGACTCTGTGCTGTGGGCCATTGGGGCAAAGGTAACCCTTTGAAGCAGAGGTGCTCTGCTTGACATGGCTGAAGAGCTGGATTTTGCCACTGAGTCGGGGCTGGAGTGCAGTCTTGGGAAACCAGTGGAATGTAGTCTCAGGAGAAGAGATTACACCACCATGAGATGAGCAGTCATTAAGGCATTCTAAATCAGAGTGACCTTTGGAGGGAAAGGGCTCCGACGCCGAAATCGGGACCGGCGCCGGTTTGATGCCGGTCAGCCATGTTCTGCACCCTCCGAAATGACATCATCATGACGCACGTCGCGTGCAGTCGCAATGCCTTTGGCGCCTCATCGGCCGACCCACTCATGCTGCTCCTCCCCTGATGGGCCAAGTTCCCGACAGTGCGGACCACGTGTGGTCACACAAATCACGAACCCGGCGTGGCAGCTGTGGACTGTGTCCAGCACCGCCACACTTGGCTGGGATCCCTGCCACTGGTCGGGGGGGGGGTCTGGCCAGGCTGACCAGGGTGTGGGCTGTGGGGTCGCAGATCGCGGGTTGGATCTGCGTACAGCCAGCGCCATGTTGTACGGCGCGACTGCTGCAGGTCGTCAGCCGCACGCATGCGCAAGCCGGCATTCTCCATTCTCCGGCCGTTTTCGGCGCAGGAGGCAGAAGTTTCAGTCGTCGCCGGTGCTAGCACCTCACTGGTACCGGAATCAGTGAGGGGTTCTCGCCGACTTACCGGTCGTGAAAGACCACGGTTCCCACGTTGACGTCGACACCTAGCCGGGAAAACGGAGAATCCAGCCCATGAAATCTTGTGGTCTTATTCTCTTAGTAAGGACCGAGAATTTCAAAATCTGTCGACTTGAAACAAAAAGTTATTGGTCCCTAACTGTATCATAGCATTCACATATCTGTCAAAACTGACTCCATGCACGTAAACAATGTCACCAGCAAGTAAATGAGAGAAACGGATATCCAAAAATAGCTCCTCAGGAGACTTGGAGGTCACAAAGTCAAGGGACAGAAGAGGAACGGTTACAGATGTTACACTGACTGTGATTTGGATATATATCACTGGAACCATGCAAGGACAGTCCCAGAGAGCTGTGTGATAGATAGAAAAGTACTGGAAGAGGATATCAAATGCCGCAAAGAGGTCAAAGACATTGAAAAGGGAAATGGTACTGTCATAATGTTTTTTTAAAGTATTATAATTTTCATTTTATACATAATACAAAGACAAATAACACACAAATAAAATCAGAGTATTAACCCCCCAGTCTCACCTACCACTACCCAAACCCTAGCCTGGTACCTCCAAAAACATCTAACCCCCACCATCCCCCTTTAGCATGTAACGGTAGCCCTTTCTTTGAAATACAAAATAAACCGCTGCCTTCTTCGGTAAAACCCCGCAATTGCTCCCCTCGCTGACTTTCTCGAGGTCTAGGAACTGCATCAGATCTTCCAGCCACACTGAGGCACTGGTTGCAGAAGCTTATATGCACCTCATCAGCACGTGGCTCCGAGCAATCAGCAAGGCGAAGGCCAGGACATCGGCCCCCATGCCCGCCTGCAGCCTCTGCGAGCTGTCTTAATGTTGTCCATGAATTTGGTTTGGGCAATATTAATGCTGTCAGAAAGGGGAAAGTCCTACTGAAGGGAGTGTTTTAAAAGAGAAGGCTACAGAGCGGGATTCACGTTTTACGATGGTGTGAACGGGCTGCTCCCCGGACCAATTCTGGCCCCTACAGGGGGGCAGGACAGTACTGGAGCGGTTCAAGCTGCTCCAGCTGCCGATCCTGGCATGAACTCGGTGCTGCGGGATCCGTGCATGCGCAGTGGCGCCGGCCCCAATGCGCACATGCGCAATGGCACCGGCGCCAACGCGCACATGTGCATTGACTTTCTTCAATGCGCCGGCCCCGACGCAACTTGGTGCAGGACTACAGGAAATGAGTCCCCCAGCCAGAGAGGCCTGCCCGCCGATCGGTGGGCCCCGATCGCGGGCCAGGCCGTATCAGAGGCCCCCCCCGGGGTCGGAACCCACCTCCCCCCACAGACCGTCACCCGACCCTTCCACGCTGAGTTCCCGCTGGCTGAGAGCAGGTGTGAATGGTGCCGGCAGGACTCATCGTTTCCACGACTGCCGCTCGGCCCATCCCGGCCTGAGAATCGGCGGGCCGGCGGCTTAGAGCGGCCCACGACTGGCACCGAGCCAAACGTGGTGGCGCCAATGATGCCGATTCTCCGTTCTGCAGAGAATCGCGTGCCGGTGTCGGGGCGGCGTGGCCCGGTCGCAGGGGTTCTCTGGCCCAGCCCAATGCTGGGAGAATCCCGCCCACTATATGGGAGGATCTTAAGAGGGAAAAAAATGAGATTGGAAATAAATTATAGTTGAAGACAAAAAGGGTTAAGGTTTGAGAGTGGGAGTGTCTGGCAGGGGTGATAACAGAAAAATTGACTGGAATATGTGAGAGCCTGGAGTAGAGCTAGTTAAAATGTCTCACGAATGCAGAATAATTACAGATCAGAATGTACAAGTCAACAGGATTCAATTTAGTAAAGAATTACGTTTTGTAGATCAGGAAATTAACTAAGGCCAGAAATAGAGGGTGAAGGTAGTATTTTTTTGCAGAGTGGGCTTTGTGAATCATCTCTGGGCTGACTGACGTGAGTTTTGTGGAGCTGTTCTCCTGCAATTCTGGTGTCTTCTGTTGTGCAATATGCCATTCTGTGGTCATTGGAGCTTACTTTAACTTAGAAAATCATTTCTCTCCTTCATCCAAAACTTGTAACAGCATTATGGCAGCTGAAATAATCATTTCCGATATCAAATGTTATCCAGAGTGTGGTCAAAACTTGTGACAGGAGGAAGTAAGGCTTGTGGACATGAAGTGCACCCCTGACGCAGAATTCTTATAACGTACGTTAGCTGAATAATATTGAAATAATTCTTCACCTGATTACTGGTATAAGGAAGCAGAGACTTTTAATGTTTTCAAGGCAGAGGTAGATAGATTCTTGATAAATAAGGGGTTTAAAAGTTGCCGCGAGTCAGCCATGATTTTACTGAATGGCCGAGCAGGCTTGTCGGGGTCGATGGTCTACTCCACTTCCCAGTTTGCGTGTTTGCATATTCTCTTACCTGCCAAATTTTTCCCATCATCTGCTCTAAGTGTTCCTCTTTCTCACATGTAGTCACACAGGCACCAGCTTTCTTAAAGGACCTTTGCTAAAGGGCATATCTTCATGTGGACCAGTCAGCACGGTAAGGCGTTAATTCAGAGTCTTATTTACTCTTACCAACTATCTACACAAGTGCTTTCCAGCAGAGGGGACTCAGTAGAGATCAGGAGCAGGCATGAAGTTAATTAATCGGTACTCTGAGCAGCATGAAGGGCAACAGTGTGGTAAGAATCACATCTGACTACGATTGAGCAACTAATGGACGCAAGACCACATTCTTAATCCTGGAGCACTCCGCTCCTTAGTACTGTGCTTTACGTTTTAAATTTAGGTTTGTGGAGAGCACTGTATAAACCATTGAAACACAAATGAAATGAAAACAGGTGAGCACTTAACTCCACCACGATGTGTTAATTCAACATTACTATAACTACAGAGCATTCCTGGAGGCTTTTCCCTACCTTGCTGATGCCCTGTAACTACTAAGCGGAAGAAATAAATCCATTTATGGAGGGCTTCCGTCCCACTGAGGAGGCTGTTGGCCAATCATAAGACCATAAGACATATTAGCAGAATTAGGCCACTCGGCCCATCGAGTCTACTCCACGATTCATGGCTGATATTTTTCTCATCCCCATTCTCCTGCCTTTTCCCCATAACCCCTGATCCCCTTATTAATCAATAATCTATCTATCTCTGTCTTAAAGACACTCAGTGATTTGGCCTCCGCAGCCTTCTGCGTCAATGAGTTCCATGATTCACCACCCTCTGACTGAAGAAATTTCACCTCACCACTGTTTTAAAGGATCATCCCTTTAGTCTGAGATCCACACCTAACAACCTGCTCTGAAAATTCTGCTCATATATTTCAGCTATGACAAATTTCACAACAGCAAGTGAAATAATTCAAACAACCCAGAACATTCTAGAAAGAAAAGCCAATTCACCTTATCTTCCAATATTATGGGATCCATTCAAAAAAATTCCAAGATGCGGATCCAGAAATGCGTCGTTGGCAAAAACGAATGAGTTCTTCCATGAGCCATATCTTATCTATGTGTCAAGTTTTGTTGAAATATGTTCATTTGTTTTTGGGATATATTGGGCAGAATTCTCCCCCACAATTTCTAAGTGTGGTCTCTGGTGAGAACATAAGAACGTAAGAACTAGGAGCAGGAGTAGGGCATCTGGCCCCTCGAGCCTGCTCCATCATTCAATGAGATGATGGCTGATTTTTTGTGGACTCAGCTCCACTTTCCTGCCCGAACACCCTGGGCGCGATTCTCCACTCCCAAGCCGGTTGGGAGAATCGCCTGGGCCGCCAAAATTTCCGGGGACGCTGGTCCAACGCCCTCCCGCGATTCTCCCAAGCAGCGGGAACGGCCCAGTCGAGTTTCGCAGGCCGGAGAATCGCCGGAGACACGGAAAATGGCGATTCTCCAGCACCCCCGCTATTCTGAGGCCCGGATGGGCCGAGCGGCCAGGCCAAAACGGCGGGTTCCACCCGGCACCGTCCACACCTGGTCGCTGCAGTAGTGGGCGGTGCGTGAACTCTGGGGGGGCGGCCTGTGGGGGGCGAGGGGGGATCCTGCACCGGGCTTCACCTGGAATGTGGGGTGGCCCGCGATCGGTGCCCACCGATCGTCGGGCCGTCCTCTCTGAAGGAGGACCTCCTTCCTTCCGCGGCCCCGCAAGATCCGTCCCAGATCCCGCGGGGCGGACTTAGAGATGACGTCCGTTATGCGGCGCCGGCCGCGTCATCTATGCGGTGCCGCTTTTACGCGGGCGACAAGGCCTGGCGCGTGTAGATGACGCGGCCCCAATACTGGCCCATTGTCAGGGCCTGAATCGGTCGGGACCGGGGCCATTCCGCGCCGTCGTGAACCTCGATGGCGTTCACGACGGCGCGGCCACTTCGGCGTGGGACTGGAGAATCCCGCCCCCTATCCCTTAATCCCTTTATTCTTCAAAAAACTATTTATCTTTATCTTAAAAACATTTAATGAAGGAGCCTCTACTGCTTCACTGGGCAAGGAATTCCATAGATTCACAACCCTTTGGGTGAAGAAGTTCCTCCTAAGCTCAGTCCTAAATCTACTTCCCCTTATTTTGAGGCTATGCCCCCTAGTTCTGCTTTCACCCGCCAGTGGAAACAACCTGCCCGCATCTATCCTATCGATACCCTTCATAATTTTATATGTTTCTATAAGATCCCCCCTCATCCTTCTAAATTCCAACGAGTACAGTCCCAGTCTACTCAACCTCTCCTCGTTATCCAGCACCTTCAGCTCTGGGATTAACCTAGTGAATCACCTCTGCACACCCTCCAGAGCCAGTACGTCCTTACTCAAGTAAGGAGACCAAAACTGAACACAATACTCCAGGTGTGGCCTCACTAACACCTTATACAACTGCAGCATAACCTCCCTAGTCTTAAACTCCATCCCTCTTGCAATGAAGGCCAAAATTCCATTTGCCTTCTTAATCACCTGTTGCACCTGTAAACCAACTTTTTGCAACTCATGCACTAGCACACCCAGGTCTCTCTGCACAGCAGCATGTTTTAATGTTTTATCATTTAAATAATAATCCCTTTCGCTGTTATTCCTACCAAAATGGATAACATCACATTTGGCAACATTGTATTCCATCTGCCAGACCCTAGCGCATTCACGTAGCCTATCCAAATCTCTCTGCAGAGCTCCAGTGTTCTCTGCACTTTTTGCTTTACCACTCATCTTAGTGTCGTCTGCAAACTTGGACACATGACCCTTGGTCCCCAACTCCAAATCATCTGTATAAATTGTGAACAATTGTGGGCCCAACACTGAGCCCTGAGGCACACCACTAGCTACTGATTGCCAACCAGAGAAACACCCATTAATCCCCACTCTTTGCTTCCTATTAATGAACCAATCCTCTATCCATGCTACTACTTTCCCCTTAATGCCATGCATCTTTGCATCTTTATCTTATGCAGCAACCTTTTGTGTGGCACCTTGTTAAAGGCTTTCTGGAAATCCAGACATACCACATCCATTGGCTCCCCATTATCTACTGCACTGGTAATGTCCTCAAAAAATTCCACTAAATTAGTTAGGCACGACCTGCCCTTTATGAACCCATGCTGCGCCTGCCAAATGGGACAATTTCCACCCAGATGCTTCGCTATTTCTTCCTTGATGATAGATTCCAGCATCTTCCATACTACCGAAGTTAAGCTCACTGGCCTATAATTACCCGCTTTCTGCCTACCTACTTTTTTAAACAGTGGTGTCATGTTTGCTAATTTCCAATCCGCCGGGACCACCCCAGTGTCTAGTGAATTTTGGTAAATTATCACTAGTGCATTTGCAATTTCCCTAGCCATCTCTTTTAGCACTCTGGGATGCATTACATCAGGGACAGGAGACATGTCTACCTTTAGCCCCATTAGCTTGCCCATCAGTACCTGCTTCATGATAACAATCCTCTCAAGGTCCTCACCTGTCATAGCCTCATTTCCATCAGTCACTGGTATGTTATTTGTGTCTTCCACTGTGAACACCGACCCAAAAAACCTGTTCCGTTCCTCAGCCATTTCCTCATCTCCCATTATTAAATCTCCCTTCTCATCCTCTAAAGGACCAATATTTACCTTAGACCTCTTTTTTGTTTTATATATTTGTAGAAACTTTTACTATCTGTTTTTATATTCTGAGCAAGTTTACTTTCATAATCTATTTTACTCTTCGTTATAGCTTTTTAAGTAGCTTTCTGTTGCCCCCTAAAGATTTCCCAGTCCTCTAGTCTCTCACTAATCTTTGCTACTTTGTATGCTTTTTCCTTCAATTTGATACTCTCCCTTATTTCCTTAGATATCCACGGTCAATTTTCCCTCTTTCTACCGTCCTTCCTTTTTGTTGGTATAAACCTTTGCTGAGCACTGTGAAAAATCGCTTGGAAGGTTCTCCACTGTTCCTCAACTGTTTCACCATAAAGTCTTTGCTCCCAGTCTACCTTAGCTAGTTATTCCCTCATCCCATTGTAATCTCCTTTGCTTAAGCACAAAACACTAGTGTTTGATTTTACCTTCTAATCCTCCATCTGTATTTTAAATTCCACCATATTGTGATCGCTCCTTCCGAGAGGATCCCTAACTATGAGATCCTGAATCAATCCTGTCTCATTACACAGGACCAGATCTAGGACAGCTTGTTCCCTCGTAGGTTACATTACATACTGTTCTAGGAAACGATCGCAGATACATTCTATAAACTCCGCCTCAAGGCTGCCTTGACCGACCTGGTTAAACCAATCGACATGTAGATTAAAATCCCCCATGATAACTGCTGTACCATTTCTACATGCATCGGTTATTTCTTTGTTTATTGCCTGCCCCACCATAATGTTACTATTTGGTGTCCTGTAGACTACTCCTGTCAGTGACTTTTTCACCTTACTATTCCTGATTTCCACCCAAATGGATTCAACCTTATCCTCCATAGCACCGATGTCATCCCTTACTATTGCCCGGATGTCATCCTTAAATAACAGAGCTACACCACCTCCCTTGCCATCCACTCTGTCCTTCCGAATAGTTTGATACTCTCGGATATTTAACTCCCAGTTGTGACCATCCTTTAACCATGTTTCAGTAATGGCCACTAAATCATAGTCATTCACGATGATTTACGCCATCAACTCATTTACCTTATTCCGAATACTACGAGCATTCAGGTAAAGTACACTTATGTTGGCTTTTTTACCTCTGTTCTGAATCTTAACACCTCGATCAGTAACCTCTCCTAAGTTATATTTCCTCTTAACTTTTCTCCTAATTTTCCTTGTCGTTGAACCCATATCTTCATGTCACAACCTGCCGCGTCGCTTACCATTGATGTTTTTACTTCCCGTTTTATTACTTTTAGTATTCCTGGTCCTATTCACTGAGCTCCCCTCAGTCACTGTACCTTGTCCTGTTGCCCTTTTTGATTTTTGACTATGGCTTCTCTGCCTTGCACTTTCCCCCTTACTGCCTTTTGTTTCTGTCCCTGTTTTACTACCTTCCAACTTCCTGCATTGGTTCCCATCCCCCTGCCACATTACTTTAATCTCTCCCCAACAGCTCTAGCAAATACCACCCCTAGGACATCGGTTCCAGTCCTGCCCAGGTGCAGACCGTCCAGTTTGTACTTGTCCCAACTCCCCCAGAACCGATTCCAATGCCCCAGGAAATTGAATCCCTCCCTCTTGCACCATCTCTCGAGCCACGCATTCATCCTATCTATCCTGACATTCCTACTCTGACTAGCTCGTGGCACTGGTAGCAATCCTGAGATTACGACCTTTGAGGTCCTACTTTGTAATTTACCTCCTAACTCCCTGAATTCAGCTTGTAGGACCTCATCCTGTATTTCTACCTATATCGTTGGTGCCTATGTGCACCACGACAGCTGGCTGTTCACCCCCCCCCCCCCCAGAATGTCCTGCAGCCGCTCCGAGACATCCTTGACCCTTGCACCAGGGAGGCAACATACCATCCTGGCGTCTCGATTGCGTCCGCAGAACCGCCTGTCTATTCCCCTTACGATTGAGTCCCCTATCACTATAGCCCTGCCATTCTTCTTCCTGCCCAGCTGTGCTGCAGAGCCAGCCATGGTGCCATGAACCTGGCTGCTGCTGCCTTCCCCTGGTGAGCCATCTCCCTCAACAGTATCCAAAGCGGTATATTTGTTTTGCAGGGAGATGACCGCAGGGGACACCTGCACTGCCTTCCTACTCTTGCTCTGTCTTTTAGTCACCCATTTTCTATCTCCCTCAGTACCTTTCACCTGCGGTGTGACCAACTCGCTAAACGTGCTGTCCACGAAATGGGACGTGATTCCCATTGGGAGGTTGGACGCAATCCAGATCGCAATCCACCCACACTTATTTTTTTTTTGAAGGGGGACAATTTTCCACCGGCACTGAGAGGAAGGGCGCCCCGATCTCAAAGTGTCAGTAAAGGTCCCTCCCCCCACCAACATCAGCAGCATTGGATTTTCAGTGCCTGTCCCCCACCATTGTCCTTGCCGGCATCATCCCCCAGCGGCCCCCAACAAGAATCACTGGTATCACAGCATAAGGGTTCGTCCATTGGGTCTCCCTTCAGGAATGCCTCCTCACTTCTTACTTTTAATCTGGTTCATGCCCAACGAGGGCATGAACCAGATTACATAAATTGCAGAAGGCCAGTAGCATTGCGTACTGTTTGGCCCCCAACGCAGACCCATTAAGGGGCTCTCCCGCTCTTCTCCCAACTTAGTGGGATTTGTGCCAGGCACAATGCGGTCAGGGAATAGCCACCATTCTTTCCAAACAAACCAACAAACGGGAAGAATCATTACCTTGACCTTCTCCACTTTTGGATATAAATATATGTTTCGGAAGAGGGCCGAAATGGCAGCAGCCTCCAAGGACTGTAAATTGGGGTAGGGCAAGATCAGATTCCTTTGTGGAATTTCAAGTGGTGCTTTGGCCAATCACCCAATAGCACAAGCCATTTTTGATGACAGAGACTTGCGTGCCTTTCACTGGGAACCAAGCTACCGACTTGCCTTATTGTGTCTTATCAATTTGCAGCTGCAAAACAAAAAGTCTAATTTTTAATTAAAATTGATTACAAAAACAAATTTATAATCTTGCACCCTGAGGATGCGGCATTATTTTACGTTTGGGCTAATGCTTTGAGGAAAAAAAAAATCAAAAGCAAGGTCAACTGAAAATCTATGTGTTGCTTTTTATATATAAATAAATATTTCATGGAATGAGCACACATTGCAAAGACACAGACTAGTCAATAAAAAATTAATGATGGAATCTTGAAAGATTAGCACGAATGTAAGCTTTCCTGAAAGAGCATGAAACATTCATTTGAAATCCATTCAAAATGTGGCAAAATGAATTTTTAATATTCCTCTGCAGAACTGGAGCAAAAACATTTCTTTTTGAATGTTGGGGTGTTTGATGTTCAAGCTCTTTAAGGGATATTGCTTTGGTGTCTTGGTTGGAGTCATCACATCAGTAAATCTATTGTGCAAAGGAGCTGGTGACAAACACTTGACAGTTTTGTTTCAATAGTTTTTAAAACTGTTGAAATTAAAATGGTAAATGTGACCTCTGAGTTGCAAACTAGCAGTCAGACTGATGATGTAGGGCTTTGGAGCTGAGGGTACAAGACTGCAGGTGATGTTAGAACACAGCCTGGCAGTCAAGGCGATAACTATTCTCTCCTAATACTGAGAATTCATTGTAAGGTGTGCATCCATTCGCTCAAAGAAAATATCAGCATTTTGCCCAGATTTAATGGTCGTTAACCCCTCTACTTATTTGATTATGTCAAAGAAATGGCTTCAATGTGAAAGAATATGTAGCATAATTGACACCATCTGGTAATGGACAGATTTTACAATTCGCATCCCGGTTTTCAAATCTTTCCATAGCCTTGCTCTTATCTATATCTGTATTCTCCTCCAGCTCTATAATCCTCCAAGATCTCTGCACTCATGTCACCCTAGCCTCTTATGCTTTCTTGGTTTTCTTTGCTGCACAATTGGTGGCCATGTTTTCAGCTGCTTAGCTCCTAACACTTGGATTTCCCTCTTAACTCTGTCCACCTCTTTGTCTCCCTTTAAGATACTTCTTAAAACCTACCTCCTCGATCATAACAATGTATGTGACTTGGTGCTGGAATTTCTTTGAATGTTCCTCTGTCGCAGCTTTTTACTACATTGAAGGGATTATGGTCAGGGCCTTATCGAGTCAATGGGGGTCTCAGCTGTTGGCTGGAGAGCCAGGAAGGGTCCCGCGTCACCTCTTTTCTGAAAGGCGCACCGTATCACATGCCACTCAGGCACTTTAAAGGCCATGAGTGGGTCTTCCTGGGATCAAGGACCCTGGGGTCGGAGGTCCTGCTCATCAAGAGCTGCCAACCAGTCAGAGGCCGTCACCTCTATTGAATTGCAGCGCCACTGGGGAGGAGATGCGGACTGCAGAGTGGCCACCTCTCTCTCCTCAATCAGACACTGTTTTTCTTGCCACAGATTTAATCAGGATGGAGGCAGAAATGCAGCGGTGTCCCCACCCACCATAATCCCACCTGCTGCAGTCCCACAGGATGAAATGCCCCCCACCCCCCAAACAACAAACTCACCAAAGCGGAAGGCACAAGATTCAAGCCTGTGTATATCCAAACAGTTGTTGTTGTGTTCTGCTTCATTTCTGGCATGGGTATCAAGATGTCATGGGGAAACTGCAATTCACATCCTCTACACACTCCACCTCACCTTGAAAGTCGATGAGACCAATGGTCTCTGTCTGTGCGTTACATTTTCTATGTTCTTATGACAAATCAACTGTCATCTTCGGTTTGATTCTTTGCTTGGCTGGTAAGCTCTAACTTTCGCTGAGGACAAGTTTTAGGCAGGCAGGAAACTCCCTGATGTGTTTCGTATGACGCCCAAGCAAGTTAAACTCCTGAGCCATATCTGGAGAGCTCTTTTTAAAAAAGATTTCCAATTAAGGGACAATTTAGCGTGGCCAATCCACATACCCTGCACATCTCTGGGTTGTGGGGGCGAAACCCACCCAAACACAGGGAGAATGCGCAAACTCCACACGGACAGTGACCCAGAACCGGGATCGAATCTAGGACCTCGGCGCTGTGAGGCAGCAGTGCTAACCACTGCGCCACCGTGCTGCCCCATATCTGAAGAGTTCCAATCTGTCTGCCACTCAAAATGTGGCTCAGCACGGTGTGGCTGACTGACCTTATGACCAGCAACAAGGTGCATGAATTTTGGCAGGAATCAGAGGCTGACAGAAACCCAAGGGAACCTTCCTGGCATGAGTTAATGCTGGAATGGAGGTGATCGGCATTGCTCTGACGGAGAGCCATTGCGCAGGCCGCGGAAACACAAAAATCCCATGTGAGGTCTGAGTGAGTAAACCTTGACTGATCAGGAATCCAAACAAAAATTGAAAAGATACTCACTATGACAACCCGACCCAATCCTGCCAAGCTTTCACCGGGGGATTGTCACCTCAAAATCCCAGGTGTTGTGGTGACAATGATGTAATTGGGCTGTAACCTCTGAATTTGGCTGTGGCCTTCCTGATCCTGTTTTGCAGGGAGTTAAAGTGGCAGTGCATGGATGTGCATGCAGAATGTGAAACAAATAATCCAGCTACCATTTTAATGACCCATTCACATCAGTCAGATATAATGAACACCACTCCAGAATAACATTGACACACCTTGAAGACTGAGGGTGGAATCTTGCCAATTTTTTCCACCAGAGTGAAACTCTCCAACTACACAGACCAGGGGCAGGATTTTCCGATCCCACGCCAGGTCGGAGAATCGCCGGGGGGGGGGGGGGGAGTTGGGCGCTAATCACGCGATGCCGGTCCACCGATTCTCCAGCGACCGGAGAATTGGCGCCATTGGTGCCGGCGCCGGTCAGGGGCCCGCACGGCGATTCTCCCCGCTCGATGGGACGAGTGCCTGCCGAGTTAGGCCGAGTCCCGCCAGCGTCATTCTCACGTGTCCTACCCGGCCCGGCGGGACCTCGCCGTTCATGTTGCAGGGGGGCGGCCTGGTGGGGGGGAGGGGGGATCCGACCCTGGGGGGGGCCTCCAAGGGGACCTGGCCCGCGTTCAGGACCTATCGATCGGCGGGCGGGCTTATCCCGGTGGGGGCCTGTGTTCCTCCGCGCCGGACCCCTGAAGCTCTCCGCCATGTTGCGTCAGAGCCGACGCGGAGAAGGCAACCCACGTGCATGCACGAACTCGTGGCACCTGTCCTGACTCCCATATCGGCAGCTGGGTCTGCGTGAGTCGCTCCAGTGCCGTGCTGGCCCCCTGTGCGTGCAGTATCGCTGATCCTAAGGGTCAGATGACACCGTCGTAAAATGCTCCGCCGCTTACGACGGCGTCAACACTTAGCCCCAGGATCGGAGAATAGCCGGGGGGGGTCGCGTTGAGCGTCCCCCGACTGGTGCCGTGCTGGCACCAATGGCGCTGATTCTCCAGTCGTCAGAGAATCGACGGACGAGCGTTGGAGCGGCCTCGCGTGATTCGCGGGGTCGGAGAATCCCGCCCCAGTTTTTGTTCCAGATCTAGAGGTTCTCTGACTAAAAGAGAAAATTCACGCCCCCAGCCGTCACTCCTCCCCGCCACTGCTCAAAGCAATCCAAAAGATCATTACAATGTTCCATGAGAATTTCAACCTTCTCAGTTGGTCCTGTAAACATGTGCACTGCATCATTCATGTCTCAACAATAGACAATGACCTCCAAACTGATCAAAGTATAATAATCCATAGCACCAGCTCGAACACAATACTTTATCCAAATAGAAAAATGTTCTACTCATTATTCATTTAAATTGCCCATTATTTGCTGAAGTGCTAATGGCATTTCCGAAAGGAAAATGGGTCTCACAATAGTCGTTCCACTCAATTCAAATTTCCGCCTGGTTGGTTTTGCAGACTGAGGTACAAATATCGTAGATTTTTTTTAAAAAAACAATGCTGATCGCAATTGAAGATCAAAGTTTCCTTGCAAACAGGTATGTGCATCAGGATCCACTTCTATTAAAACAACATCAGATCTCTGCATTTTACAACAACAACTAGTATTTATGTAGCACCTTTAGCAGTAATAAAACATCCCAAGGTACTTCACAAAGGTAGTATGAAACAAAATGTAACACCAAGTCACAGGGAGAAATTAGGACAGATGGCCATAAACTTGGCCGTAAAGGTAGGCTGAGGAGTGATGCACGATCAATGACCACTAAAGCGAGGTTGTAGTCCAACTGAAGGCTTTAATAAGCTAGATGTTTCCCCCAGCAGCTCAGGTACAGAATGAAGGCTGCTGGGGTGGCACAGGCTCTTATACCCCGCCTTGCAGAGCGGAGCTACCATACAGCTTGACCAATAGGAAACATACAATATCTACCAATGGTGTTCCAGCATTACCAGGTACCATAATACCTCTACACAGACTACCACAAGGAGGTTTTTTTTAAAGTAGGAAAGTGAAGTAGAGGGCTAGAGGGATACAGGGAGGGAATTCACGAGCGTAGTGCTGAGGCAATTGAAAGCACGGCCACCAATAATGTTAAAATTGGAGATACACAAGAGGCCGGAATGAGAGGCGCGCAGGTATCTCAGAGGGTTTCATGGCTGGAGTCGACTAGAGGCCCAAGAGGAAGGTTTGGCTAGTGGGCTCGCAGAAGCGAGGGAAGTGACGGAAGCATGTGATCAGACGGTCTCAATATTTATGACAAAGACATCCATGAGCGCCTCACACTTGTCATTGAAGCTGAGGCTGAAAGAGATGGGACAGAGAGAATAAGCTTCTGACCTCAATTTCAGGATAAGTGCATTTAAATGAAACGGTGACACTTATTGGGTTTGGATGCTTTTCGATGTGGTAAAACTCAAATATTTTTCACAAATTTTTGCTGAAAGCAAAACTGATTTTATCAGAAATGATCGTAATCAAAAAAAAACCTTCATTCTGAATCAATTTCAAAGTGACTGTGGAGGGTTTTTTGCATTTATTTCAAGTTCAGCTGCTCATCGACTAACTGAATGCAGCTCCGAGTCCTTTCTAGACATCCCCGCACTTTAAAAAAAATCACACACGCTCCTCAGCAAATTAATTTCAGGCTAAGCTGTCCATTGCAATGTGCCGAATTTGAATTTCAGTGGAATATACAGTTAGCATTTTTCAATTTATTCATTACACATCCAGTCTGCTGCAGTTTACCAGTTGTGCAAAGATGACAGCCAGAAAGTGCCACTGGCAGCATTTTATTTTAAGACACCTGAGTACGTATTTTTAACTCAGATCCAGTGAGTTATGGTTGTAGATTTTTTTTGCTGACACTAGCAGGTGTGTGGCCTTGGTGACCTACCCAGAATTCAGTGTTGTAAATCAACGTTTCCTGCAGTGTTAAAAGCCATTTATCAGCAGCGCAGACTGGGAAAGGCAGTGGGAAAACGCGGGAGGTCACTGTAAACCAGGTGAGAAGGAAGTGGAGGCAAAGGCACTGAATATCAATCACATGCACTGAAAGGATTAATGAAAGATTGCTGCCTCCACCTCCTGGTTTAACGCCAAAATGTTTGTGGCAAAGAGATGGCTTTTATATGCAGTGCTTGTTTCAAGTGGCATTCCCCCATTACACACACAGAAACACTGAACCATTTGAGGACTGAATTACCTTCGCAGCTCTTAACTCACATTACTTCGTTAATGTGTATTAATGCCTGAAATCAGTCTCATTCAGACAATTCAGTAATGATTGCAACTATGTCAAGAAGATCACATTCCAATTATATGAAGAGCAGCCGAGAGTAGTCTTAAGAAATATAAACAAAGGGCAGCACGGTGTCGCAGTGAGTAGCACTGCTGCTTCACGGCGCTGAGGTCCCAGGTTCCATCCCGGCTCTGGGTCACTGTCCGTGTAGAGTTTGCACATTCTCCCCGTGTTTGTGTGGGTTTTGCCCCCACAACCCAAAGATGTGCAGGGCAGGTGGATTGACCAGGCTAAATTGCCCCTTAATTGGACAAAATGAATTGGGTACTCTAAATTTATTTAAAAAAAGAAATATAAACATTCAAATTAGGAGCAGCAGCCACTCGGTCCTTTGAGCCTGCACCATCATTCGGTAAGATCATAGCTGATTGTGGCCTTCATTTTCATGTCCAACCCCAATATCTGTTGACTCCCTTATAAATCAAGAACCTGCCTAACTTGGCCTTTATTCAATGACTACCCATTCTCTGGGTAAGAGAGTCCCAGAGACTCACAACCCACGGAGAGAAATCATGAGCGGATTCTATGTCCATTCACGGCAGCGAGATGCCCTGGTCCCACTGCACTGAATAGTAGATTTGGCTGAGCACCAAATTCTCCATCCTCGTTTGCAAGGGTAGCGGGCAGACTCGCAAGGGAGATTCCTGGCCCATTTTTCAACATCTCTGTCATCAATGAGACACCTTTTGTTTCTAAACGGTGTCCCCGAATTCAATCCCTCCCACAGACTAAACATCCACCCTGTCAAGTCACCTCTGTATCTTATAAAGGTTGGGTATCCTTTACCAGGAAATCCAAAAATCACCCTTTTTTGAACCTTGTCGACCTTTAACGGCTTGACCTGAACCAAGCCAACATGAACCTCATTGACCGCACCCAACCTTTAGTGCAGGCAGTCCTTGACCCGAGCTGACATGAACCACGCTGACCGCACCCAACCTTCAGCTCATGAAGTCGAGTTGTTTGCCTTACTTTGAGCCCAGGTGCTGTGAGATTCTTTGCTTCTGATCTAAACCCTATCTTGGAAACTAAGGTTCAATCAAGAAAATGGAATCACTTAGTCTTTGCAAGTACAGGTATGAGTGCCAAGATCTGTCTGCCAAAGGCTGCTTTTCTTTGTGTTATAACCCGACTGAAGGCCAAGGGGTCTGCAACATCAGAGTCCCAGTGGCCTCACCTGAATATGATTTCTGCAGATGAGGGGACAGAGCGACACACTTCAGCAAGGGTCCAATGGGACATAAATACCCCAGCCCAAGTGTGCGAGACCCTTCGGGGAGAAGGAGTTGTATTCTAGCAGGTAAAATAAATCTTGAGTTTTCTGGGCAACACGGTGCTGCAATGATTCGCACTGCTGCCTCACGGCAGCGAGGACCCGGGCTTACCTCTCCAGCAGAGACTGAGTGTCCCTCAAATCAATAGGAAACTGCAGGCTACCCAGGGTATACAACCAACAGACATTCAAACACCTGGAGAGGATGAAACAGCCCCATCTCCTGTGGGCTCTTACCATCTTGAATTGTGTCAAAGATTTCTCAGATGAAACATCAAAATATTTGGCAACAGTGACTACAGCAGGCATGGTACTCAAAACCCTTTGGAATATACAGGACTTCAAAAACTGAGGTTGCCAAGCAGAGGCAGAGGAAACTGGAGAGCTGCTCATGGAGCAGCCAAGAATCGCACTCGCCCGAGGTCCCAGGTTCGATCCCGGCTCTGGGTCACTGTCCGTGTGGAGTTTGCACATTCTCCCCGTGTCTCACCTCCCACAACCCAAAGATTTGCAGGGTAGGTGGTTTGGCCACAGTAAATTACGCCTTAACTGGAAAAACAATTAAATAAATATTGAGTTTTCTGACAGTCATCGCTTCCAGGTGGTCGCTTGCCTGGAACTTTACACTTTTTACTTCATCTGTTGAATGGACCACTGAAGGATACAAAAACTTTCCCCCAAATCCTCATTGCGAATTAGGTTTCCACCAGTCGCTACTTATTCCTGCAAACTACATATCCAAAAATCGGAAATATTGAAAAATCAAAATGCAACCCGCCCCAGCGGTTTCAGATAAATGATGCTCAAACACTTCAGGGGATTTAAAGAAGCCACGTGCTTTGAAGCTGTAGTTTTCAAAATTGTTTCAGGAAGATCTCCTCTCATTCTTCTAAACTCCAATGGATACAGGCTCAATATGTCCAACTTTTCCTAATAGCATAACCCTCTCATCTTACGTGGAAATATTATTCACCTATTCTTATCCATTTGTAAGTTTTTGCCCCCTCCTATTGTGAAGCCTACTTCCACCGTTGAGTCTGAGGAAAGTATTATATCAATACATCTGGGGTATGTGAAACCAGTGCAAGGAAAGTCTTTATTATATAATGATGAGTGGTGGACAAGAGCAGCTTCTGCAACTTTCCAGATTCCCTTATAATGTTAAAGTAGGGTAGATTGTTTTTACTAAATGGGTCATGTTTTAATGACGTTTCTGCTTTGCCAGGAAACAGCATCACGAGAGCAGGAGGGAGGGTTATACAACTACATGAAGATCATGACGGAATCCATGCAAGAAAGCTACCTGAATTTGTTATTTCCCCCGGACCAGATCCCAACATTTGTCAGGATACCGTACAACTGAATAGGAGGAGGAAAGGAGATTTGATGGATCACAAGGAGGCCAGAGAGAGCAGAAAGAGAGAAACTGTACCCATTGGTGGAGAGTTGAGAACTGCGGAACATTGATTTAAAGTAAGTGGCAAAGTATCAAAGGCGACAGGAGGAAAAACCTTTTTGCTTGCATTGCGAGTGGTTAGGATCTGGAACAGACTGCCTGAAAGGACGATGGAAACAACTGTGGTTTTCAAAATGTAACTGGATGAGCGGGATGGAAAAATCCTTGCACGGCTATGGCGGAAAATCAGGGGAGTTGGTCTTGCAAAGTGCAAGCATGGGCTCAATGGGTCAAATGGCTTCCTTCTGTGCTTTAACCATTTAATATAATTGAAATTCGGTAGCGGTGCTACTTATCGCTCGTATATCTGTTTTTTTGGGGGGGTAGAAGAAAATCTGGGTCAGCTGTTTTCACTTAATGGTAAATGACACCTTTTAAAGGGAAGGTACACCCTGGCTTCAGACAACAGGAAGACACTGTCAAGATCTGAAATGGGTGGGGGGGAAATTGACTGGGGGCCCAGGTCACAGCCAGGAATTTCTCTTCCAGGATTGACTGCAATGCGGAGAAAACCTTCCATGACTTCACCAAAAATGTTGAAAGTGATAGGCTTACCTCCCATGTTAAGTACTCTCCTTTCACCTCTCGTAGAATCAGAGAACCCCTACACTGCAGAAGGAGGCCATTCGACCCATCGGGTATGCACCGACCCTTCACCCTACCCATGTCCACTTCTCCGTCCACCCCACCTTAGCCTCATAACCTAACCTGCACATCCCTGGGCACTAAGGGGCAATTTAGCATGGCCAATCCACCTAACCTCCATATCTTTGGACCGTGGGAGGAAACCGGAGCACCTGCAGGAAACCCACGCAGACACGGGGAGAACAGGCAAACTCCACGCAGACAATTACCAAAGTCGGAATCGAACTCGGGTCCCTGCCATGTGAGGCAGCAGTGTTAACCACTGTGCCACCGTGCCTCCCATTCCAGTCAATCCTATTCCCACTGCCCTGCACATCCATTTATTCACTGCACAGTGCCACACTTTTCTGCATCTCGATTGCAAGTTTCAATTCTCCACACTGTTACTTCTTGTGCGGAACCTGTGATGTGCGAGGCACAATTACAGGAGAGTGACCTTTATTTTGGAGACGTACCTATTTTTCTCTCCCCGGATGACAGTGTGCCTGTTCCCCCACCACCCAGTCTGCCAGTGCCCCTGCTAGTGCCGCCCCGTCAGCTGGGCCAGAATACCCAAGCCTATGTCGAGGTGCTATGGCCAAATCTTTGGGGCCTAGAGCTGCTTTAAGGTTGCCGAACATGGTCATCTTATGTGTTCTAAATTTACCCTCAGTAGCGTTCACCTCCCAACCTGTAACCACCAGGGAAACACTTCTTTGGACCACAAGACTACAATAAGTAAATGAGCATACAGTGCAGACATTAAGGGAATGTACAAGGGTGATCCTAATTCTTGCTGCCAAGGTGGCCCATAATTATCACAAACTTATGCATTACCACAAATATGGGTACACAGTCAGGCTGAACAGTAAGGATCCTCTCTATCTGTTGCCTGGATGTAGTTAATGGTTTGTTCAATGGTATTTCTGGTGACTACATGGGTGGGCAGATGCATGATGAGTGAATCGTGACTGCTGCCAATGCAGTGGGTACACACCTGCATTACGCACTACCTGTTGTCACAAACAACATGAACAGCGAGGGAGTGAAATCCCTTTCCATACAGATAGTGATGGGCAATTTGCAGCACTTTGGACCTTGGGGAAGCCGGAAATGCAGGTGAAGCCCAGTGCCCTACGATACTGACACTCCCGCTTGATCTAAATGACCTTGCTGATTTTCCAGAGTGTTGCACATGAACAGGGAGATCTCACCCATATCACCTTCTGCAGGCTGTAAGGAGCTTATTGCAGAACAGTTAGCAGCCAAGGTGACCTTGGAGCCAAAAGCCGTTCTCGCCATGGCCTCGTTTGAAGGTCTAGTTGTGTCTCCAGTACGCAGAAGTCTATTTGGTGAAGTAAGTGTGCCTTATTGGCACATTGCTCCTCAGCGAATCGGAGTTCTTGAGTGCTCCCTGGACACTCACTGTAGTTATGATATTCAATGCAATGCCCGTCTCCTCCCTCTTCTCCTGCTCTTTCCTACCTTCAATGCCGCTCTTCTTTGTCCTCCGGCCGTAAATGGGGGTGGGGGGGGGGGGGTGGTGCCGAGAGGATGTAGGAGCAGGAGTAGGCCATCTGGCCCCTCGAGCCTGCTCTGCCATTCAATGAGATGATGGCTGAACTTTTTTGGACTCAGCTCCACTTTCTGGTCCGAACACCATAACCATTAATCCCTTTATTCTTTAAAAAACTATCTATCTTTATCTTAAAAACATTTAATGAAGGAGCCTCAACTGCTTCACTGGGTAAGGAATTCCATGGATTCACAACCCTTTGGGTGAAGAGGTTCCTCCTAAGCTCAGTCCTAAATCTACTTTCCCTTATTTTGAGGCTATGCCCCCTAGTTCTGCTTTCACCCGCCAGTGGAAACAACCTGCCCACATCTATCCTATCTATTCCTTTCATAATTTTATACGTTTCTATAAGATCCCCCCGCATCCTTCTAAATTCCAACGAGTACAGTCCCAGTCTACTCAACCTCTCCTCGTAATCCAAGCCCTTGAGCTCTAGGATTAACCTAGTGAATCTCCTCTGCACACCCTCCAGCGCCAGTACGTCCTTTCTCAGGTAAGGAGACCAAATCTGAACACAATACTCCAGGTGTGGCCTCGCTAACACCTTATACAATTGCAGCATAACCTCCCTAGTCTTAAACTCCATCCCTCTAGCAATGAAGGACAAAATTCCATTTGCCTTCTTAATCACCTGTTGCACCTGTAAACCAACTTTTTGCGACTCGTGCACTAGTACACCCAGGTCTCGCTGCACAGCGGCATGTTTTAATATTTTATCATTTAAATAATAATCCCTTTTGCTATCATTCTGACCAAAATGGATAACCTCACATTAGTCAACATTCTTTTCCATCTGCCAGACCCTAGCCCATTCACATAACGTATCCAAATCCCTCTGCAGACTACCGGTATCATCTGCACCTTTTGCTTTACCATTCATTTTAGTGTCGTCTGCAAACTTGGACACATTGCACTTGGTCCCCAACTCAAAATCATCATGAATGCTGGTTACTATCTTGAACCCTTAGGCATCTGTTTTAGGCCTGTTCAACATGTACAGCATGATCCAATTTATAGGCTATGGTTTTGAATGTTTGTCATTCAAACGGTTTGACAGAAACACACACATCAGCTGGGGCGGGATCCTCCGCAATCGGCGCGATATCCGCTGACCGGCGCCAAAAACGGCGCGAATCAGTCCGGCATCACGCCGCCCCAAAGGTGCGGAATTCTCCGCATCTTGAGGGGCCGAGCCCTCACCTTGAGGGGCTAGGCCCGCACCGGATTGATTTCCGCCCCGCCAGCTGGCGCGGAAATTACTTTGCCGTGCGACTCATGCATGGGAGCGTCAGCGGCCGCTCACGGCATCCCCGCGCATGCGCAGTGGAGGGGGTCTCTTCCTCCTCCGCCATAGTGAAGACCATGGCGAAGGCGGAAGGAAAAGAGTGCCCCCACAGCACAGGCCCGCCCACGGATTGGTGGGCCCTGATCGCGGGCCAGGCCACCATGGGGGCACCCCCCGGGGCCAGATCGCCCTGCACCCCCCCCAGGACCCCGGAGCCCGCCCGCGCCGCCTTGTCCCGCCGTTCGAAAAGTGGTTCAATCCACGCCGGCTGGCGTGGGTTGACAGCGGCGGGACTTCGGCCCATCGCGGACCGGAGAATCGCCGGGGGTGGGCCCGCTGACCGGCGCGATTTCCGCCGACCGGCACGATTCCCGCCCCGCCGAATCTCCGGTGGCGGAGAATTCGGGACACGGCGGGGGCAGGATTCACGCCGGCCCCCGGCGATTCCCCGACCCGGTGGGGGGTCGGAGAATCGCGCCCCAGGAGTGGACAGCCACTCACTCATATTTAGATCCGATGATCAAAACAAAAGCCAAAAGGAAATATGTATAGTATTTTAATGGAACTCTGTGAGACAGCTTCATGTTCCAGCCAAAGATCATTTATTTATATTTTTCCTCAGGCAATGAAAACTGGAGTTTTCATCCAAAGTCAGTCATAGTGAAATGAAAAAATGAAAATTGCTTATTGTCACATTCAGGCTTCAATGAAGTTACTGTGAAAATCCCCTAGTCGGCACATTCCGGCACCTGTTCGGGATGGCTGGTACAGGAATTGAACCGTGTTGCTGGCCTGACTTGGTCTGCTTTCAAAGCCAGCGATTTAGCCCAGTGTGCTAAACCAGTTCAATGGGCACATAGACATCCTGGGGGGATAGTGTCGATAGGGTCCAGAAGAGTTCACAAGAATAATCCCCGGAATGAAGGGCTTGTCATATGAGGAGCGGTTGAGGACTCTGGGTCTGTACTCGATGGAGTTTGGAAGGACGAGGGGGGGGGGATCTAATTGAAACTTACAGAATACTGATAGGCCGAGATAGAGTGAACGTGGAGAGGGTGTTTCCACTAGTAGGAGAGACAAGAACCCGAGGGCACAGCCTCAGACTGAAGTGTTAATCTTTTAAAACAGAGACAAGGAGGAATTTCTTCAGCCAGAGAGTGGTGAATCTGTGGAGCTCATTGCCGCAGAAAGCTGTGGAGGCCAAATCACTGAGTGTCTTTAAGAGAGTGATAGATAGTTCTTGATTAATAAGTGGATTGGGGTTATGGAAATAAGGCAGGAGAATGGGGATGAGAAACATGGTTGAATGGGGGAGCAGACTCGAAGGGCCGAATGGCCTAATTCCCCTCCTATGTCTTATGGTCTTATGGACCAGAAACTTTACAGGACCAGCTGTGTAAATATTGTAGCTGCAAAAGTACTTCAGAGGCTGGAAATTCTGAGGTGAGTAACCCACCTCCTGACTCCATAAAGCTTGTTCACCACCGACAAGACCCAGTGCGATGCATTGCTTACCCGCTTGTCTAATTAAATCTACCCCTGATTGCAGCTCCGACAACATTCAAGGCATTTGAGACAAAGTCCGAGGCAAAACAGCTTGCTTCGTCGACGTCTCATCCATCGCCTTAAACATTCACTTCCTCCACTGCCGACGCATAGTGCCAGCAGTGTGTACCACCCACAAGATGCACTGCAGCAACCTTCCAAGCAACAGCACCTTCCAAACCTGCGACCTCCATCACCTAAAACAAACAAGGGCAGACATATGGGAACACCGCCACCTACACATTCCCCTACAAGTCACACATCACCCTCACTTTGAATTAAATGTATGTTCCTTTGTTGTCGCTGGGCCAAAAACCTCGCACTCTCATTCCAATAGCACTGAAAGTATACCTACGTCCACAAGTGTGGGAGTTCAAGGCAGCAGCTCACGACCTCCTTCTCATGGGAAATTAGGGATGGAGCAAAAAGTGTTGCCCTTGCCAGCAACACTCACATTCCAAGAGCGAGTAAAATAAATTATACTTGCACATATGCTGTATGAGAGATCAGAGGGTGGATGTGTTGTTGGAACGACTCCAATTGTCATTTCAACTTCAACTGGCTGTTGTCTTGAAATGTGTTTTTTTCAGGAATCAAATGCTTCATACTTTATGTACCAGTAATAAAACCACATATAATAGGCCAAATTCTCCGGCCTCTGGGACACTCTAGATGTCCTGATGCCCGGACCTCAATGGGAATGACCTGAGAAGTTTCAACTTCCGATGGGCAATTCCCTGCCCCTCCTGCTCTCCCCACCCGAAGGAAAATCTGCAAATGTCTCTGACTCTACGTTCCACAGTACTTAACTGAATAGTTACCCAGAAAATGTTGGGCAGATCAAAGCCCGGTCTAACACCTGGGGAATAACACAACTGATCTCCTGCCCCTTAATTACACATCCTCCCAGATGCTCTGTCCCCACCCGACAACCCCCCCAATCTGACCCAACTAACCACTCTGACCCGACTACCACCCAACCTTGCTTGACTTCTGTAAAAAAGGCATATATAGGTTTAATGTGGGACTGAGTACAGTACCACCCACATAGTGATGTAAGAGAACACATGATCCGCACCTAACGGTCTATCTGATGTTGGAGCGAGTTGCAGGCTGTACAAGCAAGCATGAGACAGCCCCTAGCTTGAATCCTTTACTGTATATATGCACATGGTTCTTTTATTAATAAAAACATACAGTTAACCTACTCAAGACTATAAAGACTTCAGTAAAACCTACCAAACAGTATCCAACACACTACAATGACTTGAACGCCACTCACCGACTATTGCCCCGACCAGCCAGATACCTTCCCAACCTCACTTGACAGCCTCCTATCTACAAAATGATACCCCCAAATCAGACCTGACTACCACCCAACGTATCCACCTCGCCCCCTACCCATCTATCACTCTCACCTTCCTACACACTTAACCACCTCACCCTTCTACTCACTCACCCACCTACCACCTCACTCACCTACACAATTACCAAGCTTACCCACTTACTCACCCACATACCCATTCACTAACATTCAAATTGGACCTTTAAACTTACCATATGGCAACTTGTGTCCATAGAAAGTGTCCTGTCTTCCCTCAATTCTTCTCTGCTCTGGTGGAGCTCACTGAGGAGGCAACGTGAAATCTATTTCTGTGAAAGCTGGGCTGGGGCCATCCCAGTAGAAATGTGCAGCAGCATAGAGTTGGGCGAATTTTTGAGTGAAACAGCAATGCGACGATCATTGCCACCACTCGGAAGATGCGGACCAACATTTTACATGTGAATAGTGATAGTCGTAAATGTACTGCATAAACTTGGTGGCAGAAATGCTTCTGCAAGTCTCATATAGGTATCGATCTAACATAAACCTTTCTTGAATTGGGAAGGTTGAGGGGAGATCTATTTCTGTTACGTGAAACGATAAAGAGATTCGATAGAGTAGAGGCTGAAAAACTCTTCTTGTGGGAAAATCCACATCTGCGCAGCATAACTTGAGGGTGGTCATTATGGAGTGGAATCAGAAAGCATTTTTACTCTCAAAGGGTAAGGCAAACCTAGAACTCTCTCCTAAATTTAGATGGGGAAGATCGGACATTATTTAACGAAATGGCAGAGTATGCCAAAGGAGTTAAATGATTAATGCCTATTCCTATCTAACAACTGTACCACCTTTTTGGACAGAAAGTATATTTCATTTTTAACCAATTTCCAGTAAAAAATACTGTGATTTTAAAAATATGGGGAGCTTACATACTCCAACAAACTTTGCAATAACATTAGACATTTATAGGTGTAGGGTAGAGGGTTAATCCTAATAAATACATACCGAGCATGTGCAAAAGAGGCCTCGTCACAGTGATGTCCATCACCAGAGAGAATGTCTGAATACCTTCTCAGAGGGCAGCTCTCACTATATTTTTAATCTTATTTAACCTTTGTAAATAATTAGCATGTAAATTTTTAAACAAAGACCATTGCCTCCAGCAAGATTTCTTCCAGAGTAAGAAGCTAATAAATCCCAAGACTGACCCATTATAACAGAACGGGAAGCTGTTTCATTCAGTTGAACATAGGAAAAAGGAAAAATATTAACTTCTTTAGCCTCTTTCATGACTCCTGCATGTCCCAGAGTGTTTTACAACCTATGTAGTACTTCCAAGTGACTGTTGTAATGTCAGAAATGTGGCAGCCAATTTGTGCATAGCAATTTGATAATGAGCCTTTGTGATGTTGAGGGAATTTTTAAAAAAAATCTGTGTATTCATTCATGGGATGTGGGCATCGCTGACTCAGCCAACACTTATTGCCCACAACTAATTGCCCTTGAGAAGATGGTGGTGTGCTGCCTTCTTGAACCGCTGAAGTCGATGTGCTGTAGGGACACTCACAGTGCTGTTACGAAGGGAGTTCTATGATTTTGACCCAGCGATAGTGAATGAACTGCAATATAGCTCCAAGCTAAGGTGGTGTGTCACTTGGAGGGGAGCTTGCAGGTGGTGGTATTTACACGTTTCTGCAGCTCTTGTCCTTCTAGAGGCTGGGCTGTTAAGTATGTTCAAGGCTGAGGTTGACCGATTTTTAATCAGCAAGGGAATCAAGGGTTATGGGGATAAGGCGGGAAAGTAAAGTTGAGGATTATATCAGATCAGCTATGATTTCATTGAATGACAGAGCAGACTCAATGGGGTGAATGAATGGTCTACTTTGCTCCTATGTCTTATGATCTTATTGAATGTTTTTATAGGTTATCCATCCAGGTAAGCTGCGTCACACTCCTCACTTGTACCTTGTAGATCGTGGACAGGATTTTGAAAGTCAGGTGAACCACTCTCCCCAGAATTCCCAGCATCTGACCTGCTCATGTAGCCACAGTATTTGTGTGACTGATACAGTTCAGTTTCTGGTCAATGGTAGCCCCCATTGACAGTGGAGATTCAGTGATGGTAATGTCACCGAATGTCACAGGGAGATGGTTAGGTTCTCTCTTGCTGGAGATGATCATTGCCTTGCACATGCGTGCACTGAATATTATTTGATACTTATCAGCCCAAGCCTGAATATTGACCAGGCCTTGCTGCATTTGGACATGGACTGCTTCAGCATCTGAGGAGTTGCAAATGGTGGCAATTATTGAGGTGCTGAATATTGATTACGATGCCGGGGATAGTTTCCTTGTTCTTCTTCAAAGTAGTGTCATGGAATTTTGTACGTCCATCTGCAATGCCCATTCGGCCCTGAGGTTTAGTGTCTCATCTAAACGTTGGCACATCAGTCAGTATTGCACTAGAGTGCCAACCTAGATTTGTTAATGTTTAAATCTCTGGAATGAGTTATAAATCCACAATCTCCTGCTTCAGAGGTGAAACTGTGACCAAACCCAGCTTTGCTGCTGCATGGCATATCGCAAGCCGAGTACTGAAGAAGTTAACTAATGTATTTAAATAGCAAAAAGGCTTGCTCTCTTGACCTGCACTCCTCTTTTCGCTAACAGCATACCATGGTAAACAATATGACATCTAACTCTGCAGGGATTACACCACTGTTACCTGTTTTACAACGATGACTCATTACACTCATTATCTAATGTCGGAAAATGATTGAGTTTTTGAGCCACAAAATTGACTGTTCATGCAAATTTGTCTGACACATTTTTAGACGTCATTAATTTAGGCTACTCATTGTAAATTTTGATTTGAAGTTGCAATGTGACTTTTCTTTTTGTTTACGTAAAGGTCTGTTAAATGCATAATGATATATTATATATATCCACACACATATGTGCGAGAGAGAGAGAATTATGGCCTGGATAAAGTCAGATTTCCAGTATTACAAAGGACGATCTCTCCTTCCAAAGCTGCTGCTGGCCTTCAAAGGTTGCAGAACAAAACTATCCATGACCTGAAATATGCTTACACCAAAAAACATGCACTGATGGCTATTCTTCAGTGACATTACCCGTCTAAGTGGCATACATTAGATAGTTAACTATACATCATAGATGGCACTATAGCTGGAGGCTTTAAACCTCTAAAGATTCAACCAGTGTCTGATGTTTAAAGACACATTGTTATTTGCAATTTCTGCCCAGAAATTACTGAGGTAAAGCAAACTGCCTGCTGGGCAGTATCCAACATGTGACCATTGTGGCAGTTTGCTGAAGTTGTTATTTTTGTTAAGCTAAAATGATTAAGCTGTATAGTCTGAAGACAGAGATGGCTACAGAAAAGCTGCACATTTTGTCGCTTTCCATGTTTTAAAATTCCATCTCTATCCCTCCCTCACAGTACTCGCCGGACAACACAACATGGCAACAACTCGAATTTATCGAGCTGTCAATGGAAGTCCATTTCTCTGTGCTTGGAGGTGTATGCAAATAGCTTTCAATTGTTTCCCCCACTTATTTTAGGAAACTGTCTCACTCCATCTTTCTTCTGTCGGCTGCATTGTGGAAATCGGAACTCACTTTCTGGAAAGTCACAAGGACAAACCAAATGTCACTGAAGGAATGACACACTGAGGCAATGATGGGACTAAGCCAGAGCCACCATGTATACATACCTCTTCCAAAAGAGCAGTTTTGAAAACTATCAAAGAGATTCACAGGTTACTCTCCCCCACCCTCTCCCCGTAACCCCACCTAACCTACCTATTATTTGACTCTAAGGGGCAATTTGGCACGGCCAATCCACCTCTTCTGCACATCTTTGAACTGTGGGAGGAAACCGAAACACCCGAGGAAACCCACGCAGACATTGGGAGAAAGTGCAAACTCCACACAGTCACCCAAGGCCCAGAATTGAACCCAGGTCTCTGGCGCAGTGAGGCTAACCACTGTGCCACCGTGCCGCCTCATGAACTTAGTATGAATGTTAAAAGGCCAGCTACACCTCATGAAGAAGGTTCGACTTTTATCAAGGGACATTACAGCAAGACTATTGGTGAAAAGTTGCAAGTTCACATCAAGTCAAGAGATTTTTAAAGATTTCCATCGGTGGGAACCACAATAACACTTCCTTTCGAGAAGCAAGGAATGACTGACAGACTTCTGAATTTCCATGTTTCACTGCACATGCGTGAATGCCAGACGTTGCTGTCAGTTTCACAGTTGGAATCGTGCCAAACGCAGACAGTTTTGCAATAATGACAACGGAAAAGTCCAGGTCATTAATGCTGTGTTACCCACAACACCCCCAATCATATTAATCAAATGCTTCTTCAGCACAAATAGATTGGCTGGTTACACAAAAGTGCACTTCACTAATGAAATAATGAAACAAAAGATAAAGGTAAAACACTGCAGATGCTGGAGGTCTGAAATAAAAACAGAAACAGAAAACTCAGCAGATCTGGCAGCATCCGTGGAGACAGAAAGAAAGGACAGGATTTCCTGCCCGTTTCCACCAGCAAGATCATCCCTTCCCGTCGTGGCAAGCCCCAGCCAATGGGAATCTCCATTGTCAGAGGCAGGAAAGGATGATCCCGCTGCTATCCAATGGCGGGCCAACTCTGCAAAACACACCATGGGGGGAAATGTGGAAAATCCCGTCAGAGTTAAATGTTTTGAGTCCAACCTGATTCTTCTTCGGAGACCTGCTGAGTTTTTCCAGTAGTTTCTATTTTCATTAATTAAATGAAAGTCCACACAATGTACATTTAAATTAACTTGCAGGAAAGGGAAATGTGGTAACTTGGCTCATTGAGCTCATCGTACAGTCTACGAGAAGAGTGAAAGTCAAGGAATGTAACAGAAGATGGAGTGACATCTATGTTAGAATTTTTAGAGTGAAAAGTAAGATTCTACATTTCTTACCTTATATACACAAGTATCATGATCGGCGTCACTGGTTACTTTATGAGCAATTGTATGATAGAGTATGGTACTGCACAACACAGAATGGGAAGCATCCCAGACATTGGGTGGAATTCTCCGTCCAGCGACGCCGGAATCGCAAAACGTGTTTGGGTGGAGAATCACATACGAGTCCAAAATCATGGCCGGCTCCGGGCGCCCGATGGAATGCCATGCTCCGGTGCCTGGACAGCATCAATGCATTCTACTCTGTACGTACAGTAAATGCCATTGGCATATCATTAACGGGCCTGGCTCAGTATTCTCTCGGGGTCCCGTTATGCTCTGCCTCTGCCAGGAGGAATTATCGATGCTGAGGTTCACTTGTTGCATTAAAAGTTGGGAAATAGGTGCCGTGGCTGCTAAGGGAGAGAGAGGAGGTAGGACAAGTCTACCTGGACTGGTCGGGTTGGGGGCAACCAGGGGATGGGCAATGCGGTCGAGTGACAGCCCCTTCCAGCCTCCCTACCCCGCCGCCCCCAATCCCGACACCTCTGCCAGCAGGGATGGGTGCTGGAGTCATAGGGCCCCGCTGTGCCAGGCACCAACGAGGCTAGGGGTGCGGTCCAGAGGACAGCCTGCCAGAGGGAACAGCCGGTGGTGGTGTGTGATGGGAGAGGTGGGGATATATGGGAGCAGGGGCTACAGTGCAGGCCGGGGCCACCATGTAGTCCGTTGGACCTGGTTTGGCATCCCTTGCAGATAATGAACTTTGGAATCCAAACAGGAATGGTGGCCTTCATCCTAGCCACCACAGCCCTGGGGGATGCACTGTGGCTGTACGAGCAGGTGTTGCTCAGGGAGAACCCGGCACTAGCGGAGCATGTTCCATAGGAACAGGAGGCAGTTAATAATAATAATCTTTACTGTTACAAGTAGGCTTACATTAACACTGCAATGAAGTTACTGTGAAAAGCCCCTAGTCGCCAGATTCTGGCGCCTGCTAAGATACACAGAGGGAGAATTCAGAATGTCCAAATTACCCAACGGCACGTCTTTCGGCACTTTGGTGAGGATGGAGAGGCAGCTGCCCAACAAGCCAAGAGAAGGTAGGAAGGAGGTGCCACATCACATCTCGTGTGTGTCGGCAGCGCCTGCCCTTCAAGGACCCGCTGGACTGGGCATGCCATCAAAGACTCCGGCTGAGCAGGGCGTCGGTGCAGCATATCTGTCGGATCATGGCGCACCTGGCACGATGGGTACTGGGGAGGACACCCGTTCCCGGTGGCCGTCAAGGTGATGGTCATCCTGAAAGTTTACGCCACTGGGTCCTGCCAAGCGCCGAGTGGGGACCTGTCTGGGATTTCACACAACTTGATGCACAGGTGCATCTGTGCAGTCACCGAGGCCCTATTTGCCCGATCGGCACAATGTATCAAATTCAATGTGGACAATGGGTGGGCAGCGAGGTTCGCCGCCATCGCCACGATGCCCCGGATGTAGGGGGTGATTCATGGGATACATGACATCTACGAACATCAGCCAATAAAAAGCCGGTCTTCACAAACCAAAACGGGTTCCAGTCGATGAACGTGCAGCTGGTATATGATCATGAACTGTACATCATGTACGTCTGTGTCTGATATCTGGGCATAGTTGATGGTCCTGATACCTTCGAGGCTCACCCCCGGGTGAGGGATTGGCTCCTGCGCGACAGCGGTTATCTGCTGTTGTTGTGACTAATAAAGCCTATCCAGTGACCACAGACCGACGTGGAGACCCACTACAACGACTGCCATGCCACGACCTGGGGCATGATTGAACAGTACATTGGCATGCTGAAGACGCAGTTCAGGTGCCTGGACCACTATGGTGGAGCCCTTCAGTATAGGGCTAGGAGAGTCTGCCACATCATGGTGGCCTGCTGCATCCTCCACCACATCAGGCAGTGGAGGGGCGACATGTTGGAGGGGGGAATGAACGGCAGGTCTTGTCTGACGGGTAGGAGGGCCTGGATGGGCAGGATATGGGGTGTGGCAGGCATAGGAGGCCGCACAAGGTCTGCGCCAGGGCCAGCTCGCATGGGACTCTCTAATCGCCTCCAAGTTCACCGACGAGGTGGTCCCTCTAGCTCTGTGTGCCGCTCTCTGTGCTGCCATCTTGTTGGCTAGTGTGTGTGGGGAGCGGAGTGCTAATAAGCGGCTGCAGCTTGTCAGCCTCTTGAGTGGCAATCCTAACCCGGGCGAAACGGACACTACTTTTCATTGGAATTGACCGAGATCCATGTGGTGCCAGTGCTAGCCCATTAATGGATCATGAATTTCTCTGGGACCGGCGCCAATTTAGTGGTCGTAGAAGTCCACACTTAGTTTCTGAAATAGAGAATCCCACCCATTGTCTCCGTTTGTGTTCCAAGAAAGCCTATTGTAACCATTAATAGCAATGGATCTCTGGAATTGTCTTGAATGATCCCAAACCATCTTCGCCACCATGGAATGGCCAGTTCAACAAACTTTATTACCAAAAGCAACCACAACGGTAGAAAATTTCAATGGCTTTGCACTGCGGCATGGTAGCACAGTGGTTAGCATTGTTGCTTCACAGTGCCAGGGTTCCAGGTCCGATTCCCGGCTTGGGTCACTGCCTGTGCAGAGTCTGCACGTTCTCCCCGTGTCTGCGTTAGTTTCCTCCGGGTGCTCCGGTTTCCTCCCGCAGTCCAAAGATGTCCAGGTTCGGTGCTAAATTGCCCTTAATGTCCAAAATGGTAAAGTAGAATTACTGGGTTAAGGGGATAGAGTACAGGTGTGGCTTAAGTAGGGTGCTCTTTCCAAGGGCTGGTGCAGACTTGATGGGCCGAATGGCCTCCTGCACTGTAAATCCTATGATGTAGTGGGCAATTTTAATTCGCTAGAGCAGCATTATCAAAGCAGTGACTTAAGAACCCTGTTCAACTTTTGGCACCACACCACATGAACATCGGGTTGAATTAATCACTTTCTAATGCTCTGCAGAGCATGCAGTATAATTTTGCATGATATAATTTATTTTAGCTAGTATCAGGATGGAAATCAAAGATTTCATTTGATTAAAAGTAAAGAAAAAAACAATAATTCAAATAGTTAATTAGTTGCATGATTTAAAATATAGAAACCTTACGCTATGTACATATGTTCAAATGTCACCCAACTGTTTCTGTACCAAATTGCTGCATTCTTTGTATTTCATTCCTTCCTTGCATTTATTAAACTGCTGACTACACTTCCTGAAAATCTGCTTTCATAACTGATACCAGATGGCTCTACTCAGTTGCCAATGTCAATCACTCGTTGATCTGATCAACAAATCAATAGGTCACAGCTCTATGAATGACCGAAGCTCAGGCAAAATGTCAGCAAGTTAAAAAAAAGAGCACTCCCTGGGATTTGCAAAAGGTTCAATTTCTCTGGGATGGTTAACAGATATGAATAATGCATCAAATACAAATTTGAATGTTAAAGGTCAGATGCAGATGGACAAGTTCTATAGGACAAGCAAGTCAACCTTTTCAGCGTGCGACATGTCTATTTTTTTTGGTCGATCTTTGTGCTCCACGTGAAGAATGTGAAAAACAAATATGTTTGGCATTCAGTGCCAGCATCGAACAATCCCGGGTCAATGATATCACAAACCATAGAGCGAAGGTCCCTCGTCCATTGTACCAATGTCAGAAAGCGCTTACAACTGCACAAGTGAGACCGTGCATGTTTCACACTGGTCGTCCTTTGGCCTGCCTGATTGAAATTGCCAACATATTCTGCAAATTTTACTTTGTCTTTGAGACCCATGCCCACTTAGTTTGAGTAGAGACTGCCCAAACTCACGCCAGCAAAGATCTTTTCAAGTAGTTGATACAGAAAGGTACCAATTCTTTGGCCTGGGATAGATACACAGTGATGTCCCGGTCTGCAAGAATGACATGCATTTCAGAGCCCACAGTTTGCATCCTAAATGCTTCTAAAGATCCACTGTGTTCAAGAAAATCCATTGAAGATCAATACTTGTTTCACTGCAGGAAATGCATGCTTTCCATAAAGTGCCATAAAATAGCATGATATTTTCAGTATCCATGGCAATATAAAATGCTTCGTACGGTTGACTCTCGGAAAGGTTGATTTTGACCTAGCCTTGGTAATGCTGGTTCCAGTATTGACGGGGTGGGAGGAGGAAGCTATTTTGTATTCAGGAAATTCTGAATTTAACAGCAAAACCTGATTAGCACTTTTGTCTCTGGGTGGGATTTCTCCCCCGCACCCCTACCCAAAGGCATGTTTTGCAGCGGCAGTGGGGACAGATTCACATGTGCACAAATTAAAACGTAGTAGGTCAGAACACACAAGAAATCATGGCCGGGATTCTCTGAAATCCCCCGCCAAGTGGTGACGCCAGCGTCAAGACCAGCGCAAGCGACGCCGGCGTCAACGGGCCTCCAGGCCCAGGCATTCACCCCTTCTTCGGGAGCTAGTATGGCGCCGGAGTGCTGTGCATTCGAAAGCCAGCGCACCACAGCTGGCACGAGTCAGCGCATGCATGCCACGGTGGGCACGGGTCCGTGCATGCGCGCCACGGCCGGTGGGAGTCCGTGCATGCACGTGGGTTGCCTTCTCCGCGCTGTCCCCGGGCAATATGGCAGAGCCCTACAGGGGCCCGGCGCGGAGGAACCTAGGCCTCCGCCGGAATTAGTCCGCCCCCAATCGGTAGACCCCGATCGAGGGGCTGGCGACCGTGGAGCCCCCCCCCCCCCTCCCCGGAGTCGGATCAGCCTGCCCCTCCCACCAGGACAGCCCCCGCAGCTAGAACTCCGAGGTCCCGCCGGGTGGGACCATACGCAACCCACGCCGGCGAGACTTGGCGGACACTCGGGCTGTTGACAGCGGAGAATCGCTGGGGGGCCTGCTTTGAATGGCCCCTGACCGGCGGGGCGGCGACCGCGCGGGTGCAATTGACGGCGATTCTCCAGTCGGCGGGGAATCGGCGGCCCAGCATCGGAGCGGCGTGGCACGATACTCGCAACTCCCCGGCGATTCTCCAACCCGGCGCGGGATCGGAGAATCCCGGCTCATAAGTCCTGTTCAGAGGCTTATTTGGCTTTCGAACAAAATTGTTCCTCCAACTGTGTGTGGGATGTGTTTTGTCCCAGCCTATTCTCCAAACATTGCTCAAGACAACTGGAGACTACGGGCGGGGTTCTCCGGCTCTGAGAGGCGGCATACCGTTCGCTGGCAGCGGGATTCTCTGTTCCCGCCACTGTTAATGGGAATTCCCAATTAAGCTACCACATGCCAGTGGAAACTCACGGGCGGGGTTGCGCTGCTGGTGGGACCAGGGAATCCTGACTCCAGCCAATGGCCGGGGAATTCCGGCCCAATTAATTCCAAATGGTGCACTCAACAGCTCTTAATTTCTCTTTTTCTTTCTCTCACAGTCAACTGAAAATTCATGAAGTTTGCCAAAAAGATTTAGCTGCTGAGAATTGTGTCTGGTGGTTCGGGCATTAACACTCTGCTGCTGAGTTCCATCTCAAGCAATTTTCTTTATTGCCATGGATACTGAAAATATCATTCTATTTTATGGCACCAAATGGAAAGCATGCATTTCCTGCAGTGAAACAAGTATTGATCTGCAATGGAGCTCCTCAGGGTTGTGTCCATGTTCCAACCATCTTCAGCCGTTTCATCAACATCCCTCCCTCCATCATTAGGGCAGAAGTGGGAATGTTCGCTGATGATAGCCCAAGGCTCAGCACCATTCGTAATAAATTTCATTGATGCTCAAATCCCACATTTAATTTTTAAAAATCCAATAGATGCTTAAATAACATAATACGCAGGGAGTCCTAAAATCAATAGGCCAAGTAGCACACCAGAGTGAATTTAATTAATGTAATACTAAGAAAATGGAGAAAAAAAAAGAATGAGAGGACTATATTCAGGCATGGGCTGTGTGGTATTATCAGGTATTACAGTATTATAGTACCCTAGAGGCTGAAGACCATTGGTTAAATCTAGGAGTTTACCATTGGCTGTTGGTACGTAGCTCCGCCCTGACAGGCGGGGAATAAGAACCGGTGCCGTCCCAGCAGCCCTCATTTCTGTACCGAAGCTGCTGGGGAACAGTTCTAGTCGATTAAAGCCTTCAGTTATGTTACTACTTCGTCTTTGATTGTAATTGATCGCGCATCAGGCTGATAATTGGCAAGTAACAAAAGAGAATCTGACCATCCCTACTTGACATTCAATGGCATTAGTATTGCTGAATCCCCCACTATCAACATCATGGGGGTTACCATTGACCAGAAACTGAAATTGGATTAGCCACCTCCTGATTCCCCAAAGCCTATTCACCATCTGCAAGGCACAAGCCACAAGTATGATAGAGTACTCCCTGTTGCTTCGAGGAGCCTCAGCTCCAACAACACTCAAGAACCTTGACATCATCCAGGACAAAGCAGACCACTTGATTTGCACCCCAATAAACATGCACTCCTTCTGCCACTGATGCACAGTGGCAACAATGTGCCTCATCTAAGAATGCACTGCAGCATGGAAGATTTGGATAATTATTTTTTTTAGGGTTTGTTGTTGGTCTGTAACAACTATGGATTTTATTTTTTAATCACATTCTTTCACCAAGTCACACACCATCCTGACTTGGAACATTACCACTGTTCTTTCACTGTTGCTGGGTCAAAATCCTGGAACTCCCTTCCGAACAGCACTGTGAGTGTCCCAAAAACCGTGGACTACACTGGTTCAAGAAAACAGCTCATCGCCAGCGTCACAAGTGCAATTAGCAATGAAAAATAAATACTAGCCTAGCCAGCGGTTGAATTTTTTTAAAAATTAAGTGCAAATAGACAGGAATGAATATAAGAAGCATTCAGCTGATTGATTTTTGGCTTCTTATTTTTCCTTTCATTACTTTTTCTTCTCTGATTTTTAGCGTTTACATTCATTAAATTCACTCTGGGATGCTATTTGGCCTACTGACCACCCAATGCTGTGTATTATTTTGCTTATGCACCTATTGGATTTAAAAAAAAATTATTTGTGGGATTTGAGCATCAATGAAAAGGTGGCCAATTATTGCCTATCCGTAATTGCTCAAGGGAAAGTGATGAAGAACGTTGTTCTTGCTCAGCAACAGTCCAAGTGGTGTAGGTACTTTCACAGCACTTCGATAGTAATTACGGCATAGATGGTGGCCATTCTGCCCATCCAGTCTGTGTCAGCTCTCCATAGAGCAATCCAGTTAGTCCCAATCCACTGCTCAATCCCTGCGGCCTATTTTCCTCAAGAGCCCATCCAATTTCCTTTGGAAATCATTGATCGTTGCAGACGGTTTGATTCAGTGATAATGAAGGAACCACAATGTTTGCCCAAGTCAAGACAGTGTGTGTGACATGCAGTGGGGAGCTGGAGGTGATAGTGCTCCTGTGCATCTTTCTCTTTCCAGGTGGCTGTGGTTGCAGGTTTAGTCGCGAGTATTTCAACATTCGCTTCCGATGTGGTGCGAGGGCTTTGGGGAGTCAGGATTCAGCAGCTGAACAACCAAGTTTACAACAGCACAAATGCTCCAATATTGAGCGCGGTTGAAAGGTGGCTCATTTTGAAACAGTCCAACTTGAACTTGCTGTGAACCAATCAAGACGCTTCAAGATGTATCACCTTTTCATGGCTGTGAGCTCAAGAATGACTCTCAGGCTGCTTCAATTAAAACCAAAATTTCATAATTAGCGAGAGATAATGTACGATAAGTATCACAGCAGGGGATTTTCTGTTGAATACCAAATGTATATCTTGTTTGAAGCATCAAGAAGCCGATACAAGTTAAAGCATTGGAAACAAATCAACAAAATAATGTGATTGCACAGTTCCAGTAATGGCTCCTACCAACATTTTTACTAGAGGATACCCAGACGAACCAGACCATTCACAGCACTCTGAAAGTAAGCACAAGTTTGCAAATGCTGTGGTAAATCTGAGAGAATATGCAGAATTTAATACACTGGGACATTTTCCAAGACCAGATGGATATTAGCTGATCATTATGCCAGCACTGTCTTACACTACATAACAAGGACACGTCGAGTAGCAATGTGAATTTGGAGCCGAGTATTCAATCTAAACAGGAATCTTTGGGGATCGCTAATAGAATACAATTCGATGGATGCAACTGACAAATGTTCCTGATTATTCTAATGACAAAACAGCAGGTGTGTCATTCTTCATCGGATATGCTATTTTGGATCCACTCTGGTGGGTTGGGCCGACTACTCCCTCGTTCAATTTCCCATAGAGCATCAGTACTTTCGTCCATCATGCTCAAACCTCCACCTGTCTACAGGTGACCTTGAATGGCTGATAGAATGAATGGTGCACTTCTTTGATTACAATTCTCCTCAGGTGTATCACCAGCATCCTCTCACAGAACTGCCTTCACGTTTACGAACGTGAATTTTCTTCCCATCTCATTTAGATTGCAGTTCCGCCAAAACCTCCCCATCTGCTCTGTTCAGAGATGTGACTAACAGCTGATCATTTTCGAGTTCCTCCCCATCCTATATGCTGCGGCTTGATATCGCTGCCTTTCATCTGACTGGAAAAGAAATCGCAGCGCTAAAACGCTACAGGAGGAGCAAACTGAATCAATAGCAGCAGAGAAATGGCTGCCTTGCAGCTGGGAGAGGGGTGGTATATATTCCCATATAATTAAAATATACGGAAACTGAAGCTTTAATTAAAGTGCTCTGCATATCAATGGCAGAGTTTCGGGATATTCAGAACATTTAACTCCATCAATTTAACTAGACTTTCAAACATAAACTGCCAAGACATCTGATTGGATATGCAAATTAAACCAACCAATCAGGTTTTCAAAAATGCAGTTTGTCAGTTGCAATGCAAATTTAAATGGAACATCCCCTGCTGCCAAATTGAGCTGTTACTGTCACTCAGCATTCAATTTGAGCAGAAAGTGGCAAGGTTCAGCTGCTGACTTGTTCGAAACTGTTCAGTTACATTTTTTGAAAGGTCACAACAATTTTTCCCCTTTATCGTGTCTCAGTCAATTATCGAGCCAGAGTATCCATCTCAGCAGCCAGCGATGAGCTACAATCTTAAGTTCTAATAAATCTGATAAAACATACACTCAATTGTTTGCATTTCATATCATCCCTTGCCTCGCAGTCCATTTTTCCCTCTTCATCTGGTCCGTTTTGGTTGCTGACGGTTTCATTAACCATTCTCAAAGTCTCTATTTAATCTCGTAAACGATTATATTTGACTGCTTCAGATTCAAATTACAGTTTTTGAGCTCAAAGAATCCTGCTTTTAAGAAAATTACTTCATAAACTGTTGCCACTCTTGACTAATTGATGTACCACACAAGGTCGCACTGGCGGGTGAAAGCAGAACTAGGGGGCTTAGCCTCAAAATAAGGGGAAGTAGATTTAGGACTGAGTTTAGGAAGAACTTCTTCACCCAAAGGGTTGTGAATCTATGGAATTCCTTGCCCAGTGAAGCAGTAGAGGCTCCTTCATTAAATGTTTTTAAGATAAAGATAAATAGTTTTTTGAAGAACAAAGGGATTAAGGGTTATGGTGTTCGGACTGGAAAGTGGAGCTGAGTCCACAAAAGATCAGCCATGATCTCATTGAATGGCGGAGCAGGCTCGAGGGGCCAGATGGCCTACTCCTGCTCCTAGTTCTTATGTTCTTAAGAAGGCCACATTCCAACTGTTTCAGGCTTAGGCCCAAAGAAGAATACGGAAGATAAAGGGCATGCAATCGGAAGGGAGAACCTGAGAGATCCAACAATATGCTGACTACCACAATATGCAAAGTTTTTTATGAAAGTAAAGGGCCATCTATAGACCAAGGTCAAATGGACTAAATCTCAATCATTTACACGACGGTGTCTCTTTTCTTAAGGAGGACCATGCCATCTGCCAATGCAGGAAAGAACATTATCTACAGCTCAACTGTGAATCTACAGTGGTAGCTGGAAGAATCCGTGAGTCAGTCACCATCAATTGAAGTGCTATCTTCATGAAAGCAGATAAATCATGCTGTGAAAATCATTATGATAATTCTCTCTTGACTGTACATGCATCCTGACATGCATTCTCCTAAATCACCTACTTTTGTGGCTTAGGGAATCCTCCTCCAGACACAGTGTGGCTTTAGACCTTCCAGACACACCTATGAAAATGGCCTTCGTTACTAGACCAATCCAAAGAAAACATTGTGAACAACATCAGGAACTCTTTATTGCAGTCATCACCCGTCGAAAGCATTTGACATAGAAAATCACAAGTCTGTGGATTGAGCTGCAGGGTAGCCCACATCATAGAATTTACAGTGCTGAAGGAGGCCATTCGGACCATCGAGTCTGCATTGGTCCTTGGAAAGAGCACCCTACCTAAGCCCACACCCCCACATTATCCCCGTAACACAGTAACCCACCTTTTATTACACTCAGGGCAATTTATCATTGGCCAATTTATCTACCATGCACATTTTTGGACTGTGGGAGGAAACCGGAGCACCCGGAGGAAACCCACGCAAACACGGGAGAAAGTGCAAACTCTGCAGATAGGGACCCAAGCCGGGAATCGAACGTGGGACCCTGGAGCTGTGAAGCAACAGTGCTAACCACTGTGCTACCATGCCCCCCACATCCATGGCCTCCAGCAATAAGAAGACAAATGTCTCACAGGCTGCACCAAGGTTCACAGTACATCAAGAGATGCTGCATGTAAGTTACCTCTGAAGATGATAATTGTGTAGATCAGTGCTTCCCAAACCTTTTTTTTAAACCGGCTGTGACCCCATTTTAATGTTTCACACTGAACTAACTAAGAAGCCAACCATTTTGCAGTTCCTGGTGTCAGCGATTGTGCCTCAGAGTTCATTGGATTAGGCCACACCCAGAGCCAAAGAAAAAACCATATATTAATGTGGCCTTGCAACCGGTTGCAGGGCTGTCAAATCAGAGTTTCTACTCCACAGCCACTGTTGCTGCCTCAGGAGACACAAATTGCTCTCACTTGACCTCACTGGGGGTCACAAACCACAGGTTGAGGAAAATTAAGTGAGTGGCAGTTATGCCCTGGTCCACTGAAACAGAAGTAAGCAACGTCATTGCTTATCTCTGCATGATACTTGCACCAAATATGTTGTCATTTTCTCTGCATGCAACAGGTAGGCTATTACACAGCACAGGTGATCCAGTCTCACTTTCCATCCGCCTCTGCAGTGCATGTGATTCAGTGCATGGCCTATTAGTAATACAAGTAATTTGCAACAAAGAGATGTGCAACAAATGCATTCCTTCCCAGATAACGCACAAATGTTCAACGCTGCACTCCGTGTACATGGAAAACAGACAGGTAGGCTGGGACACTCCGCCCCCATCGCGGGTTTTCTGGCAGCAGAGGCTACTCATCATTAGCCGCCGATCCCACTGAAGTCAATGGCCATTTGTGTTTCTTGCCAGCTGTGTCACCGGGGAACCTGCTGGGGGAGTAGCGGGGGGGCTTGGCTTTGGCAGGACCGGAACATCCCGCTGGCAGGGAGCATCAGAAAATCCCGGTCACAGTATTTCCACTATGACAGCAAAACGTAAGTGTGGAAGTTCCTAAGTAAAGGTGACACACAAACAGAACACAAATTCAAATCTCAAACTTTCACCCCTTTAACCTGGAAATTTCAGTTGTGACAATCGAGGGCAATACTATCTGACTGCAGAGACTATAAAATGCTCCTCTACGGGAACCACGGGGTGAAGAGGAATTATACGAAGTTCAACTGAGCACCAAAAGAAAATCTATTGCAGATTGCTGCCCAAACAATTTCTTTTTGACAACAGAAAAAGAGTGTAAGTACTTTGAGTGAACGAAAACGTTGATTGAATTTCAACATCTCAGACCCGCTCAAGAAATACACACTGATTCCGTTAAGCAACTGCTAGTATTGATACCTTGGCAGTTCAGGAGTTGAAACAGTTTGGCTCATATTACTTGACATCACGATAAAGAGAGTACAGCAACAAATCAGTTGACTACTTATGAGGACAAACACTGTTGTAACGTTGAGTGTAGAGGGTTTTAATTTAGATTGCTATTTGATTATGCGCACAAACATCAAACAATTAAAATGCAGTAAATCCTTGCCGCGGTGACATATCTGTTTGTAGAACATAAGCAACGGCCCTTGGCACGGCTCAGCATGATCCTCGGAGACAAAGACTACAATATCACTCCACACAGATCTTTCACAGGCTTTATGTATGAAAAAAAATTCATTGCGATAATATATTTTGAGATTCTAAACCACTGCTGTTCCCACTGTGATGATAACGTCTGAAATGGCTCCTGTAAAAATTGATTTTATGCCACAAAAAGAACACAATCTGACAACACTGCTTAAAAAGCCTACAAGAATAAACTGTAAGTAATAAAAAATAAAGGCAATAGCTACAACATGCTATGTTGGGGAAAATTAAATGAGTGGCAGTTTTGCCCTGGTCCACTGAAACAGAAGTAAGCGACGTCATTGCTTATCTCTGCATGATACTTGCACCAAATATGTTGTCATTTTCTCTGCATGCAACAGGTAGGCTATTACACAGCACACGTGATCCAGTCTCACTTTCCATCCGCCTCTGCAGTGCATGCGATTCAGTGCATGGCCCACTAGTAATACAAACATGTCATTTGAAAATTTGCAACAAAGAGATGTGCAACAAATGCACTCCTTCCCAGATAAGGCACAAATTTTCAACGCTGCACTCCGTGTACATGGAAAACAGACAGGTAGGCTGGGATACTCCGCCCCCATCGCGGGTTTTCTGGCAGCAGAGGCTGCCATCATTAGCCGCCGATCCCACTGAAGTCAATGGCCATTTGTGTTTCTTGCCAGCTGTGTCACCGGGGAACCTGCTGGGGGAGTGGGAGAGTAGGGGGGGGGGGGGGCGCTTGGCTTCGGCAGGACCGGAACATCCCGCTGGCAGGGAGCATCAGAAAATCCCGGTCACAGTATTTCCTCTATGACAGCAAAACCTAAGTGTGGAAGCTCCTAAGTAAAGGTGACACACAAACAGAACACAAATTCAAATCTCAACCTTTCACCCCTTTAACCTGGAAATTTCAGTTGTGACAATCGAGGGCAATACTATCTGACTGCAGAGACTATAAAATGCTCCTCTACGGGCCAACATCTTGAAGTGATTTGGCTAATTCCCATCAGGAAGTCTGACGCATTGGAAATCCTGATCAAGTTAAGTTAGTGTTTTAGCTTCTCCAAATTGGAATTGTAGTCCTCCCCCATTGACAGACAGATAAACAAACACAGAAATTAAATACATCTGGACATATTTACAAGGCTGGTCTGCACATGAGGGATTTAGGAAATGCAGCTTGCAGTGATTATGCGTAGGATGTGAGCCCAGAGACAAAGAACAAGCCATCATCCAGTAAGGCATCTTTTCTAACATAAGGATTTTTGTGTGAGTCACAGTAAAGACATTTAGTGCCAACTTTACTAAATTACATTCAACGAACTCACACTTCCCGGAACTCAGCTCATTTAGGACCCTGACATTTGGCAAAAAAGACTGTCACGAGACCTGCGAGAAAGGAACGCAGATGCACAGGTCAATGGACAATGTGCAAACCCACTTCAGTATGCCATTTTCCTTTCATGTCACCAAACGACTCACATTTCTACCAATGCAATTAGCCAGTTTTGTCTTTTAAGTCCCTAAAGAAAAGTCATTTGAAAGAAACATCATGCCACTCAACTACATTGAGTTGAAAAGGAAAGCTTCACTTGAGAACAGATTTTGCATCACAACATGAAACTTGTCTGTGTGAACTATATGTAGTGTCATGTGAGAGTACCTTTAAGAAATGGGTGTGTACTACTGCAGTGATGTCAGAGAATGGAGCTGGGCTGTCTGTCAGCTTTTTACTTTCTTTTTTGAGCAGACTGCAGGGTGTGTTTTAGCTGAAGCCAGACAAAGTAGGGGTACTGCTGTTCTCTCTGCCATCAAAAGACTATCTCTTGATCATTTGGTGAATTCAGAATTATAAATGTTTTCAGTAGTGAATGTAAACCTAATGTGCTTCTGTTTAAAGGTTTTTCTTTTAAGTCTTCTGGATGTTAAAAGGACAGCTTACAGATTACTTAATGTTGTATTCTTTGGGGGTTGTATTTGAATTAATGGTTGCTAAGATGTTCACTGTATGTTTTTAAAAGGTTAACTTGAGTTCATAGAATAAACATTGTTTTGTTTTAAAAAGTGCATTTTCCATTTCTGCCGTACCACACCTGTAGAGTGGGCCATGTGCTCCCCATACCACAATCTATTAAAAGTTGTGGGTCAGGTGAACTCCATGATACACTTTGAGGTTCTCTAAACCCTGGCCCATAACAAACTGGGGGCTCATCCGGGATAAAAGTGTATCTATTGGATTGACTTAGTGAACTTAAAGACAGTCAGGGGTGAGCATATTGTAGTTGCCTTTCAGATGTGGTGGGGAGTGTGTTGTGGGCAATGGCTCTTTCAGAGGCTCTGAAGATTTTGGGGGTGGAGATGGTCACACACAGTACCTTACGGACAGAGACTAAAAGCAGACTGTTAGATTTGGCAAAAACATTGCAGTTAACATTATCTGACAAAATGCGAAAAGGTGAGGTAATTATGGCGGTGGCTAAGCATTTAAAGTTGCCTGAGATACAGTTTGACTCATTGGAAATGGCAAAAATTCAGTTACAAATTAAACAAATGGTACATGAGAAAGAATTAATGCAGCTTGAATACGAAAGATATAGAGAGGAAAAAGGAAGAGAAAGGGAGATAGAGATCAGGGAAAAAGATAAAGAGAGAGAGTTTGAACTTCAGAAAATGGCCATGAAACATGACAGTCAGTTAAAATTGGCAGGCATAGTACAGTTGGATGATAGTGATGAGGATAGTGAGAAAGAGCGTCATAGTCGAAGGCTTGGTGGGGACCTATTTAAATATGTCCAAGCATTGCCAAGGTTTGAAAAGAAGGAAGTGGAAGCCTTTTTCATTTCATTTGTGAAGGTAGCTAAACAAATGAAATGGCCACAGGACATGTGGGTATTACTGATTCAAACAAAGCTGATAGGCAGAGCTAGTGAAGTGTTTTCATCACTACCGGAGGAGGTATCTGGGACGTATGAGGGGGTGAAAAAATCCATCTTAGGTGCATATGAACTAGTGCCTGAAGCCGACAGACAAAGGTTTAGACATTTTTAAGGAAAGAATTTGGTCAAACATACATGGAGTTTGAAAGGCTCAAACAGAGTAATTTTGATAGGTGGATAAGGGCTTTGAAAATAGACCAAACATATGAAGCTCTCAGAGAAATTATACTTTTGGAGGAGTTTAAAAATTCAATTCCTGATGTAGTGAGAACTCATGTGGACGAACAGACGGTTAAAACTGTTAGATTAGAAGCAGAAATGGCAGATGATTATGAATTAGTTCATAAATCAAAGCTTGGTTTACAACATCAGTTTCAGCCTGTGAGGGATAGAAACTGGGGACATGAGAAATACTCAAGTGGTCAAGGTAAAGGTGATCTGATGGGAGATAATAAGGATTAAAAAAGAAATCCAGGAGGGTGGAAAAGAAATGAAAGGTTTCAAATATTTTCACTGTAATAAACTAGGCCATGTAAAGTCACAGTGTTGGTGGCTGAAGAAAAGCACTGGGAAGGCTGATGTGGTAAAACAGGGTAAGACAGTGGGGTTTGTGAAAGTGGTAAAGGAAAGCCCAAGTGAAGCGAAGGAGGTGCAAAAGATTATACAGCCTGATCAAGAGGTGATTGATAAGAAGGTGCCAGATCTCTTTAAATAATTTACTTGTGTGGGTAAAGTTTACTCATGTGTATCAGGAGGAGCAGGTAAAGAAGTCACAATTTTAAGAGATATGGGAGCTAGTCAATATTTAATGGTAAGAGATGAGGAGTTATGTAGTTTGGGAAGAATGTTGCCAGAAAAGGTGGAATTCGGGATGAGAGGGGTAGTGTTCCATTATATAAGGTAAGGTTGGAAAGTCCAGTGAAGAGTGGTGAAGTGGTAGTAGGAGAAATAAAGAAACTATCTTGTCCAGGAATACAGTTTATCTTGGGTAATGATATAGCTGGATCGTAGGTGGGAGTGATGCCTATGGTGGTTGATAAGCCAGTGGAAAATCAGACAACTGAAGTGTTGAAGGACGAATATCCTGGGATTTTTCCGGATTGTGTAGTAACAAGGTCGCAAAGTCACAGGTTAAGACAAGAGGAGAAATCAAAGAGTGAAGATGAAGTTGTAGTGCAATTATCAGAAACGATTTTTGATCAGATGGTTGGAAAAGAACAAGAATAGGTGGAGGATGAGGCGGATATTTTTAGTTCAGGAAAATTTGCAGAGTTACAACAGAAAGATGTAAAAATAAAATGGATGTATCAGAAAGCATAGAAGGAAGAGGAATCTGAGTGGATACCAGAGTGTTATTACTGTAAAAGTGATGAAAGTGATGTCTTGATGAGAAAATGGAGACCTTTACATATGCAGGCGGATGAAAAGTGGGCAGAAGTTCATAGTAGTATTGCTGGTAGGGTATAGAAAGGAGGTGTTGCGAGTTGCACATGAAGTACCAGTGGGAGATCATTTGGGAATAAGGAAATCTAAAGCAAAAATCCAGAAACAGTTTTATTGGCCTGAACTACATAAACAGGAAGTTAAATTTTGTCAATCATGTCACACATGTCAAGTGATAGGGAAACCTCAAGCAGTGATAAAACCAACTCCCTTAATACCCATTCCAGCATTTGAGGAACCTTTTACAAGGATCCTAATTGATTGCGTAGGACCGCTTCCTAAAACTAAAAGTAGGAATCAATATATCAATATCTTTTTACTATAATGGATGTGTCTACTAGGTTTCCAGAGGCCATTCCAGTACATAATATTACAGCTAAAAAGATTGCGGAGGAGTTACTTAAATTCTTTACTAGATATGGACTACCCACAGAAATACAATTGGAACAAGGATCAAATTTTACCTCGAGGTTATTCAAAGAAGTTATGGATAGCTTAGGAATAAAACAATTGAAATCAACTGCGTACCATCGAGAATCGCAGGGAGTGTTTGAAAGGTAGCATCAGACATTAAAGACAATGTTGAGGACTTATTGTCAAGATTATCCAGAGGATTGGGATAAAGGATTCCCATTCGCACTGTTTGCAATTAGGGATGCTCCTAATGAGTCAACCAAATTTAGTCCTTTTGAACTAATTTTTGGTCATGAGGGAAGAGGACCACTTCAATTGATTGAAGAAAAATTGGTGAATGAGAAATCGGAAATTACATTATTGGATTACGTGTCAAATTTTAGGGAACGATTAAATAGAGCAGATGAATTGGCTCGACAACATTTAAACGTTGCACAAAATGTGATGAAACGTCGCATACTAGAAATCCAAAGTTCATAGTTTTGCCAGTGGAGATAAGGGGCGAAATTCTCCGTAATGGACGCGATGTCCGCCGACCGGTGCCAAAAACGGTGAGGGGCTAGGCCCGCGCCGGACTGATTTCCGCCCCGCCAGCTGGCGGGGAAGGCCTTTGGTGCCCCGCAAGCTGGCGCAGAATGACATTGCCGGGCGGCGCATGTGCGGGAGCGTCAGTGGCCGCTCACGGCATCCCCACGCATGCGCAGTGGAGGGGGTCTCTTCCGCCGACCGGTGCCAAAAACGGCGCAAATCAGTCCGGCATCGCGCCGCCCCAAAGGTGCGGAATCTCCGCGTCTTGAGCGGCCGAGCCCTAACCTTGAGGGGCTAGGCCCGCGCCGGACTGATTTCCGCCCCGCCAGCTGGTGGGGAAGGCCTTTGGTGCCCTGCAAGCTGGCGCAGAATGACATTGTCGGGCGGCGCATGTGCGGGAGCGTCAGTGGCCGCTCACGGCATCCCCACGCATGCGCAGTGGAGGGGGTCTCTTCCGCCGACCGGTGCCAAAAACGGTGCAAATCAGTCCGGCATCGCGCCGCCCCAAAGGTGCAGAGTCTCCGCGTCTTGAGCGGCCGAGCCCTAACCTTGAGGGGCTAGGCCCGCGCCGGACTGATTTCCGCCCCGCCAGCTGGTGGGGAAGGCCTTTGGTGCCCCGCAAGCTGGCGCAGAATGACATTGCCGGGCGGCGCATGTGCGGGAGCGTCAGTGGCCGCTCACGGCATCCCCACGCATGCGCAGTGGAGGGGGTCTCTTCCGCCTCCGCCATGGTGGAGACCGTGGTGAAGGCGGAAGGAAAAGAGTGCCCCCACGGCACAGGCCCGCCCGCGGATCGGTGGGCCCCGATCACGGGCCAGGCCACCGTGGGGCACCCCCTGGGGCCAGATCGCCCCGCGCCCCCCTCAGGACACTGGAGCCCGCTCCCGCCACCTTGTCCCGCAGGTAAGCGAGGTGGTTTAATCCACGCCGGCAGGACAGGCATTCTAGCAGCGGGACTTCGGCCCATCCGGGCCGGAGAATCGCCGAGGGGGGTGCCCGCCAACCGGCGCGGCGCGATTCCCGCCCCTGCCGAATCTCCGGTGCCGGAGAGTTCGGCAACCGGCGGGGGTGGGATTCACGCCAGCCCCCGGCGATTCTCTGACCCGGCGGGGGGGTCGGAGAATCTCGCCCAAGGTTTTAGTGTTGTTACCAGTGGTCGGTGAGCTTTTAAAAGCTAGGTTGTGTGGACCTTATCAGATTGAAAGGAAATTAAGTGAGGTGAATTATGTGGTAAAAACACCAGATAGAAGGAACACTCACCGAGTGTGTCATGTGAATATGCTTAAATGGTACTCTGAAAGGGAAGGAGAGAAAAAGGAGGAGGTTTTAATGATTCTAACTCAAAGTGACGAACCAAATCCAGATGACTGTGAATTTGACATACCTCAAATTAAATTGGAAAATGAGGATGTTGTTAAAAATTGTGATAAATTGTTGAATTACCTTCCAGAGGAAAAACGGACTGACCTGAAAGAGTTATTGATATCACATGGGCAAGTTTGTGGAGATAAATTGGGAAGTACTAAAATGGCTATACATGATGTCGATGTCGGAAATGCTGTTCCATTTAAACAACATCCATACAGATTTAACCCTTTAAAATTGGCACAGGTTAACAAAGAGAACATAGAACATAGAAAATACAGCACAGAACAGGCCCTTCGGCCCACGATGTTGTGCCGAACCTTTGTCCTAGATTAATCATAGATTATCATTGAATTTACAGTGCAGAAGGAGGCCACTCGGCCCTTTGAGTCTGCACCGGCTCTTGGAAAGAGCACCCTACCCAAACTCAACACCTCCACCCAACACCAAGGGCAATTTGGACATTAAGGGCAATTTATCATTGGCCAATTCACCTAACCCGCACATCTTTGGACTGAGATGTGAAGAGATTGAGAGTATGCTTAAAAATGGCATAATTGAAGTGGGTTGCAGCCAATGGAGCTCTCCCATAGTGATGGTACCTAAACCAGACGGTACCCAATGATTGTGTGTGGACTGTAGAAAGGTTAATGCAGTTACAAGAATGGATTCTTATCCTATCCCACGTTTGGAGGATTGCATTGAGAAAGTGGGACAATCAGCTTTTATTTCCAAACTGGATTTACTTAAAGGTACCTTTATCCGATAGGGCGAAGGAGATTTCAGCTTTTGTGACTCCAGATGGTATATACCAATTCAAAGTTATGCCATTTGGCATGAAAAACGCATCAGCCACATTTCAACGGTTAACTAACAAATTTATTTCAGGATTACCCAATTGTGCGGTATACATCGACGATCTGATAATTTTCAGCCAGACATGGACAGAACATTTAAAACACCTGATGGAGTTATTTGATCAACTTCCGGAGGCGGGTTTGGTGATAAACCTCACCAAAAGTGAATTTGGAAAAGCCCATGTCACTTTCCTTGGCCATAAAATTGGACAGTGTCGAATGGTCACTTGGGATGTGAAACCAACAGTCATTGACCAGTTTCCGACACCCTCAAGACGAAGGGAAATAATGCGATTTCTTGGCATGTGTGGATTTGATTGAACATTTGTGAAAAGTTTTTGTAGCGTGGTTGCTCCACTGATGGACTTGCTGAAGAAACGTCAAAAATTTCAGTGGACAGCGGACTTTCAATAGGCATTTGACGGCCTGAAAGCTGTGATAATCAATGCTCCTGTGTTGGAGAATTACAAGGGACTCTGTGATCAGATTGAACTAAGGTATCTGACTTGAAAGAGAAATGCCAAGGTGTAGAGAAATGGATGGATCATGCAGAGACCTTCTTGTTCAAAGAGACTGTCAATCGAGAAGGATTTCAGTTGGAGGAAGAAGAACAAAAATGGATTATATGATTCTACCTGTTTGCGTGTGTTGTTTTTTGAAACGAAAATGTATATTTACTGTGTGCATTTCTTAAAGGATAGTGAAAAGTTGAAAAATGAAACCATCTTGAAGTTGATGGGGTTTTTTTTCTTGGAGGGAGGTGTCATGTGAGACTACCTTTAAGAAATCGGTGTTTATAAATGGGTGTGTATATAAATATCTGTAGTGAGAGTACCTTTAAGAAATGGGTGTTTACTACTGCAGTGACGTCAGAGAGTGGGTGGAGATGGGCTGTCTGCCAGCTCGGAGAATGTGACCAGGAAGACTGGCCTACAGTGCCGTAAGAAAGTCAATGACCTATACCAGGCAGCACGAGTGAGTAGACACCAATGCCCACCCCCTCAAGGGAACATCCACCCCCCAACTCTCCCTGCGACCCCGAACCCTTCCTCCACCCCCTCTCCAAACCTTCCCTCAGCACACCCCCCCCCCCCCCCCGCTTCCATACTATGAACCAACGCGTGTAGCTAACGATGCCCTCTCTGTGTCTGCTCAGGAAAAATCTCCCATAACCATGAGGAGAGGGCCCACACCACCGGAGGGGTGCCCGAGTTAAGAATCCTCACCTGCTTCGAGGAGCGTGCCCTGGAGCTGACCGAGGACAGACCGGTCACCCATGCTGGTGGACACCGGAGTGGTGAAGAACCTGTGGGCTCCACCCGGAGGACCTCCCCGGCTCCTCACAGAAGCCCTTCTGCCAGGGTCACGTTTTTCAAAAGAAGTACTGATCGGCACCAGAGTGAGCTCTTGCTGGAGGGGCCACTGAATGACAGGAAGCTGGATATGGGGTGGCTCTCATTAATTAAATGGAAATGGGGCTTGTGGTGATAATTGGTTTCTTGCCACGATACGTCGAGATCACACTTTCACCTCAGGTAGCGGGCGGGTTGCATCGCAAACTGTTTGGCGCCTGGCGCTGATCTCGTTTTGGCTTCTCCCGCTATTCATCAGGCTTGTTTTGCTTGGGTGAGAGTGTAACTAGGCCGGAGAATCGCGCCCTAGGTGCTGCCAACTGAAAGGATAATTTTTGTTCAATAAAGTATTTAATTCCAATACTGTTACTTACATACTGAGATATGGTGAATTTAGTCTTGGGCACCAGCATATAATGGGCACTAGTGAATGAACACCTGGCCTGATTCTCGATTCCAGTCACGTCATCAGGCTGGGTCAACTGCCTGTCTTTCACAACCATCTAAGGTTAGCCTCATGTCCAGATTTTTTCCGATCCTCACATTAAAGCAAAATGATCTTGTTGGTGTCCTGCTTCTGCTACATCCATAAATCAGAACCTTGCAAGAATCAGAGCAAATGCAGCAACCTTTATTCAGCCAGAGGTTAGATACAGAACAGATGCAAACTGCTGCGAGATGTGATTGAGTTCAGTTAGCTATCCAGGCTTTTTCACACAGCGCACAATAACCACGTTCTTCCCAAAATTCCACAAAAACGTGCAGCCCCACATGCACTGGTGTGTGGGAAATATTTCAGCCTGCTTCCACCAGTCAATGAGACAAGTTCAACATATGCCTCCAAATTCCTTGGCACCTGTCATCGTGAAGGCAGCCATAGCAACTTCCGACACACTGAAGCAACCTTCAAGGAAATGTGAATTCCGAAGTATTGGGACTTTTTTCCTTTGGTGCCATTACAAATCTTTCCCTCCACTTCAATTTATTGTGGCGCTGTCAAGCTGCCTTCAAGTTTTCTTTCAGAATCCCCTTGAACTGGCAGCAGGAAAATGTGGCCTATATCTTATTATTGTAGTTTCCTCCACCGCTGTGGGAAAGTGCTTCATTTTTCCTTAACACACCCACAGAAGCTCAGTTGTGGGGAATCACCAAAATGAATTTGTATGCCAAGATTTGTGTCTCACACTTCGGTGCTTCAAATTTATTGCAAATATTTTTACAATGCAACAAAATGTTCAACAGATTGAGATAATTAAATGGGAAACTCTACTCATAATCATGTATTAGTATAGAGAAACTTTTCTAGAATTACCCTTGTGTCAGCAGCAAAGATGTTAAAATCAGATTTCGATCTGGATTCCTTTAAATGTCCTTCATTGCATTCTCTGAAAGAGGGAATATTTGGAATCAATTCTAACTGAATGGGACAATTTCTGGAATCTAAAAATAGGCCAAAATCTCAATGAAGCTGAATTTCTGACTGAAGCTGACTTCGTTTTTCCCCCTTTCCCAAGAGTGAGGTGACACGGGGCTCGGGAGTTTTTCACATGTGCTTCTACAGAATGGCAGGACTCAAGTTTCCACCTGCTGCTTACATTTGTAGCACTGGCAAGACATGATGAGGAGGTCTCTCTCACTCATAGGGAAGCAGCGGAGAAAGAGAGTTTTCTATTCTGCACCATGTTTAACAAGCACTGTTAACCAAAGGAAAAAGCAAGTTTCAGGGGGAGAAAAAGTAAAAAAAGAAATAAAAATAGAAAAAGTGTAAACAAGGAAAGAGAGAGAAATAAAGAGCGTGCTTTGTGCAGTGCCTTAACAGTGAATAGATGTTATTCACTGAAGGTAGTCATGATTGTTCTCTCGATAATCATGGGAGTCAATTTTATATAAGATTCTGCAAACATTAATGAGATGGAATGCTGGTTTGTTTTGTTTTGGGTTGAGAGATAAATATCAACTGGGAGATTCAAAGAAATTCTTTGACCCAAATCAAAACGTGCCCTGAGATCGTTTACATCTTTTATGCCTGGGCTGCTAAAAGAAGGCGCCTCAGCTTAAAGAGACCACCAACAATGGAGGGCTCTCCCCCCTCCCCCCCTCGGTATCCCAATAAAATGTCCCTAAGGTGACTTGCTTACTATTGAAGTGGGACTTCAAAGAGGCTTTTCCCCAGGGTAGAGGGGTCAATTACTAGGGGGCATAGGTTTAAGGTGAGAGGGGCAAAGTTTAGAGTAGATGTACGAGGCAAGTTTTTTACGCAGAGGGTAGTGGGTGCCTGGAACTCACTACCAGAGGAGGTAGTGGAGGCAGGGACGATAGGGACATTTAAGGGGCATCTTGACAAATATATGAATAGGATGGGAATAGAAGGATACGGACCCAGGAAGTGTAGAAGATTGTAGTTTAGTCGGGCAGTATGGTCGGCACGGGCTTGGAGGGCCGAAGGGCCTGTTCCTGTGCTGTACATTTCTTTGTTCTTTGTTGTTCTTTGACTTGAGCCTGTATCAAACATTAACCAAAATCAAAGTTGCAAAACAGGAGAAACTGATTAGATATGCCGCACAGAGAATTCTTCTAAATAGGTATTATAAAAAATGAGGCAGTTTGAATTTTTAGCATCCTTAAAATGAGAGAGAGTCAGAAATTTAACATTCCCACTGAGTTGTTGATATGCTACCATTTAGTAAGTTCTTTTGTAACTACAGTCATCTTATAATTTAATAATTCAGGCGGTGCCAATCAAGCGAGTTTGCATGAGCCGAGACTTCGCTCAAAATAACCTGCTGTGTGCAGCACAGTCTGACGCAACACATTAATTATATTTTGCTTATTCAGAAGCAGTAGACAATCGTCTGGTCCATATGTCCCCCCATTCAACATGATTTTTCAATATCGCACAAAGGCAGCAGAAAAAAGCACAGAAAGGAATATTTGGAAATCAGCACAGCTCAAAGAGGCATTGCATTGGAAATGGGTGGTTCAAGGTTTTGAACCTTACACATTTGCAAGCAATGTGACGACTGAAAGAAAAATGTTGATCTGATGATGGGATTCTTAAGAGTCTTCAGTTACGTGAGGGTCCAAATTTCCTGGTATTGAGCTCACTCCAGGCACTACATGTGATTAGCACATTGAGCCCATCAGGTATATCACAACCAAAAAGGGGGAAGAATGGATTAGACTCTACCTGACTTGAGATTCAAAGCCAGGTGCTGATGTTGGACATTATCAAAACCATCACATTGACACTCCTATGTAAAAACAAATTACTGCAGATGCTGGAATCTGAAACGAAGCAGAAAATGCTGGAAAATCTCAGCAGGTCTGGCAGCATCTGTAGGGAGAGAAAAGAGCTGATGTTTCGAGTCCAATGACTCTTTGTCAAAGCTAACAGTCAGAGAGTGTGGGGAATATTTATACTGTAGAGTGAGAATGAAAAAGGAGTCACAGCCACAGAAACCCAGGGAAACGGGGTGCTAATAGTGGTGCTTTAAGCAGCGTTTCACTTGCACCTCTTCCAATCTGGTCTATGCATTCGCTGTTCCCAATGTGGTCTCCTCTATATCGGAGAGACCAAACGCAGACTGGGTGATCGCTTTCCTGAGCACCTTCGGTCCGTGCGCATTCAGGACCCGGACCTTCCCGTTGCTTACCATTTTAACAAAAGACCCTGCTCCCATGCCTGTCCTTGGCCTGCTGCAATGTTCCAGTGGAGCTCAACACAAACTGGAGGAACAACATCCCATCTTCCGGTTAGGCACGCTACAGCCTTCCGGTCTCAACATCGAATTCAACAACTTCAGATGATTAGCTCTATCCCACCTAGACCCATTTGTTTTCATCCCATTTCATTTCAACTGTCTCTCACCATTTCTTCTTTCTTGTATTTCTTAATATATATTTAAACCCCCCCCCCCGCCCCCCAATCTTATCCACCTTTCCTTACCCTTTCTCCTCTTTGCTTCCCCCTTCCCCTCCCCCACATTTCCATCTGTCACAGTTTAGCCTCTCACACCTTTTGTTCTCTCTGGGGACTGCCATTAGCACTCTTTTCCCTTGGTTTCTGTGGCTATTAGCACCCCGTTTCCCTGGGTTTCTGTGGCTATGACTCATCTTTCATTCTCACTGCACAGTATAAATATTCCCCACATTCTCTGACTGTTAGCTTTGACAGTCATTGAACTCGAAACGTTAGCTCTTTTCTCTCCCTACAGATGCTGCCAGACCTGCTGAGATTTTCCAGCATTTTCTCTTCCGCTTCACATTGTCATTCCTGTTTCCCGGCAACCAGGTGAACTTAGCCCGTCACACAGTAGTACAGTATTTGAGGACTGAATAAACATAGAACATTACAGTGCAGTACAGGCCCTTCGGCCCTCGATGTTGCATCAACCTGTGAAACCACTCTAAAGCCCATCTACACTATTCCCTTATCGTCCATATATCTATCCAATGACCATTTGAATGCCCTTAGTGTTGGCGAGTCCACTACTGTTGCAGACAGGGCATTCCACGCCCTTACTACTCTCTGAGTAAAGAACCTACCTCTGACATCTGTCTTATATCTATCTCCCCTCAATTTAAAGCTATGTCCCCTCGTGCTTGACATCACCATCCGAGGAAAAAGGCTCTCACTGTCCACCCTATCCAATCCTCTGATCATCTTGTATGCCTCAATTAAGTCACCTCTTAACCTTCTTCTCTCTAACGAAAACAGCCTCAAGTCCCTCAGCCTTTCCTCATAAGATCTTCCCTCCATACCAGGCAACATTCTGGTAAATCTCCTCTGCACCCTTTACATTATATATATGTGGGTTATAGGCGAACATATTTTAGAATCACCTGCACAGATATTTTATGATAAAAATTCAGGGGGGTGGGGGGGGAAATCACATCACAAAGGACCCTTCAATGTCTTAAGAGCTGACTGCAGTCTTAAGCACCATGAAGTGCTTTGTATGTATTTAGTTCAGCTCAGACGATTCAACAATGAGTGCCTTCTGCCCATTAATACCTTCCTTTCCTGGTGAGGGACAAGAAAGATTTGCAAAAAAATGAAATAAAAGCTACTCCACAGGTTCTGCCAGTTTAGAAATGTTTGGAACACAGATTTAAGGGTGTTTCGGTTGCAATGATGAATTTGCTTGAAACCTATTCTGATCGTTTAATCGGTGTCTCCCATAAAATACTCCTTTGTTAATTATTCTCATTTCGTAATGTGCTGCATATTGTTATGATAAAGTGAGCAGGGGTCAAACAGGGGTGCCCTCTTTTCTTGCTCCCCATTTGACCACAACAGGCTATTTGTTTAAAAGGGATACACTTGGCAAGCAGGTGAGAGTTTAACTGTTTACGTGCTGTGACCATCAAAGATAGGAACAGACAGGTATTCCGAGTTTTTAACAAGAGGTTGGATGTTATTGTACTTCACCCAGACTAAGTAAAATTTTAAAAAATCTCACAAAACACACACATAGGGAGCTATTGGACTCTTGAAGGTTGCAGACTTGATTTCAGACTGAATTCAGCGGTGGTGCTGCTTCCGGCATCGAGGTGGTTTAGAATTGTAGACAGATCATAGATCATAGAATTTACAGTGCAGAAGGAGGCCATTCAGCCCATCAAATCAGCACCGGTCCTTACAAAGAGCACCCTACTCAAGCCCACGTATCTACCCTATCCCCATAACCCCCACTTAATCTTTTTGGACACTAAGGGCAATTTATCATGGCCAATCCACCTAACCCGCACATCTTTAGACTGGGAGGAAACCGGAGCACCCGGAGGAAACCCACGCAGACACGGGGAGAACATGCAGATTTCGCACAGACAGTGACCCAGCCGGGAATCGAACCTGGGACCCTGGAGCTGTGAAGCAACTGTGCTGTTCTTCTGGAGACAATAATGTTGTCACTATGTCAAATGCATTCTATAAATGCAAACTATTTAAACTAAATTAAGATTTTTTTTAAAGTAAAGAGCAATAGTCAGTATTAAAAATGAATTAATTTGATGCAGCACAATTAGATTTCAATCCCCTTTTCATTCTATCCTTGACTACACCTTAACATGCATGTTCTAAAAACTAAAATAATCCTCATGTGTTTCACTCTTCTTGAAGGTTGCAAATAGAAACAATGCTTGGTGGAGAGAAGGTAATATTGTCAAGGCTAAGATAACACCAGGGGGCCTGCCACGCAGCCGCATTCACTGATCTTCCCAAAAATAGAATGGAAGACATTTCATTTGCAGCACATCCTATAGCCATTCTAGAAAAGTCAGAGAGCATTAATTAAGAGGAACTTTGGCAATCCTATGATGAGAAAGCAATTTCAGAGATCATAAAGGCTTAAAAAATGAGAGACAGACAAAATATTTGCAGTTGAAAAGCATTTCAAATATAAATTTAGTGTGTGGGAGAGAACAGAATGCTGAAACAAAGAAACTTCAAGAGGTTATTAAAATAAATAAAGGTTTCATAAAATATAGCGAGTCTCAACTTAAAGCTTAGTCAATGTGTATATGTCACCTCAAATAGTTTGAATTTTTAAAATGCCCCTCCTTATCAATATGTTTCATTTCACAAGCAACAGCATTTAGGACATTTATCTTGAATAATAAAGTGTCACAAGTAGGCTAACACTAACTCTGCAATGAAGTTATTGTGACAATCCCAGAGTTGCCACACTCTGGCACCTGTTTGGGTACACAGAAGGAGAATTCAGAATGTCCAATTCACTTAACAAGCACGTCTTTCAGGACTTGTGGGAGTAAACTGGAGAACTCAGAGGAAATTCACGCAGACACAAGGATAATGTGCAGACACCGCACAGTCAGTGACTCAAGCCGGGAATCAAAACCGGGTCCCTGGCACCATAGAGGTAGATCTTCTTTCATTACCATAGTTTCTATTCGAATTGTTGATTATGAATATTGCAACTGAGGCTTTACCTGTCTCTTTTTCAAGCTCCATGGTCCAACAACAGTGAGAAGAGACTGTGGACGCAATTTAATTCAATGGGAACAAAGTCCCACAGTGAGCGCGTTTAACCATGTGTTTCCCGATGCTCGTTGCGTCAAGAAACACAAAGCTATAGAACACGATTCACAGTTGATGTTTGATAAGGGACCTCAACGGGGGAAAGCACGGCAGAGGACACATTTAATCCCACTTTGTTCACTGAGGAGCTCCACTCGGCGTAGCTCCACAGTGTAGCGAGAGATTTTTAAATGGCATGCTGATTACCGAGGCCCACTCCAAGCCCCAGTGGATTCCTGGACCCCTCCCCGGGTGCCCCAACCCCTTGCACCCACCACCCCCAAACACCCAGGTTACACCCGGACAACAAAGGCAGCTTGGCACCCCGGCAGTGCCAACCTGGCACCTGTCAGTGCCCTTGCCAGTGCCACCTTGGCAGTGCCAGGCTGGCAGTCAGCTCTGCCAAAGTGCCAGGCTGGCTGTGACAGGGGCTCAGGTGGCACGAACAGTTCCAGGGTACCACTCTTCCCAAAGGGCATGCACCTGGGGGCATCCAATCTCCTGGGAGACCCCCTACAAGTGTTGTTCCGTTTGGTCCACGTTGCTGGAGATCTGAACTGAACAGCGCTCACCCGAGGTGTGCGAGGTGAAGGAGATTTATCCCATACCTTGGGTAACTCGGGAATCTGCACATTAAAGTTCAGGCTAGCTGTCTTGCTTTAATATGCAGATTTACGAAAAAGTGATCCCGCTTGATCCCATGCACATAGGGTGGGATTCAAAACGCAACTTCTCGCAAGATTGCATTAGATCTCACAAGGCGTTGTGAGCCGGGTAGATGCCAGGAGCGGGGTCTCCCAGCTTTTATTGGTCACACTGCGCCACAACAAGCTGCTTTTTGGGGGCAGCGTGGCCATTCGATCGTGCCCAGTGTCCCCTGTGAGCAGAATTCTGTATCTTTTGCTACATCTTTCATACCTTAGCCTCACAATTAACCCCGATCAATGTACGATGCATATACACAAACCCCCACCGTAACATCATTGCATCCCATCAGGATAAAAGTCCAGACACTGTCTCACAATTTTACAGACTAAGCTAATTAGTTAAATGTATTCAGTCTTAACTTACAAATATAAAAATACTAGCCATATACAATGAATCACAAAAAGTGCTGATATCACATGGCTCTGAGTTCCTGTGAACAGCCCGTAGGAATAAAATTGATATCTTGCTGAGTGTTTCATAGAATTTATCATAGAATTTACAGTGCAGAAGGAGGTCATTCGGCCCATCGGGTCTGCACCGGCTCTTGGAAAGAGCATCCTACCCAAGGTCCACACCTCCACCCTATTCCCATAACCCTGTAACCCCACCCAACACTAAGGGCAATTTTGGACACTAAGAGCAATTTTTATCATGGCCAATCCACCTAAACAGCACATCTTTGGACTGTGGGAGGAAACCAGAGCACTCGGAGGAAACCCACGCACACACGGGGAGGATGTGCAGACTCCGCACAGACAGTGATCCAAGCCGGAATCGAACCTGGGACCCTGGAGCTGTGAAGCAATTGTGCTATCCACAATGCTACCGTGCTGCCCAAGGAGGGAGTTTCAGCGAGGGAGTTGTAGTTGGTTCAACTGGTATGCTGTTCCCTAATGAGTCAAAGCGTTGTGGGTTTCAGCACTATTCCAGGAGCAAGTCACCTCTCTCATGCCATACTAGAGGAGAGTTTTAATAAGGGTTTTTAAACAGGAGAGTACAATGAAGTCAGTGTTTCAGGAAGGGAATTGGAGATAGTGGAGCAGAGGTGGTTGAAGACAAGGCTGCCAAGAGTGGGTATGACTGATAGCGGAATGCGCAAGAAGCCAGGGTCAGAGTGGCAGACAGATTATCGGAGGAGGCGTGCAGGGAAAAGAGTGTTACAGCGTCGGAGAAGGTGATAAAGATAGGGTAGAGTGAGATTATAGATGGATGTACACAAAAGGCTGAATATTCTTTATTAGTGTTACAAGTCGGTTTACATTAACACTGCAATGAAGTTAGTGTAAATTGAAGTTCATTGTCAGCCAGGAAAAATTGGAGTAATCAAGTTTGGAAGTGACAAAAAGGGTTCTAATGATGGTTTAAGCAGAAGGTGAACCCAGGCATGACTGGAGGTAAATTACCTAATGGAGATAAAAATAAGTGACTTTTACGATGAAAATATAGGAGATCACAAGCTCAACTCTGAATCAAAAAGGACACCAAGGCTGCTAGAAATCTGGGTCAATCTGAAACAAAGAGGGCAAGGAGAATGATGTTGGTGGTGAGGATATGGAATTTGTGGCAGGGACTGTAAAGGATGGCTTCTATCTTTTCAATGTTCAACTAAAGATGGTTGCATCTAATACTTGACCCTTGAGAAGGTTAAGTTCGAACTGAGGGGAAGCTCGGAGGGGTTCTACAAGTCATGGGCACTATTTTATTAAGTTAAAGCCCAGTTTTCTCTCCAATTATTGAGCCTCTTTAAAGATAAAATAAATGAGGTGTGGTTTATGCCGTCACTCTGGCTGGGCAGGACAGGGCCTGGCAGAGCCAGCACCCGTTGAGGCGCCATCTTTAATAGGCACCCTGGGCGATCTTAAGTGGAACTAACCCCCTTCCCCTACATGGAGGATCCAGGAGATTGGATGTTCCCTACATGGAGGATCAGAAAAGATGGGCAAGAACTTGGGCAATGACAGTGCATGCATGTCTTTGGAGGGGGTAGCAAAGTTAGAAGTGGAATGATAGCTTTGACGGATAGAGGGGTCAAGGGTGTGGTGTTTCTTTGAGGAAAGAGGTAGTTATGGCTGAAATGAGGACTGATTCTGGTCCAGTGACTCTGATAGGTAGAGGCATTGCCATGGAGAATGCAGCAGGGGACGGTTAACTGCCAAACTTGTGTTCAAATTCAAACCAGGCAGGTTGACTCTAATTCATCAAATTATTACCATGGTGATAGAACCAGTGTCTGGCTGTCCCTAAACTTTAGTTTAGTTGAAAATTGTGCAATGTGTGGAAATGCTCCTTCTCTCTGCTTTTTGAATCAAATAAAAATTTGCGGAACAGCTAGCCATTCCCTGGTTCATTCCCCGCGGCAATGCCTTCACCAATCAAAGTCGACTAGCCTGTGTTGTATTTGAACAAAATCTTGGCCGTTAACTGTTACCTACTGCATTGGCCATGGTAATGCCTCTGTCAATCAGAGTCCACTTGCTAAGCAATCCTCACCCTCTTCTCATTCAGTTTAAATTGGTGTTCCCTTTGTAATCTCGTGATCAGTCCTGGTGAGTACAAGCCAAAAAGCTTAGAAAGAATGGGCGTGATCGAACGGCCTTGATATTCCCAACTCGGTGACACGCCGTGGTAGTTAATCTCGCGGGAGGCCTCTCACGAGATTTGCGATGCTCGGAACTATCCCAAGATGAGATCGCGCAAGCCCTTACTGGGTGAGATCCAAATTTAAGTGAACAGTTAGGCTCACAGTGAGGTCTCCCAGTCTGTGCCTGATGCTCGCAAGGCACGGGAACGAATGCCCACCTCTGGGAGACCTCGCCATGTCACCATTTAATACGGGTCACATCGGTGTGGACTAGGCGTAATGGAACCTGTCTCTCAGGCCATCGGACTCCCACAGTTGGTCGGGTTCTGGGCAGGATTGTACCTTGGCACTCTCACTGGTACCCAGGCACATTGGCATCCAGTGACACTGCCTGGGTGACACTGCCAGGGTGCCAGGCTGGCAGTGCCAAGGTGCTCAGATGCCAGGTATCAGGCCCAGAGGTGTCCTGCCCTTATGAGGTAGGGTGGGAGTGAGGGGAGAGGCTCGAGGATTCCCTTACAGGTAAGTTGATGCATTGGGGGGGGGGGGGGGGGGGCGCACAGATCCCGGTGAAGAGTCCGAGGAGAGGTTGAGAGATCGGGGTAGCATTTAAAAATGGCTCCCTATCTGTTCCTGCACTGATGATCTCAGCTCATCAGTACAAGAAGCGAGGTAACTGCGGCCACAGTGGGGCTTTCCTTGCCAAGGTCAAGAGAAAACAGAGTCTAGTTTGATAGCAGTATCGTTCCCGGCACTGCATGCGCTGAGAAACACCCTGCTAAATGCACCCAAAATGGGGCTTTTTTTCACATAAAATCGCACCCAATGTCTCCTTTTCAGCACCACTCAAATACAGCACTGCCAAATGACTACATGCAAAGTTATTCACCAGTTTTCTTCATCAAATGAAATGCATGCATCAGTGTACCTGGAGTTTGTTAGCGGCTCTCAACACAAATGGACCAAACAACTATGGCAATGGTGATTTAAAAACAGGGTTCTTTAATGAAGAATAACAGGATTGCAGGAGAGATATTCACACTCATGTTACCCGCCGAGCAACACTGTCCTAACTACTGTATCACATGTTAACTGGCATCATTCCCGTGAGGATATATGCCAAACCGCTTCCATATACAGTCAGATGTTACTCAGTGCATTAAACTTCATGTATTGCAAGACAGATTCACAACAGAATTTTTTAAGCATTAGAACCGACAATCCAACAATGAAGAACCACAAAAGCTTACGGCGATGAATTGCCCTTTCTCTAATTCCTTTAAAGAAGAAAGCAATTACATTAATGTTGAAACTGCTACATCCTATAATGATATTACCTATTAATGACACAATGGGGAAGAGAGGAAGAGGACTTCTTTTGTGCAATTAAACTCCACCACCTGCAGTTTCCATGCATAAAATAGTAGGCAATTCTCACAACAAGTTTACATCAAACTTAACCAGCATTAGAAATGTAGAATAAAGGTGACCTGGATATTCCACCCTTGTTGCACTGTGCTATAAATGATTCTTATTAATTAATCTCAAAAATTTACTCTTGCTTCAGGGAACACAACTTCAAAACTGACTTTTGGAGTTTTATTTTGTACTCACTGCAAGTTAGTAATCTATTACTTACACAAAACACATTGGCCAGGCATGATGAGAGCAATTTCCAGGAGTGTACAGCTCATTTCTAGAAATTCCAGCTTACCACAGACTCAACTAATGCACTAAACAAATATCATAGTGTTTAATTATTTTGCAACTACGGTCGCTCTTTTTCCTGGTTCACAGATTCTTTTGTTTGGAGTCTGGAACACAGCTATATCTGCGAAGAGAGAGGAAAACTGAGGGTGTGAAGATTGCATTTGGTAGGAAATACTCACCAGCAGGTACAACAAGAAATGAAGATACCTCGACGGATTTTGCAAAGGTGAGGGTGTGGGTGAGTGACCTGGCAGAGTTCTTGCACATGGAAAAAACTAAATTAAAAACGTGGAGTGGAAGAGGGGTTCACCCTGAGGGGGAAGCCATTTATTGATCTTTTAAAGTGAGGTAAAAGGGTGGTGGTGGAGTTATGGGTGTTTTGTTTATTTGGGGGTTATAAGGGGGAAAAAGGAGGCAGGCTTGGGTTGGCAGGTGGGGCTGAGGGTTGGATGGAGATGGGGGGGAGGGTGGGGGGGGCTGGGGGGGGGGGGGGGGGTTGCTAGTTTTGCTACCTGTTGCCAAGGTTGGGCTTTTGTATTTTTGTATATATAAAAAATGCCATCAATAAAAATAATTCTTTCAAAAAATGAAGATACCTCACCTTGTGGAAAGGACTTTGTTTACACAACATAGTCAACAACATTGTGCATTTTTATGCCACCCATTAACGTATGTGGTGCTACTAGGGGCTGTGTGCTGGAAGGGCAACATTTCCCTCACACTGTCCGCCAATTTCCAGACAAAGTTTCCCTACCAAGATGGATACAGAAAGTCAAAAATAATAATCAATAATAATCTTTATTGTCGCAAGGAGGCTTACATTAACACTGCAATGAAGTTACTGTGAAAATCCCCGAGTCGCCACATTCGGGTACACCAGAGGGAGAATTCAGAATGTCCAAATTACCTAACAGCATGTCTTTCGAGACTTGTGGGAGGAAACCAGAGCACCCGGAGGAAACCGATGCACACACAGGGGGAACATGTAAACTCCGCACAGACAGTGACCCAAGCCAGGAATCGAACCTGGAACCCTGGAGCTGTGAAGCAACTGTGCTACCGTGCTGCCCATGTCACATGACAGACTGATGAGGAATCAGTGAAACAAGGATCAGCTATGCAGCCTGATTAGACTGTATAAGCAGAGTACTAATGCCTGCTGGAGGAGCTCACTTGAGAGGAGATGGATCTGAAGAGTGAAGGATTTGCTTTGCGCAGAAGGGTGTATAAAGTTAGGCTCAAGGAAGAGCTAAGTGATTATTTACCTTTTTCTGTTTTGGTGAGTGTTTGAAGACCTTTAAATAAACCTTCACCTTTATATTGTATCTGGACAACTGTTAGATATCGAACTGAGAGAACTCCACACTACTGATTGCAATCCCCAGCTCCTGGTGACATCACACATAGTAAACATGTAAAGGCATTTCACAGGGAGATTCACAAAATGTGATACCAAGCCCCAACAGAGGATGTTAAGGCAGATGATCAAAAGACGCAAGCTTTACAGAGCATCTTAAAGTATTTTAAAAAAGAGTCAGAGAGGGAATTTGAAAGTTTACAGCCTTGACAATTGAACACATGGGTATCAATGATTGAGCGATTAAAATTGGGGAAGCACAAGTGAGCAGAATTGGAGGAGAGCAGATATCCTTGAGCGCTGTGGGGCTCCAGGGGGTTACAGCTATAGGAAAGGATGAAGACATGAAGTTAACAAAGGAATGGTCGAGAGTTTCAGCACCAAAAGAGTTAAGGACAGGGTGAAATTTGGTCATGTTTCAGAAGGGTAAATAGGTGGTCTTGGTGACAGCACAATAAGCAGTCAAAAGCTTATATTCGACACCTATGGCGTGAAAGTTGTGAACAATCTGGTTTGGTCCAAGATAATTGCCCAGGTTGAGAGAAGAAGTTTGTGACCAGGAGCTGGAGACCATCTTGGAGACCAATGTCAAGGACTTTGCTCTTCCCCAATCAACCTGGTAGAAATTTCTGCTCATCCAGTTCTGAACAAGGATTCAAACAAATCAGACTGTGGGAAGGTCGAGATAGATGGCGGCAAGATAGACCTGTGTGTAATCCGTGTACAAGTGAAACCTGACATTATTTTAGATGTCACCAACGGGCAGCAGGTGACCATAGGAGCCGGCCGATATGTCACAGATATCTGACGCAAGAACATAACAATTAGGTGCAGTAGTAAGCTATACAGCACCTCAATCCTGTTCCACCATTCGATAAGATAATGGCTGATATGTTGTAGCCCCAACTCCATTTTTCAGTCCACAGTCCCCCCTCCACCAGTCACCTCCCCTGACCCCCACCCATCACTATTGACTCCCTGAGGTCTATGATTATGAAACCACAATGATAAATTACAACTGACTTTAAATCAGCAAACAACCCAGTGTAACTCCACCCCCCCATTGCACAGGAACTAACTTTTTTGATCAGCTATGGCGAACAATTAAGGTTACCAAGGCTGGTTGGCCACAATCCAGGCAATATCATCACCATCTTACTCAGCTAGTCAAGCAAGTGTTTTTCTCCCAATTGGGTGTGCAACCAGATGCGGACAAGGTAGCTGCCATCAAAGCTATGAAAACACCAGCGGACAAGAAGGCAGTCCTCCGATTTCTGGACATGGTCAATTTTTTAGGGAAGTTCATCCCTAACCTCGCCTCTCATACCACAGCTCTCAGGAACCTGGTCAGGAAGACGACAGACTTCCAATGGCTCCCTGCCCACGAGCGCAAATGGAGAGAACTCAAGGCAAAACTGACCACGGCCCAGGTCTTAGCTTTCTTTGATCCAGCAAAGGAGACCAAAATTTTGACCGCTGCCAGTCAATCCGGCATTGGGGCAGTGCTCCTTCAACGTGATGAGGCATCATCATGGGCCCCCATTGCATATGCATCACGTGCGATGACCCCCACGGAGCAGCGCTACGCGCAGATAGAAAAGGAGTGCCTGGGCCTTCTGACCGATGTGGTTAAGTTTCACGATTATGTCTACGGACTTCCTCAATTCATCGTCGAGACCGACCATTGCCCGCTGGTCAATATAATACAGAAAGACTTGAACGACATGACGTATTCTTCTCAAGCTCCGGCGATACAACTTCCAGCTGGTATACACCCCAGGCAAGGACCTCATTATTGCTCTCTCCAGGGTAGTCAACACTCCATGTGACCCAGCGGGATTTGTCTGCCAGGTTGACGCCCATGTGGCATTCGCGACCTCCAATCTACCTGCCTCGGATGAACGCCTCGTCCAAATTCATCGCGAGACAGCAGCTGACCCCTTGCTATAGTGTGTCATGCACCACCTGATGGACGGGTGGCTCAAGGGCCAATGCCCTCAATTCTATAATGTCAGAGATGATCTGGCGGTAGTAGACGGGGTTCTTCTAAAACTGGACCGCATTGTCATCCCGCATAGCATGCGCCAGCTTGTCCTGGAACAACTACACGAGGGCCACCTTGGCGTGGAAAAGTGCCGCTGACGGGCCCGAGAGGCAGTGTACTGGCTCGGCATTAATGAGGACATCGCCAACACAGTGCTCAACTGCCCCACTTGCCAGCGCTTCCACCCGGCCCAACCACGTGAGACCCTGCAGCCCCATGAGTTGGTCACGTCACCATGAACCAAGGTGGGCATCGACCTGTTCCACGCGCTGGGTAGAGACTATGTCCTGATCGTGGACTACGTTTTGAATTATCCGGAGGTGATACGGTTGCACGTCTGCAGTTATTCGTGCATGTAAAGAAACCTTTGCTCGACACGGCATCCCGCTCACGGGATCATCCCGCTATACAGAACAGACAGAATTTACAGTGCAGAAGGAGGCCATTCGGCCCATCGAGTCTGCACCGGCTCTTGGAAAGAGCACCCTACCCAAGGTCAACACCGCCACCCTATCCCCATAACCCAGCAACCCCACCCAACACTAAGGGCAATTTTGGACACTAAGGGCAATTTATCATGGCCAATCCACCTAACCTGCACATCTTTGGACTGTGGGAGGAAACCGGAGCACCCGGAGGAAACCCACGCACACACGGGGAGGATGTGCAGACTCCGCACAGACAGTGACCCAAGCTGGAATCGAACCTGGGACCCTGGAGCTGTGAAGCAATTGTGCTATCCACAAGGCTACCGTGCTGCCCCAGGCTACCGTGCTGCCCCATTATGTCGGACAATGGCCCCTGCTTCGCCAGCCAAGAATGGTCCAGCTTTGCCAGGCGGTACAATTTTGCCCAGGTGACGTCCAGTCCCCTGTACCCCTAATCCAACGGCAAAGCAGAGAAGGGAGTACATTTCGTCAAACGGCTCCATTCTGGTCCTTCGCCGGATGCAGCTGTCTCGTGCACAGCACAAGGCGGTTCACGACTCCCGTGCAGCTGATCTCCCTGCTCTGGCTCCAGATGACAACGTCCGCGTCCATCTTCAGGATGGTGGCTGGTCTGCAACCGCTGTTGTCCTTCAGCAGGCGGCCCCCCGCTCGTTCCTGGTTAGTCTACCGGATGGCTCTATTCTGCGCCGCAATCGGCGCCCTTCGTCTCGTTCCATGCTCGCCATGTGATCCTCCAGTGTCTCCTCGCCCTCCTGTTGACCCTGCCACGGACTTTGCAGAGCTCCCTGTCACTCTGCCTCCCTCTGACTTTGACGCAGTCCAGGCCGCTCCTGAACCGGCGGCTCTCGACCCACCCTTGAGGCGGTCAACCAGAATTTGCCGTCCACCTCAGAGACTAGATTTATGAACTTTTCGAATTTATGGACTCTCTGAATTGTTTTGTTGCTTTGTTTGATCGTTTCCCTGGTTTGTATATAGTGTTGATCTTGTTACTCTTGTTGCATACTGCTTCTCTACACCAGGCACATTCCCATGTAAATAGCTTAGTTCTCATGTATGTAGTCCTGTAAATATGTCTTCGCACCCCACACGTAGTTAGGAACATTCTCACCATACATTTTTTATTGCCACACACATACATTCTTTTATAAAAGGGGGCATGTCATAATATACACCAGTATATCATGGTGCAGACACACACGCTGATGGACACACAGCAAGACCAATCAACATACACAACACTGCAGCCAATCACCAGTTAGAGCACACTCACACTATATAGACAGAGGGCATCAGAGTTCCCACTCATTCGGGATGCAGCCTCTCAAAAGGACAAAGCTTACAGCTTACAGCACAGATCTTCACCATGTGCGACCAATATTAACGATCTAGATGACGGGACTGGGGGCATTCTGGCTAAGTTTGCCGATGATACAAAGATAGGTGGAGGGGCAGGTAGTATGGAGGATGTGGGGAGGCTGCAGAAAGATTTAGACAGTTTAGGAGAGTGGTCCAAGAAATGGCTGATGAAATTCAACGTGGGCAAGTGCGAGGTCTTGCACTTTGGAAAAAAGAATAGAGGCATGGATTATTTTCTAAACGGTGACAAAATTCATAATGCTGAAGTGCAAAGGGACTTGGGAGTCCTAGTCCAGGATTCTCTGAAGGTAAACTTGCAGGTTGAGTCCGTAATTAAGAAAGCAAATGCAATGCTGTCATTCATCTCAAGAGGCTTGGAAAAGCAGGGATGTACTTCTGAAGCTTTATAAAGCACTAGTTAGGCCCCATTTAGAATACTGTGAGCAATTTTGGGCCCCACAACTCAGGAAGGACATAATGGCACTGGAGCGGGTCCAGCGGAGATTCACACGGATGATCCCAGGAATGGGAAGCCTAACATACGATGAACGTCTGAGGATCCTGGGATTATATTCATTGGAGTTTAGGAGGTTGATGGGAGATCTAATAGAAACTTACAAGATAATGAATGGCTTAGATAGGGTGGATGTAGGGAAGTTGTTTCCATTAGCAGGGGAGACTAGGACCCGGGGACACAGCCTTAGAATAAAAGGGAGTCACTTTAGAACAGAGATGAGGAGAAATTTCTTCAGCCAGAGAGTGGTGGGTCTGTGGAATTCATTGCCACAGACGGCGGTGGAGGCCGGGACGTTGAGTGTCTTTAAGACAGAAGTTGATAAATTCTTGATTTCTCAAGGAATTAAGGGCTATGGAGAGAGAGCGGGTAAATGGAGTTGAAATCAGCCATGATTGAACGGTGGAGTGGACTCGATGGGCCGAATGGCCTTACTTCCACTCCTATGTCTTATGGTGCTGAGTGCATAGACTGGTTAGGACAGGCATAGGTCTTTAGTTTAATCTAACATTGTGTTACCCCACAGTGAAAGTATGTTCAACAGTTTTTAACTTAATAAAATAGTGTTGTACTATTTTAAGTGTTGGTGGCCTGCAAGTGTTCCACGGATCCAGAGCACCCAACACATCAAACTCCAGGATCCTATGCACAACGAGCAGGAGGTGCCAACCTGGACCCACCCCTTGGAGTGTGTATGGAGGCCACCTGCTCCCCAGAGTTCCACCCCTCTGATGAGGCTGCGTCTTGAGGTCAGCACTTGGGATAAGGCTGCACGGCTGTACATGTGCCAGCGAGAAGTGCGCCGGGGCCCTTCAACCCCAGAGGACACCCGCCAGGGGCATCGGTGGCCACAGGATGAGGTAGGTAGCTGGCTGCCTCCACATCAGATGTGCCTCCTGAGCACACACCACGACATCACAGTAGAGCTAGGAAGGTGAAGCATGTGGAGGATCACTGATGGCACTGGGGGAGGGGGAAAAAGGTGGGGATATAGGTAGGGAGGAGGTGGTGGGAAGAGTGGGGCAACACCACCAGGAGTGGGAAATTGTATTATATCTGTGAAACATTAAATAGCCTTGAGCAAAAACAGTATGACGCATCTGTATCTTTACTACTTTACTTCACAATGCAGGTGACCTCTGAACCCTTGGCCCATCTCTCCAGTCATCTCCCCCCTTGCACTCACCCACCTTCCAGCCATAGACATTTCCCTGGAGCTGTGTCCCAGCCCCTGGGTGTTTGGATGTTGGCTGCTGCGTGTGGTGTGTTGCCTCCCGCAGTGTTCAGGCACAGTGCCCATGCATCAAGGTGTGATTGGGATGGTAGGCAATGACTTCCATATGCTACATAGCGTGCCCACACATGGGAATCTACTTGTATTGTGTGAAGCGCTCACTTAACCATGGTTGCCAATTCCCAATCAGCAATAGCCTTCAGCCGCACGGCTAGAGGCCTCTGCAGTCAATGGTGGTTGGTGGGGCACACGGGCAGGGACAGGTGTTGCCCCCGGAATGGGTACACACGATCCAGAAGTTGGCATGCTTGTGCTGTGAGCAGTTGCCTCCCCCAGCGCCTCCTCCCCTTCCCATGGCGGCCCACCGCACCAGAGAATGCCTCCCCCTCCCAGCCAAGGGTCCCCCACCCCCGCCAAGCACTGGGGGGGCAAATCCAGAGTCCCCGATCTCTTTACCTGTGAGCAAAGATGGCTACTCACCTCCGTGGCTCCCTGTAGAAGCCCTTCCACTATGTTCATGTTTTTTCAAAAGGAGTACTAATCGACGCCACGTGATCTCTTGCTGGAGAGGCCAATTAATGATGGGAGGCTGTTGGATATGGGGTCGCTCTCGTTAATGGTGTGGAAATAGGGCATAAGTGCTGATAATTGGTTTCACGCCACGCTACGGCGAGATCCGGATTTCGCCTACAGGAGCGGGCCGGATGCATCGCAAACTGTTTGGCGCCTGGCACGGTTCTTGTTTTCCGTCTCTCCACGATTCACCGACCTTGTTTCGTTCAAGCAAGAGCATAACGAGGCCACAGAATTGCGCCCTATTTATTTAATGACCCCACTCTGCCATGACCTTTCTCTTGAACTGCTCACAGCAATGTCCTGCAGAGTAGTTGTCAATTCGTGGAGGCTCCAGGGCTATTTTAGAGAGATGGCAACCCCAAGAGTAACGTAGAATTGTTTTGTATTCATCCAATATATAATATAAGTTGGTCCACTTCCAAGCTCAGCTTGTGCGTTGGTTCCTAATAAATGAATGCGACTAATTGAAGGCAGGTGCTAAAATCCCCCAGAAACCACATTGTAACAAACTAAGGGAGTTCCCCATGATCAGCAATGATGGATTTTGTATGGGTATGAGGCAGGCCTCCTCAAGAAAGATCCTTCTGCCATAAAAGAACCTCCTGTTGCACATGTAGTGTTGTTTCCAACATAATCTTAATCATGCTATTTCAAATTGTAAACTCAGTACTAATGTGTGCTCAATATTGGCAGTTTCATACATGCACAAAGCACTGGATGGTGACTGCCAAATTTATTTCAAGCAGAGCACTACAGATAGAGAGGATGCTTTCAAGCTATTAGCAAAAGCTTTCTCTGATCTGAGGCCCAGAAGTGAAGACTAATGTATTAATTCACTGCACTATTTACCTTCTGCAAGCCAAAGGAGGCAAAGGTGTGTGTGTTGGGGAGGAAGGGGAGAGGGGCGCAACGTGAGATTAACCCCCATCCTTTGCTTCCGAGGCTGGCAGCAATGCAAGCATGGTTTCTGCATGCAGCTGGTGCTCCCTCAGAATCCAGCTGGTGCGCGAGCAGAGTATCATCCAGGTCAATGCCCTGTACCATGGCAGAAGTCGTGATGTTCTAATTCTGCAGTGGTGCGCTGTGCCACCCGCTTTTAAGCCACTGCAGTAAACAAGAGGGTGGCTACTGAAAGACAAGAGCAACCTTTTCGAGCATGGCTCATGACTCTGATATTTAAATCAAACATACGTGGACAGAATTCGTGCAAAGAAAGCCTTGCTGCTGCACAAAATGTGATAGAGCAGACCGCTGAGGCACTTAAGCAAGGCTTCCACTGCCTGGATCGATTCAGAGGAGGCCAGTAATACTCGACAGAGCAGTGTCGAGAAATAAGGTGAATTGTCGCATATTGCATGAGGTTGCCATTATGAGGGCACACCCTGTGCCATCAACTGCACAGTGACAAGCTGCAAAGGAAGCAGGGAGAAGGGCAGAATCACTTGACATACGGTGCCAAAACCCGATGCAGACAATGGAACCTTGCACCATGGGGAAGCCTGCGATCTTCACAAAGCTTTGGGCTCCCTCTGCCTGCTTCACTCTAACAAGGGAGAAGGAAATGTCTTCAGCTCTCTTCGAATCCGCAATCTCAGTGCAAATATCCCCCCCCCCGCCTACCACCACCACCCGCCTACAGGCTCCAGCCTGCAAGGAGCCAGATTGAGACAGTTCATGAGCACAGCCGCCATCACAGCCACAGGCAGGCCTGCTTTTTCTCTGCTCTGAACCTCCCAGTGGTGGATTTTGGTGGAGGTGAAGACATCTGAAACACTGTTCCTTTCTGGGGTTCACATGAACATACATACGGACATATGAATTAGGAGCAGGAGTAGGCCACTCTGCCCCTCGCGCCTGCTCCCACATTCATCCAGATCATGTCCGACCTGATTGCAACCTCAACCCTACATTCCTGTCTCGCCCCGATGACCTATTCACACCCTTGTTAATCAAGAATCTATCCAGCTCCAAAGATTTTCTTCCTGAACAACCTTAGAATCATAGAATTTACAGTGCAGCAGGCGGCCATTTGGCCCATCGAGTCTGCACTGGGCCTCGGAAAGAGCAACCCTCACCAAGCCCATGCCTCCACCCTAACCCCGCAACCCACTAACACCACCTGACCTTTTGGACACTAAAGGGAAATTTAGCATGGCCAATCCACCTAACCTGCACTTCTTTGGACAGTGGGAGGAAACCGGATCACCCAGAGGAAACCCACGCAGTCACGGGGAGAACGAGCAAACTCCACACAGTCACCCAAGGTCGCAATTGAACCTGGGACCCTGGAGTTGTGAGACAGCAGTGCGAGCCACTGTGCTTCCCCTAACCAGAATGGATATAGCCTCATTCTGAAAACCCTTTTATTCCTCTTCCCAGCTGCTTGCCCTGCTTTGGCCTCTACAGATGGTTGTGGTTTATGGATGCCAATCAGCTCAGCCCCAGGAGGGAGCTGGGAATTCTGTGGTGGGTGTCTCACTTCCTGATTCCCCAAAGCTGGCCCAACATTTGCAAGTGACAAGTCAGGAGTGTGATACAATACTCTCCAATTGCCTCGATGGAGATATCTCCATTAACATTGAAGAAGCTCAACACTATCCAGGTCTAAGCAACCCGCTTGATTGGCACACCATGAACCATATGCACTCCATCCACCACCTGCACACGATGGCAGCATTGTGTACCATCGACAGTGTGTGGCCTCCAACAATCACAAGATGAACTGCAGGAACTTGCGACACCCACTTTGGCTGTACATTCTAAACTTACGATGTTGACCACCGAGAATGATAAGGGCAGAAGGCAAATGGGAACAAGACCATGGATAAAATTCCCTCCATGTAATGCAACATCCCGACTGGGAGTTATATTGCTTTACCTTCATTGTTGCATGTCAACTCCCTTCCTAACAGCATTGTCGATGGGCCTATTTCAAATGGACTGAAGTAGTTAAAGGGTGGCAAGGTCGACACTGCTGCCTCACAGCGCCAAGGACCTGGGTTCAGTGCCAGCCTCGGGTGACTATCTGTGTGGAGTTTGCACATCCTCCCTGTATCTGCATGGGTTTCCTCCAGGAGCTCCGGTTTCCTCACACAGTCCAAAGATGTGCAGGTTAAGTGCATTGGCAATGCTAAATTGCCCCATAGTGTCCAAATGGTGAGGTGGGGTTACTGGATTTTGTGGATAGGGTGGGGGCCTGACCCTAGGTATGGTGCCCTTTCCGAGGGTCGTTGCAGACTCGGTGGATCAAATAGCCTTTTTTCCAGGCCTTCTTTCGCACTGAAAGGATTCTATGATTCGATGATACTAAGAAGGCAGCTCATCACCAGCTTCTCGAGGGAAATTAGGGATGGACAATAAATGCTAATCTTGGTCGGGATTCTCCCGGAATTGGCGGGGCGGCCCGTACCGGCGCCAGGAGCAGCGTGAACCACTCCGGCGTCGGGCCGCCCGGAAGTTGTGGAATCCTCCGCACTTCCGGGGGCTAGGCAGGCACTGGTGGGTTGGCGCCGAAGGGCCACCGCCGGCTGGCGCAAGTTGGCACATGCGCAGGACTGCTAGTGTGTTCTGGCACATGCGCAGAATTGCCGGTGTGTTCCCTGCGCATGCGCAGTGAGTTTCTTCTCCACGCTAGCCATGGCGGAGCCTTACAGAGGCCGGTGGGGAGGGAAAGAGTGCACCCACGGCACAGGCCCACCCGCAGATCGGTGGGCCCCGTTCGCGGGCCAGGCCAGCGTGGGGGGCCCCCCCGCGCCTTCCCGAGGTTAATATCCAAAGGTTAATATCCAAAATGCCCTCCAGACGGCCGACAAGCCAGGTCCTGCCGGGGTTGACCATGTCCGTTTCACGCCGGCGGGACTGGCACCGGCGCGATCCCCGCCCGAAAACCGGTGCCGGAGAATTCGGCAGCCGAAGGCGGGCGGGATTCACGCCGCCCCCCGACGATTCTCGGACCCGGCGGGGGTCGGAGAATCCCGCCCCTTGTCTGAAAGTCCCACATCTCATGGATCACAATAATACACGTTCCCTGTGCGTGCGTTACTGCCCTTACCAAAATGGCATTCACAACGGTTCGCACCAGCGGTGTGCATGCGTGTTGCTAACCCTATCTTGGAACCAAAACTCAAAGTGCTGAGGAGTCAATGTCTTGGCCTACAGTTGAGCCTGCACCAAGAAATGAGGGCACACAAATTGGGGCAGACATTCCTGACAAAGGGAATAGAACTTGCCAAGTGGACACATTTTGACAACAATGACAATTTTAATTCTTTTTAACATGAAAAATAATTTATTCACAATCATTAATTTTTAAGCTTGCCAGAAGTAAAAGTTATGCAAGAACATTCTGGTTTAACTCAAAATGCAAATATGCTTCCATCCTTCAGTTCTTACATTTAATTCAATTTTGTCGGAACCCAACATCACTGAACACCTTACCTCTCCTTAATCCAGCAATCCCTGCGAGAAATAAATTACTTTTTCTCTTTTTCATTTTAATTGAATGGAAGTAATTTGTAGTTTGCATTACCAGAGGTGAGACAGATAGATGTATGACGATAGTAAATTACTTTCATTATAATGTTACTGCGTTGCCAATTTAATAGTTAAGGAAAGATCTTCTGGAAAAGGTTCAGCTCTACAATATTTAGTCACCAAATTGAAGAAGATGAAGAAAAATGCCAGTTAGTTATTGTAACCTTTCAGAATACAAGATAAATGATTCCACTTTGAAATGCAGCCTTTTTTTCAGATGGAGGTGCATATGTGAATTATGTTGACCATGCTTTAAATTGGCATTCACCAAGCGCTGATCGAAGTCAAATGAAGGCACTGTTGTGATGCTTCCCCAATTGAATAGCCAATTGGTAATCATTGGAGGGCAATCCTTGTCTACGAAATGACACCTCAGCAAAAACTAATCATCTTCATAGAATCCCTACAGTGCAGGAGGCCATTCAGCCCATCGTGTCTGCACCGACCCTCTGAAAGAGCACCCTACCTAGGCCCATTGCCCCGCCTTATTCCCAGCAACCTGTACATACCTGGACATGAAGGGGCAAATTTACCATGGCCAAATCACCCAACCGGCACACCTTTGCACAATGAGAGGAAACCAGAGCAGCCGGAGGAAATCCACGCAGACACGAGGAGAAAGTGCAAGCGCCACACATTCACCCAAGGCTGGAATTGGATTTGGGTCCTTGGCGCTTGTGCTACAGTGCTGCCCAGTAGGGACGTTTTGTAACATTCCATCGGGGGAGTTTTGTAATGTGAATTAGGGTACCACAAATACTGGCCCTGTCCTAGTCACCTGGCAAAGCTGCTCTCTAGGTAGGTGGATGTGAAATTCAATGCTGACCCCCAATATCCAAAATGGCCTCAAATTCTCATTTTCTCTTTTCATAGCCTGATTTCTCACCTTGGAGCAAATTTGCAGCGGAATAATTTTATTGATCAAACCAAGAGGAGGAAAAGGCAGGGCACTCCTACACATGACACGATGACATTGTTAGGGGAAACACTTTGTTTAAACCTACATGGGAATGTAAAAATGATAAAAGTTTAATATCCTGGACAAGCTGTTACATAACCTCCAGCCAGGAAATCCTGTTAAATCTCCTCACACCGTGTTATGTTTGGTCAAATTGACAGAAAGAGAGAGGCAGGGAAGAATTGACAGGATAGACGGCACAATAAAAATGAAGCATCATCTTGCCACCGCAATTAATCAATTATGGTAATCGACCAATCACTTTTCATCAGCTTTAAATGAATTGATAAAGAAGAAACCAAGATATAAAACGTGAAGGATGTTCAGGATCAATAGGATTAAGCAGGAAGGTAGCATTGGGCATGTGGCAAGTTTACAAAGATTATTCTGTGATATCGTGGATCAAATGTGTCCATTTAGCCTATAAATACTTCCAATCATGTGCTGCAATGGGGTTACAAATTAATTTTTTTTTTTTTTAAATGCCTTTTAGAGTCAGGGAGTTTTTACAGCATGGCAAGAGGCCTGTTGTGTCCGTTCCCAGCCATCAGGCTATCCACTGTAATCCCATTTACCTGCTCTTGGTCCTTAGCCTTATATGACATTGCATTTCAAGTGCTCATCTAAATGTTCCCAAATGTTTCTTAAATATTGTGAGGATTCCTGCCTCTCCCACTCCTTCAGGCAGTGAGTTCCAGATTCCTCTGGGTAAAAAAGCTTTTCCTCACATCCCCTCTGAAGCTTCTTTGGTGGAAGTCCAGTCCACTTCGGGGTAGGTCAGGTGCCCTTTGAAAGTGTTAAGAATGAGGCATAAATGTGCATTAAAGTGTGTAAAGTCATTACTTCAAGATCACTGAACTATCAACAGACCTGTCAAAACTGTCTGAAGCACCTGTCAAAAGCAGCTGCTAAAAATGTTAGGTTCTACACGATAGCACAGTGATTAGCACTGTTGCTTCACAGCGCCAGGGTCCCAGATTAGATTCCCAGCTTGGGTCACTGTCTGTGCGGAGACAACACGTTCTCCCTGTGTCTGCGTAGGTTTTCCCCGGGTGCTCCGGTTTCCTCCCACATGTCCCAAAAGATGTGGGACGTGATTCTTCCGTAATTGGCGGGCCGGGCAACTCCGGCGGGACGGAATGGCGTGAACCACTCCGGCGTTGGGCCGCCCCAAAGGTGCGGAATCCTCCGCACCTTCAGGGGCTAGGCCCGCCCCAGAGTGGTTTGCGCCCAGCCGGCCAGCAGGAAAGGGGCTTGCTGCCACACCAACCGGCGCCAAAGGGCCTCCGCCGGCCGGCGTGAGTTGGCGCATGCGCGGGAGCGCCAGCGTGTGCTGGCGTCATCCCCGCGCATGAGCAGAGGGCTTCGTTTCCGCACCGGGAATGGCGGACCGGTACAACCTCCGGTGCGGTAGAATAGAGTGCCCCCAAGGCACAGGCCCGCCCACGGATTGATGGGCGCCGATCGCGGGCCAGACCACCGTGGGGACACATCCCGGGGCCAGATCCCTCGCGCCCCCCCAAGAACCCCGGAGGCCGCCCGCGCCGCCAGGTCCCGCCGGTAAGGACCTACTCCAATTTACGCTGGCGGGACTGGCAAAAGATGGGCGGGACTTCGGTCCATCGCGGGCCAGAGAATTTGGGCAGCCTCGGCGCCCATTGAATCGCGCTGGACCCCGCCATTCTCCGAGGCGGGCAGCGCGACTCACGCCAGGCCGATTTTTGGGGGGCCGGAGAATTTGGAGGACAGCGATGGGCATGATTCACGCCGACCCCCAGCGATTCGCCAACCCGGTGGGGGGTCGGTGAATCCTGCCAGTGATGTTAGGTAATTTGCTCATTCTGAATTCTCCCTCTGTGTACCCGAATAGGTGCCGGAGTGTGGTGACTAGTGTTAATGTAAGCCTACTAGTGACAATAAAGATTGTTATAAACATGTGAAAAATATGCCTGGCGTGTTAAAAAATTGTTGTTATTTCTTTTTTATAAATTTAATGTACCCAATTCTTTTTTCCAATTAAGGGGGAATTTAGCGTGCCCAATCCACCTACCCTGTACATCTTTTGGGTTGTGGGGGCGAAACCCATGCAAACACGGAGAGAATGTGCAAACTCCACACGGACAGTGACCCAGAGTCAGGATCGAACCTGGGACCTCGGCGAATGAAATGTTTTGTTACCATAAAGCTTTATGTAGTTGAAGGAATGTAAATGTAGTAAATGGTTTTATATGAATGAGGGTGTTTTTTGAAATATTGTCAAGTCTGAAATGGATACTTAATGCTTCACCAGAAAGAACTTTATTTTATCTCATTTCTGCATGGGTCCTGAGCACTACTCATTTCTGATATACGGTGAGTTGTCATGATAGGTGCAAGCGCAAAGGGTGGTGGGTGGGCAGTATCAGTTGGCATGAGTGGCACAAAGTTGTCAGAGGGATTATAAATGGTATGGGACATCAGTGGAAGAGGAGCATATTTTGGCATATAGGTCAATAAAGGTCCATGGGGGGGAAGTGAAAATGCTGAGGGCATGAGATGGCATGGGAATTAGGCACGTGAGAGCTGGTGGAGCATTTCATGTTTTATTCTTTTTTTCTGAAACTTTTGGACATAGTTCCAGAGTCCTGCGGCAGTCCTCAGCACCCCGCATCCTCTTCAGCTCTTCCCAGGTGGCCTTCCCCAACTTCTAACCCAGCCCAACCCCCAGATGTTGTGTTCTGTGACTTTGTCATTGCAATGTTGCACACAGAACTGCTGGTGACTTAACTGAAATATGATTTATTGATTAACACGTGGAAAGATAACAAACAGAATGATATATAAACTTGGTTTCTATTTGAGTTTCATGAGCTCTCCTGACACTATCCTATGTGCGACTGTCCTGTTGTCGGCCTTCCTACCAACTGAGGAGAGTCGGATGTCACATGACCGATGTCTGACGCCACCAGCTGGTTGGAGGTCGCATTGCTAATTATGTACAATATTATTCGCAGGCATATCATCACACCAGACTAAAGTTCAGACAGCCATTTTTAAAGGTTGAATTCTCCCATCTCTGTGTGGCCGAAGTGGGAGTGAAAATCTAGGCCTATGTTAAAGGCATCATCCACTGAGAGATGCAATTAAGCTGGCGGAACTGAAATCTTCATAATAAGGAACCCTCTCAAATGCTGCACAAAGGACTGTCACACTAGGCAGCTTTCTGAGGAAATTAAATGTCAACAGAAGCTGCATTGCGCACTGCAGCTGAAAAACAATCCAATTCCATTACACCGTCACAGATGTCGAAGGCACGCTAACCAATTAGTTGCTGGTCAGACAGGATTTGAATGTCAACACTCCAAATCTAATCAACAAAGTCTAGGTTGTATGTTTTTCATCTCTCCCCCCAGGACTCGTGTCTGCATTTATTATTATTGTAATAGGTAAAATAATTGTGCTAAAAGGAAAAAAAATTACAAAAATGAAACAAGAAGGTCACGACTTCTCTTCTATTACTTTAAAATTATTTGAAATCACCTTTTTCTGCATTATGTAACAAGTACACAGTAAGGCCATAATTTCTAATTTTAATTTTTATAGTGCACTGTTGTCATGATTTTCAAATGATCTCTTATGGAATTAGCACTTTAAAGAACGGGGGGATTTCTCCATTCCAGAGACAGAGTGCTCCTGCCAGCGGAGAATCAGGACTGTGTCGCGCTGGCACTAGGAGCATCACCAGGGTAGAATTCTGAGATCCTTGCTCTGCAAAATAATGCACATGGCGAACACGCTGTTTTTCAGCACTTGCTGCTGTCGGGCTGCCATTCAGAAAGGACGCCCCTATCTCACTGTCCAGAGGCAAGGCAGGTCACCTCCACCCCCCTCCACAACGCTGAGAAAGGAGCACCTCTCATCAAGGTGGGGCATCCTCCTCCTCCACCCCTCTCCCCTACCACAGGAATAATGGTCACTCCCCCTCACACCATGCTCACATGAGGGTGACCTTATTCTCCACCCGGCCTCCCTAGTAGCCCCACTCAGCTCCCCACTTTAACCCCCCCCCTTAAGCCAAGCCCCCAGGCCGCTCGCCTTCAGGCCTCCCCTGTCAGGCCCCTCCCTTCATGCCCACCATTGCAAATGGTGCACTGTCCCCTGGCACCATAGACTGACACCCTGACAGTGACACTCTACCCGGGCGCAAGGAATCCCAAGGGGAGTTCAAGGAGGTTAGCCATTTGCTCATGTGCCCCTCTGTGGCTGCCAGGTGGCAGAGGGATGGTCCTCAAAGGGTCCAGGGGGCTGGGTGGACTCAGGCTGGGGATAAGGGACTGACCTTGGGTCTCTCTCCGGTGTGGGGTTCCCTTGTCTGGACGGTTCTTCCAGCCCTGGGCAACCTGAAGATCACTTTTGACATGGTGATCTCAGGCAATCTGCTGTTCAAAATCATCATCCTTGTCTGGGCAGCACGGTAGCACACATGGATAGCACTGTGGCTTCACAGCTCCAGAGTCCCAGGTTTGATTCTGCGCTGGGCCACTGTCTGTGCGGAGTTGGCACGTTCTCCCAGTGTCTGCGTGGGTTTCCTCCAGGTGCTCCGGTTTCCTCCCACAGTCCAAAGACGTGTAGGTTAGATGGATTGGCCATGATAAATTGCCCTTAGTGACCAAAAAAAGTTAGGAGGGGTTACTGGGTTATGGGGATAGGGTGGAAGTGAGGGCTTAAGTGGGTCGGTGCAGACTCAATGGGCCGAAAGGCCTCCTTCTGCACTGTATGTTCGATGTTGTCTGACATGTGTTAACTCTGAATTGGATTTCTCACTCTGAACTGCTCTGCCTGACAGCTGATGAGCTGACCTGACAGTTCATTGAAGATTGAAGCCTGGATGAGTTTCCCTCTCCTCACATCTGCTCCCTCAGTCCTATACTTTCAGTCCAGGAAAATTATCACAGCTCCTTGGAAATATTGATTCTATTTTCTTTCAATTTTGTGAGGAAAATCTCTGGCTATATCATGGCTACTGGTGAATCACTTTGGTTTCTATTTTCAACATTTGTTTTATTGCAGAATTAGCAGGGTAGAATCAGACAAGATAAAAACTGTAAATGGTGGATCAACGCAGTGGGTTGTCTGCACCTGTGGAGAGAGAAACACAATTTAAGTTCTGAGCATATGACCCTTCCACAGAACTGTGAATGGATAGAAATTGGATGAATTATACAGTGGGCGGGGGGAGGGCAACTGATGGGACAGCCACCAATGGTGGAGGAACTGAAGTCAGAGATGCTCAATAGGCCAGAATTAGAGGAGTGCTGATATCTTGGAGTTGTAGGGCTACTGGAGATTACAGTGATCTGAAAGGGCGAAGTCGTGAAGGGATTTGAAAGGGAGAGAATTTTTTTAAATCAAGGCACTGCGTAGCCGGGGAGACACAGTGGGTGAGCAAGCACAAGGGTGATGGGTGAATGGTATTTGATGTTAGGACAGAGACAGCTAAGATTTGGATGACTTTAGGATTCCAGACTAGATAGGGGTATGTTGGAATAGTCAAATCGAGAGGAAGCAAAGGCATAGTTGAAAGTTTTAGCGCCAGAAGAGTTAAGATGAAGATGAAGTTAGACGATGTTACAGAGGTGGAAATAGGCAGTCCCAGCAATGGTGCAAATATTTGGTCCAAAGCGTGTCATGGGATCTAATTTTGTAAGCAGTTTGTATAGACTCCAATGGTTCTCTGAAAAGGGAAAGGGTTTGTGGCAGGGAACAAACACAACTGACTCGATTTTTGCAGAGTTGGGAAAATTCTGTAGACCTTTAAAAATGGTAACCGGGACCAAGTTCCAGGATTTCCAGCTCCACTCCCGGCTCCCCCAATTTTCGTGAAGGTGGGTAAAAGGGCATAGCTAGGCAAGGAGGAAGTGAGGACCAATGGAGGTCTGGGCTGTTACAGACCGTGAGCCTGAATGCTGCCCTCCTAACCTGGCCAGCTCCATTGTGGCGATAAGCATCTCCCATTCCCCTCTAATTTCATTGGAGTCGTGCTTTTCAGCCCCTCAGAAGTACTGTGAACCATAGTCTGCATGAAGAACCTTTTGAAAGACAAGTTCCAATCATCTTACCCATGACCTCCATTGGTCCTCACTTCCTCCTTGCCAAGCTATGCCCTTTCACCCAGCCCCCAATCTCCCGCACCCTCCCCCCACACCCCCGAGAACTAAAATCCTGCCCTTGCAGGCACTTTCTCCTGAAGCAAAGGGGCCGACCTAAGAAATGTCTCCAATCCAGTTACCTGCCTCCCGGATGAAAATCCAGCCTAATGGCCTCAGGTTAATTGGAGAAACTATCAGCTCATTTAGTACTGAATGTTAGACAAACAGTTTATTAATTGGAAGACAATAGAGGGGCCGAGAGAGGTGGTGGTGATTGAAAGCTCGCAAAAAGACAACATAGGTTTTCTATTCCTCAGCAACTAGTAGCTATCTGACAATAGTGAAGGTAAAAGATTGGGAATTAATTTGATAAATAACATACCACGTTGAAGAAAATTTGTGAAACTTGTAAATCATCATTATTCAAAAATGCTCCAACAACACACAAAGGGCATGGAGGCATAGACTAACGAAGCACAGGAGCAGTCGATTTTGCCCATCGAGTTTTCTCAGGCTCTTTCAAGCAGTGATCTACTTAAGCAATTCACTCCTTTTCCCCTCAGTTTGTGACATCTTTTCTCTTTCAAGCATTTATCCAATTCTCTTTGAACTCTTGAACTTGTATCCATCACCATATCAAGCAGTTCATCCCTAACCACTTACTATTAAAAAATCCCTCATGTCACCTCAAGTTCTTTTGCTCAATCTGGGCTCTCACATTACCGCTCCTTCAGCCATTGGAAACAATTCTTCATTATTTTCTCTGCCTAAATCCTTCATGATTTTACACACCTCTAACAAATATCCTCTGATCTACAGAGAAGAAACCCAGCTCTTCCTATTCATGTAAGTGTGTATTTGCCATCTCTGGAAGTGGTCTATATTTCTTCTATGCCAGCTCACTGGGGCTGGTTTAGCACAGGGCTAAATAGCTGGCTTTTAGAGCAAACCCTAACCCTAACCCTAATTTTTTTTCCCCGTACCAGCCTCCCCGAACAGGCGCCGGAATGTGGCGAAGAGGGGCTTTTCACAGTAACTTCATTAGAAGCCTACTTGTGACAATAAGCAATTTTCATTTAATTTTTTTTCAGATATCACATCCTTGTTAAAGTGTGGTGCTCGGAACTGCACACAATACTCCAGCTGCAGATAAACTGGTGTTTAATATAGACTAAGGGTCTGGTTAATCGACACTCTTATAGGGCTCTGGTAAAAGCAAATGTGCCTCTATTTAAAATACCCAGAATCCCATATGCTTTATTAATTCCTTTGCTAACGTGTCTTACCACCATCAAAGATTTGTTCACAAGTACCCCCAAACCCTTCGAATTGCAACATTTAGTTCAATTTTCCCCCCTCATTTTTCCTCAAAAAATGTACCACCAAAGTGAGACAACAACTTGCATTTACCTAATGCCTTGTATTTATACAGCAGTTTAAAAATAAGAATCATCAATAAATCTCTCACAAATTTAATTCAATTCCTTTACCTAGGCAGGCTGGGTTTTCCAGGATGTTGCCTTGTACTAAGGGCACTGACTATGAGGAGATGTTGGATAAACTCGGTTTGTTCTCACTGAAACGACAGAGGTTGAGGAGCAACCTGATAGAAGTCTACAAAATTATGAGGAGCACAGACAGAGTGGATAGTCAGAGGCTATTTCCCAGGGTACAAGAATCAATTACTAGGGGACATAGGTTTAGGGTGCGTGCGACAAAGGAGAGTGCGAGGGAAGCTTTTTACACTGAGGTTAGTTGGTGCCTGGAACCGGCTGCCAGAGGAGTGTGGAAGCAGCTACAATAACGACGTTTAAAGGGCACCTTGACAAATACATGAATAGGATGAGGATAGGGGGATGTGCACCCTGGAAGTGTAGAAGGTTTTAGATTAGACGGACAGCATGGTCGGCGCATGCTTGGAGGGCCGAAGTGCCTGTTCCTGTGCTGTACCACCTTCAGCTGCTTCACCAATGATCTCCCTTCCATCTTAAGGTCAGAAGTGGGGATGTTAGCTGATGATTGCACAATGTTCGGTACCACTTGTTACTCCTCAGAAACAGTCCGTGTCCAAATGCAGCAAGATCTGGACCATATCCAGATTTAGTTAACAAGTGGCAAGTAACATTCAAACCACACAAGTGCCAGGTAATGACCTTGTCCAACAAGACTGAATCTAACTACTACCCCTTGACATTCAATAGCATTACCATCGCTGAATCCCCCAACTTCAACATCTTAGGCGGAGGGATTCCATTGACCAGAAACTGAACTGGATTAGTCATATTAATACTGTGGCAACCAGGGCAGGTCAAAGGCTAGGAATCCAATGGCAGGTAACGCACCTCTTGATTCCCCAAAGTGTGCCCACTACCTACAAGTCACAAGTCAGGAGTGTGATGGAATATTTTCCACTTGCCTGGATGAGTACAGCTCCAACAACACTCAAGAAGTTTGACACCACCCAGGACTAAGCAGCCCACTTGATTGGCACCCCTTCCGTAAACCTTCACTCCCTCCACCACTGATGCAAGTGACAGCATTATGTACCATCTACAAGGTGCACTGCAAGAACTCACCAATGCTTCTCAAACAGCATCTTTCAAACCTGCTACCATCTAGAAGGATAAGGACAACAAATGCATGGATCCACCACCCCCTGCAAGTTCCCCTCCAAGCTACACACCATTCTGACTTGGAAATGCATTGTTGTTTCTTCACTGTTGCTAGTACAAAATCCTAGAAGTCTCTTCCTAAACGCACAGTGGGTGTACCTACACCACATGGACTGCAGTGGTTCACGAAGGCAGCTCACCACACCTTCCCAAGGGCAAATAAGGATGGGCAATCAATGCTGGCTAGCCAGCAAAGCCCACATCCCATGAAAGAATAAAGGGAAAAAATCACAACACCAGCTTGTAAATCTTGTGGATTGCATTCTCCTTAAATTCTTGTTGATGCTTGTTTACTCTACTTTTTCGAGGTTTCTTATAATCCACAAAGTTAAGCCCATAGGGAATGCCCAGTGCTCCAGCGGAGTCCTCATCCTTGATCACTAATGCAGAAGAGGAGGATCAAAATATCCTGGTGTTCTTACACTCCCACAGGCAGTTCGAAACAGATTAATATGACCATTCGCACAGTTGCCCAACAGCAGTACTGCCTGTCACTTTACATGGACATCCAACCCCAGAAACTAAATTAAAAAACTAAAAGTCAAATTTGGGGGCAGGGATTTTTAAAGTCGGCGTGATGGTAGAGTGGTTAGCACTGCTGTTTCACAGCATCAGGGACCCTTGTTCAATTTCAACCTTAGCTGACTGTGTGGAGTTTGTACGTTCTCCCCCCTGTCTGTGTGGGTTTCCTCCGGGTGCTCCAGTTTCTTCCATCAGTCCAAATATATGCAGGTTAGGTGGATTGGCCATGCCAAAATGCCCCTTAGTGTCCAAAGGTTAAGTGGGATACAGGGATAGGGCAGGGTGTGGGCTGAGGTATGGTGATCTTTCGATGGGTCGGTGCAGACTCAATGGCTGAAGGGATACTATGATTCTTGGTTGCTTCTGTCACACTATATATTTCTTGGTTCCAGCAGAAACCTCACAGGGTCGCTGCCAAAGATTTCATCTCTTTTTTTAGATGTCTTTTAACTTCCTCTGTTATTGGGTGTGGTGGGAGGGGGGTTGGGGGGTGGGAGGGATTTCTGGGACCAGTTAAAATGGAAAGGGTTCAGCAGCATTACCTGGCCTTGAACTAATGGTTGACTGAGTTTAGTTCAGCCAGTGTTTGGTAAATTCAGACAAGATTCGATTGAAAATGCACCCTGATCATTTAGAGATCGTGGGCTGGATTCTCTGCGCACCGATGCCGAGTTCGCGTCTGGCGCTGGGGCGGAGAATCCATTTCCGTGCATGAAATCGGGACCGGCGGCGGTTCCTCAATTCTCCGGCCCCTGAAAAACGCCGCACCACGTATCCCCTACCAGCGGGCATTGTCAGGGTCCCGCCCCGCTATTCTTCGCCCCCGACCGGCTGAAGTCCCGAAGGCGTGGATCTAACATGGCCCCAGCTGTTTGGGATACCTTGGGGCGGGCCGATCGGAGGGCGGGGGGATGGGCCTCATACGGGACCGGTCTATTTTTGGGCGGACAGGTTGGCGCGCAGCCGATTGTGGGCACTATTTACGTGGTCCAGCACCGTCGTCTGGGTCCGCCATGGCCGCTGGAGGCCGCCGCTGTGCACATGCGCAGCCTCTGACCCAGAAGTGCGGGGGTGCCTAACTGGAGCTGCGAGTTTCACGACGGGTCCCTGCTAGCCCCCTGCAGGGCTGTGAATATGTAGCCTTTTGACTCCAGTTTTTCTGGCGTAAAAGTTCACAGTTTTCACGACGGCATGGGGACATAATCCCTGAAACGGAGAATCCAGCCCCTTGTCTGCCAATATGCATAAAACTGTACAAGGCTGGAAGTTAGCTTCCTTCCTGCACTGGACATTAAAATGCTAATTTCCTTTTGGGACATTCCTTTAAAAAAAATATTAAAATACAATAGATCCTTCATGTGGATCTAAAGGTTGCTTTTGCCCAAATACCTGCAGAAACCTCCATTACCAGGATGTTGCCTGGAATGGAGAGTAGGTCTTACGAGGAAAGGTTGAGGGTGCTAGGCCTTTTCTCATTAGAGCGGAGAAGGATGAGGGGCGACTTGATAGAGGTTTATAAGATGATCAGGGGAATAGATAGAGTAGACAGTCAGAGACTTTTTCCCCAGGTGGAACACACCATTACAAGGGGACATAAATTTAAGGTGAAAGGTGGAAGATATAGGAGGGATATCAGAGGTAGGTTCTTTACCCAGAGAGTAGTGGGGGCATGGAATGCACTGCCTGTGGAAGTAGTTGAGTCGGAAACATTAGTGATCTTCAAGCAGCTGTTGGATAGGTACATGGATTACGGGAAAATTATATAGTGTAGATTTATTTGTTCTTAAGGGCAGCACGGTAGCATTGTGGATAGCACAATTGCCTCACAGATCCATGGTCCCAGGTTCGATTTCGGCTTGGGTCATTGTCTGTGCGGAGTCTGCACGTCCTCCCCGTGTCTGCGTGGGTTTCCTCCGGGTGCTCCGGTTTCCTCCCACAGTCCAAAGATGTGCGGGTTAGGTGAATTGGCCAATGATAAATTGCCCTTAATGTCCAAATTGCCCTTGGTGTTGGGTGGAGGTGTTGAGTTTGGGTAGGGTGCTCTTTCCAAGAGCTGGTGCAGACTCAGGGGGCCGAATGGCCTCCTTCTGCACTGTAGATTCAATGATAATCTATGATTAATCTAGGACAAAGGTTCGGCACAACATCGTGGGCCGAAGGGCCTGTTCTGTGCTGTATTTTCTATGTTCTATGTTCTTAAACTAGTGCATAATGGTCCTTCAGATCTGTGGCTGCAGAATGGAATTCTACAGAATTGTGGTGAGGAAAAAAACCTCATTCCATCATAAGGAGATATAAATGACTGAAACTCAAATCCTATTGTGGGTCAATGTTTAAGTTGTCACAGACCATTTGCGTGGACAGACTGATGCTGTGGTCATCTGACAGAAATCAGATTGTGATAAGGAACATCAATGAACACACATTTTGAGAGCAGTCAGTCTGGGAGACAAGGAGACTCAGAGGGAAAGAACACAGACCAGCAAGGGAAGGACCCTGCCCAGAATCCACAAACAGGCAGGAGAGTCGGGTTCACCTTTTACCCACCACTTTGATGCACCAAATCAAATCTTTGATAAAGGAGGTTCAATTGCAACCTGAAAGGGGCAAACCCAGAAACCTGCTGTTGCAAGTAGCAAGCCTCTGTTAATCCATGGCCAGAAATTTCCATACTCCATTAAGTGAACCAAAATGTTATCTTCAGACCTGCAACGTTTCAAACGGACAACTCAAAGACTCAAGCATAACAGTGAATATTTGGACAATTAAAAAACCTAAGCATACGCTACATCGTTTTAAATCACCTTTTCTTGTCTGTCTGTGTGTGCGTGCGTGTCTGTGTGCAAGTGTGAGTGTTGCGAATACATTTGGGTGTTGAGAAATAAATATTTATTCTTCCTTTTTTGAAAAAAGAAACCTACGAGAAAATGTGCCCTTTGTCTGTTCTTGAGATCCACCGCACCCAAAGGGGCTAAAACATTTCTTCTACAAAACACATCTATTTGTGGTCAGTCGATAGGTGGACAGAGGGAAACCTTCCTATCATCGCTCCCTGTCTATAAAACTATTTGCAATAGTTGAAACTGATAGCATTAATGCACTTAATGGCCTAATGCATGTCTGGGGAGAAAAGGAATGATGGATAAAGAAGCAGGAAGGAAAGGTTTATGCAGATAATAGTCATCAGCAATCGACCAATTTCTCTGCTGTAGTTTCTGAATAAACTGCATGAGATCATGCTTGCACTGATGCTTTGGGTTTCAAATTATCAGGCGTTAGAGGAGTTCTCGGCTTTTGGATCTACAGGTAACTCCAGAACTTTCAATAAAAATATTAAAAGCAGAAGTGATGCAAAAACACACTGGAACTTAAATGTTTTCGTACTGTGGAGTCATACAACATGGCGTTGCACTCGGAACAGCCGGTAATAGTCAACTTTTAATTATAGTGACCATTAGGGGCTCCTTAGCCACACCAGGCGATGCTTAACATAGCGCAAGCAATCGTCTTATAGACGGAATGCTGTAACAACTAAAGGTAAAGTTGCCATAGACCCAGATGTCAATAGGCTGCTTTCCCCTTTGAGGGGGAGTGCTGACTGGTGGTAATTTAACCTGAGAATCACTACACCTCAGACGAGGGGTAAGGTTGAGAAGGCCAATCCTCATGAATAACTTCAGCTGGTATGGGAATTGAACCCACGCTGTTGGCCTGGAAGCAGCTGTCTAGCCAAGTGAGCTAATCCGGCCCCCATCAGGATAAGGATGTCCGTCTGTGCTGAAAATCAAGGGATTCTGAAGATGTATCACAAGAACAAAGCACAGATTGAAAAATAAAAATAAATGTATTTCTCCAGCATGATTAACAATCAAAAGTACACATGACAGCTCATCAATACTGCACAGGCTCATGCTTTATTGAACACATAACTATTTGTACTCCAACACAACAGAAAAGACAGTTAACAAGAAGCAGCACAGCTGATTCTGCTGTCTAAGGGTTGGACATGAAATACTGACCTGAAATGTACTGGGACGTTTTGAAATTCCTGAGGTGCAAGTGTGGCATTGCATTGTATACACTGAGAAAATCTAGGTGTAACTGGTTTTGTGCTGAACGTTTCACTATGTGCAAATTCCCTCAGTCATTTGTATCACTCTGAGCTATGTCTCCCAAATTCCTTTGAACTCATTCATCAGGTCAACCCCAATACAAAAGGACCATTTCACATAAGTTTCCTGAATTTACACAAACAAGGCAATGGTGAAGATTTAAGCCCAAATTAGAGGCAGACCCTGTCTGAAGAGTCACGTGATCTCAGTGGGATACCACTTCACGAGTTTGAAAGCAATTTTTACCTGATTTTCTTCTGAGTAAGTTCTTACTGAGACCTGACCGACGTGCATGCAAAATTGTTCACATTTCTTTCCACCTGTTTACAATTTATTCAGAAAGACTACACAACTTGCTGAGAGATGCCTTTCTCAATAGGCATACTCCTGATCTGCCTCATAAAGGAAATGAAATGGGGCAGTAGAGGCATATTGTTCACTAAGTGAATGGGGAAATGTCAGAGTGAGGTCACCAGGGCGGAAACACATCAGCAGGATGTAATTCTGGCTCATTTAGATATTGAAAGAAAGTTCCCAATTACTTTTTCACACGAGCAACTGAGGCTGCCCAAAATGACACATGTTGAAGGCGTGTAAACAAATCTTCTTTGCTATCTGTAGCAATGCTTTTTGCTGTCTTTACTGTTAACATAGAAGTCTAAAAACATAAAATCAGTCTCTCCAGTAGACCAGGTAATAAAATGTCAAGGATCTCAACAGAGAACAGAGTTCAAACCTAGGTTTAACTGAGATTCAAACTTTCCTCCCCTCATAATCCAAGGCTTCTGTAAGACTATTGAATATTTAATGCGCTGCTACAGTGAAGCATCATTCAACACTCTTCATATTCCTGATGTTAGCAAACCTAAAGGACATTCTCCTGTAATAAAGACACAGGCATTCATTTTTGGTCTGGGAACAATATACTGCTTTTAAAATGGCTGATAAAGTATTCTATTCTCTAACTTGTCTTTCCTTCTCGTCCAGTCTGTAATGCCATTTATTATATTTTTACTTCCTACAAATTGCAAATGGTCACACTCGAATTCCTGGTTAGAATTGAGATGATTGATTAATAAGGCTGTAAATTACTGGGATTGAGTTTCTGCACATCTTGTATTATGTGGCTACTAAAATAAAAGCAAAATGCTACTAAGGGGAGGAGATGGCACAGTGGTATTGTCGCTGGACTAGTAATCCAGGGACCCAGAGTAATCCTCTGGGGACACAGGTGTGAATCCCACCACAGAATTAATAGTCTAACGATGACATGGGGCTGGTTTAGCACAGTGGGCTAAGACTTTAGCACAGTGGTCTAGCTGGCTTGTAATGCAGAACATGACCAGAAGCGTGGGTTCAATTCCCATTCCAGCCTCCCTGAACAGGTGCCGGAAGGTGGCGACTAGGGGCTTTTCACAGTAACTTAATTGAAGCCTACTTGTGACAATAAGCGAGTATTATTATGACACCACTGCTGATTGTCATTAAAAAAAACTGGTTCAGTAATGCCCTTCAAGGAAGTAAACTTGGTCTACGTGTGACTTCAGAACCATAGCAATGTGTTTGACTCTTAAAAGCCCTCTGAAATGGTCTAGCAAGCCAATCAGTTGTATCAACTGCTACAATGAAAACACAAAGGAATGGTATAGGATGGACCACCCGGCATCGACCTAGGCACCAAAAACAACAACAGCAAGCCCTGCCCTGTTGACCCTGCACAAATTCTTCCTCCTTACTAACGTCTGGGGGCTTGTCCCAAAAGTGGGAGAGCTGACTCGCAAACTAGTCAAGCAACAGCCTGGCAGAATCATATCTTACAGATATGTCCCACACTCCGAGCAGCACAGATCCAGCAGAGGTGGCGGCATAGTGGTCTACAGTAGGGAGGGAGTTGTCCTGGGGGTCCTCAACATCGGTTCTGGACTCCGTTAAGTCTCATGGCACCAGACAAGGAAGGCTCTTGCTGATTACCATGTACCATCCCCTCAGCTGTTAAGTCTGTACAGCTCCATGTTGCTCACCACTTGGAGGAAGCACTGAGGGGGCAGAATGTACTCTGGGAGAGTGGCTCAATAATTCCATTGCAGACAGAGCTGGCTGGTTCCTAAAGGACATAGCTGCTAGACTGGGACTGCAGCAGATGGAGGGAAAAACATGGGTGGGATTCTGTGATCCTGAGGCCAAGTGTTGACGCCGTCGTAAATGCCCTCGTGTTTTATGATGGCGTCAACAGACCCCTAGGAGCAGCGATCCTGTGCCGCACAGGGGGCCAGCACGGCTCTGGAGCGACTCACGCAGCTCCAGCTGCCGATACCGGCGTCAGAACGGGTGCCTCTGGTCTGCGCATGCGTGCTACGGCCGGCGCAAAGTCACACATGCGCATGGGTTTCCTTCTCCGCGCCAGCCCTGACGCAACATAGCATAGAGCTACAGGAGCCCAGCGCAGACGAACATAGGCCCCCACCAGGATAAGCCCGCTCACGGATTGGTAGGCCCCGATCATGGGCCATGCCACCGTGGAGGCCCCCCGGGGTCAGATCGTCTCTCCCCCCCCCCCCCCACAGGATGAACGCCGAGGTCCCGCCGGGTAGAACCACACGTGAACGGCGCCGGCGGGACTTGGCCTATCCCAGCAACTACTCGCGTGCGGAGAATGCGCGGGGGGGGGGGGCCACGTAGAGCGGCCCCCAAGCTGCGCCGCGCCGACCGCACAGGCGCCGATTCTCCGGTGACCGGTGAATCAGAGGACCGGCGTCAGGGCGGCGTCGCGTGAATCGCGCCCTCCCCTGCCGATTCTCTGACCCGGCCCAGGGTCGGAGAATCCCGCCCCTATTTCTCCTCACCCTCACCAACCTGCTTGCCACTGATGCATCTGCCCATGACAGTATCAGTAGAAATGACCACCACACGGTCCTTGTGGAGACAAAGTCCTTCCTTCACATTGACGATACCCGCTATTGTATTGTCTGGTACTACCACTGTGTTAAATGGGATAGACATTTTTTTAAAATTTCCAATTAAGGGGCAATTTTAGCATGTCCAATCCACCGACCCTGCACATCTTTGGGTTTTGTGTGTGTGAGACCCATGCAGATACGGGGAGAATGTGCAAACTCAGGGCGGCATGTGGCACAGTGGATAGCACTGGGACTGCGGCGCTGAGGACCCGGGTTTGAATCCCGGCCCTGGGTCACTGTCCGTGTGGAGTTTGCACATTCTCCCCATGTCAGCGTGGGTTTCACCCCCACAATCCAAAGATGTGCAAGGTAGGTGGATTGGCCATGCTAAATTGCCCCTTAATTGGAAAAAAAAATAATTGGGTACTCTAAATTTATTTTAAAAAAGAATGTGCAAACTCCACATGGACAGTAACCCGGGGCCAGGATCGAACCCAGGTCCTTGGTGCCGTGAGGCAGCAGTGCTAACCACCGTGCCACACTTGACTTTGAACAAATCTAGCAGCTCAAAAGGGCCAGGATAGAACCCAGGTCCTTGGCGTCGTGAGGCAGCAGTGCTAACCACTGTGCCGCCGCACTTGACTTCGAACAAATCTAGCAGCTCAAAACTGGGCACCTATGAGATGCTCTGGACCATTAGCAGCAACAGACGTACTGAAGCACAACCTGCAATCTCATGGTCTGGCATATCCCCCACTCTACCATTACCATCAAGCCAGGGAATCAACCTTTATTAAATGAAGAGGCTCATAATCTTGTCGACCTCTATCAGGTCACCCCTCAACCTCCGTCTTTCTAATGAAAACAGCCATAGCCTATTCAGCTTCTCCACATAGCTAACACTCTCCAGACCAGGCAACATCCTGGTAAACCTCCTGTGCATCCTCTCCAAAGCCTCCACATCCTTCTGAAAATGAAATGAAATGAAATGAAAATCGCTTATTGTCACGAGTAGGCTTCAATGAAGTTACTGTGAAAAGCCCCTAGTCGCCACATTCCGGCGCCTGTTCGGGGAGGCTGTTACGGGAATTGAACCGTGCTGCTGGCCTGCCTTGGTTTGCTTTCAAAGCCAGCCATTTAGCCCTGTGCTAAACAGCCCCTGGTAGTGTGGTGACCAGAATTGTGCGCAATATTCCAAGTGCGGTCTTATCAAGGTTCTATACAACTGTAGCATGACTTGCCAGTTTTTATACTCGATGCCCCATCCATTGAAGGCAAGTATTCCATATGCTTTCTTGACTACCTTGTCCACTTATGTTGCCACCTTCAAAGATCTGTGAACCTGCATTCCCAGATCTCTCTGACTTTCTATATTCCAAAGAGTTTTGCCACTTACGGTATATTTCCCCTCTATATTAGACCTACCAAAATGCATTACCTCACATTTGTCCGGATTAAACTCCATTTGCCATTTCTCACTACCAAGTGAGGTGGTTGAGGCAGATATGTGAGCGACCTTTAAGACCTATCTGGATAGACACATGAACAGACGGGGTATAGAAGAATACAGGCGGTTGGTCGAGATGGAACTCGTGATCAGCGCAGGCTTGGAGGGCCGAAGGTCATGTTACTGTGCTGTATTGCTCTTTATTCTTTATGTACAAATGCAGCCAGACCTGGACAATATCCAGGCTTGGGCTGACAAGTGACAAGTAACATTCGCACCACACAAGTGCCAGGTAACGACCATCTCCAACAAGAGAGGACCAAACATCGCCCCTTGACATTCAATGGCATTATCATCACTGAATCCGCTATTATCAACACCATTGGGGGTTACCATTGACCAGAGGCTGAACTGGACTAGCCATATAAATACTGTGGCTACAAGAGAGAATCCTGCGGCAGGTAATTCACCTCTTGACCCGCCCCCGCCCCCAAGCGTGTCCACTATTTACTAGGTCAGGAGTGTAATGGAATACCCTCCACTTGTCTGGATGAATGCATCTCCAACAGCACTCAAGAAGCTTGACACCATTCAGGACAAAGTAGACTGCTTGATTGCAAGCTTTTCTACAAATATGCAATCCCTTCACCATCAACCAACAGTGGCAACCATATGTACCATCCACAATATGCACTGCGGGAACTCTCCAAGCTTCCTTCGGCAGCACCTTCCAAACCCACGACCACTACCATCTAAAAGGACAAGAGCAGCATATACATGGGAACTCCACCTGGAGATTCCACTCCTAGTTACTGACCATCCTTTTGCTGGACCAACATCCTGGAACTCCCTCCGTAACAGCACAGTTGGCGTATCTATACCTCAGAGACTGCAACGGTTCAAGAAGCCAGCTCACCACCACCTTCTGAAGGGCAACTCGGGAAGGGCAATAAATGCTGGCCAAGCCAGCGACACCCCTATCCCGTATGTGAATTTTAAAAAGGAAGCTGTAAATATGAAATAAATCAGGAATACTGGAAAGCCTCAGCAGGTCTGGCTGTATCTGTGCAGAGAGAAACAGAGGCAATGTTTTGAGTCTGTATCTACCTCTCTTGAGCTCTTAAGAATTCATACAGGCGACTTCCGGGTGCGGCGATGACCAGCTGAGTCGCACGTTTCGGCAGCTCCCGGTGGAACGGACTTTTGGGCTCTTGATAGGAGCCCCAACGGCAATTTTAACGGCTAAAAACACCGTGCGGTAAACCAGAAGGGGGTTCCCCCTGGACACGGATGGAAAAATGAGAGGAAAGTGGCCGGATTGCAGCGGATCCTTTGGAACAACGGCAAGGAAGGCAAGCAGAAACCAAGATGGCGTCGGAAGGTGGCAGTTTCATATGGGGCCCTGAACAACAAGAGTTCTTGAAACGCTGCGTGGAGGAGATAAAAAAGGAAATGAAGAAAGAGTTGTTGGCCCCGATATTACAGGCGATTGAAGGGCTGAAAGAGGAACAAAAGACCCAGGAGCAGGAGCTTCGGGTCGTGAAGGCGAAAGCAGCAGAGAATGAGAACGATATACAGGGCCTGGTGGTGAAGTCGGAGATACAGGAGGCACACCAGAAACGATCTGTGGAGAGGTTGGAGGCACTGGAAAACAACGCAAGGAGGAACAACTTGAGGATTCTTGGCCTTCCTGAAGGTGTGGAGGGGGCGGACGTCGGGGCATATGTGAGCACGATGCTGCACTCGTTAATGGGAGCGGAGGCCCCGACGGGTCCGTTGGAGGTGGAGGGAGCATACCGAGTTATGGTGCGAGGATCGAGAGCAGGAGAAACTCCCAGAGCCATAGTGGTGAGATTCCTCCGTTTTAAGGATAGAGAAATGGTCCTTAGATGGGCGAAGAAAACTCGGTGTAGTAAATGGGAGAACGCGGTGATCCGCGTTTATCAAGATTGGAGTGCGGAGGTGGCGAGAAGGAGGGCGAGCTTTAATCGGGCAAAGCGGTACTTCACAAAAAGAAGATAAAATTTGGAATGCTGCAACCGGCAAGACTGTGGGTCACATATCAAGGGAGGCACCACTACTTTGAAACGGCGGATGAAGCGTGGACTTTTATTGTAGAAGAAAAATTGGAATGATTGGATTATGAAAATGAACGTTTGGACAAAGTGGTGGGGCGAATGGGGGGGGGCGAAGAGGGGTTTTATGTTTTAATCCTGCGGTATGGTAACTTTTCTTTCTCCCACAGGTGGTGATGGGGGGAGGTGGGGAGGGAGAGGAGATGGGGCGTTGGCCATGGGAGGCGGGGCCGAGGGAGAGGCGCGGGCTTGGTTCCCGCGCTATGATAATTATGGCGGGAATAGAGAAGCAGGAAGGAGGGGGCGTCGCACGGTGCGAGCCGTGATCACGGGGGGAAGCCGAGGTCAGCCAGAGTTTGCTGACTTCTGGGAGCAGCATGGGGGGAGTAATTACGCTAGCGGGGGGTCTAGCAGGGGGGGGGGGGGAGGGGGGAATTACTGGGTTGCTGCTGCTGGGGAAAGGGGGGAGTGGGTACGGGAAAGGATGGGCGGGGGGGCACCGTCTGGGAGAGATACAGCTGCGTGGGAACTGGGTGAGAAGCTGGAAAAAGGTGATGGCTAACCGGCAAGGGGGGGGGGGGGGGTGGGAAGCCCCCCAACTCGGCTGATCACGTGGAACGTGAGGGGGCTTAACGGGCCGATAAAGAGGGCACGAGTACTCGCACACCTTAAGAAACTTAAAGCAGATGTGGTTATGCTACAGGAAACGCACCTGAAACTGATAGACCAGGTTAGGTTGCGCAAAGGATGGGTGGGGCAGGTGTTCCATTCGGGGCTGGATGCGAAAAACAGGGGGGTGGCTATATTAGTGGGGAAGCGGGTAATGTTCGAGGCGAAGACTATAGTGGCGGATAACGGGGGCAGATACGTGATGGTGAGTGGCAAATTACAGGGAGAGATGGTGGTTTTGGTAAACGTATATGCCCCGAACTGGGACGATGCCAACTTTATGAGGCGAATGCTAGGACGCATCCCAGACCTAGAGACCGGAAAGCTGATAATGGGGGGAGACTTTAACACGGTGTTGGAACCAAGGCTGGATAGGTCGAAGTCCAGGACTGGTAGGAGGCCGGCAGCAGCCAAGGTGCTTAAGGATTTTATGGAGCAGATGGGAGGGGTGGACCCGTGGAGATTCAGTAGACCTAGGAGTAAGGAGTTCTCGTTTTTCTCCTATGTCCATAAAGTCTATTCACGCATAGACTTTTTTGTGTTGGGTAGGGCATTGATCCCGAGGGTGAGGGGAACGGAATATACGGCTATAGCCATTTCGGATCATGCCCCACACTGGGTAGACTTGGAGATGGGGGAGGAAACAAGAGGGCGCCCACCCTGGAGAATGGACATGGGACTAATGGCGGATAAGGGGGTGTGCCTAAGGGTGAGGGGATGCATTGAAAAGTACTTGGAACTCAATGGCAATGGGGAGGTTCAGGTGGGAGTGGTCTGGGAGGCGTTGAAGGCGGTGGTTAGGGGGGAGCTGATATCAATAAGGACACATAAAGGGAAGCAGGAGAGTAAGGAACGGGAGCGGTTGCTGCAAGAACTTTTGAGGGTGGATAGACAATATGCGGAAGCACCGGAGGAGGGACTGTACAGGGAAAGGCAAAGGCTGCATGTGGAATTTGACTTGCTGACTACAGGCACTGCAGAGGCACAATGGAGGAAGGCGCAGGGTGTACAGTATGAATATGGAGAGAAGGCGAGAAGATTGCTGGCACACCAATTGAGGAAAAGGGGAGCAGCGAGGGAAATAGGGGGGGTGAGGGACGAGGAAGGAGAGACGGAGCGGGGAGCGGAGAGAGTGAACGAAGTGTTCAAGACATTTTATAAAAAATTGTATGAAGCTCAACCCCCGGATGGGAGGGAGAGAATGATGGATTTTTTGGATCGGCTGGAAATTCCCAAGGTGGAAGAGCAGGAAAGGGTAGGACTGGGAGCACAGATCACGGTAGAAGAAGTGGTGAAAGGAATTAGGAACATGCAGACAGGAAAGGCCCCGGGACCGGACGGATTCCCAGTTGAATTTTACAGAAAATATTTGGACTTGCTCGCCCCGCTACTGACGAGGACCTTTAACGAGGCAAAGGAAAGGGGACAACTGCCCCCGACTATGTCAGAAGCAACGATATCGCTTCTCTTAAAGAAGGAAAAGGATCCGCTACAATGCGGGTCCTACAGACAAATTTCCCTCCTCAATGTGGATGCCAAGGTCCTGGCCAAGGTAATGGCAATGAGAATAGAGGAATGTGTCCCGGGGGTGGTTCATGAGGACCAAACTGGGTTTGTGAAGGGGAGACAGCTGAACACGAATATACGGAGGCTGTTAGGGGTAATGATGATGGCCCCACCAGAGGGTGAAACGGAGATAGTAGTGGCGATGGATGCCGAGAAAGCATTTGATAGAGTGGAATGGGATTATCTGTGGGAGGTGTTGAGGAGATTTGGGTTTGGAGAGGGGTATGTTAGATGGGTGCAGCTGTTGTATAGGGCCCCAGTGGCGAGTGTGGTCACGAATGGACGGGGATCGGCATATTTTCGGCTCCATAGAGGGACAAGGCAGGGATGTCCTCTGTCCCCATTACTGTTTGCACTGGCGATTGAGCCCCTGGCGATAGCGCTGAGGGGTTCCAAGAGGTGGAGGGGAGTACTTAGGGGAGGAGAAGAACACCGGGTATCTTTATATGCGGATGATCTGCTACTATATGTGGCGGATCCAGCGGAGGGGATGCCAGAAATAATGCGGATACTTGGGGAGTTTGGGGATTTTTCAGGGTATAAATTGAACATGGGGAAGAGTGAGCTGTTTGTGGTGCATCCAGGGGAGCAGAGTAGAGAAATAGAAGACCTACCGTTGAGGAAGGTAACAAGAGACTTTCGTTACCTGGGGATCCAGATAGCTAAGAATTGGGGCACATTGTACAGGCTAAATTTGACGCGGTTGGTGGAACAGATGGAGGAAGATTTCAAGAGATGGGATATGGTAGCATTGTCAATGGCAGGGAGGGTGCAGGCGGTTAAGATGGTGGTCCTCCCGAGATTCCTCTTTGTGTTTCAGTGCCTCCCGGTGGTGATCACGAAGGCTTTTTTCAAAAGGATAGAAAAGAGTATCATGGGTTTTGTTTGGGCCGGGAAGACTCCGAGAGTGAGGAAGGGATTCTTACAGCGTAGTAGGGATAGGGGGGGGCTGGCACTACCGAGCCTAAGTGAGTATTATTGGGCCGCTAATATTTCAATGGTGAGTAAGTGGATGGGAGAGGAGGAAGGAGCGGCGTGGAAGAGATTAGAGAGGGCGTCCTGTAGGGGGACCAGCCTGCAGGCTATGGTGACAGCCCCATTGCCGTTCTCACCAAGGAACTATACCACGAGTCCGGTGGTGGTAGCTACACTGAAGATTTGGGGACAGTGGAGACGACATAGGGGAAAGACCGGAGCATTGGGGGGGTCCCCGATAAGAAACAACCATAGGTTTGCCCCGGGGGGAATGGATGGGGGATATGGAATGTGGCAAAGAGCAGGTATAACGCAATTGAAAGATCTATTTGTGGATGGGAAGTTCGCGAGTCTGGGAGCGCTGACCGAGAAATATGGGTTGCCCCAAGGGAATGCATTCAGGTACATGCAATTGAGGGCTTTTGCGAGGCAACAGGTGAGGGAATTCCCGCAGCTCCCGACACAAGAGGTGCAGGACAGAGTCATCTCGAAGAAATGGGTGGGGGACGGTAAGGTGTCGGATATATATAGGGAAATGAGGGATGAAGGGGAGACTATGGTGGACGAACTAAAAGGGAAATGGGAAGAAGAGCTAGGGGAGGAGATCGAGGAGGGGCTGTGGGCAGATGCCCTAAACAGGGTAAACTCGTCGTCCTCGTGCGCCAGGCTAAGCCTGATTCAGTTTAAGGTATTACACAGGGCACATATGACTGGAACACGGCTCAGTAAATTTTTTGGGGTGGAGGATAGGTGTGCGAGGTGCTCGAGAAGCCCAGCGAATCATACCCATATGTTTTGGTCATGCCCGGCACTACAGGGGTTTTGGATGGGGGTGACAAAGGTGCTTTCGAAAGTAGTAGGAGTCCGGGTCGAACCAAGCTGGGGGTTGGCTATATTTGGGTTTGCACAAGAGCCGGGAGTGCAGGAGGCGAGAGAGGCCGATGTTTTGGCCTTTGCGTCCCTAGTAGCCCGGCGCAGGATATTGCTAATGTGGAAAGAAGCCAAGCCCCCGGGGGTGGAGACCTGGATAAATGATATGGCGGGGTTCATAAAGTTAGAGCGGATTAAGTTCGTCCTAAGGGGGTCGGCTCAAGGGTTTACCAGGCGGTGGCAACCGTTCGTCGAATATCTTGCGGAAAGATAGATGGGGGAAAAAAGAAGGCAGCAGCAGCAGCCCAGGACTTGGGGGGGGGGGGGGGGTGGGTGGGAGGGGGTGTGGGGGGGGGGTGTGTGGCCTGAGACAAGGCAGTTGCCAATTAGGGCTAGTTTTTATTTTTGTTATTTAATATTTATTTATTTGTTGTTGTTTTCTTTTGTTCTTGTTTAAATAAAAAAGGTCATTATTATCTGTATTGTTATAATGTTGTGTAAAGGATGCACAATGTACTGTGTTGGTTGACCAAAAAATTTTCAATAAAATATTATTTTAAAAAAAAAGAATTCATACAGGCTCACAAATTAACCCTGCTTCTCCCTCCACAGACGCTGCCAAACCTGCTGTGTTTTTCCAGCAGTTTCTGTTTTTATTATATTACTACACTCCATTTACTGCATTTTGCTTGAGCGATCACCCTGTCATTATTGGGAGATTTTGCTGTAATTCTGCCCATGAGTTCAGATTGCTGTGGTTCATCGCAGCCCCTTTCAAATAGACTTTGGTTGCCAAGGAGATAACCTTTTCTCGATTTTTGGGGATAAATCGTTTGTTCATAAATAGTGGGTGGGATTCTCCGCTCCTGCGCCGGTTCAGAGAATCGCCTGGGTCTCCAAATTTTCCCGCAACGCCGGTCCGACACCCTCCCGCGATTCATGGAAGCGGCCAGATCGGCACAATTGCGTTTTGTGTGGTGTGGTACAGTGAATCGCCCGAGACAGCCAAAATGGTGATTCACTGGTACCCCCGCGATTCTCCGGCCCGGATGGGCCGAGCGGCCTGCCCAAAACAGCGGGTTCCCCCCGGCACCGTCCACACCTGGTCGCTGCTGGCGGGAACAGCGCGGGAACGCTGGGAGGGCGGCCTGCGGGGGGGACGAGGGGCGCTCCTGCACCGGGGAGGCCTCAAATGGGGTCTGGCCCACCGATCGTCGGGCCGGCCTCTCTGGAGGAGTACCTCCTTTCTTCCGCCGCCCCGCAAGATCCGTCAGACATCTACTTGCGGGGCGGACTCGTCGAGGACGGCAACCATGCATGCGCGGGTTGGTGCCGGCCAACCCGCGCATGTGCGAGTGACGCCAGTTATGCGGTGCCGGCCGCGTCATGTATGCGGCGCCGCCTTTACACGGCGCCAAGACCTGGCGTGCGTAAATGACGCGGCGCCGCTCCTAGCCCATTATCGGGCCCTGAATCGGTCGGGATAGGGGCCGTTTCGCGCCGTCGTGAACCTCGACGGCGTTCACGACGGTGCGAACACTCTAACTCCATTTCGGAGAATCCCGCCCAGTTTGTTTGCTGTAAAATAGAGATTGCGCCAAGTCCCGTCATATGTCCCACTCTGCTTGTAACTGGCTAGCTGGCAGAAAGAGTCAATAGACACTATTTATATCAAACTCAATGGCGTTCCTGAGGTTCACAAGCTGCAACATCTGTTGGAACTCTCTCCAGCACTCAACAGCAAATCGCTCACCACAGAAAATACTTGATCAGCCTTGAACACATAAGAATATTAAGATACAAAAAAAGTATTCGACTTTCAAGCCAATATTTGTTCAAGTTCAGCGAAATGATTTCATACGTGCACAATCAACGCACAGTAAAGTAATTAGTCAAGCAGAAATCGCCAGAACAAACGATTCAGAGAGTTTGACGAAAGCTCATTGTGCAGTTGAGCAAAAGCACTTAAGCATCTTCAAAGTACTGTATTAAATCCTCTGTCTCATTAAATCCTATTAACCTGTATTTGTTTCAGGAGAAAAAAAAAATCCAAATAAAATAACAATTGTCAGCTCCCTAATCTACCATTGAGAAGGGAGTGAGTGGAGCATCAATGCGAACATTTTGGACCATTGCTTCGATAATAGCTTGTTTTGTTCCCCACTTCCAACCAAGATAATAGTTTGCATCAGGACTAAAGTTTTGCCACTGAGTAGGAGGATAAAACAACAAAATGCAAGCTGTTCAAATTTAGTTTTGGTTCATCGGCACACAGCCCATCCCGCCCGCCCGCAATATATTGGGTTGCAGAGTTCTTGTCAATTAGCCTCTTGTTTTTTTTATTGGTTTGTTACATGTAGCTATTCCGACTCTCTGGAGCACACAATACACAGTTAGTTCCAACTGTGCAGTCTTTATATTGACCAGTTAGAAGGAACACCAGTAATATCTCACAGTGAAAAATTACCAAGTGTTAAAAACAAAATGCTTTAAGTGGAATCCATTCTATTTTATGACAATTTTATCTGCCACAAGATTCATCTTACACATTCTGTGCACTATAAATAATGTTCTGATGGCAGGGGACAGGAAAATCTGCTTTTTGATTAAGGGTCTGATGACGAGAGAAAGTTAAATGCTGCAATAATGCAAACTGTTTCAGTCTAACAGGAAGTAATCAGAAAGCTTTTCAAAGTTAAAGGAAAATTCGAGCTTCCCCTTAAAAACAAGTGGGCAGATGAAGATCCAACACATTTGCATTATTCTGATATTTGAGGTAGGATGGACATCTGAAACATTAAAGAGGCATTCAACATTTTGGCACCCAGAGAGTTCAACTGTTTCCTTTTAATTCAAAGCGAGGTATAGAAACATCAGTGTGACACAATCATGGACAGGAAATGCAAGCCAGTTAGGCAGACAAATTATTTGTTGGATCGTGAGCCAAAACACTCAGTTGCCCTGCAGTAGTTTAAGTTATTGTCTACTGGACAAGGGCTTTTAGGGCAGCACGGTAGCACAGTGGTTAGCACGATTGCTTCACAGCTCCAACGTCCCAGGTTCGATTCCCGGCATGGGTCACTGTCTGTGCGAAGTCTGCACGTTCTCCCCGTGTCTGCGTGGGTTTCCTCCGGGTGCTCTGGTTTCCTCCCACTGTCCAAAGATGTGCAGGTTCGATGAATTAGCCATGCTAAATTGCCCTTCGTGTCCAAAAAGGTTAGGTGGGGTTACGGCGATTGGGCGGAGGTGTGGGGCTTAAGTGCGGTGCTCTTTCCAAGGGCCGGTGCAGATTCGAATGGCCTCCTTCTGCACTGTAATATGTTCTATTGGGAGTGCACTACTGCATTGGTCCCTAACCAGTGAGATGGTCTGGGACTTGGGCGGAATTCCCAGGTAGGGGACAAAGACAGAGATCAAGAACAGGTCCTATTAAGTTAAGCTAAAAGAAAGGAGCTGAGGGAAAAGCTCTGAATTCAAGAAAGAGCTGCACTGATCAGACGTTAAGCAAAGTGGGCACAGGAGAAGCCCTGAAAATCCAAGAAGTCAATCAAAGTTTGGTGCGTGGCTCCATGCTGTGCGGTGTTGCAGCAAAAGATACACCTTTGGAGTAGTGGTGGTCTGTTTGGCACGGCGGAAGATCTGAAATGGTGCTTGGAAGGTGAAGTTTGAGTGTACTCAGAAATCCAGAGGAAAGGAATCTCGGAAAGCGAGATTGAAACCCTACGAGTTGACGGTGTTCGATTGAGAGTGACGTTTCGAGAGAATTCCAAGGTTAAAATCTTCAAACACGGAGATTGGAAACCCTTGTGAGAAAAACAACATTTCAGTGAGATTGGTTGACTTACAATGTGGCAAACGTCTAGTTTGGTTGTTGAGAAATCCATGGGATCTGCATTGGTCACACCTTTCATTTATTGGGGAGCGTTTGGTGTGTGTCAGGGAGTGAAGACAGAGATACTTATCTCTCTGAGAAAAATACACCACAAAGCTACTGGGACAGTGGGTCTTAGCAGAGGTGCTACTGCAAGACTGTGTTTGGGGAACTCATTTGTTTTCTCTGCAGTTGAAGAAAGTTGAGGATGCTCTTTCTATGTGTGTAAGGGTCCATCCTGTTTATTCCCATTATTTCCCCTTTGTTTTACTTTGTCATTGTTATTTTGATCCATGGGTGATTAATGGACATGCTCCTTAAAGGCAAGCAGCCTGTTTCTTTAATTCATGCAGAAGATTCCAGGGGCTGGATTCTTTGATTTGGAGGCCCACGCTGGCATAGGAACGGTGGTATTTACACCAGGAATACTGGTGCAAAATGGCCACCGATTCACCGTTTGGCTGGGAGCTAGCAGGGAGGCAGCGTAGAGCACCCGGCTCTAGCTGCCGATACGGCCTGGAGAATTCCTGGGTCCACAGCCACGCATGTGCATGGCGGCGGCCTGCAGCAGCCTCGCCGTGCTTCATGGCAGATGCCGCTTGCGGACCCGGCCCGCAAATTATTTCCCCCCTTCGGCCGGCTCACGCTCCCTGGACCGCCCCACCACAGTGCCCCCAGCCCAGAGTATGTCCACCCCAGCCCGAAGATCAGTCCTCCTCCGACTGTGGCAGCACTGGACTGACTCCACAGCCACCACACTGAGTTCTCGATGGGTGAGACTACACGTGTTCCACGCTGTCGGGAACCCGGGGACAGAGCATCGCGGGGTGGGCCTCGGCCAACATACGGAGGCCGTGGATATGCCATGCTGTGTACTCTGCAAGTTGGCTGCTTTTCAGGGGGTGGAGCATCGTGAAAGCAGCGTCGGCCGCGATTTTGGCATTGGAGATCGGAGCATCCAGCCCCACATGTTTAAGGAGAGATCACTTGCTGGTTTAAACTGGAACTTCAGACCATTAGGCACTAGTGCGAGCGATGGGTTGGGACTTTGTTTGATTGATTGGCTGGTGGCCAATGAAATCGGCGAAAAGGCTGTGCACTGCTCGCTAACAGGTGGTGATAGGATCTTATCCCACTGATATGCTTTTCACAGTGCCAAGGTTTCAGTTTTGATTCTGGTAGCACGGAGAAAATATCCAGCTGATTCTCTCCAGAACACTGCTTTCGGCGCTTTCTCTCTCTCTCTTCTGAAAGTTTGTGGGGGCTGTATTCCTGAAACTACAGATTCCTGAATACAGAGCATGAACTGAAAGCAAAGTTTGAAGAAACGTAAGGGCCTCGCCAAGAAAGTTGTGAGTAGTGCATTTGTAAACCACAAATAATCTGAACGAATGGATCTACAGAGAAGACCATTACAGGCTACAAACCAAAATCTTTAATCTGCATGCTTACTGTGAAGGAAAATGCACCAAAAACCATCATCTGAAACAAAGACTCCTTTTCATTTAATTTACGATTTTTACCCCTTTCCACCCCTCTGTGTTTGTCTGTCTTTTGTGTGTGTAGAGGGTGGGGGCAAGTTAAAGTGGGAGTTAGGTATTAGTTAATAGTTAAATAATTGTAACTGCTGCATATTTCATTATAGTTCTTGTTATAAATAAACAGTAATTGTGTTCACATTTACAAACTTGGTGATTGCATTTATTGGACACACAAGGACCAAAGACTCTGGGTATAATTTTTATAAGAGTTATTAGTTAATTCACTTGTGTTATAATTCTGCGAAAATGGGGATCGTACACTTGCCCAGGGTGTGGTGATAGGTGTGCCAGGGAAAAATACAAGTTTGATTGGAAACATCAGGGAATACTGAAGAATTTATGAGAAGAAAATCATTTGGAGTCCCCAGTGAGAAGACTTTGTGTCAAGCTGGTGATAACTTCACAGGTTTGTGTTTCTGTCAACATTTAGTGGGGTAAAGGAATAGTGTGAATTGAAATCATCTGCTTGCCTTTGTGTTGAGATCTTTCAAATCTTTTGTCTGGTGTAGTATTAATTCACTTTTCTTGTTTTTAAAAAAAATGTTTTTATTCTCCATTTTCACATTTTCCTTCACAATTTACACCCCACCTACAAACAGTAAATAGTAACAGATACAAAATCAATCCCCTTAACAATATCAACGATCCCATCTTCCCACCACCCCGAAACAACGGCCCACCTGTCAATATATTCATCCAATAAAACAAACCCTCACAAGGTGGAAACAAAAAAACAAAAGAGAAAAAGAAAAAGGAGTCCGGGACCGCCCATGGTCACCACTGACCTATCGAGTCCACTCCCCCTCCCCCCCTACGCTCAACGCTATCCAACCTCTGAAAGAGTTCCGTACATGATACCCCCAAGAGTTGTACACCTCTCCCCCCCCCATCCCCCAGTCTCCAACTCCTCCCGTCCACTGCCTGTTGTAAAACTCCTCCCACAACCTCAGTTCCTTACCCCCCAACTTTCCACCCCGGCTAGACCACTCGGACCCTGTTCTGCCAGGCTCCGATGGCCGCAGCCCCTCCCCCCACCTCACTCCCGTTCACTGGCCGGAGGCCCCCGCCCGGGTCCCTTTCCCCCTTGCCCGCCCCTAGGAATGCCCAGAAATCCCCTTTTAGCACAAAAACCCTGCATATCCACTTACACGCCAAAGAGCCCTCATTTCGAGTGAAAGTCCCATCACGTCCCTTGTCCAAATATATACAACATTGGCTCCTTTTGCCCAATCACCCGCACGCAGTGAACCAAAAAAAGAAGAAAATACAGTCATGAGGTCACATCGGCACATGGCCATTTCTCAATTTCTCAGTTCTGCCACAGTCCTTCTGCCTTCGCAAACTCCTCCGCTGCTTCCGCCGTTCCAAAATAAAAGTCCGTGAGCTTGTAATTCACCCTCAGCTTCGCTGGATATACAATGCCGCACTGCACCTTGCTAATGTACAGTGCCCTCTTCACCCGGTTGAAGGCAGCCCGCCTCCACGCCAGCTCCACCGTAAAGTCCTGGTATGCACATATACCAGCTCCAGCCCACTGCACCACCCGCTTCTGCTTGTCCCAGCTTAGGACCTTCTCCTTCACACTGTACCTACGGAGCACAGAGTCACTATCCTTGGCGGCTCACTCACCATTGGTACAGGCCTCCACGACCGATGAGTCCGATCCAGTTCATATCGGGAGGGATCCTCCCCCTCCCCAATAGTTTCGCCAGCATCGTGGCAAAATACTCAATCGGCCTCGGTCCATCAACTCCTTCGGGCAGCCCCACAATCCTCAAATTCTGTCGCCTGGATCTGTTTTCCAGGTCTTCCATTTTTCCTCGCATATCCTTGTTAATGTCCATCACCTTCCGCATCTCCTTCCCCACCGAGGCAAGTTGAACACCGTGCTGCAATAACGTCTCCTCCACTTCCTTCAGCGCCTCCCCTTGCTCTCGCACCTCCGCCACTGCGTTCGCCACCGCCGTCATCACCGGGGAAATCGTCCCCTCCACCAGCGCACTCAAAACCTCTCTCATCTCCTTCTTCATTGTCTCCATGTACCTTGTATACTGCCTTTCGAATTCCGCAGCATTGGAAGTAACAGAGAAGAGAGCTCAGCTTGTATTTCAGGATGATCAAAGGTGGTGCTCTGCTCTGATGATGCCTCACTTGATGTGCTGCCTGAGCCCTGAGGAGTCAGAGAGAGATACTCCTCCCTATGAACAGGAGGAAGAAACTTGCTGAAGCCATTAAAGAAAAGGCATTGCTGATGGTGGTCTGGGAGATCAACAATGAGAACAGAGTGCCATGCTCAGGGACTCAGTGTAGCAGGGCACTTACACCTTTAGTAAAATCAGTAAGAAGTCTTACAACACCAGGTTAAAGTCCAACAGGTTTGTTTCGAATCACTAGCTTTCGGAGCACTGCTCCTGATTCACCTGAGGAAGGAGCAGTGCTCTAAAAGCTAGTGATTCGAAACACACTTGTTGGACGTTAACCTGGTGTTGTAAGATTCCTTACTGTGCTCACCCCAGTCCAACACCGGCATCTCCACATCTTTAGTAAAATAACATTGATGCCAATCAATGTTCACTCCACTCTGGCTAATTTGTTGTTCCCTCACATTATTACCTATAATCCCCTTAAATACATCTATGTCAGTCATCTGAACTACTTCCTGTGATAGCAAGTTCCACATTCTGACCAATCTCTCCGTAATCCAGTGCTAAAACCACTCAAAAGTTAATTTCCCCTAAATTATCCTCTAGTTTTATTGCCGGTTTAAAGATTACCTGAAGGAGTTCTTATAATGCATGCATGAACGGAAAGATTTGAAACTGAAATCGGTCATAATATCCTGGCAAAATGGCTGACATTTGTCAGAAGGTTACATTGTTGCAAAGAGCCCTCTCAGAAAAGCTGTATTATAAGTGAATAGCTAGCAGCTGTGAAAGTTGCCCCTCGAAGTAAAGAAACCATACATTCGCCCCATGTTCTGCCACACTGCACTTCAAGTTACTGCCTGGACCTGTGAGCAACTGGGCCGACTTCAAGTCAAGTGAATTGATTTCAGCCCATGTGGAAGCTAACTTCACCTTGTTGTCCATGTTCCATCTCTGGATAAATTAACTCTGCCGAGTCCTCGTCTGCCTCCACAAGAATAAAAGTCCACACCAACAAACACGCCTGTCCTCGCAGAGGAAAGGACGGCCTGGGGAATCTGGCACATATGACTCGGCCAATCGCTGCTATGTTCTGGCAGTCTCTAAAGCAGCCAATCAGAGGCAAGACAGATGAAGAATAAAATAAATAAGTAAACAATTATGAAGATGATGAAGTGAAAAAAACATTGAAATTCTGTCCAAAGTCTCATTATAAAATTCCATTACCTTTCAATGACTTTGGACCTTTTTTGGAAATGTCTGTGAATTTTCCATTTACAAATTTCATGACCTTCCATGATCAACAGGAATCCTGGCAGAAAATTACTTCAATGACTTAACTTCAGGAAAGGTGAGAACAATTGTATATTCGATACATCCTGCAGTGCGCATTTATGCAACCCCTCACTCTGCCTTGTCTAGTTGACTCTATCACATCATTCCGCACATCAACTTCTCTAGCAAGTGCACCCATCCTTCTCCTTCCATACACTTCCTCAAATCCCCAACAACCAGCCACCATTGCCACTCACCCTCAATCTTACACAATTTCATGCCTCTGGTTGATGGTAACTGTACTAGCAGGAAGCTAAATTTCACTGGGACACTCGAATCTCACCCAATAACCTATTCGGTCTTAGTCCCATTTGTACCATGGCGCTGTGAAATTAAATTCAACAAATCTGATCATTTGTGCATATAATTACTTGTCGGAACCCAACTGAATCACACATGTCCTTCAGATGAAGAAACCCTGCCTGAGTGTGAATCCAGTCCCCAAATAAGCGACTGATGCTGAATAATTCTTGGCAGCAAGGGATGTCTGATAAATACTGCCTTGTCAGAGTTTCCTCCCAAGAACAATACAAAAACAAAATCATGAGCAAGATGACTTCAATTTCCACACAAGAGTGGGATTTACCGACCGCCCCACCACATGTTTCTTGGCTTGGGGGTGGCCGCCAGCAGGATTTGCCGGTCCCGCCGTTGTCAACGGGATTTTCTGTTGTGAGCACCCCTTGTCGCCAGGAAACCTAATACCCTTGGTGGGAGAAAGCAGTTTAGGCCTGAAGGTTTCTGACTTCAATTTTAGTGTTTTATATCCATACCAATCCCCACAAGGTTTTTCTCTTCACTGCTCTCTCGGTTCCCCTGTACCCCATGTCCATTAGATTAAGCCTTTATAATGTCGATATGAAAATTAAAGATTCATGTTTATTATTCTCTTCTATCTGAATCTGTGACTATTACATTAAAAGTTCCTCTTAAATCTTTCATGAATATATATATGTTTTGCAATTCACGTCAACATCAATAAATAGTATAATGTTTATTTGACTGTATTAATAATCCAGCGGCCTGGACTACTTATCTGGCAACATAAGTGCAAATTTTATAGGGAAGGGAACCTTTACCCAGTCTAGACTACATATTACTCAAAACCCACAGCAATATGGTTGACTTTGAAGTGGCCGAGCATCAACTCAATTGTGTTCAAGAAGGCGGCACAGTGATTAGCACTGCTGCCTCTCAGAGTCAGGGACCAGGGTTCAATTCCGGCTTTGGGTGACTGCCTGTGTGGAGTGTGCTCTTCCTTCCTGTGTCTATGTGGGTTTCCTCAGCGTACTCCGATTACCTCCCATAGTCCAAAGATGTGCAGGTTAGATGGATTGGCCATCCTAAATTGCCCCTTAGTGTCCAAAAGGTTTGGTGAGGTTATTAGGTTATGGGGATAGGGCGGGGGAATGGGCCTAGGTAGGGTGCTCTTTGAGAGCGTCAGTGCAGACTCGATGAACCAAATGGCCTCCTATTGCACTGTAGGAATTCTATGATCACTTTTTCAAGGGAAATTAAGAATGGGAAATAAATACTGGCCTTCCCAGTGACTCCTGAATCCTGTGAATGCATGAAATAAGAATAATCACCGTTTGTATTTTGATCTCCTGTTGATAAATTGCTCCTGGTCTGCTGCATTCAATTCTTTCCCTATCCTTTCAAAGTTAACCTTGGTTTTTAAGTCCAACAGCTTGATTTGTGATCTGTCTTTCTTGCCTTCAAATCTGATAGTGAGTTAAATTTACAATATTCACTTTCACCAAGATGCTTTTTTGCCGTACTGTTTCTCATTCATTACTCTCAACTAAATCAAATATCAATGTTCTCCTTTATTGGTTTGAAGACATGTTACTATAGGAAGTTGACTGGGAGAATTCAATAAACCTACATCTTCCACTGCTTGTGCAATTACTCACAGCAGCATTTATATAACATCCATATATAATGTAGCAAAACTTCCCAAGGTACTAAGTGGAAGCATTACTAAACAAAATCAGATGGTGAACTTCAAAAGGTGATATTAGAAAAGGTGAACAGTTGGTTTTAAGGTGTGTCTTAAGATAGGAGAGAGAGGCAGGGTGATGCTGAGAATCTTCTGATTCCCACAAATTCAAATAAAACACACTTAAAAATCTCCATGTTGCATATGATTCTTTCTCCACCCATTTACATCCCCCTTTCCGACTGCTCCAGTATTCTTTTATTAATGCTACAAGCCAACTTCTTTTATGTTTCTCCAATTCTTTCTAAAAAAATTAATGTTTTCTTGGCAAATCTGTTGCGACTGAATAGTCCGGCTAGCATCTGGGTCTCCAAAAATCAGCAAACCCTGCCTCTTTTCTTGTGCTTCCTGTTCCTTAATTTCATTTTCAATGATCCCAGCGAGGCTATGGACATAATTTGTTTGGTCAACTGCTTTCTTCTTTTCAAGGTCCCCTTGCTTCTTTGAACTTACCATCTAACTTAATTTCTCTTAACTTTCTAATTCCCGCTACTCTCTCCATGCTGCCTAATTTACAGCCTTGATTTGCTGCTTTAATGCAGCATGAAGAAATTCATGCAAAACCTTTCACTGAAGAGATAATAGACTTGTGGAGCATGCACAGCGGAAGGGCCATTGAAACAAAGATTATAGATAAGGATCATTAAAATCAGTTTTTGGTTCTAATTAAAAGCCATAGGGGCAATTCTCCGGTCGTGTTGCCCCGGCACAAATCCCACTATGTTGGCTGAATAGCGGGAGAGGCCCGAAACGGGATCTGCGCCAGGAGCCAAACAGTGTGCGATGCTCGAGGCCCTCTCCAGCTGAAGGGATCTGGTTCACGTCCTCACTGGGCATGAACCAGATCAGCGTATTAAAAGGAGCATTTATATATTCAGAATCGGCGTTAAGCCAAATTCGCCCAGTTCCTGCAATTCTCCCACCCGTCGGTGCTATTGAGGCTGGCACGAATCACTGATGGCGATCACCATCTGACCCGGGGGGGGAGGGGCGGGGGGCTGGGATAGTGCTAGATTGGCACTGCCAAGCTGCAGGACCTGAAAGGGAATGGGGCCTGAAAGAGGGCATGAAGAGGGGATCTGAAAAGGGCAGCATTTGGCGACCCCATAGCGGCATGTCTTTCACCTGGGGGTGGGGGTGCTGGTACTGGCGATTTGTGGAGGGGGAGGCCTGAAGGGAGACCGTTTGGAAGGAAGGGCCCCAATGTTCTGATGCCTGTGATCTCTGTGAAGCCGGGCTTGCCAGTGTGTTTAGTACCGCCCCTCTCAGTTCCAGTGCAAAACCTGCCCCCTCCAAAAAATGTTTAAGTGTGGGTGGATTGTGATCTGGGTCGTGCCAACCAACACTACAGGAATCAGGAGAATTGAGCCCCATTTTTTTCTATGATGCTATTTAAATATTTTTTTTCAAATCAAAATATACGTGCCTTGAAATCCTTGCAAAATTCAAAAAATTATATATTTCAATGTTGCTCAGATTTGCGTGGAAAAAGGGCTATAAAAAGATAAGCTTAAGTTAATGTTCCAGAGGAACGTTAGGAACAGTATTTACAGCAGGACCTGATTTCAACACCTTCGCAGTGTACTTTCAGTGTCCATATTGGATTCTTTGCATATTTGCATAAACCAAGGGCTGGTTTAGCACAATATGCTAAACAGCTGGCTTGTAAAGCAAAACAAGGCCAGCAGCGCGGGTTCAACTCCCGTACCAGCCGCCCCGAGCAGGCGCCGGAATGTGGCGACTTGAGGCTTTTAACAGTAACTTTACTCAAGCCTACATGTAACAATAAGCTATTATTATTATTTTGTTTTTTATATTTTGCTCGTCGTCAAGTCAGCAGCATATCTGTGCAAAGCGCATCATTCAATCCTTTTCTTAATCCATCACTATTCCCTTTAGCCGCGGTGGACTAACTTTTCTGTCATTCAATCTCCTATGTCTTTCATGGCAGCACGGTAGCATAGTGATTAGCACAACTGCTTTACAGCTCCAGGGTCCCAGGTTCGATTCCCGGCTTGGAACACTGTCTGTGTGGAGTCTGCATGCTCTCCCCGTGTGTGCGTGGGCTTTCTCCGGGTGCTCCGGTTTCCTCCCACAGTCCAAAGACGTGCAGGTTAGGTGGATTGGCCATGCTAAATTTTCCTTAGTGTCCAAAATTGTCCTTAGTGTTGGGTGGGGTTACTGGGTTATGGGGATAGGGTAGGGGTGTGGGCTTGGATAGGGTGCTCTTTCCAAGAGCTGATGCAGACTCGATGGGCTGAATGGCCTCCTTCTGCACTGTAAATTCTATGAATTCATCCGGGCTGTTATTGAAAATATGGAAAGATGTGTCATTTGAAACATGGAAGTCTGGCAATATCTGGTCTGAGAGAAACATGAGAGGATACAGGGAAAGATCCCCCAAAGGTTAACAGCAGCTGCAAAGAGCAGGATTGTAAAATGCAGATATCCTTGGTCAAGCAGGCTTAGCAAACAAGACAAACAGGATTTTTGTTTGAAGCCAAAAACAATGGCTCACACCTTCATTGAAAATAACTATCTTAATAAGCATCTGGAAAAGAAAGGATGAGGTTCAGTTGAATTTGGGACAATTCTAAGTGTGAAATTTTGCTAATACCAGGTAAATTAAAGAAACTTTAGACTATCAGTCTACGAGAAACATAATTCAAAGCCAAAATCAAAGTCAAAATTATGAGCCGAGGACACAATTGGAAAATAAAACTATAGAAATGACAGGAACCAAACCAAAATTCACACCTCTATTGAAGTCAAAGCATTTTGAACATCACAAAGGAAACAATGTAATCAGAGACCTGAGAGCCGAGGTCATGTCAAAATGAGTACTTAGTTGGATTAGAATGTTTAGATCAAAGATACTTTTTACAATCAAAGAAAATCAAGAGTTATTTTACAATAAAGTCATAAAAACTTAATAGCTGTTAGAAAGAGAATATAAACCGAGAGACCAGACCAGAACCAGAACTCAGAGAGAGAGAGAGGGGAGAAGCAGAGAAGGAACAAGCAGCTTAGAGTCAGATTACAGTCAGCTCGGTCATGGGAAAGATAAGACATAGCAGCTGAGCTAAAACAGCTAATACATCTAAGGAAGACTAGAATTTAAAGAGTAGGCAAAGTCAGCTCAGAGTCAGCTCAGAGACAGCCAGCAGAGCCAGCTCTCACAGCTCTGTACATGGGAAAGATAGGACACAGCAACCGAGCTCATCAGCGAATACATCTAAAGAAGACCAGATTTTAAAAAGAAGGTTGATTGTCAAGTTGGGCCTGAAGGTCCCTTCAACCAACCAGAAGGATCCAGAAGCAAGATATTTTTCCTTTCTGGAAAGAAAGTAATTGCAGCTTTTAAAAGAAAGAATATAATAAAATAACTTAATTTAACCTGAAATAGTGGTTGTTCCAAAGTCTACTTTACTTACTTAGCAATGCGGGACCCAGGATCGATGCTACTAAGTGGTAAGTAGATGAAATCTTCGGTGAAGGTATGGGTTATACCGGAGGATAACTTGAAAACATAGTTTGACCTGAATAGCACCCACTGAAGCCTGCATTGGAGTCAGGGAGTGAGAATCCCTGATCACCATTTAGAATGTCAGCCTTTTTTGATATAGGGGGACTTCTAAGAATAGTGGTGAGTTTTCAACAACAGGGCACAGATCTTTCTTTCTTTACTTGTCCAATTCACCCCTTGCTCAAAACCTATTGTATCTCTCACCTTTTTCAGTGCTGATGAAAGGTCGCAGGTCTGTTGAAAGGTTGCACAGAATTTTCGTTAATGGCATGCCGATCCTGATGGTGGTACTGGAAATGTGCCCTGCTTCCTCTCCCTCTTACTTTTTACTGTTTCCCAAACTATTACAATTAACGTTTAAAGTGCCGGTGCCGTGCAGGGCAGACATATACAATTCAGAACTATGGATGCTTTTAAGTGGTGAAACTTGCTGTCAGCAGACAATGCTGCAGCTATGGATGTGTTATAAAATAATCTCCTGGTTAAATAGCGATCCAGCCTCAAAAATTGTTCAAAAACGAGACATGCTATTGAAGTTTTTCATCTTGCACTCATCAGGACAGCGCATAAGAAATTACTAACATCAAAGGGAACAAATATTTATACTGCATTGGTTGGAAAGTGGACTTGATTGGTGAAGGTGTTGCCATGGAAAATGCAGCGTGGAACAGTTAATTGCCCAGCTTTGTCTGTCAGTTGGGTCGCAGTGTGGCTCATTTATTCATGCTTAAAAGCACATGTGTTGACCGACAAGGTCCTGTCCTTTGCAGACAGAAGGAAAATATCTACACATTACACCTTTTTCAGCAAACCAAAAGCTTGGGAATAGTCATTCCCTGATTCATTCTGCATGGCAAAGCCTTGACCAATCTGAGCAGACCTGCCTTCTTTGCATTTGAATAAAGCTGCTTGAACTGAAATGTTGCAGATGAACTTAAAGCCCTGTAAGGGCTTGGCCGCTCAATGCTCTGAAATTGACCCACATTTGGAGAGTAATACTGTTAGAAAATGAGGCCCTTTAGGCCTCTCATTTCCTTACCTTGACTGACTGTCCCCACCACCCTCCACAACATCAATGATCACTTCACTTCTCCATGCTTCTTATACCCTTGGAACACTCTTCCACTCCTTATCCCTGATCCCACTCCATACCCCACCCACCCTCCCCTCACCCATCTCCACACCACTGACTCACCCTTGCCAGTCCTGAGCCGCCATGCCAGCTGCCATTCTCCTGCTCCCCTCGTTTGGAGGTAAATGTGAAAAACCACAGTCTTACAAAACGGCACAAAGCAACGTGGTGCATGTTTTAGCTTTTAAACAAATGTGAACCGGGTGGCACAAGATTCCCATGCACTGCTGACTTTACCTTGAAGGTTGGACGTAATTATTATAGGTTTTATGCTGATGAGTATTCATAGCATGCAAACGTGTGGATGAACCTGTCATAGATAGGGCTAAGACTTAACACCTTGCAAACTCGCTGCTCACTATATCTCTGCATCTCAACCACCATCAGGAAATCCAGATTGAGAGTCAGTGGTGTAGTGGTAACTTCACTGGACTAGTAATCCAGAGACCCAGGCTAGGGACAAGGGTTCAAAACCCAGCACAGCAGTTGGTGGAATTTAAATTTAGTTAATAATCCTGGAATTGAAAAGCCAGCTTCAGAAATGGTGACCAAGAAATCATTGTCGATTGTGGTCAAAACTAATCTGCTTCACTTATGTCAGTTGGAGAAAGAAATCTGCCATCTATGCCTGGTCTGACCTACATGTGTCTCCAGACCCACAGTAATGTAGTTGACCCTAAACTACCCTCAGAAATGCTGTGGCAAGCCTATCAGCACAAGGGCATTCAGGGATGGGCACTCTTCCTGCATCCTCAGGTTCCATAAACTCTCCCACCACCCCCTCACCGCCCCTTGTTCATTTTGAAACTTTCCACAGATCCTGTCAAAATCTTCAGAGGGTTTCCAGAATTTTCTGGTTCAACTCAAAATTAGAAAGCTTTTCCTCAAATTTTAACAAAAAGAGATGGACAATTTTGCCACACTTTTCTCCTTTCAGGGTTGTTTCGGAGTAATTTCATAGAATTTACAGTGCAGAAGGAGGCCATTCAGCCCATCGAGTCTGCACCAGCCCTTGGAAAGAGCACCCTACTTAAGCCCCACACCTCCACCCTATCCCCTTTATCCCCGTAACTCAACTTAACCTTTTTTGGAGACTGACAAAGTTAAGGCGGCCCTGTTTGAGAAAGATTTGGACTATTGTACCTGGCGCGTCTTTGGGTGACCTACGAGAACCGGGTGAGCTGTACTTTAATTCTCCGGAAGAGGTGGCTACTTTTATGAAAGACAATAATCTGGCTTAAGGACTTTTAAATTCTAACTGTGGTGGGCTGAGTTTGGGGGAAGGGGTGGAGTGGCGGGGAGGAGAGAAACATGGTTCTGTGTTTTGCTTTGTCTTGTTTAAAATTTCAGTCTTTTAATTCTGTGAGTTAAGTTGCGATGTTCGGGAAGAAAAGGATTTTGGTATTTTATTTTTATTTTCTTTCCTCTCTTCTTGTGTAATTTGATTTTGATTTATTGCTTTATGTACTGGATCACAGAGGGAAGAACTTCTAAGATGCGATGGGGTGTTTTAGTTTCCGCAAGAAAGATGGTTGATTCTTGCATGCATAATTTTGTTCAAGCTGCTTGGAGTTTCTTCTTTTATGTTTGATTCTGTTTGAAGGTGATAGGGCTAATAAGAATCAGTTAAAGTGGGAGGGGTTTGCCTCTTGTTCCCTGTGCGTTGGGGGATGGTTTGTTTGCTTTTCGGGACTGGTGTTACTGTGTTGAGTGCTTGTGCTTTTGCTAGGTGTAATAGAACCTGGCAATCGGCAGGTTTTTTGACGACAGAGGGTGGGAGATGCTGAGCTAGCTGGATAGCTGGTTCACGGGAGCAAAGTGGGGGGAGAGCTGAGGAATGACGAAGTGGGGGGGTGGGAGGGGGAGGATTGTTGACGGGTAAGGGACAGCTAGGAGACTGGAGATGGAGATCAGATGGTGGTCGCTGCCGAGGGGCGGATCAAGTGAGGTGTGGAACACGGGCTAGGAGCTGGCCTAGGAAAGGTCATTGTTCACCGACAGGGGAGGGGAGCAAAAGCTCCCCCGGACCAGACTGGTTACATAGAATGTTCGTGGACTGAACGGGCCGGTTAAGAGAGCTTGTGTGTTCGCACACCTGGGACAGTTAAAAGCGGACGTGGCTATGTTACAAGTGACACACTTGAATGCGGGAGACCAAATTAGATGAAAGAAGGGATGGGTCGGGCAAGTGTTTCATTCAGGACTGGACTTTAAAACAAGGGGGGTGGTTATCCTGAGTAATAAATGGGTGACATTCGAGGTGGGGAGGTAGAGGTAGACCCGGGAGGCAGACATAGTATGGTTAGCAGGAAGCTAGAGGGAATGGCAGTGGTGCTGGAGAATATATATGCCCCAAACTGGGATGATGTTGCGTTTATCAGGAAGGTGCTGGGGAAGATCCCAGACCTTGACTCCACCGGCTGAACATGGGGGGTGACTTTAATACGGTCCTGGACCCGAAGTTGGACCGGTCGAGTGCTAGGTCGGGGAAGCTATCAGCAATTGCAAAGGAACTACTTGGGTTCATGGAGCGCATGGGAGGGGTGGATCAGTGGAGATTTGAGAGACCAAGGAGCAGGGAATATTCACTCTACTCCCATGTACAGAAGGAGTACTCCAGGATAGATTTCTTTGTGCTAGATAAAACACAGTTAGCAGTGGTTGAGGACACTGAGTACTCAGCAATTGTGGTCTCAGATCATGCACCACACTGGATAGACCTACGGGCAGACACGGGAATGTCCCAGTGCCCACAGTGGAGACTAGATACAGGCCTGTTAGCGGATTAGGAGATGTGTGAGCGAGTGAGAGAGGCCATTCAGGGGTACATAAAGATCAATGACACGGGAGAGACTGCAGCTGGGGTGGTCTGGGAGGCACTGAAAGCAATCATTCGAGGGGAATATATTTCGATTTGAGCCCACAGGGATAAAACTGAGCGGGCGGAGCTGGCCAGGTTGGTAGGAAAAATCTTACAGGTGGACAGGAGATATTCGGAGTCTTCAAATGAGGAGCTCCTGAAGGAGCGTCAGAGACTTCAAATGGAGTTTAGGCTCCTTTCCACAGGAAAGGCGGAGGGTCAGCTGAGGAGGGTAAAAGGGGCAACATATGAACATGGGGAGAAAGCTAGCAGGATGCTGGTGCATCAGCTGAGGAAACAGGAGGCGGCGAAGGAAATAGGGAAAATAAAGGATTTGAGGGGGAAGACGGTGACGGACCTGGGGGCGGTGAAGAAGTGTTCCGGGAATTTTATAGCCAGCTATACGAGTCGGAACCCCCGGTTGGGGAGGAGGGCACGAATCAATTCCTGGGGAGGCTAGAGTTCCTGAAGGTAAATGAGGAGCTGATGGACGCCGTGGGGGGCCCCGATTGGACTTGGGGAGGTGATAGATGGACTGGGGGTGATGCAATTGGGTAAAGCCCCGGGACCTGATGGATCAGTGGAATTTTTAAGGAAGTTCTCTGGGTTACTGGGGCTGCTCCTGGTTAAGGCATTCAATGAGTCCAAGGAGCTGGGAGTACTCCCCCCCCCCCCCCCCCCCCCCAACGTTATCACAGGCAGCAATTTCTCTCATTCTGAAGCGTGACAAGGATCCGGAGAGCTGTGGATCGTACAGGCCAATCTCCCTCTTGAATGTAGATGCCAAATTATTGGCAAAGATCCTGGCCACTCGAATAGAGGATTGTGTCCCGGAGATAATTGAGGAGGATCCGACGGGATTTGTAAAGGGCAGGCACCTGACATCCAACATTAGACAGCTTCTTAATGTAATTATGATGCCAGCGGAGGAGCATGAGGCTGAGGTGGTAGTTGCCATGTACGCGGAGAAGGCTTTAGACCGAGTGGAGTGGAAGTATCTGTGGGATATTTTAGGCAGGTTTGGGTTTGGGCAGGGATTTGTGGAGTGGGTCCAGCTACTGTACCAGGCCCCGGTGGCAAATGTCAGAACTAACCAAGTTCAGTCAGAATACTTTAGTCTTTGTCGAGAGACAAGGCAGGGATGTCCGCTGTCCCCATTACTGTTTGCCATGGCCATAGAACCCTTAACAATGGCTCTGAGAGCAGCGAATACCTGGAGGGGTATCGTGAGGGGGGTGGGTGGAACACAGGGTCTTTCTCTATGCAGACAATTTGCTGCTTTATATCACGGACCTGGTGGGGGGGGTGACCGAAATCATGGAGGTATTAGGAGAATTTGGGCAATTTTCAGGCTATAAGTTAAATATGGGAAAAAGCGAGATGTTTGTGATTCAAGCACGGGGGCAGGAAAGGAGGTTGAAGCAGCTACCTTTTTAAAGTGGTTGGGAAGAGTTTTAGGAATCTGGGGATTCAAGTGGCCAAGGATTGGGGGTCACTTCACAAATTAAATTTGGGCAAAGCAGTGGATCAAATGAGAAGGGATTTTTGTAGATGGGATATGCTCCCACTGCCGCTGGCGGGGAGGGTTCAGACGGTGAAGATGACTGTCCTTCCGAGAGTGCTTTTCTTTTTTCAGTATCTCCCGATTTTTGTCCCAAAGGCTTTTTTCAGAAGTATGAATGTGGCGATATCGAGGTTTATATGGGTGGGTAAAACCCCGAGAGTAAAGAGGACACTCCTGGAACGGGCCCGGGGAAGGGGGATTGTCTCTCCCGAGCTTTATTAACTATTACTGGGCTGCCAACATATCGATGGTCAGGAAGTAGTTAGTGGGGGAGGGTCAGTCTGGGAGCAGATGGAGGCAGCATCCTGCAAAGGTACGGGTCTGGAGGCTTTACTGACGGTGCCACTGCCATTCTCGCCGGCTCGGTACTCCACAAGTCCTGTGGTGGTGGTAGCCCTGAGGGTGTGGGGGCAATGGAGGCAGCATATGAGACGGGAGGGGGCGTCAGTGTGGTCACCGATCTGTGACAATCACCAGTTTGTCCCGCGGGGGCTGGATGGGGGCTTTAAGGTATGGCAGCGGGCAGGGATTGAGTGGTTTGGGGATCTATTCATCCAGGAGGGCTTTCCGACCTTGGAGACATTAGCGGAGGAGTTTGATTTGCCAGGTGGGAACGGGTTTCGGTATCTTCAAGTGCAGGACTTTGTACGGAGACAGGTCCCAAGCTTTCCTCGCCTCCCCCTGAGGGGACTACAGGATAATGTGCTGTCAAAAACATGGGTTGGAGGTGGGAAGGTTTCGGACATATACAGGGAATTGTTAGAGTGGGAAGGGGCCCCTATCAGAGAGATGAAGAGGAAGTGGGAAGAGGAGCTAGGTGGGGATCTGGAAATTGAACTGGGAAAAAGCCTTGAAAAGGGTAAATGCATCCTCGTCCTGTGCTAGACTCAGCTTAATTCAGTTCAAGGTGGTCCACAGGGCCCACATGATGGTAGCTCGGATGAGTAGGTTCTTCGTGGAGGTGGAGGACAGATGTGGGCGGTGTGGGGGTAGCTCGGCCAACCATGTTCATATGTTTTGGGCATGTCCGAAACTGAGGGAATTCTGGAAGGGATTTGCAGATGATATGTCGGAAGTCCTGGAAGGTAGGGTAACTCCGAGTCCAGAATTAGCAATATTTAAGGTGTCAGAAGATCCGAGGGCAAAGGGGAAGAGGGAGGCCGATATCCTGGCCTTCTCCTCCCTGGTGGCCCGGAGACGGATCTTGCTGAGATGGAGGAACTCGGAGCCTCCGAAATCAGGGGCGAAATTCTCAGGTATCGGCGCGATGTCCGCCGACTGGCGCCAGAAACGGCGCAAATCAGTCCGGCATCGCGCCGCCCCAAAGGTGCAGAATCCTCCGCCCCTTGACCGGCCGAGTCCTAACCTTGAGGGGCTAGGCCCGCGGCGGTCTGATTTCCGCCCCGCCAGCTGGCGGAAGTGCCCCGCCAGCTGGTGCGGAAATGACATTGCCGGGCGGCGCATGCGCGGGAGCGTTAGCGGCCGCTCACGGCATCCCCGCGCATGCGCTGTGGAGGGAGTCTCTTCCGCCTCCGCCATGGTGGAGACCGTGGCGAAGGCTGAAGGAAAAGAGTTCCCCCACGGCACAGGATCGCTGGGCCCCGATCGTGGCACAGGCCACCGTGGGGGCACCCCCCGGGGCCAGATCGCCCGGCGCCCCCCCCAGGACCCCGGAGCTCGCCCGCGCCGCCTTGTCCCACCGGTAAGAGAGGTGGTTTAATCCACGCCGGCGGGACAGGCATTCTAGCAACGGGACTTCGGCCCATCTGGGCCGGAGAATCGCGAGGGGGGGCCCGCCAACCGGCGCGGCGCGATTCCCGCCCCCGCCGAATCTCCAGTGCCGGAGAATTCGGCAACCGGCAGGGACGGGATTCACGCCAGACCCCGGCGATTCTCCAACCCGGTGGGGTTCGGAGAATCCCGCCCCAGGTGTGTGGGTCAGCGATATGATAGAGTTTCTCAGCCTGGAGAAAATCAAGTTCGCTCTAAGAGGATCAATACAGGGATTCGCCCAGAGTTGGCAGCTGTTCATCGATTTCTTTAACAAAAACTGAACATCAGCAGTAAGGGGGGAAAGGGAAAATGGGCGGGGGGGGGAAGGAAAATAGGAGGCATGGTAATGTTCAATAAGGACAGGGAATTTAGTTTACAGGTAATTGGGGATAGGGCGGGCGAAGTGGGGTATGTGGTTTATTGTTTGTTGTTATTTTAGGGAGTATTTTGTGCGTCGACCCGCGTGGTTGTTTTAGAAATGTCAATATATCAAATTGTGAAAATTACAAATGCTTCAATAAAATATTTTCTTTAAAAAAAATGACTATCTGTGGTCCCTGAACAAAAGGAACGATCTGGCAGTTTTGTATAAAATGACACCTCATTATCTCTGAAAATTCACAAAAAACACATTGTGGGCTACAGAGACCAAATCCAAAGAGAACTATACGAATTCCATTTGCATTTCATAAGCCAGGCTGGCCAACTGGTGTCTGTCCATCTGCTAGGACAAAGGACCCCACGCCCTCCTGCCCACATACTCAAGATGACCCCAAAGTAACTCACTTGAATTATGTGTGAAGTCAGTCACTCGTCTTATTGAAGCAAACATTGCAGTATAAGGACTGGGCATTTATAGAGTTAATGTGGGACTGAGTATAACCGGCCACACAAGTGATGTAAGAGAGCACATGACTTCACCCAGGGTCAGTCTCATGTTGGGCAGAGCCATGTGTACCACCCAGCATGGAGGCAGCCCCAACTTGTCCCCTTTACCGTATATTTGTAAATAATTCTTAAAGTCAATAAAGACTTTCTACTAATCAACGTATGACGACAAAGAATTCTTCATTTTGCCTGTACTGTAACCAACACCCGACAACAGACATGGCAGCCAATCTGCGCTCAAACGAAGTCCAACAACAGAAATCAGATGAATGACCCTTTCCAGAGAGTTGAGGAGATAATCTAGCCTAGCATTTCAATGCAGCAATGAGGACATGCTCCACTGAAAGCAGTGCAGCATTTTATATGAGATGTTAAACTCAGTACTGATCTTCTTGTTTAAGGAAAAAGGACAGAGCCTGTTTGAAGATGAGGGGAGCTCTCCCAGTCTTCTGGCTGACATGCATCCTTCAACCAACACCACATGAAGCCAATGATTAGCACCTCCTTTTCCTTGAAATATCCAGACATTCTTTGTGAGTAATTAAGGCAAAGGAAAATTATCCCTTCTCTGTTTGCTCTGTAGCCATTTGTTTGACATGATGATGGTGGGATGAGAAAAACTGTTGGAAATCATGCCTAAGGAAACAGCTGCAGTATTATTTTTAGTAAAGGATGCATTGATGTGTGGCCTGAGTCAACATTTGGATGTCTTTAGTGCATCTGCATGCTGTTCTCTGTTGTACGCCAGACCCAGAGTGAAAGACTGATGTTTGCTGATGTATAAGGAATATAATTATCACAACAGAGGATCAAGGATGTTTACAGCACAAAAACAAGCCTTCTGACAAAGGCATTGTGTACTGCATCTTGACTAGAGAAATCCAAAACAAACACCACTGCCCATTTTAAACCAATGCTCTGATTCACATCTCAATCCAATTTTCCCTGAAAACATGCAAACGTGTTTGCCTCAAATACTTGCTGTGACAAAGCATTCCATGCTCCAACAACAACCTGTGCAAAAAATTGCTGCTAAAGTATGCCACCCTTTTTTATTTGATGATTCTTTCTCATTATCACCCACTTCGGGCGGTCTTGGGCTAGGGATTCCCAGGTGTAAGTGGGGAGGTATTGGCGTAGTGGTATTGTCCCGAGACCAGCAAAACAGTGACCCAGGGTGATGCTCTGGAGATCCAGGTTCAAATCCCACCATGGCAAATGGTGAAATTTTAAATCAATAAATATCATTAGACTTTTAAATGATGACCATAAACCCATTGCCGATTGTCGTTTATTGCGCCACCCATCAAAATTCTTCATAATCCTTTTTTAAGTATTCAATATTCCCTGTGAAAATAATTGCACAATTTTCCATCCCTGTTCTGAAGTTCTCATCCTTGACATAAGCCTGGTCAATCTGCACTGCATGATTTTTATGACTACAATGTGCTTTCTATAATTAAGTATCCAAAACATCATAGAGTATCCTAACTAATCTAAAACAATAGTTTGTACAACTTCATCACTGCTGTTTTATTTTGGTACTCTTCTTCTTCTTCAGCAACAATTCCTTGGGAGGATGACTTACTTCCACACTAAAGATGAGTTTTCAGCTGACTGAGGAGTCCAATGTGTGACCTACAGTCTCTATTACAGGTGGGACAGATGGTGGTCGGAGGAAGGGGTGGGTGGGGTACCCGTGTTGCAACACCTTCTTTTTAGTCATCAGCTTTCTCTCGGCGAGGAAACCCGGCATCTTCGGCTCCTTCTCAGATGCTTTTCTTCCACTTCGGGTAGTCTTGGGCTAGGGATTCCCAGGTGTAAGTGGGGAGGCGTTGGCATAGTGGTATTGTCACTAGACCAGCAAAACAGTGACCCAGGGTGATGCTCTGGAGATCCAGGTTCAAATACCACCATGGCAAATGGTGACATTTTAAATCAATAAATATCATTAGACTTTTAAATGATGACCATAAACCCATTGCCGATTGTCATAAAAACCCATCTCGTTCACTAATGTCCTTCAGGGAAGAACTCTGCCGTCCTCACCTGGTCCGGCCTACATGTAACTCCAGACCCACACAGCAATGTGGTTGACTCTTAACTGTCACCCCTCTGAAATAATCCAGCAATCCATTCAGTTCAAGGGTAATTTGAGATGGGCAACAAATGCTGGCCCAACCAGAAAAACCCACATCCCAAGAACAAATGAAAAGAAAATGTTGCAGTTTTTCAAGGATTGTTTGTTGTGTCGTAGCTACGAATAGAATGTTTATTTCAGGAATCTCGTGTCAGGCATGTGGATGATGTGGCTTGACCAGCAGAACTGGGGAAGTCACAATTTATATTACCCAAATATTTTTTATGACTATCTATTTGCACTTTCAGGTCTTCCACTTGAACTCAAAAAATTGCTTTCCAATAATTTGCCACCTGACATTTAAAGCGAATTCATCAATGCAAATTTAAAAAGAAAAGCTGCTTGAAAATTCCTAATTATAAATGGATTCAAGATGTTGCTCGAGTCATTGGGAGAGAAAAACGTAGCCAAGGAAGATGATGAGAAGGTGACTAGGCTAATCTCAAAGGGACACGTTTGTTGAGCTTAATTATATTTAGTTGCATTGCATTTTCCTCTTCCTAAAAATCTGTGTTCCGATTGTTAATCTAAAACCAATATAAACATGTCATAGCTTCAAAACCAATCTGCACATCAATTGCGTTGGAAAATAATTTATTGACTCAAATAAATAGGGTTTGTAAATATTTTTAAAATGTGAGCAGTCTCCATCAGAACAGGGCATAAAAAACGAATCAAAGCACAGATGCAATAATGCAATGCATCCACATTAGCTAGATTGATGACTAATATTCAATTATTTTTGTAAATTAGAAGAGCAATTGATCGAGTTTAATTGGCACAACAGGAGTTAGTATTGGTATAACAAGATTAAATGTAACTAATATCACGCTGTCAGACACAAAAACAATACATGTATTTGAAATGATCCAAGTTGAACAAAGGATTTATTTGCATACTCTTGTTCAATTCTAATTTATCTGACCCTTTACAATCTTGTTAAGTCAAATATGTTGTCATTTATTATTCATACATTTCAGGATTAATTTAGTCAGATCTCAAATAACTGCAAACCAGCACTCTCTGTAAGCTTCTGACCGGGTGGGCGGAGACAGAGGAGGAAGGGGTGGGGGAGGGGAACTGCCAATATACGGCATGTTTACTTTGCTGGATTTGATTTATGTTAACATTTTACTTCATTAACGGTGACGTTTGAATGCAAGTTGCTTCTGTTGAAGACAACAGCGAGTTGAATGTCCCATCAGTTATGTTTTCCTGGTGGAGTTTGAAGTTTCTGCAGGTCAAGTACATTTTTACCTACAATGTTTGAAGTGATCTAATATTCATACCCAGCTCCAAAAATGAACTGTGATTTTGAATTCATGTAAACCTTCATGTCTGGTGGATAATGTGATCAAAACATCTCAATGCATCTGGAGGTAAGCCTCTAACCAACATGCTTCCTGGGCTTTTTCGTCCACTTTCTGGGATGTTGCATCCGTCACTCAACTTCATTTATGGCTTCTTTTTCAGGTTGAGGGCAATAATCTGGCGTCGGGACTGTATCCAGGTATTGAACCCCCCCCAACAGTGGTTTTCATGGACTGTTGGAATGACCCCTGTCATGGTACTCAAGCAACATTTATGAAAGCCACAAATGACATCCTCGATGATTGTGATAAAGGTACATTAGCACAGTGGGCTAAACAGCTGGCTTGTAATGCAGAACAATGCCAGCAGCGTGGGTTCAATTCCCGTACCCGCCTCCCCGAACAGGCGCCGGAATGTGGCGACTAGGGGCTTTTCACAGTAACTTCATTGAAGCCTACTTGTGACAATAAGCGATTATTATTATTTTTATTTCCTCCCTTTGCCTTGACCAGACCATCCTCCTCCAACGTCTCCTCATTGTTGCCCAGCTGTGTGGGTTAGCTCTCACCCGGTTCCATTCCTATTTAATCATAGTCAGAATCACTTGCAATACTCTCTCTCTTCCTGTTTATTCATTGTTGTCTTTGTTGTCACCCCAGGATCTATCCTTAGTCCCCTCTTATTTTTCATCAATAAGCTACTCCTCAGCAAAATCATCACAACACAAGGTTAGTTTTCATATATACACAGATGACACACAATGCTATCTCACCACCACCCTGGTCTACTCCTCGAGTGTTGCTAAACTATTGGATGGGAAATCCACTGCCAGATGAGAAGAAATTTCTTCCAATTAACTATTGGAAAGACTGAGGCCATTGATTTTTTTGGTCCCCACTTTAAACTCCGTTCCTTAACTTGTTATAACTGCTAACTTAATTCCTCTCCCGAGCAACAGGCTGAGATAAAGCTAACCTGTTCACATCTGAGGTGCCATGTTTGACTGGAGATGCGGTTCCAACTTCAGATTTGTACCACCATTAAGCCCTTCTACGTCCACCTCCACAGCGTCAATCAGCCTTGTCCCCTTCTCTGCTGTTAAAACTCTAATTTGTTAGCTTAACTAATCCAATGTACTCCTGCAGTCTTCCACATACCCTTTACGTAAAGTTCAGATTATCTGAAACTTTGTCTTAACTTGTAGCAAATCTAATTCCTCTGTGTTCACTGACCATTTCTCACTCATTGATCTTTTATAACTCACAGCAGGTCATGTTCACCTAACACCCTGTGATCACTGACCCACACTGGTCCTGGCGAGCAACATCCTGATTTGAAAATTTGCCCGCTTGTTTTCAAATCCCTCCATGATCTTGCCCCTCCCTATCTCTGTAATCTCCTTCAGCCCACAACTCTGAGATATCTATACTCCTTTAATTTTGACCTCTCGGGTGTCTCTGCCAATGCTGGCCATGCTTTCAGTTGCCTGGGCACAATTCTGGAATTTCCTCTCTGTACCTCTCTGCCCCTCTATTCCTCCTTCAAGACTTTCCTTAAAAAACTACCGATTCATTAAGCTTCTGGTCATCTGGCCAGTATCTCCTTACTTGACTCGCTGTCATGCTTTGTTTTAACAATGCTCCAGTGTAACGCATTGGGACAATTTCTCATTAAAGGTGCTGTACAATTCGAAATTTGCGTGGCTGTTCATCAAGGCACCTCCTTTAATCAGCAAGGAGATGGGTCCAACTTAGGACAGTGTGCAGGTATTTGGAGGGCCAATCAAACACAATCTAGCTTGAGAGGGGCAGTAGCCAGCAATGGTTACCCAGGGTTCAACATGGACGCTCCATGTCACAAACTTTGAAAAAGCTGAAATAAAAAACAGGTGCAGTAGCCAGGTCACACTGTTGGGGATAGGATGTATCCCTCAACAGGTTAGTCTCTGACTGCATCTGCACCCAGGCAGGCAGCGAGGGCCCAAAGGCCCACCTGTCTGCCACTGGACTGCCAGTTAAATTGTACCCGTGCCAGTTCTGAAAGCTGGAGGCTGACTGGGAAACTTCATTCAACCTCCTTCATGTCGCATAACAATGCTGTTAACAAGTCCAGTTGGCCACACACCTCATGGGGACAGATTTTCTCGCTGCCCCCAAAACCACCTTGGCCAAAATGACTGGAGTTGGAAACGGCGTAGAGAAACCGGCGCACTCTCAAGCACCGGTACACATTGGGCCTTCAATGTGGCCCAAAAATTCAACCCTTGATTTCACAGGTTTTATTAATACCTGTAATGAATCATCTGATGCACTCCCATTCAACCCGACCATAACAATAAAGACACCTTTTCGTAATGTCGGTTGAAACCTCATTCCGATGGTTTTTTTTGGCCTCAACTTAACGCTGCTCAACAATATTAAAATCAACATTTTGTATTCCTCTGGATTACTTTTCAATTCATATCTAGATCCAAATTTGGAACAATGCCATTTACCTGTACATGCAATAAAGACATAGCTGTGTAATTTTTGTTCCAAAATTAATAATAGCAAGCATGGATCCCAGGAGAAAATAGAGTCTTATGGTAATGTTTGAATAATAATACTCAAATCTCATTTGTAAACATTGTGAACAGCTGAACATAATTCTTGAATTAGAATGGGTATTAGTAGTTACAATCTGTGTTTTAGTAATAAATCAAATGGAAAGCTTTAACTGTAATAGCATTCCAAGGTAACAAATGGCATTGAACTACAAAAGGCTTCAACTTTTTATGATCTGTAAATGGACATTACAGGGTAACTACATTATTTTATACCGTACTGTACCAATCTAAGTATTAAATCTATGAATAGAAAAATTAGGTTTTAAACCCTCCTGAAAATTAAATTCACTTTATACAAAAAGAATAAAATGGTTTATTATCTGCTGAGCAATTTGTGGTGCCATTATAGTTAGGAAATGCATCCAGCAAAAAGTTGTTCTGCCAATCACATTGAAAAGAATTCTAATCTCTTCTCCCTGAGCCTGCTTACCTTCCTCAATCTAAAACACATAACAAGGCTTCTGTTAAAAGTCATCATTAGACAGCTAATCATCCAAGGATTTTGACATGAACAATTTTCATTGATTCCCATCAGGAAATCTTTACCTTTATCCCTACAAATGTACCCATATTCTTTCACTTCACAGCACTGTTCATTAACGCACCAATGCACCATTTAATTGCCTCATGTACAAAAAAAATCTGCTCTACATCAGTTCAGCCTACTTCACTGAAATATATGAAAGTGGGTTTAAAACTGTAATGTAATAGTAAATAGCAAAAGATAGTAAAAGTGGAGCAGGAGCAGACACATGGGAACACCACCATCCGGAAGTTTCCCTCTAAGCCACTCAATTTTCTGGCTTAGAAATATATCACTTTTCCTTCACTGTCGCTGGGTCAAAATTCTGGAACTCCCTCACTAACACCCTCCAGGTGCACAGTGGTTGTGCCTTCACCCCATGGGCTGCAGCAGTTCAAGATGGCAGCTCCCCACCATCTTCTCAATGGCAATTATAAATGGGCAATAAGTGCTGGCCTTGCCACTGACAACCACATCCCATAAATCAATTTTTAAAATGGTTTGTGAAGTGCTGAATGTTTATACAAATGCTGAAAATGGAAAAGTAGGAATACCCTACTTATATTGAATGCTGCATGGATACTGCATTCTCAAAGTTGCACATCAACTAGCTAAATATTTCAGCTGACTTATGGTTGCCCACTCTGGAAAAGAACATTGCTTGTCTTGCTATTGAAGCAATACTTAAAATAGCAATTCTTACTATTTGTGAATAGTCACACGATGACATAGTGTAGTTCATGTCAGAGAGCATCTACTTGTATTCTGTAAATATGACCAGAAGTTTTTTTGGTTCCTTCCTTTCAAAAACAAACCAAAGAAAGATTCATCCAGTGCTTTTCCATAAAGACTGTGCTCATTTAGCATCACATATACTGGTAAACATTTAGATACATCATTCTGCATAGAATGCAAAGATTATATGCTGTTATTTCAATTCAAGTCATCTGAGAACATTGCTGAAAAAAGACATCTATCGAAGCTTTTCATCTCAGAAACATCAGGACAGCTCCTAACAATATACCAATAGTAAAGGGAACAGCAATTTATACTGTATGAAAAAAGAGTGTTGATTGTTTGGCAAATGGGGCTCTTATTGTTGAGGTGTTACCATGGGGAATGCAACAGGAAACATTTATCTAATATGTCACATCGTCTGGAAGATCGTATCAAGCAATACGTCCCTCCGGCTGTTTTGCAAAAGGCAAAGTATCGACAGGACCGTACACAACTAGGCCTTGCTTGAAAAACTCAAAACATTGTATCTAACATTAGATGTGATTTTGCGATTAAATACTTGCTGAACAATTCTAATTGTGCTAAGAAGTACACTGAAAACCAATTTAAGATCATCAGTCATGGTTGCAGTATGGCTTACATAAGTATGCTAGAAGCTTCATATATTCACACAGGGCCCTGTCCTTTGCAGACAGAAGGAGCACGTGCACACATTGCATCTTTTTGACTAAACAAGAGCTTGGGAAACAATCATTTCCGGATTCTTTTCCATGGCAGTGCCTTGGCCAATCAGAGTAGACCTACCTGGTTTGATTTTGAACAAAAAGTTTGGAATAGTTTTTTCCTGGCGCATTCCCCATGGCAACACCTTTACCAATCATAGTCCACTTGCCAACCAATTGGCACTCTCTTCTCAAGCAGTATAAATTGTTGTTCCCTTTACTGTTGGTGTTTTCTTGTGAACTGTTCTGATGAATGCAAGACCAAAAGCTCTGACAGGATGTCTATTTTTTTTAAGCAATACTCAAGTTCTGTACTAACAAACAACTATTTATGTGCGAATGTTTTCGATTCAGGGGAATTTAATTTGCCTCTAATACCAAAGATCGCCCATATATTTATCAAATCGAAATGAGCGCTTAGATCAGCTATCTTCTGTCTCATCTGTAAAATTGCTGTGACAACTCCGTCACCTCAAATGCTTTTAAATTAGGTTATTAATCGAAATTCAGTAACAGGCTCGTGCCATGTTTGCTGTTTTCATTTTGGACAGAATGTATTCTTGATAAGCATGACAGGCCTCCAATCTTCAGACAGTAGTTTTTAAAAGATCCATTTCATATGAGGTGGTGTTAGGGGCAAGGACCATGGAATTGAAAAAAACCTTTATTTCCAACGTTCAAATTAAACAAGGATTAACTTTTGCCACAAATCTTTTAACCTATTAGCATCTAGCAGGATGTTCACAACATTATTTATTCTTGAAATCACTGAAAATGTATTGATTGAGGGCAGAGCATTTTGTAATATGCCTTCGTAATATACCAAAGAGAAAACATTTTTTTGGGTCAAGTTGAACCCTTGAGATTATGCAAAGCTTTTATGTGGCAAACATCAAAATACAATTTCAGGGAATTATTTATCTTCTAAACCTACCCTTTCACAAGCCAGAGGACCTGCTGAATTGCATTCTTTAATTCAAATTTAATTCAGCTCATCAAACATTCATATCACTGTGTGCGCACAAGTCAAAAGGGTGTAAAATGCTGTGAAGAGTAGCTTTCTTTCAGCTGACCAAAAATGAAAATGCAAATAGCCGTTAATTAAAATGGCCATATTTGCATGAATGACATTAACATTTTAACAACTTCTTATTAAATATGGGAAAAAGAAATTGGGCCGGCAACATCATTATTTCCAGGACTGAAACTGTTGTGGCAGTTAATAACTATGAACAGAAACAATTCAATTCAACATTGTTAAATTCATTAATAATCATTTTAAATCTGAGATTGATAGATTTTTGTTAGGCAAGGGTATTAAAGGACATGGAGCCAAGACAGTTGGAAGATACAGATCAGCTCTGCTCTCATTAAATGGTAAAACAGGCTCAAGGGCCTAAATGGCTTTCTCCTGCCCTTATCATGTCTAACAGTGTCTAATCCTAACAGAGTTTTCTTCTAATTTGATGTTTCCCACACCCCAAACTTCACTTCCCCTAAAAAAAAGCTTTCAAGAACAAAAGATTCAATTGCTACAACAGAAAAGTAACAATCTTACAAATTCTATTGCATTGTGTCACATGAACAACCCCACAACCTGGAATTTTCCTGTAATGCTCATCAAAGTACTGACGAATTAGTGAGGATCTGACTACAGCTCTACTATCTACCATTCTGAAGCAGGACAGTGCCTCTACCTGGTTGCGTCCACGTGTGCAGCTGATAATGTGTTTCGCGGCAGCCTATGTCTCAATTCCATCACTGGCTGCCTCCTCTCATCTCATCGGGATATCCAGTTCTTGGTCGCTCCCTTCACCCTTACTCGATGCATCCAAACAAGGAGGGGACAGACAGTGAGTGAAGAAAAACAGAGTGTGAGGCAGAAAGAAGAGAAGTGAAAGGGAAGGAGAAGAGAAGAGAATGCAAGTAGAGAGTGAAAAGAATCTAAATGATGTGGCAAACACAAAAAAGAGCCGGTGAAAATGGCTTCTCATGGGCAGCACCATGGAAAATCCATTAGTTTTAGCAAAACTGATAAAATGAAGCCTACAGCACAAGAATGTGAAAAATAATCCTTGCATAGATACAATTGTGAAATCTTGCAAACAATGTTTTAATTTAATGCGTTTGAGTAAATTAAATGAGCTCTTTAGATGATTCAAAGAAAGGGCTTTGGGATTACAGTGATTCTCAAGGTCTTCTTTGCTAAAGGAAGTAAGTTTAGCTAATTTACATTCATGATTATTTGAGCACGTGAAGCAACGGATAAAATGAGGTGGGAGAGATCCATGGCCTTCAGCAACCTACTTGTCCTTGTTGAAAGCAGAACCTCAAAGCCCAGCACTTCAGTTGCTTATATGCCAAACTTGGCAGCGCTTGACACAGGCATTGGATGTGGAAACAAAAAAATGATTTCACTCTTAACTAAGAATCGCTCACAATGGTAGACAGTTTTTCCCCCTTTCTCATGCAGAAAGACTGTAGGACTCAAAGCTCACTTTCAGCATTTACTGATTCAACCTCAGCAAACTTCCACATGGGTGAGCCGTTATTACTATGAACAGGGTCAGTGATATTCATGAGCAACAGATGGACTGCGATATCACTGAACTCAAGTCTCCACTGCACTTAACAAGGGGAAAAAGTACAGGTTAACTCATTAACATATTCCTGGTGACCCTGAGAGGAAACAACAAAAGCACCAGATTGTGTTCAGACTTCAGCTCCAGCTGTTCCTGCGACCAGCACCTGGAGCACGGGTCCAAGCAGCCCCTGTATATCCCACTGCAAATATCACAATCAATCAGTAATCCAATGCATAGAACTACATCACTAGGTTAAAAGAGAGTCATTGAAGCAACAAATACAGTCCATTCACAACATATCTAAACCTGTAACGTGCATCACATGGTGATTTTGAATTCCAGCCATATCATCACTGAAACATTGGGTGGAATCTCATCAGCCATGCCAAGGCGGTTTCACAGGTGGAAAAGTGGGAAAATTCGGACCGATGAGTGTTGGCTTAGATATCTGACATCCTCTCGCTTCTTAGCGATCTTGCTGGAAACGGGGTTGAAGTGAATGTGGCAACACACCCAGGACTGGAGGATAGCCAATCAGGTCGACTGAGGGACCAATTGTAGCCAAGAATATGGTAGCCACCAGGATCTTACCAGTGGCGGACAGGCCCCTGGATGAGGCTGGAGCCTGGCAGCTAAATGGAACAGGCATCCCAGCAACAGGCCATGAGCGTGAGTGGGGGTGGGAGGCGGGAACTATTGCTGTCTCCGTTAATTTCTCCCCTCATCCCCCTTTGAACATCATGCTGGAGGGTTTCCCCCTGCACAGTTGCTTGGCAGCTGTGTCTACTGTACTTTTAAAATGTGAAACCTGCTTGAAGTACCTCACAATCTCTTGCCTGACAGGCAGTGTCCTTCTCTCTCATTAGGATTACCAGCAGGGCATTGCTGATGTCCACCCGCCACACTGAACTTCCTTAATTCAGGTAAATTTAAGGTTCTAATTCACAAAGGTTTGTAGTCAGCACACTAGTTTTTTTTTCAGGTAAGCTGAGTTCCTTTTATACACAGCATAGAATCAACACAATGATCGTTCTTTCTTTGCCTATATTTCAGCAGTCCAGTCATATAATTTCTCAGTTTCAGTTTTTTCAAGAACACAGTTTCCCATAGCCTGTCCTCTCAGTTCAATTATTTTACTTGACGGATTTGTCATGACAAATTAGGGGCAAAAATGAACTGGTCTGAACATCAAAATGTTGTCGTAACCTGTGTAACAATGTGCTACCCATTATAAATTATCTCCAGGTTGTGAGTAATGCACCTCCTGACTGGTGTACATTTGAGCAATTTAAGATAGGATTTACCTCTCAACACATGCTGTCAATCAGACCAAGCACTTCTGAAAGCTCAGCTCTTTTGCAGAATTAGTCTTCAGTTTGACAATTCCACTTCAATGCCTGTGCAGCACGATGGCCCAGAATCATAGCTTTGATAACATCCGTACAAAACTTCACATTATGCATTCTGGAATGGTTGAAGTTCTCCCCAGGAATTTGAAAATGCTCTTAATAAAATTGGCTTTGGAATATTTCACCGCATTAGCATTTACACAAACACTGCAAATCTTCCACAAAGAAGAAATGACATATCTCTGTGGAGAGCTGTTTGATTAATCTGAACTATCTCGAAATAAAAGAAGGTAATTCGTAATTGGGGTCTCAATAAGGGTCAGATTTTTTGCAGGGGGGGCTGAAGTCCCATCCACCATTTTTAAAGGTCTGCGGAGTCTTCCCAATTCTGAAAGTTCCAATTGTTGCCAGCAGGGGGAAAGTACAGGGTATCACACCTAAACTCAGCACAACATCTTGAACTCGGTGCTGGCTTCAAACATTTTGATCGTAATGCCTGAACCCACAGTGTTCATGTGACAAATGTATGCACTTTGTAATTTGTAACATGTAATTTGACTAGGTCTATTTAGGAGTCATGATCTGATGTTCCCTCAATCTTTAAATTTGAAATAAAACATGCTGCGGATGTCAGTGAGAGTTAAAAAGACTTCTTCTGGACTACCATATTTGACAGATCATCTGGTGTAGGTTAGAAAACCTTGACCATCTGATCGTGCAGTTGCGTAACTTCTTTGTTGACATTTCCCCAAGACTTTTTATTATCTCATTATGAATACATGGCTGAATTTCAAAAGCTAGAATTATCTCAATAAAGAGTATGAGTTCACAGTTTGATTGATAGTTTAAAGAGGCTATTAAATGATCTTAATGTGGGGTCTGAATCGAAGTTTGATTTTATAAGAGATTAACCACTTGATGAGATTTAGAAGCTTTGAAAGTGTTTCATTTGTGTGAGTTATTTTTACACTATCAGGTGTATACGAGTGAGAGATAATTAGATTGTTAAAAATCTCTGTTTTCATCCTACATGGATTGTGAAGTCTATCCGTGGTGGATATTGGATGAGTGGCTAGGGATGTGGCATGGCGGCATAGAAGTGTGTAAGTGGCATAATTTGTAATGGAGGGGTCACAGGGTCTGAGTTGGGAGTTTGAGGAGGTGTGAGGGGTGAAGTCTGGAGGGCGTACCAGCATCCAAAATAAGTGGGATGACGTCTCAAATAACTGATGTACTCCAACGAGCCTGCCAGGCACTCGTCCACTCTGTAGCCACCTAGCATCTGTTTCTCGGGTCGCGTGCATGACTCAATCTCACCCCTGCCTCCCCAGAGCACAGATTGGGTCTGACAGTATGCTGTAAACTGAGGCAGGTCTGCTGAATCAAGATATTTCACAGCTCATGCTGCCAAACTCAGTAGCGGAAATCCAGCCCTAAATGTCTAAATTCTTCTTCTGAGTTGCCTGTGTCTATCAATGTTCAGCCCTATGGTTCATTACGCTGCTGAAAAATGATAGTTGTATAGCTGTAAGGATAGTTACTATTCATTCATACCAAGACAGCAGGCAAAGATTCAGCATGGTTCTTCCATGTGGACTGACTCCACTTCCATTCTGCCCTGGATCAAAACCCTGAAACTCCCTTCCTCAGAGTTGTGAGTTCAACACATGAACTGCAGTGGTTCAAGAAGGCAACCCACCTTCACCTTCTCAAAGGCAATTAGGAATGGGCAATAAATGCTGGCCTAGCCAACAATACCGACAACCTCTGAATAAATATAGAAGAAATATTGGGCAGCACGGTAGCATTGTGGATAGCACAATTGCTTCACAGCTCCAGGGTTCCAGGTTCGATTCCGGCTTGGGTCACTGTCTGTGTGGAGTCTGCACATCCTCCCCGTGTGTGCGTGGGTTTCCTGCGGGTGCTCCGGTTTCCTCCCACAGTCCAAAGATGTGCAGGTTAGGTGGATTGGCCATGATAAATTGCCCTTAGTGTCCAAAACTTCCCTTAGTGTTGGGTGGGGTTACTGGGTTATGGGGATAGGGTGGAGGTGTGAGTTTAAGTGGGGTACTCTTTCCAAGAGCCGGTGCAGACCCGATGGGCCAAATGGCCTCCTTCTGCACTGTAAATTCTATGTTAAAATTCTATGTTAAAAGGTCTGGACAAAGCCCGTTCTTCTATCATCAAATGCAGCTTGTTATATATTTGACCCAATGGATTCTCAAACTCAAAGCAAAATGGAATATGTTTCTTTTGTAAGTGAAAGGGAAAGCTTCTAATTTCAGAATTAAAAAGGGGCAAAGCACCTTTTTGTATCAGCTTAGCTGAGTTAGTAGAATTCCTGCCTTTGAGCCCGAGTTGCAGGTTTAAGCCCTAATGTTGGACTTCAAAACGCAATCTTGGCTGACCGTTGAGCGACTCTTACATTATCAGATATGATGGGCTGGATTTTCCTCGCACTGAAATCGCGGCCGGCACGGGGGCGGATAATCGATGTTCCCGCAAGAAATCAGGACCGGCACCGGTTCAACGATTCTGCGGGCCTCGAAAAGCGGCTTACGTCGCCTGGGACCATTGCCAGAGGCCCGCTCAGCAATCCTCCGCCCCCAACCGGCTGAAGTTTCGATGGCGTGAAACTAATGTGCTCCAGCCGGTCAGGATACTAGTGTGGCGGATACTTGTGGACTCAGTCCGCGGCCGCCCTGGTCGGGGGCAGGCGGATAATAATAAGAATAATCGCTTATTGTCACAAGCAGGCTTCAATTAAGTGACAGTGAAAAGCTTCTAGTCGCCACATTCCGGCGCCTGTTTGGGGAGGCCAGTCCAGGAATTGAACCCGCGCTGCTGGCCTTGTACTACATTACAAGTCAGCTGTTTAGCCCACTGTGCTAAACCAGCCCTCGATCGGAGGCCAGGGGGTGCCTTAAAGGCGGCGGGGTAAGTTCGGGCAGGGTTTGAGGGTCGGGCGCGCAGACGGTCGTGGGGTCTCTTTCTTGGGTCTGGCTCCGCGGTCCGAGTCCGCCAAGGAGCACGGCGCGGCCTCTGACCCGGAAATGTGGGGTGCCATATCTGCAGCAAAAGCTGCGTGATTTACTCCGGGTCCCTGCTAGCCCCCTGCAGGGCTTGGAATTAGTTTTTCTGGCGTGAAACTCCACCGTTTTGAGCCGGCGTCAGCACTTAGTCTCAAAATCTGAGAATCCAGCCCGATATATTTTACTGAGACTTCAAACCCAAGCCTATTATTATGAACGCGAAAGATTGTGTCATACCAAAAGCACAATAACTGGTCATTCATCCCATTTACTGTTTGTGGGATCTTGTCTAAAAAAATTGCTGCCGCACTTAACAACTGGGAGTACATTCTGAAAGCGTGCAAGAGATGCAAGTTTTCTTTGTCCGCCTTCCACATATTGCCACCATAACATGAACTCTCTGTCCTTTAGAATTATGACAATTCAGCTATTCCTGATGGATTCATCCCTGTTATGATTACTCATCCCGACTCAGAAACGGGAAGCTGTGGAGGCAAGCAATGGGTTGCAATGACTTTTAAAAATGATTCCAAGCTGTATTCTCTCCACCTCCTGCACTCTCCAATTCGGGAAATGGGAGAATGGCCTCCTCTTTGGGTATCTCATGATGCCAGATTAAGCTCTGCAACAGCGAAATTGAAGTTTGAATTCACCCCTTGCAGAGCAGGGCCTCTTCTCCAAAAAACTCAGCTCCATGGAGTGGAAATTAATCATGCGCTGATTGACAAAAAAAATGTTCTCCACTTCAACACGACCATTTACTTTCAGGTAAGGAATCACACACTGACTGAAACACCTAATGGATCAATAGTATATTCACACTTGCCTCAAGATCTGAAAGCTCCTCGCTTTTCCCTTCACCAAATACACCTATTGATTCTAGCCCCGGCACACGTCGCTGGAAAGCACAGGACCAATTCTTTTAAAGTCCATTGCTATGCAGTTGGTTCCCATGCTGAACTCTGTCAAAAAAGATGGAACTCCATGCTTGAATGCACCATTCTGGTAAAGTACTTGGAAAAGAAATGTGTGGTGCTGCTAACAAGCTTGAACTTCTGACCATCATGTTGCAGATCGTAATTGTTGGGAAGCAGGGTTGCTGGTGACTGTGAGCTTCTCACCAGACCAATTAGCAGGGGCAATCGGGTCAAATCTTCCACAAAGAAATTTGTGCTCAGAGGATACGTTTGGCTGGAAAATTACTTCTGCCGCCCCGAAAAATCGAATGTATTTCTGGTATTTCTTGTTTCATGTTGCAGTTGTAATTGGTGAATATTTGCTGCAGTCAAGTACATCAGGATTTAGTGCTATCACCTGATGAAATCAATTTAAATTTGTCCTTGCAAAAACTGTACAATTTTATATGGTACCAGTCTACTGCACTTATGAATTTCTGGCCTTGAGATTACTTGAAATGTCACTTGACGAGATTCAAGAGCATTTAACTGTGGTGAAAATGTATTTTCAGGCGTAGGCAGTAATGACTGGCTGATGTGCATCAAATGTTTGAAACAGTCATTATTTTCTACGGAACACACTGGTGACCTCTCCTGTAATTGAATTGGATGGAGGAGAGAAAAAAAATAGATATTATGTGTTCAAGCAAAATGCTAAGGCCAAAAATCTGCAACTTGTGATAAAATGCTTAAAAAATCCACACAATTTAACAAATCATTTTTACCAGGCATTAAACACAGCCTCTGCTATTCATACAGAAATTGGCTCTCAATTGCTTTGTGTTCCTGTAAGTTATGAAACTGCACATAGGAACAACCAGAGCCTGACACCTCAACCTGGGTCACAAGATTAGGAAGTGCACTGGAAAATACATGTGACTGACATATTAACAGCCATTGGATAGGACTCTCCCAAATGTATAGATGCCACTATTGCCATAGTTATCATTGTGGATCAATTGAAAAGCAACTCCAATTATCTCATCAAAATATGTCATTTGATTGCTTGCCATGTAATCATCATTATTATGCACCATATTATAGTGATCTGTGTAAAAGTGAAAAGAAAAATAAATATTGGGACACACCATGCACATATAGCATGTGCACATACACCACATGCCAGACACCACATGCACACACATGCAAACACCACACGCACACACGCAAATGCACACACCATGCACACATACGCACGCACACATCATGCACACACACAGACATGCATAAACACGCACATAGACGCACACACCACACACAAGCATACACACCCCACATCATATGCACACACAAACACACACCTCACACATACACACAACCATGCAACATCCGACTTTCACATATGCCCCGTAAACACACAAATCATGAAAAACACACCATTTTTAGTTTCAGCCAGAGAATGACAAAATAATTATTCTGATATACCGCATTACATTATCTGGGGAAGGCCATAACTCTTCTCTTTGGCATCATGGGGCTTGGTTAAATTGCTAATTAATTTACAAAATGATTACTTGCAAATTTGATGCCACAAGCACAATATCAAGGAGTACTATGAGAGAGAAAAATGAACTGATATTTCACTTCAGACAGTAGAGCTTTGTTTTCACCAGGATGGGGATATTTTGGGTTTTTCTTTTGTGTACTAATAAGTCCTACAATTTATTGGACCAGCTTAGATATTGCAGTTCACAACCAAATGAGACACAGAGCAAAAGTACCTGCAACAAAGCAAATTAATAAACCTGACACATCCCTCGAATACATTTGTTTCCTCTCTCTTTAGAGTTTTTGCATTCGCACTCAATTTAATGTTCCTTCAGGTCCTGAACTTCCGCAGTGAGGTGCCTGTTGCATGAGGCAATCTGGATGCACCCAATGGGTTGGTGATGGAAGCCAATGCTATGATGACATTTGTTTGGGTGTTCTTGGGGCGTTCACCTATGATGGCCCATCACTTTACATTGCCCTCCCTACATCTCTCTATCCCTCTATGTTGCATTCACTCCTTCAAGACGCTCTTTAAAACTTACCATCGCATAAAACAACATGCCCCAGCTGCTGTTTGCAATGACATGGTACAGATCGTAGCCAATCAGCCTATACGTAGAAAGCTAAAAACGCAATGTCCAAAGTAACTGACTTGTGGTTTCACAATTGGACAACATTTCCTGACTAATCCTCAGTGTTCTAAGCATTACGCTGACAGCCAATTTAAGATTGTCAGTCGGGTTTGCAGTGTGGCACACTTGCATGTACTGGAATCTACATATATTATTACACTGGGTCCTGTTCTTTGCCGACAGAAAGATCATGTAGGCACATTGCACCTGTTTCAGCTAAACAAAATAAGTGATAGCCATTTTCTGACTCATTCCTCAGGGTAATGCTTTGACCGATCAAGGTCAAACTGCATGGATTAAATTTCAAACAAAGCTTGACAGTTAACTGTCAATCAGCTGGTGCATTCGCCGTGGCAGCGCCACTACCAGTCAGGGTCTACTTGCCAACCAATCAGCACTTTCTTCTCATATCATATAAATTGTGTTTTCCTTCATATTGTTCTCAAGTGTCCTGGTGAGTGCAGGATGAAAAGCTTCCACATGTCTCTTGTATTTTCAGCAATACTCAAGTTTTGCACTACCAAATTTTTGGAAGGTAAATTAAGAGCTACACGTAGCACATTCGAAGAATTTGTAAGCTAAACCACAGGGCATCGCTATTCATTCACTTTCATCATGTCAAAAAGGCAGGACTGTGGAATGATCTTCCTGATCTTATGAGAGCGACTGTACAGGCTTCAAAGTCAACTTGCATGACAGAAAATGAAGTTAAAAAGCAAAACCCATGAAGGTTGGTAATCTTCAATAAATATTTAAAATATCATAACTGCACAGGTCAGTTGCAATTGAAAACTGAAGTGAGATAGATCGGCCAACAATTCAGGTGGGACTTCTCTCCAATTTCCCTGCTGTTCACTCCTTCTTTTACTTTATTTTAGAGGGCAGAGACATGTGCTTGTTCAGAATATTGGGCCGTATTTTCAATGTGTGGCTGAAAATACGACACCCAGATGAATTCCAGGTCCTGACTTTGCTGAGAGGATTGTTTCCTCTTGTGGGAGAGTCTAGGACCAGAGGGCATAATCTCAGGATAAGGGGTCACCCATATAAGACAGTGTTGAGGAGAAATTGCTTCTCTCACAGAGTAGTGAATCTGTGGAATTCTTTACCCAGGAGGGCTGTAGAGGCTGAGTGTTTAAGTATGTTCAATGCGGAGATAGACAAGATTTTTAATCAGTAAAGGACTGAAGGGTTTTTGGGATAAGGTGGTTAAGTGGAATTGAGGACGATATCAGATCAGTCATGATCTCATTGAATGCCAAGCAGACTCGATGGGCCGAATGGTCTACCTCAGCTCTCAAGTCTTATGGTCTGACCCCATGCTGAGCTGTGTATCTACTGTGACAATATTTTAAACTTTAAATAGCAAGGCTGGTCAGAAGACATGCTTGGCAGCGATTTAGACGTGCCAAGCAGCTGCAGGCGGTGGGTGTTGCCTGGCACCGGCAGTCAAGGCAGATGGCGGTTATGGTGAGGACTGCCACTGTCTTGCCAATTAAAACAAACAGCTTATCAGAAAGACAGAAGCTGGAGAACAGGAATTTAGCCATTCAAGCTAATTTAAGGTCCTGCACTGGAGCCAGTGTTGGGTGGCCCAACCATACTTTGGTTTTCAATGGATTAAAAATAATATTTCAAACATCACTGCAATGAACCCAAGTTAGCGCACCAAATTGTCCGGGTTATACGGAATTAAAGATTGAAAACCGCATTCCTGACCACACTTGTCCCCTAAGCAATCTCCTTAAGAAGCTTGATGGTCCAGTAACTGATGGCGCGCAGGTTGCCCATTTCTTCACCACCCCACCTCACCTCTTTGAAAATTTGAAACAGTCCCGGAGGTGTGGAGATCACAAGGTGAACTCAGGGAATGCCATTTTCGAAGCCCACCCACACGGACCCAGCATTTGGGCAGATACGTCTTTTATTGTGCTTCCTGCTATTATCCACAAATTGTATCAGTGCTCACTCAAAGGAACCTAATTCAGTCCATCTGGCCTGTTACATAACAAAACAAACTTGGCGAAACCAGCAGAGATAGCAAGCCAAAATGTGCTATCTCCAATATTGCAAGCTACAGAAACACTGACACAAGCACATAATTACCTATTCTCACTCTCCCAAATCCTTGCAAATCTCCAGTTTCTTATTCATCAGCAGCAGCCTAAGTAATGATAGCCTAGTGATTAAACTTAGCAACGTTTTCTACTGGCAACATATTTAACAGATAAATATTGCTTTTCTCTCATTAGAAATACTATGAGTTAAATTTTACCCACATCGTGGAGCCCAAATATTCACATTCACATGGTCTGTGAACCAGTCGGGCTTTCCAGCTGTGACATTAACCTGTGGACTGCTCAGGTTGGATTGGATTGAGGCCTTTTCTTTTTGCTGAGCTGCATAAAATCCACTCAAAATATTGCACACCACACAGGATATTTCATGTCATGTTGGAATGCATTTTTTTGGACTTGTTTTAACTGCCGTGTCCCTGCTTCCTCTCAGACGAAGAATTTAGGTTAAATCTTTTATCGAGTTCTGAAATGCCACCCTTTCCACTTTTAATTTTCCATCCCTTTTTACACTGAGGTCTAAGCTTTTCTCTCTCTTTGTGTCGGGGGGGGGGGGTGGAAGGGGCGTAGTCAGAAATTGAAGCTGCCTAAAGCAGGTTGTTGATTTGCAGGAATTTGCCATGTTACTTTTATATCTGTCCTTCACTGCAACCTTGACTATTTATGTTCAAGAAAACATAAGCTGATCACGCAGTCTGACCTCACAATATGTTGTATCATCAAAGAAGAGAACAAAGAAAAATTCAATCTGATCAATTTTGGATTATGACGGTAGCAAAGCTAAAAATCTATAAGACTGGTAACAATGCGTCAAAACTGCAAGGTGAGCAGTACACAGTTGGCATTAATTATTTTGTGCGAGAACCGAGTCTGCCATAGGCTGGATTGTACCGTCTGTTCTTTATTTTTGGATTACTAACTGCAGATGTCAGTAATTTTTGCTTTGCAGATGAAAAAAAAAGTGCAGAATAATGAATATGACAATTAGTCACGCCTCACTTTGAGATCTGAACAGAGAAGTAATGTTGTTGCGTCATCAAATTTTGCAGTAAAGCAGCCATATGCTTCAATCCTTGGATAAAACAATGTCTTTCTCTTGGGTTGCTTCTGAACAGGAAGTGAAGCACTGCACCCCAAGGATGGAATTTTGTGGAGGTGACAGGATCAACGCCGTGTATTGTGCTGCTCAGGCACCAAAAGCTCAGCGGCAGGTCTTCCCTCAGGGATCAAGTACCCGAGGTGGAGATCCCACCTACTGGAACATGCCAACCAATCGGAGGCTGTCAGCCCTTCTATACACAGCAGAATCACCTGGTTCAGGGGACTTGACAGGGAGATCCTTAATCTAAGTCCAGAGGGGGCAAATTCAAAGTAAGGGGTCGCCCATTTAAGCCAGAGATGAGGAGGACTTCAGAAGTTGTGGATCTGTGGAATTCTTTACCGCACAGGGCTGTAGAGGCTGGGGCATAAGTATGTTCAAGGCTGAGGTAGACAGGTTTTTAATCAGTAAGGAATCAAGGGTTATGGGGATAAGGCGGGAAAGTTGAGTTGAGGATTATCATATCAGATCAATCATGATCTCATTGAATGGCGAAGCAGGCTTGACTTCTGCTCCTACGACTTATGACTGATGGATTTATGCCCTTTGAATTTTGAATTCTTGTGTTTAAATAATAGGAACTGAATAATTGGCATCAATAAAAGTGAATATGAAGCTCTGGGATTATCATCAAACAAACAAAATCACTAACTCCGTTTGGAGAAGGAAACTCGCTCTCCTTGCCCATTCTGGTGCACATGTGACTACAACCGATTGACTTCTATCTTCTACAGGTGACCTTCGGCCATAAATACTACATGTGCCAGCGAAATACACAGAATGAATGAATAGAAAAGGTTTACAGACATAAAATGATGAAAAATGTCAAAACAAAATCGGTTTGTGATGGATTTTCAACTAAAACAGAGAGGAGTGGCTTGCTGTGATGGACAATAAGCACAGTCATTTCAGGGGAATATAATAATGCAATTTTCGATTCAATGTTCTATCTGGGTTTAAATGACTTGGAAAAACAGGAAGATCTTTTTGTTTCCAATCTAATGAATGGTTGAAACATTGTGCAGAATCCTCCAGGCCCATCATCGTAGAACATAGAAAATCGGAGCAAAAGTGAGCCATTCGGCCCATCAAGCATGCTCTGCCGTCAATTTGATCATGGCTGACCCTCCATCTCTATGCCATACTCATGCGCTCACCCCATACCCCTTGACGCCTTTAGAGTCTAGAAATCTATCTGTTTCCTTCTTAAATATATTCTGTGACTTGGCCTCCACAGGCTTCTGTGGTAGATAATTCCACACGTTCACCGCCCTCTGAGTAAAGAGGTTTCTACTCTTCTCAGTCCGAAATTACTTACCCTGTATCCAGAAAACTTGAACCCTTGTTCTAGACTCCTCCAGCCGCAGGAAACATCATCCTCCCGTCCAGTCTGTCTAGACATGTCAGAATTTTATACGTTTTAATCCTTTCATCCTTCTGACCTCCAATGAATACAGGCCTTGCCGACCCAACCTCTCCTCATGCAACAATCCTGCCATCCCAGGAAGCAGAGTGGTAAATCTTAGCTGCAATCCCTCTGTGGTAGCGACAATCCTGACGGGCGGGGCTAAATTTGCCGTGAGGGTAAAAATCAATTTCCTGATGGCAGGATGAACTTTAGCAATTAAATTCTCTGGACCTTAAAAAGCGGGTTAAAGGTGGGTCGAGCTCCCTGACGAACAATGCCAGGGGGCTTGACAGGGTAGAAGCTCTTTTGCATGTATTGGCATGTTGCGCATGCTCAGCAAAGGACCACCATGCCAGAATTAAGTTCCTCGCCAGCAAGAAATTAAAACGCTCATATTCATGACTGCACAAAAGTGGCGTGCGCCGAGCAAAGCAGATTTCTTCCATGAGTATCATTCCACAGTATTCTGCTTTTCGATTAACATCTATTTTCAGCCTTTTGGCTGCAAAAGTTCTCAATAAACTACCTTTTAGTTACGCTTTCTAACAAGGAAACCAAATGATCCAAATTAGAATTGTCAGTCGCCAATTCTAAATAGAAAAGGGGTTAATACTTCAACTGTCAGATTGGTCAAAAATAAAGCTTCCAGTGTACTTCGAAGTCTTCTGCGGAAAATTATCACTCGAATGCTCATTAGATCAGAAGCTATACTTTTCGATAGGTTGGTACTTTGTAGAACATTATACCCACTGCAGGTGTTCAGAAAAAAACAGATGTAGATGGAAGGAAGTTACAAGTTCAGGATTTTGAAACAGAATAGGTATCAATTTAAAACTTTCAGGAGGCTTTAAAGGACATAACAGATGACTCATGTGTAAACATAATCATGTCATTGTGATCTACAGGGAAAAATGTCAGGGGAATTGACATTCCGTACTCCCTCAACATTGTGAAGATTTCATTGGATAGAATGCTAGTGACTCCAGCGAACAGTTCCCCACTCAATGTGCCAGCTTCATTGATTGACAGGTGGGCCTGCAGTCAGTGAGGATGGGAGTCAGGTCACTGACGAAGGCATCTGCAGGCAAGCCCATGTTGGATTTGATTTATTGCCACGTGTGCAAAGGTAGAGTGAAAAGTATTGTTCGACGTACAGTCCAAGCAGATCATTCCATACATAAAAAACATAGGACATACATAAATATACAATGTATCCCACAAGTCCCAAAAGACGTGCTGTTAGGTGAATTGAACATTCTGAATTCTCTCTCTGGGTACCCGAACATTCGCCACATAGGTACCTGGATCCTGGCCTCCTAGGGGTCAGTTTGAAAGCACCTGCATCTTGAATTCACCAAGTCCTTCCCACAAAGAAGTCGCAACCCATTTTCTCAGGATAAGCTGATGGCCTATCCACCTTCAAGCTTCCAGTTAAAAATTTATATGGGCAGGTTGGAGAAATGTTTGGATAGGATTGCGGCTTTTTCGGATTTGCAACTCCCATCGGACCCTAACCTTCCTTTTTATTTTTCTGTTCAAATTCTTACTGTAGGATTTTTTTTGAAAATCATTGGCCGGAATTCTCCCATGGTGCGAGGGGAGGAAAATCCAGCATGAGGACCAAAGATCAGCTTTATGCCCAGCAGGATCTTCCACTGTTGCCTACCATGGTGGATCGGAAAACAGGCTGATACCCAGCATGAAACTGGTTCGCATCCCGCTAATGAGATGCAGCTGGAGGGCGAACCAGAATCTCCCTCTCCCATTACCCCCGCACTCCATATCCTCTGTGACACAATGAGAAAACACACCGGTCTAGAACACGTCTGGAACAATCGGGACTCACCTGCACAATGCTTGGGGCTGCCTCCAGAGTTTGAGATGAGGTCGCCTGCTGAACCCCTGAGTTCACAATTAATGAGGCTGGGGTTGGAAGATCTGCTGTGCTTTCCCCTCAGCCTCCGGAGTGGGAAATACTCTCCGACCCTGCCTTCGCTACATGACTTAGTCCCAAATGGGAAAATTCCACCCAGTGAAGCTTAATAGGGACACGATTTAACTACATGGGAACAAAGTCCCGTAGTGAGCACGTTTAGCCACATGTTTCACAGCGCTTGCCACATTGAGAAACACAACGCTATGAAGTGTTACTCGGGTTAGATACAGGGACTCAGCGGGGACCATGCGGCCAGGGCCACGCATAGCCCCGTTTTCTACACTGACGAGTTCCGCTTGCCGGAACTACTCAGTGTAGCAAGAAAATGGTGTCACGATTTTTGGAGCCCCTGATGCGTCCCCGACGCCAAAATCCCAATTCATTAATGGGGGGTTCCCGTGCCCCCGTGCCCCCCCCCCCCACTCCCAATGCTGTGCAGGGCACCCCCTGGCTAGATCACCACAACAAATGCGAGATTGGCACCTTGGCAGTGCCAACCTGGTAGCCTGGCAGTGCCCCTACCAGTACCACCTGGGCACTTTGGCAGTGACATGTTGGCACATAGGTGGTACTGCCAGGGTGCCAGGCTGGCATTGCCAGGGTGTCCAGGTGCACCAGCAGTACCAGGGTACCACCTTGCACAGAGCACAAGCACCGAGGGGCCTCTGAACCACTGGGAGACCCTCACATGTGTTATTCCATCTGGCCATCTTGTATGGAAATTGGTACTGAACGGCTCTCGCCCAAGGTTTCAGAGGCAAAGGGCATAGATATCGACGCCTCGGATGCCTCGGGAAACTGCATAATAAAATGAGACTAACTGTCTCGCTTTAATATGCAGATTTGCCAAAAAGTGAAAACGTCCACAATGGGCAGGATTTACCTCGCAAAGTCTCCCGAGATCATGTTAGGTCTCACGAGGTGTTGCGAGGCAGGTAGATCCTAGGAGCGAGGTCTACTGGTTTTTAGAGGCCACTTGCAGCGTGGCCATTCGATCACGCCCAGTGTCCCCCATGATCAGAATTCTGCATCTTTTGCTTTCTGCTTTCTCATACCTTAGCCTCAAAATTAACCCCGATCAATGTATGATGCATATGCACAAACCCCCACCGTAACATCACTGGATTCCATCAGAAAGAAAGTTCAGACACTGTTGTGTTATGCTTCTTCATGTAGCATAGGCTGCTTCCTTAATGTATGCTCTGACAAAGGAAGGTTCAGACTTGAAATAGGTTTAACACATTTATTGAACCGTTAACAATTCTCCTACTTGAGTTCGACTCTCCTGCTAATCTTGCTACAGTAACTCAGTCTAACTAACCAGTCTGCTCTAAGCCATGCGGTGGGTGTGATGCTTCTGATCTGCCCCTGTCCTTCTCTCCGAGTGTCGCTGGGTTGCCCCCTTGTGGTAGTGTCACCTCTGGGTGTCTTGACTGCCCATTGGTCGTGGCCTATTCTAAGTGTTCATTAGCTGTATGTCTGCATGTCATGATGTCTCTGGTGCTCCCTCTAGTGTTTACTTAGTCTTAGTGTATTTGCATTAACCCCTTGTGTATTTACAGTGATGCATATCACCACGGACACTGTATTACAATTTTACAGGCTAAGCTAATTACATAAATTTATTCAGTCTTAACTTAAGACAAAAATACAATCACGTCCTAGAAGTGAAAATGGTCATTGAAAAAGTTATCTACTGTTTGTCAGTAAATTTGGCAATTGCCACATTCTGTGCAAACCTTGGGGCTTGTCTTCAACTCAAATGCTCCAGAAACAAAGGCACGACTGGAAAAAGAACATAGCTGCTGTCAATTTGAATAATTGAATTTCTTCTGTTTTTTTGTTCTTCTGTTAAAGTTTTCATATTTAACAAACATGATCTGAACTACAACACAACTCTGAAAATTATTCAGACCATGGCTCAATTGTTGTGTCAACAACACAAGATATCAGAGATACTGAAAAACACGTAACAAAGACTACAACCAAACCCCCCCCCCCCCCCCACCGTCCCACAAACCATAGAAGGCATTCATCATTCTCTTTTTCTGCCCATTTTCCATTCCATGATGTGGAGATGCCGGCATTGGACTGGGGTATCATAGAATCATAGAATTTATAGTGCAGAAGGAGGCCATTTGGCCCTTCGAGTCTGCACTGGCCCTTGAAAAGAGCACCCTAGCACAACCCCGTAACCCAGAAACCCCAACCAACCTTTTTGGACACTGAGGGCAATTTAGAATGGCCAATCCACCTGACCTGCACAGCTTTGACAAAGAGTCATCGGACTCGAAACGTTAGCTTTTAAGGGCAAGTATGTTACTTAGATTTTACAGAAGCTTATCTTTTTGGCAACTTAACTGGTGGTTAACAGAAATGTGGTCAATAATAAATGAGACTGGAACTGCAATAACAAGTCAGTATGAGTTAACATGTGTAATAACTACATTTTACACAGGCACCCATCAAGCATATAAACATTGCAGAGAATTGAATGTTTAGTTCAGTTTACCATTGCATTATTATTCAATACAATATTGATGCTGAGGTCGCACATAAATCTGAAACGACGACTTTTTACAACACAACCAGTAACATTTTTATTTCCTTAGCCTAGCTGCAATGTAATATAATGCTACACTAACTTTAATATTTAGATGTTATTTGTTTAAGTGAAATTACGGCCGTGGGAGAATCAAATTGCCGTGATAAATTATATAACTATAATTTTTATACAGTCAGGCTTGTCTCAACCTTCCACTTTAGCGCTCACACCGATGTGGTAAGTCTAAAAAAAATGCATGTACGAATTTTACATTTTCTGAGCATTCAATTGAGATAACATGTGGACCAATAACAAGTTCCTGATAAGAATGAACTACAAATCTTGTTTACGAAATCCAAGAAAAAGTAAGCCAACATAATGACCCAATGTGGATTAACACTTCAGCTTCACGAATGATTGCCAAGCTTTTGCATGCCTTCTCATTTTAATAACTCCTGTGCACATTGTTAATGGTCTGACGGTGATTAAACAACGTCATTTACTGAATCCTTGTGTGCAAGATACCTGTTCAATTCGCTGCAGTAGTTGGGTGGGATTTACTGGCCCAGCCCCCTGACACCATCTTCCGTCCCGTCGAAGAAGACCCCTCCCTCTCCCCTCCCACTGCTGTGGATTCCTGGCGGGGGATGGGCGAGCCACCTCACCACTGGAAAGCAACTCATGGGGAGGGGGGGGGGGGGGGTGAATCTGCAGCTACTACATTCCAAATAAATTTATTTTGTGCAAATTGACATGATATAGGCTGTATTAATGCAAGTCTTTTTGCAACATATAATAAATCACAGTTGCAAATTGGACCTCAAAAGGATCAATTGGTGGCAGAGCTTTTAATGCATAGGAACCGAAGAGGAAAAGATGAATGAGCAAATCCATTGTTAAGTGAGGCACTTGGAAAATTATGCCAATTGTTCATTGGTAATAACAAAACTTAACCCCAGCAATTTTTTTTAATTGATCCAACTATACACTGAAAGCAACCTTGCAATGGCAGTACATCATCATCCATTCTGTAGCTTTATGTGCAAGGCTGACCTAATTAAGACTAATACGCGGAATAATTCATAAAATGGAAATTGTTCCCCCACAACTCACACTGAACATCATCAGGTCTGCCTCATCGGTTACCTTCTGCACAATAACAAGTACTCATGAAATGTAATGCTTTCTATGAGAGGAAAGCTATCCTTGTTTGTAACAATATCATGGTGCATTAAACTGAGCTGAATACTATTAATAGTTCTCACAATTAAAATGAAGACACTCGGTGAAAATGCCCTGTGCCTCAGAGTGCAATAACAAATTAGCAGAATGTGGACATGACTAATTGTTTATTTCTGACTTTGTGTACATTTTACATTCAACTTCACTAATTATATCAACATGGCACCATATGAGGCCATCTTTTATTTCTATAACAAAGTGTGATTTGGATTCAATTGCAGGAATAATAAATGATTTGGAGCATACTATTTTTTCTCCTTCTTCAGTCAACAGACCGATGAATGACCGATCCAAGCATTTAATTAACTGGCAAGTTCTGGATTTCACCATTTAAATATTCATAGTTCACTTGAAGTATTGCCACCATTATCAACAGTTGATAAATAAAATCCAACTTTTGTTGATATTTACAGTGATAATTTTCTGTTTATATGCCTGTGTTTCGCAGCTTCTCTCTGTAACTGACAACTGATAGCAGTTCACAAAGCGATGATTCTCACTCAGTAGTATTGATTAAAACTTTTTGCAAAGAATGCTGATTACAGTCTGGCAGCCGATTGAGTAGACGTGTCAGAATTGATTCTAATACAGGGTGTGATGCGTCATTGGTCAAACCAACAAAAATAAAACAATAGGCAATACTCAGAACATGAGCATGGGAACCAGGTATATGGTCAGGTCACCTTTCATCTCTTGCAAATCTACATAATTGCTTTATAATCACCAAATTACTTGTCAAGCAGATGTGTCTGAATATAGTGCTCTGAAGAAAGTGAGAAGCTATATCCCCGACAAACACTCACTGTGAACATGGTGCGCATGTATGCATTTGAAAATCAGCTGATGGGACACTTACGTAGCTTTGGGCAGGGAAACCGCAGTCAGACTGGACAAGAACACAGGATCAGGAGCAGGAGTACTAATTTGGTCTCTCGAACCTGCTCTACCATTGGATAAGATCATAGCAGGTCTGATTGTGGCCTCAATTCAACTTTCCTCTCTGCCTCCCCCATAACCCTTAACTTCCCCGTCGAGCAAAGACCTATTTAACTCAGCTTTCAATTTATCCAATGATAACCTCCATTGCTTTCTGAGGAAGAGAACATTCCGTACACTAAGAAGAATTTGCCTCATCGCAGTCTTAAATGGGAGCCCCATAATTTTTAAACTGCCTCCCCGCATCCTCGGTTATCCCACAAGGGGAACATCCTCTCGGCATTTACCCCAATAAGATCACCTTTCATTCTTCTAAATTCCAATGAGCATAGACCAATGTTTCCTTTCATCCGAGGGACGATCAGGAACAAAAATTAATAGAATCCCTACAGTGCAGAAGCAGGTCATTCTGCCCATCGAGTTTGCACCAACCCTCCGAAAGAGCACCCTATCTAGGCCCCATCCCCCGCTGTATTTCCGTAACCCCACTTAGCCTTTTGGACATTAAAGGGCAATTTAGCTTGGCCAATCCACATCATCTGCACATCTTTGGACTTTTACATTTCAGCGTTAAAGAGTGTACAAGCCAGCCTTCAATGCGGGTGTTGTATGGTGGAATGAAATCAATCTTTTGTTTCTATTTCTTATATAATGACCCACCAGCGAATTTAAAACTACTCAATTTGCAAACTTGTGGTGTAAGACCATGCTTTCCTCTATGATCAATGATCATAGATACAGACATAGAAGATAGGAGCAGGAGGAGGCCTTTGGCCCTTCGAACCTCACAATTCATCACAATCATGGCTGATCATCCAACTCAATAGCCTAATCCTGCTTTCTCTCCATAACCTTTGATCCCATTCTCCCCAAGTGCTATGTCCATCCACCTCTTGAATATATTCAAAGTTTTAGCATCAACTACTTCCTGTGGTCATGAATTCCACAGGCTCACCACTCTGTGTGAAGAAATGTCTCCTTATCTCTGTCTGAAATGGTTTACCTTGAATCCTCAGGCTGTGACCCCTGGTTCTGGACACAGCCATCATTGGTAACATCTTCCCTGCATCTACCTTGTTTAGTCCTGTTAGAATTTTATAAGTCTCTGAGATCCCCCCCCCATTCTTATGAACTCCAATGAGAACAATCCCAAACTAGTCAATCTCTCCTCATATGACAGTTCTACCATCCCTGGAATCAGTCTGATAAACCTTCGCTGCACTCCCTCGAGAGCAAGAACATCCTTCCACAGAGAAGGAGACCAAAACTGCACACAATACTCCAAGTGTGGCCTCACCAAGGCCCTGTACAATTGCAGCAACACATCCCTTCTTCTATACTCAAAACCTCTTGCAATGAAGGCCAACATACCATTAGCCTGCATTACCGCCTGCTGCACCTGCATGCTTACCTTCAGCGAATGGTGCACATGGACACCCAGGTCCAGCTGCATACACCCCTCTCCCAATTTACAACCATTCAGGTAGTAATCTGTCTTCCTGTTTTTGCTTCCAAAATGAATAACCTCACACTTAGCAAAATTATACTGCATCTGCCATCGGTTTGTCCACTCGCCCAACTTTGCTGTAGGATCCCTGTATCCTCGTCACAATTCACTCTCCCACCTAATTTGGTATCATCTGCAAACTTTGAGATGTTACATTTTGTTCCCTCATCCAAATTATTAACATATATTGTGAATCGCTGGGGTCCCAGCACTGATCCCTGTGATACCCCACTGGTTACTGCCTGCCAATTTGAAAAGGACCCATTAATCCCTACTCTTTGTTTCCTCCCTGCCAACCAGTTTTCTATCCACCTCAATACATTTCCCCCAATCCCATTCACTTTAATTTTTCACAATAATCTCTTATGCGGGACTTTGTCAAACGCCTTCTTAAAGTCCAAATATACCACATCGACTGGCTCCCCCTTGTCGACTGTACTGGTTACTTCTTCAAAGAATTCCAACAAGAATTTGTCAAGCGTGATTTTCCCTTCATAAATCCATGCTGACTCTGACTGATCCTGCCACTGCTTTCTAAATATTCTGCTATTAAGTCCTTGATCGGCCAATGAAGGTACACTCTGAGAGATGGAATGTTGTACAGCCAGGCGTACTCACAATTTTGATAGCGGTGAATTAATCACAGATAAAAACAGTTGTCGAGAAATTTCAGCCACGATATGCAGTTTCTATATTGGTGTGGTCTCCAGAGGATAAAATGAGGGGAGTCATTGTTGTTCTATGTTTGCCCCGACAAATCTGAGGCATACTTCACTTCAGTGAATTACAGTGAAACTCATGTCAGGAATGGCATTTGGATAGGAAAGGGTTCATATTGTAATTAGCATAAAATGATTCAAGTCAAGGTGAAGGCCAATATGTTACGCCAATTAGAAAAATTATGATCAATTGACAAAATGAATGATGAGTCCTAAGTTGTGCTAACTTAAAATCTGAGGGAATAGTACATGCTTTCACACAGGCTTTCATTCAAAATTGATTAAAATGGCATGGGGAAATCATCAATATAGGTAACAGTTTCTGTAAATCAGAATATATATTACTATTACTTTAAATGTGATGAGAATTCATTGTTTTCCATGTCATAGAATCAGACAATAAACAGTACAGAAGAATCTCGGGTTTTTTCTTCTAGTTTTTCAAGCAGCACATTATTTCTCCCTTTCCACCCTAACCATCTTCATATTCTTTGTATGTTCTCTACTGAAGTATCTGTTTTTTGCCTCAGTTTTTACTGAACAAGATAATAAAGTTATTCAATACTTCTGCAATTTTTCTGCAATTACGTCGGCTTGAATTGTTTATTCTTGAGTGCACCTATCCCCACATTAATTTTCCTTGTGAGATTTATGTGTCCAAAGAACATTATTGTTTCTTTTTGCATTCCTTTAAAATGTAATTTTGCAATTTAACTTTGCTTTCCTGATTTTGAAGTTCTTCACATTCCCTTTTGTCCTCTCCATTAGTTTCTAAGTATTTCTTATGTCTTTTTCTTTAAATTCAATTTCGCCTTTTGTATTTTATTCTTCCGCAGTGGCCCATAAAGCTGGCTTGTTTCTGCCTTTTAGTGGAATCCATTTCTTTTGATTTCTACTGATTCGTCTTTTAAAGATTTCCCATTGTTTCTCTGTTTTTGTTTTTCAATACTTTCTCCCAGTTTACTTTCTTCAGTTCTACCCTCGCAATTTTTTTCTTTTCTAATCTGCTACAATTGTTTTGGTCCTATTGATGTCACTTGTGATCCTCAACTTTAACAGTATCATGTTGGAATCAGGGCTCCTCTTACGTAGGAACATAGAAACATAGAAAATAGGAGCAGGGGGAAGCTATTCATCCCCTCTACCCTGAACCGCCACTCATTATGATCATGCCTGATCATCCAACTCAAATCCTGTTCCCGCATTGCCCCACATATCCTTTGATCCTTTCACCCCAAGAGCTATAGCTACCTGCTTCTTGAAAACATACAATGGTTTGGCCTCAACTACTTTCTGTGGTAGCGAATTCCACAGGCTCACCACTCCCTGTGTGAAGAAATGTTGTTTCATATCAGTCCTAAATGGTCTACCCCTTATCCTCAAACTAAGCCCCCTCGTTCTGGACACAGCCACCATCAGGAACATCTACCCTGTCTAGTGCTGCACAGAAGCAAGCAACCAAAAAAAAGGCATGGACAGCCAGTGCACCGGCCTGTCATCTCCGTTGCCAACCCTGCTGATTTTGGAGTTTGGGGGCAAGGAGAAGTGAAGTTCCCTCCATCATTAACTGGGCACATTTATGTAATTAAGGAACTTGATAAGATCTTGCCTTCTAACATTCTGAGATTTTCATGGGCCGGCAGTTTAAAACTCAATAGCTCCAGCCTATCAGGAGTAGATTCGGCAGCACTGATAAGGTTCCATGTGATTTTTTTAAAATCGTAAGTTCTGATGAAAACCTACTGCACAACAACTAACTTTAAGTGCACTAACATTTCCCGACCCTATCCAGGATTCCAGCTCTCCATCTGCCCTGGCCAATTCGAATATGCAAATGCTTTAAATTTCCTTTTCAATCATGCACAGATAGAAGCCAAGGCAATGGTTGTCCAGCCAGCTCGGAATGTGACCTGCTCCCCCCACCTCCGTTTCTGCTGCCTTCCCCCACTTCCTCAAAATGACTGACAGCCCCATTCTTCTCCAGTTTACTTCCCCCGCCGTCATGATATCCATATTAACATATCATGGTGCAATCACACACACACACTGATGGACAGCTAGGTGGACCAATCAACACACACACAACATCACAGCCAATCACCAGTGAGAGCACACGCACTATAAAACAGGGAACACCACAGTTCCCGCTCATTCTACCAGGAGATAGCTCAGAGCACAGAGCTCACAGCGTGCCACTCAGACATACACCATGTGCTGAGTGCCTCACTAAGATAGAGCTAGGGCTGGGTCCACAGGTTAGCTGGTGAAGTACGAACCACAGCCAGAAGTTAATAGTTATTATTGTACAGAATAATAAAACAGAGTTGTACCATCTACAACCGTGTTGATTCGTTTGTGTATCGGAACACCCAACACGACACCCGCGATGCAATGCTCCCAGTTCACATCGGGGGTGGGTTCACAATTCACAAGTGAATCCACCTCCCAATTCTCACCACCTCTGCGAAAATCCGGTCCCTCATCTCTCTCATGGTTCATTATCCATGAGCCAGTTTAGCAGTGATTCTATCATTGTTGGACTTTCCCCGTACTAAGTGAGGAAATGCTGTAAAAACTTGATTTGCCAATTTTCTTCCAACAACTTTTGGTGGGATGCTTGAAACGGGAGGTTTGGGCATCTTCCAGAACAGGTGGGAAGCTCATAAGCAGCACAAGACTGGATCTTCTGATGTTATAGGACCTCATTAGAATCCTCAAGTACAAGTTCAGAAAACCTCCATCCAGACTGAACAAATGGGTGATGCCCTCCGCAGTCTTTGCCTGAGATTACCTCCTCCCTCTCCCCTAGGCAGGTTGAGCTCAGTGAAGGGCCCCAGGTCCTTTCACAATTAATCAGAAAGTTGCTGTAAATCAGTCGTCTCTTTCTATTGACTGCCTGTGAAAAACAAAAATTGGTCTCCACGGTTCTCTGTGAAAATACAGCCAAATCCAAGTTGTTTCTATTGATAAATAACCTGGGAATGAGAAAGGTCAACATCTGTATGAGATTTAGCACATTACTTACAAGGATGCCTCTGTTGATTCTGTAGCGTAATGTCCCTACTCAAAGGAGGGATGGATTCACTGCTGTAACTCTTCTTTTTTAAATGAGACTACCCAATTCATTTTGTCCAATTAAGGGGCAATTTAGCATGGCCAATCCACCTAACCTGCACATCTTTTGGGTTGAGGGGCGAAACCCACGTAAACATGGGGAGAATGTGCAAACTCCACACAGACAGTGACCCGGAGCCGGGATCGAACCTGTGACCTCGGCGCCGTGAGGCAGCAATGCTAACCACTGCACCACCGTGCTGCCCTCACTGCTTTCAATCTGTTTTCCCATAAGTTTAAGAAGATTTTCTTTCTCCGGCGCTGTCACATAGCCCATTAAAGAGGCCAAATCCATATTTTTAAAAGCCATGTCCTGAGCACACTTGCTGTTCACAAACCTCTCAACTGAATTGCACTGTGGTTTAGTTAGCACCTTGGAGAGGCTCTCTACTTCAATTTTCTATTACACAATCAGGCATACAAAACGGAACATTTTAGTGCATCTGTTAAACTGGACAAGTATTTTCAATGAACACATCAATGAGCAGGTACTCAAATAGCACAGACTGGTGCAGCAAGAGTACATCAACCTTTTAATTCTAGAGTTCCAATTAATTTCCCACGGTCTGAATATATTATCTGCGATTCAAATTCAAGCGATTTAGTTCAACCTTTTACAATGTAATGTCACTGATAACTTTCAAAATAAAAATGTGCCTATTATCCTGCATAAGACCGCAAATATTTACAGCATTGACAACAGACTTTGTGGGTGGGATTTACCCACCAAGTGTTTATCAGCGGCAGAGGAGGCCCGCCAGCGGGATCGACCGGTCCCGCCATTGCCAATGGGACTGCTTGCATAAGAGATGCAGGAGCAGATTGTGGCTGAGAGAAAATCCATTCATATTGCTTTCATTCTCTTTTGCTTCATTTGGTTCCTATGAAGACACTGGATGTCATGGGAGTACACAACCAGACACTTTAAAAGAAAATATTCAGTGGCTGATGAATATGCAGGATATTTACACCATTTCCAATGGGAAGATCCCTAAGGCTCTCTGTTGTAAAAGGAAGAAAGACTTGCATTTATATAGCGCATTTCATGACGATCAGATGACTCAAAGTGCTTTACAGCCTCTGAAGTGTAATTACCATTGACTGCTGCAGGGTAATCTGTCCTCTCGAAGTGAGGACACAAAGATGGGAGAAGATAGGTAAAGTTGACATAGTCTTGTAGGCACAAGTTCCAATATTCCAGCAGTTCACAGTGTAGATGAGGACCACACAGTTGCAAACCTGGGCATGGGCTCTTTTGTCTGCTACCATGAGATGAAGATTGCTGATGGAGATGGGCTGCTGGCCTGGAGTCCTGCTTTATATTCTGAGGTCAAACAGTGACTGAAGATAAGATCCAACAGTTTGTTAATTAAATGAATTTAGACTGCTCATGTCTTGGTCATGTGCAAGTGGTTTCAGGTCCCAGGTTGAAACCCATTGTGTTTTGGAGTAGGTAACAGTGGGGCCATTGATACCACCAAGGGCCTTTGTCCGTAGCTGTCTGGAGCAAACATTCTGTCTACTAAATCATTAGGTTTGCGAGGCTGGAATGCTTATATGATGCAAGTAGTCTTACATTTCAGGAGTATAGAATTATAGAATCACTACAGTGGAAAAGGAAGCCATTCAGCCCATCAAGTCAGCACCGACCCTCTGAAAGGGTACCTTACCTAGGGTCAGGCCCCCACCCTATCCCCTTAACCCCGTAACCCCACCTAACCTAACCTTTTGGACACTATGGGGCAATTGATCATGGCCAATCCACCTAACCTGCACATCTTTGGATTGTGCAAGGATACTGGAGCACCTACGAGACATGGGGGAAAAGTGCAAACTCCACACAGTCAACCAAGGTCAGAATTGAATCTGCGTCGCTGGAGCTGTGAGGCAGCTGTGCAAACCACTGTGCCACCATACAGATGTTTGCCTCTGTTCATTTTTGAACTGCTCAGAAGCTTCAAGAAGCCACCATATGATCAGCAGCAGCCATACTATTGGCTCAGCACTTGTCCATTTTTAAAGACAGAGAAAAATGTATATAAAGTAGCCAGGCGAATGGGGATATATGTATATATATATATTTTTTAAATTCTTCCTGTCATTTTTCCAAGACAATAGTTTAGGGAAGAGAGGAGATGGACATAAACTATTTAAGCATAAGTCTAGATGAGAAGTCAGGAAGCATTTCTTCTCACATGGAATCATCAATTCATCGACCAAGTTGCCAGTTCATATATAGTGAGTGACGCTTCACTTCAAATGTTCATGAGTTGTTAACTATGCGTAACAGTGAGGAAGCAGAGGAAAATCACAAGGTTTCTCTTTCCGAAACTGACATATCTCTTTTTTTCACTTTTTTTCTTGCCTCTCTCACCAGATCCCATGATTTCACGGTTCAGTGTGCAGGGGTTGGGGGAATGAGGAGAGAATAGGGGAGATGCTGAGCATAACCTGTAGCCCAACTGTATGGAATAAGTTTGATGGACCAGCTAATTCCTGTCTTTTTTTGATTTATTTCCTTGAGCTTAAATTTTCAGTTATTAAATGGATTGCCCGCGACAGCGTTTCTATTATCTAGCTTAAAGAACAACCCATATCAGAGGTATTATTCCATGTGAGTACAATACTTCCCATTACTGCACTCAAAACTAAGTTTAAATTTGCACATCGCTTCAAATATGAAGAGCTGTGATAACTGTGAGGGCATATTTTATGCTTGAGTGCAGTAAAAGAGCCCATTAAAAATAGACCACTGTCCTCGATTTCATTGCAAGACTATTTCTGCATCATATAATTTCAGCTGGAATGGCCATTACAAACAGTTCAGTAAAAGTCACTTATGTTTGAAAGATGGCTGGTGAGTAGGCATCTCAATCATGATGTGACTGCCATTTCCAATTGCACACATGCATGCTTCAAGCAGTGCTTTACAACGCACCCCTTGCTATATGGCTTCCAAAGCCCAGGCCGAACATTTTCACATACAGCACGTAAACATTCATGGAAAGAACACCCCAAAAATGCCCACTCATCAGACCACACCACTGTCACCCCCGCCCCCAATCTTCACCAAGCTGTTTTCATTTACTACAGATGATGTCCCACACATGGGAACATGTTCATGGCTTGCAGCGGCCTGGGATAGCATGGCAGAAATTTTTAATGGGACTTTGTTTGGCCTAATGATCTTCAATTGCGTTATTATTTTTCCCATCATATTGTCAGAATCGAGCCAATTGGTCTGTAGATTTCCCTTAATGATCCAAAAGAAGACTTCTGTTTTGGCCTAATTAGTCTTTGAACATAACGAGTTACCTAGTTAGATTCCATGAGGGCCATGGACATGAAAAGTTAGCCTGCTATTCTCCTCACTGAGCTGCTGTATTGCAGGATTTCACGTACTAAGCTCAGGTTTCCAATATTAGAAGCTGGTGTAGACTCGATAGGTCGAATGGCCTCCTGCTGCAATGTAGGGATTCTGTAAGCCCCTCCGTTTGTTTGAAGATATGCCCATAATAAGTTTTTGTTCTCTTCTGGGTTCCACCGATGGACGTTTTGGCTAAACCACTTCGAGACCATTACGAAATAGGAGCAGGAATAAACTAAATGGACCAACGAGCCTGTTCTGCCATTCAGTACGCTCATGGTGGATCTTAGGTGTCAAGTCCATTTTCACACGCACTCTCTATATCCATTAATTCCCCGGGAGACCTAAAAACTCTCTATCCCAGCTTTGAGTGTATTTAACAATGGAGCATCCACAAGCCTCCCGATATAGAATTCCAAAGATTTACAATCCTTTGAGTGAAGAAATTTCTCTTCACCTCAGTCCAAAAATAATAAACCGCTTTATCCTGAGACAGTGTTTTGATTCCACAACCAATGAAAACAATCTCTGAGTGTCCATTCTATCAAACCCATTCAGAATTTTGTAGGTTTCAATGAGATTGATGTCATAATATGCACCCATCACCTCATGAGGTAAAAGCAGGCAGTGACAGACACCCAGGTGAGCCAATCAACATACAGAACAGAACACGACCAATCACCAGACAGAACACCAGAGGGGGGCTTCCAACTATAAAACACACGAGGCATCAGCACTCTGCCTCTTTCCATTGGTGGCAACTGTAGTGACAGTCAGTGTGTACAAATCATTCAACACCTTCTACATGTCGATCAGAGCTAGCCTGGTCTAGATAGTTAATGTTAATTTACTTCGAGTAGTAGAGAGTCAACCCACAGGCAGCTGTGTGCTTCGTTACTGAAGTTCAATAACTCTTATTGAACCAACGCTTACATTTGGTGTATGCTTGATCATTTCACTGCATCGTGTTGCCCCATGGTGAATAACACGACAATTGACTCTCGTTATTCTAAACTCCACAGCATTTAAGCCCAATTTACTCAGCCTCTCATCAGAGGACATCCGCCTCTTCACAGGGACCAATTTGGTCAGCCTTCACTGTAACCACCTACAATGCAGGTATATCCATTATTACATGTGGAGACCAAATCGGCGCACAATACCGCAGATGCGATCTCACCAAAACCCTCTACAACTGTGGCCAGCCTTTGTGTCCTCCTTGCAATGAAGGCAATTTGCCGTCCTAATTGATTGCGGCACAAGCATGCTGAAGTTCTGTGTACTAGCACACCAAAGTCTCTTTGAACATCAACACTTACAAGTTCCACACCGATTTAAAAATCTGCTTTTTTATTCTTATGACCAAAGTAAGCAACATTTCTTGAGATAGTACTTCATCTGAGTTTCTCACTCATCTACGCTGTCTGCGTCTCTTTACAGCCTCTCTGCATTTTCCCCAAAGCTTACCTTTCCACCTAGTTTGGTGTCATCAGAAAACTTAGATACATTATTCTCTGCCTCGTCATTTGAATCATTAATATAAATAGCTGAGGTCACAGTACTGATCTTGTGACAGTCGACCATTCACTGCCTGAAAATGCCCACCCGCCAATCATCTATCCATGCTAATATATTACTCCCAACTCCATGAGCCCTTATTATGCCTGTCAACCTTTTGTGTGCCATCTTAGTGAATGCCTTTTGGAAATCCAGGTTTACTACATCTACTTTATCTATTTTATTCGTTACATCCTCAAAAACCTATAATAAATCTGTCAAACAGGATTTCTTTTTCATAACACCAATTTACTTGTTCTAATTCTATGCTTTTCGAAGTGCTTTGTTAAGACTCCTTTAATAAGAGATTCCGACATTTCCTCAGGAAAGGATGAGACGCTAACTGGAGTGCAGTTTACTGCTTTCTCTCTTCCCTCCCTTAAAGTGCTGTAACATTTGCTAGCTTTCAATCTAGTGGGACCCATCCCCGAATCTATGGCATTTTGGAAAATTGTAGCCAGCACATCCACTATCTCTGTCGTTATCTTTTTTAGAAGGGTGAAAGCCATCAGGTCCCTGGGATTTGGCAGATTTTAGTCATTTGAGATTCTCCAATTCTTTATCTCTCCTGATATTAATTTCTTTGATGTTTTTAGCCCCAAGGTTACTGTCTATTTCTGGTATGAAACTTTGGCCCCTGCCACCGGGAAATCCGAGGTGGGGTTTTGCCATCGGCGGGACTGGATGATCCCGCTGGTGAGGACGGCCAGAAAATCCCCTCTCCTATCTTTAAAGCTCAGTAATTTCAACAAAACATTACAGTAGCATTGTTGGGCTAAGTCAAGTGGATATTCCCGTGACCTCTCCCCATTCTGGTAACATCTCTTAAGTTATGTTACCACAAGACCATAAGACATCGGGCAGAATTAGGCCACTCGGCCCATCGAGCCTGCTCCGCCATTCAATCATGGCTGATATTTTCTCATCCCCATTCTCCTGCCTTCTCCCATAACCCATGATCCCCTTATTAATCAAGAACCTATCTATCTCTGTCTTAAAGACACTCAGTGATTTAGCCTCCACAGTCTTCTGCGGCAAAGAGTTCCACAGATTCACCACCCTCTGGCTGAAGAAATTCCTCCTCATCTCTGTTTTAAAGGATCGTCCCTTTACAATCCTTGGTGAAGAATTCCCATCTCCAAGAAGAAAAAAAAGTTCGGGCAAGTAATGCTAAGAAGCCAGATATAAAACACCACGCTTTATTTGAACAAAATTATGCACACTGATCCCAATAAGCAGTCCAATAGCATAATTGGAAGAAGGTTATATGAGCACCATCGCAAAGTTGAAAACTTTCTGCTCCAAAAAGGTTCAAAAAGCAATTGCCTCACCTAACTATCTTGAAACCTCAAATTTTTCACAGTCTGTCCAGTTGGTGATTACTATTGATTTTCATAAAAAGGACAGAGAAATGTCATTCTGATAAATGCGACACATTTTGAGGGCATTTTCATATCGTAAGCCTGGGTTAGATTCCAAAGTAGGTTTCAGAAATTGCCTTCCGTGCCATCCAAAGGTATGAGGGCAATGCTTCAATTCCAAATGTGTTTCCATGATGATCAAGGAATAAATCACTTTTTTAAAAAATTGAAGAAAATGGTGAAAAAATGAAAGACAGAAATGTCATTAGGTGTAACTGAGAATCATCAAAGACCAGAAAATGGGTGTTAAAGCTAATTTGAGTAGCTGGCAGTACCACAGACATGAACAAAGCAAAATGTAACTGAGTAGACTTGATGAAAATAATTTCCGCAGACACTCCCAGATGCTCCACACCTTTAATTTCACAGCCACTTAAATTCAAAAATGTTAATTCTACCTTTTCTATGCTTACAATTTTCACAATTGTTGACTAATGCCCCATGATAAAACACTGAAATTAGAAACAAAAAAGTCTCCAATGAAATGAACATAATTACAAATAAAATGAAGGTTTTATACTAATCGAAATAAATGATGAGAAATTAAATCGAAAACAAAAACGTCCGCTGATCCATAAAGGAAGGGGCATTATTAGACTCTTAAATTTTCCACAGCCATTCAGTCTATCAGACTGATTAAGTTAGCATCAAACAACAAATTTGTTCTGAAAACAGAATGATGGGTTTTATTAACTTTGGAATTTCAAGTAAATTTACTGTTCTTTCAGCTATTTACTATGTGGATGGAGCATGACCATGGACATAGGATTATTCCAGTGTCCTCACACCAGCACTTATACGCGGAGAACTACATTGGCTCAGCAACCATTAGGTTATCTCTGGCCGCTGAGACCCATATCTGCGGTGATTCTAAGAGATTTATTTCAGTTGTTGATAAGTACATACAATAAGGAATACAGTGCTGCTGCCTGCAGCTTATTCAAAAGATTCCCTTCATTGAAAGATTTTGGAAATGAAATATAAAACAAATTGCTGAAACAGGATTGATAGATTGAGAAGAATTCAATTTAACTGCACCTTAGCAAGGTATGGGCTGGATTCTCCAAAAATGGGGCTATGTCCCCACGCCAGCGTTTCACTTCCCAGTTTCCTGCAAAAAATAAAAGGCTATTCACCTATCTGCAGGGGGCTAGCAGGGACCTGGGGAGCTTAACGCAGCTTTGGCTGCGGATATGGGCCCCCGCACTTCCGGTTCCGAGTCCGTGCATGTGCACGGCGGCGGCCTCACCGAGTGCCATTGCGGACCCGGACCGCGGACCAAGACCAGGGCAATATTATTATTATATTATTAGAAACAAGACCCCACCCCGTCGGCAGCGCGCCACTGCATCGGAGCGGCCCGATCGCTGCCCCGGCTGCCCATAAGGCTGAGTCCGCAGCCATCGCGCAAGAGTCCCGACCGGCCATGCCACATTAGTTCCACGGCGTTGGGAACTCGGCCGGTCGGGATCGGAGTATCGCTGGGAGGGCCTCTGACAATGGTCCCCCAGCCGCACAGCGTATTTCACAGAGGAGCGATTCTCCAGGGGCCGGAGAATCCCGCAGCGGCGCTGGGCCCGATTCGGTCGGGAACGCCGATTCTCTGCCCCCCGCCGAAATTGTGATTTTGGCGCAGGCATGTGGAGAATCCAGCCCTTGATTTATTTGCTGACCATTTGAATCCACCTGAAATCACCAGTGCATTGAGTACATTGCAAATGGTGACTTTATAACATTCATTCATTCTCATTTTTTACGCATCAAGTTTTGTTATGATCTGGAATTCACTACCTGACAAGGTGGTGGAAGCAGATTCAATAGTAACTTTCAAAAGTGAATTAAAGTACACTTGAGAAGGAAAAAGCAAGGCGATGGTGAAAATAGAGGAACTAATTGGCCAGTTCATTCAACGAGTTGGCACAAGAACAATGAGCTGATGATGCTTTATGGTTCTCCAAGTCTCATGATGCAGTCACCATAAGACCATAAAATGTGGGAGCAGAAGGAGGCCATTCAGCCCATTGAGTCTGCTCTGCCATTCAATGTGATCATGGCTGATCTTATATGGTAATCCTCAACTCCACTTTCCTACCTTATCTGCATAACCCCAAATTTGCTTACTGATTAAAAATATGTCTATCTCAGCTTTGAACATATTTAACCACTCAGGCGCTACAGCTCTCTGCAGTAAGGAATTCCACAGACTCACTACCCTCTGAGAGAATAAATTCCTCCTCATTGGTGTCTCAAATGGGTAGCCCTGTATTCTGAGATTATGCCCTCTGGTCCCAGACTCTCCACAAGGGAAAACAACCTCTCAGCCTCTTTCCTGTCAAGGCCCCTGTGAATCCTATATATCTCAATAAGGTTGCCTCTCATTCTTCTAAACTCCAATGAGTACAGGCCCAACCTACTCAACCTCTCCTCATAACAAAATCTCTCCTGGATGTAAACATGAACTGATTTACCATGTGAGGAATGACAAGTTGAACTGAACTGAACACTGCAATCAAGAACGAACAGATGCACATTCTTAATGGAGAGAAGTGACTGATGGGGCTGCTGTTTACAGCTTGGCATAACAAGCTAAAAGGTGAGGAAATCCTGCAGTGATGCCCTGGGTGATTGAGCTTGAACAACTACATTTCCCGTTGTGCGAAGTATGACTCCAGGTGCTGGACGACTTTCTCCCTGGAAACCAACCCTTTGGGCTCCTTGGTGCCATACTCAGTCAAACGTCACCTTGATATTAAGTCAGAAGAGTCACTGTTTCATCAACTCTGGAATGCTGTTCTTCTGTCCATGCTTGGGCCAAAGCCTTGGTGAGATCTGGAGCTGATGTTCTGGTGGGACTCAACCTGAGCACCAGTGAGCACATAATTCTCAATCCCAGTAATGAGGAATGTTCCTGACATAAACATGGACAGTTAAAATGAAATGTGGTGTACTCAATTTCTAAAGCAATATTAATGAAGTGACAGGAATGCAGTTTGAAACTGATCTCTGACATCAGATGAATGTTGACGTTATCAAAGCAAAATTATATAATTGGCACTTTGTAACTGGATGAAAAGGCACAAGGGGTGGCAGGGGTGGGAAGTGGGGAGGGTAGGTGGGGAGAATGTAGGAAAACCCTGCAGTCACCTTCTACTGCATATTGTTCTGAGTAAATCTGCGTTCTTTAGAAACTGCTACTTCCAGTTTAACAGACCAATTAATTTTTTTGTGAAAAGCAAAGGAAGATTACTCACCACATTACGAAAGGTTAAACTTTGTGCAATTAGCAAATTTTGAAGAATAAATTTACCTTTAAAATGGTATTAATTTAGTCATGTTGGAATTATTTGACATTTGACCTCATGGGTCAATGTGGTATGTTGCCAGGAAACAAAACTGCTAACAACTCACAACTTTGTTCAGTTCGAAATTGCTGCAGAAAAGCACTTTACATCTCTCACAAGAGCCAGACCAGTATCAGCACCTAATACTAAAATTAAATAAATATTAACTTCATCTCTATTCAAGGAATACCTTTGCAAAATATAAAATATATATTGTGTGACAGCAATTTGGCTGGTGTATTATCGGAAACATTGATGCATGCAGCCCCAGAGTGCCATGAGAGTCGGAGGCTCCTTGGCCCAAGAAGGGAGCCATGGACGGGGAAAGCAATCCCACTCAACCCCACCAATCTCACCAGAGGGATTTCAAACACTATTCCTCAGACCCCTGAATTTTGAATTCACTTACCTGGAGGTGCCCTGAAATCTCCAGGCAGCCTCAGAAAAGCTACCTCTCCAGGTAGCGCTACCCTGAGGTTGTAGAGTGGCCAGCCCTTCAACTGGACTCTCAGAATTGGGAGTCCATCTGCCATCCTTCCCTGGAAGGCAAGACTGCAGGCAGCGAAGTACGAGATCACCTACAGTGAAATCACTGAGCCATTCCCACTTCCGGCAAGTGCAGGCTCAGGAACACTTTTTGCCCTGTGGCCCATGTTAAAACACAGCTCAACACTTCCAAATAACTGGAAATAAGTTACTTCAACAAAACAGTTTTAGAAACTGGTCTCATCCTGCACAGAAATATGGCAAGCGCAATAAAGAGGAAACACACAAGGAACTCACAACTCCTTGTAAGAATAGAAATAGGAAAATGAAAGGTGGACTTTGAGAACTTTGTCCAATCGCCAAAAACACATTTTCATAAGGGTGGCACGGTAGCACATTGGTTAGCACTGTTGCTTCACAGCTCCAGGGTCCCAGGTTCAATTCCAGGCTTGAGTCACTGTCTATGGGAGTCTGCACGTTCTCCCAATGTCTGTGTGGGTTTTCTCCGGGTGCTCCGGTTTCCTCGCACAGTCCAAAGATGTGCAGTTTAGGTGGATTGGCCAGGCTAAATTGCCCTTTGTGTCCAAAAAGGTTAGGTGGTGTTACTGGGTTATGGGATAGGGTGGAGGTGTGTGCTAAAGTAGAATGCTCTTTCCAAGTGCCGGTGCAGACTGGATGGGCTGAATGGCCTCCTTCTGCACTGTAAATTCTATGATTCAATGATTCATATTTTCTTTTGCTAAGGATCTACTCCTGGTTAAATCAAAAACAATCCAACTCTTTTTGGGAAGCTTCAGTCGAGTCAATGGAGACTGCAACAGGATGGGTAACTATTTTGTAAAGTAACAAGTTGGAAAGTTTATTTAAACATGTTTTCGTGATTGTTTCAAGTTATAGGTACTTTTAAGTTTCAGTTATGGTCTACTCCGCCGGCACCTTGCCCTGCACTGCCCCACTTCCCCAACAAGACACATTTACCTCCTCAACTCTTATGCCCACCTACTTTCTGGAATTGTAATGATTATTGAAACTGCAGGACAGTTTTTTGGATGTTATTGAAATATTGTTTCATTTTCTGCATTTGATGGAGAGAGCTGTGAATTCTATATTAATGTGTTTGAATGTGAATCCGTGGCCAGCATTAACTGCGGATTTATTTGTGCTCCAATAAATAGGAGTGGACTGAAACTGTGGTTGTTGGTCAGGGAGGTGCATGTTCGTAATGTTTATCTCTGTAAATGAAGTCAATAAAGTGTGTGAAAGTTTGCTCCAGTTCAGTCCTTCACCGCATGTCAGTTTTAACAATGGATAATTGTGGTGTGATTACTGGGAGCTTAGAAAGACTATGGGTGGGATATTCCGGCCCCACCACCACTGTGATCATCCAGCTCCGCCGAACGTTGTTGTGTTATTCACGCTGGGGTAACACGGACTGCAACACGATGCAGTTAAATGATCAAGCATACACCAAAAGTAGGCATTGGTTCAATAAGATTTATTGAACTTCAGTAACGAAGCACACAGCTGCCTGTGGGTTTACTCTACTACTCTAAGTAAACTAACATTAACTATCCAGACCAGGCTAGCTCTGATCCATGTGTAGAATGTGTTGAATGATTTGTACACCCTGACTGTCACTACAGCTGTCACCAGTGGAAAGAGGCAGAGTGCTGATGCATCATGTGTTTTATAGTTGGAAGCCCCCCTCTGGTGTTCTGTCTGGTGATTGGTCTTGTTCTGTTCTGTATGTTGATTGGCTCACCTGGGTGTCTGTCACTGCCTGCTTTTACCTCATGATGTGCATGGGTGCATATTATGACAAACGTCAATCGTCTTTTGGCTGGACCGCCAAATCTCCCACAGCAGATCCCACTGCAATGGGACTGGAAAATCCTGGCCTATGACTTGTGTTGTAACGCATTTGTTACATTTCCTGACTCCAAAGCATGTGGTCCTCGGAGACTGCAAAGTAGTCAGCTTATGTTATAGCATTTAGGCTTCTGAAGCAAGAACAATGTTCATTTTGTAAATAGTTGGTTATAACAAGCTGTATTTCAATTTCGGGATTCTGGCTCTTAACTTACATAGCCTTCAGACCACAAGTTAAATTTATATACCTATCTACTTAGAAGGGCAGAGTTGAAGAAATTAACTATATCCAGCTTGTTAATTACATTCTGATGGAATTTTTCAGTTCAACAAGATGGCATCATTAATGCTGAGGAAAGGAGTGATTGTCAAGTTCAGATACCCAGCTTGAAGCCTGCTAGCTGCACAATAAATCTTTCACTTCATTCTAATAACATGTCTTAATACAAGATTTAGAAGACCAATCCCAGCCGTACTTCTCCCACCCCCACTTTTCCCCACTGTGGTTTCGCTGAATGAAATATTCAATGTGGGTAGTTCAGAATTATGGAGGTTTTGTGCATGCAAACGTGAGCCTATTAGGAACTGAGCTGAAGCTGCTAAAACCCATTGCAGTCAGGACACTTACAGCTTGCTGACAGATTAGGCTTTCATCTTGTAAATGTGGGCTGAATTCAAATCCTGGCCCCAGAATAAAAAGGTCAAAATCCTTACTCATTGTTCCATTAAATCCCTCATTTCACCTAAATAAAAAATTATAGTGCGTTTGGGCCAGAATAATAAATTGAAAATGCATCAGGTACAGGGCATCTGAGGAAATAAAACGCATGGACCATTTAATTCAGCTTCTCATAGGTCAGCTGTCAGATAGGGGAACTGAACTGGGGGCTGGATATACTGATTCTGAGACTAAGTGCTGACGCTGGGAGGGAACGGTGGCATTCTACGACCAAAATAATGGCTTAAAAGGGCCACCGATCCCCCGTCTGGTGGTGGGGCTAGCAGGCACGTAGCATAGAGCACCAGGCTCTAACTGCGGACATGGCTGGAGAATTGCCGGGTCCGTGGCCGGCATGTGCATGGCGGCGGCCTGCAGCCACCGCACCGTGCAACATGGCGCCGGCCGTGCGTGGACCCGGCCTGACAAATAATGAGCCCCTTTGGCCAGGCTCGCCACCCCCGGACCAGCCCTCACCAGTGCCCCCGGTCCCGCCAAAGCCCTCCCCCCGCCCGCGGATTGACTACCCACCGCCCGGCTGTGGCGACGCTGGGCTTCGTCGCAGCCGCCACGCTGAGTTCCCGAAAATAAATACCATGACTGACCAATGCCATCAGGAACCCGGCCTATCAGGGGCGGAGCATTGGGGGGGGGGGGAGGACCGCAGGTAACTTTCTGAAGCCGTCCCGACGGCGTGCGATGTAGTCCTAGAGTACGCCATTTTGGACGGGGCGGAGCATCGTCAAAGCGGCCACATCCCCGATTTCAGCAACGACGTGCATTCTCCGGCCGATTGCCAAACATGATTTTGGCGTCGGAGACCGGAGAATCCGGCCCTGGGTTTTTCTTTCATTGCTTCATTGGATTTGAATGCCATTGGCATGGCTCCTTTTTATTTCCGAACCCTATATTCCCTTCAAAAGGTGGTCTTGAGTTGCCTTCTTGAACCACCACAGTCCATACGAGTAAGGTGCTATTAGGTAGGGCGCCTCAGGAAATTGTGCCAGTGGTAGTGAAGGAACAGTAGTTTACTCCAGAGTTGGAATGCTATGTGACTTGAAGATCAACTTGCATTCCCATGCAAATGCTGCCCTTGTTCGTCTCGGTGATAGGGGTCGCATGTTTTGAAATTAATTTGCCGATTTAGTGGTAAAATATTTACAGCTATTTCCAGACAACAATCCTTTGGAATCCAAATCAAAACAGCACCAATATACAAGCAACGCCAGATAAAACTTGCGTTTCATTCTTCCAACTATAGAAAAACAGCAAAGATGATCGAAACTTTTGAACACCTCAGAAACGATTGTGTGCACCACCATGAACTAGCCTGAATTTGCAGATGATCTCAATAAATAGGAGCACTGCGGGGAGGGGGAATTAGCTCCAAATAATAAAATGGATGCAATTAATTACCACAAAACAACTGGAGTTGAAGGTTTTAAAGTTATTCTTGCCTCCAACGTATCATTATCGTGGGCTTTATATTGTAGTCAGCAATGAATGAATGCCACCAGCTTTTGCACTTGTCCATTGGCTTTCCGTCAGATTTCGCAATGAAGTCACAGATTACAAATCCATTTCAGCGCAGCTCACTTCACAGAGTTGCAACTTACGTGGACAAGGCAAGCAACTGTATGTGCCCTTCGTCAATCATTGGAGAATCTTTAATGAGGTGCACTGAGTCTGAGCCAATGAACATAAGTTAGAATAGTTAATTTAATGCCAAACCATGTATAAAAAAACAAATAGGCTATTTATTGGTCAAAAAAGTTCAAAGACACAATTCATAGGTTCAGAAGACATGCGAGCAGAATTAGACCATTTGGGCCATTGAATCTGCTCCGCCATTATATCACAGCTGATCTTATCCTGGCCTTAACTCCACCGTCCTTTCCATTCTCCATAACGCTTCAACCCATTAAAAATGTCTAACGACTTCCGGGTGCGGCTATGCCGAGGTAGGTTCGGCAGCTCCCGCTGGGAACTGACTTTTGGGCTCTCCAGAGGGGCCCCAATGGCAATTGTTCGATGGCTTCCAGTGTGGGAAGGCGACAGCAAGGTCCCCCCGACATTATATGGATTGGACCAGGAGTGGAGTGGTTAAAAAAGTGATCTTGGGGCAGCGAAAAGTGCGAGGGAGGAAAAGCAAGATAGCGGTGGGCCCATGCAAGCAGCATGGGCGCGGTTGTCGCAGGAGCAGCAGGAGTTTCTTAAACGCTGCTTTGAGGAGCTGAAGACAGAAATGCTGGCGCCAATGAAGGCGGCAATTGAGAAGCTTGTAGAGACCCAGAAGGCCCAAGGGGCGGCGATCCGGGGTGTACGGCAAAAAGCCTCGGAGAACGAGGATGAGATCTTGGGCCTGGCGGTGAAGGTGGAGGCGCACGAGGCGCTGCACAAGAGGTGGGTGGAAAAATTTGAGGACCTGGAGAATAGGTCGAGGAGGAAGAATCTTCGGATTCTTGGTCTCCCTGAAGGAGTGGAGGGGCCCGATGCCGGGGCATATATGAGCACGATGCTCAATTCGCTGATGGGCACGGGAGCTTTCCCGAGGCTCCTGGAGCTAGATGGGGCTCATCGGGTCCTGGCAAGGAGACCCAAAGCCAACGAGTCGCCAAGGGCTGTAGTGGTGAGGTTCCACCGCTTTATGGACCGAGAGTGTGTCCTGAGATGGGCGAAGAAAGAGCGAAGAAGCAGGTGGGAGAACACGGTGATCCAAATTTACCAGGACTGGAGTGCGGAGGTGGCTAAGAAGAGGGCTGGTTTTAATCGGGCTAAGGCGGTGCTCCATCGGAAGGGGGTGAAGTTCGGGATGCTGCAGCCAGCGCGATTGTGGGTCACGTTCCAAGATCGGCACCACTATTTTGAAACGCCCGATGATGCATGGAACTTTATACAAACTGAAAAGTTGGACTCAAATTGAGGGTTGGTCGTGGGGGGATGTTTACTGCATTGATTGCATTTGGGGAATGTTCTCTGGGTTTGAGTGCTGGCTGGCGATGGGTGAATGGATTTGATGTGGGGGCTGTGGGAGAGTGTGGGCGTCGGTGTTGGAGGGGCAGGGCCCCACGGAGGAAGAGGGGGAGTGGAGGCGCGGGGATGGGGATTTGGGGTAAGGCCGCAAAAAGGAGCTGTGCCAGAGGGGGCGGGGCCAGCTCAGGAAAGCGCAGGCTTTTTCCCGTGGTAGGGAATGATGGGGGTGGGGCTGGGGGGGGGGGGAAGGGTGGTGCTGGAGAGGAGCGCGCACTGACTGCCAAGGAATGGGGGGATTCTCACACTGGGGGGTCGATGGAATGTCGGCAGAGGCCGGGGTCAGCAGGAGTCAGCTGACTTACGGGAGTGTCATGGGGGAGCAAAATGGCTAGATGTGGATCTCGCGGGGGGAGGGGGGGAACAGGGTTGCTGCTGCATTGGCCAAAAGGGAGCTGGAAGTAGGAGAGGTAGTCGGGACGGGGGTCCGCCGCCTGTGGGACTGGAGGGTGCGGGAGGCGCGGGCACGTGGTTGGCCTAGAAAAGGAGATGGCTAGTTGGCGGGGGGGGGGGGGGCGAGTAGCCCCCCAATCCGGCTGATAACTTGGAATGTGAGGGGCCTGAACGAGCTGGTCAAGAGGGCCTGGGTGTTCGCGCACTTAAAGGGACTGAAGGCAGACGTGGTTATGCTCCAGGAGACACATCTGAAGGTGGCAGATCAGGTTAGGCTGAGAAAGGGTTGGGTAGGGCAGGTCTTTCATTCAGGGCTGGATGCAAAGAACAGAGGGGTTGCAATACTGGTGGGGAAGCGGGTGTCGTTTGAGGCAATGAATATTGTAGTGGATAATGGAGTTCGATATGTGATGGTGAGCGGTAGGTTGCAGGGGGTGCGGGTGGTACTGGTGAAGGTATATGCCCCGAATTGGGATAATGCCGGATTTATGAAACGCATGCTGGGTCGGATTCCGGATCTGGAGGTAGGAAGTTTGATAATGGGGGGGGGGGGGGACTTCAACACGGTGCTGGACCCAGCACTGGACCGCTCTCGGTCCAGGATGGGTAAGAGGCCGGCAGCGGCCAAGGCGCTCAGGGGATTTATGGACCAGATGGGGGGAGTGGATCCATGGAGGTTTCTCAGGCTGCTGGCCAGGGAGTTTTCTTTCTTTTCCCACGTCCATAGAGCCTACTCCCGGATAGATTTTTTCATTTGAGTAGGGCGCTAATCCCGAAAGTGGAGGAAACGGAATATTCGGCGATAGTCATCTCGGACCACGCCCCGCATTGGGTGGAGCTGGATTGGGGGAGGAGAGGGACCAGCGCCCGCTGTGGCGCCTTGATGTGGGACTATTGGCGGATGAGGAGGTGTGCGGGCAGGTGCGTGGGTGCATTGAAAGATATTTGGAGGCCAACGACAACGGGGAGGTGCAGGTGGGAGTAGTCTGGGAGGCGCTGAAGGCGGTGGTCAGGGGAGAGCTAATCTCCATTAGGGCCCACAGGGAGAAGAGAGAGGGGAGGTAGAGGGAGAGGTTGGTGGGGAGATTTTAAGGGTGGACAGGAGGTATGCAGAGGCCCCCGAGGAGGGTCTACTCAGGGGGCGACAGAACCTCCAGATGGAGTTCGACCTGTTGACCATGGGGAAAGCAGAGGCACAGTGGAGGAAAGCGCAGGGGGCGATGTATGAGTATGAGGAGAAGGCGAGTCGGATGCTGGCACACCAGCTTCATAAGAGGGAGGCAGCGAGGGAGATTGGTGGAGTTAAGGATAGAGGGGGGAATATGGTGCAGAGTGCGGTGAGAATAAACAAGGTATTTAGGGACTTCTATGGGGATCTGTACAGCTCTGAGCCCCCAGCGGCGGAGGAGGAGGGGGGATGCGACGATTCCTAGATCAGCTGAAGTTCCCGAGTGTGGAGGAGGAGGAGGTGGCTGGTTTGGGGGTGCCGATTGGGCTGGAGGAGCTGGTTAAAGGATTGGGGAGCATGCAGGCGGGGAAGGCCCTGGGACCGGAGGGGTTCCCGGTTGAATTCTACAGGCAATACGTGGACCTGCTGGGCCCACTGCTAGTGAGGACTTTCAATAAGGCGAGGGAGGGGGGAACCTTGCCCCCGACAATGTCTAGGACGCTGATTTCTTTGATCCTGAAGCGGGACAAGGACCCACTGCAATGTGGGTCGTATAGACCGATTTCGCTCCTCAATGTTGATGCTAAGTTGCTGGCAAAGGTGCTGGCTATGAGAATTGAGGACTGTGTCCCGGGGGTGATTCATGAGGACCAGACGGGATTTGTGAAGGGTAGGCAATTAAATACAAATGTGCGGAGGCTCCTCAATGTGATTATGATGCCCCCGGTGGAGGGGGAAGTGGAGGTAGTGGCTGCTAGGACGCGGAGAAGGCCTTTGACCGGGTGGAGTGGGAGTATCTTTGGGAAGTGTTGCGGAGGTTTGGGTTCAGGGAGGAGTTCATCAGCTGGGTCAGGCTGCTATATAGAGCCCCGGTGGCGAGTGTGGCTACGAATCGGCGGAGGTCGGAGTACTTTCGGCTGTACCGGGGGACGAGGCAGCGGTGCCCCCTGTCCCCCTTGTTGTTTGCACTGGCAATTGAGCCTCTGGCCATGGCACTAAGGGAGTGCAGGAAATGGAGGGGACTGGTCCGGGGATGGGGGGGGGGGGGGGGGGGGGAGGAACACCGGGTGTCATTGTATGCTGACGACCTGTTGCTGTATGTGGCAGATCCAGTGGAGGGGATGGCGGAGGTCATGTGGATCCTAAGGGAGTTTGGGGACTTTTCGTGGTATAAACTCAACGTAGGGAAGAGTGAGCTCTTTGTGGTGCATTCAGGGGACCAGGGAAGGGGGATAGACGAGCTACCGCTGAAGAGGGCGGAAAGGAGCTTTCGGTACCTAGGGATCCAAACTGCTAGGAGTTGGGTGGCCCTGCACAAGCTCAATTTGACGCGGTTGGTGGAGCAGATGGAGGAGGATTTTAAAAGATGGGACATGCTGCCACTCTCACAAGCGGGTAGGGTGCAGTCGGTCAAAATGACGGTTCTCCCGAGGTTTCTCATTGTGTTCCAGTGCCTTCCCATTATGATCCCCAAGGCCTTTTTCAAACGGGTAAGTAGGAGCATCATGGGTTTTGTGTGGGTGAATAAGACCCTGAGGGTGAAGAGAGTGTTTCTGGAGCGTAGCAGGGACGGGGGGGGGGGGGGGGGGGGGGGGCTGGCACTGCCGAATTTGTGTGGCGATGATCCATAAGTGGGTAATGGAGTGAGAGGGGGCAGCGTGGAAGCGGCTAGAGATGGCGTCCTGTGTGGGCACGAGCCTGAGGGCGCTGGCGACGGCACCACTGCCGCTCTCGCCGACAAGGTACACCACGAGTCCGGTGGTGGTGGCGACGTTGAAGATCTGGGGGCAGTGGAGGCGACACAGGGGCGAGGTGGGAGCCTCGGTTTGGTCCCCGATTCGGGAGAATCATCGGTTCGTCCCGGGAAGGATGGATGGGGGTTTTCGGAGCTGGCATCGGGCAGGGATTAGAAGAATGGGGGACCTGTTCATCAATGGGACGTTTGCGAGCCTAGGGGCGCTGGAGGAGAAGTTTGGGTTACCCCCGGGAAACGCTTTCAGGTACATGCAAGTGAGGGCGTTTGTGAGGCAGCAGGTGAGGGAATTCCCGCTGTCCCCGGCACAGGAGATTCAGGACAGGGTGATTTCGGGTGTATGGGTTGGAGAAGGCAAAGTTTCAGCGATTTACCAGGAGCTGAAGGAAGAGGAGGAGGCCTCGGTGGAGGAGTTAAAGGGCAAGTGGGAGGAGGAGCTGGGGGAGGAGATAGATGAGGGTCTGTGGGCTGATGCCCTGAGTAGGATTAATTCTTCCTCCTCTTGCGCCATGCTCAGCCTAATACAGTTCAAAGTTACTCACAGAGCGCATATGACAGGGGCGAGGTTGAGTAGGTTCTTTGGGGTGGAGGACAGATGTGGGAGGTGCTCGGGAAGCCCGGCAAATCACGTCCATATGTTCTGGTCGTGCCCAGCACTGGATGCGTTTTAGAGGGGTTTTGCGAGGACTATGTCCAAGGTGGTGAAAGCCCGGGTCAAGCCGAGCTGGGGGTTGGCACTATTTGGGTTAACGGACGAGCCGGGAGTGCAGGAAGCGAAAGAGGCCAGTATTCTGGCCTTTGCGTCCCTGGTAGCCCGGCGGAGGATTTTGCTATTATGGAAAGATGCGAAGCCCCCTAGTGTGGAAGCTTGGATCAATGACATGGCAGGGTTCATCAAGCTGGAGAGGATAAAGTTTGCCTTTCTAGGGTCTGTGCAGGGTTCCTCAGGCGGTGGCAACCGTTCCTAGACTATCTCGCGGAGCATTAGGAGGAGGTCAGCAGCAGCAGCCCGGGGGGGGGGGGGGGGGGGGGGGGTTTGGGGTGGGGGGGGCTTCCCTATTGGTGCTTTTAAATGTCATATGGGGGGTTATCGTATATGGGGGAAATCGAATGTATAATTTTTGATTGTTGTGTTCTTGTTTCTTTCTTTTTGTTGGCGGGGGGGGGTTTGTTGAAAATCTGTTGAAAAGGTTGGGAGGGTCTGTGGGCTGGTGCCCTGGGTGGGGTGATTCCTCCTCCTCGTGTGCCGGGCTCGGCCTGGTGCAGTTTGGGGTGGTTCGCGGCACTCACTTGGCGGGGCGAGGTTGGGCGGGTTCTTTGGGGTGGGGGACGGGTGTGGAGGGTGCTCGGGAGCCCGGCGAACCATGTCCATGTGTTTTGGTCATGCCCGGCACTGGAGGGGTTCTGGACAGGAGTGGCGGGGAGCAATATCTCGGGTGGTGGGGGTCCGGGTCGGGCCAGGCTGGGGGCTGGCAGTGTTTGGAGTGGGCCAGGAGTGCGGGGGGCGGGGGAGGCCGGCGTCCTGACCTTTGCGTCCTTGGTGGCCCGGCGAAAGATCTTGCTGGTGTGGGGGGAGGCGGGGCCTCCTAGTGTGGAGGCCTGGATGGGCGGCGTGGCTAGGTTCATGGGGCTGGAGAGTATTGGGTTTGACTTGGTGGGGTCTGCGCGGGGGTTCTGCGGGTGGTGGCGGCCGTTCCTGGACTGTCTTGCGGGCGTTGGGGGGGGGGGGGGGTCGGTCGGCGGTGGCGGCCCAGCGGGGGGGGGGGCGGGGGGGGGATGTCTTGGGAGGGGGGGAGGTGGGGGATTTCTTGGGGGGATGGATGAGCAAGAGATAACATGAAGGGTGGGGGAAACTGGCACGTGCGGGAGAGAGCCAGTGTATAAAGCTATGTAAATATACCATTTTGCCATGTATATGTCTTGCTCAGTGCGATTTCTTGTTATTTTGTTGGGGGGGGTGTTATTGTTTGTAAGGGAGAAAAATTGTGTTGTTAAAAAACTTTAATAAATATATATTTTTTTTAAAAAGAAAATCTGTTGAAAAATTTGAATAAATATATATATATTTTTTTAAATGTCTAACTCTTCCTCAAATTTACTCACTGTCCCAGCATCCATCACACTCTGGGATAGCAAATTCCACATATTCACAACCCTTTGGAAGAAATAGTTTCTCCTCAATTCCGTTTTGAATTAGCATAACATAAACTCACAGCCCCGAGGAATACAGCATATTCGCAATTGCTCGGAGGCAGGTAGCAGTCTTCGTCAGGTGGCAGTCCTCGTCAAGCAGCCATCTTGTTCAGATGGAAGATGGGACAGGGAAGAGTGAGGAAGACATGGAGAGTTCCTTAACTCTTTGGCTGGAGAGCAGAATACTGTCATTACAAGCTACTGGGATCAACATAATGTTCTAAATGTCCATTTGTCTCCTGAGATCAATGAACAGTTCTGTCACAGGTCATATGCATTTCCTGTCAATTTAGCTAATGCAATGTATCTGGACTACTGTTTCTTAATAAACTAAATAAATTACCTTCAAATTACTTACAAATACTAAACTATCTATCTAATTATCTGTAGCTCTTGAACACAAAATCCTACTGCAGAAACTTTTGACTAAACAAACTGTTGAATAAACAATTGCATATTCCTTTAAGAATGCATTCTCCATAGACACAACTTCTACTTTCAGAAAAATACTTCCTTTTTGTGTGTTGTGAGAAATTGTAGTTCGTCAGACAATTAACAATGATCCTGCTGTGCATTTATTTTGCATCAGAGGTTCCACAGGGTATCCATTATGCATTCCAGCTTCCTATGAAACATATCGTGGTATCAGATGATACTATTCAGATTAAACCTAATAATTAATTTTATTAATAAAATTTACACTTGCGCAGACATGAAAGGATAACAGCAGAAAAAATAGCAGTACAATCATAGAATCCCTACAGAGCAGATGGAGGGCATTTGGCCCTTCAAGTCTGCACCAGTTTGAAAGAGCCCCCGACTTGACATGGTGACTGAAATTATTTCAGGTATAGAATATGCAAAACCAAAGTCCTTTTCAGAATCTTGAAAATGACACTTATATGACCAGACATGTGTATACTGTGTTCCATAGAATTCCATTTCTCTACCACAAAAAGCTGAACAGCCAGCCCCACAGGAACTATACTTTCATACAATGATCCTGATGCCAGGCTGAAATCTAGGGCCTGGATTTTCAGGATGGCAGGGAGCAAGGCCCCGCGCAGTCAGCAGGGAATGCAACCCTGGTGAATCCAGCAGACTGAATGGCATTTCACGTTGCAGTGCGCACTGATTGGCAGAAGGCAGGGCTTCCATGTGTCACTAGGAGGCGGTCCCCCATTGGAGAGTTGCTGGCCAATCAGCCGGCAGCTCCTCAGTCACATTTCTGCAATGTTGAAAGAGGCACTGCAGCTAGCTGCCTGGAGCTAAGTGACTAAGTGCTGGGGATCAGAGGAAAGTTAAGTGGCAAGCACCAAGGGTGTGGAGGGGGTTGAGTCGGGAAGGCCTAGGAGGTTGAAAAGGGCGTGGCTAGGTTGGCTTGGGTTTGGGGGGGCAGATGGGAGTCTGAGGTCTCTGTACCCTAATGGGACGGTGCCTCCAGTCAAAAAGCGCCCTCTTAATTGTGGCAGCAGCCCTCCCCTAGGTTTATTACAGCCATTTGATAAGGATGGCAAGCATTAATCACAAACAAAGTTCCAACAATGTGCAACAGTGTCAATCTTAGGAGAGCATATTTTAACAAACCATGGTGGCACTTATTCCATCCATGACACCAATCATACTTAAGTCTGAGTAAATGTATAGCAAACTAATACAGGATTAATATCATTTTTTTGCGACAATCCCGATTTAGATTGTCAATATTTGTTTGAATTTGAACCTAGGTTCCAGATTTTTAGATGCCTATTCCTAGTCCCTCATCGCACCTCATTCTCCTGTTTATCAACAGTTTCATATTGAGCATGGAAAGGGTTCTTTCTTTTTGGCAAAATAAGTAAATAATTGAATAGCAGATCAAAGCCAGCAGATACCCATCCAGAACTATGTAATCTTTAGTGATCAGTCCACTTGATCTTGCACTTAAATGGTTGGTGAAATGGGAAATTCACGCACAAAATCCATTTGCTACTCTTTTTGTAATTTTATGTCTGTAATTTTGTCAGAGTCGGGAAATGTCGACCCCATTCCCACACGATGACTGAATTAATAGTGTTGCAGTTTCAAACAAATGATTGTCATATTTTCCAATTTCTAAAATTGTCCAAATACTTATCTTGGGCACAGTTCTCCCAAAAGGTTCTAAATGTAGTCTCCAGTGGGAAATGAGGTGTGAATTCCTGCTGGGTCGATCGGCATGATCCAGACTGCATCCACCCACACTTAGAAATTGCTTTTGATTTAGGGGTGAATTGTGCCAAAAATGTGGTGTGTATGACCCGAAGACATCAGCAAGGCCGGATCCAAAGAGATCGGGGAACTCCTTTTAAAGAGTGTCCCAATCTCAGAATAACCCTTGTTATTGAAAATATGGAAAGATGTGTCATTTGAAACATGGAGGTCTGGCAATATCTAGTCTGAGAGAAACATGAGAGAAGACAGGGAAAGATCCCACAAAGGGTTAACAGCAGCTGCCGGGGAAGGATTGTAAAATGCAGATAGCCTTGGTCAAGCAGCCTTAGCAAACAAGACAAACAGGATTTTGAATGAAGCCAAAAACAATGGCTCACAGCTTCATTGAAAGTAACTATCTTAGTAAGGATCTGGAAAAGAATGGATGAGCTTCAGTTGAATTTGGTGATAATTCTAGGTGTGAAAATGTGCTAATACCAGGACTATCATTTTACGAGAAACATAATTCAAAGCCAAAATCAAAGTCAAAATTGAGCTGAGGACACAATTGGAAAATAAAACTAGAAATGACAGGAATTAAAAGTAACACCTCTTGAAACCAAAGCATTTTGAACACCACAAAGGAAACAATGTAATCAGATCTATGAGATGAAGTCATGTCAAAATGAATACTTAGTTGGATTAAAAGGTTTAGATCAAAGGTACTTTTTACAATCAAAGAAAATAAGAGTTACTTTACAATAATATCATAAAAACGTAATTGTTAGAAAGCGAATATAAACCGAGAGACAAGATCAGGAACTAACAGAACGACAACCAGAGCTCAGAGCGAGAGAGGGGAGAAGCAGAGACAGACTACAGTCAGCTCGGCCATGGGAAAGAGAAAGGGCAGAGCAGCCGAGCTAAAATAGCTGATACATCTAAAGAAGACCAGACTTTAAAGAAGATTGATTGTCAAGTTGGACCTGAAGGTCCCTTCAACCAACCAGAAGGATCCAGAAGCAAGATCTTTTTACTTTTCTGTAAAGACAGTGATTGCATCTTTTAAAAAGAGGAAAAAATAAATAATAATAAAATAACTTAAAAGTTTAAACCTGAAACAGTGGTTATTAGTCTACTTTACTTACTTAGCAATGCGGGACCCAGGATCGATGCTACTAAGTGGTAAGTAGATGAAATCTTCGGTGAAGGTATGGGTTATACCGGGGGATAACTTGAAAATATAGTTTGACCTGAATAGCACCCACTGAAGCTTGCATCGGAGTCGGGGAGTGAGAATCCCTGCTCACCATTTAGAATGTTGGCCCTTTTTGGAATAGGGGGACTTCTAAGAATAGTGGTGAGTTTTCAAAAACACCCTACAGCCTCCACACTTCTTGTTGGTAGAGACCCCCTGCCCTTCTCTGTTGAAAAGACCTTCCCCCAATTGCTGTCTTTAGGCCTTCTCCGAGTGAGCAAAACCTTGCTACGGGGTTGCCAAAGACCTCTCCATGCTTCAGGATGCTCCCCTTCTCCACCACCCAAAGTCACCCCTTTCAGGCCCCGCCCCTTGGCACCCTGGCTGTACCAACCTGGTACTCGGGTTGGTGTTGCCAGGTTGCCAGTGGGCAGTGCCAGGGCATTGTCCAGCAATATCCCTGACCACTCGTGTGCTACAAAGGCCTCCAAGCCCCAAGCATGGTCACCACATCTATCCAGTGATTTCTACAGCAGCTGCAAAAACATCCTCATTGAGGAATCCTTGCACTTCAGTATCTGAGTAGTGCCAGTTGCTTCTATGGTGGAAACATTCCTCCAGCACAGGCGTGCTGTTTAGGCACCAGAAGTTGAGAAAGATCCAGTCTAAAAAAAATGCTCTTCGACTGAAGTACTTCAGACATAAAAACAAACAGTGAGAAAAAGCTCTCAGGCAGAGCACCTGATCTTTCTAGGAAGCAATTTAGAGTGGAAAAAACATTTTAGAAAAAATGTGATCAGACAGGGCACCTGCTCAAAAGAGGAAGCACTTCAGAGTTAATCAAGCGTGGAGTACTATAAAAACAAACAGACCTCAGTCCTCCTTTGAGACAGCTTTCAGCTTGTAAAAGTCAATGGGTATGAAATGGAATGTAAACAACCAAGAACAAAGGGATAAATGAAGGCATACTGCAACATTGAAACCACAAAGCGATTGAAACTTCAAGCAGTGAAATAAATGCCTCTTCAAGGAACAAGCTGCAGAATAGCTCTGTCATGTGAGACGATTTTAGGACAGATAGGCTGGAGCTGTGTTTTTCCCTTTAATGGGGTGTTAGACAAGAAAGAAAGCAGGTTTCAAAGCTTCACAGACCCAAAGTGACCCCCATCCCATGGGAGACCCCCCCCGACCTTGCCCCCTCAAACTCTGCCCAGACCCCACAACCCCAGCTTCTTTGAAGGACCCCCCCCTCCCCCCCCCCCCCCCCCCCCCCCCAGCATCTGGCCAGTGACTGCTGTGCCCTTGTGTTCCCTGGAGAAAAGTGGAAAGGGGTACTCACCTCCTTGCTCCCCCTTTGAATCCGTGGTGCCTGGTCCCCGTTTTTAAGGACTAACAGTGATTCGCGCTCAGGTGACTTTCCGCTTGCCGGGGGGTGACTTTCATCTCTTTCATCTTTCAGGCAGCACGGTAGCATAGTGGATAGCACAACTGCTTCACAGATCCAGGGTCCCAGGTTCAATTCCCGGCTTGGGTCACTGTCTGTGCGGAGTCTGCACGTCCTCCCTGTGTGTGCGAGGGTTTCCTCCGGGTACTCCGGTTTCCTTCCACAGTCCAAAGATATGCAGGTTAGGTGGATTGGCCATGTTAAATTGTCCTTCGTGTCCAAAATTGCCCTTAGTATTGGGTGGGGTTACTGGGTTATGGGGATAGGGTGGAAGTGTGAGCTTCGGTAGGGTGCTCTTTCAAAGAGCTGGTGCAGACTCGATGGGCCGAATGGCCTCCTTCTGCACTGTAAATTCTATTAAATCTATAAAATCATTAATGAGATTAAAATGAATGCAAATAAGCTGTGATCAGTTTATCGCCCACTTTAGACGAGATCCTGGTCAAGCAACTGGACCGGGCCAAGAACATTGGGAACTATTTTGCACGCGGCACAATCCCATTTCAGGCCTCTCCTAGAATCTTCCCAACATAGCGGGATTTGCACTGGGTGCAACATGGCTGAATAATCACCACCCACGCCCCACCCAGACTCCCTTCAATGATGAAGTCTTAGTTTGTACATTTGAAAGCTTTGCGTGAATGGAGTTTTTAAAAGCTTGCCCATTTTCCCAGGGCAATTGTACTAGAGTCGGGGAGATTTGATTGGGGCTTAGATAAATGAGTTGAAGAATCCACCATTATCTGGGACACTGTCAAAGGATTCCATGTGCTTCAGCACTGTAACGCTGCACATTATCATTACTGAATTAGCTTTAGCAGTATGTGCCTTTCACTGCTTTGGGCTATGAAGATAAATCAAAAAATAGGAAGACCAGGATCTGTAATAATGTATTAGATACACATAAACCTTGAGCTAGGAAAAGACTGGTAGTAAAAGTCTAACAGAAGATCTATTGTAGCTTTCAAATTACGCCCATATATCATACATTTAAGAAAAGTATCTTCCATACATTTCTGATCATGGCTATTATGAAGAGACATGATTGAGAATTCAACCATATTCAACAACCTAACTGCATTCTAACGGACTTCAAAAAGATAGGAGTTGGCCTGTCCTTAAAATGCCATTGGATGGAATGGCAAGTGTTGGCAAGGCATTCCTGCTCAATGGAATGAAGAGCAGAGATTATTTGTCCATTTAATCGCTGCCTCAGGCAACAGGCTTTACTGAAAAGGCAGAAATGAAGAATCCCAGGCTGTTCATGTGTATCCCCTGATGATCTGGCTCGTAGCAATACTGGCAGAGGCAAGCGGTCTGGGAATTCCACAGACTTTCCTGGATAAAGTGTTGCACATGCAGGAAAAAAGGATAAAATAAATTCAGAAGTTTCTTCCTGGGAACATGGGGATGAATTCTTGACAATAAAGGAGCAGTATATTCCATCAAGTGCACCTTCTGCCATTCTCGTGGTGCCATGATACCCTAACTGCACTGTTGATTCACCATATCAATCAATTTCTACCCGTTAGTCTACAACAGATTGAGATGTGACATGAGAAAAACCTCAATAATGGAGAGGTTTGAAAACAATTGGTTGAAAATCACCTGTTCCTGCCACGAGTGTTGTACTTAGCATGTCACATCTCAAATTACTCATATACAATACAACAAAATATTGTTTCCTGAATGAAACATATCCAATTTGTAGTTAAATGAAATCAATACTAACTGCTTTCACATCTTGCTAATGAACCTCTCCCATAGATTGACCTTCACTGTGATGTATAGTTTCTGCAGGTTAGTTTTGAATTTTCGCCCCTTCAAGAACAAGCTGAGTCCTCTGGTTCTATTATGCTGGACAAGGTGAAATAAGTTTCTTTGATCCACACAATCAAATTTGGTTTGAATCCGAACAATAGTAATGAAATTGCTCAAGCCTGTTTACACGACCACTCCTCATATTCCAATTCCTCCATTTCTTCAATTGTTTGGCAGCTGTTATTTTGTATCACCTTCTTGTACTGCAGCAACTAAAACATTGCACAAATGAAGAATTTATAAATGGTCGGATTACTTCACTATTTTGGCACAAAATTGACTTTTTGCGGCAGCACGGTAGCACAGTGGTTAGCACAGTTGCTTCACAGCTCCAGGGTCCCAGGTTCGATTCCCAGCTTGGGTCACTGTCTGTGCGGAGTCTGCACGTTCTCCCCGTGTCTGCGTGGATTTCCTCCGGGTGCTCCATTTTCCTCCCACAGTCCAAAGATGTGCAGGTTAGGTGGATTGGCCATGCTAAAATTGCCCTTAGTGTCCAAAAGATGTGCAAGTTAGGTGGGGCTACTGGGTTGCGGGAGGTTGAAAGTGTGGGCTTAACTGGGGTGCTCTTTCCAAGGGCCAGTGCAGACTCGATGGGCTAAATGGCCTCCTTCTGCACTGTAAATTCTATGATTTTAACATATCTCAACATTTGATTTGGTTGCCGCCATTTAGCATTAATGCAGTATCTCCTATTGATTGTCAATCAAGACCGTCAGATGATTTAATCTTCCAGCTACATTACTTTCTTCCTTTTATGGAATAAACACGTTCAGTATTATTAATTCACAAGATGCAGTGGTTAGCACTGCTGCCTCATGGTGCCGCAGACCCGGTTTTGATCCCGGTCCCGTGTCACTGTTCCTGAGGAATTTGAACATTCTCGCTGTGTCTGCGAGGGTTTCACCCAGCAACCCCAATAGATGTGGGGGGTAGGTGGATTGGCCACATTAAATTGCCCCCAATTGTATTTTTTTTTTAAATTAAAAATATTATCAATTTGCAGGTAAAGGGTGCATGGTACCATTGAAAGCAATGTAAAAGAGTGAAAAATTTTTTAGTGAGTATTTGAAATCTAGGCTGAATAATACAGCGCGATTTATAATGGGCAGCACGGTAGCATTGTGGATAGCACAATTGCTTCACAGCTCCAGGGTCCCAGGTTCCATTCCGGCTTGGGTCACTGTCTGTGCGGAGTCTGCACATCCTCCTCGTGTGTGCGTGGGTTTCCTCCGGGTGCTCCATTTTCCTCCCACAGTCCAAAGATGTGCAGGTTAGGTGGATTGGCCATGCTAAAATTGCCCTTAGTGTCCAAAAGATGTGCAAGTTAGGTGGGGCTACTGGGTTGCGGGAGGTTGAAAGTGTGGGCTTAACTGGGGTGCTCTTTCCAAGGGCCAGTGCAGACTCGATGGGCTAAATGGCCTCCTTCTGCACTGTAAATTCTATGATTCTATGATTTTAACATATCTCAACATTTGATTTGGTTGCCGCCATTTAGCATTAATGCAGTATCTCCTATTGATTGTCAATCAGGACCGTCAGATGATTTAATCTTCCAGCTACATTACTTTCTTCCTTTTATGGAATAAACACGTTCAGTATTATTAATTCACAAGACGCAGTGGTTAGCACTGCTGCCTCATGGTGCCGCAGACCCGGTTTTGATCCCGGTCCCGTGTCACTGTTCCTGAGGAATTTGAACATTCTCGCTGTGTCTGCGAGGGTTTCACCCAACAACCCCAATAGATGTGGGGGTAGGTGGATTGGCCACATTAAATTGCCCCCTAATTGTATTTTTTTTTAAATTAAAAATATTATCAATTTGCAGGTAAAGGGTGCATGGTACCATTGAAAGCAATGTAAAAGAGTAAAAAAATATTTAGTGAGTATTTGAAATCTAGGCTGAATAATACAGCGCGATTTATAGTGGGCAGCACGGTAGCATTGTGGATAGCACAATTGCTTCACAGCTCCAGGGTCCCAGGTTCAATTCCGGCTTGGGTCACTGTCTGTGCGGAGTCTGCACATCCTCCTCGTGTGTGCGTGGGTTTCCTCCGGGTGCTCCGGTTTCCTCCCACAGTCCAAAGATGTGCTGGTTAGGTGGATTGGCCATGCTAAATTTCCCTTAGTGTCCAAAATTGCCCTGAGTGTTGGGTGGGCTTACTGGGTTATGGGGATAGGGTGGAGGTGTTGACCTTGGTAGGGTGCTCTTTCCAAGAGCCGGTGCAGACACGATGGGCTGAATGGCCTCCTTCTGCACTTTATGATCTCTGATTATGAGGATACACTACACTACTGAATGTGTTGAATTAATGCAGAGGCTCATTTATCATCATTATCACATGTTAATTTTTGTTGCTAGATCAGACATCTCCACCTGAATGTTGGCGCTCACCCTGGCATAGACGATCCGTATATTCTGGAAAGCTTTAAAGGTGAAGAGCCAAGTGCTTGCTTGGCCATCTGGGAGTGGGAAAGTGTCAATTCAGGAGATTCTGATGGACATCAAAGTGTTCTTAAATAAAGAGCAGCAAGTCCTCCCACTGTCTGAGCCAGTCACACCAAAGAAGATTAATCATTTGCTTATTCTGGTACACCAAACAATCACTGTACATCAGAGCAGTCAATGTGAAAATTTTGAAACATTTAAAATCAGTACGAGATAACTTTAAATCTTTCTTTCCAAGTAGGAATGCAACTAAGCATAGTAACAAAGCTGAGGGTTGTGTTGAAAGTAAAACAGTCATGTTTCTCAACGTTAATCGATATTTTCTGAACCACCTCCTTCCCTCTCAAGCCAACATGCTTGGATGGCACGCTGGCCACCATTTTCCAAATTCAAACCCACACAGGTAGTATCTCAACAGGTCATGCAACTAAGGAAGAGGGCTCAGATGATCATCGGCAAATGTCTCCTCATCTATTGTCCACTGGCAATGATATTCATCTAAAGGTTACAGAACAACAATCAGGGTAGCAATCAATCTGCTCTCCCTTTCTCAGGTTGTGTTTTTTTTTTCCAATTAAGGGGCAATTTAGCGTGGCCAATCCACCTACCCTACACATGTTTGGGTTGTGGGTGTGAGACCCACACAAACACGGGGAGAATGTGGAAACTCCACATGGACAGTGACCCGGGGCCAGGATCAAACCTGGGTCCTCAGTGCCGTGAGGCAGCAGTGCTAACCATTGTGCCGCCCGTAGGTTGTGTTAATATAATCGTAATTTCTGTGAATCAACAAATGTGATGCAATTTTGTGTGCCCTATTAAAAAATTACCAATATGTATATTTGACAGCCTATCATAGCTCTGTAGCTCATAATAAACAATATCAAATGCAACAGAAAAAAAATGAGAATAATTTTAAAAAGCTGCCAATGTAAACAAATTACACAAGTCTGATTGAGAGAAAGGCAAGAAAGATATATGTCATTAATAGGAATAACCACTGATAAATCTCAACTCATAAATCAAATTATTCTCGGCTCAGAATCGTTTTCTATAAATCCAAATATATGTCGACCTCAACACTGAAAATAACTTAATGAATCGCTTCTGGCTGAAGATCAATTTAAATGACAATGGTATGAAGACAAATTGGGCAGATTATCAGTAATACTATTCCCTGCATGTCCACTCCACCTTAACTAGCCCAAAAGGGGCAGCACGGTAGCACATTTGGCTAGCGCTGTGGCTTCACAGCGCCAGGGTCCCAGGTTCGGTTCCCCGTTGGGTCACGGTCTGTGCAGAGTCTGCACATTCTCCTCGTGTGTGCGTGGGTTTCCTCCGGGTGCTCCGGTTTCCTCCCACAGTCCAAAGACGTGCAGGTTAGGTAGATTGGCTGTGCTAAATCGCCCTTAGTGTCCAAAAATGTTAGGAGGGGTTATTGGGTTATGGGGATAGGGTGGAAGTGAGGGCTTAAGTCGGTCGGTGCAGACTCGATGGGCCGAATGGCCTCCTTCTGCACTGTTTATTCTATGTATCTAAGTTGTGAGAGAAATTCAAACCGTGAGAACAATCAGATAGACTGAACCAACCTGAAGATATTGTGACATCATTCTGAAATCTGACTTGCCGATTTGGGCATGCAAAGATTATGAAGTAATAGTTGCTCGGTCGCTTGTTTTTCATGACCATCTGACAAATCCTTTGGATACCTTTTTGACATTGGCTTGTTGAACCCCACCGCAATTAACTTGAGCTGTCACAGGTGTATCATTTTGGATGGTGAGAAGGAATAGTAACGAAGCATATTCAGACAGGTTCTCAAGTGATGGCAACAAATAACCATAGCCAAGGACTTTCCAATACCTCCTCCTCTTCTTCCCCAGGAACCATGGATTTCCATCGGTTTGGTCATGATGATTCTTGACATAATACTGCGATGATTTTCCATTGCCTTCTGCAGTATGGATGACCAGGAAATCCTTTCATTCTTACCACCTACCATCAGATGTACTGGATGGATTTATAAGCTGACAATCAACCTGTTTGCCCACGTTATGGATGCACCATCCTTGGGCATCAATGCTGAACTCATAATTTCGGGCCCAGGGTAGGGATGCAACCACTGTGCCGCAAGACCTCCCCTTGCAAGATAGAGTTGACAAATGGTCTAATATCAAAGCAGTCTAATTTCCTCACAATACATTTGAATTGTTCCGTAGAAATTGGTATCCCTGTCTGCCCTTTAGTTATGAGGAGTTCTAAGACAAATAGAAAAGCAAGAGATCATGAGATTCCTTGGCTACTTAGCAGGCATCATTTAGATTAATGATGAGATGCACCATCTTTATCTGGACCACTTCTAGTTTTGAAAATTACCAGATAATTAGATCTCTTATTCCCTCCCCGTGGTTTTCAATATCTTTCTAGCACAACATTCTTGACTTAGCTTTGGTTTAGGCAGAATGTACCATCACCAGTACTTAAGAGTCAAGTACAGACCGCCAAGTCAAAAAGCTACTGAACAAAACCCATACTTAGAACGGAGGGCAAGTCACTTGGATTTGAGCTTTCAGTTAACCTTTTTTGTCGCTACCTTGCAGTTTTCATTGAACAGATATTAAAGACATTAGCATTGAGCATTTTCCTCTGTTCTGACAATGGTTGAGGAAGCAAACCTTTCTGTGTTTTTCAAATGATAATGAAGCATTGTATACTTCCATTGCTTTAATTTCAGTTTCCAGTATTTTTCATAGATTATCATAGAATTGACAGTGCAGAAGGAGGACATTCGGCCCATCGTGTCTGCACCGGCTCTTAGAAAGGGCACCCTACCCAAGGTCCACACCTCCACCCTATCCCCATAACCCAGTAACTCCACCCAACACTAAGGGCAATTTTGGACACTAAGGGCAATTTTATCATGGCCAATCCACCTAACCTGCACATCTTTGGACTGTGGGAGGAAACCGGAGCACCCGGAGGAAACCCACGCACACACGGGGAGGATGTGCAGACTCCGCACAGACAGTGACCCAAGCCCGAATCGAACCGGGAATCCTGGAGCTGTGAAGCAATTGTGCTATCCACAATGCTACCGTGCTGCCCCTAATTTGCAATTTTTAATGATACAGGACTGCCCAGCCTCCAGTATTGGGTGGGATTGAATATCAGGCAGCAGAGGGCTGCCGCCAGGGATCTGAAGGAATTGCGGTTGGCAATCGAGGGGACAGCTGGAAGGGATTCTGGAGGGCATCATGATCAGAGCAAGAGAGGTCTAATTTTTTTACTTTTGTTGGGCGGGATTCTCCGCAATCGGCGCGATGTCCGCCGACTGGCACCAAAAACGGCGCGAATCAGTCCGGCATCGCCCCCACCCCAAAGGTGCGGAATTCTCCGCATCTTGAGGGGCCGAGCCCTCACCTTGAGGGGCTAGGCCCGTGCCGGACTGATTTCCGCCCCGCCAACTGGCGGGAAAGGCCTTTGGTGCCCCGCCAGCTGGCGCGGAAATGACTTTGCCGTGCGGCGCATGCGCGGGAGCATCAGCGGCCGCTCACGGCATCCCCGCGCATGCGCAGTGGAGGGGGTCTCTTCCGCCCCCGCCATAGTGGAGACCATGGTGAAGGCGGAAGGAAAAGAGTGCCCCCACGGCACAGGCCCGCCCGTGGATCGGTGGGCCCCGATCGCGGGCCAGGCCACCGTGGGGGCACCCCCCCGGGAGCAGATCGCCCCGCGCCCCCCCAGAACCCCGGAGCCCGCCCGCGCCGCCTTGTCCCGCCGGTAAGAGAGGTGGTTTGATTCTCGCCGGCGGGACAGGCATTGCAGCAGCGGGACTTCGGCCCATCGCGGGCCGGAGAATCGCCGGGGGGGGGCCCGCCAACCGGCACGGCACGATTCCCACCCCCGCCGAATATCCGGTGCCGGAGAATTCGGCAACCGGCAGGGGCGGGATTCACGCCAGCCCCCGGCGATTCTCTGACCCCGCCCGTTATATTTTTCTGGCACACAAATCAAGTAACAAACAAAAACATTTTTGTACTCTTCTGACCCCTGGAAGTTCGTCAAGTTGGTTTGATTTGCATTTAGTCTTTACAAATACAGAAAAAAACCAGACCAAGAAAAGTCAAAGACAGGAGGCCTGAGCTCTGCATAATCAAAAAGAGAAAACAATCCGCATGGGAAATTTGCAAAGATGTCCCCATTCTATAAGATAAATTATAAGGAAATTGCTTCTTTCGACCTATAAAAAGTGATGTGTTGGGTATGCCGGATCTGCGAGGACTGCGTTTACTGCAGCAGTGAGAGAGACAGACTTCCAACACTTGAAGAAATGCAACTTGATTTTATTGAACTCTTAACTATCATACATACTTTAACTGTGGGTTGACACTATGCTGACTTGACTGGAGACTTGAGGCTAACCTGACCAGACTATCTTACTACCACATGGTGTATGTTCTAGTTGCTGCTCGTGGGCTCTGACTGTCTCAGAGGCTGGATCCCAAGAGAGCGGGAAAACTAGTGCTCTCTGGCTTTATAGTGGCCGTGTCCTGTCTGGTGTGTTCTGGCTGCTGTGTTCTGTGTGTTCACTGGTCATCCTGTGTGTCAATCACTGCCTGTCTGTGCACCAACATATACCTGTGTGTATATTATGACATCTCCCTCCTTTTTTTTAAAAATAAAAGTGTGTGGGTCAATAAATAGTGAGTGTGTGTGTGTGCAGGGGCCTGACTGTATACAAAGTATGTTAACATATTCACATGGGAAGACGTCTAGTGCAGATAGAGGGCAGATAACAAATTAGGACAAAACAATATGTACAGATGTGTAAACGGATCACAAGGTAATGTAACATTCAGTCTATGATTCAGTCTCTGTGGCGGGCGACGAGTTCTGGTTCACCGCCTCAAGGGTGGGTTAGGGGCCGCCTGCACTTGAACGGGCGGAACTGCCTACAATGTAGAGGTCGGTAATAGAACTGGCAGATCGGGGGCCTCGTGGAAAGGTGCGTCCTGAGGAACCAGCATGCGAGGCGGGACATCACGTTCAGGTGGCCGGCGTGGAAGTAGCCGCAGTGCCCGAAGAAAGCAGCCATCATGCATGCGAACGAGGAACGATCTCAGGGCCACTTGCTTAACCACCACAGCCGTGACAGACCAGCCACCATCAGGTAGCTGAACACACGCTCGGTCAGCAGGAGCCAGAGCAGGGAGATCTGTGGCGTGGGCGTCGTACGCCGACTTGCATTGATCCCGAGACTGTTGCATCCTCTGCAAAGACTGGAAAATTGTCAAGGTCCTGGGATGTGGATAGCCGGCACCGTCATCCGTAGTGATCGGTTCATCAGCAGCTGTGCTGGGGACAGGCCAGCGGACAAAGGAGTCGCCCTGTAGGCTAACAGCGCCAAGTTAAAATCCGAACCTGAGTCAGCAGCTTTGCACAACAGACTTTTAACAATGTGGACCCCCTTTTCAGCCTTCCCATTCGACTGGGGGTAGTGGGGGCTTGAAGTGACGTGCGTGAAATTGTACCGCCGGGCAAAATCCGTCCACTCCTGGCTGAAGAAACAAGGGCCATTATCAGTCATAACTGTAAGTGAATGCCATGATGGGCAAAAGTCTCTTTGCATGCCTTGATGACCGTTGCTGATGTGAGGTCAGGCAGTCTAACCACCTCGGGGTAGTTGGAAAAGTAGTCCACGAGGAGGACATAGTCTCGGCCCTTTGCATGAAAGAGGTCAATACCAATTTTGGACCATGGGGAGGACACCAGTTCATGCGGCTGTAGAGTCTCTTTTGGCTGAGCCGGCTGGAACCTTTAACACGTTGGGCAACTGAGGACCGTGTTGGCGATATCCTGACTGATGCCTGGCCAATATACTGCCTCTCGGGCTCGACGGCGACACTTTTCGACTCCCAGGTGACCCTCGTGGATTTGGCCGAGGACCAGCTTTCGCATGCTCTGTGGGATTACTATCCTGTCCAGCTTCATTAACACGCCGTCCACTACCGCTAGATCGTCCTTTATATTATAAAACTGGGGGCACTGCCCCTTTTGCCAACCCTCGGTGAGATGTCGCAACACCCGCTGGAGTAAAGGATCCCTGGCCGTCTCCTGACGAATTTGCACGACCCTTTCATCAGTGGCCGGAAAGTTGGATGCACAAAACCTCACCTGAGCCTCTATCTGACAAAGTCCGACTGCTCACATGGCGTGGTGATGGATCTAGAGAGTGAGTCGGCCACAATGCGCTCTTTGCCCGGGGTGTAGACCAGGTCGAAATCGTAGCGGCGGAGTTTGAGGAGGATACGTTGTAGCCGTTGCATCATATCATTGAGGTCTTTTTGGATGATGTGAACCAATGGCCTGTGGTCTGTCTCAACCGTGAATTTGGGTAGTCCGTACACGTAATCATGGAATTTGTCAATCCCTGTGAGGAGGCCAAGGCATTCTTTTTCAATCTGAGCATATTGTTGCTCAGTAAGCGTCATGGCTCTAGAGGCATATGAGACTGGGGCCCAGGAGGAGGATTCGTCCCGCTGGAGGAGTACTGCCCCAATGCCAGCCTGGCTCATGTCGGTGGAGATCTTGGTCTCCTTCGAGGAGTCAAAAAATGCCAGTACCGGGCCTTGATGAGTTTCGCCCTGAGCTCATGCCACTCTTGCTCATGAGCGGGGAGCCACTGGAAGTCCGTAGTTTATTTGACAAGATTGCGGAGAGCTGTGGTGTGTGATGCAAGGTTGGGGATAAACTTCCCAAGGAAATTGACCATCCCTAGGAAGCGGAGGACTGCCTTCTTGTCCTCCTGGGTCTTCATGGCATTGATCGCCGCCACCTTGTCTGCATCTGGCCGCACACCGAACTGCGAAATATGGTTGCCAAGAAACTTTATTTCTGCTTGACCGAATGAACATTTGGCCCTATTGAGTCTGAGGCCATCCTCGTGGATCCTGTGGAACACCCGCTTGAGGTGATCGATGTGCTCCTGAGGAGTTGTGGACCAGATAATAATATTATCGACGTACACTCGCACCCCCTCGATGCCCTCCATCATTTGCTCCATTATGCGGTGGAACACCTCCGAGGCGGAGATGATGCCAAAGGGCATCCGGTTGTAACAGTAGCGGCCGAACAGGGTGTTAAATGTGCACAACTTTCGACTGGACGCGTCCAGCTGTATTTGCCAAAACCCCTTGGAGGCATCCAGTTTCGTGAACAGCTTGGCGTCAGCCATTTCGCTGGTGAGCTCTTCTCGTTTAGGTGTAGGGTAGTGTTCCCTCACGATGTTACTGTTCAAATCTTTGGAGTGGATGCGAAGTTCCCCTGAAGGTTTTTTGACACATACCATGGAACTAACCCAGTCCATGGGTTCAGTGACCTTAAAAATGACGCCCTGGTCCTGGAGGTCTAGCAGCTGCTGCTTGAGGCGGTCGTTAAGGGGTGCCGGCGCCCGACGCAATGCATGAACCACAGGTGTGGCATTCGGCTTCAGCAGTATCTTGTATCGGTAAGGTAGTATACCCATACCTTCGAAGACGCTGTGGTATTGTGCTATGATGTTATCTAATTGGACTTGGAAGTTGACATCTGGTGAGGTCGTTGCCTCTGCGGATGACATGGTGTGAACCCGTTGCACAAGATTCAGGATTTTGCAGGCCCGAGCACCGAGCAGAGAAGCTCTGTTGGTTCCAACAATTTCAAAACGCAGGGTTGCTTCTGAAAAACGATGGGATATCGCAAGTTGGCATGAGCCACTGGCAGCAATGGCATTGCCATTGTAGTCGATGAGCTGGCAGGCCGGTTGAAGAATGCTTAGCTTGACGCGGATGGTTTCAAGGTCAGACTTTGAAATGAGGTTTGCTGAAGCGCCAGTGTCCAGCCTGAAGCGTATGCGAGCCTTGTTGACCGTGTGGATGGCACACCACTTGGCATCCGGATCAATGCTCAGCTGAAGGCATCGTATGCTTGGTGATGATGCCCACCCAGAATGGAGATGTGAGGCCCTTGGTGTCGGAATCTGGAACCATGTCAGTGTCGGAGTCTGCAACGGGTTGTTCCTGCGCTGCGACTGGGATCGCAGTGGGCAGTTGAGCAGATCTGCACAGGGCTGCGTAGTGGCCAAGCTTGCCACACTGGAGACAGTGTCGGGATTTTGCGGGACATTGCCGCTTTAAATGGGTAGAGCCAGAGTTGTTGCACGTCATGGCGCCGGCGTCAGGGCGCTCCGTGCGCCACTGCGTATGCGCGGTCGAATGATGTGTGCACCTGCGCAGTCCAGACGTCGGCCTCGCCGTCCCCTTGGTCGTGGCACGCATGCGCAGGAGCCCGGGAAAAGCACGCGAAATGGCCGTCCTCATCCAGATTCTGGCCCTGGAGCTGTTTTACGGCCTGCACCCACTCTGCATCGTGGGGGCCTTGCCATGCCATCTCTGCCACCTTGGTATGGGAGTACCGGTTGTTAGCATGCTCGTGGAGGACGCAGGTTTCGATGGCGATGGTCAGGGTGAGCTGCTTAACTTTAAGGTGCTGCTGGCGAAGGGGATCGGAGTGGACCCCGAAAACGATCTGGTCGCGGACCATGGAGTCGGAAGTGGAGCCGTAGTTGCAGGACTGCGCGAGGATACGGAGGTGGGTTAAGAAGGACTGAAAAGGTTCATCCTTACCCTGAAGCCTCTACTGGAACACATAGCGTTCAAAGATCTCGTTGACTTCAATGTCACAGTGGCTGTCGAACTTCAGCAGGACTGTTTTAAACTTTGTCTTGTCCTCGCCTTCAGCAAAGGTGAGGGAGTTGAAGATGTGGATAATGTGGTCCCCGGCTGTAGCGAGGAAGAGAGCGATCTTCCTGGCATCCAATGCGGTTTCGAGGTTGGTGGCGTCAAGATACAGCTGGAACTTCTGCTCGAAAATTTTCCAGTTAGCACCGAGGTTACCGGCGATGCGGAGCGGCGGGGGAGAGCAGACGCTGTCCATGTTACCGGATGGCTGATCGCTGGTCAAAGGCAGACTATCTCAAGGTAGGTCCGTCAAACTCGAGCATGACTCACTGGTCCCATGATCTGTTGGGTATGCCGGGTCTGCGAGGACTGCGTTTACTGCAGCAGTGAGAGAGACAGGCTTCCAACACTTGAAGAAATGCAACTTGATTTTATTGAACTCTTAACTATCATACATACTTTAACTGTGGGTTGACACTATGCTGACTTGACTGGAGACTTGAGGCTAACCTGACCAGACTATCTTACTACCACATGGTGTATGTTCTAGTTGCTGCTCATGGGCTCTGATTGTCTCAGAGGCTGGATCCCAAGAGAGCAGGAAAACTAGTGCCCTCTGGCTTTATAGTGGCCGTGTCCTGTCTGGTGATTGGCTGCTGTGTTCTGTGTGTTCACTGGTCATCCTGTGTGTCAATCACTGCCTGTCTATGCAGCATCATATATCTGTGTGTATACTATGACAAAAAGCAGCTCAACCATCAGTAAAAGGTAAAGTCATCATAGTCCTAGATGGCCAGAGGTTGCTTTCCCCTTTCAGGGTGAGAGCTGACTGGTGGTGATTTAACGTGAGGATCACCACACCTCAGGCGAGGGGTAAGTTTGAGAAGGCGGGGCCTTCATGAATAACCTCAGCCCGTAAGAGAATTGACTCCACGCTGCTGGCCTCACTCTGCATCATGAACCAGCTGTCAACACAATTGAGCTAAATTGCCCCCCATAGAATCCCTGCAGTGTAGAAGGAGGCAATTCGGCCTATCGAGTCTGCACAGACCCGTAATCCCATAACCCCAATTAACCTTTGGACGCTTTGGGGCAATTGATAACCTGCACATCTTTGGGCTGCAGGAGGAAACCGAAGCACACAAAGAAAACCCATGCAGAAACGGGAAGTGTGTCCACATAGACAATCCCGAGGTTGGAATCAAATCCAGGTCTCAGGCGTGGTGAGGCAGCAGTGCTAACCACTGCGTGGGCCAGACAGAGCGGCCCATTACTGGGTCAAACAACGACCATGGTGTCCATGTGCAGTCCTCTTTGTTATTTTATAAATTTGGAGTACCCAATTCAATTTTTCCAATTAAGGGGCAATTTAGAGTGGCCAATCCACCTACCCTGCACATCTTTGGGTTGTGGGGGCGAAACCCGCGCAAACACGGGGAGAAGGTGCAAAGTCCACACGGACAGTGACCCAGAGCTGGGATCGAACCTGGGACCTCGGCGCGGTGAGGCACCATGCTAACCACTGCGCCACCATGCCGCCCTAGGCAGGCCTCTTTTTAAAATGGCAGACAAATGCTGATCAGCATTGAAACTTGATTTTCAGATTCAAACAACCTCACCTCCTTGTCATTTTAACAGCCTGAAAACCAGGCCGAGCTATAAGCAACCCCAGTATCTGTCACCTAAATATAATCAGCAGTGCCCCCCACCGTATTCATCCCAAACGTAACCCTCACTGACAAAGGTCAGTGCAAATGCTGCACTTATGTGTACTATGTATTATGTATTATGAATACTTATGTGTTTAGATGGGCTGCTTGCTGAAATGTTTTAGTTGGACAAGCAAAGGAATGTACACTGGAACTGGCGACTCTTAATGATAAAATATTAGCTGGACAAATAGCTTTTTTTGTTTTCACCCCATTGACTCAGTTTGTGCAATTACTGGAAACACTGCCTCACAGCAATCAGGAGAGAAGTTTCATTCCATTTAATATCAACCTCCCACGTACATCATTTCATTCTTCCTGTATTAGCTGATCAATTCATTCTTTGAATCCAATCACACTCACCATTGCACTGCTATAATAATTTCCTGTCAAAAATCCTCATTCATTACAGGATGTCAATGCCAGCTGCGACAGCATTGTTCAAGAGGTTTACAGAGTTCGCGCGCACACTAAGGAAGATCGGGTATCTCATGAAAATGTCTTGCATTCTGTAAGAATCTGTAAGAATCTCTAATAATCAGTCGCTTGTTCGTACAGAACTGGATTATTGTTGCAAAATGAGGCATGCTGCTGAAGCTTTTCATCTCACACTCAACAGAGCAAAGACAATAATGCCAAATTTCAAACAATCACAACAATGTATCCTGAACATGCACTTCCCATGTGTAGGCTGGGGGAGAGGGGGGGGGGGCGGGGAGGGGGGTGGGGTATGAGATATTGGGAGGGGATTCACAAACATAGTTAGCTTTAAAACTTGCTTGAGAAATTGGCGAGATTGTCATCCAATCTGTAAATTGCAAGAGAGTTGTTCAGACTGACAGAAAGTGGCTCCAGTAATTAATAAATTAGCAGCACCTGCAATTGGAACACAATGGGCCATTAACAGATGGCAGAAGCCAATTTGCTGGTGGGCTTGGTGAATTAATTTCACATTGGTAGAGGTTTTTTCATATGTGAACACGCCAGAGGAATTCTGCAATGGCCATTGTACATGCATCAGGATATTCCCCTAGTCGCCACATTCCGGCGCCTTTTCAGGGAGGCCGGTACGGGAAATGAACCCGCGCTGCTGGCCGTATTCTGCATTACAAGCCAGCTTTTTAGCCCACAGTGCTAAACCAGCCCCTTCTATTGTGATCAGAGAGGGTTATGACATGAAGAGTGAATAAACTAGCAGTAGTTTCTTAGCAACTGGGGGCCTTCTAAGGTAGAAAATCTTTTAACTTTTCATATGTTGAACTTAAAGAAAGACAATAAGGAGTGAACATCTCTCAACTCTTCCAGGCAAAAGAGTGGGCAGGGCAGGAGCTATAAAGAGGCAAGCTTTCCAAAGATCCAGATACTGTCCAGAGAACCAGGAAATTGGGACAGAAAGAATGTCATAAAATGACTAAAGTTGAGAGAACAGAGACAAAGGTATTGTTCAGCAAAATTCAAGGAAGAGTAAACAAATTTTTCCAAGTTAAAGAGACAATTGCAGTAACCAGATTTAAAGTGGAAAAACAGATTTCAGAGGTAAATCAAAAGTTTGATGCCAGTTTAATAGAGTCTGGGAATCAAGACTTAAAGCAATTGTGAACCATTTGTAAAGCAGTCAAGACAAAGAAACCCAAAGGGGGTGGTGTAAATCCTGGATACTGGATTCAATGCAGAAGCTTTGTTTTAAAGTAATTTGGAAAACTTGGACTGGATTTCAGAATGTAAACCACTAATGGAAAGCATTTTGTGAAAAAACATTTTAACATGTGTTTTGGGATAGAGTTTTGAAATTCTCATGTAATGATTGTGAAGATTGGAGGATTTTAGAAAAATTGGATTATAAATGTATTGGGGAATTTAAGGGTGAAAAGCGTGGGGTTACAATTTGTTTGATTGCACTGGTTATATATTTTTGTTAATAATTCTGTTCTGCAGGGCTTGGGTGATTTTAGCAGCCAGCAGGTGAAATTGATGAAGAAATGTGTTTTCCAATCTGGACTAATGCACAGTGGTTTGCCTGGGGAGATCCCTGGGGAGTTCATTTGTTTTTTTGTCTTGGGGAGATGAGGCCATTGCTGGGTAGAGCTCAGAGAGGCAGAGAGGAGAAGCTGTGGAGGGAGAGGGTTTTGTAGGAAGGCTTTTTCGGAAGGCTGGAAGTGAAGTCTGGTCCGGAAACCCTTGTTTTTGTCAAACCACAAGTAAAGGCAGTTTTCTTTCCCAGTGGGAGAGTTTTAAAAGCAGAGCAGTCTTGATTGAAGACAAGGAAGAGGCTGAAAAATTCCAGCTGACGCCGCAATTTGAAGGCATTCAGCCAGAGTCTGAAGGGGTTCTAACAAACACCAGAATCTGTCCTGAAACATGAGTATTACTTTATGCCATGCTGGTTCAAGCTGGACTGAGAGCAGTATGTTTCTTTTCTTGTAGTTTAATGGGAAATTGTGTAGTAGTGTTAAATGTCAGTGAAAGTTGGTCTTTTTCAGATGTTAAGTTAAAAGTTTAATATTGTATTTATAATAAAATTTTGTTTTAAAAATAACCAAGCCCCATTTCTTCATGCATTCACTCCTAGAGCGAATCATTCTTTCCTTACCACCATACAAATAAAATTAAATGTTGGAGTTTGAACCCAGCATCCTAGCCACTGTTGGGGTCTGGTCTGGGATTGTAATACAATCATCCAGAGGCATTCTAAGGAGAAATCCACAGACACTAACTTGGGTTCAGTGTGTATTTTACCACAGCCAATCTGTGTGTTTGAAGGGACTTTGGGTTACTAAGGCTATTGTAGCTGAAGATATGCTTTGGAATCTATGTTAACCTTAAACTATGTGTATGGTTGTTATAGTGGGAGGGTGTAAAGGACTATTGTATCATAATCAATGTTTCATGTTTAATAAATGTTATTTTTCTTGTTGTTGAACCTAATTAGTTGTTCTTTAACTCTGTTCCTCCACATTTTCGAGAAAAAAAGTATACGTTATGCGACAGGATTCTCCGCTTCATCAGCAGCACGGCCACGCACACGGGTTTCCTGACAGCACATGGGTGACCACAACAGGAAACCCCATTGGTCGGCTGCGGGAACGAAGAATCCCGCTGCCGCCGGGAGGCGCGCTGCGCCAGAAAATGGGGCTGGCGGGACGGAGACACCCGCTCATGGTCTTTTGAGCAAGAGTTCCATTCTGGGATCTTCCTGTCCAGTTATAACATCAACTGGGATCACGGTAACACTGCACATCTACCAATGAAATTGACAAAGAAAAGATGATCACAAATGTTCAAATTCCTCCTTTACAACAGCATGAAGAGTGGCAAACAAGTCCATATCATAGAATCATAGAATTTACAGTGCAGAAGGAGACGACTCGGCCCATTGAGCCTGCACCGGCCCTTGGAAAGAGTACCCCCACCCCCCCTCCCAAGCCCACACCCCCACCCTATCCCGGCAATCCACCCAACTCTTTTGGACACTAAGAAGAATTTATCATGTCCAATTCACCAAACCTGCACATCTGTGGGCTGTGGGAGGAAATCGGAGCACCCGGAGGAAACCCACGCAGACACGGGGTGAACGTGCAGACTCCGCACAGACAGTGACCCAAGCCGGGATTCAAACCTGGGATCATGGAGCTGTGAAGCAACTGTGCTAACCACTGTGCTACCATGCAGGGGGGGCCAGGAGGTGGGCTGTGGGGTCGCGGCGGAGGGACACAGAACACCATTGCCGCAGCCGGAAAGGCAGCCATGCAGATGTGCACGCCTCTGACAGCCCACTATGAACTCACAGGGTCACAGGTCTATAAGTGTCCCCCAGGGTACCTCCCTGGGTGTCCTCTGGCCCCAGCTGACCCATCAGCTGTATGGACGCGCTCCAGCATAACTAGTGCCATCTTGTTGGTTGGGATAAGTGTGTCTGGGGTTTGTAATGTGAATATGCGGCTGCAGCTTGTCAGCTTCCCGAGTGTCAATCTCGGACCCGGCGAATTCCATACCATTTTCCATCGGAATAGATTGTGTTCCACATTGTGCCAGTGCTAGCCCCTCCACAGTTGCTGAATTGATGCCTGTTCGGTGCCAGTTTTGCTGTTGTGAAAGTCCACAAATTCTTCCCCAGCGACAACACTTAGTCTCAGAAATGGAGAATCCCACCCAATAACTTTCTTACAATGAAAGTGTGACAGAAATTTCCCTGGCGCGGCTCCACATCAATACTCTAGGCAAAGATATATTGGGAAGGTTTAGATTCCATTTGCATCCATAGGTTTAAAACAAATGCAACATGGTAATCAAAACTTCCATTTTTTGAGCAGCTCCCCTAAAAAACACATACTTAGATTGATGTTAAGCCAATGACCATGGTTTAGCTTAGATCTGACAAGTCACGAGTCCTAGATGATTTTCCCCTTTGAGGGGTAGAGCTGACTGGTGTTGATTTAACCTGAGGCGAGGGGCAAAGTTGAGGAAGTGGGGCCTTCCTTATTAACCACAGCCGTTACGGGAATTGAATGAGATTTTGCCATTACTCCACATCCCAAACCAGCTGTCCAACCAACTGAGCAAAACCAATCATTGATTTTTATGCTTTTTGAAATAATGCCTGCTTAGAATGTGGGCAACGCTGACTAGGTCAGAATTTATTGGCCTCCCCCACCTAATTTCCCTTCAAAGGTGGTGGTGCGCTGCCTTCTTGAACCACTGCAGTCCAAGTGCTTTCAAACACCTACAATGCTGTTAGGATGGGAAGGCGAATTCACTTCACAGTGTTGCGTTGATGTGCCTTTTAAAAGTAATCATTTCTAAATTTTATTTTTCTGGTTATATATATTTTTTTAAAGTGGAACCCCCTAAGAAACAATGACAAAACTGCTCACGCTGCTACAGTTTTGCATTGCACCAGGTGGGATGAGAAATAAAAACAGACGCTCAACCCCATGGGGTGCATGAAAGATCCTGGGCGTGATTTAACAGGAGGAAAACAAGAGTCCCGTTTGGGCGTGTTTAGCAGGATGTTTCTTGGTGCCTGCAGTGCCGAGAATGACCCCGCTATCAAATGGGATGTTTTTTAAGCCTCGGCTCGGGATGACCCACCAAGGCCACACTCAACTTCATTTATTGCACTTACCAGCTCAGCTTGTCGGTACTTGAAGAGATCAGGGCGCCATTTTGAAATGCTGCCCCGATCTCTCAACCCCCCCCCCAACCCCGCACCATGGCACGGGCAACCTGCCACCCGGGTACCTTGGCACTGCCAGCCTGGCATGCCGGAAGTGCCCCTGTCAACCTGACAGTGTCACACAGGCACTCTGGCAGTTCCAGTGTGCCAGGCTGCCAGTGCCAAGGTATCCAGGTGCCAGCGGGAGTGCCAGGGGGCCACCCTGCCCAGAGTCCGACCACCCAGGGGCCTCCGATGGCCTGGGAGACCTCTCCAGGTGTCATTACCTGGGAGACTCCGGTAAGGACTCCTTACTAATCAGAAGAGACACAGGCTGCTGAATCTGTGTGTCCCCTCTGCTGATCTTTCTCAGAAATGCTGTGCCCGGTTGCAAAGTAACCATCCTGAGAAGATAAATATACTTTGAATCGAGATCTTTTGGGGAAAAATACGTGGACACCTGCTCCACACAACTACACCCAGAAAGAAAATGGAGCAAAATGGCCACAACATGGAATCACTGCATCAAAATCAGCCAAGGAACAGATAATTGTGTACGCTATTCTTTTATTTTTCACAAACTGTATCAGCCTATCCTCTTACTCTGTCACCTGACCTGATGCATGTGTGCGTTGGCCAAGACAAATGTGCAAGATGGATGAATAATGGTTGTGATTTAGTTAGTTCTTTTAGTTTGGGAGTTAATTCAATTAAATTATCTTGTTTGTTCTTTAACCTAAGGAAATCTGTCTGATTAATTCTTTACAACCTAAAAGCGTAAAACGTGGGACTCTAACAGAATTGTCATCCTCTCCAAATTCAACACAAAAGTTGTTGCAGTTAGACACAGCGGGGAAAAATAGCGGAGACAGTTCACCCCTCCTCTCATTCTCCTGAAACTAGCTAGAAAATTGAAAACCCCGTACATCAAAAAGTAGAGTCCAGAAAAATAGTCATGTGCAAATAATGAAAGTACTTCAGAAACATATCCAACTAAAATGTGAAAGTTTTGAGTAGAAGCATCTATTGTAGGTTATGGCATCAATTCACAGTTTACACGCTGCCACTAAAATGGATCAAATTCAGTAAATTTGAGAAGCAGAAATTATAGCAGACATGAGCTATCTTGCTTGAATTTTTTTCATTTAAAGTGTCTGAACTCAACAGGCTCTGAATACTGCTGCCGATACACAAGATGGTGTCCTGTATCTTTAAGGGGTTTGAAATGCTGATGAAACTTTTGCATTTCAGATTCCAGCTGACCTTCAATTGGACGAGTGGAACCATCCTGCTCATATTTTAGATGTCTTGGGAGTTCGGGGAAGCAGGTTCAAAGTCAGACCTTCGAGAGCCAGATCTCCTTGCGGTCAATCTGCTCGGCCATCTTCAGCCTCCCCCATTAAAGATCGGCAGCTGACTGCAGCCACTGGGCTCGGCCTGAGCAGGAGCACCAGGTAAAGCAACATGGAAAGCAAGCACAAAGAGAAAGTAGGGGGGTAATGAGCTGACTTTTAAATACATTATTGGATGGTTTGGAATGTTTGTTTTGTGGTGGTTTTTATTTCTGCGCTGTGGCTAAGAGGACACAATGCAAATTAACAATGGAGGAATGCAGATGTGTGAGGCTATTATTGAATGGGGATGTATTCATTGGAAATGCAGTTAGAGGTGCCAGATTAGAAATGGGATGCATCGGTTGCCTCCTCCTCCTCCTCATGCTACTCCCCTCTTCCTTTTTACTCCTCCTCCCCCACTCATCATGTATCTTGTGTCAATGGGGTGTACCTTCATGATGTCTGCAATCAGCTATGGCTCCGTTATTAGCACTTTCGTCTCCGCCTCACAGGGTTCTGGGTTCACTCCAGGAGGTGTCGTTCTTTTGGATGGGATGATAAACTGAGGCCCCATCTGTCTGCCCTGATGGACACACAAGATCCCAGGGGACTATTCTGAAAAACTGCAGGGGGATTATCCCTGCTGTCCTTGCAATATTTATCCCTCAAATCGACATTACAAAAATACAGATTATCCGGTCATTGTCACATTGCTGTTATTTGGAAGTTTGCTGAATTCATATTGGCTACATTGTAACAGTGACTACTCTTCAAAAAGGACTTCACTCGCTATCAAGTGAACTTAGATGTCTGGTGGTCACGAAAAGTCCTACATAAATTAAAGTCTTCGGTGGTGGGGACAGGCAAGCCATGATAAACGCCTGTAGATTTTGGCAGGACCAGAAGATCCCACTAGCAGCCAATGGTGGTGAATTGATGCCATTCTACCAGCTTTGGGCTTGGGGAAATAAAAACTATTGCACTCTTTTCTGGGAACAAGTGGCTTGAGCTGAACCTTTTTGAAGTCAGAAGTTATATCGCAATACTCCCCGTAGAATATAACAACTTTAGTGAGCATTAAAAGCACCAAACCCTTCTACGAACACAGCAACAGCCTGGACACAAGAACACAAACAAATAAGCTTTTCAGCCCCTTGATCCTGCTCTGACAATCACATTGACAGTGATTCTGTGATTCCATGATAAGATCATAGTTGATCGATTGTGACTTCAGCACTACTTTCCTGTCAGCCAACTCCTATAACTCTTGATTCCCCAATCAATCAAAAATCGATTCAACTCAGCCTTGAATACATTCAATGATCCGACCTTCACTGCTCTTAGGAGGAGAATTCCGTAGATTAAAGACTCTTTGAGAGAAACAAAATTCTTTTAAAATCAGTCTTAAATGGGGGATCCCTAATTTTTAAACTGCGTCCCCTAGTTCTACACTTCCCCAAGAGGGAACCATCCTCTCAGCATCTACGTGATTAAGCCCCCGCTGGAACTTGTGTGTTACATATATGCAGTTATATCCTTTCTTAAGTTAGGAGACCAAAACTTGTACTCCAGATGCGGTCTCATTAAAAAATCAAGAAGTAATTAATCCCTTTAAATAGAACTGACATTGTGGCCTTCCTGCTGCTGAATGCAAGATGGTTCGAGCATTCAGGTTGGAAATGGTGGTGCTGGCATCAGATAAAGAGTACTTTGCCTACTTTGCCTACTTCCAGCATGTGTTCTCAGTGCCTATGCTAATGCTTTCACCTTACAGGCATCCGGCACATGTAGAACCAGAACTGGACCCAAAATGGCACTCATAGTACTGAAGATGCTCTGCTAGCAAGTTGGCCTCATATTATCCTGATGTGCCATGTGAAATCCCTCATCTCTACTCAGCAAGTTTCAGTGAGTTTGTTGAAATGCAGACTCACGATGTAGGGAAACTGAGGAAAAACCCAGGTCCTTCCACATATACAAAATTTACGAAACTTTAACCTTAACTCCTTCAGCCTTTCACCTTGTCTAATTCTCAACTGAACAGTCACATTGATAAGAAGGCAAGGGTGCACACGCTTACATTTCGGCAGAATTCAGCAGGCAGCCAGTTAGCAAACTTGGAGGTTCGCAAACATGTTGTATAAAAATAATGGTTCACTGGAATTCAAAAATTATGTCAACAACCATTTCCCCCTTTCCGGAATTCATTAAATAAATACAAAACACAAATAAGTAGAGAAATACAAATCTAAATCCAGTACAAATGACCATGAGATCTTTGGAGATGTGATGGAAATAAAGTGGTTTGAATTTGAAACTGATTTGTGCATCATGGTTTGTGGTGACCTTTCACTTTAATTGCACACTTGTTTGCAAAAGGTTATTTTCAGTCTTATTATAGAAGTGGCCATCTGCAATGCATCAAATATGCTGCACTGAAAAAGTGCAAATAGGATGACAAATTTAGGTACACAGCACATTAGTTTAATAGTCCATTAACAGTAGAGTCATTGCTCCCAATTTTGCCATATCTACATGGAGAAATGCTGCTTTCAACATTTAATAACCATGACATGCTGCCATTTTGAGCAATTTCACCTCAAGTAATAAGGAATTTAATACGAATTAGAATGAATTGCAAAGTCATTCCAAAAGCCCTGAAAGATTACAGCAATACGAGTTGACTGAAACAAGCTGCCACTTTCCAGCCCTCACACAAATAGCTGGATGTGTAAGTGCTGCCAGACAACCAACACTGTCAGCCTTGTATAATATGGTTATCAATCTGCTAACAGGAGGTTGTAATACGCACTGCGAAAAGCATGGTCTGGTCAGGAAAGATAAATCACTCATTTCAGAGATGGCTGTTTAATCAGTGTTAATTTGGCAACACAATTTCCTTCTCTCAAATAAAATTGCTGGGATTAGTGGCAAAATGTTATCAGCAAAATCAGCCGCTAATTTTTGTCAAATGGAAAGTAATTAACATTTGCTGCCTATGAAATTACTGTATAAATGTGTATGCTGTGCACATGCAGACACACACATGCACATACATGCTTGTCAAGCTGCTGGATGAAAAAGGACAAATTTGTGATGGTGATTTCATAAACGACTCAACTGCATTCCATTGAAAGCAGGTGGTTTGAACTTCTGCTGCACAGTTAACAGGAGACATGGAGATTCATTGTCATCCAGAAGCTTAAACGTAGAAAAATGTCAAACAAGGGTACAACATGTGAAATATGAGAAGTCAGTGGCTCTCGGTTTTGAACCTGCAATTATTCGACCAAATTATGCTTTCAGCTGTGAACAAACAACACTATTAATACATTGCACTTGTCCACAGACTCTCTGTGGGTTTCTGCACCGGGGGTTCTGGTCAATCAAAAGTTGCAGTGCCCTCGACAGAGTATCAGTGACCTTTGTGGAAAGGGAAAGCAACTGAAATCTCCTTAACTCATCAGATGGAAGAATCACTCATGAGCAATGCAGAAAATAAACCAGGATGTTTCAGTTAAAATATTTAATTTAATGTCAAATTAGTTACAATAAAGCAAAAAAAAATTACAGAATCCCTTCAGTGCAGAAGGAGGCCATTTGGCCCATCATGTTTGCATTGACCCTCTGAAAGCGCATTCTACCTAGGCCCACTCTCCTACCTATCATCATAACTCGACCTATTGGATACTAAGGGCAATTTTAACAAGGCCAATTCACCTAACCTGGACTGTTGGAGCACCCAAAGGAAACCCACATAGACACGGGGAGAACGTGCAAACTCCACACAGTCCCGCAAGGTCGGAATCAAACCTGGGTCCCCGGCACCGTGGGGCAGCTGTGCTAACCACTGTGCCACTGTGCCGCTTGATATGTGGCAAGCAACATTTGCGCCTCACATGTGACAGGGAAAGACCAACTCTAAGTGGAATTTCTTCCAATCTCAACTTGACATTCAATGATCTTACTATTGTTTAATCCTCCCCCATTCCTCACTCCTCCATCAACATCCTTAGATTTACCAGTGAGCAGCAAGTAAACTAGCCATCTCAGTAAAACCACTACAAAAGCAGGTCAGAGGCTAGAAATTCTGCATCGATTAATTCACCTCCTAACTCTCCACAGCATGTCCACCATCTACACGCCGCAGGTCAGTGTGTAATGGTACATGGGAAATAAAGATTGGAGAAAGGGATAAAATAGAACAGAAAATGTTGAACAAAAAAGCATTTTTGCTTCCAAATCTCCAACAATAATTGAAATCTGAAGAAATGAGACTTCACAATCAATCTACAGCACCAGAGAGGTTAATTAATAGTAATTAAGACTCATTACAGTAAAAAATTTAGTTCGGCAGAGGTGGGCAAGCACTAACTTTTTCTGTCAAGGATGATGCATATATCATGCAAGTAGAGCAACTTCACTCTGTCTCATATACTTCAATAATACACCAGTTACGTGCAACCAGTATTATTGATTTATTGTGTCTTATGCTCCATTAAATCAAGTGAAATCTCTTGTTAAATCAAAACAGAACCTTCAAATTATCCTTTTTTTGAATTACTTCAACATGGAGAAGAACGTGTAAATCAATGTTAAAAGAGGCTGCGGTCTGGGCGGTACAGTGGTGCAATGGTTAGCACTGCTGCCTACAGCGCTGAGGACCTGGGTTCGATCCCAGCCCTGGGTCACAGTCTGTGTGGAGTTTGCACATTCTCCAAGTGTCTGCATGGGTTTCACCCCTACAACCCAAAGATGTGCAGGGTAGGTGAATTGGCCACCTTAAATTGCTCCTTAATTGGAAAAATATAATTTGGTGCTCTAAATTTATAAAAACAAAAGTAGCTTTGGTCTAAGTTAACTAAAGTCAACGAATCAATGCTTCTATTATACTTGGCATAATAGCAAAGTGCTGACATGCCATCACAAAACAGAGCCCATTATGTTGGCAGATACCACATCGCCCACTGCTATCCACCAAATCTCAACACAGACATCCTTCAATCATAAATTATTGCAATGCCGAAAGGGATGAAGGAAACATAAAAACTAAGAGGAACGAGAGAATGCATCTATGAAAAACATGCCTTAAGGGTGATGTTATTTATTTATTCTCCTGCATACATCAGTACATCAGCCAGCTGTTATTATAATGCATTTACCACAAAGATACCAGAACATGAAGAGATTGGGCAGCTCTTACCAGAGAGAGAAGGGAAAGGCTGACACATCATTATTATAACTAAAGCACGGATCATCACACCCTTCGATCTTCAAGTCCAGCTTTAGGGCATAATATGGTATTGTCTGTAATGTTTCAGTTCAACAATAAAACCATGTGTATTTGCATTATGCTGTTAACAACATAATAAAATACCAGAAGGCACAACATAGAAGGGCCACCACACAAAATTTGGCACCAAGTCAATTGACGAAATATGAGGGACAATGACCAAATGTTCTGTCAAAGAGGTAGCCTTTAAGGAGCATCTGAAAGAAATAAAGAGCTAACGGGACCTCAATTACAGTCATCAAGTCATTCTGGCACAGACTAAAGCCATTTGGTCCATCTAGTCTATAATGGACTTCGATAGAGCAATTTTGTTCCCATTCCCCCACTCTATCCTGTGTCCTGCAAGTTTATTAGCCCACAATGCCCATCCAATTTCCTTTTGAAATCATTCATCATCTCTGCTTGGGTGACCCTCAATAAGCAGCGATTTCCATGTCATTACCACTAACTGCAGAAGAACTTTTTTCCTCACCCCCCCTGCATCTCTAGCCCTAAACATTACATTTGTGCCCCCTCATCATTGTACCATCAGCTAATGATTACTTTTCTGTGACTTTTCTGTTTCTTCAGCTTAATGGACAGTATTTTGGGTTCACTAAGTACCAACATAACCAAGATACCGACTTCACTTGAAGCTGGTGAAATTCCAACAATTGTGTTTAGAAGCCATAGATTCCCTAAGGAGGCCATTCAGCCCATTAAGTCTGCACCGACCTTCTGAAAGTGCACCCGATCTAGGCCCACTCCCCTGCCCTATCCCTGTAAAGCCACCTAACCTTTGGACATGAAGGAGCAATTTAGCATGGCTAATCCATCTAACCTGCACATCTTTGGACTGTGAGAGGAAACCGGAGCACCCGATGGAAACCCACACAGTTCGAGGGAGAACATGCAAACTCCACACAGTCACCCAAGACTGGAATCAAACCCGTGTCCATGGCGCTGTGAGGCCTCACTGTACCACCCCGGAATACTGCACAACGGCCACAAGATTATGTTCCTCTTGTTGATGCACTTCAGCATCTTTGCACAAGAGCACTTCAGAAAAATTAAGAACATTATCAAAAGGCATTAACATTTTTAAAATTCGTTCATGGAACGTAGGCATCACAGACTGGGACAGCATTAATTGCCTATCCATAATTGCCCTTGAGGAGGCAGTTAAGAGTCAACCACATTGCTGTGGATCTGGAGTCACATGTAGGCCAGATAGGTGTCATGATATGCAGACATGCAGATAATGATATCCAGCCAGGCACAGACAGGCAGCTAATGAACACAGAGAACAGGACATGACCAATGAGCAGGCAGGACACTCAGGGGTGGTGTCTCACTATAAAAGGCACAAGGCACTCACACTCCGCCTCTTTCCACTGATGAACATCTACAGAGTGAGTCAGGGTGTATGTACAGTAACACACCTCCAGCACGTGGCTAAGAGCTAGTCAGACAGAGTAACCACACTTAGGTTAGCAGAGAGTTGAACTCATAGAGAACGGTGCTAACTATGCTACTGGTTCAATAAATCAGATTGAACTAACTTCACGGTCTGGAGTATCTTTTGGTTAAAGCTGCATCCGGTTGCATCCTGTGTTTTCCCAGAGTACATAACACAACAATAGGTAAGGCAGATTTCCTTTCCTAAAGGACATTAGTGAACCAGAAGGGTTTTTATATCAATTGTTTCACCGTTATCATGGTTATTATTTTAATTCCATATATTTTAATTAGATTCAAGCTTCACATCTGCAGTGGCAGGATTTGAACCTAGGTCCCCAGAGCATTACTCTGGGTCTCTGGTTTACTAGTTCAATGACAATACAACTATGCAACCGCCTCCTCATATTTCACAGCAAATGGCCACGGACCGAGATCCTGTTATTCTGCTAAAATTAAATCTTCTGAGATTTACCTGGAAGTTATCATGCGCGGATTACTTGACACAGAGCTTCTGTTAAGTTATGCTGAATTTTCAGTGTAACATGTCCAAAATTGGCATAGCTTGCAGAATGTTAAGCACAAATTATGCTCAGTGCAAATAGAGTTTCTGCAATCTTTTATATCCCCAAATTGAATGAATCCATTGGGATTTTCTGCTAATGGTGCTTGTTTGCAGGCTTTAAAAAATAAGCTGATTCTTTTGGATGCAAGGGCAGTCATAGATTTTAAAGTTTTGATTGAATTTGTTTTACAATAGACTAAGAAACTGACTACTGAGTCTGCAATTGATTCTGCTTATGTTCCACACAAGTCATTCCCAGTCATTTAGTCAGGTTACGTGTAGTTGGTGAAGTAACATAGTGATTAAAAGAGATCAAATGCTGTACTTGACCTTGATCATTTCTTCTTGATTTCAAATTGCCATTACTCAAGTGACAAAGTGTTTAGCTTTCTGCAAAACACAGGGCGTCGTGTTTCTACTTTGGCTCAATCGATCATCAGGTGCAAACTGTGCCCAAAAGAGAATGATAGCACAGTGGCAATGTTACTGGACCAATAAACCACAGACCCTGACCAATGTTCCACAGACATGAGTTCAAATCCCACCACAGCAGATGGCCAATTTGAATGTAATTAATAAAAATCTGGAATCAAGAGAAAGCGTCAGTAATGATCACAAAACCACCAGACTGTTGTAAAAATCCATTTGCATCAATCATGTCCTTCAGGAAAGGAAATCTGCTTCTTTTACCTGTACTGATCTACATGCGACCTCTGGCACACAGGAATGGGCTAGAAAGCTGCTCCTGAAAGGCTGATCAAGAATAGAACTGGATGGACCACATGGTATCGACCCTGGCATCGGAAGCAAAAAGGGTACATTCGGCCCGACAAAGCCCACTTCGCTAACATCTGCGGGCTTGTGTCAAAAGTGGGAGACCTGCCCCACAGACTGGTCAACCAACAGTTTAACGTATATGATCATACCTAACAGCCAATGTCCTGGACTCTTCCATCACGATCCTTGGATATGTCCTGTCCCACTTGCAGACAGACCCACTAGAGATAATTTCAGTGGTATATAGTCAGGATAGGCTGATCCTGGGAGTCCTCAACTCTGGACTGATGATTTCTCATAGTATTAGGTCAAAGGTGGGGACAGATACGTCATGCTAATTATCACCCCAACCCCCCACTCTTTTCTAATGAACATTATGTCGAAGAGGCTCTGAGGGTAGCAAGGGCACAAATGTACTCTGGGTGGAGGACTTCAATGCTCATCATCAAAAATTGATCATAAAATATCACCTGACCAAACTGGCTGAGTCCTGCAGGACCTATTTACCACACTCGGTAAATGGTCCAACAACCAAAAAGAAGGAAAAACCTACTTGACCTGTTTGTCACCAGAGTACCTGTCACAGGTGCAGCTGTCTATGGCAGTACAAGTAGGAGTCTTCACAAGTGAGAATATCTTCCATCATGTTGTGTGGCATATCACCTTGCTAAATGGGATACATTCAGGACGGACTTGCAGCTCAAATTGGACCATCAGCAGCAACAGCAGAACTATTCAACCACAATCTGTAATCTTATGGTTCAGCAAAGCCCTCATTTTACCATCAAGCCAAGGGACCAACCGTAATTCAATGAAGAGTGCAGAGCATACCAGGAGCAGCACCAGGCACACTTAAAAAGGAGGTGCCAGCCTGGTGAAGATACTACACAGGACTGTGTGCATCTAAGAAGCACAAGCAGAATGTAATAGACTAAAGTAAGTGATTCCATAAACGACAGATCAGGTCGAAGTTCTTCACCTGTTAAGAGCCAAACATAGCACAATGGAAGACAATCATGGTTGTTGCAGGGCAATCATCTTAGCCCCAGGACATCACTCCCTCAGAGTATTCTTCAGAGAGTAGAATGTAACATCTTCATCTACTTCAATGACCTTTCCTCCATTTCAAGTTCGAAAGTAGGAATGTTTGCTGATGAGCGCACAGTTTTCTATTCCATTTGCAACTCCTCAGATACTGAAGCTGTCCGTGACTATATCTGCTCACAATACTCCAAATGGTGTCTGACCAGAGCCTTACACAGCCTCAGAAGTACATCCCTGGTCATGTATTCTAGCCCTCTTGACATGAAAGCCAACATTGCATTTGCCTTCCTAACTGCCGACTGAACCTGCACGTTAACCTTAAGAGAATCTTGAACAAGGATTCTCAAGTCCCTTTGTGCATCTGATTTCCTAAGCATTTCCCCATTCAGAAAATAGTCCATGCCTAAATTCCTCCTTCCAAAGTGCATAACCTCACACCTTTCCACATTGTATTTCATCTGCCACTTCATTGCCCACTCTCCCAGCTTGTCTAAATCCTTCTGCAGTCCCCTTGCTTCCTCAATACTACCTGCCTCTCTGGAAATCTTTGTGACATCTGCAAACTTAGCAACAGTGCCTTCAGTTCCTTCTTCCAGATCATTAATGTATATTGTGAAAAGTTGTGGTCCCAGCACAGACCCCTGAGGCACACCACTAGTCACCGGCTGCCATCCTGAAAAAGACCCCTTTATCCCCACTCTCTGCCTTCTGCCAGTCAGCCAATCCTCTATCCATGCCAGGATCTTACCCTTAACACCATGGACTTTTAACTTATTTAACAAACTCCTTTGCGGCGCCTTGTCAAGTTTGCAGAGGTAAAATGTGGCAAACCCATGGAACCACAGAGGAGTAACAATGCAGAAAGACGCCTTTCAGCCCATCATACCAGTTCTGTCCAACAAAAAAGAGACAAGCCGGCTCCTTTTATTCTTACTGCAGCACCTGAGCTATATAGCCTTACAGGTTACAGCACTTCAGATGCACATCCAAGAAGTGTACCGGGTGAACAGTCAAGTCTAGAGCTAATGACGGCGTGAATGAGGGTTTCAGCAGCAGATGAGCTGAGACAGGGTGAAAGTCAGGAGATGTTAAGGATGTGGCAACATGCAGTCCTATTGATAACATGAGTAAGACGTTGGAAGCTCATCTTGGAATCAAAATGTGACACTAAGGTTGTGAACAGATCAGGGGCGGGATTCTCCGATATCGGCGCGATGTCCGCTGACCGGCGCCAAACATGGCGTGAATCAGTCCGGCATTGCACCGCCCCAAAGGTGCGGAAGTCTCCGCATCTTGAGGGGCCGAGCCCTCACCTTGAGGGACTAGGCCTGCGCCGGACTGATATCCGCCCCGCCAGCTGGCGGGAAAGGCCTTTGGTGCCCCGCCAGCTGGCGCGGAAATTACTTTGCCGTGCGGCGCATGCGCGGGAGCGTCAGCGGCCACTCACGGCATCCCCGCGCATGCGCAGTGGAGGGGGTCTCTTCCACCTCCGCCATGGTGGAGACCATGGCGAAGGCGGAAGGAAAAGAGTGCCCCCACGGCACAGGCCCGCCCGCCGATCGGTGGGCCCCGATTGCGGGCCAGGCCACCGTGGGGGCACCCCCTGGGGCCAGATCGCCCCGCGCCCCCCCCCAGGACCCCGGAGTCCGCCCGCACCGCCGTGTCCCGCCATCCCAAAGGTGGTTCAATCCACGCCGGCTGGCGTGGGTTGACAGTGGCGGGACTTCGGCCCATCACGGACCGGAGAATCGCCGGGGGATTCCCGCCGACCGGCGCGGCGCAATTCCCGCCCCCGCCGAATCTCCAGTGGCGGAGAATTCGCGACACGGCGGGGGCGGGATTCACGGCGCCCCCCCGGCGATTCTCCGACCCGGTGGGGGGTCGGAGAATCGCGCCCAATGGTCTAATCTCAGACCAGTGCCAGGGAGAGGTCCGAAATCATTAGCTAAGAAGCAGAGTTTGGAGTGGGAACTGAAAACAATGGCGTCAGTCTTCCAAAATATTTAATTGAAGTAAATTTCTGCTCTTCAACTAAAGGATGACGGATGAGCAATCTGAGAATTGAACAATGGTGGAGGAGTCAAGGGAGGTGATGGTGTGGTAGAGCTGGCTGCCATCAATGTACATGTGAAAACTAATGCTGACCCTTTAGAAGATGTCATAAAGAGGAAGAATGTAGATGTAGGTTTAACAACATTTTCATCACTAAAACGCCCACCATCAACATTCTGAGGTTACCATTGACCAGAACCTTAACTGGACCAGGTATATCAATACTGTGGTGATAAATGCATGTTAAATGCTGTGCTGAGTACCTCACCTTCTGACTCTCCATAGCCTGTCCACCATCAAGAAGACACCAGTTGGGAAAGTGATGGAATACTCCCCACTTGCCTAGAGTGTAGCTCCAACAACTCTCAAAAGGTTCAACCACCATTCAGGACAAAGCAGCTGGCTTGATTGACATCCTACCTTTAATTTTTATTTTCTTGTTTTTTATAAATTTGGAGTACCCAATTATTATTTTTTTCCAATTAAGGGGCAATTTAGCATGGCCAATCCACCTAACCTGCACATCTCTGGGTTGTGGGGGCAAAACCCACGCAGACACACGGAAAATGTGTAAACTCCACACGGGCAGTGACCCAGGATCGGGATTCGAAACCAGGTCCTCAGCGCCGCAGACCCAGTGCTATCCACTGCGCTACCATGCTGCCCTGACATCCTACCTTTAATAAGGACACAGGGAGTCCACACCAATTAAAATACAAATACGGCATATAAACTTCCCGGTAGATCCCTACCGGGTCGCTCTCTGGCCAGTGCCTTTACTCTCTGACCTTTTATAAATTATTAAATGGAGTTTCCCCCGCCTCTTTGTGGGAGAGCTCGTACTCTGCAAGATCCACAGTGAAAATAATCATTCCCATTCCATAAGTCCCATGCAGGTATTACATTATCCACCTGCTGAAACATTCACTCCCTCACCACCGGTGCACGGTGACAGCAGTGTGAGCCAGCTACAAGATGCATTTCAGCAACTCACCAAGTCTCATTTGAGATCACCTTGCAAGCCCATGACCTCCATCTCCTAGAAGAGCAAAGGCAGCAGATGCATGGAAACACCACCACCTGTAAGTTCTCCAAAGGCTACACATCATCCTGACTTGGCAATGTACAGCTGATCATTCACAGTTGCTGGGTCAAAATACTGGAAGTCCCCTCCTAATGGCACTGTGTATCTATACCACATGGACTGCAGAGGTTCAAGAAGTGGGTCATAATTGCCTTTTCGGGGTGGGCAACACATTTTGACCTTGTTATCAATACTCACAGCCCATTAAAAGACAGAAGTAATCATGAACAAAACATTTTCCAATTCTTATTAAAAAATTTAAAGCATTAGTCCATCAGCCCATCGACAAAGTCTATTAAATATCAAGCTGCAGCTAAATTGCACACAAAGAATCCAATGGGCGGGGGTGAGGGGTTGTGCTACGCAGGAAAGTAATTAGGACTACCCTAGTGAATTCTCCCTCCAGATCTGTAGGTGCAAATCATCTACCTCACGATGGCTCCATTCCCTGATGATGCGATATGAATATAAAATGTTTAGTTTTTCACTCATTAGCTAAACCAGTGAATTCATCAGGGGCATACTTAACCAAGTGAATAAATTAAATATCAATCCTATTTCATAATGACTGGTAAAACTGTACAATAGTTGAGCTGGCTGGGTTTGATGTGTTAATGAGAAAATATGTTCTTGTATATTTTTAAATAAATCACAATCTCACAATCACCTTTTCAAGAAATGTATCTAATTTTGTTTAGTGATTGGGTAAGCACTACTACAATCAATATTGTATGAAACATGAATATACAATCCTCCTGGAAGAAATCAAGTTAAAATAGACCTTCCCGATTATACAATTGTCCAGTAATTTGACATCTTTCTGTAAATGCCCATCACAGTTAGGTATTAATAGCTTTAAGAGCAGTCGCATCCTCTAAATTGTGTCAAATATACAGTTTGCAAAGGATAGCTGAACAATCAATTCTTGATTTAAACAAAAATCATTATTTACGAATGCAAGTCTAAAAAGGAATACAGACAACGTGACTTTTGTTTCTCAAGAGGAAAGTCTAATGCTTGTTTACGTATTGTTGCAATTGTTGTACAGCTGTATTTTTCCTTAAAACTGAATTTGTAAGGGAATGCATGTGGCTTAATGATGGAAATATGGTAGAAATTTTCCGGTCGTTCCCTGGTTGTGGGATTCTTTGCTCCTGCCGGCAATGCACCCCTGATGGCATGGAGTCCAATGTGGGACGGGATTCTCCAAGCCAACGCTCCAAAATCGCGCTCGGCGTGGGGTCGGAGAATGGGGCGCCAGACCCGCGATTGGGTCCGACGCCTTCCCGCGATTCTCGGCGAATCGGAGAATCGTCAGCAGTCGCACGTGCGCAGTTGAGGCGGCGCCGGTCGGAGGGCCATTGAAAGAGGCCCCGTGGCGATTCTCAGTCGGCAGTTGGCCGGGTTCCCCCCGCTGTAGTTCCCTCATGGTTCCACCTGCCGGGCACTCGGTGTGGCGGCTGCAGACACAGTCCACGGAAGCCCTGGTGGGGGGATCCGTCACCGGGGGGGGGGGGGGGCCTCCAGGACGGCCAGGGTTTTGATCGAGGGCCACCGATCGGCAGGCGCACACGATCTGGGCAGGGACTATATTATTGGGGCCGGCCCGCTGTGTGGGTCCACCATTTTGCACAGTGCCGCAGCCACGCGCATGCGCGGACCCGCAGCCGGATGTGCAGGGCCCCTATTCGGCAGCCAGAGCTGCAAGGACTACTCCGGGGCCCTGCTATCCCCCTTCAAAATGGAGAATCACTCTGGACTTTCTCCAGGAAAGTCCAGAGTGATTTGCGCCCGTTTTCTCACGGGCGTGGGGACATAGCCCCATTAACAGAATTCCGCCCGTGAAATCCCATTGACAAGCAGCAGGAGTAGAGAGTCCCGCTGCCAGCGAATGCTGCACAAAAATTCTCCGTCCTCACTAGCAGCGGTAGAGGGCCGGACTCGCATCAAAGAATCCAGGCTATTAACTCCAAGAAGCTGCCTGGTTTGGGCTGGGCGGGATGTAAAAAACTTCAACTCAAACCCAAACCATCTTGGATACATCGAGGAGGACAGAGGGTAGATGGTGCCTGCACCCAATTCTATCTCAATCATTTATTGACGCTTCAGGCCTCACATTTTGCATCCATTGTAAGCTTAATGCTGGCTAGCTGGGTTTCCCAATCTTCGTAAAACCCAGACTAAAGGGAGGTGAGAGATGTTGCTGAAAGCGGTTAAGTGACTTTTCAGCACTGCATGTGGGCGGGAGGAGTCGTGATGATTCCTCCCAGCCCCCAAGCTAATTACCTGTCCAATCCTTGATCTGGCTTCCAACTCGAACCTCTGCTCTCTCGTGGAAACCCCACCCCATTAAATGACGGGGTGGTTAAAGCTTTCGGCATTATTCCACATTGATGGTAATTCTAAGTCTTAGAATAGTCATGAAGAAGTTGAGCATAACTAAATGCAGTAACTTATTGAGCAGATGGTGGCACAAATGTTGCTTTTTTAGGTTTTAATCTGTTCTTGTCGCTTTAGATACATCTTACAACTCTCATGGGCGACTCTGTTCCCTATGGGCTCAAGAGTATCTTCATTAGCTCTTATTAGTTTATCATAGCGACATGGGATAATAAACAAAAACTTTTTTCTGTGAATTCTAACCTTTGCCCCTAACGGATCTTTCTCCTATTTCTGCAAAGCTTTATAGCATGAGATGTCCTTTTTTGATTTAGTCAAAAAACAATTTTATTAAGTGGACAAACAACAAGTAGAGAACAGAAATATATTTACGAAGATATACACTAGCCAATACTTACAAAAATGAATGTATTCTCTGTAGTAATCCACTATTTGGCAAATAACCTTTATGGAGTTATTTCCTTCCTATTACATTATCCACGGTGCAAGCTGACTGACTAAATCTATTGCTCTCTTAAATTTCAGAACCAAGTCCATCATTTCAACAATTCAACTGACTCATCTATTCCTCCAAAGGTTACTAATTCTTGTTTGATTTGATAATCAGACAGCAATTCAAGAGTAGTACTCATTCATGTACCTGCATCAATTGCACAGCTAATTCAACTTTAGTGGCTTAGCTCCTGCCTCAAATACATTTACTTGGGCAACTCAACAAAATGACCCAACAGTGTATGGGGGTTTAGATCTACTTATCTACCTTTATCCCGCCCCATCTCTATGCTCAGCCACCAGAGCTGCCAAACACCACCAGGTGCTGCAAGGACACCCATTGGGCCTTTAGTATCCGGAGATCATGCACTTTCCCCGAATTGGATGGCGAGTCCGCTTTCTGACCTTTAATTGCCTTTTGCATTAAAGATTACAGTGGGAATACCTCGAACATGTCATGCAGGTCTAGACCTGGAACTAGCCCCATTTCAAATTCCCAACCCCTGACTGAAAATGCGGTCCTTGAAGTCAGATAAGCAGTGAGAGCATTATGGGGCCAAGAGATACAGCAGTGAGCTAGAGCTGGGTGTTGTCAGCACAAGCATGGAACTGGGCATCATGTTTTCAAATGATGATGATGCTAATTTTCTTCCTTCATCAGTCTTCACATTCCTTTGCAAGCTTGCATTTTAGAGTGGGGGTTCATGTGCGTTTATGTGTGGAGATGGCAAAGGGAGAGATATAGAAAAGGCCTGTTAGATCTTCAAGGAAGGGATTCAGACTGTTTTAATATTTCCTCAATTCTAAGTTGAAGCTTTAAATTGATTATCCCATACACCACAATCCACACATCTGTGTTGCAAAGGTGAGGTCTGCCAGAGCAGAGAATGAATCACTGGTGGAAAAAAAATGCTAAAAAAAAGGGCTCCATCCTAAAAGAATGATGGCAGTCACACTATGGGCAAGCTCCTGATCCAGAAGGTCCAAAGGGAGGCCTTCCAACATATTATGGCAGTCAGCTCATTTGGTGACGAAGATTTCTGCCACATCTTATATGACAGAACAGTGTACATAGAACATAGAACAATACAGCGCAGTACAGGCCCTTCGGCCCACGATGTTGCACCGAAACAAAAGCCATCTAACCTACACTATGCCATTATCATCCATATGTTTATCCAATAAACTTTTAAATGCCCTCAATGTTGGCGAGTTCACTACTGTAGCAGGTAGGGCATTCCACGGCCTCACTACTCTTTGCGTAAAGAACCTACCTCTGACCTCTGTCCTATATCTATTACCCCTCAGTTTAAAGTTATGTCCCCTCGTGCCAGCCATATCCATCCGCGGGAGAAGGCTCTCACTGTCCACCCTATCCAACCCCCTGATCATTTTGTATGCCTCTATTAAGTCTCCTCTTAACCTTCTTCTCTCCAACGAAAACAACCTCAAGTCCGTCAGCCTTTCCTCATAAGATTTTCCCTCCATACCAGGCAACATCCTGGTAAATCTCCTCTGCACCCGCTCCAAAGCCTCCACGTCCTTCCTATAATGCGGTGACCAGAACTGTACGCAATACTCCAAATGCGGCCGGACCAGAGTTCTGTACAGCTGCAACATGACCTCCCGACTCCGGAACTCAATCCCTCTACCAATAAAGGCCAACACTCCATAGGCCTTCTTCACAACCCTATCAACCTGGGTGGCAACTTTCAGGGATCTATGTACATGGACACCTAGATCCCTCTGCTCAGCCACACTTTCAAGAACTTTACCATTAGCCAAATATTCCGCATTCCTGTTATTCCTTCCAAAGTGAATCACCTCACACTTCTCTACATTAAACTCCATTTGCCACCTCTCAGCCCAGCTCTGCAGCTTATCTATATCCCTCTGTAACCTGCTACATCCTTCCACACTATCGACAACACCACCGACTTTAGTATCATCTGCAAATTTACTCACCCACCCTTCTGTGCCTTCCTCTAGGTCATTGATAAAAATGACAAACAGCAACGGCCCCAGAACAGATCCTTGTGGTACTCCACTTGTGACTGTACTCCATTCTGAACATTTCCCATCAACCACCACCCTCTGTCTTCTTTCAGCTAGCCAATTTCTGATCCACATCTCTAAATCACCCTTAATCCCCAGCCTCCGTATTTTTTGCAATAGCCTACCGTGGGGAACCTTATCAAACGCTTTGCTGAAATCCATATACACCACATCAACTGCTCTACCCTCGTCTACCTGTTCGGTCACCTTCTCAAAGAACTCAATAAGGTTTGTGAGGCATGACCTACCCTTCACAAAGCCATGCTGACTATCCCTGATCATATCATTCCTATCTAGATGATTATAAATCTTGTCTCTTATAATCCCCTCCAAGACTTTACCCACTACAGACGTGAGGCTCACCGGTCTATAGTTGCCGGGGTTGTCTCTGCTCCCCTTTTTGAACAAAGGGACCACATTTGCTGTCCTCCAGTCCTCTGGCACTATTCCTGTAGCCAATGATGACATAAAAATCAAAGCCAAAGGTCCAGCAATCTCTTCCCTGGCCTCCCATAGAATCCTAGGATAAATCCCATCAGGTCCCGGGGACTTATCTATTTTCAGCCTGTCCAGAATTGCCAACACCTCTTCCCTACGTACCTCAATGCCATCTATTCTATTAGCCTGGGGCTCAGCATTCTCCTCCACAACATTATCTTTTTCCTGAGTGAATACTGACGAAAAATATTCATTTAGTATCTCGCCTATCTCTTCAGACTCCACACACAATTTCCCATCCCTGTCCTTGACTGGTCCTACTCTTTCCCTAGTCATTCGCTTATTCCTGACATACCTATAGAAAGCTTTTGGGTTTTCCTTGATCCTTCCTGCCAAATACTTCTCATGTCCCCTCCTTGCTCGTCTTAGCTCTCTCTTTAGATCCTTCCTCGCTACCTTGTAACTATCCATCGCCCCAACCGAAACTTCACACTTCATCTTCACATAGGCCTCCTTCTTCCTCTTAACAAGAGATTCCACTTCCCTGGTAAACCACGGTTCCCTCGCTCGACGCCTTCCTCCCTGTCTGACCGGTACATACTTATCAAGAACACGCAGTAGCTGATCCTTGAACAAGCCCCACTTATCCAGTGTGCCCAACACTTGCAGCCTACTTCTCCACCTTATCCCCCCCAAGTCACGTCTAATGGCATCATAATTGCCCTTCCCCCAGCTATAACTCTTGCCCTGCGGTGTATACTTATCCCTTTCCATCATTAACGTAAACGTCACCGAATTGTGGTCACTGTCCCCAAAGTGCTCTCCTACCTCCAAATCCAACACCTGGCCTGGTTCATTACCCAAAACCAAATCCAACGTGGCCTCGCCTCTTGTTGGCCTGTCAACATATTGTTTCAGGAAACCCTCCTGCACACACTGTACAAAAAACGACCCATCTATTGGACTCGAACTATATCTTTTCCAGTCAATATTTGGAAAGTTAAAGTCTCCCATAATAACTACCCTGTTACTTTCGCTCATATCCAGAATCATTTTCGCCATCCTTTCCTCTACATCCCTAGAACTATTAGGAGGCCTATAAAAAACTCCCAACAGGGTGACCTCTCCTTTCCTGTTTCTAACTTCAGCCAATACTACCTCGGAAGAAGAGTCCCCATCTAGCATCCTCTCCGCCACCGTAATACTGCTCTTGACTAGCAGCGCCACACCTCCCCCTCTTTTGCCTCCTTCTCTGAGCTTACTAAAACACCTAAACCCCGGAACCTGCAACATCCATTCCTGTCCCTGCTCTATCCATGTCTCCGAAATGGCCACAACATCGAAGTCCCAGGTACCAACCCACGCTGCCAGTTCCCCTACCTTGTTTCGTATACTCCTGGCATTGAAGTCGACACACTTCAAACCACCTACCTGAACGCTGGCCCCCTCCTGCGACGTCAAATCTGTGCTCTTGACCTCTATACTCTCATTCTCCCTTACCCTAAAACTACAATCCAGGTTCCCATGCCCCTGCTGCATTAGTTTAAACCCCCCCAAAGAGCACTAACAAATCTCCCCCCCAGGATATTTGTGCCCCTCAGGTTCAGATGTAGACCATCCTGTCTGTAGAGGTCCCACCTTCCCCAGAAAGAGCCCCAGTTATCCAAAAATCTGAAACCCTCCCGCCTGCACCATCCCTGTAGCCACGTGTTTAAATGCTCTCTCTCCCTATTCCTCATCTCACTATCACGTGGCACGGGCAACAACCCAGAGATAACAACTCTGTTTGTTCTAGTTCTGAGCTTCCATCCTAGCTCCCTGAAAGCCTGCCTGACATCCTTGTCCCCTTTCCTACCTATGTCGTTGGTGCCAATGTGGACCACGACTTGGGGCTGCTCCCCCTCCCCCCTAAGGACCCGGAAAACACGATCCGAGACATCACGTACCCTTGCACCTGGGAGGCAACATACCAAACGTGAGTCTCTCACGCTCCCACAAAATCTCCTATCTGTGCCCCTGACTATAGAGTCCCCAATTACTAATGCTCTGCTCCTCTCCCCCCTTCCCTTCTGAGCAACAGGGACAGACTCCGTGCCAGAGGCCCGTACCCCATGGCTTACCCCTGGTAAGTCGTCCCCCCCACAAGTATCCAAAGCGGTATACTTGTTTCTCAGGGGAACGACCGCAGGGGATCCCTGCACTGACTGTTTTTTCCCAGTCCCTCTTACAGTTACCCACCTATCTCCAATCTTTGGTGTAACTAATTCCCTGAAGCTGCTATCTATGACCCCTTCTGCCTCCCGAATGATCCGAAGTTCTTCCAACTCCAGCTCCAGTTCCCTAACTCGGTCTTGGAGGAGCTGGAGATGGCAGCACTTCCTGCAGGTAAAATCAGCAGGGACACTAACTGCATCCCTCACCTCAAACATCCTGCAGGAGGAACATTGTACTCCCTTCCCTGCCATTCCTCTAACTTTCTACCAAGATCTAGCTAACAACTAAATTAAATTTTTATAAAAAATAATAATAATATAATAAAAATATGGTACTTACCTCAGACCAATGGGTTTTATTATTAGGTTAGAGGAGGAGGGCGGGTGGGAGACACTACACGTGTAGTGTCTCGGGTTTCCTCTCCACCAGAATTTATTGGTGAGGGTCTTCCCAGACGTCCGCGGGTCGACTTCCTGATCCCGCCTAAAAAACTAATTTAAAGAAAAGAGAAAAAGTCTCAGCTCCTGCTGAAACTGACTCACCACTCACCAGCTGCTCTCACGCCGCCGAAATCGACTGGCCTGCCCCTGCAAAGAGAAGTGCTTTTAAAGGTTGACTTACCTCCCAGCACCCTCCTTCCGCAATGCTCCCGCTGAAACTGACTAACCAGCTGCTCTCACGCCGCCGAAATCGACTGGCCTGCCCCTGCAAAGAGAAGTGCTTTTAAAGGTTGACTTACCTCCCAGCACCCTCCTTCCGCAATGCTCCCGCTGAAACTGACTAACCAGCTGCTCTCACGCCGCCGAAATCGACTGGCCTGCCCCTGCAAAGAGAAGTGCTTTTAAAGGTTGACTTACCTCCCAGCACCCTCCTTCCGCAATGCTCCCGCTGAAACTGACTAACCAGCTGCTCTCACGCCGCCGAAATCGACTGGCCTGCCCCTGCAAAGAGAAGTGCTTTTAAAGGTTGACTTACCTCCCAGCACCCTCCTTCCGCAATGCTCCCGCTGAAACTGACTAACCAGCTGCTCTCACGCTGCCGAAATCGTACAATGGAGCCGGATTACGCTGTGTTCTGAAGAAGAGGCATACGGACTGGAATCATTAGCTCTGTTTTACTCCCTACAGATGCTGTCAGACATGCAGGGCGGGATTCTCTAATCACGCGGCAGAGTGTCCACGGCGTCGTAAACGGCGTTGCATTTTACGACGGCATGAACGGGCCAACCTGACGACTAACTCTGGCCCGCAAAAGGGCCAACACGGCACTGGAGTGGTTCACGCCGCTACAGCTGCTGATCCCGGCGTGAACTGGGTGCCGCGGGATCAGCGCATGCGCAGTTGTTCTGGCGCCAACGTGCACAGTGGCTTCCTTCAACGCACTGGCCCCGACGCAACATGGCGCAGGGCTACAGGGGCCAGCGTGGAAGAAACGAGGCCCCCAGCCAGAGAGGCCGGCCCGCCGATTGGTGGGCCCTGATCGTGGGCCAGGCCACATCGGAGCTCCCCCGCCCCCCCCCCCGGGGCCGGACCCCGCCCCCAACACAGACTGCCCCCGATCCTTCCACGCTGAGTTCCTGCCGGCTGAGAGCAGGTGTGGACGGCACCGGCGGGACTCTGCGTTTTTCTGACGGCAATCCCGGGCCGAGAATTGGCGGGCCGGCCACGTAGAGCAGCCCCCGACCGGCGCCGCGCCAACCACGCCGGCGCCAATTCTCTGCTCTGCGGAGCCGGCATCGGGGCGGCATGGCACGATTCGCGCCGGTCGCGGGGATTCTCTGTCCCGGCCCCCGGCTGAGAGAATCTCGCCCGCAGTCTTTCCACCGTTTTCTATCTAATTTCAGATTTCCCGAATTTGCAGTATTTTGCTTTTATAATGGAGTGTACATGATGGGAATTAGGTGGAAAAGGAGAAAAAGGGAACAACCTCTACTGATTTGCAACAGAGAAAGATTCTGGCCTAAATAAGTGAACTGCAAGGTCAGGTTGCCGATGCTAGGAGCAATTTTGGGGTTCAAGTATCTAACGGTGGCAAGAGGGTATGACAATACCCTAGAGGACACGCAACAACATTATTGTGTCTGTGCATGTTTGTGTGTGTGGACATGCACACACATTTGTGAATGTGTGCCACACAGGCAAAGGAGAATTTTGCCAAGAACTTTGCTGTTAAACAATTGTTTTTTTTGCTGGAGTAACATAAAACGCTGACTGTGATGTAAATATTACCAAAATGGAAAGGGTCACAAGTTAGATTGAGTTGCTTGTGTTGTCAGGGAAATGAGAGAGGACAGGGAAATGAAGGACAAGGTCAGGAATATTTCAGCAAGTAATGCTTCTCCCCACAGAAAACAGGATTATTGTCTGGAAGAATCCTCTGGAGGGGTGATTACTTTACAAAAGTTGTTCACTTGAAAACTTGTGGTTATGGTGTCAGAAACATTCAATTTTTCATGTAGAAATTCTCTGCGGAAGCAAGGAATGGAGCAAGCGGAAGAGAAAGTGTTTCTTGACTCAGTATTGGCAGTGCATGAGTGACTCTAAAGATGTACAGCAACACAAACAATTAAATACATTTCAGTTAGTTTATGGCTGCATTCCCAGTATCCACTTGTTTCCTTCGTTCAATAAGAAACATTCTCAACCCTGAACTCTTATATTAACTGTTGACAAAGGACTCATTGTTCATTTGTTGTTTTATTATTTGTGGAGATGCTTCTGTGCAGACAAATTGCTTTGGGAATGTGAGTGTATGCTTTCTGTCGACTGTTTCACCACATGACGGTAAGAGAAAATAAATAAATATTGGAAAACCTCAGGACAACAACAAATTGAGCAAGTGTGCAAATGTAAGGAAGAGAGGTATGTAATATGTATATCAGCCCGCTTTATCCATTCAACAAATATATTATTAACCATGAAATTCCCAAGATTGTTCCTATTCTTAAGATCATTAGATCAGCGAGTGTTGATTATTGCGTGAAATTAAACGTAATCTACAGCACAAAAACTGACCATTCAGCATATTGTCAATGGCCACATAACAATGTTTGTACCACACAAGCATCCTCCCATTCTTATAATCTTCAGCCCACATCCACCAATCTCAACAAACCCACACATCTCAAATCCCTGTTACCCTTTCTCCCTCATGTGCACACCAAGCTCCTCCATAAATGCTATAAACTATAACGACTCTATGTCTTAGGGACTTCTGCTAATGTCTTGTCAATTACAGTGTTAAGGCTAAGAGAGACAGTTAATGAGGATTAAATATCTTTGGGTGCATATAAATAGGGAATTTGCACCCGGTGGGCACCTTCGGGGTCCGGGTGCATCATCAGCCCGAAAACGATATTTTAATTTTATTCTGTAATTTTCCTTTGAAGTTTTGACTTTTTTTGTTACAGTGGGCGTGTTCCTCCCAAAAAGAAACAAAGGCCCCTAGCGAGCGCATTTAGCCATGTGTTTCCCAGCGCTCGTAGTGCCGAGAAAAACATGGCTGTTCAATGTAACTCGCATTGTACAAGGGGCCTGAACAGGGAATGCGAGGCCGAGGCCGCTCATAGCCCCGTTTTGTGCAGTGGGTAGCTCCGCTCGGTGTAACTCCCCAGTGTAACGGGAGATCAGCACGCCATTTTTAAGAGGCCCCTGAAGTGATTCCCGATCGCCCGCCCCCCCCCCCCCCCCCCCCGCACCCCACCCAGCCTGAATCCACTTGTTGTGTTATGCTTCTTCGTGTAGCATAAGCTGCTTCCTTGATGTATGCTTTGACAAAGGAAGGTCCAGACTTTGTAATGAGTTCAATATGTTTATTGAACTGTTAACACAGTTCTTAAATGAGTTTGACTCTCCTGCTAATCTAACTATGGTAACTCAGTCTAACTAAACCAGTCTGCTCTAAGCCACGTGCTGGGTGTGATGCTTCTGATCAACCCTGATGTACTCTCTGGTTTTGGGTCTGTGGAAAGAGGCAGAGGATGTGTGCCCTGTCCTTTTATATGGGTTGTGTGATGCCCCCTTGTGGTAATGCCACCTCTGGGTGTCTTGACTGCTCATTGGTTGTGTCCTATTCTAAGTGTTCATTAGCTGCATGTTTGCATATCATGACATCTCCGGTGCTCCCTCCAGTGTTTACTTAGTTGTACTGTATTTACATTAACCTCTTGAGTATATACAGTGATGCATAACACCACAGCACTAACCGCACCCCCCCTCCCCAAACATTCACACAGGGCACCCCGGCCTGATCACGCACACAAAACAATGCCACCTTGGCAGTGCCAACTGGAACACTGGCAGCACCCATGCCAGCTGACAATGCCACTTGAGCACCTTGAAAGTACCAGGCTGGCACCCAGGTGGCACTACCAGGGTGCCTAGGGGGCACCAGTAGTGCCAGGGCACCATTCTACCCAAAGGGCATGCAGCTGGGGGCCTCCAATCGCCTGGGTGACACCCACAAGTGCCATTCCATCTGGTCCACAATTGTAGAGACCAGTGTTGAAGAGTGCTCACCCAAGGTTTCTGAGGCAAAGGAGATGAATCCCAAAGCCTCAGGTATCTCAGGAATCTGCACATTAGAGTGAGGATAGCTATCTCGCTCTAATCTGCAGAATCGGCAAAAAAATGATCCCGCTCACAATGGGCAGGATTTACACCGCAGCATCTCAGCGTTCCACGCCCGCTGATTTCCCGACAGCGTGGGGTGGCCACAATGGGAAACTCTATTGGCTGGCTGAGGGAACCGAGAATCCCGCTGCCGACGGGGATGCGCCATGAAGGAAAACTTAGCTGGCGGACCGGAGAATCCTGCCCTCGATCTTTTGTTCAATTTATCCATTTTTTTGGTTTATAAAAAAAGTACGAATAGAGATAGTGCCCATTTCAGGCGCTGTCACCCCTGTAAATTTGTTATTTTATGGGTTTTCAAAATAGCACGTAAATATGGGATAGCTGGGAAACTGGGGAGTGGGAGGAAATCTATCAGACAAGTTAACAAACTCTCTAACAAATGAAAAGCTCTATGTCTTGTTTTCAGCTTCACCTATCCGTTTGGATCTTACTAACAACCTCCGTAGTCTTACCACTTCCTGGCGACACTCTGGTGAGGACTGGGCTGCGCCACGGAAATTACTGGAAAAGGTGATGTGCATCAGGCACCTTATTGACAGAGACAAGAACCCCAAACATTGGTCGAAGCCAACTGCCAAAGGCACTTGAATACCATCCAAACCACTCTGTCTGGTGAATTTCAAGTACCCTTTGGACACAGAGTGTAATCCCCAAAATTGGACCTTTCTGCACTTCTTTAAATCTGGGGGAAATAGATAAATTGAGGCCCCATTTTATCCCCCTTCCACCCCCCCCCCCCCCCCCCCCCCCATTATTATTTGATCTGAGACTTTTTACGTCGCATAAATTTTCAATATCACCTTCGCATTTAATTGGAAACCCCACCCCCCACAAATATTTAGAAAGTTGCTGAAAACTGAATAAAGCTGCTGGGGGGAGGGGCAAGAGGTCGATGACTCAAACAATATTCAGCAAGTGATCAACAGACACAATAAAAGGATTTGAAATTCATAAGTCTCTCTCAGGCCCTGCCAACACTGATGTGGATGGGGCAATCCATTGGCTCTGCTGGTTTAAATAACTCAAATTCTCCAATATGCTTATTTTGGCACATTCTTTTCAAGTGTATTTTGGAGTAAATTCACAATGGAAAGACGCGGGTATGACATGTCACAATTAATGGATTTATTGAAGGGTTGTTATATTTTGTACTCACACTCCCCCGCTCCCCCCTCCCAAGTTGGGGGCAGCATGGTAGCATTGTGGTTAGCACAATTGCTTCACAGCTCCAGGGTCCCAGGTTGTCACTGTCTGTGCGGAGTCTGCACATTCTCCCCGTGTGTGCGTGGGTTTCCTCTGGGTGCTCCGATTTCCTCCCACAGTCCAAAGATGTGCAGGTTAGGTGGATTGGCTATGCTAAATTGCCCTTAGTGTCCAAAATTGTCCTTCGTGTCCAAAATTGTCCTTAGTGTTGGGTGGGCCTACTGTGTTATGGGGATAGGATGGAGGTGTGGACCTTGGGGAGGGTGCTCTTTCCAAGAGCCGGTGCAGACTCGATGGGCCGAATGGCCTCCTTCTGCACTGTAATTTCTATGATTCTATGAAGTTTATCCAACATTGTACTGTAATTTTCAGCAATATCTCCAGTGGGGTAGATAGCGCACGCAGCTGTACAGCTAATGGAAGCCAAGGACGCAACCTGACCCAAAGAATCAATATAAGTCACAAATTTCACCTCCAAGGTATCTAATAAGGGAGACGGGCCAATGCTACTTCTTTGTAGCTAACGTCATCAGACAATTGCCAGAATAAATGTCGGCAGAGCATTAGTGGTGTCTTGCAAAGTGCCTTGGAAGGTCTCTTGATGTGTTTCAAAAGTGTTTCAGAAATCTCCAGCGCAAAATCCTCTACAACAACTCCCTGGTGTTTCAAGAGGGCTTTAGGACAAGTGCTGGCCACCAAAATACCATGCAATCTCCTTAATGAGCCGTCAAAGGCAATTAACAGGTTCATTGTTAATGAGCTGCTCAGATTGCAAACTTCTGCTCCTTTATCAAAATGGCACCTTGCGTTAAAGTTGCACTGAAGCAGCATTGTAGCTGAGCTCTCTTGTGCACCTTGGGCTGCCTTTAGCACCTAAAGTATCTGGAGAAAATGGTCCCTCGGTTTTTCTCATTACATAGAATTACGTAGACCACAGAGCACAAAAATTGACCATTCAGCTCGACAAGTCTGTGCTGGTGTTCCCCACAAGAGTTCTCCCATTCTCCCTACCTCGTCTCAGCCCTGTAGCATGGCTTTCTATTCCCTTTTCACATTTGTGCTCATCCAGCTTCCGACTGAAAGCATCCAAGCTATTTGCATTAACTACTTCCTGTGCAGGTGCGCTCCACATTTTAACGAGACACTGAGCAATATTTTTGAAGCATACCCCAAGGAACAGCTGTGCCCAGCACCCTAATCAGCTTAATTTGGCAACAACAGATATGCAACAGAAGCACCATGACACCTTAATCAAAATTTACAAAAGCAATAATGTGCTGCATTTACAAACTGCAGAATAGGCACTCTGGCTGAATAAGGGAAATGTTTACCAATCCCTAAGTCCAAGATCATATCATTGATTAGCTGGCACTGCAATTACATAGAACATACAGTGCAGAAGGAGGCCACTCGGCCCATCAAATCTGCACCGACCCACTTCCACCCTCACTTCCACCCTATACCCAATAACCCCTCCTAAACGTTTTGGATACTAAGGGCAATTTAGCATAGCCAAACCACCTAACCTGCACATCTTTGGACTGTGGGAGGAAACCGGAGCACCCAGAGGAATCCCACGCAGACACGGGGAGAACGTGCAGACTCCGCACAGACAGTGACCCAGTGGGGAATCAAACCTGGGACCCTGGCGTTGTGAAGCCACAATGCAATCCACTGTGCTACCGTGCTGCAATTAGATTATACTGATCAAAATCAATAGACAGATAAAACATGAAAACTAACCAAAGACAAAACTTGATCAAGATTTTGTAAATCTTCACTGTATCACCATACAGACTCCTTGGGCGCGATTCTGCCAAAAGGAAACAAAGTCCCCTTGCTAGCGCATTTAGCCATGTGTTTCCCAACACTCGCAGTGCCAAGAAACACATGGCTCAACGCGACTCGCGTTGAATAAGGGGCCTGAATGGGGAACATGTGGCCGAGGGCGCACATAGCCCCCTGTTTTGTAGTGGGGACATTTTAAAATGCCGATCTGATCTCCAAGGTCCCCGAAACAATCCTCGACCCCCCCACAAGCCCGAACAATAAAAGAGGGCCCCTGCCCGCCACCCCCACAAACCACCACCCATGCCGGGCAACCCCGGCTCAATTGCACGCGTGCAAATGATGCCAGCTTGACACATTGGCAATGCCAGTCTGGCATCCTAGCAGTGCCCATGCTAGCTGGTAGTGCCACCTGGGCACCTTGGCAGTGCCAAGGTACCATCCTGATTAAAGGGCATGCAGCTGCCAAAGGGCCTCCGATTTCCTGGGGACTAGAACCAAATGGTGCTCAGCCAAGGACCCTGAGGCGCAGGGATGAATCCATAAGCCTCGATGTACCTCGGGAATCTGCACATTAGAGTAAGTCTTACTGCCTCGCTCTAATATGCAGATTTGCTTAAAAATGATCCCACCCATTGTGGGTGGGATCTATTTCACAACTTCTCGTGAGATTGCGTTGAATCTCACGAGGCGTTGCGAGCCTGGTAGATCCTGGGAGAGGGGTCTCCCGGTTTTCAACAGCCATGCTGTACCGCAGCAAGCTGCTTTTCCAGTCCAGCGTGGCCTGAGGATCGCACCCATCTTCTTTACAATTCTTCACAATTTTCTTCACAATTCACTGCCCTTTTCTACACAATTCTCTCCCTTCTGAGTCCGAATTCTCTCCCAGCATTTTCTCTGATTGATATGATAGATATAGTAGCTGGTTTCCATGTGCTAGATGTGCTGGTTAGGTGGATTGGCCATGCTAAAGTGTCACTTAGTGTTCAAGAGCTTAGGCTGGGTCACTGGGTTTATGGGGATAGGGTCGGGTGCTCTTTCCAAGGGCCAGTGCAGACTCGATGGGCTGAATGGCCTCCTTCTGCACTGTAGATTCTATGATTCTATGAATGATAACTAAGTGCCAACCCAGGCGGGAAAAGCGGGTTGTAGCCCACCCACTGCACTGCCGTTTGTTCCCGTAATGTTTTTTGACGCAAGGCGAAATAAAAAAATCAAGGAGGTGGATCGTAAAACACCATACTGGCGAATGAGCCCACTCCGCCAGCAACTTCGGCTTCTGAAAGATCTGAAATGATTCTATGATCTTGATGTGAGATATATAAAAATAGAATAAAGGACCCCCCAGCATGGACACAGCCACATTTCCTCCTCCCTATGGACACGGAACCCCGAACCACCTCTCCCACAGAAACCCCTAGCTTCACCCCCTGACAGGTTGCGATTTTGTGGCCACGCTGAAAGGGTGCCCCGGTTTCAAAATGGCGGCTTGATCTGAGTTCAGCTCTCCAGTCCTGAAAAAATTCAAAGTGTGGGCTAAACCGGTGAGAATCTGCCCAGGGCCCAAAAAAGTGGCTTGTGTCGATTCATTGCGGCGGGAAACTCCCTGAAAAACCCGCCGCAAATTAATTAGAAATGTCCCCATAAATTCCGCCCACTGTCCTTTTTAGCAGGTGGTTTTGAGCACCGACCACACCACGCACTGTTCTTACAATGCTCAGGGATGTGCTACAAATCTTTCGAAGGCTGCAGGGGATTTGAACATGGGGCTGGGTTTTCAACCCGGGATCAGGAAACCAACGCCAGGATCATTTGCTGATGAGCAGTACCAGTAACTGGTGTGATTCATGTCTGCAAAGTCCCTCACTGAGTCAGAGGCAAGTCCAATGCCCGATTCCTGGTACTGCCTGGAGGTGGGAACGAGCTCTGGATGGTGATGTTCAAAGGTAGACAGCTGTGTTGATTGGGCTTTCCTTGTTCTAATTCTTTGGGCAGTTATGTATCAACCACAGTTGGACTAGACTTGACTCACAATTGACCCTGGCAGCAGATCTTTTTCCTTAAAGGTGCAAACCAGATGGGTTTTTAGTAATAATAATCCATGATAGTTTGTTGTCATGGTCACCATTATTGAGACTATTTTTATATCGCAGGTTTATTAATTGAATTTATGTTCCACAAGCTGCAGTGTGATTTGAACCCATGTCCCCGAAGCATTAGCCTGGGCTTCTGGGTTATACTTCAAGTGGCATTACCACTAAGCCACCGTCTAACCTATATATTCTGTTTGCTGTTGCTCCTGTGGAATGGAGAAGGCAGAGGGCTAGTAGCCTCACATTCGAAACAAGTGCTTGAACTCGCACTCATCGCGTACTTACTTACTCGACTCTGTTCGAGCAATGACAACTTTGCGCCACTAAATGAGCATTTCAATTTGACTCTCATTTTAGTTCCACAGCTTTAAGTCAGCAGCCACAGTAAATAATGGCTCCCTGCTGTGGCCCAGACAGCTGGGCACTGACGTACCAGAGAATGTTCCCTCTCACGGCTCCTATCTTGGGAAATTGAATTCTGTCTCTCTGCGATCCAATAACAAGTTCTTCAGTGAGATTAACGACAAATTATAGGAAGTGTCCAGGTTGTCGGTTCCTCCGATTCTCATCCTACTCCAATCCGCCACTCTCCTTTGGGAACTGCAGTGCATCACCGAGGCTTCAGAAGCCTGATATGCCATCGGAGAACACGATTTCCAAAACTTGACCCCCGTCCCCTCGGTTAAAAATGCAACCCATATGCTTTACAAGCAAGCTGAAAGACAAGAGACCACCTGCCCTAGATTGCTATATTGATCACAATATTTGCAGTGTTGCTATAAGTCCCAATTGGTACAGATGGAGCACAGCAGCACTATACAGCACACCTTTAAGACCGGTATCATTCTGTTTACATCTGACAGTCAGAGAAAGGAAATTTGAACAAATTAGAAACATACTTTGAACTAATCTTCACAAATTGTCCATTCAGCTCAAACTGTGCAAGGCCGTGACTTTTATCAAGTTTTATTAAAGAGGAAAACCATGAACCGCTGCCAGTTTCAGAACTGTTTGCAACCAAGGGGAGACTTCACGCTGCATGACAGAACCATTTTCTTCAAACAGCAATTTCACACCTGCGTAAAACTTACAGTGTCAATGGTACTTTGTTATTATCCACCACTTCCGTGCAGAATATGTGTCAAAGGCAGTAGAATCTGATGTTAACCTGCTGTCTTCCAAATGTTGAAGTAAATTAAAGACAATTTGATCTTCAGCCAAGCCTATGATCCAAAAACAAGGCAGATGCAATTCCCCCTCATTAATCACAAACCTGGGGCGGGATTCTTTGGAAACCGGCGGGGCGGGCAACTCTGGCGCGAAGGAGTGGTGTAATTCCAGCTGGAACCATTCCAGCGTCGGGCCGCCCCGAAGGTGCGGAATCATCCGCACCTTCATGGGCTAGGCCGGCGGCAGAGTGGTTTGCACCGCGCCGGCTGGCGCGGAAGGGGCTTGGCGCCACGCCAACCGGCACCGAAGGGCCTCCGCCGGCCAGCGTGAGTTGGCACATGCGTGGAAGCGCCAGCGTGTAGTGGCGTCATCCCAGCGCATGCGCAGGGGGGGGGTTCATCGCCGCACTGGCCATCGCAGACCGGTACACCAGCTGGCGCAGAGAAATAGAGTGTCCCCACGGTACACGTCCGTCCGCGGATCGGTGGGCTCCGATCGCGGGCCAGGCCACCATGGGGGTGCCAGAACCCCCGTGCTCCCCCCGAGGACCCCAGAGGCTGCCCGCGGGGTCCCGCCGGCAAATACCTGTCGTAATATACGCCGGCGGGACCCGCCGAAAACGCGCGGCCACTCGGCCCATCGCGGGCCGGAGAATCGCCGGGGGGCCCATCGCGGCGACGGGGGGTCGGAGAATCCTCCCCTGATTTTGGCACAGAAATAATTCTTCCAAAGTATTGTCTGATGAGGTGACAATTTAGCGATGGAAGTCACAGCCGAGGGAAACCAAAACAACGCATTCAATGACATTACACCTTTGCTCTCATGAAACAATAATTTAAACGAACACAGTTCCAAGAAAACAAGTACTATACTTTACAGTACTGTTATTCCAAGATTAGATTCCTCTATTTTTTTACGAAAAATTATCAACTTATCATTGTGTTAACAGAATTACTTTGTGACTGCTCACAAGGTGCTTGATTTTATTTTAATGGAGTGTTTAGGATAATATTTGTCTCTTATCAGAATCTGCCAAGCGTGCGAAGGAGTAAATTCTTTCCTGAACCAGCTGAAAGCTGCCATGCTACATTAAGTCTGATGGTCATACGTTTTCCCTGCAGCGTGCAGTTTGCACTGCCACATCCAAGCTTATTTCACTACCATCTCTCCATTGTATATCAATTCTCTCCTGGGGGATGTTGGAGTGCTCCATACCAACAGTTAATATCAACACTTCATATTTTAGTGTTCAGCACACTCAGCAAAATCTGCCAAAATCTGCATAGCGTTAAATATATTACTGGAGCAAAACAAAAGGTCATTAAAAGATTCACTGCCGCAGTCAGAGCCATTCCATCATCCAACGCTTTCAGTGTACTCTGAGTAATCCAAATTGCATGCTTGAGTCTCCAAGTTAAAAGGTGATGACAAAGGATGGAGCCAACACTTGCTTTAAAGAAAGGCTGTCTGCCCGAGCATATGGTAGATTTCAAAAGCGACAGCCACCCAATTCATCTTCTTGCGCTCGTCCTCAGCATAATGTGGCTCTTCTCACAAGGGTCACTGAAGTATTGCAAACCTTATGATGCAATGATTTTTACTTGGCAAGCATGTGGTGGCAAAGGGCTTTCATGTTTCATGTCAATTATGGGTTGCATCTGCGAATTTACGCACTTCCACTTGGAAATCTTGGAAAATATGGCAGCAGATGTCATTGCTTCCCAAATGGTGTCACCACAGAAAATTAATTAAGAACAGCACCCAAATCCCTCTAAATCTGGGTCGATGAAGTTGACTTACCACAGGATATATCGCTTGGTGCTGCACAATTTGTGTGCACCTAAAGAGGATCAATGGACATTGGTCATCCAGTCTCATCAACGTACACAGCATGAGCTTCTGCTGTTGGACAAGCCTCCACATGCAGCTCACCAGAGTAAATACAACCGGGTTGAACTGTCGACATCGCTGACAGTGACCCACAGGCAAATCCCTGGGGTAGGCAATGAGGCAGGTATTAGTGATTGCACTTCATGTCGGGTTAGGGGAGCATTCCTGCTCCTCCGGGTTCCAGAGCATGGCCTTTTTTTAAATGTGTAAAACTTTTTTTCCTGAACTTAATTGCAATCGGCAGCCATGGGCCCTGATGAAGAATCCCAAACTAATGGGGGCCTTCAACAAGCTTTCAGTCCTTAGTTTAAATATTTGAGAGGGCTTAATATTTCCTCAATGCATGCACCTGCAGGCCTCTTAAAAAGGGGTCAACAATTTTAATAGTGGGACCAACACCTGAACTACATGCGTGAAATCTAATGGCCCGACTCGAGACGCCTATCAAGATCTCACTGCATCTCGTGAGACATCGCAATCTAGATCCCGCCCACAATGGGCTCAACACAAATCTGCATATTCAAGTGTGCAGCAAGGCACACTTGAATATGCCCTTGGAGCTACCCAAGGCGCGGGATATGACCCTGTGCCTCGCAGACTCTGAGCAAGCACTGGTTGGCACTGGCCTCCACCAACATGGACCAGGTGTACCAGCACTTGGGCCTCTGAGTTGTCAAGATCTGGGCACGGTGGTACCCGAACACCCCTGATGCCACCCAGGCACCCTGGCAGTTCCACCTGGGTGCCAGCTGAGCGCTGCCAGCATTGAGGTGTCAGGGTGGCATTTTGCCCATGCTGGAGATTAAGCCTGGGGGTTCCATTATGAGGTGGAATGTGGGGGGCACGATGGCCCCTTATAGGTGAGTTGGGGCACTGGGAGAGTCCATGGCCCGCAGTGGGTGGTCTCAAGATCGGGGCACCATCTGTTCCTGGACTGGTGAACGGAGCTCGTTAGTGCAGGAAAGGGGACTAAGTACGACCTCGGCGGAGCGTTCCTTGCCAAGACCCCCAAATTAAGCAGAGTCCCATTCATTAGCGGGGTCGTTCTTGGTGCTGCCATGGGTGGGGCGGTGTGGGGGACCCTCAAGCTCACTTAGAAATCAGGGCACTCTTTCAAAATAGTGCCCCGACCTCTAAGGAGCTGGTCTAGCCAGCGCGTTCAGCTCCCCAGTGATGAAAATAATTCGAAGTGTGGGCTAAACTGGTGAGAAACTCCCCAGCATCCAAAGAAGTGACTATAGGTGGGATTTTCTGTGCAACCTGCCGCGTGCGTTTTGGCGGTGGAGGCGGCCCACCAGTGGGATCTTCTATTCCCGCCATTGTCAACGGGATTTCCCATTCAATGCACCTCTTGTCGCTTGGAAACCCGAGGCAGGGATGCACCCTCGGTGGGACCTGAATATGTCATTGGCGTGAACAGCCGGTAAATTCTGCCCTGAGCGTCGTTAGATTGTGGTGGGGAACTCACCGGCACATCCAGCTGGAAACCCGCAGCAAAGCCCGCCACAAATGACACTTAGAAACTTTTCCGTTAGATCATGCCCAATATGTAATACCTTGCCTGGCTCAAGAGAACTTTGGCCTACTTTGCCTCCAATCAGACTGAATTCTAATCAGAGACTCCATTATATTCTCCAAGTTGCCAGAAGGTTCTGGTTAATTTCTCCTCTCCTGTCCTAAACTCTGTCTGCCTCGCTCCGCGCTGAGTCCCTGTGCTCACTGTTGTTTTTTTTCCCCTCGCTGCAGCTTAAACTGCCTCCAACTGCCTCTGCTTTCAGCCTGAGTGGGCCTTTTTCCAGAGTTTTTTGACAGCAGCCCCATTGTCCTTTTCAGTCGATTAGATCAGCCAAGTTGGATTTCCAATGCTCACAGCCACAGATTGAAGGGGTGGTCGCCTATTGTGTGGCAATAAGCCCATTCCAAACAAGTATAAAAGCAAGTGGACATAAACTAGCTGCCAAAATATATTCTCTAGAGAGGCAGGCAACACACCTGGACTGGTGGATGGAAAGTGTCACTTCATGTTCCTCACAGATTTGGAGGAATTTGGGTACATTCCTGGTCGTACTCTCCCAGGATGAGTCATCTGCATTAGTTGTTTGTCTATTATGTTACTTATATGTCAGTTTAAGTGCTTTAAAGTGGTAAGAATCCTGCTCATGTCAAATGTGAGGGTATCCCAAAATCCAGAAGAGTGACTTGGAACACCGGTTCTTAGTGGTGTATATTTTCAATTTGGTCTACTGTGAGAAAAGATATGCCAACCAGGGAGGAATAATCCAGTCATTTTGTGAGCAATTAATAAAAAATATTTCATAGCTTTAAAGAAAAACACATGACAAGAAGAACGATAACACACTCCAACAGTACTCCTAACTACACTGATGGCTTTACTACACATATGGCTATACAAGTTACTCCTTTGTTTCCAACTACAGACACACCCTGAGATGACCCTTTTGGCAAACAACATCCAATATTATATAATCTATGAGCTAAATTCAGCAGACAATTACCACAGATAGGTTATTTGTCCACGTTTGGGAAAACCTCCTTCAGTTTCAGCGATGGAGTTTTTTGGCAGTTAGCTTCGAGTTACTGTGAATATTCCCTCGTCACTACACTCCGGTGCCTGTTCGGGTACACTGAGAGAGAATTCAGAGTGTCCAATTCACCTAACAAGCACGTCTTTCGGGACTTGTGGTAAGAAACTGGAGCACCCGGAGGAAACCCACACAGACACGGGGAGAACGCGCAGACACCACACAGACAGTGACACAAGCCGGGAATCGAACTCGGATCCCTGGCACTGTAACACAACAGTGCTAACCACTGTGCTACCGTGCCGCCAATGTGGCATTTCATAAACAGTTAAAGGGCAGATTGTCATAGATTATGTTCCAATTCAAGAATTAGGTCACAGCGTTGATATGAACTGTATGTCATCTGAGAAAGTAATTTTTGGGATTAGTCAATCTATTATATTAGAAGTTAGTCTTGACTATTCCTATGCACTTTTGGCAGGCAATTCATCTTTAATCGTTTGCAGTAGTCACCCCTCTCCTTAAAAAAGACACCCTTGATTCCACCGTCCTTGCAAAGCAGCACTCCATCTCCGAACTCCCATTCCTCCCCAAAGCCCATTAACATACTGTAGAAGCAAGCCAAGTGCCCCATAACATTTAGCAAAGCTGTCAGATATACCCTGGTGGCCTGTCTGATGTACTATCAATTATGACGAGACGAGAGTAGAGTGTAATCGAGGCTTTATTACGCAGAGATGTGTAGCCTCCCGCAGCTGCTGCCAAAATGACTGCAGCTCGGAGAGCCCACAGTTTCCTACTCCGCCTATGGGGCGGAGCCAGAAGGCAGGGATCTACTCCCGTACCTGTAGTACAGGGGCCTTACCGTAATACCCTCGTATGCAGTATATACAATACAACAATGGTGACTATCACATTCACTCTCTGTTAAAAGAGAGTTCAGCGGGGGGGAGTGGAAAACTATTTACATTCAGGTGTTTAAAATTTTAAGGAAAAGTTTACAAATTCAGGCGATCGGGCGCCGTGATCCGTCGTTGCGAGCGCCGCAGTTCTGGTGGCGATTTCGGCGTCGGTGACTCCGGGAACGTGTCGACCTCATCTTCATCCCCGGGTGGGACCAAGGGGAGGACGGATCGTCCTGGAGCGGGGGCTGCGGTGGGGTGCGCTGGGGGGAGGGAGGGTGGCGGCGGGGCAGTCGGGGGGGGGGGGGGGGGGGGAGACCCAGCTGGTGCCAGGTCCCTGAGGGAGACTGTGTCTTGGCAGCCGTCGGGTACGCTACATAGGCGTACTGCGGGTTCGCGTGAAGTAACTGTACCCTCTCAACCAATGGGTCCGCCTTGTGTAGCCGCATGTGCTTGCGGAGGAGAACGGGTCCGGAGCTGCCAGCCACGTTGGGAGCGAAACCCCGGAGGTGGACTTCCTGGGGAAGGCAAAGAGACGTTCATGGGGAGTTTCGTTAGTCGCAGTGCAAAGGAGCGACCGAGTGGAGTGAAGGGCATCGGAGAGGACGTCCTGCCAGCGGGAGGCCGGGAGATTTCTGGACCGTAGGGCCAGCTGGACGTCCTTCCAGACCGTCCCATTCTCCCGCTCCACCTGCCCATTTCCTCGGGGGTTGTAGCTGGTCGTCCTGCTCAAGGCAATGCCCCTGTTGAGCAGGTACTGGCACAGCTCATCACTCATAAATGAGGATCCCCGGTTGCTGTGGACGTAGGCGAGGAAACCGAACAGAGAGAAGATGGTGTTGAGGGCTTTGATGATGGTGGCAGATGTCATATCGGGGCATGGGACGGCGAAGGGGAATCGGAAATACTCGTCGACCACATTAAGAAAGTACTTGTTGCAGTCGGTGGAGGGGAGAGGCCCTTTGAAATCCATGCTGAGGCATTCAAAGGGGCAGGAGGCCTTCACCAGACACACATGGTCTGGCTGGTAGAAGTGCGGTTTACACTCCGCTCAGACCTGGCAGTCTCTGGTGACAGCCCTGACTTCCTCGATGGAGTAGGGCAGATTGTGGGCCTTTATGAAGTGACAAAAGCGGGTGACCCCCGGGTGACAGAGATCATCGTGCAGGGTCTGGAGTCGGTCCACTTATGCGCTGGCACAAGTACCTCGGGATAGGGCATCGAGGGGCTCGTTGAGCTGACAGGGGAGATACAAAATCTCGTAATTGTAAGTGGAGAGCTCAATCCTCCACCTCAAGATCTTATCATTTTTGATCTTACCCCGCTGTGTGTTGTTGAATATGAAGGCAACCGACCGTTGGTCAGTGAGGAGAGTGAATCTCCTGCCGGCCAGGTAATGCCTCCAATGCCGCACAGCTTCAACGATAGCTTGGGTCTCCTTTTTGACGGAGGAGTGCCGAATTTTGGAGGCATGGAAGGTGAGGGAAAAGAATGCCACGGGCCTGCCTGCCTGGTTGAGTGTGGTGGCTAGAGCAACATCTGATGCATCGCTCTCGACTTGGAAGGGGAGCGTCTCGTCGACCACATGCATCGCGGCCTTGCCGATGTCGGCTTTGATACGGTTGAAGGCCTGGTGAGCCTCGGCCGTCAGTGGGAAAATAGTGGAGTGGATGAGTGGGCGGGCCTTGTCCGCATAGCTAGGGACCCACTGGGCGTAGTACGAGAAGAAGCCCAGGCATCGTTTGAGGGCCTTGGGGCAGTGGGGAAGGGGGAGTTCCATGAGGGGGTGCATGCGATCGGGTTCGGGCCCTAGCACTCCGTTCTGGACCACATAACCGAGGATGGCTAATCGGTTCATGCTGAACACGCACTTCTCCTTGTTGTAGGTTAGGTTGAGGAGTTTAGCGGTGTGGAGGAATTTGGAAAGGTTAGCGTTGTGGACCTGCTGGTCATGGCCGCAGATGGTGACGTTATCCAGGTACGGGAAGGTGGCCCACAGTCCGTACCGGTCAACCATTCGGAACCCTAAGGAAGTGGTAAAGGCGGCCGTCCACTTCAAACGCAGTATACAGGCGGTCCGCCTTGCGAATGGGGAGCTGGTGGTAGGCAGATTTCAGGTCCACTGTCGAGAAGACCCGGTACTGTGCAATCTGATTGACCATATCAGATATGCGTGGGAGGGGGTACGTGTCGAGCTGCATGTACCGATTGATGGTGTGACTGTAGTCAATGACATAAGAACATAAGAACTAGGAACAGGAGTAGGCCATCTGGCCCCTCGAGCCTGCTCCGCCATTCAATGAGATCATGGCTGATCTTTGTGGACTCAGCTCCACTCTCCGGCCCGTACACCATATCCCTTTATTCTTTAGAAAGGTATCTATCTTTTTCTTAAAAACTTTTAAAGAAGGAGCCTCAACTGCTTCACTGGGCAAGGAATTCCAGAGATTCACAACCCTTTGGGTGAAGAGGGTCCTCCTAAACTCGGTCCTAAATCTACTTCCCCTTATTTTGAGGCTATGCCCCCTAGTTCTGCTTTCCCCGACCAGTGGAAACAACCTGCCCGCATCTATCCTATCTATTCCCTTCATAATTTTATATGTTTCAATAAGATCCCCCCGCATCCTTCTAAACTCCAATGAGTACAGTCCCAGTCTACTCAACCTCTCGTCATAATCTAATCCCCTCAACTCTGGGATCAACCTAGTGAATCTCCTCTGCACTCCCTCCAGTGCCAATATGTCCTTTCTCAGGTAAGAGACCAAACCTGAACACAATACTCCAGATGTGGCCTCACCAACACCTTATACAATTGCAGCATAACCTCCCTAGTCTTGAACTCTATCCCTCTAGCAATGAAAGACAAAACTCGATTAGCCTTCTTAATTACCTGTTGTACCTGCACACCAACTTTTTGCGACTCGTGCACCAGCACATCCAGGTCCCTCTGCACAGCAGCATCTTTTAACATCTTACCGTTTAAATAATAATCCATTCTGCTGTTATTCCTCCCAAAATGGATAGCCTCACACTTGGCAACATTGAATTCCATCAGCCAGACCCTAGCCCATTCACCTAACCTATCCAAATCCTTCTGCAGACTTCCGGTATCCTCTGCATTTTTTGCTTTACCACTCATCTTAGTGTCGTCTGCAAACTTTGAGGGACACCACTAGTTACAGGTTGCCAACCAGAGAACCACCCATTTATCCCCACTCTCTGCTTTCTGTTAGTTAACCAATCCTCTACCCATGCTACCACTTTACCCTCAATGCCATGCATCTTTAGTTTATGCAGCAACCTTTTGTGTGGCACCTTGTCAAAAGCTTTCTGGAAATCCAGATATACCACATCCATTGGCTCCCCGTTATCTACTGCACTGGTAACGTCCTCAAAAAATTCTACCAAATTAGTCAAACACGACCTACCCTTTATGAACCCATGCTGCGTCTGCCCAATGGGACAATTTCCCTCCAGGTGCCCCGCTAGTTCCTCCTTAATGATAGATTCCAACATTTTCCCTACAACCGAAGTTAAGCTTACCGGCCTATAATTACCCGCTTTCTGCCGACTTCCTTTTTTAAACAGTGGTGTCACGTTTGCTACTTTCCAATCCTCTGGGACCACCCCACAGTCTAGTGAATTTTGATAAATTATCACTAGTGCGTTTACAATTTCCCTAGCCATCTCTTTTAACACTCTGGGATACATCCCATCAGGGACATGAGACTTGTCTGCCTTTAGCCCCATTAGCTTCCCAATACTGCCTCCTTAGTGATTACAATTATCTCAAGGTCCTCACCTATCATATCTTTATTTCCATCAGTCACTGGCATGTTATTTGTGTCTTCCACTGCGAAGACTGACCCAAAAAACCTGTTCAGCTCCTCAGCCACTTCCCCGTCTCCTATTATTAAATCTCCCTTCTCATCTTCCAAAGGACCAATATTTACCTTAGCCACTCTTTTTTGTCTTATATATTTGTAGAAGCTTTTACTATCTGCTTTTATGTTCTGAGCAAGTTTACTTTCATAGTCTACCTTACTCTTTTTTATAGCTTTTTTAGTAGATTTCTGTTGTCCCCTACCGACTTCCCAGTCCTCTAGTCTCCCACAAATTTTTGCCACTTTGTATGTTTTTTCCTTCAATTTGATACTCTCCCTCACCTCCTTAGATATCCACGGTCGATTTTTCCCCATCCTGTTTTTCTCCCCAGTTTTCACAACTACCACTTGGGCTCTCCAGGGGCTGTTGCTGGCCTCAATAATACCTTCCCGTAGCAGCCACTGGACCTCAGACCTGATGGAGGTCCTGTCCTGGGCGCAGTACCGTCTGCTCCTGGTGGCGACAGGTTTGCAATCCGGGGTGAGGTTTGCAAACAGAAGGCGGGTCGACCTTAAGGGTCGTGAGACCGCAGACAGTAAGGGGTGGTAGGGGCCCGCCAAATTTCAGGTTTAGGTTCTGGAGGTTGCACTGGAAGTCCAGGCTGAGTAGCAAGGCAGCGCAGAGGTCGGGGAGGACATAGAGCCGGAAGCCGCTGAACTCTACGCTCTGGATGGTGAGGCCGGCGGTGCAGTACCCCCGGATCGCCACGGAGTGGGATCTGGAGGCCAGGGAGATTTTCTGGTTAATGAGGTGTACCGTGAGGGAGCAACGCCTTACCGTATCGGGGTGGATGAAGCTCTCAGTGCTCCCGGAGTCTAGAAGGCAGGATATCTTGTGCCCGTCGACCTTCACTGTCGTCGACGCGGTCGCGAGGTTGTGCGGTCGGGACTGGTTGATCGTGATGGAGGCGAGACGCGGCTGGTCGGCGGCGGTTGCAGGCGACGAGTGGCCCGACGAGGTGCCCGATGAGCAGGGTTCCTGAGGCAGGGAAGATGGCGGCGCCCACGGGCCGCACATGTCCTGAGGCAGGCAAGATGGCGGCGCCCACGGGCCGCACGTGTTGTGAGGCGAGCATGATGGCGGCGTCCACGGCCGCACGTGTTGTGAGGCGAGCAAGATGGCGGTACCCACGGGCCGCACGTGGTCTGAGGCGAGGAAGATGGCGGCGCCCACGGGTCGCATGTGGGGGGTGCAGGGACAATAGCGGCGATCGAGCGGGCCTGGCACACAGCAGCGAAATGTCCATTCTTCCCGCAGGCTTTGCAGAGCGCGCTCCGCGCCGGGCAGCGCTGCCGGGGGTATTTTGTCTGTCAACAGAAGTAGCACTTGGGTCCCCCAGGGTTGGTTGGATGCTGCACGGCGCAGGCCTGGGTTTGGCAGGGGGCAGTCGCTGATGGGGTCCATGATGGGGTGTTCGCTGGCGGGGTCCACGATGCCCAGGAGGGGTGGGCCGTGCGGTCGGGGGCATACGCCTGTATATTGCGTGAGGCGACTGTGAGCGAGATTGCTAGTTTCTTGGTCGCCGCGAGGTCGAGGGTAGCCCCTTCTAAGAGGCGCTGGCGGATGTAGTCCGACCCTATGCCCGTAACAAACGCATCTCTAACTAGCAGGTCAGAATGTTCAACTGCCAAAATGGCCTGGCGATCGCAGTCTCTCAGCAGGGCGTGCAGGGAACGCCAGAAATCTTCCACAGACTCACCGGGGAGTTGATGCCGCATGGACAGGAGGTGCCTGGCGTAGATTTTGTTGGTCTGCTGAGAGTAGTTCTCCTTCATTAGCGCCATGGCCTCAGCGTAGGTCGGCGCGTCCCGGATGAGGGGAAAGATATCGGAGCTCAGCCGCGTGTAAAGGATCTTGAGCTTCTGTTCCTCTGAGGGTGGTTCTGTCGCAGATCCGATGTATGCTTCAAAGCAAGCTAGCCAATGTGCGAAGGCCGACTTGGCATTGTCTGCTTGAGGGTACAGTTGCAGGCGATCAGGCTTGATGCGGAGATCCATCGTTGTAAAATCTCTGCGTAATAAATTGATGCACCATCAATTACGACGAGACGAGAGTAGAATGCAAATCGAGGCTTTATTACGCAGAGATGTGTAGCCTCCCGCAGCTTCTGCCGAAATGGCTGCAGTTCGGAGAGCCCACACATTTATACTCCGCCTACTGGGTGGAGCCAGCAGGCAGGGATCTATCCCCATACCTGTAGTACAGCGGCCTTACCGTAATACCCCTTGTATGCGGTATATACAGTACAACAGTGGTGACTACCACACTGTCCATGGACTGAATGGGGGAACGGGGAACGAGAGGTCCCTCCTGCTTGAGCTTCCTGCGCCCAACAGTGGAAAAGGCTGCCCACATTGGCTCAACCTCCATAGCCTCTTAATCATCATCCTATTCACCCTCCCATTTGTCTTCCTCCTTGGCTCCTCATTAGGGACTGAGTGAAGTCCCAGCAGTGGCCACAACTCCCAGTGACGCTACTGGGAATGAAGAACTGCTGACCATCTGATTGGCCAGCAGCTCTTGGAGGTGGAATTTCTCCCTTTTTTTTAAGGAAGGTAGCCACAACCTCTGGCAATTGACTGCCTGACAACCATAAAATCCATTCATGGCTGCCCAGGCCAGCAGAGGCAGACTTGCCGCTGACTTTTCAGCCAGTGGGTGCAGACAATGCCTCTGCATAAAATTTACCGTTGGAGTGTAGGTGCTTCAGGAATGGTGTCACCATATTTACCTCTAATGCACCTTTAAAATCTCCACAATAACTGAATGCTACAGATGTCCTGGCAGGATGAAAATCTGTAGCTTTTAGTAAATAATCGTCCAATGATAAACTATGGTAATATGTGATCACCATTCACAAAACACCAGTGTAAAAATAAAGTGATGAACTTCCCATTGTCAGTGGTCACTTCATTGACCGGCCGACCTTAACATGAATCGTGCTGGTACTGATGAGCAAGCGAGGTCAATCTAGGGTTGGAAATGAAGAATATCTGAATAGAACCATTTCAATGAGGATTAAGTTAATACCTCTGGGCCTAAGATGGTTAGTAACAATTTGATTTATATGAAATCCAGCTCCAAAGAAAGAGACCTATTAACCCCCTTTTCTTCCTCAGATGAAGTACTGTTATTTTTTTTTAAATGTTCTATTGCTGTGTATCCCATTGAGGTACAAATACAATTTCATTTCCATTTAATGAAGATGTACTTCATCTTCCATTTTGTACTAATAAAATGTGTACCTGATCATTTTCTAAATTTCAACATGACACACTAGTTTAATTTTAGGAAAGGATTCTTCATAATATTTGTCTTTGACCTCGTATATTGTGGAAGATATTTTGAAATAGCATCATTGCAAGGCCTCCAGAAACTTTACCTCAAATAATTATTCGTCTGCTGTTTTTTTCCCAAATTAGGAAAGATAGTCGGACTACATCTCCAAGGTGTCAACGTTCACGTTTCTCAATTGTTTTGTTATTTTGCATTTGTTTCTGAAGTCACGGAGCAAGAAAATAATTTGTGTTTTTCTTTTTGGTAGAACTAATTCTAAGCCACCAGATATCACTAAACCGCTTTCTTTACAGAAAGCTATTTATTTTAAATTAACTGTTTTGAGATCTATTTTCAATGCACATTTCAGAAGCATTGCTGATGTTTTTAAATAATAACGCATCCACATTTTACTTCAATGTTGCATCAGAATGCACTGGCGGATTATGTTTTAACCTATAATTAGGCACACCCTTCATGTTTGTTAATACGTCCACATTAGGGCTTTATGTGTTAAGAATTTAATGCATTGCTGCACAGCTGTCGGGGAAAAACAATTCTACTTTGTTATCCCTGGTTCAGTGAATCGTTGCAGTCATATCCTGAGTCTGAGATGATTAGACTCAAACGACCACAATCATGGTCCTTTGTGCTAGGTTTGGCACCAATTGACTCAGTGATGCCACACTCAGTCACAAGTTGCCTTGACGCCCACAGCGTCCACCTCATCACTGGACCAAGCCTGTAAGCAGGTCTGGAGCCAAGTGCCCTCACCAAGCCCAAACTGAACATCGACCAGCAGGTTATTGGTGTCAGCACTTGCCCACTTGAAAACAACCGTCATTTTGCTGAAGCTTGAGTGGACTGATTGGTGTTAATTGGTCTTGCTTTTTGTGGGGGTGGGATGACAGACCCAGGCATTTTTCTACTTTCTCAAGCTGAGGTGCCAAATCTTCCTCTGAGCTCAGGAAGACCCGACAGACATTGGAATATAGCACTTAGGAGCAGGATTAGGCCATTGAGAGCTTCAAGCCTACTCCATCATTCAAGAAGGTAATGGTCAATCTGGTTGCGACCTCAACACCACTTTGCCTTCTGCCCACCTGCAGAATCCTAGACTCACTTGTTTATCAAAAATCTGTCTAACTCTGCCTTGAATAAATTCAATGACCCGGCCTTCACTGCTTTCTGGAGAAGAAAGTTCCACATATGAATAACCCTCTGAGAGAAACATATTATACTTTTCACCTTATTCTTAAATTGTTTCCATTGACCCTGATCTCCCACAAGTGGCAACATCCTCCTGATATCTACCCTGTCAAATCCCCTCAGTATCTGATGTGTTTCAATAGGATCACCTCTCATTCTTCTGAACTCCAATAGGCTTAGGCCCAATCAGCGCAACCTTTCTCCAAAAGATAAGCCCTTTAACCCAGGAGTGAACCTTCTCTGAACTGTTTTCAGTACAGTTATATCTTTTTTCAATTATTTATTTTCAGTCTTCCAGATGTGGTCTCAGCAGCTCTGGTAAAACCTCCCGACTTTTAAATTTCATTCCCCTTGCAATACATACCAACATTTCATTTGCCTTCTTAATCATTTGTTGTACCTGCATCCTAACTTTTATGATTCAATCTGCATACTTTCACGGCCCACAAACTGCATACCTGACTTCACACATCATTTTTGTCTTTGCATACTCGGGTCGGGTACGCAATGCAGCTTCTGAGCTGTGATGAAGTGTGTGAGATATGTGTGTGCGGGCTGGTTAGAAGGCCTGCCTCAGTTCTCCAACACAGTGCCCCAGCTTTCAAGTGTTAAAGCCCCTTAAACCTCACCTCTGTCAGTCCCCACCCACCCCCATGCTCGCCTTTGCTACCTCTATGCCCCCACAAATTTGCCATGCCTCTTCATATTATCCATGCCACCTTTAGGACTCCATTATCACTCACCCAATATGCATTGTATATTGTCCTCAAAATTCATGTAATACCAATAGAACATATTTGGTATCCCTAGGGGAAAAAGTAAACTTCTCACCATCTAATAAAAGTCTCCACATCAATGAACCTGAGAAAGAAATTCATTCTACCATGCAAAAAACAAACATGAATATCTTGTAACACCGTTGACTCAACAAACCAAACAAAGTCCTGAAACTATCATGCACTCGCAAATGAATGGAACATCTGAAATAAAACTGAAAGTGCTGGAAGTACTCAGAAGGTCTGGCGGCATCTGTGGAAGTAGAAAAATAATTAAAGTTTCATATCAGAACTGAGTGGAACACTTACTGAGCGGGGTCTACCTGAGTGGGGACAGATTTCCATAGCAGGAGATTAGCCAGGGGTTTCCTGGTGCTCAGAATACGAGAAAAATCCCATTATCTAATGCCCATCTGGGTAGATCGGGGGCCTCAAAAGGGAACTCTCCGACCAGGCCGTAATAAACCCATTTTCTTCACTGAGGAACTCCGGTAATCGTAACTCCTCAGTGCAGCGAGAGATCAATACATCATTTTTAAATGGTGTCCCAAACTCACATGCACCCGACGTGACCCTCAAACACACCCCAAGCCCCAACTCACTGTGAGGAGGTCCACCCCAGACCCCCCACACCCACAGAAGGCATCCCCGGCCCAATCACCTTGGCAGAGCCAGTCTGGCACCCTAGCAGTGCCACGTTTAGCACCTTGGCAGTGCCAGGCTGGCAACCAGGTGGCACTGTCAGGGTTCCAGGCTGGCATAACCAGGATGCCCAGATGGCACCAGCAGTACGAGGGTATTACCCTGCCCCAAATAAATACTCCTGGTAGCCTCCAATATGCTTGGAGATCCCCTCGAGTGCCGTTCCATCTGGTGCCCATTTGTGCAGGCCAGCACTGAATGGTGCTCACCCGGGTCTCCAAAGTGAGATCATAGATCTCACGCCTTGGGTCGAGCTCGGCAATGCATATTAGAGTGAGACTAGCTGTCTCACTCTAATATGCAGTGAGGTACCCTCAATAATGATGCTTAGAGATTAAACAGTAAAGAAGGCTTTATTAGGCTAATAACTGGGCTACAGATATGGACGAGAGCTGACTGCTATACAGACCATGAGGCAGGCCTTTATGTATGGCTCTCAGATGGGCGGAGCCAGAGGCGGAGTCCCCAGGGTTCCAAGCCTGGTCTTAAAGGGGACATCACCTTACATGATGATAAGGCAGTAACCGTTCATCACATTCACCCCCTGTTTAAAAAAGAGTCCGGCGGGGGTGAAGTGCCATCATAGGTCCATCCGTCTCGGCGGCCGGATCGTCCTCCTCGATCTCCTCAATTCGGGCGGTGGTGCGGCGGGCACGGACGTCCCGGTTGAGGGCACATCTGGGAGCACAGCGGTCGGAGCTTCGGTCCGGGTCGGGGCAGAGGAACTAGGCAGGGCCGGGGGTAGCGGAGCCGGCGCCGGCGGGGTGTGTAAAGGGGGGCGCACGGTAGGAGCTCACCAACGGGTGGTAGGGCCGGAAGGGGGTGTGTTGTAGGGGGCGACGGGTCCTGCAGGGGAGCGGCGCGGGAAGGGGCGTCTGTGGTGGAGGATCCAGCGGGCGCCAGATCCCGGAGGGAAACCGTATCTTGCCTGCCGTCAGAGTACTCCACGTAGGTGTAATTGGGGTTGGCGTGGAGCAGTCGGACCTTTTCAATGAGGGGGTCCGTTTTATGGCTCCTCGCGTGCCTCCGGAGAAGAACAGGTCCCGGAGCCGTCAGCCAAGGTGGAAGCGAGACCCCGGAGGTAGACTTCCTGGGGAGGAGAAACAATCGGTCGTGAGGGGTCTCATTTGTGGCCGTGCAGAGGAGTGGCCTAATGGACTGTAGGGCATCGGGTAGGACCTCCTGCCAGCGGGTGGTTGGGAGATTTCTCGACCGCAGGGCCAGAAGGACAGCCTTCCACACGGTCGCATTCTCCCTCTCCACCTGCCCGTTTCCCCGTGGGTTATAGCTGGTCGTTCTGCTCGAGGCGATGCCTTTGCTGAGCAGATACTGACGCAGTTCATCGCTCATGAACGATGTACCCCGGTCGCTGTGGATATAAGCAGGGAAACCAAACAGGGTGAAGATGCTGTGCCTTAATCACCGTGGCTGAGGTCATGTCGGTGCAGGGAATGGCGAATGGGAAACGGGAGAACTCATCGATCACGGTGAGGAAATAGGCATAACGGTTGGTGGACGGGAGGGGCCCCTTGAAGTCCACGCTCAGTCGCTCAAAGGGGCCCGAGGCCTTCACGAGCCGAACCTTGTCTGGCCGATAGAAGTGCGGTTTGCACTCCGCACAGACCTGGCAGGCCCTGACCATGGCCTTGACCTCCTTGGTTGAGTAAGGTAGGTTGCGGGACTTGATGAAATGGACGAGCCGGGTAACCCCCGGGTGGCAGAGGTCATTGTGGATGACTTGCAGGCGGTCCTCCTGCGCGTTGGCGCATGTGCCGCGGGACAGGGCATCTGGGGGCTCGTTGAGCTCCCCTGAACGATACTTGATATCGTACGAGTAGGTGGAGAGTTCGATCCTCCACCTCAAAATTTTATCGTTTTTTATTTTGCCCCGTTGCGTGTTATCGAACATATAGGCGACCGACCGTTAGTCGGTGACGAGGGTAAACCTCCTACCGGCGAGGTACTGTCTCCAGCACCGCACAGCCTCCACAATGGCTTGTGCCTCCTTTTCGACTGCAGAGTGTCGAATCTCGGAGGCGGTAAGGGTTCGGGAGAAGAACGCTACTGGTCTGCCTCCTTGATTGAGGGTAGCAGCCAGGGCGATGTCTGATGCATCGCTCTCTACCTGGAAAGGGATGGTTTCGTCCACCGCGTGCATGGCGGCCTTGATGATGTCAGCCTTGATGCGGTTGAAGGCCAATTGAGCCTCAGCCGAGAGGGGAAAAGTGGTGGTCTTTAGGAGTGGGCGGGCTTTGTCCGCATACTTGGGGACCCACTGGGCGTAATAGGAGAAAAGCCCCAAGCACCGTTTGAGGGCCTTGAGGCTGCGAGGGAGAGGGAGTTCCTTAAGGGGGCGCATGCGGTCGGGGTCGGGACCTAAGACCCCTTCTTCCACGACATAGCCGAGGATGGCCAGCCGGGTGGTGTGGAAAACGCATTTGCCCTCGTTATAGGTCAGGTTAAGGGCTCGGGCGGTCTGGAGGAACTTTTTGAGGTTAGCGTCATGGTCCTGCTGATCATGGCCGCAGATGGTGACATTGTCCAAGTACGGGTATGTAGCCCGCAAACCATACTGGTCCACCATTTGGTCCATCGCCCTTTGAAAGACGGAGACCCCATTTGTGACACCAAAGGGGACCCTGAGGAAGTGGAAGAGCCGGCCGGCTGCTTCGAAGGCAGTATAGGGGCGGTCTTTTGGTCGGATGGGGAGCTGGTGGTAGGCAGATTTGAGGTCGACCGTGGAAAAGACTCGGTATTGGGCGATCCGATTTACCATTTCCGCGATGCGAGGAAGGGGGTACGCATCAAGCTGCGTGAATCGGTTTATGGTCTGGCTATAATCCACGACCATCCGTTTCTTCTCCCCGGACCGGACTACCACCACTTGCGCTCTCCAAGGGATGTTGCTAGCCTCGATGACCCCCTCTCCCAGTAAACGCTGGACCTCTGACTTGATAATAGCCATATCTTGGGCACTGTAGCGCCGGCTCCTGGTGTCGACGGGCTTACAGTCGGGAGTGAGGTTAGCGAATAGCGAGGGGGGTGCGACTTTCAGTGTCGCAAGGCAGCACACCGTGAGGGGGGGCAAGGGTCCGCCGAACTTCAGTGTCAGGCTTCGGTGGCTGCACTGGAAATCCAGTCCGAGCAGCAGGGGGGCACAGAGGTGAGGGAGGATATAAAATTTGAAACGGGTGTATTTGGCACCCTGGATCGAGAGATCCGCAATACAGTACCCAGTGATTTGTACTGAGTGGGACCCAGATGCGAGGGCTATGGTTTGGGATGTGGGATGGGTGCGTAGGGAGCAGCGCCTTACCGTTTCAGGGTGGATAAAGCTCTCCGTGCTCCCGGAGTCGAAGAGGCATGCAGTGTCGTGCCCGTTGACCTGGACCTGCATCATGGAGTTCTGCAGGTGTTTTGGCCGAGTTTGATCGAGGGTGATCGCACCCAGTCGCGGGTAGTCGGAGTCGTAAAATGGCCGCTGCCGTTGGTCGCACGTGTCGGGTCGAGAAGATGGCCGCCGACCAGATGGCCGCTCCCATGATTCGCACGAGGCTGATGACGCGTCAGAAGAGGACGTGTCGGGTCGGTGCGCAGCAGCATTGCGAGGCCTGCGGGCCTGAGAGCCTGATTTTCGGGCCGGCTGTTCTTTGTTTTTCTGGCCCCTGGGTCTGGCCAGGCAGACCCTCGCAAAGTGCCCTTTCTTCCCGCAGTCGCTGCAGATCGCGGAGCGGGCTGGGCAGCGTGGACGTGGATGCTGGCCCTGCCCGCAGAAGTAGCAAGGTGTGCCCCCATGGTGAGCGACTCGCCGCGTGGCGCAGGCCTGTAATACGGGCGAGTCTGAGGAAGTCCGGGGGGGGCTGGCAGAGTCCGCGGGGTACGTACCCAAGTTATGTCGGGCCACCTCAAGCGAGGAGGCGAGCGTTAGCGTCTCCTGGAGGTCTTTTGCCCCGTTTTCGAGCAGTCGCTGCCAGATGTAGGTCGAGCGGATGCCGGACACGAAAGAATCTCTGATGTGCAGGTTCATATGGACTTCCCCTGTCACATCCTGATGGTCACAGTCCCTGGCCAGCGCGGTGAGTGTCTCAACAAACTCGTCGAGCGATTCCCCCGAGCGCTGCCGGCAGGTAGAGAGCAGATGCCGGGCGTGCACCTCATTGACGGGTTTGACAAACCGCTTGCGGAGCAACTCAATCGCTTCCTCATAAGTCGTTGCCTTTTCGAGCGTGGCGGAGATTCTGTGACTCACCCGGGCGTGGAGTAGACGCAGCTTGCGTGGCCCCAGGATGGGAGTCTCTGCGGAGTCCAGGTAGGCCTCGAAGCACCGCAGCCAGTATTTAAAAATTTCCTTTGCCTCCGGCGTTCGTGCTTCCAGATTGAGCTTCTCTGGTTTTAGGCCTGCGTCCATCCTGAATCTAGTTTAGCCTAATAAATTGAGGTACCCTCAATAACGATGCTTAGAGATTAAACAGTAAATAAGGCTTTATTAGGCTAATAACTGTGCTACAGATATGGACGAGAGCTGACTGCTATACAGACCATGAGGCAGGCCTTTATGTATGGCTCCCAGATGGGCGGAGCCAGAGGCGGAGTCCCCAGGGTTCCAAGCCTGGTCTTAAAGGGGACATCACCTTACATGATGATAAGGCAGATTTGCCAGAAAGTGATCCTCCCCACAATGGGCAGAATTCACATTGCGACATCTTGCGAGATCGCGTTATATCTCACGAGGCGTGTGGAGACAGGTAGATCCCAGAAGTCATATCTCCTGGCATCTACCAGTCACGTTGACCTGCGCCGCCCTGCTTTTTGGGTGCAACATGACTGGTAGATCCTGCCCACTGTGCAGAAACCCATTCGCTAATGAAACGTAACCAAGCTTGGTAATAGAATATAGAACATTGCAGCACAGTACAGGCCCTTCGGCCCTCGATGTTGCACCGACCTGTGAAACCACTCTAAAGCCCATCTACACTACTCCCTTATCATCCATATGTCTATCCAATGACCATTTAAATGCCCTTAATGTTGGCGAGTCCACTACTGTTTCAGGCAGGGCATTCCACGCCCTTACTACTCTCTGAGTAAAGAACCTACCTCTGACATCTGTCCTCTATCTAGCTTCCTTCAATTTAAAGCTATTTCCCCTCGTGCTCGACATCACCATCCGAGGAAAAAGGCTCTCACTGTCCACCCTATCTAATCCTCTGATCATCTTGTATGCCTCAATTAAGTCACCTCTTAACCTTCTTCTCTCTAACGAAAACAGCCTCAAGTCCCTCAGCCTTTCCTCATAAGGTCTTCCCTCCATACCAGGCAACATTCTGGTAAATCTCCTCTGCACCCTTTCCAATGCTTCCACATCCTTCCTATAATGCGGCGACCAGAATTGCAGGCAACACCCCAAATGCGGCCGCACCAGAGTTTTGTACAGCTGCAACATGACCTCATGGCTCCGAAACTCAATCCCTCTACCATTAAAAGCTAACACACCGTACACCTTCTTAACAACCCTCTCAACCTGGGTGGCAACTTTCAGGGATCTATGTACATGGACACCGTGATCTCTCTGCTCATCCACACTACCACAAATCTTACCATTAGCCCAGTACTCTGACTTCCTGTTATTCCTTCCAAAATGAATCACCTCATACTTTTCTGCATTAAACTCCATTTACCACCTCTCAGCCCAGCTCTGCAGCTTATCTATATCCCTCTGTAACTTGTAACATCCTTCCGCACTGTCCACAACTCCACCGACTTTAGTGTCATCTGCAAATTTAATCACCCATCCTTCCACGCCCTCCTCCAGGTCATTTATAAAAATGACAAACAGCAGTGGTCCCAAAACAGATCCTTGGGATACACCACTAGTAACTGGACTCCAGGCTGAACATTTCCCACATGGCTACTGCTGTCTAAAGAATATACCGTTCTCTGGGAAGGAAAGAGGAACAGGTGCCCATTTCAATTTCAAAGCAGAGTGCCGGTCAGTCAAAGGGAATGGGTAAATTTTTTTCAATGCAAGTTTTCTTTCAAGTGTAGATGTTTTCAAGTGTCAAAACCAGGTTTTGTTAAAAAGCCAGAGGCATTTAAATCGCAATAGAAAAGATCACAGCACAGGCTGACAGGGCATTTGCTAACATTTTTCACTGCATTGTGTCCTCCATTTTAAATGGGGAATCTAACTTCTGTGAGTCAGGTATGTATTTTGCACACTGGATGTTTCCAACCCACTAAAAGGCCAGAAGAAAATGGCACAGGGTTTGGGAATGCCGAGGCGAACCAGCTTTTCTTTAAAAAAGTGTGGCCTTTCATACACCAAAACATTCTCTGTATCCAGAAAAAGATTTGGCCTGATGTATCTGGACTGGAACAGCTTGATCTCAAGCACAGGTTCGCAATCAGGATGTGATAGGTCTTTGGTCTCCAGTGCCTTCAACAATTTCAAGACATTATGTGGATGATTCGAACTGACTGAAGACTGGCTTCAGCGGTGGTGAAAACCTGAAACCAAGATGGATCAACCACTTGGCACTTCTGGTTTCAAATGTGTCAGCCTTGTCTTGTGATTCATGTGTTGCTGTCCACCATCATAATGGGTGAGGTTGCTAATTAAACCATCTCCTCCTCCTCCCATTATTGTTTGAATTATCCACCACCCTATACTCATGACTGGATGTGCCAGGTTCACAGAACTCTGATCACCTATCTCTGTCTATTGTGTGCTGTATCTGCTGTGTATCATGTTAAGCCTGGTGCTGTAGGGCCACCACGCTGGTACATAATATTCAAATATGTGTGGTGGTGCTCCCGGCAATTCTACACTACTCATTGAACCATAGTTGGTCCTGTGGTTTGCTAGTAATAAGAGAATTAATTAAACATCAGAACATTATAAGATTACAGGTTGTGGTAGAACATAATTATCTGTTGCTCGTGATCCATATCGCCTCAGGAATATCCAATTTTGAGCTGCTTATTCTGTTCTGAATTTACCCCACTTATTCAGAAAATAAAGGTAGTTTTAAGGGATTTATATTTGAATTGAATTGATATACATTAGAAATAAAGTATAGTTTTAAATGGATTTAATTTAATGTTTCTGTGACTGGAGGGGTAAAACCTATAGTTAGATTCATGCTGGACAAAGGTGTTTGTCTAACTGTAGGTTGGTTTCCAAACTGTCATTATATTGTGCTTAAAGAGGGCTATGGTGTTAAGGGTAAATAAATCAGCTGTGGTTACTTAGCAATTGGGGCCTTCTAAGTTAAAAAAACTTTTAAGTTTTAGTTTAGCTAATTTGATTGCAGTTGGAGATAGGTAGTGAGAGAGAAGGCAGCTCTCATTTATGTGGGGTTACTGGGTTATTTCGTAGAATTTACAGTGCAGAAGGAGGCCATTCGGCCCATCGGGTCTGCACCAGCTCTTGGAAAGAGCACCCTACCCAAGGTCAACACCTTCACCCTATCCCCATAACCCAGTAACCCCAGCCAACACTAAGGGCAATTTTGGACACTAAGGGCAATTTATCATAGCCAATCCACCTAACCTGCACATCTTTGGACTGTGGGAGGAAACCGGAGCACCCGGAGGAAACCCACGCACACACGGGGAGGATGTGCAGACTCCGCACAGACAGTGACCCAGCGGGGAATCGAACCTGGGACCCTGGAGCTGTGAAGCAATTGTGCTATCCACAATGCTACCGTGCTGCTATGGGGATAGGGTGGAGGTGTTGACCTTGCGTAGGGTGCTCTTTCCAAGAGCCGGTGCAGACTCGATGGGCAGAATGGCCTCCTTCTGCATTGTAAATTCTATGATCTTGGCTGGCCCGGTCCACAGGGAAGCGGATGTAGCGGTGCGCAATGGCATATAGGGCGTCTGTCACTGCCCGGATGCACCGGTGCACCGATGTCTGCGATATGCCGGACAGATCCCCACTCGGTCCCTGGAATGACCCCATTGCATAAAAGTTCAGGGCCACCGTAACCTTGATGGACACGGGGAGAGGGTGTCCCCCGCCAGTGCCACGCGGTGACAGGTGTGCCAGCAGGTGGCAGATGTGTGCCACGGTTTCCCGGCTCATCCGGAGTCTCCTCCTGCATTCCCGGTCCGTGAGGTCGTGGTATGACAGCCGGGGCCGGTACACACGGGGCGTCCTCGGGTGCCTCCGTTGCTGTGGGGCTGCGACGTCCTCCTCCCCCTCCTTGTCCTGTCGGTCAGGTGTCCCTCCAGACTGGTCGGATGCCGCCTGCCCCTCTGCGGCAGCCTGCGCCGCCTCTCTGGCACGCTCCTCTTCCTCCTCCTCATCCAGGGCAACATGGACATTAGCGGCTGCCGCCACGGCGGCCAACATCGCTGGATGACCGGAAAACATGACGGCCTGGGGGGGGGGGAGGGGAACGACGACATGTCATCATTGCCCATACCCCCTCCTCCCCCCAGCCAGGTGGCATGGACCGCATGGGTCCGACTGTTGGAGGCTGGCACCTGGCCAGGTGGACCAACTCACTTGCCCCCCCCACCCCCACATCACTCCCCGGCACGGACCCTGTCCCCCTCCACGGCACGGACCCCGTCCCCCTCCCCCACCCCGGCACGGACCCCATCCCCCTCCCCAGCATGGACCCCTGTCCCCCTCCCCGGCACGGACCCGTCCCCCCGTCCCCCTCCCCGGCATGGACCCCCTCCCCCTCCCCGGCACGGACCCCCGTCCCCCTCCCCAGCACGGACCCCGTCCCCTACCCCGGCACGGACCCCATCCCCCCCCCCTCCCCGGCACGGACACTCGTCCCCCTCCCCGTCCCCCTCCCCGGCAGTCATCCTCCCGTCCCCAGCACTCAACCCCCCTCCCGGCACTCCCCCGGAGCCCAGCCCACTCTAACCACCACCCCCGCCGCACACACACGCACACAACCCTACACACACCTCTCCCCCACACATACAGACTGCGGCCACGCCATCGCCTCTCCAGCGGCCAACCCCCCAGGCCGTCACCCACCTCCACGCTGGTCGGCGTAAACCTTGAGCACTGGTTGACGCCGATTGAAAGGTGGTTTGATTTACGCCGACGTGACCCATGATCACGTCGGCGGGACTTCGGCCCAACCGGATGGGAGAATATCGGCAGCCCCAAAATCCATTGCCTTGCGCCCACCCGTGCCATTCTCCGAGGTGTGCGGCGCGATTGACGCCCCGCCGGCTTTTCTCCCTTCTGAGAATTCGGCGGGCGCGGAATTCACGATTCTCCGACCCGGTGGGGGGGGTCGGAGAATCTCGCCCACTATCTTTTGAGCCAGGGTTCCTTCCTGGGATCTTCCCATCCAGTTACAGCACCAACTGGGATCGTAGCACATTTCACAAGGTGGCTATGCCAAACAACATGACAGGGGATACCCTCAGTCTGCAGACAGGACTTGGTCTCCACAAGGACTTGAATATATTTACAATACCGATTCATGTTTAATCTTCAGAGGAGTTTGGTTCCAGGAGGGTTGCTTATGCTAACAATTAGACACCAGTGCTTGACTCTGGCACTTTTAATTGCTGAAAATTTGGGTGATTATTGATCTGACTGTTCACATCTAATTCACTTCTGCAGTGATAACAAAGAGTGAAGGTTTTACACTCACACACAGACAGGCAAATAGAGGGAAGGAATTGTAAAATGATGAATCAATCTGATGAAAGACAAAAATAGTCATTTGGCGGGACTTTCCGTGCAACCTGCCAGGTGTATCGGCAGAGACAATGGTCCCACCATTGTCAATGGGGTTTCCCGTTGAAAGCGCCCCTCGTTGTTGAAAGCGCTTCTCGTTTCGACTGGCAGTGGGACCGGATGATCTCACCGGCATGAAGGGTCAGAAAACTCCGGCTGTTGTTTTATTATTTAGTGGTATCAATACTTATCGAGAGAACCATGAGATGCCAAAGGAGTTTCAAAATGTGATCTTGCACTATGTTACAGTTTTCCTTTTGGGACTCGTACATGTTCAGTTAAGATCAATCTTCAGTTCCATACATAATTTATGAGGCAAAAATATTAAATCCCTGGCAGTGCTAAACTTGGTTACCTTCTTGCTGGTTTTCACTTCCCTATGCTAAATAACCCAGTTTTAGAAATTACCTTGATCAATATTTAAGCAACACTATTAACAAAAGCTATGATTTTTACTCCCCATATTACGCTTCCATCTCAGCCAAATGCTTTTCATTTTATTTAATCCATTCCTGGGCTTGCGGATTTGAATCTGAGCAGGTGCCAAATTCAAACTAAATGATGTGTGTGATGGGATTTTAAATTTAAAACTAACACATTAAAATATTTAATAACACAGAACTGCTCTGAAAGATATATACCTCATGATTGTTGTAATGTTGCTTTGTATAATGACCATAATTTCAGCCAAACACCGTACACACCGGCCAAACCCCAATGAAAAACCTGGCACGTCTCTGTGGCAGTTGCCAGGACACAACTCAGTTAAAACAGCACAGATTCCACAGTAAATGCATGCTTGCAACAAAAGAAAATGCAGTATACAAATACATACATTCTACATTTTGAGCAGGTTGGCCCTGAATTTCCTGGGTCACATTTAACAGAGATTGTACAGAGGTTTCTGCTGGCTTCTGCACCAATTATTCCCAACAGGAACTGTTCTTGCTGAGTTGATTTGCCTTCACTAGAACATAAACACTATCACAAATGCAGCACCACCAATAACATCACAAATGCAGCACCACCAATAACAATAACAGTAAATGTTTCTTTCCCAATAGCAACTTGCACTTAAGTGCTTTCCAAGTAAATAGTGCAAGCTGGAAGGGTCCTGGATAAACAAAATTGCTAAGGATTTAGGTAAGTGTTAGTAATCTGCAGCAAATAACCTGAAGATCATCTTTTGTGCACCAAAAGTTTGGGCAAATGCACAGAAATGTTTTTAAATGTCAAACCTGAAGGAAAAGCGAAGTGTAATTACGCCTCACTCAGAATTTAATTCTTGGAGATTTAAAAATATATATATATATACATTTATTTTCTGGTTCTATTATCTCTCTCTTAATCTCATTCTTCTTTCCTTCTATTCATGATTTTACATTGAAATACACACACTAATTTATACTTCCTGATTTAAACTCATTGGGCGCGATCGTGAGCCTGCACTCGTAGTCTGTGGGATCGACGGGGGGGTGGAAAATCTTGCGAGAATGGGGCAGTGATTCTCAACAAAGGGATCGCGCTTCCCACATTTCCCCGCCCTTTGCCAGCGACATCATGAGATTCTCACCCTCAGAGGGCATGAATCTTATTTTAATACAATTTGAATGCCAAATGAGCCTCCCTCACTAAATATTCATAATGCGAGGTTTACAACAGGTTTGGTCAGACATGAGGCAATCAAGGGATCCCTTTGGGGGGGGGGGGGGGGCAGAGTTACGTGGAGCCCTGGATGGGGGTAAGGGAACATGCCTCCTGGCATGGGTTGGCACTGCCAGGTTGGTACAGTGACAACCTGGCAGTGACAACCTGGCAGCGCCAACCTGGCAGTGTCAGTCTGTGTCAGGGGACGTGCTAGAGGCAGGGACTAGTGGGAACCTCTTGGGGTGGCACTGGGGGGAGTGCCACTATACCTCCGCAGTGTTAGTGGGGGGGGGGGGGGGGGGTCAATGCACGCAGTGGGTGTGAAGGGTGGGGGAGAGGGAGCAGAACACGATTGACGATTGTTGGGGGAAGCACACGATACCTCTGTGATGGGATCTGGGGACAATTAAGCTACAGTGCTGATCGGAGTGTCCTTTAAAGGAGGCAGCCCGATCTCTGTGGAGCCAGTTCCCGGCTCCATGAGGTCCCGCCCTGCTGGAATGACAGCGTAAACCCACTCATTTGTTTTTGGAGAGTTACATGCCAGTTTTCTGTCTGAGCCTGACACTTAGCTAAATTCTGGTAAGATTCTGCCTGTTGTTGATTAAGGAAACACAGTGTTGTTTACCTACTCACCTAATTCACAGATCCACTATAGGAAGTGCCACACTTAAAATAATCTATAATAAAATAATTTTTCACTCAACAGGCGAGAAAAAGTCTTAGGCTGTGAGATGCTGTACACTGGGGTTCACTCAGGCTTGACAAAATTGAGGATATGAATTTTGAAAGTGTTTGCAATAAAAAAAAGAACACTCGAGTGAATATGGTCAGGAATTTGATCTTTGTGTCAGGCCAGGACATTGATGACTGGCCAATCCATGAAAAGCTAAAGAATGTGACATTTGGGTCAAGATAGATCAAGTTGATAAATATCTATGAGTTATACTGTGATAAAATTGATTTATTGGCTCAGAACCAGGCTGAGATATGCAGATGATTGGGAATTTCGGTAAAATGTCAGGATAGTTAAGCAGAGTTTGTGTTTTGGAATAAACTGTGAGCATCATTTGTGCTAAAGGTCAGGTCATTGCGTGATTATTTGGTAAACTGGGCTATAATTGTGGACACACCGAAATAGATAAGAATATTGTGAGTTAATGAGAGGAATCATAGAGTAGAATTATAGAATCACTGCAGTGCTGAAAGAAGCCATTTGGCCCATCAAGTTTGCACTGACCCTCTGAAAGAGCACCCTACCTGGATCCACACCTCCACCCTATCCCTGTAACCCCACCTAACCTTTTTTTGGACACTAAGGGGAAATTTTGCATGGCTAATCCACCTAACCTGCACATCTTTGGACTATGGGAGGAAACTGGAGCACCTGGAGGAAACGCACTCAGACACGGGGAGATCGCGCAAACTCCACGCAAACAGTCACCCCAGACCAGAATCGAACCTGGGTCCCTGGCGCTGTGATGCAGCAGTTCTAACCACTGTGAAAATCAACCCACACATTAGAATTGGTGGGCTTTGATCCTTATTTCATGAAACTGCTGATCCGTGGATGGATGCTAGACATCCCCAGGCAGCTACCCCTCAAAGAAACATTGAAATTTCAAGTTAGTTTAACAACTTTGGCAACCCAATTTGGTGAAAAGATCCCAAACAGGCATCGGAACCCTTATTTACAAATGGATAGGCCTCCTGCCTGTTTCAGTCGTGCATCTGGATGCCGTTTTTGATGCCTATACCAATACGGCAGACTGAGAACTCCACGGTAGAATATATGTGTGCACACAGCTCATTATATTGAATTATTGTGTTGGGATGTGCCTCATAGTTGTGAGAATGCATAAACTTTCCTCCATGCATCACAGCAAGTATTTTCAAACATTCCCTCCCAATTTTCAAAACCTCCATTTTCAATCAAATGTTCCGATGTTTCATAAACCTAAGGCTTAAACTTTCTGTTGAATGCATAATGATTTTCAACATGCATGTGGAACAGATGGAAATGAGTTCAGCCAGGTCACAAGCCATAAAACACTTTCATTGCCTATGAATTTTGAGGCCTTTCTTGGCAATGGGAAAAGTGCTAGACTCTCCTGAGATTTCAGTAAAAATGAATATATTGCATAATCTGTACTCCACATAGTTTAAATTATTGTGCACTTAACTGGTTACAGATGGCTGATGTTGTTTGGATTCATGCTTTCTGAGGGCTCAAGCTCAAATTTGACAAGTATTACGAACAGAATCTACAAGCAACCAAAATAGGGAACAACTGCCAAGTGATAATGTGGTTCTTTTTCCCATTTATTTTACTAATTTATTTCTGAGCTCCATTAATTATGTCATATTTGTAAGATCACCTCCCCTAGTGAGAGATAAATAAAATGAAATAAAAGTCGCCATCAACCCCGATGATCATAGGCTGCTCTCCCATTTTGAGAAAGAGCTGATTGGTGGTGATTTAACCTGAGGGTCAACACACCTCAGGCAAGGGGCAATTTTGAGAAGAACAAAAAGAACAAAGAACATTACAACAAGGCCACAGGCCCTTCGCCCCCCCCCCCCCCCCCAAGCCTGCGCCGATCCAGATTTCTTATTTAGACTTACTACTTATTGCCCAATCTGTATCCCTCCATTCCCCACCCGTTCATGTGTTTATCAAAATACATCTCAAACGTTTCTATCGTGCCTGCCTCCACCACCTCTACTTGTAACGCGTTCCAGGCACCCACCACCCTCTGCGTGAAAAACTTTCCCCCTCTCACCTTGAACCTGTGCACTCTTGTAATTCAGTCTTCCACCCTTGGAAAAAGCTTCTGACTATTCACTCTGTCTATACCTCATAATTTTATAGACCTCAATCATGTTTTCTCTCAGCTTCCGTCTTTCCAATGAAAAGAATCCGAGTTTATTCAACCTCTCCTCATAGATAAAGGACACAGTAAGAAGTCTTACAACACCAGGTAAGGACTTCTTACTGTGCCCACCCCAGTCCAAGGCCGGCATCTCCACATCATAGATAAAGGAACCTTCGGCCAGTGCAGGAATCGAACCTGCATTGTTGGCGTTTCTCTACATCATCAACCAGTCAACTGAGCTAATCGATTCACCCGGGAGATAAATACAAAGCGTGGTTTGGCAATTGGGACTAACCACTGGACGAAGGAGTGGCAGAGAAAATACTTTGTAGTTTGCACTTAGTTCCGTCTTAGAGAACAAAGTTAGAAAAACAATGAATTGTAATTGCGAAATTGTATTCATGTCATGGCACCAGCGATTTACAGACATTCAACTTTGCAGAGGCTGTCAGAGTGAAATCTGCAACTTCAAATTTATAGAGGACGTGTAACTATATGGGATCATCTTTCAAGGTATTGCTGCTGCAATCTTCCAAACATGTACACACTTCAAAATGCAATCTTGCTTTAAATCTATTCATTATGGAATACGATAACTCAAAATAATTACACTGGAATAGTTGTTGGATAAATGCTATAATGTAAACTGGTAGGGTTTGATGCAAAGGACTACTTTAAACTGTTCATTACTTGATTCTTTTTTTTATCTCCACACATTTCAAATTGGATTCTATCTCAAGCGTATGTTGTGACCGAATAATATCAAAATCTTAATCATCTTTGCAGTGCAATATAACACTTTCATGCTTTATAATTTTCATCATACACATCCAAGTCACAAATGCGGTCGAACCTGTCCCAAGCCCAGAAATTCTCACTCGAGGTAAACAGACCTTTAACTGCATCCATCAAATTGTCCATCCCGTCCATGAACGTTCCCGTGGTGGGAGAGACCGGAGAATTGAGAAAGAGAAAGAAAATGCTCAGTCGAGCCCAGGATGATCAAAACCTTCTCAATGTTTAATCAGAGATAAAGTTCGATAAGGTGATGCCCATAACGGCTGAGAAATTCCTTTGATACAAATGTAATGAGGCAGTTCAAGCTTAAGAGGGAATCCAAATGAACAATGTCTAATCTGTAGGTTCTGGAATTTGCAACAACGTTCGCCATGAGCACAAATTGCGATGTGGGCACAAAATCCCAAGAGAGCTAGAAAACGTGCATCTTGCCTCCGAGATCTCGTTTTGCGATTCCACCCCCCCTTCCCCTGCCAACAGTGACATAACAAGGTTTGCACCCAGGAAGGTAGGGAACCAGGGGCGGGATTCTCCGACCCCACGCCGGGTCAGAGAATCGCCGGGGGTTGGAGTAAATCCCACCCCCGCCGTGTCCCGAAGTCTCCGCCACCAGAGGTTCGGCGGGGATGGGAATCACGCCGCACCGGTCGGCAGGGGCGGGAATTGCACCGCGCCGGTCGGCGGGCCCACCCCCGCCTATTCTCCGGCCCGCGATGGGCTGAAGTCCCGCTGCTGGAATGCCGGTCCCGCCAGCGTGGATTAAACCACCTTTTGAACGCCGGGACAAGGCGGCGCGGGCAGGCTCCGTGGTCCTGGGGTGGGTGTGGGGTGATCTGGCCCCAGGGGGTGCCCCCACGGTGGCCCTGATCGGGGCCCACCGAACCGGGGGCGGGCCTCTGCCGTGGGGGCACTCTTTTTCTTCCGCCTTCGCCATGGTCTTCACTATGGCAGAGGCGGAAGAGACTCCCTCCCCTGCGGATGCGCAGGGATGACATCAGCAGCCGCTGACGCTCCCACGCATGCATCGCCCGGCGATGACCTTTCGGCCCCAGCTGGCGGCTGGCGGAAAAGGTCTTTGTTGCCCCGCCAGCTGGCGCAGAAATGACATTGCCGGGCGGCGCATGCACGGGAGCGTTAGCGGTCGCTCACGGCATCCCCGCGCATGCGCTGTGGAGGGAGTCTCTTCCGCTCTGCCATGGTGGAGACTGTGGCGAAGGCGGAAGGAAAAGAGTGCCCCGTGGCACAGGCCCGCCCGCGGATCGGTGGGCCCCGATCGTGGGCCAGGCCACCGTGGGGGCACCCCCCGGGGCCAGATCGCCCGCGCGCCCCCCAGGACCCCGGAGCCCACCCGCGCCTCCTTGTCCCGCCAGTAAGAGAGGTGGTTTAATCCACGCCGGCGGGACAGGCATTCTAGCAGCGGGACTTCGGCCTATCCGGGCCGGAGAATCGCGCGGGGGGGGGCCCGCCAACCGGCACGGCGCGATTCCCGCCCCCGCCGAATCTCCGGTGCCGGAGAATTCGGCAACCGGCGGGGGCGGGATTCACGCCAGCCCCCGGCGATTCTCCGACCCCCCGCCGGGTCGGAGAATCTCGCCCCATATTTCAATACATTAACATCCCGGTCGCAGACTTACCCACCATATCATCTCCCCATATTAGGAACTCCCACCTCACCAATGTATGGCTCACAACTGGTTTCTAAAAACAGGAACAGGCGACGGGAATGGCATAGCATGGGGGCACAGTGGTTAGCACTGCTGCCTCATAGCATCAGGGATCTAGGTTGAATTCTGGCCTTGGGTGACTGTCTGTGCGGAGTTTGCATGTTCTCCCTGTGTCTGCGTGAGTTTCCTCCGGATGCTCCAGTTTCCTCCCACAGTCCAAGATGTGCAGTTTAGGTTGATTGGACATGATACAATTGCCCCTTTTGGCAGGTTAGGTGGGATTACAGGGATAGGGCAAGAGAGTGGGCCTTGGTAGGATTCTCCTTCAGAGGTTTGATGCTGACTCAATGGGCCAATGTCTTCCTTATGCACTGTAGGGATTCTATGAACCCATCAGGGCTGCAAATATAAGTGTAGTGCCTGGGGGAAGAGGGACAGATCCATGCAGGGCCCTGGCAGCACCCCTTCGCACTTCCCCCTGGCAGCTGGGGCAATGCCAGGGTTCAGTACCAGCACGAAGTAGGAGTGTTTGGGGCTCCCATTAGGGAGGTCCATGCAGAAGTTCTGGTGTGGGGAGGTTCCCGTGTCTAGGGGGAGTACCGTGAGTCGGAAGGGGGAGTGGGAGGTGTTCCCTGAGGTGGAGGAGATTCCTGTGGGGAAGGAGGCAGACATTTGTGTGGGGATTTGTTTTTAAGGTTGGGCAACCTCTCTGACATTGCTGGTTCTATCAGGCCCCGCCCCTCCAGCGTGACGGTGTGAGACATGCCTCCAACATTTTTTTTTCCAATTTTTTATAAATTTAGAGTACCCAACAATTATTGCCCCGATTAAGGGGCAATTTAGTGTGGCCAATCCACCTTCACTACACATCTTTGGGTTGTGGGGGTGAGACCCATGCAGACACGGGGTGAATGTGCAAACTCCACACAGACTGTGACCCGGGGCTTGGATCGAACCCAGATCCTCAGCGCCATAGGCAGCAGTACTAACCACTGCGCCCCCCCCAACATTTCTTTTTAAATAGGTGCTGGAAAATATGGAAACTTTTGCCCATTGTTTCAGAGAGAACTGACAAATAATCAATTACATCATCACTAGACTTTCCTCATACTCTACAGCTACAATAGAAAAAGAGACATAAGTCTTACATTTTTGCTCCATTAACATTCCAAGTATATTTTATTCCTTATTTGCAGGCATGTTTATTGCAATCCATTGAAAATATTAAGACAAATAGCTCAGCCTCAACTTCTGTGAACCAGCTTAATAACCTTGATATTGCAGTGGAAATAATTTTATTCCTTCTTCCTAGATCCAGCTGCTGTCCCAGAAAAAGAGAATAGTCCCGATGTGTCAACTGATCCCCATGCACTAAAATCCAAAGTTTAATTAAAGGACACTTGAAGTGCATGACCCATTAGGATGTGTGTGGACAAAGAGGATTAATACCTACTTTAAAGAGCAGCACCAGATGTAAAGCACAATTTCATGCATTTGCTTATCCTCAGGGGATGTGAAAGTGGTCCTCCCAAGACACATAACGCACTGTGTTCTTATCATATTGGTGACTCAGAGAAACCATGCACAGTGCCATTAGCGAGCCACCCATTAAGACTTAATTGAAGCCAGTCTGGTGACCTCAACAAAGAGCAATGGTATATAGGAAAGTGAAAAAAAATTCCATTGTGGAATCATGTCATTGTCATCTGCGCACCAGTCAACAATTTAATGTTACCCCTTGATCAAGCCTATATATTGTACCTTACAGTTGTGTGCCTTAAACTGACAGTGTGGTTCGAGTCAAAAAGGTATTCAAACCAGCAAATTGCCATGGGAATTTGGATTTCATCTGGGAAGGTTGGACTTAAGACTGAAATTCTTGACAGAATGTATTTCTCTGTTTGTGTTTGCAAAATTTGCATGTATTTCAAATAATAATAATCTTTATTAGTGTCACAAATAGGCTTACATTGACACTGCAATAAAGTTACTGTGAAAATCTCCGCATCACCACACTCCGGTTCTTGTTCGGCTACAGTGCGGGAGAATTCCGGGGCGAAATTCTCCCCCAACGGCGGGATGTCCGCCGACTGGCGCCAAAGACGGCGCCAATCAGACGGGCATCGCGCCGGCCCAAAGGTGCGGAATGCTCCGTATCTTTGGCGGCCTAGCCCCAACATTGAGGGGCTAGGCCGACGCCGGAGGGATTTCCGCCCCGCCAGCTGGCGGAAATGGCGTTTGTTGCCCCGCCAGCTGGCGCGGAAATGCGGCGCATGCACGGGAGCGTCAGCGGCCGCTGTCAGTTTCCCGGCGCATGCGCGGGAGCGTCAGCGGTCGCTGTCAGTTTCCCGCGCATGCGCAGTGGGGAGAGTCTCTTCCGCCTCCGCCATGGTGGAGGCTGTAGCGGAGGCGGAAGGGAAAGAGTGCCCCCACGGCACAGGCCCGCCCGTGGATCGGTGGGACCCGATCGCGGGCCAGGCCACCGTGGGGGCACCCCCCGGGGTCAGATCGCCCCGCGCCCCCCCCCCCAGGACCCCAGAACCCGCCCACGCCGCCTGGTCCCGCCGGTAAATACCAGGTTTGATTTACGTCGGCGGGACAGGCAATTCCTGGGCGGGACTTCGGCTCATCCGGGCCGGAGAATCCAGTGGGGGGTCCCGCCAACCGGCACGGCCCGATTCCCACCCCCGGCCAATCTCCGGTATTGGAGACTTCGGCGGGGGCGGGGGCGGGATTCACGGCGGCCAACGGCCATTCTCCGACCCGGCGGGGGGTCGGAGAATGACGCCCCCGATGTCCAATTCACTTAACAAGCGCGTATTTCAGGAGTTGTGGGAGGAAACCGGAGCACCCGGAGGAAACCCACGCAGACACGGGGGAAGCTTATTTTATTTTTACCTTATTTGGAGAGTTAAACTGTGTCAGCTGCAGCCTTCTTACGTCTCGGTCATAATATTTTGGGTTCCAGGTCCACTCTCACCATTTGAGCAGCAGTTTTAAGTTGTCGCTCCATTGCAGTGTTGAGGGAGTTCTGCACTGTCAGTGGTATGATTGCGGGAGCAATTCCCAAAAAAATGACGAAGGGCTTGATTCAACTAAATGGGAACAAAGTCCCAGAACGAGTGCATTTAACACGTGTTTCCCAGCACTCGCACTGCCAAGCTGGCACTACCAGGGTGCCCAGTGGGCACCGACAGTGCCAAGGCATCACCCTGCCCAAAGGGCATGCAGCAGGGGGCCTCCGATCCCTGAGGAGACCACCACGAGTGCCGTTCCGTCTGGTCCCCACAAATAGTAAACTCTGAGGCAAAGGGGACGAATCCCAAAGCCTCAAGTACCTCGGGAATCTGCACATTAGGGTAAGACCAGCTGCCTCGCTCTAATTTGCAGGTTTGCCAAAAAGTGTTCCCGCCCACAATGCGTTCTGGAACGCATTGACGCTGCTGGTGAGACACCGGAGAATTGCAATCTGAAGTGAAACAAGCACCCGCCACAATTTTGGCGTCAAAACCAACTCCCTGCTCAACCCCATTCCTGCATCGGCCAACAGAGAATCAAACCCCGTGTTAACATTTAAAGAGTAGTATGGGAGCTCTCGCTCTCATGTCCTCGTAAATATTAATCCTACAACCAATAATTAAAAATAAAATATTTGCTCATTATCATTTTGGTGCTTGTGGGACTGTGCTATGTGCAAATTGGATGCTTGTTTCGTACATCACAATAATGACTATCGAGTAATGGGTTAAGATCTGAAAAATACATGATGCAGATGTAATAATGATGTCAGATCACATGACTGAGAGCTAAGAGGGTTCTTGAAGGAGGGGAAGTTCCAGTCCCGTGTCGTGTAAATAAAAGAACAAAGAACAAAGAAAATTACAGCACAGGAACAGGCCCTTCGGCCCTCCAAGCCTGCGCCGACCATGCTGCCCGTCTAAACTAAAATCTACTACACTTCCGGGGTCCATATCCCTCTACTCCCATCTTATTCATGTATTTGTCAAGATGCCCCTTCAGCGTAACTATGGTCCCTGCTTCCAGCACCTACTCCGGCGGCGAGTTCCAGGCACTCACTACCCTCTGTGCAAAAAACTTGCCTCGTACATCTCCTCTAAACCTTGCCCCTCGCACCTTAAACCTATGCCCCCTACTAATTGACCCCTCTACCATGGGAAAAAGTCTCTGACTATCCACTCTGTCTACGCCCCTCATAATTTTGTAGACCTCTATCAGGTCGCCCCTCAACCTCCTTCGTTCTAGTGAGAACAAACCAAGTTTATTCAACCTCTCCTCATAGCTAATGCCCTCCATACCAGGCAACATCCTGATAAATCTCTTCTGCACCTTCTCTAAAGCCGCCACAACCAGAATTGAACACTATACTCCAAGTGTGGCCTAACTAAGGTTCCATACAGCTGCAACATGACTTGCCAATTTTTATACTCAATGCCCCGGCCAATGAAGGCAAGCATGCCGTATGCCTTCTTGACTACCTTCTCCATCTGTGTTGTCCCTTTCAGTGACCTGTACTATGTAAATACTTCCCGTAGATAAAGAGAAATGGTTTTGAGAAACAGACTCGAGCAGTATACTTTGGGAGGATCAATAATCCGAAAAGTTCCCCTCTAAACCCCAAGCACACAATGAAACAATGGCTACATTTCAACAGCACTTCATTAGCTTTGGGTCCTCCTTAGCTTGTTGAGCGTGTTGCTTTATTGGCATTAAGTGAATTCACAAATATAACAAGTTCACAAGCGGTGACAGTCGACTTGGAATACTGCATCACCATATTGTAAGCCTCCGGAGGAGTTACCGCAAATTAACATTGTACACGCAAAACTTTGGGAGATTTAGAGGACAATTTTCCACCCCCAGCCTCCACAGACCCAAATCTCATTTCAGCCACTAACTCTCATGACAGGACCACAACAGGATTTGCGCCAGTGATATACATTAGCATGGATGATAATATTCAATAATGACTTTATGCCATTGCCTCAGTGTGTTCCATATGTCTGCCCCATAACCCCATAACGGCCGGAATCACTACTGGCTTCCATAGCATGTTAACAGCACACAGGCTTATAGGAATAGCAAGGGTACCTATTGGTGATTATGTTATGAATTAACTAATAGTCTTAATATATTTGCATTTCCTAAGGAATTTCATTTGCGAATATTAGAAACATTCAATTTATTTGCAAGAATTCATATACACATCATTGAGCAAGTAATAGCAGTAACTTTCACAACGCTGTGATCTTTAAGCGAGTGTATTTTGAATTAAGTTAATCACAGCAAGTTTCTATAAATACCACCAATAAATAGAGTTGAAAAAGTATCGAGAATTACAAAGTTACAGTTACAAGGTTATGTCCTGAGGTGTGTAGATTGAGTTTAGAGATTTAAATCAATTGAATCTTTTCAATTCACTGCACAGCTTCTTTTAAATTTGTTTCCTGATAGCAAGTTTGAGACTGCGACTGTTTCTGCCCTCTATTCACAAGATAGCTGTCAGACTAAATATCCCCTGTGCTTCTGTAGGCAAAAATGTGCTAAGTTGCAGTACCAAGTGTAAAGAAATCATGGGCTGGATTCAATACCCACTTAAAGTGCCTCAATCGGCTGCCTGTATGGTTTCCCCTCGAAGAGAGGCCCATGTCAATCATCTAGCATGGCCTCCAGTCTCAGATTCAGCACAGTACACCTTCCTGCACACCTTGCTTCAGTACCTGCTGTGGCCACTTCTCCGGCTAATTGACTATTAAATGTCTGAGGAGCAGAGACATTCTCCCCCCCCGCCACACACTCCACACCCTCCCTGGGTTTCCCGTCCACCAACATTTTTGCTGGGGGATGGGTGGGGGGCAGAGACCATGGCTGGGTTAAATTCAATCCCCTTCTTTCTGAAGACTTTCTTTTGAGGTTTCAAGATTTGAGGTAGATACCTCAAATTCTGCTTTATACTGGTCAGTTGATCGTGGCATTTTTCTGGGAGCTTATGGAAACAAAATGTATCTTTTTGCCCCATAGTCACAAAGTTGGAACAATCCGGCAAACTTTCTATTTGTTACGTTTTGAGTATTGACTTAAAATAGAGGAATGAATCAGTCCTGTTCTGAATTCTGCCTCACAATAAGCCCGTGTGCTTTGGTTGTCAAATGTTAAAGGGTTAGGACGAAGTTGCAAGATATTCACACCTGTATGCAATGACCAGAACAGCTGGTGTTAGGAATGTTGGTGATTTAGATGATGCTGAGCAGTATTTCTACCTGTGTACAAGGCGTATGTGACTGCCATAGAGATGGGCTTTGTAGGAACAGGTTGTACGTTTAGCACTGAACCTCACAGATATGATCAGTCTGCAAGAATCAGAGGGGAAATGGGGAGGGGGATAAGCGGGAGAGATATGCAAGCCTCTGTTGTTCACCACACAAAATGTGGGTGAAAGTTTGTGCTCAGTTTGAAAAGACTCAAGTCAAGCAAGACTAAGCTGGAAGATTTGCTTAACTTTGGCTAGATGGAAGGTTTTCTAGGGATTAGAAGTTAACAGGTTAGAAGAGTAAAAAAAAGGAACTAACAATCACTCTGGACTACTTCCTGCAGAATGACATGTCTAGTTAAGGGACAGTTCAAAGTATGACTGCAGAGAGATTTTCAGTCATTTTAAGGGATCTTTTCCTGTAGTTTGCAGTATAAGTTGTCGACTGAAATAATGTTTTGTCAATGTTGCTTTTAGTTTGTATGTTACAGCAAAAGTCTTAAAATTGAAATTTTTATCATGTGATCTTTTCAGCTATTCACTGGAAATCTGAATTTCTTGTAAAAAGCTGTTGAGATCTTCGGGGTTCGTAACAAGGTGGATTCTCTCAAAGGCCCAGTTTTAACCGTACAGTCAACCTGCTCAGCTTTCAGAATAATTACTAAAGGGGCAGCAAAGGCAGTCGCCACTCTAGGCATGAGCGCTTACTGCTACTCAACTAGCTAACAGAGTACACAGTATTTTGAAAAATTACCTGTGGTTTCAGCAGAAGTAACAAGGAGAAACAATAACATGGTTGTTATTTCAGTTAGCCCAAATCTCGCTATTTGCCCTTTCAGGCATCTTACATTTTTCTTGGGGGGAATCACAGACTATTTATCATGCAGAAGAGCACCATTTGGCCCATCAAGTCTGCACTGGCACTCTCAGAGAGCCTCTCTAGCGAGTCCTCCCTTATCCCCATAACCGTGCACATTCTGGCAGACGGAGGAATATCTGACACACTCACTGAGACAGTGCCCATTCTTCCAGTTCCTTTAACGTAGCTGTGCTGTGGCTGTTTTTTTATTTGATTCAAAACCAAGATAAGCATTTTGAAGTAAACTGCCCAACAAACCGAGACTTAGAAATTTTCTTCACAGAGAAGAAAGGCAGCTCTATAAAATGAGTGTTAAATTGGATACCCAACTGGTTTTATGCTGAGGTCAAATAAATATGAGTAGTTGTTGATACTGAGCTTGCAGAGAAGTTACAATACTGTACCATTGATGCACAGTTGCCAAATTTTGTATTCCAGTACTTTAAACCGACTTGCTTGTGTTGCTTTATGTTATCAAGGGTAAGCTAATCATGCTCGATAAATAATTATTTTCTTCATGCCTGAAAAAGACATCTGTCAGCCTTTTCATCCCCTCTTTTATCGTTTACAGAATATAGTTTGTAGCATCTGTTATTTGTTCCAAATTAGACATTTGCATGAAATCAGACCCACCGCCGTGCAATATTTAATAATGTTGAACGAGCCCAAATTATACCTAATTGGTCTTATCACATATCATAGCACTCAGCAAATCCGGTAAAGGTTTTTTTTAAAGTTCCCCGAGTGAGACAATCAACATTCAAATCAATGTTTAATTGCAGCCTTGCTAATGTAAATTAAGCTTCAAGTGTCTGGCTTACAATTCCTGTTCAGCTGGAAGAAAGTTGAAAAGATACAAAATCCTACCCCAGAAAGCACTGGCTCAGTATTAATAGTCTTGCCTCCTCAAAGTTGTGATTTGAAGTTCCAGTTGAGGAAATTCAGCTCATGGAGCAAGCTTATGTTTTGCTGCAGCCTTGGAGGAATTGGTGCAGTATTGAAAGTAGTGTCCTTCAGGAGAGACATTAAACTCGAGCCCTTTCTTGTCCTCGGGTGAATGTAAAAGACCCTGGGCGGGATTCTCTCATGCCGCGAATCGCCGTTCGCGCCATGTTTTCCCGCGGCGCCGGTCCAATGCCGGCAGGCGATTCTCTGAGGAGCGGAGAATCGGTGCCATTTGCGCCGGCGCGTTTGGCGCGGCGCCGGTCGCGGGCCGCTATCTGCGGCCGGGCCGCCAATTCTCCGGCCTTGATGTGCTGAGCGGCTGCGCGGAAACGGCAGAATCTCGCCAGCGCCGTTCACACCTGCTCGCAGCCGGCGGGAACTCTGCGGGTAGGGTCGGGGGGTGGCCTGTGTGGCGGGGAAAAGCACTCCGTCACCGGGGGGAGGGGGGGGGGGGCGCCCTCCATCGGGGCCCACTGATCGGCGGGCTGGCCTCTACAACCTCAGCCCTATTTTATTACGCGGCTGGCCCCTGAACCCCCACGCCATGTTGCATTGGGGCCGGCGCGCTGAGGAAGTCCCCCGCGCATTCGGGCCAGAATCGGTAGTGCCCGCACCCATTTCGCGCCATTGTGAAACGCGACGGCGTTCACGAGGGTGCGAACACTGTCTCCATTTTGGAGAATCGCGCCCCCTTTGACAATATTCAAAGACAACCAGGTGACTTCTCCCATTGCCCGAGCCAATATTTATGCATCAACCAGAATAAATGTTCTGGTCATCACCCCAAGATCTCGCTGACTGCTAATTGGTTGGTGTGTTTTCCCACACTACCATTATGCTGCACAGATACTTCATTGGTTGCAAGGTGCTTTGAGGTTGTGAAAGCCATTGTACAAATTTAACTTTGTTCACTCTTTGAGCAATTTTGCTATAATTTGAGAACGTCGATAGGATGTTACCCTTTTACTGAACATGATGCTTCCAGCATGGTGGCACAGTGGTTATCACTGCTGCCTCACAGCACCAGGGACCCGGGTTCTCTTCCGACCTCGGGTCACTGTCTGTGGGGGTTTCTTCTGGGTGCTCCGGTTTCCTCCAAAGCTGTGCAGGTTATGTGGATTGCCCCGAAGTGTCCAAAGGTTAGGTGGGGTTATTGGGATAGGGCATGGGATTGGGCCTAGGTAGGGTGCTCTTTCGGTGTGCCGAATGGCTTCCTTCTGCACAGTAGGAATTCTATGATTCTATTTGTACATGGGATAGGGGCATTGCTGACTGAACCAGCAATTAAGAGTCAACCACCTTGCTGTGGATCTATAGTCACAAGCAGGCCAGACCAGGTAAGGATGACAGATTTCTTCCCTAAAAAACATTAGTGAACCTGATTTTCTTTTTACAACAATCACCAATGGTTTCAAGGCCACCATTAGGCTTTTAATTCCAGATTTTTATTGAATTCAAATTTCACCCATCTGTCATAGTGGGATTCGAACCCGAGTCCCAAGAGGATTACCTTGGATCGCTGGATTATGAGTCCAGCGACAATACCACTACGCCACTGATACCCTTTGGAGTTTTTCTCTTTAATCTCTGCTCTCCCAGAGAATAGCTAATCTAAGGGCCGCCAGAATGTGTTTCAACTGTTGACTAACATATGCAAATTTTCTGCAGCTTGCATTTAAATATGCTGGCCCCTTGACTGGTGAGAGCTTTCTGCAAAATCATAAAACTGGACTGGAGGCAAAAGTATAGCAAAAGAGTCAGAAACTGAGCCATGAGAATGAGAAGTTCAGTCAGAAGCTCACAGTCAACATACAAAAATTAAGATGCAGACCTGTCAGTTGAAAGGGACGATAAGCAGCTTGTAAATAACAGTATGGATCATAAATTAATAAGGCACAACTCACATGACAGATGGGATCCTGAAGAATTGCTGCCATATTTCAGCACAAAGCAGAAACATTAGTTACAGTTTGTAAAAAGCACATTGATGGTGTGTAGCCAGTTAAAATGGCTATCTCCCGATTAGAATGGCCAAACCCCGATTTAAAATGGCAAACGGAAGAGGCTATTGGGAAAATCAGCCAACAGGACTCAAACAGGCAGCTGCAGGCAAAACTGTGTATTTGCCTCTGGGGAGGCCAGACAGAATCGATACCTGCAGCCATCAACATAATAACACACCAGCCATCTGAATATAAATTAGCAATCCCCGGGAACAATGTGCAACAAATTAGACACACAAAGCCAACCCAGACTTTTTGGCGCCAGCAGGAGCCTACACAAAAGAGAGGTGAACTACCACCCCAAAACCGCCCATCAATCAAGGAATCGCTCCAGCATTGGAGAATATCGAACCAAGTGATTGGGACGAAGTCCAATCACTTGGAACTAGATACAGTTCCCGAAAGGCGGGAAGCCCCTGGGGACTATAAGAATAGAGTCCAAGTTCAAATCGACCCTTCTTCTCCTCTCCGCACCCTTCAAGACCCTTCTGCTGACCATCTACAACAGCCGCGAGAACCGTAAGTCTTACTCCAACGCTCGCTATGAGATAGGCACTCCTGACTATCGACCTGTACCCGCTTTGAATCCCGCAGGCTCAGAACCCATACGAAAGGCCATTCGTTTCTCTGACCTGGTGGGCCATTTCCAAAGTTAAGTATTGGCCTGTTAGTTGTAGGAAGTAGCTTAGAAGTAGAATTAATGTATAAATATTGATTACTGTATATAATAAATGTGCGTTGATTTAACTCTTACTTAGCGGTGTGTTGGATTATTGATTATTGCTCGGACTTGAACCACCTGGCCGCATCAGAAAGATACCTGGCGACTCAAGAGCAAAGGTGATAGAACAAGAGCAATTAAACTAAGGCTAAAACGAGCAACAGGTGCAACAAGAGTAAAGTAAAATATAATGGCAGCAGAAATGGAACTCAACAAAACAGGGATCAAGCTGTAGAGCAGGTGAAAGAAACGGACAAAATTGAAGGAAAAGGCCATCACTGCCATTTTCCTGACCACAGTAAGCTTACTGGAAGACATCAACAAGTACATAGTTATGTTACTTCAGGAGCAACAGTGCTAGCAGGAAAAAAAAGCTCTGGGGCTTCATGCCTTTGTGTTAGTTGTACATTGTTAAGGAAGGTCGATCCATCTTTTCAACAGTAATGCAGTAGACAACAGCACACTTGACAATAGAGAGCGGCCACTGTGGTCTTGTACCAGGTAACCATGGCAAGTCAGAAAGAGCAGCTCAAGGAGTAGCAGAAAAAAGCCTGACCTTATCGTCGAGTATGGTGATGTTAGTTTTGCTGTGTTAGACAACATGTTGAAGAAGAACGTAATTTCAAGTGGATTGTGGTTTCAGCTTCCCACCAATGCTAAACTTGTGATTTGGAAATGGGATGTTAACAGACTCCCAAACAAGTCCTTATTCTGCTTCTACTCTACTCTGATCAGGTTGAGCACTGATTCCAGATTAAGAGCATAAAACATGGGAGCAGAGGTAGGCCATTGGAATGCTCCGTCATTCAATTAGATCATGACTGATCTGATACGATAATCTTCAACTCCATTTTCCCACCTGGTGCCCATATTCCTTGATTCCCTTGCTGATTGAAAACCTGGCTATCTCAGCCCTTGTTATAACCCGTCAGGAGGCCCAGGGATTTGTAACATAAGAGTCTCTGCAGGTGTGGGAGACTCTTTGGGGAGTAGGAGGAGCACATAGTAACCTGAATAAAACCATTTTTTTGCTACAGTCATCACTTCCGAGTGATCGCTTACCTGAGACTTTACAGCTTTAAACATACTTAATGACCCAGCTTCTACAGCTCTCTGTGCTAAAGAATTCCACAGAATCACTACCTCAAACAGAAGAAATTCCTCCTCATTTCTGTCTTAAATGGGTGACCTTTACTCTGGCCCTCGGCTCTCCCACAAGGGGGAGCAACCTCTAATATTTCCAACATTTTAGGAATACATGTTGTATATAACTGCAGTTGATGCCAAGCAAATCTCCTTCACATCAACCCTACATTTTCTAGTGCAACTGTACCCAAAAGCAAAGCGGCATTAATGATAATAACCATGCAAATTGAGGATTGCCGATTTGACCTGACCGCTGAATAAATTAAGCCTCCAGTTCTTATTTTGCCAGAACATAGTTTGCAAATATATTTCTGATGGGTAAATTACAGGTCAGGCAAGGACACTACACAATCTTTGAGAAATGCTCACAAGTACAGCCCTCTTAAAATGTAGTCAAATAAAAACATACTCTAATAATTTATGCTTTATTCTATGAGCGCCGATAATGTGTGTAGGGTATGCCTTTTTTGTTCAAGAAATAATATTTTTAACGTGGGGCGTGATTCACCGGAAAGATTTCTATGTCCGGATTCGGGTGCATTTGACGGGGTGTTTCTTGGTGGCTACCGCGCCGAAAATCTGGCTATGAAATGCCACTTTGCCATTTATGTTAGCCTCCGCCGAGGTCGTCAGGGTGCTATGCTGCCCTGTTCCCACCACCCAAGGGTCTCTAATGGCCAAGGAGACTGCACCAGGTGCCATTACATCTTGTCCACGGTTGTGTGGACCAGTACTAAACGGTGCCCTGGCAAGGTCTCGAAAGCATGACTGTTGAGTCCTAGGAGATGGGAGAATCCGGCAAATGTATATTTAAGTGGGTCGTACGGGTGCCCCTCGCGTGATTTAACGGCCCCTCCCAACACCAAGTCAGGCGCAACAAAGCCGTTAAATCACAACCATGGTCAATGATACTTTAGCAATCACAACAAGTTTCAATGTACGAGCGTTAATTAGAAACCTCCACCTGGCAAAACATTGGAATTTTTCATCCATTATAGCTATAGCAGATAGATCGCCAACTATCATTTCTTTTGCTGCAAGGCTAACAAGGTCAGCGGCAATTATGCGTCAAAATTATTTCCGATTCCCAAGTCATTACATTGAAATGATTGATTTTTTTAAAATTACCCTAATTTACTTCAATGGCCTCCACTCAATAAGGAAAGTTCTCCAACATGATTATTTAAAAACAAATCCATAAAAATCAAATTATAGTTGATTTTTATTTTACAGACACTTTCTGCAACATTAAAGAAAAGACTGTACTTAATTTTCTTCATGAAAGTCTCTGGACAGCAGCAATCATTTGTAATTAGAAGGCACTGATGGGCCATTCACTTGAGGGTAGACGCAGCCGAGGTAGCAGATCAGAAGTATCATAGTTACAGCTGTAGACCACAGGCAGTCAGGTATGACCCAATCTGTCACCTACGGCACAGTTGCAATGCTTAGCGACTAACATCACCTGTCTTTTAAAAACACAGTTTATCCTTTGAGATTAATTAATTTTGGAAGTTTCCCGAGATTTGCAACTGCTCCTCACCTTGTTATCTCAATAGCCTGCCCAGGTTTTCTTAGGGCTAGAGGAACAGCAGGGAATAATTCAATTTATTGCTCTTTTTCCATGTTTTTTAAAATTAAAAATTCAGGCCTATTTAGTTTTTTGCAGTGTTTTATCCAAAATATCATGTCCAGATTATGGAAAGCATTGTTAAGTATTGTTGAAATATGAAAATGAACTATTCCATTTGAAATTAACAGTATTACACCTTGAACACCACCACTGGGTCTTCTTTGTGCATTTGTGGGTCTGTTAAAGAAGGATTAACAGAGATTAATTAGCATCTCTATTTTCATTGTTTAATGAGACTACCAGGATGGAAGGTAAAAAATTGGCTGGACCTTATCTCTGTGTTCCTCAAGGTAGATGAATATTACTTAAGGTATTGAAAATTCTTTCCTACTAAAAATATTTGTGATAATTTATTTGGGAGTGACACAAAGCTTCCGTTGATTGTGCACAAAGTTCAGTTATAAGACTGTAGCCATCTGGGATGGCCAATTACAAAGGATCCCGGGAAATATGGCCACCTGCAAAGGACCATGGGAAATATGGTCAACCCAGGACTCAGACGCTCAGAGCTTATGTATATTGGCAACTCGGATAACTAGACGCTATCGAAACCCCCAGCTACTTTGCATTCTAATGGGCCATTTCCCCAGAACAAAAGACCTGTACTCAGGTAACAGATACAGAAACAGACTCATCGGTGCCACTCCCTTTGCTCAGGGAGCCCAAAAAGCCAAGGTCAATGACCGCTCAGGACACGCCCCACCATCAAGGCACCCGCCCCTTTATTGGCCAAAATCGAAGGCAGTAATCGAAGCCTGCTGAATTATTGGGTCCAAAGCTAAGGACCACCCAAAAGAGTGCGAAATCCCAGAAGGATAAAGAGAGACACTGCCACATGTTCAGTCTCTCTTGGCCCTGGCACTCGGTCTCTCTTGGCCCCGACCTACGCCTAAAACCAAGCGTAGCATCACGACCAGAAGACAAATTCAAGACCAACGATCGCTACCAGACGGATGAGCCCAGCAGAAACAAAGTCACTTCTCCAGACCCAGCCACGCAAGATCCGAACAAAGGCCTTGTTCCTCTGCATAAAGCCGGGTGCCTGAAGTTAAGTACAGTTTGTTGTAGTGTTAGGTGTAATTTAGCTTGTAGTGTTTTATGTTGCATGTCGAAGTAATTCTTGTGTGTAAATAAACTATCATTGAACTTGAACTAACTAACTGGTTGTTTGGCCTTTGATCGATATCCGGTAAAACCTTGTGGTGGTATCATTTGATATCTGGCGACTCTGAAAAGCAATCTCATCATTAATAACTGTCATATCAGTATCCAGTTAAAAAGAGCAACAAGACATATGGGGCGGGGTTCTCCTGCAATCGGCGGGGCGGGCCGTACCGGCGCCAAAAAGTGGCGTGAACCACTCCGGCGTCGGGCCGCCCGGAAGGTGTGGGATCCTCCACAGTTCCGGGTGCTAGGCCGGCGCTGGAGTGGTTGGCGCCACGCCAACCGACGGCGACACGCCAACCGACGGCGAAGGGCCTCCGCCGGTCGGCACGAGTTGGCGCATGTGCAGGAGCACCAGCGTGTTCTGGCGCGTGCGCAGAACCGCTGGCATGATTCCTGCGCATGCGCTGGGGTTTTCTTCTCTGCGCCGGCCATCACAGAGCCTTACACAGGCCGGCACGGAGGGAAAGAGTGCCTCCACGGCACAGGCCTGCCTGCAGATCGATGGGCCACGATCGCGGGCTAGGCCACTGTGTGGGCCCCCCTGGGGCCGGATCCCCCCGCGGCCCCCCAAGGACTCCGCAAGCCGCCGTCAAAGCCGGTCCCACCGGTATGGACCTTGACTACGGGGCCCGGAGAATCGCCTGGGGGGCCACTGCCAATGGCCACCGACCAGCGCGGCGCGATCCCCATCCCCGCCCAAAAACCGGCGCCGGAGGATTCAGCAGCCGGCGCCGGAGAATTCGGCAGCCGGCGTCGGAGCGGCGGGGCGGGATTATCGCCGCCCCCCGGCGATTCTCCGACCCAGCGGGGGATCGGAGAATCCCTCCCATGATCTGAAGGAAGAGAGCAGGAGTGGGCCAGATGGATCTTTGGATCTGTTCTGTCAAATTGAGCGTTCAAATATAAATCAGTCATCTAACTTTTACTCGAATATGACAAAACCTGACACATTTACAAACAATGATGACAGCAGCGAAAAACAATGAAGTTTTCCTTCGAGCTAAGACATGACCTTGCCTCCACTCCTCGATTTGCTCGAATTATGACCAATGGAAGGAACTCAGTGATTCAAGAGGAATCATGGTACAAATCTACTTTTCAGTATTCTATGTTAATGGTGCCCCAACTATGCTGTCACAGAATCTGCATTTTAACTTTAAAAATGGTCAGAAAATCAGCTTCAGGGGGCAAATATTCATTATCAAATGAAAATACACATATTCTAATTCAGAACACCACAGCATTTTTTCCATAATTGAATGCAAAGTAATTAATATCACCTTCTTTCCCGATATATAATAGTCCACAGAAGTGATCAGTTGAACCACTGTTTTTACTCACTCAAACTTGCAACCCAAAATAACTTTCACATGACTGGTGGCACAGTCACTGCTGCTTCACAGCGCCAGGTAGCCGGGTTCAATTTCTGCCTCGGGTGTCTGTGTGGAGTTTGCACTTTCTCCCCGTGTCTGCGTGGGCTTCCTCTGGGTGCTCCGGTTTCCTCACACAGTCCAAAGATGTGCAGGTTAGGTGCATTGACCATGCTAAATTGCCCCTTAGTGTCAACAGATGTGCAGGAGAGGTGGGGTTACAGGGATAGCGCGGGGAAAGTGGGCATAGATAGAGTGCTCTTTCAGAGGGTCAGTGCAGATCTGATGGGCCGAATAGTCTCATTCTGCACTGAAGTGATTATATGGATTATAATTATAATTTTGAATCTACTGACTTTACAACCATAGAAAGACATCCCTTCAAATCAGTACAGTTTTGCAATGGCTGTCTTTTTGAAAGAGGTTTATGCATATACCGAAATAGGTTAATTAAAAAATATATATTCATGGGATGTAGGTGTCATTGGCTAGGCCAACATTTGTTGCCCATCTCTAATTGACCCTGAGAAGGTGGTGATGAGCTGCCTTCTTGAACCACTGCAGGCCCTGTGATGAAGATACACCCACAGTGCTGTGTTCGAGCAAGTTCCAGGATTTCGACCGAACGACAGTGAAGAAATGGCAATATATTTCTGAGTCAGGACAGTGAGTGGCTTGGAGGAGAACTTTCAGGTGGTGGTGTTCTTGCTCAACCGCTGCTCTTTTCTTTTTAGATGGTAACGGTCAGCGGTTTGGAAGGTGCTGTTTAAGGAACTTTGGTGAGTTCTTGCAGTGCATCTTTTAGATGGTGCACACTGCTACCTCTGTGCATCGGTGGTGGAGGGAGTGAATTTTTCTGGGGGAGGTGCCAACCAAGTGATAGCCTCATGCTCCACGGTGTCAAGCTTCTTGAGTGTTGTTGGACCTGCACTCAACCAGGCGACAGGAAGATATTCCATCTCGCTTTTGGGTTGTACTTTGTTGTGGTGGACAGGCTTTGGAAAGTCAGGAAGTGAGTTACTCTCCTCAGGATTCCTAGCTTCTGACCTTCTATTACAATAACAGCATTTATTAAGCTAGTGCGGTTCAGAATGACCAGTGGCAACCTCCATATAATTGAGATGCACATCATATGCACCGGTGATAAATATATTCTGTATTAGTACCAAATGGCATTCAACCTATGATGGAGTATTTTATTAAATATAGACTTTCAGAGCATGTTAAACAAAGATTGCATAAGCTTATACCCACAAATGCAGTCATAATTGCACTTTAAGAATGTTGATACAGTACAATGGAGGACTGAATGTCTTCTGCAGTTTTCTTATTACATAACTGATTGAACATTTTAATTTTATTTAAAAGTATTGATACAAATGAACTTAATGACCAGATTTCTACAACATTTTGTCAATTCCTCCCTGCCCCCACCTCCTTCTTCTGCCTGATGTTAGCGCCACCTCTCTTCACCTGCAGAACGAGAATCCCACTTCCATTTTGGTGAACCCTTTTGCTGTTTACTTGAAAATATCAACCCCATTATCTGCTGTGTTTAAATCATTGCATGTTTTTTCAAATATGCGCGGCATGCCCTGAGATATGTCCCAACATATCTGACAGAGGGGATTCAGCTCCAGAACAGGGGGAAACAGGACAGTTCAGTGGGCTCACTCACCACAGGCACGTCACCAATAAGTTAACATGAAAGAATTGCTGAGATGGAGGAGCCTGTACGCACCACCTATTCTTAATAATAATAATAATCACTTATTGTTACAAGTAGGCGTCAATGAAGTTACTGTGAAAAGCCCCGAGTGGCCACATTCTGCCGCCTGTTCGGGGAGGCTGGTACGGGAATTGAACCCACGCTGCTGTCTTGTTCTGTATTACAAGCCAGCTGTTTAGCCCACTGTGCCAAACCAGCCCCTATTCCTTTCCCCTGGCTGAAGCTTGTCCAAATGAATGGAAGGGATGCTTGGAAGTTAGAAGGACAGAACAAGTACAAGAAAATCTATAACCTTACAAAAACTGTCCAAATCGAATGCCCAATGCGTCTCAAAAAACACAGCAGCTGGAAGAGCCATAAGTAGACCTGACTTTACAGGGTCTGAAAAGCATTAATATGTTGAACTCGAGAGACCTTTATCCAAGCAGATGTGGGAAGAATATTATTCGTAGTCTGCTGCCACGACATGTGGAAAGTCACTACAGTTAATACTGAAAATGAATAAGAAGCTGAGTTTTGCGAGCTGCAATGTGATGATATCAGAGTGTCTTCATCGAGATGTTGAAGGCAGTACGAATTAGTGTCAGCAACGTCTTGGCAGGATTTATTTTGGCAGTGGTGCAAGCTTTTAAAGATACTGCATTACTATGAACTGAACAATCAGAATCCGAATGAAAAGTGAGCCTTTCTCTTTTTTCCGCCAAACATGTACAGCACACTGAAGCCTTTTATGAATTGCGTGCCTCGAGCAACTAGTATCAGCTTTTAGCAGTTAGCAAGATTACGAAATAGCAATTTGATAATTGGTCCTGAACAGCTCGGGTACAGATGCCTTGCTATTACCACTAAGCATCATATTTTCTGTCCAGAAGACAGTTCTTCTGTTCCAATAAAATGGAGATGGGAATAAAGGGGGAAAAAAACAGGTTTCTGAAAACTGTGTAGCGAGCTACTGTTCAAAGACTCCCACTTTCAATACAGATGAATTCAAATTAAGTGAAAGACAAAACGATTCCAAAGTAATGTCTGAGTGATTACCTTATTAAAAGGTCACTCCTTGTTCCGAAACAATCAAACCGTAGCTTTTGATTTTTCTTCTCTACCTCCTCTCTCCCCTGTGGCTAGTTGAACAGAAGTGCTCTACGAAATGTTATTTCTGAATGAATTTTTTTGCACTCAAGGGGAGGGAAAGATAGCACTCGGAAGTGTAATTTGTCCCCACTTCAAATCCTTTGTCAGCATCAGAATCAGAAAATTGTATTGGTGAGATGCAGAATGAAGCTCTTGTTACCTGCCTCAACAATGGTGCCTCAAGTCCGGCCCAAGAACTCCCGAATGCACTGGTATGCTGGAGGCGATTCTCCGCCTGTGTTGCGCCCGGTGCACATCCTGCTATTTCCAGAGAATAGCAGGACAGCCCCTAAACAGGGTTCGCGCCAGGTTCCGAATGTTGCGCAATGCTCTCGACTAGCTGGGCATGAACCAGATTAGCATATTTGTTCAAGCATCTAAATATGTTCAACAAATTTCGAGCTGGAGTCTCCGGGCTTCCGGGATTCTCCGCCCCCACTGGCGCAGCATTGTGGGGATCACTACAGGTCTCCATCAATGGAGAGCATATTGAGGACTTTGGAGGCTACTGGAGCCCCTCGGTGGTTGGGGACAGGGCAAAGCCATGCCATAGCACATTCCCCTGGCACCCTGGCACTGTCAGGGTGTCAGGTTGGCACTGCCAGAGAGGTGGGTTGGCACTTCCAGGGTTTCAAGGGGCACTGCCTAGGGGCAGGGCCTGGAAATCGGTGTGGCCATGTAAAGAGGCATTGTGGGTCATGAAAGGGAGTCATAAAGGGGGAGATCATGAAAGGGATTGAAGGGGGTGTGTGGGGCCATGAATGGGGCGGCATGAAAGGGAGAATTTGGTGACCCCATAGCGGGGTGTCATTCACCTTGGAGGAGGGAGGGGGCACTTGTGCTGTCGAGTGGGTTGGAGTTTGACCTGAAAACAGTTAAGTGCTTTCTACAGATAAAATTTGAAGTGAGAGCCTTTATTGTGATCCAGGAGCTGTCGATCACAGATAAATGTTTGTAAACTTTGCGTTAGTTCCACAGCTGGGTGTTTGAGATCCATTCAAGCGTGAAGGGTATTGAAATTAACAATTAAGACAGCAGCCTGTGTGCAATTGTCAATCACCGTCAAGTAAAACCAATTCCTACTGATGTGAATGAAAGGCTTGCAGATCAAAGATCTGAGGGGGTTTAACCCTAGCTGATGTGGTTTTCATTTTCTAGGGATTTGCAGGTGCTGCTTTCTCTGCCTGGGCCAGCAGGTTTATTGCACAGGTGAGTTTTAAAGCAGTAATTTGTTTCAATGCTTCTGCCTAGACTGCGCTCTGGCATCAGGCAGGAGTCTCTGTGATCGGGTTTTGATGGTCTGGATTTCTCTTCTGGGATGTTTCTGATGGGGGTCTCTATAATGGGGGTCTTTGGTGGGAGTCTCTCTTGTGGTGAGTCTCTCTTATGGGGAATCTCTCTTGTGGACATCTCTGGCAGGGTAGTCGTTCACGGGCTCGGGTCACCCTTGCACTATGGGTGGAGGGGGATGTGACCCAGCAAATCCCATGGAGGGGGGTGCGAAATTGCATTGTGGGGGGCCCAGCCACCAGACTTTGCAACTGGACCGCCCGCTCAAATTGGTGGCCCAATACTGGGATTCATGAAGGAATCCTTCACTATCCCTGCCATGCACAAATCTGCATGTCACGAGATAGTGAATCGGCTCTGGATTCTTACTCCCAGGGCAAGCACAAATCAGAGGTGATTCTGGCACAGTGGGCTAATCAGCTGGCTTGTAATGCAGAACAAGGTAGCAGCATGGGTTCAATGCCATGCTTACTTGGTATTTGTGACTGCAGTCCCACACCAATGTAGATGCTCTTAAATACCATCTGAAGTACCCCAGCAAGCCCCTCCATTTTCCCACCATCTTTAGGGAACAAAAAGGAATGGGCAATACACACAGGCCTTGCTCGACACACCCACGTCCCAAGAATGAAACTTTTCCTGAAAGAGAAAAAAAAAACCTGGACCGTTTTTTGCCGATGTCCTATTTTATGAATTTGGATCTACAGATTGCTGCATTCTTAAAATGTCACTTGCACCGAAGTCCAAGTGATCTCAGTACCTTACTGTAGGAAGTAGGTAAAATAGAACAGTTAAAGCTGTGCCTTTTCCACTAACTACAACGAGTTAACATTAGAAAGCTGCATTTTGAATTTACAATCTATCATAGATATTGGTACCAAACAGGTCATTCGTCATAGTTCACAAGGACCATATTCTCCCCTCTCTATTAGGGAGAGACAATTGATTATATAGGTTGCGGGGCAACACAGTGCAGCGTGAGGCAGGACAAAGCGGCAGGCCTCTATGAATGATCTCAGGTGACACAGAGATGAACCTGTACCATTGGCCTCATTCCACATTGCACTCCAGCTAACTGAGCGAACCGACCCCCAATTATCAAACATATTGTTATGATCCTTGACCAGGACCACCAGATTTTGGTAAAATTCTGTTCGGGATCAATACCGTTTTGTTTAAATTAGGTAAGATTTGCGATTCAAGACACTTGTTGGTGGAATGAATCCGGAAGATTCCACGGGTTTAGACAATTTATAATATCAATCTTTTTCTCTGATATCCAAAGTGAAATTGTGGGCCAAGTGAATAAGAGGCAAAAATGGTCGAGCACACCACCCTGCACATTAAATGGCTGATGCAACCAAGACAGAGTCCATGGATTTCTCAACAGCCCACTCAGGCATCAGGATCCACTGAGTCAACCAATCTCACTGAAACTCTGTCATTTTCACAAGGGATTCCAGGCTTCACACTCTAACCTGGGAATTCTCCCCAAAAGTCATCCCAATACAGGCGACATCAATGACTGTCTACTTCATTGCGTTTCAACCTAGTGTGCTGAGATTCCGTTCCCCTGGATTCCCAAGTCTACCCTGAAGCACCAACTCACAAACACAACCTCAGCCCTTCAGGTGCACGGAGCGAAGCACTACAGCTCCAAAACTCTACCCACTTCTCAATGGCCTGCAGCACAGTTTCACCAACCTTCTGCTGCCTTCTTAGATTTTCGGGGCTTCTCCAGAGCTCTCTTAGATTTCCAGGGTTTTCCCTGAGCACTCTTCAATTAAAGTCTGCTCTTTTCCTGCTTGGAACCTTTCTCTGCTCCTCTTTTTAACTTAAATGGGACCTGTCCTTGTCTCTTGTCTTGTATTCTCCTTTTTGGGTCTCTCCCTTCGTGGGACTCTTGTCTTCAATAGCGTTCCGCCCCGGTCACATGAGCCAGGTTTTTGCGGCATTTGCCGTTCTGTTCAGGCACACTGGCCCATCCTCGGCACAAAGAACTCAAAAACTGAACTGTGCATGTGGGGTCCGCTTCTGGTCTGTGCATTTGTGCCAACTCCAAGGTCTGTCAGGAGTTATAGCTCCCAAGCCCTGCTCTCAACTCCATTGTAAGGCTGGCTTCCATAACAGTATTAAAACCATACCAATGGGCTACCACACTCGTGAAATATTGGATGAAAGAATTTCAAATGAAAGCATTAATACATTATTTACATCATACAACAGGATTTCAGAGAATAATTTAAGTCGTGGCTTCATCTAAAATTACAAATTTAGTAGCTTATGTTTTAAGAATTTCCCAATTGTCCCTGTCTAAAAGTCTGACTGACTTTTTTTCGAAAAGGGGAATTAAGTAAACCACTCACATCGCACTTGTCTCAAGTAAGCACCGCAACTTTATACAGATTCTGGAAAAGTTACGGGAATCCATGGAGTAAATGATCAGTAAGTACACAAGAATGCCAAGGGTCAGGTAGTGCAATGAAGGGGTATGCACAAGTTAATATTTGTCATCTGGATAATTCAGCTGTTCCTGAGCTACTGCGTGACTTTTGTCAGTGCAATTTTAAAAATCTTGTGGTGTGTGAAATTCAACACAGACCCCAAAATTCAAGGGCAAGAACCAATTTGTGAAAATCCAGAGTTAGGCGTTGACATAATTCAAAAATAGAGCACAATTAATGCTCCTCCAGATTAGGCTGTAGAGCACCATTCACTCAAAGAAAACTACTTCACATTGACATTACAGTTTTACAATAAGTACCACATAAGGCTTTCTCGAATATAAGAAAATAATCTATGGATCTCTCATTACAGTGCTTCAGTGATGGTTGACAGCCAAGGTTCTGTTCAGTGCCAACCAGGATTCCAGACGGCCTGCTGCTGGAAAGAACATACTTAAAACTGGAAAAACAATTCCATGTGCAATGAATGAGTGAGATATTAGCATTACTGCCTTTGACTTCAGAAATACATTCAAGTTTCATTTGCGAGTAATAGTCAAGTCGTTTGCGTATTCTAAAAGGTAAGATGTGAAATAGGGGACGGTCCCTCTGGGAGGAATACTTTCCTATTCAGAGCTCAATATTATTCATTGCATTTTTGTGTCAATGCTCAACCATGTTCACCAGACGTATTTCCTACAGGAAAAGAAAATCGCAAACTAATACTCTTCCAGGTTTTGCAATACTCTTTTTCCCATCCTGTCCATTTGCAGCCAGTGCCACTGGCCCATCTTTCACTACAAGCATTTCACTCTCCGATTATACAACTAAAAATACTCTCACCAGTCACAAACCAATTTGATGTACAAAAGCTACAACTGTAATAATGCTGGGGGCTTTTTACAATTCAACTGGAAAAAACATGAAGGTGGAGGTGAGAATTATTCAATCTAAGGATACGCTGATGACGGCATGTTTTAACGATTCAATAAGTGTCCAAGCGATGCAGTCTCACCAATGAGAATATGTCTGATGTTGAGAAGTTAACGCACAATAAATGTGGAGACTGTTTCATGTACTGGCAGACTGAAATGTAGATTTTGCAGAAATGGATAAATATCTCCACCACAATTCTCAGTAGTTTTAATAGGAAGTCCATAACATCAGGTTAAAGTCCAACAGGTTTATTTGAAATCACAAATAAACCTGTTGGACTTTAACCTGGTATTGTGAGACTTAAAAAAAAATTAATTTAGAATACCCAATTATTTTTTCCAATTAAGGGGCAATTTAACATGGCCAATCCACCTAACTTGCAAATCTTTGGGTTGTGGGGGTGAAACCCACGCAGACACGGGGAGAACGTGCAAACTCCACACAGACAGTGACCCAGGGCCGGGATTCGAATCCGGGTCCTCAGCGCCGTAGGCAACAATGCTAACCACTGTGCCACCGTGCTGCCCTTGTTGTGAGACTTTTAGTGGTACCCACCCCAGTCCAGCACCAACATGTCCATACCTCAGTAGCTTTGACACAAACTATATGCCTTGGAGTTTATGACTGAGGTTTCACACCCGGGCCGGGATTCTCCCCTACCCGGTGGGACGGGGGGTACCGGCGGGATGGAGTGGCGGGAACCACTCCGGCGTCGGGCCACCCCAAAGGTGTGGATTTCTCCGCACCTTTAGGGGCCGAACCCTCACCTTGAGGGGCAAGGCCCGCACCGGAGTGATTGGTGCGGCACCGGCCGGTGGGAAAGGCCTTTGGCACCACGCCAGCCGGAGCTGAAAGTACTTTGCCGCGTGCGCGGGAGCATCAGCGGCTGCTGTCCACATCCCCGCGCATGCGTGAGGGGGGGTCACTTCCGCATCGGCCATCGCGGAGGCTATGGCCGGGGCGGAAGGAAAAGAGTGCTCGCACGGCACATGCCCGCCCGTGGATCGGTGGGCCCTGATCGCGGGCCAGGCCACCGTGGGGGCACCCCTTGGTTCCAGATCGCCCCGCACCCGCCCAGGACCCCGGAGCCCGCCTGCGCCGCCAGTCCCGCCAGTAAGGCAGGTGGTTTGATTCACGCCGGCGGGACTGGCATGACAGCAACGGGACTTTGGCCCATCGCGGACCGGAGAATCGCCAGGGGGGTGGCCCGCTGACTGGCGCGGCGCGATTCCCGCCCCCGCTGAATTTTCAGTGCCGGAGTATTCGCCGGCTGGCGGGGGCGGGAGTCACGCCGCCCCCGGCGATTCTCTGACCCGGCGGGGGATCTCAGAATCCCCCCTGTTAATATTTGATCTAAGATATACTCAATAATCTAACAGTGACGTTAACATCTTGAATTTAAGGGATTATCTTCCAAATAACCTATTTTAATTGCACTTTATAAAAGGAGCAAGTGCAGAACAAAACATTGCTTGCTACCATTTTTTTTGAATTAGGATTTTTCTTTGTTAATTGTTAATTGCTGTGGAGCTTTGTCGCACCATTCAGCACAGATGAGATACATCAGCTTGCAAAACTTCAGCTCTATTAGTGCGAGAAGCAGCAGAATAAATTCGGCAGCAGGGTGGATGCAGAAGGGGGAAGAGATCAAAACGGAACTTGACCAAGAATGGGAAATCGTCACCAGCTGTTCTTGAGTAGCTCTTGGTGATCAGCCAGGTGTTTAGTAGGTAACGAATGTAGAGGACCAAGTCAGTCCACCTCGGAATCATCATCATGGAATAAAGAGAAAATGAACACCAAGTCAAAAATAAGATTTTAGAAATCCACTGTGCTGCAAATAATATGTGAAATTCACCTTGACATTTTCTCATCTCACCAAGACTTGCCGGAAAATAGATATTGATTATTTTGTGCACCTTCCATTAATATTCGATGACGGCCATGCGTTTGAACATCTTTAACATTGCTGCGGGCACAGTTTGATTGAACCATTGGAACAAACTAAGCATTTGGCAGTACAACAGTGCTTGTTGAATCAGATTTCCTTGAACTTCAGAGGTGCAAGATTTTACTATCTCCAGATTAAATTCAAAAAATAGAGCTCTTTCACTTGTAGCAATGCATAACCTTCAGATAATGAAAAGAAAATCAAACAATTGAAAGGCAAAGTGAAATCTGAAGCAAGAAATCAACTTTACTTTAACTAACCAATATCAACAAGATGCTCAACAGCAAGCATGAAATATTTGACACACATTCAGGAAATTTTGATTGGGCCATTTAAATCAAGGATATTCCTTTTCTGTGACCTGTTGGAATGCATTCTGGAGTTAAGCTGCATAACTGGACCCTCATGTTTTGTTGTAAGTATGCGCTACAGCATTTAACATGGAATGGCTTAAGTTGCATGCTGACATTCACATAAAATAAAAAGTGACAAAATAAAACCCATTCAGTAGAGGCAGACTGAAAATGGTAAACCTCAAGTCACTCTATTAACAATGTCCACCAGTTTCATGTTTGTAAATATTCTGTAAAAGTATGACCTGGAAAAATATGCTCACCTGCTAAATAATATCCAGGGGCGGCATGTGGCACAGCCGTTAGGACAGCTCCCTCACAACGCCATGGACCTAGGCTCGATTCTGGTCTTGGGTGACTCTCTGTGTGGAGTTTGCTCGTTCTCCCCATGTCTGCGTGGGTTTCCTCCGGGTGCTACGATTTCCTCCCACTGTCCAAAGGTGTGCAGGTTAGGTGGATTGGCCATGTAAAAATTGCCCCTTGATGTTCAAAGATGTGTAGGTTAGGTGGTGTTGTGGGGAAAGGACGGGGGGAGTGGGCCTAGGTAGGGTGTTCTTTTGGAGGGGTAGTGCAGGCTCAATGGGCCTAATGGCCTTCTCTGCACGGTGGGGATTCTATGAAATCCATTAAGTGCCCATATCTCATAACTCTACAAGCAACTAAATATCCTCTAACAGTTTGACCGCAGTTCATAGTTTTGTTTTTAGCCCCACCTATTTTCAAACATTTTCTTTCTAGTTGACTCAGAAGAAAACCCCAGTAGCCTGTTTTGAAAAATAACCTTGCTAACTTGCATTATAATCTGTATTTGGGCCACAAAGTACCATAAAAAGGTGGTTCGTAGCTCAATATAGTGGAATGGTGATTCATATTAATCTGTCGGGCCTTTCCCCACCAGTAAAACTAAAATCAAGTGGCTGTAGATAGAGTCAAAAGCCCCAATATTTAAAAGAAGATAGGAAAAGTGCAATGGTCAGTATAATGGTTAAATCATCCTACAATGATGGGGCCACACTCAGTTGCCAGTGAAATGATGAGTTTGGGCAATGGCAGGGAGGGGGAACTGGTGACTGCGGTCCGTATTGGGGGGGGGGGGGGGGCGGGGAGCATGTGATCAGGGCTGCAGAAGGCACAGGTTTCTTTTTGAACTCAATATTGCGTTCAACAACGTAAGATTGCGACCCTTCCCTGCCATCTGGACTTTTTTAAAGATCCCAAATATTTTTTGTCACAGTCCAAACCACTCCCACGTCCCTGTTCCCCTCCCCCTCTGGACCATCTGTCACTTGTTCTTCAGTTTTGTTTTCATCAACTACTGACCTTTATTGTTCCATCAACACATTCTGATATCTTACCTTTTTGCAGCTCCGAGCACCTTCTCCTACCATTAACCCTTCACCTGTCTCGTGACTTAGTCATCGCGTCGCGCACCATTAGAACAGCGTTGTCACATAATCGGAAGGCCCTCCCCAATGCTCCACCCCCCAATGGGCCAAATTCTCGACTGATTAGTTGACGTGTGGTCTGAGCGGTCGGGAACCTGGTGTGAGGGCTGCAGAATGTGTCCAGTGCCGCCACATTCAGCCGGGATCCTTGCCGCTGGCCGGCGGGGATTTTGTGGGCGCTGGGGGGACTGGTGGGGAGAGGCCAGGGGGTGGCCAGGGGTTGTCCTGTGGAGCAGTATTTGGCAGATTGGGTCCGCGCGCACGGCCACCGTTATGTTTCGGCGCAATTGCTGCAGGTCGTCACCGTGCACATGTGTGGCCACGGACCAGGCCATTCTCCAGCTGTTTTTGGCACGGGAGCCATAGGTTTTCCCCGGTATGGCTGCTAGCACCTCACCGGTCCTGGGACCGGTGAGGGTTCGGCACCGATTTGGGTGTCGTAAAAAGCCACAGTTCCCACACCGACGTCGGCACTTAGCCCCACAATCGAAGAATCCAGCCCTTAGTGTTGACTCCGGGGCTGAAATGTATGCGATTCGCATTCCCGTTGGGGGAGCTATTTGTGGAGCAATTCAGGACATGGTAATGGGCCAGCAATCTGCTGGCACGGATTCTGAGCAATTCCTGGCCCAGCAGGCATTCTAACCGCTGGGGCTAGAGTTAGTGCCAAGAAGTCTGGCAGCTGGAGCTGTTTCTAAGCGCTCCACTTACCACTTACCACACACTCACTGCAGCCTCCAAGATGGCTCAGGGAAAACAAGACCCACCCCCCTCCCCTTCATGGGGCGGGATTCTCTCACCCTGGGGCTGGGCTGGAGAATCGCCATGACCAGCGTCGGAGAGCGGAGAATCGGCCGCATTGGCGCTGGAACGGTCGGCACGGCGCCAGTCGGGGGCCGCTCTACGGCCACCCTCTGGCGATTCTCCAACTGGGATGGGTCAAGCAGCCGTACAAAAAAACCCGAGTCCGCCGGCGCTGTTCTAACCTGGTCTTACCCAGCGGGACCTCGATGTGGATGGATCCGGGGGCTGCCTGGTGGGGGTGGAGGGGCGTCCGACCCGGGGGGGGGGGGGGGGGGGGGCTCCGCTGTGGCCTGGCCCACGATCCAGGCCTACCGAATGTTTGGCCGGCCTCCTGTGTTACGTCAGGGCCGGCGCGGAGAAGGAAGCCACTGCCCGTGCGCGGTAATTGCGCCGGTCCCACTGCGCATGCGCGCGTTGGCGCCGACACCACTGCGCATGCGCAGACCTGCGGCACCCATCTGACACCGGAATCAGAAGCTGGAGCGGCGTGGGTCGCTCCAGTGCCGTGCTGGCCCCCTGTAGGGGCCAGAATTGCTGCTCCTGAGGCCATGTTGACACCGTTTACAACGGCGTCAACACTTAGCCTCAGGATCAGAGAATCCCACCCATGATGTTTGGACTCTGAGGTGGATCCTCAACTCCATGTCTGTGAGGAGCAGAGGGCCATCCTCTTCCCCAGCATGGCCCGTGGACTTAAACCTGCTCTCCTGCACAGTGGTGACAGCAGAAGTCAGTGCTACCAGTAGGAGACAGCTGGTGATCTGGAGGAATGGAGGTCATGGAAGGTCGGAGCATACTGTGCCCAACCCGGTAATCACATTTAAATGCATGGAAATGCGAGTTTTGCATGCCGCCACTTGCACGGGGCGCAAACCTTGCTATCACCACCAGTGAGGAACTGGGGCATGCCACCAGAATCGGCGTCGGGCGCGGACCGCATTTTGGTCCGAAGCAAAGAATTAAGAATTTCGCCCTTTAGCTCCCAGATTATACAAAACTATTTCTCAAAGCAATCCTGAAAAGGGACGTCTACCAGTCACTTTGTAGTATATTGCAAATTATGGAATGAAGTCCTATGTCAAAATGAGGCAGTTGAGTCGCCCTCCAATCAAAAACTTCTCGATGCAAGGCATTGAGATTTTAGATATGAAATCCGAGGCAGCCTTAGATTCCATATTGCTGCTGACTGATTCAGATTTTGCTTTGGCAGCACTGAATCTGGAAACTCTAACCTGCAGATAATTGAGTCCAACGGAAGTGGGGACAGGACTCGTTGAAACTGAGACTGCAGGCAGCATTGGAACAAGATCACAGCAGCTGAGAGATTCTATTCATTTTTGGCATGCAATCATGAATGAAGCTTCAAAACCCAAAAATGAGCATCAAAGTCTTGCCACTTTACCAAAAGCTCTGAAGTATTTTCCAACCCCATTCAGCAGTCACAATGCAAGATCTGAGCAGCATGACCAAACGGAAGAGGAATGAACTGTGTGTATCTCTGAAAACTAAAAGAACATGGCTATCACTATTGCTGCCTGGTGTTACGGCATCCTGGGTCAGTGTGTGGTCAACTCTAGCCCCATTTGACCTGGAGTCACAACACCAGTGAAATTACATTTATTTAATGTTATGGGCCAGGGTTTAGAGAACCCCAAAGTGTATCATGGAGTTCACCTGACCCACAACTTTTAACAGATTGTGATATGGGGAGCACGTGGCCCACTCTACAGGTGTGGTACAGCAGAAATGGAAAAGTATTTTTTAAAGTAAAACCATGTTTATTCTATGAACTCAAGTTAACCTTTTTAAAACATACAGTGAACATCTTAGCAATCATTAATTCAAATACAATCCCCAAAGAATACAACACTAAGTAATCCTTTAAGATTCCTTTTAACATCCATAAGACTTAAAAAAGAACTTTTAACAGAAGCACATCAGGTTAAAGTCACTACTGAGAGCAGTTATTAGTTTTAAATCACCAAAGGATCGATTTACAGTTTTTAGATTACAGAGAGAGAGACTAATACCCCTTCTGGCTGTGACTGCAGCTATCCAGATCTGAAAACGAAACTAAAAGACACCCTGCAATAAACAGCCTAAAACGAAAGTAAAAAGCTGACAGACAGCCCAGCTCCACCCACTCTCTGACATCACTGCAGTAGTAAACACCCATTTCTTAAAGGTACTCTCACTACAGATATTTATATACATACCCATTTATAAACACCCATTTCTTAAAGGTACTCTCACATGACATTAAATGCACGATGACTTTGACTTAGTCCAATGAACTACAGTCGCCAGGTTTGTAAATTTAATTCACAGACAGAACATGTAAGTGGCTATCTACTACCCATTTCCCAACCATAACCCTCCCACCTTTAAGAACTCTTTATATACACGATCTCACACACACCACACACATATACACCATTAAGGGGAAAGGGTGGGGGAAAGGAAAATAAAATATAAATAAAATTAAAGAATAGGGATCTTTGATTCACAGTCAATGGGCGCGATTTTCCCATAAAGGAACAAAGTTCCCGAACAAGCTCATTTAACCGCGTGTTTCCCAGCACTCACAGTGCCAGTAAATACATGGTTATTGATTTGAATAAGGGGCCGAAATGGGAAACGTGCAGCCGAGTCTATACATAGCCCCGTTTTTTACAACGGGAAGCTCTGCTCGCCGGAACTCCCCACTGTAGTGAGAGACCAAGTCCCGATTGCATAGAGACCGACAAAAAAAAATCCCTGACCTCCCCCCAGCCCGAACACAATATGGGAGGGTCTCCCGTCCCTCCATGCACCCGCCCAACACCCATGGCAGACAACACGGCCTGATCACGCACGCAAAAAATGCCTGCTTGGCATCTTGGCAGTGCCAACCTGGCAGTGCTCCTGCCAGCTGGCACTGCCACCTGAAAATCTTGGAAGTGCCAAGCTGGCACCCAGATGGCACTGCCAGAGTGCCAGGCTGGCACTGCCAGGGCACCACCCTTCCCAAAGGGCATGCAGCTGCAGCCCTCTGATCCCCTTGGAGGCCCCCACGAGTGCCGTTTCATCTGGGCCCCATTTGTGGGGACCAGTAGCAAACGGCGCTCGCCCGAGGTCCCCGAGGCAAAGGGATTGAACCCCAAAGCCTCAGGTACCTTGGGAATCTGCACATTAGAGTAAGGCTTACTGCCTTGCTCTAAATATGCAGATTTACCGAAAACTGATCCCGCTCATTGTGGGCGTGATTCCCCTTGCACGTCTCACGAGATTGCGTTGAATCTCGCGAGGTGTTGCAAGCCAGATAGATCCCAGCAGTGGGGTCTCCCGGCTTGTACAGCCATGCTGCGCTGTGGCGAGCTGCTTTTCTGGCACAGCATGACTGGTAGATTGCGTCAAATGTCTTTCTGAAGTTCAGGCTTCCAGTTTTGTACTTCTTTTCTTCCAGGCTTGATATGAATTTTTCAGGCAAGGTTGACTCCCTTCGCTGCAGACTGAGCATCATTTCAGATTCACAGCAAACGATGTGCTGGACACCTGACTGCTTTCAAAGCAACTTCAGACCCTAAAGCTGCTGATTTTGATATACTTAAAAGATCTTCAGCTTCCACCTCCAGACATTAGGCAGCAGACAGGAGAAACATCTCCATTCACTTCTGAGGTATGATCGCTTCTGGAAGGTTCTCTCAGAAACATCACCCAGCTGGAACCATTCACTGACTGTTGTCAGGCAGAACACTATCCCAGGCCAAACCATTGGTTGCCAGTTAATCAAACTGATTTCCTCCAAAACTGTTCCTCCCATCTACTTGGTGCCAAAGAGTTTGTCTTCTCCTTCTCCCAAACACAAAACCTGAGAATACACTACCCTGGCAAATAGGCTGTTCTAAACTTTGAGTTTTCTGCATTCTTCTGTCTACTTAAGGGCACAGCCAAATTATTGATCCATGGACCAAAACAATAAAATAAAATAAATAAATGGGAACAAAGGAAATAGATCGGAAGGACCTTTACATTAATATACCATCTCAAACAATTTTTTTCGAAGATAATTTGAAAATTATAATGCATAAAGTACTCACGAAGACAACATACTATTTCAAGTGATAGCAATGTTTGGAATCTAATGGGAATTCTCACTCACTATTGCATTCCTTCAAACACAAGGTTATTATAGTATCTTCAATCAATTTTCAATTCTGATAAAAATATCTCAAATCCAAGCTATTCAATTAATACTCTAAAGCAAACTAGGTCCCTCAAGGCATTTTTCAAGGTGAGTCAGAGAACTCATTGATTTTTTTCATAATTGCAAACAAAATAAATATTTGAACCATCTATAGCCTCAGTGCAGCTTAAGGATCGTAGCACTATCTGACAGGGTTCATGCAGATCTTATAAAGTTTAGTAATGAATAAAAGACAACATTTTTAAATCCCCACCATCTTTCTAGTTTCTGAGTTGAGTTTCCACAGATTCTGGGCAGTCATTTTAATTTTCAAATGTCTCTCCATTTGCCTTCACACTTTCCAAGGAAGTTATTTTTAAGTCACAAACAAAAAACTGCAATCCTGCCACTCAGTTCAAACCTTTCATCTGGGGCCATCTTGTGAAGGATCAATGGATCATGGGGACAAGATGCCTGTACATTCAAGCAATCATTGATAGGGTCGACACTAATGGTGGGCAACCTGCGGCCCAGGGGTCACATATGGCCCATCTGCGTTCTGGGTGTGGCCCACGAGACAGTCTAGATAGATAGATAGAATTTACAGTGCAGGAGGCCATTCGGCCCATCAAGTCTACACCGGCCCTCGGAAACAGCACCCTACCCAGGCCCAGGTGGAAGCCCCCCTAACACAGTAACCCGACCTAACATTTTGGACACTAAGGGACAATTTAGCACAGCCAATCCACCTAACCTGCACATCTTTGGGCTGTGGGAGGAAACCGGAGCACCCAGAGGAATCCCACGCAAACACGGGGAGAAAGTGCAAACTCCACTCAGACAGTCACCCGAGGCCAGAATTGAACGTGGGACCCTGGAGATGTGTGGCAGTGGTGCTAACCACTGTGCCACAGTTTCACCCACATGCAGGGTTGCCACATTCCGCTGATTTCAGTCTGCATATATTTTTTTTCCCTACCGGTACGACTGAAGTGATACGCACGTAAAGTAAGGGCAAGTGAAGCAAGATGCATGCTGAATGCTCACAACATTGACTGTGAGAGCTGCGAGCTCTGTGTCCAAAATTTCAATATTTATTTTGTTTTTACCATTTGGAGTTGATGGTAGTTCCATTAATATATAAACAATTAAAGCATTTTCTATAACTCATTACGATATATAATCTATTATATATATTCAATCTTATTCATGGGGTCACCGTTAGTGAACAAGTCTGATTTCAAACTTGCGACACACTGAGATGAAGGAGGGCCACTCATGCAGCCCATTCACTCGCCTGGGTTGCCCATCACTGGTGTAGACTGTCAAGAATTAAAGCACAAAATATTTTTCTGAATCCTTTAATTACGTTTGCAATGTTATTTGTCGGTTTGAGAAACCAGTTTGACAACTGAAATTAATTTGTAATGGACTTTTAAGCTCCACTTAAAGTCTGGTGAATAAATGTGTGCGTTTTTGATTCACTGCTTGAAACTTTACCCAAATAGAATGCCCTGTAGATGCTTCCCACTCCTCTCCACGTTTGTACAAACATGCGTCTGATGGTGGAGACATGCAAGATGCTGAAAGCAATATAGATGCTCCTTTTTCTGAGGTGACTTGGCTCATGAACTTTTCCAATCTAAGAATTATTTGGCACCATCATTAAAATTAGGCCCTGACAGTCAGAATTATACTTAAAAGAAGAAAGCGTTAATATAAGTCATGGACATTCTCGGGGTTACAATTTCATCCACAATGCACGCACAGAGGAAAATAAAACCTTTTGCATTTCAAAGACTGTTTTGAGGTTATTTATAAGAATCTGTGGACTGGTATAATTTCCAGAGTCCAATTTAAAAACCAATTTGACATTTCTTTGTGCATTTTTATGCAATGGCTGGGCAAGACCGCACAAAAGCAACTCAATAGCATTTAATGTTCCCTGTATGATATGTTTGAACTTCTTTTTATTAAAAGGGAATTACTAAGACTCTTGAAAAGATGAATGGTCGCATTCTTCCCCTTCGCACTCATTGTCATTGCTGGAACCGATCACTATTCATGGAATTACATCATTCTGAACATGGTGTGACAAGGCTTTTGAACTGTGACAGCCTGTCATTTTCTTCAGTGCTTCATCTTAATGTCAGCCTCATCAACAATCATCCCTGCTGGATGTAAATTTGCATTGCAGTAAGTTTGGCTGCTGCAATGAACACTTCATTTTCAAAATACGATAATATCAAACCATTTTCATTCAGTCTGCTTTTGAGATTATGCTTACTGCACAGGTGCAACTAGTTTAACAATAAGCATCAAGGCAGAATAAAATTAGAAAATTACAGCTAATTTTAACCTGAGTCCTGAACGAGCGTTTAAATATAAATTAATTGTGGCAGCGAACATCTGCCCGGAACGTTAAGCTGCAATTAAAGCTGCAATGGACGATCATTTTCTGCAACAATTGTTTTCTGATTAAAGGTGTAACGGCTTGGAGGTGGGAAACATAAAATAAAATTAGATTGGACTGAAAGAAATTTAAGGTTTGCCGCATAATATCAACTATAGATCATGTTGACTGAGTACATACCTCCCTACGAGAAAATCAGGATAGTGTTCCAGGGCATTAAATCATTCGAATGGGCTTTAGTGAGAGTGTTCAAATGAATGCTATCATGCAGATACAAAGCGTCGCAGGGCAAATGCAAATCATACACCCATAAAAAAAGTACTAAAATGCAAAGAATTTGCAATTTACACTCAGAGGCAACACAATGGCAGTAAAATGCATCTTCAGTCTGATAACAAAATGAGTGATGGTGGACTAAGCTCCTGACTCATCACAGATTTCCTTCAACCGTAGAAATGATGGCTCATCCACAATTGTCTGGAAAATAACTCCACATCCTGACTCCCCAAAGGCTATCCACCATCTACAAGGCACAAGTCAGGAGTGTGATGGAATATTCTCCACCTGCCTGGATGAGCACATTTCCAACAACGCTTAAGAAGCTTGATTTCATCCACACATCGAAGCCCGCTTGATTGACACCCCATCCCCACCTTCAACATCCACTCCCTCCATTACCGATGACCCACAGTTGCAGCAGTGTGCACCGACTACAAGATGCAGTGCAGTGCAACTCACCAAGGCTCCTTAAACAGTACCTTCCAAACCTGCGACCTCTACCATCTACAAGGACAAGAGCAGCAGATGCATGGGAGCACCTCTACCTGCAAATTCCCCTCCAAGCCACTCACCACACTGACTTGGAATCATGTCACCATTATTTCACTGCCGCTGGGTCAAAATTCTGGAATTCCCTCCCTAACTACAGTTGGCTTAGGAATGAAAAACTGGAGCTGCGAATATAGATTGAAGAAGTTGGGACTCTTTTGCTTGGAGAAAAGAAGGCTGAGAGAAGATTTTATGGAACTATTCAAAATCATGAGGGGGAACAGATTAAATGGTCTATTCCCATTGGCAAGCAAATCAAGACCCAGGGGACACAGATTTTAGGTAGTTGGCGATAGAATATAAAGCAATTCGAACATGGGCAGAAAGGCCTGCTCCTGTAACAATGTTGCGATCTGTGATTTTCACGGCGCCCAGAAATATTGGCCCCAGAATCAGGAGTTTGCACCATTGAAATGTTGCAGCCCTTCCTGGGTTTCTGAAAAAAGTCACAACCCTTTGCTGCCTTTGTTAATAATACCTCTGACCTCTCAGACAGAGGCTAATATTTCAAGTTGCACATGGGTAAGCAGAATTAATGCAGCAATGAACACACTGCAGCATGAGATGTAACAGTTTTTAGATGAGATGTAAATTTGAAATCCTGTTGGCTGTTCATGTGGGTGATAATAATGGAGACAAACACATAATAAAAATTGTACGTGCCAAAATTGAAAATGGTCTCTGCAACACTTCAGCCAGAAACTGGAGCCATGATAAATGATTAGGTTAACTTTAAAAAAAAACAACCAAAAGCACATCAAGAAACATCTACAACTCAGCAAGAGGCTATTACAATAGCATAATTATTCTAGCATCAAAGCCTTTAAATGAGGTTCCATCCTTCACACACATTGACAAACAGCATCTGTAGCTCTAGAAAATCAAGTATACACCAGGATTAAGATGACTGTGGATTCAGATCCCTGAGGCTCACACTGTAATGCAGCAGTGACGGGATTGCTGCACCATGAGTAGTGGAATCTATTGGATGAGGTCATAGAATCCCTACAGTGCAGAAGGAGACCATTCAGCCTATTGAGTCTGCACCGACCCTCCGAAAGAGCACCCGACCTAGGCCCACACCCCAATCTATCCCATAACCCAATAACCCCACCTAACCCTTTAGACACTGAGGGGAAATTTAGCATGGTTAATCCACCTAATCTGCACATCTTTGGACTGTGGGAGGGAACCAGAGCACCCGGAGGAAACCCACGCAGACACGGGGAGAACGTGCAAACTCAACAAATACAGTCACCCAAGGCTAGAAACGGGCCTGTGTCTCTAGTGCAGTAGCACGATGAAAACTTAGGCCCTCTTCAGTGGATGCAAAAGGCACCATGGCACTGTTTGGAAGGAGAGGAAGGAACTTATCCCCTGCATATTTTTTATTCCTCAACCAACACAACCAAAACAGGTGATCAGATCAATACCATAACGCTGTTTGTTTTTGCTCTGCACAAATTAGCTGCTTTGTTTATTAGACTGAAATAAATTCAGTTTTTAGATCAAAGAATTGAAATCAAATAAAGGAGCAAAAGAACTTTAGTGCACAGATACAGGGGGAAAAGAAATGGCGGCATAGATATGGCCATTAAAAAAGGGGATATTCCAGTTCCCCCACTGGGTTTACTGGCGGAAGAGTCAGCCCACCAAGTTTGGCTGCTGGTAAGATCTTCCGGTCCCGCCAAAGACAATGGCCATTTGTCTTGCTCGCTGGCCATGCCGACATGGAACCCGACGGAAGATCCCGTCAACGGGGAAGGTTGCAAAATCCCACCCAATGAAAACTCTCACTTTGGTATAAGAGGCAAAAATGGGTAAAGCAAGAATAGAATGTTGATCTCATAACAGAGCTTTGTTAAACTCCAGCTGGATAATTGCTGATAGTTTTGGGGCCCTGTTGTAGGGAGGATACATATGCAGTGCAAAAGGTGCTGTGTTACCTCACTCGATGCTCTCAGGAATGAATGGGATACATTTAGACTGGAAGACTTGAGCAGCTGAGGTGTCTTCACTGCAAAGTAAGTTATTGGGTTACCAATTGGAATTCCAGATTCCTAAGTGTTATGATTTGGTAAATATTTAGAGGTCATTTCCACTGGTCAGTGAGAAGGGGCAAGCTAAAGATAAGCACAAAAAGAACATGCAAAGAGGGTGCTCTATAGGACCTCCATTACACTGTGCTAACTCAATGTTACAACAATTATGCAGCTCTTCCTTCAGGCTTTTCCCTGCTTGGTTGTTGTTCTGCAACTACAAAACAAAACAAAAAAAATTATCTTTCAACAAGAGTTTCCATCTTCCTGAGGAGGTTTCAGGCCAATCTACATCTAACGACCTGCTCCAAAAACTCTGCTCACTTGTTTGACAAGTTGCACCATAGCAGCTGAGACAATCCACAAAATTCTAAAAGAATCAACAGCATTCCAAATAAAACAAATCATAACATTCTAAAACAAACTTGAAAAGTAAATTCCAGGAAAATAATCCACATCTTCAACAAAAACTAAACAGTTCTTTCTTGGGCAGTATCCTATTTGTGCATCAAGTTTGGTTGGAACACATTTTGAGATAGTGGGCGGAATTATCGGAAAAAAATTTCTGAAAACCAGCGTGTTTCTTCCCAGAAACAGAGCCAGGTGTTCTGTCCAGATCAACTGACGCTTTGTCAGAAAATAATTGGTGGGTGAGTTTACCCTGGCAGGGCAGAGCCTCATAGAGCCAGCAAGCCAAGCCATACAGAGATCGGGAATTGGGGCACCATCTTAAAAGGGCGCCCTGATCAGCAAGACACTTGTCTCCCTCCCACCCCTCCTCTACACACCCCTAGACACTTCGAGGTGACCCCCACCACGGAAGTATTGAGGGGTACCTCTCCACTTCAGTGCGCATCCCTCTTCCTGCCACATTAAAAAAAGCCCCCCTCCTCCATGGAGAAGCTCTTCCCCCCCCATCCAGTGCCCCTGGCACTGCCCTCCGCACTGCTAAGATGCCAGGTGGCACTGCCCAGCCTTGGCCCTCAACCCCAGAGACTACAGCACATCCGCATCCCTGTCGTGGGCATCACGCCCTATCCCCCGCCCTATTCACGTAACGCCATCTAATCTGCACATCTTTGGACAACAGGGGGCAATCTTTTAGCGTGGTCACACCTCTCGGAGGAGAACATCATACAAAGCTGGGAGGTACAGCGTAAATTATTTTAATTGGAGTTAAATTTATTTAAATTCATGGAAATCAGGTTCACGCCCTTTTGGGCATGAAATTTAGCGGCCATAAAGGGATTTGAGCATTCATCGAATGGGCCCGAATAATTGTGCCCATATTGTTTACACCCACAGAGTACAAAAACGGGTAGAAACATTATTTCAGCCCAGCTTCAGTGACAGATGTAGTTGAAAGAGGTTAGATAAAAAATCTTTGCACACAGTTTGTATGATACTCTGTTTCAAGTCCATTGAAATTCCAAAAGGAATTAGATTGTTGTTTGATAAGATCAATATTAAGAGTTTTGGGAGGGAGCAAAGAGAATGGGATTAGGCCTGATAATTTATAAAGAAAAATGTTGGGGATCTGAGGAGCTGAAAGCCTGATTCCATGCTGTAAGTTTCTTGATTTCATCTAACTTTGTAACAAAGATTTGAAACAAAAGCGCAAAAAATATTAAATAAGCTGAGTTGCTTTCAAATTTTTCCAATCCTTTAATCAAATTAGCTTTTATATACTTAACTGTTTTGTCAGATGAATTTTCTACAGATTAGAACCCATTAACATGCCAATCCTGCCTTAGTTGTCTGTTAGTTTCTTCTTCCTAAATATTCCTGCACTACAATTAGTCTTAAAATGTCTGACAGGAAAGTGATAGGATGAATTTTGAATCCCGACAGCCATTAGCACTTTATAAATGCCAGAGAATTTGTGATTATTGTACCAAAGAATCCCGACAGTGCAGATGGAGGCCATTCAGCCCATCGGGTCTGCACCAATCCTCTGAAAGAACACTCCATAAAGGCCCTCTCCCCCTCTTATCCCCGTAACCCCATCTAACCTGCACATCTTTGGACAGCAGGGGGCAATTTTATTGTGTGGCCAATCCACCTAACCTATACTTCCTGGGGCTGTGGTAGGAAATCAAACACCCGGAGGAAACCCAAGCAGAGCTGGGGAGAACGTGAAAAATCCACACAGACTGTCATCTGATGCCGGAATTGAACCTGGGTCCCTGGCGATGTGAGGCAGCAGTGCTAACCACTGTGCCACCGTGCAGCCCATTGTGTTGGAAAAAACTGGTCCCGTTTCATGGGCACATTTATTAAAGTTGGCAATTATAAAAATCACACCATGGAAACCAATTTTCCATTTACAACTGGCACTTAGACCTCAATTTATACTGGGACGGGTATGCTCGAGATGGACAGACCAAACTCCCACAGGAACCAGAGTATTAAGCCCAGGCTATTTTAACTCTTGGTCATCACTTAAATATGGCAGCACTCTCTCCCACCCGAACCTGGAAGGCATCAGGCCAGTAGGTGGGAGTGGGAAATTGTGAGGCAGCCTCAAGCACCGGCGTCCTTGGCAGAAACTCAATGCTAGGAAAGTTGCTGCCTGCACGCAGAGGGAGAGGCAAGACTGGGACAGGGGAAGGCCAGAGATTCCTTTAGGCCTTGGAATGAGAACTCCAGCTCCTCATTGCTCGCAAAGAGTTCTCACAAAAATGTTATTTGTAAAAATAAAGAACATACGTAGGTATTTTTTGGGCCAGTCAACACCTCTCACCATGGTTTGGCTGTCAGGTTACATGAAGTGTAGGACTCGCCCTGAACAATTAGTATCACATCTCAGTGCCAATAACATGATTTTTGAGTTTAAAATAGGACATCGCCTAACTGTAATGGTTGCCTTGGCTAATTTCAAAGCCAGCCAAGATGATGCAGTGCCTGATGGGAAGGATGGAGCCCCTTAAGTTGATTTGGGCTAATAGTAAACCCCCTCATTTCCCATTCTCACTGGGCTAAGGGGGTAAAATTGAAGCAGCTTGCCTCTGCTTCGTTTGCAAACAAGTGTGCTCAAATGCCATCTGTCGAATATCTCCTCCAGGATGCACCGTTGGGCTGCTGCAGGCACAACATTTGTAATCTTCAGTAGCCAGTGGTGGCACAATAGCATCTGGGGACTTGTGCTACAATCTCAATAATGCCCAAGGTCCAATCTTCAGCTAGTCTCAGGGTTCCTGGTTAGGTCGCAATGCCTAGTCTGAGCTCAGGAATGGATTGTAACAAATCAAAATGGAGCAACAAAACAAATTTTTGTTCAAGACATAGAAAACCGTAAGTTAATGCAAATGCCCAATCTTTTGCAAGCAATCCCTTTCAAATTAGCTGGGTGTAATATAAAAGATGCGGTAAAAATGGCTTTTCATCTGGCGGCAAGTGTGCAGTGGTTAGCACTGGGATTGCAGCGCTGAGGACCCGGGTTCGAATCCCGGCCCGGGAACATTGTGCGTGTGAAGTTTGCACATTCTCCCCATTTCTGCGTGGGTTTCACCCCCACAACCCAAAGATGTGCAGGTTAGGTGGATTGGCCATGCTAAATTGCCCCTTAACTGGAAAAAAATAATAATTGGGTACTCTAAACTTAAAAAAGAAATGGCTTTGCATCAAGGGTTCACAGAATGAAATTATGAACACAATTTGCAATAGCAATAAATAAGGACAACCTTCACTTAAAACCTCGGCACTTTGAATGTAATTTTGACCATGCCTCTAAGCAACTAAGCATGCTCACATTATTGTGACTTTTGAAAAATCACTCCTATTCTGTAATTTAGCATGATTCATCTGCTTCAGTACATTGCTTTTTTCGCGCATTATCTCATCTTCCACATGTTCACTTTTTCAGCAAACTAACATAATTGCTGACTCCAGCAAAGTTCTTGCACAAGTATGTTCTGCGTTTGCGATGAAGCACTTTATTGAGGGAGTTCCCGCAACTCACAACTGGTGGTTCTTCTTTCTAGTGATCATCCAAGAGATTTTCAGACCGACTAAGTAAGCAGGTAAGCAGGTTAGAATTTTCATAGAATTTACAGTGCAGAAGGAGGCCATTCGGTCCATCGAGTCTGCACCGGCTCTTGGAAAGAGCACCCTACCCAAGGTCAACACCTCCGCCCTATCCCCAAAACCCAACCCAACACTAAGGGGAATTTTGGACACTAAGGGCAATTTATCATGGCCAATCCATCTAACCTGCACATCTTTGGACTGTGGGAGGAAACCGGAGCACCCGGAGGAAACCCATGCACACACGGGGAGGATGTGCAGACTCCGCACAGACAGTAACCCAAGCCGGAATTGGACCTGGGACCCTGGAGCTGTGAAGCAATTGTGCTATCCACAATGCTACCGTGCTGCCCTCAGCACATCAAACATTGTTTTGTCCATTCAAGCATCTTTCATTTTGGCCTTCCTGTAGATTAAGCTCTCACAATTGCATTTATTCAGAAATATTCTGTGCGTTGTGAACCAGTGAAGTATCACTTCCAGGTCAGTGTTCTTACAGGAACTACCCTTGGAATGCACCTTTCTGAGTTGGGAAAGCCTTGATGTTGTTACCTCAGGTGTTTCCTGTTTTCGAGGAGGGGGCCTTTTCAGAAGTAAAAGGATTCAAAGAGCATTAAGCTTGGACGTTTATTCCAAAACCATATTAAGCCAGACACAGTTGAGCTTTCCAGCTAGGGGCATGATGCATAGCGAATGATCTTCCACGAATGCAAAGTGAACAGCAGATGTTACTGTAGGCAATCTCTTCATGTTTTCAGTGAGTGTGGGAGGCACAAGGTATAACTGCAATATCCTGTTAATGCCAGATATAAAGGCATGTTCTCCAGCTCGCACAAATGTTCTACCGATGTTTGACACACTCAGCATGGCCATTTCACTTTAGAATTGCCATTTTGTCACTGCAACTCGACCAAGGAAAGCTGTCTGACCATGTGCATAATGTCTTGCCAAAATCAAATCGTAGAATCCTCTGTGAAATTGTACCACTGATTTTAAGCATCTGATATAGCTTAGTGACTCAGTGTCATGACTTCCAGCATTGTCTCTCGTTCTGTACAATTGCTGTCATTAGCCACTTCTCAAAACGTCTACCCTGAAGCCTTCTATTTTCTTCAATTATCGCCCCATCTTTAACCCGACTTGTTTTTTTTTTGTTCAAAGCTCCTGAAATGGCTCCTACCTTGTCATGTCCAAAGCCCTTCAAATACCTCTCAGGGAAAGTCACTGACAGCACTGTGTGTGATTAGCAATTGTTCCCAGTCTGTCCTCAACCTCTTCAGAATCTTTACCACTGTCAGCCATTCGACTCTCCGTATCACAAGCCTATCCTCCGGAGTCCAACTCCTCGACACTGCTCTCTCTCATAGTTTCATTCCTCCGAGTATCGGTGTCATTCCTGCAGTCATTCTGACCTTGCCCTCTGAAAGTTCCACACTCAAAACACAATGTTATGTCTGTGCCTCATTGCTACTTCGAGCTCCCTGCTTTCTTGTTCGATGTTCTTGCTGAGCCGATGCCCGTGCGCAATGCGCTGCTGAACAACCTCAATTCAACATGATTGCACTCAGATCTCTGAAACAGATCCTGTGATGGGCTGTGGCTTGAATTGACTTTCAATTGTTCCTCTAGTTTTATGAACTGCAGCCTTTTCTGTAATCAACATGACACGGTGAGACCAGAACTCGAATGGGAGATCATGGTGCTGATCACCATTGAGAATTGCTCGTTAAAAAAAAAATCCCACCATTACTAAGTTATCTTGAGCTGATATATGTATTAAACAGGGATTTGATGAAAGGTCTACACCAAAAATGTTTGCCCATCTTGTTCTTTTTTACAGGTAAATGCCGTAGATCTTCTGTATCTCCAGCATTTTCATTTATTTTTAAGGATACATCCTGTGGCAGTTCATGATGTTGATCATTTGTCAAATGGGAGTGTGCAGGATGTCTGTAGGAGATTACCTGTTTTCATGTCTTTAAATGCATCATTTCTTTTGAAATGATCCACGATGCTCATAAGCATCGGCCATTTGAAGGGAACCCAACTGTCTCCGTACATGTCAAATTGAAATGCTACACATATTGATCCAGTTTCATGAAATTTGATGTCATTTTATATTCACATGACGGGACTCTCATTACCAGGAACAATTTGCGTATGTATAGTTGATTGATGTTTCTGCGTACACAAATTTGATGCAGCTATAATCAGTGCACGGCTCTCCCAATGGTTTAAATATCCTCCCCAAAAAAGGTAATCTCTCAGTTATATCCAGTACAATGAAAAGTCACCTCTTGAAAACACATCCCAGAAAAGTCTTAAACAAAGGTAGGCTAGCAGACATTTACAATGCCATTCGGACTACCATATCTATGCTGTGCAGATAGTGACAGTAACCAATATTGAATTCTAATGCACTGCTTTCACCCAAAGCTTTGTATCTAACACTGCTTCAAAAATGTATCTAAATTCCCTTTAAACATGCAATGGTCTTTATTCACTTACTCCCTTATCTGCATATAGAACCTTTTCATTGCTACTACCCTTGCTTTCTTGTTGTCTGTCTTCACAACCTCAATAGACCAAAATGACCAGGGCATCATGGTGACACAATGGTTAGCACAGCTGCCTCATAGCATTAGGTAGCCTGATTCAATTTTAGCCTTGGGTGACTGTGTGGAGTTTGCACGTTCTCCCCATGTCTGTGTGGGGTTTCCTCTGGGTGCTCCGGTTTCCTTCCACGGTTCAAAGATGTACAGGTGAGCTGGATTGGCCATGACCAATGCGCGGAGGGGGGTGGGGGGGTGGCGGGTATGGGGGGGGGGGGGGGGGGTGAGCCTAGGTAGAATGCTCTTGTTCTTTCGGAGGATTGGTGCAGACTCGACGGCCTCCTTCTGCACTGTAGGGATTCTATGAAATGCCCATCTATAAACAACTAAAGATCCTGTAATAGTTTGGCCACAGTTCATAGTTTAATCAGATGATTTGCCTGTCTCTTCCATGGTTATTATATTTAAAATGTTGACACAATATCAGTTAACCTTGAACCCTTATTTTTTTCCCCATTCTAGGTATACACGGTATACAAAGCTAATTCACAGCAGGTCGATTCAGTCACACAAACCCTTGTAATAATTGGAACATGTAATCAGTTAAGTGCTGTAAGACTCCCATGCAGGTGCCAGTAGAACAGGGTGACTTTGTCCTTCTTTGCTTTATTTTCTGTCCTTTATTAACTCGTCATTTATTGGAAATTCTGGCACTGTGCCAAAAATTCTATTACGAACTTGAAACAGTTAAACAGTAATTCTTGAAGAACCGGGAAATAAATACAAGCCCCCAAAATAGCTGAACGATTCAGTCTGATGGCAGTTTACATGAAGACTACCCCCATATCACAGAGCAACTCAAAACGGAATCCAATGAATGGTTAAATTGAGTAACCTGGGCAACTAATGTTGAAGATAAATTACAAGCTTCATAACAAATTGTTGCAAACACAAAAAGAGAATCACAGAGGCGAATGCATCATCAATAATATGAAATAAAATGGTACAGAACTGATATGGAGATTTGATGCATAGAAAAGAAATTGGACAGATGAGAACGGCAGGGGCAGAAGTGATCAACAGGGCAGCACATTGTTAATCCACTGACTCACATTGTGGCGAGAAATAGATTCACGTTCACAACTCCACGTGAAGAACTTTTCACCTTGACTAAAGAATCACAACTGAAGGTTGGGGAAAATTATGGGGCTGGTTTAGCACAGGGCTAAATCGCTGGCTTTGAAAGCAGACCAAGGCAGGCCAGCAGCACGGTTCAATTCCCGTACCAGCCTCCCCGAACAGGCACTGGAATGTGGCGACTAGGGGCTTTTCACAATAGCTTCATTTGAAGCCTACTTGTGACAATAAGCGATTTTCATTTCATTTTTTTCATTTCAATTAAATATTTCATGCGGCAGCCAACATCATTAGTAAAACAGCCTGCTTCCCCATTCTGTCGATTGCCAAATAGAGTTCACCATAGGTGGGAAAAATTGATTTTTATATATTTTTTTAACTTGAAAATTAGAGGTTTTACTCCAGGACATAAGGACAAATATGATGGCTGACACACATGCAGCATTGACGGAAAGTTACGCAGTCAGTGCTGCCCTCTTCTGGACGGAGCATTAAACTGTGGTTGGGGTCCCATCTGCCCTCTCAACTGGGCACCAAGGGACCCATAATGCACTCACCCCCCCTCCCCCACCCGGCATGTTTTGCAGTGGTGGAGGCAGCCCGCCATTGGCCGGCAGCAGGCTCTTGCGTCTCACCGCTATCAATGGGGGGTTCCCGTTGTTCGAAACCCTCGGCTGCCAGTGAGCGCACAGCAGGAGGCCACCGTTGGAAGACAGGAAGATCCCGCCAGTGTGTACGGCCAGGAAACTTTGACCACAGCATTATTTTGAACAAGATCAGGACAGTTATCCCCATTGCCCTGGCCAATATTTATTGCTCAACCAAGATTACCAAAACAGATGATCTAATCATCATCATGCTTCTGTCTTTGGACCTTACTGTGTGAAAATTGGTTGCTGTCTTTCCTAATGTACAACAGTGATTGTTGGCTATAAGTCACTTTAAGATGTCTCATGCTCATGAAAGGCATTATATAAATGCTAGTCTTTCTTTCCTTTTAGAACAACATCCAAAGTTCCTGCCACTGACATATGTTCCTGACAATGCAGGTGAAGACACTCATGGCCGCAGTCGATCTGTGAAAATTTTATTTAAGTTTGTGTATGTGTCATACGTGAAACAAGTTCAACCAAAACATGAATTACAAAACAGCCAGCAGTGGTGGTCAGGGGGTAACTTGGAGAAATTGCCAAGCTGTTCCAGGAAACAGAATAAAATCTTCTTCCTTATGGTGATCTGTGACTCAGTTTGCTCACTCTTCCAACTTCTTCCATCGGGCAGGAGACACAAATGTCTGAGAATACGCACAAAAAGATTCAAAAACAGTTTCTTCCCCGCTGTTACCAGACTGCTAAATGACCCTCTTATGGACTGACCTGATTAATGCTACACTCCGTATGCTTCACCCGATGCCAGTGTCTATGTATTTACATTGTCTGCCTTGTGTTGCCCTATTATATATTCTTCTTTTTATTTTATTTTATTTTCATGTACTAAATGATCTGTTTGAGCTGCTCGCAGAAAAATACTTTTCACTGCACCTCGGTAGACGTGACAATAAACAAATCCAATCCAATCAAACATTTTCGAAAAAGTAACTTGCATTGAATTGGGCCTCAGAGTCACAGGACGGAATCTTACCATCGTTTTTCAAAGTGTCAGACTCAGATTGAAAATCGGTGTGTAGCTCTCCAACTAGACAGACCAGTTTTCACTCCAGACCTTGAGCCTCTCTGAAGAAATAAAATAAGTGGACGGGGTTTTCATTGCCACTCTGGCAGGGCGGGACCTGACAGAGCCAGCAAGGACAGCTCCACAGAGATCAGGGGCGGGATTCTCGACCCCCCGCCGGGTCTGCGAATCGCCGGGGGCTGACGTGAATCCTGCCACTGCCGGTTGCCGAATTCTCTGGCACCGGATATTCGGTGGGGGTGGGAATCGCGGGCCGCCCCCAGCGATTCTCCGGCCTGCGATGGGCCGAAGTCCCGCTGCTGGAATGCCTGTCCCGCCATCTAGAATTAAACCACCTCTCTTACCAGCGGGACTAGGTGGCGCGGGTGGGCTCCGAGGTCCTGGGGGGGGCGCGGGGCGATCTGGCCCCGGGGGGTGCCCCCACGGTGGCCTGGCCCACGATCGGGGCCCACCATTCTGCGGGCGGGTCTGTGCCGTGGGGGCACTCTTTCCTCCGCCTCGGCCACAGCCTTCACCATGGCTGACGCCTAAGAGGCACCCCCCCTGCGCATGCGCCGGGATGACGTCAGCTGACGCTCCCGCGCATGCGCGGACATCCGCCGGCCGGCAAAGTCCTTTCGGCCCTGGCTGGCGTTGCACCAAAGGCCTTCCATGCCAGCCGGTGGAGCGGAAACCACTCCGGCGCATGCTTCGCCCCTCACGGTGAGGGCTTGGCCCCTAAAGGTGCGGAGAAGTGTGCACCTTTGGGGCAGCCCGACGCCAGAGTGGTTCCCGCCACTCCATCCCGCTGGGACCCCCCACCCCGCCGGGTAGGGGAGAATCCAGGCCCAGGGTGCCATCTTTAAAGGATGCCATGGTCAACTTCCCCCAACAATCATCATGCCCCATCACCCTCTGTGTGAAAAAATCTTTCCTCAATTCCCCTCTAAATCCCATGCTCCTTACCTTAAATATCTGCCCCCTGGTTATTGACCCTTTCTACGAAAGGGAAATGTGAAATGAAATGAAATGAAATGAAAATCGCTTATTGTCACAAGTAGGCTTCAAATGAAGTTACTGTGAAAAGCCCCTTATTTCTTCCTATCTACCCTGTCTATGTCCCTCATGATTTTGCACACCTCAATCAGGTTTCCCTCAGTCTTCCCTAATCTACGGAAAACAACCTCAGTCTATTCAGCCTCTCTTCACAGCTGAAATATAAATATTTATACATTATATTTATTATTAAATAGATTTATATGAAATATTTTTCTGATCTCTCTTTCTGAAGTGGTAGGTACTGTTTAGCTACAGCTTTTGACAGAACTATCGCAGTAACTGAAAGTTTTTCTTCAAGATGCTGCTTCAGAGGTGGTCTCAGATGCTGTTGACCGACTCGTTCTCAGGATATTTCAATCCGATACACTCAACCAACTATGGTGCTGAATGAAGATTTTCATTTCAACTTCAATATCAGGACAATGATCACAGGCCATTTGTTATTGCAGCTTTTGAGAAAATCTTCCATTTGCTTATAAATTAAGTTTGCTTCTTAAACAAACACCTGTCAGTGCCAGAATCTCCCTGTCTATCATGGGTGGGATTCTCCGACCCCGCGCCTGGTCGGAGAATCGCCGGTGGGCTACGCGGATCGTGCCACGCCGCCCCGACGCCGGGACTCGATTCTCCGCAGCGGCGCCATTATAGATGGCGTGGTCGGCACGCGGCGGTCGGGGGCCATTCTACACGGCTCCTCCGCGATTCTCCGGCCCAGACGGGCCGAGTGGTCATGACAAAAAATCTGAGTCCCGCCGGTGCCGTTCTAACATGCTCTGAGCCGGCAGGAACTCGACTTTGTAGGGTCCGGGGGGCGGTCTGTGGGGGGGAGGGGGGGTCCGACCCCGGGAGGGGGCTTCCATTGTGGCCTAGCCCGTGATCGGGGCCCACCGATCAGCGGGCCGGCCTCTCGGGCTGGGGCCTCCTTCTTCCGCGCAGGCTCCTATAGCCCTATGCCATTTGGCGTTGGGGCCGGCACAGAGAAGGGAGCCACTACGCATGCGTGCATTGGCGCCGGTGCCACTGTGCAGGTATGCAATGGCGCCGGTGCCACTGCGCAGGTATGCATTGGCGCCGGTGCCACTGCGCATGCGCAGACCCCGCGGTGCCTAGTTGACGCCGGGTTCAACAGCTCCAGCGCCATGCTGGCCCCCTGTGGCCCAGAGAATCGGTCGCCAAAAGTCCTGTTGACGCTGGAGTAAAACACTCCTGTTTTTACGCCCGTGTCAACAATTAGCCGCGCAATGAGAGAATCCCGCCCCACATCTATGATCTATGACCCTCAGAATTTTATAATAATGTAACAATAATAATCTCTATTGTCCCAAGTATGCTTACATTAACACTGCAATGAAAAGCCCTCAGTCGCCACATTCCGCTGCCTGTTGGGGTACACAGAGGGAGAGTTCAGAATGTCCAAATGATCTAACAGCACGTCTTTCAGGACTAGTGGGAGGAAACCGGAGCACCCAGGGGAAACCCACTCAGACACGGGGAGAACGTGCAGATTCTGCACCAACAATGGCCCAGCCAGGATTTGAATCTGGGACCCTGGCGCTGTGAAGCCACAGTGCTAACCACTGTGCTACCATGCTGCCCATTACACACCTTGATAAGGTTCCCTCTCATTAAGATTATAGAGGGAACAGGGGCTTGCCAACTCGTGGGAGCCTCGCATCATCTCCTTTGGGGAAGGCCCACTGGAATTAATTCCTGAACAGCCACACAAGTAACCAGTGGTGGACTTTCCTGGGATTATGTCCCTGGGAGATAAACCAGCAGGCAGACCCCATCTCTTTCTCCGAACGTTGCCAGCCAGAGGCAACAACTGTCTATTGCAGGGATCAACAGCAAGAGTGATAGTAGCAGCTGGAAAGCACACACGGAGAGGCCTACAATCGCCAAGGGTCCCAGGCCACAGGTGAGTGAGGGTGAAATGGGATCCTGGGATAGGGGGCTTGCCTCTGCAAGGGCAGGGATTTGCTCTGAGCATGCCCACCCACCAGCCATCCCTCATGATGCCGCATCTCTTGATCCGGGGAGCCTGCAAGCAAACCTGACAGCGACATTGGTTTTTGAGCTTCCCAGTTGGTGATTTCTCCACCCACCTTTGGCACTAGTGGGATGGTAAGTAGGCATTAATTGCCACGTAAGGGCTTCTATGAGTGACAGGGTGAGCCTTGCTCCATATCGACTTAATCAGGGTGAAGGGGGAAAGTGACAGGATCCCAACCTTCCAATTAAATGCCCCCACCCGTCTGCAAACATGCCTGGAGTGGAGGCATTGAATTCCGTCCAATGTGTGGACTGAAAGAAATGCGTTTTGAAAGGAGGCAAAATACATTCAAAGTGCAAAAAAGAAAATACTAAAAATAGCTAAGACTCCAAGAAGAATTGAATTTCTCAAGTGTTTCTTCATATGTTGATGTGGATGAATGCCCTCACAGGAAAACAGCTGAAAATGCAGTTAGGACTCACATTGGGGATTGTAAATAACATGAGATGGTTGAATGCATTAGAGAGCGCGATGATTTGCAGCTGCTAAGATCATGCAAATGTAAAGCAAAGGAAGACAATCCATCAATGTTGAATAATTTAGAGCATAAAGTTCAATAGGTACTGAGCAATTTCATTTATTTTACCTTGGGGTGGGGGGGACAAGTAACCTTGCAGGCCTTTTTGTTTCGAGATTAAAAGGAACATGTAGAAAGAACAGATCTGAATGCTTTAAAGGACGTTTCTCAATCGACTGTTTAAAAATACACTGATTTTATGTGGCAAAATTGTTCCTGAGCCCTTTTGGAAACATTTCAAATCGGTCGCAGCATGATTCTATTTTGAAGTATTGCTAACGTCGTTAAATACAGTCAAGTGGAGAACACGTCAACAGAGGTGGTCTCCTACTGGAGGTGTTTCCAATAATAACTCTGGATTTCTGCAAGTTCGCAGAAGAAATTGTTCTTCAAGCCGTCGCATTCCGTGCCTTCATAAGTCCGTTATTAAGACCAATTCTAAATACCCTTGTTAATTGTCTGCAGCTGGTATATATGATTTTGTCTGTCCTTGCCAACTTTCCGACTGATGGAATTCCAAAATAAATATTCCAGCTATCAAATCATGCATTATAACAGATAACAGTCACACGGAAAGCACTATTGCTCCAACTCTCCACAACAGAAGGACACAGCAGTTTTTGTTTCGATCTTTGGGAAAATCCTTTTGAGTCTCAGTTTTCCCCATTACCAACTGACAGATGGTTGTTGTGAATCAAAATGGCCCAACTACATTGGACATAGAACCACACACAGGACTATTGAATCGTTTTAGGTGGCAGTGAATTGGGAACCTATTTTAATCTCTTTTCCACTGAAGGCTAAGTGCAGCCTCACTTTCATCCTTGGAATATGGCTCAGTAACAAATGTGAGAAAGTGTCAATCAAGTCTGCCACCAAATCTAACTTCAATCATTAATTACGATGGATTTCAGAATTGAAGTATGAAAGAAAATGAGCATACAAAATAATGTCACGTGAGAGTACCTTTAAGAAATGGGTGTTTATCAAACAGCTGTAGTGGATGTACCTTTAAGAAATGGGGTTTATCAAATAGCTGCAGTGATGTCAGAGTGTGGGTGGAGCTGGGCAGTCTGCTTTATTTTCGCTTTGGCTGGCAGCTACAGGGTGTCTTTGGTTTCGTTTTGCAGATTGGGAGCTGCATCCAGAGAAACAAGGTGTAATTCTGATCTCTCTCTGCATAAAAAGAATACCTTCAGATCACTTGCTAATTTAACAGTGATATCTGCTCCGAGTAGAGAATTTAAACCTGAGGAAATTCTTCGACCCCCTGCCGGGTCGGAGAATCGGCGCCGCGCCGCGCGAAATGCGCCACACTGCCCCGACGCAATTCTCCGCAATGCGAATATGCGAGTTGACCCCATTTGATAGAATAAAATCTAGACTTTTGGGGGGATTGAATTCTGCAGGAATATTTCCTTTATATGCAAGCATGCTTCCATAAAATATTTATCCCCAGCCTTTTAACTCCAGAAAAACTTGCCAGGGATTTAATAGCATCTCTATGGTGAGCATTAACCAGCCTTCCAGCAATCTGTTTTGACTTTATGTATAACTCATATTACAGTTATGCACATACTAAATGCGACAAGTTCCATTTTACATTCCACGTAATGAATTTTAGGGAGAAAAAAAAAGTTGGAACAAGTGCAGAGACTGGCTGATATGCTATATTGCAACCCCCGATTACAGATTGCTTAAAAATGTTTAATACTGTAGGCCAGAACCTACTGGGGAGGAAGCACTTCTTTATTTTAAGTAATATTCATATTGGTTACACATTAGGTTCCTTCCTTTTAACAGACATAAGAATAATTCATAAATAAATATCTGCAAGCAATTTATAATTGTAGATTTTGTTGGTTACAAAGACCATAATGCAGAGGTGCTAGTCCGAATCAGATATATGTAGATATCTGACTTAACTCCAACAGCGTTCTAAGAAAACAAATATTTTCTAAATTAAGGCACCACTTCTATTGTCTCAGTAAGTGTGCACCCAAATAACGGGGACCCTCTTGTAAATGACAATTGGCTACCTTTTCTTAGGTTTAGGCCAACACTGAAGGTAGAATTAAAATCATGAAGGTACCAGTGACATGAGGTGTGCCTGATAAGAGATAATAAATTGTCGGTAAGCACTGTTGCTTGAAGACAAGAATGCTGGGATTGGGAACCAGCTGGTTACACTCCGTAACATACGTGCTGAGGATTGCGGAGCATATTCTCCAGGTGGTGACAAGATGGGTCGAGATATTGCAGCAAAAAGGGTAGTGGGTGCTTGTTCACAGATATAAAGGAGGAGGAGGAGGAAGGAACCAGCAATGCAGGCCCCTGTGGGTCAGTAATTGTTCGATAAGTGTACATTACCCAACACCTACAAGAAGAACAAGATCAGAGTTGACAATGCCAAGGCATTGTGCAACAGGTGATTAGCCTTGAAGAAAAGGGTGACATTAGACCTGCCAAGAAGACAAGAAATATTTTAGGGACTCTATAAATAAGGGTGATAGACAGATTATTTTGTAACTGCAAGCTGGAGTCCCAAGTAGTGTATTGTCTCCCAGGCATCAGAGAAATGGACATAATCTTAAGCAGACCAGCAAAACTCCTGAAAAGGAGAAATACCAGATTGGTCCAATGAGACCAATGATGTAGGAAGGATTAGCAAGAAAGTCTTGCTATTTAATGCAGTACCTAACTCCAATTGTCTCTGCAAGAAAAATCTCAAGAATACTCATGGTGCCAATGGGTAAACTGACTGGAAAAGGGGATGCCAGCTGCATCAATACCTAGCAAAGTGATACAGAAGGGAGAAATTCAAATTCATAGAACACGAAGGTACATTCCAAGGCAGATAACTTTACAGATAGAATGGTAGCAAATAGTTAGATGGTGAATAAAAAGAAAGAGGTTTGGACACTGGCAAATATGTCATGCTTATTCAAGGAAGGGTGAAAGGATTCCCAACGTTACATCAGTCAGTTTAACATTAGTGGTAGGTGAGATTTTCGAAGCAATAATCAGGGGGGGAAAAAATCAATAGACACCAGAGAAGTTTTGTTAATTAAGGAACGATTTGTAAAAGGCGGGTGTTTGACTGATCTAACTAGACACCTTTGATGAAGTGACAGAGAAGGGTTGGTGAAGGGGAAGCAATGGATGTTGTCCATGTAGATTTTAAGAAAGTGTTTGCCAAGTACCAGATAAACGCTGGTTAACAATATGGAGGCTCATCGTAGAGGAGGGTCGGAGTGAGCTTAAATTTTTAAAAATGGTTTAAGGACAGAAAAGAAAGTCATGGTAAATGATTGTGTTTCGGAACAGAAGACGGTAGACAGGGGCCATTCAAGCTGCCAGGGTTGTATGGAGCCGCCGATACTGCAGATTTCATGGTGGCGAGGGATGCATTCAATGGGAAACTACGTTGACAACATCGGGACCAGATGACCTTGCTGCCAGTCAAGGGTGGGCCACCTCTGTGAAACACTTGGCGGGTTGCGTGGAAAATTCCACCCATAGTGTTTATCAATGGATTATGAGCTAGAGCCACTGCTTTTTAAATATATATATAGTTGACTTGGACATTGGAGCACAAAGTAAAATTTGTTGATGGTACCAAGCTTGGAGTATGTCAGAAAATGAGGATGATAAAAATTGACTGCAACAGGACACAGAAAGGACAGATAGGTGACAGATGGAATTCAATACAGAGAAGTGTGAGGTGATGCATTTGACAGTCAGACACAGAGAGGCAAAACTGAATTGATGGCACAGTCCTAGGGCTTGGCTCCTTGTGTCCAGCTCCTTGAAGTTGGCAGGACATATTGAGAGAATAGTTAGTAAAGTGTATGGAATATTGGGCTATGTAAATTTAAATTTTCGGCTTAAAATCAGGGAAATTATGATGAATCTTTATAAAGCTTTGGGAAGATCATAACTAGATTACTGCACCCAGATCTGGTCACCATGCTTTTGGACGTGTGTGAGGTTCCTGGCGGGGGTTCAGAGAAGATTTGCCAGAATGGTTGCAAGGATTAGGGGCTGGATTCGCCGCTCCGCCGTACAACATTTCTAATTCACCCCGCCAGCGGAATGCTCCATTATGCTGGCTGCGCAATGGGGTTTCGATTGTGCGCCAGCCCCACGCCGTCGGGAAACCCCCGGGCTGCCGGCAAAATGAAGCATCCCGCCGGTGGAGAATCCAGCCCTTGAGCTTTAGTTCCAAGGCTAGCTTGTAGAAAGTGGAACCAATTTCCTTGAAGCCGAGGAGATTAAGGGCAGACATGAGGGAGGGTGTAGAGGATTACAACAGGATTAGGTAAAGTAGCCAGAGAAAAGCTTTTTACACTGGGTGCGATCCAGAGCCCGCGTTTGCCATCGGCGGGATCGGTGATGTGGGCGGAAGATCTTGCGAGGTTATTAGTGCCCCCCCCTCCCCCCCACCCATTCCACAAAATAAACTCTCCTCACTAAATATTCATACCTTGACGACATGACTGCAGGTTTGGCCAGACCTGAGGCAATCGAGGGGATCCCCCCGGAGGCGCTGAGCTTCTGTAATGGATGCTGGGCCCGTTTGGCAGCAATGCTGATCAGAACGCCCTTTAAAGTTGTCGCCCCAATCTCTTTGGAGACGGTTCCCAGCTCTATGAGGCCCCGTCCCAACAGAGTGGCCGCGTAAAGCACCCTACTCACTTTCTTTGTCTAAGAGACTCAGAATTTCGCGAGTAAATGCATCTGTGCAACTGGAGAGCCACACACCAGTTGTCTGTCTCAGCCTGACACTTTGCCAAATTCTGGTAAGATTCATCCATTAGATGATGGTACAAGGAGTAGGGGACACAGGTTTTGAGATAGAGATACGGTGGGGGGAATGTGAGGAAGATCATATTCACAGTGAATGGTAATGACTTGGAGCTTGCTGCCTACAGTGGTGATGGATGCGGAGACAATTATTAATTTCAAAGGGTGATTGAGGGAAATAGAATTGCAGGGTTCTGGGGATAAAAGGGAATGGGACTGACTGGATCGCTCTACAGAGATATGCCATGGACTTGATGGGCCAAATGGCCTCCTGTGTTATAATGACTTTCTGACGCTTTGATAAACTGATCTCAGCCACATTGTTAAATGACTACGTGGAACAACTGGGCACATAACAATTAGACAGGGGACAATTGGACCCAATATTAAGTAACAATTAGGAGATCAAGCCAGAGTCAGAGAACACATTGGCATCATAACCGCATTAAGGCTGAATTTAAGAGAATAGTTCAATTGAAACATGCAACATCAAAAGGAAATACAGATTCTGGGGATATTAAGCGAAGGGAATTTTCCTGGATAGTTTGAAGGGGAAAAAGGGGAAAATGGAAATACATAGAATGCAAAGCAGAGCCATACATAGTGAGGAAGAAAGATACCATGGAGAAAAGATTAATCACGGAATAATGGAATTATTGCTGGCATTAAGAGCAAAAATAGATTGCTCCTAAAACATAATGGCTGGCACGCTGAACAGAAACTGGAGTTTTGTTTGGTTCATGAGGTGTCACAAGTGACATTATCCAATTTTTAAAAATAAATTATATTTAAGGAAGAGGCACAATCCTCAAAATATGTGGTTCAGAGTTATTTTCATGCCATCCCAGAGCCAACTCAATAGCACCCACAGATGGTGATGACACCGCCATTTCAATGGATAATTTTAAAGTTACATCTTCCACAAATATTAAAAAGTTGGAAGCTGTACAATGTAAACTACAACTGTGAATTCTCTGATAAAATCAATTTGGAGAGATTACAGTATTAATCAACAAGAATGACACTAATTCCATTCCATTCTTCAGAAAAAAATCAGTTTTAAAAATCTAAAGGCAGCAACTAAATGCAAATTCTCATCACTTCCAACTATCCAGTTGGTTTGCCTCAATCACCTATATGGAATAAATGCGTATTTCTATTCGACATATTATTGTTTCAAAGTATTTTCCCTGTTATCTTTTATTTTTTGTTCTTCTCTCATTGTTTATTCCATCTTGTATATTTGCATATTGCCACAAACTCTTCCAAGAAGAATGGTATTCACCTCCTCTACTCTGGTCGCTCACCTCGACACCTTATTCCCTGTTATTGGTCTCAAATCCCCTTTCATGTTGGTGCCACTGATGGCCAGATTTCCTCTACACCTGATGGAGGACCGTGTTCTTTACAAGTTTCATTTTCTCATGTTAGATCTCCAGTTTACTCCAGTTGGACTTCCATCTCCCATTTTGGCACATTAACTTTACCTTTGAAGATATCTTCTCTTCCATCTATATTTCAAAATATTTTTCCTGGCCAGTCAGTTGTCTGAATCGCCAATTGTGGGCATTTTAAAATTTGAAAACTTTTCAATGGTCAAGGTTGCAGAGCGAAAATTTCAGGCAAGAAATATTTTTTTTAATGGGCTAAGAAACCCTGCTCTATTTGAGAGTATGAAAACTCAATTTACAAATTTCATGAAGGAAAAAAGCACTGGCAACCCCAACTCCCTATCAGGTAGTACATTTATCATCATTTTATTACTGGTAACTTTAATTTTTCATTGGACAAATTAGCAATAGTGAATCCGTCGCCTATTTTGCACCTACTTTATTATATTTTCAAGTTTGCACATTTTTTGACATGTGTTAAAAGTTGAATTTACTGCCAGATTTGACACGAACATCAAATAAATATTGTAATTGTTTAAAGAGAATCACCTTGGTGTATCACAGTTCGATTCCCTATGCTGCCATGATAGTATAGATATTCATTTATATACCAACACATCACAAAATCATTCACAGTGATCTATATAGAGCAACATTGAATGATGTGCGATTAAATTGTGCGATGGGTGTCAAACATGACAAAATTGAAGGTTGAATAAAGATTGAGACGCAGCAGCACATTTTGCGCTCCAATGTTCGAGAATGGATCAGCAAAGATCTAATTTACCAGAAACTATTAATTTGTGTCATTTTCCAAGAGTAATGTCTAACCTGAACACATCTGTGATGCCAGGTTAGACGCAGAAATATTCCTTTGACTCATGACAATTTCTGAAAATTACAAAGGTGACAAACTGAGCAAGAGAATTAGTCAGATAGAAACCATGATTGCCATGTTTCGGTTGAGTTATTGTAAACTGAGGGACCGGCTTATTATTTAGTATTTATATCATTCCACTGGACATATCAAAATGTTTCAAATTCTTTATTATTAAAACTGTAGCTACTATTGTGGTGCAGTCATCCATTCATCTGAATTGACTGTGATCCCTCTTGGGCACTTTCCTTTGGCAAGCACTATTCTTTGAAGCTCCTAACGTGAATGAAGAATAAGCCTCAAGTAAAGTGGTCTATTCTTCCATAAGGAAGAATGTCACACGGCACTGAAAACAAAGAAAGTCTGAGGCGATTTGTCTGTTCCTTCTTGCCCTTGAAGCACACTGGACATTTTACCATGTTAAAGGCACCATGTAGGTGCAAAGTGATTTTGTTGCCCCAGGGATTAATTCTGTGATTGTCATTCAGCTTGAGACTTTATTAGGATAGTCGACCAAACAGAGTCTGCTGCCTTTCACTTTTAAAGGCAACCAAGAACCACAATTTAGTTATGTTACGCAGTCTCTTAAGGAGACACCCCTTTTGGAGCCAATGCAAAGCGCTTCACAGATCCCAATTTAAATACCCCCAGTGGGAGTTTTTCTTGTGGGGGAGGACACACGTAAAATGGGGTGGGTGCCCACCTCATCCATCTTCTCGTCCATCCACGATCTTTCCTCTATATGGGGAGTGGGTGTGTATTGAAATTCACAGCCTGCCCTCCATATTTAAATGACTATTAAAGGTTAAGAAGCCAACTGCCATTGATAATACGTTCCCCTTGCCATTAAAAGGTTTGGCATAGACATCAGGGTTGGAGTAGGAAGCCCATTTTTTACACTTAAAGGGGTGTAATGTTGGAAGGGTGAGAAGTGGGGGAGTGGGGTCACTCTTTGGGGGTGCCCTTGGCCTCCCTTAGGTTGAACACCTCCACCCACCCCAACTCAATTCCTTCCTCTCCCCTCTCTCTCTCTCTTAAACCCACCTCCTCTCTCCCTCCACCACCCCCCGCACCCCCATTCCTCTACCTAACCTACCCATACCCACCTGGCCCATGACCCTGAACTTACTGCTCCAGGGAACCATGGGCCGTGATCTTGGTTTTTTTCCTGTAATTCCAAAAGCTGCCACTGTTTCCCACCTGGCGCTGGCGGAACTGCTGGAGCTACCAGCTAATGTTGGGTGGAAGACCCACTTGGCCCATGTTAATCAGCTCGACAGCACTTTACTGCGGTGGAGGTTGAAGTGTGCAGCATGAAGTGGTTCCTGGGTGGGGGAGATGAGTGTGTGGGAGGGGGCTCATCTGGCCCATTATATTACATTAAATGTAGGCAATACACCAAAGTGACAAAAGCTTCTTCTGCATCCTAACTAAAGAGAGTGTGTCTAATGGACAAGGCCCGACAGTAAGAGCTGTGTTACTGTTGTGTCATATGCCCATCGAACGTACCGGGAGGATGGAGGTGAATGGACTGGTTCGGAGGCTGTTTATGGCCAAAATGATGTGTGGACAATGGAAAACTGGCACTATGGTCACATGATAGGGAGATAGATTGTGATGAAAGTCGTTTTATAGCTGACACCCTTTATGTGACACTTTTTCAGTGGCCAGAACTCAGTTACTCAAAGAAATTATAATAATGCTGAGAAAAGAGATTCCAGTCGAGCGAAAAGCGCATGTTTAGAAGTTACCTCAGACGGCAAAAGGGAATAATTCATTACACCTGCAAGATTATATTTCTGTTATTACAGAGATTCAACTACAATTTAGGCTGAAAAGCCAGAGAATTCAAACCCCCACTTGTCTTCGAGGGAGCAAAGGAGAATCCTTCAGGTCTGCTCTGTTTTCAACCACCATTTTAAGAACTGTAAAGAAGCGACCTGTTTCTGTTTTCCCCTTCCAACAAACTAAGTGCATGTTATATCTCTAAAAATTGCATCTTTTCTTGTGTATGTGTGTTTGTGCATTTGGGATGCGAGTGTTTGTTGTGCTTTAAGCTTTGGGTTTCATGATAAATAAACGTTTATATCCTTTTGAGTTTGCTAAAGCCTGTTTTATGCCTAATTCTGAAAAGTCACAGAACTGGAAGGAGGGCTTTTAAAAAACTTTCATGGGATGTGGGCATCTCTGGCAATACGTGCATTTTTATTGCCCATCTTCATTTCTCTCAAGAAGGGGTGGTGAGATGCCTTCTTGAACTGCTGCAGTCCATGTATTTTAGGAACACCCACAGTACTCTGAGGGAGTGAGTTCCACAATTTCAACCCAGCGACAGTGAAGAAACGGCAGTATATTTCCAAGTCAGGGTGGTGAGTGGCTTGCAAGAGAACTTCCAGGTGATGGCATTCCCATAAGCTTCCATAAGGCGGAAGAGGTTGCAGATTTGGAAGGTGCTGTCATAGGATCAATGATGAGTGGCCACAGTGCATCTTGTAGATGGTGCGGACTGAACATAACATAGAACATAGAACATACAGTGCGGAAGAAGGCCATCCAGCCCATTGAGTCTGCACCGACCCACTTAAGCCCTCACTTCCACCCCATCCCCATAACCCAATAACCCCTCCTAACCTTTTTGGACACTGAGGGCAATTTAGCATGGCCAATCCACTTAACCTGCGCGTCTTTGGACTATGGGAGGAAACCAGAGCACCCGGAGGTAACCCATGCACACACGGGGAGAATGTGCAGACTCCTCACAGACAGTGGCCCAGCGGGGAATCGAACCTGGGACCCTGGCACTGTGAAGCCACAGTGCTAGCCACTTGTGCTACCGTGCTGCCCAACCTGCTGCCACTGTACGTTGGTGGTGGAGGGAGTAAACGTTTAAGGTGTTGTTGGGTTGCCAATCAAGTGGGCTGCTTTGACCTGGATGGTGTCCAGCTTCTTGAGTGTAGTTGGAACCTAAAGAGCTCATCTGGGCAAGCGGGGTGTATTCCATCACACTTCTGACTTGTGCCTTGTAGATGGTGGACAGGCTATGGAGAGTCAGGGGGCGGGAGTCTCCTCTGGCGGGATTCTCCATTTTGCCGGCTCCCGGGGGTTTCCTGATGGCATGGGGCTGCCCCACAATGGGAAACCCCATTGACCGGCCGGGGTAACGGAGCATCCTGCCCGCGTGGTGAGGCGGAAATATGGCACGGTAGGGCGGAGCATCCCACCCAGGAGGTGAGTTACTCTCTGCATAAATCCCAACCTCTGACCTGCTTTTGTGGGGACAAAATTTAAACGGTTGATCCAGTTCAGTTTCTGGTTGCTCGTAACCCCCAGAATGTTGATAATAGCTTTCAGCGATATGCCATTGAATGTCATGGAGAGATTATTGGATTCTCTCTTGTTGGAGATGTTCATTGCCTGGCACTTGTGTGGCACGAGTTATCAGCCCATGCCAAAATGTTGCCGAGTCTTGTTGTGTATGGGTATGGATTCCTTCAGTATCTGAGGTATAGTGAATGGCGCTGGCTTCAAAGATTCATATTTTCTCGGTCTGTACAGAAATGGGGATAAGCCAAAATTATCCCACATCTCTCCACTTTCCATAACAACTGCCAATATCGCTCAGAAAGGCTACAACAGTTAACACATTATTATTCCCAATTAGAAAGCAGAGGTAGTCCCTTGGGAAAAAAATGGCAAATTTCCAAGCCCCTGAAAATCAACGAATATAGATTTTGGCAGGTGAATCTATACCTCTTTTTTTATTAGTTTATAGGATATGAGCATTGCTGCCAAGAGGAGCATTTATTGCCCATCCCTAATTGCCCTTGAGAAGGTGGTGGTGAACCATTTCCTTTCACCTCTGCACCAATGTGATTGCACCCAGAGTGCTGGAGCGAGGCAATGCCAGGATTTAACAGCTTCCCCCGATCCAATCCATTTTTGGGATGAAAATTCTCCTTGCATGTTCGAAACCAGTAAGTACAAAGCAGGAAGTATTAGTTAGATTTGAATCATGTTACAGAATGCAAAATAAAGGTTGGAAAAGACAGCTGGAGTTAGGATTGAGTTGATTGGAAAAGCTAAAAAAAAACAGAGTGGGATTCATCCAGAAAATGACAACTGTCATTTTGAGTGAGTTTGGCGGGGTGATTCACGTCAGCTTTATGGGTGCAATCCAGACCGGTTTTCGCCCAAAGTCTTTTTGTTTGGAGCTTGAGGAGTTTCTCACAGGTACATTTCTTCCTGCTGTGGGGAACTAAACTCGCCTGCCATACCGACTTCCCAGAGATCGGGGCACCATTTTTAACCCCCCCCCCCAATCTCTTAATGTTAGCATCCCCACTACCCAGGCATGAGGGGGCACTGCTCCACATCCATCCATCCTTGTGGGCATTGGGCATCGCCCCCACCCTCCAAGTGAGCACACCCTACTATGGGGTTTCTGAAAGCCCCGCCCCCCTACCTTTAGCCCCCTCCCTTTCAGCCTCCCCTTTTACAGCCCCACCCCTCTTCAGGACACCCCCCTTCACCCACCTGACCCTTCATGATGCCCCTTCATAAGCCTCCTTCACCTCTCATCCTTCAAGACCATGCTTCAACCCCATCATGGGCATGGCCCACCTCAGGCACTGCACCTTGGCAGTGCCAGCTTGCACCCCAGCATCCTGGCACTTCCAACCAGGCACACGGGAACTGTCCCGGTACGTCCAACCTGGCACCCTGACAATGCCAAGTTGGCACTGCTGAGTTGGCACTGCCAAGATGTCCAGGATGTAGGCTGGCACTCGCAAGGCACAGCCCTTGCTCTGTCCCTGACCACCTGGAGGGCTCCAAATGCCTCCAAGCCTCCCGGCTTGGGCATCACGCCTGTCTACGTTTGTGGAGACCAGAACAAATCGGCGCCCGAGTGATGCCTCGCTGATGCGGCCGTTGACTCGCAGGAAACAGGAGAATGTGGCCTCAAACAGGCCCTGCATATTTAGATTAGCCTTAGACTTATTTAAAATGATTATCTGGATCATGCCCAGCGAGGGTGTGATCCAGATTGTGCCGGGCACAGCAAGTCGGGTGACTCACGATCGGCTCGGTGCTTGGCGCGAAGTCCATTTTAGGCCTTTTACGCAATGCACCCATGGAACAGGATCAGCACCGGGAACAACATGGTGGGAAAATCACACCCTTGGTTTTTTTCTGTCCAACACTAATTAACTTCTGAAAGAATGAATCTCCACACTTGTAAAACTTACATTTTCGGGGTTCAAAGAGGTTCTTCGGCAGTAATTATCGCTACTAGATTTTCTCTGTTATAATGGTGAGAACTGTAGGCCTTAGGGTCACTCTGACAGCAAAATCCAGGCCAATAAAGCAAGACTCTACATCCAACTAGATTTTAGGAAAAGCATATTTTGGGCAAATTTAACTTCAGCAATTTACACAGAAGTATTCAACCTCACCAAGCCCTGTGCTCCAATACATTGTTCAACAGCTGACTCTTCATTCCAGACTTCCAGCCTTGTTCTATCTCACCTCTGGTTTTCCACATCTAAAAGTTGAAAAGTTGTGTGGGATTAAGGCTGTACGGCCAAACAGTCCTCCTGTGCATTGCCCAAGTTGTCACATTTAATTTACCAGCCTAGACATGAATGCACAGATCACCGTAAGTTATAGTCTATCCTCAACCAGGATCCAATCGATGTGCATTCCAGATCCAGGAATTGAGTTGGAATCTGTGCTTTCCAAGTTTTCATTTTGCAAGGAGGACCATAACTGGAAACGGAAACCGAAAACAGAAACGGAAAAGGAGAAACTGAAAAAGAAAACAGCGACAGGAAACTGACCTTCACTGTTTCTAAGGGAACAACAACTACGGCTGAGATTGGAAAGCAAAGCTTCTGGCAGGATAGAGATGGGTTAAGGTTTTTAAGGGGACAAGGACACATCCAGATTCAGCAGTAGCAGTTGATGAATCCAGCAGTACAGGCAAGCTGAAGACAACAGAGGCCAGTTCCAGAAGTTGAGAATATGTTCCTGTACCTGTTCCTGTTACTTGAACATAACAATGATGGATCCATGCCACCCAGACTGAGCTGAGGGGTTTCTGTAAATGTGTGCTATTTTTAGTGAACACAGTACCAGTGGAACTCAGGTTGGTTTAAGTTAGAATCATAGGGTGCAATCCTCCGGCCACACTGCACTGGGAAAGCAGCTCACTACACTGCAAAGAGGCCGGTAAAAGCTGGGAGATCCCAGGATCTATTCAACTCGCAATGCCGCGCGAGGTCAACACAATCTCGTGAGACGTTTCAAGGGGAATCCCGCCCACAATGTCAGGGATCAATTTTAGCAAATCTACATATTAGAGGGAGGCAATAAGCCTCAATCTAATGTGCAGATTCCCATGGTACCTGAGGTTTTCAGATTCAATCCCTTCGCCTCGAGAACCTCGGGCAAGCACCTCCGTTTGGCATTGGTCTGTACGCAGGCTCTTGAATGCCTGCAACCAGTTTGAACTGGCCTCAGGAGGCAAGGTAAACCGCGGCAAGAGCGAGGCCATGTTCTTTGGGAACTGGGCTAACCGGTCCTTTGTCCCCTTCACTGTCAGGTCAGATTACCTGAAGGTGCTGGAGATATGGTTCGGAGCGGCTGGGGCGTGCACCAAAAACTGGGAGGAGCGCATAGTCAAGGTAAGACAGAAACTGGGCTGGTGGGAGCAACGCTCCCTCTCCTTTGCGGGCAAAACCCTGGTAATCAGGTGTGAGGTACTCTCGGTGCTACTGTATGTAGTGCAGGTCTGGCCCATTACCCGACCCTACGCCACAGCAGTCACCCGGGCCATCTTCAAATTCATCTGGAGATCCAAGATGGACCGTGTCCGAACGGACACTGTGTACAAACCTCTGGAGAAGGGAGGGAGAAACGTACCCAACGCCTCCCTCATCCTGTTGGCAACCTTTGTGTGTAGCTCCATCAAGCTGTGCGTGGACCCCCGGTATGCAAACACCAAGTGTCACTACATACTGAGGTTCTACCTGTCCCCGGTGTTACGAAGGATGGGCCTGGCCTCATTGCCGCGGAACGCTCCAAGTAGTTGGCCCGTGCCGTACCACCTGTCCCTCGTGGAAACATTTTTGAAGGAAACACCTTTGACCACAAGGCAATGAAGCAGTGGTCAGCAAGTAATGTCCTTGAGGCCCTCAGGGAAAAGGAGACTGTGGAGGACGTTGGATGGTTCCCTGAGCAGACTGTCAGAGTCATCTGGCAGAATGCCTCATCACCAGAACTTTCAAACAAGCACCAAGACCTAGCTTGGCTGGTGGTGAGAAGGGCCCTCCCCGTCAGATTCTTCATGTACACCCGAAGACTCAGCGCCGTTGTACGCTGCCCACGGAGTGGCTGTGGGGGAAATGAGACGGTCACCCACCTCCTTGTGGTATGTTCCTTTGCAAAGAAGGTCAGGAGAGAGATGCAGTGGTATTTGTCAAGGTTCATCCCGAGCAGCTCTGTGACACAGGACTCTGTGCTCGACGGACTGTTTCCAGGGACACACACCGAGACAAACATCAACTGCTGCTGGGAGGTCATCAACTCGGTGAAAGACGCTCTTTGGTCTGCCCGAAACTTGCTGATCTTCGAATGCAAAGAATTTTCCTCGACCAAGTGTTGCAGACTGGCACATTCCAAGGTCCAGGACTACGTGCTGAGGGATGCAATCAAGCTTGGGGCAGCTGCCGCCAAGGCGCAATGGGGCAAGACCACTGTGTAAGGCCTTTCCAGCAAATGTACACCGAGGGGCGGGTAACAGTGTAAACCCCCCTCGGTCTAGGCCATTAACACTCCAATGTATAAAAGAAACATGACAATGTAAATACTTAAGAAGGAATTGTAACGTAAAGATGTGTGTAATGTTATCAATATTGAATGGAAGAAAGTCAAGGAAATGTGTAACTCTGATGGAAATGTACAGTCAAGACAATTCGAAATGTTCTGTAATGTTTATGATAGTTTTATGAATAAAGTATATTTTTGGGGGAAAAAAAAAATTGGTCTCCACAGGCACCAGATGGAACTGCACTCATGGGGATCTCCAAGGGGATCGGAGACCCCCCCCAGATGCTTGTCATTTGGGCAGGGTTCTGCCCTGTTACTACTGGTGCCACATGGGTACCCTGGTAGTGCCAGCCTGGCACCCTGGCAGTGCCATCTTGTTGCCAGCCTGGCATTGCCAAGGTGCCCAGGTGGCACTATCATCTGACTATCCAGTGTACTAGGTTGGCACTGCCAAGATGGCATTTTTGCACATGCGCGGTCAGGCTGGGGTTGCCTGCCGTTGGTGCTGGAGCTTACGGGGGGCAACCGGCGGAGCCTCTGTGTTGCATTTGGGCTGTGGGGAGAGGTTGGGGCCTCGGAGATCGGGACGCCATTTTAAAAAATGGGGCTATGTACTGCCTTGGCCGTGCATTCCCCATTCAGGCCCTTTATTCAACGCAAGGCCTGTTGAATAGCCATGTGTTTCTCAGCACTATGAGTGCTCGCTGAGGGAATTTGTTCCCTTTTGGGAAGATCACGCCCATGGAATCGTAACAGTGCAGAAGGAGGTCGTTCGGCCCATCAAGTCTGCACCGGCCCTTGGAAAGAATACCCTACTTAAGCCCACGCCGTCACCGTACCACGCAACCCAGTAACTCTATCTAATTTTGGACTCTAAGGGGCAATTTAACTTTGCCAATCCACCAAACCTGCACATCTTTGGACTATGGGAGAAAACCAAAGCACCCGGAGGAAACCCACGCAGACATAGGGAGAAAGTACAAACTCCACACAGTCACCTGAGACTAGAATCGAAACTGGGAGCTGTAAAGCAACAGTGCTAACCACTGTACCACCGTGCCGCCCATGTGCTGCTATTGGGTGAGAATCAGACGATCTCCAAAAATGAGTAGATCTCTATGAGGGAGACAGAATTACGGAGGACTTTGTAATTGAGTTTAATGACCTATATGCTGTGTTGGCTGCTGAGCCAATTCGATATATCTACCTTCCATATATCCACCATTGAATGTATAAGTTAGAGTTCATAATCAGTCACAATTTGCTTGTTAATTCATGTTTAACTCATGTTGAGTCTGCAAGTTAGAGTACGATGTTATCGAAAAGGTGTTGGTTCTGATTTGACTTTTGTGTGGTAGTAAATCTTCCATTTTAAACTATGCATCTTGTACCTTCATTCTTCTCATAAGCAATTGGAATTTTGCATTTCTTCGTTTTAGAAAGAGTGGCTGGTCTCTACTGAGATTGCAACCAAATCCATTTTATTCTTTCTTTCATGTCTAGTCAGTGCCACTGCCACTGATTCATTACATGCCATAGATCAAATCTGGAAACTTGCTTCTTCAGGGCCATACTATAAAGTCATTCAGAGTGGCTATATCATACATTTTCTAGTTTATGACAATTGATTTCAAGCTGCTGTAAATTAGCTGAAGAAAAATTGATCCAAATAGATGATATACTTCCCAGGTGATCAATGTGTGATTTACATAGATATGACTGAACCAATAAAGCTTGCAGGACTTATCCAGATAACCTTCTCTGACCTTCTAATATTTAAAGAAAAGAGGAAACATCAGTAAATTGTTTTGGGATCCAAAGCTAACTGCAGTGCTGTACTCCACTTCCACGATATTGACAATGTAAACTGATGTTATGTCCAACCAAATATCAAATTAGGATGAAGAACCTTCACCTGCCAGATAGTGTGCCCCTGGCCACCCCCCTCCAGCCCTCGCGGAGCAGCACCACCCGCCGCCACCCCCGCGGCCAGAAGCACGGCTCCCACCTGACTGTGGCTGCGCTAGACACACGGTCCCACACGGCTGGAACTACACGGCCAGCCACGCTGTCGTGAACTCAGCCCATCGGGGGTGGAGCATTGGGGGAGGGCCTTCAGGTGACGTGCTGAAGGCCTTCCCAACGGCGTGCACCGCACACCGCGCTGATGCCGTTTCGGAGGGGGCGGAGCATGCAAAACCTGTGTGCTGCCAAGAAACACGGGGGGCTGGATTCTCCATCCCGCCGCGCCACCTTTTTGCCTCGATCCGCCGGCGGGATTCTCTGTTATGTCGGCCGGTCAATGGCGTTTCCCATTGTGGGGCAGCCGCACACCGTGGGGAAACCCCTGGCCACCGGCAAAACGGAAAATCCCGCTGGCGGAGAATCCTGCCCAGGGTTGGGGGACCAGATAATCCGATCCCTTTTGTCCTACTGAGACCACATCGCAGGTTTGCCCTACAGGTAACTGGCATCAAGCTTCTGAACCACAAGGTCCCGAGTTCAAATTCCGCTCCAGAGCTTGAACACATAAAGACCAGGGTTGACACCCCAGTGCAGTACTGAGGGAGCATTGCACTGTCTTTCAGGTGAGATGTTAAAACAAGACCCCATCTGCCTGTTCAGGTAGATAAAAAGGATCCCTTGGCACTGTTTCAGGAAAGAGCAGAGGAGTCATCCCTGGTCGATATCGATCCCTCAGTCCAATCACATAAGCAGATTCATTGTGAACCATTCAGAATAAAAAATGTTGGTGGAATATAAATGTTAGTCTGCGATGCCATCACAACAGAAACAGAGGTCGAATGTGGACCAAGGAAGAGCAGACTGTTACTGCTGATGCCACCATTCCCTCAGCCTCAGACATCTCTTTCCGGCTTCCACTTTGCTCTGCTCTCAAATTCCGACCTCTTCCCTGGCCATCACATTCCCACCCCGCCTCCCATTATGAAGGACGACCACGAGGACAGCAATGGCCAAATCCTGGTTGGCTTCTCGCGCCTCACCAGCTCCACCAAAATGTGACTCATGGCCCATGCTGAAGGGCACCTGGGGCCTCACCATTCTGGCAGAGTGATTGAATCTTGTGTGCACAGCCCACCCTTCCCCCACCACACCCAAAATCCAAACACAAAATGGACACGTTTCATAAAGGAACAGTTTCCTACTGGAATCACATAATAAATCTTTCAGCTCCTTTCATTTATTGCTGCATTGATTCAACAAAGCGAATAATTTATGGAGTACATGAATCATAGCTCATACAATTCTTCAGGATAATGCATTTTTTGTAGCTCATTGCATTAAAAATGAGTTTATGAGTCGTTTGCAGTTGAAGCAAGACCCAATTAAAAACTTTACCGTTGCATACGACAGGACACAAATTATGATCAAGGTAAAAACCAAATATAATTAATATACTTTGCTGCTTTAATTTCTACAGGGGTTATTAAATAAAGGCTCCTCAATCACAGCTCTCTAAATTGTAAGTGATATTTATGCTCTTCAGTAGACAATCCTAATCATATAAAATAAGCATTGTGCGCCACTAATTGACTATAGTCTCCAATTAAATTGATTAACGCTAGCCAAATTACAAAAAGGTAAAAGGAAAATAGCTTAAAGCTGTTCAAAGGCAGTTTATTAGAAACACAAAAGGATATGTACTTCTGCAGTACTGCTATGTTGTACAGCCAAATCCAGATTTAAATTATTTAACACCCCGTAAATTGACCTTGAAGGACCAATCGTAATACAATTTTAAGATATTTTTGAAGCAGTAAATTGACGGGATATATTTTAGGAAAGTCAGGAGACTGGGCTGAGGACAGATCACAGTCTTTGAATGTTTATCCAGATTAGAAGCAACTTACAAAAAATTGCACACTCTAACAGAGCGACTGAATTATTCAGCGCCTTGTCCAGGTGTCTGCTGAGTATGCAGAATAAATTCAGCAAATTTTGTTTGGATGTTCATATAGGCTGCCGTCTATTATTTGTTCGACTAGAAAGCCGATTATGGAACAAGGTTTTTGCCAATGTGTAAGAGGTGATGTCACTATTGTTCTGTGTCATCGCATGATTTCAAAGGGAAGCTAAAGTAAGGTGCACGAAAGGCAAAATTCTTTCAGAGGTATTTACATCACATCTTCTTTAATGATAATTCATGCATCATTTTACAGAATAATTATTTTCGAGGGTGCGATTATTTTTATAGTTCATTGCAGTCATTCTAAACCAGAAACCTCCCAAAAATAGCAATGAGATGAATGACCAATTTATCCATTGATTCTTTTAGTATTATTTATTGTGGGAAGGAAAGGTGAATAAAGACCTGAATGCAAGGAGTAGAAATAAAACTAATTTAACCAGAAAAGAGGAATAGATGAAAATAAAATTGTCTGAGAGAACTGCAAGGAAAGGCAACAAAATAGGATAAAGTAAAAGATCCCCCTTTCAGTCTTAAATCTCATTGGTAAGGAGAAACACTGTTGATCCCACCATTCGTCAAGGTCCCAGGTGCCTTCTTGCTTTCTCAGGGATGTTATCAGTTTGGATTGCAGAATGTGGGAACTCCTGGATGGCAATGTGATGCAAGGCAAATATATCTGAAGTAATTGTCTGCTGCTTGTCGGGCTTCAGTTCAGAGTCAATGAACTGGAGGCTGAGCTGCAGACACTGCGATGCATCAGCGTGAGGGAGGCTTACCTGCACAGTTTATCCCAGGAGATGGTCATAGTCCTCAGGATAGGCGCTTCTGATTTGGCCCATGGTCATGGATAATAGTGAGTGACTGTGAGTGAGGTAGCTATGAGAACCCAGAAGGTACAAGTGGAGGAGCCTCAGCCCTTGAAATTGTCCAAACGGTTTGAGGTTCTTACAGGCTGTATGGATGAAAGTGAGAGCTGCACGATGGATGAGAAAACTGACCATGGTACAGTGGATTGTGCGGGTGATAAATTGGAATGCAGTGAATTGAAATGTAGGGAACAATATAATCAGAGGTGTCGACATAGTTCTCTGCAATGCAGAGCATGAGCCCAGACAGCTGTGTCGCCTACTTAATTCCAGGGTTTGGAACATCTGCTCAGGGTTGGAGAGGAGCTTGTGGGGGAGGATCCAGTTGTCATGGAAAATGTTGATATCAATGACACAGATAGGACCTGGAAGGAGATTCGGTTTCGGGATTATGAGCAGTTAGGGACCAAATAAAAAGCAGAACTTCAAAGATTCCGAGCAAATCGTGGGGTAAATAAGATTAGAGAGATGAATGCATGGCTCAAAGATTGGTGCGCAAGAAATGGGTTTTAATTCATGGACAACTGACAGCAGTACTGGGAAAAGTTGCAGCCGCACCATGGGAACATTCTTCACCTGAACTGTACTGAACAGTCACAGGCAGGCTCAGTTCTAAGCTGATTAAAACCACGGTTTACTTCTCCACGTGTCTTCGAGTGAATTGATGGTCGCATCAGTAGGTCAGAAGATTGGTCAAAGTTTAAGTACCAGCAAAGAATAATTGAAACAAACAAAAAAGGGAAGAAGAAGCATGTGAGGGAAAGGAGCAGTAAAGGATAGGCCATTAAGTAGATTCAAGGCAGACAGACAGATTTTTGACAAAGAAGGGGCTCAAGGGTTACGGAGGCAGAGGGAAAAGTAGGGATGAGAGTACAACCACATCAGCCATGATCTTATTGAATGGCGAAGTAGGGTCGAAGGACTGAGTGGCCGACTCCTGCTCTTAAGCCCTGTGTTCCTGGGCGGGATTCTCCGAACCTCTGCGCCAGAATCGCGCCCGGCGCGGGGGCAGAGAATAGCCATTCACGCTGGAAATCCGGCACTTCCGTGATTCTCCGCAGACCCGGCAGGCACGCGCGGGCGACGCGGCGCCGGTCAGGGGCCGTTGAAAGCCCCTGCGGCGATTCTCCACGCTCGACAAGCTGAGTGCCCGCCGAGCCCCACCGGCAAGGTTCACATGTGGTCCCACCCGGCGGGACCTCGGCGTTCTGGCTTTGGGGGAGGTCGTGGTGGAAGGGCAGGGGGATCCGACTCCGGGGGGGGCCTCCACGGTGGCCAGACCCGCAATCAGGGGTTACCGATCGGTGGGCGCACTCATTCCGGGGGGGGAGGGGCCTATGTTCCTCCACGCCAGGCCCCTGTAGGGCTCCGCCATGTTGCACGGGGGCCGGCGCTAAGACAGCAGGCGCACAGATGCGTGGACCCGCGGCTGGCTGCTGTGCACATGCACGGCCGCCCAGGCATAACTGCAGGGCCCCACCAGCAGCCGGAGCTACAGGGCCCTGCTAGTCCCCGTGAAATCGGAGAATCACCCCGGACCATTGAGGAAAAAGTCCGGAGTGATTCTAGCCCGTTTTCCGACGGGCGTGGGGACTTAGTCCCCAGAAGGGAGAACCCTGTCCCCTATGTTCCTACTTGTAGAAACTTGCTGGACAAAAAAAGAAGCTGAATTGAAGGATGCGGTAAGATGTTGTGCAAGTTGTGACTCACAATGTAGGAAAGGTAATTTACCCACAGTATTTGATTAAACGAATTGGCAAAATATAGAATCAGGAAAAACTAATAAAACCTAGTAAACTTTTCTAATTTGTGATTGCACATTTAGAGAGGTGGCCACACCACAGCTAAGAAGTACACAGGCAGCGAGGGAATGGATGATAGCGGGTAGTGCAATAATCCTCAAAAGCTATCTTATTCTCGAACCACTTTTCCATTTTGGACACCAGTGAGCGAGATGGTTCCTCCGATGACTGCCGCAAGAGCCAGGTTTGTGGCAACATTAGTGGCTTAGCTGCACAGGAGGGTAGGAGGAAGAATGGAAGTGGTAGAGGATGCAATAGTGAGGGAGCAAACATGTGTTTCTGTTGCCATAGACTTGCCAGTGTTAAGGATGTCACAGAGTGGCTGCAGGGCATTCTTTTGGGGGAAGGTGAACAGCCAGAGGTGGTCCATGTCATAGGTAAGAAAGGGGATGAGGCCCTGAAAGTAAATTTTAAGGAGAATTAAAAAGCAGGACCACAACAGCAATATTTCATTATCCCCAGTGCCACGTGCTGGTGCGCATAGTAATGGAAAGATTGAGAAGTTCAACACGTGGCTGGAGAAATGGAGTAGCAGGGAAGGCTTTCAATTTCTGAAGCATTGGCACTGATTCAGGGGCAGGTAGCACCTGTACAAGAAAGAGTGTAACACCTTTGCAAGACTAGGACGAATACCTTCACGGGGAGGTTTGCTGATGCTGTTGGGGTTGGTTTAAACAATCCTGGCAAAGGATGGGAAATTCAAAGTGGAGAGGAGAAAAATTGACAGTGGGAAGCGTTACCGATAAGAAAGACATATCAGACAGTAGTATCGAGGTAAATTAAATACTTGGAGAGTTTGATAGAAATAGAATAGGCAACAATAACTTATTGGATGGAGTCAGAGGAAGAGGAAAAGTATTTAAAAATGCCTAAATCAGGGTTAGTGTGTATGTCTGTGAATGCATAGAGTGTGATAATAAGATTGGTCAATTATAGGCACAGGTTGACCAAAGGTACTGTGATATTATTGCTAGAAGAGACCTGGCTCAAAGGAGGACAGGACTGGGTGTTAAATATTCCTGGGTACACGGTATTTAGGAGAGACAGGAAAGGAAGAAAAGAGAGTTAGGTCAGTGGCAGAATTGATTCATGATGGCATTGTCGTACTGGAGAGAGAGGATGCGCCAGAGAGGCCAAGGACAAAATCTCTTTGGCCAGAGGTAAGGCATGAAAAAAGTTGCAAAAGCATTGATTGGTGTAGTATATAGACCACCAGCTAGTTGAAGGGATGCAGAGAATCAAATTTGCAAATAAATTCCAGAGAGGTGCAAGAATTATAGAGTCACTATAATAGGGGCCTTCAGTTATCCAAATATAGACTGAGATGGGAATAGTACAAAGGTCAAGAAAGGCTCGAGTTCCTGGAATGCGTTCAAGATAATTTTCTGCGCCAGTATGTTTCCAGTCCACCAAGAAGGCACGTACTGGTGGACCTAGTACTAGGGAATGAGTTGGCCCAAGTGCATCAAATACCAGTGGGAGAGCATTGAGAAGGCATTGAAAAGGCAGTGAGAATTGTCTCATAAGATTCAGGTTGCTATGGAAAAGGATAAGGAACAATCCAGAGGAGGGATAATGAACTTGCAGGGGCGGGGAGAACCAACTTCGATGGGATGAGAATGCATCGGACTCGAATAAATTGGGATCAAATGTTGGCTGAAAAGACGGGGGCGAAACAATGTGCCATCTTCAAAGAAAAAACATTGCAGGCAATGTCAAGGTAGATTGCCTTGAAGAAAAAACGTAGGACAAATAATCTTAAAGCATCCTGGATGACAGAGGAGATGGAGGTGAAGACGAAAAGGAAGCAGTGTGCATACAACAGATGGCAGGTAGAAAATACATGACGAATCAGGCTGAATGCAGGATCAGAGGAGCAATGTAAACACTAATAAGAAAAGCAAGGGGAGAGCATCAAAAGAAACTGGCAGCTAACATATAAGCATATTCATAACAAAAGGGTGGAAAATTAAAGAGTAGATCCAATTTGGGATTAAAATGGAGACTTGCACGTGGAGGCAGGGGAAATAATGCAGGTATTAAACAAGTCATAGAATCATCATAGAATCTGTTAAGTGCAGAAGGAGACCATTCAGCCCATCACATTTGCACTGACCATTGGAAAAACACCCTATCTAGACCCACAACCCCACCCTATCCATGTAACCCCACCTCATATTTTGGACACTAAGGGGCAATTTAGCATGGCTAATCCACCTAAAATGCACGTCTTTCACTGTGGGAGGAAACTGGAGCATCCAGGGGAAACTCACACAGAGCGAAAGTGCATACATCCTACAGACATCCGAGGCTGGAATTGAACTCGGGTCCCTGGTGCTGTAAGGCAGCAGTGCTAACCACTATGCCACCGTGTTGCCCAAAGTACTTTGCAAAGTTCTTTGCATCTGTCTTTCGAACAGAAGAAGATGCAATTCTGGTCACCGCATTATAGGAAGGATGTGGAAGCATTGGAAAGGGTGCAGAGGAGATTTACCAGAATGTTGCCTGGTATGGAGGGAAGATCTTATGAGGAAAGGCTGAGGGACTTGAGGCTGTTTTCGTTAGAGAGAAGAAGGTTAAGAGGCGACTTAATTGAGGCATACAGGATGATCAGAGGATTGGATAGGGTGGACAGTGAGAGCCTTTTTCCTCGGATGGTGATGTCTAGCACGAGGGGACATAGCTTTAAATTGAGGGGAGATAGATATAAGACAAATATAAGTCAGAGGTAGGTTCTTTACTCAGAGAGAAGGAAGGGTATGGAATGCGCTGCCTGCAACAGTAGTGGACTCGCCAACACTAAGGGTATTCAAATGGTCATTGGATAGACATATGGATGATAATGGAAAAGGGAATAGTGTACGTGGGCTTTAGAGTGGTTTCACAGGTCGGCGCAACATCGAGGGCTGAAGGGCCTGTACTGCGCTGTAATGTTCTATGTTCTCTGTTCAATGTTGCAACCCAGGCCGAGGTGAAAGAGGAGGTAACTGGTAGACTGGAGTAATTCACAATTGAGAAGGAGGAGCTGTCAGAAAGGCTATCTTTATGAAAATAGATAAGGTACCAGGAACAGATGTGATGTATTGGAGAGTACTGAGGGAAGTGAGAGTGAAAATTGCAGAGTCACTAGTGATAACCGTCCAGTCTACCTCAGACACAGGGATGGCACCAGAGGACTGGAGGATTGTGAATACTGCACCCTTGTTAAAAAAAGAGGTTCATAGCTAAAGCCAGGAACTACACACCAGTCAGTTTGACTTCAGTGGTGGGGAAATTCCCGGAAACTAGTTTGGGACAAAATGTACACTGAAATAAGTTCAGGATGGACTCATTAAGAGAAAATCAAGTTTGATTTTCTTGCTGGTGATTTTTCAAGAGGTAATGCTGTTGAGGTGGTGTATGCAGATTTTTGGAAGACAGTTAATAGAGTGCCACACAACAGACTTGTGAGCAAAATTCTAGCTCATGGAATAAAGGGGAAAGTAGGCACTTGGATAGGTAATTGGCTGGGTGCCAGGAAACCAAGGAAGATTTGTAGTGGAGTCCCCAGAGGTCAGTATTGGGACCATTGCTCTTCCTGATAAATATGTTAATGACCTAGACTGTCATGTTCAGGGAATGATTACAAAATTTGCGGATGGTACAAAGGTTGGAAGCATTGTCAAGTGTGATGAAGATAGTCTTGATCTTCAAAAGGGCATAGACATGTTGATGGATCGGGCAGACAAGTGGCAGATGAAGTTCAATGCAGAGAAGTGTGAGGTGATTCATTTTGGCAGGATGAATATGGGGAGACAGAAAAAAGGAGAAACATTAAAGGAGGTGCAGGAACAGAGATACCTTGATGTATATATATATAAGCCTTTGAAGATGGTATGGCATGTTGAGAGGGCAGTCTATAAAACATTAGTATCTTAGGCTTTTATTAATGGGGCACTGAGTGCAAGAGGAAGGAGGTCATTTTGAACTATTACAGGACGAGTTATGTCTCATCTGCGTCCATTTCTGGGTGACATATTTGAGGAAGTATGTGAAGGCATGGATAAAGAACTGTAGCATTCGAGAGGTTGGGATGGGATGGTTGGGACTGTTTTCCTTGGAGAATAGAAGGCTCAGAGGAGGCTTGATAGAGGTATTAAAGATCCTGCGGGGTATGGACAGGATAAATAGAGAAGCTGTTGCCACTCAAGAGAGCACCAAAGAACAGAGGGCACAGATTCAAAATAATTGGCAAAAGGAGTAGCAGTGATGGGAGAGAAAGAAAAATTCACCCAGAGGGTAGTTGGAGGCTGGAAGGGATTTCCTGAGAGTGAGGTGGTGGCAGGTTCGATCGAGGTATTGAAAATGAAATTGGATTGCCATCTGAAAAGAAAGAATGGGCAAGGTTACGGAGATAAGGCTGGGGAAGTGGGCCTCGGTGGAATGTTTCATTTCATTTTTTCATTTCATGTCTCTTCAGAGAGCCAGTCCAGACTGGATGGGTTGAATGGTCTCCTTCTGCACTGTAAAAATGCTGTGATTCATTAATCAAGTGCTTGAAGACAAACTGACAAGATGGCAATGGATTATCTTTTGTTACCGTCATGGGGGGAAAGCAGCTGCCAATAAAGGAATAAAGAGATTAAAGTGGGTTAGTTCATTCAAACAATACCATTAGGCTCTAAATAAGCATTCAACAATACACATTTGCTGGCAAATTATTGTTACAAGCCACTGATGAAATACTTCCATATTTTTAAAAACAGGATGTGCCATTTAGTGTTCATGAGAATTTTTAATTGAAATACAATGAGAAATATGCTGAGTTTCTTCAGACTAGAATAATGAAGGTAACATGATGAAATATTGAAGGTTCAGCAATAAAAGTCATGTGTTTCTTGTCTCAATTGCTAACGGGAGACTTAGTACTGAAGGAATACTAAGCAGGTTATATGTTCCTTTCCATGCCATTGAAATGATTATATTGCTGGAAGGATAATAACAAAATGACAAGTTTCTGGTATCTCCATGTCCTTGGATTGTATCCTATATATTCTTAAAACAACCGACACTGAGGATCACAGAAGCACCTTTCCTGTTTATTCATGAAATGGGGCAACATCTAATTTTTGGAAGCATAATTAGACAGTTTAATAAACAGTAATAAAATATTGCAAACTGGTGGACAAACAAATTCCTTCTTTAATACCTCAATCGATTTTAGTGAGGCTCATAATAAAGAAACGCTTCAAGCTTAATTTCTACTTTCAGAAGTGGAGTCAGCTTAAGTAATCCAGTGATCACGATAAATAGGTCACTAAGCATCAGGGAAGGTAATCTGTCACCTAGGGCTTGTTAGGCCTATAGGAACAGAGGAACATAGGAATTAGGGGCAGAAGTAGGCAATTCAGCCTTTCGAGCCTGCTCCACCATTCAATTAGATCATGGCTGATGTCTTCCGGGTCTCAAATCCACCTCAATATCCCTTTAACACATTTTTAATATCGTAAATATATCTATCTCCTTCTTGAAACCATTTAATGACTCAGATTCCACCGCACTATGGGGCAGCGAGTTCCACAAATTCACCACCCTCTGCGAGAAGTAGTTTCTCCTAATCTCAGTTCTAAATCTACCTCCTCTCAACCTATATCCATTACCTCTCGTTCTATGTGTGACCTCTGTGTGTGACTCCAGATCCACAGCAATGCAGTTAGGGCTCAACTGCCCTCTGAAATGACCAAGCGAGTTACTCAGTTAAGGAGAATTGGAGATGGGCAATAAATACTAACCTTTCCAGCAATGCCTAAAAACTGGTAACTCTCTCCAAGGATGCAACCTGACCTGCTGAACATTTCATTTCCTGTTTATATTTCAAATTTATAGTATCCACTGTTTTTTTGTCCTTCTATGAAATCAGACATCGATTAATTTTTGGAAATTTAGTGTAGTTCAGGAAAGTACAAATTCTTCCTACAATATTCATATGATTAATTCATCAGGTGAGCTGGGGAAATCGTTCCGCTTCGGAGAGTAATACATTTTTTTTTGCCAATGTTAGACCTTCATCATGTTCTACAAATTGAGAAGCTACCCAGATGTTAATCAGCTGTTACACAACTAAACAGTTCAAATATATGTTGGGATTCTCCAGCCACATCCGTGGTGGGGTCTGTTGCAAGCCAGAACGGAAAGTTTGCCCTTCCAGCCAGAACTGCATTTACTGTCAGCGGCATCAGAAAATCCCAATCGTGAATGAGGATAGACAATTTTGACTGTGATCTGGAAGAAGTCATTTATTCATCTTTTTTATCATTTTTAATAAAATAGACTTTAAGGGTGTGATTCAGAGGACAACGTTTTAAGTCCGCTTTTGGGCGGGTTTGGCGTGGTGTTTCTAGGCAGCTGCAATGCTAAGAAACACCCCACTATCCAACAGCACTTTATCATTTTTTTGGAGTTGGGGAGTTTCTCCCTGCTGAGGTCGCACTTTGGGAGATTTCCTGTTGGTGAGCTGAACTCACCAGCAGGAACGGCTGTTCACAGATTCAGGCACCATTTTGATCGGCAGCACCGATCTCTCCCACCTTTCAGGCTCTCGTCCCAAATTTGTCAAGGCCCCCGGGAATTCCCCCCCACCCCAGTTGACAGGCAACCCCAGGCCCAGGCAGTGTCAACACGGCACCCGAGCACCCTGGCACTGTTAACCAGGCACCCTGAGTGCAAAAGTGCTTGAGTGGTGGGGGTGTGCCAGGGACCACCTTGCCCTGTCCCTGAACACTTGTCTCTAATGGCCTCTGACATCCCCTGAGGTGCCGTCATGCCTGGTCCATGTTTGTATGAACCAGTACTAAATGACATCGTGTTGAGGTCTTGCAGGCACACGCGTTGACTCCTGGGCACCGGGTGAATTCGGCGTAAGGGTATTTCATGAGCCATCTCGCTGGACAAAATCCAGATCGCACGGGGTGGAGGGAGTCAGGTGAATCGCTATTGGCACGACGCCGAGCGCTGTTTGGGGAACCCGCGTGTTTCACCACCTGTGCTTGGATCTGCGCCAGGTGCAACGGAGTCGCTGAATTGCATCTAACATTTTTTTTAAAGTAACTTGATAGTGCCAAACATCATGCAAGAAAGAGCGTTACAGGCATGGGAACAAAAGTTTATTCTCCAATACTGAGCTGCAAATCTCTGCAAATGTAGTGCAAGAGAAAAAAACTGGAGAGAGAGACTTTTCTCAAAGCACTGCTAGGTCCAAATGAAGGCAAGAAAGGAGAGTGTGCAGCATACCAAATGTTCACAAAAGGCTGAAAATTTGGATGCATGGAACATCAACATTCTTGAACCAGTTCTGCACTGAGTTCAATATGGCCCAAAACAATGTAGAATTTAAGCATGCCACTTCCTGGAAGTATTTGGCCTCCAGGCAGAGTTGAGCACAACTTTCCATAGTGCAAGAAACAAATTGCAAGATACGAATTCAGAAAGTTCTCACTGAAACTGCCTTAAGGTTTAACTTCCCGGTTTGATTTAACTTGCGCCTATTGTGAGATTAGGAACAAACTGACTCTCTCACCAAAGGCGAGCAATAATTTAAATGATTATCATGAAACTTCATAAACCGAATCATAAGTAGAGACTAAGTAGAGATTGTAAGAAGTACATGATGTATTGTCACACACAAAGTGGATAAAGCTGTTGCAATACCATTGCAGACATACACTTATGCTTCCACATTATAATCCCCCTGCAAAAATGTAATCAGAGAACAAATCTTCTCAAATTATAGCATTGCTGAGGGATGATAGCAATTTATCACACATTATTCAGAGGTACAATGAATTGTATATTGTCGTAAATGAGAGTGATGATACCATAAGATATCGGAGCAGAATTAGTCCATTCAGTCCATCAAGTCTGCTCCGCCATTCGATCATGGCTGGTATATTTCTCATCCCCATTCTACTGCCTTCTCCCCGTAACCCCCGATTCCCTTATTAATCAAGAGCCTATCTATCTCAGTCTTAAAGACACTCAGTGACTTGGCCTCCACATCCTTCTGCGGCAATGGGTTCCGCAGATTCACCACCCACTGGCTGAAGAAATTCTTCCTCATCTCAGTTTTAAAGGATCATCCCATAAGTCTGAGGCTGTGCCCTCGGGTTCTTGTCTCTACCAGTGGAAACATCTTCTCCACCTCCACTCTATCTAGGCCCCTCAGTGTTCTGTAAGTTTCAATAAGATCCCCCTTCATCCTTCTAAAGTCGATTGAGTGCCAACCAGAGTCCTCAACTGCTCCTCATGTGACAAGCCCTTCATTCCAGGAATCATTCTTGTGAGCCTCCTGTGGACCCTCTCCAAGGCCAGCACATCCTTCCTTAGATGCGGGGCCCAAAACTGCTCACAATATTCCAATTGGTGTCTGACCAGAGCTTTATACAGCCACATCAGTATATCCCTGATCTTGTATTCTAGAATCTTGACATGAATGTTAACATTGCATTTGCCTTCCGAACTGCCAACTGAACATGCCTGTTAACCTTAAGCGAATCCTGAACCAAGACGCCCAAGTCCCTTTGTGCCTCAGATTTCTGAAGCCTTTCCCCAGCGTGGAATGGTTTCATCCGTGACAAAAAAAGTTAATCTGAAAGAGCTACTGTGAGATGTTAAATGCATTTGAAAGATATTTCCCCAGGTTTATAAATGGAGGATTGTGAAAGATGCGATTCATGCTATGTAAGTACCACTTTCGAATAGAATCAACACTTTTGAGGCGTGCATTGATTCAAAAGTGGCCATTTAAATCGACAGACAGACCTCAAACTGAATATTGAGCACACTGAAGCTAGGTGATGGAGAATCCGCTCTGGGAAGCTAAGTATTGCACTCAATGCATTTGTAACTCTACTTAGGTATAAAGTCAGAATTAGAAACAGCTCAAATAGTTGAATGGATTTTCTTTAACAAATGTGCTGAACTGCCATCGATTGCGTGCAAACAATAAGGCTGCTGAGGATTAAAAATTTTTTTTTTTTAAATTTAGAGTACACAATTCATTTTTTCCAATTAAGGGACAATTTAGCGTGGCCAATCCACCTAGCCTGCACATCTTTTGGGTTGTGGGGGCTAAACCCATGCATACACGGGGAGAATGTGCAAACTCCACATGGACAGTGACCCAGAGCCGGGATCGAACCTGGGACCTCGGCGCCGTGAGGCAGCAGGGCTAACCCACCTGTGGTAGTCATCACTGTTTGTATATAGTACACATATGAGATGTAATAGGGTAAGGCTCCTGTACGACAGGTACGGTGGTAGATCCCTGCCTGCTGGCTCTGCCCAGTAGGCGGAGTATAAATGTGTGTGCTCACCGAGCTGCAGCCATTTCGGCAGCAGCTGGAGGAGGCAACACATCTCTGCGTAATAAAGCCTCAATTACGCTCTACTCTCATCTCATCGTAATTGATAGTGCATCAGAACCCTTCAAACGTTTGTGATCTAACTAGTTGGAAATATGCGTCCATACTGAGCACTAGCCAAAATAAGGAACATACTGAATCCTGTTCTATAATTAAAATGTCTACCTCACATCACTCCCTCTGCTCCTATTAATCTGCAAGAGGGTTTAAAATTTCCTGCAATTTTCCCATATTCTAAGTGCATGTTTAGAAGTAAAGGGCTGTTTTGTGTTTCATTGAATTTGCCCTAGAGGCGATACATTGGAACTGCTCAAACTGTTTCCTTCCATATCTTACAGCCAACAGAAAGATTTAAATTCTAACAGGCTAGAATGAATTCAAGCCTAGGGACAAAAGGTGAAACGCTTGTGTGCGAACTGACTGGGAGTCAGATGCTGCCAAAAATGCTGAACATTTCCAAAATGTTCTGTTTTTATTTCCGCTGACTAGTGTTCAGTTGAAATCAGGTTACAATGTATAATTTGTTTTTGCAGGACCAAGGTTACTTCAAAATGAATCCAATGCGAAAAACTCAAAGACAAAGCTTCAGGTGCATTTCCACAATACAATCGAGGGCAAAGAAAAGCACTCTTCCTGCCTGCAGATCTAAAAGCAAAGCATCAAGTGTTGAGGGCAGTAAGCCAATGGAAGTCAATCAGAAGGAGTAGGGGAAAAAAAAAACAAGTTGCTTTTCATTTGATTTCTTCACCATCTGTCAAATTTGAAATTTCAGCCGAAGGGCTATGAAAAGGGCTCCAACACTAATTGAGGTGATGCACTCACAATAATGATAAAATCTAAAAAGTGAACTCATTGGGCGAGACGACAAACAGACTAGTGCTGTACAGGCATCAGCTTCTCAAAATGAGCAAATCTAGACACAAAAGCTAAGCACATTTTCCTTAACCTTGCTGGAAAGCCTGCAATTTAGAGATAAGCTAGGGATTTTCACTGACAGTGAATAGCCATGAAAATGGGCAGAAAGTTCTGGTCCACAATTTTTAAAAAGTTGGCCACTTGTTCACAGATTCAAAATAAACCTCCAGATTACTATCACCAGATATTACAAAGTATTACCTGCAGCACTAACCTATAGGGGCGTCATTCTCCGACCCCACGCCGGGTCGGAGAATGGCCGTTGGCCGCCGTGAATCCCGCCCCCGCCCCCGCCGAAGTCTCCGAAGGGAGAAAAGTCGGCGGGGCGTTAATGGCGCCGCTGCCGCGGAGAATGTCACGGGTCTGCGCAAGGCAGCCGATTTTCGGCCTGCCGATAGGATGGGCCGAAGTCCCGTCGACGTGATGACCGTTCACGTCGACGTGAATCAAACCTCCTTTTCATCGGCGTGACCCGGTGCTCCAGGCTCACGCCGACCAGCGAGGAGGTGAGTGACGGCCTGGGGGGTTGGCTCTGGGCAGGAAATGGCGTGGCCGCAGACTGATTGCGTGAGGAGAGGTGTGTCTCGGCTTGTGTGTGTGTGTGTGCGGCGGGGGGGGGGGTTGGTTAGAGTAGGCTGGGCTCCGGGGGAGTGCCGGGAGGGGGTCCGTGCTGGGGTGGAGGTTGGGGGTTGGGGGGGGTCCGTGCTGGGGTGGAGGTTGGGGAGGGGGACCGTGCCGGGGTGGAGGTTGGGGAGGGGGTCCGTGCCGGGGTGGAGGTTGGGGGGGGGGGTCCGTGCTGGGGTGGAGGTTGGGGGTTGGGGGGGGGTCCGTGCCGGGGTGGAGGTTGGGGAGGGGGTCCGTGCCGGGGTGGAGGTTGGGGGTTGGGGGGGGGGGTCCGTGCCGGGGTGGAGGTTGGGGAGGGGGTCCGTGGTGGGGTGGAGGTTGGGGAGGGGGTCCGTGCCGGGGTGGAGGTTGGGGGGGGGGTCCGTGCTGGGGTGGAGGTTGGAGGTTGGGGGGGGGTCCGTGCCGGGGTGGAGGTTGGGGAGGGGGTCCGTGCCGGGGTGGAGGTTGGGGGTTGGGGGGGGGGGGTCCGTGCCGGGGTGGAGGTTGGGGGGGGGGGTCCGTGCCGGGGTGGAGGTTGGGGAGGGGGTCCGTGCCGGGGTGGAGGTTGGGGGTTGGGGGGGGTCCGTGCCGGGGTGGAGGTTGGGGAGGGGGTCCGTGCTGGGGTGGAGGTTGGGGAGGAGGTCCGTGCTGGGGTGGAGGTTGGTGGTTGGTGGGGGTCCGTGCCGGGGTGGAGGTTGGGGAGGGGGTCCGTGCTGGGGTGGAGGTTGGGGGCTGGGGGGGGTCTGTGCTGGGGTGGAGGTTGGGGAGGGGGTCCGTGCCGGGGTGGAGGTTGGGGGTTGGGGGGGGGTCCGTGCCGGTGTGGAGGTTGGGGAGGGGGTCCGTGCCGGGGTGGAGGTTGGGGAGGGGGTCCGTGCCGGGGTGGAGGTTGGGGAGGGGGTCCGTGCTGGGGTGGAGGTTGGGGGTTGGGGGGGGGTCCGTGCCGGGGTGGAGGTTGGGGAGGGGGTCCGTGCCGGGGTGGAGGTTGGGGGTTGGGGGGTGTCCGTGCCGGGGAGGAGGTTGGGGAGGGGGTCCGTGCTGGGGTGGAGGTTGGGGGCTGGGGGGGGTCCGTGCTGGGGTGGAGGTTGGGGAGGGGGTCCGTGCCGGGGTGGAGGTTGGGGAGGGGGTCCGTGCTGGGGTGGAGGTTGGGGAGGGGGTCCGTGCTGGGGTGGAGGTTGGGGGTTGGGGGGGTCCGTGCCGGGGTGGAGGTTGGGGAGGGGGTCCGTGCCGGGGTGGAGGTTGGGGGTTGGGGGGTGTCCGTGCCGGGGTGGAGGTTGGGGAGGGGGTCCGTGCTGGGGTGGAGGTTGGGGGCTGGGGGGGGTCCGTGTTGGGGTGGAGGTTGGGGGTTGGAGGGGGTCCGTGCCGAGGAGTGCGATGGGAGGTCAAATGAGTTGGTCCACCTGGCCAGGTGCCAGCCTCCAACAGTTGGACCCATGCGGTCCATGCCACCTGGCTGGGGGGAGGAGGGGATATGGGCAATGATGACATGTCGTCGTTCCCCTCCCCCCCACCAGGCCGTCATGTTTTCAGACCATCCAGCGATGTTGGCCGCCGTGGTGGCAGCCGCTCATGTCTATGTTGCCCTGGATAAGGAGGAGGAGGAGGAGGAGGAGGAGGAGCGTGCCAGAGAGGCGGCGCAGGCTGCCGCAGAGGGGCAGGCGGCAGCCGCCCAGGCTGGAGGGACACCTGACCGACAGGACGAGGAGGGGGAGGGGGACGTCGCGGCCCCACGGCAACGGAGGCGCCCGAGGGCACCCCGTGTGTACCGGCCCCGGCAGTCATACCAGGACCTCACGGACCGGGAATGCAGGAGGAGACTCCGGATGATCCGGGAAACCGTGGCACACATCTGCCACCTGCTGGCACACCTGTCACCGCGTGGCACTGGCGGGCGACACCCTCTCCCCGTGTCCGTCAAGGTTACGATGGCCCTGAACTTTTATGCAACGGGGTCATTCCAGGCACCGAGTGGGGACCTGTCCGGCATATCGCAGACATCGGTGCACCGGTGCATCCGGGCAGTGACAGATGCCCTTTATGCCATGGCGCACCACTACATCCGCTTCCCCGTGGACCGGGCCAGCCAAGATGCCCGGGCCGTGGGCTTCTCTGCCGTTGCCGGGTTCCCCATGGTCCAGGGCGCGATCGATGGGATGCACGTCACCGTGCGGCCACCTGCAGAGAACAGGGCCGTGTTCACTAATAGGAAGGGGACCTATTCGATGAACGTACAGGTGGTCTGCGACCACCGCATGATGATCCTGCACGTCTGCGCCCGTCACCCAGGCAGTGTACACGACTCATTCGTGTTGTCGCGGTCATCCATCCCCGGCATGTACGAGGGACGCCATCCCCGGCTGAGGGGCTGGTTGCTGGGCGACAGGGGCTACCCATTGCGATCGAGGCTGATGACGCCTATACGGAGGCCACGCAATGAGGCGGAGAACCGCTACAATGATGCCCATGTAGCGACAAGGGGAGTGATCGAGAGGTGCTTTGGCGTGCTGAAGATGCGTTTCAGGTGCCTGGACCTCTCTGTGGGCGCCCTCCAGTATCGGTCAGATAGGGTCGGCCGCATCATTGTGGTGTGCTGCGTCCTGCACAACATAGCCCAGCAGAGGGGCGATGTGCCGCAGGCAGAGGAGGGCGGAGTGGAGGAGCAGCAGGAAGAGGCACAGTCCTCCCCAGATGAGGGGGATGGGGGCAATGGTCAGGGCAGATGGGGTAGACACAGGCGGGTGGCTGTCCACCGTTACCGGCTGGCCCAGCGGGCACGGGACAGACTGATAGCCGCCCGCTTCACAGGCCTAGATGGGCGTGGGAATCGGGTAGTATGGCCACAGACCGCACACCATGCAACAGCCGACCACCCACACCACCCACCCATCCACCCACCCAGCACCCTCACCCCCCTCCCCAACCCCACACACCCCACCCGCATGCACACCACCCCCCCCCCCCAATTGCCGATCCACCGGTGGCACAACGGGCCAGGCTCACCCAGTTGCGGGTGGACACGTGACTATCGCAGGCCATGGAGGATGATGACAACCCGCCCTGCGATGAGCTCCTGGCTCTACATCGTTGGACTATGTCTGACCCATGGCCACAGTACCACCATCCACCCGGACCATCCCTGCATGCGGCTGTGACACTGCAGCGCACGGTCCCGTCCTCTGCCCGGGGGATGTTGATGGCGGCCCAGGGAGAAGGGGGCAGACTCACCTGGGGCTGAGGTAAGACCACTCCTCACACACACACTTGCGCTCAACGTACATGACACGCCCGCACACTTTGGACAGAGCACAAAGGCAGCTTCGGTAGGTGTAACATTGACTTTAATAACCAAAGGAGTTCATGCACGTGCCCTAGCCTCTAAAACTCATCTGTGCCCTGCACCCGTGCCAACTTACTCAGTGTCTAATTGTTTGGCCTTACGGGCCCTTTGACTACGTCTACGTGGTTCCCCAGACGGTACAGCAGAACTGGAGGTGGACTCCTGTGATTCCTGCCCTCTGACACTGGATCCCTTTGGCGGCCGTTTCCTGGGGCGTCCTGGCCTAGATGGGCCAGGCTGCGGCCCGGGCGACTGGGATGGCAAGCTGCCAGCCTGTCCTGCCCGTTGCCCAACCGATGCACCTGGGAAGGAAGGGGGGGAGTCCGAGGTGTCGCGGTGTACCGGGACCTCCCCTACAGAGGGAGCCGGGACGGACCACACCACCTCCTCCTCCCTCGGGGTGCCCGATGGCCCCCAGGCCTCTACATGGGTGGGGGATGCGATCGGACTGGCCATCCGACGCGCCCCCGACATCTGGCGCTGCCAGTCCTGGAGGCCCGTGCTGGTATCGACAGGGGTCTGCAGGTTTGCAGCCATGGAGCACAGGGTGTTGTCAAACCCTGTCTGTGACAGTGCGATGCCGGCTCGCACATGGCCACTGGCGCCGATGCCCTCAGCGATGGCCTGCTGAGACTGGGCCATGGCCTGCTGAGACTGGGCCATGGCCTGCAGAGACTGGACCATGGCCTGCAGAGACTGGGCCATGGCCTGCAGAGACTGGGCTATGGCCTGCTGAGACTGGGCCATGGCCTGCTGAGACTGGGCTATGGCGTTGAGCGCCTCTGCCATCTGGCGCTGGCAGTGGCTCATGGCCTCCTGTGAGAGGGCAGCCATTTCCTGGGCCACAGACGCCGCCTGCACGGAAGGCCCCAGGCCTCGCAAACCGTTCCCCATGTCTGACACCGTCGCACCCATTGCCTCCACCGCGGACGCCACCCGTGCGGTGTCAGCCTGGGTGGCACGCATGACCAGGACCACTCCCAGCTCCTGGACGCGGGTGGACTCCTCCACCTGCGACCGCAGCCGCCGCAAGCCACCCGTCACCCTATTCGCTCGTCTCCGTGTCGGTGGTTGCATCGGATCTATGTGTGGGTGTGGTAACTGCAGGAACCCGGGATCCATCTGGGCGGCAGATGTTTGCTTGGCCTGGGCTGCCCTCCGACCGCCCGGTCCCTCTGCTGCTCCTACCTCCACCTGCTGTACCGGGACGGCTGTGTTGTGCGCACCAGTGAGTGTACCAGACGCCTCATCACTAAAGTGCCCAACCGTGGTGAGTGTTTCTGCGATGGTGGAGGGTGTTGGTGACAGCAGTGGCGTTGTGTCGTGCTCTTCGTCCCACTCTGAGTCCATGGCACTTTGGGGTGGGGGTTCGTCTCCACCCATCCACTCTGAGTCACTGTCCGGTATTTCGTCTTCCCGGGTAGGGGTGTCCTGGGTAGTGCTGTCCCGGGTAGTGCTGTCCCGGGTAGGGGTGTCCTGGGTAGTGCTGTCCCGGGTAGTGCTGTCCCGGGTAGGGGTGTCCTGGATAGTGGTGTCCTGGGTAGTGGTGTCCTGGCTCAGATGTGACGGGGGCCTGTGGCTGCCCCCCTCATCGCTGGGTGGTCGCTCCCGCACGTGACGGGGGTGTCGTCTCCCTGTTGCTCCAGGTCTCTCCGTCTCCCGTGGTGTGCGAGGGGCATCCTGCGGGCGTCGCATGCTGGAGGGTCCGGGTCTCTCCGTCTCCCGTGGTGTGCGAGGGGCATCCTGCGGGCGTCGCATGCTGGAGGGTCCGGGTCTCTCTGTTCCCGTGGTCTCATCACTAAAGTGCCCAACCGTGGTGAGTGTTTCTGCGATGGTGGAGGGTGTTGGTGACAGCAGTGGCGTTGTGTCGTGCTCTTCGTCCCACTCTGACTCCATGGCACTTTGGGGTGGGGGTTCGTCTCCACCCATCCACTCTGAGTCACTGTCCGGTATTTCCTCTTCCCGGGTAGGGGTGTCCTGGGTAGTGCTGTCTCGGGTAGTGCTGTCCCGGGTAGGGGTGTCCTGGGTACTGCTGTCCCGGGTAGTGCTGTCCCGGGTAGGGGTGTCCTGGGTAGTGGTGTCACGGGTAGGGGTGTCCTGGATAGTGGTGTCCTGGGTAGTGGTGTCCTGGCTCGGATGTGACGGGGGCCTGTGGCTGCCCCCCTCATCGCTGGGTGGTCGCTCCCGCACGTGACGGGGGTGTCGTCTCCCTGTTGCTCCAGGTCTCTCCGTCTCCCGTGGTGTGCGAGGGGCATCCTGCGGGCGTCGCATGCTGGAGGGTCCGGGTCTCTCCGTCTCCCGTGGTGTGCGAGGGGCATCCTGCGGGCGTCGCATGCTGGAGGGTCCGGGTCTCTCCGTCTCCCGTGGTCTCCGAGGGGCATCCTGCGGGCGTCGCATGCTGGAGGGTCCGGGTCTCTCCGTCTCCTGTGGTCTCTGAGGGGCATCCTGCGGGCGGTGTGCATCTGCGGGGATGGGTGCCTGGACGTTTGGTCCTGCGATACACAATGAAGCATGCATGGTTAGACATCAGGCAGTGATCAGGTGATACGGGGGAGGGGGATATAGGGGAGGGGGGATATGGGGACGGGCTGTTGGTGGCTCACTTGCTCGTGGGCCCCCGACCTCTGCATCAGCAACCTCCCGGTCCTCAGGTCCGCCAGCCAGTTCCAGGGCCCTTTCCTCGTGTACGGTCAGTGGCATCTCATCAGCGGGCCCTCCTCCAGTCCTCACATGCTCCCTATTGTTGTGTGCGCGCTTCTCCTGTGGGGGGGGGGGGTGGTGGCAGGGGTAAAAGGCAACAGTGTTAGGCAGGTATATGAATGCACACCATCGGTTGCGCGTGCATTGCAGAGGTTAAGGTTAGGGCTGGATTCACTTGGGGATATGGGGGATATGGGGGAGGGGGGGGATATGGGGGAGGGGGATATGGGGGAGGGGGATATGGGGGATATGGGGGAGGGGGCATATGGGGGAGGGGGGATATGGGGATATGGGGGAGGGGGGATATGGGGGAGGAGGGGATATGGGCGAGGGGGGGATATGGGGGAGGGGGGGATATGGGGGAGGGGGGATATGGGACAGGGGGGATATGGGGAGGGGGATATGGGGAGGGGGGATATGGGGGAGGGGGATATGGGGGATATGGGGAAGGGGGGATATGGGGGAGGGGGGATATGGGGGAGGGGTGGATATGGGGGAGGGTGGATATGGGGGAGGGGGATATGGGGAGGGGGGATATGGGGGAGGGGGGATATGGGGGAGGGGGGATATGGGGAGGGGGGATATGGGGGAGGGGGGATATGGGGGAGGGGGAGATATGGGGGATATGGGGGAGGGGGGATATGGGGGAGGGGGGATATGGGGGAGGGGGGATATAGGGGAGGGGGGGATATGGGGGAGGGGGGATATGGGGGATATGGGGGAGGGGGGATATGGGGGAGGGGGGATATGGGGGATATGGGGGAGGGGGGATATGGGGAGGGGGGGATATGGGGGATATGGGGGAGGAGGGGATATGGGGGAGGGGGGATATGGGGAGGCTCACCCTGCCTGCTCTGACGAGGTCGTTCACCTTCTTGTGGCACTAGGTGCCTGTCCGTGGTGTCAGGGCCACAGCGGTGACGGCCTCTGCCACTTCCCTCCACAGACGCCGGCTGTGGCATGGGGCAACTCTGCGGCCGTGCCCAGGATACAGGGCGTCCCTCCTCTGCTCCACCGCGTCCAGGAGCGCCTCCACATCGCGTGACTCGAACCTCGGGGCTGAGCGACGGCCAGCCATCCAGTCGGGTGTTGCGGTCGGGTGTTCCGGTCGGTTGGGGGGAGCTGCGCGGCCTTATGAGCCGTCACGCCGTGCAGCGCGTATGACGCTGCACGGCGTGAACCACTGCGCAAGCGCGGATCCCGTTACGTCGCTGCTATACCATTTCGGGCCGGAGACTATCGTCCCATTTTTCCGACGTGACGCAAGTGGGATTTGCGCCGTTTTTTGCGCCGATCGGCGGACTTTCCGCCGATAACGGAGAATTTTGCCCCTTGTTTGTCAATATTGCAAACAGAATGAGTCAACACTCATCTTTTTGTTTGAATGAACTTCATCCTGTAGAACGATTCAAATGGACAATGCTGGTCTTTTAATAGAGCTGGGTAAATGTTCCTTCATATCAATGCAATCATACAAATCTTTATTAGAATTCAATTTTAATCTGCTTTTCAATTATCTATTTCAAACTATTACAGCATTTATATCAAATAAATATATAGATATATATGACAGCATATATAAAATGTAACAGTTAAGGCAGAATCTACTTAGCAATGCAAGTTTCATCTTGAAATGAAAACAAAACTATCAAACTTGGTCACACATAAAGCATTGTTAAACATCATTAATGTAAACAATTGTGCTGAGCTGTCCTGAAGAATGAAAATATAAGAATTGAATTTGTGGGAAACATTTTAAGTGTTAACATAATGGTTCTGATAAAGATTACCATTAAAAATCACAAAATAGGTACAGCACCTAAGGAGACCATTTCGTCTGTCGTGTCTGAGCAACTCATCTACTTCCACTCCCGTTATGTTTTTCATGTAGTCCTGTACATTTTTTTCTCTTCAGATAATTGTCCAATTCTCTTTTGATAACCACGATTGAATCTGCCTCCACCACACTCTCAGGTAGTGCATTCTAGTCCTAACTGTTCAATTTGTAATATCACTGTCGCTGTTTCTGTTTGACAATCACCTTAAATCAGTGCCCTCAGGGTCACATCTTTATGGAATGTGTAGAAATTACATCATTCTCTATACTTGAATTAGTTGGATATTTTCTGGAAGTCATTCATACTTTTACATAGAATTTACATAGAATTTACAGTGCAGAAGGAGGCCATTCGGCCCATCGAGACCCCACCGGCTCTTGGAAAGAGCACCCCACCCAAGGTCAACACCCGATCCCCATAACCCAGTAACCCCACCCAACACTAAGGGCAATTTTGGACACTTTATCATGGCCAATCCACCTAACCTGCACATCTTTGTACTGTGGGAGGAAACCGGAGCACCCAGAAGAAATCCACGCACACACGGGGAGGATGTGCAGACTCTGCACAGACAGTGACCCAAGCCGGAATTGAACCTGGGACCCTGGAGCTGTGAAGCAATTGTGCTATCCACAATACTACCGTGCTGCCCCTTGTAGGTGAGTAATTCACAAGTTCACTTAACAGGATGTTAGCAACATTATGGCAGTAAAGCATCTGTATTATTCCATTGGTCATAGTAGAAATTTAATTGTACTTTTATGTATTTATTTACTGAAGTTGTTTCCATTCGCTAATATGCTTAAGTTTTCTGTTTAGAAAAGGGCGCAGTGGCTAGCATTGCTGCCTCACGGCGCTGAAGTCCCAGGTTCGATCCTGGCTCTGGGTCACTGTGCCTGTGGAGTTTGCACATTCTCCCCGTGTCTGCGTGGGTTTCACCCCCACAACCCAAAGATGTGCAGGTAAGGTGGATTGGCCACGCTAAATTGCCCCTTAATTGGAAAAAATGAATTGGGTACTCTAAATTTTAAAAAAGTTTTCTGTTTCGAGGCTTCTAGTTTTGTTTCCTATTCTAAGATGGCTTAGCTGATTTTGGACAAGTCAACATTTGGCTAACAAAAATTAGCTCCAGGAGCCTAATACATTGGAAGAGTGGGAGTGAGAATTAAAAGCCGGGATTCATGCTCTTAACCACTATACAGTGACCCCTCTGTTAAAAGTGTTCATGCCTGGATAGCAGATGAGAACAGAATTCGATGCTGCTGTATACAGTCAAACTGTCTGACAACACTTAGCATCATGATTCATTGCAAATAATGGCCACATGGGCAAGGCGCCAGATGCACCAGGCATCCATCCCACAAATGTCAAATACTGCCGAAGAGGAAACTGAAAAGACAAATAAACTGAACACAGATTTGGAGAAGTGACCATAAGTGCGGTAAAAAAGGATGGAACGTGCAATGATTATGCAAGTCAGGGAAGGAGTTTAGAAATGAGGGTGTTATGTTACCAATGTTGGTCGAAATGGAGAGGGGGAGACCAGAGTGGGAGATCCAAAGATTGTTGGAGGTGATACAAGGCTGGGAGTAGCAGTAGAAATAAGTTGCATGTGGCAATACGTTTCTTGTACGGCTTGGAATCATTTGTTACCAGCGGATATTCACTGCCTCAGGAATCTCTGTTTTTTTTAACCACTATTTTAATCCACACAGGCCTGAATTTTTCGCTCATCGGGCGTGGTCGGCTGTATCTACACGGCAAATTGTTCATAGCACCTCAGCCATCAAACATTTTATTTTATTTTACATCGCCCGAGTGTTCTATCCCGCACTGCATCATGATTGCAGCAAAAACATGAAGGTCGCCTGGCCAACCGTTGCTGTTCCATTTAGTGCAATTAATGCACGGGCATTTTTTAAAATATTAAATTAACAGGGTAGAGAGTGATGGCACAGGCACATGGTATGGAAAATGATGCCACAGTCAAAGTGGATGAGAAATTATTGTTCAGGGATTCGGTGCGCATCCCTCTTTCCGGCTGATAATGGTTATGTGACTGTATGTGCACCAGGGTACAACCTGAAGAAGCTGTTTTATGAGGTAATCAATGCTTCAAACGCACTACAGGTCAGACAGGACTGAGTGTGGAAACAATATAATGACAGACATACAGCGTGGCCAGGTTAAAAAAATGTCCTCATGACTCTACCTAAACCATCTAAATTATAAATATACATTAAAATACAATATTAATGAGGTGGTGATAAGTTTCTAAAGTTATGTAATCGAGAAATTAGTAATGTATGATGAGCTCAGCACAGTCTCAAATATTGCATAAGTGGGGTTATGCCCTACATTAATTGTAAGCTTTATCACTGAAGTAAACAGTGCTGGGTGTATTATACGCATTGAGTTACTGTTCTATAATACCGCATAGCTGCAGTGAAGTACTTTTAACAGGACTGTGTGGTTGGAAATTAATAACTAGGCCAAATTCCTGATTTTCAGCAGCACTCACCAACCAGCTCCAGGACAGCCTTGTTTGAATCAAATCTACCTTTTGTTTGGCAATTTAAGTCTGACAGTAACTGAAGTTGCCCCAGAAACTTACTCAGACATTAGTAGTTGAAAAGGTTGGCTTATTCATTACCATTTACCCGATTATCACCTGGTGGATATGCGAGTCTTGCAAAGGGCAAAGATTTGAAATTGATCCCAAACCAATTGTTGAATTATGAAACTAGACACTAATTGTTTTCCTGATAATAGGTTTATTTACAAAATACAGCATTAGATATAAAGCCATAAGACCATCAGACGTAGTAGCATAAGTAAGCCACTTGGCCCATCGAGTCTGTTCCGCCATTCAATGAGGTAGTGGCTGATCTGATATACTCCTCAAACCCCACCTTTTTGCCAGATCCCCATAACAATTGATTCCCTTGTTGACTAAAAATATGTTTTTTCAAGCCTTGAACATACTTAATGACCCAGTCTCTACAGCTCTTAGTGATAATGAATTCTACAGATTCATGACCCTCAGAAGTATTTCCTCCTCATTTCTGCCTTAAATAGGTGACCCCTTACTCTTTGATCCTCCTCTGGCCCTGCTTACTACCTATTACCCTGTGTCCTAGCAGTTTCTCTTTACATGTGTTCGAGGAATGTTAATAAACAATGCCCTTCACCTGGGTACCTGAACAATATAATTAACATTTCATTCCTCGGGATGTTAAATGCTTCAGTTCCCCAGCTCTAATACTTACACACTATACTTGTTAGGAAAGAAAAGCAGAGATTTATCAAGAAAACTGGCAAACAGACAAAAGCTGATGATATGGGAATGCATAAAGATTGAAAACAAAACCAGAACAGATAGAGTAGGTGGCACACTATACGAATAAAGGATCGCACTAAGTGGGGTAAGAGGCAGGCTCTTAATTTAAGACACAGTTCCTTTAGATAGAAAACAAACAATCCCCAACATACTGGGCACGAGAAGCCAATGCGAGAGTTAATTCTAGGAAGCAGACTTTCTGGCCATAGAATGGAAACAATTCATTTCTTTGGCATCCTTCTCTGCCTCAGCTGGTACAAGGCCCAAGGAGACCAAGTGGAAATTGCAGATTGTCTGGGCCAAAATAACATATATGTGAAGCTCCTCACATTTACAGACTGATGTTTGTTAGTTGCCCATCCATTTCACTGGGTATAATGAAGAAGCCTTCAAGAAGCCTAGAGAGGTGAAAATAAAATTGTCGAAAAAGAGGGACAGATTCCTCAAAGCTGCCAAGGCTGTCTGCAATTAAGTTAAAAAATGCATGCAGAGATGTTACAGGCACAGAATAGTTGACATGCCAAAAGCATTAGCTACTCCAATGAAGAAACTGGTGAAATAATAATGATCACAGATTTTCAGGAAGAATAGTGCAGTTGGGTACTGATGAAGATTTATTTTTTGTTGCAGACTGTTGGATAGGGGCCACAGTGCCAGAGGGGTATGGCACCAGTCAAGTCAATAGCAAAATGATAAGATGCTGAAGAACAGTCTGACTGAACTTGGATAAACAGAGTATCAACATGCCATGGAGTCATAGAGTTTTACAGCACAGAAAGAGCCCCTTGGCCCATCATGGCTGCATCAAACCTCAAGCACCTATCAATTCTAATCCCATTTTCCAGCATTTGGTCCATAGCCTTATATGCAATGGTATTTCAAGTGCTCATCTAAATGTTTCTTAAATGTTGTGAGGGTTCCCACGTCTCACACCCTTTCATGTAGTGAGTCCCAGATTCCTAGCACCCTCTGGGTGAAAAAACTTTTCCTCAAATCCCCTCTAAATCTCCTTGACCTAACCTTAAATCTATGCCCCTTGCTATTGACCCCTCTACTAAGGAGAAATGTTCCATTATTGACCATATCTATGCCCCTCATAATTTTTCATACCTCAATCAGTTCCCCCCCCCCCCCCCCCCCCCACCCCCACCCTTCTCTGCTCTAAGGGGAAAAAAAGCCAAATTTGTGTTGCTTTTTCCAAAGTTGATTTATCATTACATATTAAGCTAAAGATTTTGGGCGGGATTCTCCATCCTGTTGCACCAGTATTCTGGTGCAGCGAACCCCCACCGACGGCGGGATTCTCCATCTCGCCAGCCAGTCAATGGGGTTTCCCATTGTGGGCAACCCCACGCCATCGGGAAATCGCCGTGCATGGGTGCGCTGCCGGTGCAAAGGACAATCCCGACAGCGGAGAATCCAGCCCATTGTTCTTTCCTGAAATGTTTTCTGTTTGCAAAAGTGATTTCATTAACCAAACAAAATATAGGGTTGGTTGAACTGTATCTGTTCACATAGCACTTTAAAATGTCCCATGAACACATTTGGTTGAACGTTGCATCGTCATTCTAGGCACAAAGTATCAGTGTAATGGGAAAAATCGCTGTTTCCAAGTTACCTCACAGATTGTTGATGTTCATTTGTTATTACTGCTTCTTTGACCCATGGCCAACTGAAGAACACTGGTTTCTTTAAGTGCCCATTTATAAAACAAGTTTGTTTTTCATTCCGAAATAGTGCACATCAGATGATAGAAATTGATATCCCACTAGTTTGTGTTGTTTCCCATGGCTCATTAATCATCCATTAATAATCGAACAAGTGCAAATGCATTTAGAGGTTGTTTATGAAAAGGAAAAGAAAACAGCTGGATGTCAGATCTCCAAAGCACAAATTGCCTAAGGTCTCCACAATGTGGAACCTGTCAATTTTTTGAAATGAAGTTTTCATTAATTTCCATTTGTGTTTTGTACATCATTCCAGATAAAACTAAATTTTCTGAGAAGGAATTCAATTGTTCCTCATTCACATACCATGGCCTAAGAGGGCATTTGTAACCATGAACTTCCATTTGATTTGTCCATGGTTATGCTTGGCAAATTACTGCAGTGTGGCTGACAAGGAAATGCTCTCGCTCGCACTGCTTGCCATCAGGCATATTGAAAGGAGTTACAGGCTGATAGGTCAACTTGTTTGGCCATGTTACTCTATGTATCTTCCATGACCATGATATCCTGAAGTGGGATTTGAACTCCGAGCTTCCGGCCCAGCTGAACACTGCATCACAAGACCTCCTGCTCATACACGCAATACCAGATCAACTTAGGAACAGGGAATGATGAATTACAAATAAAAGATTATTTTTCAAGTAGTGTATTTTACCTTTGAAATTAATTATGTGTATTGAATTTAATATCAATTATTGAATTTATTTAATTAATTCTAAATTATAGAACATCAAAAGGAATTTGAACTTGCCAGAAAATAGCAGAAAGGAAGCTTTCCCAGAGCTGATAATATGTAGGAAAGCTCAACAGTGGCCACCATTACTTACCTTGTGAAGTTCCTCTTAAACTTCATGCGTCAAATTATTTTTAGCTTCATTATCTACAGTGTATTCAAGAAAGAAAGGGAAGGGGGAGAAAGGAGGGAATGGTGTGCTTGTACCGGTTTATAAAATGCTGTTAAAGCACTAGATAGGGATGGTGCATTTGATTGATTCACAATTTTAAAAAAAAATTACGATTGAAATGCTATTGGACTATTGAGTGTATACTATAATGCACCAATTAATGGGATGGAGCTGGAGGAGGAAACTGCAGAAAGGTATAAAGGCTTTTGTGCAGTGATAATGGGGAACTGTGAAAGCGTAGCACCGAAACTGGTGGGCAGTTTCTACCGTGGACAGCACGGTAGCATAGTGGTTAGCACAATTGATTCACAGCTCCAGGGTCCCAGGTTTGATTCCTGGCTTGGGTCACTGTCGGTGCAGAGACTGCACGTTCTCCCTGTGTGCGCGTGGGTTTCCTCCGGGTGCTCCGGTTTCCTCCCACAGTCCAAAGATGTGCAGGTTAGGTGGATTGGCCATGCTAAATTGCCCCTAGTGTCCAAAATTGCCCTTAGTGTTGGGTGGGGTTACTGGGTTATGGAGACAGGGTGGAGGTGTGGGCTTGGGTAGAGTGCTCTTCCCAAGGGCCAGTGCAGACTCGATGGGCCAAATGGCCTCCTTCTGCACTGTAAATTCTATGAAACGGTCAGTGAACCTGCTCATGCCAACATTTATGCTCCTCATTAACCTCATTTTATCCTTCCATATCAAGCACTAACAAAATTACTCTCCATTCCATTCTCCCTCAAATGTTTATCTAGCTTTATATTGATTGACCTTAACTACTCCCTGTGATAGTCAAGTTTTGCATTCTCATCACTTCCTGAATTCCCCAATTGATTTCTTGATGACGATCTTATATTGAAGGCCTCATGTCTTGCTCTTTCCAGCACAAATAATGTAATAACACATTCCAAGGTCCTCCACAGGTGTGTTGTAAAGCAACTTCAGGCACCAAGACACATAAGATGATATTAGGGGAGACGGACAAAAGCTTGTCAAAGAGCTGGGTTTTAAAGAAAGCCTTAAAGGAAAAAGCAAAGTCAAAAGCCTTTCGAAGGGAATTCCAGGTTTTGCGGCTTTGGTCCCACCACCAACGATAAAGCGATCAAAATCATGAATGCTCAAGACACCAGAATTAGATGCACACAGATATCTCAGGGGATTGTGGGGTTGTAGGAGTTACAGAGATAGGAAGGAACAAAACCAGGAAGAGATGTGTAATTTTAAAGGGCCAATGTAGCAAGGAGATGTAATGTAAATGGGACTTGTGCCAAGTAAGGAAATAGGTAGTAGAGCTTTGGATGAAGTTTATAGGGAGCACACTGCGGGAGGCCGGCTGGTAGTGAATTGTGATAGTCATGTTGTCAGGAGCTTACCTTGGGGTCAAATGTGATACTGAAGTTATGACCAGTAAGTTGCTATGGAGAGGGATGGAGTCAGTAGCTCGGGAGCAGAGTTTTGAATGGGGCTCAAGGATAATGGATTCAGTCTTTTCTTACAGAGGTGCATTAATGTCAAATATTAAATTTCAATTTCATCTGCTGGAATCACCCATGGAACCTTTAAAAAAGGGCAGTTTCATCTGTTAAAACAAAGACATTGACTAAAGATGGTTGCCATTGGTCACCTGACATGTTTGAACCTGCACGTTGATCAAGTTTCTCGAAGATTTCAATGAGGATTGCAACTAAGTCATGTGCCTACAGCCATCCTCTGGAATTTCACACCTGCTGATGTCAAGGGGTACCACAAAGATGGATTCAAACTTTAAATGGCTGTAACTATTTGCATCATTATTAAAGCCATATTTTGTTCCATCAGGTTGGAGACAGAAAGCCAGCAGAAACAAGGGCTGCCAGGGAGGCCTTGAACAGTTCTTCCTCACTCATTACATGGAAGAATGAGTCACTCAGGAGTGGTGGCTTGGGCATTAAAATTAATCACCGAAGCTATAACAAAATAGTCACAGTCTGTCCGGACGTGAGGTACTCAATTAACTTATGAGGAATATTCAATCATCATTGAGGGAGAGGCCACATGATTGGAATCACCATTTTGAAAGGTATTTTGTTACAAAACCTGTCTTTGTGGAGCCAGAGAAGGGACACCAGGGAACAGCAAAAAAGCTGCTGGCCTCTCTCTCACTCTTAACTAAAAAAATAAATTTGTGTCAGACTGGGAGGAGTAGAAAAACAAATGACAGAGAAAACCAAAGAGTGCAGCTTAACAACTATCTTAGCCCTACAGTATAAATTTGAACCCGTTTCCAGTTCTATCTAGCTTAGACAAAGAGTCATCCAGACGAAAAACATTAACTCCTGTTTGTCTCCACAGATGCTGTCAGACCTGCTGAGATTGTCCAGTAGTTGTTGTTTTTGTTTCAGATTTCAGCATCCACAGTAATTTGCTTTTATCTCAGGCCAGCATTTATTGCCCATTCCTAATTGTCCTTGAGAAGGTGGCGGTGAGCTGCTTCCTTGAACCACTGCAGTCCATGTAGTTCGTAGGGAGCGAGTTCCACGGAGTTTGCACAACCTACAAACTAACTGCCAGTGCAATGTGAAATATTTAGGACTGCTCAGCAGTTTAATAGACTCCCTGTGATCTTTCACACTGTGCATGGAATACTTCTATTTCTGTGAGGTAAGTAATGCATCTGAAAGGCTTTTGGCAGTACACCCAACATTAACTTTTATTAGGAAATTGAATAAATACTTGAAGTAGGTTAATTTGCAAGGCTGGAGGGAAAGAGCAGGGATGTGGGACAAATTCAATATTCGCGAGTGGCTGGAGGAAAATATGAAAACAATTCTGAAGGAGGCATTGCCAAAATTATGATGTTGTGCTCAAGAATAAGTTGAAAGAGGAAGGAGAAGATGCAATAAGTTTTGATTTTGACAATGTAAAGATGGAGGCAGGGTGGGGGGCGGGGGGGGGGGGGGGGGGGGGAGAAGAAAGAGTTAATTACAATGGCAATTCCTAGAACTTAAACAAAACCAAAGAGTTGAGGTCAAAACGGCAAAGTGTGGCGGACAGCATGGTAGCACAGTGGTTAGCATTGCTGCCTCACGGCGCCGAGGTCCCAGGTTCGATCCCGGCTCTGTCCGTGTGGAGTTTGCACATTCTCCATGTGTTTGCGTGGGTTTCGCCCCACAACCCAAAGATGTGCAGGGTAGGTCAATTGGCCAAAATGAATTGGGTGCTCTAAATTTAAAAAAAATGGCAATGTGTGATACAGTGAAATGAGAGAAAGTAGTTGAGAAACATTTTTTTTTCTGATGAGCATAGCCTGTGAAGGGTTTCCACAGAAACTGGACAGGTTTGATGTCTTGAACCAACACAGACTTTATTGAAAGTTGTTGAGGAAAATTACGCATTAAGTTCCTTCCCAAGATTCAGTCAGACCCCGAGAGCGAAATTCTTCTTCTGGACCTGAGAACATGTGTCTAGAGCTACCTGCTGTGTAGCATATGAAGGGATGTGCAGCCTAGAGTGTGACTTTTGGTTACAATATTTTAACTGCAGTTCAGACACCAGACTGATGCCAACAACTACAGTGTTAACTGAAAGCAAACCTGTCTAAATATATCATGAGAAAATCTTTGTAAAGATTCATGTCACATTGATTTCCACAATCGAGATTCTGTAGAATCCAGAACATGAAGCCTGCTGCTTGTAACCCCATCTAATTACAGACATTACAAAATAATAAAATTAGTTATTTATGGAATTGAACTCTTACTTGTATTTCAGACTGTTGTACCAGCAATAGTGGCTGCTGCTTAACTGGACTAAGGATTAGCATTTTGCACAAATACTCAGGACACAATAAGGGCGAGGACAATGAAGGAAATACCTCCAACTGATCCATTGACAGTGCAGATGCTCTCTGAGGGGTTTGCATTAGCTAACATTATTACCTCCCATCTACTTCGATGTTGACAGAATAAAATAGATGCCATCACATAAGCCAACTGAGGGGGGTTATAAATTTAACTGAAAAATATATTTTTCTTTAAAACGAAGTAATGGAAGATACCTATAGTTAATTATATATTTTGTCCTTTAAGTAATCAAGATGCACTTAGCATTGCTGTTGAAAGTATGAAATGTTCATAAGGTAGCAGCCATAAAGCAATCTTCCTACCATTTATCAAAAGGAATATTACTTAGGATGCTCACTAATGGACTGAGCTCTTTCTCTCTAGGGATGGTTAAGGACTGGGGTTTAGAAATACATCAAGGACTTTAAAGTAACAAGTTTCCTACTTGGAGATGGTTCCAAGAGCGTTTGCACAATCAATAACGTGAGGGGTGTGCATTTGAAAATTTCCTCCAGCTTAAAAAGTGTATGCCATCTGCCCCAAAAGTCCTGCTACATCGCTCAGTTGGTTGATAAGCCCTCTCCAGTGGAGCAGGGCTTATCATTTTTGCATTAGATCTTAAGATTTGTGCAAGGATATTTACTGGAAACAAGAATGGTATCAAATGAAGATATGTCCCCTAAATGACTGGGACGGGGAACAAATGACACAGAAATCAGATCCCTGCTCTCCAGTTTCAAAGGCTAAAAGGCCGCTCCCACCCAAAGGTTTGAATTGATAAATGTACCATCTGGAGTTGTAACTGAGATCTCAGGTCATGAAGGTTTGATTTTGGATTTGCAATATACCGCTTTGACAACGACAGAGCAGTATACAGAAGCTTAAAGTGAGTCTTAGTGTTCCAGGAATATCCACAGCCGTTCTTACAATGCTTATCCCTCATCATTCAAGCTGTGAGATTGAGAGCAGTGTATATAGGAAGTGAATAATGCAGGGTTTGTGTGGAGGGGCAGGAAGGATATATTAGGTGGGTGACATGATCCACCCCAACCTTGCCATAATCTTTGAAACAGGCTGCACTGGTTACTCCAAGAACCAAACTTCCTCATGTACTCAAACTTCATGATAGTCTTTCAATTAATAAACAAATTCCAAAGAGCAATGGTTCACAAAACACTATAAACTTTTAAACAATCTCCTGCTTGTAACTTCCAGTGGTGGAGATATATTTTTTAAAGGAATCCATAGCCAATTTCCATCCAAACATGTTTCAAGGTGCCTCAATACATTTGGCCGTATTCTGAGTGACAACATCACAGTGAATGCAACGTGTTCACCTGCATCTTCTCTTGTCGTAACATGCTGAAGAATAACAGAAGAAATTAAAGTATAATACGAACGTAGGGATCAGGAGCAGGAGAAGGCAACTGCTAACACAATGCTTCAACCAGAATTTTATTGTTTCAAGCACCAACTCCGCCAGCAAAGAAGGTCTTTATGTGCAAGGAGTAGGTGGGAGGGTGGTTTATGGCTTCACTAGTGACTTTGGGGTGCGGCTATGCAGAGCTAAGTCGCATGTTCGGCAGCTCCCGCTTGGAACAAACTTTTGGGCATGTTACAGGGCGCGCAACGGCATTTAATTCAACAATTCCCGGTGTGGGAAGAAGACTGCAACATTTCCCCGACAGTGTCCCCCAGGAATGGTATGTCTCTTGGTTACCAGACCTGGCAGAAACAGTAAAAGATTTGGCTGGAGCTGCAGGAAGGACAAAAGCCTCTTCCAGCATGCAGGCGGGGGAAGGGAAAGCTTAAAGGCTTCAAACTGACTTGAGGGCCTTTATTAAAGGTGAATTCTAGCAGCAGTGGGAACAACTGTGAAAAGATCTCACCAAGCGACTTCCGGTTGAGGCAATGCGGAGCTAAGCCGCACGATTCGGCAGCTCCCGCTACTACGGACTACTACGGACTTTCGGGCTCATTGGAGGAGCCCCAACGGAATTTTTTTGACGACAACCCGTGGGGAAGTGAAGAGAGAGGTCCCCCTCCTACTTTTATGGACCGGACCAGAAGTGCAACGGCCAAAAAAGCGGCATTGGAGCAGCGGGAGAAGCGAGGGTAAAAAAATCAAAATGGCGGCGGCCGGGGACAAAGCGGAGTGCGGGCCGGAGCTGCAGGAATTCATCAAGCGCTGCTTCGAGGAGCTGCGCAAGGAGATACTGGCGCCTATGCTGGCGGTAATTGAAGGACTAGGGATAACCCAGAAGGCCCACGAGGTGAACATCCAGGAGGTACAGAAAAGAGTGAGTGAGAATGAGGACGAGCTCTTGGGCCTGGCGGTGAGAGTGGAGCGGCACGAGGCGCTACACAAGAAGTGGGCGGGAAGACTCGAAGACCTGGAGAACAGGTCGAGGAGAAATAATCTGCGGATCCTGGGTCTCCCAGAAAGAGTGGAGGGGGCCGATGCCGCAGCACACGCGGGCACGATGATCGGGGCGATGCTGGGCGCGGAGGCCCCTTCGAGGTCGCTGGAGCTGGACGGGGCACACCGGGTGATGGCGAGGAAGCCCAAGGCAAATGAGCCGCCAAGGGCGATGGTGGTGAGATTTCACCGGTTCACGGACAGAGAGAGGGTCCTGAAATGGGCCAAGAAGGAGCGGAGCAGCAAGTGGGACAATGCAGAAATCCGAATATACCCGGACTGGAGCACGGAGGTTGCTAAGCGGAGAGCGGGTTTCAACTGGGCCAAAGCGGTGCTGCATCGGAAAGGAGTGAAATTTGGAATGCTGCAGCCAGCACGACTGTGGGTTACATACAAGGACCAACATTACTACTTCGAAACGCCTGAAGAGGCGTGGACCTTCATACAAACTGAGGGTTTGTGAGGGTGGGGGGTGTTTGAGGGTTGATGTGTGATGGTTGTTGTATATAGGGGGTCAATCACGCGCAGGAAATGTTATATGGGCTGGGGGAGAGAGACAAGGCCGCGACAGGAGCTGCGCCAGAGGGGGCGGGGCAGGCTTTGGAAAGCGCCGGGTTTTTTCCGCGCGCGGGAAGAAAGGGGGGAAGGAGAACGAAGGGTAGGACAGGTATTTCACTCAGGACTGGACGCGAAGAATAGAGGGGTGGCAATTTTGGTGGGAAAGCATGTGTCATCTGAGGCCAAGACTATCGTAGTGGATAATGGAAGGAGATATGTGATGGTGAGCGGTAGGTTGCAAGGGACGTGGGTGGTGTTGGTAAATGTATACGCCCCGAACTGGGATGATGCTGGATTCATGAAGCACATGTTGGGGCGCATTCCGGACCTGGAGATAGGAGGCCTGATAATGGGAGGGGACTTCAATACAGTGATGGACCCAGCACTGGACCGCTCCAGATCAAGGACGGGAAAGAGGCCGGCGGCGGCCAAGGTGCTTCGGGGGTTTATAGATAAGATGGGGGGAGTGGACCCATGGAGGTTTTTAGATTGTGTTTTGTACTTAACCCTGTTGGGTTCTTTTTTCTTTCTCATTTTGTTATTGATATTTTATGAAAACCTTTAATAAAAAATTTTTTTTTTAAAAAGAGAAGATAAAGTATGAGTTAAAGGGCTCAGCAGGGGAGTTTTGGAAAAGGTGGGGGATGTTTGTGACCATGTTTGAGGAGCTGTTCATTGCAGGGGGGTGGGGGCTTGGCTGATGCGGGGGGGGGGTGAAAAAGGAGAAAAATCTGTACAAACTGTATAGTTTATTGTTGGGAAGATTGTTTCCCGGGGTGTTTATTTGCTGTAACCCACTTTGATACGAGTTTGAATAAAAGGCGTTTAAAAAAAAAAATGGCTTCACTAGTGCCTATGATATTCTAAACTGCCATTGCTTTTTGGGTATTGTTATAACCTGCACAAGATCTTTGGGCTAGAAGAAATTAGCCTGCCCGTGATCCTCGTGGAGTATGAGCTCCCCACTGAGGGTCTGGAAGCCCATGGATACTTTAATCATCTGCAATATAAAGGTCGGCCAGTTTTGGTACCGACATCTCAGACCTGGCTGGGATCTGGAGAGTATTGGAGAGGGGAAGCAATGACACAGTGGCATTATTGTTGGACTAGTAATCCAGAGACCCAGAGTTATGCTCTGGACACCCGGGTTTGAATCCCACCATGACAGATGAGGAAATTTGAATTCAATAAAAATCTGGAAATATAAATCCAAAAGGTGACCATTTTCGTTTATTGTAAAAGACCATCTGAATCATTGATGAAAGAAATCTGTTGCCCTTATCTGGTCTGGCCTACATGTGACTCCAGATCTACAGAAATGTGATTGACTCTTAAATGCCCTCAGAGGTGGGCAATAAATGCTGGCACAGCCAGCGGTGCCCACATCCCATGAGCCAATAAAAGAAAATACTATAACTTTGTTATAAAACTAGCTGTAACATCCCAAGAAAAATTGGAACTACTGTCGACGGGGCTGACTGTTGGACAAACAATCACTACTGGACTAAGGTTGGAATTTCTCTTTCCAAGATACCATTATTCGGAAGATTGGATGCGTTTGTTGTGGGCATTGAAAATTGGATCAGTATGCTGGATGTATGCGTTACTTTTTTCAGGCGAATGCTGTTACCAGTGGAGATCGACAGATGGTAATCCTTTTAACTGCCGGTGAGGCCCACATTTATGGGGTGAGAAAAAGCCCGATGTATCCCACAGCCCCAGGCACCAAGACCTTTGAGGAACTGTTGACCTTGGTTGCACAGCAATATAACCCCAGGCCATCAATCATTGTGCAAAGATACCATTTTAACACAGCAGAGAGTTAAGGGCAGCACGGTGGCACAGTGGTTAGCACTGCTGTCTCACGGTGCCGAGGTCCAAGGTTCGATCCTGGCTCTCGTGACTGTCCGAGTGGGGTTTGTACATTCTCCCCATGTTTGCGTGTGTTTTGCCCCCAAAGATGTGCAGGTTGGTGGATTGGCCAGGCTAAATTGCCCCTTAATTGGAAAAAATGAATTGGATACTCTCAATTTTTAAAAAAATTAACACAACGGAGAGAACCACATGAGAATGTGTGACTGAGTTCCTAACACGGTTCAGAAAACTAGACGGGTTTTGTGAGCGTGGCACTTCACTCCCGGAGATGCTACGAGGCCACCTGGTGTGTGGCGTAAATAATATGACAACCCAAAAGAAGTTGCTGACCGAGCCACCATTAGACATGCAACAGGCCGTGCAGGTTTTGCTATTGAGAGAGCTCGCTGAAATGGAGTGCAGAAATGGAGAGTATGAGGTTGAACATTGTTGGGCACTCCCCCACCTGGCGTGCAGCACCCCTTGGATTGGAAACTCCACCTTGGCCTGATAACATAAGGGGCTCAGTCCGATGGTCTATTACCATGGCAGCCTCCCCGGAAACAGTAAAAAGGGGGAGCAGGCATCATGAGATGTGAAGACGTAGGAACCGCAGGGAATGCAAATTCCAAAGTAACCAGCAGCCCTGCCGCCCCAATAGAGGTAGGTGCCAGCCCAGGGCCCGTACTTTCCACATTAACCGGCAAGATGAGGATTATATGCACTTAAATTACTTTGCGCCACCCAGAGTGACCCCCATCTGGATCACCGTGCGACTCAACGGTCACCCTTTACAGATGGAACTCGATACAATTGCTGCAGTTTTGGTCATTGGATATTAAAAGTTCAATGGCATAAAATCTGGGATCCAACAATTGAATTTTCAAGACACGCAGGTGAAGTTGGCAACTTATAAGGGTGAGCCACTCGCAATTGCGGGGGACCACAATAACTCCAGTGATTTACGGGCAACAGTCAGCAAGACTCACTCTGATCATAGTGAAGGGACATGGCCCCAGCCTGTCAGGCCGTGTCTGGTGGCAGAGCCTCCACCTGAACCAGCAACAGATTTTCCAGATGGGGACTGGAGGCCTCTAAAAGGTGTTGGGGAAGTACCCTGAGGTTTTCCAGCCAGGATTGGACAAAGGCAAGGGAGCCATGGCAAGGATTCAGGTGGACCAAAATATTTCAGGGCCTACCCGATCCCTTTCCACCAGTAGAAAAGGTTGATGCTGAGTTACTCTGCTCAAGGGCTTCGATATCCAGCTGGTATGGTTCGCCAATTGGGCAATGCCAGTGATTCCCGGGCTTAAACAGGAAAAAACAGTGAGAATCTGCAGCGAGTACAGGCTGATGGTGAATAGTGCTTCCTGGAAGACATATACCATGCATCAAAGATCTATATGCCAAGCTGGCCGGACATCATTCATTCACAAAATTAGACATGAGCCATGCATATCTACAGCTCGAATTGGACCCCTCATCACAGAAATCAATCACTATCAATACCCATATGGGCCGTCATGGCGTATCGTCAGCATGTGCAACTTTCCAGAGGGTCATGGAAAATATACTGCAGGGATTGCCACAACTGGCAGTTTATCTCAAAGACTCTTGGTCACTTGGATGTCAGAACAGGAGCACCTGAGCAATTTGGATGAGGTTCTCCACCGCTTCTCGGAGATGAGTGTTCACCTGCAAAACGAGAAAAGCATGTTCCACATGAAGGAGGTCATTTATCTGGGTTAACATGTGGACCGGGATGGTTTGCACCCTGTTGCAGAAAACGCGAGGTCTATCCAGCAAGCCTCTACACCTGATAAACGAAGTGCGTTTCTTCCTAGGGTGAGTAAACCACAACAGAAATTTCATCCCTGGTCTTGCAATTATGTTGCCCCCCCTATACCTCTTGCTAAAAAACATTCAGGAGTGGGCATGGAGAGCTCAACAGGAAGAAGCGTTTCATAAAGACAAGAAGCAGTTGCCCTCATCAGACTTGCTCACGCATTATGACCCCGCCAAACCACTCATGTCACATGTAATTGTGGATGATGGCGGCGAATGGCCGATTGCATTTGACTCCAGGACGTTGGCTGCGGAAGAGAGCAACTATGAACAGATCGAGAAAGAGGGGTTTTAAAAAGGTTTGTGTATGGCCGCTGGGTCACAATCCTCACAGACCACAACCCTCTATTGGGACTTTTTAGGAAGGTCAAAGGAATCCCGCCCATTGCCTCCACTAGAATACAGGTAGGCCCTTACACTGGCAGCAAATGAGTACTCATTTGAGCATCGGCCAGGACCAAAATTGTGAAAGCGAATGTGTTAAGAAGACTGCCATTGTCGACGCACTCTCTGTCTCTTCCTTGGTCCAATGATGCAGTGGCCACGCTAGTCTTTATGGACGCGTTGCCGTCACGGCTTCCCAAATGCTAGAATGGACACAGATGGATCCCATACTGTCCAAAGTCCGCTGCACAGTCTTGCACAGGGGCCAGCATTGCAGATGGCCCGAGGAACTACAAGAATTTTCTATCAAAATATCCGAGCTCTGTGTCAAAGACGCATCCTACTGTGGGGAATATGTGCTGTTGTCCAGAGCAAGGGCCAGGACTCGATCTTGCACTATTTGCATAACATTCACCCAGGGTTGTCGATAATGAAGATGCTTGCTCACAGCTATGATTGGTGGCCGGGCCTGGATGCAGAGAGAGAAAGAATAGCCCAGCAATGCACGGTTTGTCAGGAGCAGCAGAAGCCTCCGCCCGCCACATCACTCCACGTTTGGAGTGACCGGTGCGGCCTTGGGTATGGCTCGATGCCAATTTTGCCAGTCTTTTCCAAGGATCTATGTTCTTGATTATAGTGGATGCCCACTCAAAACGGCTTGAAGTCCATAAGGTGGCGTTGACGATCTCGAGGACGACCACTGAAATGTTACAGCTCTCATTCAGCACGCACGCCATCCCAGGGGTGTTGGTCACCGGCAATGGGACATCTTTTAACAGCGAGGAATTCAAGGGTTTTATGAAGGCAAACAGGATACAGCATATCCATACAGCCCGGAATTACCTGGCTTCAAATGGGCTGGCAGAAAGGGCGGTGGGAACATTTAAATGGGGACTAAAGAAGGAAACTTCCGGATCGGTAGACACTCGGCTGGCCAGATTCCTGTTCTGTTACTGAACCACACCACATACTGCAGCTGGAGTAGCACTGGCAGAATTTCTGATGGGCCAGAGGCTACAAACCCATCTCAGTCTTACGTTCCCAAATATTGGTGGGAAAGTATGCCGCAGCCAATAGTAGCAAGGACGTTGCCCAGATGGACACAAGTGGACCAGACTGTTTGTACCAGGCGACACAGTTTATGTTCGGAACTTTTAAGATGGCGCTCAGTGGATCTCAAGAACGATTCTTCGCCAGACTGGGCCGGTATCATACCAAGTTCAAGCTCAAGATCGCATCATGAAAAAAAATGTCAATCATAACTGAAACCGGAGACCAGTAGTGAGATGAAAATGAAATGAATGGAAATCGCTTATTGTCACAAGTAGGCTTCAAATGAAGTTACTGTGAAAAGCCCCTAGTCGCCACATTCCGGCGCCTGTTCGGGGAGGCTGGTACAGGAATTGAACCGTGCTGCTGGCCTGCCTTGGTCTGCTTTCAAAGCCAGCGATTTAACCCTGTACTAAACCAGCCCCTAGGCAAAGAACTCCTTGGGAGCAGCCAAATACTGACCAACCTAATCCACTCTTCGAGACTTGAGAGCGTTACCCTAAGGGGGACAACAGGATGCAGAAATGCGAGAGGTGATTGATATGGATTCTGACATGGAGATACAGGCATTGGAAGTTTCTCACGGGGAACAAGCCGTTTAGCAGCCTCCAGCTATACTTACACCCTGGCGTTCGGTGCGGAAATGCATTTATCATCTAGGTCCGGCCCAGGAGGCTTCAGACGCGCAGCCACAAGCAAAGAGACGCAGACGTCCTCCTACTCCACCATTGTTGGAAACGTTTGGGGACTTTTAGGGAGAGGGATGTTATAACCCACACAAGATATGGAACAGAAGCCACTAGCCTCCCCATAAGCCTCGTGGAGGGTTGGGGAGCCCACGGACACATTAATCATCTGTAATATAAAAGTGGGCTAGTTTTGGTACCAACATCGCCGACCTGTCTGGGATCTGGAAAGTATTGTACATATTATAACTTTGTAACAAAGTTTGTTTCTGTTATCCACTCGTCTCAGACACATCTGTAGACACTAAACTTATCTTATCAAGTCCTAGATCTGTTCAACCCAAAATGAAAGGATTCTTCTCTCGTAAGGAAACATGAAGATCTAAAAAAGTTATGTTACAACGAACATAAAACCATGAAAAAGGCAAAAGGTTAGCGCACCCCGCACCCCTAATTTAGTTAAGAGTTTGAAAATGTACATAGACTATATACCTCGGCCAGCATTTTTAAACTCTATTATTGCCCACTTAAAACCAGATGAGACAAGTTAAAATCAACCACATGAGCCCATTCATCGATGTTGGACTGCCAAACTATCGATTTATTCTGAATTACTAAGTGCATGTCACATCTGTGAATTTAAGAATGGTTTAAATTAAACCCTCCTCTTGATTACAAACAAAAATGATGAGCGTCAAAGGATCCAATACAGAGCACTGCAGAGGTCCACTTATAATCAGAGACCAATCAAATCCACTCATTAATAACAAACAACTTTCTGCTCATGTGATTTCAACCAGCGACACATCCAGTGCAATAACGCTCCTTTAGCAGCTGTACTTCAATTTTCTTTAAACTGCTGACAATTACCAAGATGTATCCTTGAAATACAAACCAAATCAAATCTATTTTTCATTCTCAAACAGGAAACAGCTTAACCTACCTTCGAACAGTGGTACGACACCCTGGGCTAGTGCCTGGTCAATTCCAGTCCCATTTGACCGGGAGTCGCAACACAGTTGAAATTAACTCTTACTTTTAAAAATATCCACAGGCTTTGGCTGCCCAATAACTATAGTCACCAGGTTGGTAAATTTAAACCCAATTAACTTTTATGAACAACAATAACTATAATTAAGTTAGCAACAAATTAAACAAGTTTCCAACTAATTTATAACCCCTCCCATTTAACCCGTCCCACCCTCCACACACACAGAAGGCAGACAAACACAAAGGGGAAAGAGGGGTGTTAAAATAATACTACAGATAGAAGGATAAATGTCTCTGTTTGAATTTTTCTTCAGTCTAGGTCTCCAGTTGGATGACATCTTTGCTTTCAGTCTGTAATGCTTATCACTGGAGACCATCAGGATCTTGAGCCTTCTCTACCGACTCAGAAACAGCAGGCAAGAAACATTTGAAATGGAGAGAGTAACACAGCTTCTCCTCGCAGAATCCAGGAGATTTTTGTTGGGTTCTCTGAAATCGCCACCTGGCAGGACCCAATTGATGTCTGTTGCTGCGCCAACAGCCAACAAATCGAACCAAATCCCTCCAATCTCTCGCGCACCATAAGTCTAAGTTCTTGTTTCCAAATTTAAATCTTCATAGCACGGTGTTCTATTTTGCAACTTTTTAGTTCCTCACTTCCCATACTTGACAGCACGGCAGCACAGTGGTTAGCACTGTCACTTCACAGCTCCAGGGACCCGGGTTCGATTCCCGGCTTGGGTCACTGTCTGTGCAGAGTCTGCATGTTCTCCCCGGGCCTGCATGGGTTTCCTCCGGGTGCTCCGGTTTCCTCCCACAAGTCCCGAAAAACTGCTCATTAGATGAATTGGACATTCTGAATTCTCCCACTGTGGACCCGAACAGGCGCCAGAGTGTGGTGACTCGAGGATTTTCACAGCAAATCCTTTAAAGGTATGTCTTCATTAAAGATCCATGACCCAAAAATGGTAATGACAAAGTATAAGAAATAAAGGGATCAACAGGAAGGGCCCTTAAACAATAAGGGCACTATATGTAGTACGGAGAGCTTGTATCAGATTTCCATTGAACATGTTTGTGAAACTCTTCACAGCTGATCATGAAAATGGTATCAGTTTTGTATGCCCTGCCATCTTGGGTATATAAACAGCCTTGTGATCATAATAGGAATTCAAAGTTAAATCCTCACCTCTATATATGAAATAATTTATTTACATATCGCACCTATAATGTAACAAAAGAGCCAAAGGCCTCCCATGTTTACAATCAAGACCCATAAACAAGAGGGAAGGAATTACAGCAGTCCAATATTTTAAAGTGACTTTTGAAGGTAAGAATGGCTTAAGAAAGGTACGAAGAGAGACACTGATAACTCAGGAATCTTCCATTGGCGATTGATCTCCAGGAATAGTGTAGGCCAAAAGTAGATGAGCAGCTAATGATGGAGAAATAGAGAATAGGAAGGTTTTGGAAAGACTCACAGAACAAAGCAAGGATTTGGAAGGCAAGACATAGAGATGGGGATACAATGGAGATAAGTCATCATTTGAATAAAAACCTAGACCTGCTTGTTCACTCCTGAGACCGGAGAGCAAAGTCAGGAAAGTTCCTAGCTCCACAAATCCGACTAGGGCAAAGTACCCTGGATATTCTCATTTTTGTTCTGTGTGGGGATGGATATTAATGGAAGTCAAACCCATCACCTCCTGAAGTACAGAGGCAGCCACTGGGCTGCTGAGTAAGACCATAAGACCATAAGACATAGGAGCGGAAGTAAGGCCATTCGGCCCATCGAGTCCACTCCGTCATTCAATCATGGCTGATTTCAACTCCATTTACCCGCTCTCTCTCCATAGCCCTTAATTCCTCGAGAAATCAAGAATTTATCAACTTCTGTCTTAAAGACACTCAACGTCCCGGCCTCCACCGCCCTCTGTGGCAATGAATTCCACAGACCCACCACTCTCTGGCTGAAGAAATTTCTCCTCATCTCTGTTCTAAAGTGACTCCCTTTTATTCTAAGGCTGTGCCCCCGGGTCCTAGTCTCCCCTGCTAATGGAAACAACTTCCCTACATCCACCCTATCTAAGCCATTCATTATCTTGTAAGTTTCTATTAGATCTCCCCTCAACCTCCTAAACTCCAATGAATATAATCCCAGGACCCTCAGACGTTCATCGTATGTTAGGCCTACCATTCCTGGGATCATCCGTGTGAATCTCCGCTGGACCCGCTCCAGTGCCAGTATGTCCTTCCTGAGGTGTGGGGCCCAAAATTGCTCACAGTATTCTAAATGGGGCCTAACTAATGCTTTATAAAGCTTCAGAAGTACATCCCTGCTTTTATATTCCAAGCCTCTTGAGATGAATGACAACATTGCATTTGCTTTCTTAATTACGGACTCAACCTGCAAGTTTACCTTTAGAGAATCCTGGACTAGGACTCCCAAGTCCCTTTGCACTTCAGCATTATGAATTTTGTCACCGTTTAGAAAATAGTCCATGCCTCTATTCTTTTTTCCAAAGTGCAAGACCTCGCACTTGCCCACATTGAATTTCATCAGCCATTTCTTGGACCACTCTCCTAAACTGTCTAAATTTTTCTGCAGCCTCCTCACCTCCTCCACACTACCTGCCCCTCCACCTATCTTTGTATCATTGGCAAACTTAGCCAGAATGCCCCCAGTCCCGTCATCTAGATCGTTAATATATAAAGAGAACAGCTGTGGCCCCAACACTGAACCCTGCGGGACACCACTCGTCACCGGTTGCCATTCCGAAAAAGAACCTTTTATCCCAACTCTCTGCCTTCTGCCTGACAGCCAATCGTCAATCCATGTTAGTACCTTGCCTCGAATACCATGGGCCCTTATTTTACTCAGCAGTCTCCCGTGAGGCACCTTATCAAAGGCCTTTTGGAAGTCAAGATAGATAACATCCATTGGCTCTCCTTGGTCTAACCTATTTGTTATCTCTTCAAAGAACTCTAACAGGTTTGTCAGGCACGACCTCCCCTTACTAAATCCATGCTGACTTGTCCTAATCTGACCCTGCACTTCCAAGAATTTAGAAATCTCATCCTTAACAATGGATTCTAGAATCTTGCCAACAACCGAGGTTAGGCTAATTGGCCTATAATTTTCCATCTTTTTCCTTGTTCCCTTCTTGAACAGGGGGGTTACAACAGCGATTTTCCAATCCTCTGGGACTTTCCCGGACTCCAGTGACTTTTCAAAGATCATAACTAACGCCTCCACTATTTCTTCAGCTATCTCCTTTAGAACTCTAGGATGGAGTCCATCTGGGCCCGGAGATTTATCAATTTTTAGACCTCTTAGTTTCTCTAGCACTTTCTCCTCTGTGATGGCTACCATATTCAACTCTGCCCCCTGACTCTCCGGAATTGGTGGGATATTACTCATGTCTTCTACTGTGAAGACTGACGCAAAGTACTTATTTAGTTCCTCAGCTATTTCCTTGTCTCCCATCACAAAATTACCAGCGTCATTTTGGAGCGGCCCAATGTCAACTTTTGCCTCCCGTTTGTTTTTAATGTATTTAAAGAAACTTTTACTATCATTCCTAATGTTACTGGCTAGCCTACCTTCATATTTGATCCTCTCTTTCCTTACTTCTCTCTTTGTTATCCTCTGTTTGTTTCTGTAGCCTTCCCAATCTTCTGACTTCCCACTACTCTTTGCCACATTATAGGCTTTCTCTTTTGCTTTGATGCATTCCCTAACTTCCTTTGTCAGCCATGGCTGCCTAATCCCCCCTCTGATAACCTTTCTTTTCTTTGGGATGAACCTCTGCACTGTGTCCTCAATGTCCCAGAAACTCCTGCCATTGCTGTTCTACTGTCTTTCCCACTAGGCTCTGCTCCCAATCGATTTTCGTCAGTTCCTCCCTCATGCCCCTGTAGTTACCTTTATTTAACTGTAACACCTTTACATCTGATTCTACCTTCTTTCTTTCAAATTGGAGATTGAATTCGACCATATTATGATCACTGCCTCCTAAGTGCTCCCTTAGTTTAAGATCTTTAATCAAGTCTGGCTCATTACATAACACTAAGTCCAGAATGGCCTGTTCCCTCGTGGGCTCCATCACAAGCTGTTCCAAAAAGCCCTCCTGTAAACATTCAATGAATTCCTTTCCTTGGGTCCACTGGCAGCATTATTTACCCAGTCCACCTGCATATTGAAGTCCCCCATGATCACTGTAACCTTGCCTTTCTGACATGCACTTTCTATTTCGTGGTGCATTTTGTGCCCCCGGTCCTGACCACTGTTAGGAGGCCTGTACATAACTCCCATTATGGTTTTTTTGCCTTTGTGGTTCCTCAACTCTACCCACACAGACTCCACATCATCTGACCCTATGTCATTTAGTGCTATTGATTTAATTTCATTCCTAATTAACAAGGCAACCCCGCCCCCTCTGCCCACCTCCCTGTCTTTTCGATAGGTTGTGAATCCCTGGATGTTTAAATGCCAGTCCTGAACCCCCTGCAACCATGTCTCTGTGATGCCTACCACATCATACCTGCCAGTCACAATCTGGGCCACAAGCTCATCTACCTTGTTCCGTACACTGCGCGCATTTAAATATAGCACCTTTAATTCTCTATTGACCGTCCCTTTTTGTTTTCTTAGTGTGGTGGACCTTGGTTTACTGAGCCTTTCCATACACTGTGTCATATTTTGTGGGATGGGGACTATCGTAACCTCTCCTGAGTTTTGTCTTTTCGTGCGTTTTTGTATTCCTAAGCAGCTATGCTTCCCACTGATTACTTCACCTCTTTGTTCCCTGACTTTCCCTTCCCCCCCAATCTTTAGTTTAAAGTCCTATTGACCACCCTATTTATTCTTTTCGCCAGAACACTGGTCCCAGCTCGGTTCAGGTGGAGGCCATCCCAACGATATAGGTCCCCCCTGTCCCAAAACTGATGCCAGTGTCCCATGAAAAGGAACCCCTCTTTCCCACACCACTCTTTCAGCCACGTGTTAACTTCCCTTATTCTTGCCTCCCTATGCCAATTTGCACGTGGCTCGGGCAGTAATCCGGAGATTATGACCCTTGAGGACCTGTTTTTTAATTTGAATCCTAGCTCTTTATAATCTCTAAACAGGTCCTCTTGCCTAGACTTGCCTATGTTGTTGGTACCGACATGGACCACAACAACTGGATCCTCCCCCTCCCTCTCCAGTATCCTTTCAAGCCGGTCAGAGATGTCCCGCACCCTAGCACCGGGCAGGCAACATACCATGCGGGACTCTTTATCCTGCTCACAAAGGATACTATCTATCCCCCTGATAATAGAATCCCCTACAACTACAACTTGCCTATTTACTCCCTCCCCTGAACCATGGTGCCTTGGTCAGCTGACTCATCCTTCCTGCAGCCCTGTTCGCCATCCACACAGGGTGCAAGTGCCTCATACCTGTTGGACAGAGTCAAGGACTGAGGCTCCTGAGTTCTTGACTGCTGGTTCCCTTTACCTGCCTGACTTGCAGTCACACCCTGCTGTCCCTGGCCACTGGCAGGATTTAAACTACTTACTCTGACAGGTGTGACTGCCTCCTGAAACACAGTGTCCAGGTAAGTCTCCCCCTCCCGGATGTGCCTCAGTGTTTGAGCTCAGACTCCAGCTCATCAACTCTGAGCCGGAGCTCTTCGAGCAGCCAACACTTACTGCAGATGTGGTCGCTGCAGCTCGCAATGGGATCTGCCAGCTCCCACATCAAGCAGCTCAAGCACATCACCTGACCAGCCATCACTAATTAATTAATTAGTTTAATTTAAGTTTATGAGTTTAGCTGTGTTTTTTTTTAAAATTTGGGGCAGATTTGCTATCAACCACTCAGGTCAGCTTCCCTCTGACGTCGCTTTTGGGAAAAAAACTGGAAAACAGGAAGTTTCCGTTAGGTTTTTATACTCACAGAGACTGCTCCTCCTCCTCCGAACGGCTCCCGAAATTAGGCCCGAAGAAAGAGAGAGAACAAAACAGTAGGGAAAAAGCACCTTTTCCCACTCTTCACCGAATTACCTCACTGCACCAAATTACCAAATTCTCACTCGGTCTGTATCTCTCTCACTCAGGCTGTGTGTACTTGACCTGCGCAATGCTACAAAGTAGAGTACAAAGGCAGGCTGTGTGAAAGTCTGATTCTGGGGCTCCAGGACTTTAAAAACATAACAATAATACGAAACATCAGCCCTCCAGACTTCACCACCTGCACTCCCTCACACACCCATACACTCTCTATGCCAAGCTCAGCTCCCCAACCACTCTCCTCCATGGTACTTCATACTCTTCATGCCAAATTGTACTCCTCTAACCACCCCCATGACCCATTATAGCCCCGATTCCAACTTAAAGCCAACTATTGTTCAAGACCCACCATCTTTTGCCTTACACCCTCCATGCCAACTCATTCCGTATGCGCCATGGGAACCTCAGGACCTATGCTGAGATCAAGTCAAGGCTTCAGGGCCATTCGCACCAGTCCCCTGGAAAAATTGCCAAAACTCTCAACTTGCGCTTCCCCCATTCAAAACAGAGACAAAAGCAAGTTTATTGCCGATATTAATTTCTACTTGTGGGAGTGCCATTGCAGAACAGTGCTGGTGGGCTCAAATGATTGCAAAGGTTAATTCTGAGAACAGCACTTCAAGATTGATAGGGTATTAAAAGAGAATTAGCTTTAGAAAATAACCCATTGTTCATTTTATGATTATGGAAGAATGACATTTCATTATAGATGCTACAATTTCTGTTCATTATAAATTTATTAATAGATGTGTTAAAGTTACCGTTCCTGCATCGCAATAGGAAGAGAATTCTTGGCAAAAGTGACATTACCAACACAAAGGATGGAAAACTGAACACAGTGGGCGGGATTCTCCGATTCCCCGGCCACGCATTTCCTGACGGTGCACCACTGGCTGGCGGCGGGGGTCTCTCTTCCCGCTGCTTGTCAATGCGATTTCTCATTGAAGCCGCCCCACGCGGCTGGAAAACCCACAGGCCAGTGGGAAAAGAGAATCCCAACAGTCAGAGAATTGTGGTCAATATTTGCAATTTATCAGACAAGGATGGAACAGTTTCACAAATGTTCATCCCCCAGTGTTATTTTCATTACATTAGATTTTATATCCAGTATAAGTTTGAGCCAGTATCAGCTAGAAGAAAATCCCTCTTATGGGTGCCCATACAATCCTTCAGACTGAAAAATGACAATTTTGGATTACATCGATATCACAAATAGGAAGATAACATTGCAGGTCTGTTTATAAAACAGAAGGAGACATAATTGAAATTAGTCCGAATTAAGTAAGTCGATTCTAACTTGATTGCAATTAATCATGTTTGCATTGGAAAGATTGTTAAATATGTGTGTCATAAAACCAAACTATTAATAATTTGTTGTTTGGCAGTACAGAACATATGCTGAAAGAAGAAACATACTCTCAGTTATTTTCACCTTGCACTCATTGGGACAGATACAAGAATACCAAATTTCACAAGGGAGCATCAAGTTATATTGCAAGAGATCAGGGTGTTGATTGGGTTGGCATGGCAACTCTGATTGATCAAGCCGTTGCCATGTTGAATGCACCATGCAGCTGCTATTCTCACACATTTGCTTAATTCAAAATAGGCACAATGCCTGGAGATGATACTTTTGCCTGGCGAAGAAGGACAAGTCCCTGGGCAGGGATGCATGTAGCTTCTAGAAAGCATTAGTGAGCTACAATGTGAGCCAGGCTGATTATCTTAAATCTTCATGTAATTCTCAGCACACTCAGGATTTTTCAGCAAGTAAACAATCTCTGAAGGTAGATAGGCAGGCAGAAAGGGTGGTTAAGAAGCCATATGGAATTCTTTCATTTAGTAGCCAAGGTAAAGAACAGGAGAGGCACAAAGATTATGCTGGTACTATGTGCAACATAAGTATTCATGCTGTGGCCTAACTGTGTGCAATTCTGGTCACCGCATTATAGAAAGGATGTAGCATGAGCGAGGTTGCAGAGAAGATTCATGACGATGTTACCAGGACTGGGAAATTGCAGCTACGAGGAAAGATTAGATAGGCTGGTGTTGTTCTGTTGGAACAGAGATGGCCGAGGGGAGATTTGATTCAGATATACAAAATTGGACGGGACCTATATTGACTGGATGGGGAGGGCCTATTTGCTTCAGCAGTGAGATCAGTTACTAAGGGACACAGGTTTAAAGTGACTGGTAAAAATATAAGAGGAGAGACGAGGAAAACCTTTTTCAACCAGAAGGGGGGTCTGGATCACACTGCCTGAAAGGGTAGTAGAGGCAGAAATCCTCAACTCATTTCAAAGGTGCCTGGATGTGCATCTCAAGTGCCGTAATCTTCAAGGTTGCGGACCACATGCTGGAAAGTGGGATGAGGCTGGATGGCTTATTTATCAGCCAGTGCAAACGCAATTGGCCAAGTGGCTTCCTTCTGTGCCGTAAAATATCTATCATCCTCTGAGGTGCTGTCCAATCACAGAATCGCATCTATCATTAAACAATATGCTCTGAGAGTTTCAAACAAGGTTTGGTTGAGTATAGTCAGTACTCTCTGCCTACTGCAAACAGCCAAAGGGACGTGCTGTTTGATATGATCCAGCATTATGTTAATGGAAAACCCGCTCATGTTGCTACTCCATAGTAGCAGCATTTAACAGCCAGCTTCACCTGTTGCTCAGTTTTGAGATGCCTGGCATTTCCAAGGTAGTCTAAGGTAGACTGAACCAGGCAGGATCCCCCCCCCCCCCCCCCCCCCCCCTCCGCCTTGCTGCTTATTTTGGCCATAGAGCCGCTGGTGGAGGCTATTAGGCAGGACCCCTTGATATCGGGGCTGGGTTGTGGGGGAGAAGCAGCATACGATTACGCTTTATGCGGATGATGTACTGTTGTTAGTGTCAAAGCCAGATGTATGGGTTCTCGCAATTATTGATGTGGCAGATAGGATTGGTGCCTTCTCCAATTTTAAGATTAATTTTACAAAACATTGTTTTGTACACATTGATGACACATTGATGAAGGTCAGGCAGTGGATGGATTTCAGTAAGGCATTTGATAAGGTTCCTCATGATAGGTTCATTCAGAAAGTTAGGGGGCATGGGATACAGGGGAATTTGGCTGCCTAGATACAGAATTGGCTGGCTGAAAGAAGACAGCGAGTGGTAGTGGATGGAAAGTATACCGCCTGGAGGTCGGTGACCAGTGGTGTCCCGCAAGGATCTGTTCTGGGACCTCTGTTCTTGGTGGTTTTTATAAATGACTTGGATGAGGAAATGGAAGGGTGGGTTCGTAAGTTTGCCGATGACACAAAGGTTGGGGGATTTGTAGATAGTGTTGAGGGTTGTTGCAGGTTACAACAGGACATTGACAGGATGCAGAGCTGGGCTGAGAAGTGGCAGATGGAGTTTCCACCTTGATAAATGTGAACTGATTCATTTTGGAAGGTCGAATTTGAATGCTGAAAACAGGGTTAAAGGCAGGATTCTTGGAAGTGTGGAGGAACAGAGGAATCTTGGGCTCCACGTACATAGATCCCTTATAGTTGCCACCCAGGATGATAGGGTTGTTAAGAAGGCATATGGTGTGTTGGCTTTCATTAACAGGGGGATTGAGTTTAAGACCCGTGAGGTTTTGCTGCAGCTTTATAAAACCCTGGTTAGACCACACTTGGAATATTGTGTCCAGTTCTGGTCGCCTCATTATAGGAAGGATGTGGATGCTTTGGAGAGAGTACAGAGGAGATTTACCAAGATGCTGCCTGGAATGGAGGGCATGTCTTATGAAGAAAGGTTGAGGGAGCTAGGGCCTTTCTCACTAGAGCAAAGAAGGCAGAGAGGTGACTTGATAGAGGTGTACAAGGTGATGAGAGACATAGGTAGAGTGGATAGCCAGAGACTTTTCCCCAGAGTGGAAATGGCTGTCATGAGGGAACATAATAGAACAAGGGAGACTCAATTTACGATACCACAGGGTTTGCCATCACACCTAGTCCAAGGCACGGAGTTGATCCTGCTATATCCGCGATGTGCCTAAAGTGCCTGACAGTCGAGCAGGATTACATACACTGCATATGGACCTGTGTTGAGATTTTATCCTATTGGTCTGGTATAGTTAGGGTGCTCAAGAGCCTTAACGCTTTAATTTTTTTCCTCATTCTGGATCTTCCAGGTGGGAGAGTTACTGATATCAATGAAAAAAGGCTGTACAACATTATAACTTTTTCAGTTTGTAAAAAATATCCCCAGCTCCTGGATCAGCGACAAGTATCCTCCGATTCAAAATTGGAATAAATTAGTCATGGAATATATCCCGATGGAGTTCCTGATGTCTGTGATCCATTATAAGTCTGGTGCATTCCACAAAGTGCAGGACCCCATCTTAAATTTATAGGCTCCACCGTGTCTGACCTGTCCCTAGTGGGTTTCCCTTGAGCCATTATATAAGTCTTGATCTCGCAATACATAAGGGTGTTCGGCCTGAGATGTATCCTATCTTATTTATATGGCCTTATCCTCTTTCACCCCTTTTTTTTGAGTGCTCCGATATTAAAACGAGAGGGAGCAATTCCAAAGTATGGTGTTTTAAAGTCATCCTGTCTTGTTTGTTCTTACATTTGCGATAATTCTTGTTCTGTACTGTATCTCTTTTGCAGTGAAAATGTTTTTGTTGTGTGATTTGTAAAACATTTTTAAAAATCTAATGAAAATATATACAAAGAAGAAATGCCCCAAAACAGGCCATCGTTTGTTCTGCTCTTTGCTTCGTAGCCTGCTTGGGGCACACAGGGGACAGAGTTTTAAAAAATCAGTATCATTTAAATAAACTACTGTGTGGAAGATGGCATATTTCAATTGAAATGTCTTGTTATTTTATCTCACTACGTTGCAAGTTTGTAGATTTTGTTCCTTCATGATTTGTTTTTTACTGTGCCTACTACCCTTCCCACGAGTGCACAAATACCCCCTCTCCACTTGACTTTTTAAAAAAATCTCCGATTTTTGTCTCTCATTCTCTTTGCACTTTTCAAGACCCAAATGGTTGGGTTTGTCTACCTGTCCTCACAGCTACAACTGCTTCTCTTCACCAGCAGAGGAGAGCTTTTCAACAGCCCTGAGGAGATTCATGTTAATGTTTCATCCCTCACCGCCGTATCAGTAAAATTGCTAAACTTCAAAAATGGGTAGAAATCAAATCAACATTCCACTGGTCCATGTCACCTTTTAGCACTGCTTCAATTCATTCTTTTTGACTATTACTGCTTCATATCCTTCCAAACCACCATTGTGCGATTTGATATCTTAATAGTCTAATGAAAGAAGCTACACGACTCAGATCTTATATTAATTACATTAAAACAGGCTTCAGGTGCAACATTGGAATGAAACCTCTGTGCTACCCCAAAGACAACACCAAGTGAATTTGTCCACAGCTGCCTGTTAACTCTCCATGGACCTGAAGGGAAAGCGAGAATAAATAAAATAAACCAATTTATTGTTGGACTTAAAGTAATAAGGTGCTAATCTCAACTTTAATAGAACATAAAAGGCATTCTGTGGCGCCTTCTAAATTGATGCTCTAAATATCACAAATGAACAGATCTCGAGGCATTGAATTCCCCTCAGTTCTTAAGAGTCAACATTTCAGCAGTAAACTCCCCTTAGCCTTCTTCTGTAAATGACAATATATATTTTAAATATGTAAAAGTTTTCTGCCAACACTTGCACAAAATGAAGCCCAAAGTAACATGCAGGTATGCAAAGTAAGTAATTTGTGTGGCCAAACCTGTGTTAATTAATGCCGGGTTTTCTTGTTTGCATTCCCATTTTGCATTCGGATGATACCAAGGCTGCAACATTTAAAATTCAACGGCACAAAAGCAAAACTGAAACTGCGTTAAATTGAGTCGAGAAAACTTGGGATATGAATATCTCAAAAGGCAATGCCAATTTAAAACAAATGCAATTTTTCCTCATGTTACTCGTTTTGCTAAGTAGCACATTCTTCAACCGAATACAGCCTTATGTGCATCATTTAATGAGTTCTGTAAGATTATAAGCTGCTGCTGGCTATAAGTGTTATTTCACATACTGTATGTGAATTATTTTTGATTTTCACACATGACTAATATTAGTCCTGTGGGCAGTGAAATAACCAGACCTGCCTACAGACTAAGCCACTTAAGTAAAATACATGGAAAATGCTCTCTTTTTATCTGTTTCCTGTCAGCAGCTAACACAAATACATATCATCTGCAGCAGTCGTCCATGTAATGCCCGACAAATTTCTCCACAGGAATTTTTAGGCAAAAATACAAAAAAGGCTATAACATTAGTTAAAAAATGAAAGCAAAACTGGTAAATTATTCTGTGATTCCCATCTATTTTGTCGATATATGGCAACATATTTCGGCAGCAAATTCGGGCAATTTTACTGCAGTGCCTGAGATGTGATGATTTTTCAATGTGCACCATAATAACAGGCCATTATGCCCTTTTCAGAGGTGTCAAACTTTTTCTCAATATTTCCAGTAGAACAGTCAACTTCAGACTTGTCACAAAATATTCTGGGTTATTGCTGTATCAGTAGAATGCTGTTGCCAACTCTGGACAGCCATGCTTGTTGTGATTGGGTTCTGTGATATTTACCAAACATTATGGAACTCTGTCCGATCATTTGGCTGAACAGATCAAAAGCTAATGCCACCTACAGTGTATGTGTCCTGTTCAGCTTACACACCAAACAAGGCTTTTGTTTAGTCTCAGGGAATATGTGAAGGGTCACCCACCCATCCCTTGACCTGGAATAAAAATATTACCTATGTGATACGGCACATTTACAAATGTTAATACAGCTCCATATATTTGAATTGAATTTTGTTTGGCTCACTCTCTTGACCACAAGTTTCACTCTTAACATGGTCTCAGGATTGACATCTTTTAAACTGGATTTCAACTTCACTATTTAAAGGGACATTGCAAACATGAACTCTCAGATTCTGGAGTTAGGAGCAGAACGCTCCTAGGAGTGACAGAATGGAGTGCACAGGTTCACAGTGCCCTGTTTTAGTGACAATCGCCTGAATGTAAAGTTAGTGGCTGTATCAAGCCACAAGGAAATACTGTTTCCTACTGATGGGCAGAAGAAATCTCCCGCTGAAACGTGAATAGATATCTGATGATATCGGAGGTGGTCAGCAACAAATATGTGGCGCCATGTTCCTGGGATCACGGCTGAAATCAATTTAATGACCTAAGCAGGGCAGGAAAGGCACACTCAAATGCATCCTGATGTGTGTATCACACAAATCCCCTCACTCTGCCAACTCAAGCCAGCTCTAGAACATCATTCCAAAACCAAATTATTCTTTGAGTGTACCCGACATCTCTGTCTGTGCATTTTCTCACATCCCCATCTGTCATGGTAATAAGTAATAATCTTTATTGTCACAAGTAGGCTTACATTAAACTGCAAGGAATTTACTGTGAAAAGCCCCTAGTCACCACATTCCGGTGCCTGTTTGGGTACACTGAATCCTCCCCTGATGTCCAAACTTTTTATTTGTGTTTTATAGATTTAAAGTACCAAATTATTTTTGTTTTCCAATTAAGGGGCAATTCTAAGTGGCCAATTTGGTTTGAAAATCTTTGGCTTGTGGGGGTGAGACCCACGCAGACACGGGGAGAATGTGCAAACTTCTCACAGGCCTGGGGCCGAGATCGAACCAGGATCCTCGGCGCCATGAGGCAGCAATGCTAACCACTGCGCCACCATGCTACATTTGTCCAAACTTAACTGTATCAATGTTATGTCTCTCCCACATAGACACCCTCAAATATCCAGCTATATACAGCGGTAAGCCCTGCTACCTCACAGTGCCAGGGACCCCGTTCAATTCCGACCTCGGGTGACTGTCTGTGTGGAGTTTGCATGTTCTCGCCGTGTCTGCATCAGTTTCCTCTGGGTGCTCCGGTTTCCTCCCACAGTCCAAAGATGAGCAGATTAGGTGGATTGGCCATGCTAAATTGCCCCTTAGTGTCCAAAGGTTAAATGGGATTACAGAGTTGCATGGGGGGTGGCAGGAGTGAGCCTAGGTAGGGTGCTCTTTCGGAGGGTCAGTGCAGACCCGATGGGCTGAATGGCCTCGTTCTGCACTGCGGGGATTGTATGATTCTATTTGTTCAGCAGATCTCATCATTCTTACTTGTGGGTCTCCCTACTGAAGGACAGATCTGAGGCGTTCAAGGCAGACGACCCTGACCTATACAAGAAATCCAGGTACGACCTCCGCAAAGCCATCCGAGATGCCAAGAGAGAATATCAAACCAAGCTAAAGTCACAGACAGACTCTCGGCGGTTGTGGCAAGGACTAAACAACATAACGGGCTACAAAGCGAAGCCGAACAGTATCTCTGGCAGCAGCGCACCCCTCCCCGATGAACTCAATGCATTCTATGCTCGGTTCGAGCATGTAACCAACCATCCGCTGGCGAGTGCCCCAACAGCCCATAATTCACCCATACCCACCATCACAGCTTCCGAAGTCAGATTGGCCTTCCTGAAAGTGAACCCCTCGGAAGGCGACGGGCCCAGATGGGATCCCTGGTCGTGCACTCAGAGCCTGCGTGGACCAGCTGGCAGAGGTATTCGCGGACATCTTTAACCTGTCCCTACTCCACTCCGAGGTCCCCACCTGCTTCAAGAAGACCACCATCATACCGGTACCAAAGAAGAACCAGGCAACGTGCCTCAATGGCTACCGGCCAGTGGCCCTGACCTCAGTCGTAATGAAGTGCTTCGAGAGGTTGATCATGAGGCGCATCACCTCCATACTCCCAGAATGCCTTGATCCACTGCAATTCGCATACCCTCGCAACCGGTCCACATCAGACACCATTTCTCTGGCCCTACACTCATCCCTAGAGCATCTCGAAAACAAGGACTCCTACATTAGACTCCTATTTATTGACTACAGCTCTGCCTTCAACACCATAATCCCAGCCAAGCTCATATCAAAGCTCCAGAACCTAGGACTTGGCTCCCCACTCTGCAACTGGATCCTTGATTTTCTGACCAACAGACCACAATCAGTAAGAATAAACAACAACACCTCCTCCACAATAGTCCTCAACACCGGCGCCCCGCAAGGCTGCGTACTTAGCCCCCTACTCTACTCCCTGTACACACACGACTGCGTGGCAAAACTTGGTTCCAACTCCATCTTCAAGTTTGCTGACGATACGACCATAGTGGGCCGGATCTCGAATAACGATGAGTCCAAATACAGGAGGGAGCTAGAGAACCTAGTGGAGTGGTGGACAACAATCTCTCCCTCAATGCCAGCAAAACTAAAGAGCTGGTAATTGACTTCAGGAAGCAAAGTACTGTACATACCCCTGTCAGCATCAACGGGGCCAAGGTGGAGATGGTTAGCAGTTTCAAATTCCTAGGGATGCACATCTCCAAAGATCTGTCCTGGTCCACCCACGTCGACGCTACCACCAACAAAGCACAACAGCGCCTATACTTCCTCAGGAAACTAAGGAAATTCGGCATGTCCACATTGACTCTTACCAACTTTTACAGATGCACCATAGAAAGCATCCTATCAGGCTGCATCACAACCTGTTATGGAAACTGCTCGGCCCAGGACCGCAAGAAACTTCAGAGAGTCGTGAACACCGCCTAGTCCATCACACAAACCTGCCTCCCATCCATTGACTCAATCTACACCTCCCGCTGCCTGGGGAAAGCGGGCAGTATAATCAAAGATCCCTCCCACCCGGCTTACTCACTCTTCCAACTTCTTCCATCGGGCAGGAGATACAGAAGTCTGAGAACACACACGAACAGACTCAAAAACAGCTTCTTCCCCACTGTCACCAGACTCCTAAATGACCCTCTTATCGACTGACTTCATTAACACTACACCCTGTATGCTTCATCCGATACCTGTGCTTATGTAGTTACATTGTATCTGTTGTGTTGCCCTATTATGTATTTTCTTTTCTTCCCATGTACTTAATGATCTGTTGAGCTGCTCGCAGAAAAATACTTTTCACTGTACCTCGGTACACGTGACAATAAACAAATCCAATCCAATCCAATCCAATCTTTTTCCTTCCCTGCAAGGGAGACAAGTGCAGAACATACAGGTGAGGCAGAGAACTGTAATTGACCTTCAACCATCCCACGCCAACAGCAGTTAAAGTGGCAGCACCATATGCCAATAGAGCCTTGGCATGCTTAGATGTCAAAAATGGCGGTCTTCCAGTTACCCAAGTGTCAGAGTTACGTATCAGGCAGCCAAATACCATACAACACATTTCAGCAGTGATTGAAATATCATCATGTGCATAATGATCACTGAAAACAATTCTAATTCATGTCTTTAATCTCCAAGTCTCCCACAGGAGGTGATGGAGGAGGATCATGATGACACTTCCTCAGCAGAAGCCATTCTCTCTGACGATGCATCATCACAGGGCCAAAGTACCCTTCAATTATTTTCTTGTAGTGCAAGGATAATTTATGTGCATCGGCCCTTATATTTGTGCACCCATGTACCTGCAGGGTTATCTTGTCCCCAGCCTACATGGGAACCTATGGGTTGCCATGCAACTTTGAGGAAATATTGTACTGATTCAGGCAAACCTAGCTCCAGCTCAAATATTCAGGCTTCAGAGGAATGGCCAAGGAAAATCTTTGGGTCTTGACCTGATGATACAGCACAAGTGAGCAGGAGCAGATGGCAGGACATAGACAGTCATGGCGAGATTGCACTGGAGGCCACTATACAGTCCAAGCTCAGCTCAGTTGGCCTCAGATATTGGACATTGGCGGGAGTGGGTGGGAGTGCAGTTGACAAGGAGGAAACTACTCGAACGTCAGTAAAGAAGGGATGTCCTATTGGCAGGATTTCCCATGCAAACTTGCAGAGAGCTTGGAGGAGTCCAACTAGAGCATGGGTGGCATGGTGTCACAGGCTTTATGACGGTGCCTTTGTCATGAAAAGAGTGGCCGGTTGAATGAAGGCAGAGTAAAGGTTCATAGGTGTGTTACACATTCCATAGAATCCCTACAGAGCAGAATGAGGCCATTCAGTACATCGAGTCTGTACTGGCCCCACATACCTGCACATCTTTGGATCCTCAGGGACATTTTTAGCATGGCTGATCCACCTAACCTGCACCTCTTTGGACTGTGACAGCACCCGGAGGAAGCCCACACAGAAATGGTGAGAGCATGCAGACTGCACACAGTCATGCAAGGCCAGAATTGAACCCAGGTCCCTGACACTGTGAGGCAGCAGTGCTAACTGCTGTGCCACCATGCTGTCCCACGGTGCCACCATTGTGTTAGAATATCATCTTGCCTTTTAATTTTGAGTCACATAAATACTATTGTTTCCACAATTTCATCATGTTGCACATTTTTCTTGCTGCCTGCCAAGTGATCTGGTAAGTATTAAAACAAGAGCTGATTCTGAGCAATGGGATAGGGATGGGCATCATTTGCAGTATTTCTTTGTGTGGAGGGAGAGTTTGAGTCAGGGCCCATGGAGAAGTGAGCCTCACAATAATGTGGGTATCCCAGAATGTAATGTGTTTCACTGCCTTGGCTGCACGACACTGTGCCTCCTCCTTCTCGGTACTGTCTAAAGAGGCCCTGCGCTCTGCGTCTTGCTCCTTCCGAACAGCAGTGTGCAATGCTGTACAGAGGATAGCATACCACAACCATTTTGGAGGTTTTGATACATATTTAAAGCTGCTTGCAGATCTGTCCAGGCAGCTGAAATGCATCTTCCGCATAGCGATGAATTGCCCAATGAAACATCTGGGCCGGGATTTTCCAATCCTGCGGCCACGTTCTGACGTGGGCGTGAAAAGTGCCGTGAGCCACTCCGGCGTCAACGGGCCACAAGTGGCAAGTATCCACCCCTTCCTAGGGGGCTGGTACGGTGCCAGAGTGGTGTCCGCAGCTCTGGTGCCCGAAAGCCGGCGCGTCACGGCCGGCACGAGTCTGCGCATGCGCTCCACGGCCGGCGCAAGTTCACACATGCACGTGGGTTACGTATGGTCCCACCCGGTGGGACCTCGGAGTTCTGTCTGCGGAGGACGTCCTGGTGGGGGGAGGGGAGGAGGGGGCTAGGGCAGGGGATCCGACCCCGGGGGGGCCTGCACCGTGGCCTGACCCGTGTTCGGGGCCTACCGATCGGCAGGCAGGCTAGTTACGTGGGGGCCTATGTTCCTCCGCGCCGGGCCCCTGTAGGGCTCCGCCATATTGCCTGGGGGCCAGCGCGGAGAAGGGAACCACGCGTATGTGCGAACTTGCGAGACTTGGCCGAACGCGCCGGGCACTCAGCCCGTCGAGGCGCGGAGAATTGCCGGGCGGGGGGCACTTTCAAAAGCCCCCAACTGGCGTGGCGGTGATCCCGCGGGCGTCCGAAAATCAGCGCGGGGTCGGAGAATCCCGGCCCTGGTGTCACGGATATCACTCTAACTCTTAGACTTCATTGCTTGTGTTCCTCAGTCACATTTTAAGTCTATAACCTTTGTCTCCAATCAGCCAACAGGCAAGTCTTCTTCAAGCTGCAAAGTGATCAGAGAGGATGGTCTCGTGCAGTATGAAAGCACTGTGGCAGCTACCTGGAAATCTTGCATACGTCTGCACAAACATCTTGTTTTGATTGGAATCCAACTGAATATTTGTAGCTGATGAATAATCCAAGGCTATCTGTGTGCGGCCGATGTACTTGTAAGAAGCCAGCCAGAGCTGGAAATCGGAGTTGCCATTCACTTTCATGGGCATCATCAGCGACATAACTGCCTGTCCTCACAAACAAACCCTCAGTCACACTGCCTTGTCCAATTGTGAGATACCAACTACAAGACCTGGGAAATTACTTGATAAAGCCATGGAGGAGCCAGAAGCAAAGAGGTTGTGGTTGGTGGATTTGACAGCTATTGGTAAGGCATAGCACCAGGCTCACATTGGCAGCGGCTCTTATTCCAGCAAGCTGCAAATCTCTGCCATCAACTGATGGAAGATCCTGAGCCACACTGGAATTCTGACACATTGGCGAAGCTTATCTCTGCTAGTGCACCCTGATTTGTTGGTTTTGGCCTTCATGAAACTGCACCTCTTTGTTCATCCTCTCTCTCCCATGGAGCAGTACATCTGTGAGAAACAGGCTGTCGTAGTTTCTGCTGGCAGTGCTGGAGCCGGAGCAGCTACTGCTGCTGCTTGACACGGCCGGTCATTTTTGTCCTCATTCGTGGCCGGCAAGGTGGCGCAGTGGTTAGCACTGCTGCCTCATGGCACCGAGAATCCGGCTTCAATTCTGGACTCGGGTCACTGTCCGTGTCGAGTATGCACATTCTTCCCACCTCTATGTGGGTCTCACCCCCACAACCCAAAGCTGCGCAGGGTAGATGGATTGGCCTTGCTGAAATTGTCTCTTAATTGGGTACTCTAAATTTATAAGAGAAAAAAAAACGTTGTCCTCATTGAGGTCTGATAAAATGCAACCTAATCCCAAACTCCAAAGTGGAGATCCGAAGTGCGAATCTCCAGAGTTGTCAGCACACGTGCTGTGAACAAAGCCTTTAGCACAATCAAGCAAGAAATTAGCTGTGAGGTTTCAGTATTAATTGCATGTTCCTCAGTCACATCTTCAATCGTGCACCCCCCCCCCCCTCCCCCCTCTCCCACCCCCATTGCTATTGTACCCTTGCCTTGCTTTCATTGGCAAGTTCCAAGATGCACAGAAAACCTGTGCACACACAGTTAAATTCCAAAAGCCATGTTAAAATTGCTGCACTTGACTGACTTACATATTGAAATTGTCAACCCACCTCTCCTGAGAGGGCCGCTTCTGTGTAGCCTAACACGCTGCATTCAAATGTGGAAGTCAATGGGTTGGGGCCAGCTTCACAGCATGCTGTCAATTTCCAATATTCCAAACACCCTTCCCACCCTGAAACCCGAATGGCTTCTGCAAATTAAAATTCATAATATTTCTGTACATTAATCTAAAGCACTTTTCAACCACAGGGCCAGTTGATTGATTCTACAACTGCAATTTTAATAATTCTTGACTTTGTATAGACATTAAACAGCAACCTTGCAATCATAGAATGATTGAAGCATAAATGGAGGCCATTGAGCCCAGTACATCCATGCCAGATTTCAAGAAAGCCAATTCAACCAGTCCCATTTCTCTGCCCTGTCTCCACCACATTCGCAAATTCTGTTCTCTTCTGGTGCTTATCTAATTGCCATTTGAACGCCTTCAACTCTCAGGTAGTGCGTTCCAGACATACTGCGCATGTCTGCGTAAATAGGTTTTACCAAATGTTACGTTGCATTTTTGGACAACCGCCTTAAATTGATGTCCTCTGGCTCTTGAACCTTCAACCAATGGGAACAGGTGGTCTCCATCTACCTGCAGACCCCTCATGATTCTGACCACTTCCATCAAATCTCCTCTCAATCTTCTCTTCCCAGCTTCTCCAATCAATCCACATGACCCTCATCCCTTAACATCCTTCCTAAAGTAAAATGCTGAGAGTTGGGCTCAATACGACAGTTGAGGCCGATCCAAGTATTTATAAAGTTCACCATAGCATCCTTGCTTTTGTACTCTCTGCCTTTATTTATAAAGTCTCGGATTTCATATGCCTTTTTAACCACACTCTCAACCTGCCCTGTTACTGCCAACTGCTTGTGCACTACACCCTCATGTCTCTCTACTCCACAAGCCCCTTTAGAATTACATCTTTAAATTTATATTTCCACACCTTGCTGTTTCAACCAAAATTGATCACTTAACACTTCTCAGCGTGAAATTTCATCTGCCACTGGTTTACAATTTTGCAGTACTTCATGATATTGTGGAGAGAGGTCATCATCACTCAAGGTCTGGCTCAGCTGAGCTGTTCATATAAACAAGAGACTAAGAACAATACTAACTAAACTAGAGAACAAGATCTTGAAAAGCAAAGCAAAGTTCAAATTTCTGGTACAGGTAACACATTTAATTTAACACACCAAATAGTGCATGTTTTCACAAATTCAGCCAGATAACCCAGGAGGACAAAATGCCACTTCCATGGGGCGCATTTGAATTGTGCCTCTTGATAGAGGAAGGGTTAGTGCAGCCTATACATTAATTCTCCACTGGTGCTGCTTTGTCATCAGCCGATGTAAGACATAATTTTAGCAAATTGAGGAGTGGCAATGTATATGTATGTCCTCATGTGGAACCTGTTCAAACATTCCTGCAAGTCCGCTGACTGAATTAAAAATTCTGAAAGAACAAACTTTACCCTAGGACTCAATACTTTGCCCAATCGCACTGACCAATTGGTATTCATGCAACATCATCCTTAACTGGTACAAAATATGTGTTATAATGCAGCCAATGTAATAGGATTTGGCAGCTTAGTGTCAGTAATACAAATGTCTGAAAAGGTTATCTTAAAATGCTCCCAGCCTGATTGGGCTGCAGTTGGTGGGCCAATTCATTGAAGTAAATAAAGTTAAAACTTTAAAAGCCTTTGAGCTGCCTAGGGGACAACCTTCAATGTTCTATTGCTGGTAAAGATGTGAATGGATAGTCACCATACATCAATATAACATTTTCTCCACAATTCTGCAGGTCAGTGAGCAAAGCTCCCCATGTACAACTGAGGATCTCAAGTTATCTTCATCAAGACTGGACAGTACAACTATTTCCTTACTTGTATTGCTCTTCAAAATATCCACTTGTACCCACCATGCAATGTAATGTAATCAGGGCAAGAATATTCTGTTTAGAAGGACAGCATCTTCCCAGGCAGTGTTTGTCTCCTCTGGTTGCTCAAACACTTTGGCCATTAAATAATAATAAATGTTGCATCCATTTTCACAAAAGAGATGCTGATATTTTGCATTGAATCTAATTGCATTAAAAAATATATATTTTATTAAAGTTTTTCGATCAAACAAAAATTTCCCATTTTACAACTTTGTAATAATATATACATTGATCGTTTTTTAAATAAATAATATGCTAACTAACGGCAACTGCCAACAACAAAATAAGAAACAACAGAAACAGTAACTAAAATAGTAACTTCGTAACATCTAATATAAATAACTAATATATATAAACACACACATAAAACCCCTGAGGACCCAATTGAGCCCTCCCCCTCCCCCCCTCCCCCCTGGGTTGCTGCTGCTACCTTTCCTATCCTATTTTCCCTTATCGCTCTGCGAGATAGTCGAGGAACAGTTGCCACCGCCTGGTGAACCCTTGAGCCGAACCTCTTAGTGCGTACTTTATCCGCTCCAATTTTATGAACCTTGCCATGTCGTTTATCCAGGCCTCCACGCCCGGGGGTTTAGCTTCTTTCCACATATGTAGAATCCTTCACCGGGCTACTAGGGACGCAAAGGCCAAAACATCGGCCTCTCTCGCCTCCTGCACTCCCGGCTCACCTGCAACCCCAAATATAGCCAACCCCCAGCCTGGTTCGACCCGGACCCCCACCACCTTTGAAATCACTTTTGTCACACCCACCCAGAACCCATGCAATACCGGACATGACCAAAACATGTGGGTGTGGTTCGCCGGGCTTCCCGCGCATCTCCCGCACCTATCCTCCACTCCAAAAAATCTACTCAGCCTTGCTCCAGTCATATGCGCCCTGTGTAGAACCTTAAATTGTATCAGGCTGAGCCTGGCACATGAGGACGAAGAGTTTACCCTACTTAGGGCATTTGCCCACAGCCCCTCCTCAATCTCTTCCCCCAGCTCCTCCTCCCATTTTCCCTTCAGCTCCTCTACCATCGTCTCCCCCTCGTCTCTCATTTCCCTATATATATCTGACACCCTACCATCACCCACCCATGCCCCCGAAATCACTCTGTCCTGGATCTCTTGCGCCGGGAGCTGCGGAAATTCCCTCACCTGTTGCCTCACAAATGCCCTCACTTGCATATAGCGAAATGCATTCCCAAGTGGCAACCCATATTTTTCTGTCAGTGCTCCCAGACTCGCGAACGTCCCGTCTAAGAACAAGTCCTTCAATTTCGCAATTCCTGCTCGCTGCCAAGATTTAAATCCCCCATCTATCCTTCCCGGGACGAACCTATGGTTGTTCCTTATCGGGGACCACACCGAGGCACCCGTCACTCCCTTATGTCGTCTCCACTGCCCCCAAATTTTCAGAGTTGCCATCACCAGTGAGTTTGTGGTGTATTTTTTCGGGGAGAACGGTAACGGCGACGTCGCCTGTGCTTTTAGGCTAGTTCCCCTACAGGATGCCATCTCCAGTCTTTTCCACGCCACTCCTTCCCCTTCCCTCATCCACTTACATATCATTGACACGTTGGCGGCCCAATAATAATCACTTAGACTCGGCAGTGCCAGTCCCCCTCTGTCCCTACTGCGCTGCAGGAACCCCCTCTTTACTCTTGGGGTCTTTCCAGCCCACACAAAGCTCATAATACTCTTGTCCACCTTCTTAAAAAAGGCCTTTGTAATCAGTACAGGGAGGCACTGGAACACAAAAAGAAACCTCGGAAGGACCACCATTTTAACCGTCTGCACCCTGCCCGCCAATGACAGGGGCGCCATGTCCCACCTCCTAAAGTCCTCTTCCATCTGCCCTACCAGTCGTGCCAAGTTAAGCTTATGCAAGGTTCCCCAGTTCCTGGCCACCTGGATCCCTAAATACTGGAAATCCCTTGTTACCCTCCTCAACGGTAAATCGTCTATTCCCCTGCCCTGTTCCCCGGGGTGCATCACAAACAGTTCACTCTTCCCCATATTCAATTTATATCCTGAAAATTCTCCAAACTCCCTGAGTGTCTGCATTATCTCAGGCATCCCCTCCACTGGGTCCACAACATACAACAAATCATCCGCGTATAATGACACCCGATGCTCTTCTCCTCCTCTAAGTACCCCCCTCCACTTCCTAGAGCCCCTCAGCGCTATGGCCAGTGGCTCAATTGCCAACGCAAACAGTAACGGGGACAGGGGACATCCCTGTCTTGAAACGCTATATAGTCGGAAGTGGTCAGATCGTTGCCTATTTGTAATCACACTTGCCACCGGGGCCCTGTACAGGAGCTGAACCCATCTAATGAACCCTTCTCCAAATCCAATTCTCCTCAGTACTTCCCACAGGTAGTCCCACTCCACTCTAGCAAATGCTTTCTCTGCATCCATCGCCACCACTATCTCCGCCTCCCCCTCCGGTGGGGGCATCATCATCACCCCCAGCAGCCTCCGTATATTAGCATTCAATTGCCTCCCTTTAACAAACCCCGTTTGATCATCATGCACCACCCCAGGGTTACAGTCCTCTATCCTCGTCGCCATCACCTTAGCCAAAAGCTTGGCATCTACGTTCAAGAGGGAAATAGGCCTGTATGACCCGCACTGCAGCGGGTCTTTGTCTCTTTTCAGGATCAGCGATATCGTCGCCTCCGACATCGTCGGGGGTAGTGTCCCCCTTTCCCTAGCCTCATTAAAGGTTCTCGTCAGAAGTGGGGCCAGCAGGTCCACGTATTTCCTATAGAACTCCACCGGGAACCCATCCGGTCCCGGGGCCTTCCCTGCCTGCATGTTCCCAATTCCTTTTACCACCTCCTCCACCTCAATCTGCGCTCCCAGTCCTGTCATCTCCTGTTCCTCAACCTTCGGGAACTCCAGCTGGTCTAGGAACCGCATCATTCCCTCTTTCCCTTTCGGGGGTTGAGCCTTATATAGCCTCTCGTAAAATACCTTAAACACCCCGTTCACCCTCTCCGCTCCCCGTTCCATCTTTACCTCCTCGTCTCTAACCCTTCCAATCTCTCTCGCCGCCCCCCTCTTCCTAAGTTGTTGGGCCAGCAGCCGGCTCGCCTTCTCTCCATATTCATACTGCACTCCCTGTGCCTTCCTCCACTGTGCCTCCGCCTTACCCGTGGTTAACAAGTCAAAGTCCGTGTGCAATCTCCGTCTTTCCCTGTATAGCCCTTCATCTGGAGCCTCCGCATATTGCCTATCCACCCTCAAAATCTCCCTCAACAATCTCTCCCTTTCTTTACCCTCTTGTTTCCCCTTATGGGCCCTTATGGAGATCAGCTCCCCTCTAACCACCGCCTTCAGCGCCTCCCAGACCACTCCCACCTGGACCTCTCCGTCATCATTAATCTCTAGGTACCTTTCAATACATCCCCTCACCCTTACACATACCCCCTCGTCCGCCAACAGTCCCATATCTAATCTCCAGAGTGGGCGCTGTTCCTTTTCCTCTCCTACTTCCAGATCTACCCAATGTGGGGCATGATCTGAAATGGCTATAGCCGAATACTCCGTTCCTGCCACCTTCGGGATCAGCGCCCTTCCCAGGACAAAGAAGTCTATCCGGGAGTACACTTTGTGGACATGGGAGAAGAAGGAAAACTCTTTACTCCTTGGCCTAGTAAATCTCCAGGGATCCACTCCTCCCATCTGCTCCATAAAGCCCTTAAGCACCTTGGCCGCTGCCGGCCTCCTCCCGGTCCTAGATCTGGACCGGTCCAGCCCTGGGTCCAGCACCGTGTTGAAGTCTCCCCCCCCATTACCAACTTTCCCATCTCCAGGTCCGGGATGCGCCCCAACATATGCTTCATAAAGTTCGCGTCATCCCAGTTCGGGGCATATACATTCACCAGCACCACCGCCTCACCTTGCAATCTGCCACTCACCATCACGTATCTACCCCCACTGTCCGCCACTATGGTCTTCGCCTCAAACAATACCCATTTCCCCACCAGTATTGCCACCCCTCTATTTTTCGCATCCAAGCCCGAGTGGAATACCTGTCCCACCCATCCTTTTCTTAATCTGACCTGATCCGCCAGTTTCAGGTGCGTCTCCTGAAGCATGACCACGTCTGCCTTTAGCTTCTTTAGGTGCGCAAGTACCCTTGCCCTCTTAAATCGGCCCATTCAACCCTCTCACGTTCCACGTGATAAACCGGGTTGGGGGGCTCTTTACCCCCCCCCCCCCCCTCGTCGACTAGCCATCCCCTTTTTTAGACCAGCTCCTCACCCGGTTCCCACGCACCCGCTTATCCCCCCGACAGCGCCCTCCCGTCCCGACCATCCCATCCCGTAACAGCTCCCCCTTCCCCTTAGCAGCAGCAACCCAGTTAACCCCCCCCCGCTAGATCCCTCTTTAGCTTAGTTGCTCCCCCCATATTTATCAACTAGTATTTAATGGTGAAAAATATTTTAATGTTTTGGGAAGATGTGTTGGAAAGATGTTCCTGTGGCTAGCCTGGATATAAGACTTGATGAACACAATGATTATCTGATAAAATTCTGAAACACTGCAAAACTACAGGTATCCATCCCCTTTTCAATCAGTAACTTGAATATAGTTAAATTGATGCATAGACTATATAATAAATGCCAGTCCAATCCAGTTGGAACATATTTGTCTGTTTACAATTTCTTAAATGGAAGCTTTTTCAATATATTTAGCAAATTAAATGCAGCTCTTTATCTGGTCTCCCACAACAGCCATGTTTTCCTTTAAAGTCTTGAAGTACATAAAATGACCTGACTTCACTTAAATCTCTGGAATATAAATGGCATCTATATGCATGCAGAATTAACACTGCTGGAGTTGTCACCTAACATAAGCCTGAAATTCTCATTTAAAGAACAAATATATTTTCTTGTGGCATAAGATGACAGAGATGACTTGAAGTATGCTGTGTGCAACAGGAGCCATTCCCTGCCTACGTGTGGTGGTGGTGGAGATTGTCACAGATGTAATGTTAATGCAGCTATCCCCAACACAAACAATATCCTTCTGAAATAAAAAGAGTCCATTCAGAAAGACCAAACAAGACCATCTGAATCCCTGTACACTCAATGATGAACCATACAACATATTAAAAGTAACTATGATTTATAAATTGAAAGAATATACAAAATTTAAAACAATCTATGCAGACGCTATATTAACAAATCAGTCTCAAAGACTTCAAAACAATAAATAACCAATTTATTTGGAAAAAATAGTATAGACAGTAACTGTAAAGTTAAATTAAGAATTAATCACACCATAGATTCTGCTTGATAGGAATATAGTTCTAAATGTCTGACGCATAATAACCTTTCTTTTCTGAATACAGAAAATAGAATACCAAGCTGACCAGTAAAACTTAGAAGCTTCAATTGTTTTTCTCAGTTATCACCCCAACGATGATAAATTGATAATTGATACATTCACAACATTGACAGCATTACCACTTGTCACTACTATGGAAAACATAACTTATAAAACAAAAACACTAATAATTTATCCAGATGGCCTTTAATTAGAAGGGTGTCTCTCTGTCGAGATGGCTATACTCCAAGAAGGATTGCATAAATAAAATCACTCGCACCAAACAGAGGGAGTGCTCTATACTAAGGCTGCACAATGCTAGCAATGTATACAAACTGGTCCATTGATACTCTTCCACTCGAGATGGATGTTCTGACCACAGCACCACCAAAAAATGTAAAATAGCTTTCTTCTAATTAATTAATTTAAAACAGAAACATCAACCTTTTTTTTCTAAATGTGTCAGTGGTTAGACTGATCCTCTCATATCTAAGAGTATATGGTACAAATAATAATTACATACTAATGACAGCTTGAGGATTAACAGAATACAATAATAAACCTGCACAGAAGGAATCCTCAGCAATTCTAAAAATAAAACAATCAGAAGTATAAATGCACCTCAGCATTCGCTTTTTCCAGAGATAACCAACTGTCCTGTTTTTTTTTTTAAGCGTGGTGCCCAGCTCCTTCCCTCAATACATGGGAATAATATTGAAGAACTCGACCTGGATGCTGCGGCTTCTCACCCCGCCCCCACACAATCCCTCCAGAAACTTAGAAAATCGCGCCTGCTCCCCGTAACCACCAGGGCAGGGACAAATAAAACCAGCAGCCAGCATCTTGGACACTGTCCAAGAATATGGGCAGAAGTGTAAATAAATGAATCATTCTGGCCATGAAAGATTCTCAGTGTGTGCACATGCTTGCATTCTACATAACAGATTAACATTCTTAACATCAAAAAAAAAGGGAGGGGGGGGGGGGGGGGGGGGTTGTCACCGCCGAAAGCAACCGAGAGATAAAGTGGGCAAATTAGAATTCATCAGTTTTCACGGCTTGTACTGGAGATGCGCTCCGCCGAGATGACATAGCAATACCTAGGCTGTCACACAGATTATATGTAGAGGCGGATTTCTGGAGAAAAAATAAATAAAGCTGTATCAGGATAAGCTGGGCTCACCATGCTGGTCGACAAGGGCTTAACAACTAGTATACCTCAATATTATTAAATCCAACCAACACACTACAGACCAACAAACAGGAGGGGAGGGGTATACTGTATAGAAAACATTCATGGGTTGAGGAGGCAGACTGTTTCAAAATAGAAATAAACACATTGATATTGACAGTGCAACATTTACTTCACAACTGGCAAACATGTCACCTTCACGCGAGCCAAGGGTAAAGATTTCAGTAAACAGAAAGTGTCCAACTTTTATCAGGAAACCAATTGCTTCAAATGGTCCAGGGTGCGCTTTTATTTGATAAAAGACAAAAAAGACACTTGTGTTGCCTACCTGAGGACGGCGTTTTCTCCCTGCCTCACTGTCACGTTGTCCATTGCTTTGGGGAAGTTGGTCTCGCCGCGGCCGACCGGCTCTCCTGCGGGTACAAGGAAAAGTAACCTGAGCGCTAGCAACATCAGCCACCTGCCGGGGCAAAAGCCCTTCAATTGCCGCGTCCCGGGGCCGAAGCCCCCCCTGGCCGGACAGAAGACCACACACAGCAGCCGCATGGCAAGTTCGAAACCCAGCCGAGCACCTCCACACGAAACAGAGAGAGATTTTTCAAAATGTATATATATATGTAGAAATCTTAGAGGCACTTCCAACAGCCGGGCGCAGGTAAAACTCCTCTCAAAAAAAAGGTAATCCAGAGAAAAATTCCAAATGATCTGTATCCAAACTGTCCAGTATTTTCCCCCCAAAGTAATTGCTTTTGTCACAAATCGTCCACAGATTGCAAGAGGAAAAAGTCGATTTGGAAAAGGCAATAATGATTTGCTGTAAAATTGCAAACGCCAGAAAAAAAAATGAGAGGCGGTGGAGGGAAAAAAAAAAGACTGTGCAAGCTTCTGTCACGGAGAGCGAGAGAGAGAGAGATGACAACAAGAATCAGTTGAAAGCTAGTAGCTATCCAACGCGGCTATAGCTCCAGTATTGCTGAAACAGTCCTTCCCTTTTCCAGTATCGTCACACGGCGTCCGCCTCCCTCAATGGCCAACACACTGGAGTTACACTGGAATTGGACAGCGAGGTAACCCTTTCCTCCACTTCTCACCCTGTCCTCCTCATTTAACCCTTCCATTCACGTTCAGATCTCCAGGCACAGAGTGGGGGAGGAGGAGGGAGGCAAGACAATCCCTCCATACAAACACACATCAGTACACCTACTGACAGCAACTGAGCCATCCACCAACAGGACCCGAATACAGAGCCAGCAGTGACTTAGAGCAGAAAACACTTCATTTGCCGCCACCGGCGGCCAGCGATTTGAGATCTTATTTTTTTGGGAGTCCTTGCAACAGCGTGCCAATGGGAGTTTAACCCGTTGCACGCTGCGGGCAGCTTGCTACACTCAACATCGTGAATCAATTTCAAAACCCTCCCTCGCCCGCATTTTGCCATCGCGGGGCGCTGACATTTAACCCTTGAATCGTCAACACAAAATCCCTTGTCCAAACAGTCACACCGACGTGTTCAGGGAAATCACTGCGGCCCCCCTCTCTCAAATGTATAGAAGCCTGGCGGTTCCAGGTCGTCACAAGCCATTGCAACCTTTCCCAATTCAGCAATGCAGAGACACTGGCTGCAACCCGTTTCGTTACACTTGCAATTCACTTAAATGCTAACCCACACATAAATAAACACACGTATACCCGGGGTAGCAAACATCTTGCAGCTACTGGAAACCTCATTGATAAAAAAAAACCCAATACTGCTGAACTCGGCTAAATAAAGCGTAACTGGAAGTTCCCACCATCATTCGATTCATCATTAAACAGTGATCGACAGCAAACAAACTTTTGTACAAATTGTCCCTGGTGCAGTTGCTCTTTCGACCAGCAGGGAATTCAACCTGTCTTTCCCCCAATATTTCGTGTCAGACATATCAACGTCTGAAACATGTTCTTTGCGCTTTCTTCCACATTTTTGTACAGAGTTTTGATTTTTTTTTTTGGAGCAAACAAATGATCTGTCATGCCAATTAACCAATCCAGTCACAGTCTGTTCCGGACACTGGAATAATTCCGATGGTGGTTTTGGGATTCACCTTTCTCCTTGGATTCCAGTGCTGCTAATTACATGGTAACGTGTTCATCCTTAAAGGTAAATCAAACGTGCAAAACTCACGCAACTGTCAAAGTGGAAGCCTCCATGAAAGCCCATGCCATTCTCCTGCAACAGTTGAAGGGCCGGCGCAATATTTCAGGTTTCTCTTTGGAATGAGATTTATTTAAAATTGCTGGATCTCATCATTTTTGGTTACTGGCACCTCGAAATATTTGGGACATGGCTTTTGCGTCACTGTAAAGTGGGTTTCTGCCTCGCAGGTAAATGCAAGCTGACAGCTTAACTGCAGACTTTTGGCTTTGGGGCGACCCTTTTGATAAGGCTGGTTAACAGCTTTTAAGTTCAGCTCCTCATGAAGTATAACCAGTGTTGTTTTTTTAAAGGCCTTTGGAATATCCACACGTCCCATACACTCTTAAAACAAAATTCAAAAAAAAGCAGGAGTTTCTGAGAGGGTGGGTGACCAGCCCCACCTGAGCTCTGAAGTCATTTGCTCTGCTGAGACTGAATCATATCCTTGTAGCCAGCAGGCAGCATGCATGTGCAGCATTCTCTCCTGGCTGTGAGAGTATGATTCCATCTCAGCAGAATAAATCATCTTTTGTCAGCTAAGAGCTGATTCTGAAGTGATTGGTCTCAGGGCAGTGGCATAGTATGCCTTCAAGCTTTGAAGGCTTCAATATGACACTGACTTATTTTTATGTAATTTGGCTGATTATTGCCATTAATGGCACTCTGGAACAAACAAACCAGCTGAACAGGAAAGTTGATTAATGAGACTACAATGTTCAGCTTTTTAATTTCCTCAGTCAGGTCCAGGTCTATGAGCCCCAACGCATAATTAGGCACCAGCAAACTTTACATTTAAGTAGAAGCCTTGAAACAGTAGGGATCACATGCAGGATGACACAGTGGTGCCTCACAGCACCAGGGATCTGAGTTAAATTCTGGCCTTGGGTGACTGCGTGGAGTTTGTACTTTCTCCCTGTGTCTGCATGGGTTTCCTCCGGGTGCTCCGGTTTCCTCCCACAGTCCAAAGATGTGCAGGTTGGGTGGATTGGCCATGCTTAAATTTCTTCTTAGTGTCCAAAAGGTTAGGTGGGGTTATAGGGATAGGATGGGGGCGTGGGCCTCGTTAGGTGCGCTTTAAAAGGGTTGGTGTGGGCCTGGAGGGCTGAATGGCCTCCTTCTGCACTTGTAGGTATTCTATGTACTGTGTCTCCTATTTTGTTTCTTCTGCCATTCCCAATCAAGGCCTGCATATCCAAAGCTTAGCGGCGAGTCAATGACAACTTATAGATCCAATGAACATGTGGGTAGCCAATGTTATTGGAGATCCCGAGCCTTACAGAGGCTGCCTACATGAGAGAGCTGCGGTGTAAGGTTGATGGTGCTGCTATCAATGTACAAAGGGTCTACATATTCAACCAGAGCAGATAAATCAATCAATATATAAATTCACATGTAATTTTACAGTTCTAATTCAAATTTGCAACCCCTTTTCCTCTCCCTATCAAATTTTCATGTACTGATTGCTTTAATTGGTACTTCTAAATTAAAACTCTAACTGCGCCAGTAAATACGCTAGTTTTATATCAGTCTATAATGATTGCAATTAGAACTGCATTAACCTCTTCCAAGGTATGAATATATAACTTGAATATTTGTTTTTCCACACTAAGTGCACTGTTTCACAACATATCACCAGTGTACAGTTTATTTAAACATAGTTTTATTTAAACATTTGCAAGGAAATACTGAAAATACATACTGCCATATCAGAAAAGGACAAAAGAATGAAAAGATAGAATTTTTTTTTAAAGTGAGGATATTAATACAAACCTGAAAGTACAGCATCATTTGAAAAGGAATACAATGGTACACCACATGACTTTCATGAGGGGTCAGGGGTGACAAGTTGCCAGGTAACAAGGAAATACATATCAAATATAAACTGTGTTTGTAATTTCAGCTCATCTTTACTTTTTCTAAGACTTTGATTTGATTATACCTGGAGTATTGTGTAAAGCTTTGGTCTCTCATCTGAAAACGGATGTACTTGCCTTAGAGGGATGTGAAATAAGTGCTGACTGGACTGATTTTTGGAATTCCCGTAGAGGCAGGAAGTGGCCCTTAATTGCCCATTTAAGTGGTTCAGTTGGCTGGTTGGTCAGTGTCCATTTCACCATCTTTTCCACCGCTGACCATATGCTATGGTGACAGCGAGCACCTCTCCCAACCATTCCTCCCCCCCCGATCCCCTTTTTCTGCCAGTCCTCTTGCCTTCCAGCCCCTAGTCAAAGGACCTGGAAATTCCAGCCATAACCTCAAGGGGTCAATCATTGAGAATTGATTTGAGTAATTTCTTCACCGAGAGGGTTGTGAATCTTTGGAATTCTCCACCCCAGAGTGCTGTGATTGCTCACATATTGACCATATTCAAACAGGTGATCAATAGATCTTTGGACACTAATGGAATCGAGGGATATGAGGTTAGGGTAGTGAAGTGCAGTTGAAAGAGAAAAGATCAGCTATTATCTTAGCGAATGGCAGAGAAGATTCAAGGGGCCTAATTGACAACTTTTGCTCCTATTATGTCCTCACTGCAAATCATGTTTTGCGTGAAATTTATCTTTTAAACCATGTTTATTGTTAAAACTTCTGATTGTTCGGAAGTAAAGAACATGAGAAGAATTCATCTTTTTAAAATGCTTCTCCATATCCCTTCTTGTACAAAAGCACTCTCTCCTAGTTTGTCTGCACAACATGAAGTTGAGTTTATACAATAGGCAAATGCATATATCAGGATGGCTTTATTCCAAACTCTGTCAAAGTCTAGTTGGCAAATAATAAGCATAAAACCCCCCAAATTACAAGAGGAAATTAAGAGATAATTTTCAAAATTCATCTCAAACATATCAACAGAAAAAAAACCATTTTATTGAGTGAAAGAATAATAAGTCTACTCTTAGACCATAAGACATAGGAGCAGAAGTAGGCCATTCAGCCCGTCAGATCTGCTCCACATTCAATGAGATCATGGCTCAACTCCACTTCCTCCTTGATCCCCAGAACCCTTGATTTTCTTCCTGATTAAACATCTATCTTCTTTCCTCTGCAGGTTTAAAATGACCAATGTTAAACATCTAATATCTCACCTATATCTAATGTCTGTTCTTTTGCGGTACACCAATTCAGATGCCGCATCCCAGTACCCTCAAAGATTGAAAGTGGGTGATGGACGAGGCACGGGACGTGGAGGCAAGATGAAAAGGATGCCGCAGCTGCACAGAAATTTAGGTAGTCCACATTTGGAATATTGTGTACAATTCTGGTCGCCACACTACCAGAGGGATGCAGATGCTTTGGAGAGGGTGCAGAAGAGGTTTACCAAGATGTTGCCTAGTCTGAAGGGTATAGCTATGAAGAGAGGTTGGATGAGAGAGGGGCAGCACGGTAGCATTGTGGATAGCACAATTGCTTCACAGCTCCAGGGTCCCAGGTTCGATTCCGGCTTGGGTCACTGTCTGTGCGGAGTCTGTACATCCTCCCCGTGTGTGCGTGGGTTTCCTCCGGGTGCTCCGGTTTCCTCCCACAGCCAAAGATGTGCAGGTTAGGTGGATTGGCCATGATAAATTGCCCTTAGTGTCCAAAATTACCCTTAGCGTTGGGTGGGGTTGCTGGGTTATGGGGATAGGGTGGAGGTGTTGACCTTGGGTAGGGTGCTCTTTCCAAGAGCCAGTGCAGACTCGATGGGCCAAATGGCCTCCTTCTGCACTGTAAATTCTATGAACGTGGACTGTTTTCACTGGAACAAAGGAGGTTGAGGGGTGAACTGATAAAGGTATTTAAAATTATGAGTGGCATGGACAGAGTGGACAGTCAGACCCTTTTTCCCAGAGTGGAAAAGTCAGTTGCTAGGGGACATAAGTTTAATGTGCGAGGGGGAAAGTTTAGAGGAGATGTGCGAGGCAAGGTTTTTACACAGAGGGTGGTGAGTGCCTGGAATGCGCTACCGGGGGAAGTGGTGGAAGCAGATACGATAGCGACGGTTAAGATGCATCTTGATGAATTCATGAATAGGATGGGAACATAGGGATATAGACCCCGGAAGTCTATAAGAAGGTTTTAGTTTAGACAGGCATCATGTTCGGCGTAGGTTGGGAGGGCCGAAGGGCCTGTTCCTGTGCTGTACTGTTCTTTGAGAGGATTCTTAAACATGCAAGAAAAAGAACAAGGAAGAAAAGCTACCTTGCTACTTTCGTGGCTGCTTTCTAAGATTACATGCAGGACAACAGAATGCTGTGAAATAGAGCTTTGAATCTTGCTTGCAGCTCTCCCAGGAGAGGGGTATTTTTACAACAGCAGCAATTTCCCTAACCTCTGTATGTTCTGAGATCCTGCTGTAAGCCAAATTTTACTCACAATGTCATATGGACAGTAAAATTGGTTGAAAGAAAAATCAAAAGCTTTCAAATAGACATCAGTAAAAAAGAATGATTAAACAATTGAGGAATATTTGAAGAAAGAAACCTCAATTATCTAACTCTGAAGATTGCAGGGTCTTATCATATGACCAAACATCACTCCTTGCTAATGGATTTAAACAAGTAAATGCTTACACTTTTAGGCTATACATTTACAAATAAGCCTTTGTGAAAGGGTTGGAGGATTTGCTTTAAAAACATAGTTATTTTTCTGTCTGAAAGCACTTAATGGTAAAAACTAAAATGAGCTGGAGAAAGCTAAATCAGTTCCCAGTGGACCCACGTCCAGAGCACAGAATTATATTAATTTGACAGTTTCACCCAGTGATGCCCTCAGGATAAACTGCCAAGGAAATTCGAGGCCTCATGAAGTCATTGTGGGGCTAACACGGCTAAGTCATTCAAACAAAGAATGTGAAGTTTTCGGTGGGCTCAAGGGAAATAAACATCAACTCACAGGGTTTTTCAAATGGTTTGGTTCGGTGCAATGGCTATTACCTGACTGATTTTAGAGTTTAGTTACAATGCCAGGAGAAATAACATGGGCCAGGACAGGGAGAGAAAAGTGTGTGATATGATATCCAAGATAGATGACCTTTGCTGCTGAGTGATTAGTTTGGAGTGCTGAATTGCATAATCACGTAACTTCTGCAGTGGAGCAACTTAGACAAGAAAACAAAAATGAAGGGAACCATGAGTTAGTAATTATTCTGGAATGCAGAGGTTTGGGACCAATAAATCAGAACACATGTGCACGGAATGGCTTAAGGGAAACATGCGTCTGATTCTGCACAGTTTTGCCTTCCTAATATTAACCCGAGCATTTGAAATCCCATGAAGGATAGGGGTCTTTGCAAATCTGTGCTTAGCTGCTGTTCTCAGTTTAACCCTTTGCATCCGAACAACATCAAACCCACATCGTCGTTGACATTTTAACCATATTTCAAAAAGAAGAAAGCATTCTATACTGCAGTGAATGCAGCAAATAAAATAAGTTCCATAATTTCCATATTCTGATGTCAAAAGGTAGTGGGCGTGATTCTCCGCTCCCACGCCGGTTGGGAGAATCGCCTGCCGCGCCATTTTTTCCACGCGACGCCGGTCTGACGCCCTCCCACGATTGACCTAAGCGGCAAGAACGGCCACGTCGTGTTCTGCGCGGCGCAGGCCGGAGAATCGCCCGAGACACCCAAAATGGCGGTTCTCCGCTATCCCCGCTAAACTCCGACCCGGATGGGCCGAAGTCCCGACGGCGTGACCCCAGTTCACGGCGTCGCCGTTCACACCTGGTAAATAAAGTCGTCAGCCGTGAGGAGGTGAGCGGACTTTCCCGGAGCACCTGCAGCCCGGGTCGGCTTCCCCGAGAACGCTGCGGCCAACGGGGTGGTGGGAGGGCGGGTGAAGGAGAGTGTGGAGGTGGGAGGGGGGGAGGGAGGGTGTGGAGGTGGGAGGGGGGGAGGGAGGGTGTGGAGGTGGGAGGGGGGGAGGGACGGTGTGGAGGTGGGAGGGGGGGAGGGAGGGTGTGGAGGTGGGAGGGGGGAGGGAGGGTGTGGAGGTGGGAGGGGGAGGGAGGGTGTGGAGGTGGGAGGGGGGAGGGAGGGAGTGGAGGTGGGGGGGGACGGAGTGAGTGGAGGTGGGAGGGGGTGAGGGAGGGAGAGGAGGTGGGAGGGGGTGAGGGAGGGAGTGGAGGTGGGAGGGGGTGAGGGAGGGAGAGGAGGTGGGAGGGGGTGAGGGAGGGAGTGGAGGTGGGAGGGGGAGGGAGGGTGTGGAGGTGGGAGGGGGGAGGGAGGGTGTGGAGGTGGGGGGGAGGGAGGGTGTGGAGGTGGGAGGGGGAGGGAGGGTGGGGAGGTGGGAGGGGGAGGGAGGGAGTGGAGATGGGGGCGACGGAGTGAGTGGAGGTGGGAGGGGGTGAGGGAGGGAGAGGAGGTGGGAGGGGGTGAGGGGGGGAGTGGAGATGGGGGGAACGGAGTGAGTGGAGGTGGGAGGGGGTGAGGGAGGGAGAGGAGGTGGGAGGGGGTGAGGGAGGGAGTGGAGGTGGGAGGGGGTGAGGGAGGGAGTGGAGTGGGGAGGGAGGGAGTGGAGGGGGGAGGGAGGGAGTGGAGGTGGGAGGGAGTGGAGGTGGGAGGGGTGAGGGAGTGTGGAGGGTGTCGTCCATCCGCGGATGCCACATGTCAACCGCCCTGATATTGCAGAACGGTGACGAGGGCACGGCCGCAGGTTGTGGCTGATGAGCACAGGCGACTGGCACACTGGTGAGGAGGACGGTGTGAACAGACCATTGGACGCGGACAGTGACCAGGTCAGGCTGGTTGCGTACCTGCAGCGCGACCATCCCACCGGGGCACACAGGGATCCCGTGAAACCCGGCTGTCAAGGTGTGGAAGAACCTCCGTGTAACATGTTGTTTCTCTGCTCCCCCATCACCCTCCTGCAGGTCACCATGTATGCCAACCAGACAGCGATGTTCACTGCCGTGGTTGGAGCCGCAGCACTGCAGGTGGCCATCCGGCAGCGTAGACTGCGACGGCCCACAGTGGCTTCAGATGCAGCGGCTGCTGCTGCTGCAGCAGAGGGGATGGCTGTGGAGTGGCCCGTCATCGCCGCGCGGGCCGCAGGCGCTCAGGGCCGGAATGTCCAAGGGGATGCCGAGGGGAACATTGACCCCCCCGACGGCGAGGAATGCACAGGAAGTGGGCACTGATGCTTGGGGGGGGGGGGGGGGAGGAGGAGGAGGAGGAGGATGGAGTGCATCAGGGTGGGGGGAGGGGCGCAGTACACAGACTCTGCCCGGGTGCTGGTTACGTCCAGGAGGCTGCACGACGGCACCATCGAGGACAGCGGGCACGCGACGCATTGGTGGCCGCATGGTTCACGCACCGTGGGGGAGGGATTTGCTGAACACTGCCAGTTGCACCGCCAGCCCTGCACACGGGCACCACACTGCACCCACCACCACCCCTCCGCACCCCCGCACCGCATTCACGGCACCAATTCCACATCACCTTACCACTGCGGCACTACGGGATTGCACAACATTGATGATTGGGTAAGCGGTTGTGATCAGTGCCATGTTGAATGATGACAGCCCGCTCTGCGATGAGCTGTGAGCTCAGATCCTCCAGCCAAGGTCTGGTTCATGGCTATAGCTGAACCATGCGCTCCGGTGGTCACAGCCTTTGTAACGGGCATTTCATCACGTGCCCGTGTGGGATAGCTGGCGTCCGAGTGCCGAGGACTACGGTGTCCGATATTGGGAGGCAGGGGGGAAAGCGACAGCACATCCGGCACCAACGTTGAACCGCTCGTTAACCACAGCGCCACTCAGTCACCCTCACAAGCCCCCTGGCACCGGACATAGCACAGAGTCTTACAAGTTAAGTGCAACAGTGAGTTTATTTGTGACATTCACATACCGATGCCCTACCCCCTACAACTAAACTGTGCCTTGCACCCGTGCCAACTTATTATGTGCCTAACTTCTTTGCCTTACGGGCCCTACCACTACGTCTAGCTTTCTCCCAGATGGTACAGAAGGAGTGGAGGCGGACTGCTGAGAGTCACGCCCTGTGACATGGCTTCCCGTCGGCACGAGTTTCCTGTGGCAGTCCGGCCTCGATGGGCTAGGCTGCTCGGCGGGCGTGCTGGATAGAGTGGTGCCACCCTGTCCTGCCCACTGCGCCAGGGACGGAAAGGGGGAGGCTGTGAGTGCCGGGACGTCCCTTGCTGGAAGTACCGGGACGGGCCCCAGAACCTCCTCCTCCCTCGGGGAGCCCGGTGCCCCCCGGGCCTCACTGTGGGAGGGAGGTGCGATCGGAGACAAGCCCCGTCGCACCACCGACACCTGGCGCTGCAAGTCCTGGAGGCCTGCAGTGGTATTAACCACGGTCCAAATGTTCGCAGAGACGGAGCCCAGGGAGTGCGACATTTCTGCCAGGGACTGTGCTATCTCCACCTGTGAGTGCGCTACGCCATCCATCACGTGCGGCAGGCGGTCTATGCTCTCCGCGACTGACAGCTGGGACTGTGCCATCGCCTGCTGGGATCGGGCCATGGCATGGTGAGACTCGGCCAGGGCCTGGTGAGCGGCGGCAATGTCGTGTTGGCTCTGGCGCATGGCTGCCTGTGAGAGGGCAGCCCTCTCCTGGGCCATGGATGACGCATGCACGTGAAGCCCAACACCTTGCAGAACCTGACCAATGGCCGATACCGTTTCACCCATTGCCTCCACCGCGGACGCCACCCGTGCGGGGTTGGCCTGGGTGGCTGCGATGAGCGGCACCACTCCCTGCTCCTGGATGCGAATGGACTCCTCCAACTGTGTGTGCAGGTCCTGGAAGATGGCCCTCATCCCGTTATTCGGTCCCTGGGTGCATCGGTTGTCCGGTTGGGTCAAGTACATCCAGGAATCCGGGAGCCATCTGGGCAGCAGCTGTTAGCTGGGCCTGGGCTGCCCTCCGGCCGTCCAGCCCCTCGGCTGCTCCAAACTCCACCTGCTGTACCGGCTCGGCTGTGTGGTGCGTACCAGACCGTGACCCGGGAGCCTCATCACTTATCTGTCCAACCAAGGTGAGTGTCTCTGCGATGGTGGATGGTGTGGGAGACAGCAGTGCCCGGTGCAAGGTGCATGCGGCCCATATCATGTCGCCTTCCAGGTGAATCTGTGGACTGTGTGGCCGTCCGCTGTGCGTCACTGTCCCCGTCACTGTCGTGCCTCATGGCCCTGCCTTCGGGCAATGCACGGCCATCACTTTCGTCACTGTCCGTCCTGTGCCCCTCAGTATTGTCTCTGTCCGTCCTCTGTGCGTCGCCGTCCATGCTGGGTGAGGAGACAGTTGAAGCCACGCCATGGCATCTCTCCAGGGGGGGTCCCGGTGCTCATGTGGGTCGAGTACAACGTTGTGCACCCTGAACCCCCCACCCACCCCACTTCCCCCCCTCGTGCCCGGGAGGGGGGGGGTTGGTTGTGACCCGGGGGCACTGACACTTACCCTGGCAGACCGAGTGAGGCCGTGCAGCTTCTTCCGACACTGCTCCTTGGACCGGGGGGGGGTGCCCCACAGCACTCACAGCGGTGTCAACCTCACGCCAACCACGCCTCACTGTGCTGGATGGCTGGCGATGCCCAAGTCTTGGGCAGAGGGTGGCCCTTCGGTTTTCTACCTCATCGAGGAGGGTGGCCAGGTCCGTGTCCCAGAACCTCGGTGCGGCTCGACGGGGCTCAGCCATCTCTCCTCCTTCTCCTCCTCCGGGGTCCTTCTGTGCGCGGATCGCGCCATTTATGGCGCAGCGCCGCGTCATTCGGGCGTCGCGCGCCTACAACGCTGCTTTCGCACCACGCCCCCCGAGTCGCTCGCGGCCCCACTCCTAGCCCATTTTCGGGCCTTGAATCGATCGCGATCGGGGCTGTTTCGCGCCGTCGTGAAACTCGACAGCATTCACGTCGGCGTGGATACTTAGTCGCGCGAGCGGAGAATCGCGCCCAGTGTTCTGTACTGACATCATTTGATAATTTGGTTTTATGACTAACATTGTCACTCACTCTTCGTCTATACAATCCAATTATAATTATTATTACACACAACTGTTGATGTTTCTCTTCTCGCAGAGGCACACAAAGCAGGCTTTCACCTGTTCCCATAGTTAGTTTGTTTTCCTGAAACACATTGCTAGCCTATCGGCAAGGGCCTATAACTTGACGGCGCCACTATGCATCAAGCATGGCTGACCAGGTGTCTCCCACTCTTACCGCCAGCCATCGGTGTGTCTTGGAAGGATTTTGCAGTTTAATACTCAACCTGTTTGGTAGGGTTATGAATGAACCTTCCTTGGCTATCAAGTCCTGGGGTGGGACTCGAACACTGAGCTTCTGGCTCAAAGGGATATCACCCACTGCGCCACAAAACCTCCTTTTTAACACAATAATCCCCATTAAGTAATGCTGAAATTATATGTTACAAACCACTGAAAGTTATAAAACTGTTAGGACCATTCATAATGTCAAGGCATTACAGACGGAATAATTCAGCTGTTAGTCGTCTTCACTTAGTTGCTTGTGTACTCACTTCTGAGGCAGAAGATCATAGGCTGAAGCCCCACCATAGACTTGAACATATTGGCCCTGAACCTCCACTTTGTGGAGTGGCAGTCAGAGTTGGACGGCACTCAGCTCCTGGTTACTTACTTTAAAATGAAACTGCTCCTTTTTCGACCAACCTTCTGACTCGGGCCAGGTGAGAAAGTTGCTGTGTGACTGGTTCACCAGGCCTTGTGATAAGGACAGGAGAGCCTGAGTTCAAGAAACCACACTCCAACTTTTTTATGGTACTAGCCATCGTCAAGCAGGCAGGTTTAACGGTCCATTCGCCTTGAGAAGTCAGGGAGAAGGTACGTTTGTAACCTAAATGGGCCTGATTGGGTGGTTGGGGGGTGGGGGGGGGGGGGGGGGGGTCAATGAGGTGGGGCTTGAAAGTGAGGGGGAGTGGTTAGTGGGAGTGTTGTTATTAAAGTGTGGTCAGTGGGAGGATGATCAGTAAAGTGGTGGTCAGTGGGGAAGTGGTCAGTGGACTAGTGGTCAGTGGGAAAGTGGTCAGTGGAATGGCAGTCAGTCGGAAAGTGGTCAGTGGAGTGGCAGTCAGTGGGAAGTGGTTAATGGAGTGGCAGTCAGTCGGAACGTGGTCAGTGGAGTGGCAGTCAGTGGGGAAGTTGTCAGGGGAGTGGTGATCGGTGGGAGGATGGTCAGTGGAGTGGCAGTCAGTAGGGAAGTGGCCACTGGAGTGGCAGTCAGTGGGAAGTGGTTAATGGAGTGGCAGTCAGTCGGAACGTGGTCAGTGGAGTGGCAGTCAGTGGGAAAGTGGCCAGTGGAGTGGCAGTCAGTGGGGAAGTGGTCAGTGGAGTGGCAGTCAGTGGGGAAGTGGTCAGTGGAGTGGCAGTCAGTGGGGAAGGGGTCAATGGAGTGGCAGTCAGTCGGAACGTGGTCAGTGGAGTGGCAGTCAGTGGGGAAGTGGTCAGGGGAGTGGTGATCAGTGGAAGGATGGTCAGTGGAGTGGCAGTCAGTGGGGAAGTGGTCAGGGGAGTGGTGGTAATTAATGAAATGCTCAGCAGGGGGTGTTCAGTGGGAGAATGATCTGTGGAGGGTGGTCAGTGGGGGGGGTGGAGAGGGCAGTTGGATGGAGATCAGTTGGGATGTGTAGGTGGAGGTGCAGGCATAGACCGAGGGAGGTGTAGTTGGGGGTTATGGGGGTGGTAATGGATTCCCATACCGGGGGAGAGGGGATGTTCCAAGGGGGGGGGTGGGATACGTGGGGAGGGATGGGGGGATCAGTGCTATAGTTACCCAGAAGGTAAAAGTGGTTTTAATTCTTCTAACATTTTCTGGGTAAGTATTACTGTAAAACAGTCAGAACCATCTGAAGTTTGTGATTTAAATCATAGTATTGGATGATTCCCTTTGTAGGCCAACATCCCAATTGCAGTTTAAACCTCCTGGGCAATTGCTGTACAATCCTTACATGGGGACTGCTAGGGAAGCTGGCTGTTACCTTCAATGAACCCCCAGGTATAATGCCCTGGGGAACCGAAGTTATGTGCCATTGCCTAGGTTAACACTACAATGCAGTAGGGGAGCAATGGAATATCAGAGGCGCCACCCTTCAGGGAAGATATATTAACTGAGGCACCCTGCTGAAATGAACATAAAAAGATCCCAGCTGACACTTTACATGTCCTTCAAAACATCCACCATCACCCAAAAATATTAGCTGCTCTTCTGACGCATTTCCGTTTCTGACAGTTGACTGTGACGTTTGCCGAAATAACAACCTTGAAAAGTAATCCATGCTGGAGATGCAAAAATGTGTGTGGTTAAAAACAATCTTACTCTTGTCAAAGTGTTAAAAATATACAAAAATAGAATGGGAGAAAATCAATCTTTTATATTGCCAATGAACTGAAAAACCTACCCCTGTGCTTTCAACACCACAGGAGGTCTGCCTGTACTGTAAAATGTGCCGCATCAAAAATTCCCACTCCAACGAATTTCAGAAACTAGTGTCGTCCTCTTTTCCTGTGCTTTACTCTTTTCCGAATTTGCCATCCACATCTCTCTCTGATTGCCCGGTGCAACACTCCACTTCTGAGTCTTAGTTTGCACATGTATTCCATCCTCGTGCAATATGCCTTTATTACACCATTATTCTGCTCAGTGTTCCTTGACATTTGAATATAGCAACCTGTGAAAGGATAATGTCCATTCTGTTTTGGTGTCCGCATGTGAATGTCAAATTGGTTGGGAAGGTGGAGTGTCATGGTGTTGTCACTGGACTTGTAATCCAGAGACCTTGGGTTAATGCTCTGGGGACCAGGGCTCGAATTCCACCACAACTGAGGTGAAATTTGAGTTCATTCGAAGTCTAATAGTGACAGTGAAACCATGTCGTATAAGCCCATCTGGTTCACTAATGTCCTTTCGGGAAGGAACTCTGCCATCCTTACCTGGCCTGGTCCACACATGACTCCAGATCCACAGCAATGTGGTCGACTCTTAAAAATGCCCTCTGAGATGGTCTAGCAAGTCAGAGCAATTAGGGATGGGCAATAAATGCTGGCCCAGCCAACGACACCTGTATCCAATGAACTTTTAAAAATCTGCATTTCCACACAGTCCTTAAGAATTTACAGCCAGCTTCACAGTCAAGAAAGTTGATTGATCAACACAATGATTCCAGTCTGCTGCAGTGTCGCGTCTCTTAACATCTTGGGCTACAGTAGGTACTTCGCCAGATTATCATAGATTATCATAGAATTTACAGTGCAGAAGGAGGCCATTTGGCCTATCGAGTCTGCACCGGCTCTTGGAAAGAGCACCCTACCAAGGTCAACACCTCCACCCTATCCCCACAACTCAGTAACCCCACCCAACACCAAGGGAAATTTAGACACTAAGGAATATTTATCATGGCCAATCCACCTAACCTGCACATCTTTGGACTGTGGGAGGAAACCGGAGCACCCGGAGGAAACCCATGCACACACGGGAAGGATGTGCAGACTCCGCACAGACAGTGACCCAAGCCGGAATCGAACATGGGACCCTGGAGCTGTGAAGCAATTGTGCTATCCACAATGCTACCGTGCTGCCCGTGCTATCTACAATGCTACCGTGCTATATGGAATAGCTTCCCCTTAAAAACATTTCCGTTGAATTACTCAAGCTACCTGAAGCTGTCGTGGCAAATTGTCAATAGCTTCCATTTATCATCACCAGAACCTTCTTATTCAACTCAATATAACACATCCTTTAAGTGTCAGCAAGTTGGCTTAGTAGCCTACAATACTGTTGATTCAACAATGCAGTGTTTATTACAAATACAGTGGGGGACATTGTCACATTCTGATGTGCTGAAAGCAGTAAGCAGTGTTGCAGTATGTCTTTAAGTGGGTATGTCGATAATCAGGATACATCATCAGACAGGTGTCATCTGTCATGTGACACAGTAGTTGGACTGTGTTCATTGACCGAGAGAATGGGTATAGATTATTTTAATCTTTGAGGGAAGAACTCATAGTATAGATTAGCAGTTCTACTTGAGTGATTGGTGAGTTTGTGTTTGAAGAATAGAAGGTAACACAGCAGAGGGTGCTGGGAAGGGAAGGGGTGCATTTCTTATTGACAGATTGCCAGCCTTGAGGTCAGTCTGATTGACAAACTTGGCTTCCAGTTGGGCGGGAATGTTCTGGAGGATGCCACATGACTAGATAGATTGAACCCTGATGAGTGTTATGTGGGTACATTGGTGTGTGAAAGTGGACAAACTCAGCATTTTATCTCCCATAACGTGGAGGTCTATTCCCTCTAGGGGTTCTTCATGGACATCCCAGGGAGTCTTCATTGGCCGACCGTAGACTATCTCTGCAGCTGACAGTCCGGACCGCGAATGTGGAGTAACCCTCATGTGAAATAGTGCCAAATGCAATATCTTTAGCCAATTTAATCCAGTTTCTTCGGTCAATTTAGATAATTTTTCTTTTAAGGTCCCATTTGCTCTTTCTACAATTCCTGCTGCCTGTGGATGATACGCGCAGTGCAGTTGTTGTTTAATTTTGAGTGCTTCGCATAATTCAGAATTGATTCGAGCCACAAAATGTGTTCCATTGTCTGAGCTCATCATTCTGGGAATCCCAAATCGGGGAATAATTTCTGTCAATAGTAATTTTACCACCGTATGTGCAGTACAGTTGGTGGTGGGGAAGGCTTCAATCCATTTACTAAATACATCAATGATCACTGAACAATATTTATAGCATTATACTTTAGGTAATTCAATAAAATCAAGCTGTATGCAGGCAAAAGGACCATCTGGCAAGGGGGTTGTTCCGGGAGGGCATTTAATGCCTTTACCCTTATTATTTTTCATGCAAATAAGACATCGATCCAGCCGCATTTGTGCTGCTGCATTCAGATCTGGGTGCCACCAAGTTTTCAAAAGTAGCTGTACCATTCCCTCCTTGCCAAGATGTGTACAAGAATGCAAATAATCAATAAGTATCGGCAATAACGAATCTGGAATACAAACTTGACCTACTGGGGTAAGCCAGAGGTTTTGTGTCAACGAGTGCGAACACCCCATTGACTTCCATAGTGTGCACTCAGAATCAGAGGCGTCCCTCTGTAACCTTTGAATTTCAGCTAACTCTGGCATGCCCTTTTTTTACTAGAATAGGTAGCTGATTTAAAGCCTGTGTACCCCCTGCGGGAACAATCATAGAGGCTGATGCAGACGCTGCCTTAGCGGCTGAATCAGCACGGGCGTTTCCTAATTGCACAGGAGTGTCCCCGAAAGTGTGCGCAGCACATTTAATGATAGCCAGTTGACGAGGAAGTTGAATAGCAACGAGGAGATTTTAACCCAAAGAGCATTTGGAATGGGAGAGCCTGCAGAGGTAAGGAATCCACGTTGCTGCCAGAGGCGGCCAAAATCGTGGGTGACACCAAAAGCGTACCTAGAGGCTGTGAAAAATACTGTAACGTGCCTTCAGGGAGGTCACTGGGCTTTCTGGTTGCTACCCTCCAAGGAAAATGTGATCCTTTTTAAACTGGATGACAGACCTTCCCTGAAGGCACGTTACAGTTTTTTTCACAGCCCTTTTGTGTTGATGGTACATTGAACCACCATCGGACCAACCGTTCGCCATCCCCAGAGATTCCTGCAGACTTATGGGCTGCGTCCAAACACGAAGTTGGTCTTACTAATGTGCCTCCACTTCTCATTAAGGTTAAGTCTGGTGTGCCCCTGCCCTCCATTTCTCAGTACCCTATTCGCCCTGACGCTGAGGAAGGAATCTCCAGCATGATACAGTCCTTCCTTCAACAGGGAATTTTGGTTCCGTGCCAATCGCCCTGTAACACTCCTATTCTTCCGGTTCCTAAGGTTGGGCGGCCGTCTGAATGGCGTTTGGTCCAGGACCTCCGCCGTATCAATCAAATCGTTGAACCCTTGCATCCCCTGGTCCCTAACCCGGCTGCAATCCTCAGTAATATCCCGCCTGAGGCAGCTGTCTTTACCCTTGTGGACTTACAACACGCCTTTTTTGCGATACCCCTTGCCGCTGAATCCCAGTATTTGTTTGCCTTCACATTCAAAGGGCACCAGTACACTTGGACTAGGCTACCGCAAGGTTTCATTCATTCACCGACACTCTTCTCACAGGCACTGCACTCCCAATTAGCTACTTTGACACCCCCGGGGGGGATCTACTATTATACAGTATGTCGATGACTTACTCCTTGCTAGCCCTGACTTTGCTTCTAACGAACGCGACTCCATTTATCTGCTCACCCGTCTCCATTCCTGGGGATATGTAATATCACCTAATAAAGTACACAAAGGACAGAGGCAGGTTAAATTTCTGGGCGTTCTGATAAGCGCTACTGAACGTTCCCTTACGCAGGATCGTATTACTCCCATTTTGCAAACCGCACTTCCTACCTCGCCAAAGCAGATGAGAGCCTTTTTAGGTTTAGTGAACTTTTGCAGACAATGGATTCCGAATGTTACTGCTCATACTAAGGAGCTTACTCCTTATTCCTCCCAGAATTCACCCCTTAAGTTTGAACTACCCGATTTAGCACAGCAATCTTTTGTTACTCTCAAGAACGGCTGGCTTCCGCCCCGGCTCTAGGACGACCTCTTTATGACAGGCCCTTCCAGTTGTATGTTAATGTCCTTGACCTATGTGCCACGGGTGTCTTGACACAGGAACATGGTGACCAACGCCGTCCGGTTGCCTATTATTCTACTAAATTGGATCCAGTAGCTTGTGGTTTGCCCCCCTGCACTCAAATTCTCACTGCTGTACATGTGTTAGCTCAGGCAGCCTCTAATCTAACCCTTCATCAGCCCGTGCATGTGTATACCTCACACTCTGTTGTGGCTCTCCTTACATCTCAGCAGACCCAGCATCTGACACAGGCCCGCTTGAGCCGATATGAGGTCTCACTATTACAGAACCCATATCTGTCTTTCCATTACTGTTCCACTTTAAATCCTGCAGCATTCCGCGAACATCCCCCTGATGTACTTGTTGATCCACCACATGATTGTTTGCTTAGGAATCACTTCCTTACCGCACCTCGTCCCGATTTAACTGACCACCGTCTTGATAATCCTGATCTCACTTTTTATGTTGATGGCAGTTCTTCTATTTCCCAAATGGGTGTCCCGCAATCGGGATATGCTATTGTTACAGACACTGACATTCTGGAAGCAGCTGCTTTCCAGATTCCAGTCTCGGCACAGAAAGCTGAGCTATTCGCCCTTACTAGAGCTTGTGTTCTGGCCAAAGACCAAAGTGCGAATGTGTACACTTTCACAGGTGGAATGCAAAGCTGATATCCCATAATGGTTGTCAGATCACAAGGGGAAGCTGATCCCTGCCCTAGTGCCAGGTGGGATAATATCTGTAGCATAATGTGTTAATAATTATGGTAATGAGTTAGTCATATGTATCATGATGTAATAGTGACATTAGCAGTCATGTGCTAGAGACGCTGGAGAGCAGATGGAACAGTCTGCACAAAAGAGAGATTTACCTACTTGTATACAGTATTAATGAAGTATTGTGAAGTAACCTACCTGAGCCAACCAGAGTTACTCCAGGTAAGATCAGGGCACGAGACCAACACTACCGGCATTATGATCAGGGCACGAGACCAACAGACTAAATACGATCCACAATCCTCAATCTCAGTAGAGCATCTGATCCCAGCAGTGGGGGTCATTTGGGAGGAATACGTTTCTGATGGTCAGGGCGTGAGGGGGAACAATCCTGCTCCCCCAGGCCCACTGGGAGCTTTGCAAAGACACTTACTTTCACCGAGGCTGCCTTGTCTCACGAGAGATATTGGATTTGCTGAGGCCCAGGAAAGTTGGCCGGCCACAGGTGAACTTGCAAAATAAGTTAACTCTAAGGTTTCCAACACTAATCACATATTTCAAATGACAACGCTCTTCCTGAGAATGCGTTGGTTGCTCATCGATTGTCCTGCCTGAGGAAAACCTGGAGATTTGCTGATTTGAATCTCAGGATTCCCAGCCAGCTTGCTGGCCTTCTTAGGCCCTGCCCCTCCAGCTGAGATTCCCCTTTGAAATGACACATTGTTGGTCAATATGGTGAGGAAAGCCGGTTGTGCAGCCTACGAGCATCACACTGGTTTTCTCACCGCAGTCAACATTCCGTGCAGTTTTGGGAAGATCCATAAGAACTAGGAGCAGGAGTAGGCCATCTGGCCCCTCGAGCCTGCTCCACCATTCAATGAGATCATGGCTGATCTTTTGTGGACTCAGCTCCACTTTCCGGCCCGAACACCATAACCCTTAATCCCTTTATTCTTCAAAATCTCTTCCCCCCTGTATTGCCTTTTCAGAAGGTAATGCTTTTTCGTTCTACTGGGTCCTAAGGTTGGAGACCTTAGAGTTAACTTATTTTGCAAGTTCACCTGTGGCCGGCCAACTTTCCTGGGCCTCAGCAAATCCAATATCTCTCGTGAGACAAGGCAGCCTCGGTGAAAGTAAGTGTCTTTGCAAAGCTCCCAGTGGGCCTGGGGGAGCAGGACTTTTCCCCCTCACCCCCTGACCATCAGAAATGTATTCCTCCCAAATGACCCCCACTGCTGGGATCAGATGCTCTACTGAGATTGAGGATTGTGGATCGTGTTTAGTGTGTTAGTCTCGTGCCCTGATCATAATGGGAAGGTTTCCCTCTTACTCGGAGTAACTCTGGTTGGCTCAGGTAGGTTACTTCAAACTACTTCATCAATACTGTATACAAGTAGGTAAATCTCTCTTTTGTGCAGACTGTTCCATCTGCTCTCCAGCATCTCTAGCACATGTCTGCTAATGTCACTATTACATCATGATACATATGACTAACTCATTACCATAATTATTAACACATTATGCTACAGATATTAACCCACTTGGCGCTAGGGCAGGGATCAGCCTCCTCTTGTGATCTGACAGTTCTACTGCCACATTGGGATGGGATTTCCTGGCCCTTCCCGCTTGCCGGATCTTCTGCCCCGTCGAAGACGACCTCCCTCGGCGGGTTCCCCGACGGTGGGGTGGGCGAGCCAGACAAAATGTCATAGAGCTCGGCGATCCTGGAAGATCCTGCAGGCGGCTAATGGCGAGCCGCCTCCGCCACTGGAGAACACACTGCGATGGGGGAGGGTGGAAAACTCCGGTCATCGAATTTGGGATTAAAGTGACTATGCTGTTGGATGGGCACATAGTCTAAAATATGTGAAATGTCCACACCATTACCAATTACAAGGAAAAAACAATTTCGGACAATAAGGCTGGATTTTCACTCTGGTTGAAGGAACCAGAGATTGCCATTCTCAAATTATCTGCGAGGGAAACAGGCACTCATTGGGATTTTCACATAATCACCACCTTCATCAGCACGGAGACAAATTCTCCACCCAATAAAGGATGTTGGATGGGCTCTGGAAGCTGGAGGCCCTCCAGCATGAGAGGAGCCACAGCCTGAAATGGAACGTACGTAAGGGAGAGAAAGTACTTCAACACGGAGGTGTCTGCTCCCCTACTTTTTCAAAGTATTTCATTTAAAAATAGAGACAAGCAGGTATGCCACCACTGTGGCAGTGGAAGTTGTGGGGCAGCTGGGGAACACCCCTGAAAGGGCAATCTGTGGCTGCTCCTGCATTCAGTTAGGAACAGAGGGCCTCTAGGCCTTTCTAAAGTGCTGGTCCCTGAGGCCTGTCACCAGGTGTCCACCTGAACCGGCATCCGCTAGTGCAGAAAATTGGGGGAGAACTGGAAAATTCCACTCTGCCTCCCTTTAATTGGTCTCTTCAGGCTTTTGATGAAGCTGATTGGCTATCAACTGCATAAAGTTCTCTGTCTGATCCCAATCCCACTTCTGCAAAATTAACTCGGAATTAACTATTGAACCACCTCACAGAGGCAAGACCCCAACTGCCTCCAATCTTGATCTCGGGCTGGGCCGAAAATCCAGCCCTACACGTCTGTTGCTAATCTTACCAGTTGCAGCATCTTTGTGCTTTTAAATCGTCTTATTTTAATCGATGTTCTTTGTACATTGTTCAACACACCAAACATTCAAACGTTGCAAAGTTGCTGTGGGAAGCTTATCTTCACGCTGCACCAATATTATGCACACAAAATGCATTTTCTATCGCTGACAATTAACCATGAGTTCCTGATTTGAGCTGTGCTATCAGTACAATGGAGGAAGGTCTTGCTCTCAGTATGGATCCAGCATTGAATGCTAAAAGGGTCAATGGTATAACAGCATTAGTACAGCTGAGAAGACAATTCCTAACCTGCTCTGTTTTCTGGCAAAATATATAAGGCTGAAGGAACCCAATACTTGGAAGCTAACAGAATTTAGATTTTTTTTAAATATTCTGCTGGATGACTCTTCTCCACATTCCTGTGTTAATTGCAGCACACTGTATGGGCCTGGGATAAATCAGGTTAAATTGTCAGACTATTTTAAGCAGCTAATACAATGCCCCTGCTCTGTGTATCTCTCTGCTGGAGGAGACCAAAAAAACATCAGTCTCCATCACTGTCCAGTGACCCTGCGACAAAGCGCCCATGTCATTTCATTGAGAACCAATTGAATATAAATTGGATTTTGTATTTTCAAATAGTTTGCCTGCATTCAGTGGGCTGGATTCTCCGTTTCAGCAGCTAAAACTTCCCGGGCTTTTAACGATGCCAAAATCGGCACCAAACCCTCATCGATTCCGGGATCGGTGAGGGACCAGCAGCAGTCCGTGGCTGCGCTTGCGCACGGCGACGACCTGCAGCGATCACGCCATACAACATGGCGCCGACCGTGCGCGGACCCGATCTGCCAAATACGGCCCCACAGGACACCCCTGGCAAACCCCCACCAGTCCCTCCAGCCCTCGTGGAAGCCCACCCCTGGCCATGTACGGCTCCCGGCTGACTGTGGCGGCACTGGACACAGTTCCCGGCCGCCATTCCGGGTTCCCAATTGCTCAGACCACACGTCAACAGCGTGGTCAGGAACCAGGCCAATCGGGCGTGGAGCATTGGCAGAGGGTCTTCCGATGATGCGCCAAAGGCATTCTAGTGGCGCGTGACGTGATGACGTCATTTCAGAGGGGGCAGAGACTTGAAAACCGGTGTCAAACTGGCGCCACCCCCGATTTGGACGTTAGAAAGGATTCACCGCCCAATCGTCGATTACAATATCGACATCGGACAATGTAGAATCCCGCCCAGGACCTTAGTTCACACGAGATGGAGAACCACTTGTGCTACAAATGAGGGACACCGCACCCTGGAATAGATCACTGCCTTCAGCTGAAAAGGGAGGAAATTGGAGGAAAAGACTAAAAGAAAATAAAAGATGTCAGACTTTTCTGACCTGAATAACTCTGTTTCTTCCATCACAATGACCTGGGGCGCGATTCTCCGAGCCCCGCGCCGGGCCGGAGAATCGCTGCTACCATGCCACGCCGCCCCGACGCCGGCGCGCAGTTCTCTGAGGTGCGGAGAATCGGCAGCATTTGCGCCGGCGCGTTTGGCGCGGCGCCGGTCGCGGACCGCTGTAGGAGGCCGGGCCGCTGATTCTCCGGCCCGGATGGGCCAAGCGGCCGTGCGGAAACGGCAGAATCCCGCCGGCACCATTCACCCCTGGTTGCTGCCGGCGGGAACTTTGCGTGAAGGGTCGGGGGGACGGCCTGTGGGGTGGGGAAAAGCACTCCTTCACCGGGGGGGGGGGGGCCTCCGATGGGGACTGGCCCACAATCAGGGCTCACCGATCGGCCGGCCGGCCTCAACCCCCCCCCCCCCCCCCCCCCCGGCCTACTTTGTTCTGCTTCCGGTCCCAGAACCCCTGCCATGTTGCGTCGGTGCCGGAGCGTTGAAGAAGTCCCCCGCGCATGCACAGGTTTTGCGGCCCAACTGCGCATGCGCGTGTTGGCACGGCGCCCATTTGACGCCGGGAAGGGAAGCTGGAGCAGCGTAAACCACTCAAGCGCCATGCTGGCTCCCTGTGGGGGACAGAATCGGTAGTCTCTGCGCCTGTTTCGCGCCATCGTGAAACGCGACGGCGTTCACGACAGCGCGAACACTTAGTCTCCATTTTGGAGAATCGCGTCCCTGACCTCTGAAGATTCAATAATTACTGGCAAATGGGCCAATGGGACTCGGTCAGTCGACTCACCCTGATTCACTGTTGACTGCTCAGCAACTGAGCTAAAGAAAATATCATTTTTTTCTGTAACAACAACAATATCGCAGGTTTTGAAATAGGACATCAAGCAACAAATCAGATGTGTGTATCGTATCACATAATGTGGCTGTTTAGTAAGTTGTAGTTTTCAGATGTAAATACTAAACACTACTGAATGGAGACATATCCGGTATGTTGGTTTAATAATAAATTAATTAAATACTTGCAATGGCAGCTGCCGACAATTGTCCATGTATATCAGCAGGAAACCAAACTAATACTCTGTAGCAATTCATAAGAAAGCCTGTTCCAAAGCAAATAATAAAGCAAGCTCAATTTTAAGTGTCATTGTCCAGTCATATCACTGTTCCTCCCACTGCAGATCTTATTCTGTTAATTGTTGAATCATGTTCTCATCCTTTCCCAATGTAAAGATCAAACACCATGCTCTTTAAGAACTTCAAAGCTGTCCCATTTTAAATGTAGATAGCAATCTTCGAAAGAGAAATGACTGGATCTCTTAGGTCCACTCCTTTTGACTGCATAAGATGTGTAATATCAGAAATCTACTTGGCAGGATGAACTTTGGTTTTCAAATTTGACTGCAGTGCTTGCTATTTTGTCACAAGCACTTCACTAGTCAACGGTAGAATGTGATGTAGACAATCAAAGCTGTCTTTTAAAATGTGTTATTAATTAGAATCTGCTAATTGGTGCACTCCTGCAACTCCTCATATGTGATAGGTTTCACCAGCTTTTCCCCATAGTAGTCAGCATGTTTTACCACAGTGTGAAAACAACACTCAATGTACTTCCTGTAAATCAGACCAGCTAATAAGTGACATCAGTGATTTGAATGAACAGTTTTCTGAAACTAAAGTGCCAGCCGTTTGTAGTATCTCTTTTTAAACAATTTTGGTCTCTCTCTATATGCTAAAAAAAAGGACATTTCATAGTGTTGAGACCTTACACTTGACTCTAACTGAGTGTCTTACTCACAATATAATGGAGCTGTTCAAACACAAGACAGGCACAGCTTTCTGGTAAGGATTTCCTGATATTAAAATACAACTAGTAACAGTTCCAGGTACACCAGCGTAAATTAAGCATCAATTTAAGTAATATTTGACATATATACGCGTGTTTATCGATGTTTTAGAAGGGAACCATAAATCCACATTTTATGGGTTTTAAGAGCTTTCAGATTTACATGTGGGCTTCTACAATCTGGAGAAAAAAATTGATCCATCGTCTGAATTTCCTATCAGCCTGATGTTTGCCGTTTTCTATAATGAAGGTCAGAAAAGTGTTCAGAGTTAACATACTGCCATTGAGATCCCAGCTTAAAGATCACCTGTTATAAGGAATTTTGACCAATATAAAGATGGCGGACCAGTGTTTTACAGCAGTTGTTAACCCCTTCCCATTTAATTTTTGTAAATTTGAGCATGGCGTTACTGGAAATGGGGAGATGGTGATACTGTGGTAGTGTCATTGGGCTCGTTTTGCAGAGGCCGAGGCCTAATGCTCTGGGACATGGGTTTGAATCCCACCATGGCAGCTGGTGAAATTTAAATTCAATTAATAAATTTAAAAATTTGATTAATTATTTTTTTATATCTGGAACATAAGTACTGGTGACCATGAAACAATCATTGATTCTTGTCAACGGCCATCTGCTTCATTGATGCACTTTAGGGAAGAAAATGTGTCGTCCTTACCTGGCCTGGCCTACATGCGACTCCAGACCCACAGCAATGTGGTTGAACCTCTGAAACAAGCCACTGAGCTTAAGGGCAATTAGGGATGGGCAATAAATAAAAGCGACGCCCACATCACATGGTATAATTTTCTAAAAACGGAGTGATTGAAATGGTGTGGCCCCTCGCCTACTGGGACTTTTGAGACCAGGGCAAGCAAATATGTGTCTCCGTAACCAACCTGATTTTAAGCACCGTGGATAAACAAGCAGTTTTAATCAAGGCCATGTCAAACCAGGTACAGAATATGGAATGAGCAGAGAAAAGGAATGATTCATTTTAGAGAGATAAAAGTGACAGAAAGAAAAAGTTAAATAAAACAATCTCCAACAACAATCAAAGCTCAGAAGGAATGAAACTCTACGTTGTTCATTTTCGCAGCAGAAAGCTCTTTCAACAATAATTAAGATGTGACAGGATATTACAATGGGCGCTTTGAAAGGCCTGTCCATCTCAGTCGATTTGTGATGTGTTTAGTTCATTTCCACAAGGAACTTTACACCTTTCAAAAATATTTGGAATGGTAACCAGATGGCGAGGTACAGTTTTCGCACTGCTTATGGGTAGCAGTTCACCTGCCTGCGGACACTCGCGTTTAACTACTGTCCTAAAATTGCTGTCCAGTTGGTGCATAAATAACGGCGAATGCCGTTAGCCTCGCCATTAGTTTTATTTATGTTTTTTTTTGCTTGAACATTGAATACCGATTACCTATCAAGGAGGAAGGGAAGGTTGACTTCTCGCTGAAATAGGCAAGAAGCAGAATTGTCATTTGCGGAGATGGTACAGCATCATCTGCTGATGTTAAGTCAGCGACAATACACCGTCAGAGTTATTTCAATTCAGAATTTGTAATCAGGTTATCAGCCTACAGTCTTCAAACAAAAGTATTCAACATGTCAAGGAAAATGGGCAGTAAAATAAAAATGAACATGATTACAATTTTGCAACACTTCTGAGTTTTAACAGGACGCCAAGTTGGTGAATCAAAGGTGAATACCCTTAATATGGGTCAAACCGGCTCCATGCTGTGAAAAAGATAACCTTTTTGACATGGTGTGAAAATGTAACGCAACATGTAGTCCAAGTGTAAATGACGAGACATTCCCCAACGTTACATCAAATTTAATATTCCTTGTATAGCATACTTTCTTTTACATGGATGGAAAATGCTAATATGTCCTTCGATATTGTCTTGAATAAAGTAGTAACCGCATGAAATGGGAAGTGATACAACATTAACAGACATAGGAATATATAAATGCAAAGCAATACTGTTCATTGGTGCTGCATCTTACTTTATTTCTCAATAATTAGTGATAATTGGTGATAGAAAAAGCCAAGCGATACTTAGAAGGCTCTTCCCCATTTGCAGGCACAGTTGTTCAAGATGATAGTTAAGTACATGAAATTACATCCCTGGAGGTTGATACATTAGAACGGTGAGGCAGCTGTATATGCTAAACCGAGCAGCTCCTTACCAACAGCAAATGCCTGGGCATTTCATTCTTCCTGAGGTTTACCGTGGCCATTCTGCACTGAGGCACAATTTCAGGGAGGGATAGCAGCCTTGAAAGGCCAAAATTTTCCAATATTTTTTCAAAGTGTTGTTCCTGGTGTGAAAACCACAGGAAACGTCGTCCTATATTCAGCCTCTTTAACAATTTTTTTTGATCATGTGTTTCACGCTGTGCTCATGGCAGCTTGTCTCTGATTCGTTCACCCTGGTGAAACTTAATTTCTGAAATCAGTCGGGCGCTCCTTTTAAATGCCGCCCCAGCAATTCCCAGCGCTTGTTACAATTCCAGTCTGGGGGCGGATGATTGCCAGGCATACAGCACCACGATTCTCTCCCAGCCACCTCACTGGGTACCAACCCTTGTTATGCTGCCCATCGCACCCTCCACTCGCTCCACTCAGCGAGACAAACACTGAGTGTTTTGCATAACTCGCTAAATTTCGGGAAGGTTCTGGCAGATTGGAAAACAGCCAATTTGACTCCCTTGTTCAAAAACGGAGAAAGGCAGGAGGCAGGAAACAATAGACCAGTTAGTTTAACATCTATTATTGGCAAAATGCTGGAGTCAATAATCAAAGAGGAAATAACTAATCACTTAGGAAAGCTGAACATAATCAAACCTAGTCAACACAGTTTTATGAACGGTTTGACAAAAAAATCATGTTTGACAAATTTGCTTGAATTCTTTGAGGATGTAACAGGGAGATTAGATAGAGGGGAACCTGTCGACGGAACATATTTAGATTACGAAAAGACATCTGACAAGTTGCGGTGTAAGAGACTGGTGCATAAAGTAAAAGCTCATGGAATTGGAGGAAGTGTGTTAGCATGGATTGAAAACTGGCTGTCACATAGAAAACAGGGAGTTAGAATAAATGGGTCCTTTTCAGTGTGGTAAAATGTAACTATTGGAGTACCGAAAGAGGGAGCGGTTCTTGGCCCGCAATTGCTCACTATTCACATTAATGAGCTGGAGGAAGGAACAGAATGTGTTTCCAAATTTGCCGATGATACGAAAATAGTTGGAAGAGCATGTTGTGATGAGTTTATTGTGATTCTGCAACGGGATATAGATAGATTGGATGATTGGGCGAAAACCTGGAAAATGGAGTTTAATGTGGCGAAGTTTGAGGTCATTCACTTCGGTGGGAGGAATCAAAAGGCAGATTATTATCTAAATGGAGAGAGACTGCAGGTGAATGAAGTTCAAAGGGATCTAGGTGTTCAAGTGCATGAATCACACACAACTAGCAGGCAACTGCAGCAAGCAGTGAAGAAGGCATTTTTTCCTTTATTACAAAGAGGTTGGAGGTTACAAATAGAGAGGCTTTGTTGCAATTGTACATGGTGTTGACAAGGCCTCACTTGGAATACTGCCAGGAATTTTGGTCTTCTTATCTAAAAAAGGATATAGTAATATTGGTGGCAGTCCAAAGGACATTCACCAGGCTAATTCCTGGGATGAGAGGGTTGTCCTATCAAAAGAGACTAAAAAGCCTGGGTCAGTATTAAGAGAACAGAGAAAAGTACAGCACAGGAACAGGCCCTTCAGCCCTCCAAGCCTGCGCCGACCATGCTGCTCGTTTAACCTAAAACCTTCTACACTTGCAGGATCCTTATCCCTCTATTCCCATCTTATTAATGTATTTGTCAAGCACCCCTTATTCAAACATATAGGATCCTGAGGGGGCTTGATAGGGTAGATGGTGAGATGTTTTCATTATTGAGAGAGTCTTGAACAAGGGGACATAGCTACCACATAAAGTTCCGGTCATTTTGAACTGAGATGTGCAGAAATGTCTTCTCGCAGAAGATGCTGAATCTCTGGAACTCTGCCATGGAGTGGTGGAGGTTGGATCATTGGAAGTATTTAAAGTGGTGGTGGATAAATATTTGATAGATCGAGGAATAGAGAGCTATGGGGAAATGACACAGAAAACGAGTTGAGACTGGCATAGATCATAGAATTTACAGTGCAGAAGGAGGCCATTCGGCCCATCGAGTCTACACCGGCCCCCGGAAAAGTGCCCTACCCAAGGTCAACACCTCCACCCTATCCCCATAACCCAGTAACCCCACCCAACACTAAGGCCAATTTTGGACACTAAGGGCAATTTATCATGGCCAATCCACCTAACCTGCACATCTTTGGAAGGTGGGAGGAAACCAGAGAACCCGGAGGAAACCCACGCACACACGGGGAGGATGTGCAGGCTCCGCACAGACCCAAGCCAGAATCGAACCTGGGACCCTGGAGCTGTGAAGCAATTGTGCTATCCACAATGCTACCGTGCTGCCATAGATCAGCCATGATCATATTGAATGGCGGGGCACATTTGAAGGGACTGGTGGCCTACTCCTGCTTCTATTCCTTGTCAGGGTGGTGTGCAAGGTGGAGACGTTGGTGCAGGACGTGCAGTACTTGGGGCGGAATGTCCACTCCATGGTTCAGGTCATGAAATCCATGGGTGAGGGCATGAGCTCCATGGTTTTCAACTGCATGGTGTAGGCACTAGTTGGAATTCTCATGTGTCAGTACCTGAGTAAGACAGGACATCTGAATCTCACTCCAGCTGCCCCTCTAACACATGGAAGAGCGCAGGGGCCGCTGGGCACACAAAGGGAAGAGGATCGACAGTAGCGCGGGTTCCACCCAGGAGACCCTAAGGGTGTCCAGCCCAACTGACACCCCCCTCTCTGTGACCCACATGTAGCTTGAAAGCAGGTCAGGACCCACAAGGTCCCAGTCCTCGTCAAGGTCATCTCTGCCAACAGAACATGGAATTCAGCAGGCCGTCCCAATCTGTGGATCCTGGGGATACATCTAGGTGTAGTAAGAGGATGAGGAAGAATAAGAAACCATAAGCACCGATTGGGCACGGGTGAATCTAGGCACTAGTAGATATAGGTCACCATTCCCTTAACTCACTTGTATGAAAAATCACTTTGTTCATCCTTAAAGAACCTCCACGCTCGCATATCATGGGTTATGCTCTGCAAACCCTGCACAATCCCGACACTCCCTCACTGTACTATGTATCCCCCACCTCCCACACTGACAACGCAGTAAAGACCCCTAAGTGCACTCCCCCCCCCCCCCCCCCCCCCACCAATCCCTCATCTGTGAAAGGTTCACACCTGCCACAGCAATGCTCAGTCCTCTCATGTCTGCCAGTATTCTCTAGTGATGAGAATGCCATTGGCTGAAAAAGTGTGAGTCTCTCCGCCTTTCAGTAGGTTGAGAAACACACCAAAACTAATGACCTCGGAGGAGGCAGTAGCAGCTGAGGTGTGACATCCAGCCTCTCTGGGACCCCAGGTTGCCCCATTTAGTGGCAGGTCGCGTTCAGCTCTGTCTCATGCAGGAGCCAGACTTCGCAGAGAATAGGAGGAACATCACTCTGTCCTCACTGCAAGTCATCATCGTTCTACTGCAGCGTCCAGCCAATCACTTTAGCACCCTGTCCATCTGTACATGACTTTTGCAACCATAATGATGATCTCATTAAGGCATCACAATCGTGAGAGGATGTAAGACCCCAAGGCGGGGGAGGTCATCACATCGTAATCATACTCATCCTCTGAGAGGCTCTGAAAGCAACCCCAGCACTGCACCCCATGTAGGTCCTGGCCATGTGGGTCTTCATCGCAGGTTGCCCCTTGCTGCCCTCCTCACCATCCTCCTCATCCGAGGAGAAGTGACACTCCTCATCCAACTGCTCACTACGCTGCATTGCCAGTTTTCTGATTCTCTCCAAATTTTGTGCCCATGTCGCTGTCCTTGCCGAAGGGTAATGCGTGCACAAAATCAACCCCCCCCCCCCCCCCAAAATGTTGGATCAGTCCCAGTGCAGTGAACATTGCCAGTGTTGAATGAAGCCGCATACTAACACCATATAAAATTGGTTCACTGGTCAGACAGTGACACCAGCTGTGTTAAACAGCTGCTTGAATAAAGAGAAAAGAAGATTGATGGAAAGGATCAAACTGCAAGTAAAAGAGAAAATGGAATATTAAATTTAACAAGCAATGCAGATTTTGGTCAATTTACACAGGTGCAGGAGAATGCTGATGTTTCCTCTGCCTGCTTGCAGTGTTGTGAAATAACAGAATACAAAGCTTCATGCAAACATAGTGAAATATAATTACTAAACACTGCCTACTGGTGTCCCAACACTCGTATGTTTCTTTTTGAAGATTAAAAAAAACATGAGAAGGAAGACAATGCTTTTCAAACATTAAAATGTAAGTGACTGAGCCACTGATGTTTATTCTTCACTTTGAGTTTATAAATCTTCAGAGCTTACCACTACCTGTTAGATACTGAGGTGACCCATCAATGAGGTCACATCTTCCAGATTTTATACAAAAATGTTGTGATTGGATTGGCATCCAAGAAGGCACCATAACTCGAGCCCGAAAGGAACTGTTTCATGTCTAAAGAGAGCTGCGCTTCTTCAGTGTGCTTCTGTGAGAGGCTTTATTGAACTGTTCTTAAGATGTCTGCTTCCAGAGGCAGCCTTATGGCTTAGTCACATGACTATGGAAATCTAGATGCGCCAATCAAACTGGTTACATTTCAAAACCAAATTATTCCCCCTTTCATATTGAAACATTATACAAACGTCCCTTTTTCCTAGTGAACAGAAGACTTATTTGCACGCATGATTCTGTGTGATGGTGTGTTACCATGTTACCCACTATACGCCCACTGTTCTCTTGCATTAACCACTATTTGTTCTATTAGCTGGTCTCGGCACATGCATTGCACTCATGGGCTGGAGTTTTCCAGCCCTTCCTGCCAATGGAATCTTATAGTCCTACCGATGGGAACAGAAATTCCAATGGCTTGCCAGCCTGCCATCCCATTGAGGTCAGCTGTTCTTACTCCGAGTAGTCAGTACAGTAGTCTACCGTAACAAGATAATCAGTTTCTGCCAAAGTGGAATGGTCTGTGCCCAGCTTCTTCTATGGTCTGTCTGGGATGTCAAGCTCTCTAGCTTGTTTAGCTCGGTGTGCACAGGCCAATGTGGTCTTTAATTTCATCGCTCATGTTTGGCCGGGGTTCTTCTCTTGCCTTCCTCAGAATCAATTCAATTCCTTGATGGCTTGCACAGATACGCTTCAACATCTCTCTTCTCATCTGCTTAAGGGTGATAGCTCTATTTCCTTTGTACAAGATGTCATCTTGGCCTGTCAATTCATGTTGGTTCACCCAATATGTCTTTGTTATCGCAGATGTGTCCTTGATACTCCCAGGCCATTCTTTCATTAGTCCTTCCTGTAGCGCGTGTAGAGTTGCATCTTGTTGAGTAGTTTGCTTGATTTGAGCAAGGCGCTTGTCTGTTGGATTCAATGGGTGGGGTTTTTCCAGCCCTGCCTGCCAACAAACCTTCCCATCCTGGCGAAGGCAACATCCCCCCACCCCCATCACTCACCCGTGGCAGGTTCAATGGCGGTGGGATGGGTGATCCAGATATAGATATAAGTCTCATAGATATGTGTAGAAGATTGTAGTTTAGTAGGGCAGCATGGTCGGCACGGGCTTGGAGGGCCGAAGGGCCTGTTCCTGTGCTGTACTTTTCTTTGTTCTTTGTTCTGATATTGGCAGGACCGGAAGATCCCGATAGCGGCCAATGGCGAGCCACCTCTGCTGACAGAAAACACTCTGGGGGGGGTGGGGGGGCATTGTGGGAAGTCCCACCCAATGTCTCTGCTGGGTTAATATCTTCCAAATTATGTCTTGCCGCTGCTTCGCATTGAATCTGGAAGATGTGACATTCAGTTGTTGCCTCCTTAAAAATTTTTCATAGAGAGCGCTGCTGTCGACAGCATAACTGCAATGAACATCTGTATTCCTTGCTTGCATGTCATGTCCAGGTGATATCAAAGTAACATTATTTACAGTCGCTTTGAAGGGGATTATAGCGGTTTGCAAAAAATGCATCGAAAATACTTGCTTGTAGCCGGTCTCCACTCTTATTTTGTCTCTCCCAAGTAGGTACTAGTGAAAATGTGCACAGGCAAAAACAATAGCCAAGCACTCTTCCCCAATCTGAGTATAGCGTTGTTTCATTCGCATTAGTGCCCTGGATGCAAATGCAACCGGGTGTCCTTGCTGCATTGGAGCTGCTCCACGACCTGTCTCGGCTGGTGTCACACTGCACGGTGACTCCCTCATTGGCATCATAATAGTTCAACACTGGCTTTGTCATCACTGGTTGCTTAATTTTAGTGAACACTGCTTCTTGTTTTGCTCCCCAATGCCACAGCACCGACTTGGCAGTGAGGCTGGATAATGGATCGCACTCTGCTGACAAATGTTTTGCTAGATAGTTCACGAATCTAACAAATCATTGCACTGCTTCCACATCCATTGGCTGCTGCATTGCTGCTACTGCTCTCACCATGCCATGTTCTGGGCAGAGAACATTTGCTGTCACTACGTAACTTATGTACTTGACTTCAGGCATCTTCAGTTGGAATGTTTTCTTATTCAACTCAAGATTCACCTGGCAAGCTCTCTCCAGCAATTGTATTAAATTCTGATCAGGGACAGCTATGGCATATACCATTGTGTCTCCACATGCATTGGCTACTAGATCATCCACTATGGCTCCAACTCCGGGAAGATTGCTGACCATCTCACGTTGTCTGCATTGGTACTCTTTTGGAGCCATGGGAAATGCAAAAAGCATGTACAACCATCTGTATCTCCCGAACGGCAACCACAATGTCACTCGAAAGCTGCCACTTTCATCAAGCTTTGCTTGCCAGTAACCATCCTTCACATTTATGGGAGTGAATGCCTTGGCAAGTTGTAGAAACATTCCTTTGATAGTTGGCATGGGATAGTGAGATCTCATCAGTGCTTTAGTTAGACCCTTAATCATATTCACAGCTTTCCAGTTTGTTTCACAGCTCCCAGGCTGCTAATCCAGTCTGGATGCCACTTTTTTTGATTCAAACCCTCTTTTTCAGCTCTTCTACCTTGTCATTTCGACTTGACTTTGTCGTGTTGGGTCTACAAACAGGTCAACACGGCTTGAGATGGTGTAACTCTATTTTATTAACAACTCAACTGTAATAACATACTGTAAGCTTAAGTCCATGCATTACCAGCTTATCTGTGCACCCTGTCCGATCACAATCTAGGTGAGGCACTCAGCACATGGTGAATGTCTGCGAGGCAGGCTGTGAGCTCTGTGCTCTGAGCTGGCTGCTGCTAGAATAAGCGGGAACTCTGGTGTCCCCTGTCTTTATAGTGTGTGTGCTCTCACTGGTGATTGGCTGCGATGTTGAGTATGCTGGTTGGTCCTACTGTATGTCCATCAGTGTGATAGTGTGTGTGTGATTGCACCATGATATACTGATGTATATCATGACATTTCCTCTTTTCGCAAAGAATATGTGCCTACATGAGAATAAATAAAGTGTAGTGGGTGTGTCTGATCATGTATGTGCATTATTTACATCAATATGTACATGTGGCTATGCTATATACACGGGAAGGTGCCAGGTGCAGAGGAAAACTATGTTACACCAAGAACGAAACAAATGCTATTAACGATGAAAAACTCTTAAACAGTACGGCAGAACAAGTCAGTGAGTCCAATAGTGCAAGGTTTATAAATCCAGTCTTTGGGGTGGGCGACGAATTCGGGTTGACCTTCAGGGCACACCACTCGTCGTCCAGATCAATGCTGTGCACCGACAGCGGCTGGTGCGTTCGACTCGGGGACAGCTTGTTCTTGTTGATGACAGCAATGCGGAAAGGCTCCCTGTCCTCAGTGTCACTGGTCTGTATGATGTCAGGATCGGACTCGGTGAACGTGGGTAGAATTGCCCAAACATTTCTGCGAGGCTGGTTAAACTGTTGCGAGTTGGCAGGCTGAGGTGCTCGACAACAGGCAGCATAGTGGCCAAGCCTGCCACAGCGTAGGCATTGTCGCGCTTTGGCCGGACATTGTCGCTTTAAATGGGCCGAGCCACAGTTGCCGCACATCAGTGCGTTCGTTGCATCACCGCGCATGCGCGGTGCGGTCTTGCGTAGGGCGCGCCTACGCATCGCGTTCCTCCTCGTCAATGTCCCCTCTTTTGGTGCGTACAAGCGTGGGAGGCCTCAGAAAGTGCGCAAAACGGCCGCCCTCCTCCGGGCCGCGGGCCGGGAGGTACTCGATCATCTGGACCCGCTCCGCCTCGTGGGGCCCCTGCTGCGCCGTTTCAGCCGCCTGGATGTGTGAGTACCGACTGGTGGCGTTCTCATGCAGGACGCAGGTCTCGATGGCAGTCGCTAGGGTGAGTTGCTTGATTTTAAGGAGCTGCTGGCGCAGGGTGTCCGACATGACCCTGAAAACTATCTGGTCGCGTATCATGGAGTCAGAGGTGGGCCCATAGCCGCAGGACTGCGCGAGGATGTGGAGGTGCGTTAAATAAGACTGGAAAGGCTCGTCCTTACCCTGCAGGCGTTGCTGGAACAGGTAACTTTTGAAGCTTTCGTTGACTTCAACGCTGAAGTGTTCATCAAATTTTAGGAGCACCGTCTTGTATTTGGTTTTGTCCTCACCGTCCGCGAATGTAAGGGAGTTAAAGATGTGGATGGCGTGCTGCCCTGCCGTGGAGAGAAGGAGGTCAATCTTCCTGGTGTCCGATGCATTCTCCCTGTATGTGGACTCTAGGAAGAGCTGGAAGCGCTGTTTAAAAAGCTTCCAATTCACCCCGAGATAGCCAGCGATGCGTAACGGCGGCGGCGGGTTGATGTTCTCCATGCTGCAGGATGGCGGATTGCTGATAATTTGCAGGTAGGTCCCACAGGGGCTAGGATGTGTCCACTCCTGGAACCATGTCGTGTTGGGTGTTCTGGTCTACAAACAGGTCAACACGGCTGGAGATGGTGTAACTCTATTTTATTAACAACTCAACTGTAATAACATACTGTAAGCTTGGGTCCGTGCATTACCAGCTTATCTGTGGACCCTGTCCTATCACTATCTATGTGAGGCACTCAGCATATGGTGAATGTCTGAGAGGCAGGCTGCGAGCTCTGTGCTCTGAGCTGGCTGCTGCTAGAATGAGCGGGAACTCTGGTGTCCCCTGTCTTTATAGTGCGTGTGCTCTCACTGGTGATTGGCTGCGATGTTGTGTATGGTGGTTGGTCCTACTGTATGCCCATCAGTGTGTCAATGTGTGTGTGATTGCACCATTATATGCTGATGTATATCATGACAGACTTGAGGACGGTTGGAATTCTTCCTGGCAGATGCTGAATTGGTTTCACACTGTCATCTACTTCGAGACGATATTCTCCAGGTAGACATCCCTGTAAACACATACTTGTACTCCTCTAGGATCTGTTCTGCCATCACTGTTTGTTTTTGTGCTTTGACACATTGTGAATCTCTCTTTGCATGCTTAGGGTTACCAGTCCAAGCTTTAGACTGGCTTCAGCTGAAATGAGTTGCTGTTGTTTCCCATCTATGATCTGGAACTTGAGATCTTCCTTCTTGCCATTGCTTGGGGTCTCAGATTAATTTGTTCTCTTGGTATGAGTTTCGTCCCATCATATAGTCTCAACCTTACTTTTGAGGGTTCCATTTTCAGACTGCCATGTTGAGCTACTTCAATCAGGTTTGTGAAAGTCCTTCTGTTGCATAACACACCTGTCTATCTGGCAAACCTTATTCTCTTGATAATCTCTGAGGTCATAATTGTTACAGTCACAAATCATTTGTCTCCAATAGACTTGTCAGAATATTCGTGTTGAATCACGTATGGTTCTTCTTCACATTTGTCTGTTGATATCTCTCCAGTGGACACCTGTCTTGCCTTGTTTTGCTTGTTTCTGGCCAAGCGCTTGTGAACCAAACAATTTTGGTTCTTGCAGTTAAAACACTGCTTTCCCCATACTGGATAATTCTTCTTTTTCTGTGCATGTTGTCCTCTTCTGTACTTGCATCCTGCCCTTTGTTTGCGATTGCTCAGCTCTTTTGGCTTGGATTGTCTCTCAGCATAATGTATCTCCTGATCTGCTAAGTCACACATATGCTTTAGCGGTTATTTTACCACTTCTGCATTTTGACACATGTCTATTGCTTTATTTGCATCTTACAGCAGACTTGCTGTCAGCGAGGGGTCGCTTAAGACTAAGACCAATCTTTCTTTAAATCAATCAAATAATCGTTTAGTTGTTCAGGTTCACATGATTCTGCTAGCTGTGTTACTGCTCAGTTTCACTCTGAACACTAATGTTGACTACATAATGTTCTTATGTAACATTCACTCGGGGTTCAAAGTGTGTACTCAAGGCTTTTAAAGTCTCTGTCATCTTCTCCATTGTTCGCCTTAGAGTTAGTATGGATAACCCTTTGTAGCAGTCGGTCCCAGTAGTGTTAGTAGTGTGACTAATCTTACTGGTTCCAACTTGTTAACTAAGCCTGTTACAATCTCATAGTTTTGCCATTGTAAGTGGAAAGAACTGCCAGTTTTGCCATGCATAATTTTTCAATTGGACTGGAGGTGGGTTTGGAAATTTTACTGCAGTCATTTTTATTTACTCAGTAATTTACTTGGAGCCTCTGTCAATGTTTCCACTGACCTTTTCCCTGCAGTCAATAATTTCATTTGCAGCCCGTGTGTGCTTTTCTTTAGTCCTTTTCTCAGAAGTTTTCTTTGTATATTTGTGCTTTTCTGTGTGCCTTTCTGATTTGTCTCACTCGCAGCCTTTTTAATGTTTTCCTTTGTATTTCTCAGTAGCTTTTTCTCTGTTACAGATTTTGTACCTTTCAGTGTTTCTGGGTTCCAAGTGTCTTCTCTGCTCCTTCTGCTCTGTTCAAAAATCTGTTTTTAATCCAGTTGTATGCATCATGTTTCATGGAGACTGCCAGCTGTTCTTTTTCAGTGTGTTTCTTGGAGAGGTTTCATTCAACTCATCCTAATACGTCTGCCTCCAGAGGCAGCTTCATGGTATAGTCACATGACTAAAGAAAGCAAGATGTGTCAATCAAACTATGTACATTTCATAATCCAAACAGCCGCATGGTTTGTGCAGCATAAAATTCTAATTTCCCTGAGACTTAGGGATGGGTTTTACAATCTTGTACCGGTGTTTGAAGGCACGGGGCCTACATCCAGCTTGCCTGGTCCCAAACTGTGTGAAATTTTACTCGGGACTAGGAAATATTGATTGACCAACTACTCTTGGGTGCATTAAGACTTTTAATTGGCCAATTAATGGCCACTAAAGGGCCTTATCCTACCGCCACTGAGACACGTGATCTAGGATCTTCCTGTGATTTCCTTTAGTCCCAGCACTTGCCAGGACTCCTATTCGTGCTGCTGGGACGACAAAAAATTTCTGCCAACAGCTATCTGATTGGCTGGCAACTCTGCAAGGCGGCACTTCCTGCTGAAAAAGGGGTGGAGTCATGCATTTTAAGAATTTAACACTGTTTTCAGCAGTAAATTGCTGCGGGGCAGATTTGGGATCATGGATGGACTCACCCTCCCCCTTAACCCCTGGCATTATAGGTGGGGTGGGGGGTGGAGGGGGGAAAAGTAGCGGGTGGGGACTGCAGTGTGAAATCCAGCTAGTGGGTGGGATTCTCCGCAATCGGCGCGATGTCCGCCGACCGGCGCCAAAAACGGCACGAATCAGTTCGGCATCACGCCGCCCCAAAGGTGCGGAATTCTCTGCACCTTGAGGGGCCGAGCCCTCACCTTGAGGGGCTAGGCCCGTGCCGGACTGATTTCTGCCCTGCCAGCTGGCGGGAAAGGCCTTTGGTGCCCCGCCAGCTGGCGCGGGAGCGTCAGAGGCTGCTCACGGCATCCCCGCGCATGCGCAGTGGAGGGGGTCACTTCCGCCTCCACCATAGTGGAGACCATGGCGAAGGCGGAAGGAAAAGAGTGCCCGCACGGCACAGGCCCGCCCGCGGATCGGTTGGCCCTGATCGTGGGTGATGCCACCATGGGGGCACCCCACGGGGCCAGATCGTCCCGCTCCCCCCCCACAGGACCCCGGAGCTCGCCCGCGCCGCCTTGTCCCGCCGGTAAGAGAGGTGGTTTGATTATCGCCGGCGGGACAGGCATTCCAGCAGCGGGACTTCGGCCCATCGCGGGCTGGAGAATCGCCGAGGGGGGCCCGCCAACCGGCACGGCGCGATTCCCACCCCCGCAGAATATCTGGTGCCGGAGAAGTCGGCAACCGGCAGGGGCAGGATTCACGCCAGCCCCTGGCGATTCTCCAACCCGGCGGGGGGTCGGAGAATCCCGCCCAGTATGTTAATAAGATTCTGTGAAAAAAATTCAGAAAAATAAAGGTGAATTTCAGCTAAGGAAAAGTGACCAAGTGCCATCAGATGCCAAAAGCGATGCCAACAGCATGGGTTCAATTCCTGCACTGGCTGAGGTTATCCATTAAGTCTCAGCCTTGCCCATCTCCTCAGGTGTGGTGACCCTCGGATTAACCATCGTGGGTTGGATCTCGAATAACGATGAGTCAGAATACAGGAGGGAGATGGAGAACCTAGTGGAGTGGTGCAGCGACAACAATCTCTCCCTCAGTGCCAGCAAAACTAAAGAGCTGGTCATTGACTTCAGGAAGCAAAGTACTGTACACACCCCTGTCTGCATCAACGCAGCCGAGGTGGAGATGGTTAACAGCTTTAAATTCCTAGGAGTGCATATCGCCAAACATCTGTCCTGGTCCACCCACGTCGACGCTACAACCAAGAAAGCACAACAGAGTCTATACTTCCTCAGGAAACTAAGGAAATTCTGCATGTCCACACTGACTCTTACCAACTTTTACAGATGCACCACAGAAAGCATCCTATCTGGCTGCATCACAGTCTGGTATGGCAACTGCTCGGCCCAGGACCGCAAGAAACTTCAGAGAGTCGTGAACACCGCCCAGTCCATCACACAAACCTGCCTTCCATCCATTGACTCTATCCACACTTCCCGCTGCCTGGGGAAAGCGGGCTGCATAATCAAAGAACCCTCCCACCAAGTTTACTCACTCTTCCAACTTCCTCCATCGGGCAGGAGATACAAACGCCTGAGAACACGCACGAACAAATTAAAAAACAGCTTCTTCGCCGATTTTTACCAGACTTCGAAACAACCCACTTATGGACTGACCTGATTAATACTACACTCCTGTATGCTTCACCCGATGCCGGTGTCTATGTATTTACATTGTGGACTTTGTGTTGCCCTTTTATGTATTTCAAAAAAAATGTATTTTCTTTTCAAATACTAAATGATTTGATTGAGCTGCTCGCAGAAAAATACTTTTCACTGTATCTCGGTGCACGTGATAGTGAACAAATCCAATCAAAACTACCACCAGTCAGCTCTATCTAAAGAAGAGAGCAGCCTATAGCCCCCCTGGGACTATGGTGACTTTCATTTCATCCTAGATGACACATTGCTCATCCCTTTCCTCAATCCTGGGACTGCATTTGTGCCCATAAGGGGATGAGCATGGAGCTTGGTGGGCATAAAAATGTACACATGTAGCTGGCATTTATTACCCGTCCCTAATTGCCCTTGAAAAGGTGATGGTGAGCAGCCTTCCTAAACCAGTGCAATCTGTGTGGCATAGATACACCCACAGCGCCGTTAGGCAGGGGCTACCAGGATTTGATCCAGTGACAGTGAAGGAACAGTGATATATTTCCAAGTCAAGATGGTGTGGGGCTTGTAAGGACACTTGCAGTTCGTGGTGTTCCCATGTATCTGCTGCCCTTGTCCTTCAAGTTGGTCGTGGGTTTGGAAAGTTCTGTCTGGGCGCTCTTGGTGAGTTGCTGCAGTATATCTTGTAGATGATACACACAGCTGCCGCTTGCGTCAGTGGTGGAGGGAGTGAATGCTGAATCTGGTGGATTGGGTGCCAATCAAATGGGCTGTTTTGTCCTGGATGATGTTGAGTTTCCTGGATGTTGTTGGAGCTGCTCTCATCCAGGCAAGCAGCAAATATTCCATCACACTCCAGACTTGCATCTTGTAGATGGTGGACAGGCTTTGACCAGTCAGGAGGTGAGTTATTTGCTGCAGCATCCCTCATCTCTGACCTTTTCTTGCAGCCACAGTATTTATGTGGCTAATCCCGTTCAGTTTCTGATCAACGGTTATACCCAGGCTGTTAATAGTGTGGGGTTCAGTGAATTTATAATGTTGAGATGGAGGCATCCTCTCTCTCCTTAACTTGAGTGGCAGGGTACAAATCCCTTTGAGACAGAAAGCCTCCTGAGAAAGAGAACCCACTTGCCATTCTTATTTGGTGAGCCATCCTGGCCTCTGGCCAGTTTTGACCAATCCAAGGAAAATCATTGCTGGAAGACTGTCCCTCACACAAAGCAGGGTCATGACCCCAATTTGAGCTGATGTTGGGGTCCTGACCCATAACCCACAATTCTGCTCCTGTCAGAACAGAAAAACATTCAAGCTTCCCACCAGTCTAACACACCAGTCCAGCACAGATTCAAAAGTGAGAGGAGAATCCTTCATTGGGCCTTATGGATAAAATAGATAAAGAAGCAAGCCAAGTCCAATGGCTTTTACTTGGAAAATTGCCTGCTTTTCACTCACAACAAGACTCCATTATTTCAGCCGATCCATTATTTCAGACTCCTACTGTGCATTCCATTGTCAAAATGTGTTTTGTCTTATGTTTTGCAAAAGCTAATTCCTATTGAGTGCTGTACAACACAATGCGACTGTATGGAACATAAAGTAAAGGTAGTGCCCCTTTGTGGCAACAGAAGGCAAAATAACCGGCTGTATATCTCCACAGCAAAACAACACAATAGGCTCCGAAATGTTTCTTACATCAGAGGTTATTATTTGTGATCCAACTATCACAATTTACCATTTCCTGGAACGAAGTAGCGCTTCTACATAAAAATTGCGTGAATTGTTCAGAGTCTATCATCAAAATGGGAACTTCACAAAATATTTGAGTGAGGTGGAAGGGGATCAACTCTCAGCTGGGGCGAAACTAAATTGTGCGTGCTTCAAGCTATCATTGCCAGTAATGGCAAGCACATACGCATCCTGTATTGGTTACACCCGATGTGCAACATCTTGTAGTGATTCCACTACTATGGATGCTCTGCAATAAATTAAAAATGAAGCCGCGCACATTTTTCCCCAGTTTATCATTGTAAAAACATATCAGAATCTAAATCATATGATTATGGAATCATAGAACGGTTATAATCCAGGAGGCAGCCATTTTCCTCGCTCTGTCTATCCTGGTTCTCTACAAGAGCAACGCAGCTAATCTCACTCCCACTTCAGCTCATGCACTCTTTTTTCCTCTTCTGCTGCTCATCCAATCCTCTTTTGAAATCCCTGACTATAAGTGGAATTTTCCTGCCCTTCCTGCCGTCGGGATCTCATGGTCTCGTCAGTGGCAGAATGAATCCGCACTTGGCTAAGTGATTGTTAATTTTATCCCAGATTATCTTCTTGCGAAGCACTTTCATGACTGAGGTTAAACTGACTGACCTTTGATGCTTTGTTTATCCTTGTATTCTTATTTGAACGAAGCTGGGACATTTTGAGGTTCTCCAGTCCTTTGGCATTAGGCCCCCTTACGCAAAGAGCATTGATAGATTGAGGCCAGCTCCCCCACAACTTCCACCCTTGGATTCCTAAGCTTTCTTGGATGCATCTCATCCAGCACAGGTGACATATAAACGTGAAGGGCAGGCAGCTTCTGTAATACTCCAGTCTCAGCTCCCTTCTCTGTCATTAGGACTGCGGTAGTACCTCCTTTCTTGGTGAAGGTAGATGCAAAGTATTCATTTCGCACTTCAGCCATACCCTCTGCTTCGGTGCGTAGATCCCTTTTTCTGGCCCAGAATCATCCTGACCAATCCTCTTAACAACTCTTTAATACTGACTTACTTTTTTAAATCCTTATTTGCTCACAGAAATTTTTTGGTTTCCTTCTATGTTAGTTGGATGTCTCTTGTCACATTTTCCCTTTGCCTCTCTGATTTCCTTTTTAACCTGCCCTCTGAACCTTCAATGTCTAGCATGGTTCTCACCTGTATTGTCAACCTGACAACCGTCGTTCGGACCTTTTTTATTCTGCTTCATCTTACTTTCTATTTTGTTTATCATCTGAGAGGCTCTGGCTATGATTGCCCTACATCTCCCTCCTGTGGGAATGCATCTCGACTGTACCCAAACCATCTCCTCTGTAAAGGCAGACTATTGCTCCATGAGTTTTTTTCTGCCAATCGTTGATTTCAATTTACTTGGGACAGATTAATTCTCACCCCCTTGAGAGGGGCCATCCTCCAATTAGTAAAGTTAATTTAGATTGCTTCTTGTACTTTCTCATGGCTAGCCTAAACTTTGTGATACTAAGATCTCTGTTCACTGAAAGCTCCCCAGCTGACACTTGATTGATTTAATCATTCCCAGGGATCAGATCCAGCAATGCCTCCTCTCATGCCCACATGTCCGTCCTTGGCCTGCTGCAATGCGTCTCATCTTCCGGTTAGACACATTGCAGCCTTTGGGACTCAACGTTGAGTTTGGAAACTTTAGATTGTGACTTCTTTTCTCCTCCATCTTAAACCCCCTTTCCTTTGTGTTTAATATTCCATAAATGCATTGCCTCAGCGCAAAACTTTGTCTCTCACACCAGGGCCGGGATTCTCCCGCAATTGGTGAGATGGCCCGACGCCGGCTCCAAGAGCGGGTGAACCACTCCGGCGTCGGGCTGCCTGGAAGTTGAGGAATCCTCTGCACTTCTGGGGGCTAGGCCGGTGCCGGAGGGGTTGGCGCCACGCCAACCAGCGCCAAAGGGCCGCTGTGGGCCGGCGCGAGTTGGCGTATGCGGAGAACCGCCGCCGTGTTTCCTGCGCATGCGCAGGGCGTTTCCTCCCCGCGCCGGCCATGGCGGAGCCTTACAGAGGCCGAGTGCCCCCATGGCACAGGCCTGCCCGCAGATCAGTGGGCCCAGATCGCGGGCCAGGCCACCGTATGGGCCCCCCCCCCCCCCAGGGCCGGATCCCCCCACGCCCCCCCAAGGACTCCGCTAGCCGCCCTCTAAACCAGGTCCTGCCGGGTTGGATCAAGTTCATTTCACGCCAGGAACGCACGGCTGCTCGGCCCATCGGGGCCCGGAGAATTGCCGGGAGGGGCGCTGCCAACGGCATCTGACCGGCGCGGCGTGATCTCCGCCCCCGCCCGAAAACTGGCGCCGGAGAATTCGACAGCCGGCGTCAGAGCGACGGGGTGGGATTCACGCCGCCCACTGGCGATTCGCCGACCCGGCGGGGGGTAGGAGAATCCCGTCCCATATCTTTGTTCCTAAACTTGTTACTTTTTGTTGCAGTCTCTACAGCTCTCACACATTCTCCCTTCCTTCAGTCCTGAAGAAGAATCAAAGAACTTGGAATACTGGGCAGAATTCTCCGCCGTCGAAATTCTCCATTTTACCGGAAGCCCGGTTTCCCGATGGCATGGGGCTACCCCACAATGGGAAACCTCATTGACCAGCTGGCGAAACGGAGAATCCCGATGGCGTGCCGCACCAGAAATCTGGCATGGGACAGAGAAACCCGCTTGTTAACTCTGCTTCTCTCCTATGGATTCTGACAGACCTGCTGAGTTTTTAATCGTATCTGTTCAGGTCTCCTCCCTCATTGAGCTGAAAACAGACGAATAAGAAAATTCTCCTTGTCACACTTCACAAATTATTTGGGTTCCTCCTCTCTGCCCCTTACACAATTACTTCTTCTTATTATTTCATTTCTATTATCCCATTCTTTATTAGGATAATTGAAATTCCCCATTATTATTACTCTGCAGTTTCTGAATCTCTTTGTCATGTCCCTTTAAATTGCCTCTTGCATATATATTCCACTAGTTGGTGGCCTACAGAAAATCATGCAAATACTGTTTTAAAACATTAAAAAAACAAGTTTCTTTGAATATTTATTGCATTACTAATGTTGTGCAACTGAAGTGGTACATTATGAATTTCTCTCATAAAATATATATGTCTGGTCTGAATAGTATTGTATCATTCTGTTAAATGATTGTTACTGAATTCTGTAAAAATTGACTAGACTGTATTTCATGAACGTGGCAACTGTAATCCAACTAAATTTACTTCACCAAATAAATGAAAGGATTTTATTTGCACTGGATTGAGCAATTTGTTGTACTCCTAATTTGGGATTGTACATCATTGAATATTGTGGCACAGAAGGCGGCCAATCAGTCCATCATAAAAAAGGGTTATTTACCTAATTTCACTTTTCGATAATAATAATCTTTATTAGTGTCACAAGGAGGCTTACATTCGCACTGCAATGAAGTTACTGTGAAAATACCCTAGTCGCCATACTACGGCGCCTGTTCAGGTACACTGAGGGAGAATTCAAAATGTCCAATTCACCTAACAAGCACATCTTTCAGGACTTGTGAGATGAAATCAGTGCAAACGGAGGAAACCCACACAGACATGGGGAGAATGTGCAGACTCCACACAGACAGTGACCCTAGCCGGGAATCGAACCCGAGTCCCTGGCGCTGTGAAGCAACAGTGCTAACCACTTTGCTGCCGTGCCAACCATCACTGGGGGCTGAATTTTGCTATTATTTAGCATAGTGTCAGCTTGGGCAGGGAAAGCAGAGTGTAGGCTGCACTTCCATTTTTTCCCGCCATCTTCTTTGACACTTTGTCAAAAAAAATGAGGCGGGTCCCATGATGCCATGCTAGCCTCTGAATGACCCACCTCATCAGCAACTTAGGTTGTTTAAAGATCGGGCGCTATTTGTAAAGGGCACCCCAATGTAAAAAAAAAAGAGAAAACAGGACACCCTGGAAGCGGAACGCCTCTGCCTCCCGACATGGAACGCACCGTCCCTGCAGGCACCCCAGCGCCCCCCTCCCCACCAAAATTCCAGCCTCTCACAATGGAACTCCCTCTGTTCCCTGTTCCCCCCCTCCGCACCATGGAATCCCCCCCCTGGACCTCCTCCGTGACACTCCCCCCGCACTGGCAGTGCCCCCCAGTGTGGAGGAAACTGAATTGTGAATAGCGAATCCAGTATACTAAATTGAAAACAGTATGAGGAATTCATTGTTCTGCTCAGATGGAGTGTTTGGGACCTTGGATAGTGAGGCAAGGGAGGGTTAAAGAGCAGGTGCTACATCTCTTTGGTTCAGATGGAAAGATGCTATAGGAAGGGGTCAGGATCTTCTTTTTTTTTATTGTCACAAGTAGGCTTACATTAACACTGCAATGAGGTTACTGTGAAAAGCCCCCAGTCGCCACATTCCGGCGCCTGTTCCGATACACAGAGGGAGAATTCAAAATTCTCAGCTGGTACGGGAATTGAACCCACGCTACTGGCCTTGTTGTGCATCACAAACCAGCTATCTAGCCCATTGAGCTAAACCAGCTCTGTTGGGTGTTGGAGGGCAATTGGATGAATCGGGGTGTCATCGAGGGTTGTCTTCAGAATTCTGAAACGTGAGGAGAATGAATGGAAGACGGTGGCATCATGCTGGGTGTGGAGAAAATGACAGTGGATAAACTGTTGAATAAACAGGCTGGTGGGGTGAAAGGTGAGGAAAAGGTGAGCTCTCCATGATCCTGAGAAGTAGAGTGAAAGTAGAAATGCAGGAAATAATTCTGACCTGGTCAATGACCCCGTCAATCATGGTTGAGAAAAATCCTTGGTTGAGGTAAAAGGAGGCTATTTTAGAAGTACTGGTATGGAAGTTGTATCATTAGAACAGATTCAAATAAGATGGAGAAACTGAGATAATGGAACTTATTGGGCGCAATTTAACTAAATTGGAACAAAGTCCCATAGCGAGTACGTTTAGCCACGGGTTTCGTGGCGCTCGCAGCACCAAGAAACACAATGATATCGAACGGCACTCAGTTTAGATCGGAGGCTTCAGCGGGGAATGAACTGCCGAGACTACACGTTCTGCACTGAGGAGACCCGTTCGCCGGAACTCCTCAGTGTAGCGAGAATTCAGAACTCCATTTAAAAATGGAGCTCCTGATGTGACCCCTGACCACCACAAGTCCCAACTCACTATAGGGGGGTATCCCCCCTCCCCACCCCCCAACACCCGCACAGGGCACCCCCGGCCGGATCACCACTGCGTCAAAAATGGCACCTTGGCAGTGCCAACCTGGCACCCTGGCAGTGCCTATGCCAGCTGGCAGTGCCACCTTGGGAACATGGAAGTGCCAGAAGGGTACTAAGGTGGCACTGCCAGGGTGCCAGGCTGGTATTGCCAGGGTACCTGGTTGGTACCAGCTTTGCCAGGGTACCTTCCAAAGGGGCATGCACCTGGGGGCCTCCGATCCCCTTGGAGACCCTAAAGAATGCTATTCTGGCTGGTCCCCAATTGTGGAGACCAATTCTGCACAGCGCTCGCCAGAGATCTCCGAGGTGAAGGGGATAGATCCCAATGCCTTGGGAACCTCGAGAAACTGCATATTAGTGTGAGGAAAACAAATTACTGTGGATGCTGGAATGTGAAACCAAAATAGAAAATGCTGAAAAATCTGGAAAAGCTTTGCTGAGCACCTTTGGTCTGTGCGCATTCAGTACCCTGAAATTCCCTTTGCTTGCCATTTTAACACAAGACCCTACTCCCATACCCACATGTCTGTCCTTGGCATGATGCAATGTTCCAGTGAAGCTCAACACAAACTGGAGGAACAGCATCTCATCTTCCGGTTAGGCACACTACAGCCTTCCGGTCTCAACTTCAAATTCAACAACTTCAGATGATTAGCTCGACTCCACCTCGACCCCTTTGTTTTCATTCCATTTCATTTTAACTGTCTTTTACCTTTTCTTTCTTTCTTGCCTTTCTTTATATATATTTTTTCCTTCACTCTTTCCCCTATCTTATCCCCTCCTTTACTTACATTTTCTCCCCTTCACTTACCCCTTCTCCACTTTTTCTCCTTTTATCTCTCTCCCACCCATGTCCCCCCTCCCCCACATCTACATCTGTCACTGCTTGCCCCCTAATTTTAGTTTCTCTGTTGTTTGGCCTTTCAAACCTTTTATTCTCTCTGGGTACTGCCATTAGCGCTCCTTTCCCTTGGTTTCTGTGGCTATGACTCATCTTTCATTCCCTCACACTACAGTATAAATATCTCCCACTTTCTATGGCTTTTAGTTTTGACACATGGTTATCTGGACTCTAAGCGTTAGCACTTTTCTCTCCTTACAGATGCTGCCAGACCTGCTGAGGTTTTCCAGCATTTTCATTTTTGATATTAGAGAGTGTCTCACTCTAGAGTGGGTATCTCACTCTCAGATCCAGATTTGAAAAAAGTGATCTCACCCACAATGGGCGGGAATTACATTGCAAAATCTCGCAAAATTGAGTAAGATCTCCCAAGACGTTGCAAGCCAGGCAGATCCCGGAGACTGGGTCTCCAGGCTTCCATCGGCCATGTTGCACCATGGCACGGTGCTTTTCAGGCACACCGTGGTCGTTCGTTCGCACCCATTGTGCTTCATTGTGCTAGAAGGGGGCATGAAAAAGCCCTGGTGGGAAAGATTAGGGAATACCCCAAGACATTCGACACTTATGTGCGAAATAAGTGTATGATCAGAGTGAGAGTAGGGCCGATCAGGGAGGGAACTTGTGTCAAGAGTCTGAGGACGTAGGGGAGGCCCTAACTGAATATTTTGATCCAGTATTCACTGGAGAGAGGGATTTTGTTGCTCATGAGAACAGTGTGAACAAGGTTAATAGGCTCAAACAGGTTGATATTAGGATGGAGGATATGCTGGAAATTTTGAAAAAGCATCAGGATCGATAAGTCCCCTGAGCCAGGGTTACTATGGGAAGCAAGGGAGGAGTTTGCTGCGCCATTGGCGATGATCTTTGCATCCTCACTCTCCACTGGAGTAGTACCGGATGATTGGAGGGAGGCGAATGCCTGTTCAAGAAGGGGAATAGTGCAATCCCTGGGAATTACAGAGCAGTCAGCCTTACATCTGTGGTGAGCAAAATACTGGAAAGGATTCTGAGAGATAGGGGGCGCGATTCTCCACCCCCACGCCGAAGTGGCCGCGCCGTCGTGAACGCCGTCGAGGTTCACGACGGCGCAAAACGGCCCCGGTCCCGACTGATTCAGGCCCTGACAATGGGCGGGTATCGGGGCCGCGTCATCTACCCGCGCCAGGCCTTGTCGCCCGCGTAAAAGCAGCGCCGAATAGATGACGCGGCCGGCGCCGCATAACGGACGTCATCCGCGCATGCGCGGGTTGGCCGGTGCCAACCTGCGCATGCGTGGTTGCCGCCCTGCCCAAATCCGCCCCGCAAGAAGATGGGGGACGGATCTTGCGGGGCCGCGGAAGGAAGGAGATCCTCCTTCAGAGAGGACGGCCCGACGATCGGTAGGCACCGATCGCGGGCCACCCCACATTCAAGGTGAGGCCCGGTGCAGGATCCCCCCTCGCCCCCCCAAAGGCCGCCCCCCCCAGCGTTCACGCACCACCCATGACTGTAGCGACCAGGTGTGGACGGCGCTGGGGGGAACCCGCCGTTTTGGCCTGGCCGCTCGGCCCATCCGGGCCTCAGAATCGCGGGGGTGCCGGAGAATCGCCATTTTGGGTATCTCCGGCGATTCTCCGGCCTGCGGCCCGCGAAACTCGACCGGCCCGTTCCCGCCGCTTGGGAGAATCGCAGGAGGGCGTCGGACCGGCGACCCCGGAAATTTCAGCGGCCCAGGTGATTCTCCCAACCGGCGTGGGAGTGGAGAATCGCGCCCAGGATTTATGATTATTTTGAAAAACATAGTTTGATTAAAGATAGTCAACATGGCTTTGTGTCACGGCGCCGAGGTCCCAGGTTCGATCCCGGCTCTGGGTCACTGTCCGTGTGGAGTTTGCACATTCTCCCCGTGCCTGCGTGGGTTTCGCCCCCACAAACCAAAAGATGTGCAGGGTAGGTGCATTGAACATGCTAAATTGCCCCTTAATTGAAAACAAAATGAATTGGGTACACTAAATTTATTTTTAAAAAGCATGGCTTTGTGAGGGGCAGGTCAGGCCTCACAAGCTCATTGAATTCTTTGAGGATGTGACGAGACACATTGATGAAGGTCGGGCAGTGGATGAGGTGCATATGGATTTTAGTAAGGCATTTGATAAGGTTCCCCATGGTAGGCTCATTCAGAATGTCAGGGGGCATGGGACACAGGGAAATTGGGCTGTCTGGGTACAGAATTGGCTGGCCAAAAGAAGGCAGCGAGTGGTAGTGGATGGAAAGTATTCCGCCTGGAGGTCGTTGACCAGTGGTGTCCCACAGGGATCTGTTCTGGGTCTTCTGCTCTTTGTGTTTTTTATAAATGACTTGGATGAGGAAGTGGAAGGATGGGTTAGTAAGTTTGCCGATAACATGAAGGTTGGTGGAGTTGTAGATAGTGTTGAGGGTTGTTGCAGGTTACAACAGGACATTGACAGGATGCAGAGCTGGGCTGGGAAGTGGCAGATGGAGTTTCCACCTCGATAAATGTGAAGTGATTCATTTTGGAAGGTCGAATTTGAATGCTGAATACAGGGTAAAAGGCGGGATTCTTGAAAGTGTGGAGGAACAGAGGGATCTTGGGCTCCACGTACATTGATCCTTCAAATTGCTACCCAGGTTTATAAGGTTGTTAAGAAGGCGCATGGTGTGTTGGCTTTCATTAACAGCTGGATTGAATTTAAGAGCCCGAGGTTTTGCTGCAGATTTATAAAACCCTGGTTAGACCACACTTGGAATATTGTGTCCAGTTCTGGTCGCCTCATGATAGGAACGATGTGGATGCTTCGGAGAGGATGCAGAGGATATTTACCAGAATGCTGCCTGGACTGGAGGGCATGTCTTATGAAGAAAGGTTGAGGGAGCGAGGGCTTTTCTCACTGGAGTGAAGAAGGAAGAGAGGTGACTTGATCGGGGTGTACAAGGTGATGAGAGGCATGGATAGAGTGGATAGCCAGAGACTTTTCCCCAGGGCGAAAATGGCTGTCACGAGGGAACATAATTTTAAGGTGATGGAAGGAAGGTATAGGGGAGATGTCAGAGGTCGGTTCTTTACACAGAGAGTGGTGGGTGCGTGGAATGCATTGCCAGCAGAGGTGGTGGAGTCAGAGTCATTTGGGACATTTTAGCGACTCTTGGACAGGCACATGGACAGATGTAAATTGAAGGGGTGTAGGTTAGATTGATCTTAGATTAGCACAACATTGTGGGCTCAAGGGCCTGTACTGTGTTGTACTGTTCTATGTTCTATGTTCTATACCTCTGAGATATGCACAGATGACACACGGCAGGTTCTTCTGTTAACAGGAGCTTTATTTCAATGCTTATAAATGTCTGCTTTTTCATACTTACTCTTTGATTTCTCATACTTGCTGTCTGCTTTTAATTTTTTTGTAACCTCGCCCACACGCTTACACCACAGCATAGATTCACACAAACACCAAGCATTTGAATAATTAAACACAACATAATAAAATCCTTTGATGTTGCAGAGTACTGGACCGAAAAAAAAGGGCTTTGGCATTTCTAAAACAAAGTTTTACTATGAATACAATATTAAACTTTTAACTTCAAACCTGAAAAGAACAGTTTTCAATTATCCCTTAAACACTACTGCTTAATTTTCTATTAAACAACAAGAAAAGAAACCTACAGCTCTTAATACAGCTTAAAATTAGCAGGGTATTGAGTAATACTTTATCAAACAGATTTGGCTCCGCTTGAAGTTAACCCCCACAGAGACCCCCTAACTAGAGGGATCACTCACAGAGGCCCCCAAACTAATATGCTTGAATGATTGGAATGCACTTAGCGATTGGAATGCACTTACCTCTTTGAAATGGTTGATGTTTATAAATATTGGGATTTCAGTAATTAGAGAGTGACTCACCCATGAATGGAGTTGAATGAATCAAAGCTGCAGCTGTTTTGTGGAAACTCTCAATGACAGCCCACTACTAGAAATGAATGAATGGTTTGCAGCTGATGGATCTGAGGGGTTTAAACACAGTTCACAGCTGTTGGGCTGGATTCTCCGGTCGCCGATGCCTAAATCGCTTTCGTCGATCGGCTGGAGAATCCCCGTTTACGACCAAATCAAGGGCGGCACCTCTTTTATGATGCTCCGTCCCCTCCAAAGTGGCGTACTTGGAGAGTCAGGACATTGCCTGAGGCCCGCCCCCCCCCGATGCTGTGCCCCTGGACCGGCCGAGTTCCTTACGGCATGGGTCTCTCATGTTATTATTTTGTGGGAACTGGCATGGCGGCTGCAGACTCAGTCTAGCGCAGCCACAGTCGTGGGGAGGCCCATCAGCGGGCAGGGGGGGACTTTGTGAGGGGCTGGGGGCACTGTGTGGTGGGTGGTTCGGGGCCTGGGAGTCGGCTAAAGGGGGGGGCACTGATTTGCAGACCGGGTCCGCGAGCGGCCGGCGCCATGTTGCACGGCACGGCCACTGCAGGCTGCCGCTGTGCGCATGCGTAGCCTTGGACCCAGCTATTCTCTGGGCTGTATCGGGAGCTAGAGCCGGTTGCTCTACGCTGCCTTGCTGGTTGCCCCCAGCCAAATGGAGGATCGGTGGCCGTTTTACGCCATTTTTTCTGTCATAAGACGCCAGCGTGGGGACATAACTGCAAAATCGGAGAATCCAGCCTGTTTTTTTCCAGGAATGGACACGTTGTACCTCCAAGTAAGTGTTACAACTGTAACTTCTGTCATGGCCCCTGACTGGACTGCTCTTTTTTCTGGGGGGTGAGGTCTGTGGGGTGTCCCTTTAGTTGGGGGTCCCTGTGCGGGTCCCTTTAGTTAGAGGTCTGTGTGGATTGTTCCTTTAGTTACGGGGTCCCAGTGGGAGGTCATTCTATTTAGGGATCCCTGTTGGGGTCCCCCTATGTAGTGGATCCCTGTGGGGTGCCCCTTTATTTAGGGGGTGGCTGTGGGGGATAGTTAGGGGGTCTCTGTGGGGGGACTCCTTTAATTAGGGGCTCTCTGTGTGTGTTTCCTTTAGTTCTGTAGTCTCTGTGGGGATCTCCATATAAAGGGGTCCCCTTTGGGTTCTCCCCATTTAGAGGGTCACTGGTGGGGGTGAGTCAGCTCACCCTGTACTTGGGGAAGGGAGGCAACCAGATATTCTGGAGGTGGGGGATTACTTTGCAATGCAGCGGTGGCTGATTTGCAGTGTGGGGTGGGTGGGTGACTGGTTGCGGGACTTTGCTATCTGGCCACCCGCTCAAAATGGCGTCCTGATAGCGGATTCCCCCGGGACTCCCATTTATTCCTCACAAAGTTTAAATTTGCATGGTGAGGAAAAGTGACCATTTGCGCTCCCAGGGAAACGTAAATTGGTAGCAATTCCCCTCCGGCGGGAGAACAGTCTCCCAAACAGAGAATCCCATGTATTATCTCTGCAGGCCGCAAAAGCACATTTGCACCTCAGGGTCATCCCCAGTCAATCCACATTGTCCTGGTCAATTTCACCTGCTAGTTACTGGGAGCAAAAAAAATCCTTTTTAAAAACATGATCATTGCAGGCAAACACACTAGTACTATACCCCCGGGCTTTTGACTGGTCGATACTGTCTCTCCGAATTGTTTCCGATAATTTGTCCACCATTGAGACAACTGCCTTAATGACTGCTTTGTCATTACTTGGTTTATTACTTTTTACTGTTTTAAACAAAGGTACAATGTTAACAATCCCCTATCTTCCAGCACTATGCGTGTAGCCAGAGAGGATCAGAATATAATGGCAGAGCCTCTGCTATTTCCTCCTTTTCTTATCTTAATGACCTGGCACGTGTTTCATCCAAACCTTGTAATGTATCTACTTTCAAAGATATTATTACTTTAATAATTCGTCTCTGCCTATTTTATCCCACCTAATATTTCATATTCCTCCACCATAACAGTTACACCTGCATCGCCTCCTCTTTTGTAAGGAAAGATATGAAGTATGCAATATGGACCATGCCCTTCTTTCCATAATTATTCCTTTGCTCCTTACTTGCCAGTATTTTGCATGTCCTCTATTTATTTTCCTAATTTTCTTCTAAACTTAACCCTTGTGCACACTATCCTCCTCCAGAATTTCTGCATTATTAAGTTGCATTTTCTGATGTAAGTTTCCCTTTTTTTGCTTACCCAATGATTCTTGATATCCAGAAAGCTCCAGATTTGGGAGATCCACCCTTTCACTTTCACAGAAAATGTTTAATCTTTCCCCTTGAATGCCTCCACTACTTTCCCACTGATTTACCTTGAAGCAGTTGTTTCCAATCCACTTTTGCTAAATCCTGTGCGGGGGTCTCCGGTTGTTGATGCCGAAATCGCGTTTGGCAATCGGCCGGAGAATCCCTGCTCACGACCAAATCGGGGGCATGCCACTTTTGCGATGGTCCGTCCGCTCCAAAGCAGTTCACTCTCCGATTACCTTGCACGCCATATCAAGGACATTGCCTGAGGCCCGCCCCCGATACTCCGTCCCCGACTGGCCGAGTTCCTGACAGTGTCGGTCGCGTGTGTTCTCATCCGTCGGGAACTTGACGTGGCGGCTGCGGACTCAGTCCAGTGCCAAATGCTCTCCCATTGATACCCCTTTCATCTTCACAGCTTCACTTCCTAATGCTGAATCCAGAATTGTCTCATCTATTGTTGGATTGGCTACATAATGGTTAAAAACATTCTCTGAATACCTTTTATGATTTGTGCATGTTCTGTAACTTCTACACTGACTCCCTCCCGGTTAATATTAAGCGAGGTATCCCTTATTATTATTTCCATTTTTTGTAGGATATGTAGATTTGTCAACATATTTGTTTTTCTATCCTTTGTTGAAAAAAGAGACACATGGAAGCTTTTTGCCTTGCAGGGCATTTCACAAGAATACCAATATTAGGGAAAGCAACAATTTATACTGTCCGGGAAGAGATTGGTTGGCAAATGGACTCTGCCAACCTATCAGTACCCCCTTCTCATAGATGTAAATTATTGTTTTCCCCTGATATTGGTATTTTTCTGAAGTATCCTGGTGAGCGCAAGACTTCCTGGCTCATACAGTGCTAAATTTTGGAGGCAGAGAATTTATCGAAGACGGAGAGCTTTCATTCTACTTCATGCTATCGACCTACGCTTTCCATTATCACTCCTTGCTCCCACTATTCCTCCAACCATTCCTTTCAATAAACAAGGGGCGGGATTTTGTGGCCCAGCCAAAGTCAGTCGACCTTTGAACAGCTGACCACATTTTATGACCCAGCCCCCACCATGGTAGGGCTACATAATTCCACTTGTAAAACCAGGCCCAACATCAGCCCTCGTCACCATAACCGTCACTGACTTTAGTTTTTTTTTAATTCTTTCATGGGATGTGGACAATGTTGACTAGACTAGCATTTATGGCCTCTCTACAATTGACATTTAGAAAGTGGTGATCAGCCATCTTGTTGAACCCCTGAAGTCCATTTGGACACCCACAGTAAGGGAGTTCTCGGATTTTAACTCAGCAACAGTGAAGGAAAGGTGATACACTTCCAACTCAGGATGGTGTGTGGCTTGGAGGGGAATTTGTAGGTGGTGGTGTTCCCGTGTATCTGATGCCCTTGTCGCTCTAGGTTGTAGAGGTCACTGGTTTGGAAGGTGCTGTTGAAGGAGTCTTGCTGAGTTTCTACAGTGCACCTTGGGGATGGTATACCCTGCTGCCACTGTGCAGTGGTGGTGGAGGGAATGAATGTTGCAGATAGTGGGTAGGGTGCTGCATTGTCCTGGATGGTGTCAAAATTCTTGAATAATCTTGGAGCTGCAAATTTTTTTTCTTCTTTTCTAACTTTACTATTCTATTCTACGTAGTTTACTGTAGCCAATCCTGGTACCATGTTATATTACAAGTGGAGAGAATTCCATCACATCTCTCTCTCGCACCTTGTAGTTAGTGGACAGGCATTGGAGAGTCAGGAGGTGAGTTATTCATTGCAGAATTCCCAGCTTTTCTAGCCATAGTATTTATATGGTTGGTCCGGTTCAGTTTCTGTTCAACCGTAATCCCCAGAATGTTGATGGTGGGGAATTTGGTGATGGTAATACTATTGAATGTCACGAGGAGATGGTTAGATGTTCTCTTTCTGGAGATGGTCATTGTCTGGAACTTGTGTGAAATGAATATTGCTTGCCACATAAAATCCCAAGTGTAAATGTTGTCCAGGTCTTGCTGCATTTGGATACAGACTGATTCAGCAACTGAGGAGTTGTGAATGGCATTGAACATTGTGCAATCATCAGTGAACATCCCTGTAATGATATGTATATGTGCATATAACTAAAGGGTTAATTATAACATCCAGCTGTAACACTACCACTAGAGGGCCCCATTAGATCCACCTGTAAGTATCAGCTCCCAGAAGATCTTGGTCTCTTTCAACCCAGGAGCTCTCAGTATTGTTCGTATTTATAGTTGTGAATCAGGTCGTACAATTATATTTAATTACTTGATTTCTAGAGATAGTTCTGTAGAGTGTCAAACTCAGATATAATCAATCGTTAATTTAATAAATGAGTTTGCTTTAAGTTGAAGACTCGTGGTTTCTTCAGGATCACACCGTCAGACCATCTGCATCAACAGCAACTAGTAACGATACATATTACTAGAGCCAATAATATAACATGGTGCCAGGATTTACTACAGTAAACTGTCTAGAATAGAATAGTAAAGTTATAAAAGAAGAAAAAAAAAATTACAGCTATTCGACAACAGAAGCATCACCTTCCGAAAAACATCAATGATTCCCAACTCGCTGGACAGAACACAAGGTCCTCGACACCTCCGGATCACTGGTAACGTAAATTTAATCTGGCGTTTGTTTAAACAACAATTTCAGCTTTGCATAGAAGCTTCTGACTTAAATAATGCCACAGATGCTCGTAAAATAGCTCTGTTACTAACTACGGCTGATCCTCATAGAGATAGAGATCTACAATTCATTTCAATACACTGTGGGTCAAGACAAAACAAAATTTTGAAATAATCCTTGAAAAATTTGACAGCCTTTGTAAGATTCAAAACAATGAAACGTTTGAGCACTACATATTTAAGAAGAGATCGCAAGGAAAAGATGAATCCTTTAACAGCTTTGTAACAAATCTCAGGCTACTGCCAAAATCCTGTAACTTTTCTGCACTTCATGATACAATGATTCATGACCAAATTGTGTTTGGCATTACTAATGAACATTTAAGGGAAAGATTACTAAGGCAAAAAGAATTGACTTCAGAAATCGCGACAGAAATGTGTATGGTTAATCAACAATCAGAAAATCAGTACCAAGAGTATTTTCTCCGTGAAAAGGGTGCAAAAATTCCCCAAGAGGCAAAGTGTGTAAAGGCAGTGACACAGATGAAGAAGATGCACGTTTCAAATGGCAGCCACCTTGCGCGCACGCATTCTAGCCCCGCACATGCACACTTCGCTCAGAAATGCGAGATGGCCGAAAACCAATTGTCGTGCATCATGACATCAACACAATGACGTGTTTAAGGTGTGGAACCTCCCACTTTCAGAAAAAATGCACTGCCAGAGGAAAACAATGCTCACAATGTGACAGATTCAATCATTATGCTGCACAGTGCCGATCTACACTCGCATTTAAATCTTCCAAACCGATTTCAAGGCAGACTAATGTTCGAAGTGTGCAATCAAAAGAAGAAGAGTTGGAACAAGATTTTTTGACAGATTCAGAAAGTTACTTCCTGGAAAATACATTCTTTGGAGGGATCATTGAAAAATATGAAAACTCCACTGAAGTAACTTTGCCCACCAAATCGATTAATTCTATTACTTCAGATACTGGATAGAGCACAGTGCTCAAAGTAAATGAATGCCCAATCAATTTTAAATTGGACACAGGCGCATCAGCTAACTTGTTATCCAAGCTCGCCCTCTCAAGGCTGAAGTGACCTCCAAAAATTCTTTCAGCTGCCTGTAAACTATCAGACTACAATGGCAATGGTATCTTGTCAATGGGATTGTGTTATTCAGTTGTTTCCAACAAGGATATTGAAACAAAACTAAGATTTGAGATTGTCAAGTCAGATAAATCATCACCCTTAGGTGCAGAAGCCTGCAAGGAGCTACGCCTAATACAGCGCATTTATCCTGCAACTTCCTCTCATCCTGATCTAAAAAGGATATCCAAAGAGTCCTTGATCAATAGCCAGATGTATTCAAAGGCATGGGCACTCTATCATTTAAGTTCAAGATTTTACTTTGATTGGATGCTAAACCTGTAGTAAATCCACCAAGGAGAATTCCTGCTCCACTAAGAGGAAGGTTTAAGTTGGAATTAGAAAGGCTACAACAACAAGGTATAATATCAAAAGTAACTGAACCAACTGACTGGGCCAGTTCGATGGTTTGTGTGAAGAAACCGTCAGGTGATCTGTGGATATGTATCGATCCCAAGGATCTCAATGAGAACATCATGAGGGAACACTATCCCATTCCAAAAGGAGAGGAAATCACCAGCGAAATGGAGAATGCTCGCATGTTCACCAAGTTAGATGTATCGCAAGGTTTCTGGCAAATTCAAGCAGAAAGCTCTGCACCTTTAATACATCTTTTGGCAAATTTTGCTATAACAGGATGCCTTTTGGAATTATCTCTGCGTCTGAAATATTCCACCGCATTATGGAACAGATGGCTGAGGGAATAGATGATGTTCGTATCTACATAGATGACATCATCATATGGTCATCAACATCAGAAGAACATGTCTCGAGACTGGGACAAGTCTTTCAACGCATACATGAGTATGGCCTCAAGCTGAATCAAACCAAATGTAGTTTTGGCGCTTCTACACTCAAGTTCCTAGGAGACCAAATTTCAGAAAAAGGTGTGCGACCTGACACTGACAAAATCACAGCCATTCAAGGAATGAAAGTCCCTGAAGACAAAAAAGCAGTTCTTCGTTTTCTTGGCATTGTCAACTTCCTAGGCAAATTCATCTCTAATTTGTCCAACCGAACAATGGCTCTGCAAAACATGATCAAGAAATCAACCTCATTTGAATGGACAAAGAATCATCAACAAGAGTGGCTTGACTTGAAATCACAACTCACCACTGCACCGATTTTAGCATTTCTTCGATCCAAGTAAGGAGACAAAAATTTTGAGTGACGCAAGTCAGGACGGAATTGGAGCAGTTTTGTTGCAGAAGGACGGCAGTTCGTCTTGGGTTCCTGTCGCATATGCATCAAGAGTGATGACACCAACAGAATGTCGCTACGCTCAAATCGAAAAAGAATGTTTGGGACTACTAACCGGAATATTAAAGTTCCATGACCACGTGTATGGATTACCCACTTTCACTGTGGAGATTGACCACAGATCATTGGTGCATATTGTTCATAAGGATCTCAACGACATGACTCCACGACTCCAAAGAGTTCTGATGAAACTCCGAAGATACTCATCACGTTCCATCACTTTGCAAAGTGAACCATTGGAATTCATTCAACATATTGAATCTCAGGTACAGATGTGTGCAGACAACATTTCAGCATCAGAGGAAAAAGTCAACTTAATTAGAGAGAATAAAAAGGATGCATTGCTACAACGTGTCATTCACCACATCAATAATGGGTGGCCGAAAGTGCAATGTCCCCAGTTTAGCAATGATCAAGCAGATTTGATGGTGAGAAATGGTCTACTTCTGAGACTCGACATGATAGTCATTCCACTGAGTCTCAGGCCCATGATACTAAGTCAGATTCATGAAGGACACCTCGGGATTGAAAAGTGTAAGAGACAGGCTAGACAAGCGGTCTACTGGGACATCACTGACATGGTTTTGGGATGTGAAACGTGTCAAAAGTACCAGCTTGCGCAGTGCAAGGAGGCTTTACAACAACATGAGTTGGTAACCTCTCTTTGGGCCAAATTAGGCATTGACCTATTTCATTCCAATGGTCGTGACTATGTGCTCATTATCTACTATTAGTCGAACTATCCAGAGGTATTGAAGCTATCTGAACTGACCTCCAAGTCTGTGATAAAAGCGAGCAAAGAAACATTTCCCCAACCACTGTCATGACAGACAATGGACCATGTTTCGATAGCAATGACTGGGCTGAGTTTGCAACACTCTACAATTTTAAACACATAACATCTAGTCCACATTACCCACAGTCGAACAGGAAAGTAGAAAAAGGAGTACATTTGTTAAACAACTGATTAATAAAGCTCTGGAATCTGCGTCAGACATCCATCTTGCACTGCTATCCTACTGAGCAACTCCATTATCAACAAGTCTGTCACCGTCACAGATGCTTATGAATAGAGATTTGAGAACAACGTTAGCTGAGTTGCAGTTTCCTAATCCTGATCATCTTCCAGTGCTAGAAAAATGCAACAGCTACGCAATCATCAAAGATTATATTATGACATGCATGCAACAACTCTGGACTCATTATCTCCAGATGACACCGTTAGGATCAAAATTCCTGATGGAGGCTGGTCTGCTCCTGCAAAAGTCATCAGACAAGCAGCACCCAGATCGTATATAATCAAAACAACTGAAGGTAACATCCTATGTAGAAATCGTAGACACCTCAAGAAGATTCAACCACAGAAATGTTTTCACGAGCTCCAACTCAACGAAACTATCTTTTAAGATATGCTAACCAACAATCAAAGTACCACTGACATGCAAAGAACTGTCAAGAAATCAGAATCACCACCTCGTTCACTAAGAAGATCTATGAGAAGAAGAAAGAAACCTAATAGACTGAACTTGTAAATGCTTCACAGTCAATTTGTGTATTCGTTACTCATTTTGCTTTGTACAAAGTTATACATATCATGTTTCTTGGTTTAATATTGTTATACATTTTTCCTTTGTTAAAACAAGAAAGAAATGTTAAAAAAGGGGGATGTAATGATATGTATATGTGTATAAAACTAAAGGCTTAATTATAACATCTAGTTGTAACACCACCATTAGAGGGCACCACTAGATCCACCTATAAGTATCAGCTTCTAGAGGATTGGTCTCTTTCAACTCAGGAGTGTTTAGTAAGCAGTAGTGTCTGATAGATAACTCTCAGTTAGTTCATATTTATAGTTGTGAATCAGTTAATACAATCATATTTAATTACTTAATTTCTAGAGATAGTTATGTAGAATGTCGAACTCAAATATAATCAATCGTTACTTTAATAAATTAGCTTGCTTTAAGTTGAAGACTCGTGGTTTCTTTAGGATCACACCATCAAACCATCTGCATCAGCAGCAACTAGTAACAATACATATTGCTAGACCCAGTAATATAACAATCCCCACTTCTGACCTTGTGATGGAGGGAAGGTCATTGCTGAAGCAGCTGAAAATGGTTGGGGCCAGGACCTTAGTAATGTAGCTTTTGTTAAGATCCTGAAAGTGTTGTGTCAACTTTAAACAGCTTGGAGCCTGTTTCCAGGCCATAGTCATGAATGCAAGAATAGCATTTTACTTAATGGCACCATGCAAACAATCTCCTTCTGTCCCTAGCCCACAAGATTATCCTTCCCCAATGCCGTTATGAAACACAATTACTGTCATCTCAGTGTTTGCTCATCCCAACGGTATTCTATTGCCACTGTACACCCCATCATGACCTGCCGATCACTTCCATAATCACAACACATCATGCCAGACTGATCCAGTACCCGAAGATCCATCTCCTTAATCCCCCATATCGCAACAAATCTCCACTTACCCCACAATATATAACTGCCTTTCCTCTGCTCCCAGATCTTTGTACCAATTAACCAACATTGTGAGAAATGCATCACCCTTCCCTGAATATTCTTGCATGGCTCCCATCTATAATTTGCAGAATCTTCATTTGGATTCTGAACATAGAACAAGTGACAAAAATATATAGCTGAACACGCATACAATAATAATTAAGGCCACTGATTTATAACCTCCATGAAAATATAAACATAATCACAATCATTTCAACAATTCCATAATGCTGGGTAATAAAAACATTCTTTTAATTATGAAACCATTATAGATCAGTGACCTTAATTTCTGTACATTATGCAGCATCAAACAGCTTATCCTCTAATGTGTCACATGTAACATCACATCCAATCTGCTGATAAAATATTAAATGGTACAGATAAACTCAACTATGATGATTACTGTAAAACAAAGCGTGAAAAAGAACTAGAATGCATAAATGCAAACTTTGAAAATAAAATTAGAAATGACAATCTGGAAGAGGGCTCTACTGAAACGGATAAATATTTGAAATGATCTATGAAATAAGGTGATGAAGATAAAACAAATTGAGAGTTTGCAAAATGCATTTAGATGTGATATGCTTGTGAATATATAAGAGAGGTAAGCTCTAATGGGTGAAATGTCTTTTTTGCACTTTGAAGTTACTTATTGCACTCACTGTGATGGCTTCACCATCTACAAGTTTCCCGTCATTCACCCTCAATTTGAAAGACACTTAATAGTTACTGAGAAGGATCACGGCATCTATCTTTTTGTTTGTTGCTGTCTTTTTTCTATTTCGAAACTTATATTGTTTAAAAAATGATACTGTTGGGGAACTGATGCCTTGGTGGAGTTACGAAATCAAATTGAATTGAACTTGGATATACATCAGTAAAAATGGACTCCTGGAGCATTGCTGACTCTGGAGAGTTACTTAACATTGCAATGGAGCTACATTATATGTAAACATACCATTTCTAATTTAACATTTATATAATTTTAAATGCTGATTCAGTTTCAGCATATTGGGAGAAGATGCACTACTCATGCCATTGCCAACCCATTTTCAGCAAGTCATGAACAGATGATGTCTTGCCCTTCTGTGGGAGATAGTCTCAGCTCCAAATCAGGTTGATTAATAATGTCATTGGTGCTCAATGTTAAAATGGTGCTGGCCAATGGAAAAAAGAATTACAGGTACTACTAAATTCGTTTTTGCTCTCCTAAAGATGGGTTACCATTAGATGCACTTTGTCATGAACAAGTTATACACATATGATAAGCCCAAATTTAATTATATTATCCACCAAGATACACTTTCCATCAGGGGTACTGAGCAGTTTACAGGAACAGACTTCCCCACTGGTTTTGGTTCTCACTTGGCCAAAGGTAGAGATCAACAGCATCATCGCTAATCCACATCAAAATAATCTACTAGCTCCATCTTGACCAGGGAACAAATCCACAACCTACTTCGACTGCATTCATCCATTGAATATTCAAAAAAGGGTTTATAATTCTGATAATCAAATGGTCTTCATTCTCAAAGAACGAGTGAGGTTTGCCATCTATCTCCAGTGTCACCACTTTATCCCTTACAAATTATGTTCTGGGAAAATATTAATCTTATCCTCACTAAAAACATTGGCCCAGATTTTGTGGTAGGAATCACAGCTCATTGCTATTAAATATTAAATTGGACAGCAACTTCAAATATCCACACATACGCAGTTAAACATCTAAATCTACACCAGTACCTTGCCAAGCCACAAAGGATGTGGAGAAGCTGTGCTTATCCACTAGATACCCAAAGAATATTCCAGAAAAATGAAGACTTGTCCATTGCAAGTGTAAGTTAATTTTTAATAGTATATCATTCTTAATTACTAAACAGCCACTCTGGCGCTGATAATCTACTTGGACACATTTGGATCCTCATTCTTTCAGACTTAATTTATTGTTGGAGATTTTAAAAAAACCTTTGGTTTCTGTCTCTTTGGTCTCTTTCTCCCGCTCTCTCTCTTAATCCCATCTTTTCTTCCCTCTTTATTCTACTTAAGTACATGATCACACATTGAACTGAAATTTACACTTCCTGATTTGGACTCAGCATGCCTCAGTATGGATTCTTCAATCTCATTCGTCAAATCTCAATCTCATTCAATCGTCAATCTCATCGCTTGTCCTGTTTATACAAGCCCCATATGCCTTAGTGAAGGGCATCATGCTGCTTTTGACTCTTTTTGTTGAGCAAAAGTCCATGAATATCTGTGGGGAGCTGTGAGCGCAATGAACTGTGAGTACAATTCATTTGCAATCCAGGTCCATTGAAAATCATAGACTCATAGAATTTACAGTGCAGAAGGAGGCCACTCAGCCCATCGAGTCTGCACCGGCTCTTGGAAGGTACCCCACTTAAGCCCTATCCCCTATCCCCATAAGGGCAATTTAACATATCCAATCCACCTAACCTGCACATCTTTGGACTGTGGGAGGAAATCGGAGCACCCGGAGGAAACCCACGCAGAAATGGGGAGAACGGCAGACTCCACACAGACCGTGACCAAGCCAGGAATCGAACCTGGGACCCTGCAGCTGTGAAGCAACTGTGCTAACCACTGTGCTACCATGCATGGAACACAAATGTTTGGTTTTCTACATGTCTTAGAAAGTAAGGATCAATTATTCATCAGTGCAATACATGGATATTATCCGAGTTACTGCAGAGCTAAGTCAATTATCAAATAGCTTTATTTAACGTCTGAAGTAAATTTTCAATGCAGCCTGTTTCACTTAGTATACATGCCATAACTGATGACTGTTTAGAGGAGATTAGGCAAAGATTGTTAAGTTGTGAAAGGCAGGGAGGTCTTACTGATTTTTAAGTCGCATGATAAGGTGCATATTTCTGCTGACTAAAAATGTTGGTGAGTGTGCCGAAGATTGAATTTTAATTAGTAGTCCATTAACAAGTTCTGACAAGTACCTGTGACAAAAACATATATGTGATAGAATGTACTCAGGAAAATGCTTATGCTGCTTTGTAAGAATTAATGTTGACTTCCTGAAGGCTTTTAAAAAATGTAGGATTCCAACAATAATGAATGGGTTGGATTCGCTGAGGTTGCAGTTGGTGACAGACAGATTAATTGTGAAAATTGAGAAAAATTCAAAAAAGCTAGAATATTCAAGTATAAATTTGGGATCATTTGAAAGAAAGAACTTGCATTTAGTTAGCACCTTTCACAACCTTCAGGATGCTCCGATGCACTTTTCCAGCTGGACAATCATAGAATCCCAACAGTGCAGAAGAAGGCCATTCAGTCCACCGATCCTCTGAAACAGCACCCTATCTAGGCCCAATCTTCCCGCCCTCTCCCTGTAACTATACCTAACCTTTGGACACTAAGGGAGAATTCAGCATGGCCAATCCACCTAACCTGCGCATCTTTGGACCGTGGGAGAAAACCAGAGCACCCGGAGGAAACCCACGCAGACAAGAATGTGCAAACTCCACACAGGTCTCTAGCACTGTGAGGCAGCAATACTAACCACTGTGCCACCATGCCACCAGTAGTGCAGAAAAACATGAGGTAAGTTTGAAATCAGTTAATTGGTATTTGACAGATTTACAATGATGCAACTCAGTTCAGTTCAATTATTATGGATTGGTTCATATTCTTTGTTAACATACTTATTTAATGATGCCATCTCAGGTAGCAGAGTTCCACTCCATTAACTGCCAAGCACAAGGATTATCACAGAATTTATAGTACAGAAGGAGGCCATTCGGCCCATCGAGTCTGCACCGGCTCCCGGAAAGAACACCCTACCCAAGGTCAACACCTCCACCCTATCCCCATAACCCAGCAACTCCACCTAACACTAAGGGCTATTTTGGACACTAAGGGCAATTTAGCATGGCCAATCCACCTAACCTGCACATCTTTGGACTGTGGGAGGAAACCAGAGCACCCGGAGGAAACCCACGCACACACGGGGAGGATGTGCAGACTCCACACAGACAGTGACCCAAGCCAGAATCGAACCTGGGACCCTGGAGCTGTGAAGCAATTGTGCTATCCACAATGCTACCGTGCTGCCCCGTCGCAGCCTCGATATGAGGCATTAGGTGATAATGCGGAGGGCATAATTTGCAGATGTTCAGTCACTCAGCTGTTATACTACAAGTTCTGACTTCTTATGCCCAGGAGAAAGTTGTGTATCTGCATTGCGGCATTGGGTACATTTCAGGCAATTTCAAACCTCAGCTACATAAGACTAAACTAATTTGAGTCTTACATACTGCACTTACATACAGAGTCATTGGAGAATTTGAAAATTTCTTTGAGCTAATGTTAGACTGATAGTATGGTGTAAACAAACCTTTACATTGTGCCACTAAGGACTTAAGCAAATCTACATCACTCTGACTCTGGAGCAGTTTTGGTGTAGATGGTTGCATTTTCTCAATGGAATGTGAAATTATTGCAAACGTCGCTAATTAAGTGATGGAAAATGAAAATATATGTTAGAAACTTTGAACCCTTGGAATCAAACAATTGATTAGATTTCAATGATTATATTTAGAAGATTATTGTGGAAGAAAGATGGGGGTGTAAATATTGCATTTTGGTTTGCCATCTTTTTCCAACACAAACCACGGGCGAAATTCTCCCCCAACGGCGGGATGCCCGCCGACTGGCGCCAAAGCCGGCGCCAATCAGACGGGCATCGCGCCGGCCCAAAGGTGCGGAATGCTCCGCATCTTTGGCGGCCTAGCCCCAACATTGAAGGGCTAGGCCGACGCCGGAGGGATTTCCGCCCCGCCAGCTGGCGGAAATGGCGTTTGTTTCCCCGCCAGCTGGCGCGGAAATGCGGCGCATGCGCGGGAGCGTCCGCGGCCGCTGTCAGTTTCCCAGCGCATGCGTGGGAGCGTCAGCGGCCGCTGTCAGTTTCCCGCGCATGCGCAGTGGGGAGAGTCTCTTCCGCCTCCGCCATGGTGGAGGCCGTGGCGGAGGCGGAAGGGAAAGAGTGCCCCCGCGGCACAGGCCCGCCCGCGGATCGGTGGGCCCAGATCGCGGGCCAGGCCACCGTGGGGGCACCCCCCGGGGTCAGATCGCCCCGCGCCCCCCCCAGGACCCCGGAGCCCGCCCACGCCGCCTGGTCCCGCCGGTAAATACCAGGTTTAATTTACGTCGGCGGGACAGGCAATTCCTGGGCGGGACTTCGGCCCATCCGGGCCGGAGAATCCAGCGGGGGGTCCCGCCAACCGGCGCGGCCGGATTCCCGCCCCCGCCCAATCTCCGGGAGCGGAGACTTCGGCGGGTGCGGGATTCACGGCGGCCAGCGGCCATTCTCCGACCCGGCGGGGGGTCGGAGAATGGCGCCCCACATGTCTGGGCGGGATTCTCCGGCCATGCCCGCCCGGCGACCGGAGAATCCCACCCGAGGTCAATGGACATCTCCATTGTCTGTGTCTCGCCTGTGGCATTCTTGTGGCACGTGGGGTGGAAGAATCCAGATATCTGTCACTCCTCACAGCTGACAGAATCCTTAAATATATAGATTTTGCATAGAATTTTCACAACTAGTTCATTACCAATAAATAAACAGAAAAATGAAATGCACAATTTGCTAAAGCTTGCCGCAGTGGAGCATCTTGTGGCCTACACTTTTAGAATTTTCCTGCACTCTTCAGCGGGAAAATGTTTTCTGTATTAAGCTGCAAACTGATAATGATGTGATGAGGACAATAGCACATCTGGAGACCTTTGAAAATGGTGAGACCAACAATGTACCTCCTTAACCAATGAGATTTAAGGATTGAGAAATAAATAGCAGAGTAGCTGAGAAGGAATTAGAGTGGGTAAATTCAATGTCAGTTCAGACAGAAAAAGAGAAATTAGGAGAGGGAAAAAAAGATTGGATTAAGAGAGAGAGAACAAGATTCAGAAAGGAAAGGAAAGAAATGCACATTTCAAACATTTTCAACAACAATTCACTACTTGACCAAGTGAGACTCCCCAGTTTTGATTGTTCACTTTCCCAGTCATGGTGGTTATTTAGCATTCATTTGCAATTATCACATCATTAAAAGCTTTTCTAAAGGGTAAAATAGAATTACTGTCTACGTTTTCTATGGCGAGTTTAACGGACAATTAGTGTGAAAATCCAGAAAATTCTTAGAAATAACAGAAAGCTTTAGGGCAAAATACAATTTATGAATGGTCAGTGGTGTAAATCTGACATTCCAAACTCATGGTGTATCTCTTAATGCCCTGAAGTTTGCAAATCGATTTGCAAAGGAACAACACCATTCATCATTCACATGCTGTTATGTTTTCAGCAAGTTCCTGCCCGTTGACTCGATTTACCCTCTGATACCAGGTGTCGCCAAAATGACAAGATTGGCGGCATGGAACTGTCCAACTCAGAACTAATAAATATCCCTAGAAGCGGGCAGTTTTGAATTGTTGGAAGCCCAAGTATTCAAAATCTTTAACCTTTGAATTGTGAATCAACTGTTCTCACAGTTAAAACAAAACCTCTGTCCCGCCAGTCAAAAGAAATGCCAGGACCTTTATAGGCACTAATTACCTCCGCCTTTATGTTGTACCTATCTATCAAGACACAACTTGTGCCTCTCACGCAGGGCTCTTCAAAAAAGCACCTTACATCGTTATTTGTTGAGTCTTATTTCTGCAGAAAATCATCAAGGATGATCCCCACAGATTTCATCAAATCTAAAGATAGTAAAACACAAACGCTGCAAATTGATTGGCAAATATGTTGGTAGCGATTAGGAAATTACTCGTTTCTCATAAAGCAAATAGCAAACAATGTGTATAATTAATAATACATCAATACTTGTGTAGCAGTTTCACTATGGGTCGAATTGTTTCAGCCCCTTGAAATAGGATTCAACCCATTTAAACAAAACATCAAGCTGTTAATAGTTTCATACCACTTATTCATGGCATAATGGCATTTTAACAACAGCTGCTTTTATTTGGTTTTATTTCATTTCAGATTTATAAAACCCCAGTGTCTAATCCTATGTGCCAAACTCCAGTAGGATTATATATACTCTCTGTAATGGGCTTTGTGATTTACAATGGCTGTTAAAATCTAGCTGCTTAGTGATCCAAGAATTTTATAGTCTTTTATAATAATGCTGCAATAACATGATACAGCTGGTATTGTCACACATCCTTATTTCCCAACGAGCTGTTAATGAGCTCTGTTGTTTTGCGCCTTGCACGCAAGGGATAAAGTTTTTTTCATTTCTTTAAGTTTGAAATAGAAACACCCTTTTTAATGTGTCTGCACTCATCAATTCAATCAGAATTATGCTATTGGGCTCTCTTTTACTATTTGTGTGCTCCTCCTCTTTCCATAAGTTGTATAGCTTTGCAATATTCATCATTTATCAACCTGTGGCAAATTAACCGATGATACTGGTGTTGTAAATTTACAGTTAATTTGAGATAAAGTTGTCTTTTGAATTTGTGGCTTTGATTTCAGTTTAAAATAAAACCTCCTACCTCTTAATATTAATTTACAGCCTGCTGCAAAGCAGTACTGAACAATTCATGTCCCACGATTGCAAACCATTTTATTTGAACCATTGCTATCTGCCTGAAGGCAGAAACTAAATTTTATTTGCCTTCGTTAGAAAGAAGGATTGAAATGCGACGTGATCCAAAACAAAGAAAGGAATTAATAATTTATGTGTGAGCATTGCGAGTGCAGAACTCGCATAAAATTAACAAAGCCTTCAACAAAACATAAGATTAGTCAGAATTATCTCCTTCAGAGGGAAGTAGACGTGCGAAACAGATAAACTGACTGCTAATGAATTCTGGCAATTAAAACCTTTGAAAAGGCCTGGAGGAATACCTGGGTAGAGATAGGACAGGAAGTGGTGAGGAGTAAGCAGAGGGCAGATGATCGAATTTAGTGGGAACTCCTGAATCTTTGGCACCATGGAAATATAAAACATGGAAGAAGATTACTGACGGGTGTTATGTGTAGGTCATAAGGTTTATGTTGGCATTCTGGAGAATCTCTTCATTTACGTTTGTGAGCGTGGAGAAGGTTTGGACAACCTTCGCTTGAGAACCTTTGAGGGAATGGATGATGCAGGACAGAGTAAACTTTGTGTTCGTTTTCATGGTGTCATTGTGATGAAAACAATATTTTCTTCCCTCCTTTTTCTTTTGTTACATTGTGGGAGGAGACCATTTGCCCATCATGTCTGCACCGGCTCTTTAAATGAGCGTTATTGTCTTGAATATAGGGTTCTTCAAAGTCTCCAAACACATTTTCCAAGAACATTTTTGATGAGGACAATATCTGGTTGAAAAATATTAATTGGAAAAGTGACACTGAATTCTGAAGCACTGAATTCTGAGCTTTTGCAGAAGCTCATACATTGCTTGACTGTTCAATGTACATGAATTGAAATTAGCAGCTACTATTAACATCTGCCTCTTTAATGCCCTAAATTCGCTTTACCTAGCTGCGACGGATTCCTGTCAAGTAGCAACTAACACCAATAGAATGCTGAGCTGTAAAACTAGTGTCGCCCAAGTCACTCTTAAATTATGTTGCAGGTTCTAATCTGAGAAGTGGTGCAGGGAACCGGCACTAAACTCTTTGATGGTGAAGGTTTTAACCCTACTCACCCAGCAGAGACCAGGCAGCTGTATGTCAAAATGTGGTGAATTAGCTATCCTTGCCCCACTTGCTTTGATTCTAACCTTGCGATTCTATCCTTGTTTCTTCCTCAAATACGTAAATTCCGGTCTGGTGAGATGATTCAACCCCTTTTGCGATTTTAACTCTGGCTTTAGCGGGGCACCTACTCTGCCTTTTGATTGGGTCAAAGCTACCGAGAACAGGTCCAGGACATGATGATACCCTAAAAGGAACGTTTTCTACATTTCTTCATGAAGCGTTGAGGTTCTGGTGTTTTTCTCTTAATGAAGCCTAAAAGTCAAAGTAGCCTGGGCTTGGTTTCTGCATCAGCAGGCAGGTTCCACAGGCAAGTTGCCGGTTGTCTGGTTGTTCTTTATTAGTCCATGCTTCTCCAAGTGGGAATCTGTTTTGTCCTTGACAATGGCCTGTAGTAGTTTTTCTACCACTGTAATTGGATGACTAGCCTACAGTTACCAGGTTTATCCATCTCCCCCTTTTTTGGAGCAACATTTGCAATCCACCCAGTCCTCTGGTATCACTCACATAGACAAAGCCGATTGAAAGATTATGTCCAGGCCTTCTGCAACCTCCACCCTAGCTTCCCTTAGCAGCCTAGCATGCATAATAATAATAATAATAATTGCTTATTGTCACAAGTAGGCTTCAATGAAGTTACTGTGAAAAGCCCCTAGTCGCTACATTCCAGCGTCTGTTCGGGGAGGCCGATATGGGAACTTGGACTGGATGCCTTGTTAATGTTGAACGATGGCAATCTATTTAGAACCTTCTTTCTATCCATTTTTGTCTTATCCAATCTCTCTAATCCCATCCCTTTTGACATTAACACCTCCCACTTTTGTGAAGATAGATGCAGCAGGCACATGGGAACACCACCACTGGAAGTTCCCCTCCAAGCCACTCACCATCTTGATTTGGAATTATATCATTGTTCCTTCACTGTCACTGGGTCAAAATCCTGGAACTCCCTCCCTAACAGCACTATGGGTGCACCTACACAACATGGACTGCAGGAATTTAAGAAGGCAGCCCACCACCACAGAATAGGGATGGACAATAAATGCTGCCAAATGACATTTGTCATAAACTTCCCAATACTGTTCGAGTTTAACCCCTTTTTCTGAAATTGATAGCAAATTCACTCGCTGGTCAAATGCGGGATCATCACCAGATCAAATGTTTCTGTCGTGCTGAGGCGGGTGTAAATTTACAACAGATGAAACCTTGCAGCACGTGTAAAAATCATGTAAGTTCCTTATGAAAGACTCCCCTGTATACCTTACGGTGTTAATATTATGGCAGGATCTATTTGTAAACTGCACCAGATTTATCAACTTTTGGATAACAGTATTCAGGAAGGAATTTCCTTTCACTCCTCAGATAAAGGGTGGGATTGTAAATTTGGCATGCCGTTTCCAATGGCATAACATAGGAACATAGGAACAGGAGTAGGACATTCAAGCCATCAAGCTTGCTCCGCCATTCATGGCTGATTGGACACTTCAAAGCCTTTTACAAATGATGGGCTGGATTCTCCGTTGCCAGTTCGCCCTGTTATTATTGCTCGTGAGGTGGAGAATTGGGCGCGCCATTCACTGGCGGTGGGATTCACCACCCCCACTGCTTGTTAATGCGATTTCCATTGAAGCCGCGCCATGCTGCCAGCAGAACCAGAGAATCCGGCTGCCAACAAGCGGCCGGAACACTCCGGCATCTATCTCCACAACCCTTTACGTTATTATCAATCAGAAATCTATCAATCTCTACCTTGAACGTACTCAATGTCTGAACCCTCTTGGGTAGATAATCCCAAATATTCACACCCTCTGTGTGAAGACATTTCTCCTAATTTCAGTCCAAAATGACTTCCCCTTATTTTGAAATTGTGCCCCCTGTTTCGAGTATCCCGCACACTTTCACCCTCTTGCTCTTTCCCTTTTCCCACACTATTCTGAATAACAATCAAAGTGCCGGCCAAATGAATGGGAACCACGCAGTAGGGGAAGAGTTTCATTGGTGAAACCCACCACCAGCTGACAATTTTGTAGCCATGGATGGGCTATGGGAGCTACCTGGTCAGAACTGGAGTCTCTGCATTATGGCCACAACTTTGCTGTCAAACACTATAGCCTGCCTTCTATGGATGGCTGCATCCTGACCAGCCTGCCCCTATGATGCCATTGTCCTCGACCAGTAAAAGACTTCATCTTGTTGCGCCTACTCTAAACGCTGCTGAAATACTGAGTGAGTGAGACCCATAGGTATACCAGTGATTGCGCTGGTGTGTAGAAAGCCCACAGTGTTTTGAGAATATGTGTGCCCTTGGATTTCACCCCAAAAAACAGAGGGGCCGTGAGATTTGTATTTCCTTCCATTGTCCACAAACAAAACTCCCTACCCATCACACCCAGCATGCTCGGCTCAGTATTATTATGGTGTTCAGGGCTGAAAGCGTTAAAGTGCGGGACTGGAGAAACAGTACCGTAAGAGAGAGTCAGATGACAAAGAGGCTGGAGGGAGGCAGCTCAAGGTTTGGATTGAGTATTGCAGTCCTGTAAATCTGTAAATAATTATGTTCTTGCAATAAAGCAGCTATTGTTCGTACATCTTTATGTCTCTGCAACTAATCCCAAGCCAGTTATAACCAACATTGAACAGACTACACTCCAAACACCGTCCCCTCACCCCGACTTGCCCTTGTGCCCCGATATGAAAGCTGGTATTCTCTTGCTCTTCTCTCTTGTGCTGCAGAATTCAGCAAACAAAACTGCTGGTCACAGCAAAAAGTCAACTGGTGTGTGCCACCTTCAAATGAGCATGAACTGTGTACAACCCAACCCTCACTGTGCTGTTGGCTTCAACTTGGAAGGGAAGATGTAATTATAAAAGTTCCTTGCTGATGAATATTTTTGCTATTACAAGTGGGAACCCGTGCTCAGTCAGCATGAGGCACAAACATGCCATAACCATACCATTGACTTATTCGTACCATCAGGAAATTGAAATCTTGGCTCCCGCCTAAATCAGTCACCTCACATGTCACTGTTCCCGCACTTGCGGGCTCCAGAAATTCCACCCCCACCCCACACAATCTTAGATTCTGTTTAGGTTTGTTTATTTTCTCTTCTCCAGCAGCTCCCATAAGACTCAAATTAATTTGTTAAATTGAGGCCTTTCCTTCACTGGCTCACAATTTCCAGATTTTTCCTTTCAGTTCTGTTTGCCCCTCGGAACGCATGTTGCCTCACTTATTGCCTACTCCCTTTGTAGTCGAAACACATACCAGACCATGTTTTTTTAATTAATTGGAGACTGAATGGCAAACTAGGTCAATAATGCTGTCCTTTCATCTCTGCAATCTGAATTTGAATCCAGTCCAGACTCACAGAATGGGAAGTCTTCTTTACGTGGCAGCTGGAAACCTCTAAATAAAATTCCTCGGGACAGTCTCACCCAGTACCGAATGGTTGAGTTCACACCAAAAAAAAATTGTTGACAATTTGGCACCAGTTCGTTACTAATTAAAAGTGTCATTCAGATGGGATAGCAGGAGAAAGCAATGCCACCCTGGCAGAATAAAAAATAAAGTAATTTTTAGACTGGTCTTTCGAAGCACTGTTGCAACTTTACACTGCCCCTAGTTAAGCTACACCTGGCCTGGAAGGAATGCATCGGGTGCTTTAGTGTCAAAAAGTGAGAAAAAGATCCCCTGCACCATTAAGTCTGCAAATAAAAATCACAGAACAAAGTTACATTATTGTTGAAGCTTTAATTGTGAACACGATGCTCTATTTCATTTTTGTGGCGGTAAATTTCTATTAAATCCACACTAGGAATACAGTGATTTTACGATAAACTTGTTAAATATGACTTTGTGGGTTGATGGTTCTGGTAAAGAACCACTGAAATACAATGTCCTGACAGGTGTTTTATTCCACATTGGTCCATCACTATTGATAATAAAAAAAGGAGGGTATGTATTAATATAGTCTATATCACAATCGCAAAATATCCCAAAGTGCCTGACAGCCAATAAAGCACGACTGAAGTGTAGTCACACTGTGATGTAGGAAATGTGACAGACAATTTAGCACTAAAGCTCAGCAAAGTGGCTTGGGATATATTTTCTGTACTTTAAAGGCCGTATATAAATAAATTTTGTGCTATTAAAGCTGGATTAATTATTTGCAATACAACTAATAACAATGCAGTTTAATTCAGCAAACGCAAGTTGCCTCCATGAATGTTTCCTTTCCGCAGCCAACTAAAAATGGGATACATTGTATGGCTGACATTGGAACAGAACCACTGTTGACATTAAATATCAGGATGCTACAAATACATTTGCTATTCTGTTGGGAAACAATGCTTGGTTTGTCAGCCAATGCAGTCACAAAGTCACCCAGTGTCACAAAAAGGAGAATGGCGCAGTTGTGAATTAGTGTCATGCATTGGAACACCATTTTGTTCTTCATAAGTGCAATCTCCCCAATCACAGTCACCCAAATCTTTTAAGACTCAGTAAGATTTGTGACTAACTGAAGAGTCTGAGTTACATTTTCTGTAAACAACTTGTTGTTCAGTCATTCAATGTTTAGATGATAATGATTCAGAGGTTGAACAGCGCCAAATGCGAACATTCATGACGGCAGTTTTGTTTTTTAAAAAGCTGTCACCACCATTACTCGAGTACATTGCACAGACATATTCCCATTCACTGATTAGTTAACTTCCTAATTTATTTGCAATAAAAATGGTGCAGTTGCTCTCCAACTGCATATGCTAACACTGATTTAAAAGTTTGGGAATTTTGCATGCTGGCCTATTTCCAAAAAACAGCCTTGGCTACATCAGATTATCCATGATTTTTGGCAGGGAACAGTGGTTCCTCAATACAATCCAGTTAAAATCTTGTTTTGTACCATTTCATTTAAGATACATCATGTTTAGTTATGACAATGTAAATCTTTGACACCAAGTTGTCTGTTATGCATTGTAAATGAACAACATAATGGCTCTATTTTGGTCTATTTTTGCATTTTCAGATAAAAGGTTACTGGCGGCTAAACCTAAACAATGATTCTCCTAATGTTGCTGTTTTATTTCAGAAATCCTGGCTTTTGTTGTTGTTTTCTTTCCCTGCTTTAGTTTCCAATCCCTGGTGATCTTGCCCTCTTACAACTGGGGAATTTTAACCAATAGAGGGATGGGTTTGCATTGCGGAGGGGGATGGGGGAATGGTGGCGAGGGGGTGGCAGGGAGGGATTTAAAGTTTATAAAATGAGATTTCCGACCAAACCCGACTATTTCTTGCTTAAACTGAGGCCAAATTGTGGGAGGGCAGACAATCTGAATATGGAGGCTGGCAGTACTTCAACTATAATAATAAGACCACAAGCATCATTGCCATTTAGGTTTTTAACTTTAACTCTGGTCAAGCCGGTTCCCTCAGGTATCAGGAAACCCACTTTGGGACTTGGTGAATTCAGGAGGCGACTGTCTTTACATCTACCCCGGAAACCTACCTACGGAATCCTCACAATCAGGCAAATCTCCCCCACTCCCCTACACCACCCATAGGCCTCTGGTTTCTGCCCCCACCACCACCAATCCATCTGACCTTTGATATCCTAACCCAGGCCATTGACTTCCATCTCAAGGCCTCTAATTCACTTCGCACCGACATCTCCCCACTGAGGTCTCTGGCCTCCCCCGAAATAAACCTGGGATCCCAGCATTGGCAGCCCACTTGAACAACCTCTGTTCCCTCTCCAGAAATTGATCCCAGGATCAGCCACGCTCCAATATTTTATGAGTGGTAATTTTCAGGCTTACATCTTCATCATGGCAAGGAGCCAATCTCCACTGATCACCCAAGAGAGACAGTGGGTGAAAGTTTGTCCCAATGTTATGGATCTCCCCATTAGTTGGGGATCCCTGTGTCATTTTTGCCTAGGTGGTCTGAGGCTGTCCAGTCCTGATTGCATTTAAAGTAATTGGGCTTCCCCCTCCATCAAGGCAATTGGAGAGTGGAAATACCACCCCAGAGAACGGACCGTTAATCAGAGCATGGTAACTCTCCATTACCAGCAGCACCAGGTTAAGTGGCAGCTGACAGCAGTAATACTCTGAGGCCTTCACCAGGCATCATTGCTGAATCCCTGAGACAGGTTACTGGGGCTGAATTAGGATGGGGGTCATGGGGAAGAAGTCACTAATGTAGTGCGGCGGGATGGTGGTCAGATAAAAGGACAGGGAGGTGGCTGTCAGTGGCCATTCCCCTTCCTGATGCTAGGCCTCTCAAGAGGGTAGTGTTTGTGAATGAGGACCCTTCTCGTAGACCACTGGTATACCCAGCAGGGCCCTGGCAAGCCTTCTGAAAACACAGGAGACCCATGCAAGTCCTCAAAATTCCTGAGCCACCATTACATTCCGTTAACCTCAAGAAGAATTGACTTCAATCAGCGTATTAATAAGTCTGATTGACATCTTGCCATTACTGGGTAAGGTTCCCGTGTCAGGCCTTTTGCACCCTCACTAAATTGGGGACAGTTCTCCTGATGTCAGGAACCAGGGGCGGGATTCTCCGACCCCCTGCTGGGTCGGAGAATTGCCGGGGGCTGGCGTGAATCCCCCACGGTGGCCTGGTCTGCAATCGGGACCCACCAATCCGCAGGCGGGTCTGTGTCATGGGGGCACTCTTTTTCTTCCGCCTTCGCCATGGTCTTCACTATGGCAGAGGCGGAAGAGACCCCCTCCCCTGCGCATACGCGGGGATGACATCAGCATCCGCTGACACTCCCGCGCATGCGTCGACCGGCGAAGACCTTTCGGCCCCGGCTGGTGTGGCGCCAAAGGCCTTTCTCGCCAGCCGGTGGAGCGGAAACCGCTCCGGCGAGGGCCTAGCCCCTCAAGGTGAGGGCTTGGCCCCTAAAGGTGCAGAGACTTCCCCTTTGGGGCGGCCCGACGCCGGAGTGGTTCCCGCCACTCCATTACGCCGGAACCCCCCGCCCCGCTGGGTAGGGGAGAATCCTGCCCCTGAATCTGGCACTGGCACCCAATTTCTCTCGGCCATTGACACTACAGCGGGCTCCATTCAATCCTAACCATTGAGTGGAGGTGGAGATCAGATACTTCCAGACTGGAAGTGAAGCAGATTTAACGCGGCTTCCTCAAGTGCAATTTCTAGTCATGAATTGTAGAATGATGCCTTCCCAGCACTTTTGCTGTTGAATGGGATGGGAAAGGAGGAGGGACCTATAACAGGATTAGGAAACAACCTGTTTCAAAAGTATACCTACACATTAGCAAGTGAGATTTTGTAACATCATTTGCAAAGAGTGGCAAGTAGGAGCAAACATCATAATCTTGTTGTTTGGATTACTTTAGTTTATTCCATGATCACTTTGCAGCTGTGTCTTATGACATCCTCAAAGCTACCCAGCCATAATACTAGTGTGTAACTTGGCAATCTCCAATTACCTATCGCTTCATGCTTCTAATTAAAATGTGGATAAATGCGGATCAGGTTTGCAAAAAAGATTGAGAATGCTTCTAAATTATGCAGAGGACTTCATTTTTTGTCAGTTACCAGAGAAATATCATGATCAGATTGGGCAGCTTGGGATTTATGAGTCACAGCATTAGACTGATTGCACAGGGAAGTTTGATTGTCCGTTCCTGTCTGAATGTTTCATTACATTATTTTTAAATAAAAATCATCCCACATTAGGTGCGGTATTCTCCCCCCCCCCCGCCTCCCGGTGGGTGGGAGAATCGCCGAGGCGCTGTGCGAATCGTGCCACGCCGCCCTGACCCCGCACGCGATTCTCGCACCCCCCTGAAACCAGCACCGCGCGAATCGCGCCCGGCCGCTCGGAGAATCACCACAAACGGCGAGCGGCGATTCTCCGGCCCGGATGGGCCGAGCGGCCGTGCGTAAACGGCCTAGTCCCGCCAGCGCCATCCACACCTGGTCGCTGCCGGCGGGTACACATCGCGAAGGCTTGGGGGCGGCCTGTGGGGGGGGAGGGGGGCTCCGTTCCCGGGGGGGGGCCTCCGGAGTGGCCTGGTACACGATCAGGATTACCGATCGGCGGGCCAGCATCTCTGTCGGCGGGCCTCCTTTCTCCCGCCGGCAAGCCTGGATCCATCCGCCATGTTTGTGCGGGTTGACCTGGGGGAGGACGGCCACCACGCATGCGCTAGTTGGCACCGGCCCAACTGCGCATGCGCGGGACCCAAGATGCCGTGTCTTTTGCACGGCGCCAGGTTTCTGATGCCACGGCGAGGCTGCCTCGTAAATCGCGCAACGCCCCTGCTTGCCCCTGGGAGGGGGGAGAATAGGGGTCTGGGAACGGGCGCTGACGCCGGAGTAAAACACTCCGGTTTTTACTCCGGCGTCGGCACTTAGACTCCCGTTGGGAGAATCCCACCCTAGGTCTGTGAATTTGTGCCGTTCAGCCATTTAGCACTTTTGGATCCAAATTATTCACTGTAACAAAGATATCGGAGCTTGAATTTAATGCATTTTAATCCTTCGCCCCCTCTATTAAAAACTTATCAAAGGAAACATTTCATTTATTTATCCATCCAGATATCATAGGAATAGTCACAAGGATACTTACTCCCCCCAAAAATCTGGGACCATGATATGAACAAAATCATCTGGTTTGGCACCCTGAGGTAGAGCGTCGTCAATTTCACCCCCAACCCCCTGCCTTGCAACACAATTGAATGAAGCAATAACCCTTAGAAAAATACTCAAAGTCTTGGGACCTTGGTGGCCCAATAATTACAGTCACCCGGTTTGTAAATGTAAACACGCTTTTTATTTATAACAAGAACTATGATGCAATACGTAGCAAATACAACTGGCTAACTATTATCTAATTCCTAATCCCCCACTGTAACATGCGACATCCTCTCTACACTAAAAGTAATAAGTGAAGTAAAAAGATAAGAGTCGTTGTTTCAGATGGTTGTTTATAGCACCTTTCTTCAATCTAGGTTTTCTCCTTCAAGTCTGTAATGGTTTTCTCTGTGATTCATTCAGGTCTCAGCAGTTTCAAAAATACAGCAACTTTTCTGGAGAATGCAAGAGCGAGAGAGAGAGCAGACACTTTTTCTCGGATTGTCCAAGAACCTGGGGCGGGATTCTCCCAGCCCTGGGTCGGGCCGGAGACTCCCGGCAACTGAGCCACGCCGCCCCGACGCTGGCACGTGATTCTCCGCAGAGCGAAGAATCGGTGCCATTGGTGCCGATCGCGGGCCGCTCTACCTCGTCGGCCCACCGATTCTCGGGCCGGGTTGGGCCGAGCGGCCATCGTGGAAACGTTGAGTCCCGCAGGTGCCGTCCACACCTGCTTTCAGCCAGCGGGAACTCAGCGTGGAAGGGTCGGGTGGCATCCTGTGGGGGAGTGGTGCGGGCGGAGGAGGGAGGGGGGATCATCGATCTGCAGGCCGGCTTTTCTGGCTGGGGGGGTCATTTCCTACGTGGCGGCCCCGGTAGTCCTGCACCATGTTGCGTCGGGGTCGGTGCGTTGAAGGAAGCCAATGCGCATGCGCATGTTGGTGCTGGCGCCACTGCGCATGCGTGGATCCTGCGGTGCCCAGTTCGCACCGGGATCGGCAGCTGGAACTGTATGGGCCAGAATTAGTCCTGGGAGCAGCCCATTCACGCCGTCGTAAAACGCGACGGCGTTTACGACGCCATGGACGCTCTGCTGCGGGATGAGAGAATCCCACCTCTGACTCTGCTTTCATTAGGTCTCTGGAATTCGTTCCACTCAAGCAGGGTCCAATCACCACCTGTACCTGGCAGAATTAAGCCTTTTGGCCCATTTATTGGCCACCAGACAACCAATCAAAGTGAGTCGTACCCCATTTCTGAGGTGCCACAGAGTTTGAGTTCTGGGGCGAAATTCTCCGACCTCCCGCCGGGTCGGAGAATCGCCGGGGGCTGGCCTGAATCCCGCCCCCGCCGGTTGCCGAAGTCTCCGGCACCGGATATTCGGTGGGGGCGGGAATCACGTCGCGCCGGTTGGCGGGCCCCCCCACTCGATTCTCCGGCCCGGATGGGCCGAAGTCCCGCCGCTAAAATGCCTGTCCCGCAGGCGTAAATTAAATCACCTACCTTACCGGCGGGACAAGGCGGCGCGGGCGGGCTCCGGGGTCCTGGGGGGGTCGGGGGCAATCTGGCCCCGGGGGGTGCCCCCACGGTGGCCTGGCCCGTGATCGGGGCCCACCGATCCGCGGGCGGGCCTGTGCCGTGGGGGCACTCTTTCCCTTCCGCCTCCGCCACGGTCTCCACTATGGCGGAGGCAGAAGAGACTCCCTCCACTGCGCATGCGCGGGAATGCTGTCAGCGGCCGCTGACGCTCCCGCGCATGCGCCGCCGGGAGATGTCATTTCCGCGCCAGCTGGCGGGGCACCAAAGGCCTTTTCCGCCAGCTGGCGGGGCGGAAATTCGTCCGGCGCCAGCCTAGCCCCTCAATGTTGGGGCTTGGCCCCCAAAGATGCGGAGAATTCCGCACCTTTGGGGCGGCGCGATGCTCATCTGATTTGCGCCGTTTTGGGCGCCAGTCGGTGGACATCTCGCCGTTTCCAGAGAATTTCGCCCCTGTTTCTCGAAAACAAGCATCACATAAAATGTTGCAACTTTTTGAATTCCTCATTCCCTCTGCTGCTTGACTTTAAGATTAATAAATGTCCATGGACCAAATTATAATGGCAAAAAAAATAAAGAAAGGGGAAATAAGTGAATGATCAGAAAGGACCCTTACACATTGCAGTGGCAAAATCTTAAGAGTAACTCATCAACCGTGCTTAGCTTGAACATAATATAGAGGATATACAAGCTATCACACAAAGCATTTTTGGACAAATTCCCCATCAAAATACATTTAACTATGACTGATCAGAACGTGAGGGAGCAGGTGGAGCAAACATTTTTTCTCAACTTTCCTTCAACTCCCAAAGTGAAATGTTCACTTCACATCAAGCTACATTTTAAAACCCCACTTGGGACCAACGTTAGCCCATCGAGTGGTGTGCTGCATGCAAACATACACTTGGATTTTTGCAGAGTTGTGGCAATGCCACAGTGTTGCCAAAATGGTGGGTGGACACCAAATTTGTAGGCCCAAACCACACATCAGGCAGAACCATTTTGGACCCAGTGTGGGGAGAAACGGGGGCAGAACTTGACTAACACATGAGGAAAACACAACCTCAGCAGGCCCATTTGAGCTCAGTTTTATATATTCGTTCATGGGATGCGGCAGTGTTGGCTCGGCCAATATTTATTGCTCATCCATAATTGCCTTTGAAACGATGGTGATGAGCTGCCTTCTTGAACAGCTATAGTCTGCGTGATGTTGGTACAGCTACAGTGCTGTGAGGGAGGGAGTTACAAGATTTTGACGCTGTGACAGCGCAAGAATAATGATATAGTTCCAAGTCAGGATGATGTGTGACTTGAAGGGGCACTTGCAGCAGATTCTGGAGCAAAAGCCTTATCCCACAAGTGAGAGTTAAGACGTTTTAGAGTAGACATAAATGCTCTTGAAGGGTGGATGAGTTACGTAAAACTGGTAAACTGTCAAGTTATTTCAATTCACTGCCCTTCAAAAATTGAAAAAGACTGCCTGTCTCTATTGTGTGTTGAGAACAATCTGTTCTACCAGGTTCAATTGTTGTTTGTTGACATAATCCTGAGTGTTATTATTGGAACATTATTGATATTTAACTCCTTCCACAGACTATCATTATCCTCGTGGGGAAAGCAGTGGTGGGGGCTGTAATTTCAGTTTAATTGACAGCACAAACAGGTTATTGAAGGATTAGCTGTGGATGTGGATTTTTGAATATAATTATTTGTTTCATGAGGGATTAAGTACTTGAGATGATATAAATGGGGAGTATGTGGGGGCCTGATGAATTCTGAGGGTGAGAGGGCCTAATGTTTAAGAAGACAACTGGGACGAAATCCCAGAGAACTAAAGAGGTGCTTTTAACCCACGTGGACACTTGGCAGCCTCTGATTTATGTGCCCAACTCCATTCCACATCTGCCTCCAAGAAAGTTTAGCACAGTGGGCTAAACAGCTGGCTTGTAATGCAGAACAAGACAGCAGCGCGGGTTCAATTCCCGTACCAGCCTTCTCGAACAGGCGTCGGAATGTGGCGATGAGGGGCTTTTCACAGTAACTTCACTGAAGCCTACTTGTGACAATAAGTGATTATTATTATTATTATTAAGAATGAAGATCCCGCCCATGAGATTTTCCGGCTCTGGTACTTGTCTCGGGAGCAAAGATCCAGACCATTGAATTCAATTTGACTTCCAGATTTGTCCATTCTTCATTCGCAAGTGTGCCTGAACACAACCGCTATTATTCAATTTGTTTAATGATTATGCTACATTGGTCTGCTCCCATGATCAGCCCTATTTAATCAAAGAGACAGCTAATCCAAAGATCTTAGATAAACTTTGCTTTCTCAGTTAATTCAAGTGAACCATGTGAAATCACCTTTTAACTAACGTGACATGTTAAAAAGTAACAATGCAAGCACTAAAAGTAATGGAAAACTTGCTTTCCAGAATTGAAGGCTTGCATGCAATTATCTGTACACATTACACGCGCAAATGCATGCTGCATAGTTGATTGCTAAACTTAAGACTCTAAAGCTCAAAACAGTTTGATTGTAGCTGTAGCAGTTTGGAAATTAATGTAAGTTGCAGTTTTGGCAGCCATTGTGAAGAATCAGACAATGCAAATGTTTTCAGGTTTGCTGAGCACCTATTTAGCAGTGCAGCTGCAGGTTTAAGTCTGCACGGTGCTGAAAGAGCCTGTGAATTTGAAGGTAAAAGCCATTGACAAGGTTTGTTAACCAGAATATAATGACCTAGACTTCCTGCAGTTGAGAAATTGGCTACATATGTGTGGTGTCAGAATGTATGCTACAGTGATGTGCTCCTTGCCCTGATCAATTGTGCAGCCTCATCAGGTTCGACTGGGAAACCTGCATGGAGTTCAGCCACTTCCAGCAGCATTCCAACTTCTGACTCCAATAAGAGTAAGCAAACTTAACAGAAGGCTCTGCTTCCTCCCTCCTCAAGACTGTGCCTATTACTCTGTGAGCGGTTTCAAAGCTCAAACCTTGAAAAATAATTAAAACCCCACGCCCCCACCATAGAAATTCAGGACACCTGGAATTAACGGGCGCCCCTGTCGAGGATTTATTTCCCTTATTCATATTTGCTTACAAAATTCCCACCCAGAATGAGCGGAATTAGTAGTGGAAAGTGGGAGCATGAAATGTATCCATGTAGGAATGATGGAGTGCTTCTTGAAGTAATCTTTCTCTCCTTTACATCTCAATCTCACTACAAATATGTGAGGAACTTCTCAACAGTACATTTTCCACGTGCTATCGGAACGGTTCAATACAAGAGGGTCACAGGAATGACAGTACATAAAAGGTCATTTTGTCCTTTGTGGAGATGTCAGTCCGAGCTTTTCAATTGAAACTATCCATTCTTTCTTCATATCCCATCGCTGTTTTCCTTTTCAAAACCTGGATCGATAGCCACTTATATGTCGATATGCATTTACTTTGTAACTTAGATCTAGCTTGGTACTAGGTGGCAGTGGAGGAGTTGAAAATATTGCCTTCATTCTTCACGACAGGTGATTGAGAGATGGGCTTATTCTGCTGTTAAATCGAACCATTAACTTACTTACCTGAGATGCTCTTCTTTGTTTAGAGTCACAGATTTGCCCTTCACATTTTGAGGTTAATCAATTAGCAGTTAGACCTCAGTTTCTTTTAAAGCCATTTCATATTGCATTATTTGACATTGAAACAGCATTTTCAACATTCCTGGTGGCACTATTCTTTAGACCTTTGTTTTTGCAGGTTATTGAAGCATATTTTTCCAAGTTGGTATTCATATATTGGTTTGTGCATTCCTAATTGTTATGTTATGCTTCTTTGTGTAGCATAAGCTGCTTCCAATATATGAATTGTGCTTCAATAAGCTGCTTCCTTGATGTATGCTTTGACAAAGGAAGGTCCAGACTTTGAAATGAATTCAACGTGTTTATTGAACTATTAACACAGTTCTTAAATTAGTTCGACTCTCCTGCTAATCTAACTGTAGTAACTCATCTAACTAAGCCACTTGCTGGGTGTGATGCTTCTGATCAACCCTGATGTACTCTCTAGATGTCTGTCTGTGGAAAGAAACAGAGCATGTGTGCCCTGTCCTTTTATATGGGTTGTGTAATGCCCGCTTGTGGTAATGCCACCTCTGGGTGTCTTGACTGCTCATTGGTTGTGTCCTATTCTGAGTGTTCATTAGCTGCATGTTTGCATATCATGACATCTCCTGTGCTCCCTCTAGTGTTTACTTAGTTGTAGTGCATTTACATTTCCCCTTGTGTATATACAGTGATGCATATCACCACATCCCCCCTTTTTTCATGTGACATATTTTCTGTACTTTGTGAAAGAAAATTGAACAAAACAGGTAGATAAGTGATGACATGTACAAGTTATGATGACATTGATGATTAGACAATACCAAGTAATATTTATGAGTCCAAAATTTATGAATTGGTACAGTTGAGTGGTTTTCTCCTTTTGTTGATGATGTGGCGATGTTGATTTTGTCATTGCTTTGTGAACGCTGTCAGTGTTCCTGCGCTTGAGTAACCAAGAAGTCATCATGAGGTGTTCAAATGGTCAAATCACTTCGTTGTCTGAGTTGGACTCTTTTTTTTTTTCAATGCTTGTGGTAGCGATTCTGTATGTCACCTTTCCTGAAAGCTGGTTTGCTTGTTTGTAGTGGAGCAATCGTGAGGTTGTAAGATTCGTTGTCATGCCGTGGTATGTTTGTGCTCTTGCCAGTTTTTTGAACTGTGCAGGTACATTGTCCTCCATGTGCAGAATTGTACCAGGTCGTAGAAGTTGTTGTCCTATTGTTGTTGTTTTTGTCGTTCTGGCTGTCGCTGTTGTTGCCTATGTTTCACTTCTTGTTGTTGTCTTTGTTGTTGTGCTCAATGACCACACCGAGTGGAGAATTCGAGTCCTTCACAAAGTTACTTGTGTCAGTGTCCTTTGTGGCATCTGCTGTTTCATTTAGCGTTTCGTCTTTGATTCCTCGGTGCTCCCCGTCTGGAGTCATGTCCAGTTTACTTGAATCATCTTTGGCTTGTTGATGCTTCCCATCTAGAGCCCATTCTGGTTCACCTGAATCATCTTTGGTTTCTTGATGGTCCTCTGTTGAAGTCATTTCAGGTTCACTTGAATCATCTTTGGTTTCTTGATGCTCCTCGTCTGGAGTCAAAATGTTCAAGATTTCATTTTCTTGTGGAGAGGCTCGAGTGGATGAGGTTTCAATTGACATAGTCGCACTGGACTCACGAGTAGTTTCACTTGGATTGTCGAGTGCCTCTGTGCATATGAGCTGAGATCTGTTAGTCTCACTGTGATGTTGCACATCTTGTATGGGAATTGTGATGCCTTCGTCACTTGTCTCACAAACAGTAGGTAGACGTGCAGTGTCTTCTTGTTGGTCAGATGAGCTGGGTAAACTGTCAGAGTCTTCTTCTGGTGGCTCAAGTAATCTGGGTAGACTGTCATAGTCTTTCAGTTGTTCAAGTGAGCGTGGCAGACTTGCATCGTCTGCTGCTGGTTGCTCAGGTAAGGTGGATAGACCTTCATGGTCATGTTCATGCATGGACTGCGCTTTGGAGTCTTGAGTTGTTCCCATTGTGGAGTCTGTCAACGAGCTCGCTGTGGAGGCTTGTATCGCTCTCTCTGCGGAGTCTGGCATTGTTCCCTGTGTGGAGTTGTGCAGTGGACTCGCTGTGGAGTCGATCTGTGTGTCAGGTGTGGAGTTAGGCCGTTCTCTGTAGGCTTGTACCGCTCTCTGTCTCTTGGCGTCAGACCGCAGCAGAATTCTGTACTCATGGTTCAGGATGTCGTCTATGCTGGGCTGAGGATCCTCAAACCCGAAGAACTCATCCATGTTTGTGCAGGATGCTTCAATGTACAACTCATCTCGTTGCGGTTCGGATTTGTTACAGTGCTTGCTACGTCCAATGATGAAATCATCTTCTGAGTCGTAGTCTTCAAATCATCTCTTTGGGCGGTGCTAACTGCTTGTTGCAGGGTTCTGCGGAGGTTATTTTCATCTACTGGTCGAAGTTCAGGCATTGTGCTGTTGTTCCAGGTGAAAGAATTGTGTTTTCTGGCTTTAAAACTTTTCTTCACTATTTTTGGACATTTCCCCTTTAAGTGGGTGTGGTCCAGGCCCTCTGACGTCATGACGTAAAGCGTAGGAATGGATTGCGTATGCGCAAATCGCTTTTCCTCTACTGTGCGCTCTTTTCGCAACTGCGCATGCGCGAGAATGTTTTGACGGTTCGCGTCTTCGCGTTGGGGAACTGCGCATGTGTGGACTGGGCTGGCTGGATACGCGCAAGATGGCTGTCAATCAAAAATGCCGTTGCTTCTGTTGTATCCCTACCTCTACCTCGTGGTGAGTATAGGCGTCAGTTTTACCGATTTCTTTTCACCTCGCAGTAGTTTTCAAACTTGTCCAGGACTGTCTGGAAGTCTTTTTTGTCCTGCCCTTTGGGGTATTTGTAGGAGTTGCAGATCTCTATTGCATGCTCACCCGCAATGGTGAGTAGAAGAGCTATCTTTTTAGCATCGGCCACGCCATTTAGGTCGGCTGCTTCCAAGTTAAGCCGAAATCTCTGCTTGAATGCACACCAGTTGGCACTAAGATTGCCGTGGTACCTGAGTTGCTAAGGAACCGGAATCTCGATCACCTTGCCTGGGTGCTGATGCTGGTTGTCACGGATCTTGCTGAGTTGAGCTAAATATATGTAACAGGCACGCCTGGTATCATGTTGTATATGCTTCTTCATGTAGCATAAGCTGCCTCCTTGATGTATGCTTTGACAAAGGAAGGTCCAGACTTTGAAATGAGTTCAACGTGTTTACTGAACTATTAACACAATTCTTAAATGAGTTCAACTCTCCTGCTAATCTAACTGTGGTAACTCAGTCTAATTAAACCAGTCTGCTCTAAGCCACGTGCTGGGTGTGATGTTTCTGATCAACCCTGATGTACTCTCTAGATGTCTGTCTGTGGAAAGAGACAGAGCATGTGTGCCTTGTCCTTTTATATGGGTTGTGTAATGCCCCCTTGTGGTAATGCCACCTCTGGGTGTCTTGACTGCTCATTGGTTGTGGCCTATTCTAAGTGATCATTTGCTGCATGTTTGCATATCATGACATCTCTGGTGCTCCCTCTAGTGTTTACTTAGTTGTAGTGTATTTACATTTCCCCTTGTGTAAATACAGTGATGCAGATCACCACACAAATGTCCAAAAAACTACAGCTAGTACGAAACAACAGGCTTTTGGCAGTGATTATTTCTATGGTGCAGTAGAAAGTTCCATCCAATTTTAATCATAATCACCACTGGAATTACAAGATAGCCACACCAGCAAACCAATACTACATCCTGAAAGGCAAACAAGACATTGGCCGGAATTTTGCGAATTTCTTTCAGTGTTGATTTGGGTGGGAAAAGTGGAGGGCAGCCTGCTGGTTCACTTTCTGTGTTTCTTGCCATATTTACAAAGACTTTGTGAAAAAAAGGAGGGGTGGGTCCCACAACAGCATGCTGGCGGAGCGGGCCCTATCCAGAACAGCCCTCGCCCACACAAAGCTGTGCTCATGTGCGCACCTCTGGCAGGTTTAGTTCACAAGGTGCAAGTTGTGGAGACCTGCTGAGATTCATGATGCGCTGATGTGAATGGTCAATTGAATGTGTGGGGACAATCAGGCACAAAGGCCTGAATATGAGATGCAAATTGATATAAATGGGGATCCTGCCTTTTAAAGTCGGGATTCCCTTTAGATCATTGGCAGGGACGATCGAGCAGGGAAATCCTGCCGATGTAAAAGCCTTTTGGGACCTCCACTGTATTCTCCACCCCCTCAACTATCCCTTGCTCCGAAAACAGGCGCGCAAGAACCTGGCCAGTGTTATGTTACGAATGTTACCCTGAATTTAGGAGTCAGTCTTTCCCATTCTGATGAAAGTTCCATGAGTTGGCTCTATTTCTTGGTCAATATTTCCAGAAATATCAATTTTTATTAACATTGTGAAACAGACAAAATATTAATTTTGGGCAGAATTTCCCCCCCCCCCTTCCCTCCCCCAGTCCCTGACACACACACATGCATGCACACACACACATGCATGCACGCACACACACACACACACACACACACACACATGCACGCACACACACACCATGTTTCGCAGCAGTGGGGACAGTCAGTCATTGATCCGAGGTGGGATCTTCTGGTCACACCCATGTCTATGGGATTTTGCGGGCCCCACATTCTCCGCCATTGGAGAACGCGCGCGGGTGTGGGGCGAGGGGGGGGTAGGGAAGGGGGGGTTGGCTGGTCACCATTTGTGGGATTGGAAGATCCTGCCGGTAGGAAGGGCTGAAAAATGTGGTTGTTGTTCTTTCTCTCGCATTTCTGCTTCCTAACTGGCCAGCTCATATCCATGTATCTGTGTCGCATGCGGCATGGTGGCACAGTGGTTAGCATTGCTGCCTACGGCGCTGAGGACTCGGGTTTGGTCCCAGCCCTAGGTCACTGTCCATGTGGAGCTTGCACATTCTCCCTGTGTCTACGTGGGCTTGACCCTCACAACCCAAAGATGTGTAGGTTAGGTAGATTGTGTGGTGTTCATTGTGTTGTGAATACTCAGGATGGATTCTGGACATAGTGTACACAAAGGCTACAAAGCTAAGTTAAAATAACAATGCTAAATTTTATTGCACTACTTATTATACAGTTCAAACCCTGAGCGGAATTCTCCGTTGCCCGACGCTGAAATCGTATACGACGCTCGGGCTGAGAATCCCCGTTTGCTACCGAATTGGGGGCGGAGCCTTTTTTCAGATGCTCCGCCCTCTCCAAATTGGCATTATCTAGGAGCGCGCCGCACACCAGCGTGAGCGCGTCGCTTTGAGGCCCTCCCTCGACGCTCCGCCCCTGATGGGCCGAGTTCACAACCACGCGTGTATCGTGTGGTCTGAGTTCTCGTAAACCCGGCGTGGCGGCTGCGGACTGTGTCCAGCGCCGTCACAGTCGGAGGGGGGGGGGGGGTGGAGCCATGCTGCTGGCAGGGGGGGGGCTTTGGAGAGGGCTGTGGGGACTGGTGGGGGTGGTCCGGGGCTGGTGAGTGGTGGTCTAGGGGGACACTATTTGCCCGGTCGGGTCCATGTCGGCCGGCGCAATGCTGTGCGACCACTGCAGATCGTCGCCATGCACATGCACGGCCACGGAACCGGCAATTCTCTGGCCATTTATGTTGGGAATGCTGGGAGCTTTACCCGGCGTCGCTGCTGGCCCTCCACCGGGCGGAACATCGATGCGGGGGTGGCGCCGACATTTTCATTGTAAAACTAGACACTTCCTCCGGATATAGCCTCAAAATCGGTGATACCAACCCACTATTCTAAAGCTAGCAATATTATAAACTATAATTACAATCTACACTATACTAACACCTATCTCACACACATTGGGCTGGATTCTCTGTTTGGGAGACTAAGTGTTAATGCCGGCGAGGGAACAGTGGTGTTTTACGGCCAAAGAAATGGCGTAAAACCGCCACCGACCCTCCTTTGGCCAGGCTCGCCACGCCCGGACCATCCCCCAGCAGTGACCCCAGCCCCTGCCAAAACCCGCCCCTGCCCGCGGATCGGCTCCCCCTCGACTGTGGCAGCGTTGGACTTAGTCTGTAGCTGCCACACCGGGTTACCGAAAGCAAATAGGACACGCACCCCACATCCAGGGCCCATCGGGGACGGAGCATCAGGGGCAGGGCCTCAGGTAACGTCCTGAGACCGTCCCAATGGCGTTAGGAGTATTCTGCAAGTACACCATTTTAGAGGGGGCGAAGCATCGCAAAAGTGGCGCAGCCCTGATTTCGGCACAAATGGGGATTCTCCGACCGATCGTCGAACACGGTTTCGGCGTCAGAGACCGGAGAATCCCGCCCACAATCTCTACTTGTTCTCTGCACTCCTTCTACTCTCTCTCGACGTCTCCGGCCTTCTCCTGCCTTCTCCCGGAAGTCTGAGAGGCATTCCTTTTTATTGGTCTGCTCCCTCGCTCCATCTGGTGGTAGGATAAAACATTACATTATCTCCTAATGTGCAAGACTTTGGGCTGGCTTCTGCAGTCGGCAATCTCGTTCGGTGAAAGGCTGGAGAATCACAATTCCCGACCGAATCAGGAGTGGCAACACTTTTGCGATGCTCTGTCCCCTCCAAAGTGGCGCACTCGCAGGCCGCCGCCTTGCGCATGCACAGCCACGGACCCGCCAATTCTCCGGGGTATATCAGCAGCTCGAGCCGGGTGCTCTATGCTGCCGTCTTGCTCGCGCCAGCAAAATGGGGAATCGGAGGCCATTTTGCGGCAGTTTCCGTTCCCACGCAGGCGTGAGGACATAGCCCCAGAATCGGAGAATCCATACCATTATACATAATGTCACAGATTGGCCAGCCAAAATTGTCCCTTAATTGGAAAAAATTAATTGAGTATTCCAAATTTATTTTAAAAATCTATGTATCTGTGTCTGTACAGGTGTCTATCCACTGTGTTGCGTGTCTCATCCGTCAAGCTTACCACGTCACAAAACATCAGATTTGATTGTTAACATTGCACACGCTTCATTCAAATCTTTTATTCATGTTGCAACAGCAAATCGTAAAGGCTAAGCGCTCTATCTACCAGAATTAGATCAATAAACTTTAATGAAAAATGGCTAAGGATGTTTATGACAACAACAGAACAAGGTGATTGCAAATACTACCTATGCAGAAAGACACAAGGCAAGCCAATGATATCACTGACACGGATTATTTTCAAATGCTATTATTTCCTTAGTCTGCTCGATATGTACACAATGTACCATCAAATAAATTTGAAAATGTTAAAACATTGCAAAACCTTTGGGACCTGAGCCTTTCAGTCTGCCAGCTGCTTGATACTTAAATTTGGCACGCAGGTCACTGCGTAGTCTCTTGGTGTAGACCTGAGCAAAGCTTTGCAAACATGCATTTTTAAAGCATTTCCCCATCTATCTGATCTGTAGCCTTGATGTAACGTTGTCCACGGCATTTCCCTCCTGGTCAAGCCAAACACAGTCTTTTCCTGCTCCTTTTCAGCATTGTTTAGGCCCATTATGTTCAACTGATGTTCCATAGTTGTGAATAAAGCTCCACAATACAGTACATAACCCCCCAAAATTAAACTAGTATTGGATCAGGAACTTTTTCTTTTCCTCCTTCTGTGATAATAATGAATAATAATCTTTCTTTGTGTCACAAGTAGGCTTACATTAACAATGCAATGAAGTTACTGTGAAAATTCCCCAGTCGCCACACTCCGGCTCCTGTTCGGGTACACGGAGGGAGAATTCAGAATGTCCAATTCACCTTGTTTTAAAACAAAAATTTAGAGTACCTAATTCTTTTATTCCAACTAACGGGCAATTTTAGGGTGGCCAATCTACCTAACCTGCACATCTTTGGGTTGTGGGGGTAAGACCCATGCAGACTTGGGGAGAATGTGCAAACTCCACATGGATAGTGGCCCGGGGATGGGATCGAAGTGCTAACCACTGTGCCACTGTGCCGCCCGTATGTCCAATTCACCTAACAAGCACGTCTTTCAGGACTTGTAGGAGGAAACCGGAGCACCCAGAGGAAATGTACGTGGAAACGGAGAGAACGTGCGGACTCCACACAAATAGGGACCCAAGCCGGGATTCGAACCTGGGATCCTGGCGCTGTGAAGCAACAGTGCTAACCACTGTGCTACCATACCTCCATGTAAAACTCCTTGAGATGTTCCCATGGCAAAGATGGTATCAATGAAGATTAGATGAAGGAGGTGATCCTTGGGATGCCTTAGTGATCCTTCATATGATGGAGTCCTTGGTATGTCTGTTCCTCACCAGGTGCTTTGTGTTCCAATTGCCAAGATATGATTTCCAAACCTCCTGTCAATTTCCTGTCAAATCCAAATGCTTCCTGGATATTCAACTGTTCCTCCTCCTCTCCTTGATCCCCAGTGTGTTTTCCAGCCAATGAGTTGCAAAAGCGAACATGAGGTGAAAGAGGAGAGTTAAAGAAGAGGAAAGAAAAGGAAAAGGATAAATGAGGGAAGAAATTAAGCAAGAGAGCAATTAGGTACATGAGGAGCAAAGGGGAAACACAATTATCATGGGAAGCTGGACAGAAATGAAGAGGAGGAGAGAAAGAGGGACGGAGTGGAGGGAAGAACAACATAAATGAAAGGTGAGAGAGAACACCCCCCCGCCCCCACTATATTATATCTTAATAGGACCACCATCCTTCACTGGAATTTCACAAATGCCTGAGAGATTGTGGGTGGAGCTGCCACAAAAAACAAACATTTTGATGTAGGGCTTTAAGATTTCATACCTGAGCAATTGACTGCTCAAGGATTCTGCCTCGCACACACCCATCACCACCCTGACCTTCGGGTCTCCTCATGTCTCACAATCCATTCTTTGATTAGTATACCTTCAAATCCTGACTGTCTCAAACCCTTGTAGACTGCAGCCACTGCCACAATCTAACCCCAATATGTCATTTTCTTCTTTTTGCAATCCCCAGTCCAGCTGACCTGACTCCGCAATGTGTACCATAATGTCATATGTTCCGAGGATGTATATACGTTTTAAGATAGATTTTTAATTTTGCCCAGGTTTTAAAATAAACGAAAACACTCTAATGACAATAGTGATGCCAGATGGCTCCAATATCCAGATTTCATTCCGCCAAGTGAGAAGAAAAGAAACAATACTCAACTCTCTGGGAGCATGAAAGACCCCCGTCTCCTGTTGCCGTTCGGCTACCCTGGAACTTTGTAAATGTTTCTGAGATGAGGCATCAAAAGGCAATTGCATTTTCTAGAACAATGACTACAGCAGACATGGACTAACAGAATACACGGCCAGCAGGGTACTTTCAGGGCCTGTTTTACCAAGCAGGAGCAAGATCAAGACACAGGTTGGGAAAGCCATTTGCTCTCTCTCTCTTTCTGTCTCTCTCTCAATGTATTAAGCCTGGATTTGCAACGTAAGTACCCTGAGAAGAAGTCGACTGCAAACGAAAATTTTTAGGGAATAAAATTTGTAAATCTGCCCTATACCTCATCATCCAGGAAGACAACTGATACAAAATGGTCAAAAAGTGGAACCACCACACCGAGACCAGCCAAAGTGTTCTTCACAGAGTCGTATAATTGTTAGGGTGCACAAGGAAGTCATTTGTCTCATCGTGGCTGCACTGGCTCTCCAAACAAGCATTCTGACTTAGTGTCTTTTCCCTGGAACCTGAATGTTGTGTCTATTCAAATCATCATCTCATTCCGTCTTGAATGCCTCAATTGAACCTTCCTCCGCCACACTTCCAAGCAGTGTATTACAGACCTAAACCACCAGTTAAACCACTAAGCGATTTTCATTAAATTTTTTCCATCTCTACCAACTTGAGTGTGTGGGCCTTGGCAAATGTGTGTGACATACGAATGGTGGTTGTGACTTATCTAGATTGGTTTTGTTCACATACCTTGGCTGGGATCCTCCCTTTCTGGGGACTAAGTCCCCACGCCGGCGGGAAAACCGGTGGAACGACTCCGGCGTCAACGGCCCCCCAAGGTGAGGAATTCTCACCTTTCTAGGGTGCTAGATTGATGCCGGAGGGGTTGGCGCCACTCCAGCTGGCGTCGAAGGGATGGCGCGAATTTGCGCATGGGCGGAACAGCCAGCATATTTTCACGCATGCGCGGGGGGTCCTCTTCTCCGCACCGGCCCCCGGGCAATATGGCGGAGCCCTACAGGGGCCCGGTGCGGAAGGAAGAAGTGCCCCCATAGAACAAGCCCGCCCAGCAGATTGGTGGGTACCGATCGCGGGCCAGGCCACGGTGGCCCCCCCCAGGGTCGGATCCCCACGCGCCCCCCGCGAGGACCGCCCACGCAAACCCACCTGCCAGGTCCCGCCGGTGCATGAGTTGAGTGATTCACGCTGGCGGGACTGGCCAAAAGTGGACAGCCGCTCGGCCCATCGGGGCCCGGAGAATCGCCAGGGGGGGCCGCTGTCAACGGCTTCTGACCGGCGTGGCGGCGATCCCGCCCCCGGCCAAAAAACGGTGCCGGAGAATAGGGCAGCTAGCGTCGGGGCAGTGGGGCGGGATTCGCGCCTCCCTCCGGTGAGGGGTCGGAGAATCCTACCCCTTGTCTTTGTTTAATCTGAGTAAATCTGTTTGACTAATTCTTTACAATCTGAAGGTGTAACTAGTGATTGACGACAGTATTGACAAAGCACACCCTCTCTAATTCTATAAAAAATGCTGTGTTACACTCACATCTTGAGTGCTAGAATAGAGGGGTCATTTCACCCTTCCTCATGGGAACATAACATTAAACACTTCCTCAGGAGCCTCTCTCCACTTCCGCCACTGCCCCAATATAAAATAATAATAATTTTTGTTGTCACAAGTAGGCTTACATTAACACTGCAATGAAGTTACTGTTAAAAGCCCCTAGTCGCCCATTCCAGCGCCTGTTCGGTACACAGAGGGAGAATTCGGAATGTCCAATTCACCTAACAGCACATCACTCGGGACTTGTGGGAGGAAACTGGAGCACCCGGAGGAAACCCAGGCAGACACAGGGAGAATGTGCAGACTCCGCATACACAATGACCCAAGCCGGGGATCGAACCTGGAACCCTGGCGCTGTGAAGCAACAGTGCTAACCACTGTGCTACCGTGCCGCCCAAAATACCGAGCAGCTTCCAACGAGATGTGGACATACAAACAGTCCCAAGATAGATATTGAGTAGATGAAGGAAGGATCCTATATGGGAGCCACTGATAGACATTGGCAATGTAGGGATGGATGGAGAGACTTCTAGGAAGAGTGAATCATATATAATGGGGGTGGGGGTAAATGGATACATTGTTAGCTACTGTAATAGCAAAGAATGTAGTAGCTGAACAGAGAAGCTGGGGGGAGGGTACGGGGGAGGAAGATGATGACAGATCTGATGCAAAAGTAGCTGATAAAGCAGAGACATAATTATAGTTGCGGTATAATTTTTGTCTGTAATCAATGACGCAAAATATTAACTTAACTATCGTTTCGAGTCCGATGACTCTTTGTCAACACCGAGTCATCGGACTCGAAACGTTAGCTCCTTTCTCTCCCTACATATGCTGCCTGACCTGCTGAGATTTTCCAGCATTTTCTCTTTCGTTTCAGATTCCAGCATCCGCAGTAATTTGCTTTTATTAACTTAACTATATTATATGTGCAATGGTGTAATCCCTCTCTCAGTATCAAGCCACACATTCTTTGGCCCCAATTTGGCCAGGGTGAGGACATTGTGACATCTCATCTGATACCAGACCACCCATTTGTGGGTGGTAGAATTACCCCCTCTAACCCATTTGTGAGCATCACCAGGGGAGATAATGGAGTATTTCAAAACAATACTATCACTCAAAATTCAACTGAATCCTGAAAGCAGTGGTGCATTTATTGTGAGGGGCCAGATCACTTTCTGGCTCAGTGAACTATATTTAACTTCCACCAAGTCAAGCTGAGTCCCTGCATCTTGGGTGCTGGGTAATTCCCAATTTCTAACCCCGGCACTTATGACTTGAACTGACCTCACACAATGCCAAGTTGGCAATACATTGGAAAAGAGGAGGAGGACAAACTAAATTGGTGCTTTCATAACTCTATTTACTGAAAGTCCTGGGAAAAATGTTACATTTCAGATGGCAGTGATATTTTGTTTTTATTCATGAATTGAAAACAAACTTACAAGTTAAAAATGATTCTTGAAATGAATTCTCTTCAGAAAACGAATATGATTCAGAGGCAATCGTTTAGAGATAAAAATAATTTTAAAAATAATATAAACAAAAGTACTTACCATGCCAAAGGCATTTTGCTTGAGTGTCGACATAGACTGGGCTAATGAAGGGATTTGGTAAATGTTAAGGACTTCTTTACTTGAATGTGACAGCATTTTATTATAGTCATAATATATTCTTTTCACAGAGAATGACAACTGAAAATTATGTAAAAGCAGAATAAATACAAACAAATTACCATATGTACAATAATACTGAATATTTAATCTGGAGTTTGACGCTGTAAAATTATAGATCTGTTTTCAGAGTACAAGAATCTTTAAAGCCCAAGAAATTTTCATTGGTTTTCTTGCCTTTTGTAGTATATGTTCCTTTGTTCATTGATTTGTTGTGATGTCTAAGAAGGTCTTACAGTGGGGTTGCTTTATAACTAATTAGACATAGTCACTGTTTATGCCAGTAGATTTATTGTTGCTCTGATAAATAATTATTTATAGGTGTATCAGATTGGGTCTGTTTCATGTGAATATTGTATGCAGAATGGTACAGGAAGGTGAAATGTTTTTGATTGCTCCAACAATCAAGGGAGCACAGTAAATGGATACAGAGTGAAAGGCTTTTACAGTGAAGTCTTGTTCATCGCGCACAAAAAAATTGTCAGCTTCTCAGGGTTGGGTGATTGAGCATTACAGACTGGCAGGTTGTTGAAACAAAGAGAGCAGCAAGCTCAAATTCACTTACAGGAAACACTCATCTCAGCATGAAACAGCTGGATTATCAATATTCAAAGGCTCTGTAATGCGAGGAGAGGCTGGATTTTTTGCATCTCCATGTCTTGAGCCCAGTTTAAAATTGAGGGTTTCTGCACCTCATCACTTTCCATCAGGAAAGGGCGCTTATGTGCACAAGATTATATCTTGTCTGACTATGCACCATTTTCCTCTGCCAAAATGCACTTTATAAAAGCATCACTTGTTGTTGCGCTCAATAACTTCAACCTTAGTATGGTTGAGATAATTTTTTTGCCGATAATTGTCCAGAATGTTAAATGTGCAATCGACCCGAGGGCAAAGCATGTTCCGGGTTTCTCTATTAATGTAACGATAACCCAGTGATATTCATGAGTGGTTCTCCGAGATGTGAAAACTGGAAAGAGAAAGCTGACCTTGAAAAACACTTTGCAAAAGTGGCAGTTTTTATTTCTCGTAATTTGACGGAACCCATGTTTTAAAATGGGCAGTGAAGCTGAGGCCCAGTATTAACATGCACCATTCAGACATGGTAAAAGTTGCAACATGGGCTCAAATTTGTACTCTGCTATATGATGAGTTACTAATGGTACACACACCACAGTGAGAAAGCCAACTGAGCAGAACTCATGTTCCTTCCAGGGTCAACAGGATGTCATCAAGATTTTGTTCACTTTCACTTTCAGATCCACTTGTCTATTTCTGGCCGAAAGGAGAGAAAATACTTCAACAGGCAAACACTATCACTCATGAAAGCACGAACTTCCGGGTGCGGCGATGACCAGCTAAGTCGCACGTTTCGGCACCTCCCGTTGAAACGGACTTTTGGGCTCTTATTAAGAGCCCCAACGGCAATTTTCTACGGCCGAAATCATTGTGCGGTGAAATAGGAGGGAATCCCCCCATATAAATATGGATAAAGGAGAGGATAGCGGCCGGATTGCAGTGGATCCACTGGAGCAGCAGCAAGGAAGGGAAGCTCGAAGCAAGATGGCGTTGGAAGGTGGCTGTTCGGTATGGGGCCCGGAGCAACAAGAGTTCCTGCGGCGCTGTGTGGAAGAGCTGAAGAAGGAGGTGTCATGATATTCAAACACACACATCATGATGGACACACCAACAGGCAAATCAGAGCACACAACACCACAACCAATCACACACAAGAACACCAACCACATAAAAAGCACGAGCACGACACCTGGTGGTCAGTAGGTCTGGGGACAAAGACACGGAGAAGAGCTGTTACAAAATCACAAACAGGGAATCCCCACGTGCAGAGTATCAAGACAAAACTGTACATAGTAAGTTTAAATAAAATAGCGTTGTACCATATACAACCGTGTTGGCTCATCTGTGTGTCAGAACACCCAACACCACATGGTACAGGAGTGGATCGATACCTGCCAACTAACCTGCCATTCTGGACATGGACCGCACCGACAAACCGCAGCCGTTGCAAGTCGCGGGGAACCTAGGTACCAATTGGAAGCTCTTCAGGCAGCGATTTGACCTGTACATCCGTGCCACCGAAAAACAGAGTGCCTCGGATGAAACGAAGATTGCAATGCTCCTCTTCTACGCAGGTCAGCACGCCCTCGACATCTTCAACTCACTGGTGTTCGAAGAAGGCGAAAACCAATCCAAATATGACACGGTCATCCTCAAACTGGACCAGCACTTTAAAGTTGAAGTAAATGAAAGTTTTGAAAGATACCTCTTTCAGCAACGCCTGCAAGGTAAGGAGGAGCTTTTTCAACCCTTTTTGACGCACCTCCGGATTCTAGTGCAGTCCTGCGGTTACGGCACCACCACAGAGTCCATGATCAGGGACAAGATTGTTTTTGGCGATGCCTCTAGTGGCCTACGCCAGCAGCTTCTTAAAATAAAAAGCCTCACCTTAGCGTCTGCTGTGGAAGCCTGTGTCCTCCACGAAAATGCTACCTGCCGTTTTGCCCGATTTCAGGCGTCCGAGTTGGCACGGAGGGGGTCCCCAGCCATCGAATCGGCAAGCCAGGCCGCCCACGACGCCGAACGCATCCAGGCCGTCGATTACTTCCCGGCCCACGGCCCGGACGACAGCGGTCGCTTCCCGCGCTTTTCGCGGTCTCCCGCGCTGGTGCGCGCCAAAAATAACGGCCACATCGAGGGACGCACTGCGCAGGCGCGCCCACCGCAAGATCGCACTGCGCATGCGCAGTGGCGCAACGAACGCCGTGACGTCATGACGTGCGGCAATTGTGGAGCTGTACATTTAAAAGGGCAATGTCCTGCAAAAAACCGACAGTGCCTCAGATGTGGCAAGATGGGCCACTACGCTGCCCACTGTCGTTCGGCTCAACCCATGGATCCTGCACATCCCCGACAATCTCGCAGACAAGTCAGGACCGTCCAGCCCACGCATCAAGACTTCCAGTTAAGTGATGCAGATGACCAGGATGCCTTCCGCGTTTCCGTCATCGATGTCAACAAGGTCAATGCCATCAATCCAGCCGATGAGTGGTGTGCCACCCTGACGGTCAACCGATCGCGCGTCACCTTCCGTCTGGACACCGGCGCATCCGCCAACCTGATTGCATATTCTGCAGTCCAGGCCATGAAGGTCAAACCACCCATCACGCCATCCCGGCTCAAGATGGTTGACTATAACGGGAACGTCATCCCGTCCATAGGATCTTGCCAGCTACAGATAACTCACAAGATGCACATGGCCACACTCCCCTTCGAAGTTGTCGGCTCATCAAAAGATTCGTTACTGGGCGCACAGGCGTGTAAGGTCCTTCACCTGATACAGCGCATTATGTCTCTCTCTCCAGATGAGATATCCGACTTCCCGGATGCTGAGTTCCACGCAAATCTCCATTCCCTCCTTGCTCACAACCAGGAGGTTTTTGAAGGCATGGGGACATTGCCATACACGTACAAGATTCGACTCAAACCGGACGCCATCCCTGTCGTTCACGCAACTCGCAGGGTTCCTGCGCCACTCAAAGACCGCCTCAAGTTACAACTGCAGGATCTTCAGGACAAAGGGGTCCTATCCAGGGTCACGGAGCCCACGCCATGGGTCAGCTCCATGGTCTGTATAAAGAAGCCCTCTGGCGAGCTCCGCATATGTATAGATCCTAAAGATCTGAATAACAACATCATGCGGGAACACTATCCCATCCCGAAACGAGAGGACCTCACCAGCGAGATGGCGCAAGCCAAAATATTCACCAAATTGGATGCGTCCAAAGGATTTTGGCAGATCCAATTGGACCCGGCCAGCCGAAGACTATGCACATTCAACACCCCTTTTGGCAGATTCTGCTACAACCGGATGCCATTCGGCATCATTTCAGTATCTGAAGTTTTCCACCGCATTATGGAGCAGATGATGGAAGGCATCGAAGGGGTACGTGTATATGTGGACGATATCATCATTTGGTCCACCACTCCGCAGGAACACATGCATCGCCTACGATGTGTCTTCACCCGCATACGACAAAATGGCCTGCGTCTCAACCGTGCGAAGTGTGCCTTCGGCCAGACGGAGCTGAAATTCCTCGGGGACCACATCTCACGGTCAGGGGTCCGTCCCGATGCAGACAAAGTTAGCGCCATCACAGCCATGCCACGGCCGGCTGACAAGAAGGCTGTCCTAAGATTCCTGGGCATGGTCAACTTCCTTGGGAAGTTCATTCCCAACCTGGCTTCTCATGCAACGAATATGCGCCATCTCGTAAAAAAATCGACAGAATTCAACTGGCACCAATCGCATCAGCGGGAATGGGAGGAGCTCAAGCACAAACTGGTCACGGCACCAGTGCTGGCGTTCTTTGACACGACTCGCCCTACAAAGATCTCAACAGACGCCAGCCAATCTGGTATTGGAGCGGTACTCCTGCAAAAAGGCAGCACGTCGTCATGGGCCCCGGTTGCATATGCTTCACGAGCCATGACCCCTACCGAACAGCGCTACGCGCAAATAGAAAAAGAATGCCTGGGCTTGTTAACTGGACTGGACAAGTTCCACGACTATGTGTATGGCCTGCCACGATTTACGGTTGAAACTGACCACCGCCCCCTGGTCAACATCATTAACAAAGACCTGAACGACATGACCCCTCGCCTCCAGCGCATCTTACTTAAACTCAGGAGGTATGATTTCGAACTGATCTACACTCCGGGGAAGGATCTCATCGTGGCGGACACTCTCTCCCGAGCAGTGAGCACACCACCAGATGCGGAGGGGTTCGTGCGTCAAATTGAGGCACACGTGACTCTGACAGCAGCAAATCTGCCAGCTGATGATCCTAGTCTGGCCCACATACGCGCAGAGACGGCGACTGACCCCCTTCTGCAGCGAGTGATGCGCCACATGACGGAAGGGTGGCTCAAAGGGCAGTGCCCCCAGTTTTATAATGTGCGAGATGACCTTACCAACATAGACGGGGTCCTTATGAAATTAGACAGGATCGTTATTCCGCACAGCATGCGCCAGATGATTCTTCAGCAACTACACGAAGGCCACTTGGGCGTCGAAAAATGCAGACGAAGGGCCCGAGAGGTGGTATATTGGCCGGGTATTAATGAAGACATAGCCAACATGGTGCTCAACTGCACAACCTGTCAGAGGTTTCAGCCGGCGCAACCTCCGGAGACGCTTCTACCACACGAGATGGTGACGTCCCCCTGGGCGAAGGTGGGTGTTGACCTATTTCACGCGCTCGGCAGAGATTACATCGTTATTATAGACTACTTCTCAAACTACCCGGAAGTCATGCCTCTCCATGATCTGACGCCGTCCGCAGTCATTGGGGCCTGCAAGGAAACATTTGCTCGCCATGGCATTCCAAGGACTGTCATGTCAGACAATGGACCTTGTTTCGCCAGCCGTGAATGGTCGTCCTTTGCCGCAGCATATGGTTTCACTCATGTGACATCCATCCCTCTACATCCACAATCGAACGGGAAGGCTGAAAAGGGCGTCCACATCGCCAAGCGGCTCCTGTGCAAGGCGGCTGCTGCCGGATCGGACTTTAACCTCGCCTTGCTGGCCTATCGATCGGCCCCGCTATCACTGGGTCTCTCGCCAGCGCAGCTACTAATGGGTCGCTCCCTCAGGACGACGGTACCTTCCATCCTGGCACCAACAACAGACCATGAGACGGTTCTTCGGAACATGCAAATGCAGCGTGATCGCCAGAAAAGTTGGTACGACACACGAGCGACGGACCTGCCCCCCCTGTCCTCCGGAGACAAAGTACGCGTCCATCAACCGTATGGTGGCTGGTCAGCATTGGCCGAAGTCCTCCGACAAGTGGCTCCCCGCTCGTTCCTGGTTCGCATGCCGGATGGTTCAGTGCGTCGCCGCAATCGGCGCGCCCTTCGCCGACTTCCACGCTCACAGCCACACAGTACGCACACGCCAGATCCTCAACAGGCTTCCGAGGATGACTTTGTGGAGCTGCCGCACATCACGCCCTTTCCATCGCCACCCATGGCCATGCTTGCACAGCAGCCGGTGGTTCTTGACCCACCCTTGAGGCGGTCAACCCGAACTCGTCGCAAGCCCAATAGACTGGACTTATAATACCGTTCATATGTCTAACAAGTTGCACAATTTTACATGATAACCTGTTGTTGTTTATCGTTCCAGATATCGTCTGACTGGACAACTGTTCAAGTTTTTTTTTCTCGTTCGCATTCATGTTATGTTATGGTACAACTTTGTTCATGTGACGCACCCGACATCGCCCCATGTAAATAGTTCCGTCATATGCACATGCTGTACACGACACACACACACTCTTAGATGCACTCACGACGCGATCATATTTATTACCACGTAGGCACATATATTTGTAAAAAGGGGGGATGTCATGATATTCAAAGACACACATCATGATGGACACACCAACAGGCAAATCAGAGCACACAACACCACAACCAATCACACACAAGAACACCAACCACATAAAAAGCATGAGCACGACACCTGGTGGTCAGTAGGTCTGGGGACAAAGACACGGAGAAGAGCTGTTACAAAATCACAAACAGGGAATCCCCACGTGCAGAGTATCAAGACAAAACTGTACATAGTAACTTTAAATAAAATAGCGTTGTACCATATACAACCGTGTTGGCTCATCTGTGTGTCAGAACACCCAACACCACAGGAGGTGTTGGCCCCGATGCTACAGGCAATTGAAGGGCTAAAGGAGGCGCAGAGGACCCAGGAGTTGGAGCTTCGGGTCGTGAAGGCAAAGGCTGCGGAGAATGAGGATGAAATACAGGGCCTGGTGGTAAAGACAGAGACGCACGAGGCACAGCACAAAAGATGTGTGGAGAGGTTGGAAGCCCTGGAGAATAACTCGAGGAGGAAGAATTTAAGAGTCTTGGGTCTTCCCGAAGGCATAGAGGGGGCGGACGTCGGGGCATATGTGAGCACGTTGCTTCACTCGCTAATGGGATCGGAGGTCCCGACGGGCCCTTTGGAGGTGGAGGGAGCTTACCGAGTTCTGGCATGAAGACCAAAGGCAGGAGAAATACCTCGAGCCATAGTGGTGAGGTTTCACCGCTACAATGACAGAGAGATGGTTCTAAGATGGGCGAAGAAAACTCGGAGCTGCAGGTGGGAGAACGCGGTGATCCGCGTGTACCAGGATTGGAGTGCGGAGGTGGCGAGAAGGAGGGCAAGTTTCAACCGGGCCAAGGCGGTGCTCCACAAAAAGAAGGTGAAATTTGGAATGTTGCAGCCGGCGAGACTGTGGGTCACACACCAAGGGAAGCACCACTACTTTGAGACGGCAGAAGAGGCATGGACATTCATTGTGGACGAGAAGCTGGAATAGTCTGGCGAGAGAAAAAGCTTCTGTAATAAAGTGGTGGGGTGATTATGAGGGACGAGGAAGGGGAAGGGGGGGGGGAATTTTTTCAATTTTGTAACTTTTCTCTTTTCCCCTCGTGCGGGGGGGGGGGGGAAGTATGGGGAACTGTGGGCGCCAGTGGGAAGGAAAGGGGAAGGAGAAGGGAACTGCGCCATCAGGGGCAGGGCCGAGTGGGAAACGCGGGCTTTGCTCCCGCGCTATGGTAATTGTGGCGGGAACGGGGACGCAGGAAGGAGGGGGCCTCGCACAATGAGGGGCCGAGGACAAACGGGGGAAGCCGAGGTCAGCCAGAGTTTGCTGACTTCTGGGAGCAACATGGGGGGTGCAACTACGCTAGAAAGGGATCTAGCGGAGGGGGGGGGGGGGTGGGGGAGTTAACTGGGTTGCTGCTGCTAAGGGGAAGGGGGAGCTGTTATGGGGCGGCGTGGTCGGGACGGGAGAGCACTGTCGGTGGGATATACGGGTACGTGGGAACCAGGTGAGGAGCTGGGTTAGAAAAGGGGATGGCTAGTCGACATGGGGGGAGGGTAAAGAGCCCCCCAACCCGGCTGATCACGTGGAACGTGAGAGGGCTGAATGGGCCGATTAAAAGGGCACGGGTACTCGCACACCTAAAGAACTTAAAGGCAGATGTGGTCATGTTGCAGGAGACGCACTTGAAACTGGCAGATCAGGTCAGACTACGTAAAGGATGGGTGGGGCAGGTGTTCCACTCGGGCTTAGATGCGAAGAATAGCGGGGGTGGCTATCTTAGTGGGGAACGGGTACAGTTTGAGGCAAAGACCATAGTGGCGGACAGTGGGGGTAGATATGTGATGGTGAGTGGCAGATTGCAAGGGGAGGCGGTGGTTCTGGTGAACGTATACGCCCCAAACTGGGATGATGCAAACTTCATGAAGCGCATGCTGGGGCGTATCCCGGACCTAGAGGCGGGAAAGCTGGTAATGGGGGGAGACTTCAATACGGTGCTTGATCCAGGGCTGGACCGGTCTAGGTCTAAGACCGGGAGGAGGCCGGCAGCGGCCAAGGTGCTTAAGGACTTCATGGAGCAGATGGGAGGAGTAGACCCCTGGAGGTTTATTAGGCCTAGGAGTAAGGAGTTTTCATTTTTCTCCCATGTTCACAAGGTGTATTCACGGATAGACTTTTTTGTCCTGGGAAGGGCACTGATTCCGAAGTTGACAGGGACGGAGTACATGGCCATAGCCATTTCGGACCACGCTCCACATTGGGTAGATCTGGAGATAGGAGAGGAAAAGGAGCAGTACCCACTCTGGAGATTGGATATGGGGTTGTTGGCGGATGAGGGGGTATGTCTAAGGGTGAGGGGGTGTATCAAAAGGTACCTGGAGCTTAATGATAACGGCGAGGTCCAGGTGGGAGTGGTCTGGGAGGCGCTGAAGGCGGTGGTCAGAGGAGAACTGATATCCATAAGGGCCCATAAAGGGAAGCAAGAGAGCAAAGAAAGGGAGCGACTGTTGAGAGAACTTCTGAGGGTAGACAGGCAAGATGCAGAGGCTCCGGAGGAGGGACTGTACAGGGAAAGACAAAGGCTACATATGGAATTTGACCTGCTGACCACGGGCAAGGCAGAAGCACAGTGGAGGAGGGCACAGGGAGTACAATATGAGTATGGAGAGAAGGCGAGCCGGTTACTGGCCCAACAACTGAGGAAGAGGGGAGCGGCGAGGGAGATAAGTGGGGTGAGGGATGAGGAAGGTGAGATGGAACGGGGAGCGGAGAGGGTGAACGGGGTGTTTAAGGCATTCTACGAGAGGCTGTACAAGGCTCAGCCCCCGGAAGGGAAGGAGGGAATGATGCATTTCCTAGATCGGCTGGAATTCCCGAAGGTGGAGGAGCAGTAGAGGGCGGGACTGGGAGCACGGATTGAGGTGGAGGAGGTGGTAAAGGGGATTGGGAGCATGCAGGCGGGGAAGGCCCCGGGACAGGATGGGTTCCCGGTGGAATTTTATAGGAAATACATGGACCTACTGGCCCCGCTTTTGACGAGAAACTTTAATGAGGCCAGGTAAAGGGGGAAGTTGCCCCCGACTATGTCGGAGACGACGATATCGTTACTCTTAAAGAAGGAAAAAGACCCGCTGCAGTGCAGGTCTTACGGGCCTATTTCCCTCCTGTACGTGGATGCTAAGCTCCTGGCCAAGGTGATGGCGACAAGGATAGAGGATTGTGTCCCGGGGGTGGTCCACGAGGATCAAACTGGGTTCGTTAAGGGGAGACAGCTGAACACGAATATACGGAGGCTGCTAGGGGTGATGATGCCCCCGCCGGAGGGGGAGGCGGAGGTAGTGGTGGCGATGGACGCTGAGAAAGCATTTGACAGAGTGGAGTGGGACTATTTATGGGAAGTGTTGAGGAGATTTGGTTTTGGAGAGGGGTTTACTGGATGGGTACAGCTGCTATATAGGACCCCGGTGGCAAGTGTGATCACGAACAGGCAGAGGTCCGACTACTTCCGTCTTTATAGAGGGACAAGACAGGGGTGTCCCCTGTCCCCGTTAATGTTTGCATTGGCAATTGAGCCGCTGGCCATAGCACTGAGGGGCTCTAGGAAGTGGAGGGGAGTACTCAGGGGAGGAGAAGAACACCGGGTATCATTTCATAGAATTTCATAGAAGGAGGCCATTCGGCCCATCGAGTCCGCACCGGCTCTTGGAAAGAGCACCCTACCGAAGCCCAGACCTCCACACTATCCCCATAACCCCTTAACCCAGTAACCACACCCAACACGAAGGGCAATTTTGGACACTAAGGACAATTTATCATGGCCAATCCACCTAACCTGCACATCTTTGGACTGTGGGAGGAAACCGGAGCACCCGGAGGAAACCCACGCACACACAGGGAGGACGTGCAGACTCCGCACAGACAGTGACCCAAGCCAGGAATCGAACCTGGGACCCTGGAGCTGTGAAGCAATTGTGCTATCCACTATGCTACCGTATTGGTAGCCTCGTGTTTTTGCAGCGTAGCAGGGATAGGGGGGGACTCACTGGTGGGTAGGGTGCAGGCGGTCAAAATGGTAGTCCTCCCGAGATTTCTTTTTGTGTTCCAGTGCCTCCCGGTGATGGTTACGAGGGCTTTTTTCAAAAAAATTGAGAAGAGTGTTATGAGCTTTGTGTGGGCTGGGAAGGCCCCGAGAGTGAGGAGGGTTTTTTTGCAGCGTAGCAGGGATAGGGGGGGACTGGCACTGACGAGCTTAAGTGATTATTATTGGGCCGCCAAAATCTCAATGGTGTGTAAGTGGATGGGAGAAGGGGAGGGAGCGGCGTGGGAGAGACTGGAAATGGCGTCCTGTACAGGAACCAGCCTACAAGCATTGGCGACGGCGCCGTTGCCGTTCTCCCCGAAGAAATACAGCACAAGTCCAGTGATAGTGGCAACGCTGAAAATTTGGGGGCAGTGGAGACGGCATAAGGGAATGACGGGTGCCTCGGTGCGGTCCCCGATAAGGAATAATCATAGGTTTGTCCCGGGGAGAATAGATGGGGGATTTAGAACATGGCAGAGTGCAACTGAGGGATCTGTTCTTAGATGGGACGTTTGCGAGTCCGGGAGCGCTGACGGAAAAATACGGGTTGCCCCAGGGGAATGCATTTCGGTATATGCAATTGAGGGCTTTTGCGAGGCAACAGGTGAGGGAATTTCCGCAGCTCCCGACGCAGGAGATTCAGGATAGAGTGATTTTGGGGACATGGGTGGGGGATGGTAGGGTGTCAGATATATACAGGGAGATGAGAGACGAGGGGGAGATCATGGTGGATGAGCTGAAGGGAAAATGGGAAGAAGAGCTGGGGGAAGAGATCGAAGAGGGGCTGTGGGCAGATGCCCTACGCAGGGTAAACTCTTCGTCCTCGTGTGCCAGGCTTAGCCTGATACAATTCAAGGTCTTGCACAGGGCGCACATGACCTGAGCAAGGCTCAGTAAATTTTTCAGGGTAGAGGATAGGTGCGGGAGATGCGCGAGAAGCCCAGCGAACCACACCCACATGTTTTGGTCATGCTCGGCACTGCATGGGTTCTGGGTGGGGGTGGCAAATGTGCTTTCGAAGGTGGTGGGGGTCCGGGTCGAGCCAAGCTGGGGGTTGGCTATATTCGGGGTTGCAGAAGAGCCAGGAGTGCAGGAGGCGAGAGAGGCTGATGTTTTGGCCTTTGCGTCCCTAGTAGCCCGGCGAAGGATATTATTAATGTGGAAAGAAGCTAAACCCCTGGGCGTGGAGGCCTGGATAAACGACATGGCAGGGTTTATAAAACTGGAACGGATAAAGTTCGCACTAAGAGGTTTGGCTAAAGGGTTCAGCAGGCGGTGGCAACCGTACATTGACTATCTCGCAGAATGATAAAGGAACTGGGAAAGTAGCAGCAGCAACCCAGGGGGGGAGGGGGGGGGGCTCGGGTGGGTCCTCAGGGGTGTTTTTGTATGGATATTTTTACTTGGATATGTATATTGGCTTGTTTGACTTTATTATTTGGGAGAGTTAATATTTTGTTATGGCAGTTGCCATTTAGTTTATATATTATTTATTTATTTGTTAAAAAACAGTCACTAATATTTATATTGTTTTATTGTTGTAAAAAGGGGAACATTTTTGTACTGTTTAGTTTGGCCGAAATAAAATATATATTTTATAAAAAAAATTTAAAATCATGAAAGCACAATTAATAAATTGTCAGTTAACTGTTCTCTGGTGTACTCTCCATGGTAACGTGTCTGCTATTGATAGCCCACTTGCCACCCAATCAGCACCACTCTCTGTTTATGCAGTATAAATTGCTGTTCCCATTACAATCAGTACACTTGTGAATCTGTCCTGAGGAGCACAAAATGAAAAGCTTCAACAGCATGGGCGAAATTCTCCCCCAACGGCGCGATGTCCGCCGACTGGCGCCAAAAACGGCGCTAATCAGACGGGCATCACGCCGGCCCAAAGGTGCGGAATGCTCCGCATCTTTGGGGGCCGAGCCCCAACATTGAGGGGCTAGGCCGGCACCGGAGGGATTTCCACCCCGCCAGCTGGCGGAAATGGCGTTTGTTGCCCCGCCAGCTGGCGCGGAAATGCGGCGCATGCGCGGGAGCGTCAGCGACCGCCGACAGTTTCCCGCGCATGCGCAGTGGGGAGAGTCTCTTCCGCCTCCGCCATGGTGGAGGCCGTGGCGGAGGCGGAAGGGAAAGAGTGCCCCCACAGCACAGGCCCGCCCGCGGATCGGTGGGCCCCGATCGCGGGCCAGGCCACCATGGGGGCACCCCCCGGAGTCAGATCGCCCCGCGCCCCGGAGCCCGCCCACGCCGCCTGGTCCCGCCGGTAAATACCAGCTTTGATTTACGCCGGCGGGACAGGCAATTTCTGGGCGGGACTTCGGCCCATCCGGGCCGGAGAATTGAGCGGGGGGGTCCCGCCAACCGGCACGGCCCGATTCCCGCCCCCGCCCAATCTCCAGTACCGGAGACTTCGGCGGGGGCGGGATTCACAGCGGCCAACGGCCATTCTCCGACCCGGCGGGGGGTCAGAGAATGACGCCCCAGGTTTCTCTTTTCAGCAATACTTAGATGAATATATTATTCTATGTACAAGCTAATTTGTGTCTTCTAACTTGAGGCAGTGATTTTCATTGATCTAAGTCATGGTTCTTTATTGTTTTTGCAAAGATTAGTGGTCAGATTTTGAATCAATGGATTGTAATTTTATTCAGACAGCTGTGTCAAAACAGAGAGTACCATCGCAATTAAACTGTAATGTCAGAACCTTTGCAGAATAAAAAGGAACCACTGATTCAGTTCTTGCTGCATTATTTCTGCTCCAAATCACTTTCTTGCTACTTATAGCCCTGTTTCCTCGTCAGTGTCAATGTCGCTCAGCATTTGTCCAGCAGAGCCAGAACAGCAAACCTCCTCTCAGCTGTTTCGGAAGATGTTAAAGTCCATTATAAAGAGTGTAACAGCAGAGCATTTAGAAATACATAATATAATCAAGCACAGCCGTGAAGGGGAAACATGCCTGACAAATTGATCAGGATTCTTTAAGGTAGTAATCAGCACGATAGATAAAGGAGAACCAGTATATATAATGTACTTGGATTTCCAAAAAAGCATTTGATAAGATACCATATAAAAGGCTGCTTACTAAGATAAGAGCCCATGGTGTTGGGGGTGGTATGTTAGCACGGATGGACGACTGGCTAACTAATAGGGAGTTGGGCTAAGAAGGGTATTTTCAGGATGGCAATCTGTAGGTAGTGGAAGGGGCATAAGGCCACCATTCTGGTCTCAGTAATGTTAGGTGCTGTGAACATAATCACATTCAACCCCATGTGCATAGATCCATGTGCTCTGCAGGGCTCAGAAGCTGCAGATGTCCTATTCCCCAAGAGCTCTGTTTCCTTTTGGTTGTGTGTTGCCTTCTCCTACAAGACACATAGCTGAATTCCAATGGTGGTGCAGCACTCTGCCTGAATGGGTGCATGCTGTAGCTTAATATGTGGAGGTATGTGGAGGCAGTGAGAGGTGTGTGTGAAGCAACCAACATTGGTAGAACTGTGAGGGTGAGGTGGATAATCTGTGAGGCCTGAATGATTGGAAGTGCTGCCAGTGTGGTACATTGGGTAGTGTGAGAGGTTGATGCATTGTGGGCATCCGAGGGTTGCATTTGGCCCTTGGGTTGCATATTGGACTAGCCAACTTTAAATAATGCTTTATGCCTTCATTTTGAACTCATACTAGCTATGTTCTTGGGCATTAGGAAACATGTCCATTAAAGGGAGTTGAGAAGTACTGAGGGCAGCATGGTAGCACAAGTGGAAAGCACTGTGGCTTCACAGCGCCAGGGCTCCAAGTTCGATTCCCTGCTGGGTCACTGTCTGTGCGGAGTCTGCACGTTCTCCCCGTGTCTGCGTGGGTTTCCTCCGGGTGCTCCGGTTTCCTCCCACAGTCCAAAGACGTGCAGGTTCGGTGGATTGGCCATGATAAATTGCCCTTAGTGACCAAAAAGGTTGGGAGAGGTTATTGGGTTACAGGGATAGGGTGGAAGTGAGGGCTTAAGTGGTTCGGTGCAGACTCAATAGGCTGAATGACCTTCTTCTGCACTGTATGTTCGATGTTCAATCCAAGTATGGGAATTTATAGCACTGCTTGAGGACGAGGCCTACAAGCAAACTTCTTAACAACTCCCAATATCCAGGATCTCCACACTGTGACCTGCCACCCCCAACTGCTCAACCAACCCATCACAGCTACTACCACTTGCCCTGTGATCACCGATCCTTGTCTTTGACACATTCCAATCACCAACACATCCTTGAATCTCTTTTTGACCGACACCTGAACCACATACCTTGATAAATAATAATAATTTTTATTATTGTCACAAGTAGGCTTACATTAACACCACAATGAAGTTACTGTGAAATTCCCCTCGTCGCCACACTCTGACGCCTATTCGGGTACACAGAGGGAGAATTCAGAATGGCTAATTCATCTAACAGCACGTCTTTCGGACTTGTGGGAGGAAACTGGAGCACCCAGAGGAAACCCAATCAGACACAGAGAGAACGTGCAGACTCTGCATAGACAGCAACCCAAGCGGGAATTGAACCCATTGCGAAGCAACAGTGCTAACCATTGTGCTATCGTGCCACCCATATTGGCACCTGTCAATCAGGTTATCTTGTGGGTAAGGAATCTGTTCAAAAAGGCAGACAGACCCCTTGGAGCTGGAACTCTGATGTGTTTTGGATAAACCCATCCTGATCATAACTCTCCCACCATCTCTCCTACATCCTAGTCCAAACTCCTCCCAGTAAATTACATCATTATGGTATTTAATGCAAACGACTGGGGTCTCGCCCACCAGGTGCAGGGGGGACCTCATGTCACCCTTTTTAGAGAAAGCCTGCTCTGCCACTCAACTGGACAGCACTGGGTCTTCCTCAGGATCAAGGACCCTGGGGGTGGGAGTCTTGCACTCTGAGACCTGACAGCCAATCAGAGGCTGGCGACTCTATTGACTGACAGCACTCTATTGACTGACAGGAGAGGTGGTGGCAGAAGTGGAGAATTGGAGCAGGATCCCTAGTCACACACGGAAGTGATGGTGAGGAGGAGTTGTCAGCAAGGGGGGGTGGGGGGGGGGCTCTATGAGCCCCCACTCCATTCCCAGTGTCAGATTCCTCGCTCAAACACCGGATGCCTTGGAATGAGGAATGTTCCCTGAGCAACCCCATACAGATTTGCTTGTGCTCCCCAAATGATGATTCCACCCCTCCTCCCAACCTGAACGCTGCTCGGTTAATACCTGTGGTGGCGGGATGAGGTCATTTATTGGGCATTAATTTCCCACTAAATAGCTTTAATTGGTGGCCCTGCCAAATGAGAGGGTATTAAAGTCCACCCTATGCTAATGTTGACAACTTTGCCTTTCACAGCGTAGAAAACTGAGAATGGCAAGTTTAAGAAATAAAACACTGTAACTATCACTTACTGGTTTCTGTCCTTTTCACATTTATCTGCATGGGTGCTAGCAGCAGGTGTGAAGACATTACAAAACGCTTCCCAATCAAGCATCAAAATTCTCCCACCACTGCACCAATGTATCATCTCCATTGGAAAGATCAATCCACTGGCATCGGAGAGAAACTGCTAATTAATGTTGAATTAAGAAGTTTTCTGGTGGAGATTCTCACTCTCAAGGCTGTACTAGAACTGTCCAACCTCATTTCACTGAAGGCAGTTGCAGCTGGCAAAGAGCAGTTTTTATCCCATGAATCTTTGCTGGATACGAGCTTGTCCCAGAACCGAAAGGGCAGCGGACTAACTAACTGTGCCCTTAGTTGTTCTAATTACAAAGACCATCACAATCTGCTCATCCATGCATTCTTTATATATTGTAGGAGCCACATAATTCCCCTGTAATTTTTCATTATGACTGCAAAATATTGCTCTAATTACACTTTCTGTGCATGATATTAACACAATTATTCTGCAGTAATGACGTTTGAATTTCTCAGGCACTGACTCTCTGGAGCACTGCCTCCACAGAGCAGTCATAAACACATTATTAATATTCCGAATGATTATATATATTATATATCTAAAAAAAAAACGAACACAGGCTTCCAAATTAATTTGTATTGTGATTTAACATCTGGGTTCTGATGGTGTCTTCTGAACCGTTTCAACTGCAGGATTCCAAATCTCAGGATTTAAGGAATGCTACCACTAAACTTCACAGACCACACTGCAGTGTAACAGCAATAATCGAGCCATATTAAGATGAATGGAAGATATTTTTTCCATTGGTGTTGGCCTTAGTTATCATTTATTATGTACGTGATCTTCATCAATGGCTAGTTTTATCTAAAACATTTCCTGCTGGTTTGTATTCGGAATTATTTTTAATGATAAATAAAATGACCAGGACGAGAGGTGAAAAGATTCTGATTTTTGGTCAATTAGCCTATTGATCTTTTAATTCTTGTGAAGTAATCAGCTCGAATCAACAGTGGAGGATGCTTTCATATCAACCAGCCTCCTAGCAGATTATTGATATTCACTGTAACATAATTCAAAATTTGCGTACAAAAGCGTATATTATTTTCTTCCCTCCCAACCCTTTGGACCTCAAGTGCAATGTATGACCCTTGATTCAAAAAACTGAAAGTTTGGGTGAGAAATGACTATAAACAGCAGAAAATCCCTTCCATAAGAAACAAATTGCAACTGACGATATGGGAATTTTCCTCCCTCTGCCTGCGAGCCATTGGCTGACTTCTGCAATGCAAGATGATTGTACAATTGAGGTCAGCAGCTTACCATGCAGGGAAAAAGAAAAGTTTTGGTGGCTCTCTGTAATAACTTCGTAAATGTATTCAAAGACAATTTTGTTCTCTTTCCTTCCTGTACCATATAAGAAATGCCAGTGTCCAAATTGGAATACAGCTGTTGTACCAGGCCATCTCGATTATTAAATTAGCTCTATGTTAGAGGATTTGTGCCACTTCCACACCTCCTTGAAGATTGCAGCCATTCCTGTGCGCATCAGAAACACTGATCAACATGGGTGCTCAAAATGTAAAGGATGAGGGGTGACCCGATAGAAGCTTTCAAAATTATCACGGGGGCGGGATTCTCCAGTCCCCGAGCCATGTCTTTCTCAGCAGTGCGCTAATCGCTGGTGGTGGGATTCTCTATCTCGCCGCTTGTCATTGGGATTTCCCACTGAAGTCACCCCAACCCACCGGGAAACCTGCGGGTTGGGGTGTGCTGCCAGTGGGAAAAGAGAAAGGAAAAGAGAATCCGCAATGGCTGGAGAATTCTGGATGGGATTTGAAAGTGTTGCGCAGCAAAGATGTCTTGGCTTGTGGTGGTGGCGGTGGTGATGGTGGTGGCGGCGGCCGGGGGGTGGGCCCGGGGGGGGGGGGGGGGGGGTGTCAAACGAAGGGCTAAATATATAAGACAATCATTGAGAAATCCAATAAAGAATTCAGGAAAAACAACTCTTTACCCAGAGAGTGTTTAGAATTTGGAACTTGAGGGGTTGAGATGAATAGCATTGATTCATTTAAGGGGAAAGTAACTAAATGTCTGAGGAGGAAAGGAATAGATGTGTCTGGTGATATGGTGAGATGAGTAGGAAGGAAGGAGGCTCTTCTGCAGCATAAACACAGCATAGACCAGTGGATCAAATGACCTGTTCCTGTGTTTATAGTTTCTATGTAATTCTATGGAATTGCTGGACAATACTATGCTCGGTACTTAACAAAATACAAATTGATTGATTATGCAGTATGACATAATTCACTTGAGATTGCAAAAAGATACATACAGAAAGCAGAACTTTCCCCAGAGTATATGGGACAAAACACACGTGGGATAAATGCCAACTTAAATGGGTCATGTTGGCATTGTACAATTTTCATCCCTTTCCTGTAGACCTATGTAATGAGACCTTCTGCATTTTAAAACAGTGTGACCGCTTTCACAAAAGGTCTTGATTTTCATCCAAATAATTTCTTCTGATTGTTCTCTAAAAGCCAACTGTCAAACTGCAGCCCTGACCTCTCAAATGCAATGTATGAATTTATTATTATGTTCCAATGTGCAATATAATTGTCTGACCTTGCAAGCACTGCACGAACAGAATGTACAACAATGTAATCTGATTTGATCTAAATATATGTAAATTCCTTCTTTATGGGTATTACTGCTTGGAATCTATTTATAATAGTTCGAAATTAAATTAAAGAAAAATGCCAAGAGACATCAGGGTTCATTTTCTAACTCTGCATTCCTAATGGACAGTCTGCATTCCTAATGGACAGTCTCGTCTACTGGAAGTGCATCGTGAAATTTGAGGTATATGATTTTCCGATCATTAATTTAAATATCGTCTGCAGAATACGTGAAACTTTCAAATGCGTGAATTCCATTGAGAGATTAAAGTCAAAAAATTAGCCCTCTACTGTCCATGGAAGCCATCAAAAAGAGGAACGATTGCTTTGACCAAACACTGCCAATTCTGTTATCTCATTGATCTTGTATTTTCAGATGTGGGTATTTTAAAGCCTTTCGCTTTTTAGTATTTTGTAACATGAAGCACAGCCTCCATTGTATAAAATCATGAGAAGAACCACATCACAAACGTATCATTCGCTGAACAACAGCTCGTTTGTGACACCCTTTTCTGAATAAATGAAAAATGGCAGTTTTCCCACATTTCAATCATTTTCAAATGACTGCCATCAGAAACAGAAATAGTCTTTTCGTAGATTGCTTTCGATTTATTTTATGCTGGCGTAACAACCAATCCCTTGTACTGCGCATTGCCGGAATATTCAGCATGTGCCGTAGGTAAACTTGTATAAAATACATTTGGAGAACAGTTTCTTGTGAATTCAGAATGAAAAATACTCATGGTAGGGAAAAGTTTGGGATAAACCATGTAAGGTGTTACGGCAAAAGTGTTGGGAAGTTGTAAAAAGGAAAATTCATCTATAATATTTGAATTGACGGCTGCTCTGCAAAATCCAGGCCTGAACTCAAATCTCTCAGGTGATCCGAGTGACAGATACAGAGAATAATAATCATTATTTGCCCAACAATTTCTCTCTTTGAGATGTCTAGATAACAATGACGCTTATATCAATACATTTATTTTTGTTAATAGAAATGTTGAGATTGACGCCAATTTTGTTTGATGTGCAAAATGATGATTTCTCTGCTTTTGTTATTGCAAGGACTATATATCACTAAGTTGTTTTAAATGAACACCATTTAATCCAATACCCATGGCTCACAATTTTACTTCCCAGAGCATCAACTGTTGTGATGAAACGCAAAGGAGGGAAAAATTCCCTCAATCGGGAGTTTGGAGTTCAGGAACCCCAGTGGGACTACTGTACATGTGTCGACTGGGAAACTGGCACACCTGTGCAGTTGGTGCCTTTCACGTCTTCAAGCTATGAACTCGCCTTGCGCATCTGTGCTGAAGAAAAAGAAGAAAAAATAGAAACTACAGGTCAGGTGACTGGAAAAGGAGCGCCATTGCAGAGACGGTGTCCCAAAGTGCAGGACACGGGAGGGGCACAGGGACAAGGTCCCAAACCAAGAAGAAGGTCCCAAGTAAGGGACTGGGACACATACAGATCCCAGAAGATAGTCCTAGGTAAAAGGCAGGGATAAGGATCAGAAATAGGCTCTGTCAAACAAAGTTCAGAGAACGGGGCAGAGCAATTGATTCCAAATTAAAGAGGGAGAGCTCTACCAAGAAGACCTGAAGCAAAGTGGCCTCAAGAGGAGCCCTGAAGATCTGAGAGGGCAGCCAAAGGTTGCTGACTCTGTGGTGTAGGCCATGAGGGCAAATACCATTTTGAGCAGTGGTGTTCTGCTTGGCACAGCCGTGGATCTGAAATTGTGCTTGGAAGGGGAGGTTTGAGTTTATGCAGAGACCTAGGATAAATAAATCTCAGAAAATTAGATTGAAACCCTGAGGGGTCAATCCTGGCTGAAGACATCTGAGTGAGAGCGATGTGCAGGAGAGAATTCCCAGGTGAGTTTCCATCATGGAGGCCCTCATGAGAATGACAAAGTTTCAGTGAACTTGTTTGGCTCACACACTGCTGAGCTTCTGGGGAGTTTATGAGAAATCCATGGACTCTGCTTTGGTGGTGTCTGTCACTTATTTTGGGATTGGTGTATCCCACTACAGTTCGCCTGCTAGTTAATATGACCCTGAATGTTAGCGAGTACATGAGGTATTGCAAATTGTGTTATCATTCCAAATTGTTATGAATCTGTAAAAGTATAGCTGGGGTGAATCATTTCCTTGTGTGTATATTGAAATCTTTCCAACATTTTTGTCCAGCAGAACATATTTTATTTTTCTTCTTTTATGAACATTTTATTCTTTATGTTAAAAGTTAATCAGTAAATTCCTGCGAATATGTTCAGTAACTGCCTTCACAAAAAGAGAAAAGTTAGGGGGCGGGATTCTCCGCCCCCACCCCCTGCCGGGCCGGAGAATCGCCGGGGGACGGCGTGAATCCTGCCCCCGCCGGCTGCCGAATTCTCCAGCGCGGGGTTTTGGCGGGGGCGGGAATTGCGCAGCACCGATCGGCGGCAGTTGGCAGCGCACCCCCCCCCCCCCGCCGATTCTCCATCCTGCGATGGGCCGAGGGGCCGCCCATTTTAGGCCTGTCCCGCCAGCGTAAATTAGACCTGGTACTTACCGGCAGGACATGGTTCTGCGGGCGGCCTCCGAGGTCCTCGGGGTGGGTGCGGGGGGATCTGGCCCCGGGGGGTGCCCCCACAGTGGCCTGGCCTGCGATCAGGGCCCACCGATCCGCGGGTGGGCCTGTGCCGTGGGGGCACTCTTTTCCTCCGCACCGGCTGCTGTGGACCTCCGCCATGGCCGGTGCGGAGACGAACCCCCCTGCGCATGT